>NC_090938.1:214753461-217253461 GCF_040938575.1 Ambystoma mexicanum
TCACTCTGGGTACACAGATGACAAAACTTAGTCTCCTTCCTCTGGATTACTATAGACTGGGTGAGAGGGACCTGTCTGCGCTCCTCTTGGTTCTCGTTGCCCAACCCGGGCTCTATGGTGAAAACCCGGGCCAGCCGGGGGGCGTGCCCCACGCAATGCCCCAGCAGAGACTGGCCTGCTGGGGGTGCTCTTCCGAGCACTCCATGGGATCGATTTGGTGCACTTGGTCTGTCTAGGGTTGGACTGCTTGGCCATCCTCGACTGTTTCAAGCATGTTGCTTCCACCCGCCTTGGGACCGTGTCAAGGGTTTGCTTCCCTAGGGGAGGGCCCCCTCGTGTGGGCAGCTCTAGAGCGAAGGCTAAGCAGCCCAGCAACTCCCCAGTGGTCAGATCAGACGGGATCCCCTCGCAAGGCACGACGCGGCCCCTCCTCCACCAAGCACGTTTCTCCAGCAGTTCGGAACACACGTTGGCTGCTGACCCCCTCTGTCGCCATACCAGTGGCAGCGTGCTGGCAAACCCCCCCCCCCTACCGGTTCAAGTTGTGCCTGGCCTCTCCCACCCACCCTGTAGCATGGCTGAGCAGGCCCGGCCGCCGGCACCCGCCTGACCAACCTGTCCACCCGACACGCACACGTCTAGGGATGCTCTTTGGCGCTCGGGTCCTGCAGACAGCCCCAGAGGGTGCGAAGGTTGGCTCTGAGGCAGTCGCGCGGCTCCCCCCGTTGCCACCCTCCATCAGGTGTGGCTACCTCATTGATCCTGCCAGTAGCATATGAGTGTCTGAAAGATTAAGCCATGCACGTGTAAGTACAAACGACTGGTACAGTGAAACTGCAAATGGCTCATTAAATCAGTTATGGTTCCATTGATCGCGCCATCTGTTACTTGGATAACTGGTCGTTCTAGAGCTAATACATGTCGACGAGCGCGGACCTCCCGAGATGCATGCATTTATCAGACCAAGACAATCCGGGCTCGCCCGGCCGCTTTGGTGACTCTAAATAACCTCATTCCGATCGCACATCCATGTGACCGTGACGATGCATTCAGATCAACTTTCGATGGTACTTTGGTGACCACGGGCAATGGGGAATCAGGGTTTGATTCTGGAGAGGGAGCCTGAGAAACGGCTACCACATCAAGGAATGCAGCAGGCGCCGAAATTACCCAATCCGACTCCGGGAGTTAGTGACGAAAAATAACAGTACAGGACTCTTTCGAGGCACTGTAATTGGAATGAGTACAATTTTTAAATCCTTTAACGAGTACCCATTGGTGGGCAAGTCTGGTGCCAGCAGCCACAGTAATTCCAGCTCCAATAGCATATATTAAAGTTGCTGCAGTTAAAAAGCTTGTAGATGGATCTTGGGATTGAGCTGGCGGTCCGCCGTGAGGCGAGCTACCACTGCCTGTCCCAGCCCCTGCCTGAACGTCCTGGGGGTCTGAAGCGTTTACTTTGAAAAAAGTACAGTGTTCAAAGCAGGCTGGTTGCCTGAATACTTAAACTAGGAATAATGGAATAGGACACTGGTTCTATTTTGTTGTTTTTTCGGAACTGGGGCCGTGATTAAGAGGGACGGCCGGGGGCATTCGTATTGTGCCGCTAGAGGTGACATTCTTGGACCAGCGCAAGACGAACCAAAGTGAAAGCATTAGCCAATAATGTTTTCATTAATCGACTGTTGTTTTTGGTTGTTGGTCTTCAGGTCTGCCACTCTGCCAAATTCCCCTAGGAGTGTTGTTAACTTCCCGAGGGAAGTGTCCATGTCTGTTAGCACGACTAGGAGGTCGTCGGCAAAGGCCATTGCCTTATGGTCTTCCCCACCGAATGTAATCTCTTTTATTCCCCTCGCCTGTCTAATTCTAGCTAGTAAGGGTTCGAGAAAGTTTGCGTATAGGAATGGTGACATGGGCAGCCCTGCTTAGTACCCCTAGTGATCCTTATCGCCTGGGAGACATGCCTATTGACAGCCAGCCTGATAAGTGGTGCTCCATAGTTGACTTTGACCAGGTGGACAAGGCCCGGGCCAAACCCCATAACCATCATGGTAGCAAACAAGAATGACCATTTGACTCGGTCAAATGCCTTCTCTGCATCTAGTGCTAACACTCCCTGCCCTCAGGACTGCCCTGTTTGACTTCTCTATCAGGTGGGATATTCGCCTAATGATGACAAACGTTTGTCGCCCCTTGACAAAGCCTGCTTGATCCGGGTGGATCAGGTCAGTGATTACTTTATCCATTCTAGATGTTAGAATTTTTTGTAAAGATTTTGGCATCAAGGTTTATTAGGGCAGTAGGGCGGTGGGAGCTACAGAGGGTTTGTTTCTTGTTTGGCTTAGGGAAGAGGATTACCTTGGCCTCCTTCATGGACTGGGAGATGCGGCCCGTATCGGAGAAGGAGTTGAACAGGGATGTCATTAACGGGACTAATGTGGTATGGAATGCTTTATAGAATGTGGCGGGGTACCCGTCCGGTCCTAGGGCTTTATTTGGTTGTAGCGATTGGATCGCTGCACGCACCTCGTCTTAGGTAATCGTCCCTTCTAAAGCGTCACGCTGGCTCTGTTCTAATCTTTTTAGCCAGCAAGATTTTAAGAAGGCCTTTTGGAGGTCACTCTCCGGTGCCTCTGCAGAGTAGAGGCTTGTATAGAACTCTGTGAACGCCTGAAGGATCTCTTCTGTACGTGTGGTTTCCTGTCCCTGCACCATCTGAATGTGGCGTATTGTACCTGCCGCCTCCTTCTGCTTAACCTACCTGGCTAAGAGCCGGCCTGTCTTGTTTGCCTGAAGTTAATACTTCTGCCTCAAGAATCGGAGCGATTTTACTGCTTGTTTAGCTAGAAGGATATTGATTTGCCCTTTGATATGCCTATACTCCCTCCTGATCATTAACCCCACTATCGGTCTCCATTACCCCTGTCTAGGTCCACCTGAAGGGCCTTCTACTGTTTGGCTTGAGATGCCTGCTTTGCTATGTGCATCCCCCACATGGTTGCCTTAAAGGCATCCCATACTACATGTTCCTGCACCTCCGGGGTCTTATTTTCCCCAAAGAAGTTGCGGATGGACTTGTGTATCTCGTCGCAAATTACTGCATCTCTCAGCAGATGTCAGGGGAACCGCCACTTCCAGAGATCCCCCCCACTCCCATTGGATTTGTAGCTGCAGGGGAGTGTGGTCAGGCATGGCTATGGTTTCCCTTTCTATGATCCAAACTTGGTAAAGCATTGTCTCCGAAACCAATATGTAATCAATTCTTGAGATTGTTTGGTGCACAGGTGAGTAGTAAGTATACCCCTTGGAGTCCCCTTTTAGTTCATGCCATGTATCTGCTAATGCCATTCTGTTATGCTACCCTGTAGTTTACTAGATGGGCCTTCAGATGTGGGTGTCCTGTCTGCGCTTCTGTCCGTGGATGGGCGCCACGCCAAGTTAAAATCCCGTCAGTATTAGCTGGCTTGTTGTTAATTGGTTTAGCTTCTCCAAAACCCCCTGCAAGTATTCGTCCTGCCCGGAGTTGGGGGCGTACACTGTGGCGATTGTGAGAGGCCACCCCCCATTGTAGCTGGACGAAGAGGAATCTACCTTCCTTTTAGACTTTTGTGCCTATTATTTCGACGTCAGGTAGGTGTCTAAACGCTATGAGGACCCCTCAAGCTTTGCTCTTGTCGTTGGCCTGCAGAACCTGGGGTTATCCTCAACTTCATTCGGTATCTGTCTTGCTTACGGATATCGGTCCCCTGGAGCGTCACAATGTTGGGCTTGGTATCCTGGAAGAGGTTTTCCAGTTTCTGTCTCTTTAGTCGGTGTGTTTAGTCCTCTAACATTGAGTTTTAGTATTTGGATCCCTACCCATACCCCGTTACGTTCTGAGAGTAACCATGTCGAAACGATCCCCCTCCGGCTGGACTCGGCTCAACTTCCCCAGGCCGTAACATCGCCCCCTCCGGCTGGACTTGGCTCAACTTCCCCAGGCCGTAACATCGCCAACTCCGGCTGGACTCGGCTCAACTTCCCCAAGCCATAACGTCGTCCTAGGTTGCTGGATCTCGTTCCCATCCCAGAGAATAACTGTGCGGGGAGAGCCATTCCTCTGCCCTCCCCTGTTTCCAAGATCCGTAACCCCCCAGCCCCCCGTCTCCCGGAGCCGACCCTTAGGCTGAGATTCCCTGTGTAACCCCACCTGGTCTTAACCCTTGTCTCGTGACCCCCCCCTGCTTCTGTTAAGTGGACAGCCTATTCAGCCTGGGGCTTCGGTTGCTATCCCCCTTCGGACCCCGCAATTGTTTGTGTTTCGGCTCTGACCTCTCTACTCTTCTCCACTCCCATGGCTTCTCTTGGTGGCTTTCATGTTCTGGCCTCCTATTAGGTCCTCCCCCTGCATCCCCTTCTTCTTCAATATTCAGGATCTTGGGTCCCTCATCCAACAAAGTAATGAGGTGTTGGCACCCTTCCCACTTGAAGACCATTCCAAAGGGGAATGTCCACCTGGATCTTATCTGGGCTTTGGTAAGGGCTTTGGTCACCGGGCCCATTTGCCTCCTCATTGTTAGTATGGATTTGGCCAGGTCCTGGAAAAGTTCTGACGGCGCTGTTCACTTTTATCAGGGTTGCTTTCCTCGCCCCTTGGAGGATCCATTTGTTTCGGTTGTATCGCTGTAAAGCCATCGCCACTTGTCTTGGCCTGGCCCTGGGTTCTTCTCGCTGCGGACCTTCTACGTGAGAATTTCTCCCCCAGCCATGCCCAGCAAATCTTTGAACACGTGCTGCATTGTTTCCCTGAGGTCGGCATCGCTCACACTTTCTGGCAGCCCCTTCACCCTGATGTTGGACCTTCCCGAGTGGTTCTCCAAGTCCTTGGCTTGGAGCTCCAGGTTGTGTCGCTACCGCCTGCTGCTTCGCTAATACATCTATCTTCCGGGTGTTTTAAGTGAGTTCTTGAATTGCGTTTCATTTGTATCAATTCAACTGTCGTCTTTGATTTCCTGCAGGGATTGTGCAAGTTCTGTGCGTATTAGGCTTAATTGTGTCTGAAGGGTAGCAGTCATTTGGTCACTGAATGCCTTAAAGCACTGTTGCAGCCCCTTGCTCGTGACCTCTTGCCCCTGTGGTAGCGTCAGGGGTTCCTCCAACTGCTGCCTCTCTGTCACCGATGGATCCTCTTCCTCCGGGGCTTCCCCCTCATTTCTCCATAGCTTTTGGAGGGTCCCTTCTGTTTTCTTGAGATCTTGGTCCTTGAGGGGCCTTTTTTGGCCTCCTTGGCCTTGTTGCGCAACATTCCCTGCTGATGGCGAGTGCCTGCCTGCACCTTACTGTAGGGGGCGTCTTCCCAGGCCTCTGAGGTTCTTCTTGACCCCGGGGTATTGGCCAGTTGTTCTGTAGGAAGGGGATGCTTTTCTCTCCCTCCTGTGCGCAGTGGGGGTCTAGCTCCCCTTTAGAGCCTAGGTTGGTTGCCCCCTGGGGGCCGTGGGGCTAATACGCTCAAAGGTGAAAGTGGTTATGGTCGCAGTGTCACACTGGCCTGGAGTCCAGGAGCTTCTTGAATTTCTTCCCGGGGGGCCCCCGTGCTCCCACCACTCCTGAGCCTCTAAGTATGCTCTTGAACCCATGGAGGTTCCTTCTCGGTTAATCTTGCATGGCAGGGTTAGTTTTCTTAAGGGTGGGTGGTGGAGCGAAGCAGCGCTCTCCTGCAGAGTCAAATGCTGAGGGTTGGGGGCACGTGCCGTCCCCACCCCTCGCCCCCGGGTTCCTTCCCTGGCCGTTAGCGGGGGGGATGCTGCAGGAGACTTAGTGCTGTCGCCCTTCTATTACTGCAGTTTGCCTCTGATGTTGCTGAATGGTATGGGCATGGGCCTTTGCCGGGGTCCGGGTATGCTGCGGGTCTCATAGGGGGGTCCCCTTCCAAGTGTAGGTTATGTGCGCTGGGGCAGATGCTTTCATAAACCTCCATGTCCGTTGTTTGGGAGGGGAGCGTCTTGCGTGCGTCTGATTCATGGCTGCCAACTCCCTTAATTATGCCTACTTACCCTGCGCCAGCTGGGGCGCATCACAGCTCATGGGGGCCCTGCGCCGCGTGGTTCGTGGAGGCCCTGCGCTGCGTGGAGCCGGGCTTGCTGTATGGGGCAGAGACAGGCGCAGGATTTCAGGGGAATACTACCCTCTCCCTTTCATTTGTAGCTGGGTGTCCGGGCTGCGCCGGCTCTGCTGTACTGCTAGTGGATCCGCGGTGGTCCGCTGACACTCCCCAGTCTCGCCTATGTTGCCTTGGCTGAATGGGCACCCTGCGTCTTCTGCACCACCCGCGTGGGTTCGCTGATCTCCTCCGGCTCGACTGCCAGTCCCCACACAGGCATCGCTGCTGGCGGTCTCAGGTCCACTAACTCTGCCCCCAAACGCTGCAGTTGGAGTTTTCTTGGGGACTGTTCGCTTCATGGGTTGTCCCCTTTGCTTTTGCTGCCCTGGGGTCTTGTAACGCCGCTTATTGCTCCTTTTTTCGGATGGCCGGGGAGGAGCGCGCTCCTCGCGATGGGGTGGTCATGGGGGCCCTTTTGGAATCTTCTTATGAAGCTTTTTGAACCTTCATCTGCCCTTTCTTGAGTAATCTTTCTTCCACACTTCTCAATCCATTTTTCGTCCAGGATGTGGCACAGAGGGGGTGCTGGTCTCCAACGTTGATGATGCGGCTTGGCTGCACAACTCTGGCAGCGTCCGTGCTTATTACTTGACTTATCTGTCGCCTTTGATACCGTTGACCATGCCGCCTTGCTCGTCTGGGCCGGCTTTTCTGGTGCCGTACTTTCCTGGTTTTCTTTGCTTCTCTCTAACCGAACAGTCAATTTCCATCCCCCCCTTTTCACTCTGTACCGTCTGCCTTGAGATGTGGATTCCCTCAGGTTTCCTCCATCTTCCAGGTTTTGTTTAACATGTACATGTAACCTCTTACCAAGCTTATCTGCTATCACGGCTTCCACTGTTATTCTTAACAGATCACACAGATCCTGGTCCGTTTAGATCTCTCTTGTGAAGGCAGCGACCAGATTTAGGTCCTGTCTCGAAGCTGTGGGTGCATGGATGTGTAATAGCTGGTTCAAGGGAAAAAAATGTGGTGTTGGTGGTGGGCCCTCCTTCCTCTACTGCCTTTTGGACCCCCTCTTTTTGGCCATCTTTATGGGTAAATATGTCATCTGAGATTCCGCAGACAGAAAAGCTAAGTCCAGTATGTCAAAGGGGCCATCTTCAACTGAAAAACCCATAGTAAGGTTCTTTGTTTACTCCTTTCTCAGTTATGTGCCCCTGTGGTGTCCTTACTTGTTATGTCCTCCATGGAACACTGCAACGCCCCATTTCTGGCACAAACTGGCTACTTCTTATGGCACCTTCAGGTCCTGCAGAAATCTGCAGCCAGAGTAGCCACTTACACACCTAGTTGTGCTCACATTACTCCATGTGTGCACCATCTTCATTGGCTACCCATGGCCAAGCCCATTCAGGTCAAGGGCTAATGTCTAGTACATCATGCTTTTTATGGAATTGGGGCAGAATATCTACAGGCCAAATTCTGTTTGTACATTCTTGCTCGGCCACTCCGCTTGGAATGCCTGATATTAAATACTGACAAAACTGCCTTGTACATATAAATCCATTATACATCCATATAAAAGTGCTGTGTGCAAATGCGTCATAAAGTCAAAGCAGAAACATATTACTTCAAGGCAAATCGTAACTATTGGAAATGCCTGATTAAAGTGCAAAGAGTATAACAGATTCAAAAAGTGCCAGGTGCGCTTGAGAAAAGTGTCAAGTGTTTCTGAGTTCCTTCCACTCTAATCACATTTTTAATTTTAGGAAGTGTGAGTTGCTTTTCATGTTATTTTAGCTCACTGTACTATAAATCCATATTTCGAGTGACATTTTTAACTTGGAAATGTTCTGAGACATTTAGTTGCCTATAGTTTACCTGTACTTGTTCACATTACAGCACCATTATGAAAAGCAAATAATTTATAGATCGATAATTGTGTTACAAACCTCTGGCACTGTGTATCATCGTGCCCCTGCTGAAGGTGTTAAGTCGTGATATCTGTTGAGCCCTTACAGGAAATATTGTGACAAAAGATTGTGAACATTTGCAATAATAAAGTTTACTTTTTCTTTTATCCAATTCTTGCAACGTCTCATGTGCAGTTATGAGAACTGTTTTTCTATAAACGTTTCACTATTCGGCTTCTTTTTCCTTCCAATCCCCCAGGCAAAACAGGTTCACTTCATATGGCTCCACCAATTTGATCTTTGGTTTGCACATGTATATGTATTATTTGTTGCTTTACAGTGTAAGCACTTGTAATAATAAAAACACTTAATTACCCAATTGTCTATTTCTTTAAGCTAATGTTTTATTTGTTTTTAACCCCTTAACTGCCAATGCCTCCCACCCCGCCGCGCCCCAAGCCCTTTTTTGGTGGTTTCGGTATGTCGCCATTCAATCCCTTGTAATGCTTTATTTACATGTGATATCTCGCTCAAATTTGGCCCCCTTTCTTCCCACATGTAGGTGATCGTAACGCCACCTAGGAATCCTAGTTTGCTGTATGGGGGTGAGAGAAAATAACCGAAAACGGAGCACATTTCGTGTTTTTTCAGACAATGCCAATAAAATTATGTACAAAGAAGCCTGTGGGTGTTTCCTTGTAAGAGCTAGGAACAAATGATTTGCTGTGCTGAATTTGCCATTTTCCAGGCTTTCAAGAACAGGTTGAGTGAAAACCAAAAAAATAAGGTTACCATCAATTTTGTGAGAGCTATGCGAGTTTACCCCTTCCCCCCCCCCCCCCCCCCCAATTGTCCATGCGTGGACGGAATGGAAGAGGAGGGTAGGAAAGCTGAAAGGGAAGACCAAGGCATACATTTCTGAAAAGTAGACAAAATTCCAAGTTTAGGAAAAGTGATTTGCGCAGGTGAGGCAACATCTATGTAGGGAAAATGCCCATAGTTTGGGGAAAGATTTGAAAAATGACAGTTAAAAAAGGTATGTGCTGGACATGGTTGGACCTGTAAGGTAATGGCTTCTATGAATATGGAGAAAAGCAGTGCCCCGCTACATTCCCCTGACTTTTCCAGTTAGGAAATCGCATGTACCATAAGCCAAAAACAGAGCCATAGTACACAGGAATTTTATGCTGACAGCCTAAACACACATACTTAGCATGTGTAAATAAGGAAAATAAATGTGAGGAATGGTAAGCATACCATTTTTGAAAGAGCACAGGCAGCCCTTTTGGACAAACAGGTTAACTGCTGGAGACTGGTTATTATAAAAGCAAATGAGCTTTATTATTTGTTACAGAGTAAGCTTTGATGATTGGGACAGGAGCTAAGTAATGTACATCCAGTCGGTAAGCTCTCCCACCCTGAAAGTCCAAACTGTAGGATTCAGAACCTTGATGACACATAAGATTCTAGATGACCTAATGACATTCCACTATCTGCACAGTGTGCACCCAGTGCAGACAACCAGTCTAGATATTACACTGTAGGAGCCTGGAGGATCCCGACGAGAACGGAACGCCAGGACACTGACCCAGTGTGTAGAAGGGGCTGCAGCGTAGCGAGGGAGCTTTGTCTCCAAGTAGCTGGACTGAGGAGAATTGCCGTGTCTAGGGCAGTGCTTGTTCCCCCTGGGAAGAGTGCCAGGGGTGGCTGAGGGGCAGGTGGTGAGACTCTGACCTCGATTCACATATTCCAAGGAAATTGCCGAGAGAGAGAGAGAGAGAGAGAGAGAGAGAGAGAGAGAGAGAGAGAGAGAGAGAGAGAGAGAGAGAGACTCAGTAGCGTGCGGGAGGCTGGAGCAGTAGCAGTAGAAGGTGCAAGCGGCACAATTATTGAAAAGCGAGAGAAAGTAATAGAAAGAAAGTGTGCTAGCAGCGCAAAAGCAGAAAAAGCTGAAACAGTGAATTGTGCAACAGAAAGAAAATTGAAGAGTACGAGCGATCCAACAGAGAGAGGGAAAATTGAGAAAGCTGCGGCAGCACGAAGGAAACAGAAGAAATGTGCACATTGGAAGTAAAATAAGGGTGCAAGAGGCACGGCAAAGTAAAAGAGGGGTGCAAGAGGCACAGCAAAGTAATACAAGGGTGCAAGAGGCATGGCAAAGATGAAAGTATGTAAGAGGCATGGACAGACGAAAAGTGGAAGAAAACAAGGACAGAGGGAAAGAGGTACTGGAAGGGAAAGGTACTAGAAGAAAAGTACTTAGTGTAAGGATAGGGGCCAGAAATCAGAGTGGCCGCGAATGCGAGCAAAAGCCCTACGTTCTCGAAAGTCTCTGATACTGCCCTGTGAAAGAACTGTGCTGTGAGATGTACATCCTGACAAGGTGAACTTTTGTTTGAGGGAAAAGGGTCCTAGGCTTGGGGAATGGAACCCTGAGAGCCCACAGAAAATTGTGAAAGACATTGTTATAAGGAGAAAGGCCAAGGCTTAGGGAAGGGAACCCTGAGAGGCCTAAATGAAACTGTGAAAGGAACTGCGAATCTTCATTTGAGACAAGAGAGACATAGGGCCTCATTACGAGTCCGGCGGTAACCGTGCAGGAAATTCTGGCAGGTTACCGCCGGACTTGTATTACCATTCTGCCTCCGTGATTCCCAGAATCACCAGGGTTGTAATGCGGAGGCGGAATTTGGTAAATCCCCATTCCCATGGAGTCCCATAGGAAGTGGAAAAACTGGCACCATCTTGTGCTGGTGTTTCCACGTCCGCCTGCAGGCGGGTGGTGTTAAACCCACCAGGTCAGACCTGGCTGGAATGACACCTCCCGCCTGCAGAACACGAGATCACCCGGTCCGGAACCAACGGTGGCGGTGGGTTTACCGCCACCGTTATTTCCAGACCGGGTGACTCGTAATGAGGCCCATAGAATTGGAGAAGAGAACCCTGAGAGGGCTAAAAGGAGCTGTATCTTTTCTTTTGGAACCAGAGGGGTCAGGCTTGGGGAAGGGATTCCCAAGAGACCCAGAGACATTGTGAACTATATTGACTTGTTGCAAGAGCCCCACCTGGAGGATTCCGAGGGCACCCCTTTTGCAATGAACTATTTTTAAAACTGGCAGAACTAAACCTGACAGTAAGGCTACCTGAACAAACCTTGGTTTGCATTTCCTTTTGAACAACCATTTTCCTTTAAAAGGACCCAACATTGCATTTTTTTTAAGAGTGAGGGCAAGCATAAGTTGTGACACAAACAGATTTTGGTTTTGAACTTATGGATATCGACGGCCCTTAGAAGTATCAGTTGAGGGAACAACCCCATTAGAGTTAGAGCCAGAGGAATTACTCCAACCCTACAAAGTTTTATTATAAAGGTTGTCAAACTGTTACTTTTGAGTCAGTCTCTGATACATACCTGCCTCACAGCACCTGTACAACAAATGGTGTTTCAAGGTGCCAAAAGACAAAGAAGGAGGGGGGAACAAGGGAGAAGATAACAATAGCGGTCCTACTATGCCTTGTGACATTCAGATTGTGCAAGTAGAGTAACAAGAATTGCGAGGGAGAGGGGGAGAGTGCCAGTCGGCATGAAATTCAAAGTTCTAGAGTGGTAAAGGAAGTGCAGGGTAAAGAGGAGAGAACGCAAGTAAAAGTGGGTGGGAGAGGAGGGAGGGGAAGATGGCCAAAGCGGCTAGGTGAGTATTAAGAGGAGGACAGGAGGGGAAGTGCCAGGGATTGCATGGGGTGCAAGGGGTGAAGGGTGCTAAGTGCGAGAAGGCGGGTGGACTGGGCGGAGGGGTGTCTGGTGCCCTGTAGAACTCAGAGGGGACCAAGCTGCCAGTCACTGTGGCAGACGGGGGGTTAGCAGGGAAGGGGAAGAAGGAAGGAAGAAGAGAAAAGGAGGGTCTTGAGGAGCTTTTGGGAACATAAGGAGATCTGGTTCAAGCCTGAGAGGGGCAGGGAGACCATTCCAGACAGAGTCTCTTGCGGAGGAGCGAGGTCTACCCCCACTCTGCTTAGAGAAGCATGTGATCTGCAGATAGTTTGAGATAGAGGTCCGAAGAGCCCTAACTGGGGGGTATTTAGGGAGAGAACGTTGAATGTAGCGGGGTCCCAAGCCCCAGAAAGCCTTGTGGATGATACAGATGGTCTTGACCTTGAT
This sequence comes from Ambystoma mexicanum, assembly GCF_040938575.1. Lineage (NCBI taxonomy): Eukaryota > Metazoa > Chordata > Amphibia > Caudata > Ambystomatidae > Ambystoma > Ambystoma mexicanum. The sequence continues at coordinate 214,765,616 of NC_090938.1, forward strand.
CCTAGCAGCAACCGGGAGCCAGTGGAGAGATTTTAGGGCTGGAGATATGCAGGACCTGGGCTTGAGACCAAGGCTAAGTCTCACAGTCCTATTCTGGATTAGTTGAATGGGGCAAAGGGAGGTTAACGGAAGATTGAGGAATAGGCTGTTGCAGTAGTCAGGCCCAGAGAGGACCAGAGCTTTGGAGACACTGAGTTTCTGGGGAAAATGTGGAAAGGGAGGATGCCTCTGAGGAGGTGCGGCTGATAATGGGCCTTCTTGTCAAGGACCGCAATGTGAGGGGAGAAGGAGAAAGAGGAGTCAAAGATGACACCAAGATTTTTTGCCTCCCAAGAGGTTGAGGGGAGGGGGTCATAGAAGGCGACCAGAGGGTAGGCGGGAAAGAGGGAGCTGGGCTCCCAATCAGAAGTATCTCAGTGTTACTAGCATTAAGGCAGATATCATTGGCCGCACACCATGCCTCAATAGGAGTCATTGAGGAATGAGAGGAGGAAGAAGGGGCAGTAGAGGGAAGCTTGAAGGAGAGCTGCATGTCGTCTGCATAACTTTGCATAACGTCTTGCACTACTCCCCCTCCCACTGACATGGGAGGGGGCGTAGTGCAAACTAAGGGGGAATATTGTATAAATAACATTGAATTATTATTGAGGCTTGGAGGGAGCGGTGGGCTCAGGTGAGGGGATTGTGAGGGGTGGGAGGTGCTACCTCTCTGGCATTAGGTGAAGTTGGAAGAGATACGGTCAGGCTGGCTTTGATTGTGATGTGCAGTGGGTTCCACCAAAATACGGTGGTTAAGAAGAGGGGGCAGAAGTAGGGCGGAGTGTGGGACAGTGAAGCTAGGTATAGTGCAGAAGCAGAAAGAGCGAAATGTTGAGTAAACAGAGATCCTGACATCCAGGCTATGTGGAGAAAGACATTTGAAAGCTTTGAAGACTCGTAGAAGGAATTAGAAAAGAGAATAATTCTGCATGGAAGCCAACCAGCATGGCGTCACTAGGTAAAAGTGGGGAGGAGCTGGGTAGATTGCAGAGAGTGCAGATAGCGAAGTGAAGGACTTTGTCTAGAGAGTGAACAGTGAGAAAGGCCAATGTGTTGGACTAATCATTAGTCAACTTTGCTGAGCATAAGGGTGGAGGGTAAGGAATGAATACATTTTCCGAATGTTGAGGAGATTAATATGAGCAGAAGAGGCTGTGGTAGTGATGAATTTTTGCAGTCAGAGGTTGCCATCAAAGAGGTCCCTCACTTTGCAAGCCTAAGGTGAGGGAGCAAGAAGGTCAGGTGGGAAGGAAATAGGAGAAGGGATGGGTGGCATTCGGAGCCAGGAAAAAGATGACTTCCATTTTTCAAGGGTACCACATGAGGCGGCGTAGTGACCGATTGCAATGAGACAGCTAGTAATCCGTTTGGAGATGGCTGGGCTGAAGAAGAGTGTTGTCAGCAAAGAGGTGTTAGTAAAAGCCAAAGGGTGAGATAATTCTACTTAGGGTAGAGGTATATAGCGGAACGAGCAGAGGTGAAAGAACTGATCCTTGGGGGATGCCAACAAGGAGAATATTTGCACCAGAGGTTTGCAAGTTTTTATAAGATCAACCGTCCAGGTAGGAGGCAATCGAAGCTGCAGAAGATTTGTTAAAACCCAACGTCCTGGAAAGTGAGGCGGCAGGATGAGTTGTTGACATTGAAAGTGCAGAGAGGTCCAAAAGTATTTGTATAAATGATAGATTGGGGTGGTGAGCATAGGGAGGAATCTTGGAGGAAGATATGAGTGCACTCTCATTTGAGTGCTTACTGCCAAATCCAGACTGAAGTGGATCTCCAAGGCCATTATCATTAAGGTACTTAGTGGTCTGTTGAAGACCAACCACTCAAGGACCTTTAAATAATGGGTTATGAGGGAAACTTGGCCAGAGTTCATTGGGAGGTTTGGAAGGGAGGATTTTTTTTTTTCAAACGGTGTTGGACAGGCGCAGATTTGAAGGTGGCAGGAAAGGAGAAATTACTTACTGTGATGTTCTCTATATCGATTCTTATCCCGCAGATTCCTCATCAGATAGATATCCATTCCAGCGTCAGCTGCATAGAAAACTTTTGGATAAGGTGTGTAGTCCACATCGACTCAGGTGTCGATCCGCCTTGATACAATGCTTGGTCATCGGCTCTGGACATGATGTCGGTCGTCGTACATTTACTGCGTCACTGCGCCCTCATACCTCATTTCCCACCTTTTCCCCCACTTATCCCAGCACTGCAGAGGAAAGCTAACGAGAAACAACGGCTAAACAGCCGAAAAAGCATAGAAAATGCAATCACAACTGGTATTTCTTTTTTAAGTACAAGCCACAGAAACAAACGCACTGAACCACGAAAAGGACAAAGACCTTACAACCATACTCATCTCTTTCCTTTCCAGAGGAAGAGAGCCACTGACTGCAGATGCTTTCATAGCAGCGATGGATGGGAGGGGTGATGAGGAATCTGCGGGAGAAGAATCCATAGAAAGAACATTACGATAAGTAATTTCTCCTTCAAAGGATTGCCTTTCTCCCACAGATTCCTCTTCAGATAGATTCCAAAGGCAGTACTCGTGCTGGAGGTGGCATGAAAGCTTTCACAGCAGAAGATTCTGCAAAACCACCCTTGCAAAATAAGCGTCAGTCCCACAGGCAAAGTCCAGGCTGTAATAATTTGTAAACATATGAAGTGAAGACCAGGTCCCAGTCCGGCATATTTCTTTAACCGGTACTCCTTTCTGCAGCACCGTAGATGTCGAAACCCATGTGGTCAATGGGCCCTGATTCCCGTGGGGAATGCTTTCTCTGCGCTGTGATAGCACTGTGAGCACGGTGTCCCCCAAGGGTCAGTTTTGGGTCCTTTTCTTTTCTCATTATACACTGCACTTCTTGCTCCTGTTATTTCCTCTTTTGGACTCTCTCATCACTTTTACGCTGACGACACGCAACTCTTTCTATCCTTTTCGTGTTTTACTCCAGAAATACACCATAATCTTACAACCTTACATTCCGCCATCAAATCTTGGATGTCGTCTCACTTTCTTACTTTAAATGCCGGGAAGACTGAGGTCTTATTCTTCCCTGCCAATACTCTTTCTCCTATCCCACCCCCCATCGTCTATTTAATTTCCTCCTTCTACTCTTTCAATTTCTTCTACCACACGTAATCTTGGTCTTCACTTTGATGGTAATCTTTCCTTTACTATTTTTTACATATTTCTCTCACGTCTCGCTCCTGTCTTTTTCATCTCTACATTATTCGTAAAGTCTGTCCTTCTCTTATTTTGCACGCTACTAAACTTCTTATCTCTTCTCTTATTTTCTCACGGCTCTCCTATTGTTCTGTCACACTATTTGGTCTCCCATCTTCTCGTCTTGCTGCTCTAAAATCTATTTACCATTCTTCAGTTCCTGTACTCTGCTCACTCTCCTATCGTGACTCTATTACAGCATCACTCGTCTCACTTGGCTGGTTACCCTTCCATTCTCAACTTAAATGTTATTTCCTCTGCCTAGTCTTTAAATCTCTTTATGGTTTAGCTCCTGACTATCTTTCTGCACTTGTGTCCTTTCATTCTCCTTCTCGCTCCCTTCGTCCCGCTTCTCTTTTTAGGTTGAACATTCCTCCCACTCCATGTGCTCAGACCAACTTTCGGTCTTTTCAGCTTCTCGCTCCCCTTCCTTAGAATGCCCTCCCCCGCTCCCTTGAGTCTCTCTCTGTTTATTCTCTTTTTTGGAACTCCTGGGGTATTTATGTGGGATAATCTCAATCATGCAAGACCCGGGGAGTCTTGGCTCCTATGTATAACTTCTGTGTCTCCACAGGGTCTCTGGATAAACTGTGCTTATAAAAAACAGAAACTCTCAGAAGGATAGCAACGTGTGCCTCTACATCAGGAAAGCGCAGATGCACAGAAATCCAGCATTATATTTACTGTTATTTTTTATTTGCTCATATAGTTCCTTGGGCCATCGAATGCTGGGATAGGGTCCTAATGTGTCCCTATTTTTCCTGGCCTTTTACCCTAATGCCATTGCTCTTTAGCCCCCTCTTCATTTCACTCTTTGCTAACGCAAATCTCTCTGCGTGCGGCGCATGACAGATTATTAATCATAAAACGCCATGAAAGGCAATATTGGTCCAGCTTGTGATGATAAAGTGTTTTGCTTGCTAAATAGAGGTTTTGGGCCATTCCGCTCTGCTGTATGAAGTACTATTGAATGTTTGCTGCTGCCTGTCTCGAGCAACTCAGCGCACTCTTAACAACCAAGCCCAGCCTCCCAGGGCGTGAGTCAGAATAACACAGACGAAATGCACTGCACTGCACCTTGAAAGCTACAGCAGTGCTAGCTAGTTATTAAGAAAGTCTCACTCGCGACCGGCAGCAACGTTCTAGACTGCTAGTCCCTCTTCCTAAGGAGAATTGAAGGTGAGTTTCAGGGGATGCAGTGCTCACAGTCAGACTCTGGAGGTGTATGAAATCTGGCACTTCCAAATGTGAAGGAAATTGACAAAGTGAGTTATTTAAAATAAATCACCCAATCTCCCATGTTTGTTTTTGGCCGTTTTCGGCCTCCTGTGTAAACCAAGCTCCATGTATTATGCTTCAATTACAAGCTTTTTCTCTATGTGTGTGATTCCAAAAAACAAGCATTGGAAATACCAATAGTGTTGGCGTTTACTGAGGTAATTTGCATCTTTTGCATTTATAGGCACCAGGGTGCAAGGAGGATGTCACGTTTTAAAGGAGGATGCGATAAGGGGCGCATGTGTGAAAGAGAATGAGAAGGAAGGAGAATATGATGCAAGATAGAAGTGCTTCATTTAATAATAGCTTCATACATGCGCTAAAACCAAAAACAGGTTGCTGGGCAAAGAATGCTGACAGATGGTAGTATCTTAGCCAATCAGAGCTTTCAGCAAGAGCGAGCATGGCTGATTGCCCAGGGTGTGCATGGTGAGCCCAAAAGTGTGTCTGACTCTGGATCGGCCTCACATATAAATAACAGTGTCGACACACAGGGTGTATATAAATAAGCTGCCTTCAGTGTCTTTTGGGTGTCTATAAACCCCCCCAACTGGCATCTCGGATGTGCCTCAACTGCATTTACTGGTCCCTCAGGGCATCTGTAAGCTGACCCTCACTAGCAGTTCATGATATTTGCAAGCAGCACTTCCTTGGCACCACAGAATAATGTTAACAGATTTTTCTATCATCTTTGGCGAGACACCACTGAGTGGGATTTTAAACTTCCACTAAAGACTGAATACATAGGCAGACTAAGCCAGAAGGAGAAGGACGATTCGCCGATTCATCAATAGCACCTTCGCCCCGAATTACACCCAAGTTCCAACAGACCTACGTCACAATAGATAGCAAGGTAATAGGGGGCGGCCAATCCATAGCACCTAGACCAGAGGGGGGGGGACTAGACACACCCCACTCCATTATACTAAGTTCATTACAATACAGCCTGGAACGCGCCACAACATCACCCAACGATGGAGTTAGCAGAGCTGCGGAGCCAACTTGTTTACAAAGAAAACAGGCCGCTGATGACTTTCACTTTGGTTAACTCACATTGCAAATAGGTCTCGGTGGCGGGTTAACAGCATTAAACCACCCCTGGGCATATTTGCAACATTAGTAAAACAAAGTGAAAGGCACCAGCGGTGGCATTGGGAAAGCCAAGCTGCTGGCGATATTAAATTAGTTTCACTAACATTGTAAATAGGTGCCGGCAGGTTAACTCATATTTCTAACATTGGTAAAAATAAATTCAAAGTCGGTGGTGGCTTAAAGCCACCAACACAAATTAACAAAAATTAAGAAGTGCAAACAAAACACACAGCTTTCAGCTATAGCTTACCCGAAACAAAATGGCTTACTTGGACAAACAAACACACAATGCACATCCAATCATAGGGCTAACTGCACAGCCAATAAGGTGCTCCTTGCATCAAAAACACTAGAGCGGGGGCGTGGCCAGCAGCGAGATGGGAAAAGACGTGAGCATCTCCGGCTCCCGCGACCGCAACACACATCCTGACAAAATTGCCTGATTCCTGTACAAAATAGGATCACAAACACCCCTGACGGGTGTCGATCACCCTTGAGCACAAGTGGGGTGAAGGACAGCAAAAACCGTGCCTGAATCTCGGAGCTGTAGGCATGAAGAATTCAGAACGGGTGCCAACCAACCCGCCTCAAAGATGGCCGCCTGTGTGTGTAAACCAACACACTGAAACCGGGAAGCAGGGCCGCACTGCAGCAGAGGCCTGATTGCCACCTGCTCACTGGCAGCAGCGGAGGTGGAGCGCAGCCCCTGGGGGGCTCCGGCGGCGCCCTGGCTCATGGGTGGACTTTTGCGAGCCTGCCGAGGGAAAGAAGACACTGCGCGCCTCCAGTGGTGTGAGACGCCCTGGGCCCCGGCGGCCGCGTCCCGCAGCCGGCTCCAGAGGACAGAGAACGTGCCCTGCCCAGGCAGCGCCATAAAAGAGGCAAACCCGGGAACTGCTGGCAGAAAGGAGAACGCCAGAGACTTTGGAGCGGGGGTGCTGGCGGGTAGCCCTCTGGTGGCCCTCCCCCCTCTCGGGTGGTGACGAGCAAGTTGGCTCGAGCGTGGACCCGGAGAGCCCACCAACAGCCTGACCTGGTAAGGGCCCGGAAAAAAAGCAACACACACACCGCCCTAGGAGCAGGGCTTGGAGGCCTGCACCACGCGGCAGCCGAGGCGTGGCCCACGCGAGGAGTCACCATCGGCCCAGTCCGGGAGGGGCAGGCGGGAGCATTGTACCCCATGCGAACGGCTACCACACTGTCAGAGGTAAGGGGACACAAGCCCCGAGGCGAACCGCAGCAGCAGAGCCCCAAGCAGGTACAGCCTGAACCCCACCCCAGAAATAAGCAGGCTGGTCCAGGGGGAGGCAGTGTGCCCGCGTGGTCGCCTGGCAGACCTAACATCCACCCCAACCTGAACGGCAGGCGGGCGCACCACTGGGACCCACAGCAAGAAAAGACACACCTCGCACGCAGCAGGCAGGACTAGCGAGATAGCTACAGCCCCACGCAACCGGCTGTGAAGCGGCAGAGCGCCCCCGAGTCAATCACCTAAAATACCAGCCAGCAGCGTAACACCGAGACCAGGTGGTAACCCCCCATAAGGTACAGGTCCAGCGCAAACCGCCCCAAACCCCGAAAGCACCAGTAAAAGAGGACAAAGGCCAGGGGCTAAGCACTGCAAACACAATCACAAGGCAATCGGACCCACGAAGAAGGGCTCGCTGGTACGGGGCTCAACACATGGGTCATACACAGAGCGCGTGGGTGTACAGAGCGCCTGGGTGTACAGAGCGCCTGGGTAGATGGAACAGGATTACTGCGTATTAGCGAATTACTTTATAAAGCTGATGAGTGCATATTGCTGTTGAATGCGTGGGGACCGGATGAGTGCGGAGCTCGGATGAGTTCGGGGAGCGGGCGAGTGCGGAGGGCGCTGGTGAGTTCGGGGAGCGGGTGAGTGCGGAGGGCGCTGGTGAGTTCGGGGAGCGGGGAAGTGCGTAGAGCACATCATTGCGTATGGTGGATGAATGCGTAGAGCAGATGAAGGTATGGTTCCATACGAGGGGATAAAGCGGACAAATGCCTAGAGCAGAGGAGTTAAATAGACCGGGTGAGTCCGCAGAACAGATAAGCATGTAGAACGGATGAGTGTCGAATGCATGCAGAGCTGATGAGTGCGTAGAACGGATGAGTGCGGGGAACTGATGGATGAGCGGAGCGGGATGGATGAGCTGAGCAGAAGAACGTATCGAGTGGAGGGCCGCATAGAACAGACTAGTATGTAGGACCGTCAAGTATATACAGCAGACGAGTGCATGTGAGCGAAAGAGGGCATATGAAAAAAGGGGTGCGTAGAGGGGGCAAGTGCATTGAGGGGGCGGATGCGTAGAGCCGATGAGTGAGCAAAACAGGTGAATACATAGTGCGTGTGAGGGCATAAAGAGGACGAGTGTCTGGAGCGAACGAGTGCCTAGAGCGAACGGGTGCCCAGAGTGGAACTGACCTGTTACTAGAGTGGACGAGTTGCGCAGAGATACTGAATGCGTAGAGTGGATGGAACGAGTGAAATGGAGAGGGTGGAGCAGACAAGAGTGCATGCGTGGGGCGGACTGGAGCGCACAGAGCGGACTGGAGCGCATGAGTGCGTCGAGCGAATCGGAGTGTGTGGAGCAGATTGGGATGCATTGAGTGGATAGGAGTGCATGGAATGGACTGGAGCACATAGAACTGGGTGACGTATATAGTATGGTTTGGAATGCAGAGAACGTTTTGAAAGAGCATATAACACATCATATCACACCAGCACGCTTACTCTCCCCTCTACACCACCACTCAACTAGAACAAAGAGATACTATGACACCATTCGGTATAACTGTTATCATACTAACATCCGCCGCATACTCCACAGCACTCTAAGTAAAACACTGCTGGTTACACACCCCCCAGCCAGGCGTTCTCCTCAGGCATAACACAGCCACACTCGGTCTGGATAAATCCTGCCAGAACTAACACATACTCCTGATCGCTCAACCACCACACCTACCGCTAAGAAGCAGCTATTACACGAATACCGCACCAGCTGCACACATAGCCGGTGCTCACACGCACCTTTAACTCTCTCTACTCTCTCTACTGATCTGAACTTCGGTTCCCAAAGGCGTTCAACCTACCAGCGCCTTCAGACAAATACCAATGGTATATAAGGCGCTATATAAATGCAAAATAACATAACATAACATAACCAGATCCTACTCCACAGAGGACCCTGAATGCAATCTCAGCGCCAAAAGACCACGAAGTAGTGAGTGGACTAAACACACCGCTAGCCAGCTACTACAAAAGGATCATCGCGCAAAGACCACAGCCTCAAGGCGCAACAGGAACCATGGGGAAAGACAAATCCAAAAGACTTCCCACTCAAAGCAGAATGGACCAATACACCATTCCTCCATCACAGGCTTCCGACCTGCACTCGTTATCCTCGGAGGAGGTAGAAACAGACCAGACAATCTCCCTGCAGGATGTTATGGCTGCCATAGCAGACTCCTGCACGTCAATGGAACAGAAAATGGACGGGATAAGCATGGATGTGTCCCTCCTCAGGCACGACCTCCAAAAACTAACGGCACGCACTGGTGAGGCCGAACATCGCATTTCCAACACAGAGGATGGGATACATAACATGCAACAGCAGCTCCACATGTCACATCTAAACTTAAGGTGCTGGAGGACAGAATTGAAGATGGAGAAGGTAGATCTAGACGCAACAATGTGTGCATACTCGGCATACCCCAGAAGGCCAAAGGCTCCTGCATGGAACTCTTTCTAGAACAGTGGCTCACCGACCTGTACGAACCAGACACTTTCTCCAAGTTCTTCAAACAGAGTACCCACGGGCAGGCCAGCACCCGGGGCACCCCCACGCACAGTAATAGCTACGTTTCTAAACTACAGAGACCGAGATGCATTACTGCAACATCCACGCGCCAAGGGCACGATCACTTTCAATGGCTCCAAAATCGCCTTTTTCCCTGACTATACTAGGGAAGTGCAGAATGCGAGACAATCCTTCGACCATCTCAAAAAGCAACTGCAAACAATGGGAGTGAAATACGGTCTGCTCTTCCGTGCACAGCTCAAGATATACCACAAGGGAACCACAGTCCACTTTAATGACCCCAAAGAAGCATGGCGCTGGGCTAAACAACACATAGATGTAGACTGGTCGAACACTCATGGCAGTAGGGGAAGGATTCATAGACCACCGCCTGACCAACAACGAGCACTCTGACAGCCACCAGCACAAGACCCGCCGGAAGACCTAGGGGAATGACCCCCGCCTCAACCTCCAACAGAACCCCCACACTCAGCAGTGCCTAGAAACTGAATTATCGGGACATCTCACGCCCGCACGTTAAGGGGCCCCCCGATAAATACACTCCACGTTATCACGAGCGGGGGCACCCCCCTAGTTATACCTCTCGAGGGGGAACTACCTGAATCTCAAGTTAGTTTGTCCTATGTAAGTTGTCCGGTTGACAACTTATAGTTCTTATGTTCGGGCGACCGATGCTTCTAGTTGGGAGGAGTATAGGGTGGGGGGTTATAGGTTTGTTGTGTTTAGTAATGAAAGGGACCAGGCAAGCATGAAACATACCAAAGTCGAACAAGAGGGCAACAGCACATGAACGCAAAGTAGCCCGGCGCCCGGCGTCGCCATCAGCAGCACACACTTCTTCAACCATAGGCAGACATGGCATCACGTAATTCCAACACCAACATAGCCAGAACGCTCAAACTCATGACATGGAACGTCAACGGCCTCGGCAATGCGATTAAACGCCATTTGGTAGGGCAATACCTGAATAGACACGCACCAGACGTGGTATTTCTGTCCGAGACACACCTCGCGGGCACAGAGTGTACCCTATTCAAACATACAAACTATAGACTCGCACTACATGCAGGCTTCACAGTGGGCTCACGGGGTGTCATGATACTGATACATAAAAAACTCCCCTTCCACCTGAATACAGTCATCCAGGACACCGGAGGCAGATACATATACGAATCAGGCACGCTCTGGGTGCACTCCATCACACTGCTAGCTATCTACGCACCACCCTCCCTGCTAATGCCGCTACTTACCGACATCTCCCTCCTGATCACAAAAGACACCTCCAACATCACGATAATAGGAGGGGACTTTAATGAAGTCATGGACATAACCCTAGACCGCTCACACCTACGCAATAGAAACCCCAGTGTACCCACCAAACTTGCCACATTCACAAACGCCCTGGGCCTGTGTGACGTATGGAGAGCTCTCCATCCCAACACCAGATAATATTCCTTCCACTCTGGGGCTCACGCCTAGCTCTCCAGGTTAGACTACTTCCTCCTCCCAGCAACTGACTTACACAGGGAACTAGAAGCAAGCCTGCTCCCCAGAGGCATTTCCGACCACTCCCGACTGGTGCTAAAAATCACAACACTCAGGCCGACCCCCCCCCCCGCCTAGCTAACGCTTGAATAATTACTATCTGTGTAATCCGGACCTGGTAGACAAACTCCAAGAGACAACGAAATCATATTTTGAGCTAAATACAGAGTCTGCATCTGACCCCAAGTCACTTTGGGAGGCATACAAAGCAGTACTGAGGGGAGAACTCATTTCATGGATGACTGCACATAGGAAACAACATTTACTTAAGGTACACGCAGCAGAACAGCAGGTAAAACAGGCAGAAGAAACGCACATAGCCCAAGACACGCCCGGTACGAATCGAGCCTTACTCCTAGCACAGAAACAGCTGAAAAACACATCACTAGGTAATGCCAGGCACTCACACAGCAATGCGGGCATGGGTATATGAAACGGGCGTCAAAGCCGGTAAGATGCTGGCATGGCTAGAGCGCAGGGAGCAGGGATGCAGCCATGTCCGGCAGCTGAAGACAGGGGGCACAAACCCTCTAGTGTCAGATCAATACATTGCGCATGGTTTTGCGGACTACGATGCTGAGCTTTATAAGGCTCCCACCACCTGTTCAAACGCTTCAATCATAGAGGAAACGAATTTCCCCTCTTTAAACACAGCTCAACAAGAATTACTGGAGAGGGACATCACGGAGGATGAGGTGGTGAACGCCATGTCTGCCTCCAAGCCGGCAAGTCCCCAGGCCCAAATGGCTTCCCAAATGAGCTGTGGTGTAAGGTGGGAACCAACATAATTGCCCCACACCTACTGCAAATGCGCCAACACGCAAGAGAACGGGGCATCCTATCTCCAGATCTGAGAGAAGCCACAATAATAGTATTACCCAAACCGGACAAACCCCCTGAAAACTGCAGCTCATACAGACCTATGTCACTTGTAAACAGCAAAACCAAAATATTAGCAAAGATACTTGCAGACCAATTGGAGCAGGTCATCCCCTCCCCGGTACACCCTGACCAATGCAGCTTCATGCCCCAGAGATCGACGCACATGATCCTTTATAGACTGCACTGGGCCATAATGAGACCCATGGGCTTTGGCGCCAACTTTATGAGCTGGGTGCAACTACTATACAAATGCCCAATGGCCAGAACTAAGGTCAACGGCTGGCAATCGGACCGTTTCAGACTGGGCAGAGGCACCAGGCAGGACTGTCCCCTATCAGCCATGATTTTCGCAATCGCCATCGAACCCCTGGCCATTCTCCTATGAAACACACCACTATGGGAGGGCTTCCGCTGGTCAGAGACATGGGAGGACAGAGTCTCACTCTATTCGGACGACCTACTCATCTACTTGAAAGACCCACGCAACTCCTGCCACAGGGTTACACAAATGCTGAGGAGACACAGAGCGTTCAGTGGTCTACGCGTGAACTGGTCCAAATCCACCTTGTTCCCCATAGGCAGCATCGCAGCCACAGGCCCCGTAGGCTGCCCCTACCAAATCGTAACAGAACAACTAAAATACCTCGGTGTAAAAATCACGAAGCACCTTACAGACTACACAGCATTTAATCTCCAACCAATTGTGACAAGATTCGCAGAGGACATTCGCCACTGGATCTCTCTGCCACTGACACTGATGGCACAACCCACACCAGGAATTCCTCAAAATTGACCGCATCCTTCGGAAACTACTTTGGAGCGGGGGCCACCCGTGGATAGTTCTCTCCACACTTCAGAGGTCCATCTGGGAGGGTGGGATTGGGCTGCCCAGGCAGCAAACTTACTACTGGGCCAGCCAGATGGCATTGGTGAATGGCATGCTCCATGGAGACAGGAACCTGCCGCACATCAGAAGGATCAGCACTAACAGCATAACAACGCCCCTGGAACTCCTGTATTGCGGCCTGGGTCGCACATCAACCCCGACATGGAAACGCATATCAAGCGAATCTGGGCGGAAGCACATTGACACGTAGAGTGGGACTCAAAACTAACACTGGCCCAACCCCTGTGGAACAACAGCCTTCTCCCCGAACTACAGAAGCTGCCCAAATGGCCCGCCTGGACCCAGCGTGGTATCATCAGAGTCGGAGACGTGCTGCGGGAGGACAAACTGGCCCCGTTTGAAACACTACACTCTGAATTCGCCCTCCCAATTACTGAGAGAAACCATTATAACCAATTGAATCATGCACTGCATGCCCACCGGCAGATCATCAGGGACATGCCAGAGTGCACCCCGCTAGAGCGCAACATAGTCCAGGACCAAATAAAACGGAAAATCACCTCAACTATGTACAATGTGATCACATCCTTTGCCACGCCTGAACTGATCAACCTGAAAGCTAAATGGGAGCGGGACGTGGGACCACTACAACCAGAGGACTGGACAGAGACTCTGATGTACCCCCGGGAAGTAACCATCTCGTCAAGGCTCTGACTGGTCCAACTTTAGATCCTGCACCGCACATACTATCCAAGGGTGGCACTCTTTCAATGGGGTAGGGCCTCAGACTCGAGATGCCTACGCTGAAAACGTGAGGAAGGAACTTTCTTCCATATCATATGGGAATGCGACAAGATACAGCAGGTATGGCGGAAATGCTGTGATAAACTGTCCAGAGTCCTGGGTAAACCAATACAAAGGGGACCAAAACAGCTCCTACCAGGGATTTCCGACGACTGTGATCTGTCCCGTTACGAGAAACTGCTATAGCGGTACTCAGAAGGAACATCTCACAGCTATGGGGATCGGAGAGCACACCAAGCTACGATCAATGGGTCACGGACGTGGACATTTGTGCAATAATGGAATGCAGGGTGTACGTGGCAAGGGGATGCCCACAAAAAGCGAGCAAAATATGGCAGAGGTGGGAAGAGGACAGCTAGCTCCCGACGAGATGGCACAAGCAATATGTACTAGATGGGCTGGGCGGCGCCGGGCTAGCGGGCCCGATACGAAAAGACTGTTCCAGGTGATCCCTCGCTAAAGGCTTGATGGTACGAGGGGCTACGGCTCCATCCCCCTCTTTTTCCCCTCTTGTTGTTTTTCTCCCCTATGTTTCTTTTCCTTCCCTCCAATGCAAAGTTTTATTTGTAATGTCTATTCATGTTTGAAAATTAAATACATTTTTTGATTAAAAAAAAAACACTAGAGCAATCACCCACAAGTCCCTAGATGTACATTTTCACAGCCATTTTAAACAAAAACAAAACTATTGCAGTACCTTGTTTATTTTTAATAAACAATACTGTAAAATGTGTAACATAACTTGAAAGCTGCAGTAAATATATTTTAAAGCATCAATCAAGTCACATTACTTTAAAATAACATTAACAGATGGCGGTTGCCATTTTGGAAGGAAAAATGACTGACAAATTCACCACACAGTAGAAAATCAGCCAAAGAGTGCAAAAAGAGGTGTGTTGTGGGAGGAGATGGGTGGGAATGGGAGGAAAACCCTATAGATTTGACTTGGCGATAGGCTTTAAATGGTTGAGACACATGGCCAAACTATATAATATCCATCCTCATATGTCAACCTGCATTGAAAAACATTACAAACCTGCATCCAAAGCCCCTATTTCAAGGTCTCATGTTAAAGCTCTTATTTTAATGACAATATTTTTGGCTTTATAGGTAGAGCTTTCAGCGCCACCTAATTGCCAAAACTAACAAATGGAGCCTTTTGTATCTTGGCCACCCACATGCCATTTGTTTAAAGGTCTTGGCTTCTCCCACAGTGCAGGCACTGTTCTTCACGCTCTGGGCGTATTTCGCTGCCTCACGCCTAAACAGTTCATCAGGGCTGTGCTTTTATTGGATATGAGCACTTATGGGAGAATCTTTCCAAAAACATAAAAATGCCTATTCCCGCCTCAAAATAATACCAGAATCTATGGGAAATGTAAAATGAAATCATGACAGTGTTAAGTTTGGGTCCAAATACTTTTGGGGAATAATCGTGTATGAAGTACGCAAAAAAAGTCACTAATGGTCAGGCAAAGTAGTCTAATATTTTTAGAGGAGCGTATTGAAATCTCCCAGCTTGAGTGCTAAGGTTAATCGTCTTAAAGTGCTTTTTTATAGGAGGTGGAGGCACTGCAGAGCATCAAAAAGATGCATTTTAATTTTATTTTGAAGGGTCGGTAAGATGGCTTCTCTGTGGATTTTTAAGGAGAGAACCTTCTATAGTCCACAACCTCCGCCGCAAAGCATTTTCAGGGTGAACTATGAATACATTCATGAATCACTGCACTTGCATAGTGCAGCACTGCAAACCGAATTGTCTCAATGCACTTCCTTTAATGAGGCGTGGTGCAGCAGAGGATCAGGAGCTATAAATGTTTATTTTTTTCTAAGGTGGTGATGGCTAGTTTTGTTGTGGATTGTTATAAGGTGCGCCTTCCACAGACAATGGCCGGTACTGCAAATCATCTGCCTCCTTTTGATTTGCAGTTAATATGTGGGATAATTTGTGGGCTCTGCAGGAGGCTGTTGTCAGTGGTCCATATGATGCATCCAGGAGGCCACGTCTCTAGGATTGCAAATGGTTGTGGAGGTCGCATCATGAGTCATATATGTTTAAAACATGCATTAAATGCACTAATTTTGATTAATTTTATTCAACATTTTCTTGGGAGATACTCCGAATCCCCTCTTAGAAGGGTTTGGCTCACACCCTGTGCTCGCTCCTTCAGCGAAATATGGGGCCACTTTGAAAAGAATTTCTAGGGCCACTTTTGGTTCCCAGTCCAGTACTGCCAGGATGTCTGAGTACCAAGTTCTCCTCACACAATCCGGGGCGATCAAGATCAGTGTTGCTCGAAGCATCCTCAACCTCCTGAGAACCCACGGGATGACGGGAATCAGAGGGCTGGCATAGTGGAGAGAGATTGTCCAGTCCACTAAAAATACATCCCCTAGCATGCCATTCACTGGGAATTCCCTTGAGCAAAACTGTCTGCACTTCCTGTTCACTCTGTGGCAAACAGATCCACACTGGGGTACCCGACAGAGAGAAGACCTCCTCTAGAACTTCTTAGCATATTTCCTTCTTGTGTGAGACATCTTAGTTACCTACCTGTAACTGTATTTCTCCATCATTGGTATCTTTCATAGATTCAGATGCTTGAATATTCCCCATTGTCAGACTGGGAATCCTCTGTGATTCAAATAATTATTATATATGTATATATATTATGTGGCCTATGAGCCATTCAATTGTGTAGTCCCTTCACCTCACTTTGGTCCTTTACGGCCCTAACCAATGAGGTGGCAGGGTTTAAGCTCTGCCCCAAGCAGCCATCTTCAGATTTTGAGCTGTAGTAGACTACTTGAGTGATGAATGCTGGGTGTGGGAAAAGCCTCTCAGGGGAGGCGGGTGGGCGCATGTGAATCTATGAAAGATACCAATGCTGGAGAAATACAGTTACAGGTAAGTAACTAAGACTCCTCCAGCATTGGATCTTTCATAGATTCAGATGCTTGAATAGAATACCAAGCAGTTAAAACATGCCTATAACATTATTTATATTCTGCAGATCCTTCTGTTCGCCTTATTATACAGCAACTAAATAGGTTACATTACTAGGGAAGGCGGGAAGAGAAGTCTGCTCCTACCTTACGCAAAGAGATGGCGGAGAACCGCTTATTGTGCACCTACTTACATTTCTGGTTTCTTTTCTTTTACACCTTGCTGGAGCTGAGAAAATTCCCCCAAACGAAGTTTGCTGCTTGTCATGGAAACTGTCTGCACGACATGAACACCCTACTTCAAACCAGCCAACCTGATCTTTTTCCTGGGCTGCAAAGCGTCTTCATAAAGCAAGTCATCTCCAAGAATTTCTCCCTTGGGGCCAGCATTAACCAGCTCTTACGTCTCGATAGTCTGATTTGAAACTGCGCCATGGTCTCCCTTTCGCTTCCACAGTATGCTGGCCCCAAGGGAGAAAAGAACCCTCTCGCAGTGCTTTGCGCCTCCCAAGAATGTCGGAATGCTCTATGTTATCATTTTTATCTGAACCTCTACAGCGTTCAGAGCTCCTCCTCCGGACCGCAACTGGTCCCGATTACACCCCCGGCAAACAATACTCCCTCTGTCTCTCCTGTGGCCCGTATTGGCAAATATTGACAGTATTCAGCCCCTCACGGTCCACAGAACCACCACCCACAAACAGACGGCTCTCAACTTAGTGACGGAGATCACAACTTTACAAACTTGCCGACATCACCATACCACCACTCACACAGCTAAAATCCAGTCAGTCTCGACATTAAAACACTGGGCAGATCAATGTCCCACCTTCAAAGCCTCTTCACAGCTGCTAGTTCAATGCCTCTCATTATGGTTCTCAGGCATCTCTCATGTATGGAAAATGCAGACCTCTGAAAACGTCTCCCGTTTCCCAATCGTTTTATTACAGGGCAGCTGTGCCACTTGACGGTTCTCGGATTGTGCCTCCAGTACTGCCTTACATCCCCAGGTGCCCCGCACAGCTAATCTTTACTGGGGACAGGGGTCGCTCACCTTGGGGCCGGGGGAGGGGGGGGCTGGTGGATGTCTCCTAATGCGCTCTGCTCTCCAGTCAGCAATAGCTTTCTCTTGTTCCCGCTCCTTCTCCTTAGCCATTACGCCGCCTGCCACACTACTGACTGCGGCACAGACATCCTCGTCGCCAATGAAAAGACGGTATCACAAATGAGTCGGGGTCAAGCTGGTCTGTTTAGCTTTACTTCATGAAATATGATAGTTTACAGAATGTAAATATTTAGTCAGAAGTAGTATCAAGAACATCCTCCAGCCCCACACTTCAGCTAGCCATCTCCAACCATCTCCTATTCGAACCTCCACACCAACATTCCATTCTACCATAACATTCCATTCAGCATGGCATCACTCACTCACAGACCTGATTAATATGATATTACAAGTGGATCACAGGCACTGCAGAGGTCTGGCGAGTGGATCACCCTTAGCCTGGTGACAGTGACTGATACATTGGGATATCCAGCGCGCCAAGCCCTTCTTTGAAATATGCTGCCCTTTTGTGCAGCCAGCAAATGCGATGAAATGTCTAGTGGAGGAGCGGAACTCCTTAGTTCTTTGTATGTAAAATGTTAGAACTCTTGCTACATCTAGCAAATGTAAAGATCTCTTTGCATTAAATGTTTGATTCATGAAGAAGGTTGTAAGCACGATGCACACCGTGAGCGTCAGTTCTGACAGTACCTTAGGTAGGAATTTAGGATGCGTTCTTAGGATGACGCAGTCCTTAAGGAACAAGGTGAATGGAGGTTCTGACAAGAGGGCTTGCAACTCACTAATCCTCATGGCTGATGTGATGGCTACTAAGAAAGCCGCTTTCAAGGTTAAAAATGTTATGCCACACCTATGAATCGGTTCATACAGTGGTTCAATGAGCGCTGCCAGGACAGTGTTCATGCTTCATGAAGGAACTGGCGTTGGTGTTGGTGGGTAGGTATGCATCAATCCTTTCAGGAATATCTTGATAGCCGGTTTGGTATAATATTGTTGAGCTGGATTTGTCGTGTATGCCGATATGGCAGATAAATACAACTTGATAGATGATAGGGAGAGCCCTGCTTTGGCCAGATGCAACAGGTAAGGTAGTACTTGTTTGATCGATGCAGCGAGTGGGTTCACCAATGATGTTTCGCACCACTTGGTGAAACAAGTCAATTTTCATATGTGAGTGATCCGTGTGGAGGGAGCCTGAGAGGCCTTGATTATATCCCAGCACTCTGCAGGAGGATTCAAGGTAATTAATGTTCGCTGCTCAGGAACCACACCCTGAGTGACAGGCTCGCTTTGTCGTGCTGGATGACCTTGTGATTCTGTTACGTTAATAGACGCTGATGAACTTTGAGGCGAATCGGGGGCCATCGGGACAGAGTCGCAGGGTTGGGTACCAAACTTGGTCAGCCCAATCCGGTGCTATTAGGATCATTTAGCAGGCCTGTTCTTTCAGTCTGCGGAGTACTTTCGCTATGAGAAGGATCAGAGGGAAGGCATAAAGGAATTTCCCTACCCAGTCCACTGAGAAGGCGCCCCCTATCGAGAGGTGTTCTGGATATCTGGAGGTGAACTTCTGGTATTTCCTGTTGGTCTTGGTGGCAAAAAAGTCGATCTGCGGAGGTCCCCATTTGCCAAATTTCTGCTGGACTTCTGCTTCGTCGGTCTAGGCCAATTTTACCGAAAATAAAGGGTCGCATTGACCGAAAGTTCTACAATTATGTATACCAAATTATCTAAAACACAAAAGTTCGACTCAGCTGTGTTTTGCTATTTCCACTTAACTTTCTCTTTTCTTTTTCCAGCTTCTTTTTTCCTTTCTTTGTCTTCATATTCTTCTTTTTATCTTCTATTTTCATGTTTTAAATCTGTTATATATGGATATAATTACATCAAATCAAGCAATACATAAATTACATTTCTTTCATAACTTTTTATTTTTTATCAATGCTTTGTCCACTAGATGACAAGATAGTTAAACATTTGAAAATGTTACAACTCTTAAACTTATCGAAATAATAATGTAATATATATAAATTTCACTAGATGGCACTCTCATCTTTTTTTCTTCAACATATTTTGTTTATATTTCTTTTTTTGCGAGCTTTCGCGTACTTCCGCCAGCCATTTTTTTTTCATTCAGCCGTGTGTTTTCGTCTCGGGTGGAGCTCCTTCTTTCGCGGTCTCGTTTTGTTTGCCTTTTTTTGTTTTTTTCTAATTCTGGATTGGTTTTTCACTTGGATGTGATTCGGGATTGCTTTTTTTTTGGAACCAACTTGTTTTCAGTTTGGATTGGAACTTTTCCCTGGGTGCAACTTTGGATTTGTCATGAACTGATGAAAACGTGAGTAATAACAATTTATTTATTAATATTTAATGTTTGTTTTCTTTTTTTAGCCATTTTCTGTTATTTATTCCTTGGTTTATGTCTACTTTTTGTGTATGTTTTGTAGAATAGAATGTACATATATGCTTTTGACATAGTAGTTTTTTATTTATATTATTTAATATACAATGAAGTTAACGTTAAATGCCAGGCTGCTTAGGTAGTCTGTTAACGTTAGGGTCCTGTAATTTTCAGCTCTTTCTTTCAGTTTTAAAATATTTTGTATGCTTTTATATGGTTTTTGAGCTGTTTTTTCCCACTGATTGTTTGTTGTACGGATATTTCCTGAATTTTATGTTCATTTTGTAAAGTTGTGATGAATTTCCATAGTGTTGATTTTTGGCGGCCCATTGCCACATATTTATAAACAAAGGGGTGCCTGATCAGAAAACCTTGGTCCTTCAGGCTAGTAACAATAATACATCAGAGAAAGGGACCAGTGGGATAGGGAATGGTATATATCAAACATTTATCTTTTCATAAATAACAATAAATGTAACTCTTTGAATTCAAACTTTATTATTATAGAAACATATAAAACCTCAATTCTATAAAACATCTCAACACATTGTCACAATTCAACTCACGCACAATCATTCACTCCTACCATCTTCTTATATATCGCTTGATATCAGCTATACTCTTTAGAATTGACTCACATGGAGTCACGTGCTGCCTTAGAATTATTGTTGGCTTTCACTGTACATCCTCTGTAACAGAATATTATGATAGTCTTTACAACCGCAGACTTCCAAACGTCTCTCCCGACCTGTGTTCACTCACACTGCCGTTGCATATAAGAAGATGATGGCCCTGTGTTAAGTGCTGAGATTCAACTGGGCTATGGAGAACCCCTCTCAACTTGTTAACAATATTTTGGAGTGACAAGATAGAGACAGTAAAAATGCTATGATTTATGTCTACTAGTTGTGTAACTCACCCTACTTGGTTAAATGGGAATGATCTAATTCCCATATGTGGTCCTGAAGAAGGTTGCTTTATCGAGAGGACGAATTTATGGCAGTCCAACTAGTCAACCGAAACATATATAGACTTTTGGAATCTGTGGACTTGAATAAACACAGATAGTACCATTGGCTATTGAGGTGCAGGACATTTGTACTGTGAATTAAACTGTATGTTGACCAAGGCAGTCAACACACCAAGTATGATTGATACATGTTTTAAGATATTGAATGGATGGTAGGAGTGAATGATTGTGCGTGAGTTGAATTGTGACAATGTGTTGAGATGTTTTATAGAATTGATATTTTGTATGTTTCTATGATAATAAATTAAGTTTGAATTCAAAGAGTTACATTTATTGTTATTTATGAAAAGATACATGTTTGATATATACCATTCCCTATCCCACTGGTCCCTTTCTCTGATTTATTACAGGCCCACTTCCACATTCATGACATGATGCCATCCCTCTAGTTTGTTGTTAGTTTTTGGGTTACCGCTTAATATCGAATCATAGCAATTCCAGTACTCTATTTTTATTTTGGGTTGCTTTCTACCATATCTGGTCTGTCCTCCAATCCAAGTTTCTTCGAAATAATTTTAATTCTTCGAAATAATTTTAAAAAGTTTTAATTTTTCTTCATGATTTTGATAATATGGTTTGTTTATTGTGGTTTCATATGCTTTGATTACATGACTGACTGGTACAAAAGTTAGTGCGCATAATTTCTTCACATAATATTGAAATTCACTGGCCCTCATTACGACCCTGGCGGAGAGGGGTTTACGCCAGCGTAATGCATGGCGTACCTCTCCGCCAGACTACGACATTCCGTAGCGCCATGGAGATTTTTACGCCTGCTTTTTGCAGGCGGAAAAATCCATGGCGCTACGGGACTTGTTGTTAATTACGCCACCGTAATTTACGGTGGCGTAATTAACGCCTTCCCCACTCCCATTATACCCTATGGGGCAAAAATGGGAATGGGGAAGGGTAAATGGGGATTGGGGACTTACCGCCCCGCCAACCTCGGAATGGGGCGGTAAGTCCGCCAACCCCCATGGCGGTGTTGGCAGCTCTGCGCCATGGTCCATGGTGCAAATTGCACCATGGACCTCCGCCAGGGTCGTAACGAGGGCCACTGTCATTTACATAATTACTTTGTAGTCCATATTTCTGCAAATTTCTCCATACAACCTGATTGAAATGAAAATAGCACCCTTGTATTTGTATGTCCGTGAAACATAATTTTAAGGCCTTCATTGCACTTAATTCAAATTCCATTATGCATTTTTCTGGTTATGATTCCGTGCTGCTCATTTTCTTTTTTATGTATTCAAATATTTCCTTATACATTTTTTTGTTTTTATTACTCATCAGTATATAGACCAGTGGGAAGTAGTAATTGCATATGTTACCGTGAATACTGTACAGCTGCGTACATGATTTAGGGCAGCCAGCACTTAAAAGTGCCGTCCATAATCCATGTCTTGCTCATATGTAGAGGTTCAATATTGTGTTCCGTTGTAAATATCAAGTATTATTGTGTGTCATTGCCGTTTTCGTACATCAAAAATTGTTGGCCCTCATGTGTTACAAGTACATTTTCAGGGATTACAACATCTTTTATATTTTTAGGTATTAGAGGTTTATTTTCTTTCGATGTTCGTTGATATACAATCTGTCTTTTTAAAAGTTTTGCACTTGGCATTTCTTGGCCTAAATGATCCCCACTGCTTCCAGCTTCTTTGTTTGCCTTTCTCTTTAATTCCATTAATTTCTCTTTCACTTCGATTTTGGTTTTGTCTGGAGTATGGTTGTGCTCCCTTGCATACTCTATCATTTCACCTTTGATACATGCTCTGCCTCTACAATTGTAACTTTTGTATGCCGTGCACTTCCACCATGTTTTTTCACCTCCACTCCTTTCTATCGTATAGTAATATCTTGCATGTTGCAGTCGCCTACTCCCTTTTACTGGAATTAGACATGTTGCCTTTTCCATTGTACTCATAACCTACGGCATTGAAATGAATACCATTATTTATATCTGTTTTATTATATATATCGTTCATTATTGTTTTCAAATGATCATATTTGTTTCTTACCGTGAAAACAATTGTTTTCTAGTTGAATCGTTAGAGAAATATGTGCTGCTTGTATCGCTCTGTCCTTTCTCTCGCAGTATTCACAAGTGACAGTTTAACTGTCTTAACTGACTCGATGATGTTTTTACTTCCTGCTTTACGTTTGTCGTGCATTTTGTTACCCAATCATATTGCTGTATCAACTCATTCGAACAGGAAGTCTTTTTGTAAACACTAGTGTTCTTTTCTCTAGCATTTATTGTACATAATGGTATCATACAAACCTTTGGTTATTCTAACCTTTTGTTTTTGGTCATTTTAGCCGCGGTAGTTTCAGCCGTGGTTAAATCACTTCGATGCGCTTCGTCTAGCTCCCACTTGTGGGATGCTGTGTAGTTTCTGCTTAACTTGTCTGCCAAGACATTGTCCACTGCCGGCAGGTGTTCCGCCTTGATCTGAACCTTGTGAAGTAAAGCCCAGGCCCACAGCTTTTGAGCTTCTTGAGACAATATCTCTGACCTTGTGCCCTCTTGTTTGTTTGTATAATGCATGGAGGTTGTGTTGTCTGTCTGGATGGTTACCACCTGCCCTGCTAGCACCGGTAGGAAGGCCTTCAGCGCCCACCGTATCGCCCTGAGCTCCATAACCTTGATATGTAGTTGGGACTCTTTGGCGGGCCATGTGCCCTTTGTTTGCAGCTCTGCCAGGTGTGCCCCCCAGCCCGATAGTGATGCATTCGTCCTGAGGAGAAGAATTGATGTCAGAGCTTGGAATGGCATTCCCTGCAACAGGTTTTGAGATGTGCCCCACCATCGAAGGGCCTTGTGAAAGGTTGCTGTAGTTGTATGGTATCCTCCCATGACCCGAACGCTTGTTTCCATTGGCGGTCCAGGGTCTCTTGAACTGGTCTCATGTTAAGCCTGCTATTTGGTATGAGTAATATACATGAGGACATGATGCCAAGGAGGTATTTGAAGGAACGTACTGTGGCTGCCACCTTGTCTTGGAAACATGGAGTCAGATAGATTAACGCCAATATTCTGTCTGCTGATAGTCTTACTCTGGGTATGTTGGTGTTGAGTTCTGCTCCTAGAAAGAGCACTGTCTTGCTGGGTATGGGGCAGGGTTTTGCCTCGTTTATTGAGAAGCCTAACCCCTTCAAGAGGTTTATTGCTCTTGCAACTGCCATGCTCACAAGTTTGAATAAAAATGCCCTTATCAGCCAGTTGTCCAAATAGCTTTGCCGTCACCGGTGCAAGGCATTTGGTAAACACTCTTGGTGCTGACTTTAGTCTGAATGGTAGGACACAGAATTGAAAATGTGACTCCGCTATTGCGAACCTGAGGAACTGTCTGTGGGCAGGCTGATGGGGTTGTGGAAGTAGGCGTCTTCCAAGTCCAGAGTGGCCAGGAAGTCGTGTTGGTTTAGCATGGGAGGACACTCTGAAGGGATGTCATCTTGAATTTGATGTGTTTGATACATTTTTTGATAACTCTCAAATCCATTATAGGTCTCCACTGACTTTTTTTTCTTTTTCACCAGGAAAAACTGGGAGTAGAAGCCTCTTGCCATTTGATGGTCTGGAGCCAGCTCTATAGCTGCCTTTAGGAGCAGTTTGCAAACTTCCAAAATGACATGTTTCCAAAGATGGACCTTGCGTGGAATGGGAGCAAGGAATGGTGGTTGATTCAGAAATTCAATGGTGTTACCCTCGCAAATCACTTGCAACACCCACTTGTCCGATCTTATCCTTCACCAACATTGGTAAAAGCGGCTTACTCTTCCTCCCACCGGGGTGTGTCGTGGGAGTGGAGGATAGGAGTTGTCAATTCTGCTTGCTTTGAGTTTTGGCTTGGTTAGAGCCACGCTTTTCCCTTTGGGTGTATCTACTTGTTGACTGATGGTAGCTGTCTTTGAAAGGTGTTGCCCTGTGCTTTTTGACTGGAGGAAGGCCAATTGAAACCCCAGTATTTGGAAGGTGCACCTCGAAAGGATGGAAAGGATCTAATATCTTTGTCCTTGTCTTTAAGGGAACTGATGGCTCGTGCCGCATCGGTGTCCGCCTTTATTCCCTTGAGATGGTTGTCAATCTTTTTCCCAAAGAGGTCTTGCGCATCGAAGGGCATATCTAATATTTGAGCCTGAACCTCTGGTCTTAAGTTTGTAGCCTTCATCCACGCTTGCCTCCTCAAGACTGTACCACGGGCCATTTGCCCGAAGCCTGATTCTGCTATGTCCATTGCTGCATCGATCATATGATCGAAAGTAGCCTCACCGTCCGATATGATCACTCTGGTTTCTTCCTGAAGTTCTGTTGGTAAGCGCTTGGCCAATTCATGGCAAGGGGAGTTTCCAGCCCTGATGGTCAGGGTAGATGACGAAGACACCTTCCTGCCCATGGCCTCCAATTTACGCCCTTCTTTGTCAGGTGGGGCTGATAAGGGTGATAATGAATTAGCCAATCTCTTCCTGGCTGCACCCGTAATAACTGAATTTGGGTTAGTGTGTCCTCTTAGGCACAGTGGTGCCGTGTCCGGTGCTTTATACTTCTTCTCCCGTCTTGAGACTAGTGCAGGTGTGGACAATGGTGTAGCCAAAATCTTAGCTCCAGTGTCCCATATAGTATCCAAGAGGGGAATCGTAGTGATTGTCCTCTTACGTTTATCTCTATGTTCGTATAGAACCGATTTCTTCTCCTCTAATGTGACTTGCAAAATGAAAACGTCTGCCACTTTGCTGATAATGGTATGAAAAGACACTGGATTGTTGGGTGGTGAAGTGTCTCCTGGGGAGTCCTTCTTTCTAGGCTTTTCTATGAGGTAATCATCCCACTCACTTTGCGTGTCTGGCTCATGGGTAATCTCCCCTTCTTCAGGGTCTGAAAAATCTCTGAAAGGGTCCTCTTGCCAGTCTGAGACTGATGCTGTGGATGGAACTACCGTAGGGTCCCTTATAGGTGACTTTGGCCTAGGTGATGACCTTGGGGGGGAGACCCTTGGCAGCGAAGCACTGAGCGTCCTGTTCCTGGATCTGCAGGGAGGCTCAGGTGAATGTGCTCTCTTATAAAGTCTGCTCCTGGGAGGAGAGCTTCTTGGTGTGTTATGAAGAGGTGAAATATCCCTCTGAAGGGATCTTTCCATTGGTGTAGAAGATCAATGTCTTTTCCTTGGTGCCTCTTGAATTCATCAATAATCCTTTGCATTGACGCCATGAGTATTGGATCATATGGGTCTGTGGGCTCCTCTGTAGTGGGGTGGGATGCCAGGGAGGACTATTCTCTTTGGGAGTGAGAATTGGCTGTTCAGAAATGAATTCAGTGTCCATAAATTCTTCCTGTAGGATGATGTCTAGAAGCTCTGTCATCGCTCTTAAGGAAGACAGTTGAACTCCTATTGGTTGATTGTGTTCCTCTGGGGTGTGAGGGGCCATGCCCATTGGCTTGTTCAAACCGCTTTCATTGGGCGGCGTGGCTGTGGTATCCGTGGAGGGTATTTTGGATTTATTCTTCTGCGTCGACGAGGAAGTGATTGGTGTCGTCAATGGTGGCTTCGTTGACGATGGCTTCGTCAACAAGGGTTTCGTCGACGACGATGGCTTCATGGACGGGTGATGTTCCTTCTTCGAAGATTGCTTGGTGGTGGCTGATTCCGGCGATTGATTTGATTTGATTTATTTATTTATTGAGGACCTTACCCCAAGGCACTGTACAATGGAACAACAAATACAGAGAAATAACAACAATTAACATTGTGAGCAAGATTACTTGAATCATTCTACAAAACAGTGCAAAGAGCAATTAACTGAGAGGGGGAAAATGAGGGGGAATAGGAGTGTTGAGGGGGCAGGAGAAGGATAGAATAAGCGTAGGAGGAAGGGAGAAAGAATGTAATGGGAGAGGGGAGAGAAGAATTAAAAGAGGGGAGGAACAGGTGGGAGTAGAGAGGGTGGGGGGGGTTCAAGGTGGGCAATAGAGAAGGAGGGATTTAAGTGAAGTGCGAAATGAAGTGAGGATAGAGGAAGAGCGGATTGGGAGGGAGAGAGAGTTCCAGTGCAGAGGAGAAAGAAGGTGAAAGGAGCGGAACCGGGAGGAAGCGCAGGGGGAAGGAGGTACAGTGACAAGGAAGTGGTCAGCGGAACAAAGGGAGCGAGAGGGGGAGTAGAAGGAGAGAAGAGAGGAGAGATAAGGAGGAGCAAGACCATGGAGGGATTTGAAAACAAGGCAGAGAAAGTGGAATTTTAGTTGTAGGTGGAAAGGTAGCCAGCCAAGGTGAGAGAGCGAAGAGGAGATGGAGTCACGGGAGGTAAGGAGACAAGGGGTACGAATGGCAGAGTGGTATATGGATTTAAGGGGAGCAAGCTGAGAAGAGGGAAGTCCAAAGATTAGAGAGGAGCAGTAGAAGAGGCGGGAAAAAATGAGCGAGGAAATTAGTAGTTTGGTAGCGTGGAATGTGAGAGAGGGGTGGAGTCTGCGAATATTGTAGAGGTGGTATTGGCAGGTGCGGGAGGTGAGTGAAATGTGTTGCGACAAGGAGAGAGAGGAGTCAAATAGAATGCCTAGATTGCGAGCATGGGTGGAGATAGGGAGATCGGAGGGAGGAAAGTGGATAAAAGAGGGAGAAGAAAGAGGGGGAAGAGTATTAGAGGGGAAGAAAAGGACTTCGGTTTTATCGTTGTTGAGGGAAAGAAAGCAGGAGGACATCCAGTTCTTGATGGCTGTGAGACAAGAGGAGAGTTTAAGATGGAGGTCAGGTGTGAAGGAGGAGAAAGAGAGAAAGAGTTGAGTATCATCAGCATAGAAATGATGGGAGATGCCAAAGGAGGAGATAACAGGGACAATGAGGGATGTGTAGAGAGAGAAGAGGAAAGGACCAAGTACACAGCCTTGAGGAACACCGTAAGTTAGAGGGAAGGAAGGAGAGGTCAGGCCTCCCCATGAAACAGCAAAGGAACAGGGAGAAAGGTAAGAGGATAGCCATTTTAGAGCAGGGCCATTGAACCCAAAGGAGGAGAAAGTGAGGAGCAGGATTGGGTGATCGACAGTGTCAAAAGCGGCAGAGAGATTAAGGAGAATAAGAAAAGAGGATTGCTTAGCGTGACGAGCAGAGAGGAATGAGTTGAGAATAGAGGTGAGAGCAGTTTCAGTGGAATGTTTGGGACGGAAGCCAGATTGGAAAGGAGGAAGGAGAGAGGAAGTAGAGACAAAAGAAGAGAGTTGAGTAGGTAAGGCGTTCAAGGAGTTTAGAAAGGAAAGGCAGAAGAGAGATAGGTCTGTAGTTAGTAGTGAGCAGTGGATCAGCAGAGGGTTTCTTAAGAATAGGAATAATCGTTGCATGTTTGAAGCAGAGGGAAAGGTAGATGAGGAGAGGCAGGAGTTGAAGAAAGTGGTAAGGTAAGGGATAATGAGAGGATAGATCTTAGGGATGAGAGCAGAGGGGAGAGGGTCAGAGGGGGCAGACGTGGGTTGGGCTTTGGAAAGAAGAGAGGAGACATCAGAAGGGGAAACAGCTGAGAAGACAGACATGGTGGAAGAGGGAGGAGAGAGAGGAGGAGGAGGGAGGGAGTCAGAGAGGTGGTTAATTTTTTGCCTCAGTGTGATGATTTTGGAGGAAAAGTAGTTGGCAAAATCAGAGGGAGAAAGTGTGGAATTGGATGAGGGATCAGGAGTGGGAGGAGATAGAAGGCGGGAAAGAGTTTGAAAAATCCGACGAGGATGGGAGGCTTGAGACTGAAGAAGGTTAGAGTAGTAGGAGGATTTGGCCGTTGCAAGACAAGAGTTGTAAAGTGCGTGGTAGGAGAAGTAAGAGGATTGATTTGAAAGCGAGGGAGTTTTGAGCCAGAGTCTCTCTAATCGTCTGAGAATGCGCCGCATAGAGCGGAGATGGGAAGTAAGCCAGGGTTGAGAAGGTTTCTGAGTAGGGCGGAAGAGAGAAAGGGGGTAGAGATGGTCAAGGGTAGCGGTGATAGAGGATGAGAGGGAAGAGAGAGCGTCATCGGGAGAGAGTAGTGCAAAGTCTTGGAGAGATGGAAGGGAAGAAGAGCAAGTGTCGGAGAAGAGGGTAGTGTCGAAATCACGCAGGTCATGACGTGAGTAGATCGGAGGGGTGGGATTAGACTTAGTGGGGGGTGAGAGAGGAGAAAGGGTGAACGAGTGTAAGGCATGGTCAGAGAGGTAACATGAAGAGAAGAGACAGGGGAGGAGGGATAGGAGGAGTTAAAGATGAGGTCAAGAGTGGAACCAGAGGAGTGCGTCGGGGATGAGGGAAGGGGGGAGAGGAGGTAGGAATCAAGGATGGAGAGGAGGGGAGAAGATTAGGGGGGAGAGGGAAGATGAATATTAAAGTCACCAAGATAGTTAGAGGAGAGGGGGAGGGAGAAATAAGTGAGAGGAGGTGATCTAGGTCATCAAAGAAGGAGGAGAGAGGACCAGGGGGATGATAGATGATCAGGAAGGAAATAGGGTGGGGAGAGGAGAATGACTTGTATAGGAATTCGAAGGAAGGGAAAGAGGGGAGAGTTGGGGAAGAAGAGGAGGAGATGTATTTGGAATGGTACAGGAGACCAACGCCACCACCACGGCCAGAGGGGCGGGGGTATGGAGGAAAGAGGAAGAGGAGGTTGTTAAGGAAGCAGGGACAGAGGTGTTATTAGGAGGAATCCAGGTTTCAGTAAGACAGAGGAAATTAAGGTTGAGACGGAAGAGTAGATTAAGGGTAGCCGCGGTTTTGTTACAGATGGATCTGGCGTTCCAGAGAGCAATGTTCATGAGAGCAGCGTGGTTGGCAGTGGGGGGTGGGGGTAGAGAAGGTAAGGACGGTGAGAAGGGGAAGGGTAGCGGCTGGGGGAGTGGGGGAGAGGATAGTGAAGGGGACTAGGCATAAGGAGGAAAGAGGAGAGTAGAAGGGAGAGGAGGAGGGGGAATCGAGGGGGGAAGGTGAGGTGGAAGGGAGATATGGTAGATCGCATAGGGTCAGTGGGAGCAGGTGTAGGGGATTCAAGTTGGGGAGTCCAAATTGGGGATGGCATCCAAGGTGGACTAGAGACAGTGGTGAGAGACAGCTGGAACGAGTCAAAAGAGTCAGAGGGTGTAGGTTCTCGAGACTGTGGTTGGAGAGTCCAGGTGCTTGAGGCTGGAAAATGAGGTGGTAGTTCTGAATTGTAGCAAGGAGGTCACGGGCTCAGAGCTGAGGGATGATCGGCGGGAAACAATAGGGTCAGAGGGAGTAGGCACTCAGGTCGTGGCTGGAGGAGAAGAGGCGCCTGAAGCAAGAAAAAGAGTAGCTGATCCAGGCTGATGCGCCTGTGAGTGAGCAAACAGGTTACAAGGTGGTTACAGATCTAGTGCAGAGAGACGATCAGCAGGAGCTCAGAAAGTCAAAGGAGTAGGTACTCCAGGTGATGGCTGGGGGAGACCAGTGGACCGCTGTAGGTAGTAGAATCAGAGTAGAGTAAAGAGAGCTGACCACAACGCAGGGGCCGAAGATCAGTCGTTGGTAAGGTGGTTGCTCAGGAGGTTCTAAAGCTGGTTCCAGGTGTGGGTGGAGGCTCACCAAGGCTCTGCGTAGTGGGGAAGGGGGCCGTTGAGGAGGCGGGGTGCCTCAGAACCACGGAGGGGACTCACAGTGCAGGCCCGACACGGCCCGGACACGGATGGAGGAGGACCCAGGAGATCCGCTGACTGATCTGGGCACTACCACAGGCTTGTTAGGATTGGGGAAGTGAAAGGGGGAAGAGGGGGGTCAGCAAGAAGCGGATCACATTAGAGCTGCAAAAGGGACGCTCAATGCCTCCCCGGCTCCACCCGGGCACAGTGAGGGCGGGAGATAAATGGAGGCTCCAGGAGGGGCCGACTCTTGGTCTGTAAGTGACAGAAGGGTCTCCAGGACCCCGTAGAGTGGAGAAGGGGTTGGTAGAGGAACGGAGTGCTACGAAGCAGCAGAGTGGACACACAGAGCTGTCCAGGCCAGGTCGGACCCTGCTTAGTGCAGTGGGGGCTCAGCAGCGATGCAGGTCCTTCGGGACCCCGTCTGTGGAAAAGGAGGGTCCAGACTCCGTGTGGTGAAGAGGGGCTCTAAGGGCTGAGTGGAGCACGGTGGTCATGAGAGATCACAAAGCTGGTCAATGGTTGCAGGTCACGTGGATTGGTGCAGCTGCATCCAGACCCCGATCCAAGGAGAGGGGTTCCGGGGGCTGAATCGGGTGCACGGAGGTTTCGGGTCTAATCCTCAATGCTCACCAGGATCCCATGTGAAAAAGAGGAGGTCTGGGTCTGGTGCGAAGAAGGCGGGCTCCAGGGGCAGCGCGGGGTCTGGCAGCCGGGAGAGACTCCTACGCCGGTCCGATGCAGGCTCCGTGGACGGCTGCAGCCGCTCCCAGATCCCGAACTAGGAGGCTGCGCAGGTTGGCTGGCTGTGCAGGGACTGGCAGCCAGGAGAGACTCCAATGATGCTCAGAAGCTGGTTCCGTTGGCGGCCGCAGCCGCACTCAGGCCCCGAACCAGGAGAGGGGGTCCAGGGCTGCGCAGGGCTGTCAGAGGATCCAGGGGCCGCTGCCGAGGCTGGGTGTGTAGTGGCAGGAGGGGACGACTGCTGCCCAAGATGACAGCAAGGAGGGAAGGATCCCGCAGAGCCGGCCCGAAGGTAGAGCGGGAGGAGGCCATCTAGGTGAGGACTTACTCGTTGATGACGAGGTTTGGAGCATCGTCATTGACGTTTTAGGTTTCATTGATGGCTTGGTTGTCAATGGGCCTTTATCGACGGTGCCGCTTGTAGACGGCATTTTCGTGGACGCTTGTCCGCTGGAGTTTTTAAAAACGCCTCCTTACCTTTGTAGGTAGTTTTTGCCTCAGGATGCCTCTTTTTCTGGTCTCCACACCAAGAGAGAATGTGAGAGATGCCAATTCCACCTTTTTTTGCTTTTATGTGAAGGAGAAATGCTCTTTTCCATTGAGAAGGCCTTCTTTTTTAAGTTTGCCTCTCAGAAGCTTTCATAGACAGCACAGGAGCTGTCTTAACCGATTCTTCATCAGAAGAGTGTCCTCTTGATTCTAAATGTAGAAGGAGACTTCTGTGTCTGTCCTGAAGAGTTTTGTTTGCGAAAGTCTTACAAATATTGCATTTGTGAATGTCATGAGGGTAAAGGCAGTATATTCACTGCTCATTAATATCTTTCATGCAGACAAGCTACTTTTTGCATCTAATGCAGTCCCTGAATAGGGAAGGCTTGGCAGTTGGTTCTTCTGATATGGTGTGAAGAGAAGTTTCACTCGATGAATTTCGAATGAAAACAAGTGTTTTCTGAGCCCAGAAACACTGGGTAGGAAGAGCTTGATCAGGAGATCAAGGTAGAAATATATTTTGGGTAAGAAACTGAAATCAAACAGTGAGAAAAAACGAAAATCTCAGAGAGCTGGAGGATTCCCTCTAGTCTGTTAGAGTGCGATGAAAAATCTGAAGATGGCTGCTTGGGGCGGAGCTTAAACCCTGTCACCTCATTGGTTAGGGCCATAAAGGACCAAAGTGAGGTGGGGACTACACAATTGAATTGCTCATAGGCCATAATGGGTATTCTACACTAATTTCTATGGAAATAGTATATATATTTAATTTTGTAAATAATTATTTAAATCACAGAGGATTCCCAGTCTGACGACGGGGAATATTCAGGCATCGGAATCTATGTAAGATCCAATGCTGGAGAATGTGCCCTGCCTGCTCAGAGCATCCACCAAGCTGGGCTCTGTCCCTGCCAGAAGTACTCCAGAGAGCAAGATCTAGGTTCTCCAATAGCCAGGACCACAGCTGTATCGCTTCTCTGCTAAGGGGAGGGAGTACACGCCACCCTGCTTGTTCAGGTAGTGCATGGCCACTGTATTGTCCGTCAAGATCAGTACATGCTTCCCCTTCAGCGAAGGTGCAAATGCCTTCAGGGTCATCCTGATGGCTCGCAACTACAGCCTGTTCATGTGCCACCTGGCTTCCATCGCTGACCGAAGGCCGCTCACCTGCAAGTCCTTACAGTAAGCGCCCCAACCTTTCAAGGACGTATCCATGACCCCCCTAGCCTGGGCCCACGGGGGCCATAAGGGTTTCCCCACCAACATGTTGCTGCTGTTGGCCCACCAGGAGAGGTTGTTGACCACGTACCTGGCCGCTCTGAGAACGTCTCTCAAAGTGCCGAAGTACTGGGACCACTGACCCAGCAGGAGCCATTGCAAAGATCGCAGCCTGGCCTCTGGCACCAGAAAAATGCAGGAGGCCATGAGACCGAAGAGGCGGAGGAAGAAAGCTGCGGGTAAGGTGGTGTGGTTCTGAAAGGGTTGGACCATCTGTGTGATGCTGGTGACTCGTTCCTCGGGGGTCGGGGGAGTGGGAGCCTTTCCCACTCAACTGTCTAGGACTGCTCCGATGAACTGGAGCCTCTGTGCTGGAGTTGGTTCTAGGTCAAATGTTCGAATGCAAAGGATCAAATGACCAAAGGGTCGAATCAAAAGGACCGAAAACCAAAGGGTCGCATTATTTTTTTTTTTAGGGGGGGGGTCCTGCCCCAAACCTCCTTTTTTGGTGCAAAACCCACTTTTTTTTTACCATACGAAAACCAAAAAAATATATATATTTAAAAAAAAAAAATTGCCCCTTTGGTTTTCAGTCCTATTACCTCGACCCTTTGGTCATTCGATCCTTTTGGTGTCGAACCTTTGACCAGACACCGCTGGAGTTGTATGGGACTTCTGCAAGCTCGTGAGAAGGCCAGCATGTGGAGTAGGGAGCAGGTGTTCTCGAGATGGGAGAAAACCTGCTTCACTGACTTCCCATGGATCAGTCAGTTGTCCAGGTATGGAAACACATGGACGCCGAATCTCCTGAGATGAGCCACCACTAACTGCCACAAGCTTGGTGAAGACCGTCGGAGTGGAGGGCAGCCAACCCAAAGGGGAGCAACTTTGTTATGATAGGAAGTTCTTCAGACAGCTTAGGTAAGGCAGAAATTATTCTTTATTCAGTTACATAAGGTAGGCTCATAAGTAGACAGGATAAGTGTAGGAGCAGGTAGGAAGCCCACTGGCTCCCACTACCCAAGCTACATGGTTTCCAACTGCCTAAGGTGGAACACTCACACCAGACCAAATTCCACTTATTCAACATTCCACACATGAGATCACTCAGCCACTGACATCAATCAAGCTATGCATACACTCGGGTCTAGTCAATATAATCAAGTCAATTCACAACACTTCCTTCCCTTCACAACCAAAACACAACAACATAACACACCACCCCTCCATCAAACACGAAAAACCTAACCTGCTCACGTTCTAAAGCATATCAACAGATACTACCCATTCTCCAACTAAACCAAGCTCACACATGTGTAAAACAAAGAGCAGACACCGGCCAACAGGGCGTAACTAACCAACTGGTGACTCACCTGGGCCAAGCAAAACCACGTTCACCAAACTCCAGAAACAAAACCAATCAACTTCCATTCATGGCTGCCACCCATGAATCTTTAGGCTGTCACCACCAACCACAAACCTGCCCACCAAGGGCAAAGCAACCAACCACACTGTGCCTTCTAAAATAAACAAAACACCTTTTACCCCTCGCTGCCACCGAGTGGTTTTAGGGCTGCCACCCCTAAGCACAACTGCCCAACACGGAGCACTGACACACAGGTGAGACCCACATCAAGGGCGTAACTAACACTGCATCAGAATCCACGTTAGGCATGTCCATCACTCTTCAATAAAAAATCCAGAATCTCAGACAGAACTCACTACATACAATCAGAACTGCAGACACATCAGACAGAGACGAACACACAAAGCACAACAAAGAGTGGCAGAACCGCACCACATCAGTGCCACCAGTGTGCCCTAAGAAAGCAAGTCTATATGACTCTAAAAATTCCGATCTGTTGCCCAGACAAACCTACAACCAGCAAAAACCAAAACAACGGCGGTGACTTCATGTTGAGAGCGGAACTCAACAGTTAGATGTACCACTAACCAACAGCAAGAGTTTGGGGATACTACACCATGCTGCCGAGATGATGAAAACAATAGCAAAATAAATATATATATTGCCAAAAACAGACCTCCATCAAAGACAAACCTCAACACAATGGCAACTAGGACCCATTCCTACAGTATATTGCCAACTACTCACCTGTGAGCACTTTATGCCACAGCCTAATAACAATCAGCACACAACCAACGTGTTTCTGTTAGCTTGGGAGCAACCCTTCACCATCATACTAGCCCTGGGTGGTGGGATGACTTCACTGGGGGCAGTGGGAACTCTCCTTCTTTCTCTAATGCATGCTGCTCCTGCGTACCTCCCCGAACCCCTGCAGCACCTAACTTGTCTTTTTCTTTGTCCATGTGCATCTCTCCAACTGCTTTTCCACCTCCTTTGCCATCACTTAATCAGCTTTCCTCTCCTCCACTCAGGTCCAGTCAACATACTCAAGTCCATTCACAACAACCTTGAATTGATAGTGCTTTCCCCCAATGAGGAATCTCAGGATCTTCCTGTTCTTCAGGTGGATCGGCACATGAAACTATGTGTCCAGAAGATCTATGGCCACCAGCTAGTCCTGCAACTCGAGAGCGTGGAGAATGTCTTTCAACGTCACCATCTTTTATTTGTCTTTCTTCAGGAATTTGTTCAAAGCCCTGAGGTCCAGGATGGGACCTCAATGACAAGAATCTCTGTCTAACTGGCGCTAGAGGCACACTATCTCTGAATAGCGGATAGACAGTCAGGAATGAGCGAGGAGGGAGAGGAGGCTGAGGATAGCCTGAAAGAGAGCGGTTTGTCAACCGCATAGCACTGAAGGTTAGAGGAGAAAGTAGCGATCAGGTGAGCCAAGGGGATCACATAGACATTGAAGAGCCAGGGTGAGACGATAGAGCCTTGGGGAACACCACATGTGGAAAGAGAGGTGGTGAAGAGAAAGGACCCAAGTTGGACCTGGGAGGGTCTGTCCAAAAGGAAGGTGGTCAGCCACGTCAGATCCTAACCAGTGATGCCACGGTTCACACAGAGACGATTGATAACGGTGGCGTGATTGACTGTGTCAATGGCAGAGGAGAGGTCAAGGAGGATGAGTATAGAGTGAGAGCTGGAGTAGAGGTTGGAGAGCAGATCTTCAGGGGTGTTCAGGAGAGCAGTTTCCGTGCCTCTGGCTGGTCTGATGGAAGACTGATGGTTGTGGAGATAACCAACATATTCAGTGTGGTGGTTTAGCTGAGAAATGGACAGGTTATCAAGGAGTTTGCTCAGGAAAGGAGTGATAGCGATCGGGCTTTAGTTGGCCAGACAGGAAGGATCATCAGAATGCTTTTTCAGGAAAGGGTGCACAAGGGAGTGCTTGAGAGGAGAGGGTAAAGATCCAGTCGCAAAAGAATTATTGCAGAAATCGGCCAAGGCTGGATAGAGTGAAACAATGTTGTCTTTAATGGTTCTGGAGCAGCAGAGGAGCACCTGTTTGGATAACTGGACTTGTCTTGAAACATCATCAGGTGTTATAGGAGAGAGAGAGAGTGAGGGGAGAAGGAGAGGGGCGGGAAATGTGTCCAGAGGATGCCTGGGGGAGGTAAAGGGAGAGAGATGAGGAGAGGAGGAAAGCATGCACAGGATGTCCTAAATTTTAGTGGTGAAATGAGAGGCCAGGGGAGGTGTAGACTGCAGTCGGATTGGCCAACTCCTCGCAGATTTTAAAAAGTTTGGCCGTGTTGCTAGAGGCCGCAGAGACGCCATCTTGAATGTGGACCCTCTTCTTGGAGAAGTCGTAGAGTCTGTATTGCGTTTGGAGCAGGTGGCAGGCCAGTTTGCCAGTGGATGTGCCCGAAGCCCTCCACTTCCACTCGCCCACTCTGCACTTGCGTTTCAAAGTGGCCAGGTCGGAGTCATAGAAAGAATTGCATTGGAGACAGGCTTCAGCCAGATCCTCATGACAGAGGCAAGGCTATCAAGAGTGTTGGAGACAGAGAGATGAGGTTTGGAGGGGTCTGTGTCAGAGTGGGAGCCAGCTGCAAGGGTAGGAGGAGGAGAAAGCAGAGGCAAAAGCTGACACCTGCTTTGCTTCATGGGTCAAATTACCGTGAAGGAAGGTGCTAGTGCCGGGATAGGTTTTGCAAGCGGGACAGACAGCTTCAGGTGAGAGGATAGCAGAAATTGGTCAGTCCAAGAGAGTGGAGTAGTCAGAGGCTTAGCGAGGGGGATGTCAGTGGAGATAAGAACATCCAAGGTGTGTCAGGCTGTGTGTGTCGGGCCAGTGGGAAAAATAGAGAGGGAGAGAGAGTCACAAAGGTTGTGTAAAAGACCAGAAGCAGGGTCAGAGGAGTCCAAGTGGATGTTGAAATCCCTGAGGAAGTGAAGCTTAGTGGTAGAGACAAGGAGAGGGGAGGAGAGATCAGCCCATTCAGAGAGAAAGAGGGCAACCTGGCCAGGTGGCATGTAGATGGTGGCCAGAGTCAGAGAGATGCCAGGAGAAATAGAGAGCCTGCAGACAGGCATTCAAAGGAGGAGTAAGCATGAGTGGGAATGATAGAGGCAGGGACCCACGCAGGGGAGATAAGGGCCACTCCACCTCGGGGCTAGTTGGTCCTGGGTACGGAGGCGATCTTGAAGCTCTCAGGGAGGAAAGTGTCAAAACTCGTGACGAGCTAGTCGTGAACTAAGTCTCAGTGAGAGCGAGAACATGCAGATAACGGTATTCGAGGAAGTGTCAGATGTCAGAGGAGTGTTTGACAGCAGAGTGAGAGTTGAGAGTAGCAACGTGGACCAGGTTTCCACTTTTGAAAGACTTTCAGGGTGGCTTACAGGTATGCCCAGTGGAAGAGGCAGAGGAGCCCAAGAAGGGGCAGTGGTAGAAGGTGCGGGTAGATGGCCCAGAGGGGAAGAAGAGGGGGGTGCCAGAGAGGAGGCAGCGAGGAGAAGGTGAGTGGCAGAGAAGCCGGAGGGGTAGTAGTGGGAGGTGGCAGAGGAGCCAGAGAGGTGGTAGAGGTTGCATTAGGTGGCAAAGGGCCCAAAGGAGGCAGTGGGGCGAGCCACAGAGGAGGCAGCAGAGGTGGAATTGAATGGCAGAGGAGGTAGGTGACTTGGGGGCCAGAGAGGTGGCAGATAGAGTAGCAGGAGAAGGGAGGAAGTTGATAAGAGTTGGAGACCCCTATACAGGAGGAGGAGGTTGGGCTGTGTTCCCTGGGCCATGACCGTCCCATTTAGATAGACATTAATGATGGTTTTGGAGGACAGGAAGGATGCCAAGAGGACCTTCCATCTTGTGCCAGCATTAATGGTTGACAGGGAGATAAGAGAGTGAACAGCGACCATGTGTATGAAAGCAACAGAGAAACACAAGCACATAGACTCAGAAGTGTGAGTGAACATGCAGAACAGTGGTCAGAGGAGGCAGACAACCGGGAGCAACAGGACTTGAGAGAAGGAGCCTAGTGAACAACAACCAACAGTAGCCCAAGTGGATGCACAGAAGATCTGGCTCCTAGAAGGGGAGAAAGGCCTATTGGGCATGAACAATAAGCCAACAGTAAGACAGAGGTGGACCCTAGAGAGGAAAAAAGGACTAAGGGGCACAACAACAGCAGCAGAGTACAACCAACAGTAGACCAGTAGTAAAGACAGGGGAAGGAACCTCGAGAGGGAAAGAGGCCTAGAGGGCACAACCGAAGCAGAGTGTAAGTACAACCAGGAACAATGCACCTAGGGGGAGAAAAATTGCAAGGAAACAGTAGGGAACACAAAGGGCGGCAACCATGAGAGAGGCAGCCTAATGGGTGGACAGAGACAGTGTACGTTGCGACAAGCATTTATGTGGAAGTAAGCACAAGGGTGAAGCAGTTTAGTAGAGAGCAGTAATGGCTGCTCCCCCTGCCCGCACCTTTCTTACCGTACAGTCGCTGATGGTTGACGGCTGGGCAGTGAACTCGCACAGAGTATTGAGAGTCGGAAGCGGCTGTGATTGCGAGCGCTAGTATTACCGACAGTGCGGCTTGACTCTGTGACTCTGTGGTCTTTTATCATCCTGGGTGCTTTTCTCTAAGTCCAAGCCACAGGAAACGCTGTTCCGCTGTCCTGAGATGCCGAGACGCTGCAGCTCCGAGTCCGCTGTGAAGTCAGCTGTGAGGCTGTGAGGCTGTGAGGTGCGGAAGCCGTGGTAGCCGTGACGCTGCAGCTGAGCTGAGAGTGGACCTGAGAGTTCTTTGAGTCAACAGTGGACAGCGGTGGATGCAGAAGATTTCAAGTTGGGTTTAGGGCGACTGGGAGCTGAACCGACTGGGAGCCGTCAGCCGTGAGCGAGTCAACAGTGAGTTGACAGTGAGTTTTCCAGCTGCAGTGCGTGGTGTGTGGTGCTGCTGTTGGACTCATGGTCCCTGCTGCCGGACCGCCGAACTGCTGGCTGGGTCCTCAGAGGTGGCTGGGTTTTTATTGTGGTGTTTTTTTATAACCCTACGCCTCAAGCCCCCAGTAGGGTCCCCAACACCTTGCAGCGCCCCAGTGCTCCAGTGCCGTAGTGCCCTTGTGACCCCAGCTGCACTGTGTTTTCTGGGTCTCCCACTGGGCCCTTTTGCTGTGGTGTCTGCCTGGCTGGCCTTTGGCATTTGGCGTTTGGCGCTTGGCAGCTTTTGTTAGTGCGGTGTCCTTGATCCCGTGATTGTTCCTGTGGTGTTGGGCTGTGGTGGACTGCGGTGGATTGCCCTGCAAGGTCCGTCCGGCCAGTGTCCGGCGTGCTGCCACTCCATATCTTTCAGATGAAGTTCCGCTCTGTATTCTTAGTATAAGTGCCCCCCAGTGTTTGCACTTGGTGGTTGGTGGTTTAGTTGCTACCAGCCTTTTGTTATTCTTTCACTGGGGTAGTGCTGAACCCCACCTCATCTTCCTTTATTTCACTCTTTTTTTTTTTTGTTGACTAGGGGACTGCAGGCCGTTCTTTGCCTTTGACCCAAGTCTAAGGAAGAGCAATTTTGTACTCAACTAATTACATCTAATTACTTTCATATAAAAGAGTGAAATGTAT
Organism: Ambystoma mexicanum; assembly: GCF_040938575.1. Classification (NCBI taxonomy): domain Eukaryota; kingdom Metazoa; phylum Chordata; class Amphibia; order Caudata; family Ambystomatidae; genus Ambystoma; species Ambystoma mexicanum. The sequence continues at coordinate 214,805,655 of NC_090938.1, forward strand.
GATCTTCGGAGTGCGACTCTACCTCGAGTAGCCCGTGGCTCTTTGCAAACTGCCCGGGCTGAAAAGGGAGCGAAACCCCCATGCAAGGTGAAGGAAAGGGACAGGGCGTCTTTTTTCAAACCCTACAAATCAGGAGGGGGCATTTTCCTTCCACCCCTAGTGTTTACCCTTCGGACAATCAGTCCCCAACTGGCTCGGGATTTCAGGATTTATCCTTGCAGATGGGGGAAAAGGAGGGTGTATCAACGCCTCTGAATCACCCTATCTGTGCCCTCTTCCAAGACAATTTGGATTTTACCTTGAGGACTACCACCATGAAGAAGTTGATTGCAAACCATCTTGCCTCAACTTTAGAACCATGTCTGTCTGATTCCTCGCCTCCTCTCTTGGTTCTTGGGGAGGGCATAGTTCATCCAGAGGTGCTTTTGACTCATCCTCAGGATGAACTTGAGGAGCCGAGAGATGATGACTTGTTGGAGCTGGAAGCGGTGGTCTCGGCCTCCTATGTGGGGGGGGGGCTTCGCAACTGGATATAGAGAGGCCCCAAAGGAAGCCTCAGGATTTATTAAATGCTTCTTCTGCTCATGTGAGATCTGTTGGTGATGTTGAGTACACCTCTGACGAGCTTGTGCCTCCTTAAATTTTGTACTATCTTCTTTGGTTAAGGTCTTTGAAAATTTGAAAACGGAGGTTTACCAACACACGGGCATACTATTAGAGATCACAAAGGATTTGGAAGTAAATGAAATAACTATGGTGGCTCTAAAATCAGCCGTTAATGAATCACTGGGAGGATTCTTGAGTGAACTTCACAAAGAAGTAAAGGATCAAGCCCGGAAAATGGATCACTTGACTGACCTTTGTGGGGACTTAAAAAAGGTGTCCGTGACTCTACTAGAAAAAGTTGATCATTATGATCAACAGAATCAGGTTTGTCCACCAGTTTCCCTTGCCCCATTCTACCCGAGAGTATTTTGGATGATACTCCTCTCTCTACTTCTGTAATGGAAGAGTTTCTGAGATTAGCTGCATTGGCGGACTCGGATATCCAACTCTTGGCCCCAGTGGGGGGTTCCCAAATAAATACTTCATCCTCTGAGGCAGACTTGGGAGCTCAACATTGTAAGAAACTGAATGGAAAATCTAAAAAGAAAAGAAAAAGAAGGGCGATAGTGGTGGATGATACCATCTCTCCTCCCAAGAAATAGCCCAAACGGAATAAAAGAAGGATTTGCTCGAACACTGATCAGCATCTACGCAAGCTAAAAGATGGGTTAAAGATCCTGGATAAATCCAAAAAGGATCTGTTACCAAGGTCCCCTGAGTTTAAAAAGGGGAAGAAACTCTCTAATTTCAAAAGATCAAAAAGCGCAGATCTTGTCCGAGAGTCTAGGGCCTGTTGGGAAATCAACTGTGGGAAGTCAAACTGATTCTCTAGAAAAATCTAAGAAAATTGCTCCAATCTTTTTGCTAGCTAAACGGAAAAGGTCTTCGTCTTTTCCTTTGGTGAAAATAGCTCCAATCTTTTTGAAAAAATCAGAGAGGACGACCATAAGTTTGGGTTCTATGGTCGTGTCAGCTAATGCTGAAAAATCTCAAATTAAGACTACTGATGCAACTAATTGTTTACTAGATTGTTCTGATCCTCATAGGCCGGTTGGTCTTCCACAGAATTTACAGATTGGACTTCTGCCTGTTACAGGTCCTGCAATGGCAGAAGGTGTGGGAGTTACTCCAAGGACAGGCAATACTTCCACAGGACTTCAGAACTCAGACACTAATTTGTATAAACTGAATCCTGACTTGAGAATCTTTTTGTCAAGGCATATTCCATCTATAAGAAACGACTCACCCTTAAATCGATCTGCTATTCTTTCGGAAATGAAGTCTATTCCTGCTCTAAAGTATTTTTCATCAAATGATATTGAGGCTGTGAGTTTTCCGTTTAGCCCTGACACAAATACGGCTGCAATAGTTTTGAAGTCTAGGTTGGTTTTAGATACAATTATGAGTGAAGAGATGGCCTGGGACCAGAGGGGCTTGAAGCTCTCTCTATCTTGTCCGGTACCTGTCTCTGGCCACTTACATCAAGCAGCGAATCTAGAGCAAGTAAGGGGAGCCACATTTAAGGCAGTTCCTGCCGTTACTCAATTGAATATGTGGGATATGTTCCACGAAGTTATTTCACAAGTATTTCTTAAAATGGGGTTGTCCCAACTGAAGCTTTAGGGGTAACCGAGATTAATGTTCTATCTTGGAATGCTAGAGGTTATGCCTCATTTTGTGAGGAGCCCAGAAAGTCTGAAATGTTTGATTCTTTTGATTTAATTCTTTTTCAGGAAACATGTTTAACTTGTAAGATGGGTTTAGATGGCTTCTCTATTCTTCAACAGTTGGCTGTGGGTACAGGGGCAGGCAGACCAAGTGGGGGTCTTTTAGTGGCTTCTAGCAATGAAGTTTTTAAATCCTCTGTTATTATTGTAAACAGTTACCAGGGGATCTTAATAGTGAGATTGACAAGAAGAAGTTCCTCAGATTGTTCAAATTGGATAGTTGTAAATTTATATTGGAATCATGATGCCTGTCTGCTACCAGAGTTTCTGCATGCTCTGTTTGATGGTTTAGTGGAGTGCTCCCTAAGATTCCCGGCAGATGATATTTTCATTGCCGGGGACCTTAATTCCCAATGTATCTCTACAGTGGATCCCAGGTCGGGAAAATATGGTCAGAGTTTATGAAGGATTGGAACCTTTCTATGTTGAATGGTAACATTAGGGGGGATATTCCAAATGTTGCTACCTGGCATAGAGGCTCCTCCTTCTCTACGATTGATTATCTTTTTGCATCGAAAAATATTTTTGAGAGCTGTCGTAGTTTGAATGTTGGGGATGGTAATAATGATGATCATGCTATGTTGAGGGTGGCCCTTTGTTATGAGGATGCTCTGAAGGTCCCCCGCTATGACCAAGAGCTGCTCATTAACAACGCGAGGAATGTAATTCGAAAGTTTCCAAAAGGGGGTCTATTGCTAAATGAGGACTTGAGATACAGGGTGAATGATCTATCGTCTCTGCAATTATCCAAGTTGTGTATGCCAGGGGTCTTTATGAATTTTTTATCTGATTTGACTCCAGTAGTGTCTGTATCACAGAAACCCCATAAGATTCATAAACATTCTTTTAATGATCAAATCAGAACCCATAAGTTAGAGTTAAGGTATCGAAGATCTGCCCTAAAGAATTCAGGCTTATGTTTGGAAGTCTATAGGGCAGAAGTAGCTAAGTTAAAGAACAACTATAGGAATTGGCTTTGTGCCCATAAGCAACTGGCGGTGCAACAGGATGCTGAGAGAATGCTTTCTGCTCTCTCTCACAGAAATTCGCGTAATTTCTGGTCAATGGTGGGAATGAATGTGGTAGCTAACCATCAGAAACAAGACTCAGTAATTCAGGAGGGGGTGTGGCTTGATCATTTTACTATGGTTTATGACTCAGAGGCTCCAGAGTGTGGGGTGAAGGCCCCAACATCTAATTGGGATCTAGTCTTTAATGTCATGGACCTAGAATTATTAATTAAGTAATCTTCAGCCTCTAGAGCATCTGGTCCGAATGGTTTGAGTAATTCAATTTTGAAAAAGGATCCAATCACCTGGGCGAAAGTTCTAAAAATACTCTTTGATAATGTCATTAGACAGAAGATTTTTCCAGATACCTGGAAATATTCCATAGTTATTCATAGGTCATTGGCCTCTAATTACTGTCCTATCTCTTTGTTAGATGCAGATAGTAAAATCTTTTCGGGCATCATCCTAGGGGAATTGGAAGCCTGGGCTAAAACCAAGGGAATTATACCAAAGCAGCAATCCAGCTTCAGGAAGGGTCTATCTACTTCATTGAATGGGCTAGTTCTAAATTGTTTAGCTGTAAAGTCATCTACCAAGGATGGCCCTACCCTTTTTGGAGCCTGTATTGACCTTTCCCAGGCTTTTGACTTGGTTGATAGGAATTTACTTTGGAAAAAACTCGATGCTTGGGGTATTCCTCCTGGTTTACTTTCTATATTGAGAGAGCTGCATTCTAACAACTATATGCGGGTTAGATTAGGCAGATCGGGCCTACTTTCTAATTCAATTAGGATAACTAGAGGGGTTCGACAAGGTTGTTTGCTTGCTCCTTTGCTTTTTATTCTCTTTATGGCAGCTCTAACTAATTGGTTGCATGATATTGGTCTAATATCTCCATATATCGATAACACTAAAATAAATTGGTTAGCTTATGCGGATGACATAGTAGCCCTCGATTACTCTCAAGTGGGGCTACCGCCTTAGAATCCTATGCAAGGAGCAATAAACGTAATATTAACCCTTCAAAATCTAAGATCCTATTATTCAAGAGACCAAATAAAATAGTTAAGAATTTTGCCTGGAAGTTGGATCGGTGTCCAGTTGAGGTTGTATACGAATTAACATATCTGGGAGCCGTATTAAGATCTTTTCATACCAAGAGTAATTTAATGTCATCTATTGATCTAAAAGTAGTCAAATTATGTGCTCAGATGAAAAAATGTATTCTAAGTTCGGCAAATTCTCTATCCTCCCACTTATAAGATTCTACATAGGGAAGGTAGTTACCATAATTCTTTATGGATTGGATTATAGCATTATAGCTTTGGAGATAGATTGATTGGGATATAATAGAGTCTAGGATTTGGAAAAGTACTTTAGGCCTGCCGGTTTGTACTCCAATTGTTAGTTTGCGCTATGAACTAGGTCTTTCATAACTTAGATCATGGCTTGAATGGAAGTGGATGACTCTGTACAGACTAATCTTAGATCCTCCAAAGAATTCCTTATTTGAGGAAATCGCTATAGAGTACCAATTAGGGAACAATGTTTTCCTATGTAGATTGGGGCAAAAATGTTTAGAACTCCTATCTGGCTGTGACTGTGATGCAGAATTCCTCTTAGAGAACCCTTTGAAAGTGAAAGAAAAAATGAAATTGATCGATTGGCTAGACACCATCAATGATATGCGAAAACGAAAAGATCAGCTTCCCTGTCACTATTAGATAAACGCCTTTCAACCGTGCCGGCTTACTTAAAGAAGTCCCCAAATCCTTGGTTTAGATCTACTTTCTTGAGGTTTCGTTTAAATTTAATTCCTACCTTAGAGTTGTTAGCTATTAGAGATAAGGAAGGAGTGATTGGACCGATTTGTGATAGGTGCACTAGTAGTGATCTCCAGACTACCAAGCATTTGTTATCTAGTTGCTCTGGGACCTGGAGCATTAGGGCCGTTCTCTTTAATAGATTTGTTTATGAGAAGTCTTATATTAATTCTGAGGAGTTTTGGGCAAGACTATCTTCTGGAAATGAGTCGGCCTTATCAATTGAGGTTGTAAGGTGTTTAAGGGAACTGAAGTTAGTTTTAGACTGAATTGTTAATGGTGATCTGTATTCCTGTTTATTTTTCTTTTGTCTTGTCTTTTTATTCAAGATGTTTTGCTGTTTTATATTTAGAATATGTACATTATTGTTGGTTTGCATATTGTTTTATTTCTCGTCGAAATGTGTTAAAAGTCAAATTGGCTATTGCACAATAAATTAATTTTAAAAAAGTACTCGCACTCTGGGCTGCAACCCCTTTGTTGCCAAACACCAGCGTCGCACAACGCTGCGCCCTTGGCATGTACGGGCTTTGCGGCAGAGGGTCCGATCCTCGGTTATTAAAGGATCCGGTGCGTGGAACAAATGCTGAATCGGCCCAGCATAGTGTCTACCTCCAGAGATTTGCTTGTCTGTTCAGTTGAAGTGCAAGGTAGCAGAGGTTTTCCTCAGTACAGTAGATCTACTGGTAAAGACTAACATTAAACTATGGCTTTTTTCCATACACAGTGTCGGAAAATGGGAGTACACCATGGAGGAAGAGTAGGGCGTACTCTCATGTGTAGTCACTCCAGGGTTTCACCTTAAACGGTCCTGTGAAGACCCCTAAATGGAGTATTTGTTCTTACCCTCTGTATTAAAAAGGCGGGTGCCAAAACATGTACCCCACTACCATTCTCCTTCTGGCTCCTTGCAAAGTCTTCTGTCACCTTTGGTTCCGGTCTGTAAGGAACTCATTGTGTCAACAGTAAAGACAGACACAAGTAATCTCAGTTCAAGGATGTTTATTAAACTGGACATGCATGGTGGAAAACACCTAAACTAAACCTAAATCTAAGATTGGATCAAGCGTCGAACATCAAATGAAATTAAGGCAGCCCTAGTGGTGTTGTGTCAAAGTAAAACACTTCCACCGTTTCCTATCCAGTAATCCCTTCACTACCATCACAGGACACCAGGCTCTTGTCCCCATCTATGGGAAGCAGACCGCCCAGATGCCATTAAGAATATCAAGATGGGGACTCAGCTTGTAAGAATACAAATACGTCATCGTGCACAAGCCGGGCAAAGACGAAAATCCAGCAGACTTCCTCTCCCGCCACCCGCTTGCTGACATCCAATCACCAAGCAACTGCACTGAGGGGTACATCAACTACATCGTCCACCAAGCTGTGCCGCAGGCCATTTCAATAGCGCAGCTAGCAAAGTGCACCAAGGAGGATGCAACCCTGGCCCTTTCAATCTCATGCATCCTGAACAGAAGGTGAAACTCAGCCGAATCATCAACACGAGACAACCCATCACTGGACGGACCACTGTTTAAGTAACTCGCAAAATCCAGCGATGAATTATCTCTGTCGCTATGATCGCTAAAACTCAAAGAGACTTGTTAGTGTTGCCATCGTCCCTCCACCTGCGAGCAGTAGACATTGCACACGAAACTGTCATGATGCCTACCCCTGGGTACCCAGACCAGGTCTAGCAACCCCGGAAGCAGGCATCAAGTTATTTTGGGCAAGCCCAAAAACCCCTGCTAGGGGCTGTTTGGGTGCGGTCCTGGCGCCTATGGAGCCAGGCTCATATGGAGAGTCAGTCCTGGCGCCATAGGCGCCAGGCTCATAGAGTAGAACTTACCTGATGCAGACCATGCTGCAAGCTTACCTGATGCAGACCATGCTGCAAGAGCTCCAAGCCAAATGAGGCTTGGAAAGGACTATTTTACCTAGAGACTATTTTTTTACTCAGGCGGGGCTGGTGAGGAATACTTACCTGGGACTACTTTGGAGGCTATTTAAACCACGCCCGAAGAGCAGCACACGCTTCGTGTTATTCTGCATCCAGCAGCGTAACGCTCACCGTACCTGCAAGTCTGCATCCAGTCTTCTGCCACGCCCGCCTCGAGTTTGGAGCTCCTAGAAAAAGGGAGATAGAAGGAGAAAAGGTTAGAACAAGAGCAATACCTTTGATCCTTACCTGAATTCCCGATCCATCGCGCCTTCGAGCTGGAAGAAAGAAGTTATTTTATAAGCGTCGCCTCGCCTGCTGCAGCGCCGCGCTGAACTCACCAGCCTTCGCAGCATCTTCACATTCCACCGCATCCTCATGCATCTTCCTGCATCTTCCTGCCGCATTCCGGCACCTAAGGAGTAGACAAGAACAGCAAGGTGAGCCAAGGGAATGCACAGAGGAATATTAGTAACCCCCCATAGACTTACCTGATTTTACCACCGGGGGTACTATTCCTCTTCACGGGTCGGCGCAGCTTCCACTGCATCTTCGTCGAACCCTGGCCCCTAAGGGGAAACTAAAGGACAGCAAGGTGAAACAAAGGGACTATCGAGGGGAACCCTCCTCACCACATTAGACTTACCTGATTTTACCGCCGGAGGTATTATTCCCCGAGACTTCATACTTTCTCTCAGTGCCTGAATAAGGGAGAAAGCAACAGGTTACATATTGACATTATTTATCGAACTGTGTTGGAAATACAAATCCTTACCAGAATATTACCGGTTGCCACGAGGAACTCTTCATTAGGGTCAAGCTGCAATCTGCAAGGAATTGGACAAGAGTGAAAGTCAGGCATTTGAACTCTTACGAACTACATACTTTTCGGAGTCAATATTGTTCTGGAACTCACCAATTCCTTTGAGCCAGTGAAGCAACTGGTTATCAACGCGCCCCTGCGCTCAATGCAGGATGGAGAGCTCATCTTTTCAAACCATCAGGTGAGACTATAAGAGGGACATTAAAGGTGATCCGTGGGGAGAACAGCGGGGGTGGGGGGATTTACACTCAACTCCACGGGTGGTTAATTCCCTTTCTCCATTTGTAGAAGAATATTCCTACGGGCCAAGCAAACAAAGCTAGGTGGGCCAGTCCAGTCCGTCATCTCGGCCCTACGCGTCACATGGGTGGAGACCGCAGCTGTTCAGTTCAGATCGATGCCTCTGTGGGAGCCAGGTGAGCGTAACAGAAACCCACAGGGGCATAGTGTCAACGAAACGCATGCTCCAGAATAAAATGTGGTTAGCCGGCATGGATAAGATGATTGAGACGAAACTGAAATCCTGCCATATATGCCTCAACCTACAACCCCCAGCATTCTCAGAGCCACTTCACATGACTGTTAAGACGGATTTCTGAACTCTATCCCGGAGGTGCAGAGGTTCAGAAGGCCAGCCTAGTTTCTTGGAACAGGGTAACCTCTGGACAAGCCAGACCAATCAAGGTAGCAATCGCGGAGGTCAAGACTAGGTCTCAAGAGGGGTGAGGGTGACTGAGAGCCCGCAATGAGCACACAAAGCAAGGACACTTACAAATTACTCCAAACAGGTGTTATTTTAAAAATATAGACACATTTATTACAAGGCCTGTGTAACTTTGACCATAGCGAAGAATCACGATAAAACTCAAGTAAACCAATACATCACACTCAATACAATATATATACAATAACAATGGGTCTAAAAGCGTTAGGAGCACGAAATGTGTAAACCACCTAGATGGGGAGGAAAACGGGCAGTGCAAATAACCATTAGACTCAGTTTGCCAGTACAGGTCACCTAACTAGAAGGAAGTCCGAGCCCTACGAAGAGTGGAGCCTTTTGCTCAAAAGTACCTGCACACGCTGGTGCCAAAGGGCCAAGGATGAACTCTTCCAGGAAAACAGGCAGTTCAGATAGGTGATCAAACGAGGGCAAACAGATATCCGCGACTCCAGCGCAGCCTCCACTTGCAGGCAGAAGCAGAGCGCGAGAGCGAAAAAAGCGTGCTGTTTAACACAGCGAGGAGAAAGCTACAGGCTACTGCAGGTGGGCGACCGGGTTCCTAGCGTTGCTACTCACCGGTCCCCGATGCAGGCAGACCCAGGCTTCTCCGCGTCAGTTTTAGAGCTGGCAGGTTCAGAAACGAGCAGGGGACTCTCGGCGTCGTGTAGGTTCCGCGGCAGCAGAAGTTGAGTTACAGATGTCCCAAACGCAGTGAACCCGCACAGATTGTTACCACAGCAAGGGCAACGGTGCGGCCGTGGGTATTTTAGTCCAATGCACACTCCTCACTTCAGACCTGGGAATGCCAAGTGTACGAATCGTGTGAGAGTGTCAGGGACCCGAAATACAGCACAACCTGACGGCGGTAACAGAGCAAGACTCCTGGGTAGGCTGGTCAGTCCGCTGGATGGCCCATGGACGCTTCCGAAGGCTTACTTGCAGGAGATGGTGAAGATGCAGAGAATAGTTGTTCCCACTATTCCAATGGGTCAAAGTACCAGTAAAGGCCTTCTCGTTCGATCAGAGGTAGAAAGGGTTTCACAGAGCGACAGCAGTGCAGAGGAGCAGTCCTTCAGCGGGTCACCAGCGATTCCTCGGTTCAGCCTTGTAGTTGCAGGATACTTGGCTCCTGTATCCCTTTGTTCATGAGAACTCAGGAGATTGACATGGTAGTGGTGTTTCCAGCCCCCTCTTATCCACGGTTCCCTTCGCGCCAAAACGGAGGGGACCCAATGGGAGATCTGCTCACAAAACACTCACACCATACATGGACCTATCACGGACCACGGAGGTTCCAGGCATTCACACCACCCTAGACTCTCTGGCACACAGGATGTGTATTGGGACCAGACATCCCAGCCCACATCCTGGAGGCACACACAAGGCCTGTAGAAGCCCGCAAAAGCATCTGTGTTTCGCTGGAAAGTACATGCCCAAATAAGGAAGGCCCTGGGTCGGCTCGACCTGGGGAAGGTGAAGGGGGCAAGACAGTCAGCGGACAGGACAACGAGCTTCGTGGTCTGGCCATTTTGGGAGCCAGGCCATCATATTGGGCTAAGCGCGAGAAACGCGCTTAAACGCCAAAAGGAGCTCAAAAACACAAAGAAACAATCGCTGCCACCAGTCCCTTCCCTGATTCACTTGCACCGTTCGATAACAATCCCAAGAGAGTATCTAGGGCCTGTAGTATTCTAGAGACCCAAAGAGAGCAGTAACTTAGCTTACAGTGCCCTCTTGTGCCATGTTGTGCGAAAGCTGCAACATGATAAAAGAACTACAGAAAACAACGTTTCCCGGTACTGACTGTCTTAAGGGCATGTCAGTTTCCCCGTAAGAATGGAGCGAAAGCCCAGAGGAGTGCGGCAGAAGGCGGCACTTCTCTGGAAAAAGTCTAGATCCTGGTGAAAACAACAGCAAAAAGTTTAGGGGTTGCCACATGGAAGGAAAATTACCCACAATTAAGAAATCTTTCCTAACAAAGACGCCCCTTCCAGATGGAATAAGGGAAGAAGTTGCAATTGACTGAGATCGGGAGGGTGTGCAGTCATATTTTCGAATGTACTATTTTCGAAAGTCATAATGTCGAAAATATTAATTCGAAAATAAAAATGTCGAAAATACAAAAATGCACATTTTTCTTCCATTTTTTTCTAATCATTTTATATGCTAGGTAGGGTAAGTATTTATATATATTTTATTAAGCATGTTTGAGTTTTTTAAGCTTTAACATTGTAACATACTTTTAATAATAATAATTATATATTAACATTACAATAGGTATATTGCTAAAGTAGTTTCTATAATAACTATATAGTTTAAATAAATATTTATTTTAAATATAACAATACTAATAAATAAATAATAAATACTAAGGGCCTCATTACGACTCAGGCGGTAAGGGGTTTACGGCGGCCCTTACCGCCTGATTCCGAGGTCCCTTAGCGCCATGGAGCTTTTAACACCAGGTGTTAAAATCCATGGCGCTAAGGGACCTTGATGTTAATTACGCCACCGTAATTTACGGTGGCGTAATTAACGCCTTCCCCACTCCCATTATGCCCTATGGGGCAAAAATGGGAATGGGGAAGGGTAAATGGGGATTGGGGACTTACCGCCCCGCCAACCTCGGAATGGGGCGGTAAGTCCGCCAACCACCATGGCGTAAACGTAGTTTACGCCATGGTGGTAAAGGTACGACCCAGGCGGTAACTTACCGCCTGGGTCGTAATGAGGCCCTAAATAGGTAGCAGTCTTTTTTAACTTTGAACAATCAGTTTACGTTTTTTCCACTAGATGGTGCTATTGTATTACAAATGTTAATGTGCATTTTGTTGATATTTGTTATTGATTTGTATGTAAGGTAGCGTAAGTCTACGTATGCCTGGGTGCCATTTTTAAAGTCCATTCTGGAAGCGTTTAGGTCGCGTTTCGGTCTCCGTGTCTTCGTTCCTGTTTTTTTTAGGATTTGGATGCTTTTTTTAACAGATTTCATGGACTCAATGCATTTTTTTCTGGATTTCATGGATGTAATGGATTTTTTTTCGGATCTATGGACTTTTTTGTTGGATTGTGGATTTTTTCTTGGACTTTGTTGGAATTTCACCTTTTTTTCTTTGCTGGATTTAACTGTTTTTGACCGCAGATTTGGACTTAGCTTGGATGTTCTTTTTTATTTTCCTATGGTTTGCCTTCTGGACTTTGGGATCCTTTGATTTGTTTGGTCGGTGTTTTTGGCTACCGGTTTGAATTAGCCATGGCGGATCTTGATTCTACAAAAACATGAGCATTTTTAACACTTTAAATTATATGCTATAGAATCCAGGTAGTTTTCCTTGTCATCTTGGTTAAATTTATGTACTATTTGCTCAAGTTTCTGCTCGTAGTCTTTGTATTTCTTCCTTTTTAATTCTGTGTTTGCAAGTGAAATTGTTTGTGAGAGAAGAAATTCTTGATGGGATTGTTCATTTTGTAATTCTTTTAAAAAATGCCATAAGTATGGGGTTTTTTGTGTTGAAATTTTTATTAATTCGGCTATGCCATCCTTCTAATGCATTATTAGTTTGTGGTCTCCCCTCTAATGTGGCTTGGTAGCAATTCCATAATTTTACACTATATTTGGGCCTTCGTCTTGTGCCACTCCTTGTTAATTGTCCTAACCAAGTGTTCTCCATGTAATCTAACAAGTTCGAATTTTCCTCCTCATGATTTTTAAAATAGTCACTGTCTATTAAATGTTCGTAGAAATTTATAACTTGATCCTCCTTAACAAATGCCAATCCGAAAAGTTTTTTTATGTTATGTTGATAAGTAATGCCCTCCGTGTATTTTGTGCTTAGTCCCAGTTTTTGTAGTTTCTTCCATATGGCTTGAGTAAAATTAAAAAAACACCCTTGTATGTTTGTATCTGTATATGTCGCAGAAAATGCCTTAATTTGTGCTAATTCGAAATCCATGATTATATTTGTGGGTTTTGAATCTGGTACAGTGTCCTTAATTTTGTTAAACACAATTTTGTAAGTTTCTTCGCTTTTCTTCGGCATTAATACATAAACAAGTGGTATGAGTCTGTTATTTATTGATCCATGTACTGTAAAACATTGTTGGAAGGGTTGGGGTCATGCCTTGAATGTTGTGTCACTTTGGCACATTTCGCTTTGACTCAGTTGCTGGACATTGATCGCTGTTGACAATATTAATATTTTTTCGTCTCTCATTTCTACGGTAGCATGGTGGAAATGTTATCCTTTTTCAGTTAATTTAAAAACATCTGGTATGGTTATATCATTGTATATCATTGGTGCTGATGGGAGATTCTCTTTGTTGTTTTTTTTCGGTTTACTGTTCGCTGCATCTGTCTTTCATTTGTGTCGATATATGTAAAGGTAACTTGTCACATACTGTCGATATTACTGAACCGCTTGCTTGACCTGGGTTTTCTACTGCCTTTCTTTTTTGCTCATGAAGAGTTTTTTTTATTATTATATTTGTTTTATCCGGAAGATGGTTGTGCTCTCCTTTCATTTTTATATTAGAAGACTCACTTATCACCCGTGCGGTACATTTTGTTCTTCCATATTCAGTGCACTTCCAGTATGTGCGTTCATTTTTTTCTGATTCCTTATTGTATATGTATCCTTTGTAAACCAGTTGTTTTCCTCCCTTTTGTGAAGTTATATATTCAAATGTTTCTGTCATTTTCAATCTAAAACAACGGAAAAAATGTTTCACTATTTATGTCACACATTAGTAGTAATATATTTTTCGAATTCAATATCTAGTTACATGTTTGTTATGGTAATATTACCTGTTTTTGCCTGAAGTAGCAGTATTGAATGTACTGTAGTCCGTTCTGACGTTTGGTTCTGTCAGGTAATGACGGTTTTTCACAACCGTCATCTGTTCCTTGGTATTTAGGCAAGGTTCTTTACTTGTGGTTGTCACCTATTTGTTTAACCCTTACTACTCTTCATTCTGCGTTTTTTTTTTCGTTATTCATAATGTATTTTATTTACAGATAGGCAAATAGTTATGGGTTGGGGATGGGGGGTGACTGCAGGGGTTCGGGTCAGGGGGATTTGGGAGGGAACCCCCCCATAAAAACATTACTATTGCTGACACTTTGCATTGGTATGTTAGCATTGTTGGTTGACTTTTTTTTCGACATTTTATTTCCGAATAATTGTCTTTTTCTGTTATATATATACGTTTTCGACATATTTATTTTCAACATTTTCTTTTCGACATTTTTGTATGTCGGCATTATGTATTCGATATTATGACTATAAAATGATCAGGAGAATGCATACTTGTGGCACTGAATGAACACTCGAGATACCCTGGAGATAGTGTCCTCCACAGCTGCCACCATGGTAACCGCAGCCCTAGACAGGATATTCTCTGCGTATGGAGTCCACAAGGTGGTCAAATCGGATACTGGACCACCGTTCACTGGCAAGGACTTTCACAACTTTGCCAACTACATGAGATTCCACCACCGGAAGGTCATGCCTCTGTGGCCACAGGTGAATGGAGCCGGCGAGCCCTTTGAACAATCCCTATACCAACTCCTACGGGACTACCAAAACACCCCTCACGACTGTGAGCCTGTCCTGCAGAGCTGATGTTCAGGTGCCCGATAAGATCAAGGATTCGTAATGAAGCAAAGCATACAGAAGAGAGTCAAAAGGAACCGGAGGAGAGAAGAAGAGACAAATAAGCCAAAGAAGAAATGGAAGAGTATGTGGACCGCCAGAGCCAAACTTGAGATGCCGTCTGGAAAACAGGTTACCAGGTCCTGGTGTGCCAGAACTCATCTCGCAAAGACACACCACCATTCAATCCTCATCCCTTAATGATCACCAGCATAAAAGGATCTATGATAACGCTGAGAGAGCTTGTTGGACAGTAACAAGGAAGTTCTGCAGAAGGACAGACAACAGTGCACCCCTGATGGAGGTGATGTGTAGAGAGGATGGTACTCGAGCGAGGGAAGTGTCCGGATACTCATGAAGACGAGTTGGACACAGGGAAGCATGTCTCACTGGAAGAACCACAAACTGAAGAAGGGACACCACCTCGAGCGAGAGAGAGAGAGACCATACTGCACCATTCGCAGACCAAGGAGGTGTATCGAAGAAGTGGGGTAGGACAATGTTATTTTGGGGGGAGATGTAATGACATCATCCATGCTCACCCGATTATGGGATCCACGGGGATGTGTGTGTCGCGGTCACACGACTGCAGTTAATGTAATTACACGAGAGGCGCCATTAAAGCAGTCCGTTGTAAATCGCATTTGTGTGGGAGGTTCCCCAAATGAATCCACAATCCAACAGTTATGGAGGAGAGTTTTGAAACTACCCAACTCCTTACCTGCAGTGGCAATAAGGTATGACCTGGGACTGAATTCCCTGAAATGTAGTGATATGCAGTGTTTTTTTTTAAATTTCTTTGTTAAAATTCGAACTGCCTTCCCAGGAACACTATATGAAGACCTAAAAGCCATTGTACAATATCAGTCCTCCTCGCAAGCGAGTTTATCGATAACACAATTTTGTTTCTCACGTGAAATATTAATGATTGATATTAGGTCTAAAAGGGAAGAGTTAAGAAATAGACCTCATCTTACTAAAGAGCATCTGGAATGCTGGACTGGTCATCTACACTGAAAAAAATGCTTAGTTATGTCTCATTGGGCCTCAGCAGAAGCTTAGCTGTATCCCAGTAGGACATTTGCGGGATACCGCCAATGCAAATAGCGTTAGTTCACCATGGTCTGGCGCTATTAGCGCTGGATCCCGAGTTGTGGCAAGGCTGTTACTCCCCATTTTGTTAAAAGTCCATATGGCTCGATGAGGCAGTAGCGGCGCTATTACTGCTGGCGCTAATAACGTCACGGTAACAGCGCCACAAATGGATGTAAATTGGCAAGATTACCCCAAGCACAAAACTGGAGGTAAATCTGCTACTTTCCGCCCAAACGCAGGATTTGGCAGAGAGTTAATATGGCAGGAACAGCATTACCGTAGCATTTTTACCACTCTGCCCAACCCCTAATGAGGCTCTTTGTCCCACTTGGCGGGTGATCAAAAGAAGCTTGGCGTTTTAGCCCTGTTTCTCGCTATTTATCCTGGAAACGAAGTTTGTGGGCAATTTATGGGCTTCAGGTGGAACTGTATTTTGACCAAAGAACCCCTATATAAGTATAAGAAAATATCTCTGGAAGATACAATGTGCAGATTTGGTAAGAAAGAGGCTGAAAACTGTTTTATTTAATTCTTGAGTGGTCCTCCCTAAGATTTTTTCTTCTTCGATATTTTAATCCGTTTTTGAATTCTTTGGGCCTCATCACGAGTTGGGCGTTATCCTGGCAGTAATACTGCCCAACTCTAATTGCGTTAGCGCCAATCGGTCCTGCGTTAATAGCGCAGGATCACGGGTTGGGCGTTAATGGTAAATCCCCATGGGCATTTTCACTGCAAATACTGTGCGCTAAAACAGCTCGCGGTAATTGCGCCAAAAACAGGTTGCTAAATGGGATTTTCACCTCCAGAAAAAAGCTGGAGGTAAAAGAGCCAATTAAGCACCCACACCTTGATAGGGTCAGCCCTTAAATGCAGCAGAAATACTGTTACCACCGCATTTAAGGGCTGCAGCCCAACTCGTGATATGTCATTTATTGACAGAGATTGTTTTTTTGGGAACGATGTCTAAGGGGAACTGTAATGTCTGATGTGGAGTCATTGGTTGGTTTCTTGGGTTCTTTGTCTTTGGAATAATCTTTTATTCTTTGGTCAATATTTCTACCCTTAACAAATATATATATAATTATATATATATATATTTAATCTTTTTTTCTGATTTTGTGGAATATTAGCCTTTTTTTAAATCCTGTACTAAGGTCTGGTGTTTTTTTACTCTTCAAATGTTGATGAACCTTCTGGATTATAGGGTTCTTGGGCTATATTTACATTGTAATGAAATGTAAATAAATGCAAATAATAGATAATTATATATACATATATATATATATATACATAATTGTCTTCTGGGTAGCCCCCTCCTTGGTCTTATTAATCGCATCTACCAGGGCCTTGAGCTCATTGAGCTCTTTGCAGATTGCTGAATTATCATTAGCAAAACAGTGTATTGCTAACTTCAACTCCTTACAACCTCTGTAGCATTGATGGTCCTCCTGCCCTGTTCTGCAACCTGCTGCACTGTCCTCCTTCGATTTGCCCTTTATTCCATCGGCTATCAGTAGGAGCTCATACCTATTAGAAACAGTGACTTTAGCAGGGTAGGTGAGTGGTGGGGTTGATGATGCATTTCCCACCCTCTAGTCCCCCTCAAGTGGTCTATCAGCTACTCCACCCTTGCAATTTATGTTCTCTTGATGAACTACCTCAACGGGCACCTTATAACATTTACCCTTGACATGTGTTAGATTATGTGCTTTTTACAAGAGTTCTTCCCACATTAATTAATGCAGGGAGAGTCCATTTATTCAAACCAGCACATTGGTCAGGGGTTTTGCTAGGTGGCCGGGCCACTCATACACATGACACCTCCTTCCTTTTAGGGGAACTACTGGTAGGAGTTTGGCTGCAGGCAGGTCCTATTTCAAACAGTTCTTTCGAGTAGCAGGCCACACAGTTAGATTTAGGTGGTAGCTTTTTCTTAGCCATAATCTCTACTTCCTCAGTTCCAGGATTTGACCCCTCCATGTTATATGGGAGGCACAGTATTTCTTCTTTTTTTAAAAATCGATTTTATTAGCATTTTGGTCATATAACATCAAACATCATTGAAATCTTCCATAACAGCCCCTCCATAGGATCCCCCCATGCCAGGCGTTGCCAATCGAAAGTTCACTACTTAGTTTGGACAGTTCATTGGTACTCTCATCTTGAGTCTGGGTTTAATCCCAAGACACTCCTGAACACAAAGGTCCCACCTCCCTATTTCAGTCCATCACTGAGAATGTTCCCAGCCGGATCAATCTCCTTACTGTGCAGTCTCCCCCTTCCATTTCAACCCCTTCCGTCTATCATTCAGCCCTTCTGGTTTAGTTGCCCATATTTCTCGAAAAGGGGAGCCATGCTGTCTCATTATTGACCCTTGATTGCGCCAGCAGGTTGGCGAGGTACTCCATGTCATAAATAGCACGGTTCTTAGTCACCCATTCTTTCTCAAAAGGCATGCGCAGGGTTTTCCACAGTTGGGCCAGACAGCACCTTGCAGCCACTAGCATGATGTGAAGCATGTGACCCTCTGCCTCTTTGCCATCTCCACCAAGCCCTACCCCGAAGAGGACGAAGCATGAAGAGAGGTCCCTTTGAATCCCGTTGACCCCGTTAATCCAAGAGAGGACCTCTTTCCAGTATTCCCTCACCCTAGGGCAGCCTCATTACATGTGTCTGTAATTTCCCTTTTCCTGACAGCACTTCCAGCAATGTGGGTCATAACCATCTCTCATTCGCGCTATCATCATTGGGCGATAGTGCCACCTGTTCAGGTGTTTAAGGGCTTGGTGTCTGTACGGAAGAGACCTGGTGGACTGATGGGCCTGCCTACACATTCGGAGCCACAACTCATCCCCAATATACTCACCTAACTCCCGCCCCCACTTGGTTCTTGAAACCGGGGGTTCTCCTGGGGCTGCCAGTAGTATTAGCTTGTATAGACGTGCTGTCCGCCCTTTTGATCCCCTTTGAATTATCAAACATTTCTCAAATTCCATTAGTTCCCTTCTGCGATTCAGCCCCCATCTCTCCTCTGTAACAGTCCCCGCAGACCAAGGTCCTCCTCCAAATCCCCAGAAGATATGAAAGCGTCCCCCACTCATAGTTGGCCCGCCCTACTGAGCCCCGCCTCATACCATTGCTGAAATGCCAGTGGATCCTCCATCTATTCCATCCCAAAGTGGGGGCGCCCAAACACAACTCGGGTGATGGCCAGGAAGTAAGCCACCTGTTTTGTCCTCCCTCCTTCCAGATCAACCACAGAACCTTCAGGACTGGGTGACGTAGGACTCTATTCGGGATGCGAGATCTAGTGACCCACAACCACTCACTTAACGTGACCGGAGCCAACACCATTCCCACCCACTGTTTACCCGGGTCTAGGGCAAAGTGGTCCACCAGCACTCTCAACTGGGTTGCTTTGTTGTAGACTGTCAAATCCGGGTATCCCATTCCCACCTCTTTCTTGGGTCAGATAAGTGTGTCATAAGCTATTATGTGTTTCTTCCCCACCCAAAGGAACCGCAGCAGGATACGCTTCACCTCTAGCAAAAATGACCTGGGGACAGTCACAGGAGGATCTGGAACAGGAATAGAAATTTGGGTAGTATCACCATCTTAATCAAATTAAGCCTCGTCATCCAGGACAGTCCCAATGCCCCCCCGCCCACCTTTCCAGATCTCGTTTCACTGCAACCCACAGGGGGAGAAAGTTTGTGGAGTAAAGGTCCCCAGATCCTGTGTCAGCTGCACCCCCAGAAACCGGAACATCTTTGTCTGCACCCTAAAAGGGGGCCCAGCTACGTAGCTCCTTTCCCTCTCTGGCAGGTTCCCTATGGTGAATGCAACTGATTTACCCAGGTTGACCTTAAAACCTGACACCCTCCCATACTCTTCAGGACGTGGGGGACTGAGTGTGACTCAGCTTACAACATATCCCCCCAGCCTCTACCCCTCTGATCTCTCTGTTGTTCCTGATCAAAATCACCCATGGCTCCATTACCAACGCGTAAATCAGTGGGGACAGAGGGCATCCCTGTCGTGTACCCCGTTGCAGAGGGAAGAGCCCGGATTCCATCCCATTAACCACTACTCTAGCCACGGGCTCTGAGTAGAGGGCCGCTAACCACCCCAAACACTGCGGACCCATTCCAAGAGACACAAGGACCTCCCTCATGAAGGTCCAGCTCACCCGGACGAACGCCTTCTCGGCGTCAAGGGACAGTAGGAGCGCGCCCTTTTCCTGTGTCGTCCGGGAGCTCATAACATGGAGAGTCTTGCGCATGCTGTTCGCTCCTTGCCTATTCAAAACAAAACCCACCTGGTCCGGATGAATTAATCAGGGGAGACACGATTCCAGACGCGTCTCCATGATTCTAGTGAACATCTTGGCGTCCACATTGAGGAGAGATATAGGCCTGTACGAGGTGCACTCTGCTGAGTCCTTCCCCTCCTTTGGTATAACAGCTATCAAAGCCTGCAGGAAGGTTGGGGGTATCGTGTTCCCTTACCGTGTTTGAGTTATACAGTTTAGCCAGGGGCTTTGCCAGCAGGGATTGGTGTTGCCTATATAAATCAGCCATGAGGACGTCCTCCCCTGGGGCCTTCCCAACCCTCAGCCCTTTAATAGCTTCCAGGACCTCTTCTCCAGTTACTGCCCCCTCCAAAGCCTCTCTTTCTGATCCCTTCAGTTTAGGGAGGCCACACCGCCAGGTAGTGCTGAATATCCTCCATTGATTCATCTGCCGGCCTAGTATATAAGTCCTTATAGTAGTTTGCGAAACAATCCGCTACCACCTTTCCTCCCCTGGAGATCCGTCCTTCCCCATCCCGGATGCCCGTCATCTTTCTTTCCACTCTACAACCCCTAACCCTATGTGCCAGGGTGTGTCCCCACATTGTCTCTCTTCTCGTAGTATCTTTGGTGAGTATATCTCATCTTTTTGAAAACCTCCCCAATTAAGACCGTATGTAACTCCTGACGCTTGTCCCTCATATCACTAAGTAAGACCCCTCTGTCAACGCCTCCCTGGTTCAGCTGTGTGCGCATAGCCTTTAACTCCTCACAGATCCTGTTCTCGATTAACGCCCTTTCCCTCTTCTTGCAGGCTCCTTCCGCTATGAGCAGACTCCGGAACGTGGCCTTGGCGGCCTCCCATACCGTTGCCATGGCTGTCTCCCCAGTGTCATTGGTCTCGAAGTATGCCCGTACCTCCTTACCCATGAATTCTCAAAACACCTGGTCCCTCAACAATGTGTCATTGCATCTCCACCTATACGTTCGCTGCGGCTCCGGTAGCTGCCAGGCCACCATCACCAGTTCGTGGTCAGACCATGTAATAGTGTCCACCCTTAGGGCACCCACCTCATCTTCCTGTTCGTTCGGGGCCAGTAAAAAAATCAATCCTCGTGTATGTTTGGTGAGGGGGGCGCAAAAAAGGTGTAGCCCCCCCATTGCCAGCCAAGCCCTGCGGCACACGTCCACCCAAAAATGATCCTGCAGGAGGTCCCTAAATGCAAGACTATCTCTCGTGGGTTGTCTTGGTCCCTGAGACTTTGCTGACCACCAGTCTAGCTGGGGGTCCAGTATCAGGTTGAAATCTTCCCCCAGGATCAGTGCCCCCTGTGCCCAATCGTCCATCACTCTGAACACCTGTCACAGGAACCCCAATTGTACGACATCCGTGCCGTAGAGGGTGGCAAGCGTAACTCGTGTGCCTTCGCGGATGCCCTTTATTGCCAGAAACCTTCCCCTGAAAACTCTCCTAATCTCGACCCCCTCTAGTGCAAATGATTTCCCTAGTTAGAGCCCCAGCCCTTCCTTCTTAGAGGTTTTATGAGAGACACAGAAGTTCCCAGCGATCTTGCTTCCTTTGATTGGTGACTCCACACCCCTCCGCTAGTATGTTTCCTGCAAGAAGAGGACCACCAGCTTCTGTTTACAAAACATATTACTAGTGAGGGAGCGCTTGTTCTGTGAATTTAGACCCTTCACGTTCAGGGTGCCAATTAGTAACTCAGCCATATCCCTTCCTCACCCTTCTCTCTTCATATCTCCTGTGTCCAACTAGGCCTGCGGGTATCTCACCGTGTGGATAGCATAGCATATGTTGCCTCCCCTTCTACTCCCCCCTTACTGTCAGCCCACCCCCTGCCACCCCTCCCCCTCCCTCCCAACCTTCCCCGAAATTGAGACGTCCTCCCCCATCTCCTAAACTTGCCAGAGATGATTGATGGACCAGCATGGGCTCCTCCCCACCCTGGGTAGTCTATATAACAACTCTCTCACTCTTAACACCGTAAAGTAACATCAGGCAAAGGGGGGTCGGGGAACTTAAGCACCTTGGTAAACATCCTTCTCCCCAGCTCCCTTGCTTCCCTATCCCCTGATACCCCCATGGCCAAGTGTATTTTCCCCACATGGGACGGTTCCCATTTCTCATACCAGCATCAGCAAAGAACGTGAACAAGATAACCAGAAACAGCAATGTCAACACGGACAGTGGACTCCCCTTTCGTTTGTAAGCAGGAAGTCAAAAAGGAACAGTTAAACACCAAAGTTCTTCTTGACTGTTGGACCTCTAAGGGGCCCCTAGAATTTCAAGGCACTATAAAGCATGTGTATCCGAATACAGCATAAGCCTACTCATCATCTCCTCAGCAGGCTTCTCCCCTCGGAGGAGGAGTGTTCAGCTTCTGGAACTTGGAGCGTCTCTTCCCCCCACGCCTCTCTCGCATCGCTTCAACGCCTCTGGGTCCATGGGTGGGGGTCGGGCCTTGTCCCCCCTGCTCCCCTGAGGGGCCTCCTCGGGTACCAATCAGTTCTTCCGTAATTATTTGGATTCTCTGCCACCAGGTAGTAGCTCTCCCCTTCCTACTCAAATGTCAGTGAAAATTGGTACTCCCACCGGTATCTCACACCCTTTTCCTGCAGCCATTTTGTGTGGGCCCCACATCTCTTACGTCGCAGCAGTGTATAGGTGGAGAGGTCCTGAAAGATTGACACTGTAGAGTTTCCATAGTTTATTTCCCTGATCTTCTTCGCTCTCTCAAGGACCTTCACTTTGTCAGCATAATAGTGCATGAGTGCCAGGACTGTCTGTGGGCCCCTTGCACCTCCGCCCGCTCTGTGAACTCTATCTATCATGAGCTTGTCCCCTTCCTCCGCACCGAGGGTCAGCCTGAATATATCCTGCACTTTACCCTCCAAGCCTTCGGGGGTCTCCCCCTCCGCCTCGGCCAGTCCAAAAATCCAGAGGTTATTCCACCTCTCGCGGTTTTCAATGTCATCCACCTTAAGACACAGCTCTCCCTCCTGACGTTCCACCTCCATGAAGCGGGCCTCCATCTGTGTTACAAGAGCCCCGTGGATGTTTGGTTCGCCTCAACCCCTTCCATCCTGTCCTCCAATGTGGTCACCTTGGCTGTCAGGTCTACAATTCTTGTCCCCATGTCCGTTCTCATGCCCCTAATCTCCTCCAGGATAATCTGTATGTCTGATTTGATGGAGGACAGCTCTGCTGGGGCCTGGTGTGAGACTCCTGCTTCCATCGTTCTTTCCTCGGGTCGAAAGTGGAACCTAGCTAGGGTCTCCCTCCAGCTCATACAATGTCTTGGCACCCCCCAGCTCTGTGCTGTGGGGGTCCACAATATGGCGTTGCCAGTTCAAACTCGTGACCTTTTGGCTCTGGGTCCCGGCCCCTCAAGGCTCGTGACCCCACAACAAATCCAGGTGGGCAGAGACCGGTGCGGGCCCAGGCGTATGACAGCATCAGGGGAGACGTCCGCCAGTGCGTCCCATCGCTGGAATTGTGCTTGATCCAACTACCCAGCTTTCAAGTATGGTGGTCCGCACCATCGGCTACACACCACAAGGCAGGAAAGGGACAGAGCCAGGCTCCCAAAGTGTCCTGAGCACAAGGTATACTCAGTCCTACCCCAGCCGCCCGTGCACAGGGTTTTCCCACGTGGGTCAGGGCCTCTCCAGCAGCACTAGGTCTCCCATGCAGTGCCTGTACCCTCTGCAGGCACCCTATCCCAAACTTTATGACTTGGCTTTGGGTGTTATGCCGGGCCAACGTGGTCGCGTCCTCCCTGAGGCCTGCGGTTGTGAGTGGTCTTTGTGGGATGCGGGCTGTAGGCGGACTTCCGCAGGTGCCTCACAGATCCCACACAGGGCCTCTGCTTTTCTTTTCTGCCACTTGGCAGTGCATGCGGCCCGCCTCACTTGGGGGTATCCCACTAGGCGTGGAAGGTTCCTGCACCTGTGTAGCACCCTAGAGGCCCAGATCTCACTGTGGTCACGTTAACCCCTCTGTCTTCTGTAGAGTGGCCAGTCCTTTTCACAGGAGAACAGTTCCTGAGAACCCAGAGCATCTTGGCCTCACCCCTGTCTTTGGGACTGAGCACACAGGGGTATGGGGATGTGGTCAGAGTTCATGCAGTGATATAGTTATTTACTGAAGTTCTGGAGGCACTTCTATCAGCACAGTGCCATCAAAGCCATGTCAGGCTCTGCGGCCTACAGGCTGGGTTGCTCCAGCGGGACTGTGCGCAGTGGCTGGAGCGCCACCGTATTGGTGCAACACCTCCCCAGTGCCGGGTCCCCACGGGCCAGGGGGGGCAGATGCAAGGCTCCCACCTCCTCCCTCAAGCTGTGGTGGCCGTGTAGGATCTCTGTGCGGCCCCAGGGTCGTGTCGCGGGGGCTGTCACTCTGCTGTCCTTCCCAGCGCGGAGGGGTCGGCTTCCCTCTGCCTCCTCACCTTGCTGACAGCCACGTCAGTTGGCTGTTCCTCCCACCTATGTCGGGAATGGGTGCGCTCGTGCATCAGCCCCTGGCATGTGGCACCTCACCAGTGGGAGTGTCTCCCCTCCGATTTCGTCAGATTAGCTGGGCACCTAAAATCTCCTCAGGCCGTGAGGGCACCCTTGCTGCCTCATACAGATCACTGTCGCAGAATGAATCATGCTCATGGGGCTCCTCCTCCCAATGCCGCAGGCCCGTCGACGACTCCCTTCCTCCCTCGCCGTGCGGAGTATGGCGCAGGGGGAGGGGTGCCAACATGCCAACAAGGAGTTTTCGAAGCGCTCAGGCGGGCTTGAGTCCTCGCAGCACGACCCTTCGGTTGGCCCCAGGGTCAGACACTCGAAATTCAGGGTTTGGAGTAGGTAGAAACTTGTTTCACTCAATATCTCCTCGTAAGGCCCAGGGCTGGGACAGAGCTCGAAACTCAGGCAGCCATCTTGCCTGCGACCCATGGTGGCCTCCAGGAACGTTATTTCAATAATCATCTCATTGGCCTCATCTATCTTCTTCGTAAATTGAGCGGACCTCTTGATTGTTTTGGTATTGGGAGGATATGTTGTGGCTTTTCTTTTAGACCTGGGCACCCTTGGTTTCAGTTAAGCCGTTTGGGGCAGACAAGGAGGCAATCCAACTAACCAACCAATGTGACCAAGAAGACAACATTGGTCAGCCCAAATTGTGCACATAAAAGGACTAGTTCAAAATCAGAAATAAAAAAGTAGCAAAATATAAAACATTTTGACCACAATTTAAATACAGTCACACAAGCTATCATACAATACAAATCGGCAGGGCTAATTAACAGATATATCTTAGAGTACCCAGCAAAAAAATGCACAAGTCCAAAGGAAAATGCACAGGGCGAGGAACGCACAATTTACTCAGAGGGCTCAAAAATGTGATGCGGATAACTCGGTAAAGGATTTTCACTAAAAGCCATTTTATTAATTCAAAAGGGTTTGATAAACACCTAACTATCCCTAAACCTTCCAAGGGTTTTCCCTGCCTATCAAAATAAACTAAAGGAAAACCCTATAATAAAAGGAATCTATCCCTCACACTTATACATACATCAAACTCATGTATGAAATATATGGCAATTCAACTGTAACATTCAACTGTAACATGAATAACAGTTACGTTCAACATAGACCCAATGACTGTATATCCTTGTAACCTGGGTCGGCTCCCCTTCCCCAGATTGAAAGCAGGATTTTAGATCAAATGAGTAAATATCTTTTTGTAGTCAAGTTTGAATCATAAAGTGCTTCTTGCGCCAAACGTCTTTCACTTGGACCTTAACCAACAGTTCAGTTCAGTTAGACAAGTCTGTGTCCCTCCACCTGTAGCAAAAATGTTCAACACATCTCACATCTGAAAACACTTTTATAATTCTTCTGTATCAACAGTAACGTTTTGTCAGGATGATTCCACAATTCATGAAACACTTTAGTGACCTTGCCACTTCTTCCTCTCCACAACCTTCAACCACAATGCAGTACTTCAATTATTTCTTCCTGGTCCACTAACCTGCCGCGACTGCCACTATAAGGTCCCTGCCTGGGTGTACTTGCCTGCCAGGACGAAAAGCTCCTAACACTACTACAAGTACTTTGTGGTCGTTTTTTTAAACCTTTAAGAAAACTGTTGTTAACTTTCAAGAACATCACAAGTCACAACTTCCTATGGGAAGACATGAGACACATTGGTGCTGTTTATTCCAATGTGTTATTTGCCACACGCAATGCAGGTTATACTTCTCTCCTCCTTGATACTCTCTATCAGGACGGCGTCCCTCCTGCCACTCTTGTTTTCCCACTGAAGTGAAGGCTGTCCATATACTCAGGTAGTTTTGGTTAAATAATTATTTCCATAAATAAAGGTGCTCCTGTCCAAGATGGATCGGATAACAGTACGGATTGCTTCCATACATACACACTGATGTGGAACCTTTAAGATGTTCTATGTCTCTTAGGAGACCCAATAACATGTTGATCATATCTTGGCACATGAATGGCAACAACATAAACAAACCGGTTTAAATGTGGCATGAAGCCATAACATGTTTTTTAAATACTGTTAACTGACACCAAAATATCTTTATTTACTACTTACAGTTGCTCATGTGTTTCTCTAAAGATGCATTTCTAACAACTAATGTTTATTCCTTATAAAGTAACTACAATATGAAATGTTGCAACACTAAATATAAGTAGATTAATAAATATGAGAGCTTTAATAAGATAAGTATTTGGTAAAGTATATAACACACCTCCCTTCCTATATGCCTGGCTGATGACAACTATTTATTTCCATTTTTTGTTGGGGTTCACAGCAATCCATGTGCGGCCATCACTCAAAATGACTGCATCATCCAATACATTGCCAACTCGGAACGGACCGCAAAATTAGCTTTCACCTTTGATTACACCCACAGGCCGTCACACCCAGACCTGATCTCCCTGTTCAACTCCTGTGAGCATCACCTTAAACTTGTTATTATATGCCCCTTTTGTGGCTTGTTTTTTTCTTTTACCCTTTCTCTTAACTCATTTTCATTCCATTCAATAAATCTCATCCTCCTGAACCATGGAGGACATACATGAGTAGCAGCCTTTCTTCTTCTTAATATCTCAAATGGGACCAAACCCGTTGTAGCATGGAGAGACAATATGTATGAGAAAACCATCTTTTCTATGTCATCTTCCCAATCCTTTCCCGCATGAATGGACATTTGAATCCTTTGCATTAAAGGTCTATTGAATCTCTCAACCATTCCATTCGGGGAAAGATTAAATACTGAGGTTTTGTTATGTTCAACACCCATGTTGTCCAAAAATATTCTCAGTAATCTAGAGTTGAACTGGACCCCGTCATCTGTTAATATTTTCCTTGGAATACCTTCCCTCTGGAAAATGTCATTCATTGACTTAAACACCGCCTTGGAGTCTGCTTCTAATATAGATCTTGCTTCTACCCATTTGGAATACAAGTCCACCATCACTATAATATACTTTTTCCGCCCTTCCTTGGACATTAGACGACCCAGTTTGTCTAATTAAATTTAGTCCCATTTAAAATTGATTAGTTATATGGGTTTAAGTGGTTGGACATGGGTCTTGAGTACTTTGTCAGATGCAGAGCATGTGGTACAATTTTTATCATTTCTTCTACCTCAGTGTCTAAACCTGGCCACCAATAATTTGAGCAAAGAATTCCTTTCTTTCTTGAGATGCCTATGTGACTGTTGTGAGCTACTTCTTATAATTCTTTTTCACCCCAGTGGGGGAATAATTCGACCCAATCTCACTATGGCCCTGATTCACAGAGCCTTTCCCAATGGGATTGTGCCATTATAAAACACTTCTGTGAATCAGACCCTAAATGGGAGCCTTCAATTCCTAATTCATCTCTTACCATGTGAAACATTCCCAAGCCCATGTTGGGTACACATCCTGCCAAATTGTTATGAACAAAATCTTTTACTTTAATGAGTTCATGGTAATTTCTCAGTGACTTATGCCATTCATCTTGTGTTATGGATTCCCCACAGACCCGGAATACATCCTGTAAAGATTTCTCACTGTCTTCAACACATGTGTCTACAGTATTTCTGGAGAGATAATCTTCTATGATATTGGACCTCATTCCAAGGTCGGTGGTAACCCGCAGTGCCACTGGTGGGTTGCCGCCAACCCGGAAAGACCGAATCCGCTGCATGACTTCCCGGTGCCACTGGGACATTACAAGTCCTGATTTGGTAACTCCACATCCCTGTGGAGTCCGATAGGACTCCACGGGAGTGGGCAGACGGAAGCACCGGCACTGTTAGTAATGGGGCCTTTACTTCCATTATGACTCTGCCAATCGGGGCGCTACGGCCCCTGCAGGCAGACTAGTGTGGCAGTCCAGAAACAAGTGTGCCGGTAAGCTTACCAGCACCCTTGTTTCCGGAACACCACACTCAGAATGAGGCCCATTGTCTGTTCCTGGAAAATGCCTGATCTCAAAATCAAGTCCCTGTATGGATGTTACCAGTTAAACACTGCCACCAAGGGTTTATGATATGAGATGATGGAGAATTGTCTCCCCCATAAGAAAGTTTTATATTTCTTAACCGCCCATTTCACTGACAATGCCTCTTCTCAATAACGGAATAGCTGCATTCAGCATCCTTTACTGACCTAGAAGCAAAAGCAATTACTTTGTCACCATGTTTGTCTGATTACACGAGGACTGCACCCAAGGCTGTGCCACTAGCATCAGTCTATATGAAAGTGTCCTTACCTGTGTCAAATGGTGCAAGAATTGGGGCATTGGCAATTGCATTCTTGTTGTCACAGAATTATGTATCACACTCTCTAGACCATTCAAATCGTTGCCCTTTTTTTATAGAGATTTCTTATGTTTATGCATTTGTCTGAAAAATGTCTTGCAAATCTTGAGTAATATTCAACTACTCCCAGGAAGGACATGACCTCAAGTTTATCTTTGGGTGAGCAGGTCTGTAATATGGAAGAAACTAATCCTTCCCTAGGGATACATTCTTCTAATGCTACTTTCAATTTTGCATCATGGTCCTTCGACGAGGAACTCATTATCAGTATGTCATCCTGATAATAGAACACTCCAGATATGTTACCCATATCTCCAATATTTGGAAGGGGAATGCGTTCAATCACCACACATTTGTTCAAGGATTTTAGGCGCACACAGAGGCAGGCACTTCCATTAGACTTCCTCACAACTACCACCGGGGAACACCATTCAGAACTTCTTCAGGTTCTATAATGTCTTCATTTCAAAGCCTGGTATCTTCTTTATTACTTCTTCTCTAAGGGCAAGGGGAACACACCTTAGTTGGCAGCATACTGAATAGAACCCTTCTTCAATGTAATGTTGTGGTATTTCGCTTTCAGGCATCCCAATTGCTCTCTGAAAACATCAGGAATGTTGTTCTCAGACTACCCTTCACATGTGATGGCCTAAGACTAACACTGGAGATTTTGTAATCCCACATATCCCTATTAATGATGGTGTAGTCCGACCCTTAGTCAATAAGCATCTTAACAGCTAAACTATTATAGGTACAATTGAGTGAGGCCTCTCTTCACTTCTTTTAGAGGGGCCCACCTCACATACTGACCAACTGATACCAGGGGTTTCATCATCAGAAGGTGATTCCTCGGGAGAATCATTTTCAACATTCTAATAAATCTCTTTTACAACTTTTCGGAACATATTTGGTCAGCACTTGGTTAAATGACCTCTTTTTCCACATGTAGCATACTGTGCTTTGTGTGCTGGGCATGATGGGTTGTTCGCTAGATGTGAGTAACTCCCCCATCTAAAACATTTTCTGGGACCCGAAGAGGCAACCGGTTTATTATTGACCGTTTTTTTATCACTCTTTGCCTCTCTTTCCTCTCTTTTTGCTAGGGGTTTCTTCCTCAGGGAATTTTTAGATTTTTGATTCAAGACCACACTAATAGACTCTTGGGGCTCTTTTGAGTCTAATTCGCTGACACATGCTAACATATGTTCTACCCTTTTTGCAATTTCTAGGACATCATCTAAACCCAAATGTCTTCTCTTATTTTGAGTTCTTTAACCTTTGACATAAACTGATCATGAAGACGTTCATCGAAGGACAGCCAAAGTTACAAGTGTTGGCAAGTTCCCTCAGAGCAGTAAATAATTCTTCAATATATTCACCTTAGGCATGCTCTCTAGTACTGAAGTGGTAGTGTTGTAAGATAATACTGACCTTCTTTTCATGTTTGTCTAATTTCTTTAAGATTACATTATATGCAGTGGGTAAATGTACCCCTTCACCAGCTGACTGGGGAGTTGTAGCCAGGAAAGGCAGACTTTTTAAAATCTGCCTGCCTGCATATCCCAAACAGTGCATCAACAGTGCTCTTTGCCTCTTCATATTAAAATTCGGGCCATGGATGGCAGTTTCATAGTCAACAAAATCATCCTGCCAGGACCTGGGCCAGGGATCAGAGGGAGTCCTGGTAGCCAGTACAGTATCAGTTTCAGCCAGGAGGTTAGCAGAGGAGAGGAGGAGAGAAAGAAGAGGCAAAGAGAAAGGTTTTGAGGTGTTTCCGAAACCAGAGATGGTTCTCCTCGAGTTTAAGGGAGGCAGGGAGGCTGTTCCAGAGGGAGGCACCAGCCAAGGAAAGAGATCTACCACCGACTTGTTGCTTGGAGAAGCGACTGACCCTGAGGGAGTCAGAGGCAGATGAGCGAAGAGCTCGAGAAGGAAGGTATTTGAGAAAAGCTAGTTGGAGGTATTGAGGCCCCAGATCCCAGAAGGCCTTGTGGACAATGCAGAGGGTTTTGAACGTAATCCCAGCAGCCACTGGGAGCCAGTGCAGAGATTTCAGTCCTTGTCATGAGCACTACTCCCGAGGAGCCAGGACTGGCCCAGCGCCCCCGGAAGCAGACCCTTCTTCCACATCTCCGGACCCAGCAGACCCCTACAGGGGCCCTTTGGACCGTGTCCTGGCACCTTTGGCGCCAGGCTCATAAAGGACTTCAGTCCCGGCACCATAGGCGCCGGGCTCATATTGATAAACTGTGTAATAATGCTTGGGTGGACTTACCTGAGGTAGACCATGCTGCATACTTACCCAGAACAATCCAGTCTGGCTGAAGTCCCCAGCCATCAGGGCTGGGAGGAACTATTTCCTCTATTCAGGAACTCTTTTCTTACCTGGGTGGGGCCGGTGGAAGAACACACACCTGAAGCACTTCTCTGCTATTTAAACCACGCCCGATGGAATACACGTGCTTCGCGTTATTCTGCATCAGCAGCAGGACGCTCACCGAGTCGGCTCCTGCATCCTGGCTCCTGACATGCCCGCCAGCACCCGGAACACCTGCAAACAGACAAGAAAAGAGAAGGCGAGCATTAGAAATTACTTACCGGAATCCGGCCTCGGCAATCCTACCTCCGACGATCCTGCAAAGGAAAGGTACAAGATTAGCAGCGCTCTCAAACGCTCGCAGCCGCGCCGCCTTGCCTTACCCATCCGTGGCCTCGCCGAACTCCACCGCGGCCACGACGCAGGCAGCTTCTCGGCACCTGAAAAACAGAAAAAGACAGTCATTAGAGGTGCCCGCTCTAAAGCGGCCACATTTCTTCCACTTACTTACGTGCCTCATCACACGCGACAGCGGCTGTGTCGCCGGCAGCATCTCGGCACCTGTAAGCAGAAAAAGATAATCATTAGAAGTAAGCAGTCGCTTTTCTTTCACTTACCTTCCTCCACCGCGGCTACGACGCCAGCTACATCCCAGCACCTGCATAAGAGGAATACGTGGTGAGCACTAACTAAGCACGGAGAACAAATACTCACTAAGAGACTTACCAGCTTTAGGTTTCTGGGCCCCAGCTCCTGTGGAGAAAAGACACTCATACTTACGGCTACCGCAGAAGAGACGAAAGGACACAGTGTCCGCAACTATTTCCCATCCAGTGACGTAACTGGATTCTACGCACCCCTGCACCTGAAGCAGGATGGAGAGCTCATCTTTACAATACCTAAGGTGAGAGCTTGCAGAAACCAAGTTGGGGGTCAAGAAGAGTGAGAAACGGGAGATTGGTGGGAACACATATCCACCCCAGCTGGTAATCAATCCCTTTTCTTCCACCTGCAGAAAACTTACTCTACAAGCCAGGCAATCCAAATTCGGAGGCCCTGTCCAGAGCATCTTCCGGGCCCTGCGCCGCACGATAGAAGAAACGGTAGCAGTCCAGTTCGGGTCAGCGTCTCTGTGGGAATCAGGTGAGCGTTACAGTCCTGGAGAGATACGATCCCTGGGCTTGAGGCCAAGGACAAATCTCGCAGTCCTGTTCTGGATGAGTTGCAGAGGGCGGAGAGTATAAGTAGGCAGATTTAGAAAGATGCTGTTGCAATAGTCCAGCCTAGAGAGAACCAGAGCTATGGAGACATTGAGCTTCTGGGGGAAGGAGAGGAAAGGCAAAATGCCTCTGATGAGGTGCAGCTGGTAGTGTGACTTCTTGGAGACGTCAGAGATGTGAGGAGAGATGGAAAGTGTGGAGTCAAAGATGACCGCAAGGTTTTTGGCCTTGCAGGTGTAAGCGGGAAGAGGACCAAGAGAGGCCGGCCAGAGAGCAACAGGAAAGGAAGGAGTGGGTGTGCCGATGAGGAAAATCTCAGTCTTACTGGAATTAAGGCAGAGGTCATTGGTGGCACACCACTCCTGGATAGCAGACAGTCAGTCAGAAATGAGCCAGTCAGTCAGAGAAGGAGGCCGAGGGTAGCCTGAAAATGAGCTGGGCGTCATCCGCATTGCACTGAAAGTTGGGGCAGAGAGTGGCGATGCGGTGGGCAAGGAGTGCCAGGTATTGGTTGAACAGCCAGGGAGAGAGGTTAGAGCCCTGGGGAACACCACAGGTAGAGAAAAAGATAGTGGAGAGGAAGGACCCAAGTTGGACCTGGGAGGGTCGTTCAGAGAGGAAAGAAGTCAGCCACGCAAAGCCTGACCAGTGATACCCAGGTTATCAGGGAGACAGTTGAACAGGGTGGCATGGTTGACAGTGTCAAAGGCAGATGAGAGATCAAGCAGGATGAGGACACAAGGGGTGTTAGAGTCAAGGTTGGGGAGCTGGTCTTCACTGATGTTCAGGAGAGCAGTTTCCATGCTTCAGGCAGCTCTGAAGCCAGACTGATGGTCATGAAGACAACCAACAGATTCAGTGTAGAGGTTAAGCTGGGAGATGGCCAGTTTCTCCAGGAGCTTGCCCAGGAAGGCAGTGATGGAGATTGAGCGATAATTAGTTGGGCATGAGGGGTCAGCAGAGGGTTTCTTAAGAAGAGGGTGCACAAGGGAGTGCTTCAGGGGGGATTTGAAGACTCCAGTGGCGAAGGAGTGGTTGCAGAAATCAGCCAGGGTAGGCGCCAGGGAGTCGATGTGGTCCTTGATAGTTTTGGAGGAACAGGGGTGAACCTGTTTCGATGAGACTTTCATACATCAGACTTGTCTAGAAACCTCATCTGCAGAGAAAAGGGGAAAGGAATAGACGGAGGGGTGTGGGGGGCTGCAGAAGGGCCGGAGGACGAGCAGGGAGTAGGGAAGGGGAAGGGATAGAAGGAGAGTGAGGACTTAAAGACTCCAATGTTCTGTTAACCTTTTTTTTATGAATACCAGTTTCAACTTTATTGGAATTGCTCTGGGCATTGAATACACCTCTAAAGAAGGGTTTTGGAGGGCTCAAGGGTTAGCCTCGATTTAAGGGAGAGTTATTCTCATCAGAAGTCTGGATATTAAAGTTCTGATTTCTACATTTTTTTTCTTGTTGCACACAAGAGCTTTCACTGTCTTCAATAGAGTTAACCATATGAAGGGGGAGTCTTACTATGTCAAAGGGACATTAAATATTCAAACATTGTAGAAATCCCTCTCTCCAAGGAAGATCAATGCTTTGCCTCTCCTAACAGAATCCTCCTTTTCCTCTGGGGGTCTTCTCCTCCCAGGGTAAGGATAAGGTAGTGGCTGCCTTCCCATTGCCACCTGGGAGGAGTCTTTAGGCAGGGATTATATGAGGATTCTACAGGATTCATCTCAGCATTGTTTGTATAATATTTGAGATTTATATAGTGCCTTAAGCTAAAGCGCTGTACATAGAGTCATAAAAACAGTACAATAAAATGAAAATGCACGTACAAATGTAGGGGAAGTTAGCCTTGAATGTCAGATTGGAGAAAACAACTCTTCAGTGAAACATGCAATAAAGAATATAGTGAAATTGAACAGAGAGAAAGTGGGAGAGTAATCCAGCGTAAGCGAGCTAACAAAGAAAAATAACTAAAATGTGACTTGAGCACAAGGAGGACGAGGGACTACAAGAAGAAATTGAGAATGGGCGCGAAGAGAATGAGAAGAAGTATAGAATGAAACAAGGGAAGAAAGATAGACAGATAAAGAGATTTAAAGACAAGACACAAAAAATTTACTTAACGCGAGAATGAAATGAGAGCCACCCAAGAGTAGAGAGCGAAGAAACAATAGAGTCACGTGGAGAGAGGAGATAAAAAGAAGTTGGATAGTAGCATTAAAAACAGATTTCAGTGGAGAAAGACGAGATAGTGGAATACCAAATAGGCAAACAGAGCAGTAAAAAAAGGCATGAATAAATAAATGAATAAATCAGAAGTTTAGCAGCCTCAAAAGTTAGAAAAGGACGAGCATTATGAATAATATACAAGTGATAGCGACAAGCGCATGAAGATAACGAAACATGATGTGATAAAGATAGATCAGAGTCAAGGTAAAGGCCTAAGTTACGAGCCGTAGAAGAAATAGGGAGCTGAGAGGGTGGAAAAGAAATAAACGAAGGAGGAAGAGGAGTTGGAATAGTATTTGCAGGAAAGAAAAGTATCTTAGTTTTAGCAGTGTTTAATACAAGAAAGCGTGCAGACATCCAAGAATTGATGGATAATAAGCATGCCAAGAGTTTGTCATGAACTTCAGGGGTAAAAGAGGAAAAGAATAGAAAAAGTTGAGTATCATCGGCATAAAAGTGATGAGATAGGCCGAAGGATCAGATGACTTCAGCCAAAGGGGAAGTATAGAGGGAAAAAAGGAAAGGACCAAGAACAGAACCTTGAGGGACACTGTGAACAAGTGGAAGTGTGTCAGAAGATGAGCTGACCCACCAGACGGAGAACGTTCTATTAGATAAGTATGACCTAAACCAAGGAAGAACAGATCCAGAAAATTGAAAAGAAGAAAGAGAAAAAAGTAAGATAGGGTGATCTGCAGTATCAAAAGCTGCAGACAAATTGAAGAGGATAAGAGGAGCTGATTGTTTAGAGTAATGTACAGAAATTAAAGAATTGTAGATAGAAAGAAGAGCTTTTTCAGTGGAGTGAAAAGGCCAAAATCCTGACTGAAACCGAGGAAGAATAGAGTTAGCCGAGACAAAAGTAGAAACCTGAGAGTGAACTAGACGTTCAAGAAGTTTACAAACATACGGCAATAGAGACATAGGAGGAAAGTTGGAAGCAAGAGATTGGTCAGAGGAAGTTTTTTTTTAAGATAGGAAGAATAGATAGATGCGTAAAAGAAGAGGGAAAGACCGAAGTCAAAAGACAAATGTTAAAAAAGGAAGTAAGATAAGAAACAAGAGAGGGGATAGATTTTAGGTATAAGTGCAGAAGGGAAAGGATCCAGCAGGGAACAGTGGGATGAGCTGGAATTAATAAGAAAAAAGTCTCTTCATTAGAAATTGGTGAGAAACAAGAAATGGTGTTACTATGAAGTAAAGGAGAGACAGTATTGGTAAAAGGAGAAATGGAGGACTGAATTGCGGAATGAAGAGAGGCTACCTTTGAGGAGAAAAAGAGAGCAAGGTCAGGAGTGGATAAAGTGTAAGTACTAGAGTGATCAAGAGTAGCAAGAGAAAGAAGACGTGAAAGAGTTTGAAATAACCATTTAAGATGAGTTGATTGAGTGTGCAAAAGATCAGAAAAATAAGAACGTTTGTCAGGAAGCATACTACCATCATAGAGAGCATGGTAAGAAGAATAAGACAGTTGGTCCTCTTCTGACCGGGACTTGCGCCAGCGTCTTTCAAGGCGACGGCGTACAAGTCGCATAGCACAGAGATGAAAAGAAAGCCAAGGTTGAGGGGATTTACGAGAAGGATAGAATGTTGAGGTAGGGTAAAGAGCGTCCAAAGAAGAAGAAGAAAAGGAGGATGACAGAGTAGAATCATCTTCATCAGCAGATAAGGTAGCAAATGAGGTATGGGCAGTGATGCCTGAGGAAGCAAACAGAGGAGTATTAAAAGAGCATAAATCACAAAAACATTAGGGTGGTTTAGTGGGAGAAGAATAATCAGATACGCA
The DNA here is from genome assembly GCF_040938575.1 of Ambystoma mexicanum. NCBI lineage: Eukaryota > Metazoa > Chordata > Amphibia > Caudata > Ambystomatidae > Ambystoma > Ambystoma mexicanum. Next base: position 214,841,745 of record NC_090938.1, read on the forward strand.
AAAGTGATGTAAATACCGAGAAACAAAGAAGATAATGGACAGAAAGTGCAGATATTGAAAATGTAGAAAGAGAGGAAGTAATAATAAGATCTAAGCAAGAGCCTGAGACATTTAAGGGAAGGAGTGACAAGAGGGTAAAGAAAATGCAAATAAAGAATTGCAAGAAATGGGAGAGTTGAATGAACAGAAGATAAATGGAGATTAAAGTCTCCCAAGAGAATGAGAGGAGGAAGAATAAAAGAAGGAAGAAGAAGAAGAAGAAGAAAAAAGAAGATTGTCAATGTTATCACTAAATGACCCAACAGGGCCTGGTGGACAATAGATAAGTAAAAAAAGAAATAGAATGAGGCTGAGAAAAAGACCTACGTGGGAATTCAAATGAGGAGAAGACTGGAAGAGTCAGAATAGTGGGAGCAAGTACAAAGGAAGAACGGTACAAAATACCAGTCCCCCGCGACGGCCAGATGGATGCGATGTATGACAGAAATATTTAAGAGAGGTAGAAAAAGTAGCAGGAATAACAGTGTAAAAAGATGAGATCAAAGTTTCAGTAATGCAAAGAAAATGGAGGTTTAACAGAATAAATAAGTCTTGCAAAGAAATCTGGCATTTCAGAGGGCCAGATGGATCAATGGAAGGAGTATGAGGAGTACAAGGAGTACAAGAAGAGTAGATGAGATTAGCATGATTCCGGGTAGAACACTGAGGTCTGTCTCCTTCCCCTCCGCCCCGTGCACCACCAATGTAATAGTTTGAGCCAACAAACCAGGAAGCACTTATGCTAGAAGCAAATCTGAGTTCAATGCCACAACCCACTCATGTGCTTCCGGTAGACAGACAGCTAGTACTTGGGACATTTTCCATCAAGGGATACATCCTTCAATTCAAGATCCCAGAGGAAGCCAGTCCCCTACTCACGGCTCACAACTAACACAGTGTGGTTATAAAAGAGCAAGGAGCAAGGAATATACATGGAGACCTCTTCTAACCAACCTTGCAAACCCGCCCCATGTCCTGTGGCTTGTTGCAGTATGGTTTGCAGAGGTAATCCATCACACCTCCTTAGACAGAGTCGAGTAGCAGCTTCTCTGGGTCAGGTGCGGGTGAAACAGGCCAAGCCACGCAGTTCCAAACAGCCAATGGCTCCCAAGAGTCAAGCACTTTGCCGGCCGAGGGCTTTGCTGGCAAGGGTGGCTGAGCTTGATTTTATGAGGCTGGGAATGTGGCAAATTACAGGCAGCTCTCCAAGAGCTCTGCACGGCTGTGCAGATCCCAGCCAACAACTCCCAACAGCCGAGCCCTTTGCCGGCTGTGGGCTTCCCCGGCAAGGATGGCTGAAATTGATTTTATGATGCTGGGGATGTGGCAAAATACAGGCAGGTCTCCAAGACCTCCTCATGGCTAGGCAGATCCCAGCCAGTGGCACCCAACACCCCAGCCCTTTGCAGGCCAACAACTTCCCTACCTTTAATATTATTGCTACCTTCTCCTAATGGTATTCTCGCGTCAGTCACTTGAATGTCTGTCTCTGCCATAAATGTTACTTCCTCCATGAGACTACCTGTTTCTGACCCTGCCATATCTTCCTTTTCTCTAGATGTCACCAATTCTCCTGCTTCCAGCCTTCTACCACTTACTATTAACTGCCACACCTCTCTGTGATGTAATACTGTCCTCCTGCTGGTGTCCAGTCAACTGGTCGACAACAAACTGGTCGACTGCAATTTGGTCGACACCATTTGGTCGAATGCCAAATGGTCGAATTTTTTTTTTTTTATATATACATATGTGTTTTGTGGGTTTCGTGTGGGGAAAAAAAAAAAAAAGAAAAAAAAGGGGGTTGGGGGGGGACCCCCCCAAAAAAAACCAAAAAATGGGTAAAAAAAAAAAAAAAAATTCGACCATTTGGCATTCGACCAAATGGTGTCGACCAATTGTCCTGTCGACCAAATGTTTTCGACCATTTGACTGGTAACCCTCCTGCTACCATACTCCTGCTGTTGCTACCAACTTCCCTTCTACTTTAATTCTATCCTCGACTCCTTCTACCTCCACTGTTACCCCCTTCTGTCCATTCTAACCTTCTAAGCGCACCACTTCTCCTCCACAACTCCATAACCTCAATCTGTTCACGCTCACCTACTGATGTTACCACGTTCTCTGTGACACTTTTAGCGTGTACCATCTATTCCTGCCCTTTAATCATATCATCTTGCCACTCTCTTCTGCCTCTCTAGTTTCTGCTTCTTCCACTTCTCTTCAGTCACCAGACTTCTCCAAAGATAAGCCGCCTTCTCCTTCAACTACCCCTGTAGCTGGATGCTTTATAGGGTGTTCCCACCTCCAGTGGGTGTCTCTTCAAGTAAAGGCTTGTACCTGTGCTTTGTAATTTGGTGTAGGCTGAGGTTGTCTGTGTGTGCACCTGAGGCTGTGTTGGACTCAAGGGGCTGTGCCAAGTTTATGTCTGGCTTATCTACCATCTTGAGTTGTAAGCCCCCCCTGACCTTTCCAATTGCTGCCTGTACTGTGCTGAACTCTTCGGTGTTTCCAACTTGCGATTTCAGGGCTTTTGGAAAACCTTGTTTCACTGAACATATGGGGAACTGGCAATTCTCGATGGGGGATATTCTTTTTTGGCCAGGCACTAATGCTGCTGGAACTATTATTCACAAACTGAACTCTACGCATTCAGGATGAGGCAAAATTGCAACATTGTATCCATGGTACCATGATGTTCATTGCAGATCCTGCTAAATCCCAGAGAAGAGTTATTTGAAGTCTCAAGTAAATTTGTAACAGTATCTAAAAACGTGTTACTAATGAGGAGGGCAGAGCCTGTTTTCCTCAAAAGTGAGATCTTCCTTTTCCTATCTTATCTTTTTCCCATACCAGACACTCTTAGTACATAATAATTCAGCATGGGTAGAAAAATATGTATGCTATTAAAAAAGGGATAATGTAAAAAAACAAAATCGTTGATTACATACACCTTGAACCAAGATAGGGCAGATGTATGACTGTCCGATTTATTTATCACCGCTATAGAAATATCGCGCATCTCGAGCGAGTACCGAATTGAGTACCGCTTCGCTGCTCCTGCTCTTGCTCCTGGACTCGAATTTGCCTTCTGCTACATTGTTCTATTGACGGCACTCAGCGACCAGGTGACCAGGTTGATTGACAGCAGTCTTCTGCCCGCCTCTCCCACACAGAGATTGGTTGCTTTTGCTTACGCCTGATTGGCTCAGTGTATATCTACAGAACGCACGCGCATCGCGCGCTCGCATCTCGAGCGAGTACCGAGTTGAGTACCGCTTCGCCGCTCCTGCTCTTACTCCTGGATTTGAATTTACCTTCTGCTACATTGTTCTATTGACGGCGCTCAGCGACCAGGTGACCAGGTGATCACTTTAAGAACACAGTGGCCGTGGGACATTTGCTGGGACATTTGCTGAGCTGCATCATTCTACTTACAGGTTGATTGACAGCAGTCTTCTGCCCGCCTCTCCCACACAGAGATTGGTTGCTTTTGCTTACGCCTGATTGGCTCAGTGTATATCTACAGAACGCACGGGCATCTCGAGTAGGTACCGAGTTGAGTACCACTTCGCCGCTTAGCCGCGTAGCCGTGGAGCTGAGGGCATACTATACTATTTACACGCATTGTATGCGGTCTACAACCGCTGTAATCTTTATAATAAGCAGTTTCAACTGCGAATGCAACTTGAGAACTGCCCATTGTTTATTGGTGCCCCCCATAACTTCTGGTGGAGTGTAATATTCAGGTAAGGTGACCACATGGTGCCAGTTTCAGTTTTTCTACATGTACGGTTCAAATTGCGCTTATATCAAGCGGGCCCCCTGTACAGATGACTTCATACACTGCATATAAGCTTACAACAAATATGCCTCCCATTGCACCCCTGCTGTTGGCTCCTCAGCCTCAATCATCTTCACCGGGGCATTTGGACTCCGTATTGGCACCCCAAACCTTTTTTTCAGCCATGTCTGTTACCCCTGGGTCTATATACAGACAATCTCGTTTTCCATTTAATGTACAAATGGTAGTAAGAGTACATCTTCTCCGGGGTCTCCAGCAAACATTTCTTCAAGCGTGATTTCCACGCCCTCTCCTCTAACAGTAGGGAAAATTAGCTCCTCACATCATACACATTTGAGGTGCATTAATTCTCGCCCAATTTCGGATTTGACAATGATGGAATCAACTAAGAATTGCCACACAATACGCAATTCGAACATGTCTATTTCACCAATTGCTTTTCCACAACTATTGTCAGATTCTAATGTTATATCCATACATGCAAGCATTTCTGAGTCTGTTCACTCCAACAGAGAGTCTCAATGCATTACCAGCATGACCGGAGTGCCTAGTGTTACGCCCTCGGATATTGTGCTTCCAATGCTCAAGTCCTTTGCCTTACCCACTCCGCGACCCAATAAACCTTATTCGATTGATAATGGTGCCCAGACCCTATTAATGGTACAACCTCCATTGATTGCAATTAACACAGTCATGTATAGCTTGTGCAAACTTTTTAAATCACTGGATACCAAAGTGGCTTGACAATATGTTCAATTTGAAGATCTAGTGAGGTGGCTCTCGATGCAACAGCTTTCAAAATCTGTTGCTGACAAAGACAATTCCGAAGAGTCAGTTGTTCTGCTGGCCAGTCCCTTGATACACAGTGATGATATTCAATCCGCTTTACATGCACCATCTTCCTTAACAAAATAATTAACCCCTATCACAAAGGCACCTTGTCCTCTTCCACCGATCTCAGGCATAATTGGCCCTGAGCCCGTGATGGTAAATTCTACTTCCATTCCTGGGCCAACAGACAAGATAAGTGATGGTGTATTTGGTTGCATTAATGAATCACCTAGTGTTGCCTTGACTGACAAACAAAGTCAGAGCCATTTACAACAAACAAAAGCCAAGAACTCAAAGAGAAAAAATAACAATAAAGAAACTCTGATTCCTATAAAAAAACAAAAAATATGATTGGAATTAAGAACCCTAAGAGCACACTGTCTACCTTTTTTAAAGCTCTTGGTAAAAGGAAAACAACATTAGATAATTGCTGTACTGGGGATATGGCACATGCTGCACTCATGCAACCCGTAGTAGCGGAAGTTGCTGCACTTTCATTAGTCCCGGCCTCTACTGGAGATATTCGAGATGTGCTGACTGTGTCCCTTTCACCTCTATCACAATTGATTAAAGCTTTAGGTGTTTCCCAGAAAACTCCTACATCTTCTTTAATCTCAGACACAAGCACCACTGGTCAGAATTTTCAGTTTTCGTGTCCCTTGCAACCTCAGATACAACCAAAAGCTATAATCAAAAGTATCGCTAGTCAGACCCCTGCAAACTCTTGTCCCTTGCAACCTTTCACACAACCACAAATTCCCTCGAGTATTGCAAGCAAAGTCGTCAGTTTCATTTGCGCCCATGCCTAGCGAAACACATTCTCTTAACACAAATATGATTCAGACTTTGACAGATGAACTTAAAAAGAAAGTTGATGAATATCTCTCTGCTAATGTGGTGAAAGTATTTGCACAAGCACAGTGTGAGTCTACAGGTTTAATAGAAACGTCAAAGAATGTGAATCAAACACCAACGACAGCAGTTCCCAATGCTCCAAAAAATTCCAAAGTTGGTCTGTTAATGAGAAATGCACACCACGCAAAAATGATAATCGTTGGACCTCTCGTCATTTAAACACAGAACGAGCACAATTACATACTCTCATCCTTAAATGTAGAGAGGGTAACAACCAAATGTACGACTTAAACCGACAAAGTGTTTTGAATATTTTTGGAGATATTGATGAACTATGTAATATCACTTCACGTGATATTGATCAAATTGAATTTGTATCTGACGCTTTTTTGTCTATAGTTAGACTCTGGATTCCCTCGGGTGTAGTCTATCAATCAATATGGCGCAACAAAATGGTCCTATTTAATATGGGGTTTTTGTTGGCCGAGGACCCAGAAACTGTACGCTCGACTACAAACACACACGATTCCTAAAATATATCAAGGTACCCGTTGTGAACCCAGAGAAACATGGCCATCTGAAAACTCTCGGTATTAACCAATCAACGGGAGAATGCAAGTAAACTTTATGTTGTCAGTTGGAATATAAGAGGATATAAACATCTTAACTCCTCCTTTAAAGAGATGCCAATTCTATATCACATTATAGCGTTGCAAGAGATATGGCTCACTAAATCGCCAATATGGGACAATTATGAGATAGCTTTGATTCCCGCAGTACAGACTGCAGGCAGACCGTCATCAGGATTGCTCGTGGCTATAAACATCAAAGTAGGATTTTCAATTGTTCCCTGGGCATCTGTTGGAGCACATATACAGCTAGTGAGAATCTGTAATAAAGACACAGTCTTTGCTGTAGTAAATATATATCGGAATCCTATCAGCATGTCTGATGAAACATTCTTTGCAGGGCTATACAATATGCTTCATATTGTTTCACTTGATAAATCAGTCACACATACCATCATATTAGGTGACTTGAATCTAAATTGTTGGAAGACTGGCGCCCAAAGTCAAGGGGTTCGCTCATGGGTGTTGACCATGAGTGAACGTAACTACCATATGGTGAACGGACCGGTACAAGGTGATGTTCCGCCTCACTACACCTGGCATTGAGGGCTATCGGATAGTATTATCGACTATATCTATGTTGACACTAAACTATTCCAATTAATAGAGCAATTTAACATCATAGATCACCCAAAAAGTGATCACTGTATGTTAATTCTGCAGCTCACGCTCGATACAACAGCGGTAACCAGAGATGCTTACTATCGCAGCAATGTGGGAGTCAATAATTCTCGCACCCGTCTCAAATGGACTGTAAGCTTTTTGAACAAATGTGAGCGTTCAGTATTGAACAAGGCCAATTTTAGTCATAGTAATGAATATATAGATCTGTTATGCTCGTTTGCCCAGACTGTAGTCATACCACAGTCTAATACCATCAGACATTCTCACACCTTCGATCCAATAGTCTCCAGAAAGAAGGCAGAATACAGGATGCACAACAAAAAAAAATTCTACTCTCCAATGCAGCCGACAAGTGGCAAGCACTCAAATCTGTTAAATACCAATATAAGAACTGGCTTCGCGGGCGAAAGTCTTTACTATTTCAGCAAGATAGTGAAGCTATGAGCAACGGCATGAGTAATAAAAATTCAGCTGGCATGTGGTCCCTTTTGAATAGTCACACTTGTCATCATCAAGCAGACGCACAACTGAATGGGGTTCCAGAACATTTGTGGATTAAGCATTTCTCAACCCTTTATGATGACCCCCTTTATGCTAAAGCTAATTATCAGCCAGTTTCAATTTCCAGCTGGGAACTACAAGCCTCGGTTGAGACAATTCTTGACATCATTAAGAAATTAAGTTGTTCCAGAGCGGAAGGTCCAGATGGACTGTCAAATTACATGTTTAAAACTCATCCTGACAGATGGTCTAACATTTTATTCACAATCTTTCGAGATATTTTATATACCCGCTTGATTCCATCATCATGGAAGTCCTCGATTATAGTTCCCATTTTCAAAAAAGGCGATCGGACAGTACCAGCTAATTATCACCCGATCGCGTTATTAGATGCTCCAGGTAAAAATTTTACCAAATTAGAATTAGCTGAATTTAATACCTGGACAGGAACCTATAAACATCGAGATTCCAATCAAACAGGTTTCATGGCTGGAATGGGAACCAATATTAATCTTATGACCTTGAATGCAATAAAAGCTCAGTGTCATGAGAGCAAACAACAGGTTTTCTTTGCTTTTATAGGCCTAAATGCAGCCTTCGACTCATTGAGTCGTCCTTTGCTTCTGAAGAAGCTCATAAGAGATAACTGTCCATCGACCTTGTTTGATATAATCCATTCCTTGCACCATGATACATCTGTACGAATTCGGATCACACTTGATGGCCTATTAACAGAAAACATTTCCACATATCGTGGCCTGAAACAGGGTTGTTCCTTAGCTTCAGCAGTGTTTAATTACTACATACATGATGTTAGACTTGCACTATCTAGTGTTATTTCTGACTCTCCTAAACTGATTAACCAACAAGTTCAATCGCTCATGTATGCGGATGATTTGGTGCTCATCTCTAGAACCCAGGTAGGGTTACAAAGGCTCTTAGATACGTTCCATCAATATGTACAACTAAATGAATTATCTGTCAATTCCACCAAAACACAGATTGTACAATATTCTCCCAAGCGTTCAGGTCCAGTGTCATTTGTTTGGTCCATCAGCTGTACACCGCTTGGAGTGGTTCCAAGCTATTGCTACCTGGGTATAATTTTTGAAGGACATTTGAAAGCACATGGACAGCTCGAGAGGGTTGAGTCCAAACTACTCTCATCCATTTCACAAGCCCGTATTTTCATGCATAAATATGGTAAGTTTTTGATTCTACCAGCATGGCACTTTTGGACTAAAAAAGTCATCCCCATGTTATTATATGGCTTGGAAACTCTTCCCACAGATTCTCTGTTTAAGTTTGTGCGGTGGGAAACTAAATATTGGCGTGTAATACTTTATCTCCCGCAATATACTCCAATACCGTGGATGAGGTATGAGCTTGGACTAATCTCTCTGGAAGCCCATTATAGTTGGCGTTTATGTTCTCTTTTTAGGAAATGTCTTTTGTCAACCAATGCAAATGTGTTGCTCAAAACTCTTTCATGTTATATATTTGTACCAAAAAAATCTAGATACATTACTGCTTAGTTAAATAGAATGTATCTAACATTGGCAAAAGCAGAATTCACTATTGATCTATTGTTGACGAACCCTGATAAAGCTAAATCTAAAATATATCAAATAGATTGGATTAACACTTGTGAGTCATGCCTAATGTACCTTGATGGCGACACTGCACGCTTTCCTATAAAAAACTCAGTACAATACCACCGTATTTGATATGTTCACCATCACCAAAATACCAGTCTGGAATATTGCGTTTTCGCTTTAATTTGTGGGTAACCATGGATGTAAAGGCAAAACGTGGGGTGGTAAGTCCTGTACAAAATGTTTGTCGTTTTTGTAAAGATTCGACCAAGTGCGAGACACTTGCTTATTTGTTTACGGAGTGTATTTAACTAAGATCCATAAGACAAATTGCCTTTACAAGACACTGTCAATATTTGGGAAATATCACACAGCTTGAATGTTGGTCAGTCCTGTTGGGATCAAACAATATGGCAATACAAATAGCAGTCGTCAATTTTCTCTTTAGCCTTGATTTGGAAACAGAAAAATGTGATGAAAGGCTGTAACTGTATAATAATCATTGCTAGAGAATAACCTCCTTTTCATGTATTGATTAACAAAGACTTGCAAAGTTGAAATTTGAAGTGAGCATTTTATCTTCTTTTTTACTGTTTATATTATTTTTATGTCATCAATTGTTGCTATCTTTTTCATTGTAAATCAATGTGAATTTGAAATTGGATGTTATTTAAGCAGGTATTTGGTTAATTAATGTTTTATTTCATATAGTTGTGCAATTTATGTTAAATGATGTATTGTTCTCTTTTGAAAGGTTAATTAAATTCAACCAAATCAATAAAAAACAAAACAAAAAAAAATAGAAATATTGAACAAAAAATGTGAGATTTAGATTATTCCTGAGTTTAAACTTCAAGTTGCAAAATTCGGGAAGAAATTTGAGATGTCAAAAACTCAGTATCAGTAGATTTCTGTATAATTAGACTATCCCTAATAGGATTGTAAAAACGGGCAATTATATGCAGACATTTCTAACAAGTCTTGGGTATCACAATACAGACCTGACATAATGTTTTTTTTTGTAATCAAATCTTTTTATAATGTTTCATCTTGTTTCAAAACCAACATATCATAGATCTACCAGATGCAAAACAGATGCTAACAGAAATTCTTACACCTCTGTATTCAAAACAACAAACCCCCTCTCCCCCAACCCTCCCTCTTAAAGCATCCACCTAATCCTTGTCCCCTCCGCCACCCTCCAATCTTCCAGTCGTCCCGTAAGTTTCCCTGTATTCTTTCATGCTGTCTCCAGAAGTTCCCGTGTTCTTAACCTTGTGTGACAGGTATAGTCGTTGTTCGAGTCCTTGACAAACTGTTAAAAGTTCCCCCACTTCTCAAAGAAACAGGGCATTCTATTCCACAGTGAGAATGACACCTTCTTGCATATCAGAAGCTTCCACATCCCCTTTAGCCAGTCATTAAGCAAGGTAATCTGGGCCGATCTCCAAACCGCTGCAATGGTGTTTCTTCCCACTATTGAAATCAATCTAAAGAGGTCAACCGAGCTACACCCTGCTTGCCTCCCTTGTCTATCCACCCAGAAAGTTTTATTTTACCTTTTTACCTTATCAAAAAGTTGTGGCAGGCTGTTCAGAAAATAGCAAACATGAAGAAAACATGAAGAAAAACAGCATGGAAATTTGGAAGGACATACAATTTAATTGACTTGTGTTTAGGATTCCATAATACAGAGTCCTCACCATACTGCGCTTAGAGGCTGGATACCGCAATGAAACGCAAAATAAGAAACCAATGTCATTTCTATTTATTAAAAGGCTGTTACATTTTGGAAGAGGAATTTGCATATAGTTAGACAAAATGTAGGGTCCCACTTAGAAAAAAAAGGCTGTGAATATATGATTAAAGAGTTTTTTCACCTAATTTTTTCTTTCTGATGTATTATGTACCTTTTGGCTGGTGACATAATTATGCATTGTTTTGTTTGTTGTTTTTTTAGATATGTGTTTGATTCTGAATTGAAACAGGGTTTTGGATCTAGCACATATGTTGTATCACCGTATATTTTATTTTGTATTTAAATGCTGTCGCGAAAGGCCCAACAGCTGACAGTATAAATAAAATAAAATAAAACCACATATAGTCGAGTCAATGTTTGTGATTTTATTACCAAACATCCATTAAATGAAGTGGAATTCATACCATTTACAATATACTTAGCTTACTTTTTCCTTTTAATTTACACACAAGAAAACTGTAATGAAGGCACTTACGTACAATTTTATAGTAATACATATACATATTTTTATATGTATATAATATATATATATATATATATATATATATATATATATATATATATACTTTAAATATATTATAATATTATATTCCAATTATAAAAGCTCTAATCTGTCAATATTAGACAATTGAAAGCAGGTCTTGACCTTTTGCATTTTCTCTACCTTTTTCAATAGTTGTTTTACTCTTTCGGACCAAATTGAAAACAACTGTTCAGTTCAGAAAACTCACAATGTAGATGATGAAAATTATTATGTTTCAAAAGGAAAGATGCGTCTATTGCAGGGTAGGATCCTGCCATTTCATTAGTGAATAGAATCTTATAGACAGTCAAGGTTGCTGTTATCCCTGTAATGAGAAAAATAGAGTACAGTCGTGCTAGCAGCCTTTTTCTGTTATCATTCTGTATAACCATTTCCATGCACTCGGATTGGATTCCGGATCGTTCGGGTAGGATGGCCAATGTCGCCGTACAGCAGCTCTCACCTAATAATGTTGCAGTATTCTCACCGGGTTGTCCCCTAATTTTTCTTTAAACTCAGTTATAGTTATAAACCTGCCTTCTGGGAATAGATCTCCCAATGTCATTGTTCTGTCCGGTTCCCATGCAGCCTGGATATCTGTGTCCATAGTTGGGGGTAGATCTGGTCTATACCACAATGGAATGTTCTGATTGTATGGTTTTATGATGTGGAGTCTTAACATTATGCGTCTCCAAGCGTCTGTTGTAGTGTGTAGTGGGTCGAATAGACAGGTGTCTGTCTTGTGGGAACATATTAGTGTGGATTTTATGTCATTAGGTGTGGCAGAGGGTTTTTCCAGTTCTATATGTGAGTATTTATGTCAGGGTTATACAGCGTAGTGGCCTTGTGCTGCCAGATAATATAGTTCAAAGTCGGGGGCTGCTAGGCCCCCACGGTGGTAAGGTACAGTGAGTGATTCCCATTTTGTCCAAGCAGTGTTTCCGCCCCATGCAAATCCCCCTGCCAAGCCACGGAGGGGGTTGAAGAATTGTCGGCCTGGCCAGATCGGGATGGTGTTTTAAAATAAAGTAGTTGAGGCACCACAATCATTTTCAGGACGGCGATCCGGCCTATCTGTGACTACGGGAGCTTCCCCCATAGAGTGAGTTTATGCTCAAGTGCATTGAGATAATTTGCATGATTGTGTTCATGTAGGCTTTTGTGTGTCCATGCCACCTGGACCCCCAAGATATTTCACTGTTTCTCCTGCACATTTCATACCGTGTAGTTGTGTGGGTTTGTCGTTAAGGGGGAACAGTTCAGAGTATGTGTTGTTTATCTTATAACGGGAGTATAGGATAAACTTCTCGACCTTGAATAGCATTGGTGAAATGTTTTCCTCTGGGTGTTTCAGATAAATTAGAGTATCATGGGCATATAAAGATATGATTTGTGGGGGTCCTTGCATGTGTATTCCCCTGTGACTGTGGAATTTGCAGATTCTACTCACAAAGGGCTCTATCGCTAATGTGAACAACATTGGGGAGAATGGACACCCCTGCCTGATACCCCTGGACAGCTTTATTGTTTCAGAGTAGTTCCGGTTGGTACATACTTTGGCGACTGGGTTTGTGTATAGTAATCTAACATGTTTACAAAATTCTCCCCCTAACCCCATACGTCCCAGGACCCAAATAGAAAGTTCCATGACATAGTCAAAAGCTTTTTCTGCATTGAGTATCATTGCAGCTACAGGGATTTCTGGATTTATATGTGCCATGGTACCAAATAGTCGGCTTAGATTTTGAGCAGTGGATCTCCCTAGTATAAATCCTGACTGGTCCAGATGCACCAGGTCAGGCATGTATGGCAATAGTCTGTTGGCAAGCGTCTTGGCGAAGATTTTCGTGTCAGAGTTTATCAGGGAAAGTGGGCGGTATGAGGCCATTTTGTTTGTGGGTTTCGCTGGTTTTGCAAGAACCGTTATTACCGCGTCCATGAGAGAGAGGGGCAATTTTACTATGTTGCATTCTTCCTCCCATACCATAAATAGCTTAGGTGCAAGAATGTCTTTATAAGTTTTATATAGTTCTATGCCTATGCCGTCAGGGCCAGGGGTTTTACTTGATGCTAGCGAGAATATGGCTTCAGTAATTTCATCTATTGTGATTGGGCTGTTTAGATTAGCATGGGATATATTGTCCAGTTTGGGTAGTTTGGTTTGTGCCAGGTATCGGTCTACTTCCTCTATTGTGACTTTGTCATTGCTGGAATAGAGTGATCGATAGTAATCCCTAAACATATCATTTATTTCCTTATGTCTAATGGTTGTCTGCCCACCAGGTTTAGTAATCCCACTTATGTGTTCGGTGTCCCGGCTAATAGACTCCCAGGGTGGTCCGCCTTGCTTGTACTTTCTTGTATATTAATCGAGTTTCACGGTCAGCCAGTTCACAGAACTTTTGTCTTTGCCCTTGATGACTCCCAGCAATGTGCGTGTGCTGCTGTATTCATTTTCGAGTTTCCTCAGGTTCTCCTCTATCTCCCTTATCTCTATTCTAGTAGTTTCTAGAATTCCAGATGTGGCAACTATCATTGTCCCTCATAGCCATACCTTGAATGTCTCTCAGACCATGGAGACATCAGGAACCGAGTTCTGGTTTTCTGACAAGAATGTTTCAATGTCGATCCTCAGAGTCTCTACCAAGGAATCGTCAAGCAACGCGGACGGAGGCATTCTCCATGCGGTTCTGGGTACATTTGTATTATCTTCACATATTTCAAGTACTAGAGGTGAATGATCAGACCATGTGCGTAGTAAAATTGTGGTTTTACATTTTCCGCTTGTCCATTATTCAGAGATCAGCCAGAAGTCTATTTGCGAGTGGGCATCATGCACGGTAGAATAGTATGTGTATTCCTAGTGGATCAGATGTTCTGATCTCCAGATGTCTATTAAGCTACGCTGAGACATAATCTGGTCTATTGTACAAGATGCTTTGGTCATATTTCAATGCTTGACGCTCAATCTGTCCATAGAGAGGTCTAATATTGTGCTGAAATGCCCTCCCCAAATGATGGGGACATCAGAGGTGTGACCCATTAATGTTGCAACCTTGATGTAGAATGTTGGATCATCAGAGTTGGGGCCGTAGGTGGTCACAAGGGTTAACGGTTGGTTGTTGATAGTGCCGGACAGCACTACGAATCTGCCGTCACGGTCTATATTTTTAGTTTCCACTCTGAAGTCAATGTTTTTGTGTATGAGTGTTATCACTCCCCTAGTTTGGAAAGAGTAATTGGTGTAGAATCTGTTCTTCCCCCATTTATATGCCATCTGTTTGTTTGTTGGCTCTAGGGCATGAGTTTCTTGGAGCATAACAAAGTTAGGAGCGTGATGATCTAGGTACGCCCAGAGCTTCCTTGCTTTGATTGGGTTGTTTAGACCTCTTACTTTCCAAGAGATCATCTTCAATTGGAGAGCTATGACGTATCGTTAATTTCATTATCACTGTCATCCCATGGTGTTACAGTTTGGTTGTATGTGAGCGTGTTACCAATTGCACAACCATTGCCACAACCTTTATGAACTTTATTTCTCATAATTGCGGGGCTGGCGACGGCCCGGGTAACTTGAACATTAAACATGCTTATTCTCCCCTGATCCTCCCTACCCCAACCCTCACCATCTACCCCAACTTGATGATGTGACCATTTAGAACACTTGGATAAACCCTTGGGGGCCATGTGGTCAGCATTGCCTCCCGTTCAGCTCGATGCTCCTCAGGTTTTACTAAGCTTTTCATCCATCGCCTGTGTCAAATGATGCTGGATCTGTCGATCTGGGTGTGTTATTGTTCGACATTCTCAGTCATTTTCCTCTGAACGTTCTTCTTCATTGTTGCGTGGTGTATCGGCCTCTGAGTGTGGTTGCTGCTAGGGCATAAGTATGTGTGACTCCAGATAGGCCGTTGCCTGGATGGGGTCTTCGAAGAAATGGGCTTTTCCCTCATGCTGTATTCGTAGCTTGACTGGGAGTATTAGCGAATATGAATCTTTCTGGCACGAAGGAGGCGTTTCACAGTGTCATAGGATCTTCTTTGTGGTTGTATGCCTGTTGCGAAATCTGGACATATATGTATTCTGCTGGACTCAAATTTCAGTGTGCCTTTTCCCCTGGTGAGCCAGAGCACCATGTCCCTGTCTTGGTAATTTAACAGTCTGGCAATCGCTCTTCTCGGAGGGGCTCCAGGGTAGGGGGGGCAAGTGTTCGATGTGCCCTTTCAACTTGGAACTGTGGTGAGAATCTCGAGGGGTTGAATAGGGACTTGAGATTCTCCATGAAAGTTTCCATGGGGCCGTTTGTTGCTGCCGCCGGGATCCAGACCACCCTGATATTGTTGCGCCGAGACCTTGACTCCAAATACGTGTCATGAAGTTATTTTATTTTTGTCGCTCCAGAGATGCAGCTCCACGTTATTCATGGGATTAATATGTAGGTTTGCATTTTAGTAGAGGTCTGTGCTCTTGTACTGCGCTCACTGTGCGCTATGCATAAGTGTTGCAGGGTCTAGTAGAGTGCTATCTGAGCCCACAATCTGTTGCATCTGATTGATTCTGGGGGTCGTGGAATGTGAGGCCAACTCTGCCCCAGGAGTTTGTTGTTGGGAAGGATTATACAGGGCAAGTGCTGGATGGGTTCTGGTCTCTGAGGTCTCACCTACGGCTAGCTTGACGCCTTTAAGCTACAGTGCCCCTGCGCCATGTGTGATGCCTGGCCCAAGGGCGCTTCTGGAAGTAGTATATAGTTGGAGCTCCTACCTTGTGTTGTTGGGGGTGTACCTTCCAGCATTTTGTCCTTTGCTCAGGTGTGCCTGCCCCTCCACACTTCCTCTGGGTCTCGCCGCGGTTCGGCACCTGGTCCCAGTGGTTACGGGCTAGGGAGCACTCCACAGCACAGTAGAGGCAGTGGTCCACGCAGGACAGTGGGCAAGGTCGTCCGGTCCTCTGCTTCCACACGGCCGCGTTCAAGCCCAGCACACATGCTGTTTGCCGGTGCCGGGAAGCAGCGCTCTGCCTGCCCGTTTCACCCAATGGACAGGGTTGGTTCCTCGGTTTGCCACCTCTCCAGCTAGTGGCATTCGAGGGGGAGGCTGGTAGTTCTCACCCGCAGTGCTGGGCGTGTTTAGAAGGGTAGACTATGTGTCGCTTCTGCCAGGGTTATCAGCGGCCGGAGCGCCGAGTTCCGGAAAGGCATGGGCACCTCCTCCGTGCAGCGCGCTCCTCCTCTGGCGCCAAATCCGCTGGTTTCCCGATCGGGGTATCTCAAGCTGCATAGATAAGATCTTCTTGGTTTTCGAAAGGGTATGCCCAGTTGCTTCTACCACTGTACTATCTGTTTAGATTGAGTCGGGCAGACGTGGCGACTGACCTATTTAGCAGGATCTTTTGTCGAGGAGCAGAGCTGCACGATCAGGCAGCCATCTTGTAGGCTGCTCAACAGCGTCCCTTCTTGAAGGATTTTTAATCCACTCATGGTAAGAACTGTAGAACAGGGTTGTATTGGATTATGGTTTTCCATTCACAGCAAATTATTATGGGTATGGTGTATGCAGCTTGAAGGGCAACAAGAGTTAAAATCCAGATTGTGCTCTGAATCCTTTGCTCTTGACAAATGCAACTAATGTGATAGGTTCTAATTTTCCTGTTAGGAGCAAGGAGCGTAGAATAGACCAGAGGTCTCCTAATCCTTAGCTTTTATGAGCAGCTCAGGACTTTAGTGGGATACCATTTCATATTAAGTAACGAAGAGGAGCACCCCTAGAGTGGACACTGTGTTGCTTTGCAATGATACTTCAAGGGATATTGTTGTGGGGTGATTCATGATTACATTCATGATTTCTGATGTACTGCACAAGCACATGGTCTGGCTTCCTCTTCCCTGCTGAAAATGAGAACAGTGCTGTGATGCTTAGTAGTGTTCTGCATGCGCAGAGGTGGAATATGGTAACATGTTGTTACCTGAATCCTATCTGGTCACCCATGCAAATGCTCGTCATTAATTGGCCAGTTCGACCTGTCCAAGTGATCAACCACTTAGTGTGGGGCAGGTACACACATTTACAAGGTGGGGATTGGCCTGAGGTGGGTGGGTCTTGGGAAGGCATGTGGGAGGGTATGCATATCTGCTGGGGAGGGGACTGAGGTGAAAGGGGGTGGGCACAATGGAGCTCATTACGAGTGCGACTGTAAAACAGCGAATATAGCAGCATGCCGGTATTACTGTTAGCGGCAGCGCATCACAGGAATTACCAGAGGATTACAAGTCCAAGGGTGCGTGTACATCCCCCCTTCGCTGGAAGCAGTAATACTGGCACTCCGTTGTTACTGGCAACAACAGCAATTTGCCAGTATTACCTGGAGATTAGTGCCGGTAATACTGTCGGGGTAATTTCCCGGTGGTTGGCAGGGCCGTCTGCTGACCTCCAGGGTTGGGGAGTCCCCAATTCCTCCAGCATCCCAAAGGAGTATGACACACACACAAGAGCAAAGAGTTACTGCTGTTTATTGCACCAGACAGGGACAAGCTCTCAGATCACAGGCATCCAGGAGGCATCTCGTTCGTGGTGGGCTCGCAAGCCCTTTTTCTAGCTGTATGATGTGACTTTGTGCGTCACCTGGGAGAACTAGCCTCAAAACCTAATGCCATCTCGGGTTGGCTCCCCGATTGGTAGGGTCAGTATAGACAAATATAGTGGAAAATGTTAGTGGTGGAGGAAGGGTCAGGTGGTACGCTTGGGCCGTCCCTAATAGTTGCTACAAGAGAATTGTTACAAGGGGACAATTAGTGATTGGCTAAACTATAGTGGCATCAATGGTGAGCCCCTCGTATTCTGATTGGTCCACCTGCGGGCCCCCAATCCTGGGACCATCGCTGTTCCCAGCTCGCGGTGTACCTGGTGCTGGCAAAAAAGTATGACTATGTGTCAGTGGCAGTGGTCGAAGTGAGCGGAAGCGGTCGGGAGCGGTGCTCCTGTACTTTTTTAAATGACCATTTACAGCTCCTATACTTTTATTTTAATAAGAAACCGCTCCGGAATGGGTACATTTTAAAATAAAAGTCTAGGAAGAAGTTGAAACTTGCACTTTTAGTGCACTGTACTGAACGTTCCCTTAAACAGCAGGTGTAAGTGTTTGGGGGTGGGTGTTGTGTGTGCGAGGGGGTGTGGTGATGGTGTTTGTGGGGAGTGGGTGCAGGGCAGCAGGGAACATAGTTCCACTACTTCTTTTCGTACAGTTCGACCACTGGTCAGTGGCAGACAATGGACAGATCTGACTATTAGCTTGTGCGTGTGCCTTTCCCTTCGCTGTCAGTGTCCAATTTGTAACTTCATTGTTGCAGTCTGTGTCCCAGACGTGAGACCTCAGAGCTTCTCCGGTCCTTGGGGCTTGGCATCGTATCAGGTCGGCCTGGTCATGTGTTGTGAGACCGTGGCTGGAGCAGAATTATGAACATTTGATTTGTATTTCGGCTCTGAGGAGCGTTTAGCAGTGGCAGGTGTAACCTTGGCGCGGGGAGGGCGGCATGTAGATTGCAACATTGCGGCCTTCGCTGTGGGCTCTCGTCAGGGCTTGTTCTGCGTGATCAGCACCTTGCAGCTTTGTCTGAGCTGCTCCGGCCTGGAGATTCTGGCTTTGCGGCCTACATTGGCCTGGCTTATGGGTGGTGGTGCATAGTCCACAATATGGGGGTCGCAAGGGGCGACAGAGATTCATATGCATTAGTCCATATACAGGGTTACATCTTCATGGTTTTAGTGGCGATGAAGCGTCTCCAAGCATGTACACGAGCTCTTCAGGCATCTTGCGTTTATGCGGTGCTGTAGTTGGCCTATGTTAAAAATAACAAGGATGCAAGTGTGAGTGTAAGTGATCCTCTACGTCATAGCACTGAGTATGTTCTTCGTGTGGATTGGTGTGTGTATGATCAATGTGCTTGGTGGCACGTGTGTTGTTGTCTGTTGGCTATGTCGTCATGGCATCTCTAACGATGGCGGTATTTGAGGGTGCTGTCTAATCGAGTTGATCCATATGGTCGGTGTCAGCTCCACCTGAGGTTCCAGCACGTGGTTTGATTGACGGGCAGCTTCCCTGGGTGTGTAGGGCATGGCCACAGTGGATCTTGACATCTGGGGCGGCAGTGAGCGGGTCGAATTCCTCTTGCGGTGGGTGCTTGGGTCGTGTCGTCCTAGACCATGGTCTGGATGACAATCGGGGGAAGGGATCGTCCCATTTTCCCTCTTCAGTCCCCCCTCTGGCCGACTTGTCGACCACAAAATTATCCACTTTCTTGTCTCCTTGTAATCGCCATACCTTCGTTATTCCTACCAAGTGTCCGTACTGGTCCACATGATCTTCAAATGACCAGTACATATAAACACATCCGCCACCAGGTTTGCAACACACCCATTTTCCAAAGTAGCTTTTCGGGTTCCTTAGGTTCTTATTGATGGTGCTTCTCATATCTGCTGGCGTAGTCGTTCACGTTCCTTAATAATGAGGTCCGTGTGTTGGTCGTCTTCAGCTGGCATTAGGACGTGCATGCCGATCATTTCTTCAGCAGTACGCTTTGATCTTTCCTTCCATAGCTTGATCCCCATAAGAAAAGCCATTCCTAATATGATGCATCCTGCCACAACCTTAAGGCCATCTGAGAGCATGATGGCATCCAAGACCAGATGTAAGAGAACCAGCTACCATCCTTCTTCACTCCCTTTGCTTCTTCTTCCATCTTGGTGTGCATCTTGGCCAGGTGTGATACTGCCTCAGATAACATAATGTTGTCCTCGTCGTTGGCAGGAATAAACGTTTAACACGAACTTCCAATTTTTGCACAAACACCTCCTTCCATCTTCGTCAGAAGGTCCAGCACATATCTGTTCTGTAGGGCCACCATCCTAATTGCTCTTAGTTCTTCCTTTATCGCGTTGAATCTGTTAACTGTAGAGTTGATTGTCATCATTAGTTCCCATCTTGTTATCTGGAGCCACGTCGCATTTGCATATGCCTGCGCACCTAGATGTACGATGGAGGAAAAGAACATTGCTGCTCTGCAAAAAAGACTGTGGGCCTCATTACAACTCAGACGGTCCGGAAATAACGGTGGCGGTAAACCCGCCGCCACCATTGTTTCCGGACCGCCTGATCCCGACTCCAGCAGGCGGGAGGTGATGTTCCCGCCAGGTCTGACATGGCGGGTTTAACACCGCCCGCCTGCAGGCGGACGAGGAAACACCGGCAGCATTACGAGATGCTGCCGGTGTTTCCATGATCCCCATTCCCATCGAGTCCCATAGGACTCAATGGAAATGGGGATTACCACCATTCCGCCTCCGTGATTCCCGGAAAACCAGGGTTGTAATGCCCCGGTAATTCCGGGAATCACGGAGGTGGAATGGTAATAAGAGTCCGACGGTAACCAGGCGGTTTTACCGCCGCAGTTACTGCCGGACTCGTAATGAGGCCCTGTGTGCCGGTGGAATGTCACTCAGAGCTGTTTCTGACTTTCCCCACAGGTAGTTTCCTGTCAGCGGTTCTCCTTGTCTTTTTACTCTGGATAAGTGTGTTGTGTTGTTCCGTTGCTTGCTTCCTACCATCTTCAGTGATATTTTCTTCCTTTTATTCGCTTCGTCCATCTTAGGGAAGTTCTCCATGTTGATGTGCTTTTGCGGTACTACTAGTGATGGTACGTTGATGTGTACCATAATGCACAATCCAGTCCACAACGGTGGCAAGCTGTTGTATACCTTCGCTCTGCAGGCCCAAAAGTGGTCCATCAAAACTGCTGTTCCTGCGCCCCTCTCAGGAAGCTTTATTGTTGTCTTGCAACCTTTATTTGCTACAACATCAACTCCTCCATCATGCTGGTAACACAGTGTTGGTGCTGTGAGTGGAAGTATTGTTATGGGTTCCTCCTCTTTATCTAACCATATCACCAGTGCTGCATTCTTTGTCCATTCCTTGTAGCATTTGTTGTTTTCTTCTTGCTCTGTCATCACTGGTGACTTTGCCAAAGTCAACATTTTACTTCCTACAACTCCATCGTCCCATCCGTCTTTCGTGTATACTTTGCCATATATTAATATTAGTGGCCTTTCCCAGCATCCTGGTTCACCTGCAACTACTTTTGCGTACCTCTCGCATGGTAGGTAATTCAGTGTAACCTCTTCTGTCTCTCCTTTGTCGGGTTTATATAGAAGATTCCACAATGCAGCTACCCTCCTTCACAAACACCAGGTGTGAAGGTCCACACTTAACAACAACTATCAGGTGTCATTTTCAATTTAGACAAACAGATGCTTTACAAAAAACATATTTTAATCTTCATATTTCAAATATATGCAACAAATATAAAAAACTTTAAAAGAAAGTGAATGGTATGATATTTCCAGCAGACATCGCTTGTTCATTAGAGCGAAAAACACAATCCATGTCTTAGTTTACTCTAGACATATTAACCAATCAGTGAGGTTAGTAAGGGGAGTGAGGGACATAATGGAAAAACACTCTCAGTATTATTCCTCCTTAACTTGGTCGACACATAATTGTGTTTCTGGGCCTCAAAACTAAACAATGTGAATGATTTAAACAATTTCTCGTAGTTTCTTGAGCCCGTCTTCAGGACACTGTGTACAAGCACAGGCTAGTCATAAATCAGCACCATGAGTAATAGTCAATGGGTCACCAAGCTCTAAAATGTAAGAGAATAAAAAATAAAAATATATATGTAACAATCTAAACCTAAGGATCTGAACTCTGTTTGTGGTGTGGTGGACAACTTCACTAACCTTAAATTACTTTATGGGCTAGTGAGGTACCAACTAGTTTCGTTTCCATGGCCGCAACTGGTCATTAAATGGCCTAATACACCATCTGAAAAAAAGTGTGATAGGTATAGTGAATATTCTTTACTTTCATTCTCCATCATTTATCTTTACTGGCAGGAATCTTTTTTTACTCGAGATTATGTCACATGCAAGACGTGTTAGCCAAAAAACTGTAACTGAATTTTCGAAAACAATGTGGCCGTTCTAGAAACCGCTTATTGGACATTGTAAATCATATTCTATGGTGCCAAAACGCTTTCATGTTCATATATCTACTGCATTCAGTTATTCTTGGTGCAGTGTCTACCATTTCGGAACCTCAACACTACAATTAAATGCACCACATGTTTTGTTAATTTTCTGAGAGTTGTTAGTGGCACCCTCGTGTGTCTTTGCTTTTTTTTGACAATGGCTACATTGGTAAAAGGAGTTGGGTCCATCTGTTATGTACTTGAGCCCTTTTGTCTGCTGCCATGACTCGTCATACATCGGTAGTGTTTTGATGAAGTTATCTTCATAGGTGTATGTTGACCTTGATTTCCATCTTAGTGTTGCTCTTTTCCCTTGAACTCGTCCTCGTGTTTGGAACAATGCTAGATATAACAAGCATTCAGCAGTTGTTGCAGGTACTTCAGTTGCCACAAACGTTTTTGAGGCGCTCATTTTGTATGGGATCAACGAGCACACACAGCAGTTGTCCTTTGTCATGTCCTTACCAATTTTGGACATGTGCTTGTACCACATGTTGTTGGAGACGTGTGCGGATTCTGTGAGGTAAGTGTCCACCCCATGTACGTCAATGGAAACACTACGTTTATCCCTCCTTATGTTTGACCCCATGCTATTTGTAGCACCTGACACCGTGCTCCTTGCAGCCATGGTAGGGGAAATGTTAGTAGAGGGAGATGCCATCACATAGAAAGCACAGTAGGCCTGCCAGAAAGCGACAGTAATCAGACCAGTGGTGAAAAATATCCCTAACATCTTTATTACAGTTGCTATTACCACTGGTCTGTCTCTCTTACCTTTGCTGCAGTACTGCAGCTACTTTACTTTAGATGATATATGTGCCCGCCTGAAAATCTCTCAAAATATGCGTTATTATTTTTAGTACTTTTATTCAAGCCCTGCGTATCAAGTAATCATTCAATGCCCAGGCGAAAATCTCTTCCCACGCTTTCCTTACCGTCCTATCTCTTAGGGTGGGTAATACTGCGTGGAGATGTGGAAATGATTGTACTATTATCATAAGAAACGTGTTATAATATACACATATTCTCCTTCGTCTTAAGTATTTTGGCCTTTTTATAACGTATACAAACTGGTGCGACAGTGCTTCTGGGGTGTTATCGTCTGTGGGTAGCATTTACCCCTTGGCAGTGACGTATGTTTCAGTGACGTATGTTCCTTGTCTTTTTATTGCATACACAGTAGCAATGTGCAATACCTGCATGTGCGAGACAAAAGAGAAGAGTGCATGCACGTGTTTACACAGTGTGGTGTATATTGCAGATTATTTTGACAAGTCCTTCATTAACTGGTGGCTGGTGGGAGTTAATTTTAGCTAACTTATTTATTTTGTCTGGGATCTCGTGATCATAGGGTGGGCTATGGGTGGTTGGTCGTATGTGTCCTTTGGGGTATCCGGTATCTGTACTGTGTCGTTGTTGTTGTCCATTGTCATTGCTGAAGCGTTGGCCCCTTTACTGAGGTGAGGGGGGTCTGTGCTTTGTAGGGTTTGGTGTCGTGGATGTGTGCCCACACGTCCTTAACCTGCAACTTGACTGCTCTAGGGGCTATCTTTTCCACCAAGTGTGGACCTGTGAATCTAGGATTGTACCACTTTCTACGGTAGTTTTTCAGGAGAACCTAGTCTCCCTCTTTAACTGTCCACTGTGCAGTCTGTTGCTGTTCCTCGTTGGTTGCTTCTCCCTTTTGGTTGTTCTTCGACCCGCCCTGTATCTGTTGGATCTTGTAAGTGACTCCAATCAAGCAATCCCACTAAGTCAGTGCCTTGTCTGGGATGCCGAAGGGAAGCCCTTATTTATGTATTTTTATGGCAAGTTATAATCTGGATGATGAACCCTTGTATAACACCCCTCTCTTAGAATCCCCCTTGACCCCACTGAGCCAAGAAGTAGGCTTGTTTTGCAAATTTAAAAGGTTTATTTGAAAAAAATTAAACAATATATACATATCACACTTTTATAATAAATGAATAATTGATATCACACTTATGAATATAATGTTGATCAACAATGGGTAATCTGACACTAGCACACTTCTTTACAATCAATGAGGAGTTGGAATAGGATGGATAAGGCAGCAAAAATACTTTTATGGTTTCAAGGGAAAAGCAATGAGGAATAAAATGCAGTACGGAAATAACTTGATATGGCTTCAACAAAAGACAATGTAATCACTTTTCCTTGACAATTCACTCCCCCCTATGCAATGTAAGAAATGGAAGGAGAGCACACAGTCTTCAAGAATCCCAACAAAATGCAATACGAAATGCACTTCCCACCCAGCAAGCTTAGAGGAAAACAGGTAGAAGTTGTAACACAGGCCCAAAATGCTTTGAATGTGATGACAATGAAGTGAGAAATGTGCTAAAAATGCTTTTAATTCCCTCTAGAGGTTCAGGGTGGGTGATATCTAGTTTATACTAGTTCAGGCTCACTTTAGCAAGGCTCTCTGTGTAACTAGCAGGTTAAAACTAATTTTAGCAAAGGAAAGCAAGGAGCTGCTGATTTGTACACGTGGCTGAAATTGTGCAAAATGTCAAATCGCGGCAAATTTAATCGCGTGCGTCGAGCGTAATTACGGAGGCCTTCTAAGGAGTAGCAGCGGTTCTAGGAGGTTCGTTGGAAAGCCTAGAATCTTAGCTTAAAGATAAAAGTTAAATTTCGCTCCTAGCACAAACGGTTCCGGAGATACGGACGATTCTGTGAAGGTAGTTTTTCGGATTTGAAATTTAAAAAGTTCAAATGACAGGTGACAGTTTTCAGCTTTAAAAAGGACAGAATGATACACACGATTCCTATGAGGTAGTTCTAAATAGGTTAAAATAGTTTTAATTAGATTATTTTAAACTAAGAGATTGGTCTGGCACAGTCCTAGAGTACTCACACTATCTTTGGACAGGAATGGGTCACGGATCGGGTCAAGATTGGCTGGACTTCTGCTAGCGGTCCTTCACAGCGGTCTGGACTCTTGTTCTGCTCTCAGCACTGCCCAGTCCTGGTCTCTCTGGATCTCTGGTCTCTCTGGATCTCTGGTCTCTGGAGGTTAATGGATTTGAAGTCTGGAGTCTCCCTGCAAAGCGTGCCGCAAGAAAGTGGAAAGTGAATGTCCCTACTTGTCCTGCACTGTCTGCTTTTATGTGTTTAGAAAGTGGGTGTGTGCATGGCATAACTGAGCCTGCCCCTCTCTACTTGTCATTGGCCCAATTCTTCCCTCTCCCATGATTGGGGGAAGGAAATGGATTGTCATCATGATGAGGTCTTTTTATGGGTCAGAGGATCCTTCCCTGGTCAATTTGCCCACAAATCTATATTTGATTCAAATACATATTTTCCAGATACACAAGTGGTTGACATTACATGTACATATTACAGATGAATTAAGACAGGTCTCTGTTCAAGCCCCATGTTCCTGCGAGTTGGGATTCAGAAATGACACATTTTGCGCTTTTTGGTTGGTTTACCAATATTGGACATTTACAAAAAATTACACAAATGTGCGCAAGGAGTATGGACATTAATTGATGAAGTTGTCAGGCAGAATTCAATTTCTTTAAGTCAAGCTTCAGCTAAATGTCCTGTTTGTTCCCAGTTTAAATCAAACTTACAATTTTTACACATGCAGCTAGAATGCTGATTCTAAGTTCAGAACCATGACATTTAACAGTTGCAAACTATGTGACACTCAAAAGTAGGTCACTCATTTAATTTAAACATTTTAGTGGTTTTAAATCCAATTTCAATTAAGTTGCTGACATCCACAGCTCAGCCAGTTTTGTTATAAACATTGTTTTGGGCTCTTCCTCTTCCCAGATTTTGTATGCACACAACACTTCATTCTGCCAGATGTCTGCTGGTGTTCAGTAAGATTTTTGAATATCCTGCAATGTTCGAAATAGGCACTTTGAGCTTGCATTCAGGAAAACAAAGGTGATTTTAAGGTGGTTTTGGTCTAACAACACTGTTATTTTTCCTTTGACACCACCTTTCACCCCTGGTGCTTTCGGTCCATCAGGCTGGCACTGGTGGGTGGCAGGTTAGACAACCATTTTGGTGTGCGCACAACCGCGTGGTTTTCCTGGTTCTGGGATGGAATGATGGGCGGCGACAGCTCATCCCCACATCCACCCAGTCTATTGATTTAGTTTTGTTCTGGGATAGAATGATGGGCGGCGACAGCTCATCCCCACATCTACCCCGTCTAATAATTCAACATGGGTCAAAACCCTTGACAAACGTCCCCGCCCGACTGCACTTTGAATTTGACTCGTGGGGGAGTCGGGTGCAAAGAATGTTTTCATCCACACGCTGATATGTCCGCATCATCTTCTCCCAATTCTGTGGATGGCACAGTTCTGCATCTTTTCCTTCATCCGGTTGGATCGATCGGTTCTCCTCGCCGGTCCTGATGGGAATATTGGACGGTACCCCGGGCCCCTCGGGTCTTTGCTCCCGGTCCCTGGGTTGTTCTCCTTGGTCAGTCTCCATGGTTTCATCTCTCCTAGGATGATAAAGCAAAGCGGCAATATACATTCCTAGACATTTTTCCACCACTATTAATGGTGTGGCGAACATATACATTTTATAAATCAGAAGATATGAACATATACATTTTCTTTTTTAAATTAAGAGACAAGAACATATATATACAAGAATCACAGAATTGTATATGCCATATGTGGAATATTTTAGGGTTGGAACTGAATTACTCTGGAGCGGCCCCCTCTGGGATTCCAGTGGATTCCTCCAGTTGTTGCAGAGTGTGCCTGGGATGGCAACACTTCAGCTGATTAATATGGACCCCCTTCCGCCAGACTACCTTTGGGGATGCAGATCTTATACGCTACAGGGGAGATTTTGTCTATAATTTCAAACGGTCCCTTCCATGTAGGCAAACATTTTCGCTGTTTGGCCTGGTTCCTTTGGAAATTGTATAGATAGACCCGGTCTCCCACATCATATTCCTTCCTGGTGGTTTTCAAATCATAGTGCGTTTTCATACTCTCAGTTGATCTTTCTAGATTCCGCTGAGCATAGGCAAAAGCATGTTGGAGGCGTTTCCTTAAATTCTCCACATACTCATGAGTTGTGGAGGCATTTATCAGTGTCTGCTCTTGGGTCCTGTAGAGCAAATGCTGAGGAAGCACCATCTTGCGTCCGGGCATCAACTCAAATGGTGACATTTTTGTTGCAGATGAAGGGGTAGATCTGATGGCCATTAGGACCAGAGGTAGTCGGATATCCCAACTTGGCCCAGAATCTGCCACAAACTTTTTTAATATGCTCACAATGGTTCGGTTGTAGCGTTCTACTGCCCCAGAGGAAGCTGGCCGGTAAGCAATATGTAACTTCCTTTTGACCCCCAGTATCTCCCACATCTTTATCATTACCTCGCTGGTGAAATGGCTACCTCTGTCTGACTCAATCCTTTGAGGTAGACCAAAACGAGAAAAGATGTGGTTAATCATCAGGGCAGCTGCTGCTTCTGCCTTGCAGTTTGGGGCCGGGAGACATTCCACCCACTTGGTAAACAAGCATTTAACGGTCAACATGTGCTTGTTTCCTCTAGACAAGCGAATTACAGGGCCTACAAAGTCGATTTGCAAATCTGACCATGGCAGTGTCACCCCCCTCTTTTGGAGAGGCGCATGGTGTGTGAGGGATGATGGCTGAAATTGTGCACACACAAGACACCCCTTCAAGTATTGGTTGAGGTCCTGCCCCATGTGTGGCCAGTATGCAACCTCTCTTAAGATTTCCAGTGTTGTGTGAAACCCCCTATGACCGGCGGTGGCCGCATCATGGACGTGACTTAACATCAGGCTTCGGCATGAGGTAGGGACCACCCACTGATCATGGCCAGCTTGGGATTTCCTTACCAACAAACCGTCTTGGATTTGGAACATCTTTGGATATTTCATCAACTCTCTTATATCAATAATCAGTATCTGTCATGATCACTGCTTCCAAGGAGCCAGGATCAGCCCAACGTCCTTGGAAGCAGGCCCCTAACCCTGATCCTAGGCACCAGCCGGTCCCCACAGGGACCTTTTGGACCTTGTCCTGGCGCCGGTGGCACCAGGCTCATCAGAAGCCTCGGTCCCGGCACTGGAAGCGCCGGGCTCATCATTGGTGTGAAGATGCTTGGGTGGACTTACCTGCGGCAGACCATGCTGCTGACTTACCAGACTCTTAAAAGTCCTCGGTGAACTGGGACTACTTTTCTTACCTGGGTGGGGCAGCACCACTCCACTGGAACTCTTCTGGAAGCAGGAACTCTTTTCTTACCTAGGCGGGGCCGTGGAAGGAGACGCCTCATCACTCCAAGGCTATTTAAACCACACCCGATTGATGAAACGTGCTTCGCGTTATTCTGCATCAGCAGCAGAACGCTCACCGAGTCTGCTCCAGCTTTTCTTCTTTAGATCCTGAACCTGCAAGAATTATACTCACCATTCCGGTACCCGAGCAACATCAGCACCTGCAAAAGATCAGAAACAACAGGTTAGCAGAACGAACTTTCACACACAGTGTTTGCTTACCTGATCCATCGGCAGCGGCCGTGTCTCACGCTGCACCTTCGCCTGCAAAGACAAACAGCACTATTTTACTTACCGGCACGCCGTGCATTCCGGATTCTTCACGCTGCATCTGCACAAAGATAAACAGCATTATTCTACTTACCGGCACGCTGTGCATTCCGGATTCTTCACGCTGCATCTTCACCTGCATAGACAACAGCACTCACCGGCACGTGGCGGATTCCGGATTTCTTCTTTCTGCATCATCGCCTGCAAAGACAAAGAAAGAGACAGTAAGAGCGCTTGCCATACTTACTCAATTCCAGGCGCTTCACTGCCACGCATAAAAGACTATAAAGACTAAAGGTGTCCAGAAACTTACCGGTCGTGCAGACAACGCCGGTACTCATCCTCTGAAGTCAAGAGGCTAACGTTTCACCAGTGAAGGAACTGGCAACGGCACCCTGCACTAGACGCAGATGGAGAGCCCAGCATTCACCTATCTAAGGTGAGCAAGTTGACCTGGGAGGGGGGTTCAACAGACAAGCTGGGAGGAGAGAGATAGGGACATTCAACAACCCAGACCTTTAATCCCCATATTATTTCACCTGCAGAAACCTCACCCTTCGAGTTCGACACACAGTGCGGAGAGGTTCGACCCCAGAAGCCAACCGAATCCTGCACATCACGTTTCGTGTTACGGACACCTTCCTGCCAAGACCCGCGCCTCCGTGGGAATCAGGTGAGCGTTACAGTATCCGTCAGGGGAAAGTTCTCAGGGTCCTCAATGTGTTGGTAAAACTTACCAATTATTGGATCCACTTTCTGAGCTGTAATCAAATCAGCATCAGGGGTCTCCTTACTCCATTGCGCAATTGAAAGATCATTCTGAGCATTTGTCTGGGACCTAGTGATAGCAGTGACCTGGATTTCCCCCAACAGGGACCCAATCTCTATTAGATCCCCTTGGATGGCCCCGGTTTTGGCCAGCTGATCAGCTAAGTCATTTCCAGTTTTGTCTGGTCCCTCTACCTTGGAATGACCCTTGATCTTTTTCCAGTAGATGGCCATCCCCTTCGATGTGACTAGAACACCAATATTTTGGATTAACTTCCCATGTTTCAGGGGTTTGTTATTAGCACATAACATGCCTCTGGTTTTCCAATTAACCAGGTGCTCCACGAACCGGTTCCGTACATAATCTGTGATTATGACCAGTTTGTGGAGTTGATGTTGGACAGCAGTGAGGATGGCTTGATGCACAGCCATCAATTCTGCCACCTGACTACTTTGGGGACCAATTTTGTATCCAGCGGAGGATTCTGGGGACTCATTCACCCATGCATTCCCTACGCCGGCCACCAGTTCTTTCTCCCCGTTGTTGTCAACATGGTAAGAGCATCCATCCACATAGACAGTGGGTATTCCCTCACACTTGTCTTCTTCAAAGACTTGGTGTGGGGAATTAAGCTATGCCTTCATTTTGTCCTTGATTTTTAGACTTTCGTCCTTGAGACAGTTTTCCCTGGCACAATCATGCAAGCCAGCCAGACCTTGCGCGAGGGGACTCTTCTTGTTTTGGCCATATCTGACCTCCACAGGAAAGCCTTGCATTGACAGAATCCGGGAAGTAATTCGGGAATTACTCACATTTCCGGGCCGGATTCTGTAACTTTGAAGATATTGCAGAGGCTGGTGTGGAGTCTCCACTATGATGTGTTCCCCCTGGATAAACGGGCGGTAATTCTTCAATGCCCACACTGTTGCCAGGAGTGCCTTCTCACAATCGTTGAATTATTCCTCCACAGAGGATAAAGTTTTGCTCGCATAGGAGATTACTTTATTGACCTTGTCATGCTTTTGGTATAATACTGCCGACAAGCACGTATTAGAGAACCCTGTCTCCAGGAAGAACTCCTTGTTTCTGACAGGGTAAGCTAGGCAAGGCGCTTGTGAGAGGCTTCTCTTGAGTTGTCTTACTGCCTCGGATTGTTCTGGACCCCATTCCCACTTGACACTCCCCTTCAGGAGATGAATCAGGGGTCTAGTGATCTCTGCGTTGCCCTCAATGAACTTTCTGCTGTAATTAGTCAGTCCAAGGAGGCTCCTTAGTTCCCGCAGAGTTGTGGGATCCTTCAGTTTATGGAGTGCTTCCACTTTCTTTTCTTGGGGACAGAGACCCTGAGGAGTAATCTCATGCCCTAAGAAATTAACAAGGGTTCTACACCACTGTGCTTTCTGAAAGGAAAGTTTTGCTCCGGCGGCCCTCAACTGTGTCAGAACATAACGGATCTCCGCTATGTGTTGCTCCACAGATGAACTTTTGATGAGGACATCATCTACATAAGCCAGGTTACCCCTGGCACCCAGGTCGGGCATGGCCTTATGTAGGAAAATGTTGAATTAATTGCCGAAGTTGAGGTATCCGAAGGGAGTCTGGGTCCATGTGTACTGCTGGCCCCCAAAGGTAAAAGCCAGTTTGTATTGGTCCTCCCTACTGACAGGCACGGTCCAGTATCCATTGGTCAGGTCTATTGCTGTGAATACCTGTGACCCCTGAATCTGGGCCAGCCCTTGGTCAATGTAGGGCAGAGGCCATCGGGAAGTATGGACCCATTTGTTGAGCTCCCTAAGGTCAGTGCAGAGTCTCCACTGGCCGTTTGGCTTCAATATTCCCAGCACCGGATTATTGAAGGTGCTGTGTACTGGACGGATTATTCCCCGGGACTCAAGGTTCTTAATTATTTCAGTCGGGGACTCCATGGATGAGAGAGGCAAACGATATTGCTTCACAAACACTGGAGTCATTCTAGGGTCCGTGGGAATTGTTGTTGTGTGGATGTCGGTGCAACCACAGTCATATGAGTCTACCGCAAAGAGATCTTGGAAATCCAAGAAAACTTGTTTCAACTTTTGCTTCTGTTCCAGAGTCACACAGGCATCAGCTAGGTTGACTCTCTCTTCCACCATCTGCCTGAAGCCTGGAAAGACTTCTGGTTTGGCTATCTCAGCGGCCTCCTCCAGCTGCGTGGAGAAGTCCCTGGTCAGAGTGCTGATTTGGACCGGAGGCTTCAGGTGGGAAAGGCAGCCCTCATGGACCTGGAAAATCACCTCATCCCTCCTGGAGTCACAAGTCACATCTTCCTTACCATAAGGGCAAGAAGTGTACACCAGGAAGTTCCCCCCATGCCGGGTGAAAATCCTGTCTGGTGTTGTATTGTCATCACTGTCACTGTCAAAACAGTCCTTGGGGATTTGTTCTAACAGTTCATTTCCTAAATCAATGGAGAAATGTCGGTCATCAACCGCCATTCCAATAATGGTGCCTGCGGCTAGAGTAATACTCTTTAAGTCGCTGTTATCCACCTCTATTGGAATGGTGTCATGTTCTATGTTGACTAATGGTGTTGGGTTTACCCCTAACCCTTGCTGTTGGAGAGAAGCATTTAGATGAATATAAGCATCAGGGTTTTTCAATTTTTTTCCTCTTTTAACTTTCACTTCTAGGGTGAATTGTCGGGTCCTTTCTGGGATGGTGACTTCCTCTTTAATCTGAATTTCAACTGCATAAGAAAGCAATTGAGCTGACCTAAATGCTTTTTCTGGATCATCAATGCCCATGGGATTATCCGCTAATCGGGACCAAGCTTTGAAGTTTATTAGGTCCAAACTAATGGCAAAGCGATTGAGAATGTCACTGCCTAAGTAAAAGGCGGCAGTGACGTCTCGCACGACCCAACAATTATGGACTATGCTCTTGTTGCCAATGGAGATTTTGAGCATACACCTGCTTGGCAGGAGATGTTTCGAATTGGGTGTTTCCAGATCCATTTCCCATTTGTCTATCAGTGTGAATGGGGGAATGGCTGGATCTTTTGGGAGTTGGCGGAACATGGCT
Organism: Ambystoma mexicanum; assembly: GCF_040938575.1. NCBI lineage: Eukaryota > Metazoa > Chordata > Amphibia > Caudata > Ambystomatidae > Ambystoma > Ambystoma mexicanum. The sequence continues at coordinate 214,874,393 of NC_090938.1, forward strand.
TCGCTGATGAAGCTCTTACCGTTGTTCACATACACGCGAGCGAGAACAGAGTCCTTCCCATCATTTAACTGAACAGGGATGAACAAATGATCTCTAATTTGCTGAATATCAGCCAGGCTCTGAGCTGATTTCACATCTTTCTGGACTATAGGAGTGGGAGTGTCTGATTGTGGATTGGTAAAGAATTTCAGAGTGTTTCCTTCCAGTGTGGAATACCACCTTAAACTGGAAGGAAGGTTGATTTTCAGAAATAGAGAGGACCCCCCATCACCAGTCTGTTGTCCTACTGCTATTAGTGTCATGTCTGGAATTTGGTTGTTCTGGAAGTGAAATTCTACTTGGTCAGATTTTTGTTCAACCATGTGGCAGGTGCCATTTAAACTAACATGGTTGACACTCTGTCTTAATTTTATTGGTCGGCTAGTCTGGGTCCGGAGGACCTTGTTTACACAATCTCTTAGGGGTGACAATCTTCTCAGGAGGTCGTTCCCTAGTAAACAAGGGGTGCCCTCTGGAGTCACTACTATGACCGGGTGTTTCAACCTGTGACGCCCAATTTTAATGTCCAAATCTGCCGTCCCCTCGATGGGAATTTCCTTCCCGTCAAAGTTCTGGAGTTGTCCAGGAAGAGAGGTGAGAGGAATACGATAATTCTCTCCCCTTCCTAAATTCAGTTCATCAAAGGCCCTTCTGGACAGAAGGGTAGCTTGCGATCCAGTGTCCACCAGCGCTGAAATTGTACCCTGCCCCTGTACTTGTACCGGGGCATAATATCTTCCCTCCTTCTCCTCAAGGGGGCACAGATAATGCACATTTTTGGACAACTGGTGGGCCAATTTTCTGGTTTTGTACATTGCAAGAGAAGAGATTTGGGCAAAATTCTATGGAGAGTCTCGGGAATCTGAAAGAAAAAGTTGGCAACTGGAGATCAGAGCCATTGTGGGTTCTGGGCCGCCCCCCCTTTTTGGAGGCAGTCATCAGGATGGGTTTGACCCATGGGATTTTGGTATTGTTGGTTCTGGGGTAGAATGATGGGCGGCGACAGCTCAATCCCCACTTCTACCCAGTCTGTTGATTCGGTTTTAGGTTTCCCTGGTTCCGGTTCTGGGCCGCCCCAGCCTTTTGGGAGGCAGTCACCAGGATGGGTTTGAACCAGGGTTTTTTGGTTTTGTTGGTTCTGGGATAGGATGATGGGCGGGGACAGCTCAATACCCACACCTACCCAGTCTGGATTGGAATCTCTTGGGACCCATTTTTCCTTGGGAGGAGTTCCCCCATCTCTGAAGGAGAAGATCCTTTTCCTAGGATCCTCTGAGGATCCCTCTCCCTCAAATTGGAAGACCTGTATCTCCTCCACAAAGTGGGTCTGTTTGGGTCCTTTGTTTCTCCTACCTCTTCTCTGCTCCTTGGGTGGCAGACTTTCAGGGATAGGAGATTTTGTTTCCGGTTCCTGGTTTTCCAGGGGCTGTTTCCAAGTTGGGAAGGAAGCTTCCTCCAAGGCTTTACACCCCCCTTCCCTTTGTGCCTCCTCCCTGGGAACCAGTGGGTTATCGGGGTGCTGCCCCCGTCATTGTTCTGGAGCACCAGGCCCAGAGTTTGGGGCATTCTGCGGTGGCATGCTCATCTGAGGGTTCTGTTGAGCCCTCAGTATGTGACCCAGATCCCGTGCCATATTTTGGACCTGGCGCTCAAGTTGTGAAACCCGCTCAGGCTGATACGGTGCTCTATTTTCTCCCCATGGCTGATCCCAGGAAGGGTAGCTATCCCTTCTCTGGTAATACTCCGGATTGGGAAGATTTGGGTACCCCTCCACCCTTGGCCTCCCCTCTCTTGGATTAGGTTGTCTGGGCTCAGGGAATTGGGGAAAGAAGGATGGATGGTTTTGGGGTTGGAAATTGGGTGGATACCTGGGGAAAAAGTCTGTCCAGGATTTGGTGAGTTTCTGCCCTCCTGGAGGAAGTTAGGAGGGAAGTTCCCTGGGTCAGGTGCTTGGCTGGATCCCCCCCCTTGGGCTGGAGGAGTCCACACATAACCCAGGATGGGTCGGTTTTTCTTGTAGCGGGGACTTACATAATCAGGGGAGCGGGGGACCCCATTTGTGGGACTACCTCCTCGACTCCCTGTCTGTGACTGGCCCGAGGGCCTTCTGGGCTGTGAATTATTTGGTGCAGGCAGGTTTTTAGGCCCCCCCATCTCCAAGTCTAAAACGGGGGCAACCTTTACCTCCGCCACCTTGGCAGCAGCAGGGGTGCTGTTGGTTTTGGGGTTTTTCTGCGCATTACTTTTATTTTCTATGGGCTTCTGCACCTCATAGATCCGGGTAGCCTGTTCAATGACCCAGTCTAGTGACCTGTTGTGTGATCGCCTGCAACCATACATTTTGGTCCTGTTCAGACCATTCACCTCTGACACACAGTTTATGTAAGAGGTGCTCCCTAGCTATCTTCATATCTACCAAGGTCGTCATTCTGGAATTTGAGTTCCTTCCTGACTTACAGAAGTTTGTATTTTATTTTGCAAAACAGACCATTTCCTTAGAGCGTTCCTTTGAGGAGTGCTTTCACAGTGTAAAACAGAGTGGTGATCTAACCGGATATGTGTATCCGGTCAGTTGACACACTGTATTAAGCTGCACAAGTGGTAAATCTAATCCAGAATATCCCGGCTACGAGCCCCCACTCTGTAAGTGACTCCAATCAAGCAATCCCACTAAGTCAGTGCCTTGTCTGGGATGCCCAAGGAAAGCCCTTATTTATGTATTTTTATGGCAAGTTATAATCTGGATGATGAACCCTTGTATAACACCCCTCTCTTAGAATCCCCCTTGACCCCACTGAGCCAAGAAGTAGGCTTGTTTTGCAAATTTAAAAGGTTTATTTGAAAAAATTAAACTATATATATATATCACACTTTTATAATAAATTAATAATTGATATCACACTTATGAATATAATGTTGATCAACAGTGGGTAATCTGACACTAGCACACTTCTTTACAATCAATGAGGAGTTCGAATAGGATGGATAAGGCAGCGAAAATACTTTTATGGTTTCAAGGGAAAAGCAATGAGGAATAAAAGGCAGTACGGAAATAACTTGATATGGCTTCAACAAAAGACAATGGGCCTCATTACGACCCTTGCGGAAATGGAAAAATGATGGCGGAAATGCAATACCGCCATCGAACACCGCTCGTTGCGATCATGACCCGTCACCGTAAAGTACGATGCCATTAGCGACACCGCAGTGAACGGCAACGCTAACTGCACCAAGTACGCGCACGCGCGCCTTGCAAAACCGGAATCACCGCCATGGCGCAACGGTACGCGAATTCTGACCCTAGCGGACATGTACTGAACGCCATCAAGCACGTCGTAAAGTACCATTCCGCCATGGCGAGAAATACGGCAACGCGAACCAACCGTAAATGGCCCACTGAGTGCCTGTACTCCACTCCCTGGCCTCATTGCACAACTCCTGGCAGGCGCAATGTACTCACACTATGCAACCAGTGAAATCCACAATTCACCCATGCATGCCAACGTAGAAAAGCATGCAGGGGCTCAAAGCGCCCCGTGAGTGGGCATCCATGTACGGCATGTCACCATAGCCGTACTGACGCAGCACAGGCATGTGAAGGTACAATACATCAAAATGAAAATCAAGAACACATGACACAAAACAACAGTAGTCCCCCATCGCTTGCCACCAGCGCAAGGCAACATCCAAAACAGCATCCTGAGGGGGATTGCACCAGCCCTGTACTCATGCCAGTAAACAAACCAACCATCAGCAGAAGCATGTACCACACAAGTCGGCAGAGTGACTGAGCAGCCAGGCACATCCCAAGAGGGGCCGATGGGAGCTGCAGGGCACAGATGGCATCAATACAGAAGCTATTCCAATGGACATGACCCCAGTCCCCCTCCAACAAACGCACGCAAACACAGTCACCTGTGACCAGCCACATTCTGAACAACCCATCATTCCACCAATCGACCTGGCTGACAGGCACCAGTCGGCCAAAAGCCAATCCCCCGCCCCTGAACAGCACATCATGTAAACAGTCACAATGGCAGCCCCTATCCGTGACCATACTGTGCTACGTAGGCAAACGCGGCCAGTACTGTACCACGCAACTCAACTCAGAAGGCGGAACACAATGCAGATCATCACGCAATACATACCGCCACAAAGCGAAATTCGCCACATCACCTGCAAAGAACAACGCAACACGACAAATATCGGAATACAATTTAAATGCACATCCAAATGACAAAGGCCCCACAGCAATTTGCAAAATACCACCAAAACAACCATCATCACCGAGGGCTGCATCTGCAATAATTGACCGGCTTCCACTTGTGTGACGCCCTGTACCATCATGGCACACAGGGCCTACATCAACGTTCCAAAAGGCACCATGGAAGCGGCAAGAACCGCAGGTCCGTCCCATGAGGCAGGCACTAGTCGAGCTGAAAGGCCGAAATGTTGCACCTAGCCACCAGTACAGCGTAAGGGCATGTGGCCCATTGGCGATCGTCCCATATGATCGAAATGGTGCTCCACTGATTCACCCGAAGCTGCAGGAGTCGAGAGTAAAAACCATCTGGAGGAGTGGCGTAGAGATGGCATCTGCAATAGGGCAGGAGATACCTGTCACCCAAAAGAAACACAAATCAACCGATTGCATTACGGGACTCATGATGCATTACAATCTTCATTCAACACACCAAATCCACACCCATATGCATGCTAGCCCACTCCAAAGGAATATACACACCCCTAAATCAGTATCGAATCATAACGAAACCAATCGAGCTAAATACACCATTGTCAACGTCGGTTACTGTGCATGCGTCCGTCAAGATAGAACCCATGACATGGGATTAGTAACGTGCCTAGACACAAGTGTATGAAGGCGCGTCGAGACAGGGAGGATCCGACAAGGGCAGATAGACGTATGTCCCACTATGGCAGCCTTGCATCACATAACGCAGGGGAAGGGGAGTGAATCAAAAAACCCATGTACATGGCAGACCCTAAACGGAATCATCAGTCCATGCATCCACACATCATTCCCTCATCCCGCAATGAAAACGCATGAATATTCACTCACATAATATGTGAAACTTCCATCGCGTCTGTGCGTAATGCAGTCCGCAAAAACCACTGTGCCCCTGGCCGGATCTGTAGTGTTGTGAGGCAAGATGGATTTGGGAACGTCCTGCCTTATCGTCCACTACGCTGTTGCGCATCCCATTCAATTCATATCATTCATTGCCTGCTCGTTATGGGCCATGTCCCAAGGACATACTACAATAGAACGTTACATTTCCAGCCAGACCTGTGGGCGTATCCTCGCCGCTACTTCAAAACCCAAAATGCTGGCCTTCGAATTCCTCACTTGCAACATTACGTCGAAAAGGCTTCTGTGAACGCTTGCATTCACAATTACATCAATGTAGTGCGGCTGTGTGTCATGATGCTAACTGGCTGCAATCACAAATGGCACGCCACGCCCGTCGGTGAAGTACGTTACTGTGCTGCATGAGGGTCGGCCATCGATCGAGCCCTACATACCACTGACTCTTCACAGGTATGGAAGCGGCTGCAATCATAGCATGTGTAACAATGGGAGCATAGCATGAAAATCAGTCAAAGTACATCACACTGCCATCGGGATTTGATACATGATTCAAATCCCAAGATGCCATGCGGCCAAATTCTGCCTTACGTGCGGGACGTGCTCGGCCAGAAGGGATTGCATCTGCCACAGATTCATTCAATCAGCACAGGTGGAGGCCATACAGGCCGACAGCACATATATTGCAGACCCAAACCCCTCCCACAACCACTCCCACTCCAAAATGCTACCGGCAGGACTAGCGATGTTGGGCCTGGGGTACCAGATAGCACTGCAAGTGCTACAACTACAAGAAGACGACGAACAACAACAGGTACAACAACCGGGCGCACAGGGGAGACGGAGGAGAAGGAGGAGGAGGAGGGCAAGGCAGGGTCAGCAAGGCCCACAAGCACTGCCACTACCACCACGCAGGCGGCCCGCAATCCCACGCCTCCGAGCCGATCCGTTCAACCTCACTGCTGAGCAGATCCACACCCTCTACCGTTTGGACCGGGACACCATAATCGCCATTGTGGACATGACACATGCTGACCTCGTGAGCATGATAGATAGCCCAACCGCCATCCCACCCCTACTGAAGGTGGTGTCTGCACTCCACTTCCTGGCCACAGGCACCTACCAGCACACAGTGGGACAGTTGCATGGCATTTCACAGCCACTGTTCTCACGGACACTCTTCCAAGTGCACGATGCCCTCCTGAAGCACGCCGACGACCACATCACACTACCACGCACGTACCAGGAGATTACCAACGCTAAAGTGGGATTCCATGCACTTGGCGGCATCCCGGGTTGCATTGGTGCCATCGACTGCACCCATGTAGAATTGGTTGTCCCACATGCCATGGAGGTCCAGTACCGCAACCGGAAACAATTTCATTCAATCAATGTGCAAATGGTGTGTGACTCCAACAAGATCTTTACGCATTGTTGTGCCAGATTTCCAGGATCTACCCATGATTCTATGGTCCTGAGGAACACAAGAATACCACGCTACATGGAGCGACACGCAGGGCACAGATCCTGGCTACTCGGTGAGTCTCATTCCATGCATGACATCGTGGCCCATTTGATGCGTCAATGACCTTGCAGGGGGGGGGGGGCTACTTAGCACTATCATTCCACTGACACCCTTAATTCGTCTCATACAGGTGATGCCGGGTATCCACTGAAGAGATGGCTCCTTACACCAATCCGGAACCCACAGAACGAGCATGAGGAGGACTACAACCATGCCCACTCACGTACCCGTGTGGTCATTGAACAGGCATTCGGCCTACTGAAGGCTCGTTTCCGCAGCCTCAGCAGGTCTGGCGGGGCACTCATGTACAGCCATGAGAAGGTTTCTAAGATGGTCATGGCATGTGTCATGCTGCACAACATGTGCATACGTAGGAATGTGCCCATGCCCCCTGACGCTGTACTGCATGCACCTGAAGATGATGATGGTGATGAGGGTGGGGATGTGGAGGCACCTCAAGGAGTCCATGAGGCACAGGATGTACGTGCAATCCGACAGAGCATCATAGATGCATGCTTCTAGCAACCACGCATGGTGCCTATTACACGGAAAGGGGACCTGTGGCACTGTGTGTGTGTAGTACAGGCACATTGTGGACTGTACGCCTATGAAGGCCTCGTACGCAAATATCAATGTCCACACATGTCATTGGATGATAATGAGGTGCTGTATTGTTGATGTGATTTGATTTATACACCCTATGGACCCGCCACCCAGTGAAGCCCAACACACCCACTCCACCCTACTACCTCCCCCCCCAACACCAGTGTCCAAATATGCATGCTGTCCGTGGGTAGACGCTATTGCAAGCCCCCTCTACGGGTATCAGGGGCACCCCTGCCCGTGGAGCGCAGGTTCCTGCCAGATCTGCGTTGGGGGCTGCCCTGGACGGAACTTGCCACGGATGATGTCTCTGCCTGCTCGCGTCCATGCATGTCTCTGAGGGTTTGTGAGAGCTCCGAGAGCACACGGCGCACAGCAGCAAGTTCAGCACAAACGTCTTTGGACGTCGCATGCAGTTCCCCCCTCAGGCTCTCGGTGCTTTTCTCCATTTGTGCTCTCAGGCTCTCGGTGCTTCTCTCCATTTCTCCCCTGAGGCTCTCACTACTTTTCTCTATCTGTGCCCTGAGTGTCTCGGTGGATGTTTCCATGGCTGCCCTGGAACCCCCGCATTCATTTGCATGGTCCTTGAGTAGCGTGGACGCTTCCTGCTGTTGCTCGATCAGCAGGTCGAGGGACTGTTGCCTCTGCTGGGCCATGGACATTTGCGGTGGTGTGACAGGGGGGCTGCTCAACACATGTTGCCTTGGCACAGGACTTGTGGGGGTTGGCCAGTCGTCGTCTTCAGGGTGCCCCTGCGTGGTTTCGTCATGGTGTAGGGGATGGAACATGCAGGGGGATTGGGAAAGGTCATGGATGGTACCTACGTCGCCAGCACTGTTTTCCGTGTCGGAGCATGCTGGCATGACAGCTGTGTCACCTATGGTGCTGCTACCACCAGAGGCAGTGCCATCAGATACGTTCTTTGGGGGGACCTGTGGTGCTGGGGTTGTGGACTTGCTGGCTGCTGGGGTGCCTGTTGCAGTCCCCTCCAGTGTGCTGCCACTTGATTCCTGCTGCTGCCGTGTCTTGATCCTTGCACCTGAGGTGGAGGCTCTTGGGACGTTGGTCCTGGCCCTCTTTGCAGGCGTGCTGGTAGGGGTGTCCTGCAGCTCGTCGTTGGTATCGGACCCTGTGGTGGAGTAAAGAGGGGCGAGCGTTAGTTATGGGTCTGTCGGATTTGGAATGGCAACGTATCAAATGCATTGGGGTGGTACATGTGGCTGATTTGGGACTGGGCCTTGGAGGTGGTCTCATTTTCGTGTGGATTGAGGATGCATTCATTTGGCTGCCTGCAGTTAGGGGGTGCATGCTGCACATGTAGGGGTTGTTTATGGCTTCTTGATTGATTTGTTTGTTCATTCTGACTTTTAGAGGGCGCTGTCAGGGCAAAGTATGTATTGCACTATGGGGTCACATGGTACTGCACATGTTCGTGGTTTGTGGATTTCGCATTGTTTCTCTTGGCCAACCTACCTGATTCTCCGGATGTCGGCACTCCTTTCTCCATCCCTCCGACTCCCTCTATGCTCTCCATTCCTATGGTGGAGGCGCAGATTTCCTCCCAGGGGGTCAACTTGATGGGCGACTCTGAACCCCCCCCGGTAGCTGTGGCGATGTTCCTGTTCGCAGAAAGTATGCTGCGTACGCGGATCCGCAGGTCGTCCCACCGCTTGCGACATTGCTGTGGCGTGCGGGGTGTTGTCCCCACCGCACTTACGCGCTGTGCCACCAGGGCCCATATGGCCTTCTTGTTGGCAAGGGCCGTCCTGGTCATTTGACTGGAGAAGACGACGGCGGAATTTTCCTGGAGGGTCTCGGTGAGCACCGTCAGTTCCTCTCGGGAGAAGTGTACCTGCCGCTTGCGGTCACACGCTTTCTTGGCTACCTTTCCCATATTTATTTTTTTAGCTGGGGTTGCTAACGGGTTGGGATGTGTGTCAGGGTCGGATTTTTTATGGTTGTGTTGGGATTCGGATTTTATAGTTGTGCGGCGTGCTGTTTCCCGTTCCGGCCACATGCTTTTACTTCCGTTTCCGTATATTTACGGTGGCCGTAATTTGCGGTGCACGCTCGTTACGGTTACCGCTCATTACGGTGACCGCTAAGATGGGTGGCGGTATTGCACCTGGTGCAGCGTACGGCGGCGGTAAGGGCCGTTTTGGGGTCATTTCCGCCATCGCAGCCTTTCGGATTCCGCCATGGCGTAATGCTCGTGCCCGATGGGTCGTGATTGGCCGCACTTTGCTCCTTCGTGCAATGGCGGAAACGCTATTTACGCTGTTGCGGTCCGGTCAGTCACTTTCCGCCAGGGTCGTAATGAGGCCCAATGTAATCACTTTTCCTTGACAATTCACCCCCCCCATGCAATGTAAGAAATGGAAGGAGAGCACACAGTCTTCAAGACTCCCAACAAAATGCAATACGAAATGCACTTCCCCCCAGCAAGCTTAGAGGAAAACAGGTAGAAGTTGTAACACAGGCCCAAAATGCTTTGAATGTGATGACAATGAAGTGAGAAATGTGCTAAAAATGCTTTTAATTCCCTCTAGAGGTTCACGGTGGGTGATATCCAGTTTATATTAGTGCAGGCTAACTTTAGCAATGCTCTATGAGTAACCAGCAGGTTAAAACGAATTTTAGCAAAGGAAAGCAAGGAGCTGCTGATTTTTATACGTGGCTGAAATTGTGTAAAATGTCAAATCGCGGCAAATTTAATCGCGTGTTTCGAGCATAATTACGGAGGCCCTCTAAGAAGTAGCAAGTCGTTTCTAGGTTCATTGGAAAGCCTGGAATCTTAGCTTTAAGATAAAAGTTGAATTTCGCTCCTAGCACAAACGGTTCCGGAGATACGGACGATTTTGTGAAGGTAGTTTTTCGGATTTGAAATTTAAAACGTTCAAATGACAGGTGACAGTTTTCAGCTTTAAAAAGGACAGAATGACACACACAATTCCTATGAGGTAGTTCTAAATAGGTTAAAATAGTTTTAATTAGATTATTTTAAACTAAGAGATTGGTCTGGCACAGTCCTAGAGTACTCACACTATCTTTGGACAGGAATGGGCCTCGTCATGGATCGGGTCAGGATTGGCTGGACTTCTGCTAGCGGTCTGGTCTCTGGTTCTGCTCTCAGCACTGCCCAGCACCCAGTCCTAGTCTCTCTGGATCTCTGGTCTCTCTGGATCTCTGGTCTCTCTGGATCTCTGGTCTCTGGAGGTTGATGTATTTGAAGTCTGGAGTCTCCCGGCAAAGCGTCCTGCAAGAAAGTGGAAAGTGAATGTCCCTACCTGTCCTGCACTGTCTGCTTTTGTGTGTTTAGAAAGTGGGTGTGTGCGTGGCATAACTGAGCCTGCCCCTCTCTACTTGTCATTGGCCCAATTCTCCCCTCTCCCATGATTGGGGGAAGGAAATGGATTGTCATCATGATGAGGTCTGTTTATGGGTCAGAGGATCCTCCCCTGGTAAATTTGCCCACAATTGATTCAAATACATATTTCCCAGATACACAAGTGGTTGACATTACATGTACATATTACAGATGAATTAAGACAGGTCTCTGATCAAGCCCCATGTTCCTGCGAGCTGGGATTCAGAAATAACACATTTTGCGCTTTTTGGTCGGTTTACCAAAAATTACACAAATGTGCGCAAGGAGTATGGACATTAATTGATGAAGTGTAAGATTTTTAACATGCAGACATTTGGAGTAAGACCCTATTTTCCGCTAGCAACCCCCCAGAATACACCACAGGGTCCTAACACCTCTTAAAACGTGCACAGAAAAATCACAAGAATAATAATATTACTTATATAATTCTGACAAGTCCGTACTATGAATTATCCATCTTTTTAAAATTATGCTCTGGCCCAGATGGCTGTGGTTTAGGTTCCAAAGCACATGGGGGAAGCTTCTGTCTGTCCCCGCCTCCAGCTCAGGTGGCTCCCAGAGGCACTGCCCCTCCCAGTTTCTCCTAAGAGGAAGCCATTTTACGACCCCCCCCCCCAATATAACATTTGCCTGAGTCCAGAACAGGGCTTTGTTCAACTTCCTGCAGTCCCCAGGTACCCCTCCCTTAATTCAATCAGAGAGGTGTGATCTCCTTTTGGTGTGGGCAGCAGGATGCAGCCAGGCCTGGGAAGAGTTGTTGAGCCAGTTCCACTCCCGTCGGGGGTAGTTCTCAGGCAGAATTCAATTTCTTTAAGTCAAGCTTCAGCTAAATGTCCTGTTTGTTCCCAGTTTAAATCAAACTTACAATTTTTACACATGCAGCTAGAATGCTGATTCTAAGTTCAAAACCATGACATTTAACAGTTGCAAACTATGTGACACTCAAAAGTAGGTCACTCATTTAATTTAAACATTTCGATTTTAGTGGTTTTAAATCCAATTTCAATTAAGCTGCTGACATCCACAGTTCAGCCAGTTTTGTTATAAACATTGTTTTGGGCTCTTCATCTTCCCAGATTTTGTATTCACACAACACTTCATTCTGCCAGATGTCTGCTGGTGTTCAGTAAGATTTTTGAATATCCTGCAATGTTCGAAATAGGCACTTTGAGCTTGCATTCAGGAAAACAAAGGTGATTTTAAGGCGCTTTTGGTCTAACAACACTGTTATTTTTCCTTTGACACCACCTTTCACCCCTGGCGCTTCCGGTCCATCATGCTGGCACTGGTGGGTGGCAGGTTAGACAACCATTTTGGTGTGCGCACAACCGCACGGTTTTCCTGGTTCTGGGATGGAATGATGGGCGGCGACAGCTCATCCCCACATCCACCCAGTCTATTGATTTAGTTTTGTTCTGGGATAGAATGATGGGCAGCGACAGCTCATCGCCACATCTACCCCGTCTAATAATTCAACATGGGTCAAAACCCTTGACAATCTGTTGAGAGATAAAAGCAGCACTAGTAACCAAGGAAGAGACATGCTCATGCATTTCTTCACCAAAAACAGTACTTGTATTGTGGCAGTCAGTTATTGCTCTTGATGGTGGTGTGAGTGGAAGGTGCATTTGAAGACCGTTCACCACCTCGTGGGGTGTGAGGTGGTGGTTCAACCCTGGTATGTTTCTTAACTCAAACAAGGCCAAAGGGAGGCAGTACAGCCAACTCTTTTTGGTTGTTTGTTGGATCTTTGCTATTTCTTCTTTTAGGAGGCCGTTGAGGCGTTCGCAGACGTCATTTGCTTGTGGGTGATACGCACATGCAAACTTATGTTTAATTCCCAAGAGGGCAGTTACATGCTGGAACAATTCATTGGCAAAGTGGGGGCCATTGTCTGACCGCAGCACTTCGCATACCCCCCACCTCGGGAACACCTCCCTCACCAAGAATTTAGCTGCTCTGAACGCATCTGCATGAGAGCATGGACCTGCCTGGATCCACCTTGAGAGTGGGCACACTACTACAATAATGTATCTGTAACCTTGACATATATTGATCATGTCAACGTAGTCAATGTGTAGGTGCAGAAAGGGTCCTTCAGGCCATGGTATTGTACGTTTGATCACTTGCAGCGTGCGACAGCCGTGAATTGCTCGCATGTGAGGCAGTTGCTAATGAAATTTGCAACATGTGAGTTTAGCTCGGGGCAGAACCATGATTCTTTTATCCGTGCAGCAATTACTTCTTTCCCTGTGTGCGTGGGGCAGTGTAATTGGGTCAGGGCAGTGTAATTGGGTCAGAGCTATTTTCAATAGGGCCAGGGGCATCACAACGTTCCCTGTATTATTCTGTCGCCATAATGCATCTGTGGGGGACATGGTGCATCCTCTTTTGACCCACAGTTCCTTCTCTGCCATTGGTGCTGCTGCTTGTAGGTCCATAATCTGTGTCTCTGGGATGTGTGTGTACCCATCATTCATCAACATCTGTCTTACCCCGCCCCCTTATCTTTTTGTTTTACTGGTACAGGGTCCATGTCTCACCTGCTGTTTCATTACCTCTGATATTGGGTCCTCACCATTAGTGTGTGCTTGACACTTCACCAGTGCTACCTCTTCCGGGTAGTTAATTACTTCAATTAGTTCAGCCAGTAGGAGAGTATGTTGTACTGAAGTACCATCTGCTCTTCTGAATCCTCTTCTTTGCCATTTTATTAATCCTGAGTGTACTGTTGATGTAACATATGCACTGTCAGAGTATATAGTTACTCTTTTCTCATTGCTTTCTTCTAAGGACAAAATGAGCGCTACTAGCTCTGCTGCTGGCGCTGAATAGTGTTGTGGTAATTTGACGCATTTTACTGGAATGTGGGTCCAGTCTTCCCTCAATCGTACTACTCCTGCTCCTGTCCTTCTTATCCCATCTCTTTGATCAATTGTTGATGACCCATCTATGTACATTATCTCTCCCCCCTCTAGGGCATTTTCTTCCACTTTCCTGGTACATGAGTACATTTCAATTGCCTGTGTGCAGCCATGTTCATGCTCTCCATTTTCCACTTCTTCTGCTATAAACCATGCTGGGTTAAGATTACTGCCCCTTACTATTTTCAGCTCTGGTCTGGAGAGTATAATCTTGTACCTGTAGCTCTTTGAGTGCTCAGTAAGAGGGCATGCTCCACGTACAGTGTATTGGGGCATCCCGGTGATTGAGGAGGACCTTTCTACCGCAAATGCCACTGCAGCTAGGCTCTGTTCGCATGGGAAGTGACCCATCATTACAGGATCCATATGGTCACTGTAAAATGCCACTGGTTTGTGTCCCATGCTTGTCTTTTGTGTTAGTACTGCTTTCATTACTACAGTATCACAATGTGAGAATATGTAGAATTGCTCTTCATAGTTGGGGGTATCTAGTACCGGTGCAGTTGAAATGGCGTGTTTTAATTCATTGAATGCCTCTGTCATTTCTCTTGTCCATCCCAACCTCCTCGCCCCCCTCTGTGTTTCTCTAAGGGCCTCGAGCAGTGGTCCTATTTATGAGCTGTAGTCAAAGACCCATGCTCTGCAGTAGTTGCATAGGCCCAGGAATTGCTGCAGTTCTCTTACTGTCTGCGGCTGTGGTGTATTTGTAATTGCTTGTGCCCTTTGTGACGCAATGTTCCTTCCCTTTTGTGAAATGATCTGCCTGATATAAAGCACTTGTTCTTGACAGTACGGCAGTTTCCCTTGTCAACCTTGTATCCTTTCTCAGCCAGCACTGTGAGCATCTTTACAGAGTCACTCCTACACTTCTCCTCAGTGGTGCTGCAGATGATGATGTCATCTACATATTGCAGCACCGTGCTTTCCATCTCTATGTTTCCTATATCCATTGTATTACTCTGTTAAAGATGGATGGTGACTCGCAGTATGGTGGCTGGGTTAGCGCCGATTGGGTACTCTGCCTCTACATTGTGATTGAGAGGTCTCAAATCTTGCATGAAACGCTAGGACCCTCCCTTTGCCTTGCACACAGGATACACTGCAGTGTTGCATGGTGACTCTGATGGTACCAATATTCCTCTATCCACTAAGGCAGTTATTGTTTCATAGATCCCTTCATCAGCTTCTTTAGATAGTGGGTACTGATTCACCCTGGACAGCATTGCACCTTTCTTTAGCTTTATTTGTACTCCTCCAATGCTTTCGATGCAGCCTATGTCATATGGACTAGTGGTCCATAGAGAGGCGGGTACAGCTGCTAAATATTCCTCATAGAAAGGTACTTGGGTAGGGGTGGGTACTTCTAGTACCATTGCCATTTTTTGTGCTACCTCCTTGTATATCACTCTCAACCAGATATAGACGCTCATCTGGAACACCATCGCCCCATCTCCGGCTTCATCCGGGTACAGCTCCTCATCTGATACCTGCGTTAGCCTGTATCCTGCTGATAGTGCTATTACTGATCGCCATGCTTTCCCTTCCCCATCCTGGGCGTGGCAATGTAGTCTGTGGTTGCCACAATACCCTCTATGTCCACTGATATTATTTCCCCTTCCTCCTCATTAGTGGGTGTTTCTGGTCTGAAAAGGTATGCTGCTGGTCTCCTCCACACCTTGCCCTCAATTCCTGGTAGCTATGCTATTGCCATGTCTGTTCCATATTGGAAGAGATCCCCGTCCACTGGTTCTGCCCTCGCCACTGTTTTGCCACAGTAAGCCTGAAGTATGTGTTGTGCTGTGAGCATGTGTATGCCTGGTGAGTCGCACACAATTCCCTTGTCAGTGAAGGATATAGTCATGTTCAGTCTGCTCATAATGTCTCTCCCGAGTATGTTTACTGGCGATTGATTTGAGTATAGCACGGCAGAGATAAGTCGTGTTCTCCAACATATAAGGAGATGTTATCAGTAAAAGGAACCAGCCCTCGAGCCCCAGAGAATCCTTGAGTGTGCATGGCTTCGCCTGACAAGTTAAACTTCCCTTCCCTAATACAGGACCTAGTGGCCCCTGTGTCAACTAGAAAAGAAAATGTTTTGATACCTATCGCCACCTTTATGCGTGGTTCCTACGCAGTGTTAGGAATTATCGATAGGATGGGGCACATCAAGGACGTCTGTGGGCTGTCCTATTGCGGGTATAGGGACTGTCCGCTCCCTGTGTATGGGTTGTGACCCAATATTGTCACCCTCCCCAACTGTGTCTGTTGTATTGGTGTGTCTGCGGGTAGTAATTTATTGTCCTGTAGCTGTGTGAGCTGTTGTAGTGTCTGGACGTGTTGTTGTTGTGTTGTGGCCACTTGCTGTTGTGCCTGTTGTTGTGCTGGTTGGTACTGCACTTGTGGTTGTTGTGCCGTGTATGTTTGTAGTTGCTGCTGAGGTGGTGCTTGTTGTTGTGTTTGTGTTTCTGTGACCTGTTGTGGCTGTTGTTGTTGATAGAGTTGCTATCCCCCATTGTAACCCTGTTGCCCTTGCTCTCCCCACCCTGCTTGTGCCGGTCTTGCTCTGCACGTGCGTGATATGTGTCCTACCAGCCCACATGTCTAGCACGTTGGCGGCTCCCGTGCTTGCTACATGTATCCTCCAGAGCTATCTAGGTACCCCTGATGTCCATATTGGTTGTGCCCACGGAAACTTCCTCCTTGCTGTGGTGCTGCTGGTTCAAATCCACTCCCTCTCACTGGCCCACCCCTTCCCCTGTAGTTGTTTGTGTACCCATTTCCCATTTGCGTGTATCCACCCCCCATCTGTGTGGTGTATTGGTGTTGGGCTGTGTTTGGCTGAGGTGGTGGCATTTGCTGTGTCGTCATTTGTGCTTGCTGTAGTGCTGCTGTTTGTTGTTGTGTAGTGTCTGGTGCTGGAGGGACCCGGGCAGGGCCTGTTATTAGCACACCTTCCATGGCATATTTGGACAATTTTTTTTGTTTTGGACCAATTTTGCCTCCTCTGCCTTTCTGTCTTCCTCTTTCTGTTTCATCTTTTCCTGCCAAAGCCTACAATGGTGTACTATTGTCAGCTGTATCTCCGCCCATGCCTTTGCTTCCATTCCCACCAATTTCTTTAATTGTCTCTGTACTTGTTCTGGGAGGCCCTGTATCAGTATGTGGCAAAAAATTGCTAGTGTTTTGTCCCACGGTTCCCGCGTTTCCTGGCGCCACTTCTTCTGAATTTCCTGGATGTAATCAACAGGATATTCATTCTCACGCATTTTGCGTGACGTTATTTCCCCTATGTCTGAAGTGCCTGGATATTGCACCCTCAGTGCCTGCCGTAGCGCGTGTCTGCAATCTGAAAATGGCACCCCATCATGTGACGTGTCACTTATAGTCACCCCTGGGAATCCTGCCCTCTTCCAAATGTCATCTGCTGCATCACCAAGTATGGAAATAAACAGCCCTTTCACATCTCCTACTGCTAGTTTTAGTCCTGCAGTTTGTTTTTCCTTTTCAAATATCCATTTCCCAGCCCCACCACTCAACAATGAAAGCCTGCATTTAATGTTTTCTTTGTCTGCATGTTTCAATGGGACATATTGTGGCCTTGCTCCCCCTCTCTCTAGTAATGGCATTAGTGTGTACTCCTTTACCTCCCCTGGCGTTCGTCTGTGCGGAGATGTGTGCGTGTTTTCGCTCTCCTCTTCCATGTAAGAAAGTTCTTCAAAAAAGTCGGCAATGTGTTGTGCTACTCTATTACCTCCTATGCTCTTATGCCTTCTCTGGTGACCCACTTGACCCTTCTTGTGTGTAGTAGCTGATTCTTCCATTCTGCGTACTGGGAGGTCTCTGAGTCTATTAACATATGGCGTGTGTTGTGCTGGCGGTGTCAGTGACCATGGTGTTCTTTCTTTTAGTTGTCTTTTGTTCTCCCTCCCTGTGTTTTCTTCTTCTCGTGTCTCACATTCCCACGATGACCTGCAGTCTGTGCGTGTTATGCATAATTTACTTAGCCTTTCCCACTTCCATCACTCCGTCCTCGGCAAGATCCCTCTTCCTCCTCACTGTAAAATCCATCTGAGAATGTCAACCTTGTGGTTGGGTGTTTTCCCCCCACTGTTACAGTCTCTAAGTCTATGTCTGTGTACTAACCTGTCTTCTCTGTGCCCCTCTGTGCCGGTGTTATCTTTACCTCCTTATTGCCACAAGCGTATGTCTTGGCCCCATGTTCCTTACGTGTCTCTCTTAGTGCTGTGTTGCTTTGCTTGTTCACTTCATCACCTACCTCCACTCTTGCCCTGCAAAGTTCGTTCATTATTGCGTCGCTTACCTGTTCTAGTACCCTTGCCTCTTCCTCCTTGTTGCTCCATATTCCGCCCTCCCTTGCCAGAATGCTTTCTATAATTCTCCCTTCCTCGTACTTTCGTGCGCTCTCCGATATAATCTTCTTCCTCCATAATCCTATTTCCCTGTCATTTTCTTCTTGTTCCTTTTCTTTCCTCCTGACCTTCCACTGCTCCATTCGTGCCACTCTTTCTGCAATCCCCCTTATGAGGTCCTCTTCTCGTTTCCTTCGTTCTTCCGCTTGCTGTTTTAATCCCGCCTTGTCCTCCTTACCTTCTTTCCTCTTCACCTTTCTTTCCCGCTCTTCCTGCTCGAGCTGTCTAATCAACACGCTCCGCGCTTCCTTCAGCTCTGCTAAATTCGCCTCCAGCACTTCCTCTTCTTCCTGTGTCATTCTTCCCTCCTCCTTTGTACTTACCTCGCACCCTCTATGTGTGTATTTTGTCTCTTCTTTACCTACCTTCGTTACCACTTCTTCATCTTCCCCTGATAACGTCCCTCGAAGCTTCAGTAACACCTGCGCTGCCATTCATCTGGTCCTATACTTGCTAAGTCTATTTGTGCCTTTTTTACGCCTCCAGTGCTTACCTGTGTTGTTTTCGTGTCTGCTGCACTCCTCGCACCCATCCCCTTTTGGTAGCTGACTGCTGGTGCGTATGGTGGTGGGCTGTATGTAGGGTTGGAGTATCCTTCAGCTGATATTAACTGTGATCGTGTTGCTTCTCTCAACTCTCTCATTGGATACAGCTCTTCTGTTTCTTTCTTTACTTCTTTAGTTATGGGTGTTTCTCCCTCACCTTCTTTTTTTACCTCTGCAACTGGGAATGATCCTTCTGATTCTTCCTCACTTTCCTCAGCATTGGGGGGAGCTTGGGGCACGCTGCACCCACCCTCCCCGCTCACCTTCTCCTCCTTTACTCCCTGCACGGTGAACATCCCTAGTACCCCTAGTGCGCACCCCTGAAACATTTTCCAGAGGTCGAAAACTTCTAGGTGGCTAGCTAACTTCTTCCCCTTATATGTGTTATGTAGCTACGCTAGCAGTGAATGTTGGGCGCACATGTCAAAACTGCTGTTGGGCGGCCATGGTAGCTCACAGTAGCTCACAGTAGCTCACAAAGTGGCTTACCTCATGGAAAATAATGTGCGCACAACAGCCACCAGTTCCGCACATAGAGAAAAATAATTAAAGGGAACATTGGTCAGGTGGTACGCTTGGGTCGTCCCTAATAGTTGCTGCAAGAGAATTGTTACAAGGGGACAATTAGTGATTGGCTAAACTATAGTGGCTTCAATGGTGAGCCCTTCGTATTCAGATTGGGCCACCCGCAAGCTCCCAAGCCTGGGACCATCGCTGTTCCCAGCTTGCGGTGTACCTGGATCTGGCAACAAAGTATGACTATGTGTCAGTGGCGGACAGTGGACATGTCTGACTATTAGCTGGTGTGCGTGCCTTTCCCATCGCTGTCGGTGTCCAATTTCTCTCTTCATTGTTGCAGTCTGTATCCCAGACGTGAGACCCCAGAGCTTCTCTGGTCCTTGGGGCTTGCCAACCTATCGGGTCGGCCTGCTCACGTGTTGTGAGACCATGGCTGGAGCACAATTATGAGCATTTGATTTGTATTTCGGCTCTTAGGAGCGTTTAGCAGTGGCAGGTGTAACCTTGGCGCGGGGAGCGCGGCATGTAGATTGCAACATTGCAGCCTTGGCTGTGGGCTCTCGTCAGGGCTCGTTCTGCGTGATCAGCACCTTGCAGCTTTGTCTGAGCTGCTCCGGCCTGGGGACTCTGGCTTTGTGGCCTACCTTGGCCTGGCTTATGGGTGTCGGTGCATAGTCCATAATATGGGGGTCGCGATGGGCGACAGAGATTCATATGGATTAGTCCATATCCAGGGTTACATCTTCATGGTTTTAGTGGTGAGGAAGCGTCTGCAAGCATGTACACAAGCTCTTCAAGCGTCTTGCGTTTCTGAGGTGCTGTAGATGGCCTATGTTAAAAATAACAACGATGCACGTATGAGTATAAGTGGCCCTTTAAGTCATAGCACTGAGTATGTCCTTCGTGTGGATTAGTGTGTGTATGATCAATGTGCTTGGTGGCATGTGTGTTGTTGTCAGTTGGCTAAGTCTTCATGGCATCTCTAACGATGGCGGTATTTGTGGGTGCTGTCTAATCGAGTTGATCCATATGGTCGGTGTCAGCTCCACCTGAGGTTCCAGCATGTGGTTTGATTGACGGGCAGCTTCCCTGGGTATGTGGGGCGTGGCTACAGTGGATCTTGACATCTGGGGCAGCAGTGAGCAGGTCGAATTCCTCTCGCGCTGGGTACTTGGGTAGGCCATGGTCTGGATGACAATCGGGGCAAGGAAGTCCTCCAGTTTCACACGGGACGAAAGAACGGAGGCTGCGATTTAACCCGAGATTTGTACCAAATACATAAAGATATATATACTAACAAGCAACATTGGCCCTGATTTGAGAAAGACGTGAGTACCGTCGAAACACGTGTAATCACAGAGGGCACTGTCAAATGTGCACTATATTTGAAGAAATCAGAAAATAAATTAAAAAACTCATTGAAACACAGAGAAAGAGGTAACCTGTCTTCTTTCTCGGAAAAACGTGGGCGCAGGGGTAACGTGTAAGTGTAACTGCATGAACATTTCTCTTTATATATTAGTTATGAGGAGTGGCAATAGGTTTTGTAGTATAGGCCCTATTATTTTGACTAGACTCCACAAGGACTACCTTATTTTTCATTTGATGGTTGAAGCTTACTCCCATTTTAGATTTAGGTTAGATTAGGCATTTTCCAACCTGCACACCATTAAACACTGTTGAAGCAAATTCACTTGTGTCTGTCTTTACTGTTGCCACCATAAGTTGTAATTGTAATTGTTTATTTGTACGGAGCTTATACACAGCTGGAGTGCTTCAAAGCACTTCAAGGGGGGAAGGGAACAAGGGAATACATTAATCATTCTTAGGCCTTGAAGTTTCCGAATGATCTAAACAGAAAACAGAAAACTAGCATACGGTGTTTCTCCTAGAGCAAGTGCATGAAGTGTGACAGTTTTGACCCAGCTAGCGTGGGGGGACAGAAAAAAAGGTGGTGGTCGGGGGACAGGACAGACCAGCTTACTAGTCATAGTACATTTAGGTAATACATACATACATACAGATGGAGATGCGAGGAAGAGGGGATTGAGGCAACAAACGTGTCCAGTCACAACAGGGCTCTGGGTTAAGTGCAGAGAGGTTGCAAAACACAATGTTCCTTACCCAATATAGCCGAAACGTGCATGCATGCACATGGACACATGAGAAGCACCCATGTGTGCAAAATTGTCCACATCAGAAACTGATGTCCCACCACACTCATGAAAAAAACCCATATTGGCAGGCCAACAGGCAATGTGCACATGCATGCAATGTGTACACACTCAGAAGCACCACCACCACATACATGCAGAAGCACCCATTAGAGCAATGGCACCCAAGCAATTCACATGAAATGTCGAACTCTGGGGACACACAATGTCGCATGAGTGTAATGCAAGCCCCAGGCATGTCTGCTAGATGACTAACAACATGTCATTACATTTCCAACAGAAACATAGTTCACAGACAGTTAAGAATCCGGACCCCCAAGTGCAGCCACATCAACTGCCCCATCCATGCACAGGCCAAACCACTCACCAGCAGTAGAAAGCAGCAGGGCCACTACCAGCACCAACTCCCCTACCACCACCGTGGACATACCATCAAGTCCTGAGGGGGACACAACACCCATGCCAGCGGTCAGTGCCCTCCCACAGCCAGGCAAGTGACACAGCTGTCACTGCAGCTCCCAATGCATGCCACAGCCACCGCCGGATGTGGCACACGCTCTGACCATCACAGCAGTGGTACACAGTACCCAGGGAGCCGGCACGCCATCATCCCCATCGCATGGAGTGCACCAACTGGCACATCACGGAAGAGCTCATGTCCCTTCCACTTCCACTTAAGAGGAAGAGATGGAGGACGGCGATACTACACCATGCTTCAGCCCGGCCAAGAAACAAAGCCCACACAGCCCACCACCAGTGCCTGAGACCAACATGCACACAATACGTGCAAGGCTGAACACCATTGAGAGGCAGCAAGCAGACATCCACTGACATACACACACTTGGGGGCCAGCAGCTGCAAGAAATGCAGGCCAGGCATGACTGCCTGCAGGGGATCACCCACAGGATTACCCGCTCACCTGGCCATGCCACTGCAGCCATGGTAACACTGGGGCAGGGAGTGCGTGAGCACACTGATTCTTCCTCAGGGGTCTGAGCCTTCCACTTCTGTTACCCCAGGAGATGGCTTCCTACCAAGCACCCCAAGGCGCTGCTCACTGTCAACCTCACCTCCAAGGAACAGGAGCAGGCCCCCAAGGTCAAGCGGGCCAGGAAATGACATTTGGAGACTGCAGGGGTGTACTGTATGTGGTTGTTTGGGGAGGGTAATTCTGAGGGTGGGTGTTTTAGGGAGGGTGTGTTTGTGGGTGTTTTTTTTTGGAAGGGTGTGTTTGAGAGTGGGTGCTTTGGGGAGGGTGATTCTGAGGTTGGGCGTTTTAGGGAGCATGTGTTTGAGGGTGAGTGTTTTGGGGAGGCTGATTCTGAGGGTGGATGTTTTGAGAAGGAGCAATGCTGCTGTGGGGATGTTAGTTACACGTTGCACATTTTTTAATAATATCACTTGAAGTAATGATGGGACATTTTTTATGGAATGCAAAGGGAGTGCAATTTGATGGCTTCATCCCAAGAAGTTGTCAATAAGTTCTTGGTGAGTCAGTCGCCTGAGCTGGGCCTCTACACGCTTAGTGTGGGCATCTGTGGTACCGCCAGCCACCTTGTCATCCTACTCTGGGGTGGCATGTCCATATCTGAGGGCAGGGGAATGTTGTGTTGGATGCATATGTTGTACAACAAAGCACATGCCGGCTCTATCTGACCCACCTTGTCCGGCCTGTACATGAGCGCACACCCAGTCCGGTGTAAACATCGGAAGAGGGCCTTCCACAGGTCAAAGGTGCGCTCAATTGTCACCCTAGTGCGGATTTGGCTTGGTTGTAGGTCACCGCCTGTTCCGTCAGTGATGTCCGGAACTGGTTTCAACAGTAAGACAGACATAAGTGACCACAGTTCAAGGGTGTTTATTGAACTTCTGCTGGGTTTGAAAAACGCCTATGCAAACCTAAATCTAAAGATGGGAGCAAGCTACGACCATCAAATAATAATAACGCAATTCTAGTGATGTCTTGTCAAAACAAGTGGTGTCTTGTCAAAACAAAAAGGCCTATACTAATAAACCTATTACCAATCCTTACCACTAAATACGAACAGTGTGGGAAACACTGTTATGTAAAAGAAAGAGTTTTCAAGAAATCATATGTCAGGATATTCAAGCTGTAGGCTTCCCTTCCCCACATTTTTAGCACGGGACAAGGTGGCACACTCGAGCTTAGCACAGTCTCTGGCTTCTCAAGCCCGAGGGTGCAGTTCAAAACTTCAACATCATGGCCTTCTGTGCCAAAGTCTCTTCTTTCAGAGGGCCTGATGCAACAACAAACAATAAAGTTCCTTTTTTTAGGTGTTTTACTATCCACTTCAGATCCCCCTCCACCGGGCTCAGTTCCATTTTAAACAATTTTCTTAGGATTTTCACGTATCCAATTTCTCGGGTGATTCACTGTTTACCTCGGATCCCTCTGCGTCGGGCTCAGATCCACTTTGACATCAAATCTTCTATCAGTCTCCCTCTGCCGGGCTCGGACCAATAACACACACTTGCTTTAACCCAAAACCTTCGATTGATCTCCCGCTTGTAGGCTCGGACCAACTTTATCTACTTTGCCATAAACTTTCTTTATCAACATCGAAGACTTTGGACTGTGTGCAGGATTTTACTTGATCCGCTGCAGGTCCACTTTGATTCACAATTCTTTGCCAGTCTTTCGCTTTTGTTAACTCTCAGCTGGATACCTTACAGAGACCTACAATTGAGCACACACGCGGTGCCGGACCACTCTGTTAAAGGTATTGTATCTTGGTTTCAAAGTTTAATCACTCATCTGCCATTCAACTTCACTCGCGTTGGTCATCACACGAGTTTCAAACCATGTTCGTTACAGCGCTCGCCATACGATGTTGCCGCTTGCAAGCTTGGCTTCAACACAGACCGGTCCTATATCGGATTTTCCCAACTCACTGGCTGTGTTGATTTCACTGACGCTGCTTTGTTGTTGGAGCCAAGGACAGTACCACGGCAGCTGGCGATTCTCCCCACCTTGATTAATGATGCAGCAGAGCCCCTGGTATCTCCGACACACAATACAGGATTCTTCAGCAGGGGTTCTCTGTCTTCCGTTTTCTATTCTTGAGGTTTCATGAAAGTAACAGTTTCTTCTCGAAAAGGTCAGGGGAACTTGCCTCCTTGCCATCCCCTTCTGTTTTGTCGTCTTTCTCCTCTTGTTAAACTGACATCTTGGAACTGCTGTTTCCTCGTGTGCTTTGCCTCGCTCAGAGTCTGCTCTTGTGCTTCGCCTTTTATCTGTGGTGGGAAGTGTAATGGAAGCCAGGTGTGTGTGATAGTCAGTAATTGCCTGTCCTTGCCTGACCATTGTATTGGGACAAGTCAGGTATACGGCTCAGGTGTTAGTCTGTTTTCTCTCATAGCGGGCTGTCCGTGAGAAAGGATTTGTGTTGTAAAAAGGGGAAATGGGGGGGTTGAGTTCCTAAATATCCTACCTGATAGGATGGGGTAAAGATGTTACAGGGAAGGGGATACCCCGTCCTGCCATCCAGTGTCCTACTCCCACTCCCACTCCCCGAAAATTCATCACCCAGGTGATCCCCCCCACACTGGTCCACCCCCAGGAACTGGATCCAAAAGCGATAGCCATGTCCTGGCCACCTGGATGACAAGTATCCAGATTCACCTGTAAGGGGAATAGGAATGGGTGTACACCATGGTGATCTGTGGAAGAATTGCCTGTAACAACAGCATCTCAATTGCCTGTCCATGCATGTAGTGGGATGTGTAATGTTGAATTCTGGTACCTGTAGTCTATTGTGTGGGGCTGGCCTGTTGGGAAGCATGTCTTGGCCATTCACTGATGAATGGTGGGTCATGCCCTAGTCCTGTGGGTTGCTGCCTGTCATGTGTTGGGTTTGGTATGGTCCTGGATGTATCGCTATGTGTGTGTTTCCCCCCCATTGCATGTCACCTGTACAGCAAGGTTAGTGTGATGGTACATGTACTCACCCAATATCCAGGTCCGTTGGACTGTATGCCCCTCCATGAACGCTGGCAGCATGCTGTTCTGCAGGACCACAGCACCATGTGTTGATCCTGAGAACTGGGCACAGCAGTGGTTGATTGTGAGGTCAGAATCACAGGTGACCTGGATATTTAGTGAATGAACTGCTTCTGGTTCCTGTAGACTTCCTCCGAGGTCTGGGGTGTCACCAGTTCTATAGGTGTGTAATCCAGGGATGCCACCAAATTGGGCATGCAGGCAATGGCAATCAACCTTTCCTTCATGGCATGGCATTCAGATGTGCCATGGTGGTGGGGAATGCAATGTGCTGCCGCGCATGGCGCAGGAGTGCGTTCAGCACCTGACTTTGCACTATGGAGAACGCAGGCTGCGAAATGCCATGCAGCTGGCTCACTGTGTGTTGGGAAGTGCCGTGCCATGGAAGTGCAAGTCTAACACCAGCTTTACCAGCAGTAATATGGCTGTCCTGATGCCGATCCTGCTCCCTATGTCTTTGGGGATCAAGTTGAGGAGATCTGCAATGCTCTTCCTGTTGAGGCAGTACACAGTGATGATTTGCATGTCAATGAGAGTCTATGGTGTGGCCCTTACACAGGGTGTGGGCGCAAGCCCTTCCTGGCATCTCCTCCTTGCAATCCTCCTCCTACTCTTCACTTTCTCTTGATCCCTCTGGTGGTTATCTAGCCCCTGCAGCTCCATGTTGGCCTGGAGCAGTTGCATGTCAATGCGGATTGCGATCTGTGGCAGCATGGTGGTGTAGGGAAGTGTGTTTGGGGAACGTGTGGCCTTTTGTTCTCTTCCAGGGTGAATTGGCTGCACCTGGGGCCTCATTTCTCGCACCTGTATGCTTTTACCACCTATTTTCCTGTGTAGGTATCACCGCCTTGCTTTTGCCATTATTACCGGCAAATATCAGCAGGTATTACCGGAAAATCCAATCTTGTGATATGCCAGCGATACCATTGTGCCTTTATTATTGGCGCAGGTTTACGGCCCATCCAGTAGTTTTGTTGCTGGTGTTGCTGGCACCAGTAATTCCGGATGAGTTGATACTGGCGATGATAATTCCAGAAACTTTGTTCTGGCAAACTCCTACTTGACCAGTCTGGTAAAGTTTCTGGTAAACAGTATTATTGTCACTTTTACTATATACCAGTCAACTCGTAATAAGCCCACATGTTTGGTGGGGATATGCTTCTAAAGTTGGGAGGGTGCATGGTTGGTGGGGCAGGAGTAACTAACAGACAATCGGCCTCATTCTAAGTCAGCCAGTCTGGTAAAAAACTTCTGGTATTCGTAGATCAGTATTCATGGATCCGTATTTGCTGGAGGTAAGGCTGCCACCCTAGCAACAAAAAGAGCCCTCATTACTGGTGCCGGTAATGGCGGCAAATCCCCTCATGGAGTCCACGTCTGTTCGAGAAAAGATACCCATTGAGACAACCATACTGGAATGTATCCCCGAAGGGTTGACAACTTAAGGGAGGTACTCCCTGAAGGAATATGAGATGGAGCAGAGAAAAGAAGCCAGTGACGTCACAAACGAGTATGTACAACGTTCCGAGATACTGGCTGAAGAAGATGTTTAGATCCTGAAGAGACCAATGACGAAGTAAAGAATCAAGTGAACTTTTAAATGCGAAAAAGGAGATTACACATGCACAAAGTGCTGCAGAAAATCAACAATTCAATAATTGTACAGATGCTGAAATGCAAGCAGACAAAGTCATCATATAATCTGGCTATGCATAGTGAATAGGGCACAGGCGAAGCCGCCATTGTATAGAAGCTGGACATCGGTATCATGAATTTAGTAAGCCAGGACCCATGAAGCTGGAAGGGAAAACTGTGTCGCAGCAAGAATAAGCTGAGTCGTGGAGCTGCATGGCGAAGTTGCCTGGCCTGGAGTCAAGACTGAAGCAGCCAAGGTCAGCCATCTATTCTGGAAAGGAGCAAACGTGCGAAGAATGAATCATCTCTTGTTAAGGTGCAAAGAAAGAACACCAAGAGTGCCAAGTTTAATTCATGTATAGCATTTAAAACCTGCAAAATGGACCAAATTGTGGTCTCCTGTCATGTGAGCCAAGGATGAAAATAGAGTTCGAACTTGGAGTCATAGAACACGAAATTGAGTGCTCTCACTTCCATGAATTCTGAAGACAAGGATATTTTTGCAAGGCCAAGTTCAAAGACAATTTGCATGCAGAAGGCATGGGCAATGAGAGATGCTGGGCTAACTGGGTGGAGAGGTAGTGTCATGCCCCATATCCTTGCACCTGGGTCTGGGCTTACGTGCTGCTAAGTGATCCGAATGTTCCAGACCTGGCACAAGCGTGCCAACTAATTGTAGTGGTCCATATAACAAAGGACCTTATAATTTGAAAACCAATGAGAAACCGTGTAGCTAATGTTTCTGACGATGATGTTTTAGAGGTAGGCATTTGTTATTCACCTGATAGTGGGCAGCCAATCACAATCCTAGTTCCTATAGAAAATATACTTAGCTGTTCCCCTTAAGCCGATACCGACCCTTAGTAGGTATTTCATGATTGCCACGTAGTATGACGTCATCTCTGATGTATTTTAATATGTAAACTATGTTTTGTGAAAAGATTGCTGAGAGAACCTGAGCGTGCGTCTGTTGATGTTCGTTGTAAACTCCCTGTTTTAGATAATTGTTAATAAAATAGTACTTTGCCATCTTCCTGAGTTGGTTCGGTTATTTGAATTCAGAGTTATTCTGTGTGATCCCATCCATTACATATGCACGCTCCTAAAGGGCCATAAGCTCAAAGGTATTGAAGACCCTCTTGGCGTAGTATACGCTTAGTCTCTTATGGGTGTTGAGAAGCACACAACTCGATGAGACGCTTGATTTCTTTCTGGTCCTGAAGACCATCTCTCCTGAATCAATGCCTGATTTTGTAATGGTGCAGACTAGTTTGCCGCTTGAGTGGGGGCCTGGCTATTTATTGTTGAGTCGCATGTGGTTATTGCAAGCTCCAGGTTTCTTTCCACTAAAGAACAAGCAGCTGGGAAAGGCTCCTGATTTCTCCCTGATGTTATGGGATATATAATTGATGTTTCCACTTAGTTTCTCGCTGGCGTTGTGACGCACATGGCCCAATTTAGCACCTGGTTACTAACCAGCGTTGAGGAGGATGCAGCCCGAGTGAGCACTTGGTTCCTTACCTGTGTTGGTAAATATGTGTTTGAAGTGGAACACCTGCTGTGTTGAATAGCATGTGGCCGCATTGAGCACCTAATGTTGTACTGATAATGGTGAGTATGTTGTCAAAGTGAGCAACTGGCATCTTTCAGGTATCCCAGAGCTTGTGGTTGGAGTAAATCGCTGTTTCTTCATAAGAGTTGCTGAACATGGGGGCATGTTGTGAACCTGATTTATTCCTGTTGAGAGTCACGTGCTTGGTCTAAGCAACTGGATGTTAACTGGTCTTCAGGCAGAGGCACAAGGGAATGACAGGGGTCTTACAGGTTATGGGGTACATATGGCTTGTGTAAAAGCCTGGGTTCATATTGTTGTTTCTGAACAGGTTGGCAGTGTGTCTGCCTACTTTTTACCTGGTGTTGAGAAGAATGTGGCTGGAGGCAGTGTTGGATGTCTGAGAGGTGTGATGAGAAAGTAGCTTGTCGGAAGGCTTAAGTTATTAAGGGTGTTAAAAAAACATGGTCGGTTTGACTTCCTAGGTACTCACTGATGTTTTTGAGCATGAGGAAGTACAGTGCACATGCTTTTGCCTGGTGCTGTGCCATACGTTACCAGGGTGGGCATCATATGGTTTCTATTTGATGCCAAAGAGAATGGGACTGGCGTGAGCACTTTGTGTCGTATACAGAGATGTGGGAGATGTGGTCTGAGTGGTCTCTTTTTTTGTTGCTAATTAAAAGCTTGCCATCATTTTGGGACCTTGACATCCTTGAGTTGGCAAAGGTGAGTACGGGGAAGTTGGGGAGTCATGGGTGATAACTGTGCTCTGTAGTCAGCAGCTATTGAGACACTCAGCAGCAGTGGCTCGTTGTTTAGGATCTACTTTCAACATAGGAAGGTGAAAGTTTAAAGACGCTGCAACATCCGCCTCATTCCAGCCATGTTGATTTCAGAGTAGATTTAAAAAAGTGGCATGGTTTCATGTCCTCATTAGAATTTTAACTCTCCTGCACAAGAAAGTAGAACATTGTCATTGGAGATGGTCAATTTGATTGGATCTCAACTACACAACTTACAATGTGGTTATAATTTTTTTTTCATTATTCTTAATTACAAATTAGTCAATGAAAGAACTAGGTCACACTCAGAATACTGTTATAAGATTGCGATGTATTTGTTTAGTTATGCCTTGCAAATCCCAACAGAAACTTCAGATCAGTAGAGATCAGAGTCCGTAAGCACAATTGAGACTGCATGCTCTTCACGATTAACAATGGAAGGTGTTTACTCTATGAATAGTTCATTCGGCTGTTGTTGAAATGGAGTATAGAGTTACTATGAAATGAAGGCAGTGGTTTGGAGAAGCATGGTGCTAGCGACAGGGGTTTAGTGCTTGAGGACTGCTGATAAAAGGGGCCTAAATTGGCAGAGATGGAGAACACAGAATGGAAGAGGGAAATCAAGTGTGAGAGGATGAGATTGTATAAGTCTGGCAAGAAGCTGCAAATGAAAAATACAGTCGCCCCAAAGAGCGAGTGAATCGGGCAAATATGAGGTGCTAGTAGGTAAGGAGATTAGTAAGAAATACTATCTGGCGGCATTTACAATGTGGAAAAAGGGAAACTTATCCTTCCCTTTTTTACTATATGCCCAAGTTGTTTCTCATTTGGTACAAATCCGTCCAGCGGGTTTTGCATTATGGCAGTTCACAAATGTTCTCCATGAGAAAATGAATGGGAGTAGACCGAAAACAGAATAACATTTTCATCTTTAAACACATTTGTCCCAACATTTCTAGGTCGGGGGTGCATGTGGCAAACCTTTTTTGCGGGAAGATGTCATCCAAATTCATCCAGCGAGTCAAGATGTATTAGCAATAGAGTTTGTGGAAAAGTGCATGCACACAGTCTTCACCATATGTTACTTTTGTATCATGCTTTAGTCGGACTCCTATGCATTAACTAACTTAAAAAAAAACAATGAACTATGCAGATAAAATCAAGAAATGATATTCCCTGTGTTCACTACATTTTGCAAGCATTATGGTGGTAAAGGCACACTTTTAAAGCTACACATTGGAAGGTATTGTAACTCTTAGATTTGTAAGTGCCTTCGGGATCTTAAGACAAAACTAATTTTGGGTCAGTGCAATCATCATGAATAGACATACAAATAGGAACATAGCTGATGTATGCTGGTACACTTAGGTGTCCTAGTTTCCATTTCCATTCACAAACACTGTTCCTTGCTACTAATGGTCTTAGTCTTTCACTGAGAAGACTGGTCCTGTAAATGGATCCATCATACCAGCATTATATTTTCGGTGTTTTGGGAAAATATTCATGGTTTCTTGTTAAACCTTTATGATTAGGTATTCTATTAACTGCAGGATATATCTAAAGTGAAAGAATTTCATCCACAAAAATATAACCAAAAGCTGAACAGTGACTGACATTTGTAGGCAATGGGGGAATTGGATGGGTGGGAGATCAATGTAGGAATTATTTCATTGATGGATTGAGAATGAATTGGTCTTTCACAACAAACAATCTACAAGGGCATGTGGCTGGATGAACGAGTTCCATTGCTGGGTGCTTGACATAGTCAATATATAGCAGCTAATGTATAACGAGCAGTGGTGTTGCCAGGTCTGGAAAAGATCCAGGGCTACGCTAATGCCAGGACTGTCGGAACTCGGGGCTAGCTAGCCTTTTTGGTTGTAGCTTGTGAGCTTCTATCCGTGGCTACAACCAAAAGACCCACGGCTAACCCCACCCCCACCCCCGAGTACCCCTCTAGTAACGCCTCTGATGACTAGATATGGGTTGGAAAGGCGCTAACTATGGGTCTACAACATTGGGCTCTCCACATGTTTTGGACTACAATTCTCATCTACCATAGACAGCACACTCAATGGTGAGGCATCATGGGACTTGTAGTCCAAACCAGCTGCAGTCCCCAGGGCTAGACAAAGCAGAAAGGGGCAGCACAAGACATACATTAAACACACCTTAGAAATAACGGTATTTACAGAGTTATAATAAGATATAAGATATTGAATCCACTGCTGACAGTGGTCGCGGTTCATGGGGCAGTGGTTTATAGCACTATAAAATTGACTCTGAGGAGAAGGTGGTTGTTAAGGGGGGTCTTAAGGCAGCCACTGTTGCAAGGTAATTACTTTCACCTGGTAAGGTGTTGCAGTCATGGTCTGCTAGGAAGGTGAAGTAGTGAAAGTAGTACAACAAGGTACAGTTAGGCTGAGGTGAACCTGGCAGTGTGGAGTACCGAGTACAAAGGAGGTAGCAGCAGGAGACAGATTCAGGAGGTGCTAGATACCTAGCTCATTGGTGAATTTAAGATGTTTGAATTGCATGAGATTT
Organism: Ambystoma mexicanum; assembly: GCF_040938575.1. Classification (NCBI taxonomy): domain Eukaryota; kingdom Metazoa; phylum Chordata; class Amphibia; order Caudata; family Ambystomatidae; genus Ambystoma; species Ambystoma mexicanum. Next base: position 214,906,185 of record NC_090938.1, read on the forward strand.
TGCTTGGATAGCCTCCAGGTGTGAAGGTGGGGTAAAGAGGGGGTGGGGGTAGGTAGCAAAGGGCAATATTTTGTTGATAGATTCAAGCAGCAAAGGAAGAGAATGGGTTTGCGATGAGGATGAGGGAATCTGTGTTGAGTGTTATTGCAAAGAGAAAGGAGAGATGAGGGCTGTTTTTACATGGTTTGTGGGTGTTAAGCATGGCAGACATAGCGGTGGAGGTGATGGCATGTTCAGATTTGAAGGAATTAAAGAGAGCACCCTGATTATGAGCCTCTGGGATATGGTAAAGAGGTCAGTGGGAAAAGACATAGGAGAGGGGAGAAAGGTTGTGGCATTGCAGGCGTACATAAATCATTTTAGATTAGAGGAGTTGAGGATCAGGAAATGCAGTGCCACTCAGAGATGGATGGCAGATAACGAACTAGCAATGTCAGAGGACAGCACAGGGGTGAAGGGAGGGAAGTAGAAGGAGACTTTCTTGAGCATCATTGGCAAATATATGATTTTGGAAGCCAAAGGAAGAGGTATGTTTGCAGAGAAAGGAGATGCTGAATGGGGAATAGGAGAGAAGCAAATACAGAACATTGCAGAAACAATCCTGAGAGGAGGTGAAACAGGTGCCAGATGATGGAGTGACAGCCAAAAGGCTAAGAGGTCCAGAGAGTATGAAGGAGGGTGGAATGATGAACAGTCAATTCTGTATCAGCTTTGGGTTTCTGATGTGGAAGTTGCACTGTCTCCCCTAAAAATAGAAAATATTAAGCAGGGAGATAGCAAGGGGATCAGGAGAGAGTAGTAATATTACCTCTTTGAGAGAAGAAAACTCTGGAATATCATCCTGCGCGTGCAATGTACCATGGGATACTGCCACACCATGCTATAATGTGTGCAAGTTGATCTGAAATAAGAAGTGCAGAAAGACATAAACTGGGAGAGACAATCATATGTGACTAGAGACAGAGACAAAAAAAATATTTATGGATTGTCTGTCGGAAGCAGCTAGCTGCTAGGAAATCCTGGTGCAGCCTGATGGTCTTTCACGCTCTTCACATTGGTAGGTGCTCTGCTCAAATCTCTTCTCGTGCTCAGTCATAGACATCTAGGGTGCGTGGCTGTCAACACCCATGCTGCTCTGAACGGTGATGGTGCTCTTCGAGTTTCTTGTGGGTCAACAGAAGGTGGTGGAGGTGGCCGAGCAGAGTACAGCAGAGTGGGAGGTTGACTCTTGGCGTCTGCCTTTCCAGCCCTATCTTACAGCTCAAACTCCAGTGGCGTGATAAGGTTTGTAGTCTAGCTGTTAGCAACGGTTGCTGGGAGAGGAGAATCTGGAGGGTTCTGAGTTAAACTCTGGAGGAGCATGATGAGTGTGGTTTGATGAATCCCCAGTTATTGTCACTGCTTTCATGGGGAAAGCCCCTTTCCATGAGGCCAGGGAGGTGAGGCCACTACGTGATACTCCCCCTGGGGGTGGTACTCAGTGGGTGGATCTCATGGAGAGGGAAACCATCTGTGGCACCAGCGACAATCACATCGGGAGAAAGCAGTATTCTCTTCCCTCATCTCCGACCCCTCCTTCCTTTAACCTCCTTCAGTACCCTTTGGTCCCCCATACTTCTGTCTATCTTTGTAGTAGTGAGGAGGTTCAGTCCAAGGAAAAAACTGAGACAAAGAAGAGTGTTACTGAACTTTGTAATGATCATCAGTTCAGTACTGGGATGAGGAGGAAGGATGGAGCAATGAAGAATACCTATCAGAACTGTCACACGCAGTCTAGCTGTCAGAGACTCCCCATTGGTTATACGGAGCACATATCAGAAGAAGGACAATGTAATTCATCAAGCCAGCCCCCGAGGAACCGAGATCAAAGTTTGAATACGGCAAACAGAGAAGTGCGGGAAGCAGCTGTGGACGAGGACACCGGTGGGGAGAGACCGCCATCCCTGAGGGTGCTGCCAAGATCTGGCAGGCCACGAGAAAGCAGACAGAAGCCAAGTCTATGGCAGACTTGGGATGCTTTCAGGAGGGAGCCGCAAAGCCTGAATCGCTGGAGCTGGAGCGGGGATGCAGACAGAGAGGGAGCGGTGAGAGAGAAAGAGCTAAGGCATGCCCACCACGCAGTGAGAGCCAAAAGCAAGGTGTAGGAGTTGTCTGAGTAGGGGAGCCTAAAGAGTATATTCAAGACATGTTCATAGGTAGAGAGAGAATTAAGCATCCAGCGGCCCCCCTGTGCTCAAGCTCCAGATCGCAACTGACTGTGGTGGAATCCTCAGGAGCTTTGCAACATAACAAACATAACATTCCAACAAGGACCCAACACTCCATGCTCAGACACACACAGGTTACAAACAGCTAAAGTAGATCAGAATATATCTCCCTATATATCTCCCCCTTATATAACCATAGACACAGAGGATGAAACAGAAGGAAAAACCGCCACTCAAAATTTGTAACAACCACAAACCCAATACTATCCTTCTGAAGTCACCTACCAAGCAAACCGATCCAAGCATCAAAGCTTTTTCCCTCCAGAGCACACTAAAATAGCTAACCACATAGCTATGCCGCCACAAGCACCAACAACAGTACTATAGATGTCCTACTATATAACTCACACAAGGGAACCATCCCACCATCCAGCGCCAAACCCAAAACAAACTAAGCATCACACCTATATCCATCCAACTTCATCCACCAACAACTAGTTGTGCCAAAACACAAAAACAGGGGTCCAAGCCCCACTGACCGCCTGAAGGAAACCACACAACTCCACTCCACATTTGGCACCAATCAAACTGTCGGCATCCACATACCACCAATAGGCACACAACTACAGGCAAATGCATCCCGCTCACCACCTGGCACCAGAATATAAGGGCATGAACCCTCCTACAATTTGATACCACAATAGTCGGGCCTAACCATCCTATTAACAATTGCACCTTACAACCGGGCATCCACAAACCCTCACACCAACTAGTACCAGACCTGAGCAACCACATGCTCCACCTCTTGGCACCTCACCTGAGCAACCACGTGCTCCACCTCTTGGCACCTGACCTGAGCAACCATATGCTTTACCTCTTGGCACCTGACCTGAGCAACCATATGCTTCTCCTCTTGGCACCTTACCTGAACAACCACATGCTCCACCTGTTGGCACCTGACCTGAGCAACCATATGCTCAACCTCTAGGCACCTGATCTGAGCAACCACATGCTCCACACTCACCTGCACCATCAACCATACACATTCCCCCATCACATACCAGATAGACAAATTGAGCATTAAACATGGTAACCAAAGGTTAAGAAGTGCCACACTAGAGTCCAACATTTAAGCCTGCAGAGTCCATCATGGTCATGTACCTGTGGTAAAAATGTAAGGTTAAGAGACACAGAGTAAAGAAGAACAACTTTGAACATTTGTTTTGAAGTTCAGCAAATCACTTAGTTATCCAAGCATGAAAACACCTTCCAGCACCACACAAATCACCACATCCCTTTTGGCACATCACATGCCTCCAAGATTGTCACCACACATGGCGTCACTAACGCTAAACATCCAACATGTCTCACCTACATGCCATCTCTTTTGGCACCACCCAGCCGGGTAACGACCTTCCCACAAAACACGTCCACTCAGATCCATCTGAACAACATAACCAGAATCTAAAATAAACTACATGCCAAATTGGCACCACACATGAACTATATTAACTCGCATCTTGTCCCATTGACAGTAGTTGCCACAACCAACTAAACAGCTCTGCAAATGATCTCCGCCCATCCGCTTGATGGCTGCAACACTTTGTGACCAAATACATTATAAAAGCACGGGTCATACAGCGAACACCACAAAATTTGATGGCATTCACATTTCAAACATTTCAAAACATTGCAGCAATTCATGATACAGTTGTACACAAAGCGTTACCATTAAATAAAATATTTCAGCAAATAGGATCACGCTGCAGTCACACTCCTATAGATGTAACAGAACTCGCTTCACATTTCAAATCCTGATGGTCCGATGAACAGAATGCAAAGCAAATGTCAGCCAAGGAAAAAAAACAAAGCAGTAATTCGCAAGTCACCGCAGTCGAACACCGAAAGATGTGACAGGAACCATAATTCAATACACTTCCCTGATGGTCCGATCGAAAAACTGACTTCTTTTAACTTCACCCGCGTCACGACGTCAAAACCGCATTGAAATATATTTCGCTTTCAATTCCTTGTAATACGCAGTTGCGTGCTTCAGACTGTTCCAATGGATGCAAAGAGCACCTTGAAAGGTTCTTTGCTCAGAACTCTGCGTCACCCATTGCAGTACATACTATTGTTCCAGAACTCAGGAACGTATGCACAGAGTTCGTTCCACCCAGTCATGGCTGATACCCCACGTATCCTGGTAACGTCACCATTACAGTGTAGAGGGCAGCCACGAACACAGCTCTCCGGACCAACCGTTAACCGTGCCTCACAGGACATGGTAACATTTAATCATCTGATGATGCTGCTTGCCCTTTATCTTGCTGTAGCCTCACAACGCAGGTGCATGCCAACAAAGTACCTCAAACGTTTCGGCAGAATCACTGTGGGATTTTCATTTTGGGATTTCTCGTGATGAGATGGCAGCATTACCGTAAATCATATGTAGACTTGCCCCGGCCTCATTACCAGCTGTCACTTCACCACACTGCACAGCTCCAGCCCCTTCTTATTTCACACACGAGGAGCTGCAACACAATTACTGACAGCTTCTCCTAAAGTGCCCTGCGCTGCCCCCCCAAGCATGTCCAGGTGTCCCTCCCTTACTGATCATAGCCATGCAGGACAAAGGGGCGCGCTCACCTTATGGCCAGGGAAGGACCCTGAAAGATTGTGAGGAAACGGGATCTGAAGGTAAATAAGTTTTTATTTACGGAGCCCGCCAGAGCCTCAACACAGTGCTCTCTATCTTGATCTCCACCAACCGTCACTCGTTGGTCACGCGGCTCTCTACAATTACAATCCTGAGAGTCCGCGAGACCAGCGCGAGTGCAACGTTCTACTCACGAGCTATACACCTTTCCCCTTATGCAGAAAATAACTAATATGTCTTATAATAATGCAAAAGTTTAAAATGTTTTCTAGTACCTTACACACTTAGCCAAACAAACTTCAAATATAATATGCTAAAACGATAAGATTAAATCTCACCTTTGAACCATAAAACTTTGGACTTGCCTAACATTGAGTGCTAAATTTGGGATTCATAATCCCTCATCCACACAGGTTTAGACCTATGCCTATGTAAACCTTGTTCATTCACTCTTATACTCTTATCTTTATTTTCCACATCTATCCTTCCTCCTTTCACTTCCTCATCAACCACTCCTTCCTTCACTCCTTCCTCCTCTTTCTTATTGATGTCCACACTCATTTTTCTTTTCTTCAAAGTATCTTCTTTCTCCTCTCCCGCTCTTGCCAACCTTCCTTTTGACCAGACTTCCCCACCCTCCAAGACCACAACATTGCTCTTGACCGCACTTATCTTTTTTGGTCCTAGGAACTTACTTTCAACACATTTGTTCACCAACCTGGGATTTTTAACATACACTCTCTCCCCAACTTTCCATTCTTGTTCTTTCACCCTCATCCTGTCATCAAACAGTTCCTTGTTTCTTTCCTGATTCAACTTGATTAGTCTCATTATGTGATCCCAATCCACACTGACCACCTTGGCCATGCCTAGCCATCCTGGACAAAGCTTTGTACCTGGTTCCCTGCCTTTCAACGACACAAATGGAGATACACCAGTTACCGAGTGTGGTGTAGTAACATAACTCCATGTCAACATCCTCAACACCTCTCTCCATGGCTGTCCCGACTTCATAGCCAACTGTAAACCCCCTTTTATATACCTGTTTATTCTTTCAACCAGACCATTCGCTTTGGGATTATACAGTGCAGTCCTCGTGTGTTTTATGCTGTACCCCTCCAGAAATCTTCTCATTGCCATGGACACAAATTGTACTCCATTATCCGACACAATTTCCTCAGGAACACCCTCCTTAAGGAAAACCTTTTCCAAGAAACCAATCAACTTCTTAGTTGTTACTTATTTCACTGCTTCCCATTCGAACCATTTAGAATGGAAGTCTACTATCACAAATAGAAATCTAAGTCCTTCTCCAAGGCCTGCCACAGGGCCCATAATATCCACTGCGAACTTGTTCCAAGGTTGATCCGGTATGACATTAGGTATTAATGGAGCCTCTCTTACCACTCTACATTTGTCACTTGTTTGACAATTCCAGCAATCTTTAACATACTTTTCAGCACTTTTGTCAATTCCCGGCCACCAATAATTCTGCCTTAACTTCCTTTTCATGGCAGCTTCCCCGGGATGTCCCTGATGTGCCAATCTCACTAAGACCGACCTAATTGTCTGAGGGGGAACCAAACACCTACCCCTCCTCAATCTGCCTTCACACAAATTCAATTCATCTCTTATCTCCAACCAGGTATTAAATTTATTATCCACATCTTTTTTAGCTGGCCACCCTTCCACTGTCCAACCCTTCACAAGTTTGAGATCCTCATCATACTCTTCCTCTAATGTCCACTCTTCTCTACTGACAGCACACTGTATTTCCGCCACCACTGACTCCTCTTCTACTTCTCTTTCTTCTACCCCATCATCTTTCATAGGTAGTCTGGACAGGCAGTCCGCCACCATATTCCTCTTTCCCGGCAAGTAGCTCACATCAAAGTTAAAATTTTGAAGTCCTAAACCCCACCTGCTTATTCTTGGAGAACCCAAAGCCCACCTTCCACTTTCAAAGAGCTGCACCATGGGTTTGTGGTCTGACCTGACCACAAATCTTCTCCCCCACAAGAAATACTTAAAATGATTTACCGCCCAGAACATGGCTAATGTCTCTCTTTCGATGACGGAATATTTACATTCTGCACCTCTTAGCGTCCTAGACGCAAATGCAATAACTCTCTCTGCATTGTCCCTGTCATACTGCACCAACGTTGCTCCCAACCCCAACATGCTCGCATCAACCACTAACACACTTCTATCTTTAGAATTAAATCTTCCTATGGACGGTGCTGCACTCGCCGCTTGTTTAATGCCCTCAAACACAAACTTACATTCCTTTGACCATTCAAACTTCGCACCCTTCTTAAGTAGCATTCTCAGAGGAGTTGACACTTTGGCAAAATCCTTCACAAATCTGTGATAATATTCAGCCAACCCTAAAAATGATTTGACTTGTTCCTTATCCTTTGGTACCGGTGCATCCTTCAATGCTTCCACTAAATTCCTCTTAGGTCTCACACCTTGCTCATCAATTTCATGTCCCAAGTACTCCACTCTGCTCACCGCAATCTTGCATTTGCTCCTTTTAACCGTTAGTCCTGCCTCCCCCAATCTTTCCAAAACCTGTCTTAACACTTCATCATGCTCCTTAGTGGAACTAGCATATATTAGAACATCATCCTGGAACACAATAATGTTTTTTACTCCATCTAGTACTGTCTCCATCACCCTTTGGAATACTGCTGCCGCCGAGGCGAGTCCAAATGGCATCCTACAATACTTATATGTCCCAAATATAGTAATAAATGCTGTCAAGTGTTGACACTCTTCCTTTAATGGAATTTGATGATACGCCTGAGAAAGGTCAATGACTGAAAATACTTTGGCATTGTTTAGTGCAGATAATTTATCTCCAATTATCGGCAGGGGATGCCTATCCACCAGGATGTTTCTGTTCAGATCCCGCAGATCTACACAAAGTCTAATGTCTCCACTCGCCTTGGCAGCTACCACCACCGGTGACAACCATTCTGAGCTCTCACTCTTTTCTATTATCCCCTTTTGAAGTAATGTCTCTACCTCCATCTTCAGTTTCTCACTCAATTCATGAGGCACTGGCCTCACCTTATGCACTTTTGGACTCGCCCCCGCTTTTAACTGAATTTGGTGCTCAAATCCCTTCAACATTCCCAATTCATCTTTGAATACCATGGGATACTCCTTCTCCCACTTGTCCTTCAATTCTGCCACATCAATGGGTCTCTCTGCATTCGCTTGGATTCTGATCCCTAATTTCCATTGTTCACCCCATCCCAGAAGTGATGACCCTTCTTGTGTCACATATATTTCCGATTCACAGCTTCTTCCTTTATACTTTATAGAGGCCTGGAACATCCCCACAACATCAATTTTCACGTTCCCATATGCATAGGGCTCAATATTGTGTTCTTTCAACATTTTCACGTCTCCCTGCATGCAACTCAGGAATGTTGCCTTCGACATTAAGGTCCAAGGTGAACAACTGTCCACCTTCATGGTCACCACTCTCCCGTTGATCATGAATACGTCAGTGGGTGCACCACTCTTACTTGACACCTCCGAAATCTCCAGCACATGTTTTGTCTGGCTGCACAGTTCCATTACTTGATCCTCTACTTGTTCAGGTGCTCTTCCTCCGGTTTCAATGTTCTGCACCACACCTGATTCCCAACACACCCTCGCGAAATGGCCCTTCTTTTTGCATTTCAAACACGAGATATTCTTGGCGGGACAAAACATACTTGTGGAAATGTGGCGGTTGCTCCCACACTTATAACATCTTATTTCTTTGTTCGGGACACTCTTGCGGAAACCCTTCACAGCGGCTACTTCTCCTTCTCGCTTGTCTCCCTTCATAGTAGACATATATTTATGTGTTTGTTCCATACTCCTTGCTGTATCAATGGCCAATTCAAGTGATGCATCCTTTGATAATAGTCTTTCCTGTATTTTCACATTATTCGTGCATCTTACTAATTGGTCTCTTATAAGAGAGTCTGTGAGCACCCCAAATTCACATGTATGGCTCAATGACCTCAGTGCCGCGATGAAGTTCTCCACTGGTTCCTGTGGATCTTGTACCCTTTGGAAGAACTTATGTCTCTCAAACGTTAGGTTTTTCTTAGCCTCAAAATGGATCTCCAATTTCCTTTCCGCCATTGAATACAGGTCGATTTCCCCTTGGCCTTGCTGCACTAGATCAGGCAATCCATCATAAACACTTCTGCCCTCAGTTCCTAAATTATGGAGTAAGATTGCTTCTTTCCTTGCAGACGCAAACTTGTCACCACCTATTGCAATCAGGTAAGTATCAAACAATTTTTTCCACCTGTCCCATCTTATTGGCGGAGTACCAGGCTCTGACAGGAACGGAGGTGGTGGTGACATACTCGCCGCAGCCATTTTTCGTAGTACAAGCCAAGTTTATTCGACCAATATGCTCTTATGTACTGTTGTCAGTACCTCTGATTATCACACCTTGTTTTTTTTTGGTTTTTTTTATCAGCCTTCTTATCTCTCTGCCAGAATCCTCTGATTCTGGTATTATGACTCCTCTATATTCTCGGTCAAAATCTTCAAAATAGCTTCCTATAGGAATCACAGTCCTTTACTTAATACCAATCCTTAAGCAGGTTCTATCCTTAGGTTGGTACTACACCCTTCTAAATAGTTCCTAGGAATCCCGTAGATGGCACCTTATAAATTACTTCTCCTCCTGAATGTGCCTATCCTTATGGTTGTTCTCCTGGTTCAGTTCAATAATTTTCCTCTAGGATCCTCTAGATGGCACTGTGTTCGCATGTACCTCCTTCCCCTCTTATTGTGCTTAATACTTTATCCCCAGTCCCCTCTCCCTCTTTGTTCTTCCTCCTCACCTCTGTGTCCTGAGGGGGTCTGGGTGTGCAGCACCACTTGGCCTTTATGATGAGGTGGGAAGAGCGAAGAGCTCCTGCTCCACGCTCCTCCTCCGCCGCGGAGACCGTCTCCCTGCAGCTACGAACTAAGCTGCACAGATAGTCCCCCTGCGGCCGCCGCGGAGACTGTCCCCCTGCAGCTCAGAGACTCTGCTGCCCGGACAGTCCCCCTGCGGCCCCCCACCTCTTTCCTGCCGCTCGATCCTCTACAGGCGTAGGGGTCAGCACGCTGGATGTCCCGACGTCAGTTACTCCCAGGGACACCCTGCTGGCTCCGTGGCGAGCTCCGTTCCTCGTCGCCACTGAAAGATTGTGAGGAAACGGGATCTGAAGGTAAATAAGTTTTTATTTACGGAGCCCGCCAGAGCCTCAACACAGTGCTCTCTATCTTGATCTCCACCAACCGTCACTCGTTGGTCACGCGGCTCTCTACAATTACAATCCTGAGAGTCCGCCAGACCAGCGCGAGTGCAACGTTCTACTCACGAGCTCTACAGACCCCTCACGGCCGGGGAGGGACCGGTGGATGCCTCTGTTTCTTAACTCATTTCCGGTGGATGTCGCTCTGCTGGCCCTTTTCCTTTCCACCTCTTGCCTTCTGGTTTCAGCTGCTTCATACTCTGTTACTCCTTTTCTGTATGTTTCTTGCTGCTTTCCTCCTTTTCTGTACCTGCTTTCCTCAAGTGACAGGTAGCTTTACTGGGTTCACAGAATGAAGGTAAGTACATTAGGAGTACGTACAGTATATTCAAGACAAGTTCATAGGTAGAGAGAGGCATGAAGCGGTCCCCATGTGCTCAAGCTCCAGATCCCAACTGACTGTGGTGGAATCCTCAGGAGCTTTGCATCATAACAAATATAGCATTCGAACAAGGACCCAACATTCTATGCTCAGACACACACAGGTTACAAACAGCTAAAGTAGATCACAACAGTGAGGGCTTCAAGCTTTGTGGGGAGATGGCCAGAATGACAGCTGGATATTTTTCAGCACCCATCCTCGGACAATCCAGACACCCTTTCAATAATGTGTCAATAATCTCCTGAACATATACACTGAAAAGCAGGTGGGCCAACGGACCCCTACCTCACGCTGATATTGATGGCAAATGGGGGTGTCACTTCACCTTCTCGGCCAAACCGAACTGCAGCCTGGTTCTCAGAATAAAGCATCTTGATGATCGAAACCAGATCTATGGGGGCATTCCGACATAGTAATGTGTGCCATATAGGATGTTTCTCAACACACCATCGAACACTGGCCTGAGGTCCAAGAAAAACGCATACAACTTCATTTTCTTTTTTTTTTTAACCTTCTTTATATATAGAAGTAAAAAATCATACAATATAAAATCAATAAATAAAACAGGAATCATGTCATTAATATCAAGTACATTTTTTGTACAATATTTACAAAAGGCACAAAGTTCAGAAGGTTTAGAATAGGAAAGGGCGGACAGAAATCAGGAGAGAACGGGAGGCAAAAGAAGAAAGAAGGAAAGTGATAGAAAAAGAGACACAAAGGGAGAAGAAAGGGATAAAGAGGAAGAAAAGAGGTGAGAAAAAAAGGGAAAAGAGAAAAAAGTGATTGGATGGAATTCACACATACAATTTGTTAAAGGCATTCCAAATTGCAGAATATTTGTCTATTCATTTCGATCTCCGATAGCTTATCTTTTCTTTTCTCAAAATAATTGCTAGATCATATAGCCAACCATCAATTGTTGGTCTGGCATCGCTCTTCCAACACTTCAGAATCTGCTTTTTTGCTATCAGAAAAGCTCTATAAGACCAGAAAAGCTGATCCACAGATAACTGAATACCCACTGGGAATAGTCCTAACACAAACAGACAAGGAGAGCTAGGGAGCAATAGATCTCATACAAGCTCCATTCGCTGTAAGACTGCCTCCCAAAAACTCGCAACTTTTACACAAGACCAAAATATGTGCAAGCAAATACCAATTTCTAATTTGCAATTCCAGCATCTGACTACTTGCATGAGTTTACACTGTTTCATCTTCAAAGACGTCCAGTACATACCATGCACGTTTTTTTGTTGAGTGACCCTCGAGTTCAGATCAACCTTATATCTGGATTGTCCTGCAGAGATTCGACTCCAATCCCTTTCTAATAGATAGTTCAGATCCAACTCTAGAGACCACAAAGACTTACCCCATTCTGATGGACCAATGCTACCCGCTTCCATTAGTAATTTATATATACTAGAGGCCGAAAGTGGAGAGCTCCTGGAAAGGTGCATCAACGGATGATGCCATGCAGCGAGGCATTTAAAGGTGGAAGCACATTCCCAAAAACCTCACAGAGTACACAATATGGGCCAATCTCAGAAGCACCAAGCTTATATTTGAATTTAAGGAAATCAAATGAGAGCATCAAAATACCATCATGTACTTGCCCCAAACGCCAGATACCAGCAGACTGCCAGGAAGACCAAGAGAGAGTATGGTTATTAAAACGTAGCGCTGGGTTCCACCAAATCGAGGAAATGGAACTCGGCAGGTATTTTTTCCCAGAATCTACACAGCACTTTTTCCAATCTTTCAAAATATGCCTGACAAATGGGGTGGATGTATCCGGTGCCATACTGAGCAGGCAGTCCAAGGGGATTGGCCAGACCACATTCCTCTCTATACTTACCCAATTTGGGGAGCTAGCAACATTGTTGCTTAACCAAAAATGTAAGAAACAATGTCAGGGAAACCAAAACCACCCAAGTATACCGGCTTCACAAGCACGTGCATTGGAATCCTAGCCTTCTCTCCCTCACCCCACAGAAACTTTTGCAGAACTTTTTTTATGTCACGAGTCAGGACCCCCGTTAAAGTTAAGGGCAGCATACTGAACACATAAAATAACTTCGGAAGCAGGTCATCTTAATTACATTTATTTTCCCCCATAATGTAAGATTTCATCTTTTCCATTTCAAGCATAGCATTGTTATCTTTGCAAGTTTTTTCCTAAAATTGGTTGCTAACAAACAGTTTATGTTCCTCAATATTTGTATACATAGATACCAAAATGTATTCTCTGCCCAACTTTCCCGCTCAACTCCAAAGAGAGCTGCCTTTGTCTCCATTTTTGTTTGCTTTATTTATGGAACCATTGGCAAATGCAATCAGGGGGAATCCTAAAATCGGGTGTATCCCAGTGGACAGTAGAACTTCTAAGGTTCTTCTTTATGCAGATTATCTCCTAGTTTTGATTTCAGATCCTGAAGCTTCCTTCAAATAATTATTCCTAGTTTCCCCGACTGATTTGAAAACTATCTGACGAGCAACTATTCACTGCAACTCTGGTCTCTGCATCTTTATAGAGGGCAGAAAATAGCTTCAGAAAACAAGGGCCACAATTCACCTTAATTAGCACTTGCCGCAAATAAGCCCAACTAACTCTATCAAAAGCTTTTGCCGCATCAATGCTGACAGCAGCATAGGGCTCTAGAGAGTCACTCAATTAATTATTGCACATATAACTAATATTTCTATTATTACACTATGAATATATAACTTTTTAATTACTTTGTACTATATGTTTACTACAGTTTTGTTAAGAGCCACACATGTACACAATAAGACTCAGTGGCAGTTTCATAAACCTTTATTAAATCAGGTTCAACATCCAAAGGAGAACAGCCCCCGGCAGGGTCAGCACAACCGTCCTTCTCTCTTCTCTCTACAATCCCCTGCACTCTAGAACCACAACCTCAACAGTGAGATGCCTCTAGGTTCTACAGTAACGAGGCATTGTAAAATGCACTTTATGAAGCTGCATGCAAGGTGAATAACTTGGATGGTTACACAATAATAGGTCACACAATGATATGTACAGAATAGCTTGTTACTCATCCTAACATGTTTTTACTGTTTTCTTCTACAGTTATACTACATTCTATCAATAAATTATTTTCATATAACTGTATTAAATAACTATTTATTAATAATTGCAGTAACTGAATTACTCCATTGTAATATTGAGACCACTTGGTGGGGCTATTTTGAACAATTTTCCATAGGAATCAATGCCTTGAATGTTTTCTGGATAGGATAGGAAGGTTTCCCTGGAGTTCCTGTTGGCTTTCCTGTTCTTTTTTGTTGGAATGTTTTCTTTTAACAGATTTTTGCTTCGATGTCCTGGATTGTTCTGCAGATTGTTTGTCCATTTTGGAGGTTTTCCATTTGTTTTTTTTCTGGACTTTTATGGATTCACTCGGATTTACTTGTGGAATTTGGCACATGGGGTTTTGTGGATTTACCAGGAGTTACTGGTGGATGGATTTTCGGATTCTTTGTTTTGGATTCTTCTGTTGGTTCTTTTTTTGGAACGTGGATCATTTTGAACTTTTAATCTGTGGATTGTGGTTGGATCTATGTTTTGCCTTGTGGATTTCTTGGTGGAATCAATAGGATCTGGTATGTACTTCTTTTTGTTTTGGTTAACATTTTATATTTATTGACACACTGTTTAAGTAAATCAATTTGTCCACTTTCTCGAAATCAAGTATGCACTGTTTCAGCCTTTCTTCTGTGTCTCTGTACTTTTTCCTCTGTTTTGTGTTTTCTCTTTCAATATTACTTGTGCTATCTGCATATCCTGATTCGATTGTTTCATTTTTAAGTGTCTTAAAAAGCTCCATAATGTCGGATTATGTGTTTTGAAGGACTAATTTAGTCCATTGTGCCACCCTTCTATCTTGTTGTTTGTTCTGGCATGGCCCTCTAATACAGATTTGTAACAGTTCCATCGTTCTTTATCATATCGTGCTCTCCTTATCGACCCACTTCTTGTTAATTGTCCGATCCAAGTAGTATCAAAGTAATCTGACAGTGATTCTAGGTATTGTTCATTGTCTTTGAAAAACTGTGATTCTGTTAAATGTTCGTAATAATCCTCCACATGATTAATAGGTACAACTGCTAGTGAGAACAATAATTTAATGTTATGTTGGAACTGAAAATCTTCTATATATGTTGATTGCATTCCAATATTTTCTAATTTTCTCCAAATTGCTTGTGTGAAAGGAAAAAAACAGCCTTGTACTTTGCATGATTGGAAAATCTCTGTAAATGCCTTAATTTGTTGTAATTCATAATCTAGAACCATGATTTGGGGTAATTTGGGGGAAATATTATCTCAAATGAATTTAAAAATGATTTTGTACATATCCTCGGTTTTGTTTGGCATCAAGACATATATTAAGGGTATAAGAGAGTCATCGATCATTCCATGAATGTTGTACAATTGGCTGAATGGTTTAGGGCATACCTTGAATGTTGCATCCACATGCCAGATTTGAGAATCTTTGAGGTATTCCATGTTATGTGATGTGCCAAATATTATTAATTTCTGATCGTATATGTTTTTATTTAACAGTAAAAAGTTGTAATTTCTGTTATTTGTAATTCAGGTAATATTTTAATTTCTGTATATGTTTCGGGGGCACTTTTGGAAATTTGATTTTCACTTGTATTTGTTTGCTTATTTGACAATGTGTTTTCATTTGTGGCATTTGAGCAGCTACATGAAATGGTAGTTTTGCGCACACATGTTTATTAAGTGATCCACTTACCTCATCCATATTCTGATTTTCTCTATTTTTTATTTGGCTCATTGTTTTTTTAATCATAATCCCAGTGCCATCAGGTAAGTGGTTGTGCTCTATTTGATGAATCACCTTTTCACCGTGAGTGATTGCTCTTCTCTTTCACTGCATTTGTTTTTCAAATATTCGGAACACTTCCAATGTATTATTTCATTCACTTGCTTTTCTTGGTTATATGTATATCCCATGAAAGCCAGTTGTTTTTTTTTCCCATTTTGGAGACCACAAACTCTATACATTCTGACATGTTTTACTGACTAGAAAATGAAAGAGAGTTATATTATACAATATGTAGACTCTGCTTTTATATACTCAGTCTCGACCTTCTTTTTTTTGTATGAGGAGTAACTAATTATCCTGCCACGTAAATGTGCCTTCAGTGCACCCCAAATTATTCCTAAATTGTTAACCGGGCCCACATTATCTCTCATAAAAAACAAGATCTCAGAACTCATTTGCTTAAAAAAGTCTTCATCAGACAACAGTCGGATATCAAGCCTCCATTGCCTACTATTCCTCACATATCCCAGAGTCTTACCGAGCTCTACAAAAACACATGCATGATCAGAAATTGCAATGTCTCCCATCCTTGAAGCCTTCACCACACTATGAAGATCTCTACTCACTAAGAAATAATCTATCCAAGAGGAAGTTTTGTGCGGAATAGAACACAAACTATACTGTCTCTTTCCTGGGTTCAGGTCACGCCATATATCGTGCAGATCCCAAACTTGCATGAATTGCAAAAGACTCTTTCTAGCTCTATTCTCCGCATAAGACAGCAATGATTTCCAATTTGTCTTATACTTTATCCGGGGTGGTGTTAAAATCACCACCTACAAGAATTGTGCAATCTCCAATGTTCATTATGATATCGCCCATTCTACCAAAGAAGTCTGATTGCCCAACATTTGGTATATAAATATGAATGATTATTAAATGGATATTCTCCACTAATAATTTCAGTGCCACAAATCTACCTTCAGAGTAAATGTCTACTCTGTCTAAAGAGAGCTTTAAGTTTCTCCTAAACATGATAGATACACCTCTCGAATTAATAGCAAAAGTACTGGAATATTCTTTCACAAATACAGAATTTAAAATGTACTCTTCCTTGTCCTGTTGAAGGCGAGTTTCCTGAAGTAGGACAATATCAGCTTTATTCCTATTTAAAAAATAAATTAAGAACCCTTTTTCCCTTTACCGGACTATTAACTCCCTTTACGTGCCAACTCACTATCTTTACATTCTCATCCATATGGTTCAAAAAAGAAAAAAGAAAACAGATACTATACTGGACCTAAGCATTCAACACATTTTCTAGGGCCTCTAACCCATTGAAATTTTAGTCCTAATGAAGTGTAGTGACTAGCAAAAATAAATCTATAACACTTTCAACATAAATGTGAAGAGCGAATTCCCTACAGGAATAAAAAAAAGCAAAAAAGGAAAACACAGAAAAGGATAGAGAAAATACCGGAAAAGGAAAAGAATAAGATGGATACGTTATAAAAAAAAATACAACAAAGGAAATAATTCAGAGTAAGTAGAAACCAGGATATGGCAAAAGGGCGACAGAAAGAGAACAAATAGCCACTCAGCCCCATATTTAGTCAGTCATCATGTAAAACTTGAAATTGCTGAAATAGTTCAAATTACATGTCATCAGCTTAGTACAGTTTTAAAATGAGTTTTAAAATGTGAACAGAACAGGTTTAGCAACTCTATAGACAATCCCATAAGGTTATCCATGTCAACCTTCATTCCCCCGTCTTTGCTCTCACCCCCACACCTCTGCCACTCCCTCACCTCTGCCACTTCCTACCAATGTCAACTAAGCGGGGGAGGGGGGGTTAAATGTCATCTGACCTAATGAGTATCTAACAATTCAAACACATTGCAGATTCTTTAATAGCAATAAAACGCTCACCCCGAGAACAGTACCATGCCATATGATTGATTCTAAAGCCAGATTAAAGGCTGGCTGCTAAGAGTCCCACATCACCACCTTTAGTGCAGGCTTTGGCAATATTGACACCCCCTGAAATCCAGTACCCATCAACAGCACTCTATATCAATTTGTGATGTCCAATACTTGAGCGCACACCGCACGTTTCTAATGAAACTTACGTAACAAAACATTTCTGATTGCTGGTTCGTGAGTACAGTGCCAGCGAGCAGTGGACCTTTTGTTTTGCTGTGGGTTCGGAGGTCGTGGTGGACAGTACACAGTCCAGGGATAGAAGAGGCAAGGACACATTTTTCAAATTCAAGGAGTCAGTTCGTGTTTCCTTACACTTTCCCTCTAGGTTTCTCAGTCCTGAAGCCACAGAACCACCTCAATAGAGCACCCTTGTGCACAGGACACATCAGTAGTAAATACCGCCTGGTGGAAAAATCTACAAGCAATGAATTACCCCAAACCCAGAATTCATTAGATCATGGATTGACACACCACCACAGCCGTGGAGTCATGGATTGGGAGCTATTCCTTCTCTGCCTCAGTTTCTTAAATGTTGCCCTCAAAGCACCTGCATGTAAGCAGTATTTGTCACCTGTAGTGTTTCTGGAAACTCCCAACTATCCAACATGTAAGACAAGGATGGTTACAACACATGACAGACAGCATGAAAGGCGCAGCAAGCAACTCGAGCCGACTTCAGATGTTAGGCTCCAGCCGTCAGTAGAGATGCCAACTTCCACCGTGCCACTGCATGAGCCAAATGCATGTGTTGCCAAACTGCGGCCCTGATAACCCGATCACAGATCCATCAAATATACCTGCCTCTGCAATCCCACAATAGTCTGCCACCAAATGTAACCTGTCACCATTAGCCAACAATGATGGCCTTGCCATATGGAGGGTGGGACCTAGACACACGGTCCAGAACGAATGCATTAGCACACACCATTACAGTGTAGTTCCATGCAACATTGTTTACTTCATTCTTGCTAATCCGAAGGTTTGCGTGCTATCAGTACCAACCCCACAGATGTAGCCCTCATCCAACCCCATTCAACCCACAGCCACATGCAGCATCTTGCTTTCATATCCTGCCCCAAATTATAGCCATCTATATGCGTGTGCGTATGTTTCAGAGAAGTTTTTTCAATCTGGACCAGCATATTCCAAGTCAGGCTTTGTGTGATATTCTCTGTCGTTTCCCATAGTTAGTTCTCCAGAGATAAGAGCCTGGTTTGAAGCAGCCGGTACATGCAATGTCAGGATCAAGGGCTCCTCCTGCATCCTGTGGCCGTACAAAATCGGCTACCATGGATCATTCCCAGAGACTAAAGTCCACTCCTGTTTCCTCCCAGCATTACGGTCTCATTAGCATTATGTGGCATCCTTATAACGTGTTCTGTGTCAATATCACAGCCGGGAACTTGACTGAATACGTAGAAGTAAAGATATCGCGCGACAGTGAAGGATTTGCCTAGGCATATGTAATAAATAGTTTAGGATTACGAGAAGTTCGTTAATATGCACCCAGCTCTCAAACACTCACCGATACAGGCTGCTTCACTGCTGCCCTGCAGTTTGGAGTCCTGTCGGAGCAACACTCCATTCAAACACTCAACAGCTTGTTGATTGGATTACCAGCACAGATCACATGGCTCCCCCGTGGTTGAATATCATCCGGCCGTACACCAGCGCGTAAACGGCAGCCTCAAGTCTCCACTGAAAGAAGGCCCACAATTCCTTTAGGCTGTACGCAAACATCTGGGCTACAAGCACCGAGGCGAACCACTAGAGGAAAGGCCATATGCTCAGTCATCAAAGGCTTGTGTCACTGAAAATATTCAACTGTATTTCTGTAACGGCAACAGTCCTTTAAAAACAGATGATGCAACATATTCTTACATTAAAAAAAGAAGGAAGTTAAACAAAAATACATTTTCAGAGTGAATATAAATTAAAGCTTCAGTAAGCAGGAATCAGTTTTC
This sequence comes from Ambystoma mexicanum, assembly GCF_040938575.1. Lineage (NCBI taxonomy): Eukaryota > Metazoa > Chordata > Amphibia > Caudata > Ambystomatidae > Ambystoma > Ambystoma mexicanum. The sequence goes on from NC_090938.1 coordinate 214,925,525, forward strand.
GATCTTGCAAATGGAGGTTTTCCTTTTTTCCCCACATTAGGAGTATTTAAAAAGCTCATTGCCTTGCAGTGATCAGTAAAGGTGTCCAATCCACAATGAGCTTGAATATTGCTGGATAAATCATGCAATGAACAAAATGCCTCTCCCATGCCAGTCGCTTTGAGTCCAGAAATGGGTTTCTCTGAGCTGCAATATCACTACTATAGTCATTAAAAACATTATCTTATGGTCATTCCACTTCAGATCACCCAGTTCCCTTTCTTTTTTAAGCAGAAGTTCCTCAGTGGGAAATCTGACCAATTTCACAAGAAAAGCCCTGGGGGTTGGCCCGGTGCAGGTTTAGGAGCCAGGGTACAGTGTGCCCTCTCAATTTCCAACAATTCTCCAAGCTGCAGCTTCAGTAATTTGGGCGTTTTTTATAAAAATTCAACGGGGCACCCATTTTCAGCATCTTCAGGAAAGCCAGTTAATCTCAGGTTTGAGCGTCTAGAATAATTTTCTTGTTCAGAGATCTTTTTCTGTGCAGCATCCAGGCGCAGGGTCAGCTGAGAGACTTTTTCTTCCAGAGCATGAAGGCGATCATTAGAGTCAGAGACCCTAGTTTCCATTAATTCTGTTCTCTTTTTAACCAGGGCTTGGTCATTCTTCATCTCCAAGACAGTCTGCTTTATTTTTTCCAATGGATAAAACAACACCATCCATAATCTCTTTCAAGTAATCTTCTGCAGATTGTCTCTCAGCTCTACAGGCAATCAGCCAGTCTTCCTTAACTCTCTTGGAAGTTTGGGCGCCTCTCATGAGGTTCAGGAGATCCACCCCCTTGTTTGGATCTTCAGAATAAGATGGGTCTGCCATCTCAATAGAAGCTACATCTGACAATATCAGGATCTCAGGGCTAGAGCAGAGCAGATCTCTCAAGCAGCCATCTTCTTCAGCTGACAGTTCATTTTCTTAAGAGCAGTATATTTTTGGACCAACAGGGAGGGCATAAAGCACTGATCTACTGTCCGCCTGTTCCTCCTAAAACCAGCTTGAAGATCACTGATAACATCATTAGAGTCTTCCCACTCTTATAGATGGTTCGAAATAACTTTCTGAAGATTTCCCAGCACTGTCCAATAATGAAATAGGGCGGTAGTTAGCGGGAGAGTCTGTAGCGCCTTTTTTCTATATCGTGATAATTACAGCTTTTAGCCAAGAGGCTGGTGTTTCCCACAGTACAAGGACCCACACACCTTCCTCATCCTTATATAAATCAATAGGGACAAGATCTGGCCCAGCTGCCTTCCTACCCTTTTTAAGACCTTAATGCTTTTTCCACCTCTTGTATGGTGAAAAATAAATTACTAATTCCTGGTGCTAGCATCACCTTTATTACCCTCCCTTTGGATGTTTCCTGTTCGTAACTATTATATAGTTCAGACAAATGAGACCGACAGGAATCACTTGAGATACAGTAATGTAGGGTTTGGTCCCCATTCAGTTTTGAGTCAGGAATCATTTTCCAGAAAAAAACAGTGTCCCCGTCCTCAAGGGCTTGACAGAGGCTGGTCCACTTATTTAAAGCATAATCTATCTTTTTGATAGCTATACGTGTTTTTGTAGTCAGCCCTAATGAGTCTGATTTTAACTTTATCCACCTTTTAAACAAATCTGACACAAGCCACTATTTTCTGTTTAGCCTCTCTACAGGCACCATCACACCAACTGCCTTTTCTTTACTTTACCTGTGTCAGACAAAATAAGTGGGAAAACCTTCTGATTCAAACTCTCGTACAATCTCCGGAGCGGAGCTCCCCTCCCTGCACAGAACACCAAGGTGATCCTGAATTGCACCATAAATGGCAGGTTTGGTTGCGTGTTCAATTATTTTAGCCACTTACAACCATGACCTGAGTGGAGATAATTTGTGATTTTGGCTCTGCCAGATCCCAAATGCAGGTACCTGATTCCCTAAAACACTGAGGCCCTAATTCATAGAAGCAGTTTGTAATGGCAAACCCGCATTGGAAAATGCTCAGTGAATAAGGGCCTATGGCTCAAAGGGTTGTGGTCACTTGCAAACCTCTCCAAAATCTCAAAGTTACCCACTCTTGCCAATCTTTACCTGTGTTCAATATAAAATCTATGTTAGACACACCATTACTACCGTTGAATGTAAAGTTCACCCCCAGTGCTTCTCTAGAACGTTCATTAAACCACCTTAGACTTAAACTCTAGAATATGCGGGCAGTGTCTATAATTAAGCGATGGGTTCTATTTGGGTGAACGGCTGTCAAGGTGGCTATGTCCCACGCCAGGTCTTGGTCTTCCCACAAACCTTCCAGTTTCCCGATAGGTTTGAACTGGAGGTTAACATCGCCTGCAACTATGGTATACTGCATTGGGGGATTTAATTTGTCCTGGAAAATACTAATTCCTGCAATTTTTCCAACGTTACCAACCCCTGTGTTCCAGTGGGTCTATTGTAAAGATTATACAAAGAAAAAGCTTCTCCCTCATTCGTTTGTATGGACAGATACTGAAGGTCAGGAGTGATTGTCTGACATTCCCCCACTTCCCAGCCTAAATTGGAAACGATCCAAACCAAGAGACCCCCCACTTGGCCTGCCTTTAGGGCCCTTGACAGCCAGGGTTGCAAACCATTGTTATCCCTGTAGCTGGACTTTTTCAACATCCCAAGTTTCCTGCAGGAGCACTACCTGGTATCCTCTGATAAAGGTGTTCCAGTCGGGGTCATCAACAGCCCTTGCAGTCCTGCTATATTGCACAACAAGAGCTTATATCCCGGTGGATTAGCTGGACTGCCTTTACTAGAGTGCAGTCAGTCGACCCCTTCAAGGTCACATAATGCCGGGCAATACACACTCCCCATTCAAGATGTTTCAGGGCCCCTCCTCCTTGGTCCCCAGACACTGATATTAACAGCAAATCCTGATGTTAAAATAGTGAGGGTTGTTGATCCCATTTGGAATCATGAAGTTGACATGAGTATTATTTTTAGATTCCCAAGATCTCAAAAACACCTGGATGTGATCCAGAGCAGTATTGGGGGTTGTGGATCTAATACATCTAACATTGTCTTCCCTGATTATTGAGAGGCACCCCTTAGAATTGTAGGCTGCCCATTCAAAGGTATAGGGCTCTGTAATAATCATGTAACAGGATTCCTCGCCCCACGGGTCCTCATATGCTTAGTAGATGTGGTCGGTCTGGGAAAATAAGCGTGTCGCTGATTAAACTTATAGTTTTCTTTTGAGGGCCCTGCAGATTGCATTGGACTGGGGCACTAGTGACCATTATGTTCACTTGTTTTGTGTTACAGGGATCAATGAAAGCCACTTTATCCATGTCTTTATTTTGTCATCTAGCTCCCTCATCCAACACTATTTTCCCGACTATTAAATCTTTAATTTCAGAGAGAATTGCTTCAGCCTATGAGCTTAGGGTACAGAATTTTTAGGTTCTGATCACAAAAATAAGGTGGTTGACAACTGGAATCCCTTGTGGTGCCAGTACTTTTAGAGGCTTGCTTTCTAACCACCCTCTTTACACCACAATGTGAGCAGAGAGAAGTTGTCAAACAAGTTGGGGAGAACCAGAAACAACCCAGAGGGATCTGGGATCTGGGTGAAAGAGACATTTGAGGAAAATCTTAGTTACTTGTGAACTGTGTTTGAGGTATCGCCCATTGTGTTTAACATCACAAACTGAACTTCAAAGGCCTATATCCAGAGCGAGAGGAGACTCCTGCTGTATGAAGAAGAAGCACAGTTTTTGCTTAGTTAGTTTAGTGTGCAGGATGGAAATAGTTTGGACACAGGACGGTGTACTTATTATTTAACGAGACATCCTGACAGAGTCCTTCGTGCCTTGGTTGAGGCAGGGAACCCCTTATAAAAATATAGCAAGATAGGTTTTTCCTTTTCTTTTATTGTATAATAAAAGTATTTTATAAGAAACATGCCACCACTGTGTCAGACTCGTACTTCTGCACCCTTACAGTGGTGATCCGTGGTTGGGTGGAGGTAGCCCCTATTGGTTTATCTATATCATGGTTTAGGAAAATCCTCAACTGCATTCAAAACCATGTAACGCGGGTTAGTGTGTGCACTAGTTACTCAGCTGCACTGAGTGACATAGGCTAGCAATTGTATCCCAGTATCACTGTGGTTGACATTGACATGTAGGGTCCATAAAATGTTGCTATTCATGTGAATTACTGGAGTCGCTACAGTGAACTGTATAAGGCTCACTACATCCAGATTGTGGGCAAGAGAAGTGAAATCTGTTTTAGCCACCGAACTGTGCATCGGGTGGTTGAATTAAATAACGGCGCAGTGAGAGCAAACAAGGCATTACATTGTGATGCCAGCTAAAAAGAAAGTTGCATTTAATTTATGAAATAGGGCCACAGAACCTACGAGTGTGGCAATGAAAAGTGCTATGTCAAACAATGTGACGGGTCAATTCGAACACACGCAGGTTGTCCTTTCCGGCACGGGAAACAAGATTACTTCATATTTCCCAGAGGCGGCTGTGGGAGTCTCTAATCAAAACCCTATGGCAGACAGCAGGGTTTGACTGACATCTGTCCACGTCATAGCCTTAAATCTTGTCCTATTGACAACAACTTCTGCAGAATCTTTGTTATTCTATGCAAAGAGAATGTGGGGTACCACCGGACCAAGGTTTTTTTTGTCCTGAACCAGCCTTAATAACATCTAAGACAGGGACAGATATGATAATGCGGGAAAGCTCTGTCCTGTCCGTCACGCCAGATTATTTGGGGGAGAGGGTTGAAGAAGTTGTAGATACTGACCTAGCAAATAATACAACGATAGACGGGGAAAACGCAGAGGCAGTTCAGTTTCACTTAAAAATTCTGTTGAAACTGTGTGGGAAAATGTTTGAGACAATAATCTTGCAAACAGATATCCAATACAATATACAAAAATGTTATGCTGACCAAGCAGCCGTAGAAACACCGGCAAGTATTAATGACTTGCAGGGAGGACTTAGGTGCTGGGTTGGGCAGGGCCTCGAGTCTACCAAGGTGGAGATACCGGGTACTAATACGGGAGATTATGAGCACTCTGAGATATACATAACAAGAAGGGAGTGTCTAAAGAGGCTTAACAGAGTAAAAGCCAACAATGGGAAACCATCATTGACTTTGGCTCAAGATTCTCCCATGGAAAATGTGCTCTAGGCAGAAGGTTGGGTAATCAATTCCCCTGCACAAGAGGTCATAGAAGTTGTGGGGTATCTGGAAGAGACGGGACCCCAGGCTCCGGAAATGAGTATGGACCCAGGACTTGATGACTATTCTAGCACACATGTGGAGGCGGAGGTTGCTAACATGCATGCCGCTGCCACACATGCTACTCTGCGTCGGGTGGAGAACCTGGGCTATTGTATTGAGGATCACAGCTCTCATAGAGAGCAGCCTCCCACTAATAACTCTGCTTTCATCATAACACATTTATTCCCCAATACTAATCAGGAACCTCTAAATCGTTCACACGTTTTGGGGCTGTTCGCATTGGTACCAGCACTTAAGAGTTCTTGGTTCACAGGACTTGGAATAAATTGGCTTTATAGATGAACGTAGGACTGATTCAAGATATGTCCATTGCGTGTCTCCCGCAATTGTAAACATGATACTAGGGCATCTGCCCGAGTTAATTTAGAACGGCTATGATATTGTGTCTAAACGTAGGGGGTGCAATAAAAGCATCTCGGAAACATGACATTAGAGTCACCATGACAAGAGTAGGTCAAACAGTGTTCTCTGACATGCCGCCTGCAGCAGAAAGGGTATCTATGAAACAGCCCAGCAGTGTTTGCCATTAAATCCTGCGCTGCGAAACTGACACATAAACCTGGCTACGTGGAATACACGTGGGTACAAGCATTTTACAATCTTTAAGGGTTTTTGGGATCTATTTAGCAGTGTGGAAATTTTTTGCATCCTGGAATGTTGGCTGACAACTCAGATATTCATTGATGGGTACAAGACTTACTGCAAACTGGTAACCTACGGGGAAAGGGGGACTCATGGTTTGTTTGTTTGTTTATTTATTTGTAAAGCGCGCCAGACCCAAGGGTATCAGGGCGCAGAAGATACAAGAAAACTTTAAGCTTAGGTTACACAGTAGTATACAGAAATACAAATCGGGATGTGCAAGTACAAGGTATACAAGTAATGGTGGGTACATACAATACTGAGGAAAAACAATATACAGCGAGAACATAGTTTAAGAGAGCAATCTGGGAGCTATTTACAGTGCAGGTGTAGTGGTTGGTGTGGGAGCTAGTTTGTCATCTTTTGCTATTGATGCTACTGCCTGAAATGATTTGCACCCGGCTACCCGAAGAGCTACAAGTTATTGATATGTAACATCTACGATCTGCTCCGATGGAAAGAAACCGAAAATATTATACTGTCCCTCTGATATTTTGAATGTGCTGGTGTTTGACAATTCGAGAGACATGATTGTGAGGGGGGTCCTAAATGCTCACTGTGTTGTGTGATGAATCCAACGGAGTCCTCATGGATTCCCCGACGGGAACCTGCTTTGATGTGGCCAGAGGACGGCAACCGTTACCTGTTCCTGACCCTGGGGGTGGCTATATGAGGGAGGATGACATGGAAGGAGAAAACTACCGGGGAGATGTTTTGACTTCATTGAAGAAGACGCAGATTTCCCCTTTCCCCATGTGGAAGACCCTCTAATACCGGAGTTCTTAATGGCCTATTCTGTTTAGATCCCCACCTTTGACCCAAACACCCACAACTCTCACATAACACCTTTTGTTTTCTTTATATGAAATCTCTAAGAAAAACATTCTAAGAATTAAAAGGCCAATGACATCCATGGACTCCAACTCCCATAACCACTCAGGTGCTGAGACGAGGAGGAGAATGGGAGAGTTTGTGCAAAGTGACAGGAAGTACAACACTCAGACTAGTTGTTATTCTAAGTCATCTGTGCGCTGGACATTTAAAGATGGCAACCGCACTATTGGATCGAGCAGTGCAGAAGAAGACATTGATCCCCGTGCTGAGGCTCCCGAATGCGAGGCACACAAACAGGTGCGGTGGAAGAGAGAAGTCCACAGGGACAGAAGGAGAAAGGCAGCATGCGAGCAAGAAGGGCCATGGAGATGTTGGAAACTGGGCCTGAGCTCCTGGATATTGGGCCACTCGAACAGGCAGCGTTCTTCATTCCGGGCAGAAAAGAAATGCTGGCGTGTGACCGTGCAGCCGCGCAAGACGCTGGAAGAAAGTTCACAAACTCAACAGTGGCAAGCGGGTGAAGGAACCACACCACAGAGTTGCGAGCAGAATCGGAGACGCTAGAAGGAACCAGTGAGTCTACCCAAAGCAGCTATGGACCCTTTGGCATCCCGGCAAGCACCTAGAAACACCTGTGTACAGGTGCCTTATAAATGACTCATCATATCATATCATAACAAGTGTTTGGTATGAAATTGCTGATGCAGAAAATTCCCAAAGTTTGTTTGAATGCAGTCAAGGCAAAGTACAAATTCATCACCCATAAGAAGAATGTTTGAATGCAGACAAGGCAAAGAACAAAGGCAAATCCCAATCAAGTACAGATGCATGAGATGCCAGTGTGGGGGAGATGTTTGAGCAAATATGTTTGAGCAATATTACCATGGACAGACATATCAAACACCTCACGGTATATGCTATTGTGATATAACCAAAGAACTGTGAAACGCAGTAGAAGTCCTGACATGCAAATTATTTTTGGCAGGAGAGTACACCAGGTTTATGCAAAAAATTGACCGAGATCTCTTTTACAAAAAAATATTTATCAGTTTATTTTCATAGATCACAATTATTAAGTGGTACAACACCAAAGGAAAAACACATTATACATATATACATAGCAATTCACACTCCACTCACTCTACTCAATCAGACATACTCACTCATACACTCAATACATTGTAAATCGGTCATATAATATGAATGACCATACAACCCAAATTCATGAAAATGTGTCTGCACCTCCTGAGTGTGATGGTGTGTCAGTCTGTTCTACAACAGATGTTATTGTCTGATGAGTAACTGTGCCTCACTTCTATATGTATGGAGTTCGGAAACATCATCTAAAAAATAAAAATGTAAAACCTAATTACCACCCATGGTCTTGCCATCCTCATTTCTTTTAAATCAAGGCACAGACACTTGTGCATATAACTAATCCGTTGTTACACAAATTGTACTCACCTCCAATTAGATTTTTGGAGGAGGTTCAAACCTAACCCTCAATGCTCACGCGACACAATCACTTCTCGGCAGAGCCTATCAAAAGAAAGGCAAAGGGAGATCACAATACTAACATTTTCCTCCCAGTCTCTAGTCAATTCCTACAAGGCTCGGCAGCAAATTGCAGTAAAAAAAGAGTGTACTCACTCACTTCTAGCGTGCACTCCACTTAGAGAAAAGGACCCCCTAAGCTTCCTCGGTGCAATACCTATAAACAAGGATATATAATTATATATGTCCACCATAACTCAACATTTGGTATGGATCATACTTTCTTTGCTCCCGCTTCCATGCCTTACCACTGATATCGTCACTCATCAGCAGCGTGTGGGGGGGGGGTTTGGTTGCAAAATCTTGTGTCGTGATCCTCTCACTTCTAGTTTCTAGTTAGAGCAAATGTTCTATCTCTGTCGTGCAGACTCGCACCTGCAAGAACACATATGGGGGATATTGTAATTCTTTTTAAATTAAACACAATGAAGCTCTGGTGCTTAACAGTTCCTCTCACCACACATATATTCTAGTTAGCATGAGGGCCAGCCCAAACCAGGACCCCACAGTTCTAATCCAAGCCCCAAGGAGAATGGCACCCTTCTCCTTTTGAAACAATCAAGTCTTAGGTTGACTTAACAACAGTCTCTTGCATTAGGGTCTGATTTATCAAAAATGCCCAGACCAGGGAAATGACTCGCTTCTCTTGGTGTATCTGGAAGAGCTCTGGAGACTGTTCCCTGATAGTGCTTTTGACAAGTCTTAGAATTCTCTTTAATTCCTCACAAGGGTTTGTGAGCGAAAGAGTTAAGACTTTATCAGCTCTACTTCTTATTGCTGGAGTTTTGTCAGGACTTTTTATATCTTGAATATCTTGACTACTGGGGAGATGACTCCCTGACAGTTCTTGGTCCTTTTGTATCTTGTACACATGTTGGGTTTCCCACTGTGACAAGGACGTACACTCCCAAGGCACTTGTGAGATTTATGGTTTCTCGTGTCATCACTGTGACCAGGGAGATTACACCAATACTTGGCTCTTGGTTTTCTGAGTATCACGACTGTGACGAGGGAGATCACTCCTGAGCAGCACTTGACTCTTGAATCTCTGTGTATCACTACTCTGACAAGGAAGATCACTCTCAAGAAATTCTTGACTCTTGGTTCTTTAGGTATCACTACTGTGATGATGCAGATCACTCCAGAGGAATACTTGACTCTTGGTTCTTTGGGTGTCATTACTCTGACGAGAGATATCTCTCCTGAGGAACACTTGACTCTTGAAGCTTTGTGTATCACTGCTGTGATGAGGGAGATCACTCTTGAGGAATACTTAACTTTTAGTTCTTTAGGACTCACTACTGTGATGAGGGAGATTACTCCCGGGGAATACTTGGCTCTTGGTTCTTTGGGTGTCAATACTGTAGCAAGGGAGATCACTCCAGAGGAATACTTGACTCTGTGGGCTCTCTGGACCCGACCCGACTTTCCTGCGACTCCTGTTATCTGTATCTTCACTGGGGAGTGCTACCAGTTCTTCCTGCGTTCACAGGTCGCTGCACTCAGCATGTCTTCCTGCTTTCCTCCTCTCTGGACTGTGCAGCTCTGCGGAGCTGTTTCTACAGTAGTCTCTGCCTGTTTTATGAACCACATGATGCACCTCGGAGAGGCCACGCCACTGCTGGATTCTTTCTGCTTCGGCAGCAGGTCGGTTTCCCACCGGCTTGCGTAATTCCTTTCTAAGAGGAATGCTTCGAGCAACGCAGGTTTGAATTTCCGGGCCCTGCAGGACAGACGCCAGCTTCCTTCGCTACTCTTCCTGCTCCCGAAAACCCCTAGTCCTTCCTCTGGTTTTACTTTATATTGCTGGTCCTACACCAACATAGTGTCAATGTTTGTTGTCAAAGCCTTTGAAGTTATCTTCATGACTCCTAGTCGCCACCTGGTCACAGTTCTTGGGTACTCCTTTCTACTATTATTCTGTATGTTTCTTTTGTACTTCTTCATCTCAGTTTTATCTGGTCTTGCAGATGCCATAGTAAAGACTTCACAATAACACACAGTGGTAGTTTCAGGTTGGGAGGGAGAAGGAGTCAACAGGGCCATAATCTCTGGGAACAAGGGTTTAGAGAGGTCCCCACGGGACGCAAATCATTATCCCCATGAGGGGAGTCTCTCCCTATGAGGTCCTCCCACCTTTTACCACTAGTGGGTAGTGCCTCAACTCCCTAGCCTCATAGGGAAGGGCTCACCTATGGGGAGAAGTGACAAGATCCCATGAATAGTCACACTAAGCGCAGGAAAACAACCTTAGAATAAACTTTGAAAAAACAAAATGTAATAAAATTGGTAGGAATAAAGTTTGCAAACCTTTTACTCCCACTTCATTTGGGAAAATTAGGCAAGTATCCGCTTACACCTATTTGGGTTAAGTGGTATCGGATAAAGGTGATTGCAAAGAATCGATTGCCACTAAACGGATGAAAATGTTGTCATTGCATTGTTTGGGGGTAATCAAAACCTTTGCAACTAACACAGCTGGCTACAGCCTGGAGGGGATGTGGTTGGCTTATAACCAATGTGTGGTGCCAATGTTGATTTATGGCTTGGAGGCTGGTCTATAATGCTATGGTACCTTACTACCCCTGGATATCTCAAACTCCACCCTTCGCCCATTCACCGCAGAATTATTATGCTGTTGCGGTTGGTCACATTACTGACCCTTGCTGTCACAGGCACCTGGCAGGACATCCCTGACTCTAAGCGCCTGTGTCGGTTATGCTAAAGCAAAGCCTGCATAGAGACTAATAGGCATATTATGACTCAATGTCAGGCGGTTGTACATCTATACGCGAGATACCTTACCAGATGTGTTGACAGTTGTGAGAGTATACAGGAGGATGCATTCTGGGACCATTGCCTGGAATGCGCTAGTCTCTCATCGATGCTTGCTTTTGCAAGCTTATGAAAACATAAACTCCCAGCCAAAGGTATCCTGTTAATTGTTCTTATCTGTTTAATCTAGGGAATGAGTGGCATGCCTGTAATGTATATGAAAAGTCATTTATGACCTTATGTATTGTATTGTGACTGCCCTGATTAGTTTTGGCATAATTGTTTTAATTGGCTTAAACGTTTTTAATTGTATATGTATGTATAACAGAATTAAAGGTTTAATTATTGATTTTATGGTGTGAAAAGTTAAAATGTAACTGTGACACACTTTAATTAAAAAAAAATAACTCTGAGTCTCTGGGTGCTTGAAGCAGGGGCAGAGACAGGGTAACGTGAGTAAAGGGTTTATCAATACTTTAGATTAGATTTAATTGTAATTATACTTTTATATATATTAATGGATAGTACAGATAAAGGGGACATGAATGTCATCAGTGCTTCTCTCTTCCTTTCTTCTCTCTCCAACTATCAGTCCGCTCAGTTCTTCTTCACAAGCTCCCTCTCGTTCCACCCTGTGTCTCGTGGCACATGCCACCCCATGACACACGAGACACTACACATCCCCTTTCTTTAATGAAGATATTGCTCATATTATGAATTCACATATTACGACCCAGGCGGTAAGGGGTTTACGCCGGCGTAAACTTCGCCGACCCTTACCGCCTGAGTACGAGTTCCCTTAGCGCCATGGCGGATTTAACACCTGCTTTTAGCAGGTGTTAAAATCCATGGCGCTAAGGGACCTCGTTGTTAATTACGCCACCGTAATTTACGGTGGCGTAATTAACGCCTTCCCCACTCCCATTATGCCCTATGGGGCAAAAATGGGAATGGGGAAGGGTAAATGGGGATTGGGGACTTACCGCCCCGCCAAGGTCGGAATGGGGCGGTAAGTCCGCCAACCACCATGGCGGAGTTGGCAACTTAGCGCCATGGACCATGGTGCTAATAGCACCATGGTTCTCCGCCAAGGTCGTAATGAGGGCCATAGTCCATCAAACGTCCCTGCCGTCTGTAGTTCCTGCCAACTCTTGACTTTTTTCTGGATGTCTCCGAATGCATATCTGCTCTGTCTGCCAAGGAATATGATCTCACAGAACTATGACTGAAACTAACCCTGGGTCTGTCATCATCATTACTTTGTCCTCTCAGACCATCACCACTACCACTGCTTCCACTCAATACATTTCTTGTCACATTGCATTCACCACTTTCAGCATGATCCTCTCCTAACACCATTACTCTCGCATTGTTCCACACTCTCCCATCATTGGTTTTCACTGCATGACTAAACACTTCTACCACTTTCACAGGTCTGGACCAATGACAGCCATTCTCTCTTAAAGGAACAGGAACCTTAACTCGAACAAAGCAGCCCACATACGGTTCTTTCCCTTTTCTGAAACGTCTGTTATCATGTTGTCTCTTATTGGACATTTGCTGCTCATCTCCAAACCATCCAGATCTACTACTTTGCCAGCCACCGCACTCATCCACCCCGGGAATAATTTAGTATTTGCCTTTCTCCCTCTACTTAATTCAAACGGTGAGACTCCCGTGGTGCTGTGTGGTGTGAATCTATGGGCCAATACAGTTTCTCTCACCACAGTTTTCCATTCTTTCCCATTGGTCCAGGCCCATTTAATGGCATCTTTGATTATGTGATTGTATCTTTCAACAATGCCATTAGATTGTGCGTGATATATCGCACATACTTTGTGAACTATAGATCTCTCACTTAGATACCTCTCCATTGTCTTAGACTTGAACTGCGAACCATTATCTGTCGGCACTTCTTCCGGGTACCCTTCACGCTCACACAACTCTTCCAGATATTCAGTGATCTTCTGCGTGGTGACTTGAGACATGAAAGCAACTTCCACCCACCTTGTCAACATATCAATAACTACTAAACAGAAAGTGGAACAACCCTCACTCCAAATCGGACCCAACACATCAATTGCAATGTTCTCCAAGGTGCCTCTGGTATGTCTCTTAACACCATTGGATTGCTCGCTCCCATACATACTTTGGCCCTCTTTGAACAAAGGCTACAGCTTCTGATCTTTTCTTCCACTTGCCGGTCACACCCAGGCCACCAGTAGGTATTTCTTATTCTTCGTTTCATTTTCACAATGCCTTAATGACCTTCATGGCCAGGTTGAATTATTTTTTCTCTGACGCCATCTGGAGGTATTAACTTGTCTCCTCTCATCAAACACCCACTTTGTATGTACAGTTCATCTCTGACTTTCCAGAATGCACCAACTCCAGCTTCTATCATTTTGATTTTATTCCATTTCGCTTCCTCCACATTTTTCATCACCTCTTTCAACACTGCATCTTTACTCACTTCCTCATCCCATTCCTGTCTAGATAATGTTTGATCCGACAACTCACAAATCAATTCTTGTTCTTCTAAACCTTCATCCACATCACGGCAATTAGTTAAACGTGACAGTCTGCTGTATGATTCTTTGAACCAGGAATGTAGATGATACTAAAATACACCCATCTTCCAATTCTGCTGGAGATCTTATCCAAACCCTTTGTGCTAAATACTTCCACCAGTGGTTTGTGGTCAGTGTGGATTTCAAACCTTACACCCCACACAAAACGCCTAAATTTCTCAGTTGGCCACTATATGGCCAATGCCTCTTTCTCTATAGTCGCATAATTCTTCTCCGCACCTTTGAGCAGCTTTGAAGTGAATGCTATCACAAACTCTCTCCCTTCATGATATTGAGTCAGCAATGTTCCTAATCCTACATCGCTAGCATCCGTTGTGATAATTGACTTTCTTCCTCTCACATAACTCTGAAGTGCCGGAGCCTCAGCAAGTGCATCTTTGATGAACTGAAATTAATTTTCGCACTCTTCATCCCATGTAAATTTCTTGCTCACTTTCAATAGAGCCCTTAAATTAACGGGGTAATCTGAAAAGTTTTTAATGAATTTGGCGTAGTACTCAGCCATGCCTAAGAAGGTCCTGAGTTGTTCTTTATTTGCTGGTGTAATCATGAGTCTAATTGAGTCTGCCAATTCCTTTTTCGGTGTAATTCCTTCTCCCGAAACGACATGTCCTAAATACTCGATTTCTCTTCTATTGATTTTAGACTTTTCTTTGCTAAGTACCATTCCAGCTTGATGTAATTTTGTCATAACTTTACTCAGTCTTTTATTATGTTCTTCATCATCTTTAGCATAAATTAAAACATCATCCTGGAAAAATACTGATAAAGACCTTCAGGAGTTATAAAAGCTGTTGGGTGCTTGGATCCCTCATGTAATTTCACCTGATAGTAAGCAGCAGTAAGATCCAGGGTGGAAAATATTCTTGCTGCACCCAGTGTCTTTATCAATTCCTGAATATTTGGTAATGGGTGCCTCTCCGGGATTATACATTTATTTAATTCTCTCATATCTATACACAGTCTCACCTTCCTTGAGCTTTTCCTGACCACAAAAATCGTGGACACCCATTCAGCCGCATCTCTCCTCTCAATTATTTCTTGGTTCTCCAACTTCTTTAATTCTTGTTTCACTTCATCTCTGAGTGCTAAAGGTATATTATGCAACTTTTGAGCAACAGGTCTGGAACCTGATTTGAGCAAGATTCGATGAGAGAACACTTTTAAATATCCTATAGTGTTCTTCTCATCTTTAATCCTCTGCATGTGATTCATTTCTGTTCATTCCACTTGAAATACAGAGTCACTCGCATTGGGCTCCAATCGAACCTTCAATAACTTTTGGTGAGTCCAGCTAAGCAGTGAGGTTCCCCCATTCTTTGATACATAGATACGACCTACTGCTTCTCTATCTTTGAACTTGATGGTAGCAACGAACCAGCCAATGACTTCAATCTTAGCTCCTCCTTATGCCATTGGTCTGACATCTACTTCAAGTAAATACTCTGGCCCACAACTCTTCCATACTTCCTCCGGAATCAATGTATATCTAGCTCCTGAATCCACCATCATGATGGTGGGATGTCCATTCACTATTATGTTTGTTCTTGGACTGTCAATCTGCACACCCTCATCACATACCTTAAATAAGCATTCTTCTCCTTCATCATTGTCACCAATCCAATTCAAATTAGGATCATCTCGTTGATTGCTTCTACAGCATTTGGCCAGGCGCCCACTGAATCTCCTACAGATTATCTTTAGTGCAGGGCAAGTGTTACTGCTCGCCCAATGCGATGGACTTCCACACCTATAACATGCCCTCAGCCTTGCTCATCCTCTTCCTCTCTGAGCACTCCGTCCTCTGTATTGATGTTCAGGATCACGTGTCGCAATTCTATACGACCCGAATCGCCTTTCTTTCTTGTCGGACTCATACTTCTCATCCGCTCTCATCTTCGCATCTCCTTGGTGAACTGTATTTGCTCTTGATAACATTTTCTTTTTTAATGCCTCTTATTGCTCCTATGATTTCTTCCTGATCTGACTGTACGGTACTGACTGGCGATTTAATCGATACCTCTTTCATCCTATTCTCCAAAGTCTGCACACATGTTTCGGTGTGTTCTACTTCGTTGGCTAGTCTCAAAACAACATCCAATGGAGGGTCCTCTGACCACAATTTCTCTCTAACTTTCCCACTTCTACATTCTAGCATAAACTGGTCTCTGATCCTTTCTTCTAGTTGTTGATCAAACTTGCATGTACGTGCCAACTTCCTTAGGGCCGTAACGTACTGTTCCACAGTCTCACCTTGTTCTTGAATTCTGTTCCTGAGCTTATACCCTTCTAAAATAGTACTGACTTTCTTCTAGTAATGTTTGTTAAGTTTTTGATTGCTTTTTCATACTCCTTCATGTCCCCACCTTCCTCTTCCAGGAGATCCTGCAGATCTTCATATTTTTCCTGTCCCGCCGGTCCCAGGCAATGTAACAGTAAGGATTTCTTCCTTTCCACAATGTAATTAGTCCCACAGACCACATTTGCATAATGCTAAAAGGACTTGAGCCACCTCTTCCAGGGCAGTGTTGATTCTCCCACTTCCGGTAAAAACATTTGAGGAGCAGGAACACCACGCAATGCTATGTTTCTTGTCCTGCCGACTGTTTCTGCAGTACCGTGGTTTGTTATTGCACTTTCCTTAACAACTTCAGATCACTGGCGTTTGTCATGTGTGAGGCTGATTGGAGCACTTTGATTGGTTGAGGCAAACTACATTATTCCTTATTATTGTCTTCTCTTTTCTTTTTATAATATAATAATAACACTGGCTGTTATAATAAGTACTGGGATGAGGATGAAGTCCAGGAGTTATGATGATTACCCATACTTTGCAAGCAATTAGTGTAAATATACTGAGACGAGGGCAAGGAGAGCGAGCAGTGATGATTGCGCTTGGATCACACGTTCATGGACAACCCAGCACAACGCCGTCTGCAGGCCCTTTCACTTGACGCACTGCGGAGCAAAGCTCATACGCGGCCCCTTACAATGGTATTGCCGTAATTGCAGAGTCTCCCTTTTAATATTACATTCACTCCGAGCATAGCACGGAGGTTGCAGCTTGCTTCTCCTCAATACGCGCAGGCCAAGCCGGTGGCGGCTGCCCCTACCTGCTTTCTGGCCGGAGATCCCTCTCAATGGCCGTATGATGCCTGAAATCCTCGTCGCCACTTAAGCAGGGGCGGAGACAGGGTAACGTGAGTAAAGGGTTTATTAATACGTTAGATTAGATTTAATTGTAATTATACTTTTATATATATTAATGGATAGTACAGATAAAGGGGACATGGATGTCGTCCGTGCTTCTCTCTTCCTTTCTTCTCTCTCCAACTGTCAGTCCGCTCCGTTCTTCTTCACAAGTTCCCTCTCGTTCCACCGTGCGTCTCGTGGCACATGCCGCCCCATGACACACGAGACACTACAGTACTCAATGCCTATATTACTCACCATACCGATTTTCATTCTTAACATTGTGTAGTAGCCCTTTACACATAACGTGGAGCAGGGTTGTTGGTGTCCTTGGCACAGACACCACAGAAAGTGCCTGTGCTGAGCACTGAGATGCATCAAAGGAAGCCAAGGGGCATGTCATAGTATGCTCATGTTTAGCCCTACCTACTCCCTGCATCAACTGGCTTCCATTCTCAGTCCTTAACTTTTTGTGAGTTCTTTTTCAATACTAAATCACTGAGAGGCAATCATTCAGTAAAAGTGGGACTGGGGACTGGAGAACCGTAGTCACTACAGGGAGATGAACATATTACTTACCCGTGTGTAGAAAATAAGGAGTTTGTCACTTCATAGAATATAAATTATATGTTGGTTTATTGTAAAAGGAAGTCCCCAGGTGGGCCAACCTCTAACAGCCGTTCTGCTTCGTTTATGGCTCTGGAATGAACATTCCAGAACCATACCCGAATGTGTGTACACAAGAATGTGGAACTATGTTCATCATAATAGCTATATACATAATAACACCTCCCCCTCCACTTTCTTCTTATAATTGAACAAAAGCAATACATAACAAGACTAAATTATAATAAACAGAGGCAATTAAAGGAAACCGTTGATAATAAAATATAGCATAATGCCAAAATAACAAAGATTAAATTATCTCAAACACATTTTTTAAAAAGGATATAATCAGCTTTGGAGACACTCTCACAAATGTGGTTGTTTTCAACTTGACGCCACCAATCTACATTGACGCCACCAATGTTCAGTAATAAATAAAATCCTGCTTGCAGTTCCGCACAATTCTCCTGCTTCTAGAAGACACATACTCGTTCCCAAACATCTCTCCAGTAGACCTTTGAGTTGTTTTCTCCTCCGCTGCATCACCACCTCTTGCAGTTATAACATCATCTCTTAAATCTCTTGAAAACAAATAATTGTCCTTCAGCATATCTCCAGTGGGTCTTTGATCTACTTTACTCTCCAATATTTCTCCATTTCTTGCAAGTATGACATCATCGCAAGACCACTTCTTGCCATCTTCTAACAGTACTGACTTCCCTGAACATTCCATCACTTTTTGAGGGACCCGATATTTTGACTCTCCTTTCATTACTTTCTTAGGTTCCTTTACCCAAATCCAATCCCCTTTCTCAATCCTGCTTTCCAACACATGTTTTTGTTTATCATGATATTTCTTATACTCATCTTGTCTTTTCTTTACTTTCCTTACAATTTCTTCCAAATTGATTTCTTTATTCTTTTTCAATACCAACCAAGCAGGTCTGAGTCTATTAGTGGCTATTCTTCCTCTCATAAGAGTGAACGGTTCTTCCTCTGTTACAGAGTGTGGAGTAACTCTATATGTGTTAAGTGCTTCTTTGAGTGTCTCCTTCTATGGTAATTTGTTAGAAATCGCCAATTGAATGATTTGCTTGATAAACCGGTTCATCCTATCTACTAAACCATTTCCCATCGGATGATACAATGCTGTTTTACTGTGTTTGATAGCTCGCTCCTTCAAGAAGTTTTGAACTTCCAGTGATAAAAATTGAACTCCGTTATCTGATATCAGTTCTTGTGGGTCACCTTCTCTGTTGAATATTTCCTCTAGAAATGTCATCACCTTAAGAGCCATCACAGTCCCTTCAACCACTCCACGTTCTACCCATTTAGACGTATAATCTACTAACACAATGAAATAAACTTTTTGAGATCCAAGCATCTCATAAGGGCCAGTTATATCAATGTCCAACTTGGTCCAAACTGAACTAGGTATTCCTACAGGTTGCAGTGGCGTGTTTCGAGTCTGCTTCCCTTTATCACTTACTGCACATGCAGTACACTCTTTAACCAAAGCGTCTAACTCACTTCACATATTAGGCCACCAATACGCTTCTCTCACCCTTCTCTTTGTCAGGCTTCTTCCCACATGGCCCTAATGAGTGATTTCCATTATTCTCTCTCTCAACACTACTGGTGGGATTATGCGATCACCTCAGTAAATGCATGTATTGTCACAGGAAATCTCATCTTTTATCTTCTCCCATGACTTAATGCGCACGTCCACATCTTTCCAACCGTTTTCAATAGCTCTCCTTAGATGTTCTTGTTCCGCGTCCTCCTTCATGGCCTTGATCCATTCTTCCTTCGAGAAACTGGGATGTATATGTGCTATAATACATTCCGCTCCTTGTTCTTCTGTTAATTCATCAGTATTAATATGATCATCATATTCAGAACTACATGGTAACCGAGAAAAACAGTCAGCCACAACATTGGTTCTTGCTGGAGTATACTTCACTCTAACATTGTATTGCATGATGACTAAAGTCCATCTCCTTCTTCCTGGAGATGTCAAATGTAGGTTTTTAGAATTTAACACATGTATGAGTGGTGTCAGGTCTATAGGAATACCCCAAATGAGTCCCTTAAAATGTTCCAAAATCCATTTAACTCTAATGCTTCTTTCTTGATGGTTGAGTAATTTTTTTCTGCTCCTCTCAAAGTTCTGGAGGCAAAGGCAATTGGAACCACCAATCCTCCCTGCACCTGCTCCAAGACACCCCCAAACCAATGTTGCTGGCATCTACCAATATCATAGTCTTGGCGCTATAGTCAAACATTTTGAGGGTTGGTGCTTTGTTTATCAATCTTTTGATCATGTTGAACTCTTTCCTGCATTCATCAGACCATGAGAATCTCGTGCCTTTGCACATCAAATCCCTTATCTGCTTTGTCTTGTCTGAATAATGATCTGCAAACTTGGACTCCGTCAGACCCAAGAAACTCTGAAGCTGGTCTTTATTGATTGGATCTGGAATTTTCAGAATAGTGTCCACTAATGCCCCCTTAGGTTTTATGCCGTCGGCATTGATACAATGACCCAGGTAAGTTACTTAATTTATTTTGACTTTACATTTCTCAATCTTGAGCGTCAGGCCTTTCTGTTGAATAACTTGCAGTACACCCAGTAATTTCGCATTATGTTCATATTCTGACATTGTAGATACAAGTATATCATCTTGAAAGTAGTGCACCCCTTGAAGGCCATTAAACAGATGATGCATCAACCTCTGAAAAACGGCTGCTGCTGATGCTAGCCCAAATGGCATTCTTTTATACCTAAATGCTCCTAATGGTGTAATAAATGATGTGAGATGCCTGGATTCCTCATCCAGTACCACTTGATGATACGCAGAAGATAGGTCTAATGTCGTGAAGAACTTTGCCGGTTTCATTGTGGTGAGCATTTCCCCGATGTTTGGTAATGGGTGTCGATCTACCCATATACTGCTGTTAAGGTCTCTCAAATCAACACACATCTTGATCGATCCATCTGGTTTTTGCACAATGACAATTGGGAATAACCATTCAGAACTCTCAATCGATTCTATTATGTCTTGCTCGCATAATATTTCCAACTCCTTCTGTAACGCCTCCCTGGTACCAATCGTTATATTTCTTACCTTCTGAACAACTGGCTTGGCACCTCTTTTAAGTACAATGCAATGCTTACATCCTTTTAAAGTACCAATGTTATCATTGAATAATCTTGGAAAGCTTCTAGCTAAATTTTCAGAGGTGTCGCGACTGTTTTCTGTAATACTTAAAATGGGTACACTTTCACCAGGATGTATCCTAATTCTCAGCAACGCCTGTTCCCACCAACCAACAATGGAGAACCCATTTCAGCCACATATAACCTGCAGTAAGTTCTTCTTCTTTCAAAATCCAAATGTACCCATGTGTAACCTATAATATTAATGGGTGTCTTGCAATAACCAGTTGCTCTTATTTTAGTTAATTGCAAGTCTCCAGCTTTCCTTTTAATTCTTTAAGGAATGTCTCCACATCCACCATTGTGTAAGGAGAACCGGTATCAACCATTACTTGCAATGTTATGCCATTAATAGAGATAGCTACCCATGGACCCACAATACCTTTGGTTGGTGTAAAAGCTAGGATGTGTACCTCTTCCTCAAATCCATTTGTAACTGCCAGTAAACTACTTGGACCACCTATCTCTTCTAATGCCTTTATGCTTGACATGTTGCCTCTTCCAAAACGTCCACCATTCCTCTGTACACTGCTCATGGAATGTGAATTGAACCTGCCTCTTCCTCTGTTGTTCCAGCAAACTTTACCAAAATGACCCACTTGGCCACATCTGTTGCATTCCGCCGAAAGTGCAGGACATTCCTTTTCTGCATTCATGTGTTTATACCAACCACATTTGTAGCATCGGCCTTGCATCCTGTTTGTGGTTTCTCTATCTTTTCTGGCACCCATACCAAAATCAGATTTGACACTTTTTTTTTACAATAGCGAGTAAAGCCTCTTCATCTTTATTATGTTCCCCATCATGAATATCTTGAACAGACTTTACTTCACCACACTCTGACTTTTTCTGTATTTCTCTCATGCATTTCTCACCCAGTTCCATTGATCTGGCTATTTCAACTGCTTGTTCCAGCGTTGGGTCTTTCGCCTGTCATAAGCGTTGTTGAATGCGGGGATCCACCACATGTAAAACTAACTGAACCCTTAAATATTCATCTGCCACTCCAGTAAAGTTGCACGATGTGTCATTCGCCGTCCTGTTTGGCGTTTGTATCCGCGTTGGCGGTTACGCGCTGGAAGGGCGAGCGGAGGTTCCGCTACGTGATTTCTCTGTTACGCACCCTACGGTCTAGTGGTTTTCCAACATGGCGCCGCTGGTGAGTATTTCTTTCCTCCTCTCCCAGCTATCGCCGCGTTGCAACCCCCCTTTACTGCGCTAGCTCGCTCCTTTGGGTTTACACGCTAGTTTTCCAGCCTTGACCGCCTCGGTCATTTATCTGTACTTTCGGTCCGCCTTCCCCGGACTACCTCTCTCTCTCTTCCTTCCCTCGCCTCTTTTCTCAGCTCTACGGTGCGCTGTTCTCCACGCCCGCCTCCTCTGCCTTACCTTTCGGCTGCGCTGTCATTCAGCCGCCCTGGTTCCTGTTGCTCCGGAGTTGTTTTCTCTGCTGGTACCCTTTCAGGTGGCTCTCTTTCTCTCCGGAGCCTTCTTTGCTTTGGATGTCCGGCTTCGCCTGCTCCCATCAGCTACTTGCCTCAAGATCTCCACTACCACTGCTTGCTCCAGATCCTCTCAAACCGCTGCACTCCTCGGAGGGTTTTTTCTGCCTGAACAGGCTTTTTCCCTTCGTATTGTCTGGTCTCGGGAAGGGGGCCCCAGGTTTGCTATACTTTAGCACTCACTGTGGCTTCCTCTCGAGACAGATACTTTCAACACAAAAAGGAGAAGGACTATCTCTCTCAAAGGCAACTGCAACCAGAGGACTTAGAATCAGGTGAGGAGAGTGGGGAGGAACGGGAGTTAGCGGAATCGGCCGAGAAGGACAGATTGCAACGCCAATCAGAAGAGATGTCGGCAGAAGAGCAGATACAAGAATTATGGAAGGCCATTCAGGGAATGTCCCAAGAGTTACAAACTGTTAAGGCAGAGAATGTAGTCTTGAAACAAATGATTACTGCCCGCGAACCACAATCTCCAGAACTTCCTGTCATGGCTCTTTCGGCAGGGAAGTTCGATGGAACTCCTAAAAAGGTCAAAGAGTTTTTGGAGGCCTGTTTAGTATATTTTACTTTCAGGCCCCGGCTGTTTGCCACTGACCAGACAAAGATCGGGTTCATGATTTCGAACATGACCGGCAATGCCCTGGCATGGGTCACTCCGCTGGTTACCGGGGCTAATCCCATTTTACACGATTTTGCTGGTTTTCAGACCCTGTTGAAGCAAACCTTTGAGAGACCCGAACTCACTTACACCGCCTGCGAGGACCTGTTGGATATCCGACAAGGGTCATCGGATGTTCTATCGTACATATCTGAATTCAAGAGATTGGCTTCGGGTGCTGGGTGGTCTGAACAGGCACAATTTGCCATATTCCGGCGAGGCCTTAAGGAGGAAATTAAGGACGAACTCGCCAGAGCATCCAGGCCGCCATCTTTTCCGGATCTGCTTTCCGCAGCCTTACAAATTGAATATAGACTGCAGGAACGAAGGTCAGAACGCCGAAAACAACGAACAACCGTTCATTTTTCCGATTCCACCGTCTCCTCCTCTCCTTCCCATACTTCAGACGAACCCATGCAGATTGGAGCTACTAGAGGACCTCTTTCCGCGGCTGAAAGAAGAAGAAGGAAGGAGAAAGGTCTATGTGCCTATTGTGGATCGGATCAACATCTCCTCAAGGAATGTACTGAACTTCCTCAGAAACATCAGGGAAACGGTTTCCCTCGGCGCCAGTAGGGACCTGGTTCCGAGGGGCTTCTGATTCATCCACCAGTCCCTATGTCTCTCTCTCTATTTCGGCTCCATATATTCCTGAGGATTCCAGGCTTATGGTTCTACCTGTTATTATCAAGGTCAACGGCAGAGCAGTCGAGTGTCTCGCACTTCTGGACTGCGGAGCCGCCGGAAACTTTGTCGACATCATCTGGACCAAAAGAATGGGTCTCCGTACCTTGCCTCGCAAAGAACATCAAAAGGTAGAAGGGGTCGACGGTTCTCCTCTCTCTTCAGGACCCATTACTCACACCACCGAGGACCTATCGGTTACCATATTTCAACATTCCGAGACAATCCGGTTCGACATCATTCGAGCTGCCCATTTTCCGGTTATTCTTGGCATCACATGGCTCAGAAAACATAACCCTCATGTCAATTGGGCGGACAATCAACTACAATTTTGTTCCTCCTACTGCAAGCTCAACTGTTTTTCTGACGACGGTATTCCTCTGATTGTTACAGGGTCTACCAAACAACTGGCTGGGGTTCATGCTCTACCTCTGTACTGTTCCCCTTACTCGGAGGTTTTCGTCGAAAGAAAGCCAGCGACCTTACCTCCCCATAGGCCAGAAGATTGTACCATTGACTTAGAACCTAATGCTTTGGTTCCCTTCTGTAGGATGTTCTCTTTAACTCAAGCGGAAAGAAGGGTTCTTAAAGATTATCTTGATGCCAATGTTCAGAATGGGCTCATTCAACCTTCCAAGTCTCCTGCCGGTGCTTCTTTGTTCTTTGTCAAGAAGAGGGACTCTACTGACTTGCGCCCTTGTATCGATTACCGAGGCCTCAACAAGGTTACCATCCGGGATCGATATCCTATGCCATTAATACATGAGATCATTGAAGCTGTTCAAGGTGCACGTTGGTTCACCAAATTAGACCTCAGAAATGCCTACCATTTGTTACGCATCGCCAAAGGAGATGAATGGAAGACCGCTTTTCGCACTCCTTTCGGCTTATTTGAGTACCGAGTGATGCCCTTTGGTTTGGTGAATGCTCCTGCTGTGTTTCAACGGTTTATGGATCGGATGTTTTCAGACTTATTGTCTGTCTCCATGATCATATACCTGGACGACATCCTGATATATTCCGGCACTCTAGAGGATCACAAAACCCATGTCCAAAAAGTTCTGGAAAGACTTAAAGACAACCAACTTCTTGTCAAACCAGAGAAGTGTGTTGTTGCTGCTACTTCAGTGCCATATCTAGGGTATCATCTTTCTGAAAGAGGTATCGCCATGGATCCCAGCAAAGTATCAGCTATTCTGGACTGGCCTTCCCCGACTTCGATCAAAGAGGTCCAAAGGTTTTTCGGGCTCTCTAATTTCTATCGCTCATTCATCCCAAACTTCTCTGAAGCAGTTCTCCCTATTACTTCTTTACTCAAGAAGGCCAACAATCCCTTTAGCTGGACTTCCGAAGCAGAACAGAGTTTTCACAATCTCAAGAATCTCTTTTGTACTGCTCCCATTTTGCGCCATCCTGACCAGAATAGACAGTTCATCGTCGAAACTGACGCCTCGGCCATGGCCATTGGAGCTGTTCTGCTACAAGTGTTCGAGGAACGAGAGCACCCCATTTGCTACCTCTCCAAGACGTTGACTCCCAGCCAACTCAACTACTCCGTACTGGAAAAAGAATTGCTGGCTATAAAACAAGCATGTGAGACCTGGCGACATCTATTGATGGGAGCAAGGCAGACCGTTATCATCAGAACGGACCATAAGAATCTCAAGGTCCTTCAGAATATGGAATGTGTCAACTCCAGGCAGGCTCGCTGGGCATATTTCTTTGCCCAATATGATCTGCAAATTACCTACTTGCCTGGTACCAACAATACTCTTGCGGATGCACTCTCTCGGAAGGGACCCAAATGTGAGGAGAAAAGACATACCCCAGAGCCGATGTTCCACAGGAATAAGATCTTAACAGTTGCTAAAACCTTTTTGGAAGAGGTTCGAGCTGGTGTTGCTTCGGAAGGTACTGTTCCGCTACTCAGAGGAGAGACATCCTACACCAACAAGGAGGGTTTGCTATACCTCAACCATCGTTTATACATACCTTCCGGTCCACTACGTCTGAAGATCATAATTTGGTGTCATGATTCACTCACTGCAGGTCATCGTGGGAAGCTTAATACCACAGAATCTATCACTCGTTCTTTTTTTTGGCCGGAACTCAAAAAGGATGTAGAGGACTACATACTCAGTTGCCCGGTTTGTGCCATGACTAAGTCCATTACTGGCAAACCCTTGGGTCTTCTCACCCAACCTGAGGTACCCTCTCACCCTTGGGGTTTGCTTTCTACGGATTTCATTGTAGAACTTTCTGTTTCCAACTCCTGCTCATGTATTATGGTTACAGTTGACACCATGACCAAACTGGCTCATTTTTCCCCATTGCCTGGCCTTCCTAAGGCTACCGAGATGGCTGAGGTTTTCGCCCAGGATATCTTCCATCTTCATGGTCTCCCTGACAAGATCATCTCGGATCGTGGCAGCCAATTCGTTTCGAAGTTTTGGAAGGCTCTTTGTTCTCGCCTTGGTATGGAACGTGCTCTGTCGTCTGGTTTCCACCCTCAGACCAACGGTCAAACTGAGCGCCTTAACGCCACATTGGAACAGTACCTTAGATGCTACAGCAATCGTCTTCAGGACAATTGGGTTTCTTTGCTTCCTACGGCAGAGTTTACTTATAATAACTCATTTCATACAGCCATTGGACTCTCTCCTTTCTTTTGCACCTATGGGGTACACCCAAGATCTCTTCTTCCCTACATTCCGTCGCCCACCAATTCCCCGACGGCTGAAGAGGTACTGCAGTCTATTTCTGATGCACACGTCACTGCCAGAAGGTGTTTGGAGAAGAGTCGTCAATACAACAAAACCCAAGCAGACAAACATCGTAGGCCTTGCCCTGAATGGAAGGAAGGGGACAAGGTCTGGCTGTCCACCAGGTTCTTGCCGCGATGGGTTCACCCTTCTAAACTCTCTCCTCGCTTTTTGGGTCCTTTTCCCATTCTTTCCAAAACAAATCCTGTTTCCTTTCGACTTAAACTACCTCCTTACCTCCGCCGCATTCATCCTGTCTTCCATGCCTCTCTTCTCAAACCTTTCATTCCGGACGTCCACCAGAGAGCTGTTCCCGACCAGCCTTTTCCTCAGGTGGATTCCTCTATGGAATATGAGGTCTCTACTTTACGTGACTCCCGCCACTACCATGGTAGGTTGGAGTATTTGGTGTCCTGGAAGGGTTACCCTAGGTCGGAGGACTCGTGGGAACCGGCTTCCAACATTCATGCCCCTCGGTTGTTGGCTCAGTTTCATGCCCGCTTCCCCTTTAAGCCGGGGGTCCTACGCTCTAGGAGGGGGCATACTGTCATTCGCCGTCCTGTTTGGCGTTTGTATCCGCGTTGGCGGTTACGCGCTGGAAGGGTGAGCGGAGGTTCCGCTACGTGATTTCTCTGTTACGCACCCTACGGTCTAGTGGTTTTCCAACATGGCGCCGCTGGTGAGTATTTCTTTCCTCCTCTCCCAGCTATCGCCGCGTTGCAACCCCCCTTTACTGCGCTAGCTCGCTCCTTTTGGTTTACACGCTAGTTTTTCAGCCTTGACCGCCTCGGTCATTTATCTGTACTTTCGGTCCGCCTTCCCCGGACTACCTCTCTCTCTCTTCCTTCCCTCGCCTCTTTTCTCAGCTCTACGGTGCGCTGTTCTCCACGCCCACCTCCTCTGCCTTACCTTTCGGCTGCGCTGTCATTCAGCCGCCCTGGTTCCTGTTGCTCCGGAGTTGTTTTCTCTGCTGGTACCCTTTCCGGTGGCTCTCTTTCTCTCCGGAGCCTTCTTTGCTTTGGATGTCCGGCTTCGCCTGCTCCCATCAGCTACTTGCCTCAAGAACTCCACTACCACTGCTTGCTCCAGATCCTCTCAAACTGCTGCACTCCTCGGACGGTTTTTTCTGCCTGAACAGGCTTTTTCCCTTCGTATTGTCTGGTCTCGGGAAGGGGGCCCCAGGTTTGCTATACTTTAGCACTCACTGTGGCTTCCTCTCGAGACAGATACTTTCAACACAAAAAGGAGAAGGACTATCTCTCTCACAGGCAACTGCAACCAGAGGACTTAGAATCAGGTGAGGAGAGTGGGGAGGAACGGGAGTTAGCGGAATCGGCCGAGAAGGACACGATGATATAAGACCCCTTAATGCAGCTATATAGGTGTCAACACTTTCTCCCTTACATTGTTTCCTGGAGAAAAACCTATATCTTTCCAAAGCAATATTGGTCTTATTTCCAAAATGCTTGCTTAATTTTGTAATTGCAGTTTCATATTTACTAACGCTACTCGCAGAGTCTCCGGAACCTTCCTCTGTATCTGTTAATTCGGGTAGTGTCCTAAAGATCCTTAGAGCTTGTGCACCCACACAATTAAGCAATGCGGCTTCCTTCAAGTCATCGTTGAGTTTAGCCCCTCCAATTGCCCTTAAGTACACTTGGAAACTGTCTTGCCATTGTTCCCATGTGCATATGGGATTTCCAGGGTGTGCCAAAAATTGTTCTGGGGCTGCAATATTCTGCATGTTGCACTTGTATATTTCTTGTGTCTATGTTCACTCACTTTTCCATAGTATCTCTTATTGTGGCATTACATTTCATTAACATTTTAAACAACTTCCTATAAGTGGTAATTGTCTGTAAATTACTGTAGGTTGTCACTATGACGAACAAAACTTTGCTACCTATCTTTTATGTCCATTTACTTCCTCATTGCACCAGTATTTGACACTTCCTTACGCTCCCTGCTTTGTTTATGCGGTGGGCATGGCAACCTAAGTCCACAACTTCGAAAAGGCGGCACGTATCCGACGTTTTCCAGGTGCCTTACTTTAACAATAATCTCATTGAGTATTACAGGTCACAAAATGGCGGCACGTACCTTACATTTTCCAGGTGCCCTACTCTAATATTATGCCCGTTGGCCCTTGCGGCTCGCGCACCATCCATAAGATGCAGCGTCTCATAAATATACAACTGTGAAGGTACCCTTTCCTTTTCCTTTCTGTAGTTTCTGCCGCCGCACTTACATATGTCTTTAGCTCCGTTCCCTCAAATTACTGCGATGTTCGAAATGTCACCCTCGGTCCTGATTCATCCACGGTTGGGTTCATGAAACGAATACATATGATCACAGCCCGAGACTTCCTTGACAAACTTCTTGTCGCCAATTGTAGAAAATAAGGAGTTTGTCACTTTATAGAATATAGATTACATCTTGGTTTATTGTAAAAGGAAGTCCCCCGTTGGGCCAACCTCTAACAGCCGTTCCGCTTTGTGTATGGCTCTGGAATGAACATTCCAGAACCATACCCGAATGCGTGTAAACAAGAATGTGGAACTATGTACAACATAATAGATATATACATCATAACACCGTGGTAATGTTCTATGGACTGGATGTTCCTCCCACGTATTCCTCATCTTTGATATATCTAAGTCTGCTTGCAGCTTGCTTTGTAATTTTTTTTGTATAGAGTCGAGTGTTGTGTGCCGTCGAGTCATGGCCCTGGGCGGCCTCCGTACTGTCCTCTGCCGTGACGTTGCGCCGGTATATGAAGCATACACGGTGACCGTTACCTCAGTTCTAGTTTTTCTCCTTATTCTGCATGCCTTGCCATAGATGGAGACGCACTGGCGTTGTGAGAAAGGAAGGTGTAAAACACTGAAATTCTTGGCAAGCAAGAGGGGAAGGATGGGAGGGCAATGAGGAATACGTGGGAGTACATCCAGTTGAAAGAGCGTTACAACATGTAAGTAACTTGTTCTTCAAATGGGTTGTGTCCTCCCAGTATTTCTCATCTCTGATACACTTCCATAGCAGTTTGTCTTAGGTGGTGGGTACTAAGAATTTGCATTTGTTGATGTTATGGAGAACATCCTTGCCAAATTTGTCCTCCTCTCCTGACATTGAGTCTAAGCAATAACCCTGCTGAATGTATGAAGGGATAACCAGGTTTCTGCTCTGCAGATGTCCTGCATGGCACCCCTCTTTTAGAGCCGAAGAAGCAGCCACTCCACTAGTGGAGTGTGCACTCAAGCCTTCAGGCGAATAATTCCCTTCTAGTGAGTAGCATTCATTAATGCACATAACTATCCATTGTGAAATGGTTTGCTTTGTTACTGCCAAGCCTAATCACTGTCCTGCTCCTAAAAAATGTTGGTCATGCTGACAAACAGTAGCTGATCGTGAAATGTAATAACTTAATACCCTTCTATGGTCTAGCTTCTCTTCTTTTGATGGATAGGCAGAGTTTTCAGTGAATATATATATATTCAAAATGTGAAAGGCAATAAAATGCCATTCCGGCGAGCAGCACTACCAATTCGTGGTTTCCAAGGTCAAATATCCCCACGGAAAACAACCAATCAGAAACGGCAACGGTTGAATAAATTCAACAACCTTTATTTGTTAATTCTGCAGTTTTAAAATTTCCGAGTTCTCCCAGAAAAGTAAATGCCAGCAGACAGCCTGACGCGTTTTGCCACACACCTGTGGCTTGATCACAGTGAATCCTCCCCAGTAGGCAGTCAATTTAAAAACACAGAGGTGATAAACACAGTTAAGGTGACTCAGTGAGAACTTTGCACAGCGTGCAGCCATATTACGTAGGGACAGCCTCAGTGTATACAGTTCGTCCTCGTCCTTATGCGCAACCCGCAAACATATGATAGCCAATTATGCACAATGTTTGAGTTTGCAGATTTATCTAATATTTTTAAAGAATAAAGTGCATAGTGCATCATTATAACAATTCCATACTGTTGCAGGCCATACTGCAAGCATACTCGCGCATATGTTTGATTTACAACACATGCACGCAATGCAAGCTATATGTGATTCAAAGCATAATACATGCTCATTAAAAGGTTGCTATATTTGCTCCAACTGAAAATAATAATTCTTAGTCATTCTTAATAATAATGAATTTGTTGGCAAAAATGAAGACATGACCTGTCCACAGAAGCATCTACATACCTCCCCATAACAATTAGTGCTGATCTGATCCGTTTAAGACTTGGCATATTGCCATGTGGTAGATATTGACTTCTATTTGCATGTAACAACTACAACTGCTAAAGTGCTTAGTGCATCACTATAGGGGTTTTTAGCTGTCTATGACGAGTATGACGAGTATGAATAACAATGCTCACTCATGCATTCATGTAGCAGCCTATTCCTAAAGTGCATGGTGCTACTTTAAAAACTACAAACAAGACATCAATGTTTTTGTACTTTCTTCCATGATTTCTATGTGTATAGGCAGGAAGTTGACATATCATCCATAATGTGCATAGTGCATTCCTATAATTTTCTCACTCAGAAGAGCTTTTAAAGTGCAAGTGCAAAGTGCAATATTACGCATGATGTAAACAATCCTACACTATGGCCCTCATTACGACCTTGGCGGAGAACCATGGTGCTATTAGCACCATGGTCCATGGCGCTAAGCTGCCAACTCCGCCATGGTGGTTGGCGGACTTACCGCCCCATTCCGACCTTGGCGGGGCGGTAAGTCCCCAATCCCCATTTACCCTTCCCCATTCCCATTTTTGCCCCATAGGGCATAAAGGGAGTGGGGAAGGCGTTAATTACGCCACCGTAAATTACGGTGGCGTAATTAACAACGAGGTCCCGTAGCGCCATGGATTTTAACACCTGCTAAACCCCTTTCCGCCTGGGTCGTAATGAGGGCCTATATCTTAAAACATGTCGTTGTACATGCTACACATTTTTTTTCCTCCAGTATAAAATCAACAGCACTGATACCACATGGACAGATCATGAATAAACAATGAATACATTATATCCAAAGACATGGCTCACAAAAGTGCATAAGGCTGCAAGTATGTAAGTGCAATGTGCAAAGTGTCACGGAGTAAAAAAATAGTTGATAAAAAAAAGTGTTTACAAATTGACTAGGCACCCAAAGAAAAAGACAATGAACAGAGAAGATACCCAAAATACTAATTAAAGCTAAAATGCTTAAGTTATTTGTAAGTGTTAACAATGCCAATGTTTCATACCCCCCAAAAAAGTATACAATTCTTCGTCAACATTATGGCCGACAGGATTTTTTCTCTCAAAGTCAATGATAAATCTTGTTTCCTCCTGCCATAGTAGTCTTTCACTATCTCCACCTCTCGGACTGATGACTACATA
The DNA here is from genome assembly GCF_040938575.1 of Ambystoma mexicanum. Lineage (NCBI taxonomy): Eukaryota > Metazoa > Chordata > Amphibia > Caudata > Ambystomatidae > Ambystoma > Ambystoma mexicanum. Next base: position 214,957,256 of record NC_090938.1, read on the forward strand.
TTTAGCCATCGGATACGCAAATTCCTTATTGACGATGGCTCTGAAATGTTGTAAAATATGCACCTTCAATTTGCATTTTGTGCTTCCAATGTACTATTTAAGGCAAGGGCAGGTCAAGACATACACAACTATTTCTGACTCGCATGTGATTTTACCCCTGATACGAATGAGATGTTTCAAAATAGGATGGGTATGATCCTTACAATTTTGTGCATATTTCCAAATTTTGCATCTACCACACTTAAAAAAAGCCATCTCCTACTGTAGAGAGCCAGTTAGTACTCATCCCATTTTTTTCCGGAATCATGTAGCTATTCACCACCAAATCTTTGATAGAAGTACTTATTTGTAAAGTGATGTCCGGACGATTGTTCAACAGGCTGCCTAGATCCCTATCAGCTTTGAGTACTTTCCAGCATCTACTAACAATTTGTCTGATAATTTGGGAATGGCTTCCAAATTTTAGGATCAGTCTGGTAGTGCTGTCTTCATCCATTCCATGCAAGTCAGTTTTGGAAGTTGTCAACAATGTGTGTCTCTCCATGTCTCGAACCTTTAAATATGACTTTTCAATCACTTTCTTCGGATATTGTTGTTGAAGAAAGTTGTGGGCTGTTATTTGACTGCATAAATCAAAGTCAGTACTATTGCTACAATTACGTCTAATCCGGATGAATTCACCATATGGAATGCTCCACAGAAGAGAAGAGATTTGGGATGGGCCCTGTTGGCATGTAGGGGAATATTTGCGCCCGTGATTTTTCTATGCAACTCACACCCTATTTTTTGTGCCACAATTTTAACTTAAACATTCAAAAATACTATGGATTGTCGGTTGTGATGTTCCATGAATTTAAGATTGTAATCATTGATGTTCAACAACTTCACAAATTTGCCCCATGATTGCATAGTCCCATTCCAGATGATGAATAAATCATCTATGTAGCGAAGCCACAATATGAGGTTCTCGGTATATTTTTCATTAGCTTCTGCCAAACCGTGGATTTCTCCCAATGGCCCATCATCGAGTTGGCATACGATGGCACGAAGGTTGTGCCCATGGCAGTTCCCTGGATTTGGCGGAACACTTCATTATTAAAAGTGAAAATATTGTTTTTCAAACACAATTTAATCATCTCAGGGATCATCTTGGAGTGCTGTAGATAATTGAGCAATTGGGTATTGAGAAACGTTTGACATGCCCGCATTCCACCCTTGTGTTTGATTGACGTATACAGAGACACTACATCCATGGTTGTGAGCATATATATCTGGGTTCCCATGGGAAGTCGTCTATTTTAGATAAGAAGTCTGTTGTGTCTTTAACACATGAGGGTAAGGTAGATACAAAAGTGCAGAGTACTTCATCCAAAATTTTCAACATGTTTTCGAAAGAGTGAGGCACTGAGGGTCGCAATCGGTCTCCCATTTGGTTTAGTAGGGTGATTGTGCACCTTGGAGAGAAAATAAATAGTTTGAACAACGGAATGTTTTGTAAACAGGAATTTGACCATCTCTATGCCTGCATCCTGCCATTTAGTCAAAAAGACCCCAACTTCTCTTTCCAATTGTTTGATGGGATTAATAGTACATTTTTCATAACACTTCCCATCATTGAGTTGTCTGTAGGCTTCATTGATGTAGTCATGTTTGTTCATGATGGCTATGTTACAGCCCTTGTCAGCTGGTTTAATTATGTATTTGTCCAGTTTACTTATGTCTGACAATACTTTTTGCTGTTTTTTAGACAAGTAGGTTTTGAATTGTCACTTCATCGTTCTACTTTTAAGTCATCAATAATTACACTCGAAAAGGCTTCAATGTGGCTGTTCGGTGCACTTAGTGGATTCAATTTTGATTTACACTTTAGTTTACTCGTGGATGGCCAATCTGTGCTTATTCCCAAGCTTTCAAAGTCTGTAGAATCTTCATGAATTTCTATATGACTTTCCTGTTCCAAACCAACAAGAGTTGTCAATGTATTCATATATGCTATTGTGATTTGTGTCCTTCCCTCTAGTATTTCTTTAGGTTTTTTTCTTGTAGGAGTTAGTGTGCGATATTTTGACCCACTCAGCTGTGCTTACCACATCATGTTGCTGCATTGGGGTAAGAAACAGCACAAAATGGCCGCGCAGACCCCTGTGCGTGCCAAAATCCCTAAACTGCACTTTGCAATAACCAGAAAATGGCTGCACCGCCCCATCAACACACATTTCAGGTGGGGGGGAACAAAGTGGAATATGCTAGTGTGCTCTGCAACATTTTACATAGAGCAAAAGGAAAGAAGCATCATTACTTTGCTGTAAACCCAAAATGCCTCTTTCAATGTCATCTTTTCAGCCTTAAAAAGTGCTGTTTTTGCGCTAAATCCATCATTTCTTATGAACCACTGTGATTCAAAGGCCCTGTAGTGCCCAGGATCATTCTTGAGTCTCAGAGGAACCGGGCCTCATTTGAATGACAGATCCTACAAAAGGTATCTCTAGAAAAGCAACCAGGGACTTTGTTTTTCAATTTTCCTCAGGGAAATGTGGCTATTTCTTTGCAACAGTATCTAAAGAATCAGCTGTCCAGAGAAAGACTCTAAACAAATGCTTGATACATTTATCCATGCTGCAAACAATTCCAGCACTCAAGAGAAGGACTGGAGCTGATGAAAATGTGTATTTGCTGCAGATGAAAACTGAATTTAAAATAATAAGTTAAATGTGCTTTTTCCTGAGTGAAGAGCAAAATCGCGTGAACTTGTGTAAAGGCTTCATTATTTAAGAATGTCAAAGGATTTGCTACTGTTAAAAATCCACCTATAAACTGTTTAATTCCATAGGTTTAAAGTAAAGTTTTAAAAGGTGAAACAAAAAGCTCAACCCAGTCTGAGTTGGTAAACTATATTTAAAAGAAAAAACCTGCTCTGCCAGTGCTAAGCCCTAAGAAAGGGTGACACCTCAACTGCTGGAACAGAAAAAGGCTAAATGCTAGCTCGAGGCCATGAATACCCAGGACAATGGGGCTTTTTGAATCACATTAGACATTCGTCTTTGCCCCAGGCCAAGAGAATAGCAGGCTAAGGCACTCACCCTTCCAGTGGGAGGGGCAGGAAGCTTTACTCACCAGGGAGAGGCCCCTCATTCTACTTCAAAGGGATTGACATTTGCTTACACTTAGAAAAGAAAAAAAAACTGACAAGTGATATTTGGTGTTTAAAATGCCTATTTTGCAACTGAACTTTCAAGACATTGAACTTGGCAGCACACATGAGAAAACCATGTGAAAAGTGCATCATTCTCAATATAATTGTATGCTATTCATTTGAAGACTTGGTAGGACTTACTACTGCATAAGGAACAGAAGTTATAAAGAATGACCGACTGTGCAGAAAGTATTAAAGTTGCAAACATAAGATTGTGTACACATATACTAGGGGTAAATGCACATCTATGTACAAAATTGGGAAATGTAAGGCCAAATATTTCATGGTTAAAATTGCCAAAATGTAGCGGAACGACTAAACCAGTTCCCACAGACTTGGGAGTTGGATTGAAATGTAACCCACAAAATATGTAACCTTTGCACCTGATTTTCTCAGAGTTCATAATCACATAAATACGTATTTGTGGGAAAGTTAGATTTTGGTTCTAGTGGCTAGGGGAGGTTCTAGTCATTGTAAAAATCATCACATAAACATGACATCCTTTTCTGTCATCCAATCAGCGAAAAGCAAGACACAGATTGTGCTTTTGCCCAATCCTAGTATTAGTGTTGTGTACATTAAGCCGGCCCCTGCCATATACCTTAGTGATGTCATTTGGCATGATAAATAAGGGACCCTCACAGCACACAGAGACTGGTTCCTGACTTCCTGATTTTCCTTACAAAGCCAAGGCCTCAGTATTGCTGAACTCCCTTTCAGCTAGGCCTCAAAATTCTGAAACAAATACCAAAATCGAAGGGAATCATTTTGATCCAGTCTGGCTTGCTACTACTAAATGCTTGCTTGCTGCAAACTCGCCACCTCACTGATCTCCAGTAACCAGTGCAGTTTCCAGTCCAGAGCAGTCTGGTGACCAGAACCGCCCACCTGATCCTGTTCCGCCCGAGTAGCCCAGCTGTCCTTGGTTAGACCTGATCCGTGTGATGACCAGAACCCTTGACAGTCGAAAATCCTAAATTAAAGTGGACTGTAAGTATTAATAGGAAGCATAGAAAATCATAGCATACCTTGCCTTGTTTTGTTCTATCCCAATTTCTAAGTCATCCGATTCTTACCTTAAGAACTTGTAACATTGTCAGCACCATTCTTGAAGCCTTGCCTTTTATTCTTTGTGCTAGTACTAACTTCTTTAAATAATTTTGTCTTGTGAAATCCCAAACTCTCAATCCTCCTTCGGGTAATCGGACTGAGTCCGCCAGGGCGGGCGCGGAGATGATGGGGTTGGTTCCACGGATCAACTCTAGAACTTACTGTGTTTCAATCTGGTAACCTAGGCTAAATGCCCTAGTGTAGAATAAAACTATCCTTGTAAAGATTGATTTCTGCTTTCTTTTTTGCGCCATTATTTTCCAAAAACGCCTCTCATTCAACATTGAATATCTCACTCAATTTAATAGTTAGAGACTTTATTTCAACTCTGGATTATACCTATGACCCACAGCTACCTCCCAAACTAAAAAATCCAAATTAGTATATTTCACCCGTTTTTCTTAAAAAAACGTTTGGTCAATTTTAGGTGGGAATCCGCATTTCTGCGAAGTTTTACACGTGTGAATTTCATTTTAAATTATTTTCATACTTCCATTAAGATTGTGTGTTTCGGTGGGTGGCCAGAGCGAAATGTCTGAGAATTGTCTTCATTTCCAGCCAATTTCAGAGACATTTTCCTGTGTCCACTCACCGAAACATGTCGCCAACAACAGATGTCATACCTTCTCGCGTTCCCACAGGTGTTCTGATGAAAACGGTACCTCACATGTGTGGGTGCACCTACCGGGGCGCAAAAGGAAAAGGGTAACCCACTGGTAACCCCAAGCCTTTTGGCACAGCCCATTTTGTTCATGTAGGCAACCTACAGATTTGGGCCTAGGGTGTCGAAGCCAGTAGGGAAAACAGGGAACCCCATGCATTTCCAAAAAGAGGACACCCGTGGGAATCCGCAGAGGTATGATTTGCGCAAATCTGCCCAAAATGTATTACCCAGACACCCCCGCAAAGTCCGAAATGTGGGGAAAAAAACGCATTTTCCGCACATTTTGCTCGGCTCACCCATCGAAACACGCCCCCAACAACACATGGCCTACCGTCCCACTTTCCCAGAGGTGTCCCGATGAAAACGGTACCTCACATGTGTGGGTGCACCTACCTGGATGCCAAGGGGAAAGCCTAAAACACAAGTAACCCCAAGTCTGTTTTCACACCTGAATTTCACACTCTCTGCCGACCGGCACACCATAAAGATGTGGGCCTCGGGTGTCCAAGCCACCAAGGAAAACAGGGAACCCCATGCATTCCCAAAAAGAGGACACCCGTGGGAATCCGCAGAGGTATGATTCGCGCAAATCGGCCCAGAATGTATTACCCAGACACCCCTGCAAAGTCCAAAATGTGGGAGAAAAAATGCATTTTCCGCACTTTTGGCTCGGCTCACCCATCAAAACACACCCCCAACAACACATGGCCTACCGTCCCGCGTTCCCACAGGTGTCCCGATGAAAACGGTACCTCACATGTGTGGGTGCACCTACCTGGGGTGTTAAGGGGAAAGACTAAAACACAAGTAACCCCAAGTCTGTTTTGACACCTGAATTTCACACTTTCTCCAGACAAGCACAATATACAGATATGGGCCTCGGGTGTCCAAGCCACCAAGGAAAACAGGGAACCCCATGCATTTCCCAAAAGAGGACACCCATGGGAATCCGCAGAGGTATGATTTGCGCAAATCGGCCCAGAATTTATTACCCAGAAAGCCCCGCAAAGTGTGAAATGTGCCGAAAAAAGCCATTTTTTTCACTTTGTCGGGGGTTCTGGGTAAAACATTCTGATCCGCTTTGCGCAAGTTGGACCTCTGTGGATTCCTACTGGTGCCCTCTTTTCAGAAATGCATGGGGTTCCCTGTTTTCCTTGGTGGCTTTGACACCCTATGCCCAAATCTGTAGGTTATCTCCCCAAACCCTATCGTGGTTACCAGTGGTTAGCCTTTTCCCTTTGCGGATAGATTGGTGAACCCACACATGTGAGGTACTGATTTTGTTGGGACACCTGTGGGAACGCAGGAAGGTATGGCATTTGTTGTTGGCAGCGTGTTTCGGTGGTTGAGCAGAGTGAAATGTCTGGAAATTGTGTTTTTATCCCCAAATTTGTATTTTGCAAGGGGTTCTGGGTAGCACATTCTGGCCCGATTTGCGCAGGTCAAATCTGTAGGTTTCCCACATGAACAAAATGGGCAGTGGCGAAAGGCTTGGGGTTACCAGTGGGTTACCCTTTTCCTTTTGCGCCCCCGGTAGGTACCGTTTTCATCGGGACACGTGTGGGGATGCGGGAAGGTAGGCCATGTGGTGTTGGCAGTGTGTTTCGGTGGGTGGCCAGAGCAAAATGTCTGACAATTGTCTTCATTTCCAGACAATTTCAGAGACATTTCCCTGTGTCCGCTCATCGAAACACGCCCCCACACCCCCAACAACAGATGTCATACCTTCACGCGTTCCCACAGGTGCCCCGACAAAAACGCTACCTCACATGTGTGGGTGCACCTACTGGGTGCAAAAGGAAAAGGGTAACCCACTGGTGTCGGGGGGAAATTCTTCCGGGGTCGGCTGGGCCGTCCGCGGACCTCCGGGCAGGGAGGCCCCAACTCATCCCGTATATCCCAAAAGAGATAGAGTATGAGACACACGCAAGAAGCAAGGTGATTCTGCTGTTTATTAAACAAAACGGCAGGGATGGGTCAAGGATCGTACGCGTCCGTCCTGACACTCTCTCAACATCGTGGGGCTCGCAGGCCCTTTTTACCTTAGTATGACGCGCTACTTGCGTCAGCTGAGAAAGTTAGCAAAAAAACCTACGCCACTCTGGATTGGTTCCCCGAGTGGTAGGGTTAGTATAGCATGCGTATAGAGAACGTTGTTAGTGGTTAAGGGTCAGTCAGGTGGTATACTTGGGTTGTCCCTTCAGTTTGATACATAAAAATTGTTACATGAAGACCCCTGAGGATTGGTCAATATTAATGGCGTCAGTGGTAGGAGCCCCATGTTCTGATTGGTCCACCCGCGAGCCCCCCAGTCTGGGACCATCGCTGTTCCCAGCTCGCGGTGCACCTGTCATTTGCAACAATGTTTCACTATGGGTATGTGCAGACAATGTGAGGATTTATTCATAAGCAGGAAGGCCGACTACTCCCACCGCCGCAGATGTCCATTGAGTCGCTTAATTGTATCTGCCTGTGTCTTGAGACAGGAGATCCAGGCGCCTTCTTCCTCCTGGGCTTGGCACCCTATCAGGTTCGGCTTGGTCACGTGAGGTGGGACCGTGGTTGAGGCAGAATTCTGCACAATTAATATTGCATTTCTCACTGTGTGCCTGGCTTATCTTGCAGGCGTGACCTTGGCGTCGGCTTGCGGTATGAGAGTTTGCAACGTTGTGCCCTTGACTGTCTGCTTTCGCTGGGCTCATTCTGCAGGGTCAGCAACCGAACTCTTGCTCATTCAATGTTCATGGAAGCTTTTGCTTGCGGCCTACTTGGGCCTGGTGCATAGGTGGAACCGTTTGATACAGAGCGCTTTAGGTTATGGTATCATATTGCTCTATCCCCAGTATCGTGTCTTCGTTATATTTCTCATTATGATACATGGGTTTAGGAGAAGCGTGAGCAAGCCTTTTTAGATGAGTTCATTGTGCGTCTTGCGTTTCTGCATTTTGAAAAGCCTATGTGGAAAATATTAAAGATGCACGTCTGTGGGTGTGTCCGTTGCCTACGTCATAGCACTGAGTATGTTCTTCGTGTGGATTGGTGTGGGAGTGTCCGGTGTGTATGTTTGCACGGGTGTGCTGACCATTGGCTAGGCCGTCATGGCATCTCTAACGATGTGTTGATTTGGTGCTGGATGGTTCAGTCGAGTCCATCCATGCCACAGGTGTCGGCATGTGCAGGGCAGGCTGGTGGGCAGGCGGGTGGGCACGCGAGTGGGCACATCCGTATGTTCCTGTACCAGGGTATTTGGTCGTCTGGTAGATGGGCAAACTCCTCTCGTGGCGGGTGTCTGGGCCGTGATCCTCTAGGCCAGGGTTGAGAGGGGATTGGTGGGAGCCTTTTGTTCACTTTTCCCACTTCAGTCCCCCCTCTGGTCGACTTGTCGACCACAAACATATCCTTTTCCTTATCTCCTCTCACTCTCCATATTTTAGTTACTCCTCCCAAATGCCCATAGTGGTTAACATGGTCTTCAAATGACGAGTACATATATACACAGGTTCCTCCAGGTGTGCAGTATACCCATTTCCCTTTGTAGCTCCTTGGGTTTCTTGGGTTTTCAAGCTTCACGGATGGTGGGTCCAGGTGGTTGGTGATGATCTGGTTGCGCAACCTCTCTCTCTCTTTTATTATTGTGCCTGTGTGTTGGCCGTCATCTGCTGGCATCAAGGGGTGCATACCGACCATTTCGATCATCTCGTCTGTGGTGCGTGCCTTCCGGGCCTTCCAAAATCTTATTATGATAAGTGCAGCTCCAGCCAAAATAATGCATCCAACTATAATCTTCAGTCCATCTGACAGCCAAGATGGCATCCATGACCATAGCGTCGAAAACCAGCTCTCATCCTTTTTCACACCTTTACTTTCATCCATCATTTTGGAGTGCATCTGGGCCAATTGTGATACTGCTTCTGTCAGTGTACCATTGTCAGCATCGTTAGCAGGAATGAATGTGCAGCATGATTGTCCTATCTTTGCGCAAACTCCTCCTTCCATTGCTGTGAGGAGGTCCAGTACATATCTGTTCTGTAGTGCTACCATCCTCACTGTTCGCAGTTCCTCTTTTATTGCGTTGAATCCATTTACTGTAGAGTTAATTGTCATCATTAATTCCCATCTAGTTATCTGGAGCCATTTTGCGTTTGCGTAAGCCTGTAGTCCCGGATGTATTATTGAGGAGAAGAACATTGCTGCTCTGCTGAATAGTCTGTGTTCTGGCGGAATTGAAGTGAGTGCTGTTTTCGACCTTCCCCATAGGTAATTTCCTGTCACAGGTTCTCCTTGTCTTTTCTTTCTATTCAGGACAGTGTTGTTGCCGTTGTATTGGTTCTCTGGCCCCTTCTGAAGCCGTGCAGATCTCTTCTTCCTCTTGTTTCCTTCATCCATTTTGGGGAAGTTCGCCACATTCACATGTTTCTGGGGCACCACTAGTGATGGTACATTAACGTGTACCATTGTACATACACCATTCCACAGAGGGGGCAGTGTGTGGTATGCCTTGTCTCCACAGGCCCAGTAATGGTCCATTACTACTGCTGTTCCTGCTCCCCCCTCAGGTAGGTCTGTCACGCTTGCACAGTTGGTGTTGTATCCCACGTCCACTTCTCCTTTATGTTGGTAGCATACCTTAGGTGCAGTCATCGGCAGTATTGTTATTGGGTCTTCATCCTTCTCTATACACGTTAGCATGGGTACGTACTTGACCCAAGTCATCCAACATCTCTTGTTGTGTTCAGCAATAGTTGTAGTATCCTCTCTCATTACCATGTTGCTGCCAACCACTCCTGTGTCCCATTTGTCACCCAGGTACACCTTCCCTGTTATTATTATCAGTGGTCTTTCCCAACATCCTTGTTTACCAGGAACTTCAGTGGCGTACCAATCACATGGTAGGTACTGTAGTGTAACTTTCTTTGTTTCTCCTTTTTCAGGGCCACTTGTTATGTATCTGAATGCTTCAGCATGTAAACTGGCCTTGTGGTAACTCAAATAACTCTTAAGGAAGTTATTTTCGTACGGGTATGTGTCTCGTGTTTTCCATACCAGGTGCACCGTGTTCCCTTGAAATCTCCCTTTCGTTTGGAACAGTGCCAGGTATATTATACACCGTGCTGTTTTTTCATCTATTTCCGTGGCAACGAAAGTTCGGGAAGCACTCATGGTGTATGGGATCAATGAGCAGACGTAGCAGCTGTCTTCTGTTGTTTGTTTACCTATTTGAGTCATGTGTTGGTACCACATGTTGTTTGAGACGTGTGCTGAATTTTGTATGTAGTTGTCAATATCTTTATTGTCTGAGTATGTGCTGCGTTTAACTCTATTTCCCTTGTGTGGAATTTTGCTAGTACCACCTGACGTAACACCTGTTGCAGCTGGGGGTGGGGGTATATTAGGTTTGGGTACAGCAAAACTATTGATAGCATAACTGTTCTGCCATACAGAGGCAGCCACGAACCCGGTGATCATCAAAATCCCTATCATCTTTATTACAGAGGCTAGTCTCACCGGCATTTTGCTCTTACCTTGCTGCAGTCCGGCAGCTAATTCTTGCGACGTTAAAGTTGCCCGCCTGAAAATTCTCAATATGCTTGTTATTAGTGTTAGTTGTTGTTTTCAAGCTCTCCCTATCAAGTAGTCGTTCAGTGCCCAGGCGAAGAGCTGTTCCCACGCCAATCTAAGTGATCTATCTCTTAGGACAGGCAAGTATGGGTGGAGGTGGGCCATTGATTTTTCTATGGCCAAGAGAAATGCTGTGTAGTAGACCCGTACCCTCCTCCTTTTCAGGTACTTTGGCCTTTTTATGTAATAGACAAATTGGTGCGATAATTCTTCAGGGTAGTTATTGTCTGAGGGTATCATCTACTCCTGGGCAGTGAACTTTGTTAGTTATCTGTTTTCTTAGCAGTACAATAATACACCGTACCTGCATGTGCGAGAGAAAAAAAAGAGAGAACATTCAAGTGTTTACATGTGTATGTGCAAAACAATGTCCTTCAGTTGGGTTATTACTGCAGTGGGTAAGGGGTCGATGGGCAGAGGGTTTGGGGCTCAACTGGTAGAGGTCTCTTTACTCTTTGATCGTGTGACCATGGGGTGGGCGGTATGGTAATTACCCCTTTCTATTTCAGTAGTTGTCTCTGGGGAATCAGGGGGGTGGCAGGGTATGGGGACACTTTGGCCGTTAGCTGCGGTAGAAGTCCCTTCCTCCGTTGGCGACGCTGTTGCTGTTCTTCCAAAGGCCCTGTCGGTGACGCTAGGGCGGGTCTGGAGTTTGCAGATCTTTACGTCGTGTAGGTGATTCCAGGCACGTTTGTCCTGTAGCTTTACTGCTCTCGTTGATACTTCCTCTACCAGGTGGGGGCCAGTGAAGCGTGGGCTGTTCCGCTTTCTGTTGAAATTGCGGAGTAGTACGTGGTCACCTTTAGCAATTTTGCACAGTTTTCCCTTTTCCAATTCTTCATCCGCGTCTTCTTGTTGATCACTCTTAGACCCGCCCCGCGTGCGCTCGAGCTGTTCAGACACAAACACTACACTAGTAATCAAAGAAGACACATATTGGTACATTTCATCACCAAGGACAGTTGCAGTACTCTCATGGTCGGTGAATGCTCTTGATGTTGGCGTCAGAGGAAAGCGCATTTGACGTCCGGTCACCACCTTGTGAGGGGTGAGGTGGTGGTCGGAGCCTGGTCTATTCCTTAGCTCAAATAGGGCTAGCGGAAGGCAATACAGCCAACTCTTCTTTGTTGTTTGCTGTATTTTTGCAATTGCCTCCTTTAATAGGCCATTCAGGCGTTGGCCTGCGGGTGATATGCACATGCAAATTTATGCTTGATGTTCAGTAAGGATGTGATATGCTGGAACATTTCATTGGCGAAATGCGGGCCATTGTCTGACCGCAGTATTTCGCACACTCCCCACCTGGGGAAGACCTCCCTCACTAGGAATTTAGCTGCTCGGAATGCATCTGGGTGTGAGCAGGGCCCTGCCTCAATCCACCTCGAGAATGGGCAAACAACTACAATCATATACCTATTTCCTTGACATACGTTGATCATATCAACATAGTCAATATGGATGTGTCGGAAGGGTCCCTCTGACCGGGGTATAGTACCTTTTATCACCTTCAGCGTGTGACCGGCCGTGAACTGCTGACATGTGAGACAATTGCTGATAAAATTTGACACATGGGAATTTAACTCGGGGCAGAACCAATCTTCCCTAATTCGTGCTGCAATGACTTCCTTGCCTGTGTGGGCTGGGTGGTGTAGTTGGCTCAGGGCGGTGTTCAATAGTGCCAGTGGCATTACCATCTTTCCAGTGCTACCCTGGCGCCATAGTGCGTCAGTTGGTGACATTGTACATCCTCTTTTTACCCATATTTCTTTTTCTGCCATTGGTGCAGCCGCTTGTAGCTCCATTATCTGTGTGGCTGGGAGATGGGTGTACCCTTCTCTTATTAACATCTCCTTAGCTATTCCCCTCCCTCTCCCTCTCTCTGACTCTGGGGGGTTCCATATCTCGCCAAAATATGCAGCATACTTCGCGTGTGCGTCTGCTGCTGCATTCCCTTTTGAAATATGATCTTCTCCATTAGTGTGTGCGGTGCATTTGACCAAGGCTAATTCTTGGGGGTCATTTATTAATTCAATTAGTTCAGCCAATAAGAGGGCATGTTGCACTGGAGTGCCGTCAGCTCTCCTGAACCCTCTTCTCCTCCATTTGGACAACCCTGAGTGGACAGTAGACGTGACATATGCACTGTCGGAATATATGGTCACTCGTTTGTCAAAGCTTTCCTTCATTGCCAAGATCAGTGCAACTAATTCAGCTGCTTGAGCAGAGTAATGCTGTGGTAATTGTACGCATTTCATCGCCACACACACTGGTACCTCCGTCATTTTTACCACTGCTGCCACAGTTCTCCTTATCCCGTCACTTTGGTCAAATGTTGATGACCCATCAATGAACAAGAGCTCACCTCCGTCTAGTGCGTTCTCTTCAACCCTTCTAGTACATGAATACATTTCAGTAGTCTTTGTACAATCGTGTGCATAGTCTCCTTCCTTAATTTCTTCTGCTATAAACCTTGCAGGGTTGACCGTGCTGCATCTAACAATTGATAGTTCAGCTCTAGATAAGATTATCTCATAACCTGATGCCCTCTGCGTGGTTACTGTGGACTTAGGCTTGTTCAATATTGCAAATAGTGCATGTTCCACAAATAGTGTGGTTGGGCACCCCATGGTGATTGCTGATGCTTTCTCTACCGCAAAGGCAGCTGCGGCGAGACCTTGCTCGCAAGGAAAATGACCTAGCATCACAGGATCCAAGTGGCCACTGTAAAACGCTACCGGTTTGTAGCCCATGCTTGTTTTTTGGGCCAACACTGCTTTCATTACTGCTGAGTCGCAATGTGAAAATATAAAGAATTGTCGTTCATAATCTGGGGTGGCCATTACCGGAGCGGTTGATATTGCATCTTTCAGTTCATCAAAAGCCTCTTTCATTTCCATTGTCCACCCCAACTTTTTCTCCCCTTTGTTAGCTTCCTTTAACCCCTCAAGTAGGGGTCCTATGTATGAGCTGTAATCAAATACCCATGCTCTGCAGTAGTTGCACAGACCCAGGAACTGCTGTAATTCTCTCACTGTTTGTGGCAATGGCGTTTTTGAAATGGCCTGTGCTCTTTGTTGTGCAATCTTTCTTCCATATTGTATTGAGATATGAGCTGGCCAATGTAAAGAACCTGTTCCTGACAGTACTGTAACTTTTCCTTGTCTACCTTGTAACCTTTTTCAGCCAATATTGTCAGCATCTTTAATGAGTCCTCTCTACATCTTCTTTCGTTTGTGCTGCAAATTATTATGTCGTCAACATACTGCAACACTGTGCTTTCTACTTCAATGTTACCCAAATCCATCTGTATTACTCTGTTGAATATTGAGGGTGACTCGCAGTATCCTTGTGGCAATCTGGTGTGTTTCCACTTTGTGTTTCTGTAAGTGAAGCTTGTCAGATCTTGTGAGTCTGGGTGCAGTGGTATTGAGAAAAAGGCATTTTTAAGGTCGATCACTGTAAACCGTGATGCCTCTGCTGGAATGCCGCACAATATTGTGGCCGGGTTTGCTGCTATGGGGTATTCTGCTTCCACTATGTTGTTCAAAGGCCTGAGGTCCTGTATGAAGCGCCAAGAGCCCCCTTTAGCCTTGCGCACTGGGCATACAGCTGTGTTGCATGGTGATTCTGATGGGACCAATATGCCATTATTTATAAGGGCCGTTATTGTTTCATATATGCCCTCATCTGCCTCTTTTGATAGTGGGTACTGTTTCACTCTGGGGAGTATTGCACCCTTTTTCAATTTTATTCTTACTCCCCCTATGCTTTTTATACACCCCACGTCATAGGGGCTAGTAGTCCATAATGATGTGGGTACTTTTGCCATATCCTCCTCAAAGAAGGGAACTGGGGTGGACGTGGGTGCCTCAAGTGCCATTGCAATTTTCTGTGCCACTTGTTTGTACGTCACCCTTAGCCATATTTCCACACTCATCATAAATACCATTTCACCTTCTTCCTTTTCTCCTGAGAAGAGCTCCTCATCTGACACCTGGGTGAGTCTACATCCCTCTGCTAGTGCTATCACTGCCCTCCATGCTCTTTCTTCTCTGTCTTGGGCATGTACTGCAACGTAATCAGCGGTTGCTATAATGCTCTGTATGTCCACTGAAATCACCTTTCCTTCTGGTTCATTGGCTGGTGTTTCTGGTCTAAACAAATAGGCTGCTGGCCTCCTCCAGATCTTTCCTTCTATCCCTGGCATCCATGCAAATGCCATGTCTGTCCCGTACTGGAACAGTTCACCATCTACTGGCTCAGCCCTAATCACTGTCTGTCCACAGTATGCTTGCATAATCTGTCGTGCAGTGAGCATGTTAATTCCTGGAGTGGAGCAAATTATGCCGTCCTCCGTAAAGGAGATCGTCATATTCAACCTGCTCATTATGTCTCTCCCCAGTATATTGACTGGTGAGGCCCTAGAATATAAAAGTGGGACTGACATGTCATAATCCCCTATTGATAAGGGAATGTTATGAGTAAAGGGAACCAACCCCCTAGCCCCAGAGAATCCTTGGGTGTTCATGGCTTCACCTGACATCTTAAATTTACCTTCCCTTATGCAAGACCGGGTCGCCCCGGTGTCAACAAGGAATGATAATTTTTTGTCACCTATCGTTACCTCTATGCGTGGTTCCTCCGCACTATTAGGTGTTACCGACAGGATGGGACACACCAAGGTCGTCTGTGGGCTGTCCTATTGGGGGTATAATGATTGACCACTTCCTGTGTAAGGGTTGTGTCCCAGGACAGTCACCCTACCCAGTTGTGTTTGCTGTAGTTGGGTATTGGTAGAGGTTATGTTATGGTCTTGGACTTGTGCAGGTTGCTGTACTTGCTGCGCTTGGGATTGTTGTGTTATCGCTACCTGTTGTTGAGGCGGTGGATATGTCCGTGGCTGTTGTTGTGTTACTAGTTGTTGCTGTCCATTTCCCTGTTGCAATGTTTGCTGTTGCTGGATGCCCTGCTGTTCCTGTGTGAGCTCTTGTTGTCCCTGTTCACTCCACGATGGTGTGCCTGGTCTCACTCTACACGTGCGTGACATGTGTCCTACTAACCCACAAATCCAACACACAAGTGGTTCCCTGTTCTGCCATGGAAAGCTTCCTGTGTCGTCCTGGTATACTGGGTGCCCGGTGGGGTAGGAATTTCTAAGTCCCCCCACCTGTTGTTGTGTGTTATATCCGTATCCTCTCCCTCTCATTATTCCTCCCCTTCTCCTGTTGTAATTATAATACCCAGCTCCTGGCGTTGAGTATCCTCCTCCCATGTTAGTCGTGTATGGTTGGAGTGGCGGCATCTGTTGTGTTACAGTCTGCGATGATTGTATTTGGGAGGGATCTTGTGCAGCCACTACTTGTGTGGGGCTTTGAGTCATTGTTGTAGGTGTAGTTATTAGTGCGCCTTCCATCGTGTATTTAGTAAGTTTTTTCTGTACTAGTTTAGCCTCTTCCGTTTTCCTGTCCTCTTCCTTTTTTTTCATTTTTTCTTGCCATGTCCTGCAATGATGTACTATAGTCAGTTGTATTTCTGGCCATGCTTTTGCTTCCATCCCCACTACTTTCTTCAGTTGTTTCTGAACTGCTTCTGGGAGCCCCTGTACTAGTATATGATAGAATATTGCTGGTGTTTTGTCCCATTGTTCTCTAGTTTCCATACGCCACTTCTCTTGAATTTCCTGGATATAATCAACAGGATCTTCGTTCTCACGCATCTTGCGCGAGGTAATTGCTCCTATGTCTGATGTGTCTGGATACTGTACCCTCAGTGCCTGCCATAATGCATGTCTGCAGTTTGCGAATGGTGCCCCATCGTGAGATGTGTTTGTTATTGTGACCCCGGGGAAGCCCGCTCTCTTCCAGATGTCATCCGCAGCATCCCTTAATATTGATATTAGAAGGCCCTTTACATCTCCCACTGCCAATTTCTGTCCTGCGGTGTGTTTTTCCATTTCATATATCCATTTACCCGCACCTCCACTTAATGATGGGAGTCTGCACTTTATATTTTCCTTGTCTGCATGCTTCCAAGGGACGTATTGTGGTCTAACCCCTCCCCTCTCCAGAAGAGGCATTAAGTTGTGTCCCGTTTGACCCCCTGGGTTCCACAAAATCGAGTCCGCTCACCCCTCCTCTTCTTCCGTCTCTTCTACATCGTCAATTTCGTCCATATTTCTCCTGGTCTTGACTCTTTCTCCTCCACCACTTCCCCTTCTTTCATCATTTCCTTTATTTAATGTGGGCGTGTGTATTCGTTCTCCCTGCCTGCGTCCAGGGAGGTCTCTAAGCCTTCCTGCATAGGGTGTCAGTTTGTTTGTGAAGGGCGCGAGTTTAGATGGGCATGTTGCACGTAATGAGCGTGAGGTGGTGGAGCATGTAGGACGGGACGGTGACGGCGTGGCTTCACGTGTCTGCCTTTCCGCTATTCCTTGCTCTTCCTCCTCACTTCTCTGCAGTTCTTCCTTTCTCCTGCAGATCCATGGTGAGTCTCTATTTGTCCGGGTGGTGTATAGTTTATCTAGGCTTTCCCTTTCACTATTTCTTCCTTCCTTCTCCATTCCTTCTTCTTCCTCACTACAAAAGTCATTCATAAATGGCAACCCCCAATCTGTCTTTTTCCCCCCAATCGTTACTGTTCTTAAGTCTATTAGGTCCGTTCCTCCCTTTTCTTCTTTACTAATCGCTCCCCTTTGTGCCGATGTTGTTGCTACTTCTGTACCTCTATATACATGCCTCCTTACTTCACTCTCCCCTCTCCTATCTTCTCTTTCCCCTTCATTTCTCTCCGCTATTTCTCTACCAATTTCCTCTCTTTTCTTTTTTAATTCTTCACTACTCATTTTTTCGAATATCTTTTCATCTTCTTTCTTCCTTTCCCATCTCTCCCTCTCCCGTTCTAATATACTCTCTATCATCCTCCCTTCTTCGTATTTCCTTGTCGCTTCTGACAGTAATCTCTTCTTCCATATTGCCATTTTTTTTTCTTTCTCCTCTTCCTCTCTTTTCCTGTCGTGCAGTGCTGCTCTTGATACCCTTTCGGCTTCTCTCCTTTGCTCCTCAGTTCGTTCTCTCATTTTTTCCAACTCATTCTTACCTTCTTTCCTTTCCCGTGCTCTCTCTCTTTCCCCCCTCTCGAGCTGCTTGATCAGTGCATTCTGCTCATCCCTTAATTCTGCTAATCGTTCCTCCAAAGTCTCTTCCTTTTGTCTTAACAGCTCTTCCCCCTTTCTTTTCCCCTCTTCCCCTTTCATTGCACTCTCCCTGGTATTATCCTCGTCCATTTTCCTTACCACCTCCTTCTCTTCTCCTGTTAATGAAACTCGTAATTTTAATAGTATCTGCGCAGCTACCCACTCATCATTTCCTACGTCCGTAGTCTGCTCTTCTTCAGTCCTCCCCTCCCCTGCTAGCATCTTCCTATGAGCTGATCCCGTTGTACTAGTCCGCTCCCCTCCCGTGTGGCCACCTGTAGCTGTATATGGAGGCGGGCTGTATGCCGGGTTCGAGTACCCCTCAGCCGCCTTTAATTGTTCTCTTGCTATTTCTCCTAGTTCTCTTAAAGGATACAACCCCCCTCCCTCTGTTTTCACTACCTTCGCTAGGGGTATATCATCGCTCTGTTCCTTTTTTATTTCATTTTCGTTTGAGTTGTCACTCTTTTCTCCTCCCTCTTGTCCGTTCCCCGTGTTCTGTGTGCCTTCACTCTCTTTTTCCCCATTCTCTCCCTCCTCCTTAATCTCCTTATCTCCCGTTGTTTCCCCTACAATGAACATTCCGTTTGGTCCTGGTCGGGACCCTTGGAACATCCTCCATAAGTTGAACACTGCCACGTGGTGTGTCAACTTCTTCCCCTTGTATGTATTATGCAGATGGTTTAATAGTGAGTGTTGGGTATATGGATCGAAGCTACCATTAGGCGGCCATGGTGTCGTCATTTTGTTGTCCGTCCCCTGTGTCCATTCTATGCTATACTTGATCAGTTTCTCCCTATGGGGTGACAGTGTTTTTCTTTCGTTTCTTCCTTTATACAACACCCTTACGGCCCCCTGCGGCCTAGGCGCACGTAGCCCCCTGCGGCTGCGTGCCCCTTGTGACGTTCTTATACTGCCGTCCTACTTTCACTTGCTCCTCCTCCCTCTTCTACACTTGCCGTGGCCGGCGTTCTCCGTGCGCAGCCACGTCCCCCTTTTCGCCTTCCCCCGATCAACTCATTACCGTTTACCTCCGTTTCCACGCCCTTAACACAGCTCTCCTCCCCGCCACTCAAAAATAAAGATGCCTGGTTCTCGAGATGTCCTATGAAAGCCTTGCTGGTGACGTCACCGATCTCTTCAAACTACTGGTAAGTTCTTCATATATTCTTTAAGTCCAAAATACACTTGCAATCTACCCCCGTTAACCCCACAGCTGTCTTCCTGTCACTCCTGGAACAAGGTAATCAATAATATAATCGGACTGCGCACACTGCGTCGCCTCGCGTGTGATACGCCCCTCGACAGGAGGGCTTAACCAGCCAATTATCTTCCGTATTGGGCAACTAGCTAGCTACCGCCTACAGGGAAACATCATCTATCTATCGAGTTTCCTGCTCGATCAATAGGGATCCTCATCTACTCATTGATCAATAATTGCCAAATCGTAGGAAACCACGCACACACACACCCTTACACATGGTCGCGACCTAGGCCAATCAGTTTCTATGAGCGGCCGCACGTGATGTTTTCGTGCTCCGCCCCCTTCTCTCCCGTAACGTAGCGGACTGCTCTCGCACTCGTCCGGCTACCATTCATTTCATTGCCAACACTAAATTATCAAACCTTCGCCGCGCACCTGTGCAATACCTCCCGTATTCAATTCCTCCCCCCTCCCACACAATTTCACATTGCTTGTTGGGCGTGGCATACTCACCAAGTTCTCTTGATGCGGGGCCGCTCGACTGCGTGCACCCCTCCAAGCGGCTCGCCACCTCCCCTCGTCTGGACTACGTCTGGACACTCGCCACCCACGGGCGGGATACTTCTCAACCGGCTCCCGAGGGCCAATATCCGGATTGCGCTGTCCGGTCTTCTCGCAGTTCCGCGATGGTCCTGTAGTCCTCAAAAAGGGGGCAGCGGCAGAGGGGGCCGCGCCGCCGGGCCTCCCCGCAATGGGAGTACTTGGAAAAATAAAATAAAAGCGGACCTTAAACAGATCTCAGCAGTGCCTCCAACTTGTCGGGGGAAATTCTCCCGGGGTCGGCTGGGCCGTCCGCGGACCTCCGGGCAGGGAGGCCCCAACTCCTCCCGTATATCCCAAAAGAGATAGAGTATGAGACACACGCAAGAAGCAAGGTGATTCTGCTGTTTATTAAACAAAACGGCAGGAATGGGTCAAGGATCGTACGCGTCCGTCCTGACACTCTCTCAACATCGTGGGGCTCGCAGGCCCTTTTTACCTTAGTATGACGCGCTACTTGCGTCAGCTGAGAAAGTTAGCAAAAAAACCTATCGCCACTCTGGATTGGTTCCCCGAGTGATAGGGTTAGTATAGCATACGTATAGAGAACGTTGTTAGTGGTTAAGGGTCAGTCAGGTGGTATACTTGGGTTGTCCCTTCAGTTTGATACATAAAAATTGTTACATGAAGACCCCTGAGGATTGGTCAATGTTAATGGCGTCAGTGGTAGGAGCCCCATGTTCTGATTGGTCCACCCGCGAGCCCCCCAGTCTGGGACCATCGCTGTTCCCAGCTCGCGGTGCACCTGTCATTTGCAACAATGTTTCACTATGGGTATGTGCAGACAATGTGAGGATTTATTCATAAGCAGGAAGGCCGACTACTCCCACCGCCGCAGATGTCCATTGAGTCGCTTAATTGTATCTGCCTGTGTCTTAAGACAGGAGATCCAGGCGCCTTCTTCCTCCTGGGCTTGGCACCCTATCAGGTTCGGCTTGGTCACGTGAGGTGGGACCGTGGTTGAGGCAGAATTCTGCACAATTAATATTGCATTTCTCACTGTGTGCCTGGCTTATCTTGCAGGCGTGACCTTGGCGTCGGCTTGCGGTATGAGAGTTTGCAACGTTGTGCCCTTGACTGTCTGCTTTCGCTGGGCTCATTCTGCAGGGTCAGCAACCGAACTCTTGCTCATTCAATGTTCATGGAAGCTTTTGCTTGCGGCCTACTTGGGCCTGGTGCATAGGTGGAACCGTTTGATACAGAGCGCTTTAGGTTATGGTATCATATTGCTCTATCCCCAGTATTGTGTCTTCGTTATATTTCTCATTATGATACATGGGTTTAGGAGAAGCGTGAGCAAGCCTTTTTAGATGAGTTCATTGTGCGTCTTGCGTTTCTGCATTTTGAAAAGCCTATGTGGAAAATAATAAAGATGCACGTCCGTGGGTGTGTCCGTCGCCTACGTCATAGCACTGAGTATGTTCTTCGTATGGATTGGTGTGGGAGTGTCCAGTGTGTATGTTTGCACGGGTGTGCTGACCATTGGCTAGGCCGTCATGGCATCTCTAACGATGTGTTGATTTGGTGCTGGATGGTTCAGTCGAGTCCATCCATGCCGCAGGTGTCGGCATGTGCAGGGCAGGCTGGTGGGCACGCGAGTGGGCACATCCGTATGTTCCTGTACCAGGGTATTTGGTCGTCTGGTAGATGGGCAAACTCCTCTCGTGGCGGGTGTCTGGGCCGTGATCCTCTAGGCCAGGGTTGAGAGGGGATTGGTGGGAGCCTTTTGTTCACTTTTCCCACTTCACTGGTAACCCCAAGCCTTTCGCCACAGCCCATTTTGTTCATGTGGGCAACCTACAGATATGGGCCTCGGGTGTTCAAGCCACCATGGAAAACAGGGAACCCCATGCATTTCTGAAAAGAGGACACCCGAGGGAATCTGCAGAGGTATGATTTGCACAAATCGGCCCAGAATGTATTACCCAGACACCCCCGCAAAGTCCGAAATGTGGGGAAAAAACACATTTTCAGCAGATTTCACTCGGCTCACCCATTGAAACACGCCCCCAACAACAGATGTCATACCGTCCCGCGTTCCCACAGGTGTCCCAAAGAGAGGCAGACCTCTTGTGTGCAGGTGTCGTACCTGAGTGACAATGGGTACATCATTTGTATAGTAACTTCTCTGTAGTGTGCTCAGGAAACAGTAAAGTACTGGTAGTAAGCCATTTCACGTGCACCTTTCCTCACACTTCCCATACATACCAGTCACAATGCAGTTGGACACGCAAGGTGGGATTTAGCACAACGAGAAACCTCCTTGTGTAGCACAAGAAGGATCGTCCTTGTGAGCAGTGATGCCACGACAAGGCTCCCACCGGATCACTGGCCATTCGTATCCCTTTCGTGTCTGCAGTCAGTTGGCATCCATGTCAGCAGTTGCACTTCTACCAAGTCACTAGCACCAGAGCAACCATATCTGCCCATGACCATATCTACACACTTATACCACGTGGACATGTGCTTACAATGCAACCGTGTCTCTAGCAAAATCTTAACTATCATTTGGCAGCAATTGTATAGTAACTGTGTCTGCATTCAAACTTTATGTGCCTGCAATCGTATGTGCACACTGATAGCAAGTGCATAATGGCTCACTTGGCTACCCTGCCCTACAGGCACTATCTTCCAAACCAACTTCGAGTATGCCCATAGCAACTCTGGGCACACATTCATATGTTCAACTGTAACCACACAAAACACACCCTGCAACATGGCAATCATTTCTGCAGTGCTGGAAAAGTACATTCACAGAAATTACATCTGCAAGTTCTTTGTATCTTTACCTCATTCATACACCAATCATATCCAATTCATTCCTACAGAAGACGTGTCACTTACACCACACATAACATTACTCGCAGTAAAACAATAAACAAGGCAGGATGTTACGAGGTAGGCAAGATTCCGCCGCCATACAGTTGGTGTCCAAGTGCCGCTTTCATGACACTTAGACCTCAAGGGAGGGAGCCAAAGTGGCGTGTATTATTTTGAAAAGACACCCCTTGAGTGGAGGGAACCTGAATGGTGTTCTGGTCTTCCACAAAGCACCCCTTGAGTAGAGGGAGCAGGACTGGCGTGTCTTTGCATGCCAAACCTTAGGTGGAAGGAGCCTGATTCAGGTTCCTTTCCAATGTACGCCGGAAGCAGATGGGGCTTCCCAGACGTTTTTTTCTAAGGCAATCCCGAACAGGAGCAAGCTGCACTAGCGTGCCTTGCCAAGACACCCCAAAGGGGAGTGACCCAGAGTGCTCTACCCTTCTTCTCCATGGCCCCCCTCAACTAGAGGGAGTGGAGTGGCATTCCTTTCCAAGGTGCACCTGAAGTGGAAGGAGCCTAAATTGTGTTACTTTGCAAGGCACACCTCGCGCAAAGGGAGCTAGACTGCCTTTTCCTTATGAGGCAGACCTGAAGTGAAAGGTACCGGGGGTGATGTCTCTTTCCCAGGCAGGCCTCAAGTGGAGGGAGCAGGATTAGCATTGCTTGCCAAAACACGACAAAGGGGAGTAAACCAGAGTGGTGTCCCCATCTACTCCAAGGCACACCTCAAGTGGAGGGAGCTGGAGTGGCATTCCTTTCCAAGATGCGCCTACTTTGGAAGGAACATGCATTGCGTTACTTTGCAAGGCACACCACGTGCAGAGGGAGCTAGACTGACTTTTCCTTATGAGGCAGACCTGAAGTGAAAGGGACCGGGGTGATGTCTCTTTCCGAGGCAGGCCTCAAGTGGAGGGAGCAGGACTAGCATTGCTTGCCAAAGCACACCAAAGGGGAATGACCCGCAATGGAGTTCCTTTCTTGTGCATGGCACGACTCGACTAAAGGGATCCGTAATGATTACTATTTCGCAGGCATGCCTCCAATGGAAGGAGCCTGATTAGCGTTCCTTTGCAAGTCACGCCTTGAGCTGAGGGATCTAGACTGATGTATATTTCGTAGGCAGGCCTCAAGGGAAAGCTACGGCTGTGGTTGCCTTTCCAAGGCAGGCCTCAAGTGGAGGAAGCAGGACTAGCAATGCTCGTGAAGGCACGCTAAATCAAGTGAAGTGAGTTGACATCCTGTTGCATTTTCATTGAAGGTTATAAGACATGCACCAATTCAGCGGCTAAGGGTCCCTTTCAAGGAATGATGGGCATTTTCGGAAGTCAGTCGATCTCCCAATGTTTTTCCTTTGTATGATACAAAAGGAAACAAGGCTGAAAGCAGAGGGCAGGCTGGGAAGGGCATTGGGGACAATACACCCGAGTATCCTTCCTCTTTCCTTGTCTTGTACACACCTTACATTTTCGGTAAGGTTGTGCCTTCGTGGCAGAGGGGGGAACATAATCACCAAAGTGTCGCTCTTGCAATCTGGCCACATCTTCTACCTCTGGCTGGAAAGGAGGGAATTTGTACATGAACCATAGCCAGAGATTGAACAATTGCTAATTCAAAGTCCAAAAAGGAGAGGTTGTTTTGTGGAGTAGCTGCACGGTATACCACATAAGCATTGTACGTTGCCATATGCACACTGTGTGTGGCTAACTTTTTGTACCAGAAACGCGACTTGCGTTCAGCACGATATGACTCAAGCACTTGGTCATTTGTGTCTACTCCACCCATGTACTTGCTGTACTCCAGAATGCAGTTGGGCTTCCACACTTGCTGAGTCTGCTTGTGCAGAGGGACTGCTGAAGTACTTTCATCATGAATAGTACTTAGCATGTACACGTCCCTTTTGTTGCAGAATTTCACTGCCAACAATTCATCCCGCCGCAATGCCATACATTGTCCCTTGGCCAACTTCTTATACACAAGTTGTCTGGGGAAGCCTTTGTGGTTACTGCAGATTCTAAGTCAAGACTCGTAGGCTCAGATTATGCTCTCAACTTCTTTACTTTTCTCGAGCAGCAACACAAAAAACCAACAACAATATCAAAAAAACTACAAATCCCAGGAAGAACCGACATATTTGTAGTCCATTTTGATAGGATATTAAACACGTGACTTATTTCCCCAATCACAATGCCTTCTCCACTATAATACTTCATCATCTCATAGTCCTTCCTCTTTCTTTGCTGCTCGAGCAGCTGAGATAAGTGCCTTTTATTATTTGCTATATTTCGGATGTTTATACTGTTTTATACTGGCATTGTTAGGCAGCGCGCACGCAGGGACTTTATACGCTGGGCGCGCAGGGTCTATTGGTGGAATATATCCGCAAGGCATAGACGTCACGGGACTTCGTTCCGGCGTCGGTTCCCTCAGAAAGGGGGCACTGTGATCACAGAAGTTCGTAACAGGCGCGACGGGACTCCTGGGGTTCCGGCGCCATTGCGAACTTGCGTTAGGAGTGACAGCACCAACTTCAAAGGTCCGGAGAGCGGCATCTTAGTTTGTTATATATAAGAATCACGAAACAGCGTGGTCCAGCGACTTGTGAAGGTTCTTTCTGATTATATGAGCCTTGGGCGCCATCTAGTGGCAGAAACTGGTACCGCAAGCTAAAGCTTTGAGTTGAAGCGTTTACTGAGCACAGCAGGTAAAACTGCTTTGACCCCTCGTTATTCTGCCTGCTGAGGAGGAGGTTTTAAGAGATTATATAATCTTTTTGACGGGCTCAGTCCCAGGCCAAAACTGCCATTCATATAGAGTCTCGCCTAGCTACATATAATAAATACATTGTGACGGGAGCAGCCCAGGTAAACTGCATATAAGGCACTAATACGGCTCGACAAGCCATTGGTAAGATGAGTACTTACTCAGACGATTCTGATGGTCCCCATGTCAGTGGGCTGCGCATGAGTGAGGCAGTCCAGAGAATGGAAAGTGCCGAAGGACCCCATGGCGAGAGGGGCATCCTGCGAAGCCTAGCGGCCTTGTCGCGAGATAAGGAGCATAGGCAGAAAGGGGGAAGAAAGCATAGAACCCGGAGGGACCGTAGCGCCCAGACCACCCTGGGTTCACCCTGTGGATCTAGCTCATGGAAAAGAAAGGCGAGGTCTCGAGGAAGGAAGATTGCTAGCTCAAGCGAGTCGGACGACGACTACTGTAAGAGCAGCTCTAGATCTGAGGGATTCACGTCGTCAGAATCCCACACCTCCCCAGAAGAGGACGAAACTCTACATAAGAGCAAGAAAGGCAGGAGGGAAGCAGAAGATCCTCTCAAGGATGAGTTTGATCCTGACGACCTGGTTCCCCCTAGGTCTAATGAGTGGGACCCTCCGGAGAAGATCGCAGAGTACCTCAGAAGATGCTTGAGAGCGCTTCTGGACAAACAAGCCAGATCGAAGCTCAAAGCGGAGTGTCCACGCCCAAGAGTCCCAGACGGGGTGGCAGAGACCCCTGAGATTGATGAAAGGATTCTTACCTTCCTGGGCAGCTATGGCAGGGATGTCAAGAGGGGCATCGACAGGTCCTGGAAGTCCTGCCAAGATAAGTTGCTGGATATGCTGGGACCAATAACAAAAATTTGGCTGCTGGCGGAAGAGGCTAAGGCCAAAAAAGAGCCCATGGACCCGGACATAGTTGCTGGCTGGGCTCAGAGAACCATCTGTCTGCTTGGAAACGCAAACACGGCGTTGGCTACCGAAAGAAGAAGGTCCATCCTGATGAAGCTGGACTCTAGGCGGGGGGAGATGGCGACCTCTGAGCAAGCTGTGGCTGCAAAGGGCAAATTATTCGGGGACCTATTCATTAAGGACATGGCCAAATTTGCTAGTACATATGTCTCAATGGACGGGGCTCAATCTTCCCTCAAGAAGATATTCGGCCGGAAGGTTTTCGACAGGGCTGGAGGAGGAAAGGGCCGCTCGTCCAGCCGTGGCCAATTCAGGGGCCCCTACAAAGACAGAATTTCTTGGAGGCAGGAAGACCGGAGCTCCAACCCCTTCTTCCCTTCCAGGGGAAGAGGTAGGGGTAGGGGTTGGAGGAATAATGGCAAACAGCAGCACCAGAATACCTCAGGTGAGAGATGTGCAATTAGTAAAGTCGCTGGATATGAGTGTTCCTCCTGTAGGAGGAAGAGTGAAATTGCATGTACAGAAATGGGAGGAGTTGTCCTCAGACGCATGGGTAAGACAGACCGTGCAAGGTTTTCACTTGGAATTCTGGCAAGAGCCATATCAGGTAGCGTTGCCAAGGCTGATAAAGTTCAGCAGAGAAGACGAGGATCTTCTAGACAAGGAGGTAGAGTTACTCAGGGCAAAGAAAGCGATAGGTCCAGCCTTCGAAGGTTCAGGAGGTTTCGTAAGCAACCTGTTCTTAGTGAAAAGGAAAAGGAAGGTAAGGCCAGTGATAAACCTGAGGGGTTTGAACTGCTTCTTAGTGTACAGGCACTTCAAGATGGAAGGGATGCATCTTTTAAGAGACGTTCTCCAGCAAGGGGACTTGTTGGCAAGGATAGATCTCAGAGATGCATATTTGATGATTCCAATTCATCCAGAGCAGACGAAACTTTTACAGTTTATATGGAGAGGAAGGAGATGGGAGTTGAAATGCCTTCCGTTCGGACTGGCTTCAGCACCATGGTGTTTCACCAAGTTATTGAGACCAGTAGTAGCATTCCTGAGAGAACAGGGGATCAGGCTGATTATTTATCTGGACGACATCTGCCTGATGTGTCAGGACAAGGGAATGCTAGTGCAACAGATTCAGGTAGTTACGGGTTTACTGCAACAGTTAGGTTTTCTGATAAACTGGGACAAATCGGAACTAGAGCCAGCACAGGAGATGGAATTTCTAGGGTTCAGTTTAGAGACGACACAGGGAGTTCTCAGGCTTCCGTTGAACAAAGTGAACTCAGTGAAGAAAGAGATCAAGAGCATGATGACGAAACAAGAGGTTTCTTTGAGGGAAATAGCGAGGCTAATAGACCGTCTGTCATCTTCAATCCAGGCGATATTCCCAGGGCCCCTGCATTACAGGGCTCTGCAGAGGCTAAAGATAGACCATCTCAAGAGAGGTCTATCTTACGAGCAGAAAGTGAGAGTGTCGCAAGAAGCGAGATTGGAAATTGAATGGTGGTACTACCACATGGAAGCGTGGAATGGCAGGGCGATATTTGGCTCATCCCCGGTCCTGGTGATAGAGTCCAATGCCAGCCGTTGGTGATGGGGAGCCAGATGTGGAGATTAATCGACCGGAGGGAGATGGTCGAGCGAAGAGCTGGGTCTCCACATCAATTGTCTAGAACTTCTGGCGGGCTCATTCGCTGTCAAGTGTTGGACCCGGGAAGGGGTGAAAGCTGCCATTCTGTTGAAGATGGACAACGTTTCGGCGGTCCGATATATACATCGATTGGGCGAACGAGGTCGAAGAGGCTGACGGAGATGGCCAAAGAGTTCTTGCAGATATTTCTCCAGAAAGGAATAAGCGTGAGAGCGGAGCATCTGCCAGGAGATCTCAATCTGGTAGCAGATTGGAATTCGAGATACCTCAGGGACTCCAGCGATTGGCAGCTGGACGACTCAGTATTTCAGGAGATAATGCGTCGCAGGGATCCGTGTCAGACAGATCTGTTCACCTCCAGATTGAACAGGAAGATCTCCAGATTTTACAGCTGGAGACCGGATCCGGAAGCGACAGCGACAGATTCATTTCTCCAGGCCTGGGGACCAGCAAAAGAATACGCGTTCCCTCCGTTCGCCATGATAGCATGCACAGTGGCACAAGTCAGGCGACAGCGAGCCACAGTGATTCTGATAAAACCAGATTGGCGAGGTCAGGCTTGGTTCCCGGATCTTCTGGAGTTGTCGTACAAAGCTCCAATTCGGTTGCCAGACAGAGAGGATATACTGTTGAATCCGGCAGGAGAAGTTCATCCACTGGTCAGGTCAGGGAACTTGAGTCTCATAGCTTGGCCGATTTCAGGAGAAGTTGGGCTAGGCCAGATCTTTCAGGCGCAGCTCAAGAATTTATCAGGGAGTCATGGGCTCCAGCCACAGGGAAGGCCTATAGGATGGCATGGAACAGATGGAGTGATTGGTGTCTGGAGAGGCAGGTTGATCGCATGCACACAGATGTAGTGCACATAGTGAATTTCCTGGCGGCACAAGCAGAACAAGCGAAGGCTTACAGGACTATTAATACTTAAAGGTCAGCGATCTCGGCAGGTCATGCGTATATTGATAATAAGCCGGTAGGCGAACATCCCCTAGTAGGTAGGCTGCTAAAAGGCATCAGATGTATGAGCCACCTACGGCTAGATATTCTCGTTTATGGGATGTGAATATAGTATTGAGAATGTTTGAGGCTTGGCCAGATAATGAGTTTCTATCTAGGAAAGCGTTGTGGGCTAAACTAACTACCCTATTATGTCTGACTTTCTTGTAAGAGAGTGTCAGATGTGAAATCTTTAGAAGTAAATAGGAAATCCTTTTCACCAGCAGGTGTAGTATTTTATATAGAGAAAAGGACCAAGACGAACATTAGATCAGTTGAGTATATGGCCTTTCCGGGTAAACCCAAATTGTGTCCAGTTAGATGTTTGAAAGCGTATGAAGAGAAAGCTAACAAGGTGAGACCTACTTGTAACTTGTACTTGTAAAGTAGGCCCAAGCGCAGTGAAAGCACCTAACGTATTAGTACTAGGCCTGTGTCATTAGCACAAAAATAACCCACACCACGAGTGAGCTTCAGGGAGTAACAAGCCTTTCATTGTCTTGGAGGCTGTAGGTCTTCGCGCCCTGGGAGAATGTGCTCTGCATGGCCACGAGAAGGGGGCAGAGTGCCTCTCGGTAGTTACCACCCCACAATACAAATGCTATGGCTCCTCTGCCCCAAAACCCCCTGCGTCAGAGCTACAGACCTCCTATGCTTTGATCCCTAGACCCCCACATACCACGGTGCCAGCCAGGCCCAGCCTACCGACCATAAAGCTGTAGCACCCCCGATCAATCAAAAAGATCAGAAAGCAAGGCTATCTCACCTTCACATTTGGGTGAAGTGATTTGTACTGCGAGACGTTTAAGAACTTTTATTTTAGACCAGTGGAACAAGTAGCGTCGTTGGTGGTAGGTAAGCTTTAAACAAGCATAATCTGAGCCTACGAGTCTTGACATAGAATACAGATTTCCCATACATTCGTTACAGAAAGTCATGATTCTATTAAAGACTCGGAGGCGAAAGATTATCCCACCCAATTTCAAAGGTCGCTATATAAGTATATAATGCAATGTGATAATAATGCATATTGGTATTGGCATGTTATTGTTGTTATGTGATTGCCCACCCGTTTATAGTGAAATAGGTAATAGTTTTTGTTTCAGGAACAGAACAGAAGGCAGCGCCATGAGGGGATTATCTGAGAAGTTAAGTTGTCTACCGGTTGGGACGCAAGTTGAATTAGTTCAGCGAAAGAAAGAGGGAGGACTATGAGATGATGGAGTATTATAGTGGGGAAGGCATTGTGATTGGGGAAATAAGTCACGTGTTTAATATCCTATCAAAATGGACTACAAATATGTCGCTTCTTCCTGGGATTTGTAGTTTTTATGATATTGTTGTTGGTTTTTTGTGTTGCTGCTTGAGAAAAGTAAAGAAGCTGAGAGCATAATCTTTCGCCTCCGAGTCTTTAATAGAATCATGACGTTTTGTAACGAATGTATGGAAAATCTGTATTGTACCACATGGCAGTGTGCCCACATTAAACAATTCCTTGAACAGTGGAATTCCTGTGTAGAAATTGTCTACATACAAATGGTGTCCCTTGTGGAGCTGTGGTGTGAGAAGATCCCAAACTATCTTCTCACTTGTCTCTAAATGGGCTGGGCAGCCCAGAGGGTTTAGGGTGGAGTCTTTACCGGTGTAGACTCTGATGCTGCAGACATACCCAGTGGTATTTTCACACAACATGTACATTTTAATCCCATATCATGATCTCTTGCTTGGAATGTATTGCCTGAACACTAGGCGACCTTTGAACAACACCAACGATTCATCAATGGATATGTTCTGGCTAGGAACATACACCTCTGCAAATCGGTGAGCGAAGTGGTCCAGAAATGGCTTGAGTTTGAAGAGCCTATCAAAGTTTCGGTCCGTTCTGGGTAAAGCTGCCGAGTTGTCCTTGAAGTGCAACATTCGCCGCAGTGCTTGAAAGCGATTTCTGCTCATTGTAGCTGCAAAAAACAGGCAATAAAGTGGTGCTACAGTAGACCAGTATATCGAGACAGACGGCTTGTGTCCAATTCCCATGAGCAGAACGAGACCCTAAAACCTTCTCATTTCAACATTGGTTGTGGGAACCCATGCTTGTGCTCTGGAGTGGGGTTTCAGAGTGGGACCCCTTGGCCTCATGAACTGTTCAGCGTATGCATTGGTTTGCTGAACCACATTTGCAATTAACCCATCATCAACAAAAAGGTTGAAAAAATCAATGGGCTGAAACCCATCTGTATTCACTGTGCACCTTGATATACCAGTGAAAGGGGGCACAACAGGCTGAGCCATTGCTGGAGGCACCCAGAGCGACTCTTCAGCCATGTCAGGAACTGCCACATTGCGTGGCCATCTTGCACGTCCCCTCCCCCTCACAGTTACCCTGCGTGTGAGAAGTGTGCGAAAAGGTGGATGCACTCGTCCTTCCTCTTCGTCATCAGATGATGATGATGATGAGTTGAAGGAGGGACTTTCATCAATGGACAACTCACTTCCCCAATCACTTCCTTCCTGACCCTCAGAAGCACTATCTGTTTCAGATTGCATGTCCACCTCTGTGCCTTGCTCTGAGCCAGACTCCATCACTGCAGCTAATGCCTACGCACCAGACATTGATCGCAGAGAAGCCATGAGTACCTTTGCGATGGAACCCTTCACTGCCCAAAGACCTGATGAAGACTGAAACAATAAGTATGTGTGCTTCTCAAAGTATGGAACGTAGCAGAGTAAGTGGTATTCAGTGCCACAAACCAACTCCACACAAGTACACCAAAAGGTCACGACTTTGCTCACAAACTGTAGCAGCCCTCTGCAATATGACATACTCCCTGCATGCTACAATAAACGGAGTACTACTTTGCAAACACTCACGTGAAATGCTAAGGACCAGCTGACTGCTTTCCTACATGTTGGTAGACAGCTACAACACACCTGCACCTAAAAGAAAGACAACAAAAAAGCTAAGGACGATGTCCTCTTCCACTACACTTTACACAAATACAAGCGTGGCTACGAGGATTGCAGCTACACTACCTATTCAGAAACAGCCAACATGCTTTGCACCATGCCCTCCTCCATGGGATGCTGGTGGATGGGAAATGGAGGTGAGAAGCAACCATGCAACGTATTAGTGATTGGGTGAGTTGAAAAGCTATAAGCAATGAAGAAGCAGACAGGGAAGATAACAAAAGTACACGGCAGGCCCTTCCAGGCAACTGCTGTCACACTTTTGAAAACAACACCTGCTCATTCACATAGTTGTAAGGGGAAAGGTCACGAGGACGAAATTAATGCAAGGCCAAGCAAATTGATTTAGACTGATGCAAGTGGTGATGGGTAGCTAAGAAATAAGCAGCACAGACATACTGAATGCATTGACATGCCATGAATGCAAACAATTGCTAGGAAGTGGGAGTCTCACTGCCAACATACTTACTACCATTTTTATTCACATTTCACATATTCCAGTACGTCCATCAGTAACAAGGCACACACCCCCCCGTAAAATAGCATCAGGGCAAAATCCATTATCTCTCCAATGAACAGCTCCATGCCTGTTTTGGAAAGGTGCACCCCATCTCTGTGAAACATCACATCACCTTTGATAATGCATGGTGAATGGTCCGTATTCTGTTGTTGCCCTCTGTCAGTCTAGTGAACTTGCCATTCAGTTTTCACGCCGAGCGGTTGGTGGCCCATGTATTCCCTTGAGTTCTCCAATCCATCATGAGAATCATCTGGGACCAGGCCACCACAGTATTTGGAAACCTCTGTGCAATCCATTCAAGGTCCGCCATGAGCTGCTCCCATACCCCCTTCGGTCCCACAGATGTAAAATCATTTCCTCCCAGGTGCACCACTATAAGGTCAGGGGGGCTCTCCTTTTGCTTGGGCATCGATGATGGCTTCTCTGAGCTGGTGAAGGTGCATCCCCTCAACCCCAAACCAATGCACTGCAAGGCCATCCCTTCCAGACCCAGATGTAGGTGGCCCTCAGAAAAGTTGTGCAGCCCTTTGGATATAAGAGTGGCCAAAAATCCACACAACCCTCATCCTCACTAGGAAATGGAAACAGGAAAACACCCATGATTATGGCTACTCATACAGTTTACCAAATAACACAACGATTGCGTCACCACATGGCTCGTGTAACAATCCCAGACAGACACTTCACCCATTCGGAACGCACCTCTCATTTCAGATAACAGTAGGTTGACAAATAATTGCCACATTATTTTCAGGGGAAAGAGGTGAAGAAGATAGTATGTCACCTTGTGCCAATAACACAGTTGTGCTGGCACAATTGTAAGCAGTGAAGGTTTCTACTCCTGTGGGCCACCAACTGCACTGAACGGTGTTAAGGTGACTTGCACATGCTACACCACTATACTTTGGCAGGGTGACTAGTCTGCCAGAGGATATGAAGTCCACAGGAAGTGTGCTTTGTACGCTCTCTGAATATAGGTACCCTGACAGAATGTGCGCCATTCATCACAGATGGATGCAACTTTGGACACTTTGATTGTGAGAACTTGGGGTACAGCTCCTGAACCACTGGTGAACTTAGGGCCACTCAACTACCAAGGCAGAGAGGCAGCCAAGGTCACACACATCAACCACCACCACCCTACATCTCTGTCTGGCCAGCACTGTAGCTTTCCCCTCCAGGAAGGGATGGGGACCCTGCCGGGGCACGCTGCACCCACTGCTGAATTTGGGGGACACAATATCCATCTGAGAGATGGACGCCCAAGGCCAATGACATAACCCCTCCCCCATCCTGCCCCTCTAGCTACTCTGCGTTACAGCTTTTCCCCCTGCAAAAGGATGGGGACCCTGGCGGGGCTCACTAGGACCACTGCTGGAATTGGACCACAGAAATGGGGATCGTTACAGTAAAAGTAATGATCTCCGTATCAAGTGTGCGTAGCATGCTCAGAAAAAAATGACCATCTGCATTACTACGGGCAACGTTTTTGAAAAGTTGCTGCTACTTATGTCGGACAATTTTTCCTTCTGCAAAGCAGCCACCTTCCTCAATGCAAGGCACTCCCATCACTGCCCCCGAACCTCCCCGCTACCCTTTCCAACCCATACCACTGACACTGCAGCCACAGTTTCTCCCACTACAGTAACCCTCGACCCCCACATTACCAAGTAATATATGTAGTACTTACATAAGTCAGCAAAAGCTTTTCAGTAGCCGCAACAGCAAAGGAAACATAAAAGAATTACATTCAGTGCTTTGCCTACCAATAACACATCCAAACTGTCTGGCAGATATCTGTACATTTTTAAGCTCCTTCCACCCCATACATGACACTTCTCAGTCATCTACCCCCACGGAAGGCTGGACAGCACAATTATAGGAAATTGGAATAAGACCAATGAGCATATGGCAACCCCAAGCACAAAAAAAACATTGCACAGCAGCCGAAAATGGCTGCTGCAGTGAATTTACTTTCAGTTTCGCGTCGACGTGCTTTACGCACGCTGACGTGAACCTGAAGGTAATCCAGCCCCTGGCAGTGAGGGGGCACATCACGCTCAAAACAAAGTGCCAAAAAGGTCGAGATATCTCGTCCTTGGCACTGCACATGCACTTTCAAGAACAAGATACCTTGTCCTTGGCACTTAAGGGGTTAAACTAGATTTAATGGCTAAGAAAAAGAGAATGCCACCCGTGAATCTCCACAGTAAGACGGCCGCTTGTAACCCTTCACGTGGCAGATACCC
The DNA here is from genome assembly GCF_040938575.1 of Ambystoma mexicanum. NCBI lineage: Eukaryota > Metazoa > Chordata > Amphibia > Caudata > Ambystomatidae > Ambystoma > Ambystoma mexicanum. The sequence goes on from NC_090938.1 coordinate 214,991,715, forward strand.
CATTTTCTTTATGGGAATTACTTTATTTAATCAAAATCACTAATGGCTTATGGTCTAGTAAAACAAAAATGAGGACACGATCGGCGCTAAGACTAGGAATCACAGACAGGGTTGAAAGAATGGTTCTGACAATATTATAGGTTCTTAAGGTAAAGATAGGATGGTTTAGAAATGGGGCTAGGACAAGGTAAGGCAAGATATGCTATAGTTTACTATGATTCCTATTTATGCTTACAGTCCACTTTATGTTAAGATTTTGGACCGTCAAGGGTTCTGGTCATCCCACGGATCGGGTTTACCAACGGACAGCAGGGCACATCTGTCAGAATTAGATCAGCGGAGCGGTTCTGGTCACCTGGACTGGCACCTCGGACTGGACTGGACTAGATTGGATTGGCCCTTGTGGTTGCTGGACACTGTAGATCAGTGGGATGGCGAGTTTGGAGCAGGCAAGCATTAATGGTAGCAAGCCAGACTGGATCAAAATTGCTTCCCTTTGGTTTTGGGATGGTTTCAGAATGTGGGGCTATCTGAAAAAGAGTTCATCAATGCAGAGGCCTTGGCTTTGCAAAGAATCAGGAATCAGGAACAAGATGGAGAATTCAGGAACAGGGCGCCACGCAGCAATCAGGATGAAGTCAGGAATCAGTGTGTCTCTGTGTGTTGTGAGGTTCCCTTATTTATCATGCCAAATGACATCACTAAGGTTTATGGTAGGGGCAGACTTACTACCCACACCCACAAGGCTATGATTGGGCAGGAGCACAGTTCCCGCCTTGCTCTTTGCTGGTTGGATGACAGAAAGGGCTGTCATGTTGTATGATATAATCTGGAAACCTCCCATAGCTATTGGGACCAAAATCTAACTTTCCCATGAATACATATTTATGTAGTTATGCCCTCTAAGAAAATCATATATATAAATTACATATTTCGTGGGTCACATTCCAATTCAACTCCCAAGTCGGTGGGTCTTTCTGTTGAATTTTGGTAATTTTAACTATGAAAGGTATGGCCTAACATTTCCCAATTATGTGCATATATGCGCAATTACCCCTAGCACAAGTGTAAACAATGTTAGTTTTGCAACATTAATAGTTTCGGCACCATTGGTCATTCTTTGTAACTTTTGTTCCTTACGCAGAAGAAATTCTACCAAGTTTTCAAATGACTAGCATTAATTCAGATTTACATGTATGCATTTTTCTTCTCTTTTCTCATTCTGGCTGCCAAGTTAAATGTCTTGATGTTCAGTGGCAAAATAAGCATTTTAAACCCAAAAGTCATATGTCAGTTTTTTTTCTTTCTTCTCAAGTGTAAGCAACTGTCAAATCCTTTGAAGTTGAATTGGGGCCTCTCCCTCGAGAGTGGAGCTTCCTGCCCCTCCCCTGGAAAGGTGAGTGTCCAAGCCTGCCATTGTCTTCACCTGGGGCCCAGACGAATGTCTAATGAAGTTCCTTTGACATGAGTATGCGAGGCCTGCCAGCAGCAATTAGCCTTTCTTTCCAGCAGTGGAGGTGTCAACCTTTCTCAGGCTAAGAACTGTCAGTGGGTTTAGCTCTAAGTTTCACCTTTTTAAATCTTTCATTTAAACATATAAAATTGAACACAGTTTATAGGTGAATTTTAAACCTTAGCAATCCTTTGACATGCTTAAAGAATTTAGCCTTTACACAAGAATATACTTTACAACATAAGATTTTTTTTTCTTGTCATTCCTGAAAAAGCACATTAAACTTATATCTTTAAATCCGATTTTCATCTGCAGCAAATACACATTTTAGTCAGCATTAGTTCTTCCCTTGAGTGCTGCGATTGTTTGCAGCCTGGATACATGTATCATGCCTTGGTTTAGAGTTTCTCTCTGCACAGCTGATGCTGATACTTGTTGCAAAGTTTTAGCCACATTTCCCGTGGAAAAATGAACACACATTCCCTGGTTTGCTTTGACAAAGATATTGTTGCCAGGAGCTGTCAGTCAATGAGGCCCGGTTCCTCTGAGCCACACTGGATGATCCTGGGCATTGCAGGGCCCTTTTAATCTCAATGATTCAGTAGAAATGAATGGATCTAGCACCAAACAGCACTTTGTATGGTTGAAAAGCTGAAAATGTAAAGAGGCATTTTGGGTTTACATCCAAGGTACTGCTGCTTCTTTGCTTTGCTCTATGTTGAATATTGCAGAGCACACTGGCACATTCTTGCAGTGATCACTCTTGTTTTACCCCACCTGAAATGGGGTTGGCAGGGCTGTGCATTAATTTTCCAGTTATTACAAACGCAGTTTCAACATTTTTGGCGTTCACAGGAGTCATCACATCCATTTTGGGCTGTTTCCTTCACCATTTCAGTACAGTGATGCAGTGGCACATGGGAATGGGTGAAATATCCCACGGTGTTCAGAACAACTCAGACAGCGGTAACCAAGGAGAGAAACAGCCAAGAAGAGGACTGGTACCTTGAAGTCAGGTAAGCACTTGTTTATTTGCAGGTTAGTATCCCGGCATGGGAGCTGCACTGTTCCTGTCTGCAACCACTTCACTAAATCGTTCACTGCTCTCTACCCTGCCACATCACCCAGGGAGCATTCAAAGGAGGATCCTGTGCAACTCGGCATGGAGAGACAGTAGCAACAGCGCTCATGGCGCTGTACAAGCCATCCTGTCCAGCACAGGGCGGAATGTGCTGAACACAACTATATATGTTATTGGCAAAAAGACATGCATCCTGTCAGCAAAACAAATACCCTTTATGGCTTTATTTTTTGGATAACATTCACCAGTGCTTCTATGGATACAGCAAATACTAGCGGGGAGAGGTTACATCTTTGTTTGGTGTCCCTCTTTAGTTGGAATGGTTCTAAAAGAAGACCATTAGTAGAATTGTGGGCTTTTGGTTTCCTATAGCAGGCCAGGTTTCTTTGTATGAAATGTGGTTTGAACCCCAAGATGCTGAATATAAAAGCCCAATCAACTCGATCAAAGGCTTTTTCAGCATCAAGGGTTATTAACATTGCTGGTATCTTTCTAATCTCATTCTATGGATGTGGTTGAACGATTGCTTTCCTTGATGAACCCTGACTAATCTGCATCGATCAATTGAGTTATATACTTCTCAAAGAGTTTTGCTAATATCTTAGGGCCTCATCACGAGTTTGGCGGTAAGCCCTAAAAGTGGCAATAATGGAATTAGCGCTGCCAATACCTCTCTGCCGGATCACGAGCCGGCGCAAATACCACCAAATATAAACCCAGCCAGCGCAATGTTAATGTTAATGTTAATGTTGAAGGATATTGGTACCGTGCACTATCATCACTGGAGTGGTCCCCTGGTGCTCTGGTGGCTCTGAAACAGGAAAGGGGGGTGTGTTAGTGGGAGTAAGCGGGAAAAGTGCAAGAGAGCAGTGATGTGCTGTTGGCAGCCTCAACACAGTTAACACCATTTGCTGGGCTTGGGGTGTTTTCCGGTCAGTAGACGTCATGTGCTTTTGTTTGAGTCTATGTGAGGATTGTTTTGTCGTTGCAGTGTAGTAAAGTTTGTGCAGTTTGTTGTGGTATAGGGTTGTGGTTGTGTCTGGTTAGAGTTTGAGAGGTGTAGGCGCAGGGGTGAAGATGTTAGTGGATTGGTCATTGACATTGTTGTCTATAAGCGATGTGATGAATTTCCACGTTTTTCTAGGTGTGGCGCGCAAGCATCATTGCATGTCAGACTCGCTCCGGCATCAGCCGATGGTCATTATCCCTTTCTTAGGTGACGCTCGCCAATATTCACAATTGTGCCCAAATTTGGCCCCTGCCCACCGTTGGAACCTGTCTATGTGTGGGGCTAGCTGGTATTCGCAATTCCATCCTAATCTGTCCTCGGTGGCAGTCCCGATGCAGTCTGGACGTGGCTTCACTCAACAAACGTTACTCTATCCACTATCACAGCCGGCTGTATCTGTGCCTGTAACACCAAGCGCAATCACAGCCACATCACAAGTCCATGTACGGCAGTATAAGCGACGAAGACCGGTGCTAATATCGCCAAAAACAGGGCACAATTACCTCCAGCCTCCAGCTGGAGATAAATGTACACAGGTGTCAGAAATTAACCCACATGTGCCCCCAATGCACTCCAGAAGGCTACATAAGGCACACCCCTACCCCAAACACAGTTTTTAACACCATGCTGCCACTAGCTACTGTTAGCTGGGATAGGCAGCTGTTCATGCTGCCCTAGAAGTAAAGATGTGGGACATCCAGGCCAAGGCACAGGCAGTACAGGTGGTGTGGGGGGGGATACTGTGTAAGGCCACCCGTACACATTGCACTGTGACTGATGTCTGTGCCTTCCCCCATGCAGGGGACTCTGGATACCCACAGCTTCCCTGGCTAATGACCCCTGTGCATGATCCACAAACACTGCAGGATATTGCTTACAACCACGCTCACAGCGGGACCTGTGTGTGCATCGAGCGTGCCTTCATCCTCCTGAAGGCACTATTTTGCTGCCTTGAACATACCGGTGGAACCCTGATGTACACTTCAGAGAAAGAGGGTATAAGTGTGCTTTTGTGTGCCATGCTGCACAATATCTGCCTGAATAGAAATGTGCCGCTACCCCCTGACGTGGACATGCCTCCCCCTTGATGAGGATGCAGTACCAGTGGAATTACCCAAAGAAAACGAATGAGAAAAAAAAAACAGAGGTAGAAAAGACGTTTTTTGGTCTCAATTTTTTGACATTTTTGATAGATGGGTGGTGGGTTAAGGGTATAACCTAAGGACCTAAGGTAGGGTGAAGTGGCAGGAGTGCATGGGGGTCTCCCACCACATTATTAAACAAAAAAAAAAGTTTTTTTCACATACATCCAGTGCCTGTGGCCGAGGCAAATGCATGCATTGCTAGAGATGATGTGAGCGACGGCAGACTGGCTCGCCAGGGACTGATAGACAATTTCTTTTGATACATTTACATGCACATACCATGCACCACTGTGAGACACTCACGTCAATCAATAAACACGACAAGGGCACAAACAGGAATGTCCACGCATTGATGATGTTCAACTGTTTTACTTAAATAATGTGCGCTAACTATCCCCCTCCCATCACCAACTCAGCAGCACACTATCCCCCCTCCCACAATCAAATACCTAGCACTCTATCCCCCCTCCCACCACCAACTCCCCAGCACACTATCCTCCCTGCCACCAGCACACCATCCTCCCTCTCCCCTCCCACTACCAACTCCCCAGCACACTATCCCCCCTCTCCTCTCCCACCACCAACTCCTCAGCACGGCCACTCAGGGCAAAACGTGTCTCAATGTTATTTGCGTGGCATCTTTCCCTCATGCCAGCCCCATGTGATCTGGGACCCGATTGGCGTTGGGACTGGCACCTGGGTGTACCCTGCCGCAACTCCTCAGTGCGTGTCGTAGAAGTGGAGGCTGGCCTGCGGATGTGCTGGAGTGTGATCTTTGTGCTCTGGCAAATGCCTCTGCAAGAGCCGAGACCCCTTCGGTCATCTCCCTGACCCTGTTCCCATACACATTCTGGGCAGCAGTACAGGCAGCTGCCTCTGCCCGGATCCTTGACCTGGCCTGCACAATCCTGCGGGGGGCCCCTTGTAGGCAGTCATGGATCACCTGCAGGTGTTGCAAATGGGTGTGCCCAATTGTCTCAAGCTCCCTCTGTTGCCTCTCCATCTCCTGAAGCCTCTGCAGGGTGGTGTTGCTTGGTGGTGTGTGCTGTATGGGAGGGGGCTGTGCAGTGCTCTGGGCTGTGGTCCAGAGAGCCATTGGATGGTTTGTTGATGTCCGGTTCAGGTGTCTGGGCACAATGGTGACAGTGAGGGCTTTCGGGGGGTGGGGGGCAGTTGTGGCCCTTATGCACGAGGTGACACTGGGCTGATGTACCTCTATGTCTCAACAGTTGCCCTGCCAGGAGGTGTGCCTTCTATGTCAGTCACTGCAGCTGCTGGAGTGTGTGCAGTGGGCATTGGAGTGCTCCTGGTGGCCTGTGGTGTTGCGGTAGGCTTGGCCTTGCTGGGTCATGGCGTCTCACGGCAGTCCATCTGCCTATGCGTACCTTGCGTGTGCCTTTGTGGGGTGGTGGTGTTGGCATACCCTGAGGGCTCGGAGGGGCCACTTCCAGATGGGCCTGCCCCCTCGTCATCCTCTGATGCTCTGGTGATGTGTGAGTGCCTTTAGGGGACATATGAATTTTTGTTAGGTATGGTTCTTCCACGTGTGTTGGCATGCAAGACACATTTGATATGGTACAGAGTGGGACCCCACACATTTGGGCAGATGGACATGGTTAGTCAGGGGACATTGCATGTGGGAACAGCATTGTGGTAATGGCCAGTTGGCTTTCGGCATGTGTGTGGGGAGGGCAGGGATTCCATGCTGGGGCAACTATGTATTGCTTGCATGCTTGTGGTCCTTCAAGCCCCCACCTCCCCACCCCGGGTGGCACACATCTTGTGGGAATGAGTGCGGTGGCTTCCTCTATGGCACTGCCATAGCTTTGTGTTGCACTGTGGTGTACAGTGATTGGCTAGCTGCGCCCATGTCAGCATAGGGGGACATATACTTCTATGCGGATTGTCTGCTATGTCAACATGGGGCAAGCCAATGTTGGTGTGACTGCTGCATGATGTCGTGGTTGCTCACGTACCACAATCCTGCTGGCACAGTGTGCACCGGCAGGGCTGTGGTGTACATTGGCACTTGGATAGGTCACTTGCCATCCCTTCCCACTGCTGTTAAGCTCAGGGGTGCCCTTGGTTTCCTGCCCCATGGCTGCTGTGGAGGGTGGCTGATGTGGCACCCCGTCACTACACTCTGATTGGCCGGCCCAGCTTCTGGGTCTGCTGATATGTGTCCCTGTCCACTGGGGCGTCTTGTGCTAGGCTGACATTTGTGCATGGACATGTGCTGGGGGACGGTGGTGTTTGACTCACCACTTGATTCCTGCTGCTGGCACCCTCCTCTCCAGCCCCCTCAATGCCCTTGATGTCCAGGACTGTGCTGCACTTCTTCTCCCAGGCAGTGAATGACCAGTGGTTCTACGATTGCACCTCCAGTCGCCAGGGTATCCTGGGGGTGTTGGGACAAAAGTCTACGCACCCTGACCCCTCCCTGAATTTTGGGCTCCTTAAATGGTTTTCAGGCACCTTGCCTCTGGTCCTCTCCTATGAAATTTTGGATTGTTTCCAGGTCTGGATGGGTGCAGGAAGTGGAGATTATGGATGGATTGAGTTGTTCAAGATGACCGCTACCATGCTTCCCATTCTGGCAGTGACACAATTTCTGCTGGCGCTAATAGCGATGGGATCACTGGCGGGAACGCTACTAGCACCAATATTTCGATGATAGCCCTTATTTTGGCGCTATTTCTGCCGGGCGGTAATAGCGCTACTGCTGGAGTGGGGTGCGCGTTCACGCCAGGTTGTGATGCAGTGCTATTGCCACATGACCCAGCTACAACGCTATTTCCACTGCAGTGCAGAGCTCAAAGGAGTTGGGAATGGAATGTTAGATGTGGGGAGGGTAGGTAGGGATGCAACTTTTTGGAGGACAAATTAATGAGAACAGGGCATAAGGTTTTGTGAAGCCAAAAAGCCAGGCAAAGATTTAGAGCACTACTGCCCTCACCCAATGAGCGGTCATCCCATTTGAATTCCAAGTAGATGCATAACAAAAGCAAAAAATTCCTGAAATTCAGTTTCAAGAGTGGTGTCCAGGTCACATCATTACTGGATACCTGGTGTCTGAAGGAGATAAGGGGGGAGCCGTGTCTGGAATGCACCGTGATTTGGGATAGGAGGAGCCAGTAAATTTAGAACAAGGCCGGGGGTGCAGCTTGTGTGTGCCGCGGCATCTGGTATAATGAGAAGGCCCATGCTGTAACAACTCGGAGGCTGATTCCGGCACCAAAAGGCCGCAGGACGCATTCAGCAGACACGCTGCCATCAGAATCGGCAATGTCAGATTGCTACCATCTGTTTGACGCGGCATGCTACGCTTCTCCGCTCTGTTCCTTAGGCGTTGGAAGTTGCCATGGAAGCGGGCTACAGCGGACACCTGTCGCAACAAAACCGCCTAGGTTTCCCATCATGCTCGGAGTACCACGTGAATGGTTATCCAATGGCCGCTAAGAGCCTCGTCTTCATCGAGGCATAAATACGTCATTAACCCACCAAACGCTGCTTCTATTTAATGTAGCTACCGGCATTCTGAAGTTTCGACTTCTTTTGCTACGGCTTCGTTTTTTCCATTTTCTTATAATTGAATCCCCATGTATTGAACCCTTGCTGTAAGACGGACTGCTCCTGCATTGCCCTTGTGCCTACATTTTACCTTCCGGTGTACCAAACCCTTGCTGTGTCATATGGACTGCTCCTGATTACCTTAATCTTATTTTGATTTCCCACGGACCAAATAGCTTCTTATGTGTTAACGGTTGCTGTACATGCTTACTACCACTATAGTAACCATCCTATACCTTCACTTACTTCCTATACCTCACCTCTGGACACATTGAGACATTCTTCACCAATCCTTCCTATCAAGTTTCCCTCCTTCGCCTATCTGGAATACCTGCTCATTACTGCACACTTTCTGTGCACATTCGGATGCCCTGCAGGAAGTGCACCTTCTTGTTACACTCACCTGGTTCCCACGGGGGCGTTGATCGGAACTGGACTGCTACGGTCTCCACCAGCGTTATTCGTAGTGCTGAGAAGGCTGACTGGACCAGCCCTCCTAGCTTCGTTTGCTTGATTTGTAAAAGGAGTTTCCTAAAAGCAGGAGAAGGGAATTAGCCACCCAGTGGATGCGAGGAAACACTGGCTTAATTCGTTCCCTCTAAGCACCTCTGATATTCCCTTTTGCTCCCTCACCTTATTGTTTGTAATGATGAGCCCTCCATCCTGCACAGAACGCAGGGGCGCGTAGAATTCCAGTTGCTTCACTGGTTCGAAGATCTTGGGCGAGTTCCAGACGTGTTGGACTCCATGGCAAGTTTCAAGGAGCTGTAAGTATAATGTCTTTAGAGTTCAATTGTCTAATATTCACTCGTTTCCCCCTTTTGTCTTGCAGCTTGAACCAAGAGGAGTTCACCTGAAGGGCTGCAGGTTGCGCGCAGGTAAGAGTCTGTATTACCCAGCGCTGTCCAGTAAAAAATAAATAAAATGTCTTTAACAAGTGTCTTTTCCTCCCAAAGGTGCGGCGTTAAAGATGTTGCATGCCGATGAAAGATGACTAGAGCGGTAACTATGGTGAGTATAATATGGTTGTTTTGATTTTCTTTGTTGGCACCCGGCTCACCTGGTTATCCTTTGTCTCTCTCAGGTGCACGGATGCAGCGACGAAATGATGGCAGCAGCGCTGGACCGTGGAGATGAAGACTGGTAAATATGGCGGGGCGCTACTGCTAGCGATGCGATGCTTTTATTTCTGAAGTATTTTTTCCCAGTTCGGAAGTGCGGCGAGTTCGGGAACAGATAAAGATTAGAAGGTAAATTCTTGTTCTTATCTTCCTTTCTTCTAGGATGATGTCCAGGATCGAGGCGGGTGTGGCAGAAGACAGGATGCTGCAGGCACAGTGAGCGTTACGCTGCTGAAATGCAGAATAACGCGAAGCGTGTGTTGCTGGTCGGGCGTGGTTTAAATAGCGTCAAAAAGTAGTCCAAGATAAGAAGTCCCTCGAGCGACACCCGAGTAAAAAAATAGTCCCTGTAGTAAAATAGTCCCCTCCAGGCTTCACGTTGGCCTGGATTCAATTGCAGCATGGTCTGCCTGAGGTAAGTAATGACTATGAGCCTGGCGCCTTAGGCGCCAGGACTGATTTCTATTATGGGCCTGGCGCCTAGGGCGCCAGGACTGAACCCAGATATCCCCTTGCCGGGGCTGCTGAGGTTTTAATAAACGTCTGGATGCCTGATTCCGGGGCTGATGGGCTAGGTCCAGATGCCCGGGGGTAGGCATCATGACAGCACTCCCCCCCAAGGCCCCTCCTAAGGTTGTTCTTCCCCTGGGCCCTGGTTTGTCTGGGAAGTTCCGATGGAATCTCTTCACCAACCGAGGTGCATGAACGTGGTCACTGGGCTCCCATGACCTTTCTTGTGGTCCGTAACCCTTCCAATCGATTAAATAAAAAAGTTTTGATTTAACCATCTTAGAGTCTAGGATATTATTTACCTCGAATTCAGGTTCTCCATCTATCAGGATAGGGTCAGGTGGTTTGATTAATCTTGTTCCGGGTTGAACTGGTTTTATAAGTAAAACATGAAAGACAGGACGGATCCGCATATTAGAGGGTAATTCTAATTTGACGGCCACCGGGTTGATAATGGCTTTAATGGTGTAAGGTCCCAAATATCTAGGATTAAAAGTTTGAGTTCCTTTTAGAGGTATGTGTTTTGTAGCCAACCAAACTTGATCTCCAATCTGGTATTGGGGAGTGTCACTTCTATGTTGATCAGCATTTTTCTTGTATTTCTCTTTTGCTTGTTTCAAATGTTCAGTTGCCTCCTTAAAGGCTTGTGTAATAGTAGAGTGCAGATGGGTCACTGCCGGCATTTCTTAGTGCTGGGGCGAATCGAGTTCTGAGGTTCGAGGATGATGTCCATATATGGTATAAAAGGGGCTTTGTCCGGTTCCTGAATGTACAGTTATTGTATGCATACTCGGAAATCCATAAAATATCTTTCCGATTACTTTCGGTCTGGTGTAGCATGCAACGTAGGTACTGTTCAAGGGTCTGGTTGGTCCTCTCCGTCTGACCATCGGTCTGGGGATGGTGACTGCTAGATAATCTCACGTCGATTTGCGCCAATTGACAACATTTCTTCCAGAATTGCGAGATGAATTGACTACCTCGGTCAGAGACCAATACGGAAGGAAATCCATGTATTCGAACAATGTTTTCGAGAAATTCCTTGGCCAAAATTGAAGCGGAAGGTAATCCCTTTAAAGGAATAAAGTGGGACATCTTGGAAAAAAGATCAACAATAACTAGAATGGTGTTAAACCCATTACACAGAGGTAGATCTGTAATAAAGTCTAAAGACAAAGTGTGCCAGGGTGTCGGTGGAATATCCAAAGGTTGTAAAAGACCGGCTGTTTTTTTCTTCTGACTTTTGTTCTGGGAGTAGATAGCACAAGACAGCACAAATGACTTTAGGTCTTTTCGCCAGGTTGGCCACCAGAATTGTCTTTTAATTTTAGCTTCAGTCTTTGCAATACCTGGGTGTCCTTCCATCAGAGCATCAAGGTAATTGGAGATGACTAGTTCTTGTAGTTCTTTGTGTGGTAGAAATAGACGCCCTTGATAGTAAGGTAAGTCATTGATGACTGAATAATCTTGGCCCTTTTTCACCCAATCCTGCAGGGCTGCTGAATCGAAAAGTTGTTGGATTTTTAAATGAATATCTTCTAAAGTCTGTCGACAGTTATGCCAAGGATTCTTTGTTCTGGATTTATAGGCACAGGTTCTGGGTTCGAAAATGCTTCTCCCATCCCTATTCGGGATAAGGCACCTGCCTTACCATTCTTGCAACCTGGTCGATAAGTGATCACGAAATCAAATTCGGTGAGGAATAATGCCCATCGAAGTTGACGCGATGATTGGGCCTTGGCTGTTTTTAAATACTGCAGCTTCCTGTGATCAGTGATTACAGTAATGGTGTGCCTGGCACCGAGAAGATAATGCCGCCAAGCCTTGAAGGCAGATTTTATGGCTAGCAACTCTTTATCGGTAACCGCATAGTTTAACTCGGGGGCGGAGAACTTTCTGGACCAAAATGCTACTGGATGAAGTTGACTGGTTTCAGGATCCTTCTGGGACAGGACAGCTCCCATGGCTAAACTGGATGCATCAGTTTCAACTACCTATGGGAGTTCGGGGCGTGGATGCTTCAAGACAGGTGCCGACGTGAATTTCAATTTCAGCTCTTGGAAGGCCTTTTCAGCCTCTTCGGTCCACAAGAAGCATTTGTTTTTTCGTAAAAGTGCTGTGATGGGGTGTACCATATGTGAGAAGTCAGGAATAAATCTTCGGTAGAAATTAGCAAATCCAAGCATGCTTTGTACCCCTTTAACTGAACTGGGTGATGGCCATTTGAGAATTGCATCCACCTTTCGAGAGTCCATTCGGACTCCTTTTGGAGTCAGGATAAATCCAAGGAATTCAACTTCTGTAGCATGAAAAACACATTTTTCCAATTTTGCATATAACTTGTGCTGACGTAATTTTTTGAGGACTGCACGAACGTGCTTAACATGGTCTGATTCTGAGGAGGAGTATACTAGAATATCGTCGATGTATACGACAAAACAGACGTCAATGAGTTCACGAAGGACATTGTTCATAAAATACTGGAAGGCTGCTGGTGCATTGCACAACCCGAAGGGCATCACCTGATATTCGAACAATCCGTACTTGGTACGAAAGGCAGTCTTCCATTCGTCGCCTTTCTTTTCACATACCAGATGACATGCCCCAAGGAGATCTAATTTAGTGTAGATGCAAGCGTCCTTTACTTGGTCTAGTAATTGGGGGATCAGAGGCAATGGGTATCGGTTCTTCACCGGAATCTGATTTAATGAGCGGTAGTCTATACCAGTCTGAGGTCACCTTCCTTTTTAGGTATGAAGAATAAAGCTGAGGATGCAGGGGACTTGGATGGACGAATAAAGCCATTAGCAAGGTATTGATCCAAATATTGTCGTAGGTGTAGGTTTTCGGTTTCCGTAAGGGCGTAGATCCTGCTGTATGGAGGTTGCGCACCAGGTATGAGGTCGATTTGACAATCGTATGATCTGTGTGGTGGTAAGGTGTTTGCCTGTTCTTTTTGAAAAACGTCCTGGAATTCTTGGTATGCCTGAGGTAACTGAATTAGTGACTGTGGCCAGGCCTTTGTCCAAGGTTTTTTCCAGGTAACAGGTGTGCGCACAATCCGGGAAGGTTATTCTCTTCCCTCGCCAATCAATACAAGGATTATGTGTTTCTAACCAAGGTAACCCCAGTATTATTTGGAACTGCGGGGCTTTGATTAAATCAAACACAATAGTCTCTCGATGCCGATCCTGACCCAACAATGTCATCTCTGTAGTGGAATGAGTTACAGACCCAGAGGCAATTTCAGTTCTGTCGACTGTGGTGATGACATCCGAAGTGGTCTTTTTGCAGAGAGGTAGATTCATCCTAGAAGCCAATTTGTGGTCCATATAGTTTCCTACGGCCCCGCTATCGACGTATGCCCTTACCGCGTGCATACGTGATGGCTGCCTTGGATCAATAAGAACCATTGGTATGATTAGGTGCAAGGTCTGAGTGTCCTTCTTCAAGCTCGGCAAGCGGACTGCTACGCTTGTCGGGCGTGGTCGTTTCCCGAATCAGGCTCTGTTTGATTTCTAACAGCAACTCCGACTACTTTCTTGGATGGTTTTATAGGGCAATCCCGTAGAAAATGTCCTGAGGCCCCACAGTACAGACATAATTGCATCTGCTATCTCCTTTCTCATTCCTTTTGAGTTAGGGGTCCCTTAACCCCCCCGATCTGCATAGGTTCTGATGCATCTGTTCCTTTGAGGGTAACATTGGGTTTAACCAATACCCGATTCTCGAACTTAGCTCGATCAGCCTTTCTATTCTGAAGTCGGTGGTCTAACTGGACCACTAAGTCTATATATTCTGCGCAATCCTGGGGTGGGTTCACAACTTGAGCCAAAACATCTTTGAGTTCACCCCGAAGTCCACGATGAAATAATGTTAGTCGTTTTTCCTCTGGCCATCCGGATTCCACCACCAACCTATTGAAGGCTGCGATATAGGTTAGCAGATCCTGATTACCTTGTCGTAGGGATAAACGTTCGTTATCCAGGGCCTGTCCCTATGAATGTCTGACAAATAGTTTTTCCATGCTCAATTGAAAACCCTGAAAATCCCGAAGAAGAGGGTCATCCTGGTTGACTAGTGGAATTGACCAGTCCGCTGCGCTGCCACTAAGGTATGATAGTACAAAGGCTACTTTGGCTTGGTCGTTTGGGAAAGCTCCAGGTCTGCATAGAAAGTGCAAGCGGCATTGGTTCATGAACACGGCGAACCTTTTCGGGTCCCCAGCAAAACGTTCGGGTGGAGCTAAAGGAATGCTCCCTGGTAGAACCACTTGCACAGGATTGTTCGATGAAACAGGAGTTGGATTCCCCCCCAGTCCAGGTAGTGGTGTTTGCCCAGCTTGTTTTTGCAGCAGTTGTCTAGCAAGATCATCAGTGCGCTCCTTTGACATAATCAGTTCTCTCCTGAGGGAATTAGTTTCTTGGCGTGCGGAGTGCACTTCTGCCCTAACTTCCCCTAATTGGGCTGGTTGGTCAGTTTCGGAGATTTCCATTACGCCCGGGTGGGGATTTATAGATGGGCTTCGCGTTCTGTTACACTCACCTGGTTCCCACGGGGGCGTCAATCGGAACTGGACTGCTACGGTCTCCACCAGCGTTATTCGTAGTGCTGAGATGGCTGACTGGACCGGCCCTCCTAGCTTCGTTTGCTTGATTCGTAAAAGGAGCTTCCTAAAAGCAGGAGAAGGAAATTAGCCACCCAGTGGAAACGAAGAAACACTTGCTTAATTTGTTCCCTCTAAGCACCTCTGATATTCCCTTTTGCTCCCTCACCTTATTGGTTGTAATGATGAGCTCTCCATCCTGCACCGAACGCAGGGGCGCGTAGAATTCCAGTTGCTTCACTGGTTCGAAGATCTTGGGCGAGTTCCAGACGTGTTGGACTCTGTGGCAAGTGGCAAGGAGCCGTAAGTATAATGTCTATAGAGTTCAATTGTCTGTTATTCACTTGTTTTCCCCCTTTTGTCTTGCAGCTTGAACCAAGAGGAGTTCACCTGAAGTGCTGCAGGTTGCGCGCAGGTAAGAGTCTGTATTACCCAGCGCTGTCCGGTAAAAAATAAATAAAATGTCTTTAACAAGTGTCTTTTCCTCCCACAGGTGCAGCGTTAAAGATGTTGCATGCCGATGAAAGATGACTAGGGCGGTAACTCTGGTGAGTATAATATGGTTGTTTTGATTGTCTTTGTTGGCACCCGGCTCACCTTGTTATCCTTTGTCTCTCCCAGGTGCCACGGATGCAGCGACGAAACGATGGCAGCAGCGCTGGACCGTGGAGATGAAGACTGGGAAGTATGGCGGGGCGCTACTGCTAGCGATGCAATGCTTTTATTTCTGAAATCTTTTTCCCAGTTCGGAAGTGCGGCGAGTTCGGGAACAGATGAAGATTAGAAGTTAAGTTCTTGTGCTTATCTTTCTTTCTTCTAGGATGATGTCCAGGTTCGAGGCGGGTGTGGCAGAAGACAGGATGATGCAGGCACGGTGAGCGTTACGCTGCTGAAATGCAGAATAACGTGAAGCGTGTCTTGCTTGTCGGGCGTGGTTTAAATAGCCTCAAAAAGTAGTCTCAGGTAAAAAGTCCCTTGAACCACACCCGAGTAAAAAATAGTCCCTGTAGTAAAATAGTCCCCTCCAGGCTTCACGTTGGCCCAGATTCAATTGCAGCATGGTCTGCCTGAGGTAAGTAATGACTATGAGCCTGGCGCCTCAGGGGCCAGGACTGATTTCTATTATGAGCCTGCCACCTAAGGTGCCAGGACTGAATCCAGGTAGCCCCTAGCCGGGGCTGCTGAGGTTTTAATAAACGCCTGGATGCCTGCTTCCGGGGCTGATGGGCTAGGTCCAGATGCCCGGGGGTAGGCATCATGACACTTCTCGGCTGTAGTGCACCCCTCGTGCCGCCTGGGTGCAGCTTCCATACTAACTATCCTATTTGTTATTTTATCCTGTCGTTGTTGGTTCTTCAAATCCTCTCCAGTACGCTCTGACTCTGGTTTGCCTCCGGTAAGAATTCCTTCGTTCATTGGCTATTGTACTCTGGTTCTCTGCGTCAGGTTAGCAATATAAATGTCTTGCTCTTATAGGGAAACTCATGGTTACCATATTCCAGAAGGGAGCGGAACGGTTAGTTCAGGTACTTACTTATAATTACTCTCTGTGGCCCTCATTAGGACCCAGGCGTTAAGGGGTTTACGGCGCCATAAACGGCGCCGACCCTTAACGCCTGATTCCAAGGTCCCTTTGCGGGATGGTGATTTTAACGCCTGCTTTCTGCAGGCGTTAAAACCCATGCCGCAAAGGGACCTTGGTGCTAATTACGCCACCGTAATTTACGGTGGCGTAATTAGCGCCTTTCCCCATTCCCATTATGCCCTATGGGGCAAAAATGGGAATGGGGAAGGGTAAAATGGGAAATGGGGATTTACCGCCCCACTCACCTTGGAATGGGGCGGTAAATCCGCCAACCACCATGGCGTAAACGTAGTTTACGCCATGGTGGTGAGGGTACGACCCAGGCGGTAACTTACCGCCTGGGTCGTAATGAGGGCCTGTTAGTAGTCTGTCCCTTCTTACAGCCACTTATTAACCTGTGGACTTGCCTTTTCAGCTGGGTCCGGGGCCGGTATGTTCTCCACGCTCTTTTAGGTCATCAGTCCCTTTGTCTGCCTAATCTGATCAGGAAAGGGGCATTTCATGGAAAGGAGTTTTATCCCTCAAAGATAGGAGGCTCGGGTTTAGGTCTAACCCAAGCTCTACAATCAACCTAGGACCGAAGTCCCGAACCTGATACCCTGTTCAGCCAATCACCTATCCGGTGAGTAACACATTCTCTTATCAAAGAAGAGTTGGCCTCGACAGTCTTACATTGAACCTGCCTCGGTTGGAGGGGTGCACATCACATGGCGGTTAAGATTTATTAGTGTATCAATATACCTGTTAGCCAATAATGTTTAGGACGTAGTGGGCCGTTTGCATAGGGGAATGGGCTTAGATAAAGTGTTGCCAATTGTTACAGGGACTATAGGTATGATAATGTGCGGTTTTCCGCTACACAACCTACGCTACATCTCTTTATAAAATTGGTGACTGACGTGATCCCAGACTCTCCGTGAGATCAGGGGTGGCCCAGCCACGTATCCTGGTTTGCAGCACCCATCCGCAAGTGACCAGTCCCCCGTGCACGACTTAAATAGGTTTGCAGGGGTGTTGCCAGAAGGCCTGCCTGCTCCTTTGAGTGGGGCGCTGCACCCTGTTGTGCAGGTAATTGACAGGGAACCGGTATCGGAGGCGCTCGGGAGAACGCATAGATGTAAGTGCACCTTTGTGGGAGAAAACAAAGAAGGGAGAGTGCGTGTGGAGTATGTAGATTGTGACTGTGGGGATTGTAAAAGACCACGTGGCAATATATATATATATATATATATATATATATATATATATATATATATATATATATATATATATATATATATTCTTTTTATTTTTTTTTATGTAGAGTTGGCCAGAGGGATCTCTTCCATTGAGAGGAAAGGTGAGGTCACGGCAGTATAGTGTGAGAAAAAGAGAAGAGAGCAAATGGGATCCCCTCCGTTGAGTAGAGGTCCAGTATATGAAGGACCTGGGATCCCTCCACTCGGCAAAAGGGAATGTGAGGAGTGGAAATTCCCTTGTCCCGAGACAAGGGGACAAAGAAAATGTATAAACCATTGTGTAATTAAGTGTGGTTTTGTTGTGCAAGTGTATTGTATGACGGGCCTGGGATACCTTCGCCCGGTATAAGGGGGTGTAAGGAGGTAAATTCCCTCGTCACAAAGAAAAGGCTGAGGAAGGTTCTAAACCATTGTGTATATAATTGTGTGTTATTGAATTTTGGTTTAAGGGGTCTATGGAATTGTACTATGCCATGGTGGTTGTTGAGTTTTATGAAGAGAGGTGTGGTGTAATAAGTGTGTAGTGAGACGAAAGGGGAGGGGGCAACAGGGAGTGTGTGCAGTGTTGGGAGGGTGGAGTAGAACGGCACCACTGGACCGGTGTTTAGGGAGAGCGAAAAGTTGAAACAAGTGGATACACAAAGGGAACTATGAGTACCCCACTCAAATATAAGTGTACCGCGATTCTGAGGTACCGGGAAAAGAAAGTTAAGTAGGATCACGAGTGAGTCACTGATACGGGGGAGGGAGAATGGCTAAACCTTGCCCCGAAGAAGGATCGAACAATAAGGACGTGTTGAGCCATATGTACATATATTTCAATGCGAAGTATAAGGGGAGAAAGTTGAGGAGCATGTAGGGCTTTCTTGAGCTTTGGAGGATGGTTGAGAATTTAGAAGATGTCCCCGATGACCCTAAGGGATGAGAAACTGTAACCCCAGTACCCTTTGTTACATCTGCACCTTGTGTAACGCCTTCAGCCTTCTGTCTGTTATTGAACACTTCTTTCCCCTTCTCTTGCCTTTGCCTATAATTGTGTACTATTATTGCCTGAATCTCTGCCCATCCCTTAACCTAAATCCCCACCACTTTGTCCAAGTCACTCTGTACATCCTTTGGGAGTCCATTCTTTAGCATGTGATAAACTATTGCTATGTTTTTGTCCAATGGTTCCCCCGTCTCAGCCCTCCACATATCCTGCATTTGGTTTGTATGTTGGGCAGGATCTTTGTCTGGTTTCATAGTGCGCGCCATAATCTAATTTATGTCCGGTGTGTCGGGACAGTGAACTTGTTAGGTAGGGACCTGCTAAGCAAGCTAAATATGACAATTTCATTCACTGTAGAGCGGCTAGTGTGTTCCACAACAGGAATTTGTTAAGCTAGGGTTCTGACAGTAACTCAAGCATTGTATAGTGATGTAGCTGCTAGAGGAATACCCTTTACCCAGATTTGTTCTTGTATGGGAATTACAGTGTTGTTGGGTTGGGTGCCTGGCATCAAGAAACAGCCATGGAGAGTGCCATCTGAATTTTCGTTCAGGCCAGCAGTTCCCTAAAACCATGCTCTGGGTACATTATCACTCTAGACTTAGAACTGGTGATGATTGCGAACTATAAGGTAGTGTTAATAGGGACTGATGAGGGGGGATATGACTGGCATACAATTTCATGTATTAACCCGGCTCAGCCTCTGAGGGGGGGGAGTCAGATGCACAGTTATTTGAAGATGTTGATAATGATGGATAGATGATCTCTGAGATATGCATTCTGTGTCAAATAATGCTCCAACATAGACAGATACCCTATCCTATACTTATTGCCAAATGTATGCCCACATATCTACAGGAAGATATGGCGATTGTACCAAGCACTTTATGGACTGACAATCCCCATGATGTAGGCTCTTGAAGAGCATAGGAGCAGTCTGTATAAAGTTGAACCAGGGTGCAGTGTCCATTATCTAGAGAAGCAAACAAGGGAACACATGAGACAATTGTGGCATTATCGAAACAGGGTATCATAGTACCTTCAAAGTCCCCATGCAACATAGCAAAATATCCTGTCAAAAAAGTGAAAGGGTAGAGCTGGTATAACGCTCACCTTGCTTCCACGGGGACGCCTCACAACAAGCCGGTGGGCTCTTGGGGACCTCTCCACCCTTCTTGGAGTTCGGGCTGTCCAGGATTGGCTCTGGAAGATAGGAGGTGAAGTTTTACTGTTGTTCCCTCCGTGGCAACCCACCTCTCGAGTCCCCTCGCAGTTTCCCCAGGGGATGTTTCTCACCTTGCGTTCTGTAAGGGAGCGCTCTCCGTCCTGACGCGCTGGCCGGGGCGTGTCGTCGATGGCTCCGTATCGCCGAGTTACTTCACTGGCGAGGGCCGGAGTCCACACCGGCTGTGACTCATACTTTTCAGGTAAGTCTTTTTTGGTGAAAACAATGTCTTAGTTTGGCTTTGCACTAGTAACCTTCTTGCTTCTTCTTGCAGGTGTTAAGCGATGCGATGTAGGCCGGAGCCGAGTTCGATAAGGTAAGATGGTACGCCAATGTAAGGAAAGATTTCTTAATTGTAGGTAATTTTCCTTCCATGTGGCAACCCCTAAGCTTTTTGCTGTTGTTTTCACCCTGATCTAGACTTTGCCAGAGAAGCGCAGCCTTCCGCCGCACTCCTCTGGGCTTTCGCTCCATTCTTTCGGGGAAACTGTCATGCCCTTAAGACAGTCAGTACCGGGAAACGTTGTTTTCCGTAGTTCTTTTCTCATGTTGCAGCTTTCGCGCAACATGACACAAGAGGACACTGTAAGCTAAGTTACTGCTCTCTTGGGTCTCTAGTCACTCTGCAGGCCCTAGACACTCTCTTTGGATTGTTAACGAACGGTGCAAGTGAACCACGGACGGCACTGGTGGCAGCGATCGTTTCTTTGCGTTTTGAGCTCCTTTTGGCTGTTTAAGCGCGTTTCTCGGGCTTAGCCCAAAATGGTGGCCTGGCTTCCAAAATGGCCAGACCACGGGGCTCTTTGTCCTGCCCGCAGACCGTCTTGCCCCCTTCACCTTCCCCAGGTCGAGCCGACCCGGGGCCTTCCTTATTTGGGCATGTACTTTCCCACGAAACACAGATGCTTTCGCGGGCTTCTACATGCCTTGTGTGCACCTCCAGGATGTGGGCTGGGATGTCTGGTCTCAATACACATCCTGGGTGCCAGAGAGTCTAGTGTGTCTTGAATGCCTGGGACCACCGTGGTCCGTGATAGGTCCACGTATGGTGTGAGTGTTTTGTGAGCAGATCTCCCATTGGGTCCTCTCCGTTTTGGCACGAAGGGAACTCTGGATAAGAGGAGGCTGGAAACACCACTACCATGTCGATCTCCTGAGTTCTCACGAACGACGAATACAGGAGCCAAGTATCCTGCAACTAAGAGGCTGAACCGAGGAATCACTGGTGACCCGCTGAAGGACTGCTCCTCTGCACTGCTGTCGCCCTGTGAGACCATTCTGCCTCTGATCGAACGAGAAGGCCTTTGGAATAGTGGGAACAACTATTCTCGGCATCTTCATCATCTCCTGCACGTAAGCCTATGGAAGCGTCTCTGGGCCATCCAGTGGACTGACCAGCCTACACAGGAGTCTTGCTCTGTTACTGCCGTCAGGTTGTGTTGTATTCCGAGTCCCCTCCACTCTCACACGATTCGTACACTTGGCATTCCCAGGTCTGAAGTGAGAAGTGTACCTTGGGGTGAAATACACACAGCTGCTTCGATGCCCTGCTGTGGTAACCAACTGTGCGGGTTGGCTGCGTTTGCGACCTCCTCAACTCTAACTTCTGCTGCCACGGAATCTACATAACGCCGAGATGTCCCCTGCTTGTATCTGAACCTGCCAGCACTGAAATGACGCAGGGAAGCCTGGGTCTGCCTGCATCAGGGACCGGTGAGTAGCAACGCTAGGAACCGGTCGCCCTCCTGCAGTAGCCTGCAGCTTTTCCTCGCTGTGTTAAACAGCACGCCTTTGTCGCACTCGCGCTCTGCTTCTGCCCACAAGTGGAGGCCGCGTTTGAGTAGCAGAGATCTGTTCACCCTCCTTTGTTCACCACTCTGAACTGCCCGATTTCCTTGAAGAGACTGCCCTTGGCCCGTTGGCACTAGCGTGTGCAGGTACCTTTGAGCACAAGGCTCCACTCTTCGTAGGGCTCAGACTTCCTTCTAGTTAGGTGGCCTCTGAAGGCGAACTGGGTCTAACGATTACTTGCACTGCCTGTTTTCCTCCCCATCTAGGTGGTCTGCATATTTCGTGCTTCAAACTCTTTAGACCCTTCGGTAATTGTATATATATTGTATTTGATTGTGATGTATTGGTTTACTTGAGTTTTATCGTGATTCTTTGCTATGGTCAATATTACAAAGGCCTTGTAATAAATGTGTCTATATTTTTAATATAACACCTGCTTGGAGTAATTTTTAAGTGTCCTTGCTTTGTGTGCTCATTGCAGGCTTTCAGTCACCCTCACCCCTCTTGAGACCTAGTCTTGACCACCGCGATCGCTACCTTGATTGGTCTGGCTTGTCCAGAGGTTACCCTGTTCCAAGAAACTAGGCTGGCCTTCTGAACCTCTGCCCCTCCAGGACAGAGTTCAGAAATCCATCTTAACAGCCAAGCGGCGCAGATAGAGTCCTTGCAAATGGCTAACCTGTACTATTGTTTATCCTTCAGGCTGAGAAGATCCGAAGAGAAATGGTTCCCAGGAATCCTTGGAGACGAAAAATGTCTTGAAGATGATGGAAGAGGACGATGAGCGTTGGACATCTTCGATTCCCAGATGATGCTGCCCAGCAGGTAAGGATGGCGATGGTTCTTGCCTGGGACAACTTTGATTCCCAAAGAATGCTGCCGAGCAGGTAAGGATGGCGATGGTTCTTGCGTTGGAAGACTTCGAGTGCCCGAGATGCTGCAGAGCAGGTAAGGACGGCGATGGCACATGAGGTCAGGATGCAGAGCTGGATTCGGTGAATGTCACGCTGTAAAGGCAGAATAACACGAAGCATATGCTGCTGATCGGGCGTGGTTTAAATAGCCAGGTGGTATCCCAGGTGCCTCTGGGGCGGGCCCCGCCCTGGATGCTAGACCACCGAATGCAGTTCCCCAGTATTCCACATGGGGGCGGCCATACTTGTCCATTGCCCATTGAAACTCTGTCCCTGCGTGTGTCTCTGATGCCAACAGCACCAGGACTGACTCCAAGGAATCCGAGGAGGGCTGAATAAGGTCCTTAGGGCCCGTAAGCCCTCGGTGGGCATGAGATCGTGACAGCTGGAGGATGATTCAGGATCTCCACCCATTGAATAATATTGTACAAGCTGAATTTCCGTTAGTACCAAATCCTGCCATGATTCTTTGCAACATACCCACTGCAGCCACATATTTCACTGTCATTGACTTTAAAAAATGCATTCTTCTCCATTCCATTGCACCCTAATTCTCATTACTGCACTGCATTTACATATTGCGGACAAAGATTCCAACACACAAGACTTCCTCAGGGGTACTGCGATTCCCCCCACAACAGAGTAGTCCAAATAGGACTTGGGTAACATATGTGCATAGAGTATTATTATTCAATATGTAGATGATCTCCTAGTGTGCAGCACAACAGAAGACCATTGTAAAAAAGATTCTGTGACACTGTTGATATTGCTTGCAGAAGTAGACAAGGATCAAAAGCAATACTGTCAGAAGGAAGTGGTGTATTTGAGACAGATTATATAATCTGCAGAAAAAAGAGTCACCCCAGAGAGAGCAGCAGCAGTACAAGACACACCACACCCAACCAGAGTTAAAGAAATTGTGACAAATCCCTCGATGTTGTCGCTTCTCCCCACAAGGGGGACCCTTCCCATGGGGCCAGGGAGATGTGGTCGCTACCCGATATTGCCCCTTGGAGTGGTACTCAGTGTGAGGTCCCATTGGTGGGGACCCCCTCTCTGGGTGAAGTGAGGACTTTCAAGGGAGAACGCAGTATACACCCCTTCCTGCTGTTAATTCACAAATGTTCTGGCAGTCCCTCTACCGAGACCGAACACGGCCAAATAGCCTGTTCTATGGGAAGGTGCCCATTCGAGAGGGTCTACAACCACGTTTTTGCTCACTGTACCTTTCACAGAAGTATCCATTTGCATATCAGTCTTTGTCCCACCAACAAGAGCAGTCCAGCACCAAAATGCTACGCAGTTCTCCTCTGAGCAAGAGTACCACCAGCAACCCCACACACCTGTTTCAGCGTAGCCTGGTCTCCTCAGTGAGGGCAGGCTGTGCCTATCTAAAGTCAGTAAGCAAGGGGTCCTTCACTGTATTACCCTGGGTAACTTAGGGTGAAACCTCAAGTTCCTAAACAATTCACAGAAAGGTCTGGGAGTCCCTCTACCGAGAACAAACACAGCCAAATAACCTGTTCTATGGAAAGGTGCCAATGCGGGAGGGTCTACAACAGTGGTCTTCAAACTTTTTTGGCCTGAGACCCCCTCAGCAAAATTGGGGCAGGCCGGCCCCCCCAAAAATGCCAAATGGGCAGTATGTACAAATGGCTATGAACTATTGCGCCGCGCCGTCACCGCACACTACTCCCAGAATAGTCCCTGGGCTCCCCCACCTGCTCTCATCAAAGTCACTGGACTCCCTTATCCTACTCCTACCCAGTCCCTGGGCTCTCCCCACCCCATCACAGACCCTGGACTCTCCCCACCCTGCTCCCACCACTATCCCATGGCTGCTGCCCATTCTGTTCCCACCACAGTCCCTGGGCTCCCCTACCCTGTTCCCAACACATTCAGAGGGCCAGTGGTGGCTGGTGAATTTTTTAAGTGAAGGGGCCTAAATATTTCCCCAAAAAATGCCATAGTGACCAAACGTAGCAAGGGAGCCTGAACTAATCGGGGGTGGGGTTCTTTCCCACTGGAATGTTTTTAAAATAATGGGTTAAAATGTTGCATTGTAGAGCATACTTTAAAATAAAAATGTGTAAAAAGTCAAACAGTTTGCAATTGGTGCTGGGGTGTGCCAGGGGGCAGGCATGACATTTTTTACTGGACATCTACCATATTCCCATCTACCCACCACTTCGCCAAAATCAGGTCAATGGACCAAAACAAACAGACACACACACACATCCACACAGCAATCACTGTATCATTCACACTAGCACCCATACACTCTCTCATAACACAAGCATACACGCATCCATACACATATTTAAATAAAAAATAAATGAACATAAACGCACCTTCTGCAGGGGCCTGCGCGTGAGTGCTGAAACGCCCCGCTCCAGACTGCTCAGTCCATATGTGCGAAGAGGAGCAGCAGATCCCCCCCTCGTACATACAGACATGCAGTGCCCCAGCCAGCATTTCCAATGAGCTTTGCAAGGCTGTTAAGGCTCAGTGAGCATGTGCGGCTTGGGAACTGAAATGTACTGTCAAAGGTAAACATTGTTTCCCCTCGACAGTTCAGCCAGCCCAGGAGCACTCCCTCAGCTGCAAAAAGCAGCGGAGGGAGTGCTCAGTGTTTCACTGGGCTGGCTCTTCGGCTCCTCCATAATGGGTGAGGGGGCCAATCGCTGGATGCCCCCTCGCCCCTTATGGATGAGCCGCCAGGCTCGGACTGGCGTATAGGGCAATGCCCGTACCAAAAATGCAAAATGCTAGTGTGGGCCAGTCAAAATGGCCCACTTTTTTGCCAATGTCGACCAGTTTGATGAATTACTTCACTATGCAGCTAGGAATTTTAACCATTGTTGCAGAATAAATATTACTTAAATATCACAATTTGCGTATATTTTAACAAAAAACTCCCCCTTGGGTACTAGTCAAACAGTCTGTGACTAAAGGAATGAATATACATCTGCAACTGTGGGCCACTTTTTCATTGATGCCTGAGACCATTTCATGCTCGAGCCGCCCCTGCGCATTTCCTGAAACCTAAAAAAAAACAGTAATAAAAAAATAGAATAGATAAAAAAAAATAGATATATATACGGGATACATTACTCACCGTAATCGTATTTCTGATGCTTGTTTCTGCTTAGATTCACATGCCGTGCATAGGCCGACATCTAGTGGAAGCTGCAGAGTATTACAGTTTGTTTTTCGAAACTCGAAAATGGGTGGCGACACAGGGCGTGCCAGTAATACTATCCCTAGTGTTACGTCCACTGTACCCAGGATCCCTCAGACGTGTAGGACCCTCAGATTGTATTTTGTCTGACATGAGGTAGCATGAGGAGTAGCGCGAGTACAGATTATCCAAGCAGATAGATAGATAAGACTACAGGCATCCATGCGCCTTCTCTCAGAGGGGAGGAAGGGCGGCGCATGTGAATCTAAGCAGATACAAGCATCAGAAATACGATTACAGTGAGTAATGTATCCCTTCTGAGGCTTGTGGAATCTACTTAGATCACATGCTGTGCATAGATTAGCAAGCAGTGTTAGAAGAAGGAGGTGGGATGTGAGAAGGATCATGAGCGAACAGATGGCTCTTGGCATAAAAGGCAGAGTTTTATCATAAAGGGAGTAGATACAGTTTACTATCCATTTTGAGATGGCACCTTTAGAGACGCGATCTCCCTCTCTGCCTGTAGCTACAGAGACGAACAGTTGGTCTGTCTTTCTCAGCGGTCTGGTCTTGTTTACATAGTAGAGGACCGCTCTTCGCACATCTAGTGTGTGTAGTATCACCTCAGCAGAGCTTTTGGGTTCTTGGAAGAAGGCCGGTAGCTCAATTGCCTGGTTAACATGGAATTTTGAAATGAAATTAGGTGAGAACCTAGGGTGTGTTCGTAGAACCAGCTTATCCTTAAGAACAGTAAAGAAAGGATCCTACACTGACAGAGCCTGAATTTCACTGACCCTTTTTATGGATGTAATGGCTACTAAGAAGGCCTTTTTATAGGTCAGGTGTTTGAGACTAGCCTTATGCATGGGTTCAAAGGGTGGGCCCATGAGTTTAGCAAGCACCACATTAAGGTCCCATCCTGGTGGTGGGTTTGAAATTGGGGGGTGGAGTCTCTTTACCCCTTCCATGAAGGCTTTAACCACTGGTACTTTCCACCAAGACACCTTGTTATGGGGGGTGGTGTGCCGCCAGGTGTACCTTGAGTGAATTAAATACCAACCCTGCGTCCAGCAGGTGGAGCATGTAGGTGACAATATTGGAAGGAGTGCAATCAACCGGGTTGATCTGTCTATTCTGGCACCAGATAACAAATCTTTTCCATTTATCAAAGTAACAGTGTCTCGTGTTTGGTTTCCTAGATTCTCTTAGGATATTCATGCATCACTGTGGCAGGTTGAGATGTCCAAACTCTATGACTTCAGGAGCCATGCTGCCAAGTTCATTGAGCTGGGTTGAGGATGCACTGTTTGACCTTGGTGCTGGGATAGTAGGTTGTGCCAGCACAGGAGTTTGATGGGTTTGCACACTGCTGGCCTGCGCAGGTGTGGGAACCACGGTTGTCTCGCACACATGGGAGCAACTAGGATGAGCATCATCGAGTCTTGGTGCATCTTGTTGACCACCTTCCTCATGAGAGGCGCTGGTGGAAAAGCGTAGGCAAACGTCCCTGACCAGTTCATCCACAGGCGTTCCCCTTGGAGTCTGGCTGGGGGAACCTGGATGTGAATCCTGGGCATTGTCTGTTTTCACTTGTGGCAAATAGGTGTATAGTGGGGAAACCCCACTGTGAGAAGAGGTCTTCTACGACTTCTCTGTGTAGACACCATGCATGTTCTTCTGGGAGGGGATCTCTGCTCAGAGCGTCTGCCAGTGAATTGAGATCCCCTGGAACATGTTGAGATGACAGGTAAATGTTCCGTCTGACTGCCCATGTCCACATTTTCTGGGCAAGCCTGGACAGATTTGGCGAACAAGTTCCTCCCTGTTTGATTATGTAAAACATGACTGTCGTGGTGTCTGTTAAGATCTGCACTGATAGGTTCAACAGGTGGGGTTCGAACGCTCCAAGCGCTCTGAAGACTGTCAGAAGCTCTAGCAGATTTATGTGATTCTTGGCCACTGTGTGAGACCAGAGACCCTGAGCTGTGAGGTGAAGGAGGGGTGCTCCCCACACCGATAGGGACGCGTCTGTAGTGACTACAGCCTGTAACTCTGGATCGAAAACGGTTTTCCCCTTTGACAGGTTCTCTCTCGTCCACCAGCGAAGACTTTGTACCAGTGTTGGTGAAATGATCACTAGATCGTCCCACTGACCACTTGCCTGAGACCATTGTTTCGACAACCAATCCTGCATGGGTCGCATGTGCAGGCGCGCGTGGGGAACCAGGTAAATACATGACTCCATCATGCCTAGCAAATGCATTGCTTTGCGCACCTTTATCTGAAGACCGGGCTGATATTGAGGAATTTGCAGTAGTATATTGCGGATTCTTTCCTCTGATGGAAAGGCAAACCCCTCTTGAGTATTTAGGACAGCTCCTAGGAACTGTTTGGAGGTGTTTGGCACCAGGATTGATTTTTTTCTCATTGATAGAGAAACCCAATTCAAAGAGGAGGTTGATAGTTCTTTGGATGTTGGATCTGTAAATTACTGGGGTTTCCCCAGTGTTGAGCCATTTGGCCACGTAAGGGTACACTCGGATTGCCTCCCTGCGTAGGTGTGCTGCCGCCACTGCCAGTACCTTGGTGAATACCCTTGGAGCCGAGGCTATACCGAAGGGCAGCACCTTGAACTGGTAGTGCTGACTGGCCACCTTGAAGCGCAAGAATCTTCTGTGTGCTGGGAACATGGAAATATGAAAATAGGCATCTTTCATGTACTATGTTACTATGTAATCTCCCTATTTTACGAGGGGGATTACTTCTTGTAGAGTAGTCATGCAAAATTTTTGGGGCTTGACATACTTGTTTGCAGGGTGTAAGTCTAATACTGGGCGCATTGTCAAATCTTTTTTTGGCACAAGGAAGTAAGTTGAATAAATATCCTTGTTTACCTGGTTGCCCGGGACGAGTTCTATTGCGTCCTTTGCGAGAAAATTGACGATTTCCTCCAGGAGGATCTTTTGGTGGTCCAGGCAATGTACCTTTTGTCTTGGAGGGTGGTTGAGGGGGCGCTCCAGCAGTTCGATACAGTATCCTGCAGACACTGTGGGCAGCACCCATCTGTCCGATGGGATCCCTTCCCATGCCCGGGTGAAGTTGGAAATGCGCCCCCCTACTAGGGATGCATGGGAAGGGACCCTGAGCGGAACATCACTGTTTTCTGGGAGGCGCACTGCCTCTGGCTGGGCTGCCTCTACCTCTACCACGGCTCCTTTTATTACCTCTACCGTAACTTTGGGTAGTCTGTTGGTTGCCACCCCACGGTGTACCCTGCCCCTGTGCGTAATTGGAGCCCCTCTGGGAATTTTGGCCGCGTGAGCAACGAAAAATTACTATTCCCTCTTTGGTTTGTGGGTTTATTAGTCAATTGTCCCAGGGATTTAAGGGTATCATACTCGTCTTTGGCAGTTTTGAATGCATCCTCTACTGCTTTGGCAGACAAGACATTCGGTTCGACTGGCATGTCGATAAGGGTTGCCTGGGTCTTGGGTTTAAACCCTGACTGTCTAAGCCAAGCGTGCCTCTTAATGACGGTGCTCTCTGCTATGAGCCGGCCTCCATCATCTGCAGCATCAAAGGTCGTCTTTACAATGCATCCGGACACAGCTGTACCCTCCAACCCGATCTGGGCTAACTGGCCCTTTAGTGGTTCCGGTGCGGAGTCAAGGAGAGCAGCTACCTGCTCCCACTGGTGGCAATTATAGCTTGCCAGCAGAGTGGTGGTATTGGCGGTTCTTGCTTGGTAAGCGGAAGTGGAGGCCACTTTCCTTCCTAACCATAAATCCTCTTGCTCTCCTTGTCTGGGCGAGCCTCAGATGCTGATATAGGTGTCCCCGCTCTTTTCCTGGTGTTAGTGACTACCAGCGAGTCGGTCTTAAATTGACCCCTTATGTATAGTGGATCAGACCGGGCGGCCCTGAGCATTTTTTCAATTCTGGGGTTTACAGCCCTGGTGAGATTAGGTTTGAGGAGTGAAGGATCAATTCTGCGTTGGATGGACTTCAGAATATGAATGACTTGGGCAATGGGTTTCTTGTCTCCCATGATCTCCTCTGCAAAGTCCTTCTCTTCTTGCGCCCCTTGAGTGTCTATGTGGAAGTGCTCGGCAGCTTTAGCTAAGACCTGATTTAGAAGGGGCTGGTTATCTACTGGAGAGTCAGTGACCTGTGGTTCTTTGCGAACAGGAGAGTCTATATTGTACACTTCTGCCTCGTCTTCCTCCTCCCCATCATGGCCCTCGTCATCTCCATAATAATCGACTCCTGTTTGGTCGTCCAATATTTCTATATCTGGATCCTCATCATACTGTTGGTAAGGTTGGATGTAGTAAGGGTCTGAAATCATGCCCTGAGTTGGAGTCTCAAACCGAGGTCTCTTAGTAGGAGGCTGAGGGTCCCTGGATCCTGAAGGAGTAGCGTTGTCAGGGGTACTCTGATAACTGAGGAAATGTTCTGTTTTTTTTTTAGTAGAAATCAGCCGGGGAAGACATTCTCCTCATTACCCTGTCTATGTCCTCACTGCTCCATTCTCTGGAGCTGGGGATGACAACCTCCTGTTGAGGTTCCTCTTCTATTCCCATATCCTGAGGAGTGGGAGGGATAAGTTTGGGTTTAGAGACAGTGACAGGGGTCTTGGATCTATCCTTATCTGAAGACTTGTGTCTGCCCTTGTGTACCTGGGGTGCAGAAGTTGAATGTGATGACTTCTTCTGCTGTTTATCCCCTTCCCCTTGAGTAGAAGAGTGTTTTCCTGATGTTTTGACCTTATCTGAACCTTTCGATGCCTAGCGGCGAGATTCAGGGGTGTGTAGGGTACTCTCTGAATCTTTCGAGTGTGCACGTCGACTTTCGGAGGCAGACGCCGAACGGGCTGCCGTAGCCTACTCTAAGCGTGCAACTTGGGGTTGGAGGTCGGATTCGTCATCTGACGAATACACCTCTGTGACTTTGGGGAGCGAGGCACTTTTGGCAACTGTGGACGGTTGCCATGTGTCGTGCACCCATCTCGACCTGGAACGGCCAGAGGACACCGATTCTGTGCCTCTCACTATGTGCCTCTTTTTTCCGAGAACTCGACACGCGTGACGAGTCTCGCCTGGCCTTAGTGTGTTTAGGTGTAGTAGTTTGGGTAGCGCTCGTGTCGCCGGGTGTGGTCCCCATAACTGCCGCGCCGGACAATCCTCTGAGGTCTGGGACTAGCGCTTGGGTGTCTTTCGACGCCCCTGTGCCCTCGCCGTCAGAAAGTGCGGCGTCGCGGCCATCACTGAAGGCGCCCACCGCTTCCATGGCCTCAAGCTGCCTGGCGTGGTAGGCCCAATGTTTAGTGCAGCGGTCCTTTAGTGTTTTTGCCTTAAACAGGCTACACGCTCTGCAGTTACTTGCGGTTGCACTTGGGGCAAAATTTTAATGGAGTACTCACAATATGTCACCTTATGGCAGCGGACTAGTGTATGTAGGCAAAAATAACGAGTGTGAGTATGTTTCCACCCCCCACTCTTCCTACTAGCAGGGCCGAGGCCAGAGGCCTTCCGATGTGCGGGCCGGGGCCAGAGGCCTTCAGAGGCCCAAAGTCCGTCGTGCAGTCTCGACGGTTGTATGTTCTTCGGACCGGCGTCGATCTTCGGATCTCGACGTAGGAGTGAAAGAACGGGGAATTAAATATTGATTTTTAGCAAAATGGCTGAAAGCCAGGGAACTCCGCAAAAATGCTTCCGACAAGTATGGCGGAAAAAAACAATCTGAGGGATCATGGGCAAAGTGGACGTCACACTAGGGATAGTATTACTGGCACGCCCTCTGTCGACGCCCATTTTCGAGTTTCGAAAAACAAACTGTAATACTCTGCAGCTTCCACTAGATGTCGGCCTATGCACAGCATGTGATCTAAGCAGATTCCACAAGCCTCAGAAATATATATATTTTAAAATTTCATGCCAGGCTCTTGGGCCCACCAAATCCCCCCCACACCCCCATCCCCGGGGATACGGCCGTGCCCCTTTGGGCGTGCCCACAGTTTGAAGAACTCCAGTCTACAAGCACGTTTTAGCTCACTGTACCTTTCACAAAGGAGAAATATCCATTTGCATATCAGTCTTTGTCCCACCCACAAGGGCAGACCAGCACTGAAATGCTAGGCAATTCTCATCTGAACAAGAGTACCATCAGCAACCCAGAAGAAGGCAAAAAGAAAAGCGGAGAGGAGTTTGGACATCTCAGATTCGGTTGGTAGAGAAGTTCAGGATGCAATTGTAAGGAAGGAGGCAGAAAGAACAGTAAAGGGGTTGTTGGTGGAAATAGCAGGAGGGGACCAGAAAGGAGAGAGGTGGATACAAGAAGTCATAAGGAGAGATCTAGAGTATATCCAAATTGAGAGTTGGGCGATACATCAGGGGAAAGGGTAGAGGAGGTATTCAAGAGGAAAAGGGGATAAAGAGTGGGGGTGGCAGATTGGAAGGAATGACAGAGTGCCTATGTCTGATTTGTGAAAAATATGTTCAGCTAAGGAAGATTTATGTACAGCTTTTGATACTATTCCAAGAACACTAATGGGAAATGATCTTGAGTCTAGACATTCCAGTGAACTTTCTGAAAGCCATTCAGAGCTTGTATCTAAATAATCAGGCTGTTGCCAGATGTGGAATAGATGGCAGGACAACCTCAGCGATAGCTATTGAAATGGGAGTGCACCAAGGATGCATCCTTGCACCCACATTATTTTGTGTTTGAACAAATGAGATCATAGAGGAACTTTTAAAACATCAGACGGCTGCCCCCTTTAAACCAGACAGCAAAATACCAGTCTTAATGTTTTCCAATGATGCTGTCCTCCTCTCACTAACCCAATGGGCCTTGAGAAGCAGTTAAAGGTTGTTTCTTATTTTTGTGGAGTAAATTGATTATCCATTAATACCTTAAAGACTAAAGCCCTAACTTTTAGGGGCAATAGAAAGAAGCCAGGAACATCACCAAAGTTGGAGTTGAACTGTGGACCCATACAACAGTTGAAAGAGTATGATTACCTGAGTCGAAGGGTCACAGCGAACTGTAAGTGGAAAAGGCAAATGGATAAAGCTGGGGTCACTATGAGCAGATATAGTGGGGCTCTGGCGCGATTCTCTAACGACCACGGGAGTGGAGCGTTCATTGTCTCACTTAAGGCCTATAGGGCACATTCCAGGCAGGCCGCAACATTTGTTGTTGAGTTGTGAGTACACAAGAAATGTCAGAAATTGTCAACCATTGAAAATAAATACCTAAAAAATATCTTTGGCTTACCGTTGTGTTCCACAAATCTCCTGGTGTTTCTGGAGACTGGTATGATGCAGGTGGAGTCATATTGTAGGGCACGACCACTCTAAAACTGGGTATGGTCTCCACTATATTTAGCTAATTATAGAGAGCCAATAAGGGATGTCGCAACACAGAGGTAGAACCATGCCCTGGCTGGCCCATATCAAATGCAAATGTCTTGATCTGAGGCTCAGTGAGATCTGGACTAGTGATGGGATGCATGTTTAAATCACTGCCCCTGCCAAACAATTTAGATTGCAGAAAATATATTCAAATGTGGAGAGGGGGAGAGGAAGCATATGGGTGGAGGCAACTGATGGGCTATACATTCATTTTTGGAGGTTATACAGGGGAAGCTAACCATTTGCTTTGCAATAGTGTCACATAGAATACATTGCATGTCCACAGCGGTTATAACATGAATTAATGCTATAGTTGAGAGTAGGCCTGAATCCTCAAAGGACGTGTTGGAAACACAGACATCTCTTACTTGATTATCACATTCCATTTCCCAGGCGCAGCAAGGAACACACATGTACACTCACACATAAATGTATCAAGTCAGACCTTTGAACAATTAGGTAGGAATGTGAGCAGCTAAATGGGACAAGGGCTGCAGCCCAGTGCGAAGTCCACGCTCATGGGAGCCGGGGCAGAGGTCTTGGGTTGCCAAAAGATTAACTGAGATTTCGGACACTAGCGCCCGGGGCGTCATTTAATGATCGCCAGGGGTCGCATCTGCGACCCCAGTAGTCTCCCTTGCTACCACAAAAAAAAAAATACAAGTAGTTTTTTTTTGTACATTGAGGCTCCTGGGCTGTTGCCAGCAGCATGTGGCTCTTTGTTTCTAGAGTGGCTGGTTTTCTGATAGCTATAGCTGGTAGGAAAGCTCAGTGTGTTGTGTGCTCGCTCCTGCAATGTGGCAGGTTGGAGATTCGACTCCAGGCAAGGTCAACTCAGCCTTTCATCCTGCTGAGGTTGATAAAAGAAGTACCAACACAGGTTGGGTGATATTGTATGCATATTTGTTCTATTTGAAGTGCTCAAGCCTAAGTGCAATATAATAAGACACAATTATCGTTTGGACTTGGATGTCTGCTTGCATCCAGAGTAATGTGGTACTAAAGGACCTATACACACTGATATAAACAGTACATATGGTGATCCATTCTGGTAGGAAATGTATATCACTTTACAGTGATATCATAACCATATTTTTTGTAGTG
Organism: Ambystoma mexicanum; assembly: GCF_040938575.1. Taxonomy (NCBI): domain Eukaryota; kingdom Metazoa; phylum Chordata; class Amphibia; order Caudata; family Ambystomatidae; genus Ambystoma; species Ambystoma mexicanum. Next base: position 215,025,650 of record NC_090938.1, read on the forward strand.
TACTTGGAAACAATGCTATGTGATGCCACTTCCTGTTTTGTCAAGGGGTGTAAGGTCGTGTTCCATCGCTTCCTGTGATGTCACTTGAGGGTGGGGTCAAATGAAATAACTTCCTGTGATGTCATCAGAGTTCAAGGGTCGTGTGATGTCACTTCTGCTACCCCAGGCATTTTGGTGAAATGACATCCCTGACTAGCGCCCCCCAGAATAATTGTTGCTCCATTTGAAATACCAGATGTACAGAAATAATATTCTTAAATCCTTCAAGAAGTGGATGGATTAGTGGGATACCATGCCTTCCTCTTGGGAGGGGGAACTGATACGGGGGAGCAGAGAACAACAACGTCTGTGATTTATACCATGGAGAGAAAAGGGTGCTGCAAGTACAGTGGGCGGCATTATGGGGGCGCCTGCGTGACTGGGATGAGAAAAAAGAGTTCCTTTGTTCTGCAAGGGCCAGGCTGACCTCGAAATTATCTGCCAAGTTTATGTTGATGACCAAGTGCACATCACATGGTTAGGAATAAAGACAGGGTGTCAACATGTAAGCTTAACCAATTACTTTGCAGTGCTTCAAAGTGGAGAAGATGTTGCCAGGTGTGGTGAAGATGGAGGAGAAGATTCCAATTGGAAAAGGGACTATATATATGTAAATAGGTGGCAGCCAATGAGGGTGGGGGATGAATACTGTATATCGAGTGTGTCATAAAAGAAGATGTGTGTGTATATAAGATGAATTTCATTTTGAGGATGAGTGAGAGCTCTGTGGCAGCGGACTTATAATGCTCTGTTGCATTTTCCTTTTTGTATGTAAAATAAAGCTCTTGTTCTTGTTGACAAAGGGTTAAACTAGCCATTTTCCCGCAGAAATTGTTTTTTCTATCTCCGGAAAAGATTCTTTAGACCATTCTCTGCTAAAAAGAAAACAATCCAGAACCACTGCAGAAGCAATGCTATTATGCTGTAGCCCAATAGCTCGGTTTGCTGTCTATTGTACAGCCAAGTACTTACCTGGGGCACAGTGTAGGCGACAGCGCAGATTGGCTATTGACTAACATCCGTCTCAGCTCGTGTCCTTGTTCTGAGGCAAGTAGAGAATTCATGTAGGTGCTGCTCCTTGGAAATCTTCATGTATGCTTGCATATAAATCGTTATGACTCAAGATGTTGAATATACTATATGTTATTGCGAATTGGTTCTGATCTCACAAACAGAGTCTTCATATATATATACTTTTTTGTTATGAAGCATGTATTAATGCATTACATATCATCTGCAATGTTTTGGATTTTATATTTTGTGATTTTGTGCTGCTGATCAAAATGAATTATGATAGTGTCACTTTTATACATCTAGCAGATACTTTCACGTTAGTATATTTTGTGTATAATACTATTATCTGATGAATTGTCTTACTTTTTGGTATTTATAAGGAATCGTTTTATTTGACTAGTTTTGTTTTTTTAGTACCCTGCGAGAGTCAAGCAGAATGCAACACGCATTCTGATTGGCTGTCGCCGGGTCATTACCCGGCCGAGAATCCCTCGATTCTCGGCTGGGATTCCAGCCGCCTTGTCCACGGCAGGGGGCGTGACAGCCCCTCAGCCAATGAGGAGGCTCGAAGCGGGGCCATCCCCGCTCCAAGCCTCCCCACGGCTGAGAAACTGCCTTTGCCTCCCGCCGAGGATTCAGGTAAGTGTTTTTTTTTCTTCCCTTTTCCTCCCACCTCCCTGTCTTCCCCACCCCACTTACCTTCTGCCTCCTTTGTCCACGGCAGGCGGCATGGCAGCCTCCAGCCGCGTGGAAGCTCGAAGCGGGCCGTCCCTGTTCCGCGCCTCCACATGGCTGGAGGCTACCATCGTCCCCCGCCGGGGATTCTGGTGCATCTTTTTTTTTCCCTCCCCCAACCCCACTTACCTTCTTCTCTGTCGTCAGTAATGCCCCCGCCGCTCTGGGTATATTGCTTAAATAATGTTCCTGCCGATGTAACTGCTTTTATGATATTGTTTTTATCGAAATAAAGCTGAACTGAACTGACAGGCAGAATAAGGAAGAGACCAACTCAATGTCTCACCAGGGTGAGCCTAGATGGGATGGAGGTACACCACATGACATGCCATTAACGAAGTACAGAAGGAGGGAGAGAGAGTGGAAAAGAAAGAAGAGGAGAAGAAAAGTAGGGGAGGCCCCTTAGGAATGATACTGTTGCAGATCATCGAGGAAGTGGATGAGGTCAGGTTTCTAGGGGACCAAACAAGTTCTCTGAGGTAGCGGGCAAGTCAAAGTAGCAAAGGCCAGTTTACCAGTTTCCTGGTAAAGGTTCTGCAGTTTTGCCAGCCTTTCATGAGCTCCAGCAATGCCTTTTGCAATGCCTGACATGGAGGTATACATTGGCCTAGAGGTCCCCAAGAGGGACCACCCGCTGTATCGAAGACAGGGATCAGAATATCTGTAGCATACAGAACTAGTAGACAAAATAGAAGTTATGGAGCACTTAAAAACCCTATGCTCATGAGTGGCTGGGAACACATCATCTTCTCCGGGAAGGGAACCTGGATTGAGACTTGCAAAACTAAGAACTGTTGAACTCAAGTAGAAGCCATCTTTCATTGCCTTTCTTTACTTTGGCCAACCCTGTAAATATGCCCAATAAATCCTTCTTTAATTTCACCTCTCGTTAAGTGCCTGGTGTTGATCCTACTCGGCTCCATGACACTACCCAGGCTGGGGTTGAGGCCGGGTTGGTGGATCTGCATTTTTGGCACGTCATTGCCGCTTTGCAGTTCTTCAACATGTGTACCGTATATCATGACTTCTGTGTGCTTTCTCAATGCTTTCGGGCTTGCTTGCTTTCTGATGCAGCAACCTTCTTTTGCAATCCCATCCTTATTCTTGTGTTATCTTTTCAAAGTAGTCATGGTTTTCCAGTTAGGGGCTCATTTTAAGTATCTGGAGTATTGCCTCATGGAATCGATTATGTTAGCCAATACTAGTTAATTGGAGTCTCCTTTTATTAGGTTCATTTGTTTTATTCGTTGAAATTATTATATTGCTAAAGGATGAACCTTATCTAATTCAGGCTCTATGTGTTTTTTATGCTTCTTTCTTATGTGATTTTTATGCTTTACTTATATTTATCTTTCTCTTGATTTGTTTATCTAATGCTGATCACATTATACCATGCATATGTACTTTTGTTCTCTTTTTGTACAGAATTATATATGTAAAAAAATTGTGAAATATCAAGTGCTGAATGTTAATTTTTTTTAAAAAAAAGTTGAGTTTTCTCAGCTGAATTCAAATTTAAAAAAAAACAATAAAGTATCTGGAGTGTACATACAAATGTAAACATCAGGTGCATTTTCCACCTTGTTTTACATCTGTTTTTACACTAGTTGGCATTTTCGTTTTTTTGGCAGGCGTAGTAGAGGCACGGAAAGAAATTGCCAGTTTCATCTGACCCATATGCTCTTCTGGTAAAACAAAATGCATTAAACACCACATTTCCATTAATGTATAAGATTCCTACGAAATACACCTGTTTCGGGCTCTGCAAAAAGCAGGTGGTTTCCATAAGGATTTATTGTAAATGCTCATGCCAACGTACAATGCGGAAATCAGTTACACTTTTTTGTACTAGGAAGGGAAACATGCATGTTACATTATTTTCACCAGATTTACCTCGCGCGGTTAGCACTGTGCAATGTAAGTGACTAAAGTTGCATAGAAGGATAAAGGTATACGGAAAGGCATGTTACCGGGGCACCCTTCCTTGCAATTAATACTTTCAATACAACACCCAAAATGTTTGCACTTTAGTGCTGCCCAAAGATGGTGAACTAAACACAGAGAATATCTATGAGATGATCTGCTAGTGTTAGCCATGGTAAACTCGCAGCTTTGTAAATTGAAAATCCCTTCCGTCTGTAAAGACTGCATACTGAGGTCAACCCCTTGAGCAGATCACATCGATTGCATCGTGCTAAGCCTCTGGGCACTCCCTCCCTGTTCATTTTCTGTGCCATTTCCTTATTCCAGGCTGAACAGAAAGCATTTTGTTTACAATTCAGGGGCTTTCCCATTGCATGACTTGGCTCTCACACGACACTATGTTCAGATGTGCTCCACCCTTTAGTCAACATTGTTTCCTTTCATATTTGTTTTTAATGTAATCTGAGTACATTCTGTGGTGTGCAGTGTAGGTCCGTCTATGCCATGGGAGGCAATCAAAGTATTGTTGTCTTTGCTACAATACTCTGGGCCCCATTCACCAAAGTTCAGCAGCAGCAGAATGGGAAGGGCAAGTGCACGCTGCTTCTTCTCCTGCGTATCCTGCACTCAAGTCCCCTGTTTAAAGGGAATTGGGTTCAGAGGGTTGGGATTGTTTATCTCTTACAAAGTGGTTTGCACATGGTTATCCTGCTGCAGGACTCTATGAACAAGCAAATGTAGGTAGAAATTGGAAGAGATAAAAACCGCTAATCTAATAAAGAAAAGGACAGCAATATAATCTGCAATAGAAACCCCTAATCTCAGGAGAGGCCAAGAATACATTTGAGATAATCTACTATAAGCCTGCTTGTGAGACATTGTTTCACTGGGATTTTTTTAATTGGATACAAATTTTGTTATTATATATTGGCATATTTTAGTGGTGATTACGGATACCTGAAAACACTGAAGAAGCTCACCATGGGTATATACAGCTATTTGGGGTGAAATACGAATTGGCAAGAAGAGGAAGAAAGACATGTATTAGATTTAATTGAGATTGTGGCTTGTTAGAATAATAATAGCTTGAACAGGCATTAAGGCACATATGAGATGCACATGAAACTGTGACTAATTAGAATTGGAATCAAGGAAGAAAAAACTGTCCTCGGAAAGGAAATGTTTTCTCAAATTCTTTGTGTCATTTTAAATTTTTCTATTGGTATTGTGTTAGTGGAACATAATATTTGAAAATACTTGTGAAAGAAGGAATGCTGTAAAATAAATGAGATGCACACAGTAGAAGGTTACTTGATTATTTTATACTTGTAAAATAAAGGCAGTATAAAGGGAGTATAACCATGTTAAATCTGAAGAACACATCCCAGGGTGAGGGCAACAAGGAAAACGGGGATATTGCATGAACAGAAAGGCATACTCGGCAGGTTTGAGAATGGCTATATATAAAAGTATGTTCTCTAAACCTTCAGCCATCTTGAATTACACAAATCTCCAGCCGAAGGCCACAAGAGTCTCCTCTGAGAAGACCACTCGGGAAGGCATGGACAACATCAGAGAGACCAACCACTGATGGACTAGGCAATCAGGTGACAAGTGCGTGTACATTCCTTCTGGTTATTGGCTTCACTTTCTGTGTGTAACTTCACCTCCAGTGGCCATCTTGGATTGGTGACATCACTTCCTGCTTTTTGGATTGCAGACATCACTTCCTGTGGCCATCTTGAATCAGCCCAATCTCGATCTGAAGGCCACAAGAGACTCCTCTGAGAAAACCAATCAGTAAGAAATTACCTCTTCCCAGCATCACAAGGACAAAATCAGAAAGATCAACCACTGACTGACTAGGTCATCAGGTGACAAGAGTGTGTCATCACTTCTGAACTCCCTAGGGCCATCCAGCCCGGGACATCCAAGTTAAGGGTGGCATAGCAAGCCTCGAGAAACCTATAAAAAAAAAACATGCTAGACCTACAGGTCGAGAAACTTAATTTATCTACTCGACCGTTGAGAAATGCACTCGCCCCACAAACTGGAAGGCAATTTTCTTTTTACTGAAAAAACATGGTGCCCACCAGAAGAAACATTACTAGTACTGTCTACATGCATTTTCATAAGAGTGAGAACTAATGCAGCTTGGATATTTTTAATATCAAAACGAGCTAGTACATATCAGCAAATTGCAGGCACATTCTATTTTTGCACTAGAAAAATTTGGCAATGCATGTAACATTTATTTTATTCATTTATTTATAAAGCTCTGAAATCCCACAGGCATCAGAGCGCTAACAAAAGAACAACATATATTTACAGATGCTAAGGAAAGATGGCAAATTGCTGGCTCCTCATCCAACCAAAATGCACTCCCTGTGTTCCTGGGAGCACCAACCATTGATCTCTAGCCTTCGTACATTCTTTAAGTCACAGCCTCTGACCACACCAAGTCCAGTTCTTTGGCGAAACCATGCTTGATTATTTCCCACGTGGTTTCTCAGTATTAGTAATGATGATATTCCTCTTGTCCATAATAAAATCTCTTATAGTCTCATCCCTAATCATCGGTATTGATGACTTCCTTAGTCGCAAGTTCCTGAACAAAATTGTGCGAACTTTCATCGGTTGAAATAGGCCCATAAGCCCTGGTTTAGAGTTCCTTACATTTACTGATGGTGAGGTATTAGGAGCCAGCAGGTGCCCCATTACTACGAGTCGAGGGCCGGGCAGCATTACCACTGGATGGGAATTCGGGGCCCAAGCAAACCGGAGTGACCAGTGTAGATTGTGGGAAAAAAGACACTTTCTCAAATTGCTGATTGGTTTGGCAACAATTATCCTTTTTACCTGGGTGTGGTTGAGTCGGTAAAGGGAGTGAAAGGTCAGTTTGACTAAAGTTATCCATCTTAATTACATGATAGTTCCCTATAAGGTTATCCAAAGAGTCCATCCATACAAAAAAGTCAGTAAAATGATTACATGTATTCAAATCCATAGTTACGTTGTCTTTTACCAATGACCAATGATCTGAGGAAATGGGCATTTGTAAACTGTCCTCAAACCATGCCCTAGCGGCATTGTAGGGGAAATCTGTAGTTCAGAACTACTCTTAGACCCCTTTAAGTCCGAGGAGGGTGTTGAAAAAGGGGAAAGCACCTTTGTATCCATTGTATCCTTTTTAAAAATGTGGACACTTTCAGGGTTATCAAACCCCACATTTGTCGACCTAACCATCCCGCGAGGTAGCTCACGGTTTACGTCATACAGATCAGGATTTTCCTCAGCAGAAACGGGAAGCCATGCTCCGCCTCTGCCTCCTGCGTGAGATTAGCGCCAATACCGCTAATAAGCGATATCCCTTTGGGGTCAACGTAGCGGCCCCTGGGGTAATCATTGTCACTTCTGGAGACCGGGCCCTCTCAGGAATTATAGAGATGGTAGAGGGGGTAGTGGTCAGGGATATGGCTTCCGAACCCAGCTTAGGGAGAGTTGGGATAGATTTAGAATTTGGAGCCAATTTATCTTTTTTCTGTAGGATCAACGACTTTTTCAGTACACTGTTTCTCCCATTTCTTTTTGCCCCAGGCAAATAAGGAAATATCAACATACTTGGCACATACAAAAGTGGCGTATTATGCGCTTTGCTACACAGAGACAATGCTTGCAAAAAGCATTGCACAAAACGTACACAGCTTGGTACTTCCTTGTACTTTATTCAGACAGCCACAGCTTGTCCGCCTTCCAAGGCATTGACCCAGCGATGCCTAAGCGCAGCAAGCTGTGCCAAAGAACTTCCGAGCTTGGACCTTCCGGGACCCGGGAATATGCCAGGAACCACTGAAGGCTCTGAGACACAGCAGAAACGCCAGCAACGTAGATGCAGAAAACGCTCCCGCTACAGCCAAGCTCACTCTCGAAACGGATCACAGGCAGAATCGAAAAAAATCGAGGAAAGGGAAGACCCATGAAGCTATGCATTTTATGGGTCTACCATATCTGATGAGACATGGAGAAGCTACTGTTTATTGACCAAAGAAATATCACAAAACATTTGATTCAGATTGATCCAGTTTAAAGTATCAAACAGATTATGCCGTATGCCAACAAAACCATGTTTGACCCTAATCAAACATCTAAATGTCCAAAATGTCCAGCTGACATAGCAGAATATTTGCATATGTGGTGGCCTTGTCCCAGGGTTGCTAAGTTCTGGGAGAAGGTTATGAACACTATTTGCCATTACAGATACCCCAAACATACCCTTACCAGCAAAATATTTGTCGGGAGACATGGGCAAATTATCCAGATGCACCTGCAAATTGTTCAATCTTGCATGTTTGATTGTTACGCTCACCTGGTCTCTGTGGACGCGTTGGGGCACGGTTACAGCCCTCCCAGTGGTTAGATCACCCTCCTTCAGGTTTCTCCCCCTGCTTACAAGCTGCGGGCGGCGACAACTGGTGGCACTGCTCCTGCGTGGATATGAGAAAACGTGAGTCTGCTGATTGGTGACTGTTGTACCTCCCAAACCCTTCGACCCAAGGTGCGATTTTTGTGGGCACGTACCGGCCCATAAGGCTCACCTGGTAAGTATGGAGGATGAGCTCTCCGTCCTGCTACTTCTGGCAGGGGCGCTTGTAGATGGGATCTAGTTGCTTCACTGATCCCTGACAGGTATAGTCCAGTCCAGCTGTGACTATGCTCCTCCTGGTTGGTGGTAAGTGTCTCTTGTCTTTTCCTCTTTCTATTTTATGTCTTGGTATTATTGCTCTCAATGTTGTTAATTCCTGAATAACGTTTTCTTTTCTGCTTTCTTCCAATTAGATGGAATTGCGGCCCATCAGCAGCTGTGGAGACTTGGAATGCGGCCGGGATGAAGATGGATGAAAACGCAATGTCTGACAACAGGTAAGAGATGGTTTAAGAGAAGCGCGAGGTTTGATGGTAGCGCAACCTTAAACTTAATGTCTGTTAAGTGTCTAAACTTGCATTTCGTTATTATTTGCAGGTTCTGCGGTCGCGGGTGGAGCGCGTCGTGCTGCGGTATCAGGATGAAGATTCCAGCGTCCCTGAAGAATGGAAGATGAGCCGCGGTGCCAGATGAAGATGCCTGCGCTGCGGGAGATGTTTGAAGGTGAGCCACGAAGCCCAAATAAAGATGCCTGCGCTCTGGGAGATGAAGGTGAGCCACGGTGCAAGAACATGTGCAGGGGTGACCACGAAGACGCGCACAGGTGAGAGCAGGATCCCACAGGTGGTAAGTATGGAGGCAGATGACAGGACTTCTAAAGGTAAGTGGAATACCAGGCGGCGGTGAGCGTTACGCTGCATGTAAATCCAGAATAACGCGAAGCGTCTGCCTCAGGCATCAGAGCAACTTATATAGCTGTGATCATGGGCATGCCCACTAGGCTTGGCTTGCCTGCCACACCCTGCTACTCCTAGTGAGCCAGCAAGTGCCAGGCAACCCAATAGCAGTAGCCTCACCCAAGTGTGCACGTGGGGCTGCTTTAAAGAGGAAAGTTCCAATGTTAAATACACAGGGCACCCAAAATGGTGTGCTATGTCCATAATAAAGGTATTTTTTGACCTCAATGAATGTCTTATTTATTGTTCTTTATGAGCCTGTCACCAAAGGCGCCAGGACTGTGTCCATCCGGGCCCCCTGTGTGTGTGACCCTGTAAGGTCTGTGTCCTTGGCCCGATGACCATGACAGCACTCCCCCTCAAGGCCCCTCTCAAGGATGGTCTTCCTTCTGGTCCTGGCTTGGTGGGACTATCACGATGGAATTGCTTGATTAAACGTGGAGCATGGACATGTTCGCTGGGTTCCCATGTTCGGTCTTGAGGTCCGTAACCTTTCCACTCTATAAGGTAATATAATTTGGACCGAACCACCTTGGAGTCCAAGATGGACTTAACTTCATACTCTGCTTCCCCATCTAGTAATTCTGGCTCTGGTGGAGGACTAATCTGAGTATCCGGTTTCATTGGTTTGAGGGGAGAGACATGAAATACTGGGTGAATCTTCATGTGAGATGGTAACTTCAATTTCATAGCGGCAGGGTTTATTATTGCTTTGATAGCATAGGGGCCCAAATATCTGGGACGGAAGGGCCGTGGTCCTTTCAATGGTATGTGTCTGGATGCTAACTAGACCTTATCCCCAATCTGGTAATCAGGATCTTCTTTTCGGTGCCGGTCACCATACAGTTTTTGTCTTTCTTTGGCCTTAGTCAAGTGTCCCGTTGCTTCCTCAAAAACCTGAGTGATCGTTTTATGCAAGGTTTTTATTGCTGGCATTTCCAAAGTATCGGGTGTATCAAACACTGATGTCTGTGGATGTCTTCCGTGTAGAGTATAGAATGGGGTTTGCCCAGTGCTCGTGTGAACCGAGTTATTGTATGCATACTCGGCTACCCAGAGTATGTTTTTCCAGGAGTCTTCAGAGTGCTGTAACATACACCTTAAATATTGCTTAAACGTCTTATTAGTTTGTTCCATTTGCCCATCAGTTTGAGGGTGATGGCTAGTGGACAACCGGAGGTCAATTTTGGCAATTGTACAACACCTTCTCCAAAAGGCGGAAACAAATTGAGTCCCACAATCCGATATCAATATTGAGGGAAATCCATGTAACTGGACAATTTGTTCCAAGAACACCGTAGCGAGAGTCGATGCAGTCGGAAGTCCTTTCAGAGGGATGAAATGGGCCATTTTAGAGAATAAATCCACAATGACTAAGATGGTGTTGTAACCATTGCAGGGAGGAAGGTCCGTGATAATCCAAGGTGATAGTGTATGCCAAGGTGCTGGCAGTACCTCCAAGGGACGTAGTAAACTAGCAGGGTTTTGCTTCTGAGGTTTGTGTTGTGCGCAGACACCGCAGGTTGCAACAAATTGGGTAATATCTTTTCTCGAAGTGGGCCACCAATAGTTTTGCTTTATCTTAACCTGCGTCTTGCCTATTCCAGGATGTCCTTCCACTAAAGAATCATGATAGTTTGTGATGATTTGAGTTTGCAGTTTCTTGTCCTGGATATATAACCGTCTTTGGAAATATGTTAGGTTGTTTTTGATGGTATACCAGTCTCCCTTCAAAAGTCATTCCTGTTGTGTTGTTTGATTCATCTGGGACTGCAAACTGGCTTTTAAGTCATCTATACACGTGGGAGCAGCAATTGTGGTTTGGATTCGTTCTTCGGGAATGATGGCCACAGGATTGAATGTTGTAAAGGCCTCTTTTTCTTCACTCATTTGTGATAGCGCATCTGCTTTCCCATTCCGTACTTCAGGTCTATAGGTGATAATAAAGTCGTATTCTGTGAAAAAGAGCACCCAGCGAAGCTGGTGCGAGTATTGCGCCATGGCAGTCTTCAAGTATTGTAAGTTACGGTGGCCCGTGATAACGGTGACTGTGTGTCTTGCCCCAAGAATATAGTGTCTCCATGCCTTGAATGCTGCATTGATTGCCAATAGTTCTTTATCCGTGATCGCGTAGTTCAATTCGGGGGCAGAAAATATGCGGGACCAGAATGCGACGGGATGTAATTGTCCTGTTTCCAGGTATCTTTGGGACAACACCACTCGCATGGCTATGTTTGAAGCGTCTGTGTCAACCACATATGGTAGGTCTGGTCGAGGGTGTCGAAGAACTGGTGCTGTGGTAAATGCGAGTTTCACCTTCCGAGAGGCTTCTTCAGCTTCTGCGGACCAAGCAGACTTTGTACTCCTTTCATACATGTTGGTGAGGGGCATTGGAGGATTGCGTCCACCTTCCGTGTGTCCATATGTACGCCCTGTGGTGTGAACATGAAACCGAGAAATTCGACTTCGGTCACATGGAAGAACCATTTTTCCAGCTTGGCATACAACCAGTGTTGTCAAAGCTTTTCTAAGACTGCTTGGACATGACCGACATGCTCTTCCTTGGAATTTGAGTAGATGAGAATGTCATCTATGTAGACTAGTGCTCAAACGTCCAACAACTCACATAGCACGTCATTCATGAAGAATTGAAACTCTGCAGGGGCGTTACATAACCCAAAAGGCATGACCTGCTATCCGAAGAGGCCATATTTCGTGCGAAAAGCTGTCTGCCACTCGTCTTCCTTTTAGACTCTCATAAGATGGTAGGCCTCTCGCAAATCCAACTTTGTATAAATCTGAGCGTATTTCACCTGATCCAGGAGCTCTGGTATAAGTGGTAAGGGCTATCGGTTTTTTACTTTGATCTGATTGATTGCTCTGTAGTCAATACAGGTCCTTAAATCCCCCTCCTTCTTAGGCATGATGAAGAGGGGCAAGGAAGCAGGGGACTTGGATGGGCAGATAAAACCGTTTGCCAGATACTGATCCAGGTAAGTTTGAAGATGTCGGTATTCTTGCTCAGTTAGGGCGTAAAACTGGCTGCAGGGAATTTGGGCTCCGGGCACAAAGTCAATTTGGCAATCATAGTGTCTATGCGGAGGCAAAACGTTGGCTTGTTCTTTTTGGAAGACATCCTGGTAATCTAGATATTCAAGTGGTGAAGAGCCCGTGAGTCCCAGCACGATACCTTTCTTGGGTTTCAGGTTGATGACGTCTTTGTTGTAACAGGTGTCGGCACAGTCTTGAGGAAAGGTCAGAACTCGTTTTCACCAGTCGATTCTAGGATTATGGGTCTCAAGCCAAGGCATTCCCAATATCATCTGGAATTGAGGAGTATCAATGAGATCAAAAGGTAATGTCATCTTGATGCCCGTCCTGCAACAGAAGCTTGACTTTCTCTGTGTATTGTGTCACTGGGACGGATGATAACAGATCCATCCACTGCAGTGACGTTTTCCGATTTCTGCTTTTGTTGAAGAGGAAGGCCTATTCAGATCTCCAGATCCTACTCAATGTAGTTTCCCACTGTCCCACTGTCAATGTGTGCCTCCAAGGCATGTATCTTTGACAGCGGCTTGTGATTCACCAAGAGTACTGGAAGATCTAGATGTGAGGTCTGTACGCATTCCTTTTTCTCGCTCGACAAGTGGACCCCTACACTTGCAGGGCATTGGAGTTTCCCAAGTCCTGTACTACTTCTTCCTCATTGTTTTTGTCCGTTGCCCTAACCATTTTCTTGGGAGGTTTCACCGGGCAATCGCAGAGAAAATGACCTGCTGTACCACAATATAAGCAGAGTTGTTGCTGTCTTCTTTTCTCTCTTTCCGCCTTGGTTAGAGGACTCCGTAACCCATCGATTTGCATTGGTTCCAACGGTTCATGTGGTTTAGTGTGGGTCTCGGTGGGTCGCACAAAAACTGTCCTTCCCTCGGTTCTGGCTCGGTCCATTTTACTATTCTACAACCTACGATCGAGTTGCACTGTTAGATCTATGTAGTCCACACACCCCTCCGGTGGATTCCCAACTTGAGCCAACACATCCTTAAGTTCCCCACGTAACCCTCAATAAAAGAGCGTTGTTCATTTCACTTCCGGCCACTTGGTTTGGGTTACGAGATGATTGAAGGTTGCAATGTAGGTTAATAAATCTTGATTCCCCTGTCTGAGTGACAATAACTCATTGTCCAGAGCTTGCCCTTGAGTATGTCGGACAAACAATTTCTCCATCTCGTGTTGGAAATCCCTGAAGTTCCGAAGCAAAGGATCATCTTGGGTTACCAATGGTATTGACCAGTCTGCCGAGTTGCCTCCTAGGTATGCGAGTACGAATGCAACTTTGGCTTGATCATTAGGAAAGGCTCTTGGTCTGCATAAGAAATGCAAGCGACATTGGTTTATGAAAATGGCGAACTTGTTTGGATCGCCGTTGAAGCGTTCGTGCGGGGCTAGAGGCACTGCCCCTGGTAAAACTACCTGAACCGGTGTTGATTGTGGTGGCGGAGAAGTGTGGGCTATCCCAGGCAAGGGAACCTGTCCTGCATGTGCCTGTAGCATCTGTCTTGCCAAGTCATCAGTTCTTTCTCGAGTTACAAGAAGATCCCTCCTTAATGTACTGGTCTCCTGTCTTGAAGCATGTACTTCAGCCCGTAATTCCCCCAGTATTTGGGCCAACAGATCTGTCTCTGAAGTTTCCATAACGCCCAGGCAGAGAGTTGTAGAGGCTTTGCGTTCTGTTACGCTCACCTGGTCTCTGCAGAGGCATTGGGGCACGCTTGCAGCCCTCCCAGTGGTTAGATCACCCCCTTCAGGTTTCTCCCCCTGCGGACAAGCTGTGGGCGGTGACAATTGGTGGCACTGCTCCTGCGTGGATATGAGAAAACGTGAGTGCGCTGATTGGTGACTGTTGTACCTCCCAAACCTTTCGACCCAAGGTGAGAAATCTGTGGGCACGTACCGGCCCATAAGGCTCACCTGGTAAGTATGGAGGATGAGCTTTCCGTCCTGCTACTTTGGGCAGGGGCGTTTGTAGATGGGATCTAGTTGCTTCACTGATCCCTGATAGGTATAGTCCAGTCCAGCTGCGACTATGCCCCTCCTGGTTGGTGGTAAGTGTCTCTTGTCTTTTCCTCTGTCTATTTTCTGACTTGGTATTATTGCTCTCAATGTTGTTAATTCCTGAATAACGTTTTCTCTTCTGCTTTCCTCCAATTAAATGGAATTGCGGCCAAAAGCAGCTGTGGAGACTCGGAATACGGCTGGGATGAAGATGGATTGGATGAAACCGCAATGTCCGACAACTGGTAAGAGATGTTTTATGAGAAGGCGCGAGGTTTGATGGTAGCGCAACCTTAAACTTAATAGTGTCTAACCTTGCCTTTCATTATTATTTGCAGGTGCTGCTGTTGCGGGTGGATCGCGTCGTGCTGCGGTATCATGATGAAGATTCCAGCGTCCCTGAAGAATGGAAGATGAGCCGCCGTGCCAGATGAAGATGGCTGCGCTCCAGGAGATGTTTGAAGGTAAGCCGCGATGCCCAAATGAAGATGCCTGCGCTCCGGGAGATGAAGGTGAGCCGCGGTGCCAAGAAAAAGATGTGCAGAGATGACCACGAAGATGTGCACAGGTGAGAGCAGAATCCCCCAGGTGGTAAGTATGGAGGCAGATGACAGGACTTCTAAAGGTAAGTGGAATTCCAGGCGGCGGTGAGCGTTACGCTGCATGTAAATGCAGAATAAAGCGAAGCGTCTGCCTCAGGGATCAGAGCAGCTTATATAGCTTTGATCGTGGGCACGCCCATAAGGCTTGGCTTGCCTGCCACACCCTGCCACTCCTAGTGAGTCAGCATGTGCCAAGCAACCCAATAGCAGTAGCCCCACCCAAGTGTGCACGTGGAGCTGCTTTAAAGAGGAAAGTTCCAATGTTAAATACATGGTGCACCCTAAATGGTGTGCTATGTCCATAATAAAGGTATTTTTTTACCCAAATGAATGTCTTCTTTATTGTTCTTTATGAGCCTGGCACCAAAGGCGCCAGGACTATGTCCATCCGGGCCCCCTGTGTGTATGACCCTGTAAGGTCTGTGTCCTTGGCCCAATGACCATGACATTGATCTCTAAAAGATGTATGCTGAAGCATTGATGTCCTCAAAAGTACTCACAAGCACCCGTGCATTAATCATTATTTAGGCTCATAGGGCCTCATTACGACCCTGGCGGAGTGGGTTTACGCCAGCGTTATTCGCGGCGGACCCGTCCGCCCTACTACGAGTTCCCGTAGCGCCATGGAACGTTTTCCGCCTGGTTTTTCCGGGCGGAGAAATCCATGGCGCTACGGGACCTTGATGTTAATTACGCCACCGTATTTTGCGGTGGG
Organism: Ambystoma mexicanum; assembly: GCF_040938575.1. Classification (NCBI taxonomy): domain Eukaryota; kingdom Metazoa; phylum Chordata; class Amphibia; order Caudata; family Ambystomatidae; genus Ambystoma; species Ambystoma mexicanum. Next base: position 215,041,115 of record NC_090938.1, read on the forward strand.
GCAATTAACGCCTTCCCCACTCCCATTATACCCTATGGGGCAAAAATGGGAATGGGGAAGGGTAAAATGGGGAATGGGGATTTACCGCCCGCCAAGGTCGGCATGGGGCGGAAAATCCGCCAACCTCCATGGCGCTATCGGCAGCTTTCCGCCGTGCTCCGCGGTGCATTTAGCACCGCGATTTCCGCCAGGGTCGTAATGAGGCCCATAGACTCAATTTATAAAAAATGAAATGGACATGGTGTACTCAGCCAGGATTCGCCCTACAGTCACTAATGCACAGCTCAACAACTTCAGAAGCGATTTATAATCTACAACTAATATACAATACAAACTAGACACGTGCTAACCTTCACATCTGCAAATCCTGCAACACTATACAATGCAAAAGCTCAAATCTGCTGTATGCAACGCCTGGTCTATCAGTAACACTTATTGAAGTGCGTAAGTATCGCACATTACCTGATGTCATACGGCTTAGTATTTTCCTCCGCAGAAACGGGAAGCACGTCAGCTCTCGCCATGATCAGCCTCTGCCTCCTGCGTGAGCTTAGCGCCGATACCACTGATAAGCGATCCCCTTTGGGGTCAACATAGTGGCCCCTGGGGTAATCATTGTCATATCTGGAGACCGGGCCCCCTCAGGAATTATAGAGGGGGTAGTGGCCAGGGATATGGCTTCTGAACCCTGCTTAGGGAGAGTTGGGATAGATTTAGGCTTTGGAGCCAATGTATCATTTTTCTGGAGGATCACTGACTTTTTCAGTACACTGTTTCTCCCATTTCCTTTTGCCCCAGGCATAGTGTAATAAGGAAATATCAACACACTTGGCACATTCAAAAGTAGCATATTATGCGCTTTGCTACACAGAGACAATGCTTACAAAAAGCATTGCAGAAAACGAGCACAGCCCTGGTACTTCCTTGTACTTTATTCAGACAGCCACAGCTTGTCCGCCTTCCAAGGCATAGACCCAGCGATGCCTAAGCGCAGCAAGCTGTGCCAAAGAACTTCCGAGCTCTGACCTTCCTGGACCAGAGAATACGCCCGGAACCAGTGAAGGCTCTGAGACACAGCAGAAACGCCAGCAACGTAGATGCAGAAAACGCTCCCGCTACAGCCAAGCTCACTCTCGAAACGGATCACGGGCAGAATCGAAAGAAATCGAGGAAAGGGAAGACCCATGAAGCTATGCATTTTATGGGTCTACCATATTTGATGAGACATGGAGAAGCTACTGTTTATTGACCAAAGAAATATCACAAAACGTTTGATTCAGATTGATCCAGTTTAAAGTATCAAACAGATTATGCCGTATGCCAACAAAACCATGTTTGACCCTAACGTCCAGCTGACATAGCAGAATATTTGCATATGTGGTGTCCTGTACAAGGGTTGCTAAGTTCTGGGAGAAGGTTACAAACACTATTTGCCATTACAGATACCCCAAACATACCCTTATCAGCAAAATATTTGTTGGGAGACATGGGCAAATTATCCAGATGCACCTGCAAATTGTTCAATCTTGCATGTTTGATCTCTGAAAGATGTATGCTTAAACATTGGATGTCATCGAAAGTACTCGAAAGCACCCGTGCATTAATCATTATTTAGGCTCAAAGACTTAACTTATATAAATGAAATGGACGTGGCGTACTCAGCCAGGATTTGACCTACAGTCCCTAATGCACAGCTCAACAACTTCAGAAACGATTTACGATCTACAACTAACATACAATAGAAACTAGCCACGTGCTAACCTTCAAGTCTGCAAATGCTGCAACACTATACAACGCAAAAGCTCATATCTGCTGTATGCAACGCCTGGTCTATCAGTAACACTTATTGAAGTGTGTAAGTATCATACATTACCTGATGTTTTATGAGATGACATTTGCAGTTAACACGCTGAACATAAATTAAGGTTTAAGAAAAAAAGTGTCTCTATGTTTACGTACCGACAGTAAAAGAGGTCCTTTTGACTCTGATAGGGATAGATGAAATAACATTTCAAGCCTTCATGAATAAACAAATACATTGTGTGTAAATCACTGTTTCGTTGTGCTGAAAGGACAAAAAGGGGGATTGTGGTGGCAGATAATTGCACACATTCTACGTGCGGCCTCTTTGTATGTTAGGAACAGGCATAAGCGAATATATTAGGAAAAACATAAGTAGGTACAATAAAATACGAGATACAAAAAAGGAGGCATATGAAGGCTGGTGAATCAAAGACATATCAAAACATTTCCATATAATGCTAGTGTGTAGCTACACACTACGTTCAAAAATCACGTTAATGAACATCTGCTATATCACATTTATTGAACTGAATTGTTGCTAAAATACAATGGCCCTCATTACGACCCTGGCGGAGTGGGTTTACGCCAGCGTTATTCGCGGCGGACCCGTCCGCCCTACTACGAGTTCCCGCAGCGCCATGGAGCCTTTCTCCGCCTGGTTTTTCGAGGCGGAGAAATCCATGGCGCTACGGGACCTTGTTGTTAATTACGCCACCGTACTTTACGGTGGCGTAATTAACGCCTTCCCCACTCCCATTATACCCTATGGGGCAAAAATGGGAATGGGGAAGGGTAAAATGGGGATTGGGGATTTACCGCCCCGCCAAGGTCGGAATGGGGCGGAGAATCCGCCAACCCCCATGGCGCTATCGGCAGCTTTCCGCCGTGCTCCATGGTGCATTTTGCACCGCGATTTCCGCCAGGGTCGTAATGAGGGCCAATGAGTACAAATGTCTTGCACAGTACAAAAACATATCTAAACAGACAGAGAGTGCGAAGTGCTGAATCATCCATAGCAAACAAACAATAAAGAATACAATATCGAACCAATAATGGAAGAATAATGAAGTCAAATAACAAAAAAATAAACATATATACAGATAGACCAGAGAACAAAAGAACAATTGGTTACAAAAAGAAATACAGCCAAAAAAAGTCATGAATCAAAAAAACAATCAGTCTACTAGCCGAGACAACATAATAAACAAGCAGCTGTCTTTATGGTTGAGCACCTAATGGGGTTTCAACATGTAAGCTCACCCAGTAAGGGTAATGGGTTCCTCATGACTGGAAGAACCAATTCAGAAAAAATGCAAAGATGAAACGTCAATAGCAGATTGTGTTGCAACACGTGAGCCAAGGCATAATAATCAGGACCACTTACTCCAAGCCAAAACCAATGTAAGAGTGTCACAGGCCCTCTGTGCTTCTACTGCTCAAGTGGGTCTGTAAAATATGAATGCACGGTGAAATCATTCTACCTTGTTCCCAATACTGCACCCACAAACTTGATAGTCTCTTATACTTGGTCTGTCTTCTCTTGAACCCGCCTGGTATACTATACTGATAGGATTTCTCTTACAAGTGTACTGTATACACTCACAAACTTCAGTTTCTTATACTTATTCTGTCCTGCCTCTTTAAGAAATGTTCACTGTTTTGTTCCCTGAAATGCTTTTTTTCATATTAATTTGGTTTTGGCAGGGTTGCCAATACATCCCGGTGTCCCATCTTCCATCAGGCAGACTCATCTGCTATTGCTGGCGTAGATTGGTTCTCCCGTGGCAGGCCTGTGGTGGTCTTTCAGTGTTCTGCTCCCTTTCTCCACCTCTGCTTCACTGCCTCTTGCAGATCCTGCTCAGCTGTACCGCGTCTTCCTGGGCTTCGGTGGCATGGAAGCGGCTTTCCCGTACCAGCAAACACCCAGAAGCCTCGTGTTCACTTCTGCTGTTCTTGCAGTGTACTCCCACTGACAATCAGCTCCTTTCTTCCTTCTTAGCAAGCCGATTGGCTCCACAGACACCGTACCAGCCCTATGGATCCTTAGTCATCACTGAGACGAGCAGCGTTCCCCAGCTAGCATTTACCTGCCAGCTGTCTGCAAGTTTAAATCTCCAGCATCAGACTTGTTCTTACAACAACTAGAGCTCAGCATGTGTTCCTGGCTCCCAGTGATCTTCATTACTCGGCTCATCTTCTTAGTCACAATACTTTTGTTTTTAGGGCAATAGTAGTCTGTTTCTGATAACTTATATGCAAAGTCTGTAAAAGGGTCCTTAGGCATTTTAAAAGACAAGTCAGATTTTAAGGACTTGTATAAAGATCCTGTGAAAGTGTTTCCAGTACCTTTCCTAGGTGGGTGAGCGGAGGAATGACAATATTCCATTAAAGCATAGGGAATGGCATGGGTATCCTCATAAGAAAAACCATGGCTCGTCCAAAGATGTCATGACACCCTCCCGAGTGCTGCCGCCCCCATGTGATCCTCCCACATATAGTCACCCCCAGGAGCAGGTAGTGGCTGCCATCCCCTGGCCACATGGGGGGAGGCCAAAACTGGGAAAGGAGTGCTGACACCATCAGATTCATCGCAGTTGGCTAAGTTGGGGGCAGGAGCTGGCCCCCAAAGCCATGCCTTTTATCTGTAGGAAAAAGGTGTTCTTAAAGCGGAAATAGTCCCTACTCAGCCCAATGTCCAATAGAGCCAGGATAATACTTATGGGTACATTATGTGGTACATTACAATGAGATGTACAATGCACTCCTAAGTTTAGCAATAAAAGACAAGTTAACTAATACTTTAGAGTATGGAAATTTTACTTCAGGTGCAGGGAAGGAAAGTAGGGAACCCGTGTCCCCTGTACAACACTTATCACAGGCCAAAGAATTATAGCCAAACATTTACTTAATGACCCATAGGGTTTCCACATCAATGTAGTTTCTGTGTAACTTTAAAGTAACAATAATTTTGCATATAGGTTTAAGGCCACATATATTCTGAGACAATATTGAGTAAACCAAACATATTAAAATATCTGAAAACAAGGAACAAATACCTTGTAATATTCAAAGTAGTAATGTGGTAAATGTCATTTCTTAAACATGAAAAACCTTCAAGTAGTGACTCACCTCACTTTAATTTGGCATGGTGCTTCAACTGGTAGTGAATGATAAACCGACTTTCCATTATGGCTCCTAAGCTAGAATGTACTCATTATCTAAAAATAAGACACCTAAGTCTCAGTCATGTAAGTTAAATACACTGCTCATTTAAACAATGTATAAGATGTCAAAAGTTGCCAAAGATGTAGAAATCCACTCACTCCATCTAGAGGTTATGGAATAATCTTGTAGTTGTGAATGCAGGAGACTAACAGTCGCTCATCTGGCAATAACAAGTCATTCGTTGATCTGCAAGTAAGTATGTTTAGTTGTGGGATAAGCCAGATCGTAGATAGGTACTGGCTGTAGTTCCCGATTATTAGACGGCCATCTTGTGGCGGTCCCACTGTGCTTGAACAACACTCGGGAACTGCAGCCACTACCTGTGTATGATCCGGCTTGTGGTGGAACAGCGATCCTCATTAAGCAGCAGTGGATTTTAGATGTTGGTGACCATATTTTAGAATATATCTGGTCTTAAACCTATATGCAAAATGAATGTTACTTTTAAGTTACACAGAAACTACACTGATGTGGAAACCTTATGGATCATTAATCTACAAGTAAATGTTTGGCAAAAATTCTTTGGCCTGTGTTAGTGTGCAGGGGACGCGAGTTCGTTATTTGGGAACTTTGATTTTTCTTACAATAAAATGAGAGGCCATGTTTGTAGGCAAATGAAAATAAGGAAATGAAACGTTGGCATTTGGAAGCAATAAAATCAATCTTGCACCGGAGATCATTTTGATGAAATGAGTAATTTGGCAGCAAGGAACGTTACATATTGACATACACGTAGGCGGCTCCACACCGTCATATTTTCGCCATTTGCACATCTTAAGTGCAAAAGTGCAGGAGAAAAGGCTGCGTATACATGTGTATGCTGCCTTTTGCCCGGCACTTTTGCATTCTGCCGTGCATAGTGACTAAACATAAACTCTGCCTGACATGCTCGTATGTCAGGCAGTGTTCACTTTTAATCGTGAGTGCCGCTCACAATGTCATGCTGGCATGGCAAGCGGCGCTCACAATTACAATTAAATGTTGCCTGACATGGAAGAATGTCGGGCAGCATTTCAGTTTCAATGTGAACACTGTTTACCATGTGGTGTTCGGTTCACGATTACAAATAAATGCTGCACGTCGTGCAACATTTAATTGTAATATTACACTCTGCCTGCCATGCAAGTATGGCAGGCAGCATGTACAATGGATCCTCTGGGGTCTGCCTGCTTTATGCTAGTGCAAAGCAGACAGAACCCATAGGAATCGCCAATATTTCCACCAGCATGAAATCCATGGCGGTGCAAATGCTGGAGCATGTGTATGCCAGAGAGGAAGAAAGGCGCCCTCTCTCTCTGTCATACAAAATGATTGAAAATGAGCTGTGGGTTAGATGGAAGGCATTAATGCCTTACTCAAGGCTTTTATGCCGCCCGTTTACGTTATGGCTCATTGGAACATGAGCTCCTTTGTGTTTAGAAGCTGCAAGGGCCGTAAGGTGCTGCAGGACGAAGTATGGAGTTACATCGTATGTGACTAGAAGGAGGCCGGACACCTGGACTAGAAGCGAGGATGTTTAGGTGAGAAGTAAGACACATGACTATGCCAGGAGGAGAAGTGCAAGGAGTACATAGTTCTCACTCTGCTAGGGCATGTGTAAGCAAGGTCATCATTATGAGGTCATGAAATGTTCTTTGTTAGTAGGGCAATCTGAAATGCTGCCTACATGGCTCTGGAGTTCTGTTCCTCAGATAGATGATCGCGTCTGTATTCTTGCATTGCAATGAATAATGAAATGACTCTGGGACTAGCTGCTACCTGACATTATAGACTACAATTTCTTTACTTCCACATCTGTAACCTTTTATAAAAAATGGTCAACAGCTTGAATAGAAAGGGCTTTATCTATGCCGAAATTTCAATATTAACACTAAGGTTATCCCTGATAAGGTCACAGCTATGTATAAGTATTTGGTATACCCAGCCGGGGATACAAACCATGGCAAGTGTGGCAGTTGATAGTAACTGGGAAAGGAAGCACACTGCGGCCAAAAGGCTGAAGATAGCAGCAGAGGAGCAGGACTTTGAATGCTGAGTGGTCCAGGAAAACTACCTGTACAAGGAGAGGTGAATGGCCCATGAGAGCCGGGGACCCAGGAGAGCAGAGTCTCCCATCAGAGATGACTGGCCTAGGGGAGATGGTTGGCCCAGGGGAGCTGCCAGGGAGTCACAAACAGCTAGCTTGGCCCTTATCCTAGAGACTATTCAAGGTGTCAAGAAGCAAGCAATATGTCTGATTTTTTATTTTGAATAGAGAATATGAGGTAGACCAGCATTGCAATCAGACAGGAAACCCACAATGCACTATAGTTTATTTATTCCGCACAATCGTTGCTTAGCTGGCTAAGCAAGAACAAATGAGTTTACAGGTTTGGAAATAGCATCACTAAACTCAATGTACACACTGATATGGCTGAGAAACAGTATATATACATTCTATTATTTTTTTTTAAATGACTATTTATACATTATTCCACTTTTGTTGAAAACATCTGCATGTATTAAAAATAATTAATATATGAAAGCCTTGGACCAAACATGCATAATGTCATGGTGACCAATGCGTTTTGGGACAACCCGTTCTTCAAGAGCATATCCGCATCGTTCTATTGTTATATAGGCGTCCGATGTGTGGTCTGCTACTCGTTACTGTCACAAGTCAATGAGAAGAACACCATTTCCCTTATAGAGAAACCCCTACACTCTATAGGCGTTAATCCATTAGCCAGTGTGACATGTGTAGAGCCAGTCTAGAACACATATCATTTGTCTGTTGCTATATCAAAGCACAAACTGGCAGCGTGACCTGAAAATGTCATACTGCAGTGGATCTAGTTGAAGAAGGAGCGAGACTAGTCAAATATAATCCTCTTTTGGACAGAATCTAAGGGTGTGGGTGCCTGACTGGGCTGACCTCAAGTGGCAGCCACTGAAAGGTTCTCACCTAAGAGTTTTCACCTAAGAATCTGAAAAATGCAGGTTCTGATCCCAGCTTCTTCCCTTGACCACTATGTGGGATCCTGGACAAATTCTTAATTTGCCTGCGCCTAATTTCTTACTCGTGCTAAAACCGGGAGTGTTTGGGACTGGCGAACTTCAACCACAGAAAGTATACATAGTCCAATGTATTTCATTTATAGTTGATAAGTGGCAGCGGAATGTGGGAGGTGTGATAGCATTTGAAAATGTGCCCTGGATGCTCGTAAAACAAACCCGTATTTATTGGCAGCTACTCAGTTGCCATAAACACATTAACAAGCAACTTCAAGTGAATACCATGTTAATCCACGTAAACAGTGTTCTCATTGCATTGCATCAGACTGAGTTTTAAAAAGTTTACAACTCTAAACGTTTGTAGGAAGACCATAGACAACTTAGAAGCAATACTGCTCAAACGTACACAGTATGTTGTTCACAACTTCCCTTATTTTAACAAATAACATGGGTGAGGCCGCGCGGTTATTTCTCATAAGTGGCACGTGGTTCCTCTTTAGACATTATTCACACGCCTGTTTTTGTCACTCGCGCACCACCGCAATTTTATGTCACAACCCTTTTTTTTTTATCAGATTGTCTTGACGTTTACAATCGAGTTGAATCAATTATCTTGGTGTCCAGTGCATTTAACAACGTGTACGCAACTGCTCTTATGGTGACTGAAATGTCGATCGCCATTTTGCGTCGTTCAGCACTCTGCTTTATCTAACGTATCATTCAGTTGGTTTCTTTATCAGTTCACCTCAAGAAAAACGGATGAGATTTCGAAACAAGAGGTTGCCTTCTTGCTTGATTGACTTTGATTTCATTTACATGTTGAATACGTTCATAAAGTAAAACATTTTGTTCAAATCCTTGCTTTTTGAATTACTATTCTCGCCCATTCTCCTTCTGTGATTCGGAAGTTTACCCTTTACATATTATTATGATTTCTATCAATTGTTTCCAGCGCAATAGTTGTTATTCGTGAGTGAAGTCCCAAGTTAAGTGCTTGCCCTTTGCCTCGAAAGCCGTGCTCCATTCGCCCTTTATTCTTCTGACTGTGGTGTCACGTGCCCAGATACTTCCGGGTCACGTGACACCCGGAAATAAAGGAATCACCGGAACTGGCGTTAGAACGCCAGTCCGGGTTTATGCAGCCGAACGTGTGGTTGCGTCTTCCTTTGAGCGCCGCGAAGGGCTGCGCACTAGGCCAGGCCCAAGCCAGGCCTACCCACAGGTCGGGCCCCACACACTAACTGGGACCCGACATCACACTGGTGACGAGGGGGAAGAAGAAGAGCCTGTGAGCGGAGCGGAGCCATGTATCAACACACGGCATCCGAGCCTCACTTTCACACCCCCAACATTCTAAATCAACACGCAGGACGTACAGAAACTTTGAAAGCCTCGTTCTCAGCCCCCCAAAGTTCTAGGGGAACAAAGTGGCTGCAGCAAGTCCCGCCTCATCCAAGAACAATTTAGGTTTTTTTTAAAAAAAAAAAAAAAAAATTCTATTGAACAATTAAATTATCAGGAGGCACAGCCAAGCCAACAAGGTTAACGGAAGACACCACTGCGAACCAAGGCCACCACTCAGGCACCCCGGCACCTGCATCACAACACTGGTGAGTGAAGCCCAATAAACCTGCGTTTTGGCTGCGCCCTCACCCCAGAAATGCAACATGTCCAGCAGAGAGTCAAGCCCCTCGAGGGCCAACACTAGCTCATCAACCAAAAGGAGCATCACCACGATCACCCCGACCCAGCGCTCACCACGCTCATGCCTCTGTTTGACCCATTCACCACTGGAGCAGCCATTCGCTGGGAAATCTGGCTACAACAGTTTGAAATGCACCTCGATGCAAGAGATATCACAGTACCAAAGGAGAAACGCACCTTCCTCTTGCTCAACATCGGGGCTGCCGCCTTACGCCTGTTTAACGCCATCCCAAACCGCGGAGACGGAAACAACTACGACGCTGCAAAGACTGTGCTCACTAACATGTTCAAACCAGACCTCAACCCGGACTATGAACGCTTTCATTTCTGCATGGCCAGGCAGCGAGAAAACGAGACGGTTGATACATTTCATGCACGCCTATGCGAAATGGCGGTCGGCTGCGAGTTCTCCGACGAGGAGTTCGCCATCCGCCTCCAAATAATCAACGGCATATCCTCGGAAAAACTGAGGAGAGCTATCCTCTCAGAGAAGAATGTACGCTTATCCCGCATCCTAGAAATGGCACGCCTTCGTGAGCAGACGGAAGACCAGATAGCGGTGATCGAAGCGGCGATCCAGAGACTTCCACTCGACAGCCCGAAACCAACGGAAGACGTTGCAGCCATATCCAGACACCGGAACACTCGTGTGAAGCCTGAGCAAAAGGCCCACGTGCCGCAAGGAAGGGACAAAACCTGCAAATGGTGCGGCGGCCCGTGGCACAAAGGTGATTCCTATCCCGCATGGGGGTCAACCTGCCGAAAATGCAACCGTCTCAATCATTATGCTGCAGTCTGTCTAAACCCGCCGAACCGAAATGACAGAGAGCCAACTCCGCGACCAGTGCAAGAGCGCCGGAAAAAGTTTGCACCAAGAGAAACTCCATACCAGCCTAACAGGCAAGGAAAGGCCAGAGCCGTTGATCACTCCCAAAGATCCCCCGACACAAGTGATAGCGACGACAGCGAATCCCCAGATAGGAGAGACAAAGACAGACGGAAACGAGGGAACAAGCGGATACACCGGGTGCACCTCATCTCGGCCGTTGAACCACATCAATCCCGACAACGGAAGAGACCATCATGCACAATCATCGCCAACGGAGAACCACTAAAGGTAGTCATCGACACTGGCGCAACAGTGAATGTAATGCCAACGACAGCATTCGGCAAGCTCTGCCCAAAGCCCAAACTCCATGAGAAGAAGGTCCGACTATACGCCTATGGATGCAAGAAACCCCTACCGGTGCAAGGATCCTTTAAATCAGACTTTTCTCAAAACACCACCAATTGCCGGGCACGCATATATGTCGTGGATGCTGGCTGCGAAACGCTGCTAAGCTGTAAGACAGCGGAAAAACTGAAATTAATACAATTCACTTTCAGCCTTCAACACAAAGAACTCAACGGCCTACTAGAACAATACCAGAAGATATTCCAAGGCATCGGATGCCTGAAAGGCCGAACCATCAAGCTCCACATAGACCCTACCATCGAGCCGAAAGCTGTACGTCACCGACGGATACCGTTCCACTAGAGAGAAGCAGTAGAGAAGGAACTAGCTAAGCTCGAGGACGCAGGAATAATAGAGAAGACATCAGGTCCGACCCCGTGGGTGTCCCCCATGGTGGTTGCCCAAAAACCCAAGCAACCCAACGCGGTACGAATCTGTATCGACATGAGACTTCCCAATGCAGCCATCGGAAGAGAGCGCCACATAACTCCAACGATAGATGAACTCATTGTGGACCTCACAGGAGCAACAATCTTTAGCAAGCTTGACCTCAGATCCGGCTATCACCAGCTCAGATTAGCCAAAGAGTCGAGATATATCACTACATTCTCCTCTCACCTTGGTCTGAGAAGGTACAAACGGCTAAACTTTGGGATATCGTCAGCCGCGGAGGTATTCCAACACGAAATCCGCAAAGTTCTCACCGGCCTAGAGGGAACAACGAACATTAGCGATGACATTCTTGTGTACGCATCCAACGAAAGAGAGCACCACAAACGCCTGGCAGCAGTCCTAGGCAGATTGGAAGAAGCCGGTCTGACACTAAACGCAGAAAAATGTGAATTCGCGAAGGAGGAACTATGTTTCTTTGGTTACATATTCAACGCAAAAGGAGTGTCGCCGGACCCCTCTAAAGTTTACGACATAAAGAACACCAAAGCCCCTCAATCTGCCACTGAGGTGAGGAGTTTCATGGGGATGGCAACATACTGCGCGAGGTTCATTCCAGACCTTGCCAGCATCGCAAGCCCACTCCGGGAACTAACCAAGAAAGATAAGAAGTGGGAATGGACACCCGTTCACCAACAAGCATTCCAACAAATCAAGGATACCTTATCGGCCTCCACAACTATGGCATTCTTTGACATAGAAAGACACACCAAACTTCTTGTCGATGCCAGCCCAGTCGGCCTCGGGGCAGTATTAACCCAAACAGACAATTAAGGCAACGTGTACCCCATTGCATTTGCCAGTCGGGGACTCACCAAACCAGAGCAGAACTATGCCCACATTGAGAAGGAAGCCCTCGCTATCCTGTGGGGATGCCGACATTTTAAAGTATACCTGCTGGGCAAGCAAGTAAAAGTATTCTCGGACCACAAGACCTGATCCCAATATTCCAAGGATCGGCTCCTCACCCACCAGCACGCATTGAAAAATGGATGCTGCAGCTGCAGCCTTACAACATAGAAGTGGACTACCGCCCAGGGACGTACAACCCAGCCGGCTACCTGTCCCGTCACCCGCGGCCCGCCACTGATGGGGAACAACGCCACGCGAAAGAAACAGATGAACACGTATGCCATGTAGTCACCTGCGCCCGACCACGGGCCTGACCTTACATGAAATAGCAAGCGAGACGGAAGCAGACACCATCCTGACACACACTACCACGGCCATCCAGTCAGGAAACTGGGAGAACTACCTCACATCCATGGCCCAACGCACCACGTCTGCTCAAGCCAAACTTCAAGCGCTATTTGGGATCCGACATGAACATGGTTTCATAGCGGCCACAGTGCGAAGACTGTAACCTTGAAAGTTGCTGAACCTATATGTATGCAATATCTCTATAATGTCTGCCACATGCCTCTGACTGTGTTGTGTATGATGTATGCCTTATGTAACTAAGTCATTTCCTTGTAACAACCCCTCAATGCCCCAGGCTGTTTACGCGCTCTATACATTAATAACATGAAATAATGATGAGGATGATCCCTTGCACACCCGGGATATAGGCAAACATGATGGCTCACTGTCCTCAAAATACCTGCTGCATTTGATACAGGCATTACCGTAGTGAACTCAGATCACGGGTTACCTCCCAGAGCTGATAACATTGTAATGTTGAGGGAAACCGTAGGAACTCCCAAACCAGATAGTAATGTGCATGTGTAGCCTTGTTGAAGGGCCGCCTGATTTTGTGCTGGGGTATCTCTCTCTCTCTCTCTGAATATAGGAACTGAACTCCGAAAGATTCGTAGTTGCCATATTTTAGAATGGTTAAAAACAGGAATTGAAGCCCTCTAAATATCTGTGTTTGGGGACAATATATTTCACTTTCAGTGGAGATGCTTTGTTCATTCCCAAGGTGAGAGTCAATGAAAGTTGTATTGGGTGGGGGTCAATAGGGATTTGGTGGAGGGGGAAGCCAAAATCCCCTGCAAAACACAGAAATTGCCAAGGAGTCCTTTGTGATTGGGCCCCAAGCTTGGTGCAACAACGTTGATCTGGACATTACCTGTTGTGGAGTGATCCTTGGACTGTAACTCATCCATCATTTTGTTTATCTGAAGAAGCCCAGAGAAGGGGAAAAATACCTCTATTGCTTGTTGCTTCTTTCTTAGCTGAGTTCACAAAAAGGATGCATCCTGGAGATCACTACTTTCCTGATGGAGTGGGCCTATGAGGTTGCCTAGCCGTGAGCTGCGATGGCTGGCAAGACCTTAGCTGTTAGTACGTTAGTCTGCCCCTTTGTCAGTTCCTTTTCTGCTTGTGGTTGATAACCAACAAATTGAACAGCGTTGACTTTATCTTTGGTATCAGATTGCTACTTTCCAGCCATACTCCTCTGCATGTGTCTAGGTCGAGCCACGTCTGTTTATTTGCTGCAATTTCATGTCTCAATGTAGATCTAGGATGTCCATGTCCACCTGTTGGGTGACAGAGTTCCCCGACAGAAGTTTCTTTTGTCAGTTGAAGGTTGTGTATGCTTGTCCTGAATTCCCAAAGGAAATAATTGTAGGCTCCACCCGCTCCCGCAGTTAAGTTTACAATGTCTGACATATATTTGCCTAACCTCAAATTATAGGCAGCTAGTATAGTACATGCATTTATTTGGTGTAGTAGAGGGATCAGTTCAAAAAGACATTGTTTCCGACAGCATCTTGAGATTCCCATTGCTTGCCATGAGATGTGGCAGAGGATGGGGTTAAGGATGTGGAGGAACTATGACCATGTGGTAGCGTTGCTGCAACAAGTGCTGACTGAGCTGGTGGGTTACATCCTAGGCATAAGTTAGTCTAAAAAAATTGTCCAGAATTTGGCATGCAGTTTTCTATTTATTGCAGCGAAGCACTGGTACCAGCAGAGGTGGAGAAGAAACTCTTGGTGCTAGAGAAACCTCTGGTGGGCAGTGAAGGGGCATTGGATGAGTAAATTATGGATTTGTGCGAGTCACCTATGTAGGAAGCGGAGCAACCCTGATCATCACTTCTGTACTCTACTCTTCTCTACTCTGCTAACCCTGTACTCTCAACTACTCTCCACTCCAACAAATCTCGACAACAACTACTTCCCACTAAACTATACTTCATCCTTTCTCCTAGTCATTCTCTGTTTACTTTTTCAGTCACCTCTCCCATTCAGCCTCACCTACTCCCCTACACTCCCAGTTACTCTCAGCCACTCCCTTTATTCACAATACATTTACTCTCCCTCTCACGTACCACTTTCTCTAACCAACCAATAACTCACCTTTGCATATGCTCTCTGAAAGTCTCTGCCTGGTTCTCTGCTCCACCTTCCTTCTTCTGCTTGGTCTATCGATCCGCCTCCTCCCTTCACCACACCCGAACAGCTCATGCTTCCTTGTTCTTCCCGTGCTCTCCTTTTCAGCTGGTTCCATGGGCTAATCTCAGTCTTGTTCTCCTGGGGCTGGGTTAAAGTGATGGGAAATCTTACATCGCCCCATAAGCCCCACTCCCTCTTTGATCATTGGTCAGCCAGACCCTCACAATGGCAGCCCACAACAGCAAAAGTCAATTTTCAGTGTGTGTAGCGTGTTGCAGATGAGCATCTCTCGATGGTAAGTTGTAGACCCCTTCCCTCGCCACAAGGTCTTCGGTCTGGACTTGGTAGTCCTAAAACGGAAGAGAGAAAACATTTGCCAGCAAAAGGTTAGGTTGGTATAGGCTGACGGTAAGTGATACTTTTCAGTTGTAACTAGGCACTCGTGGAGGGGACAGAGACTGTGGCCCTCCCAATTCCCTCAGCCTGCCTCTTGGGCAGGACTGCTTCTGGAAAACACCATGGCAAACACCCCATGACAGAGTCAGGTCCCGTATCATGCTGCAATGTGTGTCAAGGAGTACCTAGTCAAGGATGTAATCCTTGTGTGGATTCTGTTGAGTGCTGAATAGGGCATATAAGAAAAACCTAGTCCCGTGGAGTGAGGTGCTGACAAATCAAGGTTTAGCTGAAAATCTGGTGTACACTCATTCCAAAAACACAATTCCTCTCCACCTCCCAACAAACATGCAGTTGCTGTTTAGCGCCTTGCAATTATTTTACCTTCTGTGATTGCGGAAAGGAGAGTTCAAGTCCAGAAGAAAAGCCCAGTGTCAGTGCAGCGACTAAATGCTTTGAATTGATGTGCTTGCACTTAACCATTATGTGATGTCTTTACTGACATGCAAGGCAGCTATGGGATAGTCAAAGTTCAACATCCATATGTTTAAAAAAGAAACTTGGTGTGTGTATATAGGTCTTTTCAGGCATTGTGGGGGACTCCTGGTGTACTCGGACGGGATTTCTGTTCTGTCAAGACAACCCAGTTCAAAATATTGGAAATAAGCAGAGGCGTCCAGCCCCAAAGATTTCTCTGAGTATGAGGTGATGGCAGACCCTGAAAATAGGTGCTGGTTGTTGTGGAGTCATGTGAGCATCTTCCGGTCTGGTGAGTCATTAAAAATGTGACACCTTACTCAGAAGTTTGTGTGAATAAAGGCTTAGATTTACTCACCTAGCTGCTGTCTACCAACGTTTTGAATTTAATTAGCAGGAGCTGGCAAAGCACTTCCTGTCAACACCAAAGTATGGGATAAAGTTATCTGCTTGAAGATGCGTCACTGAGTGTTCAGGTCAGCCACAAATGGTCGAGCCCCAAATATTCGAAACATATGTGTGCCTTCAATGACACCAAGTTGCAAACAATCATATATCTTTCTTACCTTGCCTTTATCGTGTGATGCAGTCCGTGGCACCAAAGGACAATAGAATTACCAGGTAGGAAACCAGAGGGACGAGTTGAAGCAGGAGAGAAAGTCCTGATGAAGCTGCAGCGCAGAAGAGGAGAGACCCTGGAAGCTGCCGGGCGAGCTAGCAGATGCTGTAAGCACCAGCGAGAAGAGGCCAACACCTACCCACACGGCAGGAGAATGCAGCGCCTCTAAGAGGGGTTGAGAGTAAGAGTAGGAGGAGGAATGGCTGACACTGGGACATAATGCAGCCACCACAGGGTTTTCTGATGGTAATGTGTGCATGAGTAAACAGATCAGTACATGAACAGAAGGTGGGTTGTGAAATGAGGACTAGAGAGAGGTTCACGACACATTGTGGAGAGCGAAAATTGAGTCGAATGTCATGGGAAGGAAGGTGCGTGGCCTGGTCGGAGGCTAATGGACTCCTAAAACTCAAACGCTCCGTAGCCCTGCTGAATGAGACAAGGGCCTGCAGCATCCCGGACCAGCTGATTGCCGCCTCCGAGCTGGATTTTGATGTCGGAAGAGGCATGATATGCTGCTTTTGCAGCACGTCTGAGGCAGTGATCGCGCTGTGTTTCTCTGAGGAATCCCCAGCCGGTCGGCCGGCCTGCCATCTATCCTAAGAGCATATTATCCTCTGCGCTCCGCCATCCTGTGGTGGCGCTCCGAGGGTCAAGCATGTGAACGGGGGAATTCGGACCGCTCACCCAACTACAGCTGGGGGCTGCTTCACATATACTGAAGCCCCGTGGGATGTGCAGGTTTTGCAACGTACTTCCACATCGGTGACCTGCGCCTGGAGTGTGCAGACGGCAACGGACCCTGCACATCTATTGGAGTGGGTGGTTAGCGCACCACAGGCTGCCCGTCACCCGGAGGATCTTGGCTGTTTGAGCCCCGCCAATCCCTCAGGGACCCGAGAACTCTCCCGTATTTGATGCCCGCACTGTGAGCCCACAGTGGAGCCAGCCCCGAATAAGGGTGGTGTGCAACCTGTTCCAGCTCTCAGCCTCCAGATCTGATTGTCATCCACCCGACATGGCGGATCGCTGCCATAGTGGTCTTCATGACAAGCTGTGAGGCTTGGTGGTAGAAGCACTACCCTTTCAGAGTGGTCTCTTGCACTGACATCGCTAGTGCAGGTGGCACAGATTAGGTTGGAGCAAAAACTGAACTTTTGGGTGAGCATTTTACTGTTTCGCTGCAGCAGATACTCTTCTCCAAGCAACCGATTCCAGCGGCAAACCCCTAGATCATAGCATACACCCCTGTGAGAACCTCGATCACATGGCTGGTTGTGCCACTGCCCCCCTTCACTTTGGTTATCCAGGGTCTCTTCCAGCTGGGAGATACTACCTAGTGCTTGGGGTATTCTAGCTTTGTTGAAAAGGCTCTACGGACAGGCTGGGGCCAGTGAGGGTGCCCCAGCAGTCTGCCTACCCTGTATTGAACTTCTCCTGGCCCTACCCAGACTGGAGACAACCAAGCTCCCTGGGCTGTGCCCCTTTTGGAAGTAACATATTACAGTGTCTCGGGCTCGGTTGGGTTGCCCCTGTGAGTAAGGGGCTGGTCCAAATTGTCAAGTGCGTGATTTGCAGCTTAACCATGAAACCCTCCAAGTCCTAAAATAAGTCTGCGGCTTCCATTAAGGATCTGCTGCAACACTCCAAACCGTCGTCAACTAGACAGTTAGCTTTGTCAATGGACTCCAACTCACATCCAGCCACTAAAGCAGATATTGCTCAACTATTCAAATCCACACAGAAGGAGATGGTGTCCATTCTTCAAGAGTTGAAAGGATCCTTCCAGGAATTGCCGCATACTGTGCAGCAGACAGAACATCGGCTCAGTGATCTGGAGTCTGCTTTCTGTGACCAAGCCAATTCCCACGATCAGCTTGAGAAAAAAATGGCACCCTTGGAGATGCACAAGAAGATTATTGATGAACGATTGTAAGACAGTGAGAGTCGCTCTTGAAGAAATAATGTCTGGATCCGTGGCATTCCAAGGGAAATCTTGGACCGGCATATGTGAATTATCTCTTTCACAGCATTCTAGGGGACACGGAGCAAGCAGATTTGACACTAGATCGTAAGCACAGAGTGTTCTACAATTTTCAGGAGTGTCAGAACCTTCGCCCGGATGTACTGTCCAGAATCCACTTTTTCCATACCAAGAAACTAATTTTCCAGAAACTCAGGGCTCAACGCAGTGTTACATTTCAAGGCACCGACCTACGGATATTTCAGGACTTGTCCTAAGGAACAATTCAATGTTGTTGGCATATGAAGCCGCTCACTCAGTGGCTGATAAAGAAAGTATAGATAGGGCTATCATTTTTGCATAATGATCTCATATGAGGGGACTCAACACCAATTTGTGTCACTGGCTGCAGAGTTGGAGATGTTAAAGATCCCCTGTGCAGGGCTACAATTGCCTGAGGAACCCGAACAGGACGGCCCCTTTAAGGGACTGCTCCAGGGGACCTTCTATGGACAGGCGAAAGAGGAGTATGGGCCCAGAGGATCCCACGTGATTATCTAATGTGATCTGCCCCTTTTCTTTGGGGTTTGTTATCTCATTTTTGGGGCCTGTCTTTGAGGGTTTGCTATTGCTGTTAATTCTGGCTGTAGATGGCTGGGGCGGCCGCAGGGCTGCTTGCTGTTTCATGCTTTTGTGTACATCAGCAGGGCATCAAGAGTACCTGCCCCCATTGGGTTTATCAGTGACCCAATATTTATTGCGTACAAAATGGTTTCTATTGAAGGTTTCATGGTTTGGAACTGTGGCTTCATATTGGGTCATTTAATAGCTCCTACTCTAGGGAATGGGCTGGTGTAGAGGTGCTGGGGAATCATAGCATTTCGAGCTTTTCATCTGAATTAGTGATTTTAAGGTGCTTTCAATTATATGTATAAGGACTTAACCCCCCCAGAAAATGTAAGAGCGTGTTGACCACGAAGATAGAGTCCAAAGCCAATATTGTTTTATTGCAAGAGATGCATTTATAGCAGCTAGATTGGTTTAGGCTTCGCTCCAAATGGCTTTCCTGTCAATATTTTGCGTCTTCTCCGACCAAACAAGTGGGGGGGTTGTTCTATTTGCTCATTCTTTAAACTTCACTTCGGTGAAAATGACAAGAGACCAGCAGGGTTGTTACTTAGACCTTCATATTCAGCTTGGGGATGTAGATCTCAAAATCATTTCTATTTATGGCTCCGATCAGTCTTAAAATGCCTTCAATGCCTTCATTATTCCGCATATTACTCATTTCCAGGTGGGTGAACTCATATTGGGAGGGGATATTAATGTGGTACTGGAGGGAGGTTTGGATAGGTCTGGGAGGACACAGGGGGTAGTTAGAGCTGAGTCTGAATCCCTTGTGCGAGGGATAATGGACCTGCAGTTGGTGGATTTTTGGAGATCGCACCACCCCCTTATAAGGGATTATACTTATTTTTCCCATGTGCACCAAACCCACTCTTGACTGGACTTCTTTTTCGGTTTCCCATTCCCTGGTTCCCAAGGTGGTGGACTCTTCTATAGGGCTGGCAGTTGTGTCAGAATATGCTCCGATCACGCTTTGTGTTGATGCACTAGCGCTGGGACCCAGGAAAATCAGTATTTGGACAATCAATGATTCATTGTTAACAGGCTTGGCCTATAGTACTGCCATTTCAGATAGAATTACCTAGTATTTCCAAGAAAATCTTACTGGCGATGTGCCCATTGTGACGGTTTGGGATGCATTTAAGCCCACAATAGTTTGGGGACTTCTAGGAAGCGTAAGTTGATGTCTCAGAGGGAGGAAGCAGAGAAGGGGGTGTTAGAGCTAGATTAACAGTATAAACTGGGGGCTCCAGAAACGTGTACAGGCAACTGTAAGTGGCCAGGTCAGACCTTAAGGCTGTTTGGGCAGCGGACATCTCTTATAAACTACTGCAAACTAAGCAGTTCTACGTTAGCAACTCTAATAAACCTTTTCACCTTCTTGCCTATAAGTTGAAGGCCCAGAAGGCTAAGAATACTATTATATGGCTGCAGGATGATGCTGGTCAGTTAGTGGAGGATGAAGCCTCTAAAATGCGCACTTTAGTGGGGAATTACTCGTCCTTATTTGGGGTAGACACTTGGGACTGCGTAGCTCAGGAGGCTTTGTTGCTAGAGCAAATTTACCTTCCATCCCAGCAGATGTTCGGCAAAGTTTGGAAGACCCAGTCATGTTGGAGGAGGTTACTCTGGTTTTTCGATCCCTCCCTAATAACAATGCCCCTGGACCCGATGGGTACTCTGCCCTTTTTTTCAAGAAGTTTATAGACTTTCTTGCACCCCATCATGTTACCCTATTTAACAGGTTCACTACTACCGGAGCAATCTCACCTACTGTGGGTGAATCCTTGTTAACGTTTATTGGAAAGCCAGACAAAGGCCCTACCCTTTGCACAGCTTATCAGCATATTGCAGTTTTGAATTATGATGCTCGGATCTATTCTAAGGTCCTTGAAGCTAGATTGGCGGGCGTCCTCCCCAACATAGTCCAGATGGACCAGACAGGTTGAATTCCGGGGGATCAGACATTTGATAATGTCCACAGGACCTTGAATGTGATCGAGTATGCAAGACGATATGGCCAGGAGTTGGCCGTGCTATCAATTGAAGCTGAGAAAGCATTCAATCGCATGGACTGGGCATATCTCTCTGCAGTGTTGGCCAAGTTTGGGTTTCAGCCTCTGTTTATTAAAAGAATATTGGCTAATTATGTTCACCCAACTACCTGCATAAAATTGAATGGCACCCTTTCGGACCCACTGGCTTATCAAGAGGGACGTGTCAGGGTTGTCTATTATCGCTGCTTTTATTTGCACTATCGATGGAGCCCTTGGCAGCCCATCTCCGGTCACCCAAAAATATTCATGGGATCCATATTGTGGGATACGAAAATAAAATTGCCCTTTATGCTTAAGACCTTTTATTTAATATGCATTGTCCAAGAAACCTTGCTTCAGGTAGCTTCTCTACTGGACTCCTTTCACTGGGTTTCCGGCTTCAAGTCTCAGTAAAGCCGCAGGTGGAACGTGACCTTTGAGAAAGGTTTGAATTTCAATGGTCTGGGGAGTCGTTAAATACTTAGGGGTCCAGATTACACCATCCCAATCTCAGCATTATGCTAAGAATGTCCCCAACCTGATCTCTTCAGCTAAATCAGACCTGCTTCGATGGACACAATCGGATATCTCCTGGCTTCGAAGGGTGGCCTCTATTAAGATGCCACGACTAGTGTATGTATTCTAGGCCCTTCCGATTTGGATTCCCAAACAAGTTATCTGAGCTTTGCAGTCCCTTGTTTTTATTTTGGCAAAGAAATTCCTGAGGGTTTCCCAGCGTATGCCGATAATTGCTAAAGATAAGGGTGGTCTAGGGTTCCCAGATGTAGAAAGTTATCTTTACACAGCACGGTTGCTCCTCTGTTTAATAGCATGACTGCAGCCCGTAATCCTAAACATTGGTTACACATTGAGCAGACTATGATTCCTGTGGCCCTGCGCGATTGGTGCTGGAGGTCTCTTAATATTCCGAGGTTAGGGACCAGGCTTCGGCTGACAACCCGGGTTCTGATGACCTACTGGGATAAAGCTGCCCGGAAGTACATGGGGACTACATTCACTTTCCCTCTAACCCGAATCTGGAACATTCCTGAGTTTCCACCAGGTTGAAAGCAGAGTAGGTTTTTGCTATGAGTTGAGGGAGTGCTTGGACGTCTAGGCCAATTGTTCGAGTCTAAGTAACCTCTAACTTTTGATAACTGCAAGCAGGTCTACATGGTGTGGGACGTTGATCAATACACTTACATTCAACTATGTCACTGGGTATCCACCGCAAGCGTGCACTGACATGCTAAGCGGCACACAACCCTGTTCGAATGACCTCTTTCTTGGTGATCCCCCATCCTGAAATTTTCAGCATTGCATCGAGTTCTTAATGCTTGCTGATTTAAACCCCTGCACACTTATATGGTAAAATTGGAGCAGGATCTAAATGCCCCTATAGGGATCTTGCATGGTATACTGTATGGACAAGAGCAGGTAAATAATCCAGATGTGTCTCATCGCGGGAGTATAGCTATACATTGTTTTTCCAGTGGTATCTCACTCCTGAATGGCTTCATAAGATGAACCCTGATGTATCGAACCGATGTCCGAGGTGTGCTCAAGCCTCGGTTACCCGCTTCCACATACAGTGGTCCTGCGCACTAATTCAAACATATTGGAAAGAAGTTCTGGCTCAGATTAAGCTGATCAATGGGATAGAACTCCCGATGGAGCCCTTGGTAATATTACTGGGAGACAAAGACTTAGAGGGGCACTATACATAGTCTGCTATTACAAATAGTCTGCTATATCTGCCCGATTGCTCACATACATTTTGGTTGCAGCCAGAGTGATTGTAGCGTGTAATTGGAACTCCCCCTCCGTGCCAGATAATATAGAATGGTCGGATAAAATATGGTTTGTGGCAGGCATGTGCAAGATTGAGCCTACTCTCAAATAGGAAATGTCCACGTTTTTGATAGAATGTGAGTCGTTTATTCAATGAATAGTCCAAAATGATCATCCGGGTCTGCATCACAGGCAGCATGACATGCGTTCCTTTACGCTTTTATAATTCCTATGTCCACCTGTGCTCACCTGCAGTTGAAGTTCTTAGCAGCTTGTCCTCCAATGCCACTTGATATGTATGGTCCAGATGTTGTTGATGTGCATCATTATAGTATTACATTATGTTTTATCCGGTGTAGTAACAGGCTTAGGGCCTCATTAGACGGTAGGCGGTAACCATGGCGCTATTAGCGCCATGGTTGCCGCCGGTATTTTACCGTGTCCGCCTTAGTGGTTGGCGGAATTACCGCCCTACTCCAAGGTGAGGCGGGGCGGTAATTCCCCATTCACCAAGGCTCTTCCCCATTCCCATTTTTGCCCCCATAGGGCATAATGGGAATGGGGAAGGTGCTAATTACGGTACCGCAAATTGCGGTACCGTAATTAGCTCAGAGGTCCCTTTGCGGCACTCTACTTTAACGGCTGGTAAAATCAGCCGTTAAAGTCGGGTCCCGCAAAGGGAACTTGTAGTAAGGCGGTAGGCGTTTACCGGTACCGGTGCCCTTACCGGTACCGGTAAACCCCTACCGCCTAACGTGTAATGAGGCCCTTAATATTATGGTTTTCAGACAGAACATTGTAGATGGGATATTTGATCTGCTGTTTATTATCTCCTTGATGTCCTTTATTGTTTTGTAATTTGCTTTCCTGTTTTTTCAATAAAATTTGAATGGCAAAAAAAGTTTTTTGAAAAAAGAATGTCATGGGAAGGAGAAATCCAAAGTAAAACCCTGTAGATGCATATTAAAATGTAATTAATGAGAACTGGAGCTGGAACTTGGATGGATAGTCCTTAGTGCCAAGTGAGAAAGTGACTGAAAGGAGCCAAGGGTCAATTTGGAAATTGGAGGGAAAGTTCCTACAGTCAACTGCTGAAGAGACAGAAAGTAGAGACACTGCATAGTGGAACATGGAGTAAAGGTTCCCATCTATACTTGATAACGGGTCAGAAAGAAGACTCATTCAATCCACTGTAGCTAACCAACAAGCAGAAGTTAGAGTTTCAGAGAAGCTGACAAACCTTACACATACATTTGTTTACTCTTCTTCTTGTCTGATTCTGCTCATATGACAGGGAGTCCAGCGGTGGACTGCTTGGTTGGGAAATCATATGCCATCTGGTGTGGGCCGGTTTTATAAGCATACAAAGTGGCCCGAAATGAACTCTTTATTGAGCATATGCATTGAGTATTCTTTACAATCTGCGTGTTTGCAACTTTCAGCAGCTGAGCTTGAGCTGCAGTGCTCTACCCTCTAGTTTTTCATGTTACATTTTTTGTAACACTTAATTCTTTTAATAAACAGCAACAGCCCCCTGTGCACTCTGCACAGCCTGACACCTGCCTTCATGGCCCATCTTCATAGTCAGTTGCTGGCCCAGGAAGGATCACTCAGCTCTTTGTTTTAGCACATTTGTGATCTGCTGATGCTTCGCATTGACATCAACAAAAGTAAGTAATAAATAAAAGTTCAGATTAAAGAAGGGCAACTCAGCCAGCCAGCCAGGAGTGCAGGCGAGGCCAAGGCGGCCAGGAAGTCCTGTGGTTTTGATGAAAGTTACCGTTTTCAAATTGATTCCCGTGTGACCAAGTCCCTCTCCCTCCGACTTAAGTTTCAATTAAAGAGACAGAGGTCAATGCCCTTTTGAAGAAAGACAAAGAAACGATAATCAAAATTTCAAATCATTGGCCCTCATTACGACCCTGGCGGAAAGTGACTGACCTGACCGCCATAGCGTAAATAGCGTTTCCGCCATTGCACGACGGAGCAAAGTGCGGCTAATTCCGACCCATCGGGCACGAGCACTACGCCATGGCGGAATTGCAAAGTCCGCGATGGCGGAAATGTCCCCAAAACGCCCCTCACCGCCGTCGTACGGCGCCCTAGGTGCAATTCCGCCACCCATCTTAGCGGTCACCGTAATGAGCGGCAATCGGAAAGTATGGTGACCGTAAATATACGGAAACGGAAGTAAAAACATGGTCCCGGAACGGGAAACAGCACGCCGTACACCTATAAAATCAGAATTCCCACACAACCATAAAAAACACTACCCTGAGACACATCCCAACCCGTCATCCACCCTAGTGAAAGCAATAAAAATGGGAAAAGTAGCGAAAAAAGCGTGCGACCGCAAGCGGCAGGTCCACTTCTCCCGTGAGGAACTCACCGTGCTCACAGAGACCCTCCAGGAGAATGCTGCCGTCGTCTTCTCGACGCAAATGACCAGGACGGCACTTGCGAACAAGAAGGCCATATGGGCCCTGGTGGCACAGCGGGTAAGTGCGGTGGGGACCGCACCCCGCAACCCACAGCAATGCAGAAAGCGATGGGACGACCTGCGGATACGCGTACGGAGCATACTATCCGCCAACCGTAACATTGCCACAGCTACCGGGGGAGGATCGGAATCACCCATCAAGTTGACCCCCTGGGAAGAAATCTGTGCCTCCACCATTGGAATGGAGAGTATAGAGGGAGTCGGAGGGATGGAGAAAGGAGTGCAGACATCCGAAGAATCAGGTAGGTGGCCCAAATAAAACAATGCTAAATCCACAATGTCCAATCATGTGAAGAACCATGTGTCCACATAGTGCAACAGTAACACATGTCCAGGAGAACGTCCACATACATTGGCCTGATAGCGCACTTTAAAACTCACATTAAATACATAAATAATTAAAAATCCTAAAAACACCCTCTACACGTGCAGCAGGCACACCCTAACTGCAGGCTGCAAAACAACTGCATCCTCAATCCACACAAAAATGAAACCACCTCCAAGGCCCCGACCCAAATCACCCTGAGGTACCACCCCAATGCATGTGATACATTGCCATTCCAATTTCCACAGACCCATTAATAACGCTCGCCCTCCTTTACTCCACCACAGGGTCCGATTCAAACGACGAGCTCCAGGACACCCCTACCAGCACACCTGCAAAGAGGGCCAAGACCAACGGCCAAAGACCCTCCACCTCAGCTGCACGCATCAACACACGGCAGCTGCACAAATCAAGTGGCAGCACACAGGAGGGAACTTCAACAGGCACCCCAGCAGCCAGCATGCCCACAACAGCACCACCACAGGTCCCCCCAATGGATGCCACAGAAGGCACTGCTTCTGGTGGCAGCAGCACCATAGGTGACACTGCATTAATGGCAGCATGCTCCGACACAGAAAACGGGGATGTCGAAGTAAGATCCATCCATGATTTGTCTCAATCCCCCTGTTTGTTTCATCCCGTACACCATGAGGATACCACGCAGGGGCACCCACAAGACGACGACTGGCCATCCCCCACAAGCCCTGTGGCAAGGCAACATGAGGTGACCAGCCCCTCTGTGACACCACCGCAAATGGCCATGGCACAGCAGAGGCAACAGTCCCTCGACCAGGTGATCGTGCAACAGCAGCAACTGGCCACGCTCCTCAAGGACCATGCTGATGAATGTGGGGGTACTAAGGCAGCCATAGAAACATCAACTGAGACACTTAGGGCAGAAATGGAGAGAAGCACCGAGAGCCTGAGAGTACAAATGGAGAGAAGCACCGAGAGCCTGAGAGTACAAATGGAGAGAAGCACTGAGAGCCTGAGGGGGGAACTGCATGCGACGTCCAAAGACGTATGTGCTGAACTTGACGCTGTGCGCCGTGTGCTCACTGAGCTCTCACAAACCCTTAGGGACATGCATGGACGTGAGCAGGCAGAGACATCATCCGTTGCAAGTTCCGTCCAGGGCAGCCCCCAACGTAGATCTGGGAGGAACCTGCGCTCCACAGGCAGGGGTGCCCCTGATACCCGGAGAGGGGGCTTGCAATAGCGTCTGCCCACTGACAATGAGCATCTTTGGACACTGGTGTTCGGGGGGGAGGTAGGAGGGTGGAGGGGGTGTGTTGGGCTCACTTGGGTGGCGGGTCGATGGGGTGTGTAACATAATTTCACATATGCTATAAACATTGCACAATCATCCAATGAGATGTGTGGACATTGATCTTTGTGTACGAGGCCTTTATGGGCGTACAGTCCATATTGTGCATGTTCCAGACACACACAGTGCCACAAGTCCCGTGTCCATGTATCAGCCACCAGGCGTGAGTGCTAGAAGCATGAATCTATGAGAATCTGACGAATTTCACGGCCCTCCTGTGCCTCGCAGACTCCTTGAGGTGCTGCCACATCCCCACCCTCATCATGACCATCTTCAGGTGCTTGCAGTTCTGCGTCAGGGGGCATGGTCACATTTCTACGTACGCACATGTTGTGTAGCATGACACATGCCATGACCATCTTTGCAACCTTCTCATGGCGGTACAGGAGTGCCCCGCCAGACCTGCTGAGGCAGCGGAAACGAGTCTTCAGTAGGCCGAATGCCTGTTCTATGACTACACGGGTACGTGAGTGGGCATGGTTGTAGTCCTCCTCATGCTGGTTCTGTGGGTTCCGGAGTGGTGTAAGGAGCCATCTCTTCAGTGGATACCCGGCATCACCTGTATGTGGACAATAAAGGATGTTTGTGGAATGACATTGCTACGTACGCACCCCCCCCCTTCCTGCCAGGTCATTGCCGCATCACATACCCCACATTATCATGCATGAAATGAGACTCACCGAGTAGCCAGGATCTGTTCCCTGCGTGTCGCTCCATGTAGCGTGGTATTGTAGAGTTCCTCAAGACCATAGAATCATGGGTTGATCCAGGAAATCGGGCACAACAATGTGTAATGATCCTGTTGGAGTCACACACCATTTGTACATTGAGGGAATGAAATTGTTTTCGGTTGCGGTACTGGCCCTCCATGGCATGTGGGACGACCAATTCCACATGGGTGCAGTCGATGGCACCAATGCAACCCGGTATGCCGCCAAGTGCATGGAATCCCACTTTTGTGTTCGTAATTTCCTGCTCCGAGCGTGGTAGACAGATGTAGTCGTCTGCGTGCTTCATGAGGGCATCGAGCACTTGCAATAGTGTCCGTGACAACACTGGCTGTGAAATGCCATGCAACTGTCCGACTGTGTGCTGGTAGGTGCCTGTGGCCAGGAAGTGGAGTACAGACACCACCTTCAGTAGGGGTGGGATGGCGGTTGGGCTATCTATCATGCTGACAAGGTCAGCCTGTGTCATGTCCACAATGGCGGTTATGGTGTCCCGGTCCAAACGGTAGAGGGTGTGGATCTGCTCATCAGTGAGGTTGAACGGATGAGCTCGGAGGCGTGGGATTGCGGGCTGCCTGCGTGGTGGTAGTGGCTGTGCTGGCGGGCCTTGCTGGCCCTGCCTTGCCCTCCTCCTCCTCCTGCGTCTCCTCTGTGCGGCCGGTTGTTGTAGTAGTTGGTGTTCGTCTTCTTCTTGAAGTTGGAGTACTTGCAGTGCTATCAGGTCCCCCAGGGCCAACATCGCTAGTCCTGCCGGTAGCATTTTGGAGTGGGTGTGGTTGTGGGAGGGGGTTGGGTGTGCAATTTATGTGTTTTCAAGCTGTATTGCCTCCACCTGTGGTGATTCATTCCACCTGTGCAAGCTGCAATCCCCTTTGGACGAGCACTTCCCGCACACAACGCTGCAATTTGACGCATGCCATCTTGCTATTACAATCATGTATTTGATCCCGATGCAGTGAAATATTGGTTCATATGTTCATTCTGCTATGGTCCCATTGTTTCACATACTATCTTTGCAGTCGCGAACAAACTTGTGAAGGGTCAGTGGAATGTAGTACTCGATTAACGGTGGACCCTCATGCAGCACTGTACCTCGGTTCACCGACGGGCGGGGCGTCCCATTTGTGAGTGAAGCCAGTTTGCATTTTCACACACTGCCGCACTACATGGATGAATTTGTGATTTCAAGCGGTCACAGATGCCTTTTCGACGTGATGTTGCAAATGAGGAATTCGAAGGACGGCGCTTTCGGTCTTCAGCTAGCGGCGAGGAGACGCCCACAGGTCTGACTGCAAATATAACGTTCTATTGTTTAATGTCCTTGGGACAGGGGCCATGGCGAGAATGCAATGATTGATATGAATAGTATGGGATGCGCAATAGCGTAGTGGACGATAAGGCAGGACGTTCCCAAATACATGTTACTTCACAACACTGGAATTCCGGGCTGGAGCACAGTGGATTTTGCAGACTGCATTACGCACAGACTCAATGGAAATTTCACATGTTATGTGAGTGAATAATCAGGCGTTTTCATACCGGGATGAGGGAATGATGTATGGATGCATGGACAGATGATTTAATAGAGAGTTTGCCATGTACAGGGCTTTTTGGAATCTATCCACCTCCCCTGCGCTATGTGATGCAGAGCTGCCATAGTGGGACCATCGTCTATCTGCCCTTGTTGAACCCTCCCTGTCTCGACGCGCCTTCAAACACTTGTGTCTATGCACGTTACTAATCCCATCGAATGGATTCTGTTTTGACAGACGCATGCACACAAACACTCGTTTGTAATAGTGTTTTCACCTCGATTTTTATAGTTATGATTCGCAAGTGATTTTTGGGTGGGAATA
The DNA here is from genome assembly GCF_040938575.1 of Ambystoma mexicanum. Lineage (NCBI taxonomy): Eukaryota > Metazoa > Chordata > Amphibia > Caudata > Ambystomatidae > Ambystoma > Ambystoma mexicanum. Next base: position 215,070,512 of record NC_090938.1, read on the forward strand.
ATCCTTTGGAGTGGGCTAGCATGCATATGGCTGTAGATTTAGTGTGATCATTGAAGTGAGTAATACAAATCAAGTTCTGATGGCCATACTATTCTTTTTCATTTCATTTGGGTGACAGGTATCTCCTCCCCTTTTGCCGCTGCCATCTGTATGCCACTCCTGCAGATGGCTTTTACTCCCGACACCTGCTGCTTCGAGTTAATCAGTGGAGCACCATTACGATCTTATGGGACGATCGCCAATGGGCCACATGCCCTTACGCAGTACTAGTGGCTAGGAGCAACATTTCGACCTTTCAGCTGGACTAGTGCCTACCTAATGGGACGGCCCTGCGGTTCTAGGCGCTTCCATGTTGGCTTTTTGAACGTGAATGTAGCCCCTGTGTACCATGAAGGAACAGGGCATCACACAAGAAGAAGCTGGTCATTTATTGCGGATGCAGCCCACAATAATGAAATATATTTTGGAGTTCATGACCTAATGGCTGTATGGGCTTGGTGATTTTGTGGTGCATTAAATTTCTATTCTGATATTAACCGTGTAGCGTTCTTCTTTGCAAGTAATGTAGCATATCCCTATTTGTGGAGCGATGTATTGTGAGAAGATCTGCATTGGGTTCCGGCTTCTGAGTATAGTTGCGTGGTACTGTACTGGGCGCGTTTGCCTACGAAGCCCAGTGTGGTCAGGGATAGGGGCTACCATTATGACTGTTTTAATGATGTCATGCTCAGGGGCGGGGGATTAGCTTTTGTGTAACAGATGCCGGTCAGCCAGGTGGATTGGTGGAATGATGTGATTATCAGAATATGGCTGGTCACAGGTGCCTGTGTTTGCGTGCGTTTCTTGGAGGGAGACTGAGGTCATGTCCATTGGAATAGCTTCTGTATTCGTGCCATCTGTGCCCTGCATCTCCCATTGGCCCCTCTTGAGATGAGCCTGGCTGCTCAGTCACTCTGCCAACTTGTGTGGTACATGCTTATGCTGATGGTTGGTTTGTTTACTGGCAGGAGTACAGGGCTGGTGCAGTCTCCCTCAGGATACTGCTTTGAATGTTGCCTTACACTGGTGTCAGTCGATGGGGGGGCCTGTTTTTGTTTGTCTCATATTTCAGTTCATGTTGCTGGACTTGAACCTTCACATGCCTGTGCTGCATCAGTGCGGCAATGGTGCCATGGCAAATATGGATGGCCACTCACAAGGCACTTGGAGCCCCTAGATTCATTTGTTCGTTGGCATGCATGGGTGACTTGTACATTTCACTGGTTGCATTGTGTGACTTCATTGCACCTACGAGGAGTTGTGCAATGTGGCCAGGGAGTGGTGTACAGGCACTCAGTAGGGCCGTTTACGGTTGATTCGCGATGCCGTACTTCTCACCATGGCGGAATGGTACTTTCCGCCATGCTTGATGGCGTTAGGTACATGTCCGCTAGGGTCAGAATTTGCGTACCGTTGCGCCATGGTGGTAATTACGGTTTGGCATGGCGCGCGTGCGCGTACTTAGTGCAGTTAGCGTTGGCGTTCACTACGGTGTCGCTAATGGCATCGTACTTTACGGTGACGGGTCATAATCGCACCGAGCGCTATTCGATGGCGGTATTGCATTTCCGCCATCGTTTTTCGATTTCCGCCAGGGTCGTAATGAGGGCCATTATGTTTTAATGGTCATTGGTTTCGTTTGTCTTGCTTTCCTGACTTAGTTTGAGTCAGAGTGAGATACCTATTCAGAATTCCCATAGCTATCCGTTCATTCCCGTGCCTCCCTCCCTCGTGCCTTTCCCTTTGCCCCACGCTATGTTTCACTTAAGAAAACAGTCAAATCAGATGCCCCTTTGGAATAATATAAACGCTCGTCAGTTTAGATGATCGTTTGTTTCATTCGTCTTTCTTCCCTGACCCTGACTTACTTTCAGTCAGAGACTAGCAATACACTTAAAGGAAAGGGTGCAAAGCACTCAGGAGGACAGGCGCAGTGACGAGGGCCTCAGGCAAACTATGACTGAGAGGAAACTAGGAGTGTGCTCCTCATGGGGTCCCTCTGGCTGCCGGTGTCTGACTCCTGACAGGACAGAGGAGCTCTTGAAGGAAGCAGTGGCTTTGTTGGGACACCGGGACACTCCTATTGTGATGAGGAGTCATGTTTTAATTGTGATTGTGTGGTGGCAATGGCGGCCACACACTTTTCAGGGGAGCCGAGTGGAGCACGACACGAGCAGCAGACAGGCTTGTGCGGTGCACTGAAATAAGCAATATATGCACAAAGTGTTGGTTCTGCCCAGTGCACAAGTTGTGGGAAAGGGAACACCGGGTTTACTGCATAAGAAACACTGGGTTTACGGCGTCCATTTGCCCACTTTTTTCCAAGGGCAGACACCACCCTCTGTGTGTTACAACAAAATGATGTCCTGTCTAGCAGATTGTCAATATGAGACATTTTAGAGTGGCATGTTAAAGGGTTTATGTGTTTGTGTGCCTAAGTGTTTCATCTCACCACCATGCAACCAGGGTGCAAATCCCAGCTGTGCCTCTGTTTACTTAATATCTGTGCACCAACTTATTATTTTTTTGAATTCCTGTTTTCAAGGAATTAAAAAATAATAATGATTTGGTGGATCCTCACTAGTAAAGAGAGGTAAAGCCGGGATTCCAGTCGGGTGTCGAAACGTTTTGTCTGGGACCCAAGGTGCCACTAGTTGGTGGCACCTTTGGTGACTGGGGTACCACATTACATTCAAGATACTTACCGTTTATTGGGTTTTTGCATAGTGTCCCTTAGGTAAGGTTTCTATGGTTTCATCAACATAGTATTTTTTCTATTTCTATCATTTTGTGTTTTTCGTTTTTTGTTTTTAGGCACATCAGTGTGTGCCTAATCAGCCCAGCTAACCTCACAATTGCTTGGTTCGTAGTTTAGAATACTGATTTACCCATTTTACTCCAGTTCTCGTGACCACCGGCTTCACCATGGTTTCATTAATACATTATTTTTTCTGTTTCTATTACTTTATGTTTCCCGTTTTTTGATTTTAGGCATATCAGAATGTGACTCATCAGCACAGCATACCTAACAATTATCTGGCTCTTATTTGAGAGCTGTGATTCACCCAATTTACACCATTTTTCGTGACCACCAGCCTCGCCACAGCGGCAGGCAGTCACGTGTCACATAAAAAGAACCGTTGCCTCAGCAACGGCTGCACACGCAAGTCGGAGACTCTGCTCCAACACGTACAGCAGCTTACTGACAATCCGAACTGCTCCTGGTAAATTGTTGATCCGCTTTGGATTATCTGTTTGATTACTGTTTTACACACGTAATCCTTTAGTAATTATGCTTCTATCCTACATTACAGCAGTAGGATCGACGGCATTGGTACTATTTTTTCGGCACTTGCTATGAACGCCTTCCATTCTAGCCATACAGGTAATGGATGTCACATAAACCTCTCTTAGTCTCGTGATGAGAAACTGCACGCTTGACTCATTATGTTTCTTTTTCTTTCTTTGGCTCATCCATGAATATTTCAACTGAATGGTACGTGTTGTGTTTTCACTTGCATGGCATGTTTTTATGTTTTGTTGTTTTGCTTATTTCTGTTGTATCATTTAATCACCATGATGAAACTAATGACTGTATCCTACTTACCTACAATGTAACAGACTTGCCCTGAAGAAGAAAATTGCTTTCCGAAATGCATTGGCATATTAAGTCTGATCTATTGACAAGTCATGGCAATTGCTTCCTCTGAATTTTGTTTTGGATAAATAATTTGTGTAAAGATACAACAGACTCTCTCTCCCTTTTTATGAATACACGCATCACGTCGGCTACATTATATAATTTACTTTAATTTAAGAGAATTGTTTGCCCAGGTTGGGTCCAACGGAGAGCGGCTGTGTGATCCAGTATTGTTATTTGATCTTCAGCTCTTCACTTAAGAAAGCAGTCAAATCAGATGCCCTTTTGGAATAATATAAATGCTTGTCAGTTTAGATGATCCTTTGTTTAACTTGTCTTTCTTCCCTGACCCTGACTTACTTTCAGTCAGAGACTAGCAATACACTTAAAGGAAAGGGTGCAGAGCACTCTGGAGGACAGGCGCAGTGACGAGGGCCTCAGGCAAACTATGACTGAGAGGAAACTAGGAGTGTGCTCCTCATGGGGTCCCTCTGGCTGACGGTGGCTGATTCCTGCCAAGATAGTGGAGCGCCTGAAGGAAGCAGTTGCTTTGTTGGGACACTGGAACACTCCTATTGTGATGAGGAGTCATGTTTTAATTGTGATTGTGTGGTGGCAATGGCGGCCACACACTTTTCAGGGGAGCCGAGTGGAGCACGACACGAGCAGCAGACAAGCTTGTGCGGTGCACTGAAATGAGCAATATATGCACAAAGTGTTGGTTCTGCCCAGTGCACAAGTTGTGGGAAAGGGAACACCGGGTTTACTGCATAAGAAACACTGGGTTTACGGCGTCCATTTGCCCACTTTTTTCCAAGGGCAGACACCACCATCTGTGTGTTACAACAAAATGATGTCCTGTCTAGCAGATTGTCAATATGAGACATTTTAGAGTGGCATGTTAAAGGGTTTATGTGATTGTGTGCCTAAGTGTTTCATCTCACCACCATACAACCAGGGTGCGAATCCCAGCTGTGCCTCGGTTTACTTCATATCTGTGCACCAACTTATAGCTTTTGTGTAACAGATGCCGGTCAGCCACGTGGATTGGTGGAATGATGTGATTATCAGAATATGGCTGGTCACAGGTGCCTGTGTTTGCGTGCGTTTCTTGGAGGGAGACTGAGGTCATGTCCATTGGAATAGCTTCTGTATTCGTGCCATCTGTGCCCTGCAGCTCCCATTGGCCCCTCTTGAGATGAGCCTGGCTGCTCAGTCACTCTGCCAACTTGTGTGGTACATGCTTATGCTGATGGTTGGTTTGTTTACTGGCAGGAGTACAGGGCTGGTGCAGTCTCCCTCAGGATACTGCTTTGAATGTTGCCTTACACTGGTGTCAGTCGATGGGGGGGCCTGTTTTTGTTTGTCTCATATTTCAGTTCATGTTGCTGGACTTGAACCTTCACATGCCTGTGCTGCATCAGTGCGGCAATGGTGCCATGGCAAATATGGATGGCCACTCACAAGGCACTTGGAGCCCCTAGATTCATTTGTTCGTTGGCATGCATGGGTGACTTGTACATTTCACTGGTTGCATTGTGTGACTTCATTGCACCTACGAGGAGTTGTGCAATGTGGCCAGGGAGTGGTGTACAGGCACTCAGTAGGGCCGTTTACGGTTGATTCGCGATGCCGTACTTCTCACCATGGCGGAATGGTACTTTCCGCCATGCTTGATGGCGTTAGGTACATGTCCGCTAGGGTCAGAATTTGCGTACCGTTGCGCCATGGTGGTAATTACGGTTTGGCATGGCGCGCGTGCGCGTACTTAGTGCAGTTAGCGTTGGCGTTCACTACGGTGTCGCTAATGGCATCGTACTTTACGGTGACGGGTCATAATCGCACCGAGCGCTATTCGATGGCGGTATTGCATTTCCGCCATCGTTTTTCGATTTCCGCCAGGGTCGTAATGAGGGCCATTATGTTTTAATGGTCATTGGTTTCGTTTGTCTTGCTTTCCTGACTTAGTTTGAGTCAGAGTGAGATACCTATTCAGAATTCCCATAGCTATCCGTTCATTCCCGTGCCTCCCTCCCTCGTGCCTTTCCCTTTGCCCCACGCTATGTTTCACTTAAGAAAACAGTCAAATCAGATGCCCCTTTGGAATAATATAAACGCTCGTCAGTTTAGATGATCGTTTGTTTCATTCGTCTTTCTTCCCTGACCCTGACTTACTTTCAGTCAGAGACTAGCAATACACTTAAAGGAAAGGGTGCAAAGCACTCAGGAGGACAGGCGCAGTGACGAGGGCCTCAGGCAAACTATGACTGAGAGGAAACTAGGAGTGTGCTCCTCATGGGGTCCCTCTGGCTGCCGGTGTCTGACTCCTGACAGGACAGAGGAGCTCTTGAAGGAAGCAGTGGCTTTGTTGGGACACCGGGACACTCCTATTGTGATGAGGAGTCATGTTTTAATTGTGATTGTGTGGTGGCAATGGCGGCCACACACTTTTCAGGGGAGCCGAGTGGAGCACGACACGAGCAGCAGACAGGCTTGTGCGGTGCACTGAAATAAGCAATATATGCACAAAGTGTTGGTTCTGCCCAGTGCACAAGTTGTGGGAAAGGGAACACCGGGTTTACTGCATAAGAAACACTGGGTTTACGGCGTCCATTTGCCCACTTTTTTCCAAGGGCAGACACCACCCTCTGTGTGTTACAACAAAATGATGTCCTGTCTAGCAGATTGTCAATATGAGACATTTTAGAGTGGCATGTTAAAGGGTTTATGTGATTGTGTGCCTAAGTGTTTCATCTCACCACCATGCAACCAGGGTGCAAATCCCAGCTGTGCCTCTGTTTACTTAATATCTGTGCACCAACTTATTATTTTTTTGAATTCCTGTTTTCAAGGAATTAAAAAATAATAATGATTTGGTGGATCCTCACTAGTAAAGAGAGGTAAAGCCGGGATTCCAGTCGGGTGTCGAAACGTTTTGTCTGGGACCCAAGGTGCCACTAGTTGGTGGCACCTTTGGTGACTGGGGTACCACATTACATTCAAGATACTTACCGTTTATTGGGTTTTTGCATAGTGTCCCTTAGGTAAGGTTTCTATGGTTTCATCAACATAGTATTTTTTCTATTTCTATCATTTTGTGTTTTTCGTTTTTTGTTTTTAGGCACATCAGTGTGTGCCTAATCAGCCCAGCTAACCTCACAATTGCTTGGTTCGTAGTTTAGAATACTGATTTACCCATTTTACTCCAGTTCTCGTGACCACCGGCTTCACCATGGTTTCATTAATACATTATTTTTTCTGTTTCTATTACTTTATGTTTCCCGTTTTTTGATTTTAGGCATATCAGAATGTGACTCATCAGCACAGCATACCTAACAATTATCTGGCTCTTATTTGAGAGCTGTGATTCACCCAATTTACACCATTTTTCGTGACCACCAGCCTCGCCACAGCGGCAGGCAGTCACGTGTCACATAAAAAGAACCGTTGCCTCAGCAACGGCTGCACACGCAAGTCGGAGACTCTGCTCCAACACGTACAGCAGCTTACTGACAATCCGAACTGCTCCTGGTAAATTGTTGATCCGCTTTGGATTATCTGTTTGATTACTGTTTTACACACGTAATCCTTTAGTAATTATGCTTCTAACCTACATTACAGCAGTAGGATCGACGGCATTGGTACTATTTTTTCGGCACTTGCTATGAACGCCTTCCATTCTAGCCATACAGGTAATGGATGTCACATAAACCTCTCTTAGTCTCGTGATGAGAAACTGCACGCTTGACTCATTATGTTTCTTTTTCTTTCTTTGGCTCATCCATGAATATTTCAACTGAATGGTACGTGTTGTGTTTTCACTTGCATGGCATGTTTTTATGTTTTGTTGTTTTGCTTATTTCTGTTGTATCATTTAATCACCATGATGAAACTAATGACTGTATCCTACTTACCTACAATGTAACAGACTTGCCCTGAAGAAGAAAATTGCTTTCCGAAATGCATTGGCATATTAAGTCTGATCTATTGACAAGTCATGGCAATTGCTTCCTCTGAATTTTGTTTTGGATAAATAATTTGTGTAAAGATACAACAGACTCTCTCTCCCTTTTTATGAATACACGCATCACGTCGGCTACATTATATAATTTACTTTAATTTAAGAGAATTGTTTGCCCAGGTTGGGTCCAACGGAGAGCGGCTGTGTGATCCAGTATTGTTATTTGATCTTCAGCTCTTCACTTAAGAAAGCAGTCAAATCAGATGCCCTTTTGGAATAATATAAATGCTTGTCAGTTTAGATGATCCTTTGTTTAACTTGTCTTTCTTCCCTGACCCTGACTTACTTTCAGTCAGAGACTAGCAATACACTTAAAGGAAAGGGTGCAGAGCACTCTGGAGGACAGGCGCAGTGACGAGGGCCTCAGGCAAACTATGACTGAGAGGAAACTAGGAGTGTGCTCCTCATGGGGTCCCTCTGGCTGACGGTGGCTGATTCCTGCCAAGATAGTGGAGCGCCTGAAGGAAGCAGTTGCTTTGTTGGGACACTGGAACACTCCTATTGTGATGAGGAGTCATGTTTTAATTGTGATTGTGTGGTGGCAATGGCGGCCACACACTTTTCAGGGGAGCCGAGTGGAGCACGACACGAGCAGCAGACAAGCTTGTGCGGTGCACTGAAATGAGCAATATATGCACAAAGTGTTGGTTCTGCCCAGTGCACAAGTTGTGGGAAAGGGAACACCGGGTTTACTGCATAAGAAACACTGGGTTTACGGCGTCCATTTGCCCACTTTTTTCCAAGGGCAGACACCACCATCTGTGTGTTACAACAAAATGATGTCCTGTCTAGCAGATTGTCAATATGAGACATTTTAGAGTGGCATGTTAAAGGGTTTATGTGATTGTGTGCCTAAGTGTTTCATCTCACCACCATACAACCAGGGTGCGAATCCCAGCTGTGCCTCGGTTTACTTCATATCTGTGCACCAACTTATAGCTTTTGTGTAACAGATGCCGGTCAGCCACGTGGATTGGTGGAATGATGTGATTATCAGAATATGGCTGGTCACAGGTGCCTGTGTTTGCGTGCGTTTCTTGGAGGGAGACTGAGGTCATGTCCATTGGAATAGCTTCTGTATTCGTGCCATCTGTGCCCTGCAGCTCCCATTGGCCCCTCTTGAGATGAGCCTGGCTGCTCAGTCACTCTGCCAACTTGTGTGGTACATGCTTATGCTGATGGTTGGTTTGTTTACTGGCAGGAGTACAGGGCTGGTGCAGTCTCCCTCAGGATACTGCTTTGAATGTTGCCTTACACTGGTGTCAGTCGATGGGGGGGCCTGTTTTTGTTTGTCTCATATTTCAGTTCATGTTGCTGGACTTGAACCTTCACATGCCTGTGCTGCATCAGTGCGGCAATGGTGCCATGGCAAATATGGATGGCCACTCACAAGGCACTTGGAGCCCCTAGATTCATTTGTTCGTTGGCATGCATGGGTGACTTGTACATTTCACTGGTTGCATTGTGTGACTTCATTGCACCTACGAGGAGTTGTGCAATGTGGCCAGGGAGTGGTGTACAGGCACTCAGTAGGGCCGTTTACGGTTGATTCGCGATGCCGTACTTCTCACCATGGCGGAATGGTACTTTCCGCCATGCTTGATGGCGTTAGGTACATGTCCGCTAGGGTCAGAATTTGCGTACCGTTGCGCCATGGTGGTAATTACGGTTTGGCATGGCGCGCGTGCGCGTACTTAGTGCAGTTAGCGTTGGCGTTCACTACGGTGTCGCTAATGGCATCGTACTTTACGGTGACGGGTCATAATCGCACCGAGCGCTATTCGATGGCGGTATTGCATTTCCGCCATCGTTTTTCGATTTCCGCCAGGGTCGTAATGAGGGCCATTATGTTTTAATGGTCATTGGTTTCGTTTGTCTTGCTTTCCTGACTTAGTTTGAGTCAGAGTGAGATACCTATTCAGAATTCCCATAGCTATCCGTTCATTCCCGTGCCTCCCTCCCTCGTGCCTTTCCCTTTGCCCCACGCTATGTTTCACTTAAGAAAACAGTCAAATCAGATGCCCCTTTGGAATAATATAAACGCTCGTCAGTTTAGATGATCGTTTGTTTCATTCGTCTTTCTTCCCTGACCCTGACTTACTTTCAGTCAGAGACTAGCAATACACTTAAAGGAAAGGGTGCAAAGCACTCAGGAGGACAGGCGCAGTGACGAGGGCCTCAGGCAAACTATGACTGAGAGGAAACTAGGAGTGTGCTCCTCATGGGGTCCCTCTGGCTGCCGGTGTCTGACTCCTGACAGGACAGAGGAGCTCTTGAAGGAAGCAGTGGCTTTGTTGGGACACCAGGACACTCCTATTGTGATGAGGAGTCATGTTTTAATTGTGATTGTGTGGTGGCAATGGCGGCCACACACTTTTCAGGGGAGCCGAGTGGAGCACGACACGAGCAGCAGACAGGCTTGTGCGGTGCACTGAAATAAGCAATATATGCACAAAGTGTTGGTTCTGCCCAGTGCACAAGTTGTGGGAAAGGGAACACCGGGTTTACTGCATAAGAAACACTGGGTTTACGGCGTCCATTTGCCCACTTTTTTCCAAGGGCAGACACCACCCTCTGTGTGTTACAACAAAATGATGTCCTGTCTAGCAGATTGTCAATATGAGACATTTTAGAGTGGCATGTTAAAGGGTTTATGTGATTGTGTGCCTAAGTGTTTCATCTCACCACCATGCAACCAGGGTGCAAATCCCAGCTGTGCCTCTGTTTACTTAATATCTGTGCACCAACTTATTATTTTTTTGAATTCCTGTTTTCAAGGAATTAAAAAATAATAATGATTTGGTGGATCCTCACTAGTAAAGAGAGGTAAAGCCGGGATTCCAGTCGGGTGTCGAAACGTTTTGTCTGGGACCCAAGGTGCCACTAGTTGGTGGCACCTTTGGTGACTGGGGTACCACATTACATTCAAGATACTTACCGTTTATTGGGTTTTTGCATAGTGTCCCTTAGGTAAGGTTTCTATGGTTTCATCAACATAGTATTTTTTCTATTTCTATCATTTTGTGTTTTTCGTTTTTTGTTTTTAGGCACATCAGTGTGTGCCTAATCAGCCCAGCTAACCTCACAATTGCTTGGTTCGTAGTTTAGAATACTGATTTACCCATTTTACTCCAGTTCTCGTGACCACCGGCTTCACCATGGTTTCATTAATACATTATTTTTTCTGTTTCTATTACTTTATGTTTCCCGTTTTTTGATTTTAGGCATATCAGAATGTGACTCATCAGCACAGCATACCTAACAATTATCTGGCTCTTATTTGAGAGCTGTGATTCACCCAATTTACACCATTTTTCGTGACCACCAGCCTCGCCACAGCGGCAGGCAGTCACGTGTCACATAAAAAGAACCGTTGCCTCAGCAACGGCTGCACACGCAAGTCGGAGACTCTGCTCCAACACGTACAGCAGCTTACTGACAATCCGAACTGCTCCTGGTAAATTGTTGATCCGCTTTGGATTATCTGTTTGATTACTGTTTTACACACGTAATCCTTTAGTAATTATGCTTCTATCCTACATTACAGCAGTAGGATCGACGGCATTGGTACTATTTTTTCGGCACTTGCTATGAACGCCTTCCATTCTAGCCATACAGGTAATGGATGTCACATAAACCTCTCTTAGTCTCGTGATGAGAAACTGCACGCTTGACTCATTATGTTTCTTTTTCTTTCTTTGGCTCATCCATGAATATTTCAACTGAATGGTACGTGTTGTGTTTTCACTTGCATGGCATGTTTTTATGTTTTGTTGTTTTGCTTATTTCTGTTGTATCATTTAATCACCATGATGAAACTAATGACTGTATCCTACTTACCTACAATGTAACAGACTTGCCCTGAAGAAGAAAATTGCTTTCCGAAATGCATTGGCATATTAAATCTGATCTATTGACAAGTCATGGCAATTGCTTCCTCATTAAGAATTAATTAGTGATAGCACTACTCTGAATTTTGTTTTGGATAAATAATTTGTGTAAAGATACAACAGACTCTCTCTCCCTTTTTATGAATACACACATCACGTCGGCTACATTATATAATTTACTTTAATTTAAGAGAATTGTTTGCCCAGGTTGGGTCCAACGGAGAGCGGCTGTGTGATCCAGTATTGTTATTTGATCTTCAGCTCTTCACTTAAGAAAGCAGTCAAATCAGATGCCCTTTTGGAATAATATAAATGCTTGTCAGTTTAGATGATCCTTTGTTTAACTTGTCTTTCTTCCCTGACCCTGACTTACTTTCAGTCAGAGACTAGCAATACACTTAAAGGAAAGGGTGCAGAGCACTCTGGAGGACAGGCGCAGTGACGAGGGCCTCAGGCAAACTATGACTGAGAGGAAACTAGGAGTGTGCTCCTCATGGGGTCCCTCTGGCTGACGGTGGCTGATTCCTGCCAAGATAGTGGAGCTCTTGAAGGAAGCAGTTGCTTTGTTGGGACACTGGAACACTCCTATTGTGATGAGGAGTCATGTTTTAATTGTGATTGTGTGGTGGCAATGGCGGCCACACACTTTTCAGGGGAGCCGAGTGGAGCACGACACGAGCAGCAGACAAGCTTGTGCGGTGCACTGAAATGAGCAATATATGCACAAAGTGTTGGTTCTGCCCAGTGCACAAGTTGTGGGAAAGGGAACACCGGGTTTACTGCATAAGAAACACTGGGTTTACGGCGTCCATTTGCCCACTTTTTTCCAAGGGCAGACACCACCATCTGTGTGTTACAACAAAATGATGTCCTGTCTAGCAGATTGTCAATTTGAGACATTTTAGAGTGGCATGTTAAAGGGTTTCTGTGATTGTGTGCCTAAGTGTTTCATCTCACCACCATACAACCAGGGTGCGAATCCCAGCTGTGCCTCGGTTTACTTCATATCTGTGCACCAACTTATAATTTTTTTGAATTCCTGTTTTCAAGGAATTAAAAAATAATAATAATTTGGTGGATCCTCACTAGTATAGAGAGGTACAGCCAGGATTCCAGTCGGGTGTCGAACCTTTGTCCTGTGGATGGTGGACCAAAACCTTAGCCATAGGACCACACAAGTCCCTCAAGATGAACTCATAGAATGTCTCATTGATATTATGTCATACGAGCCATCTTGTTGTGTTACAGATGTCATCTCAGGTATAAAAGGTGCACACCTTTTAAATGTATCCAGCAATGTTTCATAAAAATCGGTTCTCTTGGCAAATGCTTCTTTTTCCTGTTCAAACGGGAAAGACAAATGGAATGACATTTGCATATTTCACTTTAGTGTATGTTTACTTCCTGTGGTGTCACTTCCCATTGGTATGTCAGAGTCCCATCACTTATTTTTTTTAGAACTGGAGCCCTGAATCTACCTTAATTATTTGCCACTTTACTGAACACATGTTTGATATTCGGCTGAATGTAACATTTAAATATGAAACGAAAGGCAAGCTCTGAGGAGACTGGGCCTGGGGCTGGAGGGAGCCCTGTGCTGGCCTGGCTGCAGCCAGTGGTGGAGTAGCTAAGCTTTGGGGGTTGTGGGGGTGAGGCACAAAGCTGGCAGCAGTGATTTGGCTCATAGAGGAGTCATGTTTGTGGCCAGTGCTGCCACACTTTGCAGGCAGCCAGGGCATCAGGTTCTGCAGCACACAAACTTGTGGTTGGGGAGTGGTGTGCAGAAGCGAGCAGTACTATGTATGCATCCAGGTGTCCGGTCAAATGGTCGAAAAAAAAAAGATCGAATGACCATTTGATCGAAAGTCAAATGGTCGAAAAAAAAATGGTCGAATTTTTTTATTTATTTTATATATTTTTTAGTTTTGTTTGGTAAAAAAAAATTAATATAGAAAAAGGAGGGTTGGGGGGAACCCCCCCCATAAAAAAAAATCAAAAAAAAAAATCGACCATTTTTTCGACCATTTGACTCTCGATCAAATGGCATTCGATCATTTGGTTTTCGACTAAATGACTGGTAACCATGCATCCATAGGGAAATTGTTGGTTATTTTCTTAAGTATGTGCCACCAGTGTCTCTAGTCTGCACAGCACAGACATTTTCCATTATCTGACTAACATATGTTTGAATATGAAAGATGAAGTAGAACTATTTAAAAAACTGCAGCGGCCATCAGCTGAAGTTTATTCAGAACACAGAAAGTGTTCTTTAAAATGAATCTTCTATGGTCACCCCATGCCAGTGCAGGCAGTTTTGGCTTATAATGATGTTCAGAAGGACTTTACAATGTTAACTATGTAGCTGCTGTTTATCTAGACGATATGACTCTGTCAATCTATCTGTCTTGTCTGACTACTTTCTAGACTGATGTTCTATGCATCCATGTATCTGGCTGCTTGTCTATCTTGATGCTTTACGATCTAGCTCTCACTCCACACCCACACGATATGGTGCTTGTTTTTAATAATTATTAACTCTGTGAAACAGAGTGATATGAAGGGGTGTGTATGTAGTGTGTGCGAGAGACTGTCTAATACATGCGGATACAACCGATTCATATCAGAAATAATATTTTTAGAAGAACGAGATAATAGCTGCTCACCTTTTATTGCTTGCCTAACTGCTTGGGCAAATTCAGAATATCAGGTTATACAACCAATCCAAAGCACACACTAATAGCAGTATCCTAATGAGAGCCGTTGAGAACTAATTGGGGGATAGTTATTCTGAAGCTAGAGTTCATAATGAAATGGGACATAACGTCAAAGGATTAAGACCAGAAGCCAAGCCCCGGTTTGAGGAGCATAACACTGGCTGGGGTGCAGAGATAGGGCGAGAGAGAATGAATCCGAGAGGAGGCAACGTGCCTGCTCTTGCTGCCTTGGAGATGCAGAGGATCCTAGAAGAAATCTGTCCTAGAAAGAGGTGACTAGAACCAGGCTACCACAGTATCAGGTAATAATGTCCCCATACATAATGTCCCCATACATAATATCTGCAGGAAAAGCCATTGGCAACAATATATATGGTGACATTATGTATGGGGATGGGTTCCGGGGATGTTCCCTGCTCCCCTTGCACAAGAAAATGGTGGTAGTGGTTCCATGTACTAATGTCTCCGCAAGAAATGGTGAAACATTTTTCAGGAGACATTTTTGCAGGGAGATTCTTACATGGAACCGCTACCACCATGTGGGAGCGAATAACCTTAACCATAGTCCATGCCTGGAGACCTTGGAGGGAATTGACCAGGGACTTTGGCAAGGCACTTGCTCCCAAACATTGAGGGACCTGGAAAGGCCAGAACCATAATACCATCCCCCAGCAAGTCAGAGGTAAATAGGAGAAGGACTGGGCCTGTGGTGGGGGAGGAGGGGAGATGTTTGGGTCACCTGCTAACCAGTGTCCAGGAGGAACTGGCTTAAACACGAACGAAGTGCAGGTCCAGCTGGGATCTAATGGGGCAATCTGAAAATTATCTCCGCTCCAGAAGGGAGTTTGTGGAGATTCCTGAATGGCTCAAGTCCTAATAAGGATCTTCTGGGAATCTTCAACCACCCAGGAGCGAGGATATGACTGGACAAAACACAAAGAATTCCCTGTGATTAAGAAAATCCTGGAATACTGAATAGCCTGGAGAAATAACATGAATGACAACACTGGGCGAGATCTTGACAGATCCAGGGGAAAGCACAGAGGCCAAGAGAACACAAGCAGACTGAGTAACTGACGGTAGAGCCTGCCTTAGTGAACATTATATTCATGGTACTAGAAAGGGATCGATTTATAAGGAAATGGCTGTGTACCTTTCTGTTGAGCCAAACCTTGGGACATTCATTTTATGGACTAGGGTAGCCCTGAGGTTAAAGACTGATTAAGGTTAGATGTTGGAAGTTTAATTTGGTTCCTTTTGAGTGACTTTGTTTGGTAAGGTAAGGTGTACCAAGGCGCGACAAAAACGTATATAAGAATAAGGAAGCAACCAGAGACCTAAAGCACTAGAGACGTAAAACATCTGAGGACCCCACTTTTTTGTTGATACATCCTGCACACTGTTTAGGTTTTAAAGAATACTTTATAGCTCTTCCCCATAGTACCTAAAGGCATTCATCAAATCCCTAACTAGGATTGTTGAGAAATACACGTTGGGGTGTGAAAACGACCAGTGTGTCATTGCTTGGCGTACCACATTGGCAAACCTAAAGATGTTTAAAACAGGTCTCTCCAGAACAATGTTTGCTTTCCCTTGCTGGCCACAGAACGGTGACCTACGCAGACATTTTGGAAAAAATCTATCCAGATATTGTTTGAAGATCTAGAGAGCTGGTCAGGCCCCATCGAACCCCAACACAGAAGCCTTCTATGTGGCTGTTACCTAGAATGATAGTGATGAGGATGCTCAAGCATCACTATATGGTAGGGTTCCTTTTCATCTCTAGGTAGTAAATATAATGAAGTTAGTACTCAAGAATATCTTTTCATACAAATTATAGTATCAGGACCCAGAATATCAGCCACTCGTTTGACAGAGCATAAGGTACTAAATATGCCTTGCTGCCCTCTGCTAAACTACACATTGATATCAATAGTAAGAGACAGTAATGTAAGTCAGTACTGTACTATATGGAGACTATGGGCCTCATTACAACCCTGGCGTTAAGGGCTTAACTGCGCCGTAAAAGGCTGTGGCGCCGTTAAACCCTTAACGCCAGATTCCCACTTTAACACCTGCTTTTTGCAGGCGTTAAAGTCCAAGGCGCTAAGCGACCTTGGTGCTAATTACGGTAGCGTAATTTACGGTGCCGTAATTAGCGCCTTCCCCATTCCCATTGAGCCCTATGGGCCAAAAGTGGTAATGGGGAAGGGGCCATGGTGAATGGGGATTTACCGCCCCGCCAACCTTGTAATGGGGCGGTAAATCCGCCATCCACCATGGCGGAATCCGGCATGGACCATGGTGCTAATAGCACCATGGTCCTACGCCAGGGTTGTAATGAGGCCCGTTGTATGCATGAAAGGGAACCTGATTGA
Source organism: Ambystoma mexicanum (assembly GCF_040938575.1). NCBI lineage: Eukaryota > Metazoa > Chordata > Amphibia > Caudata > Ambystomatidae > Ambystoma > Ambystoma mexicanum. The sequence continues at coordinate 215,087,194 of NC_090938.1, forward strand.
CAGCTCATGGGGCAGAAGACAATACAATTTAAGAAAAATGCTAGGTTTTAGTGCATACATGAGATGAAGAATCCTTAAATAAGATGCTATGCTAAGACATCTGTTTTTGGCCAAAGGAACGGTCATACCTACAGTAAGGGGAGTCTCAAAGAAAGTGTATGTCAAGTTTCTGATGCTTTTTCAATGTTATTCAAGATTTCTCTACCATAATGAATGCAGTTTCTGGACTCCTTGGTCCTGCGGTTGGATATAGAGGAGGTTCATATCTTACCAATTTTGGAATGTGAAGCAGTGGGGGATGGATATATTTCAGCATTCAGGGGCCAGAAAGGGGAACTATATGTTGAATCACAAGTTTAGGGAAAGTTTAGGGATTGGTAATGTACGGAGGGAGGTTGTTGAACACGGTATGGTTTGGCCAGGTAAATGACTGCATCATTTACTTTGAGGGTATTTCAGGTTAGTTGTACAAAATATTGCATTATGAATACGTTGGCATGTCTGAGAGGCAAAGAACGGCTGGGACGAGTGTTGACTGAGAGTAAAAGCACTGGATACAGATGTGCTTGATTGTCAGTATTCTAGTTTAATACCTGGCCATTGGCACATGTGGATCAGTTTGCACTGAATCAAGCTCGAGAAATCTTCAAGTCCTGCTGCATCATCTACAGGGATGTCACCCTGAAGTCCCCAAGCGACCTCACTGAGAAACTCAGCATCCCTGGAGAACTATTATCCACCAGAAGTAAGGACATGTACAGACTTGAACTCCGCTGGTGCAGGAAGGAAAGAAACAGAAGACAGGCTTTCCCTGTCTATGCCCCATAACTCTGGAACCTCCTCCCTGTAAACAGTCGACTTGCCTCCTCGCTTCTACAGTTCAAGAAGGAGGTCAAGACCCTCGTCTCAAGGAATGGCTCCTCCCTCACAGCTAGATCCACACACCCTCCACTTTCCACCCTACCTGAGACTGGGATTGTTTGATCCCCATGGTTTGCGCCCTCCCCTGGTTGCTTGTAGATCCATTGCTGACACATTGCCAACCTTCCCCTGTCCTGTTATTAGCTCCCGACTCCATTGTTTCTCTGCTCCCCTCACCATGTTCTTCCCCCTATGATTGTAAAGTGCTCTCTTGCTTCCCAAAGTTAGGAGAGCGTTCATAAATATCCTAATAATAATAATAAACGACAACTCAGAAATTGAACATGACATATCTGGTCACTTGAAATATGAGTGGTATTAATAGAGTTGTCAAGAGATATATGATTGGTTCCTATATTCAGAGGTACAAACTGAAAATGATTAGGGGCCTCATTACACGGATGGCGCTAAGGGATTACTGGCACCGGTAAGGGCACCGGTGCCGGTGATCCCTTAGCGCCATACTACGAGGTCCCTCGGCGGGTCCCATCCTTAACGTGTGGCCAGACCACACGTTAAGGAAGGGACCCGCTGAGGGACTTCAGGGCAAATAACGGTACCGCTAATAGCGGTACCGTTATTTGCTCCTTCCCCATTCCCATTGAGCCCTATGGGGCCTCAAATGGGGATGGGCCTTGTTGAATGGGGAATTACCGCCCCGCCAACCTTGTGTTGGGGCGGTAATTCCCCCATTCACCAAGGCGGAATCGGTAAAATACCGGCGGCAACCATGGCGCTAGTAGCGCCATGGTTACCGCTGTCCGTGTAATGAGGCCCTATGGGTTTAGAAGTCCATCTTAGTTAAGAATAACATACAAATCCTAAAACGAATGGTCAGGTCAAATATTTGTCCACTCATTCCTCAGCCAGGGCTGTAGTTATATCGATAACAACAAAGAAGTGGATAGTATTCAGGATGTTCAGCTTAGCTTTTCATGAATGTTCAGAACCCAATCCTAAGTGCTGCTTCCGATCACACAGTTATAACCTCCTGTACCTTCCGATTACCCTGAATGCTTTTGTGGGTTCCCGGCTGCCCTGAATTGTTCACAGAACCCTGATGCATTGCCCTTTGAGGAAAGAACACGAGCATGCGCACACGCGCACACACACACACACACAAGAACTGGGCTGCGCAGGGCAGTGCATGCTATATACTGGCCAGCACAGAACAGCCTACAACAAAAAGTAAGGACAAGTCATCACGTTGAACACTGAGGTACCCGAAACCCAGTGCTCAAGATTTGTAGTGCTGTGGACACCGGATGACCTCTGCTGAATCAAGAGTTAAGGGCCATAAGGGGAAATGGGCTAGTTCATGCAGAGCATGAGATGCAAGAACTGGAAGCAGGCCATGCAGCCCTGTGAAGCTGCATGTCTCTCTCCCTTACCCGAGCCATGCGTGACAATCTATATTTTGGAAGCTAGTGGATAGGATAGGAGTAATGCTGAGGATCAGGGAAAGCCACTTTCACGGTTATCCAGGCCCGAGGGGAGGTATACGAAGGGTCTACCAAACCCCTAGTCCATCGACAGACACATGCTCCACATCATGTTTATGTTTATTGTATTTCTATAGCGCCTTAGACCCCATGGCATTCTAAAACCAACTCCTGTTTGCAGTGGGAAGATAGGCTATAGCATCAGCAATATAGTAGAATGGCAAACATGTGGACATCAGTTGGAGACGTGGAAGTAGCAGCCGGGCCATCCACTTGATAGGTAAAATTAAGACCAGGTTTAGTAAAAAGTAAATATCTGCAAGCATAAGTCAACTGACAATCTGAGGACCAGGAGTGTTCTTTCCCATGCAGACTATGATCAGTCAAGTCAGAGTAATAACGAGCAGGAATCTCTGGGCCTCAGATCTCACAAGAACAGTCCCTGCAGAGAAAGTAAACAAAAATGTCAGCTGCCCATTTTCACATGTCGGTCTGCAGAGTTGGTCATAGGTTAAAAATCAGGTGCCGATACTGTATTTTAGTTTTGGCAAATCACATAAGCAATATACAAATTATTAATTTAACAGACCCAGCACACTGAATGGATGCAACCAGACTGGGACTGACAGGTGGTGTGAAAGTTAAGAGTGCAGAGAGGTGGTCCGAGTGTGAGAGGTGGATCGAGTGTGAGAGGTGGTCCGAGTGTGAGAGGTGGTCCGAGTGTGGCGGTGCAGTGATTAGGAAAGACGGGGAGAGAGTAAGGCAGAGGAGGAGCAATAGAGAGAGGAGCGAATATGGGAGAGGGAGAGAGGAGCAGAGGAGGCAGAAATAGGAGCAGAGATGGAATATAATACCAGAGAAAGGAGAAAAAGGAACAGAGAATGAGGAGAAGAAGGGGAAAATGGAGGCGAGATAAGAGTGGATGTGGCAGAAAGTATTGTATAGGTAGAACAGTTACATTTTAGGGCTGCAGCGATGAAGGAGAGAGAAATTACAGCAGGGGATGGGTAAAGATGAATGAATAAAAGGTGGTGAGAGGAAGAATAGGGCAGAAGGTGGCAGGGGCAAAAGATGGTGATAGAAGGCAAAGAGAGGCAAACAAGGTGGAGGATGTTAAGAAAGAGGAGAATTACTTACTGGCAATGTTCTTTTGTCGATTCTTTTCCCACAGATTTCTCATCTTCGTAGATCATCCCCTCAGCGCCAGCTGCTTGGAAAATGTCAACAGGCAGCATAGGGCGGCTCGACATATCTCGACATCCTCATGTCTCGACGGCACCTCTCCAAGACTAGGGCATGACATTGGTTGTTGTACTTAATGCCCTATGCCCCCTCCCCAACTCTTTTGCCTTAGAGACAATGATCCCATGCACTAAACAGAAGAGGACTGAAAAGTTCTATTAAACATGGTTTCTTCCAATGTTCCCGTTAAGGTGTGCGCATGTGCACTTGCGCAGCTTCCTGCTGGGTGCCGCTCAGAAGATTTTTAGCAGCACACACAAACAATTCTTACCTATTCAAAAAGATTTAATAAGGCACAAACCATAGCAATTACCTGACATTTTCTTTCTCTTGCAATAAAAAAACTAGTCTTGATATTCCAGCTCAAATATAGGATACAGGCTGTTAGTAATCAGACTGCATGGATGTGTAACCTTATCCCACACTTCGTCTTCTTTGTACATATGACATTCAAGTGCTTTGAAGCGGTCCTCTTGCAAGTTAACGCATTATAAAAATCAAATATTAATTTCCCCTCTAAGGATTTTGAGTAGCCAAATGTGATGTAGAGTCTCCCACTTTAGCATTGCTACCGTTACCCTGTAAGTGGAGAGAAACATTGCAATATACTTTTCTTGGCCTACAAGTGAATGAATGGGAATTTGCATAAAAAGCGAGTTTTTTGGGGACTACGAGCAGAGTCGACCACTGGAGGGCAACATCTGAAGCATAAGACGATAGAAGACGCCAGCAGCACCCTCCTGGACCATTAAGTGCCCAGTGCAGCCCTGCAGCTGTTCTGTTTTCGAATCGACAGGTAAGACCCGTAAAGGACAACTTCCTCCCATAGGCTGGTGGGATAAACTAGCCTCGAGACAAACTGTTTTGGCACAACCCCCGACTTGCTGCGACTTTCCTAAGCTGTAGAAGTTCATTACCCGGGGTACATCGACCACTTGTGGGTGCATTGTCTTCTGAAGTCCAAATCCGGCCAGATATTCTTGGGCATCCAGAGGACCATACAGAAGCAAGAAATCTGCATCCAGAGTCCCCTCACCAGAGTCCAGGACAGAGGGATCAAGTAAATCCTAAACAGAGCTTTTCATTCTTCATTGGCACTGAGAAAAAGGTGATAAAACCACAAAGAGCCACTGAATCTGCAGAAATCCATTGTTGCAGAGTCTCTCTCGAGTGCTGCTGCAGGTGCCCGCCAGATGTCCTCCCTTTAGTCACCATGACCAAAGACCAGGAACAAGGGTCTACTGAACTGCATCGTGTAGGCAACCAACTGGAACACTTTCTTCATTCACATGCCATAAATTGGCGGTAGATCTCTTTCTTCGGCTGCGGCCTCCCTTTGGAACACCCTCTCTGCCTCTCTGAAACTTGAGCAGAACCATCTCCGGTTCCGGAAGCACCTCAGGACCTTCCTCTTTGCTTCTGCCTTCTCTCTTCCTCTCCTGCTGATCTCCTATCTGATACTGCACTGGTCACCTGGCTACCCTCTGAATTTAGGCCAAGGTTCCCTGCCTGCCCAGTTGCAGACCCGCACTGCCTCTTGGCAACTCTTGCACTTGGGGCCATATCTGCAACCCTACAGACCGCTAACCTGCACTTACTGGACACCTAGTACCTGCACTTACCCTTGCACTGCCGGGTGCTGGCCACACTCCTCTCCCTCCCCTTGCACTTTCAACTCCCCCTCCCCTGCATTTGCGCAATCTCAATGTAACTTGGCCTAGTAAGATCGCTTGTCTCTGTCCCTTGCCTTGTCGTGGCTTGAAATATCATATCAAGGTACTGTGGGGCTTGGGGTATTTTATCCTTTTGCCATTTGGGGTTCTTCCTATCTTTGGGAGTGTAATTTAACCCTACACTAAGTTCACCTCAATTTACCTACACTGGCCTTACAGCTTGTGCTTTCCAAAGGTGACTCCTCTTGAGTTGCTGTGATTTCTCTTTTGAACACTATTTAAGAAATATTTTCTAAGAAGGGCATCCGAACTTTGACTTTGTCCATCGACTTTTGCCGTCCTGGCTCCCTAAAGGCCTCCTTCTGAACCTTTTGGCTTTGGCAGTGCGTGTTCCCTTACAGGTTTTAAATGTTGAACGCTTTAATGCTGGAATAATTGACTGCCTGCATCCCTTTGGGAGAATCTAACTGTTCTTATAACCTATCAGTCTGTTCTCAACTAACTCTAATCTTTCCTACCTTAAAAACTCAATATTGCAAAGGTGATACTATATACATGCTATAATGACATCACCCCCGGGTGCTGGAACATGTGTAACATATGAATGACTTATTCACCTGCTTTATTATTCACTGTTTGAATTTAATCCTAACTTGGGATTAATGTTACAGCTAATTAATGCTTTTTAAAGAATACTTTAAATATCTTTGTGTACAAAATAAATAATTATTACGTAACTGTAAGTGTTTAATTGGATACGTGTATTTACTGGTTTCATTGCACCGCTCTACAGCTCACATTACCCCTCTTAAAATAAACCTGGATGCTCAGTCACTCTACCAACTTGTGTAGTACAGGCCTATATTAAAAGGTGGGTTACCTAATACCAACGAGATAAGTCGTGTGTAGTGTAGTCCTACACCAGTTGCACTGCACGAATTCTTACCTAATAGGCACGTTTTCCTTTTTTTGGGGGAGGGGAGTAAAATGGATAGTGTGTATATGTCTCTTAGCTGTAAGATTGGTGTTATCACAACTCACAGGACAACGTAATGTGGACAGTAAGCAGAGGCACAGGAATTTTGATCATCATATTCAGAGGTGCAGTTATTTTGATGCAATTATCATTCTTACACAAATTATTAGCAGAGTGTTCTTCTGGCCCTTGTATTACTTCATTAAAGTGGCACTGGAACTCCTATTGTTTTGAGACATTGCTTTTAATTGCCATCAATCCATCTGCAAATGTTGTATTCTGTCTGATTTAATTTACAGCCAGATCGTGATTACCAAAACAAATATCTCATGTTGTGTTTTTCCAGTGGCATAAAACACACATTATTTTCTGCACAGAAGTACATTTGCAAGTTACTCTGGTAGATGCTGAAGTCTTGGATTGGTTGATGAGTTTGCTTTATAAAATATAACATTTTTTTTAACCTTTGTCTTTGTAAAATGCACCTTTTACACAGATTTGTAAAGAATTGCGGTGGTTGGGAAGAGGAAACTCCTTTCCAAACTCTCTTCTGAGATGGTAGTTCACAAAATATGCATGCTCAGAAAGTGGCTTACCTCATTAGTCAGTTGCACACATGGAAAATAATGTGTGCATGACAGCCAACTGGTTCTGCACATAGAGAATAATAATTAGAGGGAACCTTGGTTTTATCATACATTTTTTGTGGAAAAACAAGCCAATTAACCAAAACAAGACCTTAACAAAGCCATAAGTTGGATTTATGTGCTCTGTACATACTTATTTTTTTTAAACGGTGCAGAGCACCAAGTCTTCCCTCTCTCATCCTTACAAGAACAAAGGAAGCCGACACGCTAGCAAATCTGTCACCAGCTTCCGTGGAGGGGCTGGCTGGAAGGGCAATGAGGAATCTGTGGGAGAAGAATCCATAGAAAGAAGTTTACCGGTAAGTGATTTCTACTTAAATGGATTGCATTCTCCCACAGATTCCTCATCGTGATAGACTCCCAAATGAGTGTCCTTAGCAGGAGGTGGAAATTAAAGCTACACCAAGAAACTCTGCCGCAATGCCCTCACAAAACAGGCATCTGTGCCCCTGAGCCAAATCTAAAGTGTAGTGTTTGGAAAAGGTATGCAGCAAAGCCCATGTTGCAGCTTGACAAATATCTATGACAGACACTCCCCTTTGAAGAGCCCATGAAGCCTCCATACAACTGGTGGATTGGCTCCTAAACTTGGCAGCACCTCCTTACCGGCTCTCTCATAGCATTTCATGATGCATAACACAATCCAGCAGGAAATTGTTTGCTTCGTAACCGCTCTCCAAGTCTGAATTGGGGTAAGCAACAAAGAGTTGATCGTCTCTCCTGAAGGCATTAGTTCTCACTAAGTAAAAGCTCTCCTAGGTTTGTGTATGAAGCTTCTTCTCCGCCTTAGAAGGGTTGTAATTGGTGGGAAGAAAACTGGACGGTCCACACTTTGTGCAATGTGAAACTCTGAAGCCATTTTTAGCAAATAATTGGAGTGGACCCTCAAAGACACTGGGCCTCATTAGGACTCCGGCGGTGACGGTATGAATGGTGCTGGTAAGACACCGGCACCGTTCATACCGCCCTGCCGCATTACGAGTTCTGCTCGCGGGTTCCTGACAGCCCGTAAGGTCTTAGGCTGTGCAGCACCCACGAGCATAACTCGTAATGCCGCTGGCACCGTTATCAACGGTGCCGGCGCATTCATGCTCCCCACCCCCATTCTGCCCTATGTGGCAGAATGGGGATCGGGAGCCCGGCAATCCCGCCACCCTACGTGGCAGAATGGGGATCGGGAGCCCGGCAATCCCGCCACCCGCGAATGGGCAATTACCGGCCCATTCATCTCGTAATGGGCCGGTTATTGCCCAATCGCAGGAGGTAGTGCCGGTAGCGAGTGTGGCAGTAGCTGTGCCTGCCATACAGGTACGGCTACCGCCATGCACATAATGAGGCCCACTGTCTCCTTAAAAAACTTTAGAAATGGTAGCTTACACGAGAGCACTTGCAGCTCACTGACACATCTACCGGACATAATCGCCACCAGGAAGGCAGTCTTCAATGTAAGAAGCCTAACCAAAATTAAGTGTTACGGCTCAAATGGAGCCTCTTCAAAAAAGTCAGGACAAAGTTCAAATCCCAAGCTGCGATAGCAAATGGTGTGGGAGGAAATATATTTACAAGACCTTTCAATAACTGGGTAACCACAGTTATAGAGCAAAAAGAATCCTGCTCTGGGGACCGCTTGAAAAGAGCCAGGGGGGCCAAATAGCCTTTAATCGTGCCCACCAGAAGGCTTGATTTGGCCAAGGGCAATAAACACTCCATCAATGTGAATGGTGGGCACGCCAAGGGGTCTGGTCTTTTCTACTTACACAAAATCACAAACTTACTGCATCTGCATGCATATAATGACCTAGTGGTAGGTCTGTGTGCAGCCAGCCTCACCTTTCAGTCCTCATACCTTAACCTCTCAAGAGCCACAAATGTAGATTAAGGGGTCCTGGGTTCGGGTGATGCCTACTGCCTTCCGACTGGGGCAAGAAGTCTGGCTTCCGCTGAACCGAAAAAGGTAGGTAAACAGCCAATTCCAGAAAGTATGAGGTTCCATGTGCCTCTCACCAGTGTCAGACTGGTAAAAGAAATAGGGCCAGGCACCCCAAAAAAGTGGCTCAAATTGGTGAATCGCAGCAATTCACAACATTACAGAATACGCTAATGATGGGGACTGCAGACTGTGATGCCATGAATAAAAGGATGTGTGATGACATGGTCGGATTACTTACTAGTAACCTTTGTACTCCTGCACCTTCTCTTCCTCGTCATTGTACAGACTTCCCTTCCCATCCCACACTCCTGTGGTGGAGAGGCCTATGATTCTGGTGGGTAGTTACCTGAAGATTGTGTGCAAGGGAGAGGTAAATGGGGGGGGGGGCTTGGGATATGGGTTTTGTCTTGGAGGCTGGAGCCCCAGAGGTACTTTCTGGGTGAAGGAAGAGTGATGAGGTAATGGTTTTCATATAGGTGCTGCTGGAGGCATGCTTGCACACACATCTCTGTTGGAAGCAGACCGGTGGGCATTTGGTGTTTCATTTGTTGTATATTCCCCACCCATGTTTGTCTGCAGCACAGGGTGAGGTGAGGCAGAATGCAAGAGGTGATAGTTCGGCTGGCCAATGCTTTTGAGTCCTCAACAGCTAAAGGCAAAAATGAAAGCATGGGCAATTTAATTGTTAAAATGTGTGCAGTGCTCACGGGCAAATAATTGTTTCCCACTGATCACATCAGACAAAATTAGAGGTCTCTACAGATAAAGTGATTCAGTTTTCAAATTACATGATGGCACTCATTGCACTGTTTACTGAACTGGTCACATTTGTAGATCCATGCATTCCAGTAATCGACTGGGTCAGTCCCAAATTGTCTGATATGCATTGTATGGATTGGTGATAGAACGCAAAGACCCCCATGCTGGCTAAAAATATTAGGACAAGTAGCGTGCCATTGATGAACAAGTTACTTACCAACTGTAACGTTCTTTCGATTGGATGTTCCTCCCACGTATTCCTCATCTTAGATATATCCTTACCTTTAGGTTTCGCCTCGGAAAAATGTTTCCCTCCATCAAGGGGCGCTCCACTCAAAGCCGCAGCGTCTATGTCCCTCGCGGGCATCCGTCGAGCACCGCCGCACCGACGTCATCCCCGTATGAGCACCGCCGCACCGACGTCATCCCCGTATAAGAGCCTCGAGCGCGCCCGTTGGCTTCAGTTCTGTTTTTTCGTATATTATCGTCCGTGGATTTTGATAGTCAATGACATGCCTCTTTTGACCCAAGCCCTAAAAGAGTTTAGAGTGTAATTTATGTAAACTGTACTGTGGGGTTAGGATGGGAGGGTCGATGAGGAATATGTGGGAGGAACATCCAATCGAAAGAATGTTACAGTTGGTAAGTAACTTGTTCTTTGAATGGATTGCGTCCTCCCACGTATTCCTCATCTTAGATAGACTCCCAAAGCAGTTTTGTATTGAAGGTGGGAGGACAGTATCTTTTTTAATCGTGTACAGAATGGAGTACAGATTTCGCAAACAGACCTCCTTGAGAAGAAGTCGAGTCCAATGCATAATGTTTTATAAAGGTGTGCATAGATGACCGACCATGTGGGTGCTGCACAAATATCTTGCACAGGGACACCCTTTTTTAGTGCTGTTGAAGTTGCCATGCCCCTGGTCGAATGAGCTCTCAGTCCATCAGGTGGTTCTTTTCCCGCCAATCTGTAACATTCTGTTATGGCTAAAATTATCCATCTGGATAATGTTTGTTTAGTTACAGGAAGGCCCAGTTTACGTCCAGTGTATCCCACGAAAAATTGATCACACTGACGAATTTTTGCCAATCTTGAGATGTAAAAACTAAGAGCTCTCTTGGGATCTAGTCTATGAAGTTGCTCCTCTTCCTTGTTTGTATGAGGAGGAGGGTAAAACGTAGGTAAATTTATTTTCTGTGACAGATGAAAATCCGAAACAATCTTTGGCAAAAAAGAAGGTTTAACCCTAATAACTACTTTGTCCTTATAAAAGATGGTGTGAGGAGGACCGCTCGAAAGCGCCTGCAACTCACTTACCCTGCAGGCTGATGTCAATGCTACAAGGAGTATTGTTTTTAACTTAAGGAGCCTTAGTGGACAGGAATGTAAAGGCTCAAATGGAACACATGTGAGAAATTTTAGAACCAAGTTTAGATCCCACACTGGAACCTGGAAAGGTATTGGGGGAAAACATTATTTAAACCTTTTAGGAATTGAGTAATCAAGGGTATTTTAAAGTCAGATTCTTCTTCGGAAGAGCGCTTAAAGATGGATAGCGCTGCTAAGTATCCCTTTATCGTCTCAACCCTGGAGCCCCAGATTGGCTAAATGTAACAGAAAAGATAAAATTGTGGGGATATTACATTGAAATGGGTCCACATTCTTTTCTCTGCACCAGTTACTGAACTTGTTTCAACGACACTGATACAGAGATTTGGTTGCTGGCCTTCTAGCCGAAAGCAAAATCTCCATCACGTCATCCGGAAGATCCCAATCCTTGTATCTCAGCCTTTCAGAAGCCATGCATGAAGGTTGAGTGTGTTGACCTCCAGATGGAGAACATGACCTTCCTGTCGCAAGAGAAGATCCTCTCTTCTTGGAATACGTATTGGAGGGCAGATGGACATGTCGAGAAGGTCTGGGTACCACGTTCTCCTGGCCCAATCCGGGGCAATTAGGATCATGGTTTTCCCAAACTTCCTCAACCTCCTGATTACTTGAGGGATCACAGCGATTGGAGGAAACGCATACAGAAGTGGAAACTCCCATTCCACCACGAACGCGTCTCCTAGAGCTCCTCTCGGGGGAAATTCCCTTGAGCAGTACAGTTTGCACTTCCGGTTGGCCCCGGTCGCGAACAGTTCCACTTGAGGGATTCCCCAAAGGGTGAAGATCTCTTGAATGACTTTCTGAGCTATCTCCCACTCGTGAGAGACTGTGCCCTGCCTGCTCAGAGCATCCGCTGTTGTGTTTTGCTCTCCGGCTAGATGAATTGCCGATAGACAGATCCCTTCTTGTATTGCCCAGAACCAGAGTTGTATCGCCTCTCTGCACAATGGTAGTGACCCCACTCCTCCTCTCTTGTTGAGGTAGTACATGGCCACTGTGTTGTCCATCATTATCAGAACATTCTTTCCACGTAAAAAGGGCAGGAAGGCCTTCAGCGCTAGTCTGATTGCCCTCAACTCCAAAAGATTGATGTGCAGTTTAGACTCCGATGGAGACCAACGTCCGCTGATTGTCAGATCGTTGGTATGGGCACCCCACCCCGTAAGTGAGGCGTCCTTCACTACTTTTATCTCCGGCCATGGCTGCCAAAAAGATTCTCCTCTGAGGATATGATGTCTGCAAGCCCACCATTGTAGATCCTGTGCTACGTGGGCTGGGACCTGCAGCAGATCTGACATTTCCCCTGAGAATTGGGACTGTTGAGTTCTGAGAGCCCATTGAAGAGATCGCATTCTCAATCTGGCTTCTGGCACCAGAAAAATGCAGGATGCCATCAGACCGAGCAACCCGAGAAAATCGAAGGCCGGAAGATGCTGGCCATTCTGGAATTTTGTTACCATTTGCAGAATGTGGTGAGCTCTCTCTTCGGGATGCGAGGCTTTGCCCGAACAGGTATCCAGGACTGCTCCTATAAACTGGAGCTTCTGTGATGGTATCATGTTTGACTTTTTTAAGTTCAGAGAAAAATCTAGTTTGTGAAGGAAGTGACAAGTCTTGGACAGGTGATCCAGGGCTTGTTCTGGAGAACGTGCTCTAATCATCCAATCGTCCAGATAGGGGTAGACATGAATCCCCCCTCTCCTGAGACTCGCTGTCACCACCACCATCAACTTGGTGAAAACTCTTGGGGCGGAGGTCAACCCGAATGGCAGAACTCGAAACTGATAGTGAGAATTGCCAATCGGAAACCTCAGGTACTTTCTGTGCTTGAGATGGATTGGCACATGAAAGTAAACATCCTGAAGGTCCAATGATACTAACCAGTCCTGGAGTTGGAGAGCCTGAAAGATCTGAGAAAGTGTGACCATCTTGAATTTGTCCTTCCTTAGGAACTTGTTCAAGTTTCTCAAGTCTAAGATGGGTCTCAGTCCTCCATCTTTCTTTGAAATAAGGAAGTATGGGGAATACCAACCCTTGTTCCTCTCCGCTACAGGTACATGTTCTATTCCACCTTTCTGTAGCAGGGTAAAAACTTCCTGCAACAGGAGCGGATCCGGATGTTTGGCAGAGTCGTATTCCGGAGGATGATTCTGAGGTTTCTTTAGAAAAGGAAGGCAGTAACCCTGGGATACTGTTTCCAGTGCCCAAACATCTGAAGTAATGCCCCGCCATTCTTCTAGATGCTGTGAGATTCTGCCTCCCACCAGGGTTTTGTGGATCAAAACCTCAGAGTGGTTTTGCGGCAGCTGCAGCAGCGGCTGATGGTACAGATGCCATTGTTGGGGCTGATCTAGCACCTTTTCCTCACCCCCAAGGAAATTTTCTTTGACCTCTCTGATTGGCCTGCTCTCTTTCTCTTCCAATTGAGGAATAATAGTGAAAAGGATGACCCCTCCAGGAAGATGAGCCTGTGTAGGGGTGTTGCTGAGGTTGTGTTATAGCGGCAATGAGACATTTTGCCACCGCTTTGGAGGTCTGTAGCTTCTCCAAACTTTCATCGGCCTTGCTACCGAACAACCTCGAGCCATCAAACGGCATATTAAGAAGTCTGGATTGCACATCAGGAGCAAACCCAGACTTTATTAGCCACGCAAATCTACGTAGCAATGTGCTAGTCGCCATGGACCTTCTGATTCTGTCAGCTGTGTCCAATCCTGATTGAAGGCATTGCCTTGAAGCCCCCTTTCCATCCCTTATAATAGCTAGAAAGCCATAACGTTCTTCACCTTGTGGGATGTGTTCAGCTGCCGCCGACATGCAGTCCCACAGGGTATATGTGAACCTTGCCAAGGTACAGGTTACATTAGTAGACTTCAAAGCCATGCTGCCAGATGTGAAGATTTTCGTAGACCATGCATCCACCTTTTTATCGTCCCTATCTGGAGGGATTGTTGGGTATGCCACATTCTTTGTGGAAGTGGCTGCCTGTACTACCAAACTTTCCGGAGTTGGGTGTTTGCTGAGGTATTCCGGATCAGATGTACAAGGTCTATATTTTGCCACAACCTTTCTATTTACTGCCCCTATGGCTTCAGGACGTTCCCAAGCAGAAATAATCCTTCTTTATAAGGCAATATGAAATGGTAGAATGGGGTCTTGTTGGGGTGTTCCAGATAATATATCCGTCATGTCATCATCATGACAGACTGGTGCACTCCTACCCCACCCCATAAATTCTGTAACTCTGCTCATGAGTTTTCTATAACTCGTATCAACCTGTTCTGATGGGTCTGGTTTGTCAAATTCATACTCTGGAGAAGTATTCAGGCCACTTGCTGTTTGCAAACATTCTTGCAGATCTTGAATTCTTGATTGAGGATTAATTAACTCCTCTGGGACAGATCTTGTGCCAAATTTAACACCAGCAGAGGTTACTTCCTCCTCTTCTGATGAATCTACCTCATAGATGGATGACATGGTCCTGAAAAAATCATGTAGACTCTCAGGTTGAAAAACCTTTTCAGGCATTACAGGTCTTTCCTTTATTAAAGGTTTGGGCGTCGACGAAAGTGTCCATGGCGCCGAAGTTTTAATCACTTTCTTCGACATTGAAGGAACCTTCGACGACCTCGATGTAATCGCCGAGGGAGCCGTGGAAACCGTCGAAGGAGCTTTTGTGGTTTTCGAGCGTGAGCTCGACGTAGTTTCCTTCGAGGTAGTTGTCGACTCGAGGAGCTTCGAAGTCTTCGACGATGTCGATGTCGACTTCGATGGCGTATAATCTTTCGACGCCATTTTATTTCCCTCTGCCTTCGATTTATGCAACGAAGGATCTGACTTACGAGGTGATCGAGAAGAGTCTCTCAATGACGCTCTCGACGTCTTTTTATCAGCCTTTCTTGTTTTGGACCTTCCTCTGTCACTTTTCTTGTTAGCAGGAGCATGGTCTTCTTTAGCTATTTTTGAGGGGGTCTGGGCCGCGTTCTCAAACATTTTTAGCATGGAAATACGAAAAGCTTCCCATTTTCTCAGAGAGTCATGTTTGGATGGACATGTGATAACCTCTTCCGAAGATGTTGAAGAGGATGAGGGAGATCGATGCAGTCTCTTCTTAGCCTTTTCAGAAGATGAAGAAGAAGACTTCCTCGATCTACTTCTCGAATTATGTTTTTATGATATGACTTCGAAGACTCGTCCGAGTCTCTCTTTTTTTTAAAGTGGACTTCGAAAAACCCTCCCCCATCGCCAGTTTACCTCTATGCTCTTTTAGGGCTGTGTGGGTCATCGACTGGCACGAACCACAGTCTTCCGTACGGTGGTCGGGACCGAGGCACCACAGACAGTGTCACAGGTTTCCCCCTTTCTCACCTGACTTCGATGTTTGCTGGAATTCTTGGAAGGAGTCTTCTTGCGTACGGTTTGGGTTTTGTACAACCCCGTGCGAGCGTCTTCGGTTTCCAGCGTGCGTGCAGAGTTTTACATCCAGGAACACTTGGAATCTCCGGGAAGTTCAGGAAACGAGGGAGGTGTACTCGGAGGCGGTACACTAGATCCAGGATAAGCAAGATAAGGAGGAAGTGTAGGATAGAGGAAGGAAGCGGGGGTCTGGGAACCAGGAATCGAAGAGTTCAGCGACAGCGAACTACGGGCACACGTCTAGCCACTGCAAGTGGTAGCGTTGAGACGCGCGGGAGCGTGGCCTCTTTATAGTACGTGCTACGTCTGACGTGGAGGCTGGTGGAGAGCGTTCTATGTTAGACGGCCATGTTGGAAGTACTACAGAGTGCAAGCCCTGTTGTGTTAAGGACTAGGAAGTCCAAAAGGGACACGTCCTACGGATCATGACAGACAGTTCTTATGTGGATCCGTCAGGGACATCTTCTTTCCACATGTTAGGCATTTTTTAAAGCTTGTCTTTGGTGTGCAAGGGTTCGAAGACGACGACATAGCTTTTCCTCACAAAATACTGAAGCGCCGTTTCACTCGATCCGAAGCGAAGCTAATGGAAAAACAGAACTGAAGCCAACGGGCGCGCTCAGGGCTCTTATACGGGGGATGACGTTGGTGCTCGATGGATGCCGCCGAGGGACATCGATGCCGCGGCCTCGAGTGGAGCACCTCCTGCTGGAGAGAGAAAAAATGTTCTGAGGCGAAACCTAAAGGTAAGGATATATCTAAGATGAGGAATACGTGGGAGGACACAATCCATTCGAATAGTTACTTTCTATCTCTAAGTGAAGAGGATAGTGAGAACAACAGCAAAGGGGGCCTCACTATGAGTTCACCGTTGTGGCCAAAAACGGTGGTAATAGAGTGGTAACAGAGTTACCACGGCATTAACGCTGCATTATGGCACCGCCGAACTACGGGTTTGGAGCCAAGGCAGAGCAAAATCCTCAAGCCGAATGTTGGAGATAATGCCTCTGCCTTATCACAAAAAAACACTCAAAGCCATGGAATTACCACCAATGGTAATTCAGAAAAAATCCCCATGAAATCCTAGGCATTCCCATAAATGGGGAATAACACTGCTTACCTCTACTTGTAATCCTGCTGTAATTCTGTGGGACCAGGTGGTGGTAATGGTATATCCGTTGGGTGGTATTTTGGCAGATTTACCTCCAAAATACCACCAAACCTGTAAGCCTGCAGCTATTATCCCATTCTTGTAAAAATAATATTTCTGATAGGAATCGGTTGTATCTGCATGTATTAGACACAGTCTCTCGCACACACAACATACACACTGACATCAATCTCTGTTTCGCAGAGTTAATAATAATTAATAAACACAAGCACCATATCATGTGTGTATGTGTAGAGAGTGAGAGCTAGATCGTAAAGCATCAAAATAGACAAGCAGGCAGACACGTGGAAGCAAATATCAACAGTCTAGAAGGTAGACGAGACAGATTGACAAATAGCAGCTACATAGCTAGATTTTCCTATTGTATTGCTTGGGGTTTAAGCTTCTGAGCATCATTTTAAGCCTGCACTGGTATAGTGTGCACATAGAACATTCATTTTACAGAACACTTGCTCCGTTCTGAATAAACTTCAGCCGATGGCCGCTGCAGTTTTTTAAATAGTTCTACTTTGTTCTTCATATTCAAATGTATGGTACTGAGATAATGGAAAATGCCTGTGCAGTGCAGAATAGAGACACTGGTCACACATACTTAAAAAGAGAACCAACAATTTCCTTTATGGATACACATATACTACTGCTCGCTTCTGCAGACCACTCCCCACCCACAAGTCTGTGTGCTGCAGACCCGGATGCCCTGGTTGCCTGCAAAGTGTGACAGAACTGCCCACAAACATGACTCATCCTTGAGCCAAACCACTGCTGCCAGCTTTGCGCCTCATCCCCTCACCCCCCAAAGCTTAGCTGCTCCATAACTGGATGCAGCCGGGCCAGCGCAGGTCTCCCTCCAGCCCCAGGCCCAGTCTCCTTGGAGCTTACATTTCGTTTCATATTTAAATGTTACATTCAGCAGAATATCAAACATGTGTTCAGTGCAGTGGCAAATACTTAAGGTAGAATCAGGGCTCCAGTTCAAATTGGTGGGACTCTGACATACCAAGGGATTTGACACCACAGGAAGTAAGCATATGCTAAAGTGAAATATGCAAGTGTAATTCAATTTGTCTTTCCGAGTTGCACAGGAAAGGAAGCATTTGCCAAGTGAACAGATGTTCATGTTACATTGCTGGATACATATAAAAAGTGTCACCTTTTATACCCGAGATGGCATCTGCAACACAACAAGATGGCTTGTATGGCATAATGTCAGTGAGACATTCCATGAGTTCATCTTGAGGAATTTGTGTGGTCCTATGGCTAAGTTTTTGGTCCACCATCCACAGGAATGCTGCTCGTGTCATGCTCCACTCGACTCCCCCTGAAAAGTGTGTGGCTGCCACTGCAACCACACAATCACAATTAAAACATGACTCCTCATCAAAATAGGAGTTTCCCAGTGTCCCAACAAAGCCATTGCATCCTTCAAGAGCTCCTCTGTCCTGTCAGGAGTCAGCCACCGGCAGCCAGAGGGACCCCATGAGGAGCACACTCTTGTTTTCCTCTCAGTCATAGTTTGACTGAGGCCCTCATCACTGCGCCTGTCCTCCTGAGTGCTCTGCACCATTGAATTTAAGTGTATTGCTAGTCTCTGACTAAAAGTAAGTCACGGTCAGGGAAAAAAGACAAACGAAACAAACGATCATCAAAACTGACGAGCGTACATATTATTTCAAAAGTGCGTCTGATTTGACTGTTTCCTTAAGTGAAACATAGGGGGGGGCGGCAAAGGGGAAGGCACAAGGGAGGGAGACACGGGAATGAACGGATAGCTGTGGGAATTCTGAATAGGTATCTCACTCTGACTGAAACTAAGTCAAGAAAGAAAGACAAACAAAATCAAGTTTCATTCAATTTGGATACATATAAAAAGTGTGCACCTTTTATACCCGAGATGCAGCCATAACACAACAAGATGGCTTGTATGGCATAATGTCAATGATACATTTTATGAGTTCATCTTGAGGGATTCATGTGGGCATCCACAGGACCAAGGTTTGAAACCCTGCTCGAATCCTGGTTGCACATCTCTTTACTAGTGAAGATCGACCAAATTATTATTTTTTAATTCCCCGAAAACAGGAATGAATGGATAGCTGTGGGAATTCCGAATAGGTATCTCACTGTGACTGAAACTAAGTTGGGACAGAAAGACAAACAAAACCAATGATCATTAAAACTTCAAAATTTTAAGTTTTAATTATCGTTTATTTGTCTTTCTTTAAAAAGGGCATCGACCTCTCCGCCTCTCAAATTGAAACTTAACTCGTAGGGAGAGGGATTTACTTTCACATGGGAATCAATTTGAAAATGGTATAATTCATCAAAACCACTGGACATCCTGTACACCTTGGCCTCGCCTGCACGCCTGGCTGTCTGAGTTGCCCTTCCTTGGTCTGAACTTTTATTTATTACTTACTTTTGTTGATGTCAATGTGGAGCATCACCAAATCACAACAGGTGGGGTGGGCGGCCCAGGTGCTGTGAACAAATATTCTAAAACAAAGAGCTGAGCGACCCTTCTTGGTCCGGCAACTGATTATGATGATGGGCCACGACGGCAGGCGTTACGCTGTGCGGGGTAAAAAGTGGGCTGTTGCTGTTGATTCCAGAAATTAATGTGTTACAAAAAATGCAACAAGAAAAACTAGAGAGCTGAGCACTGCAGCTCAAGCTCAGCTGCGCTGAAAGTTGTAAACACACAGAATATAAAGAATGGTCAATGCATATGTTTAATAATGAGTTCATTTCGACCAAATTTGTATGCTTTTAAAACCGCCCACACCAGATTGCATATGATTCGGTCTGTGGCCGATTGTCAGAACGAGCAGTCCACAGCTGCCCCTCACCCAATGCAGGGGCCAATTAAGATCAGGTGAACCCGGAACCTTCTCAACCTCCTGACAACCCATGGAATTACAGGAATTGGTGGACTCAATCCAATAGAAACGTGTCCCCCAATGCCGCCCTCGGGGGAAATTCCATCGAATGGGGGAAATTCCATCAAACAAATCTGCCTGCATTTCGCATTATTACCTTGTCTAAAACAGGCTCCCCATCAGGGTTCCCTACCAGGCTAAGACCTCAGAGATGATCTCTGGGCAATTCCCCCATTCGTGAGAGAGAATATGCTCTGCCTGCTCAGAGCTTCTGCCAAACTGTTTTCCACCCGTGCCAGATGTGCCCCAGAGACAGATGTGTTCTCTAGCAACTAGAACCATAGCGACATGGTTTCCCTGTACAGAGGAAATGACTGCACTGTCCCTTTCATGTCGAGGTAATGCTTGGTCACTGTGCTGTCTGTCAGTATCAGGACAAGCTTCCTCAGAGGTACAGTGCAATAGCCATCAGAACTACTCTGACTGCACGCAATTCCAATAGATTTATGTGACAACAACTCTCTCTTTTGAACCAATGACCATTCACATGCAGGACTTCATAAAGGGGACCACAGCTCCCCAAAGAGGCACACGTCACAACCTGAGCCTCTGGCCATAGTGCCCAAAAGGGCTCCCCCGCCCACATGTTGGTCTTGCTGTTGAACCAAGACTGATCATCGGCAACCGACTCCAACACATAGAGGACATCAGATATCATGTCTGAGTATTAGAACCACTGACTCCTTAGAAGCCACTACAGAGCTCTCATTCGGAGTCTGGCTTCTGGCACCAGAAAAAGCAGAAGAGCATGAGGCCTAAGAGAGGGACGAAGGCAGATGCTGGGAGAATGCTGGAATTACAGGATAGGTTGACCATCTGTGCAATTCTGGTGACCCTCTCCTCTGGGGACCGGGAGGGGGCAGGGGGTGCTTTCCAGGCCAAGTGTCCAGGACTGCTACAATGAACTGAAGCGTCTGTGTCGGTTTAATGTGAAACTTCTGCAAATTCAGGGAGAAGCCCAGGCTGTACAGCAGTGAACAAGTATCCCGGAGGTATCTTGAAATATCAACACCTGCTCTGGGGACTGACCTCGGATCAACCAGTCATCTAAGAATGGAGATACGAAAACTCTGGATTTCCTGAGGTGTGCCACTACCACTGTCATCAGCTTGGTGAAAACCCTGGGTGCAGAGGTCAGGCCAAAAGGGAGCTTTTTGAACTGATATTGAGTGTCTCCAATGAAAAGACTCAGGAACACCCTCTTTTTCAGGTGGATTGGCACATGAAAAGATGCATTGTGAAGGTCCAATGACACCATCCAGTCGTGATATTATAGAGCCTGGAGAATTTTCTTTATCGTCATCATTCTGAGCTTGTCCTTCATGGAACTTGTACAAGGCCCTGATGTCGCAGATGGGTACATCTCTCTGTGACTGGCACATCCTCGGCTGCGCCTGTAAATTCCTTCTGGAGCTAGGTTTCCGGCTGCCGATAGGGGGGTGGTTGTCTGTCCGGGAGTCATCTGAGGAAGGGTAAGCAGTACCCTAGCTCTACCAACTGGTGGACCCAGGCGTTGGGGGGTGATCTCCTTCAATCTCTCAAAAAACCCCAGAGACTCTCCTTCCAAACGTAGATGCATGAGGGCAGAACTCAAAGCGGCTTCTGTGCTGCCGATGTGTAGGCCGTAGCCAACTTCAATGGGCCTCTCCACCTGCCAGGGCACAAGAATCTCCTTTGCCCCTGCTTGGCCTCTGGCGACTGTGCCCTCCTTAAAATGGGGCGAGTGTAGTGCCTGAAGCTCCTTCTCCTTGACCCAAAAAAGAAGGCCTTCTTAGCTGCTGTTGAACTGCCAAGCCCAATAACTTTGCTGCCAATTTAGAGTCTTTAAAGTCCTTAACATTTTTTAACAACTCTTCTGCTTTAGGCCCAAATTCATTTGAATGACAAGTTCAGACGTTTTGCCTGGACATTCGGTGAAAAGCACGATCCTCGAAGATACGAGACAGTGTGCAGCACCATCCACGTCCCTGTCGACCTCCCGAAGAAATCTGCTGCGTAGAAGGCAGATTGAAGTGCCTGGCATGCTATCTCCTTGCCGTCCTTGATATTATCCAGAAAAGTGTCTTATCTCCCTCTTGGGGAAATAAATCTCAAAAGGACATGGGAGTATTTGGCAAACACACAAGAGGCGTTGATCACCTACAACTCCCTGCTCCACAAGGTGAACACTTCCCTGGCCAAAGCGTCAATATTCTTCGGCTCCTTGTCAGTATGTCAAAGGAAGAGTTTACCCTCACAGCCTGCACCACCATACCCTCAGAGTTTGGGTGTGACGTGAGGAAGGGAAGATCGCTCCTTACCAGATTATATTCCTTTGTAAGCTTAGTGTTAACTGCCTCTTTTTACGTAAGTACAGTGCCAGAATTGCATGATTGGATCTGTTATGGCAACGTTGGACACCAAATCTGTTTCTGACTAAGGCCTTTTGTCCAGTATGTTGGTCAACTCATAGTGATCCAGCGGTTTCGGTGGAGCGCAGACTAAGAGCAACGACCACCTTCTCGACCGTCTCACAGTAATGGACATTCGGTTGGGTGTAGAGGAACACCTGCTGCATCTCGAAGTCAGGGATAGGACCAGCCTGCTTGCGTCGAGCAGACCGACTGAAAACTCAAGCAATCCTGCATGATGAGTAATAAAAATCAGACAGTGGGTCCATGCCTGTCCCCCCAAGGGTACCATCCTGAAACAGACAGTGTCAGTTCCTCATCGAAGATTGTGAGCTTGACTTGAAAAGGTCTGACCTGGACTGGCACGTAGACTCACTCTCACAGTAGGCCTAACGTCTAGAGGGAGATTTCGACATGGCCCGTCGGGACTGAAGTACCCTTTGCTTTGATCGAGGTTGAGCTAGCGGGTGTTGGACTTTTTGGCCAACTTTATCCTGGATAAACCAGGCACGGTTGGTGCCGTAATCGCTGACGGGTCAAAGCTGAAGCTGTACCAGCCACCGGTTTTTCAAAACTCTGCATTATCTGCAACTTTCCATCCATTCGTCCATCAAAACCTGCTTAGATTTGATATTATATTTATATTGCGCCTACACACAAAGTGTTTCAAAGCGTTTCAAGGCGGGGGAGGGAGCAAGGGTAAAAAAAAAAAATACATTCTTACAAGGCCTTGAGACATTAAGATTGGGCAAATAAACCATCGTACTAGGCCTAACGGCATTTCTGATAGTGCAAGAGCATTGACAATAAATGAGGGAAGGATGGGGGAGGGGTGAGGAACAAACAAACTATCGTAATAGGCCTGATGACATTTCTGACAGTGTAAGTGCATTGACTATGGTGAGGGTAGGGGGGGAGAAGAAGAGAGGATACAGGCAGGGGCAGAAAAGGAGTAGAGATAGAATGAGAATCAGAGGGAGTATGGTGGGCAGAGGTAAGATGGCGAAGATCAAGTGTCAAGGAGCAAACATACAAATTGAAGGTGGTGCAGCAATGTAAGAGCACACCATGATTCATAATGTCCATTAATGCATTTAACATCCCAACAAATGATGATGGTACCTCCTTGATGTGGATGATTGTTTCCATAATTCAGAGACATGGAAGTTTGTGGAAGCAGCAGGGACATTGCTACTGGACAGATGAGAGGAAAGCGAAAGGTCATAGTGTTCCCAACGCTGCTACAATAAAGTAGCACCATACAGTCAGTGTTTCCAGAACATGAGTTAGGGGGGGTTGGGATGGGGGAAGTTGGAGAAAAGGAAAAACAGAGTGGGGTGGGGTGGCAATACACACACATATCTGGAATATAGAAGAGGAGGGGAGTGCTAGGGTAGAGGGAGGGGGTGAAGGAGGAGAAATAGGGAGCAAGTGGAGGCTACAGATGGAACATCTAATTTCGAAAATTAGGCAGGATGCTGAACAACACACATGGCAGCTGGGCACATCTAAGTTCGAAAAATAGGCGGGATGGTGAGCAACACACATGGCATCTGGGCACATCTAAGTTCTAAATTAGGCAGGATGGTGAACAACACACACGGCAGCTGGACACATCTAAGTTTGAAATTAGGCAGGATGGTGAACAACACACATGGCAGCTGGGCACATCGGAGTTAGGAGTCACATGAAGAGATGGCCTCAGGGGTGGGACAGTCTCAAGTGTAAAGGAAGGTGATCTATGAAGATAGTTGAGGGACTGACCTTGGAAAGATAAGATGCACAGTGAATCTGTGAGATCTGAACGTGTGGGGCTCATCTCAGCCCCCATGAACTCGTGAGTGTAGCATAGGCCCACAGACCCGGCCAGACAACAGACAGGGAACAGACAGGGGCCTTACATCGCGGGCCTTGGAGGTGGGTCGGCATTCGCCTGCCGGCTTGCCTGATGGTCCAGATGTATCTTCAGGGGACCAATCCCGGGCGAGCAGGCGAGGAACAAAAAAGACAGCTCTGCTGACAGTAAGGATTCAGCCATGTCGGAAGAGGCCTAATGTAGTGGGCAGAGCACTCTCATTCTGGGCTGGAGCCCGAGCACAGCTGCATCCGAGTCCTCCTGAGACTCGGCACCACTACTGCAGGAGAAGCTGCACCCCAGACGATCACATCATTGCCCATCGTGCGCCTGATGATCCGCGCCTGCAATCTGCATTAAATTGCATTCCAGCAACCAGCAAGCGCCCCTGCGCCCTGCCAGTCTCAGACCCCTCGTTTCAACACTGCGCCACGAGGAACGCACCGAAGCTGTGCATCAGCTGTGCACAAAATGGCCGCCTTCAGTCCTGACCGCCATTTGTTTACTCTGGTTGCCTAGCAACCCTCCTACGAGTGCGGCCAAAGGAGGAAAGGCAAACCGGAGGCGGAAGCCGGCCCACCTCGTCCAAGGCCCACAGAAGCTAAGGACCCTTCCTGTCTGCCCCTGTCCGCACCTACGCTATTGCACGGAACACTGCTCCGCTACAAATTCCCCCATGCATCGGCTCGCCAACCTTAGTAAGTCGTCAGCCGCTGATTCCGCCCCCTCACAATCATGTCTAGGCTCCTAAGGCCTACCTGGCACAGATAACCGCAAGACTACTTCGTGGAGGCATCTCATGCGTCGAATCACCCGCCTTGTCGACCTATTGCAACACTAACTAAGGGCCTGTCTGCAGCTGGACTCTTCATAGCAGACCCGGACCTGGGAAGGGCAGGAACCCCCCCCTCTGGCTGATCCATCGAGCAGAGGAATCCCCAAGATTACGCCAATACGATACCCCCATAACCAGAAGCATCTGATATTGCTTCATGCAACCGGAGCTTATGTAAGTAAAGGCAACAATCTTTAAAAGCATTTGTCTCGTATGTGCTCGCAAAATAAATTGGCACATATCCCCTGCAAATATGGCCGCCATCTTTGACTGAGCCCACCAAGAGCACTGCCTGACACCAGCCGACAGCTGATTGCGCCGCACTGCAACTTCCCCGAACTCCCGCGACCGGAGGCTTAGTGACTCCTATTAGTGTATTGCTAACTCGCCCTGTCTCGCACCAAGTCCAGTTTGCTCTTTCAAAATGCAAACCAACAATTAGTCTTCGCACCTGAGCTCCAAATGCCATCTCTTTTTCACACTTATGAGGCATTATAACTACTGGTGACCACTTGTTCCCTGCATATATGCCCAACTGCTAATAGATGCCGACCTGAGTTCGCATCCTAACCTTACTGAGTAATTGAACTTAGCCTATGTGTCCATTGTGACTTGCATCAGTGTATTACCTGCCGGCGCTGGATTATTGAATTTAGCCTATGTGTCCATTGTGATTTGCATCAGTGCATTACCTGCCTGTGCTGGATTATTGAATTTAGTCTATGTGCCCATTGTGATTTGCATCAGTGCATTACCTGCCTGCGCTGGATTATTGAACTCAGCCTATGTGTCCATTGTGATTGCATTAGTGCATTGCCTACCCTTGCTGGATTATTGAATTTAGCCCATGTGCCTAAATGGTTTATTGAACTCTATCTCTGCCCACTCAGCCCCTACCAATATAATGCAGGCTTTCCTTACCACTATGATGTTCCCTTTTTGCATAGTCCCTACTGCCACACCATGCACAAGAGGACAATTCATCAAGGTTGGTGAAGGATTAGCCAGACTAGGTTGTCAACGTCACTTCCCAATCCCCTGCCCTACCCCCTTCCTCCCTTCACACACCCGTTTCCCCACACTATCTTCTCACTCCCACATTACACCTGCCACCATCAAGAATGCAGCAACCTCAGACATCCCGTGCTTCAGTCCCAACCTGCCCACATACAAACACACCCAACCTATTAGCATTAACGATAGGACCACACCCATCCTGGGTATTGAAAGACTCAATTGACTTATGTCTAGAACTAAAACATCCCTACTAGCTGCCTCACTCACCACCACACCCAACACACTGACCAAACTAACCCCACACCCATTAATTTCCAACACAAAAGCCTCCACAACTCACCTCCCAAACACCAAATCAAGACCAAAACCACTGATTTCTCCCCCATCCTAGGTAACACACCACACCCTGCCCCCACCTCCACCCTCAAAAGTGCACTCATCAATGCCCGCTCACTAGGTGCCCATGCCTTATCGAGGACCAACATCTTGATATGCTGGTAGTCACTGAAACTTGGCTTCACCCAGCGGCAGGACCACTACTACCCCTTGCTATTCCCCCGGGATTCAGCATCTTCAGAACAGATAGGACAAACACCCAAGGAGGTGGAGTTGCCATAATAGCCAAAACCACCCTGGAAATCAGAGACTGCCCAATAGAACAGATACAAGGTTATGAACTCCTACTAGTAATGTATACTTCCAACCCCAAAACCACTACCAACTTCCTAGTGGTGTACACATCACCCAATAAAAATACACACCCCGATTTGGAAATCCCGCTACTCCTAACTCCCCTCATCAAGCCTAAAACTAAATACATAGTCCTCGGTGACTTCAACCTAGGATACAATGACCCCCTGGACTCTGATGCATCAACCTTCTATACAGCTATGTCAGAAATGAACTTTGCACAACTGATAGACAAACCCACCCACTCCAAAGGAAGAACCCTGGACTGGCTTCTCACTCTTAACTCTCAAGTCGCCATTGACTCCTCCATCCTCCCAGTTAAATGGTCAGATCACCTTGTAATTAACTTCACAATAGACAATGTTAGTACAGATCACACTACTCCCAGAAAACCATACACCTTTGAAGCCAGAAATATCAAAAAGCTCTCATCTGACAAACTCACTCCAGCCTTGAGTGCTGCTCTTGCCCATACGGTTCTAGGTACCAACAACCCTTCCTATCTAGCAGAACAATACCAACAATGCCTCAACCAAACTATTGATCTACTTGCTCCCATCACCACTAAAACCCGTAGACCTGACAAACAATCCTGTTTTTGGTTTAATGAGGAACTTGTAGCCTTAAGACGCACAAAAAAATCACTTGAACACCTCCATAAGAAAAACAAATACCCCAGAATCAGAATTAGGCTTTGCTGAAGCAAACAAAACATACAAATCAGCTATAATCACCCAAAAAGCCAATGCATTTAACCTCCGTATTACTAATGCGTCCTCAGACAGCAAAGAACTGTTTACCATCCTTAGAGAGCTTGCAAACCCCTGTCAAAACTCAGCACCTACCAACTCTAGTAAAGACTAGTGCACCACTATACAAAATGCCCTCTCATCCAAAATCCTCCTACTGCAAAACAAAATCGATAGTAAAAAAACACTCCTAGATGACAAAACTCCACCCACCATATCAATCACCACATCAAATACCACTACTGGCCCCCCATTTCAATTCACACCAGTTTCTAACCAAGACGTATTTGACACCATAACGAAACTCAAAGCCTCCAACTGTAAAGAAGACCAATTCCCTTCCCACCTAGTGAAACTCTGCGCCCCCACCCTTAGACCTATCATCACCGAATTCGTCAATGCCTCCTTCCTCACAAACACAGTCCCCACCAGTATCAAAAAAAGCTTGGGTGACACCACTTCTAAAAAAACATCCCTGGACCCGTCAATACCCACCAACTACCGACCTATTACAACGGTCCCATTTCTCCTAAAAATAATTTATAAAATAGCCTACTGCCAAATTCAGAACCATCTGGAACACCATCAACTGTTAAGAGACCGTCGGTCCGGATTCCGTCCTAACCATAGCACAGAGACAGCCCTCCTTGATCTGAAGATCCAAATGGATGCCACTAGAGAAGCAGGTAAACTCTGTCTACTAATGCTCCTGGACCTCTCAGCGGCCTTTGATCTGGTTGACCACGATAAACTCTGTAACACTCAATCAAACAATTTCAACCTAGCTCAGAACGCCACCAACTGGATCAAATCATTCTTGGCAGACAGGACCTCCAGAGTATCCATCGGCAAAGAATCAGCAGACCCGGTGCCAGTCCCTGCAGGTGTGCCGCAAGGCTCCTGCCTATCCCCCACTCTGTATAATGCCTATACTAAGCTACTATTCACAGTTTTGGATGCCATGGGTGTCATCTATACTAACTTCGCCGATGACACCCAAATCCTCATTCCACTCTCAGGTAATCACGAACAAGACTCACTCCTGGTCAACCAAATCTACTCAATCATTCAAAACTGGATGACCAATAATAGCCTCTGTCTCAACGATGACAAAACCGAGCTCCTCATAGTAGGCTCCTCCAGCAAAATCGATACCCTTGAGCCCGCTTTCAAATCATTCACCATCGATGGCACCATAATCCCGATTCTTAAACAAGTCAAGACACTTGGCGTTTACTTAGATGCGACACTATCCATGTCTAAACAAGTAAACACATTAGCCTCGTCCACCTCTTACACTTCCAAACTCATCTCCCTTAGCCGCAAATTCCTCTCAGCCAATAACTGCGTTACGCTAGCCAGAGCACTCATACTGTCTAAACTAGACTATTGTAATATCCTTTTCCTTGGCACCTTCAAAGCCAACATAGCCAAACTTCAACTCATGCAGAACAAGGCCCTCAGAGCAGCCCTATGCATAAAAAAATCTGAACATATCTCTAACACCAGAAGAGACCACCACTGGCTCCCTATCCAAGCTAGAATCTTATTTAAAACCTTGAGCATCACTCACAAATGCATGGCCAACAAAGCACCTAAATACCTCAACAACATAGTCATGAAGAAGCTCCAGACCAGACTCCTCAGATCCAAAAAAAACGCATACCTTGAAACCCCCAGATACAAAAGAGAGAAAGCAGGGGGTAGTAGCTTCAAAATACTAGCTCCCAGACATTGGAACGCTCTACCCACCCACATTACGAACGAAACATCCTTCCCAAAATTCAAAAGCTCTTTGAAGACTTGGCTATTCAACAAGTACTAACTGAACCAGAGCACCAATCCGCTCCAATTAACTGTACATAGCTGACTATTTTGTATATTGTTGTATATTATTGACTGCTATTCCTGTGTATTTCTGTGTTCGCATTTAAGATTGCATTCTCCCATTGTCTGTAACTACGCCGTGATACCCCCGGGTCTGGGCGTATAAAAAATGTAATAAAATAAAAAAAATAAAAAATAAAGGTGCAATGGATATCAAATGCACAAAAAGGTGGTCATAGAGCATGAATGATGGAACAGCATAGCTCTATTTGTAGAGGTAGATCCTTTTTTTAAAACAAAAATCTGTGCACACGCTCGGTGCGCACAATGAAGTGTCCCCACAAAAGCCCAGAGGGCTTACCTTAAGATCTTGCAGTGTAGAAGGGATCCCAGGCCTCCAGGCCACAGGATGCAGAAGCTATCCAGCATCAGGAAAGTGAGAAGGGTTGGACTTGCCCCTTTGACCAGACGAGTCGAAATCGCGCCTGTGCCTGTGCTGCTTCTTATGAGAGAAGGAGGAGGAAGAATAGTGGGACTCGGTTTTTACTTTTTTGGATGCTGACGCTCCCTGTGGTTTTCGGGTGTAGGTCCATGGGTGTTTGGGCCCAAGGACTTCGTAGTCGACCTAACCATCAGTTTTGATGGGGGCCTCCCTAGCGCCAGTTTTGCCAAGCATCCCTTTACTGCTTTCAGTTCATCGATTAACAGGAACCACACTGCTCGGTGTCGAGGTCCACTCTCAGACACCACATACGGATATTGTGTGGGTCTGTGAGGGACATTTTCAAGTTGCAGTCCCTGCAGAGTTTGAATTCCAACGACTTGGGCCTCGACAATCTCAAATCGGAAATTTGAGTCGTGTTCCAAACAGCATGCTGAGCGTGCAGAAAAAAGGAACTGAGTTAAGAGGGCACAGTGCATTCCTTAAGCACAACACCCAATGTCACATCCATAATCGAGGAGAGGCATGGTCGAGACACAAGGCAGTCGAGAAACTACGCCGAGCAACACTACACTCCCCCATAGATGCCAACACTCCCGATTTAGGTGGGAGACTCCCGATTCTTTTTGTAAAAAATACTGCTATTTTTCACGTTCTCACGCCTAAAATAATTATTTCCCCAATGCATTCCTATGGGGAAATTGTTATCTCCCGATTTATCTATATAAATATACCTTCCAGGCATGTCAGAATGTTGGCATGTATGCTCCCCTGTCAAAATGTTCTGGGCAGCTGGTCTATCAAGAGAAGAGATCTGCGGGATATTGCAATCAATTGAGCAGAGGAGACAAAGAGCGAGAGAAAGCAAGAGAGAGTGAATGGAAAACTATTATAAAGGTGCGGTGAGCGGTGACAGAAAGAAAGTAGAGACAGTTTTCAGGCAGGAATGGCGTGGAAGAACAGCAAAGAAAGCAATAAGGAGGAAAGAGGGGCTAGTGAGGAAAGGAGTGACAGTAAGTGTAGAGGGGAAAGAGGGAACGTTCCCAGAGCTTCAATCCCAGGCCTAACCACTGAGTGGTGGATAAGGGTATAGATGCAGAGTAAAGATTGGAGGAGAAATCAGCTGATCCAGTACACATCATTGATGAGGATAGAGAAGCCTGTTGATCTCACAGTCTAACAGAAGGTAAAGAGCCTAACACTTTGGCCTGTCAAGATGACCAAAGGTACCAGGGTGGTGGTGCTAGGTATTCCAGATGCCCACTTGAAAGAACGTGACATCCTAACAAGCCAGCCCAGCCAAGAGGCCTCAAAAAAGGCATCTTTTATATACTCCTGAATCCATCCCGTGGGCTTTAGTTTGTGGTGAACAAAGTGAGCGCCAGTAGGGACTGTGAAACTGACCTTGGAGCATAACCTCAAGCATTCTCTAGTCTTTACCCATTGTTATAATAATGGTCAAGGTATGCTTTGCCCCAAATTTTGGTGACCATAGAATTTTGGGGAAGAGTGATCCGAACAGGTGGACTCGGGACTTGCCACACGTTTTAGGCTGGTCATGGTAAGTACACTCTATGGTGATGGAGCACTCATACCATTACACCAGATTATGCAAGGACTCTGCCTTTGAGTTGAGGACAGGCATTGATTGTTGAGCCTTTGGGAGAGAGTAACTGAGTGAGCCTGTCAGTTTCATATTCACACTCCCCCTAGGATGTGAAGGCTGAAAAGCTGAAAACATTGAGTAAACTAGTTAAACCACTGAGGGGGCAAAATAAGAAGAAGCCATATTAGGGGGCTTTTAACTTGTGAGGATAACGCTGTTGGAAGCCCTGGCACACACATGGTAGTATGCAGAGGCACTCTATGATTGGCACGTTTCTCTGTAAAATAGCAATACATCTGGTAAAATAAATAGATATTTGAACACTACTGATAATCTGACTGACGGTAAGTATGGCAAATTAATTTACGATCTTGGGAGAAGATGTATAGTATTATACAGAGGGCCCCTGGAATAAGGCACATCTCCTTCTTATGCACATTCATTTTTCATACCTATTTCTCACCTAGAAGTTTAATTTTAAATTGAACACAGACGCTGTGCTGTTTCACTGTGGATTCAAAAAATGTGAATGAGTTGTCCATATGTCAGTTAATCAGCCAACAA
Organism: Ambystoma mexicanum; assembly: GCF_040938575.1. Taxonomy (NCBI): domain Eukaryota; kingdom Metazoa; phylum Chordata; class Amphibia; order Caudata; family Ambystomatidae; genus Ambystoma; species Ambystoma mexicanum. Next base: position 215,118,672 of record NC_090938.1, read on the forward strand.
AGCAGTAGTGTCCTCCAAATCTGAAATCGTTATCTGGCTTAAAATATAAGAACCTTGTCAAGGTTTTAGAGGATCGCATGTCTACTCTCTGCATGCTTAATACATAGACATACTAGGAACCTGCAATAGCTGTTCTAGATTAGAGTGCACTTGTTAGTATCAACAACCATTTCAGAAGTCTGCTGGATATTTTTGCAGTGACTATTGCTCCCCTAATCCACTGACTTGCCTCTTGAATGGCAGCAGGGGTACATTATTGGCTAACTTGAATAATGATCTAGTTTTTTTTTATCAAAGACTTTATTGATTTCGAAACATAGGAAAACAACATAACAGTGCATGCATCTCTCTGTATATCAGGGCTGGGAGCAAGGGAGCATTTGTAAGATCAACATTTTCAGGAGGGGGTAAGGAAAAGGAGAGAGAAGCAGGTAAAGAACTAAAAAGAACAAAAGACAAGAAAGAAAAGAGAAAAAACGCTTGATAACAGGGACTGCCATCCAGTGGTCCGTCAGACTTTGCCAAAACAGGAGTTACTCGTGGCACAATCAATACATTCCTGGCTCGCTTCATTCGGCGTCATGCAACCCTGTCCAGTCTCAGCGTCTGCCGTGTCGCACCCGACTTCTAGCTGGCGTCTTCCCAGCGGCTCCATATTTTGTTCGCTTTTTGCGGGCAGCCCCTCGCAGCATACACCCGATGTTCCATTTCAGCGCAAATGTCTACATCCGCGACCCATTGGTCATAGTCCGGAGTGCCTTCTGCGCCCCACAGTTGTGCTATGTTCCGCCTGAGCACGGCCATTGCAGTGGAGCAGAGTATCTTTTCATACCGGGACAGATCGGTTTCATTGGAGATCCCCAGAAGGAGATGTTTTGGGCATCTTTCTATTGTCTTGCTTATAACGCTGGATAGTTTGTCACAGCATTTCTGCCAGAGTTGTTGGATATTATTGCATTCCCATAGGATATGGAAGAATGTGCCTTCCTCGCGCTTGCAGCGTAGGCATCGTGCGTCTGTCGTCTTCCCCCAACGGAAAAGGGCCACTCTCGGGTAGTAGACGCGGTGCAGGATCTTCAGTTGAACCAGTCTGAGTCTTGAAGAAATAGTTACCTCGCGCGGGTACATTAGGGCCTCCACCCTGTCCTCCGGCTGGAGCAATCCCACGTCCCGTTCCCATTTGGTCTTCAGGCTGGTTAGTTCTGGTGTCGCAAAGGATGTAATCACATTGTACATGGTGGAGGTGACCTTCCGTTCCACCTGGTCCGATACTATATTGCGCTCAAGGGGGGAGCTTTCCGGTATATTTCGTATATTCTGTTGGTGGGTGCTCCACGCATGTTGCAGTTGCGTGTAGTGGTAACTTTCTGTGGCTGGGAGGGAAAATTCCTCGTGCAATGTTTCAAATGGTACCAGTTTGTCCTCCCGCAGCACAGCCCCAACAGTGGTGATTCCTCGTTGGACCCATTCGGGTCATCTAGGTAACTTTTGTATTTCAGGAAGATGGCAGTTGTTCCATAGGGGTTGGGCCAGTGTCAGTTTCCCATCCCATCCTAGGTGTCGGTGTACCTCTTTCCATATTCTCACAATATGCGTCGCCATATCTGGTTTCGGTGGACGACCCAGGCTTCCGTAGAGATGTTCTAATGGTGCTGTTGTGTTGTGGGGGTTAATTGCTTTGATGTGCAGAAGTGTCCCATCCCCAGGCAAAATGTCATTGACCACCGTCAGCTGGCCGGCCCAGTAGTATGATTGCAGCCTGGGCAGTCCAATCCCTCCTTCCCATATGGACCTCTGGAGAGTGGAGAGAGCAATCCGCGGGTGTGCTCCTCCCCATAGCAGCTTTCGGAGGATGCAGTCGAGCTTATGAAATTCTTGCTGCGGGATATATAGAGGGGCATTTTGCGGGATGTACAAGAATTTGGGGAGGGCAATCATTTTGAATAGTGCAGCTCTACCCAACAGTGTCAATGGCAAAGAGATCCAGTTGCGGGTATCTTCTGCGAATCTTGTTACGAGGGGGGCAAGGTTCAGGGATGTATAGTCTGCAAGTTGCTGCGCGATGCGTATCCCAAGGTATTTGAACTGCTCCGTTTCGATCTGGTAGGGGCCATTCATTAGACTAGCTGCTGGTACACCCCCTACGGGGAATAGGATGGATTTGGCCCAGTTCACTCGTAGGCCGCTGAATGCCCCATATTGCTCCAGTATGCTCGTGACTCTGGAGCAGGAATTGGCTGGGTCCTTCAGATAGATGAGCAGGTCATCAGCATAGAGCGATACTCTATCCTCCCAGGTTGCTGACCAGCGAAAGCCTTCCCAGGTTGGTGTGTTTCTCAGGAGAATTGCCAGGGGTTCTATTGCGATCGCAAAAATCATGGCTGACAGTGGGCAGCCCTGCCTCGTCCCTCTCCCCAGCCCAAATGGATCTGAATTCCATCCATTGATCCTGGTTCTGGCGATTGGACAGTTGTATAGTAGGCGTACCCAGCTCATAAAGCTCCCGCCGAAACCCATACGGTGCATTATGTCCCAGATAGCCTCCCATCTCACTGAGTCGAAGGCCTTTTCGAAGTCAATTGCTAGCAAGGCTAGGGGGCCTTGTATGCTGTCGGCTCTTTCCAGGGCTGTATATAGTCTGTAAAGTTTCTTGCGTGTTGATCTCTTTGGCATGAAGCCACACTGGTCCGGGTGGATCAGAGAGGGGATGACCTGTTGGAGGCGGTCTGCTAGTATTTTTGCTAGTATCTTTGTTTCACTGTTGATAAGTGAAATAGGCCTGTATGAACTGCAGGTTTCAGGGGGTTTGTCCGGTTTGGGTATCGCTATTATCGTTGCTTCACGCAGGTCAGGTGAGAGAATGCCCTTTTCATGTGCATACTGGTACATCCGTAACAGGTGTGGGGCGATCACATTGGTCCCCACCTTCTGCCATAGCTCGATCGGGAAGCCTTTGGGACCTGGGGATTTACCGGTTTGGAGACCGGATATGGTACTTAGGATCTCGTCCTCCGTGATGTCCCTCTCCAGTAGTTCCTGCTGACCGCATTTAAGGTAGGGATGACTATTTCCTCCATGATCGTGGCATCCATTTGGGTCCTGGGTGCCCTATAGAGTTCAGCGTAGTACTCTGCAAAGCCTTGTGTTATGTCTTGGTCCGTTACGCGGGTATTTTGCTCTCCTGTTTCCAGCCACCAGACATGGCTACGCCCCTGCTCTTTCCTTTCCAGCCATGCCAGCATCTTCCCGGCTTTGTCTCCCGTTTCATAGATTCTCGCTCGCATCGCAGTATGTGCATGCCTTGCATTATCCATTGCTGTATTTTGAAGCTTTATTTGTGCTCGAAGCAGTGTGCGATTTGTGTCCGGTGTGTCTTCGCTTATATACTTTTCCTCTGCCTGCTTCACTTGCTGTTCTGCTTCAAGTATTTTGCTAAGATGCTTTCTTTTTTTTGCAGTCGTCCATGATATTAGCTCGCCCCTTAGCACTGACTTGTAGGCCTCCCACAGTGTCTCAGGGTTTGAAGCAGACTGTGTATTAAGCTCAAAATATGTGTTTGTGCTCTCCTGGAGTTTATCCACTAGCTCGGGGTCCCCCAAGTAGTAGTTATTTAGTCGCAAGCTTGGCGGGGGAAGCGGCCTGGATGTTGTAATTTTCAATTCAAGCGGGGAGTGGTCAGATATGGCCCTAGGAAGCAGGTCTATTTCCTGTACCCTGTGTAAGTCAGAGGCCGGGACAAAAAAATAGTCCAGCCTAGATAGGGAAGCATGTGCCCCTGAATGGAAAGAGTATTCCCTAGTGTCTGGGTGGAGTTCTCTCCATGTGTCGCATAGACCCAGTGCATTGGTGAATGTGGCGAGTCGGGTAGTTGCGTTGGGGTTCCTGTTGCGTAAGTGTGAGCGGTCTAAAGTTACGTTCATGACTTCGTTGAAGTCTCCACCCAGAACCATAAGGTTGGAGGTGTCGTTTGTGATCAGCGGGGCAATATCTGTGAGCAGTGGGTCTAGTAGGGTTGGTGGTGCGTAGATGGCTAACAATGCAATAGATTGGTCCCATAGCGTGCCCGTCGCATATACGTATCTGCCACGAGTGTCCTGGAACACTGTGGTAAATTGGAAAGGGAGGTTTTTATGTATCAGGACCATGTCTCCCCTTGATCCCATTGTAAAGCCTGAGTGGAGTGTCAACTTATAGTTTGTGCGTTTGAACAGGGTGCATTCCGTGCCCGCAAGATGGGTCTCAGTCATAAGCACTATGTCTGGTGCCTGTCTGTTACGGAATTGCCGAAACCAGGCGCCGCTTCACTGCGTTGCCGAGGCCATTGACATTCCACGTCATGAGCCGGAGTGTTCGGAGGGCGTTAGTGGTATTGTTATATGATGCCATGTCTGCTTATAGAAGTGGATATGTGTGCTGCTGATGACGACGCATCGCGTCTCGCGAGCTTGTGCCCATAAGTTATGACCGTACTGACTGGCCCTGATATGCTTGGTGTACGATCAGGGGTTAGCACCGCTAAGACTACTGTCTGATGTGTCTATGAGGGTGGGGCCCCTCTAACGTATGGCTGTGAGTCGTCCCCGTGGCCGAAATTTGGAAAGTGTATTGATTCGTATCAGCAGGTACGGTTTGTGATTTATGTTAGGGTGGTTCATTGTGTAATCACTGGCATAATGCTAGGCGTCGCCAGGAGTGGTGTCAGGGGTCATCCATCGCTGTCCTCCGGTAGGTCTTGTTCCGGGGGCAATCGGGGTGCATGTTGTTGGCCGGGGGGTGGTCTGTTGTTTCTTCCCCTGCTGGCTCGGGGAGTTGACCAGTCCCCCTCTATATGTTGTTCCGCCCAGTGCCATGCTTCCTTTGGATCATTGAAGTGGACTGATGTGCCTTTGTGATAAATCTTAAGCTGTGCCGGGAAAAGTAGGCCATATTTGACCCCCAATGTTTGCAGGTGCTTTTTAAGTTGGTGAAAAGACCGCCTCGCTTTCTGCACCTCTCTCGTGTAGTCCGGAAAGAAGGCAATCCTTGAGCCGTTAAAGGTGATCGGGCCTTTGGTCCGTGCCAGTTGCAGTAGGGCGTCTCGGTCCCTGTAATTTAAGAATCTCGCAATTACTGTGCGTGGTGGCGCCCCTGGTGCCGGTCTGCCTGTGGGTACTCTATGTGCCCGTTCTATAGAGAAAAACTTGGAGAAGGAGCTCAGGTCATAAAAGTCTGTTAGCCATTGTTCAAGGAAGAGCTCCATTCAGGCGCTTTCGGCTTTCTCAGGTATGCCAATTATACACACGTTATTGCGTCTTGAGCGACCCTCACCGTTTTCAATTCGGTTTTCCAGCAGTTTGAGTTTCGATGTGACACTTCTGAGCTGGTGTTGCATGTCGCGTACTCCATCTTCTGTAGTCGAGATGCGCTGTTTGGCTTTGCCGGTACGCGCCGTCAGCTTTTGGAGATCATGTCTGAGGAGGGACACGTCCAGGCTTATCCCATCCATTTTATGCTCCATTGACGTGCGGGAATCCGCTATGGCGGCCATGACATCCCTCAGAGAGATTGCGTTATCAGGTTGCCCTTCTTCCAGGGTGACTGGATGGTAGTCGGGGACCTGTGTCGGAGGGATTGTATATTGCTCCATTCTGCTCTGTGTCGGGAGTTTCTTAGTTTTATCTTTCCCCATTCTCTCCGATGCTTCCCAAGGTCACTGCAGTAGTTTAGTGAGGTGCGTTGTGGCCACACACGCTTGATTCGATCGCACAATTGCACCAGAGTACAGATGATCTCAGGTGATGTTTGGCAGCTTCACAGGGCGGTCACTCGATGTCTGTGTTCCATGTACTGCAATGTGTGACCCATTGGAGGGCAGGCACATTCTTTGTTATGTGGGCTGCGGGGCTGCTTATTTTTCCAAAGGCTAGGGTAGCACGCTTTGCGGGGCAACACACGGTTGTTTTGCCTGGCCAACCAGGGCAGTTTTATGCTAGTTTCTTCTTCCCCTCTTTGCTTCTATTGACGGGCTGTTGGTGTGGGCGATGTTCGCACTGGGGTATGTCCCTGCGCCTGCCCAGTTTCGTTGGTTGAGTGACTGACTCTGCCGCCTGCAGCATTGACAAGGTAGCGGCGCATGAAACGATTATTTTATTTATAGTTAGTAGGCAACCGCTCCGCGTTACGAACGCACCATGCACTGGGCTCGGGGGAAGTACGATCCTGCAGAGAGCGCCGCCGTGAACGTGTTATGCCTGAGGCCGCAGTCCGCTCCGTTGCTACACTGCTTCCACCACAGGTACGTACTGTATTCTCCCAAGGTCCGGTGGGGAGCCGCTGGTCTCTCCGGGCATTTGTACTCTACGGGGCTGGTTGGCTTGGTGCACACCGAGTGCGACGCAACTGCTGATTCTTTCTCTTCTTCCTCGTCGCCTGCTAGTGCAACGAAGGCGCGTCTCCTCACCTTCCAACGGCGGCGTCTCCAGCGGTATGCTGTGGTGAGTCTCCCTCGTCCGAGCAGCGGGCTGTGCTGGCTCGCGGTCTCCGACAGCCGTCACTGGTTGTCGACACGTGCCGCCCCACACTTGACAACGCGTGCGGAGGGGTGGAAAGTCAAATTGCAGTCAGGTACGAGTCACCGGTTTCAGCGCCGTCCTCTCGCACCCCGCAGGGGGTGGTTGCAGCTCACTGTATGGCCCGGCCAGGGCCCAGGAGATACGCAGCGGCCATTTTGGTTGCAGCAGCCGTTTCAAAACGTGGCCTCAAACCACAGTCGATGTTTCTCCTCCTCACATATGCATTTTGTCCCCCAAATTCACCAGGATATAGAGCAGATCATCCGCATTCCGTACGTTTGCTTATTCTTGCTCCATCTTGTCGAAATCAGGCAGGATGTTTCAGGATTATGTGGCGGCTCGCGGAGCGGTGCAGATTCACGTCTGCATCGTCTCGTAGCTGGCCACGCCCCCCAATGATCTAGTTTTGACAGATGATCAGCCAGCTCCATGCTCTTAGAGTGATCCAAGTCTCTTCTTTAACCTTGTCTTTCTCTTGTGGAAAACCCTTATGGTAACCCTGAAGTTCTTCAGGAAAGTGGTGGATTTCACAGTTTTGGCAGAACAGAACAACCAGTAAACCAGAAGGTTCAACACCTGCATTTTCTTGTCACAGGAGGGATGGGTGGACATCTGTAGAGAGCAAGGGGAATACAAGGCTAAACGAGATGGACAATTTGTCTGTTCATTAAAAATAGTGGACAGGAGTGGGAGGAAATACAACTAGTGTGAGGAATAATTACCAAAATCCCTGCACTTAAGCATGCACATCCTGATCAGTCTGCAGCCCTATAGGCTACTGTGCCCGTTTGGCCTGGGCTTTAGAGGAGGGTTGGATTAACTCCTACAAGCACTATGGTGTTGCAACTAAACACACAAGAGATACTGCGTTGTCTAAACATTGTCAGTATGGAGTGTTGTGGAAAAACAGGTGTGAGGGTCTAATTTAGGAACCCTAGTGATTAAGTCCAAGTCCAGATGCCTAATTTAGTAAAGACAATTTCAGGGACAATAGGCCTCATTATGAGTTAGAATGGCAGAATGGCAGAATGGCAGAATGGCTGAGCTGGCGCTGTTGAGCACTATCGCCTTGCCTTCAAAACTGCATTTTGCAAGTCACCAAAATAATGGCTGCAATGTCTTTGCCAAGCACATATGGGGCAAGATGGAACATGGAACACACCGAGAAAGGCTGCCAGTGTGTTCCTTATGTGCCCCAAGGAAAACATTGAAAAGCAGCGTTGCTCTGCAGCTAGCTCAAAACCTCCCATCGAAAAAAATAAATATTTAGCATTTAAAATGATGGCACCCTGATGCCTTTTTCTACCGTTTCAGCAGTACACAGTTGGTTGCAGTGAGACGCTGCTATACCCAGCCATATTCAGGTAGTGCTCCAGCCAAAGAAAGCATTTCTCATTGAATGACAGGCTGTGTCAGGCAAGATCTGTGAAATCACCAAGAACTTCAAGCGTATGGACAAATGTGTGACTTTGCAACAAAATATCACAGCTGAACTCTTCAAAAGAAGCCCTATTTCTCTGTGCTTATGTTAGTGTCAGTGGACCTTTGCCTTGAACAGATTGCTGTGCATGAGAAATTGACTAGGGCTGCAAAGAAGGTTTAGAATCTAGATGGAAGAGAAAACCGCATTGGAAGTGACAGCAAAAGGAAATACCCCTACGTCCCGTCCCCTTTACTCCATACTTGTGGGACATCTCTCCGTCCTGTGGGACGGGACCGGAGCACTTTGTAAAAAGCTTCCAAATTTTTCCAAAAATGTGTCCTTCCTCTCTTTCTTACGCGGGGCCCGGCACGCGGTCGTAACCCCGCCCACCTCGGCTCTGCCCTGCGCATCGCCCATCAGTCCTTTTCTCCGCTCGTTCGAGACTGGACGCCCTTGCATCCTCGGAAGATTTTCTTCCTTTTTTCCTCTCTGGCTCTCGCTAGCGATCGTTTACTAGTCTGTCTGTCGTTCAAACTAGACTTTCCTGATTGTTCATCGTGTCACCGTCGTTTCGCGAGGGCGGGTCTCCATCCTCTCTGCTTAGAGTGTTTGGGTCCGGATCAGCGTTGGGACTCCTGTTTTTACTGCGACTCCCTTTCGGGCCGGGCACTTCAACGTCGGTTGGAGCGGTGGGAGGAGGTGTTCCGAGAAACTCCTCTTTCACATTTTCAGACGTTCATCGATGAGAAGAAAAAACACCCGGTAAGTTCTTTTCTTTTCAGAGCACCCCGGCCGGGGGTTACCTTTCCGGGTTCCTCTCGGGCCGGGAGGGGCGTTGATCGCTCTGTCACCGGGGTTCGCCCTGAGGTGCCCGTTGGGCCTAATAATTCTACCAGAGTTTTCTCCGAGGGTCTCCATAAGGGGCCTGTGGATACCAGAGTACGCTCCGAGGCCCTTCCTGTGGGGGCTGTTTCTAGACCCAGTTCTACTGAGTCGTGGGGTACCGGAGCTTGCTCTGAGGCCTCTCTGTCGGCTTCCCTCAAAAGTAAGACCGGGGTGCGCCCCGAGCCCTTGGGTGGGCTTGTCGTTACCGAACGGATGGTCGAGGCCCGCGTAGATAAGGCTGTTACCGGACCTGGGTCCGAGGTCCCTCGTTCAGAGGCTAAAGCTACCAACAGTTCTGAGTGGCCTGACAAGGCCTTGTCGGTGAAAGCGGTTTCCCACCGTTCCCGCTCCTGCGGTGATACCAGACCTGTTGAAGGGGCAAAGAAGCAAAGTTCTTCTTTTACCGGCAGTGCCGAGGTCCTTCCTTCAAAGGCTGAATTGGCAGTTGGTATGTCACAAAAACATTCCAGGCCTCACAGTACCGGCTCTGCCGAGGTTCCTTATGTTAAGGCTAATGTTAAGACCCCTGACCCCTCAGATGAGGACAAAATGGCGCCTGTTCCCGCCACGACCGCAGCGGCCATTTTAGGTGCTACCCCTACAACTACGCCATCGGCCTCAGGTGTAGGGTCTGGTCTCTTGGGTGAACATAGAGTCCCTTGTGCGCATCCTTATCGGCCAGTTTACGATTGGAACGCCCGGATGCCTCTTCCGCACAATGTTTTGTTGCCTGCTGGGTCGGCACCTTTAATTTATGTGGATATGTCGGTGGAGGGGCCTATGTAGCACCCTTCCCCGTTACGTCCCTGGATTTGTCCACCTCATGAGAGGCCTCCTCAGGTTCCGAAACAGTCCCCGACCCCATGAGGGAATATTTCAAAGGGCTTTTCAGGGCGATATGTCCACTAGGGGTGTCACGGTATTAGTTTTATGACGGTACGATAACCTTCTTGCCAAATGACAGCATATCATAGTTATCGCGGTATAGCATGTGGAGTTAACTAATCTTAACAAATATTTTCTAAAAGGTCATAAATTGCCACATTTATCAACGCAAACAAAACCAGGCACACAGGGCCAGAAATGGGCTTTTCAACATTCTTTCCACTGAAATGCCACCCCTTGCTTCCACCAAACACAAACACACATGTGGAGAGGAGGAGGGGGGGGGTGGATCCCTAAGTGGTCATTTAGGCTTTTTGCTCCCCCACTGGTTACTGGTGAAGATGAGCATGTTGCCATCTTGATAATATGCATGCCGCAGATCAATGGAGGCTGATGGTAGTATACGCTTGTGCGCATACACACACATGCACTCTCTCTTTACGTTACAGCCTTTAGCTTACTTGCAGGCCAAAATGTGTTGAGTAATCATGGACACGTTACCCTTTGGTACGGCAGTAGGGAATATCCACAGAGATGAGTGAATTTCACAGTGTGACTTATTATTTGTAAATTCAATTATAGAACCAGGGAAATCCCCCATTGTCATATGTTTAGCAAACATTATCCAGTATAACCTAGGCTGGCTTCCTTTCCACTCCCAACTTAAATTTCACTTCCTTTGTCTTGTCTCTAAATCTCTCCATGACCTTGCCCCTCCATATCTCTCCTCCTCTCATTCCACACACCCTCTCGCTCCCTTCGCTCCGCTAATCTCTTCTTACTTTCTGTTCCCCCCCTCCACCTTGTGCCTCTTCACGTTTCCGCTCCTTTCAGCTCCTTGCCCCTTTACACTGGAACTCCCTGCCTATTTTCATCCGCTCTATCCCCACCTATTCTTCGTTCCGTTCCTCCTTGAAATCACTCCTACTTCATTCCCCCCCGATACCCTATTTTCTTTCTTTCTTTCTTTCTTTCTTTCTTTCTTTCTTTCTTTCTTTCTTTCTTTCTTTCTTTCTTTCTTTCTTTCTTTCTTTCTTTCTTTCTTTCTTTCTCTCTCTCCCTCTATTACCCCATCTCAGCTCTAGCCACTCTCCCTCTTCCTCCCTATGATCTCTCTTCCTATGTAAGTTACTCCCTAATCTCTCTCCCTCATCCTTCCTTCCCTACCCCCCCTTCTCCACCTTCTCACATGCAACTTGTTGGACATGCTGTTTTATGGTCTAATTCATGTTTATTGTTTGCTTCTACTGTTCTATGTTTTGTGTATTCTTGTTGTTAAACTGTAAAGCACCTTGGAGTAAGGCGCTATATAAATAAAAATAAATACAAATATAAATATATAAACCCTGAAGCCACCAAACCAAAGTAAAGCTTTTCCTTCTTGGCACTGTATTTATTATTCCTATTGCTAACATATTGATTTTGTGGCGGGCACGTGTGGTTTATGGGATGGCATTAGAAACTGCTCCAACTGAAACTACTTAGCAGATGGCACATCCAACAGTGCAAGACCAAGACTGCGCAGCACTTGCTTACTGCAGCCTTTACAAATCAGATTGCAAAGCACACTTAACGGTATAAACGGTATACCGGTATAAACAATGTGACGGTTATTATTGTTCAATTAAGTGGTTCACGGTATCTTTAACGGTATACCGTTATACCATTACATCCCTAATGTCCACCTGCACCTACGGCTCCAACCGTTCCTCCGGTGGTCCCGCCGGCGCCTCCCTTGCCTTCGGTGCCTTCCCCGACTCTTCCGCCTTTGCCTCCATGGTCCCCGGTGGACAAGGCAGCGCCTGACACGGCTCAGCAGGATCCTGACCCGTCAGATGACGCCCAAGGCGATCAGGACAACGAGGACCTTCCCCGTTCTATTAGAGCTTTTCATGACCGGGTACTGGACATGATGAGTTTCTTAGATGTCCCGGTGCCCAAGGCACCCGCTCTGCAGGAGGGCGTGCTTTCTGAGGCGTTCACCCTGTCTCCCTTGGAGCGTACCGGCCTGTTCCTGTAGAAGGACGTTCTGGCCGAGGTCCGCAGAGTCTGGGAAAAACCACACTCTGGACTTTTTGTCAATAAGAAAATTGACGCGAGATACGGGCTGCATTCTTCAGAAGAGGTGGCCCTGTCGTCTTGTCCGCCTCCCTCCTCCACAGTGGTGGCTGCGGCCACTTTGCAGTCCAGGTCTGCAGCATCCTCTTGCATGACGGCTACTCAGGTTCTGGGAAAGGAGGACAAGCTCCTAGATTCCCTCGGGAGGAAAATCTTCGCCAACTCGGACTTGCAGCTCAGGCAGGCCAACGCTGAATCGATTTTAGCGGGAGCTAACATGCAGATGTGGAAAGGTCTGTTGGAGTTTGAGGAGTTTATCCCAGTCGAGAAGCTGGAAGACTTCAAAGGTGGCCTATCCGACGCCAGGGTCTTGGCCCAGGATCTCCTGGAGGCTGCGGCTCATCACGTAGACACCTCGGCTCGGGGCCTTATGCTGGGGTTGATACCTCACGGCAGGCGTGGCTGCATGCCACTAAATTTTCAAGAGAAGTGCAGGACAAGGTGTTGGACCTTCCGTTCGATGGTAAGGAGCTCTTTCATTCTACAACAGATTTAGAGCTCACCAAGACGAAGGATAGCACTCAGACAGCTAAGTCATTGTCTGTCCTGCTTAAGGCTCCTTTCAAAACCCAGAGACCGTTGTCACAAAGTCGACCTTCCTCTGACTTTAGGGGCTTCCTCGACCGCAAATCTTGCAGAGTGGATACCCCTGCGGGGAATAAACGCCGTAGGCAACAACGTACGTGGTTTTTCTCCCGCTCCTCAGCCTCCTCCTCAGGTTCAGGTGGCACCGCCACCGATAAACCTACTAAATGAGGGTTTTCCACGCTGGAATGAGACCCCGGTGGGAGGACGCATTGCATCTCATTGGGAGGCATGGCAGACCATCACAGAAGACAGATGGGTCTTGTCAGTCGGTCGGGCGGGCTTCCGCTTACCTCTACGCCCTACCCCACCCCGCAACCCTCCTTTTCAGCTGTCGGGCTCGCCCTACCTCAAAGCCGAAGTTCAGAAACTTCTGGACCTCAGAGCTGTGGAACCCGTTCCCCTTGGGAGCGAGGGGAGGGCTTCTACTCCCGGCTGTTTATGGTGCCCAAACCCAAACAGGCTGGTCTGCGCACCATCCTAGACCTTACCCAGTTCAATCTTTTCCTACCCCAAGAGAAGTTCAAGATGATCATGCCCAGCCATATACGCTCCTCCTTGCAGATGGGCGATTGGCTCAGGATCTACAGGACGCGTACATGCATATCCTGATTTGGAACCCACACAGGAGATATCTCTGCTTCTCTTTGGGAGAGGAGCACTTCCAGTTTCGAGTGCTTCCTTTTGGCCTCAGCTCGGCGCCGCGTGTCTTCACGAAGATGATGCCAGTGATTGCGGCCTATGTACGTCTCCAGGGTATCCATGTGTATCCGTATTTGGACGACTGGCTCTTACACAGCCCTTGTCCGTTGGCAGCAGCGGAAAATCTCCAGTCTCTCCTTCAGCTCCTGTTCCATCTTGGGCTGTCGGTGAACTGGCGGAAATCTTACATGACAATCTTGCAGGACCTGATTTTCCTGGGTTTTTGCTGGAACACGATCGACTGCAGAGTGTACCTGACCGGGGACAGAATGGTGGATCTGTTAGCCACGTGTCAGATGTTTGCGCAGTCAGAGAGCATGTTGGCCTGGTGGTTCCAGCGGCTTCTGGGCCTCATGGCCTCGTGTGTGCTGGCTCTTCCTCTTGCTCGTCTCAAGATGAGACAGACCCAGATGGCTCTTCGGAGTTCCTGGCGTCAGGCTGTGGACCCGGATTCCAAGCGGATAATGATTCCGGATTCCATGAGAGTGGACCTGGAGTGGTGGTCATCTCTCGCAACATGTCGGGGAGCGCAGGGTTTCAGGACCCAGCCCCCACGGTAACGATCACGAGGGACTCCTCCCTTCTGGGGGGGGGGTGCGACATTAGATCTTCTTCAGGTCTTGGACCTCTGGTCGCCTCAGGACAAGCTCCTGCACATAAATCATTTGGAGCTTCTGGCGATTTTTCTGGTGCTCAAGGCGTTCAGACCGCTCATTGCCAACAAGGTGGTGCACATACGCACGGACAATGTGGTGTCAATGTATTACATCAACAAGCAAGGGGGAACGAAGTCTCCCCCCCTCGTGGACCTGTCTATCCAGATATGGGAGTGGGCCGTGCTTCATGGTGTCTGGCTGCTTGCAGTACACATCCCGGGCTAGCTGAATGTCACAGTGGATGCCCTCAGCCAGCGGACAGTGGTCAGCTACGAGTGGGAGTTGAATGGGAGGTCCTCTCATGGATATTCTCGCGTTGGGGCACACCGGAGGTGGACCTCTTCGCTACGGTGGTAAACAAGAAGCTACCTCACTATGCCTCCAGAGGGGGGCTGGGAGCCTCCTCTCGGGGGGATGCTCTCGAGATTCCATGGCACAACATGAGAGCTTACGCCTTCCCGCCTCTGCCTCTAGTCATCGGGCAGTTTGGAAGCTGAAGAACTCTATGAACTGTACGCTTCTACTCATAGCCCCGTGGTGGCCGGCCAGGTTTTGGTTCTCAGAACTTCAAAACCTGTCGGTGTATCCGCCGATCAGGTTACCAGTAACTCCCGATCTTCTTCATCAAGGGGATCAGCAGATGTGGCATCCCTCCCCACAATCGCTCAGCTTGGCGGCATGGTGCCTGAGTTCAAGTATTTAGAGCATCTTAACTTGTCTACGGATAACATGCGTATTATCCAGGCAGCCAGGAAACCCTCGACCAGATCCCAATACAGGAGTAAATGGCTCAGGTTCTGTCATTGGTGTCTGGAGAAGCAATTGGATCCAAGGGTGGCTACGATTGACACGATACTGTCCTTCGTGTCCTCTCTAGCAGAGTCGGGTGTTCACGTTCTGTCATGCAGAATTTACCTTTCAGCGGGTTCCGCTTATCTTTCTACAGACCAATGTTCTTATTCTCTGAGTAACCCAGTGGATAAGAGGCATTTTGCAGGCTTCACACGCCTCTAACCTCCGGTTCGTAGTCCGCATCCGCCGTGGGACCCTTATGTAGTCCTGACGTCGCTGTGCCATAAATCTTTTGAACCAATGGCCACAGTGGACCTCAAGTACCTATCCTGGAAAGTGTCCTTTCTGGTCGCTGTTACGTCAGCGAGGAGAGTGAGTGAGCTCCAGGCCTTGTCAGTGGAGCATCCTTTCTTGGTTTTTCACAAGGACAAGGTAGTCCTGCAGACAAACCCGGCCTTTCTACCGAGGTGGTAACTGAATTCCATCTGAATCAGTCGATCTCCCTACCGGTCTTTTTTTCCGAACCCTGCCTCAGAGGCTGAAAGGGTTCTGCACTGTCTTGATGTCAGAAGAGCTCTTAAGTTCTACCTGGACAGGACTTCCGATCTTAGGAGTTCTTCTCAACTTTTTCTGACCTTCGGTAACCCTCAGGGTAAGCAGGAGTCTAAGGCAACTATTTCTCGGTGGATCGCCGCCTGCATCACAGAGTCTTTCACCGTCTAAGGGCTGAAACCTCCTAAGGGTATTCATGCACACCTGGTGCGGGGCAAGGCAGCTGCGGTTGCTTTTCAGAAATATGTTCCCTGGGAGTCCATCGCTAGGCCAGCTACTTGGGCCTCCCCATCTACTTTTTGTAAGCATTATTGTCTCAACATGAGCTCAAGAGCTGATGCTCAGTTTGGTCAGGCTGTGCTGAAGAACCTGTTTCAGTAAGGGGTATTTCCATCCACCCGTAGTTCCTATAAGGAGTGCTTGGGAATCTCCCACAAGTATGGAGGAAAGGGGACGGGACGCAGGAGTATAACCAGGTTACTCACCGTAGTGACCACCTTACTCCTAGTCCATAGTCCCCTTTCCTCCATACGCCCGCCCACCGTCCCCTCTAATAAGGTTCCTCTGTTATTGCTAATACGTCTCTGACCTGGCGATAGAAAAGGACTGATCGGCGATGCGTGGGGCGGAGCCAAGGTGGGCGGGGTTACGGTCATGTGCCGGGGCCCGCGTAAGAAAGAGAGGAAGGACACATTTTTGGAAAAATGTGGATGCTTTTTACAAAGTGCTCTGGTCCCGTCCCACAGGACGGAGAGATGTCCCACAAGTATGGAGGAAAGGGGACTATGGACCAGGAGTAAGGTGGTCACTACGGTGAGTAACCTGGTTAATTCACCACGTGTAAAAAGGGTTGCTTTTCGCAAACAAGAAAAATGTCTGTTTAAAAAGAGTAAATGTTGAGTTAAGGCCCTGTCCTTGCCTAGAAATGTAAGGGGGGGGGTTGTTTGAAAACATATATAGGAGGTCTTATTTCAACAGCCTTGCTTCTGAGTCAGAAAAAAATAAATAAGTAAATAAATAAGTGCATTTACTGTGGAGCCACAGAACAGGTTTTCCTGCTCTGGCTTCAAAGGACATTGGCTTTCTGAGAACAGGATTTGCCTTCCCCAAAGAGGCCAGCCCCTTGGAAACTATGAATGGACCAAGGGGAAGATTTGCACATGCTCGTCAGACTTTGTGACTGGGCTCTAGCGTGGTACAAAATATTTCTGGGAAACTTAGGTGTGAAGTCCAGGTAACACCTCTCCTCTGCTGCAACTGCCAGGATCAAAGAAATCTTCATGACAGCTTCTGTGCTAGTGGGCTAGGGGATGGCATTTGGCTTAGAGGATTGGAAGACAGCCCCTCTTTGGGGGTAGAGCCGGCCCACTTGGTTCTAAAGACATTTCTTTTTAAAACTTGTATTTTTGTAACCTGAGAACTTAGGAATGTGAAATTTTGACAGTAGGAATGTAGATTTTATGTTTTTAAAATAAGACGATGTAGACCTTTCAGACAGGTTGTGGACTCAGATGCAATGAAAGTTGGATGAAAATATGACCCACATTAATGTGCTTCAGTGTACCGAATTGTAAAATTATAGGTGAACTATTTTCTATGGAAATGGTGAAAGATTGCTAGAATGACTAAATAGCATCACACAGTCTTGGAATTTGGATCAGCATGTGTATTATAAAATATGTAATTTGCCCATATAAGTATCCTGATGATGACATTTGTTAATATGAGTGTTTTGCTCCTTAACCGATTTTGGCAAAAAGTAACTTTGATAGAACAAAGCACGTTGTAAAAACACCCCACAAAACTGAGTCATCTCCTTCAAGCCTA
Organism: Ambystoma mexicanum; assembly: GCF_040938575.1. NCBI lineage: Eukaryota > Metazoa > Chordata > Amphibia > Caudata > Ambystomatidae > Ambystoma > Ambystoma mexicanum. The sequence continues at coordinate 215,135,648 of NC_090938.1, forward strand.
CTCTGCTTCCAGGGAGGCGGCGACATATATTGCCTGACTTATCCAAGTCTTGGGGGTAGATCTAGCCAAAGCCTGCCCCATTGTATAATCCTGTGATGTCACCTGCCTTATAAAAGGGGGAAGCTCACAGAGACAAAGGCCACACTTTTCTGAATTTTCCAGCTTTTGCGTATCCAGACATTTCATTTTCATCCTAAAAGATTCCAGATTACCCTGCCACGGCAGAGCATAGTTGATCCTATCCAGGCAGAACCACCCTTCAGAACTAAACCCCACAACAAAATCCCACTAACTCAAGGAGAAAGGGGGAAGCTGTGGTGCCCTTTTTGAGATTATCCTGTGACCAGACCGGCTTTTTGCCCCACTACCTGCATGCCGCTGTGCCGTGACCGGACCGGCCCAGCTGTTTTCTGTTAGGAGAGCCCTGCTGTGGTGCCGTGACCAGATCCCTTGAGCCCAAAAACCTGGTTGGCTGTCCCAAATCCCAAACTCCAGTGCTGATTGTGAGTATCTCCCCATCCCATAGCAACACACAGTATACCCCAATTTGATACCTTGTCTTGGTTCCACCTTCTAAGTAATCCCATCCATACCATTATAACTTCTTTAAGATAGTCTGAATCCACTGTGTATTCTGTTCCTTGGTTTCCTAGTGCTAGTGCAATTCTTCCACTCATTTCGGTCGTGTGCAAGTCCTTAGTCCTATTTTTGATTAAACTAACTAATTCCCACATAAAGAGCCACACGGCGTGAGGGGTTACACTTGCAAAGTAACCTGTGTCGCGGGCGGCGTCTCTCTTTTCTAGCCATTAAAATATAGTTTTTGTCAGGATTGTTCTTTCCTCTTTAAACCGATTTTCTCTGTCAACCGCTTTCATTTTTAAAACCGAATTTCCTTTCACATTGAAAATCTCACCCAGTTATTCAGCTCGTCACTCTTTTACTTTCATATTATCCCTGTGATGTGCATCTATCACCCAGCCTAAAAACTGCATTCCGATTGTGTCTATTACACCCGTTCTTCAAACCGTTTTGACATTTAAACCTGTAAAAAGAAGAAAATGCAAATTCCATGCATGTGATTTTGGCTGCACTGTGTTCTTACTTCAAAGTTGATTTTTGAACTGTATGCCCTTTGTTGATACCTTGCCTTGTAGTTGCAAGTGTTCTTACATCCCTGATACAGTTAGAAAGCATATTTACCTCATTTATTCAACCTCACATTAAATTAAATATTTAATCATTCCGAGTGCTATTTCTGCAATTGCATTTCGGGTGGTAAGGTCGGATTTTAATTCTGTTTGCTGCCTAGAATCCCCGACTCCTTGCTGCTCCTTTCTATCCACTCGATTAATAAGGGTTTGAGGGAGCATTTCAGGGAGAAATCTTAACTCAGGTGCTATCTACCCGAACGGTAAAATTGCTCCCATTCATCTGTGCTTTGGATATGTTATAGTAGAAGGTCAACCAAGTGTATTTCATCATTTTACATTGTAATTATCACCCCATTGGTGATTGCTGCCCAATATTAAAATTGTGTGATTTTCTGTGAATTTAAAATAAATATTGTATTTCCACCCAATGGCCTGGTTCATGGTCCATTGTGACCCGGGGTATTTGTAAATGGGGGTGTGAGACTGGTTGGGTTCCACCTCAATCCGAATTCTAGGAAATAAAGAAAAAAAGTATCTTAATTGTGCGCTACATAGACTAAGGCAAGAGTCTTGGTTTGGTGTGTGACGCCCGATTGGAATTCTTAACATAGATATAGTAAACGCTTACTAGCAAATACTTAACAATTTTTCTTGCCTTAGGGGATACCCAAAGGTATTACCAGCAGCAAATTGCCCCTCTGCAGCCTGGTTACTTAACGGATTGAACTTGATCTCACTGACCAACCACAACACAACAGGTTCTGTATGTGTTTCGTCTCTTAAAGGAGCTCATCAGGCTATAAGCTATATAGCCCCTTAGCAGGCTTGTAATCAATTCCTCAAGGTAGATTCTTAAAAAACATGTTAGAACGTGTGCATCTCAGTGAGATACACAATTGTACAACGATGAGTTTGCAGCATCATGCATTTCATTGCATTTCACGTAGAAGAGACGAAATGATGAAATGATGAAAACAGAGCGATATACTGTGCAAAAGTAGCAATTATAAAATAGTGCATTTAATGGCGCACCTGACACAATGCACATTTTTTTCACATCCAAACAGATGCAAAGACTTAACGGACAAAGGTCATTCAAAACATGCATATCTTGTCAGATGTATAAAAGGAAAATAGCAGAATTACCCTCAAAAACACATGCAAAGCTCGAAATCAAAGAACATGCTATTCTATATGTCTTTCTTAATTGTAACGTTGTATGGGAACAGTAGGTGATCTGGTGAACAATGCTTTTGAGGACTCAAAATTCTGCAACCCTCAATGAGGAAGAATGATGCCTTCTGTGCACAAAGTGGTTCCACCTTCAGATCTCGATGTTTACACTCGTCAAGTACGCCTCAACCTTTGAGGACATGATATAGACCTTTACATCAGCTGGCAATATTGTGGCAACCCACAACGCTAGCCTCCAGCAACACAATGCAGTCTGACTATGTTCATTAGTCCAAGAGAGGATCAAGGCCCAGATGGGGGGGGGGGGGGGGGGGTGTATATAGCAATTCAGGACAACTTGACTTGAAATGTCTGCAGATCAATTGGCAGTGGCTGGCGGTTAAGTATTAGCCAGGCACCAAAAATCCAGTGAAGAAAGAGGCACTCTCCTTTTGTTTCACAATGTGATACCTTAATTGCCCATTGTTTTCCTATGCAGACCCACGTTTGCTCAAGAATATCTGTTTCTTAGGGAAGAAGTCCATTTCTTTATTGTGGCACTTGCTGCTTACTGTTTGTGCATGCGGCGCCCCTGACCGGTGACAACTGGGTCGTCTCTCTTCGCCATAGGCGTGGAATCGGCAGAAAGACTGCCCTAAGCTATCTTAGTGGAGCCGGTGGTCATACCGGGCAGTGGATGACGCGGAAACTAGGGGAACTCTGGTTGTCACTTTACTCAGGGGGACCTGGAGTGGGGACAGTGGGCTCTATCGGTTGAAGAGAGAGAGGTGGGGGAGGCCAACCACGCGTGCCGTGGTGTGGAGTTTATGGAGCAGAGTTGTAGCACAAAGGCCAATGGGGTGGATTTTAAACTGGCTCCTGTGGTGATGGCTCCCCAGCAGAGAGAAGACCGGAGGGGAATATTGTTACCTCTGTCCAGAGGCCAGATGTTTTATGGAGGAGTCCGCTGGCGTAAGGCTACGTCAGCTGGGGCCTATGAATGAGGCGAGGCAAGGCAGCCTTGGGCAGTATGGATGGTTTCTCGGTCGAATCTTGAGAATCAGATATGCATCCCTAGGTGCCCGTTCCTCAATCGTAGGCCAGGGGGGCTTTCAGGGATGTTCTGGAACATTAACGTTTGGCCTACCTAACGTCTATTTGCTCATAGAGGTACATGCACAGATGTTGATGGCTGGAGAGATGACTCGGATCATGTGAACTAGATGCCTGTCAGGAGCTGAAACCAAGAGCAATAGGAGAGTAGGATATGGGTAAAGGAAGGAGCTTTAATTCTAGGAGGATGGGAAGACCCACGTTGTAGAGGCACAGGGAGGATGAAGACGGGTTCCCTCTCAGTTAAGCTCCTGTTGCCTCTGTTCTTTACTTCAGGCTGGGGTGTGATTCTCTGAAATTCTCTGACTATTGCCCACTGAATATTGTTATTAAGCCATAACACCCTGTTGCTGCCATGGATTTAAAGGTGGACTGCTTTAACCCACGACCAAGTTTCTCCTCTGGTCAGAGGAGGTTGCGTATGGGTAATTCCATTCCCGTTTAAATCTGCGCATGTGCTAAAGATTGCATTGACAAAGGAAACGTATTATGTAGGACACAGTGCTTGTGTAGTTTTGAATTTGTGTAGGGTTGGTTCTGTTTGTATCTAGGCTGCAGGGGAAGGGGGTTTCATTCAATTTTTAACATGTGGGTCAGTTTAGGGACTGGTTCTGAACCGGTGCCATGCGGAGACAATGCCATTTTGTAGTCCGTCTCCCCCTCACACATTTACATAGGGATGTTTAACTCCTGCCGTAAACCCTCTTATTCCCGAAAACCTCTCAATTGAGAGGAATCTAGGAAATCACAGCACGCCTACGATCCCATTTCTATATGCCACTTCATGTCTCACTCATCAACTATCTCCTTACCTAAATCATTATAAGAGCATGCACAGCTCACACCCTATCCTGCCTTTTTCCTCTATGCTCGCTAAATTTGCAAGCTACCCAATCATGCCAGATTCAGCCCCTACCCACAGAATAAATTCTCACTCTAAATATAAACCATCACTTGAAATGTACTTCATGTTACTTTGTCAGTGCCACAGGACATGTGGGTGTTGTGGGTGGATGGATGGGTGTACAGGTATGTGGGTGTGTGTGGATGTGTGGTCATGCATGTGTGTTTGGGGCCACTATTACCAGATATCCAGTTACAAAGTACTTAGTAACACCAATCAGCACCTCCCATTATTGTTACATTCTGGTATGCAAGTCCAAACCTCAGAAGGATGAAGACATGAGTCAGCCCATAGGAGTATCAAACCCTTGTCCATATGATAGCCGTTCCCCCCTGTAGATGTACGTTTACTATATATTAAGGGCCTCATCCAGCGGTAATACCGTAGGGATACCACCAGCACAAATAGCGTTACTACTCAGTCCAGCGCGAAGATCACGTGTAGCGCTACAGCAGTAAGTTCCCATGGGATTGGCTGGCGCTCTAATCGCCGGCTGGAATTGCGCCAGCGGTAATAGTGCCAAAAATGGCCAAAAATGGACGGTAAGGGGACATTTTAACCTTCAGCAAAAAGCAAGAAGGTAAAACTCCCACTTACCACCCGACTCATGATTGGGCCAACCTTTAAATGCAGCAATAATACTGTTACCGCCGCATTTAAGGGCTAAGGCCCAACTCATGATATGGCATAAATTTGTTTTAAAAAATTGATTAGCAGAGTTTGCTAATTAAAATGTTTTTGATTAGCAAACAGACCCATTTGATTAGCAATTTTCTACTAATATTGTTAATGTCACCCGATGTTATTTGTACCCAAGCCATGAAATGGGCAACAATACAGCAGTTTTGCTTATCGCTGAAATAAGACATTTGTGAGAGGAGCCAGGTCTTGCAAATTCTTTAATCTTCAGCTAGACCTGCAGGTTGGATAACTTAATTTCACATGAGAAATGCACTCGAGCCATAGCAACTGAGGACAACAAATGTATAATGCCTTCTGTAGAATGGTGCATGTCACTAAAAACGCACTTTGTTTGGCACACTGCTGCCAAGCAGAGGCCAGCCATGCACAGTGAAACTTGTATTTGACATTTACTGCAAACAAAGTAGATGTTAAATCAAAGTTTCAAACATCTCTTGTAAATGCTCTTGTAAATGCTACTTGCCCTTTATAAAATCTACTCGACTGAGTGGACGAAACGACTTTGTGAGCCATAGATGAGATTCTGTAAAATGTAAAAGGTTAGCTGCATGAATGGACACAAATAAATAGATATGATAAAAAAGGCTCTGAAAACAGTTTGGCAAGCTCTCTCCTGCAGGTGGTTATATATAATACAATCATAAAGCAAAGCAAGCTCTAGAGGCTAACTACAATGTTTGGTGTTTGGTATTGCAGTAGATCTGTAGATGGATCTAGTGATCACTAAATTTGATTAAGCAGTTAGTTTGCTTTGTGTATTTATCATGCAAGAGGATAGAAAGACACTAAACAGAGTGGATTGCGCAGCAGGCAGAGACCTAGTCAAACTAGGTGGACTATTGTAGTTTGTGGTCATCGCTCTTTCAGGGTACCTGGTATAACGCAACAGGGTGATAATATAGAATGTCGAGGAGTATGCGTACGATCATGGGTTGAACACTAGTTGCAAGATGTATGCAACCTGCTGGTTACAGAACTAGGTTTGCCATCAAAAGCATTTGATCATGTGATAATGTACATTTTCAAACGTTCACTATGATGCATCTTCCCCAACAAAATGAAATATAGTTGAGACTATGAAATTCAGATACACTAACCTAAACTTTACTGTAAAGCATGGATCGATGCAAGGTTTTACAGTCTCAATACTGTAATTATGTATTATTTTAACAACTTACATTTAAGAATGGAATTTCATGACTCTTTAAAAGATATAAGGTTGACACATACTTGTCTTTGCCACACAGGATATAAAAATATCAATAAAATTATCATCCCGATTACTTCTGTTTGCAATAATTTGAAAAAGAAATTCTTGCACTCCTACGCATGCATTTGGCACTTAAGAGTGGATGGAGGAGAGGATTACTTCTGCACTTTCCCTCCATTAGCACTTGAAGTGAACAGAGAAAAGAGGGAGAAGAGAGCACCGACTGCAAGAGAGGAATGCAGGGCAAGCTGTGCTTTTGTTGAAGAGGGCAATTAAAAAGCTAAGTGTTCATTTGATTAGCAAAAATATATAATTGCATAGCAAATTGCCATGCGACACTGTTTATATTATGCCTAGCATGATGAGGCCCTAAGTGTTGTATGGCTGCAATATATGGACTACAATTGCTTGTCTGCCCATATAGGTTTTTGAGAAGATGATAATTATACCAGGTTTGCCAATCTTTGTTTTACTTGACACTTAAGCGATGTCACAGTCCTAAATGTGATGGTACAAGGGTTGCCACTACCCTGCATTTTTTAGCAGAGACACGCTAAAGGTGTATACTATACTTCAACTGATGTGTATATCAATACCAATGCAAGGAATACGAATAAGCATATTACACGGTCATAACCTGCCACAAAAAAAGCTCCTCTAATTTGAACAGACACAAGGTCTTTCTCATGTAATCAACCGTTGCATTTAGCCATAACACTGCACTGAAAAGCGGCATGTTCATTATACGCCCAACGCCTGCTGCTCTCTTAGCACATTGGCTGGTCTCCATTCCTGCTCCCACCTAAGCGTACTATTTAATTTGAATGTAGGTGGATTGTAATACTGCAATTGTTTTGAATATAGGTGGATTTTAATACTGGAATTGTTTTAAATCTAGGTGGATTTTAATACTGCAATTGTTTTGAATCTAAGTTGATTTTAATACTGTATTGCTTTGAACCTAAGTGGATTTTGATGCAGGAACTGTTTTGATCCTAGGGGTATTTTAACACTGCAACAGTCTTGAATCTAGGTGCATTTTAATACTGTGATCATGCCTAGCCACTGTTCCAAGGCCAGATGTGCTCTTTGGCGCACCAGAAACCAGACTGCATCCATGCATCCTCTTCCCCCTCCCTCCTTTCCATCCCTGCCTTCCCTTCAAGCCCTTTCAACACTCAATCCCGCATCTTCACCTCCTCTCTCCTCCCCAGAACCCCGTTCACTCTCTACCACCTCCCATAGTCCATCCCTCACCCGGCCTTCCCATCTCTATGCGCAGTCTGCACAGCCCGTGCATCCCTAGCAAAGTCTCCCAACTCAGCAGCCCCGCCAACACTCACACCTACATACAGGCACTATCACACTGCTCAAAACCCACTAACCTGGCATCCCCCTTTTCTCCCTCCAAGAACTCATGCCACCCGGATCTCCTATACTCCAACTCCTCCCACCCTTTTCCTAACCCTATCTATCCACTCTTCTCCTCTTTGCCCCTGCCACTCCTGCAAACTCCAAGCCCCTCATAGCTTCTTTTGCACTCGTGCCTGTCCCAGTCCACCTCAGCATCTACTTCCCCCGAGCCACAGTAACACTCCTCCCTTGCTATCCCCTCCTCTTACCCCTGATCACCCCTCCACTTCCACTGTGCACACCCAAGCCCAAATGTCCTCCCTGTTTAAACCCCCTTAGACGCCCGCCTCTCCAGCATACTCTCCTCACTCACCTAGACACCCCACCCTGCCCCCAGCTCCCACACTGCTGCTCTCCCCACCCCCTCTCATGCATACTAATCAATGCCAGATCCATTGCCAAAAGCAAACACATTACATTCGATTTGATCGCTTCCAAAAACCCAGACACCATCTTCATTACTGAAACATGGTTCTCTGGTGACTTCCTTCCCACCGCACACAAGGCATTACCCTTTGGAAACTCCCTGGTCGTACACATAGATCCAGCAGAGCTGGTGGCTAGCCATCCTCCACATACTACACCTCACAGTCCTACACATTGAGACTCAACCCTGTAACGCTTACTGCAAATCTCGGCTAGTTAAATTCCAACTTTCGCCCGCCATGACCCACAGTTTCCTACTGCTTTAAAGACCCCCTAGCTATAATCGAATTTTCACAGACCCCCCTTAGTGACTCCCTTGCGGGCATCCTGATCTCTCACCCTTTGCTTGCTGTGCTAAGAGACAACAACATCTGGTTTGATACCCCGTCCAAACCCATAACCCATCTGCTCATCGACAATTTGGAAGCCCTCCGCATGACCCAACTGCTATCAGGACCCATCAACACAGCAGGGCACAACCTTGACACAGTATTCAGATCCACTGACCTGATCTCCCCACCCTCTAACTGCCCCCTAGTATGGACAGATCACTCTGCCATCTTCTTCTCTCTGATAACCCCCTATCCCCTACAACCACGCCCTGTCTCCCAGGTGGTCCCTCAGGGTGCTTCCCTCTCCCCCTCCTATTCAAACTCTACCTAAGCCCCCTCCCTGCACTCTTCCACTCCCACAACTTGACCTTCTACAACTACGCCAATGACACGCAGATCATTTTCAAGATTCCTAGTTCCTCTGCCTTGCCCCACCCAGACCTCGCCATTGCCTCACGGATATTGACCATTAGATGATGCGAACCACCTCCCGCCCCTCGATCCTGGCAAAACTGAAATCCTGATTGACGGCAAGACAGCCCTTCTCCTCCACCCAACCCCTGGCTGCCCTCCCTAGGCACCCCCCCCCCACATCATCCAACTCAGTAAGGAACCTGGGATGCACCCTCAACTCGGACCTTACACTCTCTTGCCAAATCAACGCCGTTTCCAGATCTTGCCACTTTCACCTATGCATTCTCAGACAAATCCTACCCTCTCTCTCCTAACCTCACAGAATCTCTGCAATCCAGGCCATCATCCTCTCACGGCTATATTACGCAAACTCCCTCTACCTGAATTCCTCCAAAACAAATTCTCTCGCTACCAACCCAACAGAATACTCATATTTGGCTCGGGAAAACCTTCCTGTGGTCTCTCCTTTTAATTTCAGCAGCCTTTTCTGTCCAAGCACCCACAATCTGGAACTCCCTCCCTTTCAACCTCTGCTTCCTAGAGGACCACTGCGCCTTCAGAAAGTCCCTTAAAACATGACTCTTCCCTCCTGCAACCCAACTTCACCATCCCGTTCATGCCTACACAAAGATTCCATAGGTCAGGACATCCATAACCGCCTGCACAGGTCAATTCTAGTGCGTGACTGGAGGACACCCGCTTCAGTGACCTGCCCAGGGCCTGTCCAATCACCCACACTCTGGAACTCCCTCCCTTCCAACCTCTGCCTTCTAGAGAACCTCCTCGCCTACAGGAATGCCCTTAAAACTTGGCCTTTCCCTCCTGCAACCTGACTTGAAGCTCCCATTCATGCCTACACAAAGATACATAAGCCAGGACTCCATAACCACCCATCCAGGTCGATTCTGGTTCATGACTGGAGGACTACTGCTTCGGTGACCTGCCCAGGGCAGTCTATCCGAGCAGACAGCTCATAGGTCAGCGCCTTGGTCCCGAAGTCGAGTCTCATGATCAGAGAACACTCGGCCTTGGTGGCTCTAACAGAACGCTCCTGCCTGTGCGACCAGCCAAGATGGGGGAGGTTATCAGCAACAGCTCCCATCTGTAGCTTGTGCTTTTTGCCCATGGGAGACCCCATTCAGGCACCAAAATCAATCAACAGCAACTGCCAAGGAAAAGACAATGCCCAAACTCTCATTGTCAGTGGCAGCATGCAGCCAGGCGACCGTTAAGGTGCAGACACCGCGTTCTTTCAAGTTGATCATCATAGTGCAACCAGTGTATCAACACTATGTGAGTGCAGAATGCAGCCAGGCTCAAATCTAGGTGAATGAAGCATACAGCCAGTGTATTCTAGGTGCCTGTGTAAACTAGTCTTCACTTTATTCCAGGTTCTTGCAGAATGCAGCCATTTTATTAATTCTAGGGGAACTTAGATGTAGCCATTGCACTGAATGTAGGTGACCGCAAAATAGTCTCTATGGAATCCATGCTAAATGAAGAATCTAGCATGGATGCTAAATCTAAGTGAACTAAAGAATGTTAGTCACGGTTTGAGTGCCGACAGTTTGTTGAATCCAGAAGAATATTGATGAATCTTTGCACTAAATCTAGGAGCAGGAAGAATGTCGCCTCTATATTAAAGCAAGTTGACTTGGGGGTCGATTCATGGAGCAAACGTGCGCCGCAAATCCCAGCGTAAGCAGGCGCAAGGTGGCGCAAGCGTGAGAAACCCAGCGCACGTGCACGTGTGCGATTCAAGGAAGACGCTGCGCGTGTTTCCCGCTGTCCGTGCGCCAAATCCTGCCATGGCGCATGTGGGCACACACGGCGTGTGCTACGCGCACAGCAAAAGCGTACATAGCGCGGCGCACACAACCAAAGTGTGCGTAACAGTGGGCGTAACACGTGGAATGGGGAATAACGCGTGAAAAAGAAGGCGTAACTGGGGAAGTACTGCAGGGAACTACACGGAACGCCCACACGCACGCGAACAACCTGTATTCATGGATTTGAATACGGGAAACCCGCACACCGCAAAAGACGCACACAGGCGTCAACTTGTCCGCCACACGAAGGCAGGCGGAAGCGTCCCCGCGCACAGTATAAAAGTGCGCGCAAACAACAAACACGTATATACAGCTACGATGAATGCCCCATTTGTCGCAGCACTGATCGTGGGACACCGCAGGAGGAGGAGAATCGCCAGGGCACGCATTTTCGCACCACGGACAAGCCTTTTTGGGATGCCTGACGACCAGGTCTACGGCAGGTGTAGGTTTCCACCCCATATCATCCTAGACCTGGTCAGGGAGTGGGAAGATGACCTTACATCCCCCAACCTTTGCTCCCAAGCATTGAGCCCCTTGGAGAAGGTGCTCAATGTCCTGCATTTTTTGGCCACTGGATCATTTCAGCAGACTACTGCCATAGTGGGGGGGTCTCACAGGCCACTCAGTCACGCTGCCTACACCAGGTACTGGCAATCATGACAGCACGCCCCTCAGTCCGCAGGTACATATACATGCCCAGAACACCCGCAGAAAGGCAGGCCGTTGTCCTGGATTTTTTCAGGGTGGTACACTTCCCCAAAGTGCTTGGTGCCATAGATTGCACCCATGTGGCCCTACGTCCACCTAGGGCCACTGAGCACATCTACGGAAACCGCAAGCACTGGCATTCCATCAATGTACAGGTTGTATGCGATGCAAAGGGAATCATCACCTCTGTCTATGCAAACTACCCTGGCTCCACCCATGACAGTTTCATATACAGAATGTCTGCCCTGAGCCGGGCCCTGGAAGCTGGGCAGCATGGCGACACATGGCTCCTAGATGAGTACAAATGCCCTTGCACATGCATGCCTGTCACACACACACAAATACACAAACCCCAATAATCACAACCATTTACACCTCCCCAGGGGACAGTGCCTACCCTCTGAGCAACCACATGATGATGCCAATCCGGAACCCCACCACACCACCCCAGGTAAGATACAACGCCGCCCATATTGCAACCAGGGCCATAGTGGAGCGCACATTCAGAGTGCTCAAGTCACGTTTCCGCTCCCTTGACCGCTCTGGCGGGCAGCTACTCTATGCACCCTGAGTAGTGTGCAGGATCATTGTGGCAGCATGTGTCCTGCACAATGTTGCAACACGGCAGGGCGTACCGGTGGACATGGTGGTGCCCCCACATCCCCAACCACAGGCACAGGCGCTGCCCATAGGAGGGGACAGGGCACGTGGCGAGGAAGCCCGGACCCAGCTTGTGGCCACATTTTTCACCTAAACTCCCACCCCTGCGGAGTGCACACAGGCCTGGCACATACCAGGTGACAATCCATGATGACAAAGAGACAGTCAACTGTCACAACCCTACCACCCTGAGATAGTTGCCATGGAAGTGCCACATTGTCTGCATCCCTAGCTACTTAAACACAAGCTATCCTGTGTGACCAAAAGGCACACATATGACATGACATGATATGGCATTTGTAACGTGCCTATACACAAGTATTTCAAGGTGCGATGAGGCAGGGAGGGGGGAACAATGGAAGACAGACAACGATACTACTAGGCCAGGTGTCATTTAGATTGTGCAAGTGCAGGGGTAGGGGGAAGGGAAAAGTGCAAGGGGAAGGGGAGGGGGGGAGTGCAGTACAGGGTAAGTAGACTAAAAAACAAATAAATAGGTCAGCTGGTGGCAACTGCAAAGGTAAGTGCAGACAAGTGCTGGGAAGGGGGGGCTGTAGGTATAGAGATACAGTCCCGCAGTGCAGGGGTTGCCAGGGAGGCAGTGCAAGTGGAGAGTGGCTGGGCCAGGGACCGAGGTCGGTGAGAGTGGCCCAGTTGCAGATCCAGTGAAGAATTTTGCAAGGGAGAGGCAGAGAGAAAGCAGAAGCAAAGAGGAAGGTCTTGAGGTGCTTCCGGAACCGGAGATGGTTCTCCTCAAGTTCCAGTGAGGCAGGAAGGCTGTTCCAGAGGGAGGCCCTTGCCGCGGAGAGAGATCTACCCCCAGCTAGTTGCTTTGAGAAGCGGATGACCCTGACATGCAAGGTGTGAATCACACACACCTGCAAAACAGGCCATGGCCATCACTGTTATGTCACTCAAACCCTCCCAAACCACAACATGACATGGCAAGCAATACCCATACACCAACACAGTACCAATAAGGTACACATTGCCATGTCAAAAATGTACAGTGGCATCAGACAATGATGCCTGACATGGAATCAGATGAAATGACTGACCAACAACCTCCCACCCAAAATAAGTCATTTCCAAATGCATTACAAGAGTTGTAGACGTAACATAACAATGAATGCCTGTCTACATGCACATTGTGCATTGCAAAATCAACACTGCAGCTTCTGTGTGCTGTGTCCAACTCCTGCAACACACTGCTCAGCGCACAGCACAGTGAACAGCCATTGTGTGTGATGCACACCCTGAGCATCACATCTAAGCGACAGACCACATCAAAAAGCAAATTAGGCATGTACAGGGTCCATAATTGGTCACAGAACATGTGCTGCAGGGACACAGTGGGCACCAGAAGGCAGACAGAGTGTACACGTGGATATGCAAGGGTGGTTGTACATGTAGTACATCATAGTGCAAGTGTGTGGGTCAGTAAGGACATGCACTCAACATATGCATGTGCAATCAAGTGACCATCAGTGTCCTCTACACATCACATGTGAACATTCACCATGTGTACACCCCAGCATATCAAACCACAACTATCCCCTCACACCTGAAAGGTAAAGACAACACATGAACAGGCATTGATCAGCAGAACACAACATGTACATAGGATACCACCATTACAATGTCAGGGTTCCCATCACACTGCAGGGCAAGGCAACTATCAACAACAAACCCCCCACCCCCACCTCACAAATGACCATGACCCACTGAACAACTGCACCTGGGTGATGGAGCCTTCAACCCTCAATTTCACCTGGCCACAGGATCACCCTTCCCCTTCGTCACCATCTCCCACCTTGTGTGTAAAAAGGTGCCTGCACCCTCAGAGTCCACCCTCATTTGCAAAATCACAAAATCCAAGCCAGAAAAACGAACCAGAACACCCTCCAGTAGATGACGTGACGTAGCAGTACCTCACAAAGGCCAAGTACTACCACAATGATGTAACAACCAAGGTAGCACAGTAAAACAATGTCACAACAGGATGTGAACCATGTGTGGTACATAACATAGAATGATGCACCATGAACGGATGTGTACTGCCACAGGTCCAGTGTACAGGCGTGGGAGTGTCACGAAACAACCACCCCCACCGTGTCCCGGGTGCCTGCAAGGTCAAACTCAAACAGGCCTCTGAGACCCTGGTGGGGAAGGAGGGTCAGGGATATGCAGTCGGGACAGGTGTTGGCATACTGGATAACTGGAATGAGTGGCAGGAGAGGGGAGGAGGAATGACACATGAAAGTAGGGAATGCACGAAAATGTACTACCTGCATGAACACATACACAATCCGAACAAACTTGGACATCATTGTCATGGCCTTCTGTAGTCCAGGCTTAGGAGTGGCACGAACCAACCACCCCCTCTAGGGTTTTGGCGCCTGCAAGTTTGGGGTTTACACAGGCATCCGCAACCCCAGCGGGGAAAGAGGGTTAGGGAACATTGCTTGGATAGGTACGGGAAGCAGGAACACTAGGTAGAGGGTACAGGGTTAAAAATTGGATAGGACTCCGGGAAATTAGGGGAAAACAAACATACCAAATTGAATTACACATTCATCGATGCATTAGTGCACCCCCCCCAGCAAGCCTATGCAGAGCAGTTTGAAAGAAAAACAACAAGACACTTAGCTCTGGTTTTGGGTGCTGGCCTCCTGCCTGCGCACTCTCAGGTCCGGTTACAGGAGCACTGCAATGCTGCAAAGAGAGCCACAGTTAATAATCTGTATGTGCCCATTACACAAAAACACACCACCAAACATGCCCCATAGCAACAAACTACTCTACAAACAGACAATCTGGTGTAGATGCTTCATACCCATATATAACATTACCCCTGTGATGGGTCATACACAGCAATGCAGTAAGTCAGCCGCCAGTGGGTGCGTGGCAAATGGAACACCAATCTGTCACAATTCACACAACATGCAATGTTCCCTGAGTAAGCAGACATACCCATATAGCAAGGCATGACTTCAGAACAAGTCGTGTTCCACCATGACCAAAACAAAGTTGGCAGTGCATGTATCAAAATGTACATGGAAATGAAATGCACTGCACCCGAGTATGTCCCTTGCTGTATGTCCCTGTGAGCTGCCCCTTTCCATGTCTCGGAAGGCTACATGGTTGATACAAGTGCCTCAATGGACCTTGGTGTACCGGAGGGTACGTGCCACTGCCCCTGCAGGTGTCCCAGACAACCTTACAATCAACAGCCATCAGTCCACCAACACATCTGAGCTGCATTGTGTGCTTCAACACCAATATTCGTCCAAGCTCACCCTCAGTGCTGTGACTAAGCCTGCATGTGCAACTCGCCTGGTGCAAGCTTTGCTGTGTCGTGGCCCCCCTGTGCTGCTCACCTTGCCTGGAGTTCCTTGGAACACGTCAGCAGTTCTAGGATGTAGGTCTGCAATCCCTGTGCCTCTGCTTGTGCACACATGTGCATGTGGGCACCAACAAACGTGTCCAGAATTCAGACTTCCAATGGGCCATGTCTGCTGGCAAAGGTGCTCTGGAGGCTCATCCCCCTGCAGAAAGGGCATGAAACACATGATTAATGCTTTAAAGTCATCTGTGTGTGTCTCTTCAGGCATCTCATTACTGGACCATGTCAGAGACTTACATCAGAAATCACACCATCAGTCCCTCTTTCACATCCAAAGTGTGGAACACACTATCTACGGCATGAATTGCAACAAGCACGTGTACAGTAAAGATAAGAAACATACTACCCAATGCATAGCAATGAATGTACACATTAATCATGAAACACCCCATCTAGCAAAAGCTGAACAGTGGACAATAACACCGCAATCATCCCCACTAGGCGTGTCAACAAGTCACACAGCACCAGACATGCCACAGATATGACAGTCCAAAACCCTTGTGTAATAGGTTGTCACACCGAACCATCCTTGCAAGCCCATGGATAAGGGAGACAGGAGTGGCATATGTGAGTCAAGGACCCCAAGCAGCAAACACATACACAAGACAAGCCTGAAGGGCCCAGCTGGAACAGACAGTGGATGCCTTCAAAAGCCACAAAGCACCGCACCGTCACATGAAAGCACAATAGACAAGCAATTTTAAACTATATTAACTAATTACATTAACTATGAAAAACCTACATTACCTAATTAAACTAACTATCAAACAGAAACTTTACTAACTAAACTAAAAGAAAAATCAAAAATGGCCACATACGACCCGGGGGGAGGGGAGACACCCAGGAGGGGGGATGTACAGGGTGCTGCTCAACACTCACATGCGATGATGCTGAGCCAAAAAAAAAACCTCCATGGGCTCAACGCCTGCACAGCCCGACCTATGTGGGAAATAGATGGTCGTCCGAGTCTGGCTCATCCTGGAAAGGAGGACGTGGCACAGTAGCCTGGCCACGCCTAGCCGCAGCTTGCCCCTCGTCGGCAGCAAGTCTGCCGGACGGATGAGCCTGGTTCTGTGTGGCGATGTGACGTAGGTCTGCATGCAGAACCTCACGTGATACACGTGCTTCCTCTTGCAAGGTAGCACGTGTAACACGGTGTTCCTCCTGCAAGGCCTGGCTGGACAACCGCTGCACCTCCCGGCAAGCCTGTAGCTCAGCCGAGATGGTAGGCTCAAGCTGTGCAAACCTCTCCTCTGCCCGCTGCCTCTGGGACATCATAAGGACACCCAGAGTGGATTTGAGGGAAGCATACTCCTCCCTCAGGGCATCCATGTGCGCCGCTGCGTGAGCAGCAATTGCTTGACGCAGAGACGACATTTCAGCCTGGCGTGCCCTGTCTGAGGCCGCCATGCCCAGCCTGAGCGAGCGGGCCGTGGACCGTGCCGCCTGCTGCTGGAGAAGCACCTGCCTAGCAGGGGGGAGCACAGATCGGGCCACACGCTCCATGCTCTCAGCGATGTTCTCCATTGCTGCCCCCTGCCGTTCTGAATTGGCAGTCATGTCTTGCCCCCACTGAGTATACTGCGGTTGCGCGCGGCGACTGCGTTGCCGGGCTTGACCCCTGCGGGACCCAAGGACCGGGGGTCCTCGCAGTGTTGGCACCGCCTGCGGCTGCACGACTACATGCCCCCATCGACGTGATGTCCCAGGCACATCAGTGACTGGTGTGGAGGGTGACCCTGCGTCCCGATCCATCACAGGCAGAGGAACCAAGACTGTCTGATCCCACAGTGCAGGTGTCGCAGACAGAGGAGTGTCCACATCAGAATCACTCACCCCTGACACATGGACTTGATGCTCATCCAACTCAACATGGACGTCAGAGTCGTCATCAAGGCTGGACTCATAGGCAGCCAGAGACAAGATGGACTGTAGCACTTGGGGGTTTTCGTGGCCTACCACCCCACGACCCCCACTTTTGCCGGGTTGATGTAGTGGTAACAACCCTGTGTCTGGCATGACAACACCATCCTCCGCCTCCATTGCGTCATCACCTGAAAAATAGAGAGAAAAAAGGTCACTTCACATGTCAGAAGCACACAACACACACACACACCGACAACAAACGCATCAGGCAGACATGTGACACACAACATATAACCTGGCATGCATGCTGGGTCAACTTTGAATTGCTTCTGTGATCAGACCTGTTGAAAGGTGGCAGTTTCCATGGAAGTGGGTCTATACAGTGCAGAAAATGTGTACGCCACTCACTACCTACATGTACAAGGACTCCATGGTGTGTGCCAGGAAATGTGAAGGCAGTGCAAGGTCAAATTCAGGCATCACGTGCATTGTGCATTCAATGTGTACCATAACTAGAAGCCAAGCACCCCTCCACCCCAGTACAAAAGCAGGGATGCCTAGCATGGTATCAAAAGGCTGACCAAACACCTGTGTATTGACAGGCAGTGTTGACTGGCATCAACAGCTTAATGTGATTCAAGTGACAACACTGCAAATGATGATGGGACAGTAAGCAGGACACGTGTGAATAAGACACAACAACAGTTGGACAGAGTCATTGGCCATTGAACAGGCTGAGGCCTGTGAGCCACACAGATTGTCAGACCCTAAACATGTGTGCAACGCAGTACTGGCCACAGTTGACATGGGAAGGCTGATGAGATGCCATGCAATGTATGTCACCCAGGACTTGTATTACAGTGATCATCCAGTCAAGGACACATAGGGGCATGCGTGCAATGCACATGGAGCATGAATGGGCACTCATGTCCCTGTGGGACATCTGACCTATGCACAGTGCAAGTGAGATACCCTGCATCAAGTACTAAGGCTGTACCACACGGCATATGTCTGGCAGATTGTACGCTGGAAGTTAGCATCTACACAGGACGCATGAACAGGAAAGTACACATTGGCAAGATTGAAGCAGACCAGTGCAAAGGTGGAACTGGGATGCAGATTGGCAGAGGAGGGGCAAGGGAACATGCCTACATGGAGTCCCCGCATGCAGGCAGAGGAGACATGCACGTCAGTCATGCAATGACATTGTGCCTGGGCTGAGAGGAAGGTCACCCCACGCCACATGCAGAAGGGCCAGTGAGCTGGAACATGGACCGGAGGGGCATACTTGTAACCAGCATGTCAGTAGGGTGCAATAGTGGTGATGCGGACAGTCCCCGTCTGCTCCACATGTCCACCATCCAGCAGAGCAGACATGCATCACGGAAGCATTGCATTACTTACACATCAGAACCATGTACACGTCACATGTAGTGGCAATCATGCACAACACATCCCACAAGTGAAACACACACGTCCTCAACAAACACGCATCAACACTCACTGGACTGGGCATCAAAGTCCAGCATCTCTCCCACTCTTTCGACCAATTCAGGTGGTATGAACTCCGCAACGAGTGCCTCATGCGGAGTGAGCTCTTCCTCCTCTGGTGCAGGCCCACCGCCAGTCACCAGAGTCAAGTTATAATTAGAGGCACGCTTAGCCTTAGTGATGCGTTTGATGTCATTCCAACGCTTTTTGCACTATTGCGCCGTGCGCACCTCATGGCCGAATGAACCGACATGTTCCGCAACATGCTTCCAGTGGGTGTCACGTTGGGCAGCCGTAGTCTGACTACTGGCACCCACTAGCATGTCACGGCTGTGGCCCTGCACGTAGCCCACGAGGAAGTCCAGTTCCTGCTTGCAGAAAGGCTTCTTCCTCGACGTGCAGGAGGTCGTGGCTGTGTGTGGGGTCCCAACCTTTGCTGCAGTTGCAACCTTCCTCCTCTTGGACTGTGGCGCAGACCCTGGCTGGCTAATGCCGCCCTGACCAGTATGGCCAGTGGGTTCGATGGATTGAGCCAAGGGAGTGGCAGGTGGAGGGACGACCAAAGGCCTGACTTGTGTCAGTGGCATCTGGGTGCCCTCTAATGGACCCTGCGCAGCAACATCAGCTGTGGCAGGGTCATTGACCGCAACGGTCCTGGTTGGCAGACTCACAACCGGGGTGTTGTTGGGTGCATCTGCCCCTGCACTTGCCAACACCCGGCTGTTCGGGGCAGCAGATGACATAACTGCCCCAGGGGCACGTGTCTTGGTCTGAGCAGCCCAGCCTGCCCCTATGGTTTCCCTCCTGGCCTGTTGGAAATCTACCAAGGGCTCCTCAAGTGCCAACGCAGCCTGCGCTGGCAGACCCTGAGCCTGGGTGGCGGGGTCCACAGCTGCACCTGCAGCTACCACTACCCTTGGGCCCGTGGCAGTCGATGGAACGGACTGCCGGGTCACACGGGCGCCAGTGCCAGAAGCAGAAGCTGCATCCCCCGGAACCACAGGGGGTGGTGGCATGACTGCACTGACACATGGCACAACATTGTGCTCAAGTGGCGCACCCCTGCCTCTTCCCCCTCTGTGGCCGCCCTGGACACCCTGGAGTCCCCCTACTCCCTGGTCACCACGGCCACGTCCCCGACCACGCCCGCCACGAGGAGTACGCCCAGCTGAGGCGCCCCTCACCTTTGGTGTCCACCCAACCATGGCACAGATGTAGTAGTGCCGGCACAGATGGAGTAGTGCCAATGGGAGGTGTACACCACAATTGACCTGGGCAATTGGGGTGGAGGGGGTGGGAAGCAAGATGTTAACAGCCCCCCTGCACCTGCAAGGCTGTATGTGACCCCGGTGATGTAGTGACGGGTCACGCAACGCTCAGGCACCCCAAAACTGCAGTAAAACCTTGCACGCAACACTGCAGCCTACGTGCGTGGATTCAACCTCCCGCAGTACGCGGTGGCACCCAGTAACACGAATAACGCGTACGCGTGGGACACGCAGGCTACTATGACATCGAAAATGGGTGCGATACACAGGGGCACCCGCAGTGGGAAAAATGGCGTGTGCGACTCACCGTCTGACTAGCGTGATACAGAAAAACACACGTAGCCAATACCCCCACCAAAAGAAGAGATACGTCCTTGATAGCTGTGAAGTTGTGATGGCGCGCGAAACAACAGGAAGCAGCAACACACGTCGGTCTCCACGAAAGGCACGTACAGCGAACTGCTGGCCCCGCTCCCCTTTAACCCGTGCTGAGGGAAACGCCCGCGCGCGTCACGTCACTTACGCGCATGGGCCCTTTCCTCGGATTACACGCTGACGTGCAGAATTTTCACGTGCCAAATCACTCCGTATCAAGCTGGCCACGCGTAAGCACACGGAAGACCACGCTCCTGCCCAGAAGGCCGAATTACTGCCCCCCAGAGCCCCGAGCACGCTCCCACCTGCCATCTGCTGCTGCCTGACTGCCTGCTGCCCACATGCCCTGCCATTTGCTGCCTGCACATCAGCCAGGGTTGCTGTTGCTGTGACCACCCCTGCTGGAACCGAAGACTCCCGACTGGGATTCCATCGCTCCACAGCCCAGCCCCAGGACCCAGTTGCCCACCCACTCCTGCCTCTGGGGTTGTCATGTCGGGCACTGCAACATCTGGCACCACTGACAACCCCCAGCCAGAGAGGCAGAGGGGCACCAGCTTCACTGCCACCGAAGTTGGTGTCCTGGTGGAGCAAGTCCTGGGGCAGTATGATGCCCTCTTCGGAAGTTCCCGCGCCGACAAGGAAGGACGGACTCGGAACTGGACGGACATCGTGACTGCCATCAACGCGGAGGGGGTAGCAGTCTGCGACTTCCAACATGTCAAGAAGCGCTGGGAGGACTTCAGGTCCAGGACCCTCAATAAGCCCCGGCGCCTCTTGAAGGCAGCGGATGCTAAGGGGCGCCGGGGCCACTTGTCGGAAGATCAGATGAGGGTCCTGGAACGCATATCCCCAGCGCTCCACGTCCAGGTCCCTGAGAGGCAGATCCGTCTGGAGTCGAGCGGTAAGTGTACATGCATCATGATTGTAAGCTGTGCGTGTGGTGATGTGCCAGTAGTGTGCAGGTTGCACATCTGTTTGTATGGGGCCGAGTATGGGTGGGGGTGTACAGGGCCATGAGGCTAACACATGCGAGGGCTGTCATGTGTGAGACATGGATGGTGCTTGTGTGTGTAGGCTTGCATGGCAAAAGCAGTTGTGTGGGCTCACATGTTTGGATGAATGTGTATGTAAGTAGGCATGTTCGTGATGTCACGCATGTATGTTGTTTTCAGCTGCATGTATCAGCACTGTGTACATGTGCTTGTGTGTGTATTTGACAAGGGTGCAACAGTGATGCAACATGGATGCATGTGACAGCGGGATGTGGAAGCCTGATTGGCAGATGTGACATGAATGCCCATCTGAACACTGCGACAGTTGGCAGAGGTGTACACATGCATGCAAGTGTGGTGGTGTGCGTGCATGTGTAATGCACTCCCTTTGTTGCATGTGATGTCTGGCTCACCTTTGCCTGCTCATGCTGTTGTATGTGTATGGATGGTGCTGGCAGTTGTGATATGGCTGTGGTATGGCTCATGTGTGGAAGTTGAAATGACATGTGTGTTGGGGATTGTGATGGCATGTCTGAGGTTTGCCAATGCCACTCATGTACAACTGTCATGTGTGTATGTGTCCATTGTACAGTGCCCTGATGCCTGTGTTTTATTTCTCCCTGTCTGCAGTGTCAACTGATGAAGAGGGCGGAGAAGGTGCTGTGGAGCACAGCGGCGGGGATCGCACCGCCAGCCAGAGACTCAAGGCCCGGCTCCCCTCCCAGGTTGTGATCTCGTCGGGGAGTGACGAGTCCGGTGCCGCGTCCCAGGCCGCAGCTGCCGGGGGGAGGTCCAAGAGGCGGAGGTTGGAGTTGGACTCCTCGGCAGCAGAAGGGGCAGTTGGGACCCCACAGGGCCCAACGGGGGAAGATGGCACGGAGTCATCCAGGTTGGTGGGGGGTTTGGTGGAGGAGGAGGCCGTGCAAGCAACAGAGACGGGGTCTGGAGGTGGGGATTCCACTGGTGCTAGTGGTGCAGTGCAGGACCAGGGACAGGAGGCAGCACGGGCCGCCGCGGAGGTGCCTGTGTGCAATCCTGTCCCTGATCCTGTCACTGCATCATCTTGCACCAGCAGGGATGCCTACGTCCAGACCCGTTTTCAGGCAGGGGATGAGCTCACGACAACTGGCCTTCCTCTGCCTGCGGACGTGGCTATCCGGGTCTGGGTTGAGCCTGTCCTGACTGGTGTGCCGTTGCGTCAACGGGCCAGGCGAGGTAACCTGCAGTCTTTTCATGAGGAGACTGCACGTCATCTCGAATGGCTCGTTGACCGCGTCGGCCTACTGGGACAGGTCACCCAGGCCGGATTCCTCCATTTGATGGGGCTTGCTACGACCCCCTCCTCAACTGAACCCCCTATGCGCCAATCGTCCTCCGTGCCATCTTCCCACCCATTAGTCACCTGGGTGCCCTGTGGAGCTGCCTCTGACGGTGCGGCCAGGCTGGTGGAGGAGGCATCCCTGCCACAGTCGGGAGTCGGACGTCCAGCAGGGGTGGCCACATCAACGACTGCACCCCAGCCAGCGGAGGATGTGCAGGCAGCAGGAGGCAGTGCACGGGCAGAGGCACAGCAGCAGCAACAACGTGGTGGGAGCCATGATGGCTTGGGGCCTTCGACATCGGAGGGGCAGGCATCGGCCGGAGGGAAGGAGATCCCAGGACGGGAAGTGTCTTCCGTGTGGCAGCGGTTGGGCCACGCCATAGATGCGGAGCGGCAGCGGGCGGAAGTGGCACGGCTCACGATGGTCAGGGCGGAGAACTCCATGCGGAGGGCCCTGAGGCGGGCCGAGTGCCTCGAGGCAATCCGCAGGGTGTTGGAGGTGGACACGTCGACGGCCCTGCGGACCCTCGGGGCCATGGAGGAGGACCGCCTCCGGGATATTGAGCAGGAGTTCGATGATGCCCTGGCCCGGGACATCTAAAAGTGAGCCGTCGGACTAGCCCGTTGCCCTTGTAAATAGTTCTGTAGTTAGTGTTAGGTTTCCTTTGGTTTTGCATTTTTTGGACCTTTTGGACAATGGGCCACATTTTTGTATATAGTTCTTTTTTATTAGGTAGTGTTATTATATAGGTTTCATTTCTTCTGTTGGGATCATGGACCCTGGATTGTTTATCTGTATATAGTTGACTGTTGGATTTTCATTTTTTTTATGATTTACCCATGGAGCAATGGTTTTCGATTTTAATTTTCCATTGGATTTACTTTTGTGGACTGTGACTTTGGACACCTTTCCTTTGGATTATGATTTGTGGTTTTGCATAATTTCACGGACATGCTGGTTTTTATTATTTAAATTCCCATTTTTGTTTGTTTATTTTTGATTCAATTTATGTTTCTTTTAATACATATTTTTTGTTCAAACTTCAATGTGTAGTATCATCTCATTGGTTTCATGCATATCATGATATGGGTTTTGAGATTCGCTGACACCCATTGGGTGTATGTGAGGGACATGTGTTCATTTCCAAACTTGAATTGGGGTTCTATCATGTTATTGCCATTTCTAAGTGGGTGGATGCAATACTCGGGTGGGTGTTTGGCATTTGGAGGCTGACCATAAGGGCCAGGGATCTAGATTGTGATGACATGTTGGCTGGGGGACATGTGTGGGGGCCTGGTGGAGGGTGCCCCACAGTGCTGGGGGGTGGGGGTACAGGGGGACCTGAATTGGACATGAGTGGGGAGCTGCTGGCAGGTACCTTGCACTGCTGGGGGATGCGGGTGCTGGGAGACATGAGTGGGGGCCTGGTGGAGGGTGCCCTGCACTGCTGGGGGGTGGGGGTGCAGGAGGACATGTGTGGGGGCCTGGTGGAGGGTGTCCCACAGTGCTGGGGGGTGGGGGTGCAGGGGGACATGAGTTGGACATGAGTGGGGGCCTGCTGGCAGGTGCCCCACAGTGCTGGGGGGTGGGGGTGCAGGGGGACATGAGTTGGGGGCCTGGTGGAGGGTGTCCTGCACTGCTGGGGCGTGGGGGTACAGGGGGACATGAGTTGGACATGAGTGGGGGCCTGCTGGCAGGTGCCCTGCACTGCTGGGGGGTGGGGGTGCTGGGAGACATGAGTGGGGGCCTGGTGGAGGGTGCCCCACAGTGCTGGGGGGTGGGGGTGCAGGGGGACATGAGTGGGGGCCTGGTGGAGGGTGCCCCTGGATGCTGGGGGGTGGGGGTGCAGGGGGACATGAGTTGGGGGCCTGGTGGAGGGTGCCCTACACTGCTGGGGGTGGGGGTGCAAGGGGACATGTATGGGGGCCTGGTGGAGGGTGCCCCACAGTGCTGGGGGGTGGGGGTGCAGGGGGACATGAGTTGGGGGCCTGGTGGAGGGTGCCCTGCACTGCTGGGGGGTGGGGGTATAGGGGGACATGAGTGGGGGCCTGCTGGCAGGTGCCCTGCACTGCTGGGGGGTGGGGGTGCTGGGAGACATGAGTGGGGGCCTGGTGGAGGGTGCCCCACAGTGCTGGGGGGTGGAGGTGCAGGGGGACATGAGTGGGGGCCTGGTGGAGGGTGCCCCTGGATGCTGGGGGTGCAGGGGGACATGAGTTGGACATGAGTGGGGGCCTGCTGGCAGGTGCCCCACAGTGCTGGGGTGTGGTGGTGAAGGGGGACATGAGTTGGGGGCCTGGTGGAGGGTGCCCTGCACTGCTGGGGGCTGGGGGTGCTGGGGGACATGAGTAGGGGTGCAGGGTAGTCCCCCGCGGTGTGGGCTGCCTGCAGGGGCCGTGGAGGTTGTAGAGCTAACACCTGGGAGGACCCACACGGCCAATTCACGTGTAGTACTCCACGGAACCCCTGAAATACACGTACCCTGCTGATATTGCGTGTGAAACTTCCCGCGCACCCCGAAATACACGTACCCAGGACATTCGCATGTGGAACTTCCAACGCACCCCTGGAATACACGTACCCAGCTGAAATCACGTGTGAAACTTCCCGCGCACCCCTGATATACACGTACCCTGATGGAATCGCGTGTGAAACTTCCCGCGCACCCCTGAAATACACGTACCCTGCTGAATTCGCGTGTGAAACTTCCCGCGCACCCCAGTAATACACGTACCACGCTCGCACAGGGCCAATCGCGTGTGAAACTTCCCGCGCACCCCAGTAATACACGTACCCTGCTGAATTCACGTGTGTAACTTCCCGCGCACCCCGAAATACTAGTACCCAGGACATTCGCGTGTGGAACTTGCAGCGCACCCCTGATATACACATACCCTGATGGAATCGCGTGTGGAACTTTCCGCGCACCCCTGAAATACACGTACCCTGCTGAATTCACGTGTGTAACTTCCCATGCACCCCGAAATACACGTACCCAGGACATTCGCGTGTGGAACTTCCAGTGCACCCCTGATATACACGTACCCAGCTGAAATCGGGTGTGAAACTTCCCGCGCACCCCTGAAATACACGTACCCTGCTGAATTCATGTGTGTAACTTCCCGCGCACCCCAAAATACACATACCCAGGACATTCGCGTGTGGAACTTCCAGGGCACCCCTGATATACACGTACCCTGATGGAATCGCGTGTGGAACTTTCTACGCACCCCTGAAATACACGTACCCTGCTGAATTCACGTGTGTAACTTCCCGCGCACCCCGAAATACACGTACCCAGGACATTCGCGTGTGGAACTTCCAGCAAACCCCTGGAATACATGTACCCAGCTGAAATCGCGTGTGAAACTTCCCACGCACCCCTGATATACACGTACCCTGATGGAATCGCGTGTGGAACTTCCCGCGCACCCCTGAAATACACGTACCCAGCTGAATTCACGTGAGGAACTTCCCGCGCACCCCAGTGATACACGTACCCCGCTTGCCGTGCTGGTACAGGGTTAGCGCAGCCCTTTGTGCTGGATTGGGGATTTTGATGGCTTTTCCCTGCGCAAGGGGGCATAACTGGCGCTGCTTCAGGGTCGCTGCGCCACTGTGCGCCACGGCTGGTTTTGGTGGCTGGAATCCATGAATATGCTGTGCGCGGAAATGTATTTTAGCGCACACGGCTGGCGCAGGGATTCGCACGCGCACACTGTGCGCTAGCCGCGTGCGCCACTTGTGCGCTGAATTCTATGAATTACCCCCTTAGAGTTTAGCCATCATATTTATCCTTGTCACTGTTTAGAATGTAGAAAACGCATTTAACCTTTCACTCTCCATGCCTAGGGAAACTAGCCAAAGACACCACCGCAGACCTGCACACACCTGCATCATACACCACTTGAAGACACTTTGCACAACACATTTACCATACGATATCGGTGGCTTGCAGGGACTTGGCCAACCCTCATATCATAGTACTGGCCTATATGCACACGCGCATACTTGCACCTCCTCAAATTTCTTCCCATACCTGGACTCCGATCCCCCGAGGGTGTTCAACCTACATACTATTGGTGAAAGGCGCTATACAAATGATGCATTACATTACATAATTTCCAATAGTCCTTATAGCTAATGATAAGGCCAGGCCATCCTATTATATAATTGTCACACACACTCTCTCCCCTCCACAAGATGCTAGCCACGTATGGCTTCACCCAACTCTTTACTCTCACACCACTGTCTTCTGGCTCAACATCACCAGGTCTCTTGTGGACTCCTCATGAGAGAACACACTATGAATACCTGGCTTCTAAGCCCCCACAACTCTCAAGAACTCTAGAGCTCATCTCAAGGCCATCACACATCCATAACTCAATTTAAAATAAAGCCTTCAATGCATTGCACTGCTAACTGACAAGATAATTGATTTGTTCGATAAGAAGAGCTGCTGATTTTTTATTGACCGTTTTGGTCTAAACCCGTACTACGCTACATGCATCGCAGCAATTACCATTCAGTCAACTTTAAGTTATTTTCCCCTTTCGTTGTGACCCATGTTAGTACTGTTTGCCAAATTTCTCCCTCTTTTCCATTTCTAGCTTACCTTTTCCCAGTTTCCTTTTCACCTCACAGACCACGATCTGGTTTACACCATTGGTGGGGGTCACAGTTCGCCCATAGGGACAACATCTCAGCACTTTAAGACCACTACAGTGGTGATGTGTGCAATACAAAGGCCAATTAACATAACATTGAGGAGCTTAGGTTGGACGTCTACCCAAGAAACCTACAGGTACCAATACTGCTGGGGGCATTCCGATTTTTTCAGGACATGAAAAGGCTGAATAAATGGAATGCCAATTTACCTTTCAAGATGGGAACTATTCAACAGATGGTCCCATTAGTGAATCGAAATTCACGTGGTCATACTTCTACAGAATACGTCTCTTCCTATGCCCATTGTGGAAAGTCACAAGAAGTTTTTAGATTGTATTTGCATGAACTCAGAACTTCCTATTAGAAATAAATGTTGTTTATTTTAAAAATCATAGTAACAAAGTTATTTACCAAGATGGTAGCTCCAGTGGTCAGTACACAACAGCTCGTAGGAATGTGAATCCACTTTTATCTGGAAGACTGGCCAATCAATCTATGTCGACTCAGCCAGCCAAATCATGAGGTACTTTAAATTATATGAGATTCTCAGAGGAGTAGGGAAACAGGTGGAGCTCAAAGTCTCACCTGATCTCATCTCAGATTTTACAGATGGAATGTTTTGCAGAGACAGGAACAAAGCATCCCTCCCTCTTTCTTGGTGCTGGATGCTTGGCAAAAGATCCTGCTTTACACTGGTCAACTGACAATCCTAGTGCAACATCCAGTTGAGACTTGAGATCCACTATTGGACCTGATTTATACCTACCCAGATGTCTTTTGTTAAAAAATTGGCTTTTAGGGGGAACTTTTGAGACTGGGCTCTGTGGTGTATAAGAGCTACATGTCTGGGAAGAGGAAAAGAGGAACTGGGGAATAGGAAAATAGGGAAAGACTTGGGAATAAAACGCGCGAACAACGTAAATAAGCTGTTAGAAGGAAATCTGACGTTTTTGTTAGATATGACTGGGATTTGGAGGTTGAAAAGGCTCAACATGACCCTATAGGCGTGAGTGGACATGCTGAAGACGTCACTCCTTCCAACAGTTCTCTATGACCTAAGTGCCTCTCCTTGCAACTGTTGAAGAAAGACATGCTGAGATTGCAGCGTGGGTTTAAAGATTTTCCATGGGCAGAGGGAAGGCACCCTCGGTTACCAGAGTGGGTGACACAGAATAACGCTGCAGATTGGCGCTTTGGTTTCCTGGACAATGGAGACTACCATAAGAGGCTTATTTTGAGGAACACAAGACAGTGGATGCTGGGGCACAACTCGCACCTCAACTATTAGCATGTGGCACGAGAGATCTGTGCCATACCACCCAGACACACTAGTCTCAGTGCACAAACTCTTGGGTAGGATGCAGTATCTGTGGGTAGTGTTCTCATGCCAACCATGATGCCTTTTTCCCCCTCAGGGGCCCCATATTGATCCCCCATTATTCTGGACCTGGATAAGGATCAATAGTAGCCTCTTTATGCCAAAACAGTTAGACAGTCACAGGATGTACGTGGTCCCTCGCCAACTAGACGAGTGATGGGCTGAGAAGTAGTATCAGACGTCATTAAGGTCGTTGGGGGACATAGGTAACCAGGACCCTGGGGCAGAATGTTTTCCGGGTGGTTCATCATTTGGCGGAAAGGTGAGTGTGGGGATTGGACATTATATCATTTACACAACAGTGATGAACCTCCTCGTTTTCAGGAATTTTACGGCAGAAGCTGTGTTCGTTTGCAGTTGGAAAAGCTGTGAGTTTGAATCCAATGGATGCAACAAGTTCAACATATTTGTGTTTAAACTAGGGCTCTTAAATGATGCAATCACAATATCCCTGACCATTGGGGTCATTCAGCCATGCATTCATCAGTGGCGCCCCCTCCCCCGCTTTTAAACTCAAGTTTGGGTCGAAAGTGCCATTGGAAGTATTGTTCGAATTCAAGGCCCCTGGCTCTTCTGTGTACTCAGACTCAGTCTCAGGCACTGCGCTGCTAAACTCTGTGGTAAATTTATCCTGAAGAATTTCACTATGCACATGGTCAATTCCCAAACATTGGTTAGTCTCCTTTATCAGGCAGTATGCTTCCCCTGTAATTTGCATGGATCCCAGTAGATGATTGTTTCTGGTACGCCTCACTGGCAGAGCTTACATTTGATTAACAGAGTCTTGAGCTTGTGAGCTACTTCAGCCCCCTCTGTGATACTGCTCCATGCTGGAAGGGCGCTTTGGATGATAGGTGGGCAATTGATGTTAAACCCTCTCACCTGTAACTCCATTTCTTCCATTCCTCTCAGTTCTGCTTCCATTACAAAGGAGAGGCCATGTCAGTGAGGAAAACTCCTCGGATCGCCAAACTCCCTCCAGGATGCCAAACACCTGCGCCCTTAAACCTGCGGGGGGAGGCTGGGACAAGTTGTAGAGGGTGCAGGGCAAATGGGGCTTCCTCTGCTGCTGTGTGCGGGGTGCCCAATTCCACACCCTTATCCCCCTGCCCCTCGAGCTCCACCCCGCAGGGGAGTCCGGGAAAGAATGTTGTAGAGGAGGTGTGGCCAATGCTGCTTCCTCTGCTGCTGTGTCCGGGATGCCAAACTCATGCACCCTTACCCCCACTGGCTTTGCCCAGCGGGGAGGAGGCCGGGAAAGAAGTTGTAGAGTGGGCATGGCCAATGCGGCTTCCTCTGCTGCTGTGTCCGCCACACCAAACTGCTGCGCCCTTACCCCCACAGGCTTTACCCTACAGGGGGAGGCCAGGAAAAAGTTGTAAAGGGGGCTGTTATGGTATGAATCGCATCATGATATGCACTGTATGTAATATGACCAAGTAATAAGTCTGTCCAAATAAATCACGGAGAGCCGGCTGGTGCATCTGATATCTTCTTCATTTCAGCGCGAACTAACTCTCGAGGCAGTAACCCCGCCTCCACAATAACACATGGGGCGCAGCCCACCAGAACAACAATAACAGAAAGGAGACTTGACTCCATAAGTGATTTGTCAATAACAATAGAAAGGGGACACAACATCCCCCCCACTTAAATGGTTAGTTGGGATCATCAGTTCATCTCTTCTTTTTTTTAACTTTGTTTTTATTGACATCATACATATAAGGCAGGGTGCAAAGGCACTCTCTGCCTACATTACATCGAACAAACTCCAATGTCAGTATATTTTTGGTTTTTACTCCCATCCCCCCGATCCCCATCCCACCCCACCCCCCAACATTTAAACATACCACGTTTTGAGACATTGCAGGTTATAGAAGCTGCAGAGGGATCATTCAGTTACCATTTTGCTATACATCGTACAGTTTGACATAGTGGGGTCTAGCTGACTTCCAATGGGTTAGAAGCTGAGTTGAGACTCTGGAGTGGTGATGGGGGGCATAAAATGGAAGCGTCGTTGACAGTACTTTACAGACGCATAGATATGCAGTCATCGTGGAGAAGGACTGCAGTCCACTCCTGCACAAAGTCAGACATGGTGTCGTTCGTTATCGCAGTGAGCTTTTCATAGGTGAAAATCGTTCTAAGTTTGCCAAGCCATTCCTCTTTAGATGGGGTTAGAGCACTTTTCCACTTTTGGGCGAGTGCCAACCTCCCCGCTCTCAACATGGCCCCAATGACCCTTGGAAATGTGCTCTGTTTCCGTTTCCGGCATAGGAGTACCCAGTAGGATTTCCAATGGAAGTTGGGACGGACAATACCCCTCTATATCCTTGATCCAACTGAGTAGTTCTGAACAGTACATCTGAACAACCGGACATCCCCACCACATGTGATACCAAGTGCCTCGTTGCTGACATGCCCTAGGGCAAAAAGGGGATACCTCTTTAAACATTCTGGACAGGGTGGCTGGGGGGCGATGCCATGATTGGAGTATTTTAAAGCTGTGTTCCATAGCAGCGGTGTAGAGCGATCCCGTAAAAAATGGATTTAAAGATTGCCCTCCATGTGTGGTCGTCCAACGTCATGCCCAACCTTTCTTCCCAGATTCGCTTGAAGGGTTGCCTACCCTCTAGGTTTGCTGTAATTAACGTGTTATAAATCATAGCTAGAGAGCCTTTCCGGGCTGTACTTTTGTCCAGGACACTTTCAAAGGGAGTGAGGGGGCGTTTAAAGTTATCGGCCCACCGGGGATGGGTCAGGATTCCCTTGAAGCGTAAGTATGCAAAGATCGGGGCGGGGGCTGTCTCCCAGTGCCTCGGTCAGCTGGTCGTATTCTATGAAGCCCTCCTCGCGAGAGAGTTGAGCAACCCTCTCCAGGCCCATATCTGACCATAATTGGGTATCCCGAAAGCCACTATCACCTAAGTTGATGGGAGGGCCCCAAAGTGATGTTAAAGGGGATGGCCAGGAGGACAACTGTTTGTTGTCTTTGTTCGGTTTCCAGACAGCCCAGAGGGCAGCTAATGTGGGATGCGTTTTGAGGTGGGCAGTAAGAGCTTTGGGGGGATCCCCCAATAAATCCCTGACTTTTTTCGGGTGTGTATGGAAGTCTTCGATATATGTCCAATATGTCCTCAAGTCATCTCTCATGTGCTCCATCATCACCCGGAGCTGGGCCGCTTTGTAGTATAGCCTGAAGTCCGGAAGACCAAACCTGCCATCAGACTTTGGAAGAGTCAGGGTAGAATATTTGACTCTTGCCCTTTTACCGTTCCAGATGAACTGGAGGACTCGGGACTGCAATGCCTCAAAAAAGGCTTCAGGGATCACCACGAGAAGGGCTGCAAAGAGGTAAAGAAGGCGGGACAAGATGTTCATTTTTACTGTAACCATACGCCCCAACCAAGAAAGGGTAAGGGGAGCCCAACGTTTAAGGTCACTATTAATCTTAGCCAATATCCCCGGAAAGTTACACTGATAAAGTTGAGACAGATCTCTGGGAACGGTGGTGCCCAGATATCTAGTGGATACCCGCTCTATTCTTACTCCCAGTATTTCGGAGTTACTCCCAATATCAATGTCCCCGGGACCCATGGGCATAATGCTAGATTTGGACGCGTTTATCTTAAGCCCCGATAAATTGCCAAAATAACTTATGAGCCCGAATAATCGGGGCAAGGAGTCTTGGAGGTTGGTCAGGTAACCCAGGATATCATCCGCAAACAGGGAGAGTTTAAATACACAGTCGCCACAACTTATCCCTGTGATTTCCTGGTCAACTCTAATTGCTATAGCCAGAGGTGCCATTGCCAAGGCATATAGAAGAGGCGATAGGGGGCATCCTTGCCGGGTGCCTCTAGAAAGGGCCAGAGGTTCCGAGGTACCGCCATTGACCAGAACTTTCGCTGTGGGGCCATTATACAGCGCTGAAACCCACCTACAGAAATTATCCCCCAGACCCATTTTTCAAAGGACTTTACCCATATAAGGCCATTCGACATGGTCGAAGGCCTTTTCTGAATCTAACGAGAGAAGGTAGCCCTCCACCCCCTGCCGTGAAGCCTCGTGCATGAGATCCAGAGTCTTTCGCATGTTATCTGACCCCTGACGTCCCAGGACAAAGCCCACCTGATCTCCATGCACCAGTGTAGGGAGGTGTTTCGTCAGTCTGTTTGCTAAAAGTTTGGCCAGGATCTTAACGTCAGTGTTTAGGAGGGATATAGGGCGATATGATTGGCACTGTGAAGGGTCTTTCCCCAATTTGGGGAGCACTACGATCAGAGCGGACATCATCGTGGGAGGGAGGGAGCCTTGTTCCAATGCTGTGTTAAACATCTTGGCCATAAACGGGGCCAGCGTGGACCGATAGGTCTTATCAAACTTAACTGTATACCCATCATCCACCGGCGCTGTACCGCTCTACAAGGAGGATATGGTGTCTATTATTTCTTGTGAGGTAATGGGAAGTTCTAATAACTCTGCCTTACCGAGAAGGAGACCCGGGACTGGGAGGGAATCCAGGAAGTTATCAATCTCGGCACTGTCCCCCCCGTATTCCGAGCAATACAGGCGCTCATAGTAACGTCTGAACTGTTCAGTTATCTTGCTATCTCTCACTGTAGATTCCCCTTCCGGGGTGCGAATGGAATTCACCCTTATAATGTTTCTGAGCTCACAAAGTTTCCAAGCCAATATTTTATCCGCTTTCTCCCCCTTTTCCATATATTTCTGTTTCAGGAAGGAAAGCTTTCTTTCAGCTTGTCCCACCAGAAGGTCAGCTAACTTAGAGCGCAGCCTTTGTAATTCCTCCCACTGACCCGGGAACATCTGTGTTTTCAATTTTGCACCTGGTTGAATGGCGTCTCTCTTCACCCGCAATAACTTCTCCTCGTGTCCCCTCTCCCTCTTTTTTCTCGCTCCTATTCCAATAAGGAAAACCAGGGTAAACAGCCGGCCCCGCACTTCCCCCTTAACCATAATATATCGTCCTTCCGGATCAGGTTTCTGCGCTATGGGCGTGACATGGGCCCCGGGAGAAACCAAAAGAGCAACTCCACGTTTTTTCGCCTGGAAGGACGATACAAACACCTGATCGATGGTTTTCGCCCTGAGCTTCGGTTCCTTACCCCAAACTCAGTGGGTTTCTTGTACAAATAGGAAATGAAGCCGGAGCCTCATACATTCTTTCACCACCAATGACCTTTTTGTAGGAGAGTTTAGCCCTCGTACATTTAACGACCTCACTGTCAAAAATTGGAGCGGATCATCCATTAGAGCATAGGGAAAAGCACATGGTCCCCTCGATGAGGTACTTAATGTCATCGCTCCCGCAGTGCTTCCGCACCTTACTGCTGCCCGGAGAAGATTCCAGGGTTGCAAGGTAGATCAGAGAACTTGGCGTGTCCCAACTGAAACCCCCATAAACTAACCCCAACATTTCACCCCCCCCCCTGAACGCCTGGTTGATTAGCGGCTTCATCCTGTCGCTAAGCCAGGCCACCAGTGTCCCTCTCCTCCGGGCTCATTATCTCGTCAAAAACAACAACTCGAGCCCCCCCACACCCTTGACCCCAAAAAAAAAACGTGAATTCAATTACATCACACCCCCACTCCCAAGATCAAATACAAGCTTAATCGGAGAGCACCCGGGGGCTCTTCAAGCGTTAGGTGGTTCCGGAGATGTTGGGGGCCACTCTTCTAAACTTCCTGTGGCCCTGGACCTTACACCTTTCCTTTGGAGCCCTGGTCTCCTTGGGGCCTGTCGGGGTTCGCTCACGGCCTTGCTCGCTGAACTCCATATTCGGATCTTCCAGGAGTTCTCCCGACACCCTGTGAATATCATCCTCCGTGACCAAAGCATATTTGTAGCCCTCAAGTTTGAAGGAAAGTGAGAATGGGTACCCCCACCTATACCGGACTCCCTTGGTCTGAAGCATTTTCGTCAGCAGGGAGCAGAGCCGACGTCTTGCCAGGGTAAAGGCCGAAAGGTGTTCGTATAACGAGATCGGGGCCCCCTCCCAATCCACCGGGCCCTTCTTGGGAGCAAGTTCAAGAATCTTGCTTTTCTCCGCAAAAAAATGGAATCGTACGAGGATAGACCTGGGGCCTCTGTTGATTGCACCTGCTCTATGGGCTCTATCGATGGTTGGTTCATTAGTATTGGTCCCTTCAAAGAGTGATCCCACCACCGCGTTGACAACTTTTATAATGTCCATCTGTGTTTCACCATCCCGTTCCGGGAAGCCCAAAAAACGCAGGTTACAGCGGAGTTCCCTGTTTTCTAAGTCATCAAGTTTCAGGGAGCATTTTTCTTCTCTCCTCTCGAGTTCCGCCAAGCGCATGTCAAATTGAGTCTCCAAGATGTCATTCGAGGCCGTGTTGTTTTCTAGCGCTTGTACCCTGTCGTCTATTTTGTCGACTTTTTTATCAAGGGTGTCTAGTCGTACCGCAATATCCGCTCTGAATCCTCTGATCTCCTCCAGGAGGGCAGCCATGCCTTTAGTGACCGTGCTGGTTTCTGTTGATTCCTGATGGGCCGGGGCCGCCATTTAAGGGAGTGTCGAGAAGCCAGGGGACGGGCGCCAAAATCTCTGCAAAGACTCCTTCCAGGTTATGGGCACCTCCGGGCCATCACTACTTTACGAGGCCCCCCACTGAGAATCCAAGCGCAGTAGGCACCGTTGCCGGACCGCAAATCAGTTCTGAGAAGTGGGCTATGGGGAGGTCCAGTGGGGTGGAAAGTCTCTGTGGGCAGCCAGCGTTGGAGCCCTTCCCCTAACACATCCCGCCCGCTTGGAGTTTATCGTGTACAGGCTTCACGTTTCCCAAGCCCCGATCACCTCAGCCCTGTGGGAGTCGGATGTTTCCCAATTCCGTGCCAGGACTTACCCCCGGCCTGCAATCCGGACCACTTCTTCACTCCCCGACTACCCCCGTGCAAGAGGCGTCTCCCGGTCTCCCAAGTAGCGGGGGCCGGGTACTAGCTCTGTCATGGCTCACAGGGGGACTGTGCCCGGCTTACAGCTCCGTGATAGTACTCACTGTTCGGATGGCGGGGGCTCTTCTCCGGTCCACGGTCTCCAGCTGCTGTGGTGCCGAGTAGTGTCGTGGAGCAGCAGTCCAGGGCGAGCCTTCTAGACTCTCGATGGGGGTTAGAGCCCTGGGGCACTCCTTCCGCAGCCCGTCTCCTGTGCAGCCTTTCGGTCCAGGGAGGACCTGTGATGGGAGGGGTGGGAGGGTTAATGCAGGGGGGGTGCCTGCGTGTTCGGATCACCGGCGGCGGGCGGGGATGGGGGGCCATTGCTCTCGGTGGCCCCGTAGGTGTAGTAGGGGCCAAAAATCCTCCTGGGGCAGTCCGGTTCTGCCACACGTTGTCCCTCGCAGGCTCCTCATGGCAACATCAACTCCCCCGCCTGCTTATTTTCGCGGGGATGGTCACGAGCCACCAGGCTCCAAGTGCGGCTTCATTGCAGCCCGGGGTGCAATGCGTCCCCGCCTGGGCTTAATAGTGTGCGGAGGCAGCTGCGGTCAAAATCGCAGTGGGGGGCTCTCCCCTGCCGTCCAGCGAAAATCCAGGCCTTGCACGAGCCGCGGCTCCCAGTGAGTCCGTATGGAGCCGCGGCGCTGGGGGAGGCAGGGCTCTCCCTCCCTCCTAACTTCAACGGCTCCTAGCTCAGCGACGGCTCCACGTCGGAGGGCTGGGGTTGGGGTGTGCAGGTGCCCCGCGTTGTCAGGACGCCTCGGTGGGGGTCTGGGAATCACTCCTGGGTCATCTGGGGGGCTCAGGTCCCATATATGGCACCCTTTGGAGGAGACGTGTGGAGATCCATCAGCTCATCTCCACGCCCCTTGGTGGTCTTAGTTCATCCCTTCTATCCATCTAGAGGGTTGCGTATTGTCCTCCTTGATGGGCTGCATGGCGGCAGAGATGCAACGATGGGAGTGGTGTCACTGTCACTATCATCTGCGTCTCGGTCCCCTCCTCTGTATTCAGAGTCTATGTCTGAGGATTGGTCTGATGCAGTCTTGGTGAGGATCCCAAGTTCCTGATCTCCTTCAAGAGTTCTGAAGAATGAGGAGTTCCTCGTGACTGTTCCTCGTGGGCTAGCCGTCGTTATCATGGATCATTGTATGTGGGTTACTGTCATGGGTTCAGGTTTGAATGCCGGGGTGTCCTTGGCATTTTGAGTTTGTCTGACCAGTACTTGATCGCCTATTTGGATGAGGCTTGGTCTGGCTTGTCTCCTGTGAGCAGCATATTCCTTCATTTTCCTTTTGCTCGTCTTGTCTTTGGCCCGTGCATCGTCGATGATGTTGGCGGGCAGTGCGCCACTTGGGTTGTGGGGAAGTCTCGTCCTTATGATCTGACCGAAAATTAAGGCTGAGGGACACTCGCCTGTTGAGCTGTGTGGTGTGTTTCGATACTCCCGGAGTAGCGTGCAAATGGCTTGCATGAATGACCCATTGGTGATGGAGCAGATTTGAAGTGTCTGTCTGAGGTTGCACATTAATTTTTCAGCCATCCCGTTGGCTTGCGGCCACAGTGGCGTGATTTTTCTGTGTTGGAAACCTAGCTATTCTGCGAATATTGCAAACTCGTGACCACTAAAAGGTGGCCCATTGTCTGACTTCACTGTTGAAGGGATCCCGTAGTCTGTGAAGGTTTTGTCCAATGCTGGTATCACTGCCTGGGCACTTTTGGAGTGGATGAGATGCACCTCCGGGAAGCGAGACATTTAGTTGCCAATTACTAGTGCATATTTCCCGTTTGCCAATGGTCCAAACATGTCAACTGCCACTTAGTCCCCCACTTGCACGGGCATTTCTGAGGGTTTTAGTGGTGCTGGGAATGTCTGTGGAGCGACTGCTTGACATGCAATGCATTTGCTCAAAAGTGTTTCTACCTTCGCATCCATTTTGGGAAACCACACTTTGGTCCTGAGTTGTCGCTTCGTTGACCCCACCCCCCGATGTCCAGAGTGGGCAATGGCTAGGATCTGGTCTTGCAGACTGGATGGTATGACAAGTCTGTTTTCCTTCAGTAGAAATCCCTCAGAAGATGTGGATAGCGTGTGTCGGATGAGCTTGAATGTGTGTAACTGCTCCTCTTCTTCGGTAGATAAGTTTTGCTTGTTGCGGAGTCCCCTGTGCCACAGACCTGACTTTAGACATTCCTGAACTGCTTGTAGTAGTCCTTCACCTCTCGTTGCTTCAAGCATTTGTGCTGTGGTGATGGATTTTGGGAGTGCATTGTCTATTAGGTAGTTGATGTACTGATTTGCCTTCACTGAC
This sequence comes from Ambystoma mexicanum, assembly GCF_040938575.1. NCBI lineage: Eukaryota > Metazoa > Chordata > Amphibia > Caudata > Ambystomatidae > Ambystoma > Ambystoma mexicanum. The sequence goes on from NC_090938.1 coordinate 215,173,749, forward strand.
TGACGTTCTTTCTGGGCCAGAAGTGGGTATCTGGACAGGAAGTCCGCTGGGTTGCTGTCTTTTCCTGGTCGGTGGATGATGTTGAACAAATATTCCTGTAGTCTCAACCACCATCTAGCTATTCGAGGTGGCATTTTGGCAGTGGGCTTTCCGTAGATGGTGGTGAGCGCCTAATGGTCAGTGACAATGGTGAATGGGTGGCCGTATAGGAACAGATGATAGTGTTCGCAAGCCCACACTACTGCCAGGCTTTCCTTTTCTGGCTGGGAGTAGGCGCACTCAGTGGTCGCTAGGCTGCGACTTGCAAATGCCACTATGCGTCTTGGTGCATTTGGCGGCGCTCCTGATTTTGATTGTGCCAGAATTGCTCCTATTCCCACAGGGCTGGCGGGTACGGTAAGTTCTGTGTCATATTCAGGGTCATAGTAGGCCATGCATGAGACAGACGCAATGCGTTGCTTGATTTCTTGGAATGCATCTTCACACTCGCTTGTCCACTGGAATTCTTGATCTTTCCCTGTGAGGAGTGTGAGAGGGGTGCTTACCGATACAAAGTCTTGGATGTACCTCGTGCAGTAACTGGCCATCACTAGAAATGAGCGTACCGCTGATGTGGACGTGGGGGTGGTAGCCTCTACTAGTGCCTGTACCTTCTCTGGATCTGGTTGCAGGCCATTGTTCGAAAATATGTGTCCAAAGAACTTTAATGTGGTTTCGCTAATTTCGCATTTGTCTTGATTGAGTGTAAGATGTTCATTTTCAAGTGCCATGCATACCCTTCTGAGGGTGGTGTCATGTGTTTCTTGAGTGGTGCCGAATATCAGGATGTCATCGCTATAATTTAGACAGTTGGGAATATGTTTGATTACTTGATGGATCTCATTTTGAAATATTTCAGCTGCAGATGACACCCCGAAGCTAAGTCTTTTGTATCTGATTAGACCCAGATGCGTTGAGAAGGTGGTGATGTACCTGGATGATGGATGCAGTTCAAGTTGATGATAGCCTTTATTCAGGTCCAGCTTGGAAAATACTTTGGCACCATGCAAGAGCTGCATCATGTCTGTCATTCTGGGCGCGAGATGGCGTTCTCTTTCAGTGACCACATTTGGGGCCTGCATGTCTACGCAGATGCATATGATGGTTTTGTTGTCCTTTTTTGGCACTGCTACAATCAGTGATACCCATGGCGTCGGCCCAGAGGCTGGCTCAATAATGTCTTGTTGTAGTAATGTTTGAATTTCATCCTCAACGTGCCTCTGGATGTTGAGGGGAATGCCACGGTAGTGTTGAGCTGTCGTTGGTATTTGTGGGTTGATGTGTAGTTTGATTTGTCTGTCCTTAAACCTGCCTAGCCCCTTAGAGAGGGCAGGGAACATCATTTGTATCATGTCCTTCGCGTTGGTGGTGTAAGCGGACATGATTTGGTACATTATGTGGATGAGTCCCATTTGTATGGCTGTTTTGAAACTTAGTATGCTTCCCCATGGGACTTCTCCCTTGATGACGTACCTTTTTACCTTTTGACACGGTCCTTGTATTGGCACGTGGCAGTGAACATGCCTTGGCAGTCGAGCATTTTGTTGGAGCCATATGGGTATATTAGCGTGTCAGCTTGTTTTAAATCTTTCTTCTTGGTGAGAGACCTGTAGACGTCATCATTTGTTACATTTATAGTGTCAATTAGAAACTCTAAATTCTGTCCATTTAGTTGAAGCAATAACGTCGGGCTATATTCAACTGCTGCGTTGTTGCCGATGACATGAACATAGGCCCTTTTCCGATCTGCGGTGACTCGTCTAGATATCTGATTCTTTGCCTCGGTTTTCTTCATTGAGAATCATGTCTGCTCTTGTGTCGGCTGGAGCTGTGTCTCCTCTCTTCTCGTCGTCGGTTTGTGGATGCTTGATCATGTGATGAGCTGTGAGAGAGACGCCTCCTGGGCGTGGAAAATTGACTTGTGCGGGGGCGCAGGCTTTCCCGCCTTGAGTTGCGACCATCTTGTCTCCAGGAGTCTCTGCTGGAGTGTGTTGATTGAAAGAATTTGATATTTTTGCAAACGGACTGAAAGTGGTTCTCTCTCCGCCACATTTGTCGTAGTGATGACCTATTGCAGGACACCGCCCCACGTCAGGGAATCTGAAGCCACACCTAAAGCATTTCTTTTGTTCTGTCGTGTCACTCAGGGTGCAAATAGGGCACACCATGGCTGCCATGTCCATCTGCGTGATTGTGATGTTGCTTAGAGATTCAGTCTGTAATGCCAGTGCTGAGTCGGCTCTAGCCAGTTGAAGCATTTCTTCAAATGTTCTGCTTTTCTGGAGTCGTTTTTTGCGAAATTCTTGCGAGCCACATCCTGCGATGGCTTGCGATTTGAAGGCTTCATCAGTTGAGTGCCGATCAAAATCACAATATTAAGCTCTTTTCCGTAGCTTCATTATGAAGTTGTCCATGCTTTCACTCTTTTCTTGCGTGGTAGTGTGAAAAATGTGTCTTTCGTAGTCGACATTTTATAATGGTGCAAAGTAGGTGTTTAATGAGTCAATTATGCCCTGATATGAGTCTGTATTAGCTTCCGGCATTTCAATACTATGTCACGTACTGTGGGTCCCAGTGAATGTACTAGGATGCCCAGTAGGCAGCGTTCTTCTCTCACTCCCGAAGCATCTATGTAGATATGGAGTTCTTTAAGCAACCTGGCAACCTGGGTGCCAGGCTACTGGTGACTGACATTTCAAAGTGAGGCACAGCCTGCAGCTGTAGGAATTCTGTGTTTCCTTCTTCCCTGGTTGAAGCATGTCACGGTGTTGATCTGGCCTGGGGGCTTTGAAGCCCACTGTCTGAGTTGCCTTCAAACATGGTGGTTGTGCGTGTAATTAACTTGGACAAGTCAGGGACTGGGTCTTGCCTCCATCCTTTGATGTTACTACTGCATCCTCCACACTACTTCCTCCTCACTACTACTACTACTACTACAACCTCATGCCAACTGCTTCTCAAACTCTCACATCCACTTTAGTCACTTCCTACACTCCATCTTCTAATCATACTCATTACTCTTTCACTCCCACTCGCAACACAATACAACTTGCACTCATTAATCAATACTTTATCTGCTCCAAGAATCACCTTCACACTTCACTCAACCTTCCTTCCTCTTGCTGCCACTTCTTCCTCCTCCTCTGACCTTACCCACACAAACCACAACTTTCTGCTTAACGAGTGAGCCAAGCCATGCCCATTTTCTCTCTGTGGGCCGCCGTGCTGCAATAATGGCTCTCGTGGTCTAGAGTTGCTGCATTGGTCTTGCTGCCATGAATGTGGCTATGAGAGTGCGGCATCTGTAGCAGCTGCTACGGAGCTTAGACTCCTCAATCGGTTGCTCCCTCCAGCCGGCTGTGTTTGTTCGCTCCTTGATTAGTACTCACGGTAGGCGCTCGGGAATTCTATCTCTCTTTCTGGTGGTTATTTCTCCCCTTCTTGGGTTTTGGTTTCGGTTAGAGTGAAGCGTTGATGGCTTGTCCTGCTGGTTTTCTTCCATACCTGGGTCCTTTTTAGCATTTCTGAAAAACTAGGTCAGCACTTTGGTTACGAGGCACTGGGCGATGCAAATTGGTACTGCACATGTATCAACTGGCACTTGGAGAGGGACAGAAATTGAGGGCCTCTCAACTTTAAACATCCCCCTTTGGGGTAGGACCAGCTCTTTATTACACCACAGTGTACTTCTCAACCTAGGCTGTTAGGCAGTATTCCGATCACCTCTTGACAATGTCAGTGTACAGACTTTGTCACAACTACTAAAAGTCTTACCTAAATTCTTTAGAGAGACTGACCTATTGGCTTTGCCAATGCTTGTCTTGACATGAGTAAAACAAATCTGATGGCTGAGACTACCAAGGAGCACAGTTTTAACTGTGTCTCCTTATAGACAGCTTGCCCATTGAAGCAGACGAAAAAGGTCAAGTCAATCATCCATACTAGTGAACAATATCAGAGCCCCAGTTTCATGCTTCCCTCTGTGGGCATGTGCTGCAATATATTGAAGATGGTGGGCTCAAGGGCAAAAACAGCACCCACACGTGGCAAGCCACAAGCTGTATTGCTAGGACTGGCATTAAATTACTGGGAGCCAGTTACTGCAGAATTCCAGGCACCAAAGGCATTGCACATTCACTGTCTTCTCAGCTCACAACTAGCATCCTTCTTATCATTCTGCAACCACAAGGACTGTCCCATTGGGCTGAACCTGCTCAAAAACTCCTCAGAATGAGAATCCAACAAGATTACCTGTAGCAGCCACCCAACCACCACCCTGCCCCCTATCTGCCCATTTCTACCTCTTACTTCACAGGGCTTGAGTATTGTTCCAATAGTAATTCTGACACCTCAACTCAACACTTTGAGTTAAAATCACCTGCTCAGCCCAGGACAGCAGTGCAAGCAGTGGGGCTATCAAGTTGGAACTCTATAGTGCTATCAGAACCAGAGGTTGAAAGATTGGGTTACACAGATGGAGGCTTACAATGTTCAGCAGGCCAGCCTGGTCACTACCCATAGGTCATGGCTACACTGAGTAAATATGTTGCGCATCCCCCGGATTTGCCCATCTTTATCTTACTTGACCAGGCTTGAACATCGCTATGAGATAGCAAGTTTCTATGTCAGCACTTTGGCTGATTACAATTGTCACAGATGGCCTCAAGAACATATCAACACTTGAAGCCAGTTAAAGGGCTTTTATTTGAAGTTTTAAAAAAGGGGCTAACTAACGGCTGTCCTCTCTCATCTAGTGCAGGCTGTTCCCCCTAGCTGAGGCATTCCTAACCTCCAAGATGCTCTCTAGTGACAGGTAACCCAAACTACCAAACATTCTGACTTAACTGGTAGTGATGGCTTAAAGGCAAACTACTTCTCTCTCTATCCCTCTCAGGGAACAATCTAAGAGGTCCCAGACCCGAGTTCCTCAATAGATTGTAATGTAATGTAAGGATGAGTGCCTTTCATACACTGCGGCCCCACTTGGTCCTTTTCTTCCATACCGTTGCACTCCTCTTACTATCGCACTCTGTCTCTCCTTTTCCTCCTCCTACTCTCCTCCCTACTACTCTACCCACTGTCTCTCCTGTGTCTCTTTCACACCGCTTCCTCTATCCCTTCTCTTTTCCTCTCTCTCTGCTGCGTGTCTCCACCCTCCGATCGTACTCTCTACTATTCTCTACCACCTCCACGCAACTACTATTCTTTCCACTCCTCACTACTGTGACTCTCCTCTCCACACTATTGCTCCCCTTCCTTCCCCAAACTCCTGCTACTCTCCCCTCTCCACAATATTGCTTCTACTACTATTCCACTCTCCTATCCACAATACTATTACAATACATCTACACCTTGAATCACAGCCACTCTTCTTTCACTTCCTCTGTAACTTCCCATTCACTTACAAATCTCCTATTCCTCACTCACAAACCATGCACGAACACTCAAACACAAGTACCCATCTCCCACACAACCAATACCTCACCTAGCACACTCCTCCAGCAATTCTCATCTAAGCTCCTCTACACCATCCTTCATCAACCTGGACGCTTGGTCCTCCTTCTCTTCCCTTGACCTCACCCGAATAAACCACACCTTCCTTTTTCCAGTACCATTTATATCTGTCCCCTTGCCTCTTCATTGGACCTCTCCTCTCACCTGGCTCCCTGGGCCAACCGCTTCATTTCCTTTCCCCATGGGAGGTGTAACTGGTGAGGAAACAAACAAAAGTGGTCCAGAGCGTACCTCCGTTCTCGTACACAGGTCCGCCAGTTTCAGGCACTGGTGGCTTGCTGCACCGTGAAATGATTTCAATGTCCCAGTGTGTGTGAGGGCTTTCCGGAAGGTTTGGGATGCCGATTTAGAAAGTGGGCGGTTCCATGACCCCGTTGCAGGAAAGCATACTGTCTTCGTGGGCAAACATGTTGAACATGGTAAATTGAGTGGGGTGCTCCACAAACTTTGCTTATGGGTGTTGCATAGAGCTTTTCCCTGTCTGATGAGCAGGTTGTTCTGTGGTCTGGCTACTTCTCATGGGCTCTTCCTCGGTCACGTTCCTTGCTGTCTCTACCGCTAAGCATGTTGGCACATGAAGTCCTATGAGCCAAAGAGGAAACTGGGCAGCATTATGCAGTACAGGCATGTCGTGATCAACAGTGGTATTCATTTCAAATATGCAGGCACAGGTAGAATGGAGCAATTCTGGGTCCTTCCTCACTCCCACAGGCCTCCTCTAGGGAAGTACTAACTCCAGTGAACACCCCTATATGCCTCCTACACGAGGCTGAGATGGATCCCATCCCCTCTTGACAGGGTCAGTCCTTTGACCCTGTCACATGAGACAGACAGTAGCAAATGTTATTTGTTGCAACTCAGAAGAAATATAATATATATATTTTTTTAATATATTTATTTTTTAACAAGGCAGGATAATAACAGTGCCGACATTTATCAATAATTAAAATGCATTATTGTAAAAGCCCATCTTTTCACTTTTCCCCACCCTCCACAAGTTTATCAGGCCTTTCAAAAGTTCCCTCCTTCATTCTTGCTCCTATGGAGCATCTCCGCTTTCCAGGACTTTCTTGGCCAGTTGGGGTTTGTAAGTCAGGGCTGGAAAATCTCTATCATAGTCAAGAACAGGGTTCCAAATGTTCCGAAAGCGGTGGAGGAGGCTTGCTCTAGCTGCCGTCACTTTTTCTGCTATCAGCACATCCCATAGCTTCACCCACCAAAGGGGGAGGAGGGGGCCCTCTGCTGATTTCCAGGTGCAAGCCACCACTATTCTACCCGCCAGCAAACATTGCGACAGGAGCTTGGACCTGGGGCCCGTTCTTGGGTAGGTCCCGGGGATCGGGAGGCCCAGGAGGATGGGTTCAGGGTCTAAGGGAAGTATAGTTTGTGTGATGTCGGCGATGGCCCCCAAGCATTGTCTCCAGAAGCTTTGGACTTTGGGGCAGGTCCACCACATGTGAAAAAAGGATCCTATCTGGCTGCATCGCCTCCAGAAGGCTGGATCCAGAGTATGGTTCATCTGGTGGAGACGAAGGGGAGGATAGTACCATCGCAGTAAGATCTTGTAGGCGCATTCTCTGTTTGTAACGCATGCAGACGATGATGTCCACCCAAGCCTGGTCTTCCACAGAGTGGCCCAGTTCTGCTTCCCATTGTGCCATAAATCGAGTCCTAAAGGCGATAAAGTCTCTCTGGAGGCGTTTGTATAGCACAGAGATTCTGCCCCGGGTTGGTAGGTCCTTGAGGGTTAGTTCTATGGCTGTGGGAGGGCGAGTTACCGCCTGGCGTGTTTGCAGGTGGGAGCACCAGTGACACAGTTGGAGGTATGTGAACCTGTCTTGTTCTTGTAGTTGAAAGAGTTCCTTGCATCGTTCGAAGGTATGCGGTTGTCCGCCCTCGAAAGGGTTGCCCTAAGGACTCCAGCCCCCCCGCAATCCAGTTTTTGAAATTCTGGGGAGCTGTTCCGGGTGAAAAGGCAGGGTTTAGCCCTCTTGGAATCTTTTTTTGCCTCAGAGTTCTGTCCCAGATGGTAATGGTGTGTCTAGTAACCAACAGTAGTTCTTGCCATTGCTGCCTTGTCGCTGGGGGAATATGAGGGAGAAAGCGTAGAGGGAGAGCCAAGCGCGATTGTTCTAGATCTACCCACCTGGGGCGGTTGGTGATTGTTTGCCACGCCCGAATGCAGGACAGTTGGGCTGCCATCTGGTAGTTCTGCAGGTACGGGACCCCCAAGCCTCCAAGTTTTGCATTTCCCAACATCGTGGTTTTGGGGATTCTAGCCTTCTTCCCCTTCCAGATGAATTGGAGCATTTTCCTCTGCAGTGTTTGGAGCGCCGAAGTCGGGATCCCGACAGGAAGGGCAGAGCATGCGTATAGGAATCTCGGGACCAGGTTCATCTTTCATGCTGTGATCCGACCCATTAAGGAGATTTCCTGTGTCGCCCAGTGTTTCAGGTCCGTTTAAAGCTCTTTAAAGAGCGGGGGAAAGTTTACGTGATAAGTGTCTGTTGGGTTGGCTGGGACTTGGACCCCCAGGTAGGTGATTGCCTTCGTCTTCCATTGGATTGGGCACATAGGAATCAAGTCCTCTCGCTCTCTCTGGGAGATCCCTATCCCCAATGCTGTTGACTTGTTGAAGTTAATAGAGAATCCTGTGACCCTACCATAACTGTGTATTTCTGCTAAAGCCTGTGTTAGGGAGCTGCGGGGGTCCGTGATGGTTAAGAGGACATTGTCCGCGTAAAGCGCTAGTTTATGGTGTGTGGGGCCAGCTCGGATGCCCTTGATCGGGTTGTTCCGTCAAATCAGTTGGGAGAATGTTTCCATGATCAAGGCAAATAGGAGCGGGGACAGCGGGCATCCCTGTCTGGTTCCGCAGGTCAGCGTAATGGGGGCAGAGAGGTGGCTGTTAATTTTAAGCAGGGTTTTGGGCGCTTTGTAGTTCGCCAAGACCATAGTGCGGAATTCCGGCCCAAATCCAAACGCCACCAAGGTGAGTTCCATAAAGGTCCAATCCACCTTGTCAAACGCTTTGGTCGCGTCTAGAGCCATGAGCACCATTCCCTGTGAGTCTCGGGAAGCCAGGTCCACCAGGTCCAAGGCCCTGCGGATGTTGTCAGCTGTGGATTGATTCTTCAGGAAGCCGCTCTGGTCAGGTTGGATTATGCCTGGTAGAACATGAGATAGGCGTGTTGCTAGGATTTTGGAGTAGATATTAGCATCAATATTGAGCAGGGCGATAGGCCTGTATGAGGCCGGGTTTCTTGGGTCTCCTCCTGGTTTAGGTAAAAGGACTGTGATTGACTCCTGCATGGAGGGGGTTATGATGCATGTGTCTCTGAAGGAGTTGGATAATTGCACCAGCGTGGTAAGCAGTTGGGGCCTGAAGATCCTGTAGAACCTGGTTGAGCAGCCATCCGGGCCCGGGGCGCGGGATTTGATAGCCTCATCTACCTCTTCGCTGGAGATTTGGGCATCCAAGATGTCTCTGGCGGAGCTTGGCAGTTGGGGAAGTGCCGCTGATTTCAGGTATTCCTTCTGTTCTTCAGGGTCTCGTGGCGGAGCGGTCATTACTTGTGTTAGGTGATCTGCTGCTAGGCGTTGTTTGTCCTGCTCAGCATACTGTGTTCTGCCTTGTGGATCCCGCAGTCCAATGATCGTGTTAGTCTGCTTCGCTTTAGCAAGCTTGGCAACCAGAAGCTTGTTTGCTTTGTTGTTTTTAGCATAATAGAATTGTTTGGCTTTTGCCTGTTGATGTGCCGTGTGCTCGGCGTAATGGGCTTTGATCTTCTTCTGCGCCGTACGAATGGCAAGTTGTGTTCTAGGGGACCATTCCTTTTCTTTTTGGATTTTTTCCGCTTCCCGGAGGTCTTCCTCAAGGGCCAGACGAGTTTGTCGCCTAATCCTGTGAAAGGCTGTGCCTTGAGCTATCAATTCTCCGCGTAGGACCGCTTTCATGGCGTCCCAGGTGGTAGCGGGGGAGGTGTCCGCGGTAGGATTTTCTTTGAAGAAATTCCTAATTGTAGTTGCAATTCTGTCCCTGAGCGGCATCTCGTTGAGCATTGGATCATAGAGTCTCCATCTGCGTTGCGCTGGATGAGGAGCCTCATGTACTCGGAACTCCAAAGTCACCGGGCCGTGGTCAGATAGGATTCTTGGGCCTATTGTCACGTCATTGGTAAATGAAAGAATTTGGGGAGAGACCAGGAGGAGGTCTATTCTGGAATGGGTTCTATGGACATGCGAGTAGAAAGAGAAGTCTTTTTCTGAGGGGTGGAGTACCCTCCATGAATCAACCACCTCCAGGGTTCTGAACAGCTGCAAAAGAGCTAATGCCGTGCTGAAGTCCCCGGACGAGGGCAGACAGGATTTATCTTTCGTGGGATCAGGGACACCGTTGAAGTCACTGCCAATGACGATTTGGCCCTCCATAAAGGGAGAAAGGGATGCGCTCAGAGCTTCGTAGAAAGCAGCTTGACCTGTGTTCGGAGCGTATACTGATACGAAGATATATAGTTGGCCCAGCAGTAGACACTTCACCGCCGCAAATCGGCCATCCGGACAGAGTTTAGTATCCATTATCTGGGGGTCCAGCCCCTTCTTGAACAGAATTGCTGTGCCTCCTTTTTTCGTGTTCCCCGATGCACAGTACTGCTTCGGAAAAGGCCAGGAGCGAATGCGCCCAAAATCCGCTGGCAATAGGTGTGTTTCCTGTATCATGGCTACTGCAGCGTTTTTGTTTTGAAGTTTTTGCAAAATTGATTTGCGCTTGGCCGGAGAGTTTAAACCGTTAATATTCAGAGAGATAAACCTCAGAGTGGAGTGATTGGGAGCATGAAGTGGGGGGATCGCCACGTTCGGAGGGGGGGGAGTGGGGTGAAGATGAGTCAGCCGGCATCTCGTTGATTTTGCAACTACAACTTTACCTGCCATTGAGATTTTTGCTCTGGCCTCCAATGGGAGGACGGAGGTTTAACTAGGAGGAGGGCAAGATTTGTTGGGCTGGCACCTCCTGCGGCCAACGTGGCCAAGTAACTGAGAATAGCCAACATGGCTAAAATTGTGGGTTGAGTATTCCAAGGACGTAGGTGGATAGTACCTCGGAGTTGGGCATGGGCCGTGGGGTAGGGCCCGCTGCTACAGTTATTAGCGTTCCGTTTTAGAGTTCGTGGGCGGCGAGTTTGCTTCAGGTGGGCCGCCGGCTAGACTGAAAGTGTTGAAGGGGGGGAGGTCGATTGGGCCAGGTAGGAGATAGGCCCATGGTTCCTGGGGCCAGGGCTCCGACTTCCGTTGCTTGAGGTTTCGATTGTCCAGGAGGTCAGCCGCATTCCCGCCTTCAGTTATCTCTTCCTTCTGAACCTCAGGACTTTTGACCACAAGTTCTGTTGAGTTTTGGGAGGCGTCGCGGGGTCCGTTGGGAGGACCGTGTCAGTGCTGTGTTCGGGAACCAGGGTGGACCGGGCCTCGGGTGAGGTTGGAGTAATGATTTTCTCAGCATCCTCCAGGTGGCTGATTCTCCTCCGGGTGCCCTTGTATGCGAACTGTTAAGTTGTGGGGAAGAGCCATCTATAGCGGATTTGCTGGTCCTGTAGGAAGACCGCCAGGGGTCGGAAAGCTTGTCTCTTCTGGAGGGTGAGGGCTGATAGATCTTAGAAGAAATATAATATTAAAATATCAAGTTAGAATGGTGAGGAAATATGTTCTGGTAATGCCTATGATAAATTTAAGGGGGATCCCTGCTCACTTTACTCAATAGTCATAAACAACTATGATGGAATATTAAGATGGATTTAACAATAATGACTATTACTAATCAAAACAATGAAGTCATAACAAGTCTTCTCGTGTGCAGCCCTGCAACATCATCCACAAGCTCAGGAGAGCCACACAAATTCCACACCGAGATGCAGAGCACGTACTGAAACTACCAAGACGATTTTCAAGGTAAACCCTGTTGGGCAGCAGAAAAAAAAAATGCGTTCACCTGATGTTTGGCAAGATATAAGATTAAATTGCTTAGATGCGAGTTTGCGAGATTCCGAATTCGGCCCTTCAAAAAAATGGCCACTCTATTTGCTCCGAGCTGCTCCAACGATGTAAAGCAGGCATTCTGCCTGCCTACTGGGCATATTCTGTTGGTATTCACAGGATCCGTGGCCCCTTGCAGAGACCAACTGCTAAAGCCGCTTTCTTCTCCTGTCCGGCCCTGTCAGGCCATGGAAGGCCACCAGTCGATGTGCATCACCTCATGGTATGTTCATTCAAACGGTCAGGCATGTAAACATTCTATTAAGTATGGTTCATCTGGTGGAGACGAAGGGGAGGATAGTACCATCGCAGTAAGATCTTGTAGGCGCATTCTCTGTTTGTAACGCATGCAGACGATGATGTCCACCCAAGCCTGGTCTTCCACAGAGTGGCCCAGTTCTGCTTCCCATTGTGCCATAAATCGAGTCCTAAAGGCGATAAAGTCTCTCTGGAGGCGTTTGTATAGCACAGAGATTCTGCCCCGGGTTGGTAGGTCCTTGAGGGTTAGTTCTATGGCTGTGGGAGGGCGAGTTACCGCCTGGCGTGTTTGCAGGTGGGAGCACCAGTGACACAGTTGGAGGTATGTGAACCTGTCTTGTTCTTGTAGTTGAAAGAGTTCCTTGCATCGTTCGAAGGTATGCGGTTGTCCGCCCTCGAAAGGGTTGCCCTAAGGACTCCAGCCCCCCCGCAATCCAGTTTTTGAAATTCTGGGGAGCTGTTCCGGGTGAAAAGGCAGGGTTTAGCCCTCTTGGAATCTTTTTTTGCCTCAGAGTTCTGTCCCAGATGGTAATGGTGTGTCTAGTAACCAACAGTAGTTCTTGCCATTGCTGCCTTGTCGCTGGGGGAATATGAGGGAGAAAGCGTAGAGGGAGAGCCAAGCGCGATTGTTCTAGATCTACCCACCTGGGGCGGTTGGTGATTGTTTGCCACGCCCGAATGCAGGACAGTTGGGCTGCCATCTGGTAGTTCTGCAGGTACGGGACCCCCAAGCCTCCAAGTTTTGCATTTCCCAACATCGTGGTTTTGGGGATTCTAGCCTTCTTCCCCTTCCAGATGAATTGGAGCATTTTCCTCTGCAGTGTTTGGAGCGCCGAAGTCGGGATCCCGACAGGAAGGGCAGAGCATGCGTATAGGAATCTCGGGACCAGGTTCATCTTTCATGCTGTGATCCGACCCATTAAGGAGATTTCCTGTGTCGCCCAGTGTTTCAGGTCCGTTTAAAGCTCTTTAAAGAGCGGGGGAAAGTTTACGTGATAAGTGTCTGTTGGGTTGGCTGGGACTTGGACCCCCAGGTAGGTGATTGCCTTCGTCTTCCATTGGATTGGGCACATAGGAATCAAGTCCTCTCGCTCTCTCTGGGAGATCCCTATCCCCAATGCTGTTGACTTGTTGAAGTTAATAGAGAATCCTGTGACCCTACCATAACTGTGTATTTCTGCTAAAGCCTGTGTTAGGGAGCTGCGGGGGTCCGTGATGGTTAAGAGGACATTGTCCGCGTAAAGCGCTAGTTTATGGTGTGTGGGGCCAGCTCGGATGCCCTTGATCGGGTTGTTCCGTCAAATCAGTTGGGAGAATGTTTCCATGATCAAGGCAAATAGGAGCGGGGACAGCGGGCATCCCTGTCTGGTTCCGCAGGTCAGCGTAATGGGGGCAGAGAGGTGGCTGTTAATTTTAAGCAGGGTTTTGGGCGCTTTGTAGTTCGCCAAGACCATAGTGCGGAATTCCGGCCCAAATCCAAACGCCACCAAGGTGAGTTCCATAAAGGTCCAATCCACCTTGTCAAACGCTTTGGTCGCGTCTAGAGCCATGAGCACCATTCCCTGTGAGTCTCGGGAAGCCAGGTCCACCAGGTCCAAGGCCCTGCGGATGTTGTCAGCTGTGGATTGATTCTTCAGGAAGCCGCTCTGGTCAGGTTGGATTATGCCTGGTAGAACATGAGATAGGCGTGTTGCTAGGATTTTGGAGTAGATATTAGCATCAATATTGAGCAGGGCGATAGGCCTGTATGAGGCCGGGTTTCTTGGGTCTCCTCCTGGTTTAGGTAAAAGGACTGTGATTGACTCCTGCATGGAGGGGGTTATGATGCATGTGTCTCTGAAGGAGTTGGATAATTGCACCAGCGTGGTAAGCAGTTGGGGCCTGAAGATCCTGTAGAACCTGGTTGAGCAGCCATCCGGGCCCGGGGCGCGGGATTTGATAGCCTCATCTACCTCTTCGCTGGAGATTTGGGCATCCAAGATGTCTCTGGCGGAGCTTGGCAGTTGGGGAAGTGCCGCTGATTTCAGGTATTCCTTCTGTTCTTCAGGGTCTCGTGGCGGAGCGGTCATTACTTGTGTTAGGTGATCTGCTGCTAGGCGTTGTTTGTCCTGCTCAGCATACTGTGTTCTGCCTTGTGGATCCCGCAGTCCAATGATCGTGTTAGTCTGCTTCGCTTTAGCAAGCTTGGCAACCAGAAGCTTGTTTGCTTTGTTGTTTTTAGCATAATAGAATTGTTTGGCTTTTGCCTGTTGATGTGCCGTGTGCTCGGCGTAATGGGCTTTGATCTTCTTCTGCGCCGTACGAATGGCAAGTTGTGTTCTAGGGGACCATTCCTTTTCTTTTTGGATTTTTTCCGCTTCCCGGAGGTCTTCCTCAAGGGCCAGACGAGTTTGTCGCCTAATCCTGTGAAAGGCTGTGCCTTGAGCTATCAATTCTCCGCGTAGGACCGCTTTCATGGCGTCCCAGGTGGTAGCGGGGGAGGTGTCCGCGGTAGGATTTTCTTTGAAGAAATTCCTAATTGTAGTTGCAATTCTGTCCCTGAGCGGCATCTCGTTGAGCATTGGATCATAGAGTCTCCATCTGCGTTGCGCTGGATGAGGAGCCTCATGTACTCGGAACTCCAAAGTCACCGGGCCGTGGTCAGATAGGATTCTTGGGCCTATTGTCACGTCATTGGTAAATGAAAGAATTTGGGGAGAGACCAGGAGGAGGTCTATTCTGGAATGGGTTCTATGGACATGCGAGTAGAAAGAGAAGTCTTTTTCTGAGGGGTGGAGTACCCTCCATGAATCAACCACCTCCAGGGTTCTGAACAGCTGCAAAAGAGCTAATGCCGTGCTGAAGTCCCCGGACGAGGGCAGACAGGATTTATCTTTCGTGGGATCAGGGACACCGTTGAAGTCACTGCCAATGACGATTTGGCCCTCCATAAAGGGAGAAAGGGATGCGCTCAGAGCTTCGTAGAAAGCAGCTTGACCTGTGTTCGGAGCGTATACTGATACGAAGATATATAGTTGGCCCAGCAGTAGACACTTCACCGCCGCAAATCGGCCATCCGGACAGAGTTTAGTATCCATTATCTGGGGGTCCAGCCCCTTCTTGAACAGAATTGCTGTGCCTCCTTTTTTCGTGTTCCCCGATGCACAGTACTGCTTCGGAAAAGGCCAGGAGCGAATGCGCCCAAAATCCGCTGGCAATAGGTGTGTTTCCTGTATCATGGCTACTGCAGCGTTTTTGTTTTGAAGTTTTTGCAAAATTGATTTGCGCTTGGCCGGAGAGTTTAAACCGTTAATATTCAGAGAGATAAACCTCAGAGTGGAGTGATTGGGAGCATGAAGTGGGGGGATCGCCACGTTCGGAGGGGGGGGAGTGGGGTGAAGATGAGTCAGCCGGCATCTCGTTGATTTTGCAACTACAACTTTACCTGCCATTGAGATTTTTGCTCTGGCCTCCAATGGGAGGACGGAGGTTTAACTAGGAGGAGGGCAAGATTTGTTGGGCTGGCACCTCCTGCGGCCAACGTGGCCAAGTAACTGAGAATAGCCAACATGGCTAAAATTGTGGGTTGAGTATTCCAAGGACGTAGGTGGATAGTACCTCGGAGTTGGGCATGGGCCGTGGGGTAGGGCCCGCTGCTACAGTTATTAGCGTTCCGTTTTAGAGTTCGTGGGCGGCGAGTTTGCTTCAGGTGGGCCGCCGGCTAGACTGAAAGTGTTGAAGGGGGGGAGGTCGATTGGGCCAGGTAGGAGATAGGCCCATGGTTCCTGGGGCCAGGGCTCCGACTTCCGTTGCTTGAGGTTTCGATTGTCCAGGAGGTCAGCCGCATTCCCGCCTTCAGTTATCTCTTCCTTCTGAACCTCAGGACTTTTGACCACAAGTTCTGTTGAGTTTTGGGAGGCGTCGCGGGGTCCGTTGGGAGGACCGTGTCAGTGCTGTGTTCGGGAACCAGGGTGGACCGGGCCTCGGGTGAGGTTGGAGTAATGATTTTCTCAGCATCCTCCAGGTGGCTGATTCTCCTCCGGGTGCCCTTGTATGCGAACTGTTAAGTTGTGGGGAAGAGCCATCTATAGCGGATTTGCTGGTCCTGTAGGAAGACCGCCAGGGGTCGGAAAGCTTGTCTCTTCTGGAGGGTGAGGGCTGATAGATCTTAGAAGAAATATAATATTAAAATATCAAGTTAGAATGGTGAGGAAATATGTTCTGGTAATGCCTATGATAAATTTAAGGGGGATCCCTGCTCACTTTACTCAATAGTCATAAACAACTATGATGGAATATTAAGATGGATTTAACAATAATGACTATTACTAATCAAAACAATGAAGTCATAACAAGTCTTCTCGTGTGCAGCCCTGCAACATCATCCACAAGCTCAGGAGAGCCACACAAATTCCACACCGAGATGCAGAGCACGTACTGAAACTACCAAGACGATTTTCAAGGTAAACCCTGTTGGGCAGCAGAAAAAAAAAATGCGTTCACCTGATGTTTGGCAAGATATAAGATTAAATTGCTTAGATGCGAGTTTGCGAGATTCCGAATTCGGCCCTTCAAAAAAATGGCCACTCTATTTGCTCCGAGCTGCTCCAACGATGTAAAGCAGGCATTCTGCCTGCCTACTGGGCATATTCTGTTGGTATTCACAGGATCCGTGGCCCCTTGCAGAGACCAACTGCTAAAGCCGCTTTCTTCTCCTGTCCGGCCCTGTCAGGCCATGGAAGGCCACCAGTCGATGTGCATCACCTCATGGTATGTTCATTCAAACGGTCAGGCATGTAAACATTCTATTAAGCTGTCGAGTCCCCTTGCCTTGCCTCCAAACAAAGCAGTTCCTCCATCTCCTTCCTCCCTTCTGCCGCCTTGCACTCACCGCTGCACCCTAAACTGGTGATGGGTAAATGACAGACCAGAATCCCTTGCTAGAAGCATTAAGAACTCAGTGCCTAACAGTGCGCACTGCACACCGCACGCGTCCCCACAGTAAACCTATGCCCATATTCTGCCATAACAAATGCCTCCAATTGCGCACGCAGACCCTGCATGAACAGAATACACACATTGCAAGCCGCGACATAACAATATCTACCCTTTCAGGGACCTACCATCTTACCAAGCGCTCCCTATCCTGCTGTGCATACAAAGCTCCCTGTGTACACTGCACCTTATACCCAACCACCTTACTGGGGTGCCATCAACCCACCAAGCGCTCTCCACCTACCTGTTCCCAAAAGGTTCTACATGCAGTGACTAAGATTGTACCACAACCCTCACTAATCACTGGAACCCATCCAGGACATCAAGCGTCCCTCATCCTACCATACACCTGTCAGTTACCTCTCACTACCACCCAAGCCCCCCAAAGGGCACCATACGGACCTCCTCACCAACAGCCACCTCAACTTGCGTTAATGACTCGGTTCACCCAGGCAAATCATTGTCCTCTTTACCACCTGCCTGCACTATACTTGCGACCAGTAACCACCTTGACTTTTCAAAACCTGATAGCTCACCAACCATGACTCCATACAGGCCGTCCCGCCATGCCGTCAGTTCTGCACCTCTACACCTAGCCAAAGGACACCTAGCCAGGTCATAAATACGCCTCTAAGAGGTGGTCTAATCAACACCATGACCCTTACAGTCCTCACAGCCCATGCACTCGACATCTGTAACTTGATCACAACCAGTCAGCTGGACCTTCTCACCATAACTGAAACTGTTGCATGCAACCTTAGGACCAACCCTATCCCTGGCACTGGACACTAAAGGGGTGGGGGGCATAAATGCTAAAGACTCCTTAGGCATTAGAGAAACAAGTGTTCAAGACTTTCTTCTGGAGATCTTTCGTCCATCAAATGGTTCCCTACTACCATTAACTTACATGTTATTTATCGAACCCCATGCCCTTCACTGTCATTTGAGGATGATATTGTTCATCTCCTCTCTGCAGAGACTAAGCCAACCTCCAGAACCATCCTCTTAGGTGATGTGAACCTAGTCCTTAATGACAGTTCCGACTCCAATGCCCTTGCGTTAGCCAATTCCCTTGAAGCCCTAGGCTTTACGCAACGCATAACCAGCCCTACCTATAACAAAGGCCGGACCCTAGACTGGCTGGCTTACTTAAATTGCAACATCACTATCTTATCAAACAAGTCCTGCTCTTGGTCAGATCACAATATTATTGCCTTTAACATACCGATCTGCCACTAAACCCAGGCCCTGCCCAAGCCTTCACTTGCCACCCTAACAAGAAATGTCAGAAACACGACGCCCAAGAGCATCCTGCCCCTGCTGAAAGCACTCACCGACTACCAGGACACCTCTAAAGACCCATCCAAAATTGTAGACACCTACAATCAGCCTTTACTGCACACCATCAATACAGTGGTGCCACTGGGGAAACGTAAGGCCAAACCAATTTAAAATAATTAAAGGCTTCAAGCCGTCCAGATTCCAATGTGACATTTTCCCTGCCACAATAATAAAAGGGCCTCATTACAAGTGTCTCGGTCCGGCAACAACGGTGCCGGTAATCCTACCCGCACTGTTGTTACCGGACCGGCGCACTAAGTCTGCCGGCGGGTGCCGTCCCACCCGCCAGTGTTAGACCTGGCGGACGCAACGGCACCCACCCGTAGACTTTCATGGAACTCCCAGCACCTTTATTAACAGTGCAGTGTTTCCGTGGTCCCTGTTAGGGAGAATTCTCTGTTTAGGCTGAATTTACTAACCTAGTGAGTCCCCCAGCAGCTTTGCTGGATTTCTGGAGTTTGTTTTTTTCTCCTGCTAAGAGTGAGACTCTTTTCCTCACACTCTTGGACATGATTTGAGGGGTTCCTTTGACTGTTAATGTGTTTTATGGGCTATGGGGTCTTTTACTCCATAGGGTCTCATGTGTTTTTACTATGTGTGTTACACAGCACCCTCAGTGCAGTGACACAGGGTTGTCATAGTGACACCCCACCATAGGCTCCATACCCTGGGACTGACTACCGTCTCCCAGGGCATGTAAAGTCACCATTGGCTTTACTAGTCCCAAATTACGAACAGAAACCAGTACAAACCATCATATTGTGGACGTACTGGTTGGGGCAATTCGATTGCCCTGGGGGCTGTTATTCGAGGAGGCACGTCTCCGTCCCCCCGGATCGAGTTTTGGCTGGTGGCAGTGGATACTACTTTTTATATTCGACCGCGAATATATCTCTATGGGATTTTCCCATTGTTCGAGGCTACCAACTTTAATTATTTAATTCCTATAGCCTCGAACATACCGCCGGGTTATTTATTTAATATTAATTCACTGGTTGGTATTATTTGCCAGAACTCGATTCTAAAATGGCGTTTGTGTTCTCTTCTGTGACTCCAACCCAAGTCGAGCCCTTTGTTCCACTTTTTGGCGGGCTTCTCCACAGAAGCCTCCAAAAGTGGTGCCACTCTGTCTGGGTACCACAGGGGGCGTGGGAGGGGGTTTAGGCACCCTGGACTGAGTTGCTGTGGCAACTCAAGTCGCACTCTTGTGTGATTGGCCCAAGTGGTGAGCCGGCCGGCTCACCACTTAGCATGTTTGATTGACAGCTAGGCTGAATGAATGGAGGTTTCTTGCATAAAAGCAGGGCTTTTGGGACTGGCACTTCAGAAGTCGCCACAGGACCTGAGAATCCAAAGAGGGAGAAGCTGAGGCGACCTGCAACGACGACACCACCAGTGGAGCCCTGCTGAACCGTCTCACCACTTCCCGACGACAGAGGAGATCTTCATGCCGGAGAGTCTCTTCCCTTTGAGCTGGTGGGGACAACCAGTTTGCTTTCCTTTTTGCCAACCAGGACGTCTAGTGGTCGAATTGCCCGTGTCAAGCACTCCGGCAACGGATAGCCACTTAGCACTGAACCGCGAAATATAGGACCACTCCTTTGAATCGAGAAACTCTGCGGCTGGTTTCTTCCCAGGCAGCAAAACGACCTCCTGCTTTCCTCCCCGACGAGACCTTCTCTTCTGCCGGACAAAGCACCGACTCGCAACCGCTGCCAGGAACAACTGCCCCCGCTGGAGTGTTCTCACCATTTCAAGGTACTGTGTCCGCCTGGCCTCCCTTTCTATAGATTGCTACAAGGTGACAGTAAATCCTTAACCTTCCAGACTGGGCTGGCCTCTTGACCATCTAACTGGTCCCTTACTTTTGGTCCAACTTCTTTCTGAAACTTTTCAAGACTTTTGTGCACTTTTCAACCGTGTGACCTTGGATACATTTCGTTCTGATCCTCTTAAAGTGGATCCGGCTTTCTAAACTCTAACTTCACGGTTTTGATTCTGCCTTCCTCTCTTGCTGTGTTCTTTTGAAAGTGTTGGGATCTGTTCCAATTTATGCTCTGCCTTTCTCTCCCTTTTAAACCGAATTATTAAAGTGCCATCTGCGTTAAGAGCTCACCGCTGTCTGAAAATAAGTGGTGCTTTACTTAAGACTTGTCTAATATTCTTTTAAGGGAGTGTATATACTTTAGTGACTGTGTTTTTTAACTTGCTTGATATTAGTGCCAGTGTGTTTTCATAGATGTGTTTTTAAATAAATAATTATATATCTTTTACACCAAAGATCTGGTGAGTGTTTGCTTGTTCTACTGTGTTTACCTGCCCTACTGTGTATGCTCTGTATACTGCCTAACTCTTCTTGAGAGAAGTCTGACTGCTCAGCCACAGCTACCAGGTAAATCTGGGTGGTGCAGACTGCTACCAATTGGGTTTACTGCTAACTCCTGTAGTCCTAAACATTTTGCAGTGGTCCCTAAGGGAACTGCACAGGTTTCTGCCTAACACTGGTGTACAGCAGTGGGATTTGTATTGAGCATACACTTTAGTGTGCTTGTAAATACTTTAGGACAACTAACCACAAAGCTTAGCACTAAAAAGCTGATTTTCTAAACCTGTCTACTATGGAAAGTTATACCCTAGAATCATTGTCTGCCAAAACTGCTGATTGCTTGAAAGTATTGTGTAGACATAAGAACCTCTCTGGGAAGGGCAAGAAAATCGAACTCATAGAAAGATCATTAGAAAATCAAAGTCTGGGTGGTACAGAGGAATCTACCCCCCCAGCAAATGTAGATAACAGTGATGGTATTGATCTGAATCAAAGTATTGATAATCTTGTTAATGAGTCAGAAGAGGAAAGTGAGCCTAATGCAGTTAGCCACCCGGAACCTCTGTCTGCTTTACCAACTGCACCTACTGGACCTATACCCGGTCCCACATGTAATCCTGAATATTTTGAACTTGAAAAAATGAAGCTGGAATTAGAATACAAACGTTTTATTGCTCAATCTGAACGGAATCAAGAGTTAGAGTTCAGGAGAATCAATGCCCAAGCTGAGCAGGAGCAAGCTGAGTTGAAGCTCATAGAAATAGAGCTTAATCATGAACTTGAAATGAAAAAGTTGTCTGTGGAAACTGCTTCTATCTCTTCTGGTTCCTCTAGGAGTTCCAGTCCCAAAAGACCCCGGATGCCAAAGGAATTAGTGGGTATGTATGAACCTAAGTTGGATGTGTTGGATTGGTTGAAAATGTTTGAATATTATCATGGGCTCCAGGACATCACAGGGAATGAGCTACTTCCTTGGTTGTTCTCTAGGCTCCCCCCTGTTGCAACCGATGTGGTAATGGAGTTGGGGGAGGTGGATAAGAAGGATTATGAGTGTGTGAAGCTAGCTTTAATAGCTAGATTTGGGAAGACCCCTTCCCAGTACCTTAAGAGGTTTAGGACCCTCAAAAAGAATGATGGTACCCCTTGGGCTACCTGGGTGAGTGAGTGTTTGAAAAACTTAGAGGGATGGATTAAGGGTTACAAGGTGAACACTTATGAGGGAATGAGAAATCTTGTAATGTTGGAGTCAATTTATGATGCCTGTTCTCGTGAGCTCAGACAGCACTTGGCTGATTCAAAGGAATTAGATCCTAGAAGACTAGCTAAGGCTGCTGACTTGTGGGTTGCCAACAGGGCTACTCACAAGGATTCAGGGGTCACTCAGAAAAAGGATGAGGGAAAGCAGCCACCAAAAGTGAACCAAGAGATTTCTAATACCTCCCAAACCAAAAGGGCCCCAAACAACAAAATAACCAGGGTAAGCCCCAGGGTAAACCACAACAGGCTAGTGTACCTTCTGGTCACAAACCAGAAGGAGGTCAGGCCAAGCCACCCTTTCAGAGAGCATTTGGAACATGCTATCTCTGTGGGGCAACTGACCACATCAAAGGAGATCCCAGATGTAAGGGTAAACCTGCAGGGATCAGCACAGTCTCCTTAGCCTTCACTCCTGAGGAGGACATCCAAATGGCTAGTGCTCACTTTGAAGTCTTTGCTGAAGAACCTTTGGGTCTTCAAGCAAGTGTAACAGTAGAGTCCATGGGTCTGGTTAGTGATCAGAATAGGAGTGTGTACAACTCCATACCAGAAAACTCTAAAGCTTATTATATGGACAGTGTTCTTGTCAATGGTCAGGATACTCCTGCCAGGCGAGACTCTGGGGCCAGCAGAACAGTAGTGGATGAAAGCTTTTTCAGGCCTGAGGATGTTGCTAAGGCACCCAAGGGTCCCACTAAGATGTCTGGAGGCCCTGTCCAAATGGTTCCAATTCTACAAGCCCTCATTCAGTGTAATGACATGACAGTGTTGATTCCTGCCAGTGTTCAGACTGAGGTGCCTGGGAGAGTCCTGTTGGGGAATGATCTAAGAACTCTAGGAGTAGTATCCAGTACCCCCAGGTCTCCCAGTATGGAGACCCAGAACCAAACCAAATTGGCTAGAGAGGCCACCTTAAGGAACCGCTCTAATCCTGTGGGAACCTCTACTGAGAACCCCACTACAAGCCCTGGTGTTGGTAAGTTGACCTCTGACCCAGGCAAATTTCAGGCTAAAATGTTAGGGAAATGGGAGGCCCAACCAAGCTCCATCATTGTTCCCCCAGTTATAGAGTCTGTGACTCCCCCTGCTTCTGAGGAAGAGGTGGATAGATCTATTGGAACCCTAACTAGGCTTAAGAGAACTGGTAATTCTCAGTGCTGGTGGAAAACCAGAAAAGAAAAGTCTAAGGCCAAAACCCTTCAGACTGTTGGACCTGCCACAGAAGACTCCATCCCAATTCCTAGTCTTAAGGGGGAAACTCCTAAAGTAGGTAAAGGTAGATCTAAGAGGAAGGCGAAGCATGTACCTTGCTTATCTCCATCCCCTCAACCAAGAGGCATAAAACCCAACCTTCTCCCAACAGAGAGGTGGTGAGGACCTCTGGAGGCCCCTCTAGATCAAAGGGAATCCTTTATGAGGACCCCTCTTAAAAAAGCCTAACACAGGTTCAGAAGTTGTACCAACTTCTGAGGGACTGGTCAACCAGATCCCCTATAACTTTAAAAAGACTGATGTTCCTCAAAGGGTTTGTAGGTCATATAGCTTACAAAGGAAATCCTTTGATTTGACCATAGAACATAGGTCAGTGTGTCACCACCAAAATGCTGATGGTCTCTCTAGGATGTATGTCATCGACTAGAGGTATGAGATTCATCCAGGAGTGGATTAAATCCTCCTGTCCTTTAGTCTGGGGGGGTGAGTGTTAGTTAGAATTCTCTGTTTAGGCTGAATTTAGGCTAACCTAGTGAGTCCCCCAGCAGCTTTGCTGGATTTCTGGAGTTTGTTTTTTTCGCCTGCCAAGAGTGAGACTCTTTTCCTCAGACTCTTGGACATGATTTGAGGGGTTCCTTTGACTGTTAATGTGTTTTGTGGGCTATGGGGTCTTTTACTCCATAGGGTTTCATGTGTTTTTACTATGTGTGTTACACAGCACCCTCAGTGCAGTGACACAGGGGTGTCATAGTGATACCCCACCATAGAGTCCATACCCTGGGACTGACTACCCTCTCCCAGGGCATGTAAAGTCACCATTGGCTTTACTAGTCCCAAATTACTAACAGAAACTAGTACAAACCATCATATTGTGGACATACTGGTCAGGGCAATTCGATTGCCTCGGGGTCTGTTATTCGAGGGGACACATCTCCATCCCCCCTGATTGAGTTTTGGCTGGTGGCAGTGGATACTACTTTTTATATTCGACCGCGAATATATCTCTATGGGATTTTCCCATTGTTCGAGGCTACCAACTTTAATTATTTAATTCCTATAGCCTCGAACATACCACCGGGTTATTTATTTAATATTAATTCACCGGTTGGTATTTTTTGCCAGAACTCGATTCTAAAATGGCGTTTGTGTTCTCTTCTGTGACTCCAACCCAAGTCGAGCCCTTTGTTCCACTTTTTGGCGGGCTTCTCCACAGAAGCCTCCAAAAGTGGTGCCACTCTGTCTGGGTACCACAGGGGGTGTGGGAGGGGGTTTAGGCACCCTGGACTGAGTTGCCGTGGCAACTCAAGTCGCACTCTTGTGTGATTGGCCCAAGTGGTGAGCCGGCCAGCTCACCACTTAGAATGTTTGATTGACAGCTAGGCTGAATGAATGGGGGTTTCTTGCATAAAAGCAGGGCTTTTGGGACTGGAACTTCAGAAGTCGCCACAGGACTTGAGAATCCAAAGAGGGAGAAGCTGAGCCGACCTGCAACGACGACACCACCGGTGGAGCCCTGCTGAACCGTCTCACCACTTCCCGACGACAGAGGAGATCTTCTTGCCGGAGAGTCTCTTCCCCTTGAGCTGGTGGGGACAACCAGTTCACTTTCCTTTTTGCCTACCAGGACGTCTAGTGGTCGAATTGCCCATGCCAAGCACTCCGGCAACCGGATAGCCACTTACCACTGAACCGCGAAAAATAGGACCGCTCCTTTGAATCGAGAAACTCTGCGGCTGGTTTCTTCCCTGGCAGCACAACGACCTCCTGCTTTCCTCCCCGACTAGACCTTCTCTTCTGCCAGACGAAGCATCGACTCGCAACCGCTGCCAGGAACAACTGCCCCCGCTGGAGTGTTCTCACCATTTCAAGATACTGTGTCCGCCTGGCTTCCCTTTCTATAGATTGCTACAAGGTGACAGTAAATCCTTAACCTTCTAGACTGGGCTGGCCTCTTGACCATCTAACTGGTCCCTTTCTTTTGGTCCAACTTCTTTCTGAACCTTTTCGAGACTTTTGTGCACTTTTCAACCGTGTGACCATGGATACATTTCGTTCTGATCCTCTTAAAGTGGATCTGGCTTTCTGAACTCTAACTTCACGGTTTTCATTCTGCCTTCCTCTCTTGCTGTGTTCTTTTGAAAGTGTGGGGATCTGTTTCAATTTATACTCTGCCTTTCTCTCCCTTTTAAACCGAATTATTAGAGTGCCGTCTGCGTTAAGCGCTCACCGCTGTCTGACAGTAAGTGGTGCTTTACTTAAGACTTGTCTAATATTCTTTTAAGGGAGTGTATATACTTTAGTGACTGTGTTTTTGAACTTGCTTGATATTAGTGCCAGTGTGTTTTCATAGATGTGTTTTTAAATAAATAATTATATATCTTTTACACCAAAGATCTGGTCAGTGTTTGCTTGTTCTACTGTGTTTACCTGCCCTATTGTGTATGCTCTGTATACTGCCTAACTCTTCTTGAGGGAAGTCTGACTACTCAGCCACAGCTACCAGGTAAATCTGGGTGGTGCAGACTGCTACCAATTGGGTTTACTGCTAACTCCTGTAGTCCTAAACTTTTTGCAGTGGTCCCTAAGGGAACTGCACAGTTTTCTGCCTAACAGTCCCCATTCCCATTGAGTCCTATGGGACTCAGGTGGGAATGGGGATTAACATTTACCAGCGCCTGACTTCCTGAAACGCCGGGGTCTTAATCCCCTGGTGTTTCAGGCAAGCCAGGCGCCGGTAAATATTTGTAAGTCTGGTGGCAACCTGCCGGTTTTACCAGCACGGTTACTGCCAGATGTGTAATGAGGCCCAGAGACTATGCTGAAGCACTGGAACCATTCATAGCATCGCTCATTAACTCCTCATTTGCCTCCAATTCAGTTCCAACTAACTTAAAAAATGTGTGGGTCCTACTTCTGCTAAAGAAAAAGGTCATACACCTAACAACCCTACTAACTACCGTCCCATTACTATGGTACCCTTCCTCCTTAAAAGTTTGGATAGAAACGGCATATCTTTAGATTCAGTATCACCTGGAATCTAATAACCTTTTAGGCCTACGCCAATCTGGGTTTCGGCCTGGCCATGGCACCGAAAACCACACTCCTTGACTTAAAGAAACAAATGGACGAATTGAAAGATGCTGGCAAGCTTGCTTTCCTCCTATTGCTAGACCTCTCTGCTGCCTTTGATTTGGTGGATCACCAAATCCTTTGCCAAACCCCGACTTCAGCAGCTCACTTCTCCTGGGTAGCTACCGCTTAGATCTCCGCTTTCCTCCCTAGTAGATCTATGAGAGAGTGTTTGTTCTTTCCCTAGCCTCGGGCCCTCGAGCCAAAGTCACTTGCGGCATACCACAGTGTTTTATGTATTGACTTGAAGATTAATTATGTTGAATAAAAATGTGTTAACTGACTAAATGTCTCTCGAACACTGCCTCTAGATACTTATCTCTCAAAATCAACAAAGCGCAATCTACCAGACCTACCTGCTCCACCTACATGCACCGACTCATCACCTCGAGATTTAAACTACAAAGATCTGGAGGTCTCATCTTCCTGGTTATTGCGCTCAGAACTGGAATGCCCTCCTACCAGCATTGAGAGCTGAAAACTATTATTGGGCTTTCCGCAAGAACTTAAAAACATGGCTCTTCGATCACGACCAGAAGTAGTTTTTCTGCCAACTGCCCAAGCAAACTTACATCCCTGCATCAGTCGAACTACAAGTACTTTCCTTTGTTGCAATTTAATGCGAGTCATCACCATGACTTATGCAAGCCTGCGGGCCTAACCCGGTAACCGTCAAAGTACACATTCTGCTTTCATGTCTTGTTGCACCACCTATTATTGTAAGCAGCACCTTGAGGCCTACGAGCTTAGTGTGCTTTATAAATGTACAAATAAAATAATATAAATAAAACCCTTTTCATTTACAGCAAATGGAGTATTGGTTGCAAGGGGTCCTAAAAAATTGTAAACTTTTATTAAAAAAAGCATTCAAAGAAAATGAGGAGCTGGGCGGTGTTAGAATCTTTAGCAATTTATAAAACTATTTTGAGAATATTCTTCCCCTTTTTAATGCTTATATTGAGGAAGTTTAGAGTGTAACATGTCTGCTCCAAATCATTTAGTATGAATAATTAGACCTGTAAAATGTAACATTTCATCATGAAGAAGTTATCAATTTTAGTGCAATGAAATCATAAATGCCCTATCTTTGTTGAATGTTTGGTTGCTAACCAATAGCATGATAACGTTACTGTTCAGGGGACAGTAGTGCACTTTGTACTTGTATGTGTTGGCATAGAACAGGCGTTTGGAGTAATCTTTTATAAGCCAAATTCTGAAAGTCTGAAGTTGAGAAAATACATGCACACTTGACTGAGTAGCACAGAATAAGATTATCTGCATACTGAGAAGATATTCCAACTTATTTCTGTTAAACAGTGGGCCCCACTAATCAAAGTACACAATGCAGGCATTCTGAGACCATTAAGCTACTAGCCTATGGAATGGGCTTGACCTTTCCCAGCAAACCCTAACTAGCCTGTTTGATAGCTGCCTGGATTTACTAAGACCCTTAGGTGTGGTGTACTCTCTCCTTGTGGTCAAGGTCTACATCTACAAATACCATATTACTAGATAGGTTGTGCGTCTTTTTGGCGACTGGAAGCGTGGATCACTAATACAGGACGTGAAACACCTCATATCGCACCACTGCTGAGGTGCTCGCAGTCTGCGGCCGCCCCGCGGCCCTCCTAACGCCGCAATGCACGAGGATGAGGCAAGCAGCGAGGGACACTGGCTGCGAAGCCAGAGAACGAGAAGTGAAGACAGCGGCCTAGAGAGGCGGAGCCCCTTGAAACGGGCGAGCCGCTCAAGAAAACCCCCCTCTCTGAAAGACGTTACAACACTGGCAAAATCTAAAGCACCCAGTGGCCTCTTGCGAACGGCTCCACACAAAAGTAACGCTGTTACGAAAACAAAGCCACCTGGCCAGATTTGCTCTCCCCTGGAATCAGAGGCGGCGACTGGGCCAGCCAATGGGGAAGAGAACAACCAGCCGCCAAAAGAAGCAACGGAGGTATCCTCCGTAAAACAGTCCCCTTTGAACCATAATCCATTAACACGTGTCTCACCACACCCCGTACAGACTCCAATATTGAGACCTGCCAGTCTGCAAGCCCACGACGAAGAGGATCAATCCACCCGGCCTCCAAGTTGTACCGTCGTAGAGGGACCGGTGGACGAGCCTGCGGACGAGGACGCCGGCTCGGCTCCAAGAGACCTTCAGTCCGCACATAGCTGCGGCTTCCCTCCTCTCGATCCAGGCGCTGTCTCGGACCGGGAGCCCGCCGTGGAGGCGACGAGCCCTGCTGCCGAAGAGCCGCGCCGGGAGCAGAGAGAAGGGGAATACACGGAGTGGACTAACGCCGCCGAAGATCCACGCCGGGAGCAGAGAGAGGGGGAAAACACGGAGGGGAATAATGCTGGCAAAATGACAACCCCGTTGAGCTCCCAGCTCTCGGAGCCTTTTCAGAATCAGATGACAGCAAAGTTGGAACAGGATTATGTGCAAGGCGGAGAGGTCTCCCAAAGTGCCTCGACCACAAGGAGCCCAAAATCGGGTTCACCTGAAGGGGAGCACAATGAAACAGTCAAATTAAAGGAATCCCAGGACAGGGGGGTGACTCATTCCAAAATATCCTCCCCGAAAGCATCAAATCTGCAAAAACCTTTGACAATTACCATTTCGTCAATAAAAACAGCGGACCTAGAGAATAAGGAAACCATCAAAGCACTAATCCACTGGCCACCAAATTATGGGGATGCCACCAGCCCAGGTAAAAACAGAGCAACGAACAAAAGCACCATTGACAGCTCGCATTCTACTTTCGAATATTCGGAAGATGAGCTGGACGAGGCTATCAAATGCTCATCAATTCCATTAAGACTTAACTTTTCGGAAGCTCATTCAACGCCGATCACAGCAGACCCTATAAAACTTCCAAACCCTATGAGCACAAGTAACATCAAACTTAAATCACAACCAAGTGCAATGACTCCTCCCAAATCTACTGCAGAGGCATCGTGCAGAAACCTACCGACAAAGGGAAAAATGTCTCCCTGGGCCCACAAGGAGAAAAAAATACTCACAAAGGGATCCATATCTAACTGCTTTGCAACCAAAAGCAAAGCCCCACCTCAGGAAGACATAGCTGAAATATCAGATGCAGAACTACTGGAGGGAACGTACCTAGACCAGAATCTAGAAAATGACAAGGATTCCCGGCGTAAACTGGCCTTTCTGAAAAGATGGCACATAAAAGAGGAAATACCACGCCCTGAAAAATCTTCCAAGATCACAGATCCCAATCGGACACCAAAAAACGGCTCTGCCGTTTCAGAGCAACTTCAGGGCCCACCTGATTCGATCATCAGCAAACCTGAAGATGCCCTGGCGCCCCAAGATATGGGCAGCCACGAGAAGCATACAAACCAGAAGGAACTCCTGAGCAAAGGACCTAAAAACTCTACCATCCATGAAGTAAATAAAGACATTCCAACCTTTGAGAAGTCCCAACACGAGAGTCTCCTAAGCGGCTGCCTCACAAACAAGGCATGTCAATATTCATTAAATGACACAATCTCAAACCAATCTTCAACTACTAAACCCACAACTGGGCTTCCACCCTCACCACCAAAAAGGAAAACTGACCTCCTAGCCCTCATGTCATCTCTAACAATAACACTTGCACCCTTCACCAAACTATATGAGGCGCTCAACGACACAACAAAAGATCAAGTAACTCTGCTGGCGCACATAAAAACGAGACTTTGTTTCATCGAAGGCTACATTACAGCAAAGGATCGTAACTATCAACCGCCAGGTCAGCCTCCACTGCAGCCAGATCACCTCGCTGATTGTTCAAAGTGCTCGAGATCCACTCAAACCGAGGCACCAGTTTTCAAAACCTTTAACTTCACAGGGGACGCGGCTAAAGCAACAGTGACAGACCACACTAACCAAGAGAACAAAGCACTACCTGTTTTCCAAACAAACATAACACAGGAAATTATCACAGATAAGCTCCGGGTAACGAAACAAAAAGAAAAAACAAAACCCTCAAACTCCAAATTGTAGCTAGCCCAGGCATTTAAGTCGAACAAAAGCATTCAAAAAACAAGGCCCGGTTTTCAACTAAAAAAACGGGTGTGCATCTTGGTCAGCCGACCAATCCATTCAAAAAGACGATCCCACGTTGAGAGGCTCCACAAAGAGCAAAATGAGCAAACCCTCAATCAGACTTAAAATCAACGAAAACATTCAGTTATCCTCCCTTAAACAATCCTGTTTACCTTTTGAGTCCAAATCCATCGACCACACTATCCCTCTGTCATCAAAACCCTCACTAACACCAAGAGATGAAAAGAGGGCCGTAGAAGACACGGTGTGGTCAATCACGGAAAGTGAGCTGATGGACGCAGCTTTAAACGTAACAGAAACGTGGGAGGACCGGGAAGAAGACGACCGGACGCCTACCCAAAAAAGGAAGAGAAACGTAAACAGTCAATCCCCGGTGGTTCAGGCCAAATTCCAGGACCACAAAAAAAAAATGAAAATAGAAAAACCAAAAAAAATAATCCGTCTGTTCAAGAGCCTACAAGTCCAATCTTCCTGACACTGGAAGAAAAAAAACTAAAAGTCCTGGGAAAAAACAAATACAGAGTACTTTCTCAGTACCCACCAGCTAAAAAAACGGAAAAGCCCGTAGAACGAGACAAGTCCAGTCCACCCCCACCCGTTGTTAAGAGGACTCAACCGTCGAGACACGACTCCCAAAATGCATCACATGAACGACCAACAGTGCCTATCCCACGTTGGCACTCTAGAGTGCACAGAAGCTCACGCAGAGAGGAGCGTGCACTCTCAAAAACTAGAAGTTTCAAAAGACCTCACAAATCTGATCACACAGTGAGATCTCCGTCTCCATTAAACCACCATCGAACATCAAGACCTAGAAGACGCAGTAATCAGAGGCATCAACCAGAACGGAGGAGAAAAAGTATGGATCGACAAGAAAGAAGAGATCTCATAAGTCGCCTGGCTGGGTCCACTAAGACACGTTCCTTCACTTTGAAAAGTATCTGGAAGGAAGACTCCTCATTTATCCTAAACAGGAAAACGATCTTAAAAATATTACACCTAGTCCCAGCCCTGAAAACTTTATCCACAGAAGACCTCACAATTGTGAAATTTAGGGATAAAAAGCGAGTGGACTGTTGGACTCTAATCAATCACGCAATAACGAGACGGAGCCAGCGCTGCCGTGAACCTTCTTTATTCACGCCTGTACATTTTCTGTTCCCCGCCTCTCCAGCCCCCTCCCCTTCCTCCTTCCTCCCGCCCTTTCCCTGTGGTCTTTCTTAAAGGGGCTGTGTCCCTTTTGTACAATGTACAACACCTCCCCCGTACTTAACATTGGAGCTCAGTTACATCTGTTCGATGAGTCTCACTGGTCTCTTTACTGTTCGAGGGGGTCTCCCTGGGGATTCTCGGCTTTCGCCGGTTGACTCCACTGTGGGTTCTGCTTCTTCTTCTTCACTGAAGTTCTCGTCGGGTGCCTCTTGTGTTTCGGGCTCCTCCAGATATAGCTTCTTGAAGAAGGAGGAGTTGCGAGTGATGTCTCCCAGTTCTCCTGTCGCTGTGATCATGGGCCCATTGATGGCTGTGATGATTCGCGGCTCAGGGCTGTATCGGGTGTCCGTCTTCTTGCGTTGAGTTTGTTGCACCAGGACCATTTGCCCCATCTCCAGTTGTTGTTCTTTCGCTCTCCGTTTGGTGTCGGCCCATTGCTTGGCCCTTCTCTTCTTTTCGGCATCTCGTTCCCTGATGACTAGGTCTTCTTCATGGGTGTAGTCCTCCCATCAGGGAATGCGTGTCCTGGGTTGGTACCTCACCATGAGCTCAGCTGGTGGCTTTCCCGTGGCATCGTGTGGGGTATTTCGGTAGCTCCAAAGCATGCTGCAGATGGCTTTCGGGGGAGGCGTCTGTTCCGCTGCTGCTTTTTGTCTGGTTTGCTTGATTGTGGCCATAAACCTTTCCACCATCCCGTTGGCTTGGGGCCAGAGAGGTGTAATCTTTTGGTGGTGAAATCCTAGGTGACTTGCTTAGTTTGCGAATTCTCTTCCTTGAAATGGAGAACCGTTGTCAGTCTTGACGACGTTGGGGATGCCCCACTCGCTGAATAGTTCGTCCACTATGGGTGCGGTTTCCATGAAGGATGTTGACGGCGTTTGCTTAACAAAAGGGAATCTCGAATATTCATTCATTACTACTAATAGATAGCCTCCTTCTTCTAAAGGTCCATAGAAGTCCATTGCGACCTTTTGCCAGGGTCTTGTCGGGAGTGTGGTTAGTTGCAGAGGGTTTGGGTTTGGTCCTTTCGCTGCCAGTTGACATGGCCTGCAGTGTCTGAGCATGTCTTCTACTATCACATCCATGTAGGGGAACCAGACATAGTTCCTGAGAAATCGTTTTGTGTTGTCTATTCCCCTGTGGCCCTCATGTGCCAGCGTTGCTAGGGTCTTCCTTAGGTCCCTTGGTGCTACTAGCCTTCTCCCCCGTAGCAAGAGTCCTTGGTCAGTGGCTACGAGTTCGTCGTGTATCTTGGCCAGCCGGTCCAGTTCCTTCTGGTCTACATCCTCCCCTCCGGTTTCCTTTGTGTGACGTTCCCTCCATTTGTTGGACCGAGTTAGAAAGACAGCAGCTCTGAGTGTTGGGTCGGCTTTGCTCCTTTCTTCGAATGTTGCGGTCGAGATGGTCGGTGGCATGGCATTTGATGACAGGTATGAGATGTATTCTGTGGCTTCCTGGGCTAGGGTGCCGTCTTTGTCCAGTAGGGGGTGTCTGGATAGATAGTCTGCTGGGTTGGCGTCTCCTCCTGGTTTGTGGACGATGCAATAATCATACTCTTGCAGTCTTATCCCCCACCGTTTTATGCGAGGTGGCATTTTCGTTTTGGCGTTCCCGTAGATTGATATTAGAGCTTGGTGGTCCGTTACTAGGGTGAACCTCCGGCCAATGATAAAGTGGTGGTATTTTTCGCATGCCCATACTGCAGCCAGGCTTTCCCTTTCTGCCAGGGAGTAGGCCTTTTCCGTGTGTGACAGGGCTCGGCTGGCATATGCAACTATCGCGTGATGAGTGTTGTCTGCGGTGTCGGTCTGGGCAAGGATGGCTCCTAGTCCCACTGGACTTGCATCGACCGTAACAATGGTGTGCCAGTCCGGACGAAAGTACGCCAGTTGTTGGTTGTTGGTGAGACCTTCTTTTATCGTTATGAATGCTTCCTGACAGGGTGCATCCCATACGAATGGTGTATTCTTCTTTAGGAGGTTGCGGAGTGGGTCAGTTGTTGTGGCGTAGTTCGGGAGGTAACGTGCACAGTATCCTGCCATGCCTAGTAGGGAGCGCAGGTCTGCGGTGGTCGTAGGTGCTTGGAGATCGGTAATGGCCTTAATCTTGTCCGGGTCGGCTGTTATCCCTTTGCTCGAGAATATATGGCCGAAGAATTTAAGGCTTGTCTTGTTGATGTCACACTTGTCTTCGTTGAGAGTCAGTCCCGCGTCTTGTAGGATGGAGCAGATGGTTCTTAGGGCTCTGTCGTGTTGTTCCTGATCTCTTCCAAATATTAAGATGTCGTCACTATAGTTTAGTGCGTTCATCTCCGATGCTATGAGGCGTCTGATGGTCTCTTGAAAGATTTCTACGGCAGATGATATACCGAAGTTGAACCTTTTGTATCGAAAAAGGCCGTCGTGCGTTGCAAACGTGGTGATGGGTCGTGATTCTGGGTCCAGGACCAGTTGGTGGTAGCCCTGGTTGAGGTCAAGCTTTGAGAAGAACCTCGCTTGGTTTAACCTAATCAACATGTCCTCCAGGCTCGGGCTTGGGTGCCTTTCTCTCTGGATGGCCGTGTTCGGGATGCGCATGTCAACGCATATGCGGAGACGACCATTGTCCTTGGGAACAATTACTATTGGCGATACCCATGGTGTTGGCCCTTCTGCTTTCTCTATGATGTCGTTGAGAAGGAGAAGTTGGATTTCCTTTGATACTTGTTCTTGGAGGTGGAAACCCACTTTGCGCGGGTGTTGCGGTACTGGCCTGATGGTATTGTCTATGTGTAGTTTGATGCATGATCCTTTTAGCATACCAACTCCTTCAAATAACTTGGGGAATTGGCTCTTGAGGTCTCCCTTCGCCAGAGGCCTGTCGATCATTGCTCTGACGCTTTTGTGTGATACTGGCAGTCCCTCTATTACTTCTGACTGGTTGTAGTGTAGGTCAATTAAGGCGGGGGCGCTGGCCATGCGGTAGCTGAGGAGGCAGCGGCCGATGGATGGGCTCTTTATGACGTGTATTGTGGCAGTTACCGTGATGTCTCTGTGCCGTAGATCACATTGAAATTTTCCTTTGGAGGCCCTTGGCTGCGCCGCTCCCCATTGAAAAATGTGAGTCCTGGATTATTGTAGTGGGTATGAGGAGGCTATTTCCCTGTAGATATCTTCATTCATGATGTTTTCCGTCGCTCCTGTGTCGACGATAAATCTGTTTCTAGTACTTCCCAACTGTATTGTTACTCTGGGAGCTAAGGTGTCTTCAGTTTCAGCACTGAGGAGGCATACGTACTCTCTGTCGTAGCCATCTTGTAGGTATCAGGCTGGTTCATTCCCTCCCGGCTGATGTTGTGGTGGGGGGTCGAGATATGGGTATCTTCCTTGTTCGAAAGGGCTTGGGGTTTCTGCCTTGTAGGTCGTCCCGTGTTCCAGGTTTTGCATGAAGTCACTCTGGCGGATGTCATATAGTTCATGGTCTTTCCTATCTGGTTCAATCTGAAGCCCCTCAAGGGCTCTTACGGTGTTTGGACGTTGATAAGCATTCGTGGGCAATGTCGTACTTCTGTCTGCCTGGCAGAGTTGTTCCGTGTGTGCCTCCGTCATGCGGGTGGTGGGTCGCGGCCGTGTCGAGCTCCCTTCTGGTAGTAGTTCCTTGCACATCACCTGGAAATGGTTTTCCATACCGCATCTCATGCAGTGTTGGCCGATGGCAGGGCACGGACCTCTATGCGGATACTCGAAACCACAGCGATAGCATTGGCGGTCGCTTGGTGTTCGTTGTGTTGGATATCTTGGGCTTATCCTTGTCTGTGGAGCTGGGTGTCGGGTGTATGGGTGCATTGCTGCTATAACTTCTCCTTTCTTGGGGTTCTCAATGGCTGCTGCCTGGAATTCCACTCTCTCATAAACTCTTGCTAGGTCCAAAACTTCTTTTAGGGATAGGGGTTTCTTTAGGAGGTGTTTCCGGAACATAGAGGATACACACCCTTCTATGATGCGTAGCCTTATGGCTTCTTCGTCATTAAAGTTGGCGAAATCGCACTTCGATATTTTCCTTTGAAGGCGAATGACGAATTCTCCTATTGATTCGTGAGGCAATTGACCACATTGGTTGAAAGTGTATCTCTCATAGTCACGGTTGGGTGAGATAACAATCTTTTCATTTATGGCTTGTCGGAGTTTCGCATATGTGGTGCGGTCCTGTAGGGGAATCGTACGGATTATATTTTTGATTTCTCTCCCTGCAACATTTGCAAAGATGCTTAGTATGTTGGGAGGTTCTTGTGTGCCAATTGCACCCACAAAGTCTTCTAATTCCTCCATCCACTCTTCCCGTCATTGGCCCTGGTCGTGGTGTGGGTTCAGTGTGAACGGGGCGGGTCTTCTCATTAGGCTTGCATAGGAGGAGGGTGCTCGTGGTGATGTTGGTTGGGCATTGGGATCTGCTGCATCCTGGGCTGACATGATGGCGCAGCTTGGTATGCTGTAGTTAGTTCAGTAGTGCGTGGGCGTTGATTACGATTGACTCTTGGTGCTGTGTTTTCCTGTGCACATGTGGCCAGGTTGGTCTTGTTGTCCGGGTGTGGTGTAGTGATCTGCGGTGGAGTTTTTTTTTTCTTAGTGTCACTTGTGGGAGACACGGGGTTTCTTTCCTTAGTGCAGCCTTTGTGGCGTGACGTAACGTGGGGAGACACTGGGTTTCCCTCTGTAATGTGTCTTCCTTGGTATATAATAGACGTCACGTGGGGAGACGCTGGGTTTTCTTTCACCCTTTATTTGTTTTTATGGTAATGTCACATGCGGGAGACACGGGGTTCCCTTCTTTGCAGTTAGATTTCGTTAATGTCACATGGGGAGACGCGGGGATTCCCTTGTGCCGTGTTGTGAGTTCTTCACTCTTTTGCGTGTCACTTGTGGGAGACACGGGGTTTCCCTCTTTTATGTGGCTTCCTTGGTATGTGATAGATGTCACGTGGGGAGACGCGGGGTTCTCTTTTGCTGTGACTTCGTTCACCTTTAATGTGTTTATGGTACTGTCACGTGCGGGAGACACGGGGTTCCCCTCATTGTAGTTATCCCACCCAGCACCTTACTTGTAGTTGGCGCCGCGGGCCTGCGGGTCTTCTTCGGTCATCCGCGACGACGGACGGGCCTCTTCCGGCTCCTCAGGCTTCCTCGTCGCTGGCTCTGCAGGCTTCGGTGGGCACACGGGCTGCGGCTCGCTGATGTGCTGGCCTTCTAGCGTCACCGCTGGGTCCACTTGCGGGCACACGGGCCCTCCCGATCTTCTCTGGGCACACGGGCCCTCCAGCAGGGCGCACGGGCCGCTGCTATCTCCTCTGGGCGCACGGGCCCTCACGATTTCTTCTGGGCACTCGGGCCCTCCAGCAGGGCGCACAGGCCGCTGCTGTCTCCTCTGGGCACACGGGCCCTCTCGATCACTTCTGGGCACACGGGCCCTCCAACGGGGCACACGGGCTCTTACCAACTGCTGGGCTTGCCGCCCTCCTACCACTGCTGCCGGCACGCGAAGGATCGCATCGGCTTCGTTGCCAGTGTTGGACTCTAATCAATCACGCAATAACGAGACGGAGCCAGCGCTGCCGTGAACCTTCTTTATTCACGCCTGTACATTTTCTGTTCCCCGCCTCTCCAGCCCCTTCCTCCCGCCCTTTCCCTGTGGTCTTTCTTAAAGGGGCAGTGTCCCTTTTGTACAATGTACAACATGGACAGCGTCTACTTACATATTCAATCTGAAACCATCAAATCTGCTTTAACTAAAGAAAAAAACAAATTGAGAGTGTTGGGTTACAACCTTACAGACTACATAAGCTCCAAAGAGCGTACTGACCACAAAGAAGACTCAGCAAACTGCCCGGAGAAACGTTCCCGGGAAAAGAAGATGAAAGCATATGTCAAGAGCGAACCTATACAGCGGAACGACCGGGTGTCGGCAGTGAAAGACAAACACTCTCCAAGACCAATCACATGAAAGCAGACAGAGGCCCACCGGCCAAGCTCCTTAGAACTGGAAAGAGTACCTCCGGGCCCCCAAAAAAATTGGAACATCACCATTGAGCAAGATATCCCATCAAAAGGAAAGGAGAAGCCAAATTGGGACAAGAAGCAACAAAGTCCAAAGGAGGAGGTCAACCACTGGGCCTGGCTGCCCAAAGCATTATCAACAAACTACAGATACTAGCAATTAAACAAAAGCCAGCTAACTAAGGAGCACTCTGGCCAGTCATTGAGCATGGAACCAGGGACCAACATAATCCTAGGTTCCTGGAACACCCGAGGTTTTTCCCACCTGATGAACTCCTCAGACGTCAACTTAGGATCTGCAGAAATCTGGTGTTTCCAAGAAACCTGGATTCAACATAAACCGTC
This sequence comes from Ambystoma mexicanum, assembly GCF_040938575.1. NCBI lineage: Eukaryota > Metazoa > Chordata > Amphibia > Caudata > Ambystomatidae > Ambystoma > Ambystoma mexicanum. The sequence continues at coordinate 215,211,490 of NC_090938.1, forward strand.
AATAGAAGGATATGCGATCACCTTATCACCAGCATTGAAAGGAACATCGGGGAGACCAAGAGCGGGCCTACTCACAGCAATAAGAATCGGATCTGACCTCCACTTCTGCAAAGTATTAAAGGCTGAGCCGCACATACTGGCAACTCTGATACAAAGAACCAATAATCTACAAAATGTTAACAAACAAAAAAAAACGACATACCTGTTGATCAATTTATATTGGAACCCGGTAGAATGTGTAACAGACACCTTCTTACAGAAAATCGAAAACCTTCTAAAAGCCGCCCTATCAAGTGAACTAGTAGAAAGCATAGTCATCTGCGGGGACTTAAACATCGAGATCAAGAAGAACGGGCAGGAAAACTGTCAAACAAATTCAAACATGACACTACTCTCGGAAAACTCCCAAGACAGAGGAAAGAAATGGGCCAATTTGATGGACAATTTCGATCTACAAAACGCCCACTTCTTAGGTAAAGCATTGCAGCTAAGCCCCCCGACTTGGGAACTTGCCGGAAGGAGCGCCACTTTATACCATATCTATTTATCCCGAAACCTTCTCCCGCTGGTCACAGGTTTTGATGTCATCAAAACACTTAACAGCGACCATAACCTGCTGAAAATGACATGGTCAGTTCCCCGCCTCAAAGCGCATGAAAGCGACACTGCGCTGAGATCAACCAACATGGGGACTTATGCAAACTCAACCCGCTTAAGGATGAACACCTCAGCAGTTACGACATTAACTCGTAAATACTGCCAAGCAAAAGCGTTGGTAAACTCAAAAGAGGCGGGACACCTTATGGACTACTGTCCACTACTTCAACCATATTACATCAAAAAAACGGGTAACGGGAAAAAAGAAAAGACTAACCATTACAACAACGAAACCCTCAGGAATAAAAGGCTAGAGATGAGAAGAGCAGTAAGAAAGGCAAGGCGCTCCCCCTCACGTGCCAACGTAGAAACAGCTTCGAAAGTCACTAAAGCCTATAAGAACTGGGTGAAAGGCTTCAAATTACAACTATATCAAGAAGACTCGGAACAAATGCTGCGAGTGCTAGCTGGCAAGCAAACAAAATCATTTTGGTCACTGGTCAATTCCAACAGCTCACTAAGCAAGGACGCTTTAACATCCAGCGTACCAGAAGAAGCATGGATAACACACTTTGCTACCCTTTTCGGCCCAGTGGGCAACGAACTGAAACCCAGGACAAACCGATCAAACCGGTGGGCCATAGAACCCGACACATCTAGCATCGAAGATAAAATCAAGAACCTTAAATCATCAAGAGCTCCGGGTCCTGATGGTTTGTCGAACATGGACTTAAAATCCAACTCAAAAGCCTGGTCAATCCTTATAGCCGAAATTTTTGAATCCTGTACAAACACCACATCCATTCCGAAATCTTGGAAAACAGCCAATGTAGTCCCTATCTATAAGGCTGGAGACAGAAGCGATCCCAACAACTATCGCCCGATAGCACTTCTCGACTGCATTGGGAAACTATTCGGATCCTTTTTACTGGACAACTTTAAAACCTGGCTAGTGTCCGCAGAAGGATGGGATAATTTTCAAATAGGCTTCCGGAAAAATTTGAACACCATGGCAAATATCTTCACCGTCAATATCTTGAAAGCCAGAGTTCAGGAAGGGGCCCCGCCCTTTGCATGGCCTTCATCGATTTATCCAAAGCCTTTCATAAGGTAAACAGAGAAAAACTTTGGATAAAACTTGCCAACTGGAATTGCCCTCCAGAACTGCTAGACCCAATACAAGAACTGTACTCAGAAACATCCATGAGAGTCAGACTGAATGGCACTGGGCTACTTTCCGCCGCAATAGGAACAGCCAGTGGAGTCAAGCAAGGATGCCCTCTGGCACCAGTACTCTACAATGCCTATACTGGTGATTACCAACAAGCCGAAAAGAAGGTCAAAGCCTTCCCGCCTTCCTTAGGATCTGAAAAAATCAGTAGATTACTCTACGCGGATGATATTATACTCATTGACCAGACAAAGATAGGGCTACAACAAAAGCTAGACAACCTGAACGAATACCTTCATACGAACGACCTGGAAAGTAACGCAAGAACAACCAAAGTGATGCGACTAACGAAGGTGGCCAAACGCAAAACCACAGAGGCATGGTTCTTTAACAACACCCGCCTGGAAGAGGTGGATGGCTTCAGATATCTGGGTACGATGTTCAGTAACAAACGGAATGAGCAATCCATGTTAGACCTTCTGACCAATAAAAACAAAACTTTGTCAAACCAACTGATCATCATGGACAAAAAATGTGGTCGCTTCTCAGTAAAGGCGGCGATGAATTTTTATAAAATGAAAGTGGTCCCAGCACTTACCTATGGCACAGCGGCATTCTTTGGCATCCCTGATTCAACGTGGCCCAAATTGGAGGGCTCACTTTGGAAAAAAGTGCTCCATTTACTTGCATCGACTCCAATAGCCCTGATAAGAAGGGAACTTGGTCTCACTTCTCTACAAGGAACAGTATCCATCAATACTTTGATGTTTTACAGAGAAGTCAGACCATCTGTGGAGAAAATCTACGTACTGATCCGAGAAGAAATCAAGAAGGGGTCCAACAAAACTCTCAAAACCTGGCTAGAAAAAAATCAAACGCTTCTGAAATCAATAGGTAGCTCAGAAGAGGAGCTCCTGACAAACCCGAAAAGAACGGCAAAGAAACTGAAAGACTTAGACTGGTGCGACACTCAACAAATAGCAGCAAACTATAAATCAGTGGCTCATTTACCGGCGTTTGCCCAAAAACTAAACGAACCTATCAGCTATCTACTCCAATTTCCGAACAAGATCTTTCGCGCTACCTTCCTAAGAGCAAGATTGAACACCCTAAAGACCAATGAGGTACTGAAAATCCGAGGGAAATCTAAATCAGATGGCTGTAGATTTTGTCGGAACTCAGACTTAAAGGAAAGCCTGAGACACCTGATTATCCATTGCACAGGAACAACCAGCAACAGGGAAACCCACCTGGATCCTCTCTACTCAAACTTTGCAAAGATGGATGAGAACTACTGGTGGTCATACCTAATGAACGGGCTAAGCCGAAGAGCGGTAATTGCAGTGGTAAACTTTCTACTCAGTCTGAAGTTGGACGCCATCTGTGAAGGTTCAGAGAGCCCCCAAAAGACTTAGCCCGTTCTGATGAGCATCTGGGAAAAAAATGCATTTCTTTTCTTTTGTAAAAACTGTCAACAACAGTTATATACAAATAAAAAAAAAATTTTTTAAAAAAAATTACTAGATATTTATTGATAACACCAATACCTTGTTTTTGTTTAGGTATTTTACCATACCCTTGTGCTGTAAAAAATGGGGTTTGCTGCTACCCAACTTAAAGTGGCTTAATTGACCAATCTTGGAAGGATGATGGGTGAAGTTGACCCTGATGCTGTGTTATGAACGTTTTACCTAATAGTCATAAACAAATGTAACCAGCGAGCCCTGAGCTATCTGCCTGGCAATATTTCTGCAGATTGCTGTCGGGACAAGACGAATGTTAACATTTCTCGGTGCTAAGAGGTTGGTGTCCACTTTTGACCTTCAGCAAATGTTGCATGCCTTCGTCTGCACACACTTGGGCCTTCTCTGATCGTCTGCCGTTTCTTCTTACATTCATCTTGACATGCTGGGGGTTTGCCAAGTTTGCAGCATTCGCAAATGTTTTAATAAGGTAGTCATTTGAGAACAGCATGGATGGCATGTGCACAACATGGATGAACTCCAAATTATCCTCCATGATCTGCGCTAAGAGAACAGAGGCACAACCAAATCAATTTAGATCAGCACTATGTGATTGAAAACTTCACAAGTTATGGGACCTCAGGATGGTACTTAAAAAACCTCTTACTCTTTGTTTCAATGCCTACTCGCTTTGCCTTTGGGTTTTTACTTGATCCTGTGCAGGCAGGTCATCTTCAATACTGTGAGTAGAGTCTGATCCTCTTCTCTGCTGAAGGTCAGATAGCTGCAGAGACTCGAGCAATTTGGAATGGCATACAACAATCACTGTTTTAAATTGCCTTTCATTGATTCGTTTAGGGCTTTAGCCTGGAACCAGAGATTACTAGAGTTCCGCTCTCAATGTTATTATTTATTACTTGAGGTCTTATTACTTAAGAGTGAATGTAAGAGGTGGGCAAAGGGCAGTAAACAAATGTCAGGGTAAAAGGGATGTATAGGCTTCCACTGTGGCATAACAGAAGTTGAATTCTAATTACAGAAACATACATGAACAGTGCTTGGCAGTGTAAGTGCCATATCGAGGTTTGGAGAGGAAACAGGCATCCCGAAACAGAGGGGAGTCTATTGGATTCCACTGGTGGGTGAAAGCTGACTATGTTTGATGGTCTAGGACCAGTGGTTGGCGATAGGGCAGCACAGAGGTTCAAAGGTTTGGCATCAGGCTAAGAAAATATTATATAACGAAGATACAAAGAATCCGATTATTCTGGCATACATATATAGTACAGAGAACTTGGAGAAATTGTAAAGTGTACTGTATTTGGTATAGGGAGCACGATCGTCTTACATTGGACAGCAGTTGCTCTAACAAAACCCTAAGAAGATCATTTGTGTAAGGAACAAATGCTTGTTGGAGAAGGACAGAAGGTATGTAAGATATACTGTTATTAAATAGGTACTTTACATCCCTTGAAGTATATAAAGCCAATGTACTGTGAGACATTTTCAGCCCTGACGCACTGAAGAAGGGCATTAGCACTTATTTGGTATCCGAGTGCTTCGACAGGACTTCCAAACAGAGTTTTATGAACTAACACAACCAGCATTGTGCATTGCTTCTTCATAAAGCACTAAGAATGGATCAGCACACATGTTCTATCACAGTGGCTTACTGGATAGGGAATAGCGCACAGAGAGAAGGCAAGGAAGAGAGAGGAAAGGAGAAGGAAAGACAAGGGTAAAGTTTAAGGGAGAAGCAAGGACTACATATCTTCTTCTAATTGCAAAATCCTCCTTTTCTAAATTCATCCTGGTTCCTGATGTGAATGCAGAAATCTTGTGCCTAGGACTGCTCTCCCCAGATTGTGTCCCATCTTCCTCTCTCACATGCTCATCCTCTGAGTAGGGTTCGGACAGGTTTCAACTCCTCCCACTGCCCCCAGGGTAAAACAGACAGTCCTACTTTGTTGGTGCGGCTGGTTCTCCTATTCCATGGGCTATGTTATATAAATGAGCCACACCACCTCTTCCCTCGTATGGAGAAGATATAGGCCCTCATTACAGTTTTGCTGGTATCCCGCCAGAATTACCGGCGGGATACCGGCGAAACTGCCTTACCGTCTCATGCCGCCCGCTCGGAGATGCCGGTAAGTTCCCTTTCTATGGAGTCCCATAGGACTCCATGTAATGGGATTGCTGGTGATTCTGGCAATAATTTGGCAGTCGGGGCATGAACAACCGGCAGGTCAGGCCTGCCGGTAGTTCACTGCCCCTACTGGCAAACTTTATTTGCCAGTAGCTGTATTTCCAGCATTTATTCCGGACCGGGACATTCCCCAGATGGCATTTGGTGATCCTCTCGACATTCTAGTTTCAGCACTGCCCAGCCGCTTTCCATTCTCATTGGATTATTGAATTTGAGGATACCCCTTTCTTAATGTAGGCAGGTATTTTAATCCTGAGAGTTTCCTCTCTTAGACGCTGACAGCTCCAACTATCTTCCTCACATGAAAGGTATCTTTCTCCTTTTTTTGTTTCTGTGACTCCCTCATGCATATGTTGTATAAATCTGTATCTTTTTTAATTTTTTGTTGTGCATTTAGTTTATATTCAGTAAAGAACAAACTTTTGCATATTTACAAAAACATTTTTAAAAAGTACAGTACGTTATTCCTAAAATTCAGCATCTAGTTAACAGTTTCAGAAATTCATATTTTATGATAATTAAAACTGAACACCTGAAGATTCTCTAAAGAATCTACATCAGATTGTTAGGGAGAATTCTCCAGAATGGCTAATTTCCCTTACCTACTGAGTCCTTCAGCAGCTTTTGCTGGATTTCTCAGATTAATTTTTCACCTTGTAAGAGTGTGACCCTTTTTTTCCACTCTTACATGTGTTTTTTGCTATGTGTTGTACATTTTTGTGTTCATAGACTGTGGAGCCTCACCTACTCCACAGGCATCATCTTTTTACTGTGTTTCACTCAGCATCTCTAGTGCAGTGACACAGGGTTGTCTTTTATAGACTTCCCACTCTAAACTCCATTTTCTGGGATTGACTACTGTCTCCCAGAACATGTAAAGTTGCCATTGACTTTATTAGTCTTTTTTCATAGACCCAGTACAACCTATCTTCCATGGAGTACTGGAAAGGTTTAATAGTTATCCATTTTTGTCTGTTTCTCGTGGAACATTATTTCGTTACCCTTTCTTTAAGATTTGGCTGGTGGCTGTGGTATCTACAATTTATTTCACTACCACAGTCTATGAAAATAGTCTTGGTACTGTTCTAGGCTAAGTTAGTAGCCTCGAACTTTAATCTGCTGGACCCCTTTTATTTGATTTCGGTTCTGGCTGGATTTATTCGCCATTTCTTTTTGTAAGGGTCTTTCTCGTGTTTTACTGTGCACGCCAAACCAGGTTTGGTTACTTTGTTCGCCGTCCTTTGACGGGCTTCTGCACAGAAGCACTCCTTAGGCGCTTGAATGTCTGAGGGGGACAGGATGTGAGGGAGGGGTTTGAGACTCCCCGCACAGGGTCTCCTTGGAGACCCATATCGCACTCTGTATGATTGGCTGTGGGGACTGTCCCGCCAGGACAGCCACCCTGCTGTGTGATGACAGCCAGGCTGTGTGAATGGGGGAAAACTGCATAAAAAGCAGGTGTCTGGGACTTGGGAGGCAGAGTCGCCACTGGATCGAGAGAACTGAAGAGAAGCTGAAAGAAGAGGACCACTACCACGACTGAACCTTCCGGTGAAGCCCTGCTACGGGTCCGAATCTCCAAACTTCGACGACAGAGAAGATCTGCAAGGACTCTCCTTCCCTTGAGCTGGTGGGACCAATCAGTTCGCCAAACACCAAGCAAGGCCTCCCTACCCGAGTCGAATTTGCTGTGCACAGCTGCAGTGAACCGGATATCTAGGAGGACCGGACCCTGTTTGGGTTTTAAGGAGCGCACCTTTTATTTGTTGCTTTGCTCTGCTACTGGTTTCTTCCGTGGGCAGTGCAGGACCCTCCAATCTTCCTTCTTTGTGTCAGTCCGATAGTCGCTTCAGGAACCATGAGCCTGCAGGATCGGCCAGGAACTTCTGCCTCAGCTACAGCATTCTTCTGCTCTAAAGGTACTGTACAAACCCGGTTGTTCGTTCCGTCCGACCGCGGTGAAAGTGTTTAAAATCACCAATCCGAGGCCTTGTCCTTCTCTACTCTTTTAAGTAACTTTCATACCGACCAACTTCATTTCGAACTCTTGGCAAAGACCAAACCGCAAACTACTCTGAACTGTGTGCCCTCTGCAAAGACTCTGAACCATTAACATTGGCCCAGGCCTATTGTTTTGAATCCTCATTGTAGCAAGCCTTTTCTAGATTGCCCTGCCTACTTACTTGTTGGCGCTGCTTAATTTTGTGTGGCCTTGTCTTTCCCTCCCTTTTAAATTACTGTAGTGCCATTTTGCTCACACTTCCTTTTGAGCTTAACTTGTCCAGAATTCTTTGGGTGTTGTGTAGTATATTAAGATTGTGATTTTCTGCTGCTTTAATTTAGTGAACTGTTTTACAAACGATGTGTAAATAAATGTATATTCTTTTACTCAGAAACCTCGAGTCAGTGTTTGTTTGAACCATAGTAATCGCTGTCCTTTGTGTAACTTCTGATACCGCTCACTTTGCTCTGGAGATAAATCTGGTTTTCCAGCCATCGCTACCCCTTTACTGTGTAGTACAGGCGTCTATCAAAAGTGAATTTGTACTGTCACTTGTAGTCTTAATTGTGTGTGGTCTTCCCAAAGGGTAATGCATATGATTCTGCCTAACACTGGTGGCAGCGGTGGGATCAAGTATAGTGATTACACTTAGAGTGCTGCTATTACCTTGGATCAACTAACCACAAGGCTAAACATCACTAAAAAGCAGTTTTAATCATGTCTGATATGGAAAGCTACAGTCAGGAGACCCTCCTTAGTTACACTATGGATTATATGAAAAATCTGTGTAGAGAAAGGAACTTCTCTGTTAAAGACAAAAAGTCAGAATTAATTGAAAGGTTGTTAGAGAAACAAAGTCTGGAGAGTGGGTCTGAAATTCCTAACTCTCCAGCAAATGTGGAAAATTATGAGAATGATAATGTGTCAGTTATTATGGATGAGTTAGATGAGGCAGATGTGTCTCACAATGTAGGCCTTACTGCTCCTCTACCTGCTCAGCGACCTCAACCTTTGTCCACTGGGACCCCATCAGGTCCCACACTCAGTCCTGAATTCATTGCTCTAGAAAAGATGAGGCTTGAATTGAAATTCAAACGTATTAATGCTCAAACTGAACAAAAGCATCAAGAACTAAAGCTCAGAGAAATGGAGTTGAACTATGCCTTAGAAATTAAGAAATTGTCTATTGAAAATGCTTCTCTTCCAGAGTCTTCTAGGTCTTCCAGTCCTAAAAGACCCTGTATGCCTAAAGACATTGTTGGTATGTAGGAGGCTAAACTTGATATTTTGGATTGGTTGGCAATGTTTGAATATAACCATGGGATTCAAGACATTAGAGGGAATCAGTTGCTTCCTTGGCTCTTCTCTAGGCTACCCACTGTTGTATCGGATGTTGTGATGGAGTTGGGGGAGGTGGATAGGATGGATTATGAGTGTGTGAAGCTAGCTTTAATTGCTAGATTTAGGAAGACCCCTTCCCAGTACCTTAAGAGGTTTAGGACCCTCAAAAAGCATTATGGTACCCCTTGGGCTACCTGGAAATGTGAATGTTTGAAAAACTTAGATGGTTGGGTTAAGGGTTACAGAGTAAACACTTATGAAGGTATGAGAAATCTTGGTATGTTGGAGTCAATTTATGAAGCCTGCTCTCCTAAGCTCAGGCAGCCGATTCTAAGGAGATAGATCCAAAGAAGTTAGCTAAGTCTTCTGACTTGTGGGTTGCCAACAGGGCTGCTCAAAGGATTCTGGGGCAACTCAGAAGAAGGATGCAGGGAAAAAGCTAAAGAAAGATAACAAGGAGAATTCTAATACCGCCAATTCAAAAGAGGGCCCCAAACAGCAACATAAGGGTAAACCACAAGGGAAACCGAATCAGGCTAGTGTACCATCTGGACCCAAACCAGATGGAGGTCAAAACAAACCCCCATTCATTAAAACATTTGGGAAATGTTATGTTTGTGGGTCAACTGACCATGTGTAAGGGGATCCCAGATGTAAGGGTAAACCTTCAGGGGTCCACACTGTCTCCTTAGCCTTCTCCCCAGAGGAAGAAGTACCTATGGCAAGTGGAAACTTTCACCCACTGGCTGATGAACCCATGAGAGTCTCAGCTAGTGTTCCTTTACTGTCCCTGGGGTTGTGGGAACAACAGAATTTAGATGTCTATAATTCCATCCCATATAATACTAAAGAGTATTATAAACATAGTGTTCTTGTGCATGGCCAGGAGAACCCTGCCATCAGAGACAATGGAGCCAGCATAACTGTGGTTGATGAAACATTTTTCAATGTGGAGGATGTTGCTAAGGCACCCAAATGCCTAACCAAGTTAGCTGGAGGCCCTGTGCAAATGCTTCCCCAGTTACCAGCTCTCATCCAGTGTAATGATATGACTGTCAAAATACCTGTTAGTGTGCAAAGTGAAGTGCCTGGGACAGTCCTGTTGGGTAATGACTGAAAACTCTTGGAGTTGTGTCCAGTACCCCCAGGCCTCCCAGTAAAAGGAAACAGGAGCTCACTAGGCCTGCAAGGGAGAGGACTTTGAGAGGCTCTCCAGGGGAAGAGATAGAGGAAGCTATCACCCCCAGTCCACAGGAATTGCTCACTGCTATTTCAGGAAAGAAAGAGGCATAGCGGAAACCCAAGACCTCCAAGAAGAAAGCAGATAGCACTCCTGTAATACCAACTAGGACATCCCCAAGATGGTCCAGAGTCACATGTGACTCTGTTACGCTCACCTGGCTCCCACAGAGGCGTCGATCTGGACTGGACTGCTGCGGTCTCCACCAATATGACGTGTAGGGCTGAGATGACGGACTGGACTGGCCCACCTAGCTTCGTTTGCTTGGCCCGTAGGAATATTCTTCTGCAAGTGGAGAAAGGGAATTAACCACCCATCGAGTTGACTGTAAATCCCCCCACCCCGCTGTTCTCCCCACTGATCACCTTGGATGTTCCCTCTTATAGGGCCTCATTACGACCCAGGCGGTAAGGGGTTTACGGCAGCGTAAACAGCGCCGACCCTTACCGCCTGATTACGAGGTCCCTTAGCGCCATGGAGGTGTTAAAATCCATGGCGCTAAGGGACCTTGGTGTTAATTACGCCACCGTAATTTACGGTGGCGTAATTAACGCCTTCCCCACTCCCATTATGCCCTATGGGGCAAAAATGGGAATGGGGAAGGGTAAATGGGGATTGGGGACTTACCGCCTCGCCAAGGTCGGAATGGGGCGGTAAGTCCGCCAACCACCATGGCGTAAACGTAGTTTACGCCATGGTGGTAAAGTCACGGCCCAGGCGGTAACTTACCGCCTGGGTCGTAATGAGGCCCATAGTCTCACCTGATGATTTGAAAAGATGAGCTCTCCATCCTGCATTGAGCGCAGGGGCCCGTAGATAACCAGTTGCTTCACTGGCTCGAAGGAATTGGTGAGCTCCAGGACAATATTGACTCTGATATTCCCGGTAAGACGCCATAAGTATGTAGTTCGTAAGAGTTCAAATGCCTGACTTTCACTCTTGTGCGATTCCTTGCAGGTTGCAGCTTGACCCTACTGAAGAGTTCCTCGTGGCAACTGGTAATGTTCTGGTAAGGATTTGTATTATCCAACACTGTTCGATAAAATAATGTCCATATGTAACCTGTTGCTTTCTCCCTTATTCAGGCGCTGAGAGAAAGTATTAAGTCTCGGGGAATGATGCCTCCGGCGGTAAAATCAGGTAAGTCTTTTGTGGTGAGGAGGGTTCCCCTTGTTAGTCCCTTGTTTCACCTTGCTGTCCTTTTGTTTCCCCTTAGGGGCCGGGGTTCGGCTAGGATGCAGTGGAAGCTTCGCCGACCCGTGAAGAAGAATAGTACCCCTGGTGGTAAAATCAGGCAAGTCTATGGGGGGTATTCCTCTGTGTATTCCCTTGGCTCACCTTGCTGTTCTTGTCTTCTCCTTAGGTGCCGGAGTGCGGCGGTAACATGCAGGAGGATGCGGTGAAATGTGAAGATGCTGCGAAGGCCGGTGAGTTCAGCGGGCCGCTGCAGCAGGCGAGGCGACACGCATAAAATAACTTCTTTCTTCCAGCTTGAAGGCGCGATGGATCAGGAATTCAGGTAAGGATCAAAGGTATTGCTCTTGTTCTAACCTTTTCTCCTTCTGTCTCCCTTTTTCTAGAAGCTCCAAACTCGAGGCGGGCGTGGCAGATGACTGGATGCAGACTTGCGAAGCGTGTGCTGCTCTTCGGGCGTGGTTTGTATAGCCTCCAAAGTAGTCCCAGGTAAGTATTCCTCCCCAGCCCCACCCGAGTACAAAAAATAGTCCCTAGGTAAAATAGTCCCTTCCAAGCCTCGTTTGGCTTGGAGCTCTTGCAGCATGGCCTGCATCAGGTAAGTTTGCAGCATGGTCTGCATCAGGTAAGTTTTAATCTATGAGCCTGGCGCCTATGGCGCCAGGACTGACCCTCCATATGAGCCTGGCGCCATAGGCGCCAGGACTGCACCCAAATAGCCCCTAGCGGGTTTTTTTTTGGCTTGCTTGGGGTAACTTGATGCCTGCTTCTGGGGTTGCTGGACTTGGTCTGGGTCCCCAGGGGTAGGCATCATGACAGACTCCTCCACCTGCTGAGGCTGAGTGTGAGGTACAACCATGTGTGGTTGATCCAGTCTCTGAAGAGTCAGATCTGAAGGAAGACATAACTCTAGTTGGAGATCTGGATCCTGTTGACCATCCTTAGATGCATTCCTTACTGGCAGAAGATGGACCCAACAGGGCAGACTTCAGCAGAGGACAAAGAGAGTGTCCTACTCTTGAAGGTCTTCGCCTACAGGCAGCTTCTCAGCTCGATGGGCAAGAGCCTGGGAAGCATAGGTTGCACCGGGAAGATGGCCTGTTCTACAGTGAACCGACTGAGTCTATCCGTGGAGACTGCAAGAGACTTGTAGTGCCCCTAGAAAACTAACTCCAGTTCCTAAGGTTGGCCCATGAGATACCTTTGCGTGGTCACTTGAGTTTCAAAAAGTCCAAGGAAAGGCTCTCTTTATACTTCTACTGGCCTAAGATGGGTGCAGAAGTTGACACATTCTGTAGGAGCTGTCACACTTGCCAAACCTCTGGCAAGAATGGAGCCTAGAATGTGGCACCCTTGGTGCCTCTCCCAGTGGTGGGAGATCCTTTTGAGAGGGTGGGCATCGACATTGTTGGTCCCCTTGACCCTCCCACATCTTCAGGAAACAGGTTTATCCTGTTTGTAGTGGACCATGCTACTAGGTATCCTGAAGCAATACCTATGAGGACTGTTACGGCGCAGGCTGTGGCTAAGGCTCTACTTGGTATTTTTACCAGAGTAGGGTTTCCTAAGGAAGTGATATCTGATAGGGGATCCAATTGTATGTCCCACTACATGCAAGCCATGTGGAAAAACTGGTGTCACTTACAAGTTCTCTACAGCCTACCATCCACAGACAAATGGACTGTTAGAGAGGTTTCATTGTACTATGAAGAGCATGATGGGTGCTTTAGAAGAACCCCTTAAAAGAAAGTGGGACCTTCTAGTGCCATGCCTTCTCTTTGCTTATAGAGAAGTTCCACAGGAGGGAGTTGGTTACAGTCCGTTTGAACTTCTCTATGGCCATCCAGTCAGAGGTCCGTTGGCCCTGATTAAGGAGGGGTTGGAGAGTGCTCCTTCTCCCAAGCCAGTCAGAGTGACTGACTATGTGATAGGTCTCCGGAGGAGATGGCAGAAGCTAGTGATAACTTAAAAACAGGTCAGGAACTGGTCACACATTGGCATGACCAGAAGGCCAGCATGGTTGAGTTTACTCAAGACCAGCTTGTACTAGTATGGTGCCAACAAGGCAGAGGGCCTTGCAGGACAAATGGATAGGACCCTTCAAGGTTGTGGGCAAACTTGGAGAGGTGAAATATCTGGTGGACTTAGGCAGACCTAAGGAAGCTCCCAGAGTCTTTCACACCAACTGTTTGAAGGCATTTGTCTCGAGACCAGAAGTGGGAACTTTGCTTCTAGCTTCAGCTCAAGAGGAGGAGGAGAGTGAACCTCTACCTGACCTACTCCGAGGCCAACCTTTGGATGACAACATAAAAGGAGTTAACCTCTCTTCTAATCTGACATCTGAAAAACAGGATGAGTGCAAGTTTCTGTTAAATCAGTTTTCACTTTCACCAGGCTTGACCCTTGGGGCCAGCATGATATCCTAACTGGTGACTGTTTACCTGTGAAAAGCAAACGTTACAGAATATCAGAACATGTGAGATCCCACATAAAGGAAGAGGTCAACAAGATGCTTGATCTCGGGGTTATAGAGCCATCTACAAGTCCATGGTCTAGTCCAGTTGTTCTAGTACCAAAGGCAGGATCAAAGGAGTTGAGATTCTGTGTGGACTATTGAGCTCTAAATGCAGTCACTAAGACTGATGCCCATCCTTTACCAAGGACAGATGAACTGGTGGATAAACTTGGTGCAGCCAAGTACCTCAGTACATTTTATCTGAAGTCAGGCTATTGGCAAATAGCCCTGACAGACCATGCCAAGGAGACAACTGCATTTTCAACCCCAGCAGGCTTCTACCAGTTTAAGGTTTGGATTAAAGAATGCACCTGCTACCTTCCAAAGGATGGTCAATCAAGTTCTGAATGGGATGGAGGACTTCTGCATTGCATACTTGGATGACATTGCAGTGTTCAGCCCTACTTGGAAAGAACATACTGTTCACTTGTGATATGTTTTGCAGGCACTTGAGCAGGCCCATCTGACCATAAAGGCAAGCAAATGTCAAATTGGTGAGAGCAAAGTAGTCTACCTTGGTCATGAGGTAGGAGGAGGTGAAATAAGGCCATTGCCTAGCAAAGTACAAGCTTTACAAAACTGGACCACCCCTACTACTCAAACCCAAGTGAGAGCCTTCTTAGGTCTCACTGGATACTACAGGAATGTCATTGAGAACTATGGGACCATAGATTCTCCTTTGAATGTAGTCTCCTCTCCAAAATTCCCTAAAAAGGTTAGATGGAATGAGGAGTGCCCTCAAGCCTTTGAAAACCTGAAGAAAGCCCTTTGTCAAGCTCCAGTCCTAAGAGCTCCTGATTATCACCAACCCTTTATTGTGCAGACAGATGCATCCAATACAGGTATAGGTGCAGTCCTTAGTCAACTGGATGAGAAAGGTAGGGAGCACCCCATTTGCTTCATCAGTAGGAAACTGAAGGAACCAGAAACAAGGTGGGCAACCATGGAGCGTGAATGTTTTGCCATTGTGTGGTCTTTAAGAGGTTTAGACCATACTTGTATGGATCTACTTTTGTGATTCAGACAGACCACCAACCCTTGAGATGGTTAATGCAAATGAAAGGGGAAAACCCAAAACTACTTAGATGGTCAATCTGCCTGCAAGGGTTTGATAGCACCATTGAGCACAGGTCAGGATGTCACCACCAAAATGCTGATGGTCTATCTAGGATGTTTATAACCGAGTGAAGAGATTCATCCAGGAGTGGATTAAATCCTCCTGTCCCTTAGTCTTGGGGGGGGGGTGGGAGTGTTGGGGAGAATTCTCCAGAATGGCTAATTTCCCTTAACTACTGAGTCCCTCAGCAGCTTTGCTGGATTTCTAGGATTTATATTTTTCACCTGGTAAGAATGTGAGCCTTTTTTCCCACTCTTACATGTGCTTTTTGCTATGTGTTGTACATTTTTGTGTTCATAGACTGTGGAGCTTCACCTACTCCACAGGCATCATCTTTTTACTGTGTGTCACACAACACCTTTAGTGCAGTGACACAGGGTTGTCTTTTTCAGACTTCCCACTCTAAACTCCATTTTCTGGGACTGACTACTGTCACCCAGAACATTTAAAGTTGCCATTGACTTTATTAGTCTTTTTTCACAGACCGAGTACAACCTAGCTACCATAGAGTACTGGAAAGGGTTAATAGTTATCCCTTTTTGTCTGTTTCTTGTGGAACATTACTTTGTTCCCCTTTCTTTAAGATTTGGCTGGTGGCAGTGGTATCTACCATTTTCTCCCTACCCCAGTCTATGAAAATAGCCTTGGTACTGTTTTAGGCTAAGTTAGTAGCCTCAAACTGTAATCCGCTGGACCCCTTTTATTTCATTACGGTTCCGGCTGGGTTTATTCGCCATTTCTTTTTGTAAAGGTCTTTTTCGTGTTTTACTCTGCGTGCCAAACCAGGTTTAGTTCCTTTGTTCGCCGTCCTTTGGCGGGCTTCTGTACAGAAGCCCTCCTTAGGCGCCTGAATGTCCGAGGGGGGACAGGATGTGAGGGAGGGGTTTGAGACTCCCTGCACAGGGTCTCCTTGGAGACCCATGTCACACTCTGTATGATTGGCTGTGGGGACAGTCCCGCCAGGACAGCCAACTTACTGTATGATTGACAGCCAGGCTGCATGAATGGGGGAAAACTGCATAAAAAGCAGGTCTCTGGGACTTGGAAGGCAGAGTCGCCACTGGATCGAGAGAACCGAAGAGAAGCTGAAAGAAGAGGACGACTACCACGACTGAACCTCCCGGTGAAGACCTGCTGTGGGTCCAAATCTCCAAACTTCGACGACAGAAAATATCTGCAAGGAATCTTCTTCCCTTGAGCTGGTGGGACCAACCAGTTCGCCAAACACCAAGCAAGGCCTCCCTCCCCTTGTCGAATTCACTGTGTACAGCTGCAGTGAACCGGATAGCTAGGAGGACCGGACCCTGTTTGGGTTTTAAGGAGCGCACCTTTTATTTGTTGCTTTGCTCTGCTGCATTCTACTAGCTTCCTTTCTAGATGATGCTGCATCACTGAGGGTTCTACTCCTCTTATATGCTAGGGTAGATAATGCTGCATACGTGAGCGTTCTGCACGTCTTATATTCTTTTTCTTTTTTAAACTTTAAAACATACATTAGGAAAATAATCAGAATAACAATAAAACAAAACAATGTAGTATAAATAAGCTCAGGTAGAATAGAACAGAATGATTAAGATATAACCAATGATTATCAGATTATCCAACAGTATGTAGACATTATATCAGCATAAATATATACATTATATACAAATACACAAGACACTAGATAAGACAAACATCAACTCCCCCCCCAGCCTCCCCACCAGATACCAGGTGGACCAATGCATTACCTTGATGACTGACAGCAGCCACGAAAGACACAGAGCCAAGAAAGAAGTTCAGGACATAATAAAAATTCCAGAGACTGTGTATTTAGTCTGATCAGGGAAAGTCCTGGACTAGGGTAGAGTGAGAAGGCCTGGGGATCATGGTACTAAACTAAATCAAGTATACCAGAGTGTTTGTTGTAAATGTACTTACTTCATCACTGTTGTCTCAGTCAACCCTAACCCCTTTTATAACCAGTTAACAGCCAGTAAGGGGTAGCTGTGGGTCAGGGGGCCTCCCAGCCAATCAAGAAGCTCGAAATGGGGGCTATACATTATGGTATTGCACTAGTTTCAAGCCTTCTCAGAAACTGAGGTTGCCATCTACCCAAAAAGGCAACTTAAGTCTTCCTGCACCCCTCTCCTCCATCCACTCCCATTTTCCACT
Source organism: Ambystoma mexicanum (assembly GCF_040938575.1). NCBI lineage: Eukaryota > Metazoa > Chordata > Amphibia > Caudata > Ambystomatidae > Ambystoma > Ambystoma mexicanum. The sequence goes on from NC_090938.1 coordinate 215,228,490, forward strand.
TCCCATGCACTACAACCCCTGACTCCCTTACTTGTGGTAGCTATCAACTAAAAGGGATATATTCCACTGAGCGTTCTGAGTGACATCTGGTAGAGAACAAGCCTGAGTGGTCTATGATGTCACTTGAGACCCAAAGGAACAAACACACAGTAGTTCAAAGCTACCCATCTAAAAATATTAAGTTGTGTATGGTCCCCCTACTCCCCTTTTCCAACCCTGGTGCTTTCCCTTATGGACCTGCATTGCAGGTGTTGTAGGGTAGCGGCATGAGTTAGTATATACAACATAAAACAATATGAACGCCTTATTACGAGTTTGGCGGTGCTGAAAATAATGCTGTTGATTTCTTTTTTTTTTTTTTTTTTATAGCGCTGGAACAATAACCCGTGGGCAAAGAAGCACTAAGACAAAACAAGCAACAGTCTAAAACAATTCTCATTTTAGACACCAATGACAAATTGTTAATCCTCTTCAGTCGACTCAAAAAAGCAGGCAGGTTGCTCATACCCCAACCAATGATGATGAAGTCTCTGTTAGCTTTAGAACACAAATCCGGAATTTGAATCTGCTGCAAAGGTTTCAGGTCCTGCCGCCTTATAAAACCCTCACCTACTTTACCATACATCAATGGCAGGACCTTATTCTACAATGCCTGCCTGGTCGCGTAACTTTCTGATTTGGCCACATTAGAGATAATGAAGTTCCAATGATCCAAAATAAAGGCTCTTTCATGTGAGTTGGCAATATGCATTTTGGATTTTTTTCGACATATATAACAACCTTATGAAGAAATACCCAAGTTGTCTTTCAGGGCCGCCAAATCCAAAGATTAATGCACTGACAATATGGCATTGCTAGGAAGGTCCATAGGCACACAAGCCTATGTCACATTAGGGGAAGGGCAATCCGGAGTCAACCGATATTCCTTCCCTTTTTGAGAAGAGGTAACCCCTATGTTATCATCCATCAAGTCAGTTTTACAGACAGACTACCATATTGGGAGAAGCATGTATGTTAATCCAATTGGTTTCACTCTCCATATCAGACCTATCAAGGGGTGTCTGTGACATCAACTTATCTAGAGAATCTGCTCATCCGCAGAAATCTAAGGTAGTGGTACACTGGTTAAGATCAGAGATAATCCTCTCCTTAAAACATACTCAACGTGTGGCCCGAACATGGATAACCTCTGAAACATTAGTGATTGGTTGGACCTGTCTAAAGAACTCAGAAATAACACCATCCATAGAATTCAAGGGGGATGCCAAATAAAATCCAAAACAAATGAAAGTTGATTAAAATCTCCTAAATGATTACCAATAGATGTTCCTCCCGGTGGACAAGCTGAGACATTTTTACACAACTTGTCCTCTCTATCAAGTTCCAAACTGCCTACAGGGGAGACCTTAGTAAAACCATGCTGATCTTCCGACCTCTCCTCAAAGAGCTGCTGTCTTCTATGGATACTTCTAGCCATAACCTCAGCCACCCGCTTATTACCTAGCTCCCTGTGCAAGGGAGGAGTACCATAGTCCAGGGGTGCCCGCTGCGCAGACCAGGATCTTAATTTTCTCAGAGGGGACCTTAGTATGCTCCATAGAAGCAATATTGGATAATTGAAGTGGCTTATTCAATGGTGAAAACATTTCAATAGCTATATTATCCCTGGTGGGCGTCATAATAATAAATCAAAAGCAGAAAATGTACGTGGGACAGGCCACTAACCTCCAAAGAGATCAATATATAGCAGGTACTAAGAAAACAATTGCCGCAGAAAGCTTTACCAAGAACAGCAGGAAGCTCCACCTACCAACACGGCAAAATCAAGCCAGCGCTGGAATCCCACCGAAACAACCACCTTGGGAAATCACCAGTCCCTACCTACATGGCGGGCACCAGCCCACCGGTGCCCCAGCCGCCAGCTGGCCAAGTCATCAATCACCCAAGGTGATGGAAAGGTAATATGATGTCACAGTAATATGATTTCTGCTATTTTAACACCAATTTCCTGAATGTTAAAATTTCAAGCTTGGAGGAAAAGTGAACAAAATACATCTGGGGGTTTTCTTCTACCTCACCTTTAAAAATTGAGTATGTACTGCTGGCAGAATTACCGCCAGTGGTATAGCCTTAATATCCCAATGGAGTCTTATGGACTCCAGCAATTGTGATTAACACTGACATTCTGCCACACATAATATGGTGCATTTACATTGATTGCAAGTGGAGGAAACATTATAGAGGTTTGGTGGTATTTTCACACATTCTTCCCTGCCCTCTACATTTTTCTCAGACATTCCGTCTCCATTCCAAAAGCTTTAACTTCGCGGTCATTTTTTACAGCATCCAACATCAACTAATTATACCATAGAATGCCCCTGCAGCTCCATTCAACCAACACAACATTAGAAAGATCTGCTTATACTTCATCTATCTTTCAAAAAATCTTTATTAGTCACCCTGATCAAGGCTCTATCCTTGCTAATGGACTCTCTATATATTTCTTCTAACTCCTTGACAAGGGTTTCACCTTCTCTACCCACAATTTTTATAACCTTCAACACTTCTCTCAGTTCAATTTCTCCGCACTTTCTCTACAACCATTGCCTCTTTAAATTCTTATTCCATGTCTTTGTATCAGTTCATGGACTAGCCCTCCTAACTACCTTCCCTCATCTGTCACTACTCCTTTACTTGCTTCTTATATCATTGCTAAAACACATGAGCATTAACATCAAGGATTGTCTTCAGTGTATTGCCGTCTTCTGTAGCACCACATCATACTTTTATTTTATGTCAAACTGCGTCTAGATACAATTCCAATTTTATCTTTTAGAATAAAACCACCAAAAGCATCCTACGTTGTGGACACTGTAAAACACGCTAATGTGGTCATTTCAAAACCACACTGTAAAAGTAAAAACATTGAACACCGCAATATAGTCTTAGAAATGCCCACAAAGCTCAACTATTATTCCTGCTACGTGAGTTTCTCTTGCAACGCCCTGGGTCCAGGAGATAAGCCTTCAGGGTTACCCCATCAAAGTTGTGGAAGCTACAGTAGGGACTGGTACTTTGATCACACATACACCAAAGAATGCAGAAAAGAAATAGGCTCTGATTTCAGAAATTGGAATGTTTGTGGAGAGGAGAGCCATCATGAGGGATGCTCTGGATGAGGATGCCTTGGAGTGCTACTCTATAACAAAAGGTGTTCCCGAAAAGGCTAAAGTTGTAATGTGATTTAGGCAGCTATCAGTGCATATTCAACTAATAGCTAAAACAGAACAGATCATTCAGTTACTCATATATATTTTTACCTCACCAATCAGATAAACCTCAATAACCATTCAGAAGGTATGTCAAAAAATATAAGAATTTTTATTATTTGAAGTGAGACAACAGATATAGCCACTTGTTGGCTACAAACATGAAAAATATTTACACAAATAAGTAAGCATATATAGACCAAACTGCAAATATAAACAAAATTCTTTCAATTATGAAGAAGAGGGGGACAAACTCATAAAAAGGGGAGAGGAGAAAAGGAGAAGAAGATTGCAACAAAAAGTAATTTTACATATTACTAAATATGGGTGTTGGCAGTCACACTCAGTACTATCCCTATGCCCCCTTACTCTCTTTTTCCTTTTGTTTGACTTATAACACATTTTGTTATTTGCTACCTCAATCCTTTCCTTGTGGCATTTGTTATCACTTCCTCACAGTGACTTTGGGCTTTGAATATTACTCTATGGTATATAGGAATGAGCTGCTGGGGGACCCGCCTGCCAGCTTAAAGGGGTGGTTGCCTGGTGTTGTCTACCATTTGTTGGTACTTTTCTTCCACCTTTCATGCTAATACCTCACTCTGCATCTCAGAATGCTCTTGAGATGACCCCATATGATGGTATTACATTTTATTGCTTTTGTAGGGGCTGAATTTTAAGATCGAATTACCTGAGGGAGGTGGCCTTCATCTGTCTACATACCACCGAAACGCCAACTTTTGCCACGCCGTGGCTGTAGGTGCACATGCACCTGTGACTAGTGGATGCGGCTACCCACGCTCACCAGCGGAAGGCGTAGCACATCATTTCAGCCTGTGACATAACCTCCTAGGTTTTTGTCGAACTAAAAGGAATTGTGTGCATCAATTTTAGTCAGCTGCACAAATTGATTTGTGTTTTGTTGCTTCTGTTTTGTTTCTCTGCCTGAATAAGGCTCAATTCACAGTATTTTTGCCTGTTGCATAACTTTTCATTTAACTTTTTTGTCAAAAAAGACTACTTTTGATTTGTTGTCCTGGTTACAATTAAGTTTACAAATCATACCCCCAAGCTAGTAAGTGTCATGAACCATCGAACTCGCCCTTTCAGGGCCTCATGGTCCCTGACACGTCGGGGGCTACATTCCATAATACTACCAACATGGCGGCAAGCCCAGAACGCCGCTCAACAGTTTTCACGTTCTACACAGAGTGCTCTATAAAGAGACCACTCCCCCGCAGCCCCGCGCGTCTCAACGCTGCTGCTAGCTGTGACCGGACGTGTGCTCCGTACTCTTCCTTGTACTATTCTGTTGTTTCCTGGTTCCAGGAAACCCTTCTTCCAATCTACCTTTCCTCCTTCTTATCCAGCCTTCCCGGAATCCTTGCACCGCCTCTGTGTGCTTCTTATCCCTTTCTTGAGTTTCCTGGAGTTTCACCTTGATCCCGGGCATCGAAGCTGAACGAACACTGGAAGCCGAGGACGGCCGAGCGGGCTTGTATAAGACCCGAACCATAAGAAAGAAGACTCCTCCTAAAGAAGTCATCAGCCAACGAAAACAGGTGAGAAAGGGGGAAACCTGTGACAGTATGGTCCAGTCAGTTATAGTCTGCCTTTTTGCTTTTTGACAAACTACTGCATGGATTGACTAATACTATTGTTTCCTGTGCAACTTGAATGGTTAAAGACCTTTAACAGAACAAATGTTTTTTGCTTAACTCATTACTTTTTGTTGCAATCTTCTTCTCCTTTTCTCCTCTCCCATTTTTATGAGTTTGTCACCCTCTTCTACCTAATTGAAAGAATTTTGTTTATATTTGCAGTTTGGTCTATATATGCTTACTTATTTGTGTAAATATTTTTCATGTTTGTAGCCAACAAGTGGCTATATCTGTTGTCTCACTTCAAATAATAAAAATTCTTATATTTTTTGACATACCTTCTGAATGGTTATTGAGGTTTATCTGATTGGTGAGGTAAAAATATATGTGTGTAACTGAATGATCTGTTCTGTTTTAGCTATTAGTTGGATATGCACTGATAGCTGCCTAAATCACATTACAACTTTAGCCTTTTCGGGAACACCTTTTGTTATAGGTTAGTTTTTGTGCTCCATTGAGTTCCCGAGGTGTTGGAGTTCCTCTTTGTTTATATTGAATTCACAGCCAAGGCTGTTTCTAGAGGCCCAAAAATCATTAAATATTTTTCTGACCCAATGTATTTAAGGGGTCGCAGCTAAATTGTCATCGGAGCATTTCACTCCTTTTTGCTGGCACTGTTACCCTCTTCGCTACCTCCCTCCACTCTATTAACTCCTCTTTTTCACTTTTTCTTTTCACATAAGTCACAAGGGAGGGACATCCTAGTATGGCCGAAAACGTCACTCTTAGTTATGATGATGATCAAATTAGAGCAATACTCCGTGGTCCATCACTTTTTGACCCAACAGGTCTAGGCCAGACGGCAGCTCATTCTAATACTGTCAACGATATTTACTTAAACTTAAAAAGAAGAACTTTCGCACTACCCTTCACGGACATTTCCTTAAGGAATATTTAAAAAAGAACATCATCCCAGCCGGGTTAATCATCCGGAATGAACCATGAGTATTCCTAGACGATCAAGAATACAAGACCAACTTTAGCTATATTGCAACAAAGTGTAGCCGCAATTTAATGGTACTTACCATTTCTACAGCCCAAAGGCTAGGTGATATCGTTCAACAGGAACTAGACACAGCAGAACAACTTTTTGCCAAGGATACCTCCATTACAAACGCTAAAGACAAAGTTGCTGAAATTAATAAAACTTTTCAGGAATTTAAAGACATGACTTTAGCAAAAAAAACAAAGAAATTGGCCAAGGACGTCTTAGAATTTAAAATTGAGGTTATTTATCCTTACCTTGACCCAAATTTCTCAGCTAACTCTGCAAGCCAAAGGAACCAAACTGGCACCGCACGACAACGTCGTCAAGTGACATTCTCAGGCAGTAGCAGTAACTCATCAGGATCAGACAGTGACTTCTACTACCCTTACTTCTATAACCCTTTTCGAGGCCCCCCACAGCCTTTTTTAGGCAGATACCACCCAGAGGCACCGGACCAGGATGGTTCCCTCCCCAATTTCAACCATGGGGTCGAATCCGGAGGCGACCACGATATCGCAGGAGGAACATCAGACCAACACAGAGTCAGTAATCCTGCCTATATTTAACTTATCCCAAATTCCGTTGTCTGAGACTGAAAAGAAAGTCCTGCCCAAAGGGCTGACATTTATCCCCACACACCCTATGGACTGGTTCAGTGTTCAAACTGAGATCAGAATATTTTTTAGGTCGGTGAGGCTCAAGATCTTCTTTTCGGACAAATAAAATTTACCAGATGAGAGTGAAACAGGTTTGCATCCCCCTCCACATTCACACCTGAAGATAATACTATGCCAAATGAACTTCTCACATTTGAGAAATGCGTTCTAAGAGACCTTAAAAAATTACACAAACAGCATAGGTCCATTTGTTATAATTTGTCACAATCAGAAAGACAGGCTTTAAAATCTCTTAGTAACAATCTACATATTGTTATAAAGCCTGCGGACAAGGTCGGGGGTATTGTAGTACTGAATCAGGCACAATGCCACACTATGGTCCTAGATCTTCTTAAAGTGACGGGCAGTTACCGCCCCCTCCGTAAAGATCCTACTAAGGACATCCCGAAGTCCATTCTGGAGATTACGGAGTACGCCCTTCAACGCACCTGGATCACTCCTAAAGAAACACTATTTCTCAACAAACCAGATTGTTCCATCCCTAAATTTCACGCAATCCCAAAAATCCATAAGGATGCGGTCAAACCACCAGGCAGACCTATACTAGCAGGCTGCGGAACTATTCTCGAACAAGTCTGTCAATTTATTGACAAATATCTTCAGCTCATTAGTCAACAAACGGCATCATACCTTAGGGATAGTACCTCGGTTATTTCACTGTTCGAAGGTAAGTTTGTTGACCCCTCCACTAGCCTACTGGTTACGCTTGACATCATAGCGCTTTATACTAATAGTCCGCATGATGAGGCCATGGAATCCTTACGAGCTAACCTTACCCTCTCTTCAATGTGCAATAAAGCTCCGGTTGAATTCATCATGGAACTGGTTTCCTTGGCACTTACCAAGAACTATTTCAAATATCAGGACCAGTTCTATGAACAAACCCAAGAAACGGCCATGGGGGCAGCCTTTGCCCCGAGTCTAGCCATTATCTTCATGGCCGACTTTGAAACTAAATTCATTTTCTCAGACCTCAATCCCTTTCGCCAACACATTGAGAACTGGAGGCGATATATAGATGATATTAATTTTCATCTGGCATGGCACTACTGATGAACTCAATGCCTTTCTGGTATTGTTGAATGATTGCCACCATACTATCAAATTCACACTTGCTAAGAGTAATACGCAAATCCCTTTTCTTGATCTACTAATTCAGCATCATACTAACCAACTGGTCTGTTCACTTTTCACCAAACCTACTGATCGCAATACTTTATTGCACTTTGACAGCTACCACCCACGAACACAAAAATAAAATCTGCCTTACTCTCAATTTTTGAGATTAAGGAGAAATTGTACATCCATCGTGGACTATGACCATCATGCACGGATCTTGACCACTAAATTTCAGCAATGTGGGTACCCTAAAAAGTTGATTACAAACTCTAACAAACGGGCAAGATTCACTCCCTGAGACACCCTGCTACTGCCCAAGGATGTGGCGCCACATGACAAATTAGTGTGTGCTCTTACTTACAGTCCACATACTTTTCTGATAAAAAAATGCATTAAAAAATATTGGTCTTATTTATGTATTCGCATTTGTTGAGCGCACAGCAGACCGAAGGCATCGTGGAGCTTGTTACAGTGTTGTTTATACTTAGTTACATACAGTTCAGGTCTGTAGGTGTTACATTGGACAATGTTCTATTTTTTTTTTTACATACATACATTGAGGAGCAGGTAACTAGGAGAAAAACGTTAGTTGAAGAGGGCAGTTTTTAGTTTTTTGCGGAAGGAGAATAGTGATGTTTCAGCTCTGAGGTCGGTGGGGAGGGAGTTCCATAGCTTCGGTGCAAGGAAGGGGAAGCCTATACCTCCTGCCTTTGTCCTGTTGATGCGAGGTATCGTTAGTTGATTGGTGTATTGTAATCTGGTCGGTCTGGTGGATTGCGATCTACATAATGTGTCAGATAGGTATGAGGGTGCTGAGAGGTTGATGCATTTATGAGTAGTTGTGAAAATTTTGAAGGAGATAGGGTCCTTGACTGGGAGCCAGTGAGCTGTCTTCCTAGCTCGAGTGATGTGGTCTCTTTTCGGTATGCTGAGGGCTGCTCTGAGAGCGTTGTTTTGAGTTGTTTGGAGTCTAGATCGTTTGTCAAAGAGAGGCTTGGTAAAAAGATTATAGAGCGTAGGGGCAGTACATGAACCTTGTGGGACACCGCAGTGGATGATGGAGGGTGCTGCATGAGCTGTGCTAGAGAACACTTTCATGGCTCTGCCCTATAAGAAAGAGGTTACCCAGGACGCTGCGTCCTTAGAGAAGTGCGCAGCATGCGTCAGATGACTGATAAGTGTGATGTGATCTACTAGATCAAATGCTGCAGAAATGTCCAGGAGGAGGAGGAGGAGAGCGGGCTTGCCTTTGTCAAGGATGTTAATGATTTCGTTTTTTAGGTCTAGAAGGGCGGTTTCAGTTCCGTGCCCTTTGTGGAACCCAGATTGTCTTTTTCCTAGGATTGCGTTCGATTCAAGGTATAGTTGAATCTGTTTGTGGGCAGCCTTGTCTAGTATTTTCAGGAGGAATGGAACTGTTGTTATGGGTCGGTAGTTATTGGGGTTAGCTGGGTCTAGTGTTGTTTTATTTAAGAGAGGGCGCACCCATGCCTCTTTAAGGCTGTCTGGGACTCTGCCCATTTTGAATGAAGCATTGATGAATGCCGTGAGAAGAGGGGCGAGCAGTTCTGCGCAGTCCTTGATTATTTTAGGGTGGCACACATCACCCTTACATTGTGAAGGTTTGAGGTGTCTGAGGATGTCAATGACATCTGCTTCAGAGATTTCTGTGAATGCGAATTTGGGCATGTCGCTTGTTTTTACATTTGGATGAGTCTGTACATGAGGGCTCTGCTTAGGTAAGGTATTGTAGTGGTGAGATATCTTATTTTGGAGGAGGTTTATCTTTGCAAGCATGGTTGATTGAATGCTTGTGCACCATGCTTCGTCTTTGACGATCTCATCCGGGCATGTGGGTGGTACAGTTAATTCTTTAAAGATACTGAAGAGTTCTTTAGAGTGGGAGTTGGCAGTGGAGATACGGTGGTTGTAGGTTCCAGATTTAACAATGAAGATGGCGTCTTTGTATTTTTTGGCTATGGATTTGAAGTTGCCTTTTGTGGTGTCACAAGGATTACACTGCCAGTTTTTGAGCGCTTGGCGTTTGTCTTTGCGCAGAGTCTGGAGTTCCTCTGTGAACCAGGAGTTGGAGTGGAAGGATTTATTTTATTTTTTTTCCAATGGGGCGACGGCGTTGACAGCTTTGGTAATGGTGTCTTTGAATATTTCTGCGAGGATGTTTGGGTCAGAGGAGAAGGGGGGCGCTAGGCATGGCAGATTAAGGTGTGCACTGATATTGTCCACGGTGAGTTTTTTGGCACTTCTGGCTAATGTTGCAGATGCTGTGGTAGGCACATTAGTGCATATAGAAACTGGGATGTCGAATTGGAGAAGGTTGTGGTCTGTCCAGGGGAGGCTAGTATTGGATGTGATGGCTGTGTTACAATTATGGTCTATGATCCAGTCTAGGATGCGTCCTTTTGCGTGAGTAGGCGCAGTGATTTTTTGTGAGAAGCCTAAGTCGTGAAGGTCTTTGGCTAGTGAGGTAGCCATTTTGTCCTTGAGGTCATTGAATCCTAGATGGAGGTCTCCTATAAGTAATGATTTATTGGATTTCTTAATATTGTTTCCTAGGAGGTGATTGACTTGACCTATGAAGTTGGCGGTGGGGCCAGGTGGTCGGTATATGATATGAATATTTATCGTGCTGTTTGGTGAGAGTGCTAGTTTGACTGATAGAATGTCAACATTCCCTGCCTCTTGGTTGGGTATGGTACTGATAGATAGTGTTTCTTTGTGAATAAGGGCTACTCCCCCTCCTGATTTGGCGATCCTGTCTTGTCTAAGGATGGCGTACCCTTGCGGTAAGGCTAGTGTGATGGCTGGGCCGGAGGCTTGTTGAGCCAAGTCTCTGTGATAGCAAGTATATCTAAGTCTTGAGTGGTTATTAAGTCATTTGCTTCTAGGGCGTGGGCATTGAGAGAGCGTACATTGATTAAAGCGCACTTGTATAGCGTGGGGCACAGGTTCTTTGTGGGTAGGGTAGGAGAGTCTGACTTGGCTGCGGCGGTACGTTGAGAGTAGGAGTTGCCGCTAGGTTTGGTGTGTGTTGGCTTAGTGCTGTGGCATGTAGAGGTAATGTCATGGTGGTGGTGTTTATTCACTTTTATGGTGCGTAAGCTGAGTCAGCAGTTTCTGTGTGGTGTGAGAGTAGGGGTGGCATGGTGGTGGATGGGGAGGGTGCGGTATCTGAGTCTGACCAATCTCAGGCTGAGGTTCGGCACCAGTGTGACTGTTATGTTTTGAGGAGTGTGTGAGAGCTTAGGCAGGAAGTCCATAGTGAGAGGACGACTGGAGGCGTTGTGATAGTGGTGGTTAAGCTCTAGGCTAGGGAGGTGAGGTGTGGTTATATCAGTGAGTAGCGCGCATAATAGACATGCGTAGAAGGGCAGGGAGTACATGCTGTAGGTGAGTTCTCTGAGCCTCATAGACAGGGAGTATATGTCACAGAATGGGCCACGAGCAATCAACACAATATTAGGCAAAATGGCCGAGGAGCAATCAACACAGTATTAGGCAGAATGGGCCAGGAGAAATCAACACAAGATTAGGCAGAAAGGGGCAGGAGCAATCAACACAGTATTAGGCAGAATGGGCCAGGAGCAATCAACACAGTATCAGGCAGAATGGGCCATATGCAATTAACACAGTCTTAGGCAAATCAGCACAGTATTAGGCAGAATGGGCCAGGAGCAATCAACACAATGTTAGGCAGAATGGGCCAGGAGCAACCAACACAGTATTAGGCAGAATGGGCCAGGAGCAATCAACACAGTATTAGGCAGAATGGGCCAGGAGCAATCAACACAGTATTAGGCAGAATGGGCCAGGAGCAATCAACACAGTATTTAGGCAGAATGGGCCAGGAGCAATCAACACAATATTAGGCAGAATGGGTCAGGAGCAATCAACACAGTATTAAGCAGAATGGGCCATATGCAATTAACACAGTATTAGGCAGAGTGGGCCATATGCAATGAACACAGTTTTAGGCAGAATGGGCCATATGCAATGAACACAGTTTTAGGCAGAATGGGCCAGGAGCAATCAACACAATATTAGGCAGAATGGGCCAGGAGCAATCAACAGTCTTAGGCAGAATGGGCCATATGCAATTAACGCGGGATGGGAGCATTTAGCACTGACTGTACTAGATGCAAGTGTTCGATGACGTGGTGAGCTGGGATGCAGGCTGGGCTCTGTACGCATGAGTGCAAAGACAGAGGTAAGTGTGAGAGAGGTGCCGACGGTAGAGATACGATACTGGGCGTGTAAAGTTCAACTATTTTGCTGTGTGCTAGACATGTAACAGTCATATACAGCATGTGCACAATAGGGTTGATTCGCAGGGCATCACGTATTTCAGTACAATGGCAGAATGCAAGGGCAAGTACGCGGCAGTAATGTAGGCTAAGGCAATTGCGTGTACATTTGTCTCTGATAAGTGGCAGTAGCTGCCGGTCACGAGCATAAGATGGAAGTTCAGAATTAGGGGTGTACCGAACTTCGGCTTCGAGTAAGTATTCGGCCGAATTCCGGCTGAAAAAAAGCTATTCGGCTCCGGCCGAATAGTTTCTTGCTATTCGGCTCTTGCCGAATACTTTGACATTCTCATTTGAATACAATGCAGCATGAACTCAGAAAAGCAAATGTAGACTTCAGTTTACAAAACTGAATAGAATTAGGCCAGACAAATTGCTATCACACAGCTGAAAAAGATCTTATATTGTAATCTGCTCTTTAGGGCATGTTTTGTCACAGATTCTTATACAAAAAAGGTGCTCATCTTTTATACTTAGCCTGCAACAATACAGGAACATCTTTTCTTTTGGCGAATGTTTAAATGAAATGTGCACTTTTTTCAGTTGGAAAAAACAAACTGAAAGAAATGTGCATAGATACTTTCAGTTCCTGTCATGTCACTTCCCATTTCTTACGTCATAGTCCCCCCTTTTCTTGTTTTAAGGACTTGAGTCCTGAGTTTAACAATATCTTAACATTATCTGATATTTTATCAGGAATTATATGTTGCATATGTTTGTGTGCTGGCAAGAAAGAGTGGCTAGGATAAGTGAGAAGTGAGCAGCATTTGTTTGGGTGGGGTGAATAGTTGTGAGATGGAGTTCACGCATTTCAGATTTCCTCTTGACTTGTGTCCTGCATGAGCCGACATGAACCATTTTAGACATTTCTATGTGAGCTGTAAAGTAGTTTCGAAACTCGAACGCATCGACTTTAACTGGATAGTGAAGGCAATGCATTTGATTCACAAAGGCAGTCCTTTTGCATTTGTGAAGCCTCCTACTTTAACTGGCAATGAATGTGCAACAATCTTCTGTACATTTGGTTCCTTCATTTTGGTTATATATGCTTTATTTTTGGATTTTATACTTTAAATAAAGATGCTACATTAATTACAATGAAGAGAAATAAAAGGATAGAATGCATTAAAATGGTGCTTTGATTTATTAATAAGTGTTTTTTTTTAAGTTTGGAACATGATTTATTAAATAAAGCAACTATTCGGCTTCATATTTGGCTTCGGCCGAATAGTTGACAAACTATTCGGTGTTTGGCCGAATACTAAATATGCTATTCGGCACAGCCCTATTCAGAATAGATATTCATGGTGGTGGAGCTCAATAGCTTACCGGGCAGGCACTGGGACAGGCGCGGTGCAACACCAAAAGCTGTGGTGGGGTTGGGCAAAGGTCCGGGCCCTGGGATCTGAAGACTCTAGACAGGCTCCAGACAGGAAGCTGCCTTGTTGGGTGGCCTTTGTGGGTGTGCCGGCGTTCGCCTGCCGGCGATGGGATTGGTTTAGATAGGATCGGATGACCAATCACAGCTGGCTTGGCCTGAAGGGGGCAGGGGAAGCAAAGGCAAAAAAGCGGTCCGCCATCTTGGAATAGTAGTACCCTCCTGGAGCCTAATGGAGGCTGATTAAAATCACAGGTCCCTCAGCATGTAGGGGAGCTCATTTCTTGTTTTTTTTACCACTTAAACTTTTCACTTGTCAATTTCAACATAACCACTTGTTTACGCACAGTTTGAAATACATTATTTGTTTTACTACGTACATTTTTCAGTTGGCAATTTCAACAGAACCACTTCTCGCGAATGGGATTGTTTGCACCCGTCATTTTTAGCTTGGTTACCATGACGGTTATATGGCACCATCATCGGGTCTTTGGGTAGGCGTCCTAGTGAGAAATCCGTTCAACCCATGAAGTTCAGCTCCCATAGCCCATCTGCACAAGTGAAGTGGCATAGGTGTTCCAAAAATAACCTAATTTCGTAATGTCATTTGTGAATCCATTTTTTATAAGCAGGCAGAGATTTCATTTTAATATCCAAAGGCAAACACAGTTGTTCGGTACACAGCTGTACATTCTGATGTCCTCATGGAAGGAGGCACGCCGAGGATATCGAAGATAGCACTGACTAATCTTATTTAAATTAGATAAGAGATAGACGCTTGTTAGGTAACATTTCTAGTTATGGAAAAAGGAAGGGCTAAATAGAAGAAACACTTTTTTTTTTTTTAAGCCACGTGTGTATCACGCTCTTTGGGATGACGCCAGGCACCTGGAACAGCTCATAAAGTTCCTGATAAGGCCTGATTGGAATGTTGCGGCTGGACGACATGGTATATAAGAACCCATCTCGCTCTGTCTCAGTCTCTCTCTCCTGGGCATTGAAGCTAAGGTGTCACTGAGCACAGAGACTTCTCCAGAGATCCTTTAAGACTCACAGCATTAGCAAAAATGTCTGGTCAACCAAGCCTCATCCACACGTTCAATGGAATCCCGTTCACAACGAGATCTTCGACTGAACTTCTGGGTCTGTGGCACAACTTTCCCTACCAGCAGAACCATTGCCAATATTTGCAATGAAAAGACAAAAGAACCTAAAGGACCAATTGGTCCATGCGTCTACCCAACATAAATCTTCCAGATCCACTACATCAAGTTGGGATCTCCGTCCTCTGACGGGGCATTTTCCCTGTGGCACCTGCTCAATTTGCAAATTTGCTGTCAAGATTAAATCGTTTCCTCTACAAGGCAAAACCTGGGAAATACGCAATTACTCAAATTGCAAGACACCATGGGTGATTTACTGCATTGAGTGCCCTTGCAGGCTTAAGTACATAGGCAAAACCACACAGCCGGTCCACACTCGAATTACGGAGCATCGCTCCCGGATCCGGTGCAAAGCCATCAATTCACCCCTGGTGAGCCATTACATGGAATATGGCCATACGACTGAAGACCCACGCTGGTGGGTCATCAATGTCGTCAAGAATGCCTCTAATCCACTCCAGGCATTGTCCAATAAGGAGGCACGCTGGATCTTTGAACTTGATACGATTGAAAATGGTCTCAATGAGGAATCCCCAACTTGGTGGTAAATTCAGGGTCAGAACATCCCTTGTTCTCAATAATTGTATGGCCCCATAACCTCCATTTCGTGCCTGTAGTTTTTTTCTCTATATTGCAGCATATCATGATTCGTACTGCTGTCACATGCAACCCTTGGCCACATGCTCCATGAAGCACTGCTCTTTTGCTATTTTTTTATGTAATTTGTTTTTACTTTATCTTTATACACCTATTCGCATTTAGTAGTTAATTTAGATATATATATATATATCTATATATATATATATATATAGATATATATATATATTCTTGGTGATTCGTTTTTTATTATTCTTTTTGTTTCCCCCTTTGTTGGGCTTTATTTGGGCCATTCTGTTAGCCTTTATGATGCCTCAATGGACTTCGTAGTTTCCACCAATACACGCAAAAGCGACTATTATAGTCCTCTTTCTATGCGCTTGAAATCTAGCTACAAGCCACGCCCCCGGTAGAGCAAACGTTGCATTTGCCTCAGAGGCTTCAGCCGAGACGTGCATTCAGGACGCTGGGATTTCTTCACCAGGAGGTGCCCTGTAGGTAAGTACTGCCCAGTCTATTGTTTACTCACAGTTTTCCTTGCCGTGCACCATCTTTATGGGTATCTCCATTTGTGTCCATAGTTACTACACTGCCAATGCTTTTGGATGGCTTGACTGCCCTTGGAAACAGTCCTGTCTCCTGCCTAAATCATGACGGATCCTTACGGCGTTGTGCCGCATACGATCGCATTGCCGATCATAGGTTCGTTCATGTTCATGTATCATGAGTCCTATGCTCTAATAACTGCTTGTGAGCACTTGTTTCTGAATCCTTCATATTATGTGTTTCACTATAGATATGCCCATGAACCTTGGAGGCGGCGACATTTATTTCTGCCATCCAGTCGCAGTATACTGACCGCGACATGCCTATCTAGGAGGCACCTTTAACACTATTTTAGGTATGAATTTGTTTCATCTGTACAGGGTCACTGGGGTTCACTCTCCACCTATTACTAAATATGGGTGTTGGCAGTCACACTCAGTACTATCCCTATGCCCCCTTACTCTCGTTTTCCTTTTTTTGACTTAAAACACATTGGGCCTCATTACGAGTCCGGCGGTAACCGAGGCGGTAAAACCGCCTGGTTACCGCCGGACTCGTATTACCATTCCGCCTCCGTGATTCCCGGAATTACTGGGGCCTTACAACCCCAGTTTCCCGGGAATCACTGAGGTGGAATGGTGTTAATCCCCATTCCCATTGAGTCCTATAGGACTCAATGGGAATGGGGATCATGGAAACACCGGCAGCATCTCGTAATGCTGCCGGTGTTTCCTCGTCCGCCTGCAGGCGGGCGGTGTTAAACCCGCCAGGTCAGACCTGGCGGGAACATCACCTCCCGCCTGCAGGAGTCGGGATCAGGCGGTCCGGAAACAACGGTGGCGGCGGGTTTACCGCCACCGTTATTTCCGGACCGCCTGATTTGTAATGAGGCCCATTTTGTTATTTGCTACCTCAATCCTTTCCTTGTGGCATTTATTATCACTTCCTCACGGTGACTTTGGGCTTTGAATATTACTCTATGGTATATAGGAATGAGCTGCTGGGGGACCCGCCTGCCAGCTTAAAGGGGTGGTTCCCTGGTGTTGTCTACCATTTGTTGGTACTTTTCTTCCACCTTTCATGCTAATACCTCACTCTGCATCTCAAAATGCTCTTGAGATTACCCCATATGATGGTATTACATTTGATTGCTTTTGTAGGGGCTGAATTTTAACATCGAATTACCTGGGGAAAGTGGTCTTCATCTGTCTACATACCACCGAAATGCCAACTTTTGCCACGCCATGGCTGTAGGTGCACATGCGACTAGTGGACGCGGCTACCCACGCTCACCAGCGGAAGGCGTAGCACATCATTTCAGCCTGTGACATAACCTCCTAGGTTTTTGTCGAACTAAAAGGAATTGTGTGCATCAATTTTAGTCAGCTGCACAAATTGATTTGTGTTTTGTTGCTTATGTTTTTTGTTTCTCTGCCTGAATAAGGCTCAATGCACAGTATTTTTGCCTGTTGCATAACTTTTCATTTAACTTTTTTGTCAAAAAAGACTACTTTTGATTTGTTGTCCTGGTTACAATTAAGTTTACAAATCATACCCCCAAGCTAGTAAGGGCCAGTCATTATAGTCTGCCTTTTTGCTTTTTGACAAACTACTGCATGGAATGAATAATACTATTGTTTCCTGCCTTGAATGGATAAAGACCTTTAACAGAACAAATGTTTTTTGCTTAAATCATTACCTTTTGTTGCAATCTTCTTCTCCTTTTCTCCTCTCCCTTTTTTATGAGTTTGTCCCCCTCTTCTACATAATTGAAAGAATTTTGTTTATATTTGCAGTTTGGTCTAAATATGCTTACTTATTTGTGTAAATATTTTTCATGTTTGTAGCCAATAAGTGGCTATATCTGTTGTCTCACTTCAAATAATAAAAATTCTTATATTTTTTGACATACCTTCTGAATGGTTATTGAGGTTTATCTGATTTGTGACGTAAAAATATATATGAGTAACTGAATGATCTGTTCTGTTTTAGCTATTAGTTGAATATGCACTGATAGCTGCCTAAATCACATTAAACTTTAGCCTTTTCGGGAACACCTTTTGTTATAGGTTAGTTGTTGTGCTCCATTGAGTTCCCGATGTGTTGTAGTTCCTCTTTGTTTATAATGGAGTGCTACTCTGTCATGTGTTTGGCACTGAAGAGCTCTTGTGGGTTTCGGTTGGTCATCAGTCTGAGAATGGTTAACCGTTTATTTCAAAGGATCTCACTGAAAATGAAGAATCGTCAGAAAATCATGCCGCCTGTATTTAAGGGAGACTGGCAGGCTCTTTTAGATCTCCTCGCCTATCTTCCAGGAACCAAGAATCGCAGTGGGTCCAAGTTACTTCCAGTATTAGGTATCTGGTTTGATGCATTGGTCTGTGGTCAGCGACATAGGTTTTCACTAAAGTCTTTGTTCACCTTGTGGGCTTTCTCCACGAGAAGGGTGGAGTGACCTATCCTCTTTCTTGATATCTGGCTGATCCAGAAGCTTTCCCAGTGAAGTTTGATAATCTCATTGGTTTCTCCCTAACTACACGAAGTCTCATCCGATTCTGACAGAGGTACTGCAATTCATCAGTGCTGTGTTCCACACAGAAGTCTGCTTAGTGCACCCGCTAAGCCACCTTACTTACGGAATGCTGTGGAGCCTGTGTTGGAGTCTCCTGCAGGCCCAGGTTTTGATGGCAGCTTCAGTATTCGTGAACCCCTGGGCCAGGCTCGATCTATGTCCTCTTCTGGCCTAAATCCGGATTGGTGGGCATGGAAGGAGCTTTGTCTTCAATCATCAGGTGATTGGAGTCGATTTGCCTGGCTCGTCTGTGTTTTGCCATATGATCCATAATGTTCTCTGTTACGATAGACAGCACATTGGCCTTTGCTTACACCAATTGCTGGGGGAGTGGTTGGGAGGAGGACGCAAGACTGAGACCGGTGGAATGCATTTTCTTTTCCTGGAGCGGACAGAGACCAATCCCCTGTCTCATGGTAGTTTATATTTGTGGTTAGAGAATTGTTTGGCGGACACTCTGAGCCTATCATTACCAAGTTCCTCAGAATGGTGCCATAGCCATCAGCCTACCAATTGATGACCCATGAATTTGGCCGGCAGATGGTGGACATGTTTCCTTCTGCCACTAATGCCCTTCTTCCCCTATTTTGTTTGAGATTCACAAAAAGGGAGGTCTGAGGGCCTCATGCCCCAATCTTGAGGTAACTGGACACTTTAGTTCCACCCTTTGCCTTATCCCTATGATCACAAATACTTTATGGAAAATTTGGGAGAGGAGGGTGCAGGTTCCCTTGGTGCCCCAGATAGCCTGGGTTCCTGCATCTGGTCCAGATTCGGACCTTCCTCTTCAGAAGCTACCTCAGGTCCCTCTTCCAGTCATGGACCCAGAATGCTAAACAGAAGGCTTGATGAAGTAGGGTATTCAGGAAAGGGTATCACAGTCTCTGCAGAACTCTCATAAGCTGCTACTCTCAAAACCTATGCTTATCACTGGGATTCTTTTTGTACCATTGTGCCAGAATCAAGTGATTCTGCCTTTGAAATCCGGTGTGTCTGAGTTCTCAGAGTTCCTTCAGTATGAATTTGATTTGGGCTTTGTGCATTCTTCCCTTCGGGCACAGTGGGCTGTCCTCCTGTCCTTCAATAGCCGATGGGGTGTATTGAGTCAGCAGCCCCATTAGGTCAGGCCAAGTGACAGGTTTTGCTCCCACCGGGACTTGGAAAATACTCTGTCGCCTTTCTGTGTTCTGGGCTCTGCAATCCTGCCACCACTTCAAACTCCTTGTTTCAGTGGATCTAAAGTTATCAGCACAGAGTTGAAATGCTCTCCTCCTTAAGTTGTGGTCTATCCCCAGTGCTAATCATTTGAGATGCAACCTCACCTTTAGGTTTAAAGTGGTCTCCTGGTTACATTTCATTCCCCCTCCCTTCCGGAAGGTTTGTCAAAGGCTGAGACAGTGGCTATAGCACATCTACATGTTCGGAAAATCCTGCTGATTTATTTGTACCCCAATTCAGCATTTCGGTCCATCCTTGGGGAGCATGTTTGTAACCTTCAGTGCCTCTGGAAGGGATAGAACATCAGTCGTTGGCTTAAAGGAAGTTTCATCTTTGCTTACAGTATGTCAAAGGTGCCCAAGTGGGATTTTGGCAAGTATGGCAGATGTATGGCTGCCTGCTATGTGCAGACTAGAGGGTGCTTCTATTTTGGAGATTTGCAAGGTGGCCACCTGTCCGTCCTCTTTCACCTTTGGACAGCAATGCCATATACTTCTCCCAGGACTGTAGGATCAGTTATTTGCCCACTCTGTCGCTGGATCCGTTTCTTGTTGAGTATCTGGCGCTGGCTCATTAAAGGTCACTGGTTGTTTAGGTCACAGTTGTCTTATGTAGTTTTTGTGGGATGAGCCTCAGCCCTTCTTCGGTGTACTTTAGGAATAATGACTAGGAAGAGGGACTCCGAGCTAATACCTGGATTGCTACGGGTAATCTTTATTCCACCTAGTCTTGATCGTCTTTCTCATGAGACCAAGTGGTATCAGGATTGTTTGGGTAGTTACCAGGAAGTTTGCTGCTGAGTGTCCACCCTGTATAGGGGTGGGGGTAGTTTAGGTTTAGGAAAGAAGAGTGAAATAACTGTCATGAGGTGGGACACCTTCATGGTTAAGTACGGGGACGAGGAAGGGTTTGACTGAGAGGACTGAAGATCACTAATAAGTAATCTGAGCATTCTGTTGGATTACTAAAATCTCAGTAGATTATGATGATTTCTGCTGATATTATGGGTTTGTGATGGAAAGCTCGCTTCTTCCTAATTATTGGACAGTGGTTGCTTTTGTGATGCCTAATACAGATAGCACTGACACCGTTGACTGTGTTTTTTCTGGTTTTGTTTTTAAATTGTCTGTTTTTCATGTTAGTGGTGCCAATTCGCCATCATACCATTTGTTGATGTTTTTAACTTGTGTGTTTAACATTCTGGCCAAAGATGGGGGTCAGAAAATTTAGGGTTCTGGTGATGTCTACCTCAATCAACATGAGCACAAAGTGGGACAAGAAGAGGTGTGCATGTTGGGGGGAGGGGCAATACAATCTTTAGAGAAGTTTTAATGTATGTCTGACTTCATGAGGTGGACAGAAATAAACTCATCAGGAGAATCAGATGTTAGTAGGATTTTTGGCTTCCTTCCACCTTAGGCTGGAAAGTAGGAGGTGATGGGTTGACCAGTGAAGGGATGGGATACTGGAATCTGAGAGAAAGAAATTGGCACAGATAATTCAATCCAGATTGTGCCCGAGAGGGGGCAGAATAGAGGGTTTCGGGCTGCCAAAGTAGTCAGGGAAGTTGCTGTGACTATATTAAAGTCACACATACTGAGGAGCTTTTCATACTTGTATTTGAGTTTGCTAATATAGTTATATGATTAAGAATCTGTTTTTTATTTAGAGTTATGACTTGTTAATCAAACAATTCACTAAGTATAAAACAAATAATGACATAAAATCAGATGTTAGACAAGACAAGAATAAATATGTGGTCAATTAAAACAGTTAAAACTGTTGATTGCATTTGGGCGTGGCTACATGGCCACGTAGGAGGCAGCGTTTCCCGTGGGCTCCTGCAGATCCGACTAGAATACTGGCAATGCACGGGACATGCGGCAAGCAAGATCGTCTTAAAATATAGCCACAGACGCATGAGCATACTGGGCTGCAGCGGTGGCAAGCCTGTAAAACTTAGATGCACAGAGAGCGAATCCTGAAGATCCGAGGTCCGGAGACCGTAAACTGCTGAGAAACAAATATGGTGGCATGAGAACAAAGGATTGACGGAGCCGCGATATGTGCCTGCGAGCTCCAACCTTATATGGCTGCGGATGGAGCTGAAGCACACCAAGAGCCCCTGGGCACCGGACGCGGGATGCACTGTAGCCGAACACAAGCGATTGAGAATCTGAAGGGACAGCGCGCAACATCATTGTTGGCCAGACGGATGTGCCGAGGATACGGCACCATCGCAACACGGGTGCATGCACAGGGGCCCCCATAGAATACACAGAGAGGCGGCCTGAGCCCCTACAGCCGGTGACACATAAGGAACCCGGAGATCACAACCCTGAGAGGGGACCAAGGCTGCTAGGTGATCGCTAATGTAAAGCGAACATGCCTCATGGAGAAGCCCACGAGAGTTGCTGACAACGAGACGTGCAGGCAGCGTACTCGACCCCTAAGCCCCATCACATATAAGGAGTGAACAGCTTGGAACGGGGACAGAAGCCGCCGAGCACCAGCGTGTGTGGCCATCAGGCCAGCTGATGGGACAAGCGGTGTACAAAGCGACCTGAGAGGAGACATGGGCAGGCTGGGACAGTGAGGGGCCACACGGGATGATTGTACACAGGAGCTGATGCAACCAATTACTGGAAGCAACAGTAACCAACGCTACAAGGTGCAGCATGCAGCCCGAACATTCATGGAGCAGTAATTGACTAGGCACAGCGACGTTGGATTCCAATGCACCCGGCGAAAACGCAATGCTGGCCAGACACAAGACACTTGAACAAAGCCTGGGGAGGAGGCGCACCCACCCTGGAGGCCCGCCTGGGCACTGCCCTGGCACGCTGCAGTTACATCCTGAGGGAGAAGAGCCGGGACAGCTAAACTGAACCTGAACACAGGCAGTAGTAACACTGGTCCTCGTGGGGGCCCTGAGCAAGCACCTGCACTCGTGGGCTGGAGGTGATAATAGACCCGCGAGTAGCAAGTGGCACATGTACTGACAAAGCAGGGACAGAGGCTGGGGCAAATCCGGACCGAAAATGAGGAAGTGGGAGATGCGGTCCGTCGCCATAATAAAGTTCTAGGTGGGACTGATGCGTGGCTAAAATGGTGTGAGGCCCCAACTACACACGCAGTGGTAGATGGCAGAGGAGATAAAAAAAACGGGCAAACAGCACCCGGTAGGAGGCAGTGACAGGGGCTGTGGGTGCTGGAAAGGGACACTGATGCAGAAGGACGCGCAGCACGCCCACAGTGGATCAGCTGCCTGCGCTGATACACAACTCTGAGTTGATACTGATGCCACCAGGTACCATAGCAAGTGGCAAGGTACATTGCCACCCATACTCCGAGGCAGGAAAGGAAGTAACGATTGTGACACGTTCCGATGCAGCAATACCGGACTAAGCCAACAACCGAGGAGAGATCCCAGGCGGGTTGAACAGGCCAAGCCGACAATGGAGGGCGAGAGAGTAATACAGGGAGCACGACCAACTGCCATACAATCGGAGGAAAGCTGGGGGACACCAAGCAGGGTACAAACAAGCCATAGTCAACGGAACCCAAAGGAGTACCCTGGCTCCAGGTGGGGTTGCCAAGGAACAGTGTCATCTGAGCATGCAGCCAGCAACCGGTGAGCCGCGGAAACGGTCCTCAACAAGACTTGAACACTGCAAAGGCTGAGATGGGAAGAGAGGCCGTGGAGCTAAGGTCTTAGCTTAAGCTACCAACCAACTCGAACATCTGCCCTGGCAACGGGGAACAGACACGCGGGGGCATCATGATGGCATCCAAAACACCCAAAACAAAAGGGAAACAACCGACCATGGATGAATTCACCAAAACACCCCAATCACCCGATGGAGCCAGGAACAGAGAAAGGAACCCACAAACAGACCCGGCATCAGGGCGAAATGACCAACAAATCCTCTCTGCAATAGCTGACCAGAAAATCGCATGGGAAACCAAACTGGAGGCAGCTATGAGCGAAATAAAAACAGCATTGGACCTAAAAATAGGTGCTGTACAAGAGGACGTCAACCTATTAAGACAAGATGTAAAGAAAATAGCAGAATGCACAGGCAAACTGGAGAAGGGAGCAAACGCAAACACAGCTACCTGCGCAACACACACCTCGCAGATCCATATACTGCGGCAACAAGTGCACAACTTGGAAAGCAGAGCAGAGGAGGCAGAAGGGCGGGCCCGAAGAAATAACATACGCATAGTAGGGCTCACCAAAGGAGAGGAAGGATCCAACCCCACGGACTACATTGAGTCCATGCTACTGCAAGAAATAGAAGGTGGGGCACTTACCCAGGGATTCGCAGTGGAGAGAGCACACAGGGCTCTGACGAGGAAACCTCCCCCCGCAGCACCCCGGAGGCCGATAATAGCCAAAATCCTGAATTATCGAGACAGGGAGAAGATTCTGGAGTTTTTCCGAAAAGGAGGCACGATACATAGGGCGTCTCCTCCCATTACAGCATACCCAGACTATACGTTAATGGCGTAGAGGAGGAGGCTGAACTATGGAACAGTGAAGAGGAAGTTGTGTGCGGCAGGCTTTAAGTACATGCTGATGTACCTGGCGAAGCTAAAGGTTTTCCACAGGAATAGAGCTTTGTTTTACGACACCTCGGAGGATGCGAAGGAGTGGCTGAACGCGCAGAACTGCCCCACTGGGACAGACACACAGAAGGAGGACAGCACGGAGAAGTGATGTGGAGGCTCCAAAGGCTGACGTGCGTTTTTGATTAAGACAGTGGGACTAGAATATAGTAGAATACATACAGACTAGCAATAGCCAGGCTTTGGATGGAAGTACTAGAATGCATGCAGTATGCTGAGACCAACATGCAGGAGCAACAGGGGCCCTGCCGCCGTACCCCAGAAGTTAGTTTAGATAGGTCACCGTTAGTGCAGTAACCACCTGCTGAGTTCCTAGGGTCGGTAACACGGGCCAGGACTAAATGCGGGATCGCCTGAGATCGAGGGATGGAGCTGGGCAAAAGTTGGGAAGGGGCAGGGCGGGGGTGGTGTGGGGCATTAAGGGAGTTGC
Organism: Ambystoma mexicanum; assembly: GCF_040938575.1. Classification (NCBI taxonomy): domain Eukaryota; kingdom Metazoa; phylum Chordata; class Amphibia; order Caudata; family Ambystomatidae; genus Ambystoma; species Ambystoma mexicanum. Next base: position 215,253,062 of record NC_090938.1, read on the forward strand.
AGTGTTGTTGATAAAAGGTAGCTTAGTCGGGGAGAAGAGGGGGCAGGGGCTAGTTGGGGGGTTTATGTTAATGTTGGACAGGGAACAAGCTCACATCAAGATATGAACGACAAATGGGGGATTTTAGAATAGTAAACTGGAATGTCAGAGGCCTCAACAGTTACCTGAATAGGAACAAGGTAATTATGTATCTGAGAAGGCAAAAAGTGGATATAGCCTTAGTGCAAGAAACCCACCTAACCCAAGAGAAACAAGAGGTGGTAAAGATAAAATGGAGAGGGAGCAACATACTCGGCATATGCCAGAGGGGTAATCATTTGGGTGGCGCCACATGTGCCCTTCCAGATGTTGCAGGCCACGGTGGAGCCAGACGGGAGGATGGCAGTGATTCGAGGGATGCTAGAGAACAGAGAACTGTGCATCATAAACACATATGCTCCTAACCAAGACACAGTGCCCTATTTTAAGACACTATACAGTAAAATCAGCCCCCACATAGGAGGCGCGGTTTTATGGGGGGTGGGGGGACTTCAATTGCAGGCTGAACCCCAAAATGGACAGGTCAGATACCAAATTAGACAAGCCCACCCCCGCAGCGAAAGCGCTACAAGCCCGGCTGAGGGACTTTGGGCTGGATGACATATGGAGGTAACAACACCCCAGTGACAGGCACTACTCACACTATGCTGCCCCACATAGCATCTATACGAGATTGGATTACATGTTCGCCACCCCGGAACTTGTTGGGGAAATGACGGGCTCAGAATACAAGGCGAGAATACTATCCGACCACTCCCCTCTGGTCCTGACGTGGTGACATCAGCTCCCTAGAGCCAGGATCCCAACATGGGGGCTTAGAGCAGAGGCATTGAAGGATACCGCACTCCGCGAGGACCTAAGGGAGGAGATAATTGGGTACTTTGAAAATAATATGGGAAGCGTGGAGTCAGAGGGAACCCTATGGGAGGCCTTTAAGGTGGTAGTTTGGGGGGCGGCCATATCAAAATCTAGAGGGCTCTAAGGGGGCATAGCGCGTTAGCTACAGGAGACAGAAAAGAAACTAGAAGTAATTATGAAAAGAGGGGGCACCTCACAGGAAGACGCCGAACAGGTGAGCCAATTACAATAGGCTTGTGGTGGGCTATGGGAGAGGCTATGCAACCTGAATTACAAAAAGTACATTGAAAGACAACATGCAGGGGGAGATAAACCGGGGAGGCTGCTTGCATGGTTATACAAGAACTAGACGCCAAGATCAGCGATTAGGGAGATAACGGGAGTTGCGGGCCAAGTCTGGAACACCCAAGAGAGTGTGAATGAGGGATTCCTTAGATTCTATAAATGCCTCTATGAAGATGCCGAGGAAATGGCAGAGCAAGAGTTTCAAGAAACGCTAGAAGACATTGAACTTCCTAAATTGAATTAGGAAGACAGAGAGCTCCTGGATGCCCCAATCACAATAGAGGAATTAGAAACAGTGGTAATACATCTGCCCACCGGCAAAGCCCCTGGGACAGACGGTCTCCCTAGCAAGGAATTCTATAAAACATTTAGACAAGAAGATCTCCCCGCTGCTACTGGCAATGCTAAACGAAGCCTTCGAGAAAGGGAGACTGCCAGAATCCCTGAGGGAAGTGATGATCATTACACTCTTCAAACCTGACAAGCAAAGCACAGAATGTGGCTTGTATAGACCCCTATCCATGCTAAACCAGGATAGCAAAATCCTCACGGCCGTATTGGCGAATAGATTGAAGAGGGTAATAAACAAACTCATACACCCCGACCAAAATGGATACCTCCCAGGCAGAAGCATTTCCGATAACCACAGGAGGCTCCACCATATTATAGAACAGGCGGAGCGAGACCCAGGCGAATTGGCAATAGTCTCGCTAGATGCAGTGAAGATCTTTGACTCTGTAAGGTGGCCCTGGTTGATGGCGGCATTGAAAGAATACGGGATGGGATCTGGGTACCTGCGGTGGGTAAAAATTGTGTATATCTCCCCAACTGCCAGGGTTAAAACGGGAGCGATCATTTCAGATAAGTAGCAACTTAGCAGAGGCACGAGAGAGGGCTTTCCATGGTCCCCTATGCTGTACATCCTCACACTAGAACCATTAGCAATCTACTTGAGACAGCAATATGAAGAAATAGGGGTTTATACTAAGGGGGGGGCCACACTTGATATCATTGTATGCAGATGATATGCTGCTGTACCTGCGATACCCAGAAGAGAACTTGCAATACATCCTGGAGGTGATGGAGCATTACGCGACTCTGTCGGGCATAGCAGTGAACCCCAGAAAATCGTGCATGTTCCCCTTGGGGAGGTACAGGGGAGTCCCATGGGAGAACGTACCTATTCTGCAGATAGCCTGGGGCATTTAGGTACCTGGGGTTAACTTATATCACAAGATTGAAGACAAGCATAAATATAATACGGAGAGAGCAGTGGAGGGAATCAAGAATAGAACGGGGTTCTGGGCAAAGCTCCCCCTGGCCATGGTGGGAAGGTCGGCCCTGCTCAAGATGGTAGTCCTACCTAGGCTATTAAATTTATATGTAAACATTCCACACATTGCCCAAACGGTTTTTCATTACCCTCGAGAGTATATGTAGAGGCACTATGGAAACTACAGAACACACATGACAAAGGGGGCATAAACCTGCTGAATTTTGAGATGTACCATTTGGCAGGGCAGTTACAATATATTGCAAGGTGGCTGTCAGAAGACGAGACAGCAGAATCTAGATTACTGCAGGGTGAATGCGACCCATATTTTCTAAAAGAATTGATATGGCTACCCAAATTAGAGCTGCGGGGGAGACCAAGATTGCTGGAACTGGCCTGGAAGACATGGCACAAAGCATGTCGAGCTATGCGAAACTCAACCCAATGCTCCCCGTAGGTGCCACAGGGGGAAGGGGGGTGAGCAATTGCAGAAAGGGATCCGCAGACACTGGGAGACGGTGGGTCTGGCGACCCTGGGAGATGTATGGCAAGAAGGGTAAGCATTGGAATTCCAAACGTTAGTAGATGAGACTGGGGTACACATGGGGCAACACATCACATATACTAGAATAATCAAACGGGTGAAAGAAACGTGGTCTGCATAAAAAATGTGTCTGAGATGGTACATGACACCTGCACGTATGCATTCCATTAACCCAGACTACCCCATATCTTGGTGGAGAGGCTGCGGTCAACCTGGTGATTTAATACATATGTGGTGGTCCGGTCCAATAGCTGAAATATACTGGAGGGAGATTCTAAGCCACATCAAGGAGATAACGGGTACAACTGCCATTTGATCCGACGGTGGTCCTACTGGGGGAAGCGGTCGAGGGGTGCTATGCAAAATTAGGGTCGAAAGCTCACCTCATTACCCATATTTTGAGTGCTGCTAGAATAACCTTGGCTCACACTTGGAAGAAAAAACAAGGAACGATAGCTCGCTTCCGTCCCAAACATTCCACAGAAACTGCTCTCACCTCTATCCTTAACTTCCTCCGCTCTGCTCGGCATGCCAAGCAATCCTCTATCCTTATTCTCCTTGATCTTTCTGCAGCTTTTGACACTGTCGATCATCCAGTCCTGCTCCACACTCTTTCCTCCTTCGGGTTTAAAGGCTCTGTTCTAAAATGGCTATCTTCTTACCTCTCCTCCCGTTCCTTCGCTGTATCATGGAGTGGTGAGACCTCTCCTTCCTTCCCTCTTATTTACGGTGTGCCCCAAGGTTCTGTACTTGGTCCTTTCCTCTTCTCTCTTTACACCTCCCTCATTGCCCCTGTTATCTCCTCTTTTGGCATCTCCCACCATTTCTATGCTGACGATACTCAACTCTTTCTCTCATTCTCCTCCTTTACACCTGACCTTCACCTTAAACTCTCCTCCTGCCTCACTGCTATCAAGAACTGGATGTCCTCCAACTTTCTCTCTCTTAACACTGATAAAACTGAAGTCCTTTTCTTCCCCTCTAACTCCCTTCCTTCTCCCTCTTCACCCCCTTTCATTCACTTTTCTCCCTCTAATCTCCCTATCTCTCACCAAGCTCGGAATTTAGGCGTTCTCTTTGACTCCTCTCTCACCTTCTCCCAACACATTTCACTCACCTCTTGCACCTGCCGATTTCACCTCTACAATATTCGCAAAATCTGCCCCTCCCTCACATTCCACGCTACCAAACTCCTAATTTCCTCTCTCATCTTTTCCCACCTCTTCTATTGCTCTTCTCTACTCGTTGGACTTCCCGCATCTCATCTTGCCCCTCATAAATCCATCTACCACTCGGCTGTTCGCACCCTTTGTCTCCTTACCTCCCGTGACTCCATCTCTTCGTCACTCTCTTAACTTGGTTGGCTACCATTTCACTTACAGCTAAAATTTACTTTCTCTGCCTTGTCTTCAAATCCCTCCATGGTCTTGCACCTCCTTATCTCTCCTCCCTTCTCTCCTTCTACTCCCCTCCCGTTCCCTTCGTTCCACTGATCATTTCCTTCTCACTGTGCCTCCATCCCCCTGCGCTTCCTCCCGTTTCCGTTCCTTCCAACTCCTTGCACCTCTGCACTGGAACTCACTCCCTCTCACAATCGCTCTACCACAACCTTCACCTCATTTCGCACTTCCCTTAAATCCCTCCTCCTCCATCCTCCTCCTTGAAACCTCCCCCTTTGCCCTCGCTACTTCCCCTCTCCCTTCCCTCTGATATTCTCTCTTCCCTCTCCTCCTCCATCTCTCTCTCTCCCATCCATTTCCCTCGTCCAACTCATCTCCACCCCCTCACCTAATCCCACTCCCCTTCACCCCCCTCCTTCAGTTAATTGCTCCTTTCACTGTTTTGTCGAAAGGTTCATGATGTAATTTTGCTCCCACTGTTATCTTGTTGTTGTTATCCGGTATTATGTTGTTCCATTGTACAGCGCTTTGGTGTAAAGCGCTCTATAAATAAATAAATAAATAAATCAAGACTATGGGGGGTGATGGCCATGGAAAAGATAATCGCACTATCCCACGGCTCCTACACAAAATATTTGGACACCTGGATGCCACTACACAATTTTACTGATGTTAGAGAACAAGTGTACTTTAAGCCTAAACTTTTACGCAGTATTCCTGTTATTTAAAAACACATACTCTGAAATGGAAGAATACGTGATCCTAGAGACTCAAAATGTTGAAACATGCTACACCGTATACAAATGTTGAGATTGTTGGGGTGGGGGGGGGGAATATTTTCAATGTTTGTAATTCATGCCTATTAATAAATAAAGTTGGTAAAAAAAAAAGAAAGAAACGTGGTCTGAAATAGCACTAGCAGAACAACCTGATACTGCCATAGAAACAATGTGTGATATCTCGGAGGGGGGGCACGAAACATCCCAGATCTACGAACTGGTGATGTCCAGGGTGGGAAAGGAGCTGCTCCAATTGAGACGTGACTGGGAAGAGGAAGCGGGAGAACCAATGCAAGACGGGCAGTGGGAAAGAGCTCAGAGATATCACAAAAATGTCTACAGAAATGCAAGGCGGCAGCAGATCCAGTTATTTGTTACCCACAGGGCATACATGACCCCCAGAAAGGTTGCTAGTTTTGGTAATAAAGAAGAACGAAAATGCCCCAAGTGCGGGGAGTGGGATGCTGGGATGATCCATATGTTCTGGGCATGCCCAGAGGTGGAAAATTCTGGGAGAAAGTCAAGCTACGATAATCTGAAAAGGGAATCAAGCTAGATTTGGAATCCAAATGGGCATGCGTGCTCAGGGGATTCACCAGACCACGAAACCTAAAACATGTTTGTAAACTTAAAGACTTGTCTTACATCCTGGCCAAAAGGAGAATAGCCATGAGCTGGAAATCAGCCCACAGACCCAGGGTAGAGGTATGGTGGCACGCCCTCCTGAAATTGGCAGAAGCCGAGACAGTAGCATGGTATGAGGCAGCTGACAGAGGGGAAGACGGCAAAGTGGGGCCGCTGATAGCATGGAGACAAATGGTAGCATCATTGTCGGTGTGATGTCCTCACTTCCTTATCTATGGACGACAGTCCTCTGTTTATGTTTGATCTGCGGGCTGCGACCCGCGTATGTTGAGGGGCGGGGTTACCGCCCAGGGGTTAGTCTGATGCAGGGTCTTTAGGAATAAAGACGTGTTGCACCCCAGCTCCTTGTGCCGACTCTCCTTTCTGGTGTGCATGAGCGAGAGGACGACGCGCGAGTACGAGCGTGAGGAAGTCCACGATCGACCATATCACACTGGCGACGAGGGAAACAAAGTTCCCGCCGTGCCTGAAATCGTCGGTCCGCAGCTCGTGGTGCGTCCCCTGTCACCACTGGGAGCCCGGACCTCGATCGCACGTGGGCCCATATCGGTGGGTGGAGCGCGAAGGCTCCCCATTTTCCAATCTCCAGCGCGAGTGTTTCGCGCGGGTGGAGCAGCTGTCAGCTCCCTGCGCAAACACCCTTCCGGGCGGTGGAGGACAAATCCTCCCGCCGACGGCAACGCCTGCGGAGGCCCGGCCCAGCACACGAAGAAATCGGCGGGTGGAGCAGTTGCCAGCTCCCCGCGGATACATCACCGGGCGGTGGAGGAGTGGCCTCCCGCCAACGGCAACGCGTACGAGCGGAGGAGGCGAAAACCTCCCGCTCCAACAGTCCAACACAAAGGGGTAAGAGCGAGCCCTCTCCCCTCCGTCACAAATTAAATCACACCACGCACCTGTCGACATCAGCAGCTAAGGCCCCATTTGCAGCGCCCCCTGGTGGCAACAAAGTGCCACCGCGCTAGGAATAGTAATCACAGCGCCCCCTGCTGGCAACAAGGCGCCACCGCACCAAGACTTTCTACTAAGAGTTTGAACTACAGCGCCCCCCCAGCTGCAGAGTGACAATCACACCCGGCTCAGCCAAATAACCACAGAAACACTTTCATGAGTAATTCAGAGGAAGACTCACTAACCATCCCAGTAACACCAAGCAGCACAGGCCATAAGAAAATGACAGACAGCCTCCTAACACAGCTACCAGCAAATTTCGACCTCACTGACTCTGGCACCCTTGGATCAAGGTGGAAGAGGTGGCTGAGGGACTTTGAGGTATGCCTGAAAGCGGCAGGCGCACTAGAAGATGACCAAAAACTCAATCTTCTAAATCATGCTGTAAGACCAAATGTCCGAGACATTCTCGACGAAATTCCCGAGGACAGCATAGACACGTATGTCAAGCTAAAAACAACGCTCACAGAATATTTCACACCTCACACCAATGTGGACTATGAACGGCACATATTCCATACCACCAAACAAAAAAAGGGTGAAACCATAGACACATTCGTCATGAGACTAGGAGCAAAAATGAAACACTGTGATTTCAATAATTACTCAAATGAGGAGGCCCTCAGGTCACACACAAATCATAGTGGGATGTGAAAGTGCTGACTTCCGCAGACTACTCCTGCAACAACTGCGCAGCCTTGACGAAATCCTTCGACTGGCTCGCTCGGATGCGGCCCAAGCCGCACAAGTGGAAGGTTTGGACGACATAAAGATTACACATGGAAAACACGAAAGCCTCAACAAACTGGAAGGGACTGCAAGAAACAGTGATCCGTTCTGCTACCGGTGCGGACACGAATACCCCCACGAAGGAATGTGCCCTGCAATAGGACAAAACTGCTCCGCGTGCGGTGGTGAAGATCACTACAAAGCCGTATGTCTGATCTTCCGCAGCAAGATGAGAGGGGCTGGAAGGAGCCACAAGCCCATGCCAGAACCAGAACAAAATCAAATAACACCCTACCGCAACCATCGAGGGTCACACCAGACCCATGAACAAGGGCGCCACAAACATCACGACGACCAGACGGAAAGAAGGCATGATAAGAGAGAATGGAGGGAGAACAGGACACCACTTCCCAGGACAAGGTGAAGACCACGAAGATACGTACGGTGCCTCATCGAACAATCACAGTCTGACAGCGCGTCCAGTGCTTCGTCGGATGAGAAAACATCCAAATCGGAAAGACACCCGGAAGCACCAAGAAGGAAAGGATACCTATATGCTCTAGGAAACAGCACAGCAAAAGCGCATAGCCCAATCCTCAGAATACAAGTGAATCAAACGGCAGCAGAATTTCTAATTGACACGGGGGCAACCGTAAACGTGATCAGTGAGAAAGTCTACGAGAGCATACCAAATGCCCCCCTCCTGCAACCAGCTCGAACACTCATCTTTCCATATGGATCAAAGACCCCGCTCGCATGTAAAGGTTTCTTCATGGCCTTGTGCCGATACAAAGAACATGAAAAGAAGATACCCATGCACGTCTTAGAGGCAGCGACTGAGAGCGGATGCATACTGAGTTATCAGGCAGCAATAGAAATGGGACTAATACACATATTGTACCGTCTTATGGTACGCAAATACCTAGACCCCACAGCAAGCATAGAACAGGTGTTCCCATCACTATTCAAAGGCCTCGGGAAGCTGAAGGACAGGCAAATAGAACTCCACATTGACGCCAAGGTCCCACCCATAGCCCAACACTATCGAGGAATACCCATAAACATTCAAAAACAAGTGGAAAAGGAACTAACAAAATTACTGGATGCAGACATCATTGAGCCGGCAGAAGGACCCACACCATGGGTCTCCCCAATTGTACCCGTACCCAAAAAGGACTCCCAAGACATCCGAATATGTGTGGACATGAGAAGGCCAAATGAGGCCATACTAAGGGAACGCCATCAAGCCCCTAGGATAACAGATATGGTACATCTGCTAAATGGGGCAACCGTGTTCTCTAAACTGGACCTTAACAAAGGGTACCATCAGCTGGAACTCTGCAAAAGCTCCCGATATATAACAACTTTCGCCACCCACCTAGGACTCTTCCGCTACAAGCGGCTAAGTTTCGGTGTGTCGTCCGCTGCTGAAATCTTTCAAGCAGAAATTCACAATATCATCAAACATGTACCCAACTGCCTGAACTACAGCGACGACATCCTGGTGTTCGGTCAAACTCAAGAGCAACACGATGATACACTAATGAGAGTGTGCATGGCCCTGGAAGAGGCACGACTCACACTAAACAAAGACAAATGTGAATTTCGCAAGAAAACGCTCCGCTTCTTCGGTCACATATTCTCTGGAAAGGGAATGACACCCGACCCGGAAAAAGTGAGCGCACTCCGAGAAGCCCCGCCACCCGCCACCACATCAGACCTCAGGTCCTTTTTGGGCCTTGCGAGTTACTGCACCAGATATATACGAGATTTCGCATCCATCAGTGAACCCCTCCGAGCACTCACCAAACTCAACACAGAGTTCACATGGTCCCCACAGTGCCAAGAAGCATTCCAAGCGATTAAAGATCGCATATCCGATGCCCAGAATATGGCGTACTTCGACCCCAAAAGAACGACAGAACTCATTGTCGACGCCAGTCCAGTAGGCCTAGGCGCCATCCTGACACAACTCGACGACAGAGAAGAAAACAAAAAACATATCATATCCTATGCCAGTCGAAGCCTCTCCAAGACCGAGCAAGCCTACTCCCAGGCGGAGAAAGAAGGTCTGGCCGTAGTGTGGGCCTGTGAACATTTCCATTTGTTCCTATACGGAAAACCTTTCGTAGTTGTAACGGACCACCAAGCCCTCATCTTCATTTCTGGCAACCCTCAAGCAAAAATGCCACCACGCATAGCTGGATGGGCCCTCCGGCTACAGGACTATCAATTCTCCATCACTCATAGACCCGGAAAAGAGCAGAACCCTGCTGACTTCCTCTCGAGACACCCGAAGGACGCGTGTGGACCAGAACCATCTATAGCTGACCAGTACATAAAATATGTCATTCACAGCAACACACCGCAAGGACTGGACATGGATCACATCATTAGTGAATCAAACACTGATCAAGGGATACAAACCATCCTCCGATGCCTAGAGACAGGGTGATGGAAGCATGCCAAACAAATTCGAGAAACCATGAACGAAGATGTCAAGCGGGATCTCACCTGCTTCCTAGCTGTGAAAGAAGAACTGGCAAAATCAGACGAAGGGATGCTGCTAAAAGGAACAAAGCTAGTGATACCGCGCAGTCTGCGCCAGAAGGTACTCGAACTCGCCCATGAAGGACAACGAGGAATTGTGTCCACCAAAAGGATGCTGAGGCAGAAGCTATGGTTCCCACAGCTAGATAACGCAGTAGAAGAACTGCTACAAGACTGCCCCACCTGTGCACTCGTGAAGCCACACACCTCCCCAGAACCTCTAAACATGACCGCACTACCCAAAGGGGCATGGGAAGAGATAGCCATTGATCACTTTGGGCCCATGGAAGGAGGAGAATACATTCTGGTGGCAGTAGATGAGTATTCAAGATACCCCGATCTACAGATAGTCCCATCAACATCTGCACACCACACCATACCAGTCCTAGATCGGATGTTCGCAACGTACGGAGTACCCAAGGTAGTTAAATCTGACAATGGACCTCCATTCACAGGACAGGACTTCCAAAGATTTGCCGAATACATGGGCTTCAGACACAAGAAAGTAACACCTCTATGGCCACAAGCCAATGGGACCGTCGAGCGGTTCATGAGCAACATCAAACGCACCACACAAATTGCTCGCATCACGGGAGAACCTGTCGAGAAACTGTTATACCAACTCATGCGAGACTACAGAAATACGCCACACAGCACCACGGGGAAAACACCTTCAGAAGTGATGTTCGGGCGAACAATAAGAACAAGAATACCACATGTGGCCATTGAGGAAGACTACTATGAAAGGGACGCAGAAATGAGGGTGAAGGATGCACGCATGAAGGAAACCATGAAAAGGGCCGCGGATACAAAACGACAAGCCAAGACAAGTGATTTGGCGCCAGGAGACATGGTGATAGTCCGCCAGCCCCAGCCTCGGAAAAACGTAGCCCCATTCAGCGAGGAGCCTCTCCTCATCATCCGCAAGAAAGGATCACTCATCACCGCGGAAGGAGACCGCAGGACCATAACAAGGAACTCATCCCACTTCAGAAGGGTGTCGAGAGCCCCAGCCTTAGGTGACACAAACCTGAGTGATGAGCTCACTCCATGGGATGCTCCATATGAAGGAGATAGAGAAGACTCCGAAGGAGAAGTGAATCCTGAGACATGGACAGACCTTTCGACAAGAATAGAAGGCCGACCAACAAGGACGAGGAAAAAGCCCCACCGCCTCATTGAGGAAATGAGCTAAGTTGGACTTAAGGTTTAGTAACGGGGGGATGTGATGTCCTCACTTCCTTATCTATGGACGACAGTCCTCTGTTTATGTTTGATCTGCGGGCTGCGACCCGCGTATGTTGAGGGGCGGGGTTACAGCCCAGGGGTTAGTCTGATGCAGGGTCTTTAGGAATAAAGACGTGTTGCACCCCAGCTCCTTGTGCCGACTCTCCTTTCTGGTGTGCATGAGCGAGAGGACGACGCGCGAGTACGAGCGTGAGGAGGTCCACGATCGACCATATCACAGTCGGGACCCTCCGATGCCAATTCTAGCGAACAGGACAAGTCAGAGAATGAGGATGGGGACGAACCCCAGAAGAATGGTAACCCGATGAACGGGAGTGGAAGCTCGAGTTAAAATGGGCGATGGGGGGAAGACAGTAATAAAATAAATATGAAAATGAATGCTTGAGGAACTTGTAACTGAAAATGTCAGGTGTGATGGTTATGTTTTGTTTGTTTGAAAATTACTAAAAAAAATATTTTTTTTTAAAACCTGTTGATTGCATTAGGAAAAATATGCATTACATTTCTAATAGTAGCAAAAATCAACGACACTTGAGGACCAGCCAATATCCTGTTCCAGAGGTCAGATAGAGAGACAAAGTTCATAGCACAAAGTATGTTTTATAAATTAACCAAGGTTGTGAGAGTTCCTCTACTGGGAACGAACTTGGGGTTTCACCCTAAGTAACCAGGGGTAATCCAGACATGGGCCCCTTGCTATCTGTGGTCTAGAGAGGCTCAGCTTCACCTCACTGAGGAGGCCCAACAAGGCCTAAACACGTATCTGGGGTTGCTGTTGGAACTCTTTTTCAGAGGAGAATTGCCATAGCATTTCGGTGCTGGACTGCCCTTGTGGGTGGGACCAAACTGATATGCAACGGATATTTCTCCTCTGTGAAGGGTGCTGTGAGCTAAAACGTGGTTGTAGACCCTCCTGAGTGAAGAAATTCCATAGAAGAGGGTATTGGACCCATGTTCGTTCTCAGTAGAGGGGCTCCCAAACTCATTTGTAACAGATACAAAAGTCATAAATATACTGCAGCTCTCAAACTTTCAATAAAATCACAGTTGGTCTTGCAGGATCAACTGTTAAAAATAATTCCAAAATACACCTAATATGATTACAGATATGAGATGCATAAAGGTTTCTTACAAGCAAATTCGACGTCTTTTGCGGTCCAATAGCAAGCTAATAATACATCATCTAGATTTAGAGGCAAAAATAAATTTAAATCTTGCTTGGCAGATGACATGGTCTATCTTTTAATAAGCACTGTGTCGCCACCAATGCTCCTCTTAAAAGGGCAAAAACAGGCAGTTGGTCCCTTGCGAGTTTGCCCATCAGAACATAAACAAATGCTGAGCGACACTTCCTTAAATTAAAATTCCTTAACAGTGGGTTTGAACAAATTTTTCTTAAATGTAGTTTTTGCGTAAAAAATAAAATAATACACGAAAAGAACTTTTAGGGATATTGACACAAAACCGGAATATCCATTTAAATGAGTCATTTGGAACCATGTCAATGTGCCATTAATACATAGGAAAGTCCATTTGAGCCTAGTCACACATTCCACAGCGCCACCTAGTAGCCATCGCTGGAAGTTCACCTCCAGTTGTGAGCCACAACAGCACAGCAAAGTATTGTGGGTATGCAAATTAGCTCAAATGCAAACCTTTTTCTCCTGGAAATTGTCTTTGTCTAAGAGGGCAGTGCTACTTTAAACATAGCTTAATTAACTCAGTACAGACATGTATATATTAGGCTTCAAATTATATAAAGCTGAAGAACCAATTCTAACGAAATTGCAGCAATCACCCGAATGGTTTATTTTACCATCTCATGCTCCAGCCGTATTTTCCTATATTAATTTCCAACTTCGAGGATGACATTTCCTAGATAAAGATTTTGTCAGAGACGAGGAAAGGATATTATCTTTAGTAAAACAGCTCAAGATAATTAAAAAGTCCATATTTTAACGGTGGAATAGTGAAGGTTCTTTCACTTGCTAATAAATGGCTCAATAATAAATTAATTAAAATAGTGTTGGGATTCAAGAGGAGACTTAGTAAAAGAGAACCCAGTGCCAGCTCTCTCTGGGCTTGCAGGTAAGATGAGCCGAACTCCATATGAGCAGAAAATGGGCCTGACAATGGTACGAAAAGACGTTTCTCACTAAAGAGATTTTGAATTTTCTGGAGTGTCCGGCTTTGGCATGTCTGGTGTAAAATGCAAGATAATCAAACCTTTCTAACTTTTCCATCAATAACACACCAATATAAAATAATTGAACCTGCTTTTTAACAAGCAAATGTAAATATCAGTAGGATTGATTTACGAACCGCAGTGCGGAGTCTATAAAGCTATTATGTCCTGCTGAAGCATGTGAAGGTTTTAAAAAATAGTCTATCTGCCTGCAGGGATGTCATTTGGAAGTTTCCAGCTGTGACCACTGAGGTCTCCCTTGCTACCCCGGTGGTCTCCCCCTTGCTACCCCTAAAAAAAGGAAAAAAAATGGTTTTATTTTTAAACAAATGGAAGCTCCTGCGCTGTGGCCAGCGCCATGTGGCTCTTTGTTTCTGGAATGGCTGGCTTTCTTGTACAGACCTCTTAAAAAAACAGGGGGGTCCACAAGTCTAACACGTTGAGCAGTGACCCTTAATAAGAAAGAATATGAATAACAAATAATTTGTCTTTCTGGAATTCTATACAATAATTGCTAGAGTCATTAAAGGTTTAATTCAGGCACATTTCAGGGGGCAAGTCACTGATTTAGTCTGTTCTTAAACACCGCAAATTCACAATGCAGACAAATACCTCAAAAAGCATTTAGAGTAGAATAAGCATCCATTTCGGACTATGTATTTTGCTTTTCGCAAGTTACAGTTATAGCATGTTTTTTTCTGCTATTGTCTCTGTTACGATCATCACAATACATTCCATCTCGATGTCCTAGGTCACTTGACAACATCCTTGTGCCTAAAAGCTTGTGTACAGTGTAGAAATGTTTGACCATAGCACATCAAGTGGCCTTGGATTTCATTGTGCCACAATTATTGATTTGTTGTAATGTGTCTTTCTTTCCTTCCTATCTCCCTGACATGCTGTTCAGGATATTTGTTTGCATGTATGAGATAACGATTGCCCAGAGTATGGCATGTCATGCGAGTGCGCTGCTTTCCTTCTGCTACTCGAAATTCTTTAAAACAGTTATGAACCCTCCCAATGGTATGTATTTTGCCAACCTATGAAGCCTGAAATGTAGATCCACGCAGGCTTGACATGTGCCCAACTTTGCACCAGACCTGCAGATTAACTGGCCTGCTGTTAAATCTCAGTTACCAGTTTAATGGTATCCGCTACAGAGTGTAATTTGCTTTCTGACTTTGAGAACATTCAGACATGTAATTGATCATTTTGCTATAGCTGGTAAGATAGCTATAGCCGGTAAGCTAGCTCAATGGGTTGAGCACTTGTTGCTGCGATGTGTGTGTGTGTGTGTGATCTGCAGGTTGCAGGTTCGAATACTGGCAAGACCAACTAAGCCTTTTATCTTTCTGAGGTCGATAGGATTACCAACACAGGTTGTATGTATATTTGTTCTATATAAAGCGCTTAAGCATAAGTTCTACATAGTAACACATCATTATCATTTGGCCTTGGACGTCTGCTTGCATTCACAGTCATTTGGTAATATGGGCCTATACACACTGATATTAACGATACATATGGTGGTCCATTCTTGTATGAAATCACATTACAGTGATATCGTAATCATATTGTACTTAGGAGCAATGCTATGCAACTATCTGTTTTGTCAAGGGGTGAAAGGTTGTGTCCATCGCTTCGGGGGTGGTAAAATGGCACCACTTCCTGTGATGTCATCAGAGGTCAAGGGTTGTAAGATGTCACTTCCGCTACCCTTGGCAATTTGGTGAAATGACGTCCCTGACTGAAGGTACGGCAGCGCGACGCTCCCATGATTAGAGTGCCGTGGTAAGAACCCTACCAGCGGTGAAACTGTCAGCACAGCGCTACCTAGCATGGCGGAGTGCAGCACCAAGAGCCCTGCCGGGGAAGGTGACTGGGAGAGGCACACAGCTCCCCCCTCTCATTGGGCCAGTTTCCATGCCAGAGAGCATTTCCGAACCTTACTGTTGCATGTCACCCCTCCTGGGAGCATGGTAGCTCCCAGGACTTGTGTAATGGTCGCATGGTAGTAACCATGTGACCAACCTAATAAATGGGTTGAGCCGCTTCCGGCTCGTCAGTCAACCAAGAATTGACTCTGGTGTGTTTGTTGGAAGCACCATGCTGGGGCCACATCGCATGCAGAAGACCTGTTGTTGGGCCCTGCATCTGAACGGTGCCCCTGCCGGGCCACCCCGTCCCACTGTCCTGGTGTTGCAGTGTGACCACTGCTATGGTCACAGCCCCGGCCTGGGTACCCCCAGAGCCGAGGCTGCAGTATTCTGGGTGCCCCAGCCATGATGTCCTGTTCCAGTGATCCGGAACACGCAGGGTGCTCCCTGCCGTGTCTAAGCTGCGTGGACGCTGCTCCATGGTCTTTGTCGGGTGATCCAAACATCTGCGGTGGCCTGCTCCGATGATCCTGGAGCGGGCACCAACACTTACCGGCTTGGAAATCATAATTTTTATGGTGCTGTTAATCATTTTGTGCCAGACAGACAGGGCCTGATTCAACAAGAATCAAGCATCTATAAACCAGAAAATGCACACATTATGTGCTGGCCTGCCCACAATTGCACAACACGAATGTATAATAGGCTCTTAGCACCTGTTGAAATGAAATGAACAAAAAAAAATAGTTCTGTTCCTTTTATGATGTCTAGAAAAGAGTTTAGAGCTACAGTGAGTCAGACTGTTGATTTTTAATAAATTATAAAATGCAAATAAAAAGTACAAAATGTACATTGTCCAGCGCCAGTTTTTAACTGGCACAGTGATTGTTTCCAAAGTGATGCATTTTAAAGCTCAGCCTATTTGTGAATTTGTATGCCTTTTTTAAATAGATGGAAATGACGCGTAGCACCCTCTGGGTTGTGCAAGTGCACATGGGGCGGACGGGGGACATTTGAATGTGTGTATCTATACAGGTCTCTCAGATCTAGCAGGGGACTCTGTGCTCAAATTGAATAGTATGACATTCAGATTGCACTGATAGGTTCTTTCTCCAAATTGCACGGTATGATATCCAGATTGCATGTATAGGCCTCCCTCACACTATACAGGTCTCTCAAATCTAATAGGGGCTCTGTCTCCAAATCGAATCGCGCTGTATAATATCTAGACTGCATTGATAGGCCTCTCTCCCACTATACAGGTCTCTCAAACCTAACAAGGGATTCTGTGTCCAAATTGCATTGTATGATATCCAGATTGCATGTATAAGCCTCCCTCACACTATACAGGTCTCTCAAATCTAATAGGGGCTCTATCTCCAAATCGAATCTCGCTGTATAATATCTAGACTGCATTGATAGGCCTCTCTCCCGCTATACAGGTCTCTCAAATTTAGCAGGGGATTCTGGGCCAATATTGCATTGTACGATACTCAGATTGTATGATATCTAGATTGCATTCATAGGCCTCTCTCCCACTATACAGGTCTCTCAAGTTCTGCAGAAGTACTGCGTCCAGATTGTATTGTGTGACATTTAGATTGCAATGATGGGCCTCTCTCCCACCATACAGGTCTCTCGAATCTAGCTGGGGTTCCGTCTCCAAACGCACTTTGTGATATTTAGATTGCTTTGATAGGCCTCTCTCCCACTATACAGGTCTCTTGAACCTGGATGGGGTTCTGTCTTCAATTGCACTGTTTGATATTTAAATTGCATTGATAGGCCTCTCTTCCACTATACAGGTCTCTCAGGTCTTGCTGGGGTTCTGTCCCCATTGCACTGTGTGATTTTTAGATTGCACTGATAGGCCTCTCTGCCACTCTACAGGTCTCTCGAATCTTGCTGGGGTTCTGTCTCCAATTGCACTGTGTGATATTTAGATTGCATTGATAGGCCTCTCTCCCACTGTACAGGTCTGCTGGTCAAGTGGCAAAGCGAGTAAAGTGCTCGCTTTGACATCCGTGCAGAGCCTGCTGACGCAGGTTTCGAATCCCGGCAGGGCCAAACTCAGCCTTTCATCCTTCCGACTTGGATAAATGAGCACCACACACCGTGGGTAATAATAAGCAGCACTCAGATACCTGAGGGTTCGTAGCGCTATATAAATGCTAAATCATTATTATTATTATTAAGTTTTGCTGGGGTTCTGTCTCCAATTGCACTGTGTGATATTTGGATCACATTGATAGGCACTCTGCCACTATACAGGCCTCAAGTCTAGCTAGGGCTCTGTCTCCAATTGCACTGTGTGATATTAGACTGCATTGACAGGCCTCCAAACTGCATTGTACGATATCTAGATTGCATTGATGGGCCTCTCTACCACTGTGCAGGTCTCTCAAGTCTGGCTGGGGTTCTGTCTCCAATTGCACTCTGTGATATTAGACTACATTGACAGGCCTCGAAACTGCATGGTATGATAGCTAGATTGCATTGATAGGCTTTTTTCCCACTATACAGGCCTCTCAAATTTAGCAGAAGTACGGTGTCCAGATTGCATTGTGACATTTAAATTGCATTGATAGGCCTCTCTCACACTATACAGGTCTCGCAAATTCAGCAGAAGTACTGTGTCCAGATTGCATTGCGTGACGTTTGGATTGCATTGGTGGGCCTCTCTCCCACTATACAGATCACTCAGATCCGGCAGGAGCTCTGTCTCCAATAGCGCTGCCTGAAATTAAATTGCAATGACAGGTGCATCCCCCACTACACAGGTCTCTCAAACTTGCTGACCACCTCGCTCTTAAGTGAGATAGAACCCACTAAGGAACTACGGTGGAGTGACACCCAACTAGGGGCTCACGTCTCATAAGGTGTAAATCCTAGCTACACCCCTCCAAGCCACTCTTCAACTAGGAGATACCCTTTTCACACCCACATAGCTAGCTCACTGCAGTGAACCACGTTCAGGGAAACGGACACTAAAGAGACCCCCCAATAACACCAATATATAACCCTTATTCACCTCCCCTAAACCATCTCAAGACAGCGACTGAACGAGTCGGCAACATCAGCCGGAATACCACCTACAGACAGAGCCCGAACCAATGGCAGACAACAATCCACACCCACTACTACACCACAAGACAACCTGACCAAAGTGGAACCAGCTGGACTTCACCAAACTAAACTACTATCAATCTTATAATGCCACGCAAACAACCCATTCTGAGGGAAAGAACAAGAGAAGAAGAAAGAACAAACACTCCAGAACAACAACAAAGAAAGACAACTACAGAACACACCCCCACAGACAGGAACAAAAACCGAACCAACATTGAGAGAAGAGAAAAATCTCTCTACTTAACTCCTTACCTCGCTGACAACTGGTCAACACAGCAAACCAACCCAAGGCTAGAAGCAGCAACATCAAATAACCTAACACAAGCACGCAGAAGAAGGATGAACAACATTAAAACCAACAAACACACGACCAATGCGATAACACCCTACATCACAAAAGCAAGAGGAACGTCAAATCGACAAACACAACTCTCGGAAGACGAGCCCGATAAAAACAAAAACCCAAGACAGAACCTACAGGAACTATTTGAAGACGCTGACACCGCGAAACCTACAGTCCAACAAGTGATCGACCAGGAAGGAAACCTAAACACCGAGAAAAAGATGAACTCAACAAGAAAGTCCAAACCAAACAACACCTCCAAACTCCACTGCAATCTAATAAACGCAAGATCCATGTCGAAACACTCAACAGAGATGTTCAACCTACTCTATGACAACGGCATAGACATCCTGTTCATCACAGAAACATGGCTGGACGACAACTACAAAATCACACTCCACAGCTGCCTTCCAACCGACTTCAAATGCCTTCAAATAACCAGGAAAAACAAAAAGGAGGAGGCATTGCAATAGCATTCAAAGAACACCTGAAGTTAAGAACGGACGAACCACTCAACATCCTCAACTGCGAAACCATGGTAATACACCTAACGACGGTGCCAAAAACCAACATCACAATTATCCTGGTGTACAGACCACCGACATATGATGCAACCTTCGTTGACAACTTCATAGAAGTCATCACCAACTTAGCCATCAACCACGAACACCTAATCATCCTGGTAGACTTCAACATTTGGTTTGAAAACAGTCACACCAACTCCCATAACTCACTCACTGAACAACTCGCCACCATGAAACTACAACAACTAGTAAAAGGGGCAACACACTCAGCAGGACACACCCCCGACGCAATTTTTGCAAATGAAAAACTCACCACGGCACCTCCGATACAAATACTGTGGAGCGACCACCTCATCATCCCATTCGTGATCACCATGCCAACCCAAGTACGCATCCAACCTCCTAAACTCGCAACTACCACCAAAAGAAACTGGAAACTCGTTAAAGAAAGCAACCTATTCGAACAACTGGAATTAACCAAACCCTCAACTACAGAACTAGAGCTAGCTGACCTAGATGGGAAAGCGGAACTACTACACAAATGGATTGCAGACTCAAATAAGATTGCCCCAGAAAAACCATTCACACCATCAAAAAAAAGAGCAATGGCAAAATGGTTCACACCACTGTTAAACACCATGAAAAAGGAAAACAAAAAGATGGAACTGGAATGGAGGAAAGAATACAACCCAGACAAAAAAACACTGTTCCAAAAACAAATACGCGCATACAAGAAGGAAATTCAAAAGGCGAAGAGAAGGCATTATGATGACAGAATCACCAGTGCCACCAACACACAAAAAGAAATGTTTAACATTGTTAAAGAGATGAGAAACCCACCAGGCTGCGATAACACCCCAACCCCCTCAGAGAAACTTTGCAATGACCTGGCAGACCATTTCAAGAAAAAAATCAATGACCTCCGACAAACCATACAAAAGAGACCAACCAACCACAACATACAACCAAACAAACCTAACACAGAACCACAGCACAAACTCAAAAACGTTACGTGAAATATCAGCAGAGGCATTCGCAATGCTGGTAAAATGCAGCAAGAAAGCTGGATCACCCATGGATCACTGTCCCCCGGACATCTACAAATCAATCCTAGCACAAGGAACACCGTCAGAATACTACAGAAACCTTCTAAATCTATCACTAGCAACAGGGACTGTTCAGAGGATCTTCAAATCAGCCTATATCAAGCCACTTCTAAAAAACACAAGTGGCGACGTAGAAGACCTCTCCAACTACAGGCCAATCTCAAACATTCCCTACCCAGCAAAACTCCTGGAAACCTACGTATATAAACTTACCCAAGAGCACATAGAAAAACACCACCTGCTAGACCAAGCTCAAGTCGGTTTCAGACCAGCAAGAGGAACGGAAACAGCACTACTTTCTATCTGGGATGACCTCAAAACTAACGCAGATGCAAAAACACAACCTCAGCCCTTATTCTTCTCGACCTCTCTGCAGCCTTTGAGACAGTTAGGCCATGACACCCTGACCAAAAGACTAGAAGACATAGACATAACAGACATGGCACTACTCTGGACTAAATCATTCCTAGCAGACAGAACAGAAACCGTATGGATTAAACCCTTCAAATCCACTCCAGTTAACGACTGTGGAGTACCACAAGGATCCTCACTATCACCACTATATTTCAACATCTACCAGACTCCAGTCATCAGAATCTTCATAAAATACACCATTACTTGCTACAACTACGCCCATGACACCCAAATCATCTACAAAATAAAGACAATGAAGCGGATCACTCAACTCTAATCGACTGTCTGAAAGAAGTCTTCAACGGGATGAATACCAACAACCTGAAAATCAACCCAGGAAAGACCGAAATCATGATCATATCTAAAGACCAATGGAACGAAACCACCATCCCATGGCCAACGAAATGGGAACTGCGCCTACACCATCTAAGGTAGTAAAGAATTTGGGAGTTCTGATGGACAACACCCTAACCTTAGAACCACAAATAAACGCAACAGTGAAGAAATGTTTCTTCCTCCTTCACACGGCAAGAAGAATCCTACCTTTCCTCTCCTTCATGCACAAAACACTCACTATTGTCGCCCTCATCATGTCAAGAATCGACTATGCAAACAGCCTCTACCTTGGAATACCAGAATACCTCCTAAAGAAACTACAACGAATCCAAAATGCGGCAGCCAGACTACTCCGCAAATTATCCAGAAGAGACCACATCACTCCTGCCCTAAAAACACTACTACACTGGCTCCCAGTAAAACATCGCATCACCTTCAAAACCATGTGCATAACGCACAGGGCAATCAGAGGACAAGGAGCAGAATTCCTTCAAAAGAAAATAACAATCTACAAAACAAAAAGGCCCCTCCAATCCAGCAACGAAACCCACCTGGAACTAAAACCATACCTTAAGAAAAAACTTGGAGGCACCTCCTTCTACCACTTAGCCGCAAGAAACTGGAACAACATCCCAAAAGAGAACACGGAAGATCACCACAAATTCAGAAAATTACTAAAAACCTGGCTCTTCAAGACCACAGACTCAAACTGAAAACCGAAACAACAGAGCAAAAGGACGACTAAACTTAAAAGGACACTGACAGTCCCAGAACCGACAGGGAAGCTACCACAGTACCGGGACGAATGACACCAGATAGACTGAAACACAGGTGACACCCATGGAGACGGACTCACCTACCCCAGACAATCCCACAAACAACCTCACCCCCCTTCCCCCCCGCCTTAGTTGCCACCAGGTACAAAGTGTCAATTGAATTGTCAAGATACTGACAGACAATCACCACACTAGCTGAGTGGTGGACATTGGCAGATGCTCTGGCCAGAGGAGTAGGAAGGGAGGACCGGTAGGGTTGTGAGGGAGGCTGGTTGAGGTGGGGGACAGATATGAAAGGGACATTGAATGTAAAATGGGCCCAGATTAGATCTGTGGTGCATCAGGAGAGACTACACAAGCCCAGCGCCTCAACTCAGGATAGAGATGCCAACTAACCAATTCCACTAACAATTTCCCCCTCTGCACACACCTCTCAAACTCCAAACCAAACACAACCACAAACCTTCCGCACAACAAACCTCACAAGCTTCACTACACTGCAACAACACAACAAAAAAAAACAAAACAAAAAAAACACAGGCTTCCACAACAGTACACGACGACTACCGGCCGCAAGCACCCTAGGCCCAGCCACCGGACCTACCGGGCTGAGGCCGCCAACAGCACATCACTGCTCACTTGCACTTTTCCTGCTTCATCCCACTAACTCGCCCTCCCTCCCTTTTTCAGAGCTGCCAGTGCGCCAGGATACCACTCCGGTGGTAATAGTGCGCGGTACAGATGTCCTTTAACATTAACATATGTTTGACGCATACATTGAGAGGCGCTTTCTTAATCGGGCCCAGCCGCCCAACTGCGTTTAAAGCATGTCAGGCGGATTTTTCTTCACCTGCATGATGAAATGGTTTGTGAATCGGGAAATAAACTGCAAACATGTTTCTTTATCAGTTTACGCTACTGTAAAGCCACATGTTTTGGGTCGAATGGAGGCCTCAGCAGTTTGTTTGATCCAATGCATATAGAATACCTATTGAACAACAGAATGTGCATATGTACTGGAACCGGTCTGTCTTCATTTTTTAAAACAACACGATAGCTTATTACCAGGAGACAAAAGAACAGCTGTTGCACTTAGCTTATTCAAGAATGTTAGGGGATTTTCGATCTGTGAACGGAAACAAATGCATTTAAAAAGGTTAATACGGCAAAGGAGAAGCTGAGTGAAAGCATACCTGTCTTGGGCTTAGTACAATTAACTCGCCTCACAGGGAGTTATGTTTCACAGGTGTTTGAAAATATGGCCCCCATCAACGAAAAAGATATTGCTTAATTGGCATGTTGAGAAAACCACCACCTGAGATGAGAACATGACAATACATCCAGTTGTAACCCTTCAGGTCGCTGTTTTAGTGGACTTTCCCCATAAACCAGTGAGGGTTTTCCTAACATGCAGGTATGCACTGGAAGAGCAAGGTGAAAACAACCCGCTGTGTTCAGAAAACCAGAAAAACAAAACGTTTAACAACTTCCCTACATCATCAAATGCAGTTTTTCTACAGTTTTGGGTGCCAATGTCAATGCTATGGACATGAGGAAACGCGTAACACACCCACTTGATATACAGTAGAAAAGGTGCATTACTGAGGATCATTTTACTTTAATTGTATTGTTTAAAGCGATGACCTAGCTGAAGAGAAGCAAGGCACTGTACAGGTTGCGGGCAGCCAGCGTTTGGGCTGGCGTCTTTTAACAGTAGAGCAATAAGGTGAGTGGCTGTCTGTGCAATCTGTGTGTCCATTGGGATCAGTCCTTGGTCAGGATCATCGGCAGCAATTTCTACTGCAACCTGTTTTTTAAAGATATATTGCCACACAATCTAGACATAAATTCCCCTTCACGAGTGAAAAAATAGGGTGTGATATGATATTTTATTTGTATCGCGCTCGTACACAAGTGTTTCAGAGCGTGACAAGGCAAGGGAGGGGAACAGGGGAGAACAAAACAACGATCTTACTAGGCCCAGTGACATTGAGATCGTGCAAGTGCATGGGAAAGGGCAAAAGTGCATGGAAGGGGGAGAGTGGAAAGTGTGGAGCAGAAGATAAACAGATAAATAATAATAAATACAAATAAAATAGATAATGGAGCAAAAACAGGAGTAGTTCAGCCAGCGAGTGGCAAGTGCTGTGTTTACGGCAGCAGAACTGGGTAAAGTGCATGAAAAAAAGAAAATGGAGGGGTGGGGGACTGTATGGGTACAGATACAGTCCCCAGTGCAAGGGGTGGCCGGGAGGCAGTGCAGTAGGGAGGCAGAGTGAGCAGGTACCTGGGCCAAGGCGACAAAGGGTGGCCAGGTGCACAGTGCCAAGAGAGAGCAGATCAGCAAGGGAGAGGGGGACCAAAGGCAGATGCAAAGAGGAAGGTCTTGAGGTGATTCTGGAACCGGTAACGGTTCTCCTCAAGTTTTAGAGTGGCAGGGAGGTTGTTCCAGAGGGAGGCCCCAGCCGAGGACAGAGATCTACCCCCAGCTCGTTTCTTTGAGAAACGACTGACCCTGAGGGAGTTAGTGGTAGAGGAGCGAAGAGCTCGAGAGGGGAGGCATTTGCGGAGGGATAGCTGAAGATATTTTGGACCCAGGCCCCAGAAAGCCTTGTGGACAATGCAGAGGGTTTTAAATGTAATCCTTGCATCCACTAGCAGCCAATGGAGAGATTTCAGAACTGGAGAGATACGATCCCAGGGCTTGAGGCCAAGGACAAGTCTTGCAGTCCTGTTCCGGATTAGTTGCAGAGGGTGTCCAGTCAAAGGTTCGAATCCAAAAGGATTGAATGCCATAGGGTCGAGTCAATAGGACCTAAAACAAAAGGGTCGAATTTTTTTTTTTTTAAATATTAATTTTTTTGGGTGTTTACGTATAGGAAAAAAAAAAAGAGTGGTTTTTACCACAAAAAAGGGGGTTTGGGGGAGGACCCCACCAAAAAAAAAAACAAAAAAAAAATCGACCCTTTTGTTTTCGGTCCTTTTGATTCGACCCTTTTGTCATTCGATCCTTTTCATTCAAAACTTTGACCTATAACCGTTGCAGAGGGCGGAGATAGATTTAGAAAGAGGCTGTTAAAATAGTCCAACCTAGAGAGAACCAGAGCTTTGGAGACAGTGAGCTTCTGGGGGAAGGAGAGGAAAGGACGAGTACCTCTGAGGAGGTGCAGTAGTAAGTTTGACTTTTTAGATACCTCAGAGATGTGGGCGGAGAATGAAAGTGTGGAGTTAAAGATGCCCCACAGGTTCTTAGCCTCACAGGTGGGGATAGGAGGAGGGCCAAGCGAGGTCAGCCAGAGAGAGAGGGGAAAGGATAGAGAAGGTTTGCCGATGAGGAGGATCTCAGTCTTGCTGGCATTCAGACAAAGATCATTGGCGGCATACCAATATTGAATGGCAGTTAGGCAATCAGCGATGAGGGAGAGGAGGTGGTCGAGGGCAGCCTGAAAATGAGTTGAGTGTCATCAGCGTAGCACTGGAAATTTGAGCATAGAATGGCAATGAAGTGGGCGAGAGTTGCCAGGTATTGGTTGAAAAGCCAGGGCGAGAGGTTAGACCCCTGGGAACACCACAGGTAGAGAGGAAGATAGAGGATAGGAAGGACCCCAGTTGGACCTGGGAGGGTCGATCAGAGAGGAAAGAGGTCAGCCAGGCCAGAGCCTGATCAGTGATACCCCGGTTCTCATGGAGACGGTTGAGCAGGATGGTATGGTTGACTGTGTTGAAGGCAGAAGAGAGGTCAAGTAGGATGTGGACAGAGGGAATGTTAGAGTCAAGGTTGGAGAGCAGATCTTCACGGATGTTCAGGAGAACAGTTTCCGTGCTTCTGGCTGCTCTGAAACCAGACTGGTGGTCATGGAGACAGCAAACAGAATCAGAATGAAGGTTAAGCTGAGAGATGGCCAGCTTTTCCAGGAGTTTGCCCAGAAAGGGAGTAATGAAGATTGGGCGATAGTTAGCCGGACAGGAAGGGTCAGCTGAGGGTTTCTTGAGAAGAGGATGTACAAGGGAGTGTTTCAGAGGAGAGGGGAAGAATCCTGAAGCCAAGGAATGGTTGCAAAAATCGGCAAGGGCCGGAGCAAGGGTGTCAATGTGGTCCTTGATGGTTTTAGAGGAACAGGGAAGAACCTGTTTTGACAAGGCTTTCATAGATCAGACTTGTCTAGCGACTTCATCAGGGGAGAAGAGAGGGAAGGAAGAGACGGAGGGAGGGGTTGATTAAAGGGAGTTAGCAAGCGCAGACTGAGGGGGAATACAAGGAGGAGGGGAGGAGAGGGTGGACAAGATGCCCTGGGTTTTTTAGATAAAGTGAGAGGCAAGGTCATTGCAGAGAGCTTGGGAGGTAAGAGGCGGGGTAGAGACTGCAGCAGGGTTGGCAAGCTCCTTGCAGATTTTGAAGAGTTCAGCCAAGTTGTTAGATGCCGGTAAGACTGAAATCAAGCTGTGACTCAACATAAACAGCTGGCTGCAATTTTAGAGAATGAGTACAGAGCAGAAACACAACAGTACTGTAATACTTAAGTAATGTCTGGAGGTGGAGCATTACCAGCTTGCAACAACTCTCAGACCCAAGTTTACGCAAAGTGATACCCTTAACACAGGCCCTGTGCTATTTACCAGCTTGACATCAACATACATATCAGCCGTTTCCCCAGATTTGAAACCAGAATTGTAGTGGCACCAGTGAATCACTCATCTGACCACCACAAGAACTAAACTGGCATGGTACCCGGCTCCATAGGGACCCTTTCATAGACTCTCAGGCCAGATGATATCTACCCCTATTACATGGAGCCTTTGCCCCATACTTGAACTGTAGTGGAACCCATGTACTTGAGGGAATTAATTTGTTACCTTCATACACAGGAATAGCGTACGATATGAGGTCTAGAGTCATCTATCACCAATAATTTGGACCAACTGTACTAGACTTGCAACCCAAGCACTAATAGCACTTGTGAGCTTGATCAAGGCCATTCTACTATGCACTACGCTATCAGTCAAAGAAACCACATGCCGGCTAATCCTACTCATCTGGAAATCCTAGAGCAGAACTAAATCAGGGGGGTTGTTTTGCTAATCACAACTATCAGTGAATGTATTTAGCAAATCTCCTTACCGGGAATCTATCTAGGAGAACTACCAACCCAAGCACTAATAGCACTTATGTACTTGATCATTTCCCTGCGAATATGCACTACGCTATCATGCCAGGAAATGCCCTTTTTGCATATCCCATACATCTGGAAAACCATGAGCTGAACTATATACCAAGGAACGTGCTATCACTGTATCGGGTGCCTGTTGCCTACGACCCCATTGGCTCCTGTCTGCCATCTCTCATCGCTGGGCCCCGGACTTCCTCTGGCGCCATCCTGTACCTGCTGCCTAGCACTTCCGCTCCGACTATGCGCCTCCCCCTACTGACCCCCCATGTGACATTGATAGGCGCCACTCCACTTTACTCCTAACTTGCTGCCATCCTCTCCCCATTCCTCACCTAGGTCCTTCCATTGCATACTGCCCCTTCTTGTAACTGCAACACAGGTCTCTGTCCTCGCCATCTCTAGTCTCTACAGCTTCTGCCCTTCTCTACTCGTCCTTTCTCTGAGACCTCTGTTATGCGATCTTCCAAAACTCCTTTCCACCACCCTCTCCCCCCTCTCTCCCTCCTACCACCTTCTCCTTTTCCTCTTACCCTCCTTTTTCCTCCTAATCCCCAGTCCTCTCCACTATCCTTGCCCTCACTCCTCCTGTCACACTTCTACCTTCTCTCACCGCCCTAATCTTCTTTACCCCCCTACTGCCAGCCACTCCGCCCTCATGAACATGGCACTCTGGAACGCCAGATCCATCTGTAACAAAACCACAGCTATTCTTGACGTATTCCTTCGCCTCAACCTTCATTTCCTCTGCCTAACTGAAACCTGGATTCCCCCACATAACACCTCTATCCCCGCTTCCTTAACAACCGCCTCTTCCTCCTTAATTCACACCCCTCGCCCTTCTGGCCGTGGCGGAGGCGTTGGCCTCCTCTACCACCCCAAGTACATCTCCTCCTCCTCCTCTCCATCTCTCCCTTCTTTCCCTTCCTTTGAATTCCTTTACAAATCTTTCTCCTCTCCCCACCCTATTTCCTTCCTGATCATCTATCGTCACCCTGGCCGTCTCTCCTCCATCTATGAAGACCTTGACCTCCTCCTCTTGCTTATCTCTCCCTCTCCCTCTCCTCTATCAGTGCTTGGCGACTTTAATCTTCATCTTCCTTCTCCCCCTCAATCCTCTCCCCTCTTCGCCATCCTTGACTCCTACCTCCTCTCCCCCCTTCCTTCCTCCACCACTCACTCCTCTGGCTCCACCCTTGACCTCATCTTCAATTCTTCCTATCCCTTCTCTTCCTGTTTATCTCTCCAATCACGCCTTACTCTCTTTCTCCCTTTCTCCACTCTCACACTCCTCTGCTGCTAATCCCTCCCCTCCAATCTACTCACGGCGTGACTTTCGTAACTTCGACCCTACCCTCTTTATTGACACTTGCTCTTCTTCTCTTGCAACCCTCCAAGACTTCGCTATATTTTCTGCGAATGATGCTCTATCCTCCCTTTCCTCCTCTATCTCTTCTGCCCTTGTCCAACTTTACCCCCTTTCTCTCTTCCGTCCAACCCGGAAAAACCCTCTCAACCTTGGCTTACTCCTCATCTCCTCTCTATGCGGCGCCATCTCCAACGTCTGGAGAGACTCTGGCTTAAAACTCTGTTGCTTTCTAACCAGACATCTTACTTCTCTTACCACGCACTCTACAACTCTTGTCTTGCCTCGGCTAAATCCTCCTACTACTCTGACCTACTTCAATCTCAAGCCACCCACCCTCGTCGTATCTTCCAAATTCTCTCCCGTCTTCTCTCTCCTCCCACTCCTGATCCCTCCTCCAATTCCTCACTCTCTCCTTCTGACTTCGCCAACTTCTTCTCCTCCAAAATTCTCACCCTTTGGCAAAAAATCAACACCCCCTCTGATTTCCCATCTCCTCCTCCCCCCTCTCCTCCCTCATCCTTCATGTCCATCTTCTCACCCGTCTCCCCTTCCGAAGTCTCTGCCCTTCTATCCAAATCCCACCCCACACCCGCCCCATCTGACCCTCTCCCTTCCCTTCTTATCCCTAAGATCTACCCTCTTCTTATCCCCTACCTTACCTCCTTCTTCAACATCTGCCTCTCCTCAGCAACCTTTTCCTCTGCTTTCAAGCATGCTACGATTATTCCTATTCTGAAGAAACCTTCTGCTGATCCACTCCACACCTCTAACTTCAGACCTATCTCTCTTCTCCCATTCCTCTCTAAGCTTCTCAAGCACCTTGCCTACTCTCAGCTCTCATCCTTTGTCACTACTTCCTCTCTCCTACCTCCCTCCCAATCTGGTTTCCGTCCCAAACATTCCACTGAAACTGCTCTCACCTCTATCCTAAACTCCCTCCTCTCTACTCGCCATGCCAAGCAATCCTCTATCCTTATTCTCCTCAATCTCTCCACAGCCTATGACACTGTCAATCATCCCCTTCTTCTCCACACTCTTTCCGCCTTTGGGTTCAAAGGTTCTGTTCTCAAATGGTTATCCTCTTACCGCTCTTCCCGCTCCTTTGCTTTATCCTGGGGTGGCCGGACCTCTCCTACCTTTCCTCTTGATTACGGTGTACCCCAAGGTTCAGTGCTTGGTCCTTTCCTCTTCTCTCTTTACACCTCCCTCATTGCCCCTGTTATCTCCTCGTTGGGCATCTCCCACCATTTCTATTCCGACGACACTCAACTCTTTCTCTCTTTCTCCTCCTTCTCAACTGACCTTCACCAAAAACTCTCTTCCTGCCTTACTGCCATTAAGAACTGGATGTCCTCCCGCTTTCTCTCTCTTAACACCGACAAGACCGAAGTACTTTTCTTTCCCTCCAACTCTCTTCCCCCTCCCTCTCCTCCCCCTTTCATTCACTTTCTTCCCTCTAATCTCCCTATCTCTCTCCAAGCTTGTAATTTAGGTGTTCTCTTTGACTCCTCTCTCTCCTTCTCCCAACATATTTCCCTCACCTCTCGCACTTGTCGCTACCAGCTCTACAATATTTGCAAAATTCGTCCCTCCCTCACTTTCCACGCTACCAAACCCTTAATCTCCTCCCTCATCTTCTCCCGCCTATTCTATTGCTCTTCTCTACTCTTTGGACTACCTACATCTCATCTTGTCCCACTTAAATCCATCTACCACTCTGCTGTTCGTACCCTATGTCTCCTTCCCTCGCGTAACTCCATCTCTCCTTTGCTCTCTTACCTTGGCTGACTACCATTTCACTCCCAGCTTAAATTTTACTTTCTCTGCCTGGTCTTCAAATCCCGCCATGGTCTTGCTCCTCCTGCCAAGGTGCCATATTTTTTGTGCCAAACAAATTAATGTTAAAGTCTTTATGATTAAAGCATTTCACTAGAGTCTCAGACCAATAATGTCGAAAAATGTTTACCTTCGCCCTATCTGGATTGGTTATTAGGAGGTCTATTGTTACCGCAGCATCAGATGCTGCATTCAGGACATGACTCCGCCACCTCATTGCAAAGGTTTTTTGGGAGGTCATTATGTCCTTTGCTAAAGCTGCCAGGATGGTTGTTTTCCTTAAACCCTCCAACATTTTGCAAAGGAGAGCGCATTGCTTCCATGTAACCTGTGAGTATAGCGATAATACACCTAGCTCATATCGTAATATCGCTGTTGGGGTACTGCAAGGTTAATGTAAAAGTGATTTCCAATATTTGGACTCAATACGATCCCAAAACAGATGACTTTGTGGGAGTGATGGTTCTGCTCCACACAAGATGATCGGTACGACTTTCATTTTGTAAAAACTTAAAGTGTGCCTTAGCGAAAACTTTCCAAACTTTGCTTGTATTATTTTTCATTGAGATATTAGAGATCGTAATTTATTTTTAAATTTCACAAGTAAATTGAGGGATTGTTTTCTTATGATGAATGGTTACGCCTAAGTACTTATATTGATCCACACTTAAGAGTTCACATTGCTGTAATTGCCATTTGTATTGGTTTTTCCTCACGCAATTACTGTTACAAACCATGATTTGCATTTTTTGTGTGTTGATGACTAAATTGTTGTCCAGTGCATAGGAGCCTACCCGTTCGAGCATATTTTGAAGACCCTTGGGGGTTTTGGATAACAATATCAAATCACTCGCATAGAGTAAGTATGATCGACTTCCCAATGTCCAGAATAAAGAAGTTGAACAAAAAAAAGAGGCTAGGGCACTGACTTGCTTCAATCCTCTTTGAGTTGCTATTGTTGGGGACAATATTCCATTAAAATCCGTTCTTACCCGCATAGTTGTATCGGTGTGGAGCAGTATTATCAAGGCTAATAGGGAGTGAGGGCAATGATGTCTACGCAATTTCGCAAACAATAAAGCCCTGTCTAACGAATCAAATGCAGCTTTGAAATCAATGAAGGCCAAGTATAAAGATTGGCCACACGCTGCTTGGTGCGCTTGCATCATATTAAGGGCAATAATGTTCGGTATCGTACCCAACCCTTTTACAAAGCCCGATTGCAAGGGGGCTTTCAGATGTTTTGCATCAACCCACATATTAAGTTCGCTCAGAATTAACCTTGCGAAAATGTTTCCAGGGTCATCTAGTAATGAGATTGGCCGGTAACTTACAGGCAGTTTGCGGTCACCTTTTTTATAAATGGGACAGTGATTGATTGTGTCCATGTTTTCGCCAATTTCTGCTTCTGATTAACCGCCGAGAATATATTGACAAGTATGGACGCCCAGATCTCTGGATGAGACTTCATGACATGTTTTGAAATGCCATCCGGGCCTACAGCTTGAATTAACTTCAAAATTGCACTTTGATCAAACTCAAGAAGGAACTCGATTATTGATGTTGATGGTTCATAAACCCTGGGACCAGGTGGAAGGGAGTACACACATTCAAAGTATGAGACCCACTGATGGGTCTCAGCTAGGGCAATTTGTAAATCTAATTGATGGGCACCAAGGGCTTGATTCAATACGGTCCACATTTTGGCAATATTTTTTTTTGCTAGTGTCTTCAACATGTTAGCACCATCACTCTGGTAAAGCATGGCCCTATGCCCCTGCATCCACTACTTATGTGTTGTTCGAATTTTTCGAGAGAGGATTGCTCTGAGGGGAGGAGGAAGTCTTGCAAGCTTTCTTAGCTCTGCACGATGCAACTTTTTTCTTAGATTTACTGATTTATCAAAAGTGTGAAGATGACTCACAAGATTGCCAGCAGTCGTATTACGACGGCTAAAGGATTGAATTGTGTCACTGTAAATCAACCCCATCTCAAAACCTTTGTTGTCATCTTTCACATTTGATTGTGATATTAACTGGTTGAAATGGATCAAGGCATTCTCTGTCCATCAGAGCCGATTCCCACCCGAGTTTACTACCAAACAGCCCTGCACATGCGAGTGCTAGACAGGTTGAGTCTCACCATTAACAAGCCATTCGGCAGAAAGTATGTTATGATCGCTCACTTCATTAGTACAAATATGAAATGTTTGCATTATAGACCACAATGCCACATTTACATAAATATAATCAATTGTCGAGGAGGACTTGCCTTTGTGCCAAGTTGGAGCAGGTGGAATGTCAGATGAAAAGGCACCATTCAACACAGAGATTTCTATGTTTTACTTGACAATTCCAGCAAATGAGTCTCTCACTGAGTCGCTTACCTTTTTTCATAAAGCAATTTAAATTCAAATCACCACCCAAGATGACATACGTGATGCTTTGGTCTTGCGATATCAAGTCTACTAAACAATTAAAATCTCTAAAAAAACACTCATCAGTAATCCCAACCGTATTCCAATACACATTGAGAATTGCATAAATAGCCATTAGATGTCTCACTTTGATCAACAACATGAACTTATTGGGAGCTGCCCAAAAACTGGAGGACAATCCATTCTTGATCTTAACAGCTATCAAGAGGCCAGAGGTAGGTCTTCCCAAGATGGCTTTCGATGCAGGGTTTAAATGAACCTCATGGCCATCCCAAAAGGGAGGGAGTGTCAACCAAGTCTCCTGTAAAAGGACGATGTCATATTGCTTCAGGTTGTGCTGGTCATTATTCAAAAGATGTTTAAAGCCTCTTGTATTCCAGCTCAAGAGTGCTATTGTATACTGCAAGGCTAGAGAGACTAGTTAACTTGACTTTACACTGCACTCACGAACACAAGAGTTGACCGAAGATTGTAACCTCTTTGAACCTCTGACCTCTTGAGGTCTATTTTTTAAGATTTCAGCTTAAGCCTTCACACCAGGTACTGTAGTGGTTCCACTATCATCAGTACATAGTGTGAAGCCTAGATCGTGTAAAGGACCCTTTGATTGCTATATCAAATTTTGAACCACCCTCGATTGCATCCACAATATTACAGCATTGAGATTTATCGATAAACTCAACTAATGTTAAGTCAGAAGACACTATGTCCTCTACGACTGGATGTCAGAGAAAATCACCATCATAGCTCTGTGATTCAAATCGAATTGGGTGCTCGGGCTGGGTCTACACTTTATAATTAGAGAACATAAAGCAGGCCTCTTCCTTGCATTTGAGCTTTCCCCTTTCGCCTTGTTTTTTTTTTAATTAGCCACCTTGGAAGCCATTTCTTTATGAGATTCAGCAGATTTTAAATTGGGCAGAGCATTTTCAATAAGAGTTAGAATAGCTTCAGAAAGCTGAGTAGGGATCAAAGGGGGATTGAGAGGCTTAGGGACACCACTCGAGATTGGTTGAGACTCTGCAGGGAGCGAAGGAGTCAAGAGAGAACCAGAGGAAAAGACGGGGCAGACGACTGATTCCTTATGTTCAGGCAAACTTACTCCCTGGCACTTGTTGGCTTAGATTTTATCCAATGTTGGAGGGGAGGGTTTTGCAAATGTTTCTAAATGAGGAGGAATATGACCAGCCATATATGCATCAACAGCCCTCTGTATTTTCGCTCTGTGTCTCGACACTTCACTCATCGAGATCCCTTTTGGACCCTTATCAGTACCAGGGCCTTTTTCTTTCTTTATATTGCTAGTCTGTGCACCAATCAGAGGAGCAGATTCCGCAAACATCGGGTGTGAGATCTCTCCTACTAAATCATCAAGAGGTTGATATGATGAAGCCTACACTGGATTAAACCCAGTGAGACTGTAGTTCAATTTTGCCTGATTCAGTAACATATATTTCCTCTTGATGGTTTTGGATACTGCGATTTTGTTTTTGCTAGCCATGGAGATCGCTTTGAAGAATTGTTTCGCCACTGCCTTCCCACACTCTTGGGCGCAGATTGATTTTTTGGCAGTTTGGGTGCATTATTAGTGCCATCAATCGTGCCGCCGCGAGGATTTCCAGAGGACAGCAATCTATCATGAGCTTTGGGCGCAACTTTAGATTGGATAAAAATAGAATATAGCTCTTTAGGATGATTGGACAACATGTCCGACAAGGGCTCCTGGGAGGAGGAAGCAGGGTGCAAAGAGGCACACAAAGGTGGAGACTCAATCAGATTTTCATAAATGATCGCTTTAAAGCAAGGGAGGACACCCACTGATGCAATGTTGGAACTTGAATGAGTGGGACAAGGAGGAGACTGGATAGTACAATTCTCATTTGTTTGACAAGCAATTGAAGAAACAAATATTTTGGGGGGTGGGGTGAACACACGACATAAGCAATTGCTTATTTCTATTGACCCCTTCCATTTGCAAGGACAGAATCTTTTTTTTAAGTTTCCTCTTGAGCCAATAACCTACGGTCAAGAACATTGTATAAATTACCCAAGGCATGGAGAGCAGAATTCATCGCTAATAATGTAGCATCGGCCTGAAAGTCAGTGTTGCGTAGATGCAAAGATGTATTAGTACTATGTGAGTGACTACAAGCAATATTGGGATGTGAATGCATTGGCATACTGACAGACTTGACAGAGATACGTGAGACCTCAGAAAACATCATGGGAGAACATGGAAGATTGTCAGACAAACACTTGTCTGAGAATACAGAATCATTAGGATCGAGATTAATGACGGCAACATCATCAGAGGGTTGAACAGAGCTGGAGGCAATAGCTGAAGCTCTGGGTGCTGTTTCTAAATCAGCAAAATCGCTGATGGATTGAACAACACCAGGGGCGATGACTGACGCTTTGGCAGCCATTTCCAAAGTGTCTAAAATGTCTGTATCTGTTAGGGACATGTCATTGGGATGTGATTGCGTAGACCGTACCGGATCCAAACAATCCGCCGTGGTAGACACCGGCAACAAGCATTTTGAAGGATTAAGAGCAGGAAAGGGGATAGTTTGCTTGTTACTCCCACTCGATGTGGCACTAAGTGCAGTATTCACAGCCAGCGTGTTTCTGGCTCTATGGGCTGATAGTGAGCCTTTACAAAACAGGCGAATGTCTGCGTTAACAAGACCATAACCATTACTTTTCCCTCCAACAGGTGTCGAGTATTCATGATTTGAGGACCGAGAAGATCGGGCAGGGCTCATACTCGAAGAGAGCGGAGCAAGTTTTAGTGGCATGCCAGTTTTAAGTGTAGGTGGCATCATTTCTAAAGAGCAACTTGCCGGTTAACGACGAATGATAAAAATAAAGACACTTTAAGAGCTTTAAGCCCTCTCTTATTACCACACCTCAATAATTGTGACCACGGTCATACACAGGAAACCAGCAAAGGCCCCAGCCCACCACACGCCGCACTCCGTGAACAGTCAACAGTACTTGGCAGTACTTCATGGTGCGCGCGCAAGTGTGCTGCCTTATGGGTATTAGTAGAGTTGGTGGGAGGTAGGTGGCAGTGACAGAGTTCCAGGGGCGGGACCACCAATCAGGTAGAAACCTTAAGAAACATAAAAATAAAGATAAAAAAGGGACTCAGCAACTCTATTTCTGATGCAGTAACAAAGACTCATGCATTCAGTCCAGTTCAGTTCGTAAAATTCACCTTTGTTCTTAAAGGGCTAGGAGCGCTTTGGTGTCGCAATGAAATCGCTCCTACAGGGATACAGCCGACAACGCTGCTCAGCGCAGCGCCAGCAATGTTCAGTTTTCAGAATGCACAAAGTCCGGAGAGACAGCACTCAAGAAGAGACACGCCACAGTCAACAATACTTGGCAGTACTTCACGGTGCGCACACATTCTACTTATCTCACACAACCACTGCATCACTGCTAACACTGGTATGTTGCCTCACACCACTTATTCCACACTGGTAGCACACATACCAAGTACACCCACAGCGCTTTGCAATCATACCAATGGTAAAAGGCACTATACAAAGGCCCAATAGCATATAGTGCTTTTAGCACCCCAGGAATGCAAGGGAGGGTCCCAATTAATTTTTTTAATGGAATTCGTCTTTGTCCTTCTCAAGATCACCAAATTTGCTTTAAAATCTACAAACAAAGATAAACTAAGTGGGAGCTGTTGGGTACGGACCCTGGGTTGATGCGAGCAGGAGGTGTGGGGTACAGTGCGCAGGCAAAAGAAATGGCATCTGGGAGAGAGGTGCAAGTGGGATGAATGGAATGCAGGCTTTATCATGTCGTAAGCCGTTAGTCCCTCT
Organism: Ambystoma mexicanum; assembly: GCF_040938575.1. NCBI lineage: Eukaryota > Metazoa > Chordata > Amphibia > Caudata > Ambystomatidae > Ambystoma > Ambystoma mexicanum. The sequence goes on from NC_090938.1 coordinate 215,289,702, forward strand.
CCCCAAGGTGTTCATTAAAAATAAAAATGATTACGGTGAAAAAAGTCTACCTAGAGTGGATTACCAATCACGGGCTACGGAGTTCTGCATACCAAGATACACTGTGCTCAGTTCCCACTATCTCACTTTGCATAGGAAAATGGAAAGGAAAAACAAGAATTGGTGTAACTTTAAAAATACCACGCATTTCACCATCACGTGGCCTTAAGTTGTGGAACAGAGGAGGAAGTATTTTAAGAATGTATTTGAAATAACTGGCAAAATTTGATAAACAGGCAACCCAAGGATATGTAACCAGTCACCACATTTTCTTAAAACCTACATCAGTACCCTGAGTAGAACGTGGAATTCCTGTGGGCCAATCACGGTTGTCAGCTTCAGGGCAATAGTTCATTGGGTGAAAAGTTCTAATAGCAATAATGCCCCTCTTCACAGATCATTACTGGCTCTGGCCTTTAATTTGGGCCGAGGGTCATTACCACATGGAAATGCCTCCGGAAGGCCGCATTATTGCTTAATTACTGACTGATGACTGTGAACATCTTACATCTGTGCAACTAGGGTGCTGTTTCACTCTAAGGATTGAATTTTGGATCGAGCAGATGTTGGAACTGGCTCATATGGGGAAAAAATCAACTATGGTAACGGACATCATCAAGAATCCTTTTACTTGATATCGGAATCGTGCCTGGGTTTATTTAACTGAAGTAATAAATTGGTCTGGATCTTTGGTGTACTTCTATCCTGATACACAGTGGACAAGTAAAAACACATCCTTCTGATAGTGGGTTATAATGGAGTAGCATTAGGTCTGGTAGCCATGTTTTGATAAGCCCAAAATAAACGTAAATAAGGGATACGTTTCAAAACACAGCATAGCCAATGACGCAGAAGAATATTACATCACTACTACCTACTGCACTAAACTGGTCATTCTGTCCATATCCCCCACTGTAGCCATAGGGGTAAGAGATAATGCAAGCTAAAGCAGGACAGATTCAGTAACACAAATGTGCAACCATACATATGCATCCACTAGACATGAAGCACATATGCACTCACCATGAATAAAATGCACTAGGTCAAATACCAAAGGCTTCAATTGTTACAAAATGCTGCCTTTCGCTCTATACTTCGTCCCCCCTTTGGATCCCATATCTCCCCGTTGCTCAAGAAACTTCACTGGCTGCCTGTAGCCAGTCGGATCTTGTTCAAATCGATATGCCTTGTGCATCGTGCCTTCTATGGCTTGGGCGCTGAGTATCTCCAAGCAAAGTTTACTCATTACACACCTGTTCATCTGCTGCGCTCCCAATCGGCGTGCCTTCTCAGTACCCCCCGCTACCGTTTGTCTCATATGGGAGGCCGTGCCTTTTCGGTGGCAGCTGCTAGAGCCTGGAATGATTTGCGTATGGCCCTTCGTGCTACTGAAGACCACTTCACTTTTCGCCGGCTGCTTAAAACTACTCTGTTCTAAGCCTTTCTTTCCTTGGTGTTGTTACCGTACTGTTTTTGATTCATCCTGCTGTAGCCAGCGCCAAGATGCCTTTGGGTGTACATGCGCTTTACCAAGTTTACATAACATAACATAACAAGCACTTATACGCAAAGAATATTAACTGCATTCATTTATACATGAAGGACTAACATCGCATAGCATTGGACATAAAGAAACATTCATGATTAGGCAACCATCTTCTTCAAAATGGCCGCCACAGAATGGTTTACAATTAGCAAAGGGCTTCCAAGCCTAAGAAAGTACAACGAGGCTGAATTCACAAAAACACATGCAAATTAGAAGGGCTTGTTTAGCACAAAAGATAGTTTAATGCTGAACCTGAAGGTTGAAGTATGGGGAAAGACTGCTCCCATAGGAGGAGGGATTTTGCCCAGAACACCAGGAACAGACTCTGGCAGTAAAAATGTAATGCAAAATAGGAATGAAATAGTAGAAAATACAATTTCAGCAGTGCCTGTAGAGTTTTTTATAGTTAGACTTGGAACAAACCAAGGGAAGAGCTAGGGAGGGACAGGAGAATCAAGCAGAAGAGAGATGGAATGATGGTCTAGTTCATTCGGCCTTGAGTGCCGTGCACTGCTTCACCTTATATTCAAGCAAAGCAAAATCCAATTAAAATTTGTATTTTGCCTTTCTTCTGCTGGTCAGCACATGGTGATGTAAATAAATGGGAGGGAGATTTCAGGGTGTGATGTCAGAAATGGGTGATGTGGGTTTTGGTGCCAGAAAATAAGTTAGCCAGTAACATTACACCATTGTATGGACACTATGGATATGTTTACCTGCCCAAAATGTAATTAACGTCTTATTGTACAAAAAGTATATGAGCAGTGGGCAGAGTTGAGAACTTTTTCAGTCCAGCTCGCAGGGCTGTTTTTTAATTACTTCTCCCAGCTGTGGGAGCGAGGGGTGGGGGGATAAAACTCTGTTTTTCCTGCATAATGCACATTTGTGGAAATATGTTTGTATCTATTTTTCTGTAAAGCAGACCTCCTTTACAGGGTTTTGTGATGAATCTGGGAAATGTGTCCCTGTTACGCTCACCTGGTCTCTGGTTGAAGCCCTCCCTGGACTTGGCTCCCCTGGATTAGACTTCTTCCCCAACTTCTGTAGTGTGGGCTGCTCTGGTTGCTGGTACTGCCTCTGAGAGAATACGAGAGGCAGTAAGAATGCTGTGATTGGACTGTGATTTCCGTCGAACCCTTCGTTCCAGAATGAGGTGAGCATGCGTTTAACCATAAAGTCTCACCTGTTTTCTTGTGAGGATGAGCTCTCCGTCCCGCTTCTCATCAGCAGGGGCGCCTGTGATGGACCTAGTTGCTTCACTGGTCCGTGTGCTTTGCAGCCTAGAGCGGCTGTGGCTGAACCACTTTGAAGGTAAATGTTCGTAACAATGATTATTTACTGTATCCTTTTGCAATGCCTTTTTCCCGTGATTATTGTCCGTAACCCTTGTAATGTATTTTATCGCCCCAATAAGTGTAAAGATGGCCACTCGGAGTGGCAGGGTTGGGAGCGAGTCCAAATGGGTGCCAGAGGGGATTACGAGGTTCCCAATTATAAGGTAAGTTGGATTTCAAGGTCGAGCGCAAGGCTGATGTATTGCGCAGCCAAGCGTAAGATATTATGCAGTCTCTAACCTTGTGTCCTCTTCTCTTGCAGGGATGGCCTGGCGGCGTCTGATGAGAGGCTGCTTTCCGAAGACCTGCCAGCGAATACTGGATGAAGGGATCCGTGAGGATGCTGGGCGAGAAGAAGAGCTCCCGCATAGTTAGACGCCCGGAACAGGTGAGGATGCGCCTCGACTCCGATGACAATGGGAAGCACGTAAAATGTGATGGGCTGCAGGCGATGGGATTGCAGGAGACAGGTAAAATGCGCTTCCGGCAATGGTGTTGCTGAAGTCAGCTAAGCTGCGCTTCAAGTGATGGTGTGGCTGGAGTCAGGTAAGCTGTGCTTCAATCGATGGTGTGGCTCGAGTCAGGTAAGCTGCGCTTCCAGATGATGTACAGGCATTGGGGGTGAGATGAGCGCAGAGATGATGGCCTGGAATCAGGTAAGAGCGATTCAGGCGGCGGTAAGCGTTACGCTGCAGGAAGCAGACTAACGCGAAGCGCTTGCATGCTGGTGGGGTAGGCTTAAATAACCTGGCCCCAGCCATGCCCCTTTGGCTCCGCCTTGTGGCCCCACCTTGCCACTCCCAGAGACTGCTGCACATGCACCCCAATGTCTTCTAATGGCCACGCCTGGCCTGGATGCACGTGAGAAGCCTGCCGGGGAGGAAGTAACATGTGCCCCAGATAAAAAGTGTGCACAGCACACTTTTTCATGAGCCTGGCACCAAAGGCGCCAGGACTGGGTCCGTTTGGACCCTTTGGATGATAAAGATAGTGGCCCTTGTCCTGTGACCATGACAGCACTCCCCCTCAAGGCCCCTCTGACGGGGGCGTTCTTCTCCCTGGTCCTAGTTTGACAGGATTGTCACAATGGAACTGTCTGATTAGTCATGGAGCATGGACGAATTCCACAGGTTCCCGTGTGCGGTCTTGAGGTCCATAACCCTCCCAGTCGATCAAGTATTATAGTTTTGATCGCACTATCTTAGAATCCAGAATGCCTTTGACTTCATATTCCGGTTCTCCTTCTATACGTTGTCAGGTCGGCCCATTCTTCATCAAAACCAGGGACTCCTTTATCGAAGATAAATTGAGAGAGATGGCCTTTCCCACGCCCAATTTGTGGTGCTTCAAAGCCACTGACAGACAGTACTCGAACTGGCCCATTTCCATTTTACGACCACCCTTGAAGATAGGGAAGACCCAAAACCAAGTAATACAGAGGTTCTATTGATGCGGGGTCAATCTGAATGTTAAGAACTATGTGGCAGCGTGTGAAATCTGTCAGAAGACTGCCACTACCCCAATACCCCTAGCCCCATTACAACCCCTCCCTATCATTGAAGTACCTTCTACACCCCTCACGGACCAAAGCACTGCTTTTATGTCCCAAGAAGTGAAAGAGCTCTTTCAGATTTAAACACTACAAACCTCTGTATACAATCTACAGACAAACGATCCCATGGAACATTTTAATCAGCCTCATAAGAGGATCCTGAATAAGCTAGTAGAAATTGATGGCCGTAATTGGAATGTAATGATTCCCTTGGCCTTTTTTGCTGTTATAAAGATCCCAGAAGCTTTGTTGAGTTACTCACCTTTTTTGAGCTTTTGTATGGAAGTAAACCCCCCAGAAGCCTTGGACATGCTTAAGGAGAATTGGGGAGCAAGGGAGGAAAGCGCCTTCCCACATTGCCCAACAGCTCAAAGCCCATATGAAGGCTGTTAGGGAGGTCATAAACTAACATCTCTTAAGAGCCCAGGAACATCAAAAGACCCTGCCCAATCGACTGGCAGTAGCACGGTCTTTCTCCATAGGAGATTTGGTTGTGGTTCTCTTAAATACCTAAGAGAATAAAATGATTTCCAAGTGGCATGAGCCCTATGTGATCATAAAAAAAAAGGTCCCTTAAATTGTGTGGTCGCCACTGACAAAAACATTTGGTCTACCACATAAATCTCCTTAAAGAGAGGAAGACTGATCCAGTAGAGCAGGATACCGGTACCATGACGACACTTCTAGTCGACCAAGTTAATTTAGTCCCTGAGAATCTGACCTTTAATCAACAAAAAGACTTGCACAATCTTGTAAATTAGTTCCCAGAGGTCCTCTTAGAACAATCTAGGAAAGTGCAGAATTTATTTTATCACATTCAAACTCCCCTCCCCCCGGGGCAAACTGTAAATCTAAAACCTTACAGAATACCCAAAGACAAAAGGAACAATTATTAAGGAAGAATTGATAACTATGCTCAAATCAGAAATTATCGAATCTTCCAACAGTCCCATGTCATCTCCCATAGTACTGGCAGCCAAGCCAGATGGCAGTTGGTATTTGTGTTTTGAATTTCAGAAACTTAACTCCATCTCTAGCTTCAATAACTATTCCATGCCTCGGATAGACGAGCTCATTGAGAGTCTTGGAAAGGCCTAGTATATATCCATTTTTGATCTAACAAAAGGATATTAGCAGGTCTCACTTAATCCATCTGACAAGGGGAAAACTGCTTTTTCCAGACCCCAAGGGCTATTGCGATTTACTGTCCTTCCATTTGGATTACATGGGGCACATGCCACTTCTCAGCGCCTCATGCACAAGGTGCTCTAACCCTATTCAATCTTTGCAGGTGCATACCGTGACAATATCATCATCTATAGTAAGACCTGGCCAGGACACGTTAGACACTTATATGAAGTTGACAGAGTATTCCAGAAAGCACCTCTTCGAGCTAACCCCAAGTAGAGTCTCCTTGCCCAAAGGGCTGTAAAGTACCTGTGGTATTTTGTATGGCCTGGGCTAATCCAACGCCACAAAGAGAAAGTCAAAGAGGTGCAGTTAACCTCTAATCCTCTAAAATGAAACAGGACATCAGGGCTTTCCTAGGCTTAACAGGGTACTACAGTAGAGTAATACTGAACTATTCTACCATAGCTGCACCCCTCGTAGACAAAGCCAAAGAACTCTGAGCCAAACAAAATACCTGGAGTAGATTAGACAGACCAAATGACATCCTCTGCAATGGGCCTGTATGGAAAAACAAACTGGCGCCTCCAAAGTAGACTTGGAGCCAGTACTTTCACAGGAGCACGATGGGTTGGCGCACCCTATGGGAGCTGCGATTGGGGAGATTCCCATTTAACGGGGGGCTGTTATGTGACGAAGCCAGGAAATTCGTCTTTTCTCCCCAACGGGGAGCCTCCCCCAAAATTGGTAAGAGGGTGAGTCCGCTCCGCAAGATGCCAAGACAGTTTGAACAAAGGGGGTCAGCTAGGAGTGTTCACAAACCTGTTTTTTGTTTCTTTTTATCTAATGGTAGAGCGCAGTAGTTGGACAGGCTATGACAGAGGACTGTTTTTTGGTTATTCTGACATTCTGACTTAGGAAGGAAATCCCCTTTACCCGTAGGGAAGGTGAGGCATTGTCTTTTATTTTAATAAACACGAGTTGAATCATGTCCTCTGGTGAGTCTTTCTTCGGGTTCACCACGGTTTGTGTCAAACTATTTCTTGCACTATTATAATTTTCATGTGGTCTTGCAAGCAGATCGTAGTGAGTGAATCATCCTTCACATCAGACCCCAGGCTTGTGTTTGCGAGACTTCTGGGGTGGTGAATTTGTACCATCTGTTTATTTGATTATTAGCATATAAGTGTGGAGGGCGGGAGCTGGGCTGGGATTTCACTAGGTATTTTGATCGTCTAACAGCTCTTGCATATTACTATTTTCAGTCTGACCTCTGGGGTTATTAGTGGTATCCCAATTACTCTCTGGAAATTGTTGCATTGTGGCTGAATCTAATTAGAGTGTTGTATTGGGCATCCTTGAAAAAAAGAGAACTAAGTAACAAAAAAGCAGAGCAAATATCATGCTGCTGTAGCTAATTTAAGGATCTTACTACATACTGTTTACTGTTTCACAAACATAAATTAAATCACCCTCAATAAAACATTTCATAGGTTCATTAATAGTTACATACATTCCTTAATTATTTACTTAAATCATTCATATTAAAAATAAGTAAAACCCATAAAAAATATATCTTCAGCTAGAGACTCAATTCATCGCCTTGATCAAAAATGTACTTTACAGGCCAGCTCTACGCAGGGAACTCCAAAGTTCTGATTTACAAATGTCATGTGGCTTGTCCATGCTGCATTTAAGCCATTATCATCTGGGTGGTTTTAACTAGTCACAATGCTTCGTTAATTGTCCTGACTTTATGGAATTTAAACAGAGGTATTAAAAACCTGTTTTCCTGGGCCATTGTAAAGGGGAGAGTAACAAAAACACTGATACATATCATCCTGCCAGATTTCATAGTTTGTACAGTTGCCCGAGTGACATTTATTCCACCGAGCTTTAAAACTCTACAAAGGTAGAATTCATAGTCTCAATTTGACCATTAATTGGTTCACAGATTTGGAACAAGGTGTGCCCAAGTATTTATTCAGGCCAGTGTCACATTTTACATCAAGAAAATGTGCTACTTATTTGTGCTGGAATTCCAGATATCGTTGATATATACCAATGTTCAATTGCATATATCTTGGACATGTCTACGGTAAAAGCATACCATGGATGTTTCAATACCTCCAGCTGAATTAAAAAGCCTACAAACCCTCATGGTATACACAAAGTTGTGGTACATGCCATTGTTTCAACCAGTATTGCAGTGGTTTCAGTTTTGCCAAATATTGGATGCCATATCCACCAAGCTCCAATTTCATTGGGACAATTGGGACACTATTTGGCAGGCACAAGAGTCGTTTCAGGATCCTGTTTTCCTCCTTCATCAAACAGCTAACATTATCATGCCCCCACAGTTCCGCACCAACACTGACAGCTGGGATAGCCTGCATTTTGTACATTTCCATTGCATTTGAGATGGTCTGAACCCATAATAGTTAGAGAAATGCTGAACAACCGTGCTCCTCCTAACAATACAGTTATGCATTTTTCAATGCGGTTATGCCATTTAGTTGAACTATTTACTCGTAAAGTAATAATTATGATACCATATATAAAGATCAAACTTAAACAACAGTGTGTATTATTTTAAGTGGGCACTCAAAAGAATTATTCAGTCAAAAGTGGATGTACAGAGGAGATTGTGCGCAACTTCTTTTACTCTTGTCACAAATTTCTTTTACCGTTGCTGCCACTTGGCCCGGTGGAATCACAGCCGGATTACGAGTACAGTAACAGTGGTGTTAGTACACATTTTTGGAGTCCATGGGGCTCAACGAGGATTTTGGAGGATTTACTGCAAGCTGTAATTCTGCTGTGGTAGGTCCTCCAATATTTTCAGGTAAAGTGAAGGATTTACCTCCAGCACTATACTGGAGTTTACTCCCACTCCCCATTCACCTCCAAAGTGAGAACTGAGCTGTGTAGTAAAACTGGATGTAATTCTGTTACCTCCCCAAAAAAGGGTTTGGAAACAGAATTACGACCAACATTTTACCACACTGAGAAACTCTTAACGAGGGCTAATGACTAATTAAGTGCATGCTTTAGCAGAAGAGTCATACCACAATGAGCTAGGCCTCTCTCAGTGACAGTGGTTAACATGAAGACAAGAAGGTGGAGCACCAACTAATTTGAATGCCTGCCCATTATATTGTGTAACTCTTCTTTGGCCCTCATTCCAAGTTTGCCGGTAAGCCGCAGGTTTGACCGGCGGCTCACCAGCAAACTCGCCTTACCATTACCAGCACCCGATATCCCAGTGTTAATGGGATATTACGGGTGCTGGAAACGGCAGTAAGTTCCCACCCCCATGGAATCTCATAGGACTCCATGTAATGGGCTTGCCAGTGATAGGGGCATTTCTTTGCCAGTAGGGGCCTGAACACCCGGCAGGTCAGGCCTGCTGGGAGTTCAGTGCCCATACTGGCAAATTCAGAGTAAGCTGTTCTGGGAAAAATGACGGATCCAGTATTACTGCCCGTTTTACCAGCATTTTTCCCAGACCTGCTTACTCATAATGACCCCCCCACCCCTCCTTGATTTAAAATCTTCCCTTCTCCTACCCCTTTGCTCAGAAGTTATTGAGTATTGAAAATAAATTGGGATGCACTGTGATCTTCGGTGTCCAGCCTCTTCTTCTAGGCAGGGTCTGTAAAGCATACCGTCCTTTCTGCCTCTTCTACTAATCCCTGAGGAATCTACAGAATTCTGAAAGGAGCCTCCAGTAAACCATGTTACCTTTAGGGGCGGGTCACTAATCTGGATATTGTAGAAGGAACAGCATCCAGTGAAGCATAGCCACACTATCTGGGGCTTTGTCCACCCCTCCTTTCCCAACAACGAACACGCTGGATCTTAGCACATGCCTCGCACACATGGAATCTTTCATGATTTCAAATAAGACTTAATCTTAATGCAACCAAAAAGATAGTTTTTGATCTGCGGCCCGACACCGTAAAACCCACACCGACCCCTAGAAAGCACTATTGCCACTTTTCTCTTGTCGATAGTCCTCTGTTTCAAGTCATCATCCCTTTGCTGTTATAGCCTTTCGTAATCCCGTTTTAAACAGCAGAGTTTGTGTGCATCAGTGGCATCCCAGGTGGTGTTTCTCGTCTTAAGATTGACAGCTCTGTTATTGCACACCCTGTTATTGCTTGTCCTATATGTGGCCATGGCCCTCAAGGTATCTGTAAAGGTTATTTTGGCTGAGGGGCTTGCTGACTTTCCTTATACTCATAGGGAGCTTCTATTGGTTTACCCCACATCCTTTTTCAGACATTTGTATCATATTCTACTTGCTCATCCTTGGTGTTAGCGGGCATGTATCATGGTTCCTGAGTGCATGTTGTGTGATACAGATTGACACACTGTGCGATCTTGTGAACATTTCCTTGAAATAGCCACTGCTCTTCGTCACCACATGACAGTCTGACCTTAACAGCAAAAATAATGAAAAGAAATAGAAAAACCTACACAAGTAAAAATACAATAAATATCGTTCGTGCACGTGAGCAGAAAAGTGATCTGTTATAAATCTCACATGCCAGGGTACACACATTAACATTAATGCACTGCCCCGAATTTCTGAGTGCCTATAGGTTAGTGAAACCAAAGGGGGAGGAGGGCTAGCCCTGTGGTAGTGTAAGACTGACACCAGGATGGTCGACCCAACATTGCACCATATGTGAAGTAAATGAACCACATAAATCCTATATATCCACCAATATTCATGTAATGTAAATGAACTACATAGAGCTGGAGAATTACCTAATTGCCCAATCACTAACTCCAACAACCAAAAGGAGCTATGGCTATAATACATTTTCTGCAACCGTAAACCTCAAACTTAATCAGGACAGGAGAAAAAGTTACGCGGCCATCATGTCATGAAGTTCATAAATATGTTGATAAATATGTAGTGCGGGCTGTTCCATCTCACCTTATATATAAAGAGACAGAACGTCTGTCTAAGAATCAATGGTAGGCGGCAGATTTTGTCATAGGCGCTGCACGCATGAGGGCACAGCTGTCGGCACTCAGAAATTCGGGACAGTGTAGGTTTTTTATGTTTATTTTCATTATTTTTGCTGTAAGTAATGTACATTTATGTATACTCCCTCATTGTATACAATTTGGACTCCCTGATGAAGACGTGGTCAAAATAAACCAACACGTTGAAACCGGTCGGAAACGGAAATTAGTTGTTGATGTGATCATATAAATTATAACCATCATTAAGATCCACTCCAAATGATGACGACACATATACCATCTGTTGAATATTATGCACTTTTTCATGTTGTCATTTGAATATTATCCAAAATGTAAAGGAAAACACTATTGTCCAACCATGGAAGTTTCAATACTTCCAGCTGATTTAAACAGCCTACAAACCCTCATTGTATACACAAAGTTCTGGTACATTCCATTGTTTCAACCAGTATTGCAGTGGTTTCAGTTTTGCCAAATATTGGATGCCATATCATCCAAGCTCAAATTTCATTGGGACACTATTTGCAGGCACAAGAGTTGTTTCAGGATACTGTTTTCTTCCTTCACCAAACAGCTAACATTATGCTTTTCTTTTCAACATAACCTTTTATTAATTTTTTTTGAGGCATACAAAGATAATCATAGCATAGAACAACTTGGCAGCACAAGGGCACAAGAAAATAGAAAAACAAAGGGTAAAATCACGTGTGGTCTTCATAGCATGGGCATTTGACATCATCGGGAATTAGTCAGAGTCATTCTCCGGGAGCGTTCTTCTGCCCAACGGGCTAGACTGTCTCTGTTAAGCACTCCCACTTGGAGGCAAACGTTCTGTGCCATAAGCTTATCTATGTGAATCATCAATTTATAGGGGGTTGTTGTGTTAGTGCTGGGAATCTCTCTGCGTATTCCATGAAGGGGGCGACCAACTGTATTGAAATTTTGTAGTTTCCCCCAGTCGTATAGCCGTAATCTTTTCAGATACCACCATGTCCCAGAACTTTAACCACCAGATTGTTAGGGATGGGCCGTCCGGGTGCTTCCACAAGCGGGCTACCACAATTTTCACAGCTGTGAGAAGGAACATGATCAATTTGGCCAGACCCCCTGACCATGGGAATACACCCCCTTGGAATCTCCCAGTAGTACTACTCCTGGATCCCATGGGACTTCCAGCCCCGTAATCAATTTGATCTGTTCCAGTACTGCCCGCCAGAAGGTGGCGACCTTTGGGCATAACCACAGTAAATGAAACAAAGTTCCCTTTTCCGTGCACCCCCTCCAGCATCTCGCGGGGATGGACGGGTTTCTCTCGTTTAAAAGTGCCGGATTGACATAGTATCTATAGCATACCTTGTAGCCCCCTTCCCTATGTGTAATACATTTTGTGCTTCTGTGTAGTCTGTCCCAGATCGTGCCCCAATCTTCCACTTCTATTGTGCGCCCTAGGTCCTTTTCCCAATTGAGCATCTAGCTCTCTTTCCTGGTGGGGTCGGTTTTATTAAGCAGTTGGTATATGGTGGAGATTTTACTTCTATGGGGGGTGGTATGAGAGCCTGTTGCAATGCATTTAATTCCCTCCCCCCTTTTTCTCTGATCTTACTATTGGATACCCAGTGTCTAATTTGTACATAATGAAATCGTTTTCAAACGTGAGTGGGCTTCGGTTAATCAATAAGTCTCCAAGCGTATTCAGACCTCACGACTCCGGCTTTCAAAGCTGGCCTGGAGATGCCAGGTGTGAAGTATGGGTTTCCCCAAATCGGTGTTAGGGGACCCGTTGTGCCCATATAACCCCATTTGCGCATTGCCTGTCTCCAATTTGCCATAGTATTTTTTGTGGACATAAGGGGGCCTAGATCCGCCTGCGGCCAGCTAGGCCGCAGGTGGTTGAAGGAGGAAAGAGGACATGGGCACCATGCCTCTTCGATCTGCTTCCAGTGGGGCTGATTAGATCTGAGTCCCCATGCAAAAGCGTGTGAAAGCTGCGCAATCCTGCTATATCTGGCCAGGTCCAGGACCCCCAGTCCTCCCAGCACTCTAGGACAGGTCTTAATATGCTTGGGTATACACTGTCTCTTCCCTGCCCATATGAATTTCATTAGCTTTCGTTGTAGCTTATTCAGATCTTCTGCAGGGATGTTTACTAGGAGGGCCAGGCAGTGGTATATCAGTCTTGGGACTATGTTCAGTTTAATCGCTGAAATTCTCCACATTCAGGATATTTCCTGCTTTTCCCATTGTGTTAGATCATTTTGTAACGCTCTAAACAATGGTGAGAAGTTGATTTGATATCATTGTTTAGTTTTTGGAGGAATCTGCACTCCTAAGTACCCAATGCTAGTAGCCGCACAGGGAATGGGCATGACTGCGGCCAACGTCTTCTTTGCTCGTGCAAAATGTTGATTGCCAATGCCGATGATTTCTCATAATTCACTTTAAACCCTGATGCCCTGCCAAAAGCTGCAATTTCTTCCCACAGGGCCCCAGCGGATTTATCTATCTGCATGATCGTTAAGAGCACATCATCCGCATACATGGCCGTTTTATATTCACTTTTACCCACTTTGAAGCCCCTTATCTCAGTACTTTGTCGTAACCTTTGTTCTCCCCTCGCAGGATTCTCAAACTTAGGTGGCCTCTCCACTGGGTACCTAATACGCATCTACTGTGCTTACTGTGCTCTGCAACTTGTAGTAAACTAGGGCTTTTTTCTCCCCTCGCAGGATTCTCAAACTTAGGTGGCCTCTCCACTGGGTACCTAATACGCATGTACTGTGTTTAGTGTTGTTCTGAAACGTGGTAACTAGGGCTTGCCGCTCACTCCCTGTCCGCTTGCTCTCGTCTGTCTCCCCCCCCCATTCCATGGTGCTCTCTATCTCGCCCATCTTCTAACTGCTTCTCCATTGACTATCCTGCTCTCCTCACTAAATCTGTAGGAAAAAGTTTAAAAAGGACATCCTGGTCTCCAATCCAGGCCTCCCTATCGCTGACACCTACACCAGTACCTCCTCCAAGGAAACTCTCACTGACATCCTCTTTTTCGTGCCTTCTCCTGACCTATGGACTCTTCATATGGTAGCTGTGCTCTCTCCTTTCTCCTCTTCTACCATTAATGATGGCACCCGTTGGGATGTCCTCTTGGCCTCCTTCCACTCCTCTAAGGCCATCATTAATGTCTACGTCCTCGGTCTCACTGAGACATGGTTCACGGCCAGCTCTGTCACCAGCTTTGACACACTCCTACCTGACGGTTACAAGATCCTATCCGTGCCCAGGCCAAACTGTGTTGGGGGGGTGTGGCCCTTATCTTCCCTGAGTGGATTCCTGCCACGGTCACTCCTACGCAGACTTACTACTCTTTTGAATGCCTTGTCTGCCGACTCTCTCTCTCCTAGCCATTCCCTTACCGTGGCTACTATCTATCGGCCACCTGGTCAAATTTCCTCCTTCATCTCCGAGTGGGCGGACCTCTCCTCCTCACTCCTGTCCTCAACCACTCAACTCCTCTTTCTTGGAGACTTCAACATCCACCTGGATGCCTCCTGTCCCCCCTCTGGACTCTTGCGCGACCTCTTTGACTCTCTCTCTCTCTCTCTCTCTCTCTCTCTCTCTATTCTCCCGTCTCGGCTGACTCATTCTGCAGGGCACACTCTTGATGCCCTGATCTCTTCTGACCTTCCCCTCTTTGTCCCTCTCTCCACTCCTCTCTCCTGGAGTGATCACTTTCTCCTATCCTCCCACCTCACCTTCCCTACCCCACAGGCAAAGCCACGCTCATCACTGCCACCCTCCTTCTCGGTCATCCGACCCATGAAGCGCGTGTCAGTTGAGGCTTTCGCTTCCAGCTTCTCACCCCCCCTCCACCTTCGGCTGACTCCCACACTGACACAGCCCTCTCCTCGCTCCACTCTGCTATATCTGATACTCTTGATATCCTTGCCCCTGTCATGAGAATCTGCCTGAAGCCCAAAGCCAAATGTAACTCCTGGTATGACTCGGATCTCGTCACCCTTAAACGCAAGTGCAGGCTGGCAGAGAGGAAATGGCGTGCTTCATGTTCATCCTCTGACAAACTGGCCTGCCGCCTGCTCCAAAGGCAATACCGGCTCTCCGTTCTCACCAAGAAGAGAGCCCTTATCCAAGCCCGCATCTCTGCAGCATCTATCAATTCGGCCGAACTCTTTAAAATCTGCAAGGAGCTGGCCAACCCTGCTGCAGTCTCTACCTCTCCTGTCCCTTCCCAGGCCCTCTGCTCGGCACTGGCCTCTCACTTAATTTCAAAAACTCAGGACACCCTGTCCTCACTCTCCTCCTATCACCTCCCCCCCCCTCTATTCCCTGCTCTTCCTCTGGCCCTTCTGCAGCCACCCCTCCTGCCTTTCACCTTTTTTCTGCTGGCGAGTTTTCGAGACAAGTCCGATCTATGAAAGTCTCGTCAAAACAGGTCCATCCCTGTTCCTCCAAAACTATCAAGGACCACATCGACTCCTTGGCTCCTGCCCTGGCTGACTTTTGCAATCACTCCTTTGCCTCTGGAGTCTTCCCATCTCCCCTCAAGCACTCCCTTGTACACCCCCTTCTTAAGAAACCCTCTTCCTCCTGCCCAGCTAACTATCGCCCAATCTCTATCACTCCCTTCCTGGGCAAGCTCTTGGAGAAACTGGCCATCTCCCAGCTTAATCTCCATGCCGAATCTGTTGGTAGTCTTCATGAACATCAGTCGGGCTTCAGAGCTGCCAGAAGCACGGAAACTGTTCTCCAGAACATCCGTGAGGACCTGCTCTCGACCCTTGACTCTAACACTCCATGTGTTCTCATTTTGCTTGATCTCTCTTCTGCCTTTGATACTGTCAACCATACCATCCTGCTCAACCGTCTCCGTGATAACCTGGGTATCACTGGTCAGGCTCTGGCGTGGCTGACCTCTTTCCTCTCTGATCGACCCTCCCAGGTCCAACTGGGGTCCTTCCTCTTTGACATCTTTTTCTCTACCTGTGGTGTCCCCCAGGGATCTAACCTCTCTCCCTGGCTGTTCAACCAGTATCTGGCACTTCTTGCCCACTGCATCGCCGCTCTCTGCCCCAACTTTCAGTGCTATGCGGATGATACCCAGCTCATTTTCAGGCTACCCTCGGCCTCCTCTTCCCCTTCCCTCATCTCCGACTGTCTTTCTGCTATCCAGGAATGGTGTGACGCAAATGACCTCTGCCTTAATGCCAGTAAGACTGAGATTCTACTCATCGGCACACCCACTCCCTCCTTCCCTGCAGCTCTCTGGCCGGCCTGTCTTGGCCCTCTTCCTGTTCCTACCTGCAAGGCAAAAAACCTTGGGGCATCTTCGACTCCACACTCTCTTTCTCTCCTCACATTTCTGACGTCTCTAAGAAGTCACACTACCAGCTACACCTCCTCAGAGGTATCCTTTCTTTCCTCTCCTTCCCCCAGAAGCTCACTGTCTCTAGAGCCCTGGTTCTCTCGAAGCTGGACTACTGTAACAGCCTCTATCTAAATCTGCCTGCCTCTACTCTCCGCCCTTTGCAACTCATCCAGGACTGCGAGACTTGTACTTGGCCTCAAGCCCAGGGACCGTATCTCTCCAGGACTGCAATCCTGTTCAAAACCCTCTGCATTGTCCACAAGGCCTTCTGCGGCCTTGGGCCAAAATACCTTCAACTCTCTCTTCCTAAATATCTTCCTTCTCGAGCTCTTTGCTCATCCGCCTCCAACTCCCTCAGGGTCAGCCGCTTCTCCAAGCAACGAGTTGGGTGTAGATCTCTCTCCGCAGCTGGGGCCTCCCTCTGGAACAGCCTTCCTGTCTCCCTGAAACTTGAGGAGAACCATCTCCGGTTCCAGAAGCACCTCAAAACCTTCCTCTTTGCCTCCGCTTTCTCTCCCCCTCTCCCCTGCTAAAATTACTGAAACTGCACTGAATCTGCAACCGGGCCACTCACCAATCTCGGTCCTTGGCCCAGCCACTCTCCCCTGCACTGCCTCCCTGGCAACCCCTACACCTCGGGACTGTCTCTGTATCCCTACAGCCCCCTCTTCTCAGCACTTGTCTGCACTTCCCTTGCACTTGCCACCAGCTGGCCCTTAGTATGTATCTTGTTATTCTACTAACCCTGTACTGCACTTTCCCCCTCCCTTCCCCCTTGCACTTTTCCCTTCCCCTCTACCCTTGCACTTGCACGATCTGAATGAGATCTGGCCTAGTAGGATCGGTGCCTGTCTCCCCTTTGTTTCCCCCCTGCCTCGTCGCGCCTTGAAACACTTGTGTATAGGCGTGTTACAAATCCCATATCATATCATATCATAACCTACAGGCAAATGGCTCCGTTGAGAGGGCGAAAATAAGTGGGGACAAGGGGCATCCCTGACGGGTACCTCAAGTGATGTAGATCCTGTCCAATCAAGCCCCATTAATTCTCAGTTGGGTAGAGGGACTTTGGTAATTAGACATCACCCAGGTGGTAAAGTTATGGCCAAACCCAAAGTGGGAGAGAGTTGCCTCAACAAAACCCCAATCTAGCAGATCAAACGCCTTATGGGCATCTAAAGACAACACTACCAGTTCTTCCCCACTCCGGTTGCTGACTCTATCAGGTTTATCGTACGCCTGATGTTATCATGGGCGCTTCTACCGGGGATGAAACCCGTTTGATCCAGGTCTATTCGTTTCGGGAGAATTCCGCTCAATCCAGTAGCGGAAATTTTGGAAAGGAGCTTCCCATCAATATTCATTATGGTGATTGGTCTGTAGGACGAGCATAGTTCAGGCTCTTTTCCCGGTTTGGGGAACAAGATGGTTAAAGATTCAGCCATAGAGTCGTTGACAGTCCCGGTGTTGAGAAATGCGTTACATAAGGCTGAGAGTTGCGGGACCAGGATGTGTCTAAAAGTCTTGTAAAGTTTTGCTGTGAGACGATCAGGGCCTGGGGCCGAAATATTTCGCGATTTAATTGCTTTGTTAACTTTCTCCATTGAAATTGGGCTTTCTAGGCGAGCAAAAAGGTCCAGGCTGGGCCACAGGGGCAGAGATAGTCCATTTGGTCACATGGCTTACTAGGGGCTCCCACCATGATTCGTCTATAATATTTGACCATCAATTCCCTTTTCTCGTGCTCCCCAAAACAGGTGACACCGTCCTCCCCCGTAAGCTGCGAGATGTTGTTCCCGCGATGAACCCTTTTTTAATTTACATGCTAATACCCTGTTTTCTTTGTTCCCATTGATACAGTTAAACTGCTTTGTGTACGCCAATGCTTTTGCTGATTTGTCAGCCCAGTACATTTCAAGGGCTATGCTTGCTTTTTTAAGGTCTCCACCTTCCTGGTTTGTCTTGTTGTGTACTTTCCTTCTAGGTCCTCTATCTCTGCTTTGAGTTTGGAACTTCGGAGCTGGGATAGACGCCTCTGTTCAGCTGCTGCGCTAATTAAAAACCCTCTTACCACTGACTTCATGGCATCCCATATTATGGCCACTGGGGATTCCTTAGTGGTATTTTCATTGAAGTAGTGAACCAAGGTCTCGCCTATCTCTCTTTTAATGACAGCATCCAGGAGGATGCAGTCCTGTAACTTCCACGCTCTCTAGTAAGGAGCGGGACTACCCTGTATACGTAGATCAGCTGTTACCGGGTCATGATCCGAGATAAACCGCATTTGAATTTGCACCCTTTCTAGGCAAGGAAAGAGAACTCCCGGCATTAGGATCAGATCTATTCTAGAAAATCCTCTATGAGCATTGGAATAAAAAGTAAAATCATTGGCCCCCTTATTTGCTAGCGGCCAAATGGCGATTGTCTCTGTCTCCCTAAGGACTTTGGCTAGACCCAGTTCCCTGGATAAGTCAGCCCTAGTAGGAGGAAGAGTTTTATCCACCTGGGGGGTAGGGACGATGTTAAAATCACCCCCAATAAGTAGAAAGCACCATGTGAAAGTTGAAATTATTGGGAGAAGTACGCTCAGGAATTTTTCCTGCTCATTGTTTGGGGCATATATGGCTATTATAGTAATTGGCTGCTCCACAAGTAGGCCCTTAAGAATTAGGTATCTACCATCAGGATCCCTTTTTATAGTGATTTGGGTTAAGGGCACAGTATCATTTTGTAGGATGGCCACCTTCCCCCCCTCATCCCACCTGACGTGGAAAAATACGATTTCTTAAACCTTTTGAGATTGACTTGTTGCTCATCCGCTTGAAGTAGGTGGGTCTCCTGCAGGCAAACAATGTCTGCACTGAGCTGGGTCAATCTACGTTCTACAGATCTCCTCTTCCCCGGGTAGTTGAGACCTTGCACATTGAATGTTAGCATCTTTATTTCCCATTCAGTGCTGGATTCCATTTTTCCCCCTGTTGTGAGCGCTAATTTTAAGGATACCACAGTTTCCATCCCCTGTGACCACAACCTGTTCGACCCTCTCACGTGCCATTGATTGAAGAATGATTAACAATGCCAAGTTGCCAGTAACGCTTAACGCAATGTTGAGCATTGTTGCCCCCGTTAACCACATTCCCTCCCTACCACCCTTTGCCCCTCCCCCTTCCCACAAAAGACGGTTGGGAACAAGCCTCCACCAACGGGGTATAATTTGCTTTTCCTTAATACCCCCCTCCATTCAAACGCCACTCTAGAATTCAAGTTTCCCAGCCCTGAGGCCGGGGCGGGGGTTCCCCTCAGTCCAGATTCCTGTCGCTTTTCCAAGGTGGCCCACAGATGCGGTGCCTCCTATTAACCTTTCTCTGAGTGCTCGTGGATGGCTTTGTGCTGGGTCTTGGGAGGCTGTTTCCTTGTCTGAGCCCTCGCTGCACGTACCCGTCCCCAGAAATGTCTCTGCTTCTTTCGGTGTGTGGATCTGGCATTGTTTACCTTCCCAGGAGGAGATTAGGGCAGTTGGGAAGCCCCAATGATACAGGATTTTCTTATCCCACCGCCATTTCGCAAGATGTTTCAGCTCCTTCCGCTTAATGAGAGTGGCATTTGCAAGATCTTGGAAAAGAAGAATAGTCGCCCCCCTGAATTGGATGGGACTAATATTTTTGGCTTCCCTCATTATATCCTCTTTCATCTTGAAAAAGTGGATTCTTGCAGGGATATCTGGGGCCGTGGAGAAAGACTGCAGGGTTCTAGTGCGATGGACTGTGTCTATTTCAAGGGGGTACTCATCGGGAAATGTGATAATGAACTTGAACAGGTCACTGACACAGCTTTCCAGATCTGCATCCGATACCGAGGCTGGGATACCCCTCAGGCGTATGTTATTATGCCTTGAGCGATTCTCGGCGACCTCACACTTTGCCTCCAGCGCCTTATACTTAGCTTCGAGGGCTGCGATTCTGTCCCTGGTTTCCAGTTACCCTTTTTTCCCTTCTCGGGAGGCAGCTGCGACAGGAGTGCCGAGATGTCCAGTTTCTTTTGCGGATTTTCCTCCTTTCACCATCTTTCGCCCACTTCAGTAGGAGGCCGGGGGAGGTCTGGGGGTCCCGCCTTGTGCTCAATACCCAAAAATAGGGAACTGGTCTCAGAGCGGATTGGGCCGGAATACCGGTTTGCACCCTGCAGCAGGTTGAGACCTGGAGGGTCGTCTAGCCTCTGAACTCAGCGGTTGGGCCACGTGTGGTTTGCAAGTGGTGTGCGGCCCAGGCACTGGCCCAGCAGTTCACAGAATATACCAGATTTAAGACCCTAATGGCGGGGCATTCCCCCGGACCCGGACACCCTCAGGTTCACTCCTCGCGCCTGCGTTAGGGGTTTACAATGTGGGCCAGTTGCTGTTTTTCCAGTCAATGACCTGCCTTCAGACACCCATGGTTTTGCTGCACCAGGGGACTGGCAACTCTCCCAGAGTCATGACCCGGGTGAGTCAGAGACAAGCTGCCAATACCTCCCGCAGCCTTGGAGCAGATCAAATGATTTGGCTTACTGATGAAGGAGCTGAACTTCCAAAGTAGCTGACTGCAGACCCCACCTTACTCCTCGGGTGCTCCTGTGGTAGAAGATATGGGCCTCAGGGCCCCGTGACCAGATGGTAATATTGTCAGGGCTTGGATGATCGGTAAGGAGGGACTGGGCGGGAGACCGGGGATGAACACCTAATTTCAATAGATCCGGGCTCATGCGTGGCCCTCCGGCAGCACCCGCTGAGGAGGACCATGTTTCCACCCCTGGCCAGCCCTGCCTCTACTCCCAGGCGAGGGGGGAGTGCTGAGGCCTCAGAACAACACTCTGTTTCCTGCACCGCTAACCTTGAACGGTCCGACTTCTCCTCCAGTGCTCCGGTCCTTCACTATGTTGTTAAGTGGAGCGCTCGTCACCAGTAGGACGTCCGCCAAACCGCGCTCGGTTCCTTTGCCGTGCAAATCCAAACCGCTTCCTCAGATCCAGCTGCACTTCGTCACTGCCATTCTCCTTGCCCCCCAGCTGGAGGCTCCTCACAGTACCCCGATACTCCAATGCTCACTGTGGCTTCGGCCAGGGACTCCTATAGGCGCCAAGCATACGCCGCTCCGGCTCTCCCGTACTAGCACCAGCGGCCACTGCAATCTTGTCCGACGCCACGTAGTAAGGCGAGCACATCTCCCACTCATAGCTGTCGACCAGAACAGTGGAAGGCTGCGATGGTTCTTCTGCGTTTATACCTTCGCTGAGTGTGCTGTCTAGGCTGCTGCTGTGCTGCTAGAGTACGGAGTGGGCATTTCACTCCCCGTAATCCACAGGGTTTGGCTCTCTCCACTGGCTCTCCCCCCCTCGTTAGAACTCCAGGACAGAGCTACCGCCACTTTGCTGCCCTCGCGGTCCGCATACAAAAAGTGCTTCACCAGGGCAGAGGGAGGCTGTATTACCCATGCGCATTCATTAGGCGGCTCTCCGTCCCTTCCTGGCTCAGAAATGTCATTTTCCGCTCTGCTAAATACCGCAACACTGGCTATATAACCACCGGTGGTCAGGTCGAAGCAGGAGCTTCTAGAGAACCATGCTATCAGCTTCGGCGCCAAGCCACGCCCCCCATGAAAGCACTATTGTATGTGTATATGAGGATGTGTGTTGAATGAATGAATGAACTGTCTAGTGTAGAAATGAGTAATGTCATCTACATTGATTTTCAAATGTGATTTTCCTGCAACCTAATTGTTGTTTTTAATGATGATTTATACATGATTAATTGTCATTCATACATTTTGTATCAAGCTAAATAAATATTTTTGTTTCAGATGTATTAAATTCAGTCCTCTGGATATTTTTTCAGTGTACATAACATTCAATATAACAATTATTAATTATAAAATATTATGATATGGAAAAACAAACATGTGTCCAATATGTTATTATACAATTGGTTATTTCAAGTGCATCCACAATAGCCCAACATGGGGTCCACATATGTAGCCACTATTATGAGCTTCTTCAGCGACTTTATGCATAATATGCATAATCGTTCTAATCAAGCGATCTAAAATTTGCTGCCATAGGTACAATCATGCAATATCCAAACAAAAGGTATTTTTAATAGGAGATAAAATAGATTTAAAAAGGACAGAATAACAAAATATTTGAAATGTTTTAGTCATTTAACTCTTTGCTTTACCATACAAATTGTACTTCATGCCACTCTTTCTAAAGTAAATTATACTTCTCAATTAAATTCCTCAAAATGATTGTATGTATGTTGTATCTAGTTTCCGTGAGTTATAGCAAAATATGGAAATGTTTATACCTAAAATATTAGAAATTAAGCAAGGATGTGTAAGCCCCTCTACTGAGAACTAACATGGGTCAAAAACCCTGCTCTATGGAATTTCTTCTACTCAGGAGGGTCTACAACCACGTTTTGCATATCAGCCTTGGAACACCCACAAGGGCAGTCCAGCACCTAAATGCTAGGCTAATTTCCTTTGAACAAGAGTAACATCAACAACCGCGACACATATTTCAGCCTTGTTGTGCCTCCTCAGTGGGGTGAAGCTGAGCCTATCTAAGGCACAGTAAGCAAAAGGACCACGTCTGAATTACCCTGGGTGACTTAGGGTGAAACCCCAAGTTTTACAAATTTCACAAGAATGTGACGGCCCCTCTACGGGGAAAAAACATAGGTTTTCATCCTAAATAATCAAGGGTAATCCAGACCCCTTGATCACTGTGCCTCCTCCTGAGTGGAAGACATTCCATAGAAGAACAAGTTACTTTCTTACCTGGTAACGTTCTTTCTATGGGATGGTCCGACGACGTATTCCATATCTATGACAGGTAATGTCCACAGCTGTGCTGCTTCGGAAAATTTTTGGCGTCTGCGTCCTGCATCGATGACGTCGATGCGCCGTCCCCGAGGACCTCCTCCAACGGCCGACATCACCTGATGTGATAAGTAGGACGCACGACGCCCATAGCCTCAGTTATAGTTTTTTCCCAGAACGTGTGCCACCAGTCTTCTGCCAGTCAGACACACAAGGCCTTGCGGAACGCAAGCTGCAATCGCAAAAGAAATTCTGCAGCGGGGAAGGTAGGGAGGGAGCGATATGGAATGTGTCATCGGACCATCCCATCGAAAGAACGTTACCAGGTAAGAAAGTAACTTGTTCTTCGAGGGGATTGGGTCCTCCGACGTATTCCATATCTATG
Organism: Ambystoma mexicanum; assembly: GCF_040938575.1. NCBI lineage: Eukaryota > Metazoa > Chordata > Amphibia > Caudata > Ambystomatidae > Ambystoma > Ambystoma mexicanum. The sequence continues at coordinate 215,312,921 of NC_090938.1, forward strand.
ACAGACTCCCAAAGCAGTACCAAGCAAGGAGGTGGGAAAGAATTTACAACACAAATTTAGCATGCCCAATCAAATTGCGGAATAGAGGACTGCCTTGCCAAAGGCCAGATCCTGCCCTCTGTTGGAATCGAGGGAGAAGTGACATACAAAAGTATGTACTGAAGCCCAGGTGGCTGCATCACAGATGTGACGAATAGGAATGCCCCTCTGCACGGCAGTCGCCGCAGCCACTCCCCTGGTAGAATGGGCCCGCAAGCCAGCCGGAGGGTACTTACCCGCCAAGCGGTAACACTCGGAGATAGCTAAAATAATCCAACGAGACAAAGTCTGTTTCGTCACAGCTTGTCCCAAACGCTTTCCAGCGTAACCAATGAAAAGTTGATTGTCCACTCTGACCCGGGAAATGCTCGAAATATAAAAGCTCAACGCTCTCCTAGGATCAAGCCTATGGAGCCTCTCCTCTTCCTTACCAGGATGTGGAGGAGGAAAGAACGCCGGAAGCACAACCTTCTGGCTCAAATGAAATTCCGAAACCACCTTCGGAAGAAAAGAAGGACAAACTCTAAGGACAACCCTGTCCTTATGAAACACAGTGAAGGGTGGCTTAACTGAAAGTGCCAGTAACTCGCTCACTCTGCGAGCGGAAGTAACCGCAACTAAAAACACAGTTTTAAGAGTTAGCAGTCTCAAAGGGCAAGAATGTCAAGGCTCAAACGGAGCACCCATAAGAAATTTAAGAACAAGGTTCAAATCCCAACCGGGCACCAGAAAAGGTGACGGAGGGAACACATTAGTAAGCCCAAAAACTGTGAAATTAAAGGAATCTTAAAATAGGAACATTCTTCAGACGAGCGCTTAAAGATGGACAGCGCCGCCAGGTAACCTTTAATGGTCCCCACTTGCAAGCCCCTGTGGGCCAAAGAAAGCAAAAAAGACAGAACCATGGGAATGTCACATTCAAAAGGATCCACATTCTTAACTCTGCACCAGTCGCAGAACTTTCTCCAACGGCAACGGTACAGAGACTTTGTTGCCGGCCGCCTGGCCGAGAGCAACACCTCGGTCACGTCTTCAGGGAGGTCCCAATCCTTATACCTCAACCTTTCAGAAGCCAAGCGTGAAGGTTGAGGGATCTGACCTGTGGATGGAGAACCTGACCCCCCTCCCATGAGAGCAGATTGTTTCGGTAGGGAAGACGATGTGGAGAGCAGATGGAAAAGTCGAGAAGGTCCGGGTACCACGTCCTCCGGGCCCACGCCGGAGCAATGGGGATCATCTGAGAACCGAACCTCTGTAACCCCCGCAGTACTTGCGGGATGACGGGGACTGGAGGAAACGCGTACAGCAGTGGGAATGACCACTCCACCACAAACGCGTCTCCTAAGGCTCCTTTTGGAGGAAATTCCCGCAAGCAAAACCTTTCGCACTTCCGGTTGACACTGGAGGCGAAGAGATCCACTTGAGGGATCCCCCAAAGGGTGAAGATCTCCAAGAGAATCTCCTGAGCCAGCTCCCACTCGTGAGAGATCGTGCTCTGCCTGCTCAGAGCGTCCTCCGTCTCGTTGTCGTCTCCGGCCAGATGAACAGCCGAGATTGAAACTTCTTGCTGGATGGCCCAGAACTCGAGCTGCATTGCCTCTCTGCACAGAGGAAGTGACCTTGCCCCCTCCCTTTTTGTTGAGGTAGTGCATGGCCACCGTGTTGTCTGTTAGAATCAGGACACTCTTTCTTCGCACAGTCGGCAGAAAAGCCTTCAGGGCTAGCCTGACGGCCCTCAGCTCCAACAGATTGATATGGAGTCTGGACTCCGACGGAGACCAACGACCGCTGACTGTCAACTCGTTGGCATGAGCTCCCCATCCCGTGAGGGATGCGTCCGTCACGATCGTCACCTCCGGCCAGGGCAGCTAAAATGGGGCCCCCTTCATCAGATTGCCTTTGACGGCCCACCACAGAAGGTCCTGGGCAACCGAGGGCAGCACCTGAACAGGGTCCGACAGCCTGCCGGAGGATTGAGACCAGTGGAGCTTGAGTGCCCACTGCAAAGATCTCATCCGCAGACGAGCTTCAGGATGCCATGAGGCCGAGCAGTCTCAAGAACTTGGACGCTGGGAAATTCTGGGCAAATTGAAGCTTGTGCACCATCTGCTGAATGTGAAGAGCCCTCACCTGGGGAGGAAAACACTGCCCCAGGGATGTGTCGAACACTGCTCCAATGTACTGGAGCCACTGCGTTGGTGTCAAATGGGGCTTCTTTAAATTGAGGGAGAAGCCCAGCTTGTGAAGAGAGTGGCAGGTGACGGACAGATGATCCAGGACTTGCTCGGGAGAGCTCCTCCTGATCAACCAATCGTCCAGGTAGGGGTAGACGTGAATCCCCCTTTCCTGAGATGCGCTGCCACCACCACCATGAGCTTGGTGAAAACCCTCGGGGCGGAGGTCAATCCGAACGACAGGACCCGAAACTGAAAGTGCGAGTCGCCAACCGCGAACCTCAGGTACTTCTTGTGCTTGGGATGGATCGGTACATGGAAGTAAGCATCCTTGAGGTCGAGAGACACCAACCAGTCCTGAAGTTGAAGGGCCTGGAGGACTTGAGGGAGAGTAACCATCTTGAACTTGTCCTTCCTGAGGAGTTTGTTCAAACCGCGCAAGTCCATGATGGGTCTCAATCCCCCGTCTTTTTATCGAAATCAAAAAATAAGGGGAATACCATCCCTTGATCCTCTCCGCTACAGGCACCAGTTCTATGGCGCCTTTCTCCAGCAGGCTTAAATTTCCTGCGCAAGGAGCGGATCCGGACTCTTCAAAGAGAGGTTCCCAGGTGGATTGTCGTGAGGCCTCTGCCGAAAAGGAAGACAGTAGCCGTGGGTTATGATCTCCAGAACCCACACATCTGAAGTAATGGCTTGCCACTCTACAAGATGCTGCGCCAGCCTTCCCCCAACCGGCGAACCATGGGACCTGGCCTCATGACTGAGTGGTAGCGGCTGCGGCATTGCCTGAGGGCAAAGAGGCAACTGCCCGAGCGGCCTTGGCACCTCGAGTACCCTTGTTTTCACCTCTTGCACTCTTATGGTGGCCTCTTTGACTGCTAGCTCCTCTTGCTTTACTGAAGGACGAGTAATAGCAAAAGGAACCTCCACTCCATTGCTGTCCCCTGCGACGAAAAGGCGGAGGTTGGCGAACTGCAGCGCCCAACGACTTCGCTGCAGCTTTGGTGGTCTGCACCCTCTCAAGGCTCTTGTCAGCCTTACTGCCAAAAAGGTGGGAGCCGGGACTGCACATCAGGAGCGAACCCAGACTTCCGCAACCATGCAAACCTGCGTATTACGGTGCTTGCCGCCATGGACTGGCTGACACAATCTGCCATGTCCAAACCCGACTGAACGGCCTCACACATGGCATCCTTGCCCTCCTGAACCATAGCAAGGAAACCATCCCGTTCGTCCCCTTCGGGAATACGTTCAGCCGCTAATGCAACATAGTTCCACAGAGTGTGTGTGAAACGAGACAAGGCACATATGGAGTTGGCCGCCTGAAGCGCCATACCCCCTGAAGAAAACACTTTCTTCGCCCAGCCGTCAAAACGTTTGTTGTCCCTATCCGGAGGGATGGTAGGATACGACGCCTGCTTTGCCGGGGCCGTAGCCGCCTGCACCACCAAACTCTCCGGAGTGGGGTGCCTGGACAAGTAGCAGGGGTCGCTACTGGTTGGACGGTATTTTCGCGACAAAGACTTGCCCACTGCCGGGAGACTCTCCGGAGCAGTCCAAGCCGCCGCCACCCTTCTCTGCAGAGCCATATGAAACGGAAAAACCGGGACAGTGGGGGTACCAAGATCAAGGATGTCCGTGAGATCATCCTGAACGAACTCCCCTGGGGGAGCTGACCAACCCAAGTACTCTGTTACCCGAGACATAAGGGGCCGATATGAAGAATTGGCATGAGTGCCTGGCTCCGGCCGACAAAACTCCACCTCCGGAGAGGTGTCCAGTCCACTGGCATCATGCAGTGACTGCCTCAGGTCATCAAACTGGCTATGGCCCGAGATAAGCTCATCTGGTACCGTAACCAGAACCAAGCCGTCATCAGAGCCTTCATCACCCTCTGAAATGTACTCCAGGCGGGGAGAGGAAGACAACTCGGGACCAAAGCAGTGCCTGACCTTAGCCAGAGCCTTTCTAGGGGCTAACCCCGTGCCACGGGGCCCCTCCGACACCACTGCCTCGAAAGTTGTTGAGGGCGCCGAACGAGTCGGCGCCGGCGTCGACAGAAACGGCATGGACGTCGAGCGAATCGGCGTCGACGTCAACTGCAGCGCCGCCAGCATCGGCGGCGTTGACACAGGCCTCGAAGCCGGAGCTCCGAGCATGTCTCTCGACGACCTAGGCGCCGACAGCGTCGATGACCCCCTTGGAGGCGGAGCCTCGAGAGAAATCGTCGACGACCTTGGTGCCACAGGCGTCGACATCTTCTTTGAAGACGGCACAGGCTCACGCGGTCTCGAGCGCGTCGAGGACTGGGACCTGGAAAGGGCATGGCGAGAATGGCTACCCTTATCCGAGCGGGACCTCTCCCGCGAGCCGTGCTGACCACCCGAGCCCGAAGGCATACGAGCGGTGTCTCTCGACCGGTGCCGACGACCCCACTCGGAGGCGCGGACGGACCGGTGCCCTGCGATTCAAGAATCGCTAGCCTATGCTTCTCCAAGGAAGCCCATTCCTCCGGTGTCGCTTGCATGGAAGGATAAGTGACCCGCTGACGGGCGGAGTCCTCGGAAGAGGACGGGGAAGGCGACCGATGCCGGCGCTTCCGGGAATGCCTCGAAGAGGCAGAGGAGTGGCGAGACCGACTCCTGGAAGGAGACACACTGGATTTCTGATGATGACGCAGAGAGTCGCCCCTCGAGTCATTGGTCGAAAGCCCCGCAGACCTCGACTTCCGGGGCTTAGACACCCGACCTACCGACAGCTTCTTCTTGCGTTCCCGCAAGGCCTTTGCTGTGAGCGAATGGCAGTCGACACAGTCGTCCGTATCGTGGGCCTCCCTAAGGCACCAGAGGCAGGCGTCGCGCGAGTCCGTGACTGACATCTTGGACCCACAGTCCCCGCATTTCTTGAAGCCCGGACGCGGGGTTGAAGACGAAGTAGACATCGCCACGAACAGGTCTTCACAAAAAACAGAACAGGTTCAATGAACCGAGAATTGAAAACAGCAAACTCCAAAGAGTCGAAGCGTACCGAGATTCACGATGCGAACACGTTCGCGGAAAAAACGGAACTGAGGCTATGGGCGTCGTGCGTCCAACTTATCACATCGGGTGACGTCGGAGGAGGACCTCGGGGACGGCGCATCGACATCATCGACGCAGGACGCAGACGCCAAAGATTTTCCGAAGCAGCACAGCTGTGGACATTACCTGTCATAGATATGGAATACGTCGGAGGACCCAATCCCCTCGAACTGGATATTTGAAACATGTTCATCCTCACTAGAGGTGCTCACACACTCTTGTGAAATACCTAAAATGTTAAGTTACCTCCTCATCCCTTATGAGAAGAACATACAACACTTCTTGAAGAAAGACATTTTTGGATAGAAACCCTTATTAGAATTATAGTTAACTTTAATTTTCAAATTCTTAGCAACACAATCACTTAAATTCTAATATATCCCTTGGGTCAGTTCTGTAGCTTGCTTAACCCTTCAAGATGTTGCTGATATAAACAAATATTTATTAAATCACTAGGCTGTTGACTAGTCTTTTCATTATTTGTTGAACTAGGTACTTGCCCTTGCACAAGCTTTATCATTATGACCTCTTCCCAGCAGCATATTTTGCGAGTAAAACTCCAGTTTATGCATCCAATAGTTCAATGACAATTTGATTTCTTTTGCATTATCTAATGCAAAAATCTAAAATTAATGACAGCCACTCAGTAATTGGTTCAAGCAACGGTTCATTGCCCGAAGGTTTATATTTTGTGAGACTTTCCTCTCACTCCAAGAACATGTGCATTCTTGCAGAATTTGTTTAACTTTTTGAACTAGTAATTGTGGCCATTGAAGCAGTCTCCCTATAATGTCCGCTCCGTACTTTTAGTCATATTTCATGTTAGGTACTTTTTCATGAGAATATATTATCATTAAATGAAACATTCAATTCGTATATTACGTTGAATTATTACCATAATTTGAATAATCATTAGCAGGAGCCAACTCCTACAAGGTGTGCAAAGTGAGAATAATGTAGAATGGTCAGGTATTATCCAACAAGTCAAAGTGTAGGAGGTTCAAAAAGCAACCAGGCCCAACACAAAAAAGGATGACCATGTATTCCTTGGTCTGATAGGCTACTAGACTAGAGTAAAGAAGATTCATTCTGAACTTTTCAACAAAAGCCGAACCTGAACAGACAAGCTTGTCAAGAGTCACCCTAACATCATCTGATGGCATCTACAAGCCCAAGAATCATTTGACAGCCTCAACAATACCATGTCTAAAAGGCATCTAAAGGGGATGCCTGACTTCAACAACAAATGTATCTTGCAGACAGATGCTTCATCCATAGTTATAGGGATGTATTATTGCAGGTCCAGGAGTTGAAAGACAAACCTATAATGTTTATAAGCAGGAAGCTCTTTCCCCATGAAAGCAACAATCCCATCGTTGAGCTAGAGTGACAAGTTATAAAATGGGCCATCTTTAGTTTGCAATACTATCTAACCGGGGGCAAAGATTCAAGCTGCAAGCAACTAGCCAGCCAAATAAAAGTAATTTGTTTCCTCCATGCTAAACATACACACAGCACACTGCTTCTTAAGAGTCAAATATCACTAGCCAATGGGTAGTGGCGAGTTCACATTTTGCACCCTGATCTAACAATACAATTCAATCGGACTGCACCACCTTATTCTGAATGGCAGGGAAAAGCACACTAACACTTGTATACTGAAATAGTTCTTGAATCCACAACCTTACATATTTAGGGTTGATCTTAATCCTTTAGGCTTGTTTGGCACAGGCTCTGGGGCCAATAAAGATGTTCTTTTAAAATCTATACATCTGCAGATGGCTAGTAACCCAGGGGCTTAGGAGGCCTGGAAAGAAAGGGTAGATATGTGTGATGACACAACCTTGTCAAGGTGGATAGAGGCCCTTCTCACCCTGGGGTTGGAGCCCACCAGGGTGGAAGCCAGACCCATTCCTACACCAAAGGGAGATGGTGGCATGTGGACCAACCCACCACAGCCTGCTACCAGATAACTCCAATCATCGAGCAGTAGAGATCCTGTAGAAAAGATGCGGCGGAGGAAGCTTCAGAGAGCATGCACAGCCGCCAGAGACACCACGCTCCACTCCATAAGATTGGAGTGCCTGGTAAGAACAGACGCACCAGCGCTAACATAGACAAAGCAACAGCGTCTTGCAGTGAAGCGGCTGCCATACCACAACCAAGAGTGTTACTCAATTTATGTGAATTTACCACAACCAAGTCCTCTAGCACAAATATGGACATTCTGTAACGAGCCGCCATTATGAGAGCACGCCTCCCATCGCAGACGAAAGGTGCAGAGCTTAACCCGTTTGTAACTAATGCCTGCTGTAATACCTCCTAGATAGGGAAGACAGGGTGAGAATGGTTAGGGTCAGAGGTCCAATGGTAGAAGGGAGAGGGACAGGAAACAGGAAGATGTGGGTTGTGTGGGGAAATGCATCACAAAGAAACGATGCAGCAAAGCGCCATTTTAAAAACAAACATATGAGCTGTGGCCTGTGCACAGCATCTCAAAAATACACATGCAAGAAAAATGTGCGATTATGTGTCTTGGACAGAACTTTGATCAGCAAATTAAATCCTATAATATTGTTCTGTTTTAAAGTGACTATTGCGACATGGACAATAACAATACTTTTAGACATGCTACATATCTGAATCTAGCACCAGCTGTTTTCTCAAGGAAATTAAACTGATGATGGTCAGTGGAACTAGTTCCCAGGAAGAAAGGAAGTCCAAGTGTCCATTTACCGCATGCACATATATATATGTGCTTGGATTTATAATCTTAAATCCACACTGAACTCAGCTTAGACGGAGGTGCCCTCTCATTTAATCTGATATTTCAATCAGAAAGGCCTTTCCTGAAGGAAAGAATCTGACACCCGGGAAGACTCAATTCTAACTTTCTCAAAGGTCAGTCAGACCCTGGGAGAATTCTAAAGGACTTGACAATGGTGACAGGCTTCTGGAGCATACATACTCCAGCTCTTACCCAACAGCATGGACACCAAACGTTTTGGTTATCAGGCTGAAAAACTAACGACTGCCATGTAATATTGTGTAGAGTGGAAGAGATAAAAAAAATGCATCAATGAAATTACATTGGATTCATATTTCTGTGGATACCTTTTTTAAACATTTTTATTTAATTCGTTTTTTTTACATACAGCATATAATGATTCCAATTCAGAAACCTCTGTTTGCCGTTAATTTTGAATTTTGTTAACCAAAATGTATTAGTGTTATAGTTCAACAAGGAAGAAGAGCGAAGAGAGAAGTACTGTATATACTCATAAAAAAACAGATAAAACAGCAATTCATTGTTCTAAAATAACCCCAATTCCTCTGCTCCTCAATTCCTAAATAATCTTGAAATTAAAAGATATAACATACTATTACACACCATAACAAACATCAGTGAATTATTCTAAAAGAAATTAATCATCAAATTGTGTTAACCCTATTTCATCACACCTTCAATTCATCCAACAGTCTTAACGTCATCTGGGAATAACTTTAAAAAAACGCAAGGCTGCCAATTGCCAGGCATTTGATTTTTGGGTAAAAATATATTGCCAAATTAAACCACACGACATAACTTTAAAATAAATTCTTGACTAAATGTTTAAAACAGAGACATCTTCTTAAAACTAGCGCATCATATTCTAATAGCAAACTGTAAATCGTTTTGATAGTTCCTTCTTCATTACAATGTCTACAAATCCTCAATGATTGTTCAATCACCTCCCTGCCACCCACGATTTCTTTTACAAGGGAAGAGATTAAAACACATAAGTAAACATTGTCTACCTCAGCAGTGATTTGGAAATGTTGGCAAATAATGTGGTAGAACACCATACGGTCTTACATCAAGTAATATCACAGAGTAAAGGCTGTTACCATGCACTGCCTCAATGGTGTTAATCCAAACCCTGTCCCACAATTTTTGTTTGTTCTCCCCTGCCTCCTAAGCAATGAGTCCAGACTTAAATAATAATTATCCATGTACTCATTACATTTTAAGACCCACCTATCCATCGGCTCACTATGCTTATTATTCATCAATTTTTTCAACAGCTACTAGATGGACCTTTCCTCTGCAGGTAGGATTTTACTCAAGAAATCCACATTTTCCCAGATTACCAATGCTTTAAAGGAATGGAGTCACAGTTCATATCTGATTATTACAGCCGACACACCCTCTAGGAGCATTCATACCTTTCTCCAAAATAGACCGTATAGCTTTATCCAGTCACCATCAAGATCAAATATTAGAGTCTCTGTATCATCTTTTAAAACAGGGACAAATTTTTGTTGTAATATTCAACCACTGGAACTAACGAAAAGTAGCCGTGCTTCTTATTAATATGTATTTTTTGGCTGCTAATGCCATAGTTTTCAATTTTTTATGTTCAAAAAGTTCAATTTCAAATTTGGATTCAAATAAATAAAAATCAAGATAAACAAAATTATCCATAGTTCCAAGTGAGTTTTTAGTCAAGAACCATTTAAAATGTCCATGCTTTCTTTTCCTACTTGCTCTGAAAGAAACACTCTTAGTTTTACATTACTTCAATAAATTAATAATTTGCAGGTGTGTACCTTTCCAGGTCTTCTGTCTGTTTTCGTTGTAGACCTATTGCTGTGTGGTTCATCAGGATCAAGTCATCTGCATATAGCAGGCAATTCTCAGATGTTCTGTTATTTTTAGGTGGAAAGCAGCGACTGTTATTGAAAGTAGTGACAATATCCGATATATTTTGATTTTGATATTGGATGATTTATTACACGCACCAGACAGAATAAACCGTATTCGGGGGCAGATGATAACTAGAAGATAGAAAATGTCATATACAAAGATTAAGTAAAAAAGACATCCTTGTTTCAGGCCCTGTTCACTTTTAATCTTGGAAGACAATCTGCCCTTCCTATTTAGCCTTACTTGAACACATGTATATGTCTGCAAGGCAATACGTATTGCCAGTAATGATGGGGGATACCCCCACAAATCCGGCTTGGCCCATAATTTATTTCTAGAAAGACTATCAAAGGCCATGGAGAAGTCAATAAATGCTGTGTGTAAAGGTTTCGACCTCTCGACAACCGCTTTTTAAAATTTGCCAAGAATGAATCCATTAATGGTGGTCTCCACTCCCCTGCAGAAGATATCCAGTCTCCTGCTAGTGTTTGCCTAATTTTGCAGGTCTGGCAGGATCAAGCAACTTCTGACCAGCGCACATTTTGTTGCGGTAAGCCCTGCATTTACAGCGTGCATTGCGCACGTTGTGTGAATTTATAACATCTTTGAAAAAAATTGTTTTGCCACTGCGGGCTGTCCGAGGATTGCAAGCTGTGGAATGACTTCTCCTGACTTCAACCCATTACCTAAGTTTTTTGTGTGCTTCTTATTAGCACTAACTGGCTGCTTTGATTATTTGGCTATTCCAAGATGGCTGGATTTCGTTCTTCTGTGTGTGCTGACTGGTCTGGCCTAACTCCCTCCCCTCCCATTGGTTGCATTGGTCGAGAAAGGCCAATGGGAGCAACCAGGAGGCGGGAGCCGGCCCAGACACACCAAGGCCCTGTCTACCCCTGTCCACTACGGTACGCTGCATCGCTTACCCCCGCTAAGGTGTGTGTGTCCCCTCTGCCCCCCGCTATGGTGTGTGTGTCCCCTCTGCCCCCCGCTAAGGTGTGTCCCCCCTCTGCTCCCCGCTAAGGTGTGTGTGTGCCATCTGCCCCTGCTAAGGTGTGCGTGTCCCCTCTGCCCCCCGCTACGGTATGTGTGTCCCCTCTGCCCCTGGTAAGGTGTGTGTGTGTCCTCTGCAACCCTGCTATGGTATGTGTGTCCCTTCCTGCCCCCGCTATGTTATGTGTGTCCCCTCCTGCTTCCTGCTATGGTATGTGTGTCCTCTCTGCCCCCGCTAAGGTGTGTGTGTCCCCTCTGCCCCCGATATTGTATGTGTGTCCCCTCTGCCCCCGCTAATGTGTGTGTCCCCTTTGCCACCCCGCTATGGTATGTGTGTCCCCTCCCCCCACTATGGTATGTGTGTCCCCTCTGCCCCCAGGTAAGGTGTATGTGTCCCTTCTGCCCCCCCGCTAAGGTGTGTGTGTCCCCTCTGCCACCCCGCTAAGGTGTGTGTGTCCCCTCCTGCCCCCCGCTATGGTATGTGTGTCCCCTCTGCCCCTGCTATGGTATGTGTGTCCCCTCTGCCCCCGCTATGGTGTGTGTGTCCCCTCTGCCCCCCGCCTAGGTGTTTGTGTCCCCTGTGCCCTCCCGCTAAGTTCTGTGTGTGTCCCCTCTGCCCCCTGCTATGGTATGTGTGTCCCCTCTGCCCCCGCTAAGGTGTGTGTGTGTCCCCTCTGCCTCACCCCCATACCTCCCTCGACTATTTTTGTGCCACCTTCCTCCCATCCACCCTTCTCTATCTTCCCTCCATTCCTACTTTTTTCCTTCCTCCCCACCCCTTCCCTCCTTCTGCTAAATTCCGGCACTACCTCAATTGCCGTCAGGCATAGTAATCATAGCCGCCCTTCTTTCACAGCCACCCTGCCCTCCCTGCTTCCCCCCAACCCCTCCTTTTTTTAATGTCCATTAGCACTTACGCTTATCACTTATCCTGTGACCTCTGATAGCAGCTGGTCTGTCTCCCCCTTCTCTCCTTTTCTTCTCCTCCCACTCCCCCCAGTACTATTCTAATTTGTCTTGACCTATTATTATACTTGCTCGTTTTGTTGCTCTCCTTTTCCCTCACTCCACACACCCCCTCCTCTTGTATACTCATGCACTACATCAATTGTCGTCAGGCATAGTAATGTTTCTGCTGGTTTTGTCTCATTTTTTCCTTCCCCTCTTCGTCTTAATTGTTCTTTGCACTTGCACTATCGGAAATGTCGCCAGGCTGATTATGATAGTTATTTTTTACATTCTGAATTGTTTCAAGGACTTGTAAGAATGTAACTATGTTTTTCCCACGCTCCCTCCCTCCTTGAAGCACTTTGAAACACATTGTGTATAGGCGCTATATAAATAAACAATCAATTAAATTCAAAATCAAGCCTGCAACATCTTCCATATCACCTGGTTCCCTTATGAATTTACATCAAGCACATTATAACATATATACATTCTGATTTTTGGAATTTCATATTCCACCTTACGCGTAAAGGAAAATTGTCACTGAAGTCTGTTGGTTCAATCCTGCTGTCGAGGTAAAGCTCTTCCGAAACAAAACAATAATCTAGTACATTGTCCTGGGTACCTCTTACCCATGTATGGTGCGCATTTACTTCCTCCTGGACGTTACCGTTTAATATACACATTCCTCATGCTTTCATCAGTGTCGACCAGTCATTCTCTCTTGTACCTGGGTCTTTTTCCGCAACTGAAATTATTTTACCCTTTGGCCAATTGGTGAATGGTGCATTCATGTCCCCGCATATAATGGTTGAGTATAGATTCCCTTTTAGTTGGCAAGTAAATAAAATCTCAGTCGATTAAAAAAACTCCCCTTGGGAGATTGGCAGCGTACTACAGGACAAATTTATTAGTAATATTGCCCCCCGAAGGGTAGATAGACTTGCCCCACTTTTACTCTATTGCCTGAAGAAAGGCATTATTCTGGGCAAATACAGTTGCAGTCAGGGCCGGATTAATCCTTGTGGAGGCCCCTAGGCAGTCGAAATGTCAGCCCCCACCCCTCTCAAATGATCTCCTAATACGTTTTTAATTTTCTGCACCGCTCTATTTTGATCCTTTGTCTCTGGAGTGAAGCCCATAGGCTGGTGCCTACTTGGCCTAATGGGAAATCTGGCACTGGTTGCAGTGGCATTTAGAGAGTCATTAATACCCGACCAGGGATCCTGATGCAGAGCATCCTGCTTCACCCATGTATGCCGGGGACAAGAACAGGGTATAACCGTCCACCGACGGGGCAGGAAGAAGCCATGTTTCCTGGAGGCAGAATATGGCAACATTCAGTAAATTCACACTCCCTTCCCCAACTTTCCTGCTCGTCTAATCGCCAACCATCTACCAATGTAGTAGTCACTCTCTGCACATGTTCTCCTCTAAAGCATTGCATTTTGAGAGGTATGGCAGTATCACGAAATGGTTCTGGGGCAGTAACACCCTATCTAGCGAACTTTCCAACGATTTGGTGTGAATTTACATATATCAAAACCCCAAGATCTAATACAGTCCGCCAGGGCAAAGACCTGGTGCATGACTAAGCTTGAATTGAAATGTAAAACAGTTTTTCAAGAGAGCAATAATTCCAAAACTCGATGTAGTCAATATCTCGAGATATCAACTGGGAAAGTGAAGGGGCTCTATTTAGCAAGCGCAGAACATTTGCTCTACTCAGAATCGCTGGGTCTCGGTCCAGAGGGTAATGTCTCTAAAATGATTCTGTTACACTGATGTCCTAGTGTATTTATCCCATTTACACCCCCACTGGATTGGCCCCACGTCCTGTACCTACACCACGTCTTCTTCTTTCCTCCAACGTCATCAATGGCCTTTAGATAGGTATTGTCTCCAAAATATGTGGCATGATTCCTCTTTCCTTCATTTGTTACGGGGACATTAGCACATATTCCTTTTTCTTTCACACCGGACCTATGAGTACTACCAGCCTTATTTTGATCCGCCCCCACTATTACCTCTGTAGCTAAACCTACTCCCTTCATTATGTACCCTTCTATTGGGTGCCAAACACCATTGTTCAAACCGCGCAAGTCCATGATGGGTCTCAATCCTCCGTCTTTCTTCAAAATCAAAAAATAAGGGGAATACCATCCCTTGTTCCTCTCCGCTACAGGCACCAGTTCTATGGCGCCTTTCTCCAGCAGGGCTTAAATTTCCTGCGCAAGGAGCGGATCCGGACTCTTCAAAGAGAGGTTCCCAGGTGGAATGTCGTGAGGCCTCTGCCAAAAAGGAAGACAGTAGCCGTGGGTTATGATCTCCAGAACCCAAACATCTGAAGTAATGGCTTGCCACTCTACAAGATGCTGTGCCAGCCTTCCCCCAACCGGAGAACCATGGGACCTGGCCTCATGACTGAGTGGTAGCGTCTGCGGCATTGCCTGAGGGCAAAGAGGCAACTGCCCGAGCGGCCTTGGCACCTCGAATACCCTTGTTTCCACCTCTGGCACTCTTACGGTGGCCTCTTTGACTGCTAGCTCCTCTCACTTTACTGAAGGACGAGTAATAGCGAAAGGGACCTCCCCTCCATTGCTGTCCCCTAGGACGAAAAGGCGGAGGTTGGCGAACTGCAGCGCCCAACGACTTCGCTGCAGCTTTGGAGGTCTGCAACCTCTCAAGGCTCTCGTCAGCCTTGCTGCCAAAAAGGTGTTCACCGTCAAAGGGCATGTTGAGGAGCCGGGACTGCACATCAGGAGCGAACCCAGACTTCCGCAACCACGCAAACCTGCGTATTACAGTGCTCGCCGCCATGGACCGGCTGACACAATCTGCCATGTCCAAACCCGACTGAACAGCCTCACACATGGCATCCTTGCCATCCTGAACCATAGCAAGGAAACCATCCCGTTCGTCCCCTTCGGGAATACGTTCAGCCGCTAATGCAACACAGTTCCACAGAGTGTGTGTGAAACTAGACAAGGCACATATGGAGTTGGCCGCCTGAAGCGCCATACCCCCTGAAGAAAACACTTTCTTCACCCAGCCGTCAAAACGTTTGTCGTCCCTATCCGGAGGGATGGTAGGTTACGACGCCTGCTTTGCCGAGGCCGTAGCCGCCTGCACCACCAAACTCTCCGGAGTGGGATGTCTGCGCAAGTAGCAGGGGTTGCTACTGGCTGGACGGTATTTTTGCAACAAAGACTTGCCCACTGCCGGGAGACTCTCCGGAGCAGTCCAAGCCGCCGCCACCCTTCTCTGCAGAGCCATATGAAACGGCAAAACCGGGTCAGTGGGGTGACCAAGATCAAGGATGTCCGTGAGATCATCCTGAACGAACTCCCCTGGGGGAGCTGACCAACCCAAGTACTCGGTGACCCGAGACATAATGCGCCGATATGAAGAATCGGCATGAGTGCCAGGCTCCGGCCTACAAAACTCCGACTCCGGAGAGGTGTCCAGGCCACTGGCATCATGCAGTGACTGCCTCAGGTCATCAAACGGGCTATGGCCTGAGATAAGCTCATCTGGTACCGTAACCGGAACCAAGCCGTCATTAGAGCCTTCATCACCCTCTGAAATGTACTCCAGGCAGGGAGAGGAAGACAACTGGGGACCAAAGCAGTGCCTGACCTTAGCCAGAGCCTTTCTAGGGGCTAACCCCGTGCCACGGGGCCCCTCCGATACCACTGCCTCGAAAGGCGTCGAGGGTGCCGAACGAGTCGGCGCCGGCGTCGACAGAAACGGCGTCGACGTCGAGCGAATCGGTGTCGACGTCAACTGCAGCGCCGCCAGCATCGGCGGCGTCGACACAGGCATCGAAGCCAGAGCTCCGAGCATGTCTCTCGACGACCTAGGCGGCGACAGTGTCGACGACCCCCTCGGAGGCGGAGCCTCGAGAGAAATTGTCGACGGCCTCGGCGCCACAGGCGTCGACATCTTCTTTGAAGACGGCACAGGCTCACGCGGTCTCGAGCACGTCGAGGAACGGGACCTGGAACGGGCATGGCGAGAACGGCTACCCTTGTCCGAGCGAGACCTCTCCCGCGAGCCGTGCCGACCACCCGAGCCCGAAGGCGTACGAGCAGTGTCTCTCGACTGGTGCCGACCGACTCCACTCGGAGGCGCGGACAGACCGGTGCCCTGCGATTCAAGAATCGCTAGCATCTGCTTCCCGGAGGAAGCCCATTCCTCCGGTGTCGCTTGCATGAAGGGATAAGCGACCCGCTGACGGGCGGAGTCCTCGGAAGAGGACGGGGAAGGCGACCGATGCCGGCGCTTCCGGGAATGCTTCGAAGAGGCGGAGGAGTGGCGAGACTGACTCCTGGAAGGAGACCCACTGGATTTCTGACGATGACGCGGAGAGTTGCCCCTCGAGTCATTGGTCGAAAGCCCCGCAGACCTCGACTTCCGGGGCTTAGACACCCGACCTACCGACAGCTTCTTCTTGCGTTCCCGCAAGGGCTTTGCCGTGAGCGACTGGCAGTCGACACAGTCGTCCGTATCGTGGGCCTCCCCAAGGCACCAGAGGCAGGCGTCGTGCGAGTCCGTGACCGACATCTTGGACCCACAGTCCCCGCATTTCTTGAAGCCCGGACACGGGGTTGAAGACGAAGTAGACATCGCAACGAACAGGTCTTCACAAAAAGCCAAAGAGGTTCAATGAACCGAGAATTGAAAACAGCAAACTCCAAAGAGTCGAGGCGTACCGAGATTCACGAAGCGAACACGTTCGCGGAAAAAAACGGAACTGAGGCTATGGGCGTCGTGCGTCCTACTTATCACATCGGGTGACGTCGGCCGTCGGAGGAGGGCGGCCTTGGGGAGGGCATATCGTCGTCATCGACGCAGGATGCAGACGCCAAAGATTTTCCGAAGCAGAACAGCTGTGGACATTACCTGTCATAGATATGGAATACGTCGGAGGACCCAATCCCCTCGAACTGGATATTTGAAACATGTTCGTCCTCACTAGAGGTGCTCACACACTCTTGTGAAAAACCTAAAATGTTAGGGTACCTCCTCATCCCTTATGAGAAGAACATACAACACTTCTTGAAGAAAGACATTTTTGGATAGAAACCCTTATTAGAATTATAGTTAACTTTAATTTTCAAATTCTTAGCAACACAATCATTTATATTCTAATATATCCCTTGGGTCAGTTCTGCAGCTTGCTTAACCCTTCAAGATGTTGCTGATATAAACAAATACTTATTAAATCACTAGGCTGTTGACTAGTCTTTTCATTATTTGTTGAACTAGGTACTTGCCCTTGCACAAGCTTTATCATTATGACCTCTTCCCAGCAGCTTATTTTTATGCATCCAATAGTTCAATGACAGTTTGATTTCTTTTGCATTACCTAATGCAAAAATATAAAATTAATGACAGCCAGTCAGTAATTGGTTCAAGCAACGGTTTATTGCCCGATGGTTTATATTTTGTGAGACTTTCCTCTCACTCCAAGAACATGTGCATTCTAGCAGAATTTGTTTAACTTTTTGAACTAGTAATTGTGGCCATTGAAGCAGTCTCCCAATAATGTCTGCTCCGTACTTTTAGTCATATTTTATGTTAGGTACTTTTTCATGAGAATAAATTAATCATTAAATGAAACATTCAATTAGTATTTTACGTTGAATTATTACCATAATTTGAATAATCATTAGCAGGAGCCAACTCCTACAAGGTGTGCAAAGTGAAAATAATGTAGAATGGTCAGGTATTATCCAACAAGTCAAGGTGTAGGTGGTTCAAAAAGCAACCAGGCCCAACACAAAAAAGGATGACCATGTATTCCTTGGTCTGATAGGCGAGTAGAGTAGAGTAGAGAAGATTCATTCTGAACTTTTCAGCAAAAGCCGAACCTGAAAAGACAAGCTTGTCAAGAGTCACCCTAACATCATCTGATGGCATCTACAAGCCCAAGAATCATTTGACAGCCTCAACAATACCATGTCTAAAAGGCCTCTAAAGGTGATGCCTGACTTCAACAACAAATGTATCTTGCAGACAGATGCTTCATCCCTAGTTATAGGGATGTATTATTGCAGGTCCAGGAGTTGAAATACAAACCTATAATGTTTGTAAGCAGGAAGCTTTTTCTCCATGAAAGCAACAATCCCATCGTTGAGCTAGAGTGACAAGCTATAAAATGGGCCATCTTTAGTTTGCAATACTATCTAACCGGGGGCAGAGATTCAAGCTGCAAGCAACTAGCCAGCCAAATAAAAGTAATTTGCCTCCTCCGTGCTAAACATACACACAGCACACTGCTTCTTAAGAGTCAAATATCACTAGCCAATGGGTAGTGGCGAGTTCACATTTTGCACCCTGATCTAACAATACAATTCAATTGGACTGCACCACCTTATTCTGAATGGCGGGAAAAAGCACACTAACACTTGTATACGGAAATAGTTCTTGAATCCACAACCTTACATATTTAGGGTTGACCTTACTCCTTTCGGCTTGTTTGGCACAAGCTTTGGGGCCAATACAGATGTTCTTTTAAAATCTATACATCCTCAGATGGCTAGTAACCCAGGGGCTTAGGAGAACTGGAAAGAAAAGGTAGATATGTGTGACGACACAACCTTGTCAAGGTGGATAGAGGCCCTTCTCACCCTGGGGTTGGAGGCCTACCAGGGTGGAAGCCAGACCCATTCCTACAACAAAGGGAGATGGTGGCATGTGGACCAACCCACCAGAGACTGCTACCAGATAACTCCAATCATCGAGCAGCAGAGATCATGTAGAAAAGATGAGACGGAGGAAGCATCGGAGAGCCTGCACAGCCGCCAGAGACACCACGCTCCACTCCATAAGATCGGTGTGCCTGGTAAGAACAGACGCACCAGCGCTAACATAGACAAAGCAACAGCGTCTTGCAGTGAAGCGGCTGCCATACCACAACCAAGAGTGTTACTCAATTTATGTGAATTTACCACAACCAAGTCCTCTAGCACATCTATGGACATTCTGCAACGAGCCGCCATTATGAGAGCACGCGTCCCATCACAGACGAAAGGTGCAGAGCTTAACCCGTTCGTAACTACTGCCTGCTGTTTTACCTCCAAGATAGGGAAGACAGGGTGCGAATGGTTAGGGTCAGAGGTCCAATGGTAGAAGGGAGAGGGACAGGAAACAGGAAGATGTGGGTTGTGTAGGGAAATGTATCACAAAGAAACGATGCAGCAAAGCGCCATTTTAAAAACAAACATATGAGCTGTGGCCTGTGCACAGCATCTCAAAAATACACATGCAAGAAAAATGTGCGATTATGTGTCTTGGACAGAACTTTGATCAGCAAATTAAATCCTATAATGTTGTTCTGTTTTAAAGTGACTATTGCGACATGGACAATAACAATACTTTTAGACATGCTACATATCTGAATCTAGCACCAGCTGTTTTCTCAAGGAAATTAAACTGATGATAGTCACTGGAACTAGTTCCCAGGAAGACAGGAAGTCCAAGTGTCCATTTACGGCATGCACATATATCTATGTGCTTGGATTTATAATCTTAAATCCACACTGAACTCAGTTTAGACGGAGGTGCCCTCTCATTTAATCTGATATTTCAATCAGAAAGGCCTTTCCTGAAGGAAAGAATCTGACACTCGGGAAGACTCAATTCTAACTTTCTCAAAGGTCAGTCAGACCCTGGGAGAATTCTCAGTGGGCAGGAATGAAGTCATAAATGGTGCCAGCAGCTTAAACTCTAAAGATCTTGACAATGGTGACAGGCTTCTGGAGCATACATACTCCAGCTCTTACCCAACAGCATGGACACCAAATGTGTTGGTTATCAGGCAGAAAAACTAACGACTGCCATGTAATATTGTGTAGAGTGGAAGAGATATAAAAAAAATGCATCAATGAAATTATATTGGATTCATATTTCTGTTGATAACTTTTTTAACATTTGTATTTAATTCGGTTTTTTTACATACAGCCTATGATGATTCCAATTCAGAAACCTCTGTTTGCCGTTAATTTTGAATTTTGTTAACCAAAATGTACTAGTGTTATAGTTCAACAAGGAAGAAGAACGAAGAGAGAAGTATTGTATATACTCATAAAAAACAGATAAAACAGCAATTCATTGTTCTAAAATAACCCCAATTCCTCTGCTCCTCAATTCCTAAATAATCTTGAAATTAAAAGATATAACATACTATTGCACACCAACAGTCTTAACGTCATCTGGGAATAACTTTAAAAAAACGCAAGGCTGCCAATTGCCAGGCATTTGATTTTTGTGTAAAAATATATTGCCAAATTAAACCACACGACATAACTTTAAAATAAATTCTTGACAAAATATTTAAAACAGAGACATCTTCTTAAAACTAGCGCATCACATTCTAAAAGCAAACTGTAAATCGTTTTGATAATTCCTTCTTCATTACAATGTCTACAAATCCTCAACGATTGTTCAATCACCTCCCTGCCACCCACGATTTCTTTTACAAGGGAAGAGATTAAAACACATATGTAAACATTGTCTACGTCAGCAGTGATTTGGAAATGTTGGCAAATAATGTGGTAGAACACCATACGGTCTTACATCAAGTAATATCGCAGAGTAAAGGCTGTTACCATGCACTGCCTCAATGGTGTTAATCCAAACCCTGTCCCACAATTTTTGTTTGTTCTCCCCTGCCTCCTAAGCAATGAGTCCAGACTTAAATAATAATTATCCATATACTCATTACATTTTAAGACCCACCTATTAATCGGCTCACTATGCTTATTATTCATCAATTTTTTCAACAGCTACTAGATGGACCTTTCTTCTGCAGGTAGGATTTTACTCAAGAAATCCACATTTTTCCAGATTACCAATGCTTTAAAGGAATGGAGTCCCAGTTCATATCTGATTATTACAGTCGAATCACCCTCTGGGAGCATTAATACCTTTCTCCAAAATAGACCGTATAGCTTTATCCAGTCACCATCAAGATCAAATATTAGAGTCTCTATCATATATTAAAACAGGGACACATTTTTTGTTGTAATATTCAACCACTGGAACTAACGAAAAGTAGCCGTGCTTCTTATTAATATGTATTTTGTGGCTGCTAATGCTATAGTTTTTAATTTTTTATGTTCAAAAAGTTCAATTTCAAATTTTGATTCAAATAAATAAAAATCAAGATAAACAAAAATATCCATACTTCCAAGTGAGTTTTTAGTCAAGAACCATTTAAAATGACCATGCTTTCTTTTCCTACTTGCTCTGAATGAAACACTCTTAGTTTTACAATACTTCAATAAATTAATAATTTGCAGGTGTGTACCTTTCTTAGGTCTTCTGTCTGTTTTCGT
This sequence comes from Ambystoma mexicanum, assembly GCF_040938575.1. Taxonomy (NCBI): domain Eukaryota; kingdom Metazoa; phylum Chordata; class Amphibia; order Caudata; family Ambystomatidae; genus Ambystoma; species Ambystoma mexicanum. Next base: position 215,334,186 of record NC_090938.1, read on the forward strand.
TGTAGACCTATTGCTGTGTGGTTCATCAGGATCAAGTCATCTGCATATAGCAGGCAATTCACAGATGTTCTGGTATTTTTAGGTGGAAAGCAGCGGGTGTTATTGAAAGTAGTGACAATATCCGATATATTTTGATTTTGGATGATTTATTACACGCACCAGACAGAATAAACCGTATTCGGGGGCAGATGATAACTAGAAGATAGAAAATGTCATATACAAAGATTAAGTAAAAAGGACATCCTTGTTTCAGGCCCTGTTCACTTTTAATCTTGGAAGACAATCTGCCCTTCCTATTAAGCCTTACTTGAACACATGTATTTGTCTGCAAGGCAATAAGTTTTGCCAGTAATGATGGGGGATACCCTCACAAATCCGGCTTGGCCCATAATTTATTTCTAGACATACTATCAAAGGCCATGGAGAAGTCAATAAATGCTGTGTGTAAAGGTTTCAACCTCTCGACAACCGCTTTTTTAAATTTGCCAAGAATTAATCCATTAATGGTGGTCCCCACTCCCCTGCAGAAGATATCCAGTCTCGTGCTAGTGTTTGCCTAATTTTGGAAGTCTTGCAGGATCAAGCAACTTCTGACCAGCGCACATTTTGTTGGGGTAAGCCCTGCATTTACAGCGTGCATTGCGCACGTTGTGTGAATTTATAACATCTTTGAAAAAAATTGTTTTGCCACTGCGAGCTGTCTGAGGATTGCAAGCTGTGGAATGACTTCTCCTGACTTCAACCCATTACCTGAGTTTATTGTGTGCTTCTTATTAGCAGTAACTGGCTGCTTTGATTATTTGGCTATTCCAAGATGGCTGGATTTCGTTCTTCCGTGTGTGCTGGCTGGTCTGGCCTAACTCCCCCCTCCCATTGGTTGCATTGGTCGAGAAAGGCCAATGGGAGCAACCAGGAGGCGGGAGCCGGCCCAGACACACCAAGGCCCTGTCTACCCCTGTCCACCACGGTACGCTGCATCGCTTACCCCCGCTAAGGTGTGTGTGTCCCCTCTGCCCCCCGCTATGGTGTGTGTGTCCCCTCTGCCCCCCGCTAAGGTGTGTGTGTGCCATCTGCCCCTGCTAAGGTGTGCGTGTCCCTTCTGCCCCCCGCTACGGTATATGTGTCCCCTCTGCCCCCCCGCCAATGTGTGTGTCCCCTTTGCCACCCCGCTATGGTATGTGTGTCCCCTCCCCCCGCTATGGTATGTATGTCCCCTGTGCCCCCAGGTAAGGTGTGTGTGTCCCCTCTGCCCCCTGCTAAGGTGTGTGTGTCCCCTCTGCCACCCCGCTAAGGTGTGTGTGTCCCCTCCTGCCCCCGCTATGGTATGTGTGTCCCCTCTGCCCCCTGCTAAGGTGTGTGTGTCCCCTCTGCCCCCGCTAAGGTGTGTGTGTCCCCTCTGCCCCTGCTATGGTATGTGTGTCCGCTCTGCCCCCCCGCCTAGGTGTTTGTGTCCCCTGTGCCCCCCCGCTAAGGTCTGTGTGTGTCCCCTCTGCCCCCTACTATGGTATGTGTGTCCCCTCTGCCCCCGCTAAGGTGTGTGTGTGTTCCCTCTGCCTCACCCCCATACCTCCCTCGACTATTTTTGTGCCACCTTCCTCCCACCCACCCCCCCTCTATCTTCCCTCCATTCCTACTTTTTTCCTTCCTCCCCACCCCTTTCCTCCGCCTGGTAAATTCCGGCACTACCTCAATTGCCGTCAGGCATAGTAATCATAACCGCCCTTCTTTCAGAGCCACCCTGCCCTCCCTGCTTCCCCCAACCCCTCCTTTTTTTAATGTCCATTAGCACTTACACTTATCACTTATCCTGTGACCTTTGACAGCAGCTGGTCTGTCTCCCCCTTCTCTCCTTTTCTTCTCCTCCCACCCCCCCAGTACTATTCTAATTTGTCTTGACCTATTATGATAGTTGCTTGTTTTGTTGCTCTCCTTTTCCCTCACTCCACACACATACTCCTCTTGTATACTCATGCACTACATCAATTGTCGTCAAGCATAGTAATGTTTCTGCTGGTTTTGTCTCTTTTTTTCATTCCCCTCTTCGCCTTAATTGTTCCTTGCACTTGCACTATCGGAAATGTCACCAGGCTGATTATGATAGTTATTTTTTACATTCTGAATTGTTTCAAGGACTTGTAAGAATGTAACTATGTTTTTCCCACGCTCCCTCCCTCCTTGAAGCGCTTTGAAACACATTGGGCCTCATTACGACCCAGGCGGTAAGTTACCGCCTGGGTCGTACCTTTACCACCATGGTGTAAACTACGTTTACGCCATGGTGGTTGGCGGACTTACCGCCCCATTCCGAGGTTGGCGGGGCGGTAAGTCCCCAATCCCCATTTACCCTTCCCCATTCCCATTTTTGCCCCATAGGGCATAATGGGAGTGGGGAAGGCGTTAATTACGCCACCGTAAATTACGGTGGCGTAATTAACAACAAGGTCCCTTAGCGCCATGGATTTTAACACCTGCTAAAAGCAGGTGTTAAATCCTCCATGGCGCTAAGGGACCTCGGAATCAGGCGGTAAGGGTCGGCGCTGTTTACGCCGCCGTAAACCCCTTACCGCCTGGGTCCTAATGAGGCCCATTGTGTATAGGCGCTATATAAATAAACAATCAATTCAATTCAATTCAAAATCAATCCTGCAACATCTGCGACGGGATATCCAGCAGGGAAACCGGCCTATAATTAGCCGGATTAACACAAGGACTTTTTTTTATAGATTGGCACTATAATAGACCATAGCCATGAAGCAGGAACTTTTTTTGACACAATTACTTTCGCAATTATGCCATGCAGTATATTTGCCCAAAGATATATGTTTCCTTTAAGCACTGCTGCTGCCAGGCCATCAGGGCTCGGGTCCCTTGAGTTCTTATTTTTTTAAAATCATTACTGTCAGTTCCTCCACGTCCTATTCCAGAGACCAGGGGCGACAATATTCAACACTGTAGGGTTTTTGGGTGGCCATCATATGAATATACTGACTAAAAAAAGTGTGCAACCCACTTACTTCTGCAATTTGGTTTAACTGTGCACTCTGGAGGTCGACATTACATTTTATTATAGACCACAAATCCCCAGTATTCTTTTGTGACAAATCCATAGTATATTCTGGGCGTCACCTAAAAGATGTTGGAATTTATGACTGCATAACCAGTTTTTGTAGCCCCGCTTTAGTTGTTGTTTAAGCTTCATGTCCTCTGGGAATGCCATTTTTAATTTCATGCAAAGCTCTCTTTTGTCAACTTTACATCGCAATCGCAAGAGTGTTTATGTATGGTTCTAGGCTTATTTGTTTTAGGCATTTGCACGCAGACTTCCTCCAACACCTTTTGATATGAACAATATTTCAACCTATCACATAAACTCATATCCGGATACAAACATATTAAACAGTATGATATTGCACCCATTCCATATCACCTGGTTCCCTTATGAATTTACATCAAGCACATTATAACATATATACATTCTGATTTTTGGAATTTCATATTCCACCTTACGCGTAAAGGAAAATTGTCACTGAAGTCTGTTGGTTCAGTCCTGCTGTCCAGGTAAAGCTCTTCCGAAACAAAACAATAATCTGGTACATTGGCCTGGGTACCTCTTACCCATGTATGGTGCGCATTTACTTCCTCCTGGACGTTACCGTTTAATATACACATTCCTCATGCTTCCATCAGTGTCGACCAGTCATTCTCTCTTGTACCTGTGTCTTTTTTTCCGCAACTGAAATTATTTTACCCTTTGGCCAATTGGTGAATGGTGCATTAATGTCCCCGCATATAATGGTTGAGTATAGATTCCCTTTTAGTTGCCAAGTAAATAAAATCTCAGTCGATTCAAAGCACTCCCCTTGGGTTATTGGCAGCGTACTACAGGACAAATGTATTAGTAATATTGCCCCCCTAAGGGTAGATAGACTTGTCCCACTTTTACTCTATTGCCTGAAGAAAGGCATTAGGCTGGGCAAATACAGTTGCAGTCAGTGCCGGATTAATCCCTGTGGAGGCCCCTAGGCAGTCGAAATGTCAGCCCCCACCCCTCTCAAATGATCTCCTAATACGTTTTTAATTTTCTGCACCGCTCTATTTTGATCCTTTGTCTCTGGAACCCTAAAAGAAGTGAAGCCCATAGGCCGGTGCCTACTTGGCCTAATGGGAAATCTGGCACTTGTTGCAGTGGCATTTAGAGAGTCAATAATACCCGACCAGGGATCCTGATGCAGAGCGTCCTGCTTCACCCATGTATGCCGGGGACAAGAACAGGGTATAACCGTCCACCGACGGGGCAGGAGGAAGCCATGTTTCCTGGAGGCAGAATATGTCAACATTCAGCAAATTCACACTCCCTTCCCCAACTTTCCTGCTCGTCTAATCGCCAACCATCTACCAATGTAGTAGTCACTCTCTGCACATGTTCTCCTCTAAAGCATTGCATTTTGAGAGGTAGGGCAGTATCACGAAATGGTTCTGGGGCAGTAACACCCTATCTAGCGTACTTTCCAACAATTCGGTGTGAATTTACATATATCAAAACCCCAAGGCCGCCAGGGGAAAGACCTGGTGCATGACTAAGGTTGAATTGAAATGTAAAACTGTTTTTTTCAAGAGAGCAATAATTCCAAAATTCGATGTAGTCAATATCTCGAGATATCAACTGGGAAAGTGAAGGGGCTCTATTTAGCAAGCGCAGAACATTTGCTCTACTCAGAATCGCTGGGTCTCGGTCCAGAGGGTAATGTCTCTAAAATGATTCTGTTACACTGATGTCCTAGTGTATTTATCCCATTTACACCCCCACTGGATTGGCCCCACGTCCTGTACCTACACCACGTCTTCTTCTTTCCTCCAACGTCATCAATGGCTTTTCTATAGGTATTGTCTCCAAAATATGTGGCATGATTCCTCTTTCCTTCATTTGTTATGGGGACATTAGCACATATTCCTTTTTCTTTCACACCGGACCTATGAGTACTACCACCCTTATTTTGATCCGCCCCCACTATTACCCCTGTAGCTAAACCTACCCCCTCCATTCTGTACCCTTCTATTGGGTGCCAAACACCATGTGTCTGTTGGAATTTCTCTATCCTAGAGTCCACTAAATACCCCCTACTAGATATCAGCGGTTCTCATTCTATAGGACTCACATTAACCACTAAGTTCACGGCAGGTTCCAGTGTGCCCATGGCAGCCTTCTGTGCCACAGGCATGGTTAAGTTGCGTAAGAGCTTGCTAGAGCCACTCGTTACATTCTTTTTTGCTGACTTTTTATTCTTGGATTTCTTAGTGTTAATATTCTTCCCTCCTCCACGTTTTCCTGTTTTATTTTGATGGAAGATTTCAAAATCTGATACTCTAGCCTCTTTTTTTCCCTCAAGAACTGGCAAAATACTCTGTCATAGTTTTCTTCCATCAGTTCCTCTGCCACTTGAATATTACAAGGACTCGGTGGTGACAGGGGTGGTGTGCCCTCCTGTCCGACCTCTGTCCCAGCAGCCACGACTACGTGAGGCAGCAGAATCCCAGCTGTACTCACTTCTTTATGACTCTCAGAGTTGATCCTGTCAGAGGCACATTCTGATTGAAAAACCATTTCCCTACCCAAATATCCAATGTTCGACTCTCCTTTTAGACCCACAATGAATCCTTCAATAAAATATGCTTTTCTCCCAGACCTGAAATTGCACCACCCTGTTCGGTAAAGAGGCCCCCCGCATTATCGTGCAAGTTAAACAATGCAGAAATGGCTAAGTCATGTGATGTACTCATTTTCCCAGCAAGTCCAATCAGGTCCCCTAAATGGAATGCTGAGATCCCCTCCTCAGTGGCTGCTGTTTTTAGAGAAGCCCTGTCAGGCGTGTCTGTATTCACTGCCACACGAGTCCCTTTTACTGAGAAGACTTCTGTCTGCATGAGTGCTTCCACCGTCTTTCGTGACGTCCGATTTAGTAGATAAAACCCCATCTTAAAGTGAGTTGGCACACAAATGTTATTTTCGGGACAATCCTGAAAAAGTATTACCGGTCGTGGTGGCAAATTTTGCCTTAAAGGAACATATAAGCAGTAGCTGAAGCATCGGGTTGGGGAAGAGAACGCGAAGAAAACCGGTTTTGCAAACGGTTGGAGCAGGTTGTTCCACTTCAATTGACAGTTTTTTCCTGGAACCATACGTATTCAGGTCTCCCGACGTCATGGGGACATATGTAGAGGCAGGTTCAGTTCTCACTGCCTCTGCGCTATGTAGAACAGGGGCAGCAGCTCTTACTGCCATACCATGCTTTACTGATGGGTTCTATCTCCCTTCTAGCCCCGTATGCAGATCTTTCATCTGCACAGCTTCTCATGATACATGACCAATTCTGGTTGATGAGTTTGCACAGGGAACATTAAAACCACGTTTATTGCAGCGACGTGATGAAAGATCCCTTCCAGATAGATTTTCAGACACTGTACTATTATGTCCTGGCTTGGGGTCACGCAGACCAGGCAGACCAAGGCTGGGGGCACCCAGGTGACATAGGTTGAAAGGGGCACCCTGCCAGCTCGTGAGCACACAGGCTCTTCGATGGCCTGGGGGCACCAAAGATGGTGCTGGCGTTGCCCAGCAGGGGCACCGGCCTCTATATGCAGGGTTGCCCAGCAGGTGCTCTGCGAAGCACGCATGTAGAGTTGCCCAGCAGGGGCTCTACTGACATGGGTAAGGGGCATCATGGACAGGGTTGCCCAGCATGGGCACTGTCCGCAGCAGGCCCTCCACCTGCAAGGCAGCGCCAGCATCGTGCTACAGTAATCCCAAAAGGCAGGCAGGCCTTCGTTACAGCTACTGAGGAGAAGGCCCTGGCTCGTCCCTTTTATTATTCTACTGTCACATGGTCACCAACATATGACCCTAGCAAGAGACTGGGATATACCATGCTCCCAGGGGGGAGGGGGTGACAGACCACACGTACCAGACTCAAATTGGTTATTCTTATTATAATCAATGGTCTTCTTCACCAGCGATTTAGATTTTCGTTTAGAGTTCATTAGTCAAGATGCGGTATCTGTAATCTCACTTAGCAAATCTTTACTAGCTGACAGGAGGGCATGAAAGGAATCATTCAAGGTCAATTACACCCTCCTCGGCTACTGAATTTTACAAGTTGTAAAGACGCCAGAGGGAGGGTCTGTACTTCCGCTCTCTATATGGTAGAGGAGAGGCACAGAGGACCCCTGCCAAGATTCTCTATTATTGGTATCATGGTCGAGCAATCAAGGCCTAGCTTCTCGGGAGGTGATGCAGGCTGGTTCTTAAGTACAGTGTAGTCCCCAAGCACCCACAAAGGAATGTCGACATACTGTATCGGTTGAAACACAGTCTTTATATAGTTAATATTCAAGGTTATGTACACTATCACAATAACTCAATGTGTACTCCGAAATCAACACTGGTAAATAGAGTTCTAAAGTGGTACCACAAACGTTATCAGATCTCATTAAAATACATACAGTCAGAAAGACACACAGATCGAATAAAGAGGAAACCAGCAGTAGAGAGAGGAAGGAAAGCAAGATGGTTGAACACTTTGCAGAATACTGGTCACTACCGTTAAACACAGTTCTGTGGAGATCCCCCCCCACCTGGGCAACCTGTAGAATAAAGATACAAGCCCAGTCCATATATTGTTCACACTAGCCTTCCCAATAGTTCTGCAGCCCCAAAGTACCTGGCGTTGTAGCGTTCCTCGTCGGGGAATCGACGGCCCTTCTTGAGTGTCCTCCCTTTAAGGCAGGAGTCACGGGTCGAACGTCTGACGGAGAACAGGTCGAGCTACGACGGTGAAGTGGCTGCTTCGTTCCTAGCGGTGCTCGTCGATGACGTAGCGTTGGCATCCTGCAAGGAAGAGGCGTGCGGGGCACCTCAATGCCGATAGTTCTGGACTGCAAAGAGTTTGAAGAACTATTGCCCAGCAAGGGCGTTGAGTCGTCGGCGTCTCTGTGGTCTTTTAGGTGGCGGGAAACCCACCGGCGGATGCCCCTCAGCGTGTCGATGGCCAGGCCTTCTCCAGCAGGATACAGCGGCGACGATGCGGACGAGAGCGTCCTAAGTTCTTAGGCAAACGGGAGCACGGCAGCTCCAGTCGGCGATGGCGGTCGTCGACAGTGGCGGACAACAGTCCGGGCGCTTCTCCTTGGAGTTCCGCAGCAGTCCCCGTATTGGGTCGGCAGCCTGTCGAAGGTCTGTCTACCAGGGAGCTTTGGCAAAGATCAGCTAGTGCACGATGGTCCCTCGTAGCTCAGGAAAGGGTGCCTTACCAGGTCCTCTCTGGGTCAGTCCTTGGAGGCACAGCAGCTTTCTGATTGAGAAGGAGAGCAACAGCAATTCTTCTCGTCCAGCAGGGCTTCAAGGTCAAGCTTCAGTTAATCGTCGTAGTGGACTTCAGCTTCTGAACACGATTCTTAGCAGTGAGAGGTCCCCAGATATACTGTTGATCTCCCATTCATTCCGCTGGGTCACACTCAAGCATCCAATCACGACTAAGGGCATTCAGGCAGGCAGCCAATCAGGCACACAGTGCATTCAGGCCATTCACTTTCCCCCAGACACTCACAACAAGTTATGTGTATTGGGACAAGTACAGAGCCATTCAACACTCCATACTGCATTCATACCGGTTTCGGGCAGGGCTGTCTCAGCCATTGTGTCAAACACCGGATACTAGACACCCACAACATAGAATGCGTATTCTTCACACACACCATTCACCCAGGTCCCACCCATAGGCGTACCCATAACACACGGTCATTGAGAAGGCTCCAGCCAGTCTGGTCGGCACTTCCCCACACTACCATATATGGAACTTCCACCCAACAGCCAGTCAGGGGGAAGGGACTTCCCAGGACTTCGGGAAGATCAAGGTAACAGGGGATGGAAGGCAAGAGGCCATGGGGGCCATTTTGTGTCCGTCAGGAATCTACCGATTCCAATGACAGGGCCTGGGCATCCCAACATGGAGGACGCTCAGGGCACCAGTCATTTCAGCACGGAGCTGCCACCAGCCGTACCCTGCTCTGTGGGTCACACACAGGTACACAAAAACATACACTAGGGGCACAGGGTTGCACCCCTACCCATGGGTGCCATAAGGGTATTGTCATGATTTCCCAACGGGTTCCCTGATTTAACCCATGTTTCTGCAGGTTATTATTACTCTGTCATTTGAGAGAAGGTATTGTTTCCATTCAGATCCATATAGTAAGTCATGGGAAATTGGGATTCCAAGATGGCCGCCTAGTGGTGTACCCAGGAACTAATCTGTAGGTCTAGTCTTTTGCAACCTCTGTTATAAGTACTCAATTTCTGAGGAGACTCGTGCTTCGCGTTGCTGACTGCCTTGCAGTACGGACGCTCACCGCGGTCTCTGTCGAAGTCCAGTCAGAGGTTCCCCGCTCTTCATATTTCCAGTCAGAATTTCCTCGTCCTGTCCCATAGTCTCCTTCACTGCTCACAGTCAGTAGTTTTCTTCCTTATTTGATGTCCCCTAGTTACCGCGTCCTCAGTTCCAGTCCGAAGTTTTTCCTGTCAGAGTTTTACGCAAGTACCAGTGCCTAGTTGTTCTCTGTTACGAGTGTTTTAGCAACGGATTAGTCATAGTGCATTTTCGCATTTTTGGTTTATACTATACATAGTTGTTCCTTGTGCCAGTGTTTGAAACTCATTTGCTGTGCCAGGTTGTTGTCACACTGCCCATATATGTGCCAAGTTGGGTAGCTGTTGTAGCTAGTAGAACATTCTTTTTGCATATCATTCCGCATTACACTTTGCTGATAGTTATTTAGTCAGTTCCCGATAGGTCAGCGCTACACCTCTCATGTCATCTATACTTCCACTATTGCCCTCCAGTTTTGATTGTACTAAGGTCTTCTCACAGCTACACTCATATATGACTATGACTAAATAGGCATTATTTTCCCCTTGTCACCAGTCTCCTTTATTCCTTTATATAAGAATACTATTGACATCTAGACATACACTGTTTTCTTCAGGACATGCGCCCCTGTATGAATGCAGGATGGAGGGCTCACTAAAAAAGCACTTAGGGTGAGTTTTCCTGATGTTGGTTATCATTCTATTTTCAGTACTGGAGAGTTTTCTCAGAACAGGGTAGGAACATTATTAAGGAGGGTTGTTATCTTGTCATCCTTTCTACAGGGATTGTGATTACAGAAGTTCCAGGGAGTTCTTCTGGCGTTCCCGCAGATTGACAGGTGAGCGTTACAGAACGCAAAGCCGCCATTTTGAAAATATCTGCCTGAGCGTCATGGAGACTCCTGAGGTGGATCAGCTGGCTCAGTTATTGGGGGAATTGAGGGCGGAGGATCATGCCGCACGTTCTGAAACGTGTGCATTGCGTAGGGAGTTAGTGGTTAATAGGGACCGTACAGATGAATTGGCACGCCAACTTTTACAAACACAGGCTGGTCAAGTTCCCTTACCCTCAGCAAATCCATCAGCCCCTGTTCCCGCTACACCCCAGGCTCCAGTCCAAGTAATTGTTCCTGGAAGCATTCCCTTAGCTCCTCCTGAGCGTTTTCTGGGGGATTCTAAGAAATTTGCTGTGTTTATGAATCAGTGTAGGTTACATTTCCTCTGTCATCCAGGAGTATTTCCCACTGATCCGGCCAAGGTGGCCTTTATTTTATCTTACCCGGGGGGTTATGCTGCGGATTGGTCAATTCCCCTAGTCAATAGAGATGACCCAATCTTGAGGAATCTATCAGAGTTCCAGAAAGAAATGGAAAAATTATTTGCACAACATACCCAGGGTCAAGCCCTAGATAATGAGCTGCTCTCTCTCCGACAGGGAAACCAAGAATTGTTGGCTTATGTGGCAACCTTCAATAGACTAGTAGCAGAATCCAATTGGCCCAATGAAAAAAGAACAACCTTATTTCACAGAGGTTTGCGAAGTGAATTAAAAGATGTCTTGGCTCAAGTAGTCAATCCGCCAGATGGTATTGCCGACTTTATTGACCTTACTATCCAGTTAGACCAGCGACTGCAAGATAGAAGAGTGGATCGTTCTCGTTCCGAAAGTCGGACTTATTTTGTGCGCCCAAAAGAAAACCCAGTAAGAGCTGACCCGGATACTCACCCAGAACCGATGCAGTTAGGGGTTGTTAGGGGGCCCATTTCGCAGGTTGAGAGGGACAAGAGGCGTCAAAAGCAATTGTGCCTTTACTGTGGCAAACCTGGACATTTACTAAGAGATTGCCCTGTGAAACCTCCAAGAAAACCTATTGGAGGCATCAACCAGGAAAGAGCGAATCAGATTTCGGAAAACTCCAGTGCCCGGCAAGTATAGAGGTCAGCTTGTCGAGCATGAAACAGGGAGTAATGACCTCTCACTTTGCCTTTCCAATTATCTTATTTAGTCCAGAACAGCCCACTAAGATGCATGCTTTACAAGCCTACATAGATTGTGGTGCCATAGGGAACTACATGGATTCTAAACTGGCATGCAAGTTAGATCTCTTCCTTGTGGACAAATCCGAAGCAGACAATGTATCTACAGTAGATGGTACTCCTTTAGCTTCTGGGCCAGTCACACAATGTGCGAGGGACCTTATCATGCTTTGCCAGGAAAGTCATAAAGAGAGGATAACATTCGACCTTATAAGTGCTCCACAATTTCAAATCATTCTAGGTATGCCTTGGCTCGAGAAGCACAATCCCACTATAGATTGGCGCTCCAGATCCCTCACCTTTGCTGCTGAATGTGAAGACTCCTGTTCTATGGTTGGTGACCTAAAGAAAATTGTTATCGAGAGAGTATCTACTGACTCAACTCTTGGATTGATTGGAAGTTTACCCTCGGATTATAGGAAATTTCAAGAAGTTTTTGAAGAGAAATTGGCTGAGGTATTACCTTCTCATCGTCCCTACGATTGTCAGATTGACTTACTTCCAGGAGGTCAACTTCCTTGTAATCAAATATATTCATTAACAGAGAAGGAGGATGCCCATCTGAAGAAGAATCTAAATCAGTATTTAGCAAATGGTTTCATTAGGCCTTCTAAGTCCCCTGCTGCCTCTCCTCTTTTTTTTGTACCGAAAAAAGAAGGAGATCTCAGGACTTGTATTGATTATCGTGCCTTAAACCAGATTACAGTCAAGAATCGGTACCCCATTCCCCTCATTTCAAATTTGTTAGATCAAATCAAGGGCGCCCAGATCTTTACAAAATTAGATCTTCGAGGTGCATACCATCTCAATCGAATAAAAGAGGGTGACGAATGGAAGACTGCTTTTCGCACCAAATATGGCCTGTTTGAGTACCAAGTGATGCCCTTCGGATTGTGCAATGCTCCGGCAGCATTTCAATGTTTTATGAACGATGTCTTAAGGGATCTGCTGGATGTATGTGCTGTGGTCTATATTGACGATATCCTGATTTTCTCCAGAAACCACCAAGAACATGTGAAAGATGTTACAGCTGTGCTTCAAAAACTACAAAAAAATTCTCTTTTTGTGAAGCTAGAAAAATATTCTTTCCATGTTTCCGAAGTCGAATTTCTGGGTTTTGTACTATCCTCTCAAGGTGTCAAGATGGACATGCGAAAGGTGGAGGCTATACTCACCTGGCCGGCTCCAACGTCTGTGAAGGGAGTCCAAAGCTTTTTGGGTTTTGCTAATTTCTATCGTCGCTTAGTGGATAATTTCTCTCAATTGGTACACCCCATTACGTCCTTGCTTAGAAAAAATAAAAGATTTGAATGGACCAAGGAGGCTGAGGAAGCCTTTCAGAAATTAAAAACCAAATTTACTGAGGCTCCAGTACTGAAACATCCTCAAGCTGACTTACCATTTGTCGTGGAAACTGATGCCTCAAATGTAGCTATGGGTGCTGTTCTGTCGCAGCGCAATCCAGAAACCCAGGTCTTGCACCCAGTGGCATTCTGGTCGAAGAAACTCTCTCCAGCTGAACGCAATTACACCATTACAGACAAGGAGTTGTTAGCCATCAAGAGTGCCCTGAAGGAGTGGAGACATTATCTCTTGGGAGCTCAGCACACGATTACCATCCTCACTGATCATAGAAACCTCCAGTATTTACGTTCCGTTAAGGCCCAATCTGCCCGCCAACTGCGATGGGCCTTTTTCTTCGCAGAATATGATTTCATCATCACGTTTAGACCTGGAGTACGGAATGGTAAGGCTGATGCGTTATCTCGAATTGGCAATGGAGAGGAAGCGTTTGTCTCTTCTGCTCCCATGAACGTCATCGCCGGAGAAAGAGTCCCGGGTTTATTGCAAAATGAAGAACCATATTTCGAGAACCTGAAGAAAGAAGTTAAAGAAATCGTTACTCGGGAAGAGCTGCTAACATGGGTTAATCGAGGAAATCCATTCAAGGTCCAAGATGAATTACCTTACTATCAAGATCGAATGTATCTCCCTACAGAGACAATGCGACAACAAGTAATTTCCAACTACCATGGCTCCCTCATTGAGGGTCATCCCGGAGTGACCAAGACCTTAGAGAAGATCAAGAGGTACTACTGGTGGCCAACTTGGCGTAAGGATGTGACTCATTTCATTCAAACTTGCGGAATTTGTGCACAAAACAAGAATTCAAAGAAGAAACCAGCCGGTCTTCTGCAACCTTTAAATGTTCCACCCAATCCATGGCATACCATATCTATGGACTTTATCACGGACCTGCCGTCATGTGAAGGTTACAATACCATCCTGGTGGTGGTAGATTTATTTTCGAAGATGGCTCATTTTGTGCCCCTACAAGGGATTCCCACCGCTGCTGGCCTGGCAAGGAGTTTTTTAGAAAATGTTGTCAAACTACACGGGTTTCCTTCCATAGTCGTTTCTGACTGGGGGAGTCAGTTTGTTTCCAGATTCTGGAGAAAGTGTTGTGACCTGGCCCAGATTGATGTTAGACTATCCACTAGTCACCACCCACAAACGGATGGTCAAACGGAGCGCACTAACCAGACCCTGGAACAGTACTTACGCTGCATGCTTCATCAAACTAATGATTCCTGGTTAGACATTTTGTGGGTGGCAGAATACGCTTACAACAATTCTATCCACTCTTCTACTGGTCTCACACCGTTCTATACCTTGCATGGTCGACATCCTCGAACATCTGCATTTGATCCACCAGATCCACTAGAAATGCCAGCAGTTAGGAACCTTCACGACAAGATATTAACCACAACCAGGGAGGCCCAAACTAACTTAGTGATGGCTAAGGAATCCCAAAAGAAGTTCGCTGATCGACATAGAAGAACTCCTCCAAGTTTCCAAGTTGGTGACTCTTTCTGGTTGTCTTCCAGAAATCTGGCCTTAAAAGGTTCTAAGAAGTTTCTTCCCAGATATTTAGGACCATTTGTCATTGAAGCTGTTATTAATCCAGTGGCTATGAGGTTGACATTCCCGAAGAAAATGAGAATACATCCAGTTTTTCATGTCTCTCTATTGAAACCGGTAGAAGCAGAGACACGTTTGCCACCAGTCCCACCCCCAGTGGAGGTTGAAGACGACCAACCAGAATTTGAAGTCAGGGAAATTTTGGACTCCAAGATAATGCATCATAAATTATTTTACCTGGTAGATTGGAAGGGTTATGGTCCCCTTGAGAGATCTTGGGAACCTTTGGATAACATTCATGCCCCAAGATTGGTAAAAAGATTTCCTCGCAACCACCCAACCAAGCCGGGAAGGAAATCTTTGAGGGGGGGTACTGTCATGATTTCCCAACGAGTTCCCTGATTTAACCCATGTTTCTGTAGGTTATTATTACTCTGTCATTTGAGAGAAGGTATTGTTTCCATTCAGATCCATATAGTAAGTCATGGGAAATTGGGATTCCAAGATGGCCGCCTAGTGATGTACCCAGGAACTAATCTGTAGGTCTAGTCTTTTGCGACCTCTGTTTTAAGTACTCAATTTCTGAGGAGACTTGCGCTTCGAGTTGCTGACTGCCTTGCAGTACGGAGGCTCACCGCGGTCTCCGTTGAAGTCCAGTCAGAGTTTCCCCGCTCTTCATATTTCCAGTCAGAATTTCCTCGTCCTGTCCCATAGTCTCCTTCACTGCTCACAGTCAGTAGTTTTCTTCCTTATTTGATGTCCCCTAGTTACCGCGTCCTCAGTTCCAGTACGAAGTTTTTCCTGTCAGAGTTTTACGCAAGTACCAGTGCCTAGTTGTTCTCTGTTACGAGTGTTTTAGCAACGGATTAGTCATAGTGCATTTTCGCATTTTTGGTTTATACTATACATAGTTGTTCCTTGTGCCAGTGTTTGAAACTCATTTGCTGTGCCAGGTTGTTGTCACACTGCCCATATATGTGCCAAGTTGGGTAGCTGTTGTAGCTAGTAGAACATTCTTTTTGCATATCATTCCGCATTACACTTTGCTGATAGTTATTTAGTCAGTTCCCGATAGGACAGCGCTACACCTCTCATGTCATCTATATTTCCACTATTGCCCTCCAGTTTTGATTGTACTAAGGTCTTCTCACAGCTACACTCATATATGACTATGACTAAATAGGCATTATTTTCCCCTTGTCACCAGTCTCCTTTATTCCTTTATGTAAAAATACTATTGACATCTAGACATACACTGTTTTCTTCAGGACATGCGCCCCTGTATGAATGCAGGATGGAGGGCTCACTAAAAAAGCACTTAGGGTGAGTTTTCCTGATGTTGGTTATCATTCTATTTTCAGTACTGGAGAGTTTTCTCAGAACAGGGTAGGAACATTATTAAGAAGGGTTGTTATCTTGTCATCCTTTCTACAGGGATTGTGATTACAGAAGTTCCAGGGAGTTCTTCTGGCGTTCCCGCAGATTGACAGGTGAGCGTTACAGGTATCCCATGGGTCTGTTCACCAAACCAAAAGAGAGAGCTGCACGGCCAGGAGTCCCACATGAACTCCTGCACAGAAAACATGACAGAACACATGGTAAAAAGCAGTAAAGGACAAGGATACGGAGGCCGTGTCCCTCCGATGCATTTCCAGCATCACACAAGTCCTCCATCACATGTTGGCCCCCCATGGAGCAATTTATCTGTTGTGCCTTCAAAAAAGCTGCAGCTTATCTGTTCCTCCACTTAACTTCTCTGAACTTCGGTGTTGTAGCAAATGGCTGCCCCTTGTGCTTCAGATAAGACTTCTCTAGAGTAGGAGCGCGCAGGTCTGTTTCACGTTGTGTATCTGTGTGATTGTTATGGCATTGTCATTAATATTATTGAAATTAGTCTTTGCCAAATATCCCAGTTGTGTCTCTTCTTTATAATTATACTTTTATAAAGCACTTAATACCGGAGACCAGATAACGGAGACCAGTTTCTATTCTAACCTGTGTTGCTATGCGTTGTCTTGCTTCCAAGACAAACGTGTTGCCCCCCCTGAGCTATCCTCCCGTCCCAATATCTACTTCTTTGTCTACCAAGAATAACCTGCTCTCCTCCTCTGTCATAACCACAGCTTCATTTGGTGCAAGGTGAAGTAATCCTCCCCCACCTTGCTTCGAAAACCGGAGGCCATTATAGAGACAATTAGAGGTTTGCAGTTAACAATTTAGTGGGCGCTGATGCCAGTGTCAATGCTAATTAAAAGAGGTAAAAAAAAGGTTTAATAAAAGGGAAAAAGGGGTTTAAAATATTTGTTCCCCAATACAGGCACTAATGAATACTGACGCCAGAATCCAATTGGCAATCATCAGGTTAAGTCAATTATTCGGTCCTGTCAATTATACTTAAATAAATGAATAAATCACGTTGAGCAGAGGGAAATCTGGTTATTTAAAAAATAAAGATGAAAAAATTAATGCACAGAATCCTACTTGCATTTAACATGGTTTTCCTTCTAAAATACGGCACTGTTGGGGTTGTGGGTAGGCCTTGGGAGCTGACTGACGCACCTTAAATAATACAGGGACACAGAGCCTTCATAAGTACGTCTTCTTTTATTAACCGCAACTGAACACTGCCCTTGCCCCTCCTCCCCGAGCCCATCACTTCCCTTCCCTGCGTCATTTCCCTTGCCCCAACCACCCACCTCCCTGTGTCCATGGAGACATCAACATGACATCTCCCCCCTTTTTAAACAGTCACCAGACTTTTACAACAGATGCACATCTGGTGTGGGTTTCTAACCCATTTCTTCAACCCAGCGACGCGGCTTGTTGCGCGCCTGCTGCAGATGTGAACTAATGAACTCTGGAGGGCTTCCCGTGGCTTTGCACTCTGTGGGAACTTCCGGGTCCGATTCCTCTGTGTCTCCATGATCTCCCTGATACGGATCATCTGAGGCATAGTCGATGGGGACGACCACTCGCTCACTTAGCCGTCGCGATCCCAGCAGTGGAATTCCCTTGAAATGGGATGAGTTGCGAGTGATGGGACCGCCCGGGCCTTGCGCCGTGATCATGGATCCTTTCTTCTGGGTGATGAGTAACGGCTCCTCCTGGAAGATAGAGGTGTGTTTGTGAGTCTGGGGTTGCTTCACCGCCATAACGTCTCCCACCTCGATCCTGGGCAATCTTGCCCCTCCGTGGAGGTCCGCATATGCTTTCATGCGCTCCTTGGCACAATCATCTCGCTCCCTCACTTCCTTGTCTAAGTCTGGCGCAGGGTCACTGTTCTGGGCCTGCAGGATTCTCGTTTGGATGTCTCTTCCGAACATTACTTCAGCGGGTGTTTTCCCTGTGGTCCTATGCGGAGTGCCCCGGTAGTCCTGCATTAATTGGTTCAATACCTGTTCATAGGGCTGTCCTGTGATCTTTGCTATTTGGAACGCCCTTTTCAAGTTGGCCATGAACCGCTCTATCATTCCATTGGCCTGAGGCCACAAGGGTGTTACCTTTCGATGGTGGAACCCCATGTAGTTTGCAAACTGGGTGAACTGATGCCCATTGAATGGGGGACCATTGTCTGTCTTGAGTACTCTTAGAATCCCATATGCAGAAAAGATGCAGCCTAGCGCCGGGATGACGTGATGAGCGATGTCGAAGAGATGAGTTGATCCTCTGGATATCAGGAATATTCGTCCATTACTGCTAGCACGTATTTCCCTCCCTTGATGGGTCCAAAGAAGTCTGCAGCCACTGCTTCCCATATCCCTTGAGGCAGTTCCGACATGTTCAAGGGCTCCGGGGGTCGGTTGGGTGTGATAAGGCTGCACGTGGGGCAGGCCTTTAGGGCTTCCTCGACCATGGAGTCCATGCTGGGGAATCAGACTTTCAAGCGAAGCATGCATTTGGTCAACACCATTCCTCTGTGGTTTTCGTGAGCGAACTTGATGACCTTCGCCCGTAATGATGGTGGGATTACCAGCTTGCAATCCTTCAGAAGAAGGTGATCATCTGAAAGCGCCAGTTTGTCCTTCACCTGCACTAGTCGTTCTACCTCGGTGTGCACCGGATCTCTGGCAGCTTTCCTCCTCTCTCTCTGGCCCTTCTCAACATGCCAGATCCAAGTCCTTCACAGATGATTTGGCACGCCAAGTCATTCTCCGTCTCCCGAGCTATCATTCAATGTCTATCCCTTCTGGAGTGGTCTAATAAATGAGGTACACAAAGGTACCTGTCCGCCACTGAGGGTTCTGGTATGCACCCCTCCCGGGGCCTTCTGGACAGAAAGTCTGCTGAGTTTTCCCCTTTTCCTGGCCGATGAACAATCTCAAAGGCATAGTCCTGCAGCCGTAGCCCCCATCGGGCTATTCGAGGTGGCATTTTTGCCTGTGGATTGACATATAGGAACAGTAGAGCTTGATGGCCCATGATTACCTGAAAGGGCTTGCCATATAGGAAAAGATGGAAGTGCTCACACACCCATACCACGGCAAGGCCTTCCTTCTCGGCCTGGCAGTACGCCTGCTCGGTGCTGGAGAGGCTTCGGCTGGCATAGACGACCACATGCGTTCGAGAGGGGTCTCTCGGGTCCACTTGAGAGAGTATAACCCCTAGTCCCACGGGACTGGCATCCACTGTTAACTCTGTCTGGTGGCTGGGGTCATAATACAGCATTGTTTCTGCTTTGGCAACTCTCTCCCTGATGATTTCGAATGCCTTCTGGCACTTGTCAGTCCAGTAGAAGGTGGTGTCCTGTCTGGTTAGAAGTCTTAATGGTTCGCTCACCGTCGCGAAGTCCTTGATGTAGCATGTACAGTAGCTGGCTAGTCCCAGGAAGGAGTGCAGCTCTGAGACGTTTGCTGGGGGTGCGGTTTCGTTCAAAGCAGCCACCTTTTCTGGATCTGGTGTCATGCCCGAGAAAATATGTCAAAAATATCTCAGCATGCTCTTCCAGATCTCGCACTTGTTGCGGTTCAGCGTGAGATTAGCTGCCTCTAGTGCCTTGCAGACCTTAATGAGGGCCTTGCCATGTTTGTTGACATCCGTGCCGAAGATCAGGAAATCGTCACTGTAGTTGAGGCAGTTCGGTATGTGTTTAATGATGTTGTGCACCTTGGCTTGAAAGATTTCCGCGGCCTAGGACACACCGAAACTTATCCTCTTACAGCGGAAGAGGCCCAGATGAGTGACAAATGTGGTAATGTTCCTGCTTTCAGGGCTCAGAACGAATTGATGATAGCCCTTTTGCAAGTCTAGTTTGGAGAACACTTTAGCCCCGTTCAATAGGGGAATCATGTCTGTAATGCACGGGCCAAGTGTTTCTCCCTCTGTATGGCTTGGTTGGGGCACCTCATATCCACACATAGCCGAATTGCTTCTGCTCCTTTCTTGGGAACTGGCACTATGTGGAATACCCAGGTTGTAGGGCTGGTGGCCGGCTCGATGATGTCCTGCTTGAGTAACTTGTGTAATTCATCTTCCACCTTTCGTTGGATGTTAACGGGTATCCCTTGCTAGTGCTGCGCTACGGGGCGTATGGATTAATCGATGTGCAGCTTCATTTGTCTGTTCTTTAGCTTGACAATGCCCCCGGAATATGCAGGGATATAGGTTGTTGATTATCTCAACAGGGTCAATGTAATGTGGACCATGATGTTGTATAGAATGTGGATGAGTCCCATGTCGACAACAGCCTTGAAACTTAATACGCATCCACTGTCGGTTTCAGTCACCCGGACATGGATGGGTATCTTCTTCTCATGTCTCTTGTACCACAAAGTGCCATCAAATTGTCCTAGGCACTTGGTGTTTTGGCACCGTAGGCTTATATGTCCACTGTCGCAGGACTCAATGTGGGCTTCTGTGGCAGCCCCTTAAAGATGTGTTTGCTGACTACATTCACCATGGCCCCTGTGTCGATTAAGAATTTCGTTGGTTGTTCATTCAGCTTGATAATTAAAGTAGGACTGTGCGCCTTGGCCATGGGATTACCTAGTGCACAGACGTATGCCTTTTTCTTTTGGTCGCTTCCCGAGGAGCTGGGATCTGAGTCAGAAGGCGATTGCTCCACTAGATAGCGTACGCGGCGCCTGGACCTTCGTTCTGGCCTCGAACGCATGACGTAACTCTTTCTGTCTCTTCTCTCTTTTCTTTGTCTGTCTTCTCCTGAGTCCCTTTCTCTTGGTTCTGGGAGTGGCTGACTTGTTGAACCTTGCGATGTGGTGCCTAGGTAGCTCCCAGATGGAGGGAGGGTCTTTGCTTTAGGTCTGGGTAGCGTGTCTCTGGCTCCATTTCTCCCTCTGTCCTGGAAAAGCCTGCACACCGATTTGAAGTGACCTTCTTCGCCACACGTGGCACAGCGCTGGCCTATGGCCGGGCAGATGCTGTTGTGGGGATATTCAAACCCACATTTGTAGCAATAAAGCTCCTCAGACCTCCTCTCTAACTGGAGTCTACGGACGTTCTCACCGGGTGCCGGGTTGTTGAAACTCTCCACCTGTGAGTCTATGGCCCTCTCTGCTCGAGCCAGCGCAAGTATCTCGTCCAGAGTGCATTGCTTTTGTAGCAGTTTCCTCCAAAACGTCTGAGACTCACATCATGCTATGATCTCTGATCTTAGCGTCTCGGTGTTGTAGTAGTTGGTGAAGTCACAATGCTTCATCTTTGTGCGTAGTCTCATGACATAGGCGTCCATGGTCCAACCTTTGATTTGCTTGGTGCTATGGAAGAGATGCCTCTCATAGTCCACGTTGGTGTGTGGGGTGAAATATGCTGCTAACACACCTTTAAGGTCCTGAATGGAATCGATGGAGTCAGGGGGCATCTCATCGATGATGTCACGTGTGGCAGAGCCCACTGCCAACTTCAAGAGACACATTTGTAGAGCGTCTTCTATGGGCCCTGAGGCTCCCATGTATAGATCGAAGTCTCTGATCCATTTGGTCAACCTGGGACCCTTGTTGCTGGTGTCGGTGACATCGAATGCGCCTGGCATCTGGACTGCCAGTGTGTCCAGTAGTCTGTAAGGGGTCTGATCCCCCCCCTTGTGGACCCTGCACTGGTTGTCTTTGACCCGGGCTTGCACCTCTTGGTTGTCCTCCTGCCCTGACATCCTTCCTTGATGTCCTCATGACAGACCTGTTTGCAGTGGTGCATTCGTGCCTGGATTGCAAATTGGTAGTTCATAGAACTACAATATCGCTGGGAAATGTAGTTTTCCCGGCTAAGGTGCGCATGCAGAGCTCTGACTCTGATTCAAGCCGCCACCAGATATATGCAAGTACTTAAGCCTTGAAAAGCTCTTTAGCATAGCAGGATAATTATATAAAGCCCACAGACAGTAATAAAAACAGTTGACAGAATTAAAAAGCAGCACTGGGATAAAACCTTAAAATGCAACCTAAAATTCGATTCTGGCTTAAAATGCTACCTTAAAATGCAGTTCTGGTAAAAAACAAACAGTCTCAAATGAAGTACAACAAACAATCTATGACGCAAGGGAAGATACCAACCCTTTAATACCGGCACAGACAGGCTTGTCTCGTTCGCACTGGCGCGTTCGCGCCTGGATTGTAAATTTGTAGTTTAAAGAACTACAATACCGCTGGGAAATGTAGTTTTCCGGCTAAGGTGCGCGTGCAGAGCTCTGGCTCCGAGTCAAGCCGCCACCACATATATGCAAGTACTTTAGCCTTAAAAAGCTTGTTTTTTATCAATGGATCTGAGAACTCAGGAGCAACTGGGGCTGCAACTCCCATGAACTCCGAAACTTTGTTTCAGGATCTTCTCATCCTATTCCAGATCTAAATATTTCACCCACGGGCCAGGTTCACTCCCAAGCGTGATGATGTTGAAGAGGTGGAGGAGGATGAGAATACTGAATTTAATTTCCGAGATCCGCCCTTAATTAGCTGTCTACCCTGGAAGGTACATGATGCCATTACTTCTAAGGTAAGTTCCCTTTTGAGGGTGCTCAGGCTAACTCCATTGATTTAAATACTGCTGCCCTTAATCCCTCATGCAAAGGCCATGCTGAACCGTCACCACAGCTTACGACGTGACCACTTCTACACACCAGATGCTCAGGCTGAGGCACCTGCCCGAAGCCTGAGAATAGGGTGATTCCCCATCACAGGATTGTAGCCTGTAGCCTGGCACCCCACCGCTGCAAGAGTCAGTTTGTGTCATCATGCTGTAACCGCCCGCCCCCACAGGGGTCCCAGATGGCATTTGCCTCCAACATATTTAGCTCGTCCCGCAGTTTATGCATTTCCAGGAAGGGAACAATTCCTCTTGTTCCTCAAAACGTCCAGGAGAAAGCTGATGCAGTCAGGCCATCATACAGCCTACCTTAGTCCCTATCCAGAGGGCAGGACATTTTAAACTGAGGGATTATACCTCCAAAAAAGAAAGGTGTGTGTCTAAACAGAACTGATACCAAGTACTGGCATGGTGGTTTATAGCTCACAGGGTATTAGGGGTATAAAGTGATTTAAACAAATCCAAAACAATGGAAAATAATGACGTTTTGGGAACAAATATACATGGGTTAGGGGTTAAGCGGTTTAAATGGGTGGGCTTTCAAACATTGAGAAACGGGGGGCTTGGAGCGGTGAACTAACCCCCAAATTAAAAAAAACGCAGTTTTTCCTTGTTATAGGTTTGTTATTAATTTGCTGTATTTGATTCGTTTAAATCACATGGAACCAGTATTAGGACATGGATATCGAGCATTTGCTATTCATAACTGAAAAGGTGGCCTCAGATCATGTTAATCCATACCAAGATTTGATGCCGCAATAAGTCCAATTTTGCAGGAGAAAGGACTTTTTTGTCCATTTATCATCAAAACAATAACCTTTTCAGTACAATGACCTTTGCAATGCCATTCCACTCTTGCACAATCGACTGACCAATGTTGCCTTTTCACGTAATTCAGGAATTGTAACCCAACAACTTGCAATCCATCTGGCCAGTTGTTTTACCCGGCCATATTTTTATTTCTTTGGCAGCTCAGTTTCTGTTCTTTGTTCTTCTCATGCTTTCCCGGGAGCCTAATATTACTCCAAAACGATGTCCT
Organism: Ambystoma mexicanum; assembly: GCF_040938575.1. Classification (NCBI taxonomy): domain Eukaryota; kingdom Metazoa; phylum Chordata; class Amphibia; order Caudata; family Ambystomatidae; genus Ambystoma; species Ambystoma mexicanum. The sequence continues at coordinate 215,357,633 of NC_090938.1, forward strand.
AGTTGCGAGATATGTGGGGAGTGTTGGGACGTTTAGGTCTGCTGTTCCTTGTGTCTCTTTGCCAATACCGCCCGTCATGCAGCATCCCATTGTTCCCCGGGGCCTAGCTTCCTGAACCATCCTGAATGGTTTTTTACCTTTTAAGAATGCTTCTGCCAACTTTTGTGTACCCGTCGGTACTCAAACGCTGCCCAGCTAAAAAAGAATTGTCTCTGTCTTTTTCAACTTTTTTGACTTACCTTTTGAAGTCTAGATACTTTAATCCAGAGCTAGAGGGCATGTTTAGTTACCAAAACACAACAACCAACACCACTACGCTCGTCTCCTTCCTTCGTTTTGATTTCAAACAGTTACCTTGTGAGCCTCATAGTTTTAAAACCGTTTTCACTACACATGGGACACCACATATTTGTAAGAAAAATATATAAATCCGAATTTTATTATTTTTTCTGAAACCTCTTTTTTCTCCTTCGAACAGTTTATCATAAACCACAATACATATAATACAAATTTTAATTTGTGCAAAATGGGGTTAGTAAGTGTGCTTCATTTACATCAAACAGTACATTTAGGTATTAGAGCTTGCAACCACAAGCTTAAACAGGTAGTGTGACATTTTTCAATTCATGACTTTAACAATTCAAAAGAAAATGTGTATTTGTTTTTCAGTCAAAAATATGAACCACTCTCAATTTTTATGATATCGTATCTTCCAACTTCCATAGAGATAAGTTATTTCACAATATCTTTATGTTTCATTAAAAGTGACAAAACATAGATTGGTTAAAAACAAAGTCGACACACAGGCGTTTCGGCCCTTTACATCAAGATCCATTCATCCAACACAGTCTTTTAATGATTAGCATCTGGACCTTCGTGAGGACAATGTCTGATTCTGAATATCTTGATCAGATGTCTCAGAATCCCTGGGCTACTTCATTGGGACTATACAAATATTGAAAAGTAAAAATCAGACAGAGATACCTTTGTGGTTGTCACCTTTACAAATAGGTAATCACGAGAGTAACACTGACTTTATTTTTCATGAGGGTAGCTTGACCTTTTCCTTTATGGCTGTATATTTTGTTTCAATTGCATTGTAGTTTCTATGAGAGAAATAAATGTACGTCTATCATATCTTTAACCCTAAAATCTAATGGTACAGCCTACACTAATGTGTTTTCTAAAATACATCTATCTGTATGACATTTTTTCATTACCTTTATTTTCCTTTTCTTTTGGTCAGATTGCAGCAGCCATGTGTTTTTCAGGGCTTCAGACTTGCTGTAACGCTTTCATTATATATATATATATATATATATATATATATATATATATATATATATATATATATATATATATATATATATAAATATAGTAATCATTCTCCTAGTCACATTGGTAGAATCATATATTTTTGCTTAGTGTTTTATCTAATTTGAATCACAGAGTATACATCAATCCAGCAAATGGACATAGTTATGTTCTTCTGCATTGCTTCAGAGTGCAACACAGTATCCAGGAGGAACCACTTCCTTTATCCTACTGTCGCACATACCACATGGGATTTTAATGTGAGCCTCAGTGTTTCTAAGTATTTATTACCGGGCCAACAGTATCCTTCAATAAAACCTGCGTCAGGGTGTGAAAGGTATTATTTTCACCCCCACTGCGTGTGTTTGCTAGGATGTATGTGATTTGGCTGTGGCAGAATTCTGCGCAGTGAAATTGCCTGTGGTCAATTTTGCTGCGAAGACAATTTTTCTGCGGCCAAATCTGGCAAACATTGACCTCCCACTCCCCTAAATAATACATCCCCCCACTTACTTTTTGGACGTCCACTTTTCTTCTGACACTGCCATGTCCGTTCCGTCGCTTCTATGCGGGTGGCATCCAGTGCTGCAAGGTCCGCTTTTCTTCCTTTTTCCCCCATCTCTAATCCTACTGCCCAATAAAGTTTCTCTATATTTCGCAGGCCTTTCCTCACTGAACCTGGGTTACTAGACACCCATTTACTTTGTTGCAGTCCCCGGCCTGATAGGACCAGTTTCAGAAAGAACCTAATTTCCACAACTAATACCACTACTACATCACCAGGGTAGCAAAAACAAAAAGCAACGAGGACCGCCTTCTCTGAAGATCACAACACAAGCTCACCTCCTCTGATCAACAGCATACAGTTCAGGTTTGTAAGCCTCATTATGAACAATGTACAGCCACCTTGCACGTTCCAACATATGATCATGGATCCAATACGTGTGATTAAAGGAATTGGGCCATCCCCTCCATTGACACCCAGACACATACATTGAGTGCAATGATACCCATAGAACACATTTTAGTAGTCAGTATGTGGTCTTCTTTCAATACCCCATTCTTATCATCATCAAGCACTAATTTCTCATAAAGGCAGGGCTAAAAATGTCAAGTTGCAATCTACGAGCCAGCCTTAAAAAGTCACTCACCACCTGCATGCTACACATACACACAGTACCAAGTGTCAATTATAACTTGCCGATGGCTAGTGAAAATTGTGAGCCCTGGTAAAGGACCCACACAATCTCCTCCCTCCAGAAGGACATGGCACACAACCTCAGCAGTCAACTCTTGTACTCCCCATGCTCAGCTCCACTTCCTCCTGCCACTCCCACACACTTCTAGCTACACTCTCTACCTTTAACTTTCTTTCGCTTTCTTTTAGCTTCCAAATTAAAAAGTTGTCTTACTAACATATGTTTGCTTTGTTGTGCTTTTGTTTATTTTCTTTCCTAACTCATCCCATGTCAAAGAGTACTTACCAAAGAATGAATCATGGCTTACACTAGAGGGGAGTATAAACAGTTATTCTATGTCCGCTTTCTCGCTCCAATTAATTACAAAAAACCTTTTATGAATAACACCGGATACATTTAAGGGAAAGATTGTTTGCCAATAACACTCAGTTAACTAAGGCTTTTTTATTTTATTTTTTTTATTGTGCATATTAGTCAACATTAAGCTTTTTTACTTATCCCTATTTTTGCATAAATAAAGATTGGAAATTACTCTATTTGCACTACCCTTGTGTACGCTGACTAACATAATAGTAAGTTCTATGATCGACCTGTACACTGTACACAAAAGAATCAATTCCTTTGTAATAGTAGTGTGCTATTTGCTATTGTTTTATATGGTGAAAGGGCGCGGGAGTTTGCGTCCCGCTGTTTGGCCCAGGAGGGCCGCCATGCCGAAACCACGCCCCCCCCACTACTTCTGCTGTTAACGCGACCCGCAGGGTGAAGCCCGCGGGAGAAAGGGCGCGGGTGTTTGCGTCCCGCTGGGTGTTCGCGGACCCGTGGTGGTGCACCTGGACTGTGAGGTGAGACTGAGGCATTTACTGTGGGGAGGGCCAACAAAGCCAACAAAGCCTACAGCGTGCTGTGTATTGTGGAGGGCCAGACCTCTATTACCCCCCCTGCAGGCGCTCAAGGTCATATTATGGCGGGTCTTCCCCAGGATGTCGCCAATGGAGCCATGGAAGGTGGAGACATTTCCTCTCCTTTTTCCCCACTTCACCTCTCTAAATCCTCTCTTCTATCGAGTCTACAGGGACCCTTGGCCCCACTGGCGAATCGGAAGCCAATTAAGGGCAGAAGGCTGAGGGGAGGTATGTCGAGTAAAGCACTGGGGGCTACGCAGGCAAAGGGAACTTGCATTGGGAGTCTCTGTGGGAAAGGAGTTCCTGTCCAACTGTCCTCGGTCACTGCTTGCACCAAAGAGGGATCCTCTTCAGAATCCTTGCTCAAGCCGCCCTGCCCCCCCAGCTTGCAGGTGGGGCCCCTACCAAGTCCCTCTGGGACCTCCTGCGATCATGTTTCAATCCCTCTTCTCACAACTGGACATTTAAGCCCATTTCTGGATGACCTTGGGACCCCTGTCAACCTGTTAACCCCTGGAGGGGGTCTTGACTGTGTGGCTACAGCCGGACTTCTGGATACCTTGGCCAACGGCTGTGAGAGGATCTCAATAGGGTTTTCGAAACTGATCAAAGGGAATGTGTCGCTGGCCCCATCTATGGTCCCACCTCTGTTGCCTTCTCTGGCGCCGGCCCCTTTCCATCCATCTTCCGGCCGAAACCATGAGGTTATAGTTCCTCATACTCATATTGAAGCTGAAGCCCATCCCGCCGCCTCCCTTGTGCCCATGTTTGTGGCTCCTGAGGCCTTGGGTCCAGTCGACTTGAGCGGGGGAGAGAAGTCCTGCCCTCCATCCAGATCCGGTACTAAGCCAACCTCTGATGCTCCCCCAGGGGTTGGCTCCTTGCCCCGTCTTAGCCCTCCCCTGGCCTCTAAATCCATCCCAAATGGTGAACATTTTCTACCAGCCCAAACTTCCACTGATTTTGCAACCCTCCCTAGCTGTCCCTGGAACCTCCTGTTATCAGAGATGGTCGAGATCAAAAATCTTTTGTTAGTGTTGATCAAGGGGACACGGGGGACCAGGGGGGAGGAGGGTACGGGTAGGGAAGGTGAGAGCGCAGTAGGGTCCGGCCCTAGGGGTCCTAATCTTGTCTTTGATAAAGGGACACATCCCTCGACCCCCTGTCCGTCCCTGGCTACCTCCGTGGCTAGGTCTCCTCTGTCCCTGAGGAGCCGGCCAAAGCTAGGTTTTCCCCCACTGTCACCCCGAAGGAGTGAAACCACTGTTCTAGACTCAAGGACTAAGCCCCCATTGTTGCAGCACCCCGTGGGGAGGAGGGCCAGTGCCTCAATCCCCGGTCCGGGCAGGCCGAGGTTGGGGCGCCACACTAATGAAGGCTGTAGTAGCTCCATGGTCCTCAATCATGGTGTTCTAAAATCCACTTTTGGCACAAGAGAACCAAGGGACGCCCTGCGGAATAAATGTCTACATTGGTTGCGGCTGTGGGGGAGTGTGAGTTTGTGTCCATGGGCTCTTTGTTGGAGTGCACCAGACTGTCCAATCCTTCAGCCAAAACGGACATCGTCAAACTGGTTTTTGGGAGCGCCCATCTGGCAAGGGCCGTATTGGAAAAATGTAATGGCCATTGGCTGATAGGGAAAAGTGGTATCACTGTCAGCGCACCCCCTATACCTGCCCTTGTGTGCCCTGCAAGAGCCTCCTCTGGGTTTAGTCCCCTTTCAGGGGCAAATCTAACCGCCTTGGGCCCGAGGCGCTACGGGAGATACCAGAGGGAAGGTGGTTGAGGGTTCCTGATTATTGTCCTAGAGATCTGTGTGGGGGCACTCATGGATGGTTTGGTTCTCTACATGGGTGTGTTGTCGTTCTTCTTTTTTTTTTGTTTCTTTATGCATTCATGTATTAGAACTGTTTTTTAGGATGCACTTTGATGGCCTTCCAGGCCGAATAAAGTTGTTTGACTGACTGACTGGTGTTTTCTTGAAAATGTTTAATACAAAAAATGGTACCTTAAAAAACAACCACACTATTCAAGCTCATTTCATCCTTATCACGTCTCGACGCTGTGCAGTCATTTTTTCGAATGCAATATTTTCGAAAGTCATAATGTCGAAAATATTTATTCGAAGAAAAAAAATTTCAAAAATACCAAATATCGAATTTTTTTCTACTTTTTTTCGCAAAAGTAATATTACATGCAAGGTATAAAGAATGTACAAGATAAGCATTCATATATATATTTTATTAAGCATGTTTAACTTAACATTACAATATTTATTAAGCATGTTTAACTTAACATTACAATATAATATAACATTTGAATAATTATTTAATTTTAAAAAACTCTTTATTTTAACTATAACTATTAATAAATATTAAATAATAAATAAGTAGCATGCTTTCTTGACGTTGAACATTCATTATAATTATTTTCCATTAGATGGCGCTATTGCATTAGAAATGTACATATTGCTGTTATTCGTTTTTGTTTTGTAAGTACGTTACGTGAGTGTACGTATGCATAGGCGTCATTTTTAAAGTTTATTCCGAAACTGTTTCCATTGCGTTCAGGTCTTCGTTTCTCCGTTCATGGATTATTATTTTTTTTCCTGGACTTTTTTAGGCCCCAATGGCTTTTTTTCCTTCGGATTACGTGGATGTTATGGTTTTTTTGGTTCTATGCACTTTTCATGGTGGATTGTGGATTTTTTTTGTCTGTTTTTTTTGGATTTGCACCTATTCATCTGTGCTGGATTTAACTGTTTTAACTGCAGATTTGGATTTTTCTTGGTTTTTTTTTGTGATTTTCCTACGGATTGCTTCTTGGACTTTGGGATTTATGGAGGTCTCATGTTGGTGTATTTGGATAGGCTTCTGTTTTGCCACATTGGATTGTTGATTCTATGAAAACGTAAGTATTTTTAACATTTTAAATGAAATGCTACAGAATCCAGGTAGTTTTCTTTATTTTGTTCGTCAAAATCGTGTACCAGTTGTTCAAGTTTTTGTTCGTAGTCTCTGTATTTGTTTCTTTTTGTTTCTGCGTTTGCCAATGAAATTGTTTGCAATAGTCAAAATTCCTGATGTGTTTGTTCATTTTGCAACTCCTTTAAAAAATGCCACAAGTTTGGCTTTTTTGTATTGAAATTTGTATTTATTCGGCTATGCCATCCTTCCAATGCATTGTTTGTTCTTGGTTTCACCTCTAACGTTGCTTGGTAGCAATTCCACAATTTTACAGTAAATTTTGGCTTGCGTCTTGTCCCACTACGTGTTAATTGTCCTAGCCAAGTGTTCTCCATAAAATCTAACAAGTCTGAATTTTCCTCCTCATGATTTTTATAATACTCACTGTCAATTAAATGTTCGTTAAAATGTATAACTTGATCCTAACAAATGCCAAAGCGAAAAGTTGTTTTATGTTATATTGATAACTACTGCCTTCTGTATATTATGTGCTTAGTCCTAGTTTCTGTAATTTTCTCCAAATGCTTTGAGTAAAATGAAAAAAACACCCTTGTATCTTTTTATCTTTATATACTGTAGAAAATGCTATAATCTGTGCTATTTCGTAATCCATGAGTATATTTGTGCGTTGTGAATCTGGTACAGTCTTTAATTTTGTTGAACACGATCTTATAAGTTTCCTCGCTTTTCTTTGGCATCAAAACATAAACAAGCGGTATAGGTCTGTTATTTATTATTCCATGAACTGTAAAAAAATTGCTGAAACGGTTGGGGGCACACTTTAAATGTGGCGTCACTTTGCCATTGTTGACTTTGACTGAGTTGCTGGAAGTTTGTAGCAGTTGAAAATATTATTATTGTTGCATGGTGGAAATTGTCTCCTTTTGTGGTTAATTTAAAAACTTCTGGTATTGTCACATCGGTATATATCATTGGTACCGGTGGCAGATTTTCTTTTTGTTTTTTTCTGTTTACCGTACACTGCATTCGTTTTTCACCAGGCATTTGTGCCAATATGTGTAACGGTAACTTGTCACATACATTTGATATCACTGAAGCACTTGCTTCACCTTGATTTTCCACTGTCTTTTGTTTGAGCTCGTTTAGTGTTTTTTTAATTATAATATTTGTTTGATCCGGGAGATGGTTGTGCTCATTTTTTGTCTTTATATTAGAAGCTTCAGTTATTGCTCATGCGCTACATTTTGTTTTGCCATATTCAGCGCACTTCCAATATGTGCATTCCTTTTTTTCTGCTTCTTTATAGTAAATATGTCCATTGAAAACCATCTGTTTTCCTCCCTTTTGTGAAGTTATATAGTCCACCTTGTCTGCCATTTTTTAGTCTAAAACAGCGGAGAAAATAAACAGTTTTATTATTCCTGTCACATATTTATATATAGTAAGATATTTCAATATCTAGTTACATGCTAGTTATGTTGGTATATTACCATTGTTGGTCGACTTTTTTTTCGACATTTATTTTTCGAAAAATTGACTTTTTCTGTTATATGTATATGTTTTCGACATTTATATTTCGGCATTATTTTTTTGATATTATGACTTTAAACCCGTCTCAACATATCCTTACATATCTTTCAGCCATTAAATAACCTGTTCGCTGCCTAAGCAACTTAATTCAAATCTTCCCCCCTTTTCTAGCTCCACCTCTAACCACATAGATATTCACAAAAATCCTTATTTTTCAACGATTGGCGATTTTCCTCTCCTATTCTATTTTCTATATTTAGCCAGCAAACATGACTAAGCCATGACCTAAATAAGGCATACCCTGGAGTGCTATGTGCATCTCTGTTACGCTCACCTGGTTCCCACGTGGGCGTCGACCGGAACTGGGCCGCTGTTACTTCCACCAGCGTGACGTGTAGCGCCGAGATGACTGACTGGACTGGCCCGCTCAGCCTAGTTTGTCTGGCTCGCAAGAATATTCTTCTGCAAAGGAGAAGAGGAATTAACCACCCGTGGAATTGAGTGTCAACCCACCTTCCCCACTCCCGTTGTCTTCCCACTGATCACTCTTAATGTCCCCTCCTTAGTCTCACCTGATGGTTTGGAAGGATGAGCTCTCCATCCTGCGTCGACCGCAGGGGCGCGTTGATGACCAGTTACTTCACTGGCGTAGAGGAATTGGTGAGTTCCAGTATTGACTCTAAAGTCCAATTGGTCATAAGAGTTCAAATGTCTGCTCTTCACTCTGTCCGATTCCTTGCAAGTTGCCGATTAATCCACTCGAAGATTTCCAAATGGCACTCGGTAAGATTCAGGTAAGTCTATTGTGTTTTTCCCCTTAGGGGCCGGGGTACGGCGATGAAGCAGAGTTGACTGCGCCGACCCGAAATGAGGTGAGTACCTCCCGTGGTAAATCAGGTAAGTCCTTGGGGGTAGCTTGTATGGCCCTAGAGAGTTCCCTTGCTCTCACCTTGCTGTCTTTGTCTCCTTAGGTGTCGGAGGGCGGCCGCGAGATGGAGAGAGCGTGATGGAATGCTGAAGTACCGCCAAGCAGGTGAGTTCAGCGCGGCGCCGTAGGAATGCGAAGCGATGCTTCAAAGACTTCTGTCTTTCAGTTCCGTGGCGAAATGGATCAGGATCCAGGTAAGGATTAAAGTTAAAACTCCTGTTCTAACCTTTATCCTTTTTGTCTTCTTGTTTCAGGAGTCCCAGGACTGAAGCGGGCGTGGCTGAAGACTGGAGCTTCTGAAAACACGGTGAGCGTTACGCTGCAGCAAGCAGAATAACGCGAAGCACGTGTGGCTGTCCGGACGTGGTTTAAATAGCCTTGGAAGAAGATCCAGGTAAGTATTCTTCCACAGCCCCACCCAAGTAACAAAATAGTCCCTTCAGTAAAATAGTCCCTCCTAAGCCTCATTTGGCTTGAGTCTTCAAGCAGCATGGTCTGACTCAGGTGAGTATGCAGCATGGTCTGCTTCAGGTAAGTTATCAATAATGAGCCTGGCGCCATTGGCGCCAGGACTGTACCCAAACAGCCCCTAACTGGGGCTTTTGGGCATGCTCCAAGTGGCATGATGCCTGCTTCCGGGGCTGCTGGGCCTGGTCTGGTCTTCCGGGGGCAGGCATCATGACAGCACTCCCCCCTCAAGGCCCCTCCTAAAGTCGTTCTCCCCCTTGGCCGTGGTTTGTCTGGAAATTCCTGATGGAACCTCTTCACTAAATGAGGTGCATGCACGTGGTCACTAGGTTCCCAAGACCTTTCCTGTGGACCATAACCTTTCCAGTCAATTAGGTAAAAGAGTTTTGATCTCACTCTTTTTGAGTCCAAAATATTCTTGACTTCGAACTCGGGCTCCCCATCTATGAGGATAGGTTCAGGTGGAGTGGTGAGCCTTGTTCCTGGTTGCACTGGCTTCAAAAGAGACATGTGGAAAACGGGATGGATTTGCATATGAGCAGGTAGGTCCAACTTGACGGCCACTGGGTTAATAATTGCCTTAACAGAAAAAGGTCCCAAATACCTGGGGTTAAAGGTCTGAGTCCCCTTAAGTGGTATGTGCTTAGTGGCTAACCATACTTGGTCCCCTATTTGGTATTGAGGAGCTTCACTTCTGTGCTGATCCGCATCCTTTTTGTATTTTTCCTTAGCCTTTTGCAAATGGATGGTTGCTTCTTTAAAGGCTTGTGCAATAACAGCGTGGAGATGGTCCACTGCGGGCATCTCTAAATGCTGGGGTGAGTCCAAATCCGAGGTTCGAGGATGGTGCCCATAATTGGTGAAAAAAGGACTTTGTCCAGTTCCTGAGTGTACGGAATTATTGTATGCATACTCTGCGATCCACAGAATGTCTTTCCAATTCCCCTCAGACTGATGTAGCATACAACAGAGGTACTGTTCAAGAGTCTGGTTGGTCCTCTCCGTTTGACCGTCGTTCTGAGGGTGGTGACTGGTCGAAAGCCTAACATCAATTTGTGCCAGTTGGCAGCATTTCCTCCAAAAATGTGAAATGAATTGACTGCCCCGATCTGAAATTAACACTGAAGGAAAGCCATGCAGGCGGACAACATTTTCAAGGAATTCCTTGGCCAGGATTGAAGCTGAAGGTATCCCTTTTAAAGGAATGAAGTGGGCCATTTTAGAAAAAAGATCTACAATAACTAGAATGGTATTGTAACCTTGGTACGGGGGTAAATCCATGATGAAGTCTGATGACAAGGTATGCCAAGGGGTAGGTGGTATGTCTAATGGTTGCAATAATCCAGCAGGTTTTTTCTTTTGCCCTTTATTTTGTGCGCAAATGCCACAAGACATGGCAAATGACTTGACATCCTTTCGCCAGGTAGGGCACCAAAATTGCTTCCTAATTTTAGCTTCGGTTTTTTGCAATGCCCTTCTATTAAGGTGTCATGGTAATGGGAAATGACAAGTTCCTGTAGTTCCTTTTGCGGTAAAAATAGCCGGCCTTGGTAATAAGGTAAATCATCGATGACAGAGTACTCTGGACCTTTCTTTGCCAAGTCCTGTAGGGCAACGGAATCAAAGAGTTGGTGGATCTTGTTTTGAATGTTCTCCAGTGTCTGTATGAAAGTCAGGCCAAGGATTCTCTGTTCCGGAATTATGGGTACGGGTTCTAAAGTTATTTCTGCTTCTCCCATTCCAATCTGGGACAAGGCGTCTGCTTTACCATTCTTACAACCTGGTCGATAGGTTATTACAAAATCAAACTCGGCGAAGAACAACGCCCAACGGAGTTGGCGCGAAGATTGGGCTTTGGCTGTCTTTAGGTATTGTAAGTTGCGGTGATCGGTGATAACCGTGATGGTATGTCTGACACCCAGTAGATAGTGCCGCCAAGCCTTGAAGGCGGACTTGATGGCCAGCAGCTCCTTGTCGGTTATGGCATAGTTTAATTCGGGGGCTGAACATTTTCTTGACCAAAACGCCACTGGGTGAAGCTGGTTAGTTTCGGGATCCTTTTGGGAAAGGACTGCTCCCATGGCTGAACTGGATGCATCTGTTTCCACTATGTAGGGAAGCTCGGGGCGCGGGTGTCTTAATATGGGAGCAGATGTGAATTTAGCTTTTAACTCTTGGAAGGCGTTCTCGGCTTCCTCTGTCCACACAAAGCGTTTGTTTTTTCGCAATAGTGTTGTGATGGGATGTACAATGTGCGAGAAGTCCCGGATAAACCTGCGATAGAAATTGGCAAAGCCAAGCATGCTTTGAACTCCTTTGATTGAACTTGGCGAAGGCCAATTAAGAATGGCATCCACTTTTCGTGTATCCATCCAGATTCCTCTCGGGGTCAGAATAAATCCAAGGAATTCCACTTCCGTAGTGTGGAAGATGCATTTTTCCAGTTTAGCATATAATTTATGCTGGCGTAACTTCTCTAGGACTGCTCGGACGTGTTTTACATGCTCAGATTCTGATAAAGAGTATACTAAGATGTCGTCGATGTAACCGACCACACAAACGTCGATAAACTCTCGGAGGACATCGTTCATGAAGAACTGGAAGGCTGCTGGTGCATTGCATAGTCCGAAGGGCATCACCTGGTACTCAAATAGTCCGTACTTGGTGCGAAAAGCAGTCTTCCATTCGTCATCCTCCTTGACACGTACCAGATGATATGCCCCCCGAAGGTCTAGTTTCGTGTATATACAAGCGTCCTTCACCTGGTCTAGTAGTTCTGGGATCAAAGGCAGTGGGTATTGATTCTTGATGGTTATCTGATTCAGTGCGCGGTAGTCTATACATGTTCTAAGGTCGCCTTCCTTTTTCGGTACGAAGAACAAAGCTGAAGATGCAGGGGATTTGGACGGGCGAATGAAGCCATTAGCAAGGTACTGGTCTAGGTACTGGCGCAAATGAAGATTTTCGGGTTCCGTAAGGGCATAGATTCTGCTGCAAGGTGGTTGTGCTCCAGGTACAAGATCTATTTGACAATCATACGATCTGTGAGGTGGTAAGGTGTTTGCCTGTTCCTTTTGGAAGACATCCTGAAAGTCTTGGTATTCAACAGGTAATTGCATGGCTACTGGAATTACTGGGGCCAGGACTGAGTTTTGAGTTTTCCTTGGGTAGCAGGTGTGAGCACATTCTGGGAAGGTTAGTCTCTTCTCTCGCCAATCAATACAGGGATTATGTTTTTCCAACCAAGGTATCCCCAGTATCAGCTGAAACTGTGGGGCCTTGATTAAGTAAAACATCATAGCCTCTCGATGCCCATCTTGACTCAGCAATGTCATCTCTGCAGTGGAATGAGTTACGGGTCCAGAGGCAATTTCCGTTCCATCTACAGTGGTGACAACATCGGCCGTGTTCTTGCGGGTGAGAGATAGATTCATCCTGGTAGCCAATTCCCAGTTCAAGTAATTTCCTATGGTTCCACTGTCTACGTACGCCTTTACCGCGTGCATGCGTGATGGCTGCTCTGGATCTACAAGGACCATGGGTATGGTGAAATGCAAGGTCAGAGTGTCCTTCTTTAAGCTCGGCAAGCGGACCTCTACGCTTGCCGGGCGTAGTCGTTTCCCGAGTCAGATTTCACATGGTTTTCGTCTGCTGCTCCTATAACTTTCTTGGGTGGTTTTACAGGGCAGTTCCGAAGAAAATGACCAGCAGTTCCGCAATATAAACATAATTGCAGTTGTCTTCTATCTCTCTCCTTTTGGGTTAGGGGTCCTTTAACCCCCCCGATTTGCATTGGTTCTGAGACATCTACTCCCTTGGAGCTTACGTGGGTTTTAACCAACACCCTGTTCTCAAACTTGGTTCGGTCAGCCTTACTGGTTTGAAGTCTGTGATCGAGCTGGACCACTAGATCTATATATTCAGCACAGTCTTGAGGCGGGTTCACGATTTGAGCCAAAACATCTTTGAGTTCTCCTCGAAGTCCTCGATGGAATAATGTGATTCGCTTGGCTTCAGGCCATTCGGTTTCCATGACTAATCTATTGAAAGCTGAAATGTAAGATAAAAGATCCTGGTTACCTTGACGTAGGGATAAAAGTTCGTTTTCCAAAGCCTGTCCTCGGGAGTGTCGGGCGAATAGTCTTTCCATGCTTGTTCGAAAACCCTGGAAATCTCGAAGAATCGGGTCATCCTGGTTAACTAGTGGAATGGACCAATTAGCCGCACTGCCGCTGAGATATGACAGTACAAAGGCTACCTTGGCCTGATCGTTTGGGAAAGCTCCAGGTCTACATAAAAAGTGCAAGAGGCATTGATTCATGAATGTTGCAAACCCTTTTGGGTCTCCGGCAAAGCGTTCAGGTGGAGCCAAAGGAACGGCTCCAGGTAAATTTATCTGCACCGGGTTACTCGATGGTACAGGAGCTGGACTTGCCCCAAGTCCTGGTAGAGGTGTTTGTCCAGCCTGGCTCTGTAATAGTTGTCTGGCCAACTCATCAGTTTGTTCTTTTGACACTATCAGTTCCCTCCTGAGGGCATTGGTTTCTTGGCGGGCGGAATGCACTTCGGCCCTTAATTCCCCCTAATAATTGGGCCAACTGATCAGTTTCCGAGGTCTCCATGACGCCCAGGTGGGTATTTGTGGGTAGGCTTTGCGTTCTGTTACGCTCACCTGGATCCCACAGGGGCGTCGACCGGAACTGGGCCGCTGTTACTTCCACCAGCGTGACGTGTAGCGCCGAGATGACTGACTGGACTGGCCCGCTCAGCCTAGTTTGTCTGGCTCGCAAGAATATTCTTCTGCAAAGGAGAAGAGGAATTAACCACCCGTGGAATTGAGTGTCAACCCACCTTCCCCACTCCCGTTGTCTTCCCACTGATCACTCTTAATGTCCCCTCCTTAGTCTCACCTGATGGTTTGGAAGGATGAGCTCTCCATCCTGCGTCAACCGCAGGGGCGCGTTGATGACCAGTTACTTCACTGGCATAGAGGAATTGGTGAGTTCCAGTATTGACTCTAAAGTCCAATTGTTCATAAGAGTTCAAATGTCTGCTCTTCACTCTGTCCGATTCCTTGCAAGTTGCCGATTAATCCACTCGAAGATTTCCAAATGGCACTCGGTAAGATTCAGGTAAGTCTATTGTGTTTTTCCCCTTAGGGCCCGGGGTTCTGCGATGAAGCAGAGTTGACTGCGCCGACCCGAAATGAGGTGAGTGTAACGCTCACCTGACTCCCACGGAGGCGCTGGCCTGGTTTGGATTGCTGTGGCCTCTTCTAGGGTGATGCGCAGGACTCGGAAGATGGAATGGACCGGACCCCCAAATCTGGCTTGTCTGGCTCGTAGAAATATCCTTCTGTGTGTAAAAAGGGAGTATTAACAATCTGCGGGATAATGCGTAGGCCTCCCACTCCCCTTCTCACCCTCCACGAAACCCTTCTGCGATTCCCCGTGAAGTCTCACCTTAGGGTCTGAAAGGACGAGCTCTCCATCCTGCTTCTGATGCAGGGGCGCGTTGTTATCCAGTTAGTTCACTGGATCTCGGATTGGTGAGAGTTCAACTTCGCTTGACTTTTCCGGTAAGGTATCGTAAGAATTCTGTTGCAAGTTCAAGCTTTAAATAACCATTGTCTGTTTTCTCTATTTCAGGTGCTGAATGAAGATTCCGAGTTAGGGAATGGAACCGTCGAAGGAAAATTCTGGTGAGTTTTTGATGAGTGGTTCCTCTAGTGTTCTTGCATTAATGCATTAATGCTTGTGTCTTTTTCCCCTTAGGGGCCGGGGTTCGGAAATGCCGAAGTGAGAAGAGATGTCCCAATAAATATCAGGTAAGTCTTTGATGAGCGTTCCGCTAATGTCCTTGCATTCGCTCACTAATGCTAATGTCTTTTTCCCCTTAGGGGCCGGGGTTCGGAAATGCCGAAGAAACGGCGCCGACCCGAAGTGAAGAGGGATTGACCCAACAGGTAAGTCTTATGGTGGAAATTAAGCCTTTCTTATTCTCTTCCCTAGCTCACCTTTGTTCTTATCTTTTTCTCTTTTAGGCACTGAAATGCAGCAGAAGATCCAGATGGTCGCTGATGGGCAAGAAGGCGCCTAGTAAAGGTGAGTGGAATGCTGCGCTGCAGCGAGCTATGCGATGTGCTTTTAAAAATGAATGTCTTCCCTTTAGGATCGTCGGCGAGATGACTCTGGAATGCGGATTAAGCAGTTAATGTCTCTTCTTTCTCCTGTTCTCTTCTCTTCTCCCTTTACAGGTTTTCCAGGATGCTGGAGCAGACACGGTGAGCGTCCAGCTGCTAGGTGCAGAACAACGCGAAGCGTGAGTTGCTGCTTGGGCGTGGCTTAAATAGCCTTCAAAGTAGTTCCAGGTATGTATTCTTTACTCTAAGGTATGTATTCTTCCTCCGGCCACACCAGTGTGGTAAAGTAGTCCCATAGGTAAAATAGTCCCATTCAGGCCTCTAGGTGGCCTGGATGTTGCAACACGGTCTGCATCAGGTAAGTTCACACCAAGCACTTCTTAACGCAAAGTCATTCTTTATGAGCCTGGCGCCATGGGCGCCAGGACTGAGTCCAAAGGGCCCCTACCTGGGGCCGCTGGGACTCACCTCGGGAACATGATGTCTGCCTCTGGGGTTGCTGGGCCCGGTCTGGCTCCTTGGGGGTAGGCATCATGACAGTACCCCCTCCCAAGGCCCCTCCCAAGGTTGTTCTCTCCGGAGGTTTCGGTTTGTTTGGGAATTTCCGGTGGAATTTCTGTATTAACCGAGGTGCATGTATCTGGTCGCTTCGTTCCCAAGACCTTTCCTGAGGCCCATATCCTTTCCAATCAATTAAATAGAAGAGTTTTGACTTTGACACCTTGGAATCTAATATGTCTTTAACTTCGAATTCCAGCTCCCCATCTACTTGAATTGGTTCTGGTGGTTTAATTAGTCTGGTTCCAGGTTGTACTGGTTTCAACAGTGATACGTGAAAAACGGGATAGATTTGCATGTTAGCTGGTAGATCGAGTTTGAAGGCCACCGGGTTGATTATAGCTTTGATTGGGTAGGGCCCTACATATCTTGGATTGAAAGTTTGCTGTCCTTTGAGTGGTAAATGTCTAGTCGCTAGCCACACTTGGTCCCCTATTTGGTACGGAGGTGCTTCACTATGATGTAAATCAGCATTTTCTTTGTACTTTTTCTTGGCTTGCTGTAAATGAGTCGTTGCTTCTTTGAAGGCTCGAGTTATCGTGGAATGCAAATGATCTACAGCGGGCATTTCAAGACTTTGAGGGGAGTCAAGGTCAGAGGTTCGGGGGTGATGGCCATATAAGGTATAAAAAGGGGGTTGTCCAGTTCCAGAATGTACAGAATTGTTATATGCATATTCTGCGATCCAAAGAATGTCTTTCCAATTACATTCAGATTGGTGCAACATACACCGAAGATACTTTCAAGGGTCTGGTTTGTTCTCTCGGTTTGACCATCGGTCTGGGGGTGGTGACTAGTGGATAGTCGTACATCGATTTGTGCCAGTTGACAACACTTTCTCCAAAAATGGGAAATAAATTGGCTTCCTCGATCAGAGACCAGTATGGATGGAAAACCATGTAAACAAACGACATTCTCAAGAAATTCCTTGGCCAGGATGGAGGCTGAAGGTAATGGGATAAAATGGGCCATTTTGGAGAAGAGGTCCACAATCACCAGGATAGTGTTGTATCCATAGCAAGGAGGCAGGTCTGTAATAAAGTCCAGCGACACGGTGTGCCAAGGTGCCGGTGGGATGTCCAAGGGTTGTAAAAGGTCGGCTGGTCTTTTCTTTTGACCTTTATTTTGGGCGCAAACTCCGCAGGACATCACAAAGGATTTTATATCCTTTCGCCAGGAGGGCCACCAGAATTGCCTTTTGATCTTTTCTTCAGTTTTAGCAATACCAGGATGTCCTTCCATTAATGTATCATGATAATGGGCAATAACGAGTTCTTGCAATTCCTTATGAGGCAGAAATAATCGCCCCTGGAACTAGGGTAGATCATTATTGACGGCAAAGTGTGAACCTTTTTGACTCCATTCTTGCAAGGCTGTAGGGTCTAAAAGTTGTTTAACTCTAGTTTGAATGTCCTCAATAGTTTGTAAAGAGGTCAACCCCAAAATTCTCTGTTCAGGTATAATCGGTACTGGTTCTAAGCTTGAATTTGTTTCTCCCATCCCAATCCGGGATAAAGCGCCCGCTTTGCCATTCTTGCAGCCAGGGCGGTATGTGATTACAAAATCAAACTCCGCAAAGAATAAAGCCCATCGGAGTTGACGTGATGATTGAGCTTTGGCCGTTTTTAAATATTGCAAATTTCTGTGATCTGTAATCACTGTGATGGTGTGTCTTGCGCCGAGAAGGTAATGACGCCAAGCCTTGAAGGCGGACTTAATAGCTAATAACTCCTTGTCGGTGATTGCATAATTAACTTCAGGAGCCGAGAATTTTCTGGACCAAAAGGCTACAGGGTGCAATTGGTTAGTTACAGGATCCCTTTGAGACAGGACAGCTCCCATGGCTAAGCTGGATGCGTCGGTTTCAACAATGTAAGGGAGTTCTGGGCGCGGATGTTTCAGTACAGGTGCGGAGGTGAATTTAGTTTTTAGTTCTTGAAAGGCCTGTTCTGCCTCATTAGTCCATTCGAAGCGTTTATTTTTCCGTAAGAGTGCAGTGATGGGTTGAACCACCCGAAAAAATTCTGGGATGAATCTTCGATAAAAATTGGCAAAACCAAGCATGCTCTGAACACCCTTCACAGAGCTAGGAGATGGCCATTTGAGGATGGCGTCCACTTTTCGTGAGTCCATTCGGACTCACTTTGGTGTCAGGATGAATCCAAGAAACTCGACTTCTGTGGCATGAAAAACACATTTTTCGAGTTTTGCAAACAGTTTGTGCTGGCGCAATTTCTCAAGAACTGCCTTGACATGTTTTCTGTGATCGGATTCCGAAGAGGAGTACACCAGAATGTCGTCGATATATACGATGACACAAACATCGATAAGTTCCCGAAGAACATCATTCATAAAGTATTGAAAGGCAGCAGGTGCGTTGCACAATCCGAAAGGCATCACCTGGTATTCGAAGAGTCCATATTTGGTGCGGAAAGCAGTCTTCCATTCGTCGCCTTCTTTTACACGCACCAGGTGATAAGCTCCCCGAAGATCTAACTTGGTGTATATACAAGCATCTTTTACCTGGTCGAGAAGTTCAGGGATCAGGGGCAGAGGATAACGATTCTTAATCGTTATTTGATTTAGGGCGCGGTAGTCTATACAAGTTCTAAGGTCGCCTTCTTTTTTCGGCACGAAGAACAGAGCTGAGGAAACAGGATACTTTGACGGGCGAATAAAACCATTGGCAAGGTATTGATCTAAATACTGTCGCAAATGAAGATTCTCAGGTTCAGTAAGGGCATAGATCCTACTACAAGGCAGTTGAGCATTGGGTACCAGATCGATTTGACAATCGTACGACCGGTGGGGAGGTAACGTGTTGGCCTGCTCTTTTTGGAAAACGTCTTGGAATTCTTGGTACTCAGGCGGCAGTTGTATTGTGGCGGAGGTTACTGTGGCCAGGCCCATGTTTGGATTTCTTGGATAGCAAGTTTGTGTACAATCAGGAAAGGTTATTCTCTTTGCTCGCCAGTCAATTCGAGGATTATGTGTTTCTAACCAAGGAATTCCTAGAATTACTTGAAACTGTGGGGCCTTGATTACGTCAAACACAATAGCTTCTCGATGTCCATCCTGACCCACTAGTGTCATTTCTGTAGTAGAATGTGTTACCGGCCCTGAGGCAATTTCGGTTCCATCAACTGTGGTAATGACATCCTTGTTGGTTTTTGGACAAAGAGGGAGATTAATCCTGGAGGCCAATTCACGATCAACATAGTTTCCGATAGCTCCACTGTCGATGTATGCCTTTATAGCATGCAACCGCCGAGGCTGTCTTGGATCCACGAGGACCATTGGCATGATGAAATGCGAGGTCAAAGAGTTTGTTTTCAAGCTCGGCAAGCGGACCTCTACGCTTGTCGAGCTTGGTCGTTTCCCGAATCAGGTTCCGTTAGATTGTTGTCAGTGGCTCCAACCACCTTCTTGGGTGGTTTTACCGGACAATCTCGTAAAGTGGCCAGAAGCCCCGCAATAAAGACATAATTGCTTCTGCCGCCTTCTTTCTCGTTCCTTCTGAGTTAACGGTCCTTTAACTCCACCGATTTGCATAGGTTCTGAAACATTGGTACCCTTGGGGTTAGCGTGAGTTTTGATCAACACTCGGGTTTCAAACTTAGACCGATCTGCTTTTCTATTCTGAAGTCTGTGATCAAGTTGGACCACTAAGTCTATGTATTCCGCGCAGGCTTGGGGCGGATTTACAATTTGAGCTAGAACATCTTTAAGTTCTCCGCGCAGGCCTCGATGAAATAATGTGATCCTTTTATTTTCTGGCCACCCTGTTTCCACAATCAACCTATTAAAGGTGGCAATGTAGGATAAGAGATCCTGGCTACCTTGTCGTAAGGATAGCAGTTCGTTGTCCAGGGCCTGTCCCTGGGAGTGTCGAGCGAATAATCTTTCCATGCTTGCCTGGAAGCCTTGAAAACCCTGGAGAATTGGGTCATCTTGACTTACCAAAGGAACTGACCAATCGGCAGCACAGCCGCTGAGATAAGATAATACAAAAGCTACCTTGGTTTGGTCATTAGGGAAGGCCCCAGGTCTGCATAGAAAGTGTAAGCGACATTGGTTCATGAAAACGGCATATTTCTTGGGGTCCCCAGCAAAACGTTCAGGCGGGGCCAGTGGTATATTTCCAGGTAGATTGATTTGTACCGGGTTATTCGAAACCACAGGAGTGGGATTACCCCCGGAACCAGATAACAGAGTTTGTCCTGCCTGACCTTGCAACAGCTGTTTGTCCAAGTCATCACTTCGTTCCTTGGACAGGATCAGTTCTCTCCTGAGAGCGTTAGTCTCCTGGCGGGCGGAATGTACTTCTGTCCGTAATTCCCCCAAAGGTTGGGCCAGCTGATCTGTCTCGGAAATATCCATAGCGCCCGGGTAGGAAATTGTAGGTAGGCTTCGCGTTCTGTAACGCTCACCTGACTCCCACGGAGGCGCTGGCCTGGTTTGGATTGCTGTGGCCTCTTCTAGGGTGATGCGCAGGACTCGGAAGATGGAATGGACCGGACCCCCAAATCTGGTTTGTCTGGCTCGTAGAAATATCCTTCTGTGTGTGAAAAGGGAGTATTAACAATCTGTGGGATAATGCGTAGGCCTCCCACTCCTTCTCACCCTCCACGAAACCCTTCTGCGATTCACCGTGAAGTCTCACCTTAGGGTCTGAAAGGACGAGCTCTCCATCCTGCTTCTGATGCAGGGGCGCGCTGTTATCCAGTTACTTCACTGGATCTCGGATTGGTGAGAGTTCAAGTTCGCTTCACTTTTCCGCTAAGGTATCGTAAGAATTCTGTTGCAAGTTCAAGCTTTAAATAACCAATTGTCTGTTTTCTCTATTTCAGGTGCTGAATGAAGATTCCGAGTTAGGGAATGGAACCGTCAAAGGAAAATTCTGGTGAGTTTTTGATGAGTGGTTCCTCTAGTGTTCTTGCATTAATGCACTAATGCTTGTGTCTTTTTCCCCTTAGGGGCCGGGGTTCGGAAATGCCGAAGGTACGGCGCCGACCCGAAGTGAGAAGAGATGTCCCAATAAATATCAGGTAAGTCTTTGATGAGCGTTCCGCCAATGTCCTTGCATTCGCTCACTAATGCTAATGTCTTTTTCCCCTTAGGGGCCGGGGTTCGGAAATGCCGAAGAAACAGCGCCGACCCGAAGTGAAGAGGGATTGACCCAACAGGTAAGTCTTATGGTGGAAATTAAGCCTTTCTTATTCTCTTCCCTAGCTCACCTTTGTTCTTGTCTTTTTCTCCTTTAGGCGCTGAAATGCGGCGGAAGATCCAGATGGTCGCTGATGGGCAAGAAGGCGCCTAGTAAAGGTGAGTGGAATGCTGCGCTGCAGCGAGCTATGCGATGTGCTTTTAAAAATGAATGTCTTCCCTTTAGGATCGTCGGCGAGATGACTCTGGAATGCGGATTAAGCAGGCAATGTCTCTTCTTTCTCCTGTTCTCCTCTCTTCTCCCTTTACAGGTGTTCCAGGATGCTGTCGGGCGTGGCTGGAGTCCAAATGCAGGAGCAGACACGGTGAGCGTCCAGCTGCTAGGTGCAGAACAACGCGAAGCGTGAGTTGCTGCTTGGGCGTGGCTTAAATAGCCTTCAAAGTAGTTCCAGGTATGTATTCTTCCTCTAAGGTATGTATTCTTCCTTCGGCCACACCCGTGTGGTAAAGTAGTCCCATAGGTAAAATAGTCCCATTCAGGCCTCTAGGTGGCCTGGATGTTGCAGCACGGTCTGCATCAGGTAAATTCACACCAAGCACTTCTTAACACAAAGTCATTCTTTATGAGCCTGGCGCCTATGGTGCCTGGACTGTTGTTCAACATGAGCCTGGCGCCATAGGCACCAGGACTGAGTCCAAAGGGCCCCTACCTGGGGCCGCTGGGACTCACCTCGGGAACATGATGTCTGCCTCTGGGGTTGCTGGGCCCGGTCTGGCTCCTTGGGGGTAGGCATCATGACAGTGAGTACCTCCCGTGGTAAATCAGGTAAGTCCTTGGGGGTAGCTTGTATGGCCTTAGAGAGTTCCCTTGCTCACCTTGCTGTCTATGCCTCCTTAGGTGTCGGAGGGCGGCCGCGAGATGGAGAGAGCGTGATGGAATGCTGAAGTACCGCCAAGCAGGTGAGTTCAGCGCGGCGCCGTAGGAATGCGAAGCGATGCTTCAAAGACTTCTGTCTTTCAGTTCCGTGGCAAAATGGATCAGGATCCAGGTAACGATTAAAGTTAAAACTCCTGTTCTAACCTTTATGCTTTTTGTCTTCTTGTTTCAGGAGTCCCAGAATTGAAGCGGGCGTGGCTGAAGACTGGAGCTGCTGAAAACACGGTGAGCGTTACGCTGCAGCAAGCAGAATAACGCGAAGCACGTGTGGCTATCCGGGCGTGGTTTAAATAGCCTTTGAAGAGGATCCAGGTAAGTATTCTTCCAGAGCCCCACCCAAGTAACAAAATAGTCCCTTCAGTAAAATAGTCCCTCCTAAGCCTCATTTGGCTTGAGTCTTCAAGCAGCATGGTCTGCTTCAGGTGAGTATGCAGCATGGTCTGCTTCAGGTAAGTTATCAATAATGAGGACTGACTTTATCTTTATGAGCCTGGTGCCATAGGTGCCAGGACTGTACCCAAACAGCCCCTAACTGGGGATTTTGGGCATGCTCCAAGTGGCATGATGCCTGCTTCCGGGGCTGCTGGGCCTGGTCTGGTCTTCCGGGGGCAGGCATCATGACAATCTCACACATGCATCTTGGTGGATATTCGCTTGACGTATTTTAGTTAGGCACTTGTATTTGTAATACAAGCGTATTCCAGGGGTTAATTATGTGTTCCCCATATGTACTTGCCACTTCGCTGTAATTTAAAATGGAGAGCAAACCGTAACTGTTTGTTGTACTGTTTGTTGAAAAACCTCACTAAGGATCTAAAATCATAGCTCTCAACTTGCATGCTTTTGGCGGGTGTCACCCGCCTTGTAAACAGCTGACTCATCCTCAAAGCCTCCAGCACGCCCATTCGTTTCAATGGGCCTCTCACCCGCCAAAACTAAAATTGGGTGTTTTCACCCGCCTTTGCAACACAAATGGTTGAGATCTATGCTAAAATAAATCAAACCAATGCCAACTCTGCCCCCACTCTGGTGTGGCCTCCGTAACTTTATACTCCTGCTCCCGTAATGGCCTGCCTATGCCTGGTGTACTTGGTGCATACATGCCAACCCTCCCGATTTACAGGCCCATTCATGGAGGGAAGTACAGGAGGCAAGTGCGCGGAACGCCCACACGCTCGCCTACAACTCGTATTCATGGAATCGAATAGGGCAAACCATTGCACGGTCAAAGACGCGCACAGGGCCAAACAAGTCCACCACAAGAAAGCAGGCGGTAGCGTCCCTGCGCCTGAAATAAATGTGCGCCAACAAAAAGCACCTATATACAGCTATGATGAATGACCCATACTGTGGCCCTCTAGGACAAATGAGGTGCAAAGGGGTACCGACAAACACGGACACCCGCTGTGTGAAAAATAGCGTGTGCGTGTATTACGGGGTGCGCAGGAAGTTCCACACGCGATTGGCCTGGGTACGTGTATTCCGGGGTGCGCTGGAAGTTCCACACGCGATTTCAGCAGGGTACGTGTATTCCAAGTGCACGTGAAGTTCCACACGCAATTTCAGCAGGGTACGTGTACTCCGGGTGCGCGGGAAATTCCACACGCGAATCCAGCAGACTACGTGTATTTCGGGGGTGCCGGGGAGTCCTACACGTGAATTGGCCGTGTGGGTCCTCCCAGCTGTTCCCTCTACACCCTCCACGGCCCCTGCAGGCGGTCCACACCACAGGGGACTACCCTGCACCCCTGCACATGTCCCGCAGGCAGCCCATCCACCATGGCCATGCCCCCCAGCCAACCCACATGTCACCTTGCACTACTGCCCACCAATGCATTTCTCCCAGCACCCCCACCCCCCAGCACTGTGGGGCACCCTCCACCAGGCCCCCACTCATGTCTCCCTGCACCCCCACCCCCCCATCAATGTGGGGCACCCTCCACCAGGCCCCCACTCATGTCCCCCTGCACCCCCACCCCCCAGCACTGTGGGGCACCCTCCACCAGGCCCCCACTCATGTCCCCCTGCACCCCCACCCCCCTGCATCCAGGGGCACCCTCCACCAGGCCCCCAATCCTGTCTCCCTGCACCCCCACCCCCCTGCATCCAGGGGCACCCTCCACCAGGCCCCCACTCCTGTCTGCCTGCACCCCCACCCCCCAGCACTGTGGGGCACCCTCCACCAGGCCCACACTCATGTCTCCCACCCCCCACACCCACCAGCAGTGCGATTTGCCTGGTACATGTATTTCAGGGGTGCGCGGGTAGTCTTACGCGCAATTTCATCAGGGTACGTGTATTATGGGTCCGCGTGAACTTCCACACGCGATATCAGCAGGGTACGTGTATTACGGGTTTCGCGTGAACTTCCACACGCGACTGGGCCTGTGAGAGTGGGGTATGTGTATTCCTGGGGTGGGCGGGAATATTTACTCGCGACTGGGCCTGTGAGAGCGTGTTACGTGTATTCCTGGGGTGGGCGGGAGGATTTACACGGTCGCCTACAACGTGCCAAAAAAAAGGTCCAATCCGGAAACACGTACGCCAGCATGAAGGAGGCGCACGTCCCGCGCAGCATAAAAGAGTGCGCAAACAACAAACAAGCTCAGACACCAGGATGAATATACCGTTCCTAGCAGCAGTGGCCGTGGGATACCGCAGGAGGAGGAGGAGGATAGTCAGGGCCAGAATCTTCACACCCAGAACCAGCCTATTTGGTATGCCTGATGACCAGGTGTATGGGAGGTACAGGTTTCCACCACACATAATACTCGACCTGGTCAGTGAGTGGGAGGATGACCTCACATCACCCACCCTGTGCTCCCAAGCACTCAGCCCCCTGGAGAAGGTCCTCAATTTACTGCACTTCTTGGCTACCGGATAATTTCAGCGGACAAGTGCCATAGTGGGGGGGGGTGTCACAGGCCACGCAGTCACGGTGCCTACACCAGGTGCTGTCCATCATCACTGCACGGCCATCAGCACGCCGGCACATATACCTGCCCAGAACACCTGCAGAAAGGCAGGCTGTCAGCCAGGATTTCTACAGGGTGGCACAATTCCCCAAAGTGCTAGGTGCCATTGATTGCACCCATGTGGCTCTATGTCCCCCCAGGGCATCTGAGCACATCTATAGAAACTGCAAGCACTGGCATTCCAACAACATCCAGGTAGTATGTGATGCCAAGGGAATCATCACCTCAGTATATGCCAACTATCCAGGGTCCACCCACGACAGCTTCATTTACAGGATGTCAACCCTAAACCGGGACATGGAAGCTGGGTGGCATGGCGATGCATGGCTGCTTGGTGAGTATAAATGCCACAGAACACGCATGCATGACAGATACAGAGTAATGTCACTACCCACTAATGATCCCCATCACCACCTCCCCAGGGGACAGTGCCTACCCTCTGAGCACCCACATGATGATGCCAATTCGGAACCCCATCACGCCTCCCGAGGTAAGATACAACACAGCCCATATTGCAACCCGGGGCATAGTGGAGCGCACATTCGGAGTGCTCAAGTCACGCTTTCGCTCCCTTGACCGTTCTGGCGGGCAGCTGTTATACGCTCCCCCAGTAGTGTGCAGGATCATAGTGGCACCATGTGTCCTGCACAATGTTGCAACACGCCGGGGCCTGGCTGTGGACATGGTGGTGCCCCCACATCCCCACCACATGCACGCCCGCTGCGCATCGGAGGGGAAAGGGCACGGGGTGAGGCAGCCAGTACGCAGCTGGTGGCTAATTACTTCACATAGAAATCACACCACTGTGGAGTGCACACAGCGCTGGCACATACCATCTGAAAATCAAATGACTCAATCTGACAATTCTGATGAATTTAGGGACAGTCAACTGTCAGAACCATAGCAGCCTGAGATTGTTCATCTGGAAGTGTCACAATGTGTGCATCCCTACCTACACAAACACCACCAATGCAGTGTCATCAAAAGACATACTTCTATGCAGCAAAAATGAATACCCACTTGCAAAATACAACATGAGAACAGTGCCATGTCACCAAATCCCTGGCACCGCCACACAACACACCATGGCATCTCATGCTATGTGAGAGCAAACAAATTAATCCCCACACCATGACACAAGTGTCACAAACTACAGTGTCCCTAATGGAAACTGGCCACACATGAAATGCTCACAGTAATGCAGGACCAACAACACACATTACAAAATATTTCCCAATAATACTAATCACCTACACAACCTCCAACCTACCATAAACATGACAGTACGGATTTAAAATATTGGTAGTCTCACTACCTGATGATGCCAGCACTTCGAACACTTCCAACTGTACAGTGTTAGCCCCACGCAAATGTGTAGGTGCACTGCTTACAACATGGACTCCATTTCCAAAGTAGACCCCCTTCTGAAGACATGGGAAATGGACCTGCAAATTAGGAGGATGAGATGGATGCAGAGGCACATATCAATACACCATGCAGTGTACAATACACCAACAATATGCACTAGGAATGTATACTCAGTATTGACTACAGACTGGCCACACATCAAATGGGGGTGCAACGTCACTGTGTAAGTCAATGTCACTTGGGCACACCCTTTGCAAGCCCATGGAAACGGGAAGCAGGAGGGGTGTGTGTCACAAAAACCCAAGCATCTAACCCAAATTCAGGACAAGCCTGCATGTGCCCAGCCACAATACAGCGTATGCACACGGGAGCCACACAAAGCAACACACTGTCAAAAAAATAAAAAATCAAAAATGGCCATGTATGGGCTGGGGGGGGTGGGGACGCCACCCAGGAGGTCCGAGGACAGGGTGCACACCAAAACCCACCTGTGCGGATCTTGCGGAAAAAAACACCTCCATGGGCTCATGGCCTGCACGGCTACCCTATTGTGGGAGAATCGCTGCTGTCGCTCTCCTCACCCTCTGCAGCTGCATCAGGAGGTGGTGGCACTATGGGAGGCAGCCCACGCAAAGCCCTAGTCTGGTCCTCCATGGCAGCAAGCATGCGGGTGTGGAAGGTCTGGTTCTGGAGGATAATCGTGCGGAGGTCCCCATGCAACAACTCACGGGATGCCCGGACCTTTTCCCTAGTTGCCTGCATCTCAGCTGAGAGCGTACGTGTGAGCCGCTCCAGCTGCTGTTCTGTCCTCGTGTCGGTTGAAGCCTCAAGCTCAACAAGAGTCACCCTGAACTGACGGAGTTCCACCCTCAGGGCTTCCCTGTGGCCCTGGGACTCAATAGAAATGGCTTCCCGCAGAGTCTCCAGTGCCGCCCGTCTGCCCCTGTTGGACGCCAACATGTCCTTCCTGTGTGACTGGCAAATGGAGTCTGTTGCCTGCTGTAGTTGTTCCATCAGCCTTTCTTGGGGGACAATGGAAGTAGCCACCCTATCCATGGCCTGAGCCATCATCTCAGATGATGCTGCCTGTTGGTTTGCCATACCGTATATGGATTGCTCCCATGCGGTATTGCCAGGTGGCGTATGGCCACCGCGTCGGCGGGCACCACACCTGCCTGGGGCAAGGCGAACTGCGCCTTGCTGTGCCGGCACTGCTTGAGGCTGCAGGACTGCATTCTCCCTCTGATCTGCTGGCCCAGGAACAGGATCAGATGTTGCGGAGTGTGACCCTGCATCCGTAACCACCAAAGGCGAACTTACCAACACTGACATCCCCATTGAGGGTTCTACCCCTGGTGCAGGTGGGTTGGACAGTACAGAATCGCTCCCAGAAACACTTACTTGCGACTGCACATAGGTCTCATCATCCGAATCGACACCTGAATAGAGCTCGGGGGAGGTGCACCCAGAGACACCCATTGAGATAATGGTCTGCAGCAAGTGTGGGTTCTCACCCACCACCACACCACGTCCCTCACTGGTGCCCGGTCGGGCCTGAGACCCCTCCTGGGTCTGCACCATCTCCACAACCCCAGCAGTATCAAGTGCGTCATCCCCTGCAAAGACATGAAAGAAAAGAAATGGGAACCGGCATTAGCACCATGGCACAGAATTAGGGCTGAGAAGCAACAGAAACAGTACTTCATTGACACATGTCCCACATGACTATAACCCTCCCATGCATGCACCGTCACTGCGTATGAAGGGGAGGCAAATGGCACACATTGATGACACCAAGATGGAAGACCAACACATTTGCTGCATGCTGGCTAGCAGTGCCATCACACATTGGCCTGCGATTGGCATGTCCAATACACATACATGACACATGCCATCACAAAGATGGCATGTACCATAGCCATGTCACACATGTGACACTAGGACTGAGAAATGCCTGGTGAAAGTGGTGGAATGCAAACAATCAGCCTGAATGAACACAGAATAATACGCAACTATGTTGTGGCAAGATGACACTTCAAGGGCAACTGGTGTGAGGTTGGGCTGAATGTCTACTGTTGCCTGAAGGGATACTGAAATACCCAAATCCTGGTGCGCAGAATGTATTGGATGAAGAACGTGGGTGACCCAAACCACTCAGGCACACACACCCTCACCTGGCACTCAATCAGAAGCCCTCACACACACACCATGCACATGGATGACACACACATGCATGTGCACTCACCGGACAATCCCTTGTAATCTGGCAGGTCTCCCATGCCTTGGATCTGTCCCTCCGTGATGTAGGTCCCAGCAACATACTCATGTGGAGTGAGTTCAATGTCCTCTGCTGGAGACCCACCCTCCAGTCACTAGAGTTGCGGCATGACTTGAGGCCAGCTTTTTCTTTGCCCTGCGCTTCAGGTCATTCCAGCGCTTGTAGCAATCATTAGCTGTGCGCCTCACGAATCCAAGGGCACTTATGATGTCCGCGATGGTCTGCCAGTGTGCCTGACGTTGTGCAGGTGTGGTCTTGCATCCTGCAGTAATCACCATTACGCTATCATGTGCGGACACATACTCCACAAGTGCATCAAGTTCGGCCTGATTGAAGCTGGGCTTCCTTGGTGGGCCGGACTGTGTAGCCGTGTCTGGGGCATCAGCCTGTACTGGACGAGCACTCTTCCTTTTCCGCTTGGAAGGTGGTGGGGATCCTGAGTTTCCTACGCCGTTCTGGACACTAGGGGCAGGAGCCCCGGTGGACTGTGGACTAGGAGTGTGGGAATGAACACTCACCATGGAACTTGGTGCATGCATTAGCTGAAGTGTGATGTAGTCAGGGGGAACGTTAGCAGGGTGGACTGGCACTGACACTGTCCTGGCTGGGAGACTCAGAGCTGGGGTGGATGGAGCCGCAGCTGCCCCTGCAGCCTCCCCACCCTGCCTACTCGGGGCAGCAGATGACATAGCTGCCCCTGATCCACGTGGCCTGGTGACATCAACGTGCACCACCACACGTGGCCTAGACCTGCTGACCTGGAAGTCAGCCATGGAGTCACCCTGTGCCAGGTCTGTTGCCACAATGGGCTGGTCCAACAAGGGCTGAGCAGGGATGGTGTCAGCCACGTTACCCTCAACCGGGGGGGGCATGGGTCCCTGACTGGTCACCCACACATGGGGGGCTAGGGGCACCCTGCAAGTCTCGGCCACGTCCCCTACTGTATCCACCACGGCCACCTCTTGAGGCTCGCCCACCTTTGCCACCCTTACCGCATGCTTGCCTCCCAACCATGGCACTGATGTTGTTGTGCGTATGGGAGTTGCAGTAAACTATTGTCCTGGGCAATTGGGGGTCAAAGGGGTAGGGTACTAGATGGAATTCGTACCCTAATGCTCTAGCAAGGCTGTATGTGGCCCCTGGGGGAAGATGACGGGTCACGCAACGCACAGGCACCCCAAAAAAGGGAGAGAATGTGCACGCAACCCCTCCTAGACCACCTGCGTGGAATAATAAACCTGCACTACGCTGTGGCACCCAGAAACACAAAATTGAACGTATGCGTGTCACACGCAGCATAGAATGACCTCTGAAGGGGTACGCAACACACGGGGCAAGCACAGATGTTAAATACGTGCGTGACTCACCGTCTGCCTGGAAAAATCGCGTCAAAAATACGCGTGTGCGCGTTGGCAACACCCCCGCCAAAAGAAGAATTGTACGCTGTCTGAGGAGACAGGACAACAGGAGAAGTGAACGCTGTTTGAGGAAACAGGCCCAGGAAAAAGACAAAAAGAGAAAAAGCTGTCAGAGGTAACAGGGAGTACGAACTTGGAACGCCGTGAAGTAAATCGCGTGTGAACCGACAAGAAGTACAGATTTCACCCACTCGCTCTCCACGAAAAGCACGTACAAGGAAATGGCGTTCTACACATACCTTTTAAACATGCCCATACGTCCAGCGTCACTTCCGCGTGTACGCGCTAAGGCCCCATCCTCCAATTACACGAGCTGACACCCTGACGTGCAGTCATTGGACGTGTAACATGCACCCGTGTACAGGGAAACGCCCGCGCACGCACGTCACAGACGCACACACGCGCTGGTGGCCTTTGGGCCAAGGAATTCGCGTACATGTGCTGACGCGCTAAGGCCCTTTCCTCGAATTACACGCAGACGTGCTGGATTTTCACGTGCCAAATCACTCCTTATCAAGCTGGCCACGCGTAAGCACACGGAAGACCACACTCCTGCCCAGAAGGCCGAATTATTGCCCCCCAGAGCCCCGAGCACGCTCCCACCTGCCATCTGCTGCTGCCTGATTGCCTGCTGCCCACGTGCCCTGCCATTTGCTGCCTGCACATCAGCCAGGGGTGCTGTTGCTGTGACCACCGCTGCTGGAACCGAAGACTCCCGACTGGGATTCCATCGCTCCACAGACCAGCCCCAGGACCCAGTTACCCACCCACTCCTGCCTCTGGGGTTGTCATGTCGGGGACTGCAACATCTGGCACCACTGACAACCCCCGGCCAGAGAGGCAGAGGGGCACCAGCTTCACTGCCACTGAAGTTGGTGTCCTGGTGGAGCAAGTCCTGGGGCAGTATGATGCCCTCTTCGGAAGTTTGCGCGCCGACAAGGAAGGACGGACTCGGATCTGGACGGACATCGTGACTGCCATCAACGCAGAGGGGGTGGCAGTCCGACTATTCCATCATGTCACGAAGCGTTGGGAGGACTTCAGGTCCAGGACCCTCAACAAGGCCCGGCGCCTCTTGAAGGCAGCGGATGGTAAGGGGCGCCGGGGCCACTTGTCGGACGATCAGATGAGAGTCCTGGAACCCATATCCCCAGCGCTCTACGTCCAGGTCCTTGAGAGGCAGACCCGTCTGGAGTCGAGCGGTAAGTGTACATGCATCATGATTGTAAGCTGTGCGTATGGTAATGTTCCAGTAGTGTGCAGGTTGCACATGTATTTTTATGGGGCCAAGTATGGGGGGGTGTACAGGGCCGTGAGGCTAACACATGCAAGGGCTCTCATGTGTGAGACATGGATGGTGCTTGTGTGTGTAGGCTTGCATGCCAAATACAGTTGTGTGGGCACACATGTTTGGATGAATGTGTATGCAAGTAGGCATGTTCGTGATGTCACACATGGATGTTGGTTTCAGCTGCATTTATCAGCACTGTGTACATGTGCATGTATTTGACAAGGGTGCAACAGTGATGCAACATGGATGCATGCGACAGCGGGATGTGGAAGCCTGATTGGCAGATGTGACATGGATGCCAATCTGAACACTGCGACAGTTGGCAGAGGTGTACACATGCATGCAAGTGTGGTGGTGTGTGTGCATGTGTAGTGCACTCCCTGTGTTGCATGTGATGTCTGGCTCACCTTTGCCTGCTCATGCTGTTGTATGTGTATGGATGGTGCCGGCTGTTGCGATATGGCTGTGGTATGGTTCACGTGTGCGAGTTGAAATGACATGTGTGTTGGCGATTGTGATGCCGTGTCTGAGGTTTGCCAATGCCACTCATGTACAACTGTCATGTGTCTATGTGTCCATTGTACAAGGCCCTGATGCCTGTGTTTTATTTCTCCCTGTCTGCAGCATCAACTGATGAAGAGGGCGGAGAAGGTGCTGTGGAGCACAGCGGCGGGGATCGCACCGCCAGCCGGAGACGCAAGGCCCAGCTCCCCTCCCAGGTTGTCATCTCGTCGGGGAGTGAGGAGTCCGGTGCCGCGTCCCAGGCCGCAGCTGCCGGGGGGAGGTCCAAGAGGCGGAGGTCGGAGTTGGACTCCTCGGCAGCAGAAGGGGCAGCTGGGACCCCACAGGGCCCAACGGGGGAAGATGGCACGGAGTCATCCAGGTTGGTGGGGGGGTTTGGTGGAGGAGGAGGCCGTGCAAGCGGCAGAGACGGGGTCTGGAGGTGGGGATTCCACTGGTGCTAGTGGTGCAGTGCAGGACCAGGGACAGGAGGCAGCACAGGCCGCTGCGGAGGTGCCTGTGTACAATCCTGTCCCTGATCCTGTCACTGCATCATCTTGCACCAGCCGGGATGCCTACGTCCAGACCCGTTTTCAGGCAGGGGATGAGCTTACAACAACTGGCCTTCCTCTGCCTGCGGACGTGGCTATCCAGGTACCGGTTGAGCCTGTCCTGACTGGTGTGGCGTTGCGTCAACGGGCCATGCGAGATGATCTGCAGTCTTTTCATGAGGAGACTGCACGTCATCTCGAATGGCTCGTTGACCGCGTCGGCCTACTGGGACAGGTCACCCAGGCCGGATTCCTCCGTTTGCTGGAGCTTGTTCTGACCCCCTCCTCAACTGAACACCCTATGCGCCAGTCGTCCTCCGTGCCATCTTCCCACCCATTTGTCACCTGGGTGCCCTGTGGAGCTGCCTCTGACGGTGCGGCCAGGCTGGTGGAGGAGACTTCCCTGCCACAGTCGGGAGTCGGACGTCCAGCAGGGGTGGCCACATCAACGACTGCACCCCAGCCAGTGGAGGATGTGCAGGCAGCAGGAGCCAGGGCACAAGCACAGCAGCAGCAGCAACGAGGTGGGAGCCATGATGGCTCGGGGCCTTTGACATCGGAGGGGCAGGCGTCGGCCAGAGGGCAGGAGGACCCAGGACGGGAAGTGTCTTCCGTGTGGCAGCGGTTGGGCCACGCCATAGATGCGGAGCGGCAGTGGGCGGAAGAGGCACGGCTCACGATGGTCTGGGCGGAGAACTCCATGCGGAGGGCCCTGAGGAGGGCCGAGTGCCTCGAGGCAATCCGCAGGGAGTTGGAGGAGAACATGTTGTCGGCCCTGCGGACCCTCGGGCCAATGGAGGAGGACCGCCTCCGGGACATTGAGCATGAGTTCGATGATGCCCTGGCCCGGAACATCCCGAAGTGAGCCGTCGGACTGGCTCGCTGCCCTTGTAAATAGTTATGTAGTGAGTGTTAGGTTTCCTTTGCTTTTTTATATTTTTTTGACCTTTTAGACAATGGACCACATTTTTGTATAGTTTTTTTATTAGGTAGTATTATTAGATAGGTTTCATTTCTTCAGTTGGGATCATGGACCCTGGATTGTTTATCTGTATATAGTTGACTGTTGGATTTTAGTTTTTTTCAGGATTTACCCATGGAGTAATGGTTTTCGGTTTTGTTTTTCCCTTGGATTTACTTTTTTGAACTGTGACTTTGGACACCTTTCCTTTGGATTATGATTTGTGGTTTTTTCATTATTTTACGGACATGCTGCTTTTGTTTTTTAATTCCCATTGTCGTTTGTTTATTTTTAATTCCATTTATGTTGATTTTAATACATTTTTTTTCATCAAACTTCAATGTGTAGTATCATCTCATTGGTTTCATGCATGCCATGATATGGGTTTTGACATTCACTTACACCCATTGTGTGTATGTGAGGGGCATGTGTTCATTTACATACTTGCCATTGGGGTTGTATCATGTAATTGGCATTTCTAAGTGGGTGGATGCAATACTTGGGTCGGTGTTTGGCATGTGGAGGCAGACCATAAGGGCCAGGGATCTAGATTCTGATGATGTGTTGGCTGGGGGACATGAGTGGGGGCCTGCTGGCAGGTGCCCCGCAATGCTGGGGGGTGGGGGTGCTGGGAGACATGTGTGGGGGCCTGGTGGAGGGTGCCCCTGGATGCTGGGGGGTGGGGGTGCAGGGAGACAGGAGTGGGGGCCTGGTGGAGGGTGCCCCTGGATGCAGGGGGGTGGGGGTGCAGGGGGACATGAGTTGGACATGAGTGGGGCCTGGTGGAGGGTGCCCCTGCACTGCTGGGGGGTGGGGGTGCTGGAAGACATTAGTGGGGGCCTGGTGGAGTGTGCCCCTGCACTGCTGGGGGGTGGGGGTGCTGGGAGACATGAGTGGGGGCCTGGTGGTTTGTGCCCCTGCACTGCTGGGGGGTGGGGGTGCTGGGAGACATGAGTGGGGGCCTAGTGGAGGGTGCCCCTGGATGCTGGGGGGGGTGCAGGGGGACATGAGTTGGACATGAGTGGGGGCCTGGTGGAGGGTGCCCCTGGATGCAGGGGGTTGGAGGGGGACATGAGTTGGACATGAGTGGGGCCTGGTGGAGGGTGCCCTGCACTGCGGGGGGTGGGGGTGCTGGGAGACATGAGTGGGGGCCTGGTGGAGGGTACCCCTAGATGCTGGGGGGTGGGGGTGCAGGGAGACAGGAGTGGGGGCCTGGTGGAGGGTGCCCCTGGATGTAGGGGGGTGCGAGTGCAGGGAGACATGAGTGGGGCCTGGTGGAGGATGCCCCTGCACTGCTGGGGGGTGGGGTGCTGGGAGACATGAGTGGGGCCTGGTGGAGTGTGCCCCTGCACTGCTGGGGGGTGGGGGTGCTGGGAGACATGAGTGGGGGCCTGGTGGAGTATGCCCCTGCACTGCTGAGGTGTGGGGGTGCTGGGAGACATGAGTGGGGGCCTGGTGGAGGGTGCCCCACAGTGCTGGGGGGTGGGGGTGCTGGGAGACGTGCTTTGGTGGGCAGTAGTGCAAGGTGACATGTGGGTTGGCTGGGGGGCATGGCCTCGGTGTATGGGCTGCCTGCGGGACATGTGCAGGGGTGCAGGGTAGTCCCCTGTGGTGTGTGTTAAGACGGATTTCTGAACTCTGTCCTGGCGGCGCAGAAGTTCAGAAGGCCAACCTAATTACTTGGAACAGGGGAACCTCTGGACAAGCCAGACCAATCAGGGTAGCGATCGCGGCGGTCAAGACTAGGTCTCAAGAGGGGTGAGGGTGACTGAAAACCTGCAATGAGCACACAAAGCAAAGACACTTACAAACTACTCCAAACAGGTGTTATATTAAAAATATATACACATTTATTCCAAGGCCTTTGCAATAATGACCGTAGCGAGAAATCACAATAAAACTCTAGTAAACCAACACATACCAAATCAATACAATATATATACAAATACAAACGAATCTAAAGCGTTAGATGCATGAAATGTGTAGTCCACCTAGAAGGGGAGGAAAACAGGCAGTGCGAAATAATGATTAGACCCAGTCCGCCTTCAGAGGCACCTAACTAAAAGGAAGTCCAAGCCCTACAAAGAGTGGAGCCTTGTGCTCAAAAGTACCTGCACACGCTGGTGCCAACGGGCAAAAAGGGGAGTCTCTTCGAGGGAATCAGGCAGTTCAGTTTGGTGCACAAATGAAGAAGAACAGAGTTCCGCGACTAAAGCGCAGCCTCCACTATGGCCAGAAGCAGAGCGCGAGTTCGGAAAGGCGTGCTGTTTTGACACAGCGGGGAAAAGCTATGGGCTCCTGCAGGAGGGTGACCAGTTCCTAGCTATGCTACTCACCGGTCCCCGATGCAAGCAGACCCAGGCTTCTCCGCGTCAGTTTCAGTGCTGGCAGGTTCAGGAGAGCAGGGGACGTCTTGTCGTCGTGTAGATTCTGCAGCAGCAGAGTTGAGTTAAAGATGTCCCAAACGAAGTGAACCCGCACAGTTTGTTACCACAGCAGGGCAACGGAGCGGCCGTGTGTATCTCAGCCAAATGTACACTACTCACTTCAGACCTGGGAACGCCAAGTGTACGAATCGTGTGAGAGTGACAAGGACTAGAAATACAACACAACCTGGCGGCGGTTACAGAGCAAGACTCCTGGGTAGGCTGGTCAGTCTGCTGGATGGCCCAGAGACACTTCCGAAGGCTTACGTGCAGGAGATGGTGAAGATGCCGAGAATAGCTGTCCCCACTATTCCAAGGGTCGAATTACCAGTACAGGCCTTCTGGTTCGATCAGAGGTA
Organism: Ambystoma mexicanum; assembly: GCF_040938575.1. Lineage (NCBI taxonomy): Eukaryota > Metazoa > Chordata > Amphibia > Caudata > Ambystomatidae > Ambystoma > Ambystoma mexicanum. The sequence goes on from NC_090938.1 coordinate 215,393,835, forward strand.
AAAAGGGTTTCACAAGGCGACAGCAGTGCAGAGGAGCAGTCCTTCAGCGGGTCACCAGCGATTCCTCGGTTCAGCCTCGTGGTTGCAGGATACTTGGCTCCTGTATTCCTTCGTTCGTGAGAACTCAGGAGATCGACGTGGTAGCGGGGTTTCCAGCCCCCTCTTATCCACGGTTCCCTTCGCGCCAAAACGGAGGGGACCCAATGGGAGATCCGCTCATCAACACTCACACCATACGTGGACCTATCACGGACCACGGTGGTCCCAGGCATTCACACCACCCTAGACTCTCTGGCACCCAGGATGTGTATTGGGACCAGACATCCCAGCCCACATCCTGGAGACACACACAAGGCCTGTAGAAGCCCGCAAAAGCATCCGTGTTTCGCGGGAAAGTACATGCCCAAATAAGGAAGGCCCCGGGTCGGCTCGACCTGGGGAAGGTGAAGGGAGCAAGACGGTCAGCGGACAGGACAAAGGAGCCTCGTGGTCTGGCCATTTTGGGAGCCAGGCCACCACTTTGGGCTAAGCGTGAGAAACGCGCTTAAAACGCCAAAAGGAGCTCAAAACACAAGAAACGATCACTGCCACCATTCCCGTCCGTGATTCACTTGCACCGATCAGTTGCAATCCAAAAGAGTATCTGGGGCCTGTAGAAGGCTAGAGACCCAAGAGAGCAGTAACTTAGCTTACAGTGCCCTCTTGTGTCATGTTGCACGAAAGCCGCAACATGATAAAGAAACTACGGAAAACAGCGTTTCCCGGTACAGACTGTCTTAAGGGCATGTCAGTTTCCCCGTAAGAATGGAGCGAAAGCCCAGAGGAGTGCGGCAGAAGACTGCACTTCTCTGGCAAAGACTAGATCATGGTGAAAACAACAGCAAAAAGTTTAGGGGATGCCACATGGAAGGAAAATTACCTACAATTAAGAAATCTTTCCTTACATTGGCGTACCATCTTACCTTCTCGAACTCGGCTCCGGCCTACATCGCATCGCTTAACACCTGCAAGAAGAAGCAAGAAGGTTACTAGTGCAAAGCCAAACTAAGACATTGTTTTCACCAAAAAAGACTTACCTGAAAAGTATGAGTCACAGCCGGTGTGGACTCCGGCCCTCGCCAGTGAAGTAACTCGGCGATACGTCGCCATCGACGACACGCCCCTGCGCAGCGCGTCAGGACGGAGAGCGCTCCCTTATAGAACGCAATGGAAGGAAAATTACCCACAATTACGAAATCTTTCCTAACAGTGTGGGCCGCCTGCAGGGGCCGTGGAGGGTGTAGAGGGAACAGCTAGGAGGACCCACATGGCTGATTCACGTGTAGGACTCCCCGGCGCCCCCGAAATACACGTAGGCTGCTGGATTCGCGTGTGGAATTTTCCGCGCACCTGGAGTACACGTACCCTGCTGAAATCGCATGTGAAACTTCACGCGCACCCCGAAATACACGCACCACGGACAATCGCATGTGGAACTTCCCGCGCACCCCGAAATACACGTACCCAGGGCAATCATGTGTGGAACTTCCCACGAACCCCGTAATACACGTACCCTGCTGATATCGCGTGTGGAAGTTCACGCGGACCCATAATACACGTACCCTGATGAAATTGCGTGTAAGACTACACGAGCACCCCTGAAATACACGTACCCAGGCAAATCGCACTGCTGGGGGGTGGGAGCCAGGAGTGGGGGCCTGGTGGAGGGTGCCCCTGGATGCTGGGGGGTGGGGGTGCAGGGAGACAGGAGTGGGGGCCTGGTGGAGGGTGCCCCTGGATGCTGGGGGGGCGCAGGGGGACATGAGTTGGACGTGAGTGGGGGCCTGGTGGAGGGTGCCCCTGGAGGGAGGGGGGTGGGGGTGCAGGGGGACATGAGTTGGACATGAGTGGGGCCTGGGGGAGGGTGCCCTGCACTGCGGGGGGTGGGGGTGCTGGGAGACATGAGTGGGGGCCTGGTGGAGGGTGCCCCACAGTGCTGGGGGGTGCGGGTGCAGGGGGACATGAGTTGGACATGTGTGGGGGCCTGCTGGCAGGTGCCCCACAGTGCTGGGGGGTGAGGGTGCTGGGTGACATGCGTTGTTGATCAGTAGTGCAAGGTGACATGTGGCTGGGAAGGGGGTGCATGCTCATGGTGGATGGGCTGCCTGCGGGACATGAGCAGGGGTGCAGGGTAGTCTGCTGTGGTGTGGGCTGCCTGCAGGGGCCGTGGAGGGTGTAGAGGGAACACCTGGGAGGACCCACATAGCCAATTCACGTGTAGTACTCCCCGTGCACTCCTGAAATACACGTACCCTGCTGGATTTGCCTGTGATACTTCCCGCGCACCCCTGAAAGACACGTACCCTGCTGAATTCACTTGTGAAACTTCCCGCGCACCCCTGAAATACACGTACCCTGCTGAATTTGCGTGTGATACTTCCCGCGCACCCCTGGAATACACGTACCCTGCTGGATTCGCGTGTGAAACTTCCTGCGCACCCCTGAAATACACATACCCAGGACAATTGCGTGTGAAACTTCCCGCGAACCCCTGAAATACACGTTCCCCGCTTGGCGTTTGCTGTTTGGCAGCCCTGTGAACTGGTCCAGGGTTAGCGCAGACATTTGCGATGAATTGGGAATTTTGATGGCTTTTCCTTGCGCGAGGGCGTTCTTGGGGGCGTAACTGGCGCTGCTGCAGGGTCGCTGCGCCACAGCTGGTTTTGGAGGCTAAAATCCATGAATACGCTGTGCGATGAAATGGTTTTTATTGCACGCGGCTGGCGCAGTGTATCGCACGGGGACATTGTGCGCCAGCCGCGTGCGCCACTTTTGTGCGAAATTCTATGAATTACCCTGTTAGGTGGGAGACTCCCGATTTTTCAGTGAAAAATAGGGCTATTTTTCACTGTCTCCCGCCTGAAATAGCTCTAGCCCAATGCATTCCTATGGGGAAATGTTGGTCTCCCGATTTCCCTGTGGAAATCTCCCTCCCAGCTGTGTCTGAATGTTGGCATGTATGTTGGTGGTGCCGACAAACAAATTGTACATCAGTTAAAAACAAGAAGAGTCACACCCCCACAGCAGGCGTGCTATCTGTGCCAGACTGAGGGAAGGTTCGTGTTTTTATAAGCCGCTCTTCAGAAGTTAAACAGCGGAATTCCCCGGCGCCAGGTACCGGCAGGCGCGGCCTGCAGGTGTGAAAAGGGGGATTCTATGGGAGGTGACAAGTGGGCAGCTGCTGACCAGAAACGTCACCCAGAGGGAAGTGCTCTCTGCAATATATGGGCATCTAGCGCACACACATTCGACACACCTGCACAGAAAACACAGTTACCTGCCACAGAGAGAAACGAGCAGACTGTTAGCGTTTCAACGGCAAGGGAATACTGAGATTTACATCAGCGGTTTCAAGAGAACATGGTATACGCAAAATCGAGAATGTAATACTATCGTATATACCAACCTTCCCGATGTAGGTGAAGATACGCTCGCAGCACAGAGGAGCAATTAGGGCTACGCACCTGTTTTGAAAGAAAAAAAAATATATGAGGAGGCAGTAGAAGACGCTGCAACTATAATCGTGCGCTGTGTGGAAGTGGAGTGGGCTTCAACTGCAAGCCGGGAGGCCATCTTAGAAAGGACAGTCCACGCTTCAGAGTTGACAGTAATGTGGGGGCTAAGTGGGGTGAGCTCTGTCAGTCAACGTTACCCAGATGTGGCCTTAATATTGGTATTGACTTATAAGTATTATGCATATATACCCGCATCGGAGAGTCACCGTAGATGACTATTATTAAACTTAACCAAAGTTACTGAATTTTTCAGATACTATTTGCAATAGTAAAAACAAAACAAAGTACATGAACGATTAACTTCCAAAACGCTACTGAAATCCGTTTGAGTTTTGTCATTGTTGATGTAAATGGTATTATATGTACGAGCTTGTTCGTGAAGATGTGTTCTTTGGTCTGATGACGGTTGTTGCGTTCTCTCTTCTCACCAGCAGGAGCCGCTGCGCTTAGATCTTGACCTGGAGCTGGAGCTGATCAGCGAAGTCATAGTAGGGGAGGCGATTGGCCATGATACGGCACCTGGGCGGCAGCAGTTTATAGGCATTCCCCGGCTGCAGGAGCACTTTCAGTCAGGTAGGGAATAACGCCGATACACAGTACAATTGACAATTAATAGTCATAGTAACAATGCCAAGATTATTACCACGTGTTATTAATAACAAAACATGTAAATGTTGTATTTGCTCTACCTAAAATCTTCATTTGAGTCTGAATGATTTCTGTTCGAAAACACAATCTCGCATGTACAATTGGAATACCAAGTGAGAATTGCTCACTTAACTTACATTAAAAATTAGACATTAAAACATATTTTAAATCTACACGTAATATTTAAAAATGAGACTGATGAATCGGAATGTCAGTCAGATATTGCAATGTGTCCAAATATTAAGCCCCCAGCAGACCTGCCTACATCTGAAAATCAAAAACCCTGAGATTTCCGCTGTTCAAGGCGTGCGCCTATCATGCCCATAGGTGCTTAAAACTCTGCAACTGCTCCACCAAGGCTAAAAACAATCGTTGACAACGACAATAGTTTTGGTGTTTACTACTGTTCTTTGCATTTTTTTGCATGTATAGGCACCAGGGTGCAAGGAGGAGAGTGCAACACTTCAAAGGTGGTGCAGGTGTGCAATAGAATGAGAAGAGGAATAGAACAATGGAGGAAGTCATTCATAGAGGGTGCTATCGATGACGAGCAGGAGGACATATGAGCGAGTGAGAGGGTAAGAAATAAAGCAAGAGTGTGAATGGAAGGATGAGAGGAGATAGGGAGAAGGGGGTAAAATGCCTGTGTTGGCGAATAGAAGGGGTAGGGGAATACAGGGTGTTGGGTGGGGTAAAGAGGGGGTAGGGTTGAGTACAATAAGAGGGGGTAGAATGAGTGGCGGTAGAGTGGGGTTAGGGTGTATGGGGATAGAGAGTGGGAGTACAGTGGGTGGGGTTAGCGAGAGTGGGGTTAGGGGGTGGGTGGTGATGGAGAGAATGTGGGTGGGATGGCTGAGTGTTGGCAGTTAGGTGGTGGCAGGAAACATTAACAAATTAGCCTATGGAGGACCTATCAAATGTAGCCCAAACATAACCCAACCAGTACATGTAATGAGGGTGGGGTGGGTGAGGGTAGAATGGGTATGGGGTGGGAGAGAAAGGCTGTTCCCTTTGTCATTGCTATTAGGATATTTGAACTGCAAAATATTCTGTCTATGAGGTTCATTGGCATGTCCAGTGTTATGCAAAAACGTATAAACTCATACAGATGTGCTAGCCATTCGTGAAGGTGGAGACAATTTAGGACAGTTAAAATGTGAAATTAGGATAAACGGAAAGGGGATCACAGTGCTTGGAGTGAGAGATCAGGAGCAAGAAATACTGAAAGAACAAACTTATGAAATGTGTATACTCCCTGCAGGGTTAGGTGGAGTCCGTCTATTGTCCAGTCAAAGCGAGGGGCGGTGACGGCCATTGCCAATGTGTGTTTGATTGTGTTGCTACAGTTGCACTATTCAACAGTAAAGTAAGGGATAAATGTGGCACTCTTTATAAATGACGCATTGGTATTTTCAGAACGCCAAAATAACCGCAGATGTTTGTGTGTGTTTTGACAGCAGACACTCATTCTCTGCAATATTGTCATTCGGGCCTCTGTTATCAAACTTGCTGCATACGCCTGAGTTTATGCACCGTGGTAATGCTAATGACAAACAGAATCCGCGAAGCATCACTGCAGAAAATCAGCATTGTAATCTGAAAGCTATTATTTTTTCATGAAATATTGATGATAAATAACACACTGTTAATTTTCAGCCAATTTAGATGCTGTTCATGAAAACATTGAATTTACATCTCTCGATGCAACATTTCAAGTATGGGTGGTTCAGTTCAACATAAAGAGGGGCGGTGTTGCTTCTTGCCCCAAGTACATACTTTCAGGGTCCCTGTATTTGAAAGGAGTGGACACCCACAATCATGGAAAGGAATCTGGGGGTGAGTAAATATGGCGGTACAAAAAACAGTTGTGAAAGGCACTCAGCAACAATGTTTTCCATTCAAAACGACGGTTCCATAACCAAAGTCACAAGTGGCCTGTTGATTAACGAGTTAAAATATGGAGCCGGTTTCACAAAGCATTTTGTGGCCCTCTATACGGTTTATGGCTGTGAACATGCACACAACGGTCCTGATTTGCAAAGCCGTTTTCATTGCGAATGCGCCATTGTAATCATCCTAATTAACTGAAATGAGAAAGCCGTCATTTCAACAAAAAAAAAGAGAAAGCCGTCATTTGCGGCCAGCAACAGAAAATGCGACACGATTTTGCATTCTAGGGACTTGCACATGGAGAAGCACTTTTGTGTGTTAGTGACGGATTTTCGCAGTCACAAATGATGGCATTTGCAACTTGTGAGGGCCGCATTGGTGATTATTTGTAAATCACCATACAGCTGTATAATGCGGTTGTTCCCAAGTTGCATGTGTCGCAAATTGTGGATACAAAAGGGCCATCTCCATAAATTGGACCCACATAGGTCAAAATAAAGTGTGCACAAATAGAGTTAAAGCAAATTGAGATTTAAATAGATGGAAGACGGTAGGTTTTAGGGAGAATTCTCAAAATATGCTAATTCCTCTCTATCTTAGAGACCCCCAGCTCTTTTGCTGAACTTTGGGACTCTGTACTTTTTAATTCTGTTTGTTTTCCCTGTTTATTTTCTTTAGTTATGGAGTTTTAACCAACTCCATAGGCATCATCTTTTTTATTTGTATCACACAGCACCTTCAGTGCAGTGACACAGGGATGTCTTTCAGACTTCCCAAGGTTTAAATAGCTTCTCTGGGACTGACAACTGTCTCCCAGTGAATGTAAAGTTAAATTGACTTTGCTAGTCTTTTTAAATTGCTAGACCCTGCACACCCTGCCTTACAGCAGAGTGCTGAAGGAAATACCTAGTATTCCCTATGCCAAGAAAACTCATGTAGCACAACCCTTTCCTCTCAGAATAGCTGGTGGCAGTGGTATTACCATGATTTTCCAGACCGCGACCCGTTTAAACGCTCCGCTAGCTAAAATCCTCCAGAGCCATGTTTTTCAAGATGGCGTCTGAGCTCCCTCTGTAAAAACAGGTTCTGATCGACTTTTTTCACCATTTCTTTTTGGAAAGGTCCTTTTAGTGTTTCTCTGCGCGCCAAATCAGGTTTGGTCCCTTTGGCATGCTTCAGTACTGAAGACCGCCTCTGGCGCCTGAGTGTCTGGGGTGGACAGGAAGTGAGGGAGGTGCCCAAAACTCCCTGTGCTTAGTCTCATAGGAGACCTGAATGCACTTTGGCATGATTGGCTGGCTGACTGTCCGGCAAGGACAGCCGCCCTGCTGGGTGAGTGGCAACTAGGCTGGAATGAATGGGAGAAAACTGTTTAAAAGGCTGGTCTCTGGGATTTGGAAGGCAGAGTCGACCACTGGAATGAAAGAACTGAAGACGAGCTGAAGGAAGACGACTGCTGCAACTCCTGGACCATTGGTTTGCCCGGTGAAGTCCTGCTGCAGGTCCGAATAGCCTCAAACTCCCCCGACGGAGAAGCCCCCTCAAGGACGACTTCTTCCCTTGAGCTGGTGGGAACAACCAACTCACAAGCCACCTGGAAACCATCTCCATACTGGTCGAATTTTCTTCTGATTGCTGTTGAAAACCGGATAGCCAGTGCGAAGGATACCAGCTTGTGGACTTTAGGGCACTCACACCTTAAACCAAAGTTTTGCCAAGCTTGTGGATCCGTCCCTGTGCAGTGCAGGAACCTCCCGACGTCCTCCCTCTTGTCCCCACAACTGAGGCCCAGGAACAGCAAGATCTGCAGGAGCTGCCAGGAACAATTGCCTCAGCTACAGCTTTTCTTCATTAATAAGGTACTGTGCAAACACGTTTGAGAAATCCTCTCTGCTGCGGTGAAAGTTCGTGAAACTTTCCCAACTTTGGAGTCTTGTTTGCTCCTAATCCGACATATAACTCTTTTTCGTGCAAACTACTTCTAAGAACATTGGCAAAGACTTAAAAGTTTACTACCAGAATTGTGCTATCCTATCCAAGACACTGATCCATTAACCTTGGCCCAGGCCTATTGAATGGAACTGCCTTTTGTAGTGAACTGAAACTATTTGCCCTGCCTAAGAAGGTATTTGTGTTTAATTCTTATAACTTGTGTCATTTACTCCCTTTTTAAAGTTACTGAAGTGCCATTTTGTTCTCACTTCTGGGGAGCCTAACATGTTCAGAAACTTATTGGTTGTGTACTGGAGTGTATTATCATGAGATATTGAGCTTCTTATTGCTAGTGGAATGTTTTCTAAATGACTGTAAATAACTTAATATTGCTTTACCAAGAAACCTGGAGTAAGTGTTTGTTTGAACCACTGTGATTGCAAGTCCTTTGTGTAACACCTAGTACTGCCCACATCCCTCTTGAGATAAGCCTGGCTGCTCAGCCCTGCTACCACAAAACCGTGTAGTACCGACGTATACCAAAGGTGAGATTGTGCTTACACCTGTAGTCTTAATTGTGTGTTGTATTCTCAAAGGGTACTGCATGTAATTCTGCCTAACAGTAGGGGAAAGAGGAAGATGGATTATCTTAGTCAAAGGAGGAGAAGTGCAATTAATTAATATTAGCACTTTGGGCAGACACCACAAAGGATCATAATGCTCTGAACACAGGCTATACCTACCATAATATGCCATTGTTGGAAGGAATCTTATTGCTTTTCACACTTGCTATCTGCCTACCCCATTGCCATATACCCACAAACATATACATATGCATCAAAATATCACCCCATAAAAAAAAAAACTCTTTATCTGAGTTCTGCCTCACAGGCCCACTCGGCTCCGCCTCCCTGCATCCTATACCCATGACGGCAGTGGAATTAAATAAAAAATGAGAGGCCAGGACCCACTTTCATCTCAGCCATCCTATTTGCACTTTTCTTTAAGCCAACCAGACTTGTGTGCTTGCCGTTGGCCAAGTTTTTCAGACCATTGCCTCGGAAAGAGTACACCGCACAGCAAATTGTATCCCTGCACGGAAGCCACAGCACTGTGGCATTGGGCTGCCTGCTTTCATAATTTTTTTTTTCCAGACCAATAAAGTGCTGACCCGGCAAAAAGTCGCATCGGCTGGCAAAAAAGGCCCAGATTAAACGTTCCCGCAATACTGTAATGCTGTGTTTTGGTGGCGCGCCATTACAGCGCACTGCGGGCCGTCACAGAAAGCACAGAGGGACAACTCCATGCTAATGTAATGCCTGCGTTTTAAATCCATGTCTTCGGCGCCCTCACCGATAACGCACATTACCTCCACCCTCGCCATTATCCTGTGCCCATTCATTTAAACAGTCCTGGGAGACTCAGTTGGTCATAGAAACAATGCAGAAGCAGAGAAACGTAGGTTTGAATCCTGATCTCCGTTATTAAGTGTGTTCTAAATCATTAATTAACTCAATAAAGTCTGCATAAACAGCTGCAGTTTTGAAAACAATAGACTCAAAAGTTATAATAAAATGCCTTTTGTTTTCTTTATTGTGCGTCTGGTTATTATTTTGTTTGAATGTTTTTATTAGCATTTGGTTAAAAAAGGTAAACTTGAGCTTTTTTGAGAAATTTAAAAAAACAGCACAATCCTATTCATTCACATTAAATCACAGAAAAACAAGTTAATAAAATGAAGGAAGCAAGATATTAGCATTAGATTAATTCATTAAGTCCTTATTCGAAACAAAAAAAGAAACAAGAAAAAGGAAAATGAACTCAGCTCCCCGGTCTACCAATGGGATACCTTACAAAGGCACCATGATATTCGCTAGTTGGCAGAATGTTTAGCCCGAGATAGAGAATAAAGCGCTTCAAGTTAATATAGCAGAATTTTTTTCAACTACATAGTCGTAGTGTTGCAATCAAAAAATTGATGTGAATACTCGTTTCTTTGTTTCCTAGAGAGGCAATCAATACCTTTTAATCCTGTACCATGCCTTGATCTTTTTCTTCAGTATATTCTCTTTGTCAGGCGAAGCCAGTAGGGTCTGCATTGGCATGTTCTCGACACTGTATTTATACATCCTGTAGCTACAGGCTGAGAATAATGTTTGTATATAAATGCAATTTGATACAGATAAACGTAATGAGATAGTGGTTTTGGAAACTTAGATTGAAATGTGTTAACAGATATCTCTCTGAACCACTCATTGCCATGTCTCTCTCTTTCTTTTTACTTTACAGAATATATTTTGAAAGTTCATGAATGAATAGCGTAGCTAATTGAGAAATGTACGATTAGGATGTATAAATAGTAGTGTTGGAAACTGTCCTGGAACAGATTGTGAATTCATGTCAAACAATTACTGTTAAGAACTTTGCCTGGTCAAAGCCCAAGAAACGTGCAAAACGTTAGCACGTGCTCGCTAATCAGTTAATGTTAGTGTGTTTGTACTTTTTTTGTAATTGGGTGTGATTGTGAGTTTTTTTTAGCTATATTCTTTTTGTAAACCAATGTTTTCTGTTTTCCTTAGATAATGAGTTTCTTTGTTACCAGCGATGAATGTATTGATTGAAATGTTTTGATTCCAGTTAATATTTGTCTTTATGAAATAATTATATAGAAATATTTTTAGAACCTCAGAGCATGGTAGTGTATGGATTTCATTTTCTGAATTTTTAACACTGGTTGGTTTGTAGTGTTACAACCACCAGGCTATCCAGGCAGCACAGGTGGTGCATTAGAAGTAGCTAGAGTTCAGATTTAAGCAAAATTATTACAATTGTAGGGGAGCGCTGAGTCACATCAAACACTCAAACCAGTTTTTTCAATTCATATCATATCATATCACAGTAATTTCAGCAGTTTACAAAAATAAATTTAGTCAACCAACATTTGGTTTCAAAGGAAAATGTACCTTCTAAATCTTTTTTTCAAAATGCCAAATCTTGTTGTGCAGGGGGTTCAAGATATTGCAATATAATGTTAAGGAATTCCACCTAATTGTTGCTTAGGTGGATACAATTCCTAGCTTAAACTTATAATCGATAAAGGAACACAAACCGCTAAACCCAGAACCTACCTCCACATTTTCCATTCAATCTTGTCCCTAAGCTCATACTTATCCATGTAAAAAATGTCCACACCAAAAACCAAGACCGGTATAACCTTTATTTTATATTCAATCTCCTCATATGGGATCACAAGACACAAACCTTAACAATCAGTCTATCAAATATATCTCTATTAGAAGGTCTTCCCAGAAGAGTATGAATGAAATAGGTTAGGTGTTTAACTACTTACAGTCTAATATAATTTAATTTCCAGCAGAAATGCATGGTGTGCTTTGATTTTGAGAAGACTGTTGTTTTTGTTTTATTTGTACTTTTTTATGTGCACGTCATTTGCTTCCACTTATCTTATATGTCTCTAGACTTCTCAACAAACCAATTGGTGTATCGTCAAAGATAACTAAGTCATCAGCATAAAAGGCACCATTGGACCTTAAGTTTTCCAATTTATTTTGGGGTGGGGGGGCCTGACTTGTCTCATGACTTCCTCAAGATTTGAAATGTAAATGCAGGTGCCAGAACACATCCCTGACAAAGACGCCTGAAAGTAGGAATTTCCTCTGATAATTACAGCTGCTTGGACGTAGTTGCATACATAATCCTTTGTGTATGTTCCTAATGGGGCCAAGACTACAATTCGGGATACCCCAGTTACATAATTTCCACCATAATCCATCTCAGTTTACCATGTCAAAGGTAGCCATCAAATCTATAAATGCCACATAGAAACTCCTACCTCCTTTCCAAGCCACACCTTGAAGAACCTCAAATACTAGACCATTGAGGGCTTTACAAATAAACTTTCTGAAATCAGATTGAAGTTTTTCAATCTTATCATTGTACACGGCCAAAGTATTCAAGTGGGAAAGAAGAGTACATCTTTCATGCTATGTCTTAAAGGGATATGGGCATTCATTTTCTGGTTGCAGACAATTACCTTTCTTAAATATTGGAATTATTTTTTTCCAGGATTTTGGGATTACACCCAATTAGTTGATCCTATGCAATACATTCAATATGATATTTGCCCAGAGCATAGGTGAACTTTTCAGAGTTATATTTGCAAACTCAATCCCAGCCTGCTGCCCTCAAGGATTTCAGCTTTGATATCAAGTTGAAAATAGTATCATTATCAAACTGTAAATTCCATCCTCCTTGCTTGGACCAAGTAAAAACAAAACTGACAGAATTTCCATAGCAAGCATATAGTGAGAACTAGTGTCTCATCCATTGATCAGCTGCAATAGGGTTTAATTGCAAAGATGATTGAACCTTAAAAGACTCACTAGTAGGTTATGTGATAATTGGATTTTATAGCCCTTCGACCAGTTTTTAAAGTATTGCTTATGCTGTTTATACAAGATTAAGTAGTCATTAGACCAATGTTTTAAAACCATTTTAGGGATATCCTCAATTCCCATTTTTATTTTGAATAATGACATCAACATTATATTATTTCCTTGATGCGGGTCCTATTTGGTACCTCCTTTTCCGTAGATCAATGGAATTAATACATTTGTTCATGCATAGAGTAAAATTGAGCGGATTATTCAATTAATCTGTCTGCAGCTCAGATAAATAGATTAATATCTGTGGGTACCATTTTACCATATTTCAGTCTTGGTTCACAGTTAAAGGTTGATAACCGCTTAGAGGTCAATAGGACATTTTCAAATTCACCGAAAAGCATAGCATGATCACTGAGCTTAGAAAGGGCTACAGAGGGGCGGCCCTGTAAAGACGGGTGGGGGGTGTCTGCACTTCCGCTCTCTATATGGTAGATTAGAGGCACAGAAGACCCCAGCCAAGATTCTCTATAAGCTAGCAATGGACGAGCAATCAAGGCCTAGCTTCTCAGGAGGTGATGCAGGCTGGTTCTTAAGTACATTGTAGTCCCCGAAACCCCACAAAGGAATGTCCACACACTGTATTACTGAAAACACAGTCTTTATATAATTAATATTCAAAGGTATGTACACAATCACAATAACGCACTTTGTACTCGGAAGTCAATAATGATAAATATTTACAATTCTAAAGTGGTACCACTAATGTTATCAAATCTCAGTAAAGTGCATCAACTGTACGGTTAAAATGTCATACAGATTAATAACGAGGAAACCAGCAATAGACATAGGAAGGAACGTAAGATGGTTGAAACAATAGGAAGAATACTGACCCCTACCACTAGGCACAGTTCTGTGTGGAGCTCCCCCCCACCTGGGCAACCTGTAAATAAAAGATATAAAGCACAAGCTCAGTCCATATGTTCAATAGTCTCACTTCTTCCTATTAAGGTTTTATCCCCCCCCCCATTTTACCTGGTGGAGTAGAGTTCCCCGACGATGTGTCGACCGAACCTTCTTGAGTGACTCCCTTTCAGGCAGGAGCCACGGATCGTCGAGAGGTGTCGAGGACCTTGGCGTTCAGTGTCGGGGAATCGACAGCTTCGTTCCTAGCGGTGCTCGTCGACGACAGAGTGTTGGCATCCTGCAAGGAAGAGGCGTGCGGGGCACCTCGGTGACGATAGTTCTGGATCTCAAAGAGATGATGAAGAACTGTGGGCCAGCAAGCGTGTCGAGTCGTCGGCATCTCTGTGGTCTTTAGGTGGCAGGCAACCCACCGGTGGATGCTCCTCGGCGCGTCGACGGTCGGGCCTTCTCCAGCGGGAGACAAGCGGATGACGAATCAGACGAGAGCGTCCGATGATCAATGGAAGTTCTTAGGCAAATGGGAGCACGGCGGCTCCGGTCGGCGACGGCGGTCGTCGACAGTGGCGGACAACAGTCCGAGTGCTTCTCCTTGGAGTTCCGCAGCAGTCCCCGTATCGGGTCGGCAGCCTGTCGAAGGTCTGTCTACCAGGGAATGTTGGCAAAGATCAGCTGTGCACGATGGTCCCTCGTAGCTCGGGAAGAAGAGGGCGCCTTACCAGGTCCTCTCTTGGTCAGTCCTTGGAAACACAGCAGCCTTCAGAATGCATATTCGTCACACAATCTATTCACCCAGGTCCCACCCACAGGAGGTACCTGTGATGCTGGAAATCTGAGGGGCAGGGCCTCTGAATCCTTGTCCTATTACTGTTTTTACCGTGTGATCTGTTATGTTTTCTGCCCCGGAGTCCATGTGGGACTCCTGGCAGTGCAGCTCTCTCTTTTGGTTTGGTGAACAGACCCATGGGATACCCTTATGGCACCCATGGGTAGGGGTACAACCCTGTGCCCCTAGTGTATGTTTTTGGGCACCTGTGGGTGGCCCCAGAGCAGGGTATGGGCTGGTGGCAGCTCCGTGCTGAAATTGACAGGTGCTCCGGGTGTCCTCCATTTTGGGATACCCAGGCCCTGCCATTGGGATCTGTTGATTCCTGATAGGAAATAAGATGGCCCCTGTGGCCTCTTGCTTTCTATTGCCTGTTAACTTGTTTTCCCAAAGTCCTGGGAAGCCCTGTCTCTGTCCCTTCCCCCCTGACTGGCTGTTGGGTGGAAGTTCCATGTATGGTGTTGTTGTGAAGGCCCAGCTAGACTGACTGGAGCCTTCCCAGTGACTGTATGTTGTGGGTACCTCCTGTGGGTGGGACCTGGGTGAATGGAGTGTGGGACCAATATACACTCCTTGTTGTGGTTGTCTGGTTTCTGGCATGAGAGACAAAGACTGAGACAGCCCTGCCCGAAACTGGCCTGAATGCAGTGTGTAGTGTTGAATGGCTGGGTACTTGTCCCAATCCACATTCCCTGTTGTGAGTGTCTGGAAGGGAGGAGTGTGGCCTGAATGCACTGTGTGCCTGATTGGCTGACTGACTGCATGAATGCCCTGCAGTATGATTGGCTGCTGAGTGTGTGCCAGCAGCGTGGATGAGAGAGAGGATAGTATATCTGGGGACCTCTCACCACTGGAAAAGTGTTCAGAAGGGACCTTTGGTTGAGAAGCGACCATTGTGCTCCTAAAGCAGCCAGGGAGCTGAGTCTCCACTCTACGAGTAACTGGAACTGCTGATCCTCGACGTCCAGCTGGAAGAAGAAGACTTGCTGTGGCATTTGCTTCGACCGATCCGAAGGCTGACGAATTCGTCGAGGGCTGACCCGAGAGAGGACCTGGTAAGGCGCCCTCTTCCCGTGCTCCGAGGGACCATCGAGCACCGCTCCATCTTCGCCGAAGCGCCCTGGAAGACAGACCCTCGAAAGGCTGTCGACCCGAGACGGGACCGCTGAGGAGATCGAGGTGAAGCACCCGGACATCGACGCTGTCGAAGTCCATTGCCGTCGACCAGGGTTTGCAGGTTTCTGTAACCGCTGGAGGCCCGTCGAAGTGTGTTGCCCAGCCGTGGGAACCACTTGACGCCGTGCCGCCGACGACTGGAGCCGTCCGCTCCTTTGCCTAAGAACATTCAATCGAAGGACTCTCTCGACCGCATCGTCGACCGCTTATCCTGCCGGAGAAAGTCGAGGACGACCAACGCGCCGAGGAGAAACCTGCCGGTGGGTTTCCCGCCACCCGACGACCTCAAAGACTCGGACGACTCGACGCCCTTGCTGGGCCTCCGTCTCTACAATCTTTGCGGTCCAGAACTATTGTCATCGAGGTGCCCCGCACACCTCCGCCTTGCAGGACGCCGACGCTCCGACGCCGACGAGCACCGCTCGGACGAAGCTGCCGCCTCATCGACATCGTTCTACCTCGTTTGTCGACGGAGGTTCGACGCCCCGTGCCTCCCGCTTGAAAGGGAAGGCATTCAAGAAGGGCCGTCGATTCCCCGTCGCCGAACAGCGAGTTCCTCGACGTTTGTCGACGCCTCTTCGAGGAGCTCGACTCCACCAGGTACATTGGGGGGGTAAAAACATTATAGGAGAGAATAAGACTTGCAGAGCAATATATGGACTGGGCTTGTGCTATATCTTTATTTACAGGTTGCCCAGGTGGGGGGATCTCCACACAGAACTGTGCCTAGTGGTAGGGGCCAGTATTCTGCCTATTGCTCAACCATCTTATTATCTCTCCTCTCTCTATTGCTGGTTTCCCTGTATTGGTCTGTGTGACATTGTACAGTATTGTTAATGCACTGTAATGAGATCTAGGGTGGTACCACTTTAGGATTGTATATATTTGCCATTGTAGATTTTGCCGGAGTACAAAGTGAGTTATTATGATAAAAGTGCATAACCTTAAATATTGATTATATAAAGACTGTGTTCTAATCAATACAGAGTGTGGATATTCCTTTGTGGGGGCTTGGGGGATACACTGTACTTAAGAACCAGCCTGCATCACCTCCTGAGAAGCTAGGCCTTGATTGCTCGACCATTGCTACCGAATAGAGAATCTTGGCTGGGGTCTTCTGTGCCTCTCCTCCACCATATAGGGAGCGGAAGTACAGACACCCCCCACCGGTCGTTGAGGCCTGTCTCTCACACTGGTGGCAGCGGTGGGATGCTTATGGTTTTAAGAATCAGTGTATAACCGTGCCACTTACAAAGGATATTTGCCCTTTATTAAATTAAGGTTTAGTTGTGTACAAGGTAACTGCATTACAAACAATGGAGTCTATTGCGAATGGCAAATTAACTCGGATGAGCTTGGAGGCTCTCCAGAGTGCTTGTGAAGCTAGGGAGTTAGACTTTGTGGATAAGTCTAGGGCTGAGCTGATAGCTGCCCTGGTGGACTACCAGACTGATGGTGAAACTCTTGATGAGGGGGGGAATGCAACCAATGAGGACTCTGCCCCTGGGGTTTCTGCTGAATCTGTTTCTGGGAATGCCGCCATTCCTGCTGCCTCTGTTCCAAACTCCAGCAATTCCTTAGAGCTTGAGTTATTAAGGATGAAATTGGCCTTTGAATACCGCAAGTTGGAAATAGATGCTGAGCTTAAGAAAGAGGAGTTGGCTCAACAAGTGGAGCTCAAGAATAGGGATCTTGAACTCAAAAATAAGGACCTTGAACTCAAGAGCCAGGACACTGAATGTCAGAGGATCCAGCTAGAGAAAGCTAGAGTGGAGACTTCAGCTAGAACCAGTGAGAGTGTCAGGTCCCCAGCCACCAAGTTTATGAAAGATTTGGTTTGTGTATTTGTGGAGGGTTCGGATATCCTCCAATGGATTGAAGCGTTTGAAATGGCTTGTGCGATTCATGATGTGGATAAAAGAGATTGGGCGAAGTGTTTGTTAAGCAGAGTGCCTCAAACCGGGTATGACTGTATTCTGAAGCTAAGTGTGGAAGAAAGGGGTCAGTACGAGTGTATGAAGTCTGCTTTGATTGCCAAGTTCGGCAAGACACCTACCCAATACCTTAGAAGGTTCATGGATTTTAAGAAAAAGGAGAATATGTCTTGGGTTGACTGGGTGAGTGCTGCGCACATGAACATGATGGGGTGGATCGATGGATACAAGGTTAAGACTTTTGTTGAATTGTCCCACCTTTTTTTTTTGAGCATTTCTCTGAAGCCTGTTCACCAGAGCTGCGTCAGTATGTGGCTGACCAGAACATTTTGGACCCCTTTAAGCTGGCTAGGTTGGCTGACAAGTGGGTCTCCCACCGGGTGTCCCCTAAGGACTCCAGTGGGAAGGACAAGGACAAAGAGAAGGGGGCCTCTCAGAAAGCTGAGGAGCCCCCCAAGCAATCAGTCGGGTAAACCAAAACCTTCCTCACCTAAGACCCAAAAATCTAGTGGGGATAAGTCATCTGGGGGTGGGAATAAGAGTAGTGGTCCACCTGCTGCAAAGCAGGCTCCCAGTGGTTCCAGTACCGTACCCCGCACTCCTGGCGCTTGTTGGGACTGTGGGGCTCTGGATCACAAAAGGGGTGACCCCAAGTGTAAAGGTAAGGCACTTGGAGTACAGGCTGTCAGCCTGACCTACCCTTACCCCGTGTCTGAGATGGAGGCCACTGTCCTCCCCTCCTCTGCCGGGATCACATTTGGTGCCCCGGTGGAGATTTCCTTAGTGTCCCTTGGGGCCTGGGACCAGTATGCGGAAGTACTGGCGACTATCCCACAGAACACCCGTAGGTTTTTGAGAAGTGTCCTCTTGAATGGCCAGCCTTCTACTGGTTTGAGAGGAGACACTGGGGCAAGCATGACAGTGGTGGACAGGACCCTGCTCAGGCCAGAGGACTATGAAGGTGCTCCTCTGCAAACCACCAGGTTAGCTGGTGGGCCTCCCAAATTATCACCTGTAACCTTAGTCACGCTCATGATTGGCGACAAGACAGCGAAGCTTCCTGTCCTGGTTCAGGACAATGTCCCTGCTAACATTTTGTTAGGGAATGATCTAGTAGAGTTGGGGTTGATCTCGGATGGTCTTCCCATGACTGCTGCTGCAGTCACTAGGTCACAGGTGACACCGGGTCTGGCTGTGGGTCAGGTACCCGAGCCAAAGCGAGGCCTAAGGCAAGAAGAAGGAAGACCAAGAAGGTCACCTCTGTGGAGGGAGCACCTTCTCTTCCTGCTGTTCCGACAGCACCCATTGGGATCCATGCTCCGGATGGGCTGGGTCCAGTGGAAAACCCAAACTCAACTCCTTTGGGAGAAGAGGCAGAAGACTCTCCTGTGGGAGAGGTTCTCAACCCGGAGGATCATCCCGACCTTCAATGCTTGTTAGCTGAAGGGGGACCCTCCCGGGCGGACTTCTGTAAGGGACAGAGAGAGTGCCACTCTCTCGAGGGACTGAGGAAACGGGCCCTGGCCCAGGCACAAGGAGAGGAGCCTAGGAATTTCCGGATTTATTGGGAGGGTGAGCTCCTTGTTAGTGAGCCCACTAAGCCTGAACCTGGTGCCCGCAAGAGGTTGGTGGTACCCCAGGTTTACAGGCCCTTCCTACTGCAGTTGGCACATGAGGTGCCCTTGGCTGGTCATCTTGGGACCAAGAAGACTAAGCAGAGGCTCTCTGCCCATTTCTACTGGCCACGGATGGGAGTAGAGGTGGAGTCCCACTGCAGGACCTGCCCAACTTGTCAGTTGTCTGGCAAGACTGGAGGCAGTGTCATTGCCCCACTGCAGCCGTTGCCAGTGGTTGGCACCCCATTTGAGAGGGTGGGCATCGACATCGTCGGTCCCCTTGACCCTCCCACTTCAGGTGGACATCGGTTCATCCTGGTCCTGGTAGATCATGCCACCAGGTACCCTGAGGCGATACCCCTTCGGACTGTTACGGCCAAGGTGGTTGCCAGGGCTCTCCTGGGCATTTTCACCCGTGTTGGATTCCCCAAGGAGGTTGTCTCTGACAGAGGATCCAACTTCATGTCTAGTTACATGAAAACCATGTGGAAAGAGTGCGGGGTAACCTACAAGTTCTCCACCTCTTACCACCCCCAGACCAATGGTCTGGTTGAGAGATTTAATAAAACTCTCAAGGGCATGCTAGGGGCTTTGGAAGAACCCCTAAGGAGGAAATGGGATCTCCTCCTGCCATGCCTGCTGTTTGCTTACAGGGAGGTACCTCAAGAGGGTGTTGGTTTCAGCCCCTTTGAGTTACTCTTTGGACATCCCGTGAGGGGGCCCCTCGCCTTGATCCGAGAAGGCTTGGAAGCCACCCCTCCGGGTCCCGCCAAGCAAGTGGGGGACTATGTGTTAGGCCTCAGACGGAGGATGACACAGATGATGGGTCAGGCAACAGCAAATCTCAAGGCCAGCCAGGAATTGAATAAGTACTGGCATGACCTTAAAGCCTCACAAGTGGATTGGACTCCGGGACAGGAAATCCTTGTGATGGAGCCTACCAAGCCTAGAGCTTTGGCAGACAAGTGGACTGGACCCTTCAGGATCATCTCCAAGATGGGCAAAGTCAATTATCTGGTTGACATGGGAGCCCCTGGGGTAGCCCCTCAGCTATTCCATGTCAACAGGCTCAAGCCTTTCCACCGGCGAGCAGAAGTCTCATGTCTCTTGCTAGCTTCCGGGCAAGAAGAGGATGAGAGTGAGCCCCTTCCTGATTTGCTGCATAGCAACCCTCAGGATGGCTCAGTGGAGGGAGTACATCTCTCTCCAGATTTGACAACAGAGCAACAGAGGGCCTGTAGGGCTTTGCTCCAACAGTACGCCTCTCTGTTTTCACTGAAGCCAGGCCTTACACCGTGGTGTAAGCACGAAATTGACACTGGTGACAGTGTGCCTGTCAAAAGCAGGTGCTACCGTATGTCAGATACCGTCAAGAACCAAATCCAGGCTGGGGTCGCCAAGATGTTGGATCTGGGTGTTATTGAACCCTCAACCAGTCCCTGGTCCAGTCCAGTGGTCCTTGTCCCCAAGGCAAGTTCCCAGCCGGGTACCAAGGATTGGAGGTTCTGTGTGGACTACCGAGGAGTCAATGCCGTCACCAAAACTGACGCACACCCATTGCCCCGGGCTGATGAGCTCGTGGACACCATCGGTGCTGCCAAGTTTGTGAGCACCTTTGACCTTACCTCAGGCTATTGGCAGATAGCTCTGACGGACCATGCCAAGGAAAAGACGGCTTTCTCAACACCTGAGGGACTCTACCAGTTTAGGGTCATGCCTTTTGGGTTGAAGAATGCCCCTGCCACCTTCCAGAGATTGGTCAACCATGCGCTCAGTGGGCTGGAAGCCTTTTGTGTGGCTTACTTAGACGACATTGCCGTCTACAGTTCCACCTGGGAAGAGCATTTGACACATCTGGATAAGGTGTTGCAGGCCTTGAAAAGGGCTAACCTCACTATCAAGGCCACCAAGTGCCAGATAGCTCAGGGGAAAGTTACCCATCTTGGTCATGAGGTAGGAGGGGGTCAAATCCAACCTCTCTCCAGTAAAGTACAGGATGTACAGAACTGGGAGACTCCCACTACTCAAACCCAGGTGAGAGCCTTTTTGGGCCTCACTGGGTACTATCGCAATTTCATGGCAGACTATGGGACCATAGCTGCCCCCCTGACAGCTCTAACGTCACCCAAGCAGCCTAGGAAGGTTAATTGGACCGAAGACTGTCAGAGGGCCTTTGATGGCTTGAAAGAAAGTCTGTGTAGGGCACCTGTGTTGAGTGCGCCTGACTACAGCCGACCCTTTATCGTCCAGACGGATGCCTGCGACACCGGAATTGGAGCTGTCTTGTCCCAGTTAGATGACAAAGGGAGAGAACACCCTATCATATTCATCAGTAGATCAGTAGACAACTCAAGGGTAGAGAACTTAGGTGGGCTACTGTTGAAAAGGAGTGTTTTAGCATAGTTTGGAGCCTTAGGCGTTTTAGGCCCTACCTTACGGGGTCTACCTTCAAGGTCCAAACAGATCATAAGCCCCTGAAGTGGCTTATGCAGATGAAGGGTGAGAACCGAAATTGCTCAGGTGGTCCATTAGCCTGCAAGGGCTAGACTTCACCATAGAGCACAGACCAGGGAAGAGTCACGATAATGCAGATGGCCTTTCCAGAAGGTATGTTGACCGTCTGGATGAGGGTGTCTATCCCGTGGGAGATTAGACACCCTCCACCTCAGTCTGGGGGGGGGCGACTGTGATGCTGGAAATGCATCTGAGGGGCAGGGCCTCTGAATCCTTGTCCTATTACTGTTTTTACCGTGTGATCTGTTATGTTTTCTGCCCCGGAGTCCATGTGGGACTCCTGGCAGTGCAGCTCTCTCTTTTGGTTTGGTGAACAGACCCATGGGATACCCTTATGGCACCCATGGGTAGGGGTACAACCCTGTGCCCCTAGTGTATGTTTTTGGGCACCTGTGGGTGGCCCCAGAGCAGGGTATGGGCTGGTGGCAGCTCCGTGCTGAAATTGACAGGTGCTCCGGGTGTCCTCCATTTTGGGATACCCAGGCCCTGCCATTGGGATCTGTTGATTCCTGATAGGAAACAAGATGGCCCCTGTGGCCTCTTGCTTTCTATTGCCTGTTAACTTGTTTTCCCAAAGTCCTGGGAAGCCCTGTCTCTGTCCCTTCCCCCTGACTGGCTGTTGGGTGGAAGTTCCATGTATGGTGTTGTTGTGAAGGCCCAGCTAGACTGACTGGAGCCTTCCCAGTGACTGTATGTTGTGGGTACCTCCTGTGGGTGGGACCTGGGTGAATGGAGTGTGTGACCAATATACACTCCTTGTTGTGGTTGTCTGGTTTCTGGCATGAGAGACAAAGACTGAGACAGCCCTGCCCGAAACTGGCCTGAATGCAGTGTGTAGTGTTGAATGGCTGGGTACTTGTCCCAATCCACATTCCCTGTTGTGAGTGTCTGGAACGGAGGAGTGTGGCCTGAATGCACTGTGTGCCTGATTGGCTGACTGACTGCATGAATGCCCTGCAGTATGATTGGCTGCTGAGTGTGTGCCAGCAGCGTGGATGAGAGAGAGAGGATAGTATATCTGGGGACCTCTCACCACTGGAAAAGTGTTCAGAAGGGACCTTTGGTTGAGAAGCAACCATTGTGCTCCTAAAGCAGCCAGGGAGCTGAGTCTCCACTCTACGAGTAACTGGAACTGCTGATCCTCGACGTCCAGCTGGAAGAAGAAGACTTGCTGTGGCATTTGCTTCGACCGATCCGAAGGCTGACGAATTCGTCGAGGGCTGACCCGAGAGAGGACCTGGTAAGGCGCCCTCTTCCCGTGCTCCGAGGGACCATCGAGCACCGCTCCATCTTCGCCGAAGCGCCCTGGAAGACAGACCCTCGAAAGGCTGTCGACCCGAGACGGGACCACTGAGGAGATCGAGGTGAAGCACCCGGACATCGACGCCGTCGAAGTCCATTGCCGTCGACCAGGGTTCGCAGGTTTGTGTAACCGCTGGAGGCCCGTCGAAGTGTGTTGCCCAGCCGTGGGAACCACTTGACGCCGTGCCGCCGACGACTGGAGCCGTCCGCTCCTTTGCCTAAGAACATTCAATCGAAGGACTCTCTCGACCGCATCGTCGACCGCTTATCCTGCCGGAGAAAGTCGAGGACGACCAACGCGCCGAGGAGAAACCTGCCGGTGGGTTTCCCGCCACCCGACGACCTCAAAGACTCGGACGACTCGACGCCCTTGCTGGGCCTCCGTCTCTACAATCTTTGCGGTCCAGAACTATTGTCATCGAGGTGCCCCGCACACCTCCGCCTTGCAGGACGCCGACGCTCCGACGCCGACGAGCACCGCTCGGACGAAGCTGCCGCCTCATCGACATTGTTCTACCTCGTTTGTCGACGGACGTTCGACGCCCCGTGTCTCCCGCTTGAAAGGGAAGGCATTCAAGAAGGGCCGTCGATTCCCCGTTGCCGAACAACGAGTTCCTCGACGTTTGTCGACGCCTCTTCGAGGAGCTCGACTCCACCAGGTACATTGGGGGGGTAAAAACATTATAGGAGAGAATAAGACTTCCAGAGCAATATATGGACTGGGCTTGTGCTATATCTTTATTTACAGGTTGCCCAGGTGGGGGGATCTCCACACAGAACTGTGCCTAGTGGTAGGGGCCAGTATTCTGCCTATTGCTCAACCATCTTATTTTCTCTCCTCTCTCTATTGCTGGTTTCCCTCTATTGGTCTGTGTGACATTGTACAGTATTGATAATGCACTGTAATGAGATCTAGGGTGGTACCACTTTAGGATTGTATATATTTGCCATTGTAGATTTTGCCGGAGTACAAAGTGAGTTATTATGATAAAAGTGCATAACCTTAAATATTGATTATATAAAGACTGTGTTCTAATCAATACAGAGTGTGGATATTCCTTTGTGGGGGTTTGGGGGATACACTGTACTTAAGAACCAGCCTGCATCACCTCCTGAGAAGCTAGGCCTTGATTGCTCGACCATTGCTACCGAATAGAGAATCTTGGCTGGGGTCTTCTGTGCCTCTCCTCCACCATATAGGGAGCGGAAGTACAGACACCCCCCACCGGTCGTTGAGGCCCGTCTCTCACAGTACCCACAACATACATCACCGGGAAGGCTCCAGCTAGTCTGGCCGGGCCTTCACAACAACACCATACATGGCATTTCCACCCAACAGCCAGTCAGGTGGAAGGGACAGAGTCAGGGCTTCCCAGGACTTTGGGAAAACAAGGTAATGGGTAATAGAAAGCAAGAGGCCACCGGGGCCATCTTGTTTTCCATCAGGAATCAACTGATCCCAATGGCAGGGCCGGGGTATCCCAAAATGGAGGATACCCCGCGCACCTGTCAATTTCAGCATGGAGCAGCCACCAGCCCATAGCCTGCTCTGCGGGCCACCCACAGGTGCCCAAAAACATACACTAGGGGCACAGGGTTGTACCCCCACCCATGGGTGCCATAAGGGTATCCCACGGGTCCGTTCACCAAACGAAAAGAAAGAGAGCTGCACCACCATTAGTCCCAAATGAACTCCTGCGCGGAAAACACGACAGAACACACAATAAAAAGCAGTAAAGGACAAGGATACAGAGGCCCTGTCCCTCCGATGCATTTCCAGCATCACAGTCGCCCCCCCCAGACTGAGGTGGAGGGTGCCTAATCTCCCACGGGATAGACACCCTCATCCAGACGGTCAACATACCTTCTGGAAAGGCCATCGGCATTATCGTGACTCTTCCCTGGTCTGTGCTCTATGGTGAAGTCTAGCCCTTGCAAGCTAATGGACCACCTGAGCAGTTTCAGGTTCTCAACCTTCATCTGCATAAGCCACTTCAGGGGCTTATGATCTGTTTGGACCTTGAAGGTTGACGCCGTGAGGTAGGGCCTAAAACGCCTAAGGCTCCAAACTATATTAAAACATTCCTTTTCAACAGTAGCCCACCTAAGTTCTCTACCCTTGAGTTGTCTACTGATGAATATGATAGGATGTTCTCTCCCTTTGTCATCTAACTGGGACAAGACGGCTCGAATTCCGTGTCGCAGGCATCCGTCTGGACGATAAAGGGTCGGCTGTAGTCAGGCGCACATAACACGGGTGCCCGACACAGACTTTCTTTCAAGCCATCAAAGGCCCTCTGACAGTCTTCAGTCCAATTAACTTTCCTAGGCTGTTTGGGTGAAGTCAGAGCTGTCAGTGGTGCAGCTATGGTTCCATAGTCCGCCATGAAATTGCGATAGTACCCGATGAGGCCCAAAAAGGCTCTCACCTGGGTTTGAGTAGTGGGAGTCTCCCAGTCCTGTACATCCTGTACCTTACTGGGGAGAGGTTGGATTTGACCCCCTCCTACCTCATGACCAAGATACGTGACTTTCCCCTGAGCTATCTGGCACTTGGTGGCCTTGATAGTGAGGCTAGCCCTTTTTAAGGCATGCAACACTCTACCCAGATGTGTCAAGTGCTCTTCCCAAGTGGAACTATAGACTGCAATGTCGTCTAGATAAGCCACACAAAAGGCGTCCAGCCCACTGAGAGCATGATTGACCAATCTCTGGAAGGTGGCAGGGGCATTCTTCAAACCAAAAGGCATGACCCTAAACTGGTAGAGTCCCTCTGGTGTTGAGAACGCCGGCTTTTCCTTGGCATGGTCCGTCAGAGCTATTTGCCAATAGCCTGAGGTGAGGTCAAACGTGCTCCCAAATTTGGCAGCACCTATGGGCAATGGGTGCGCGTCGGTTTTGGTGACGGCATTGACTCCTCGGTAGTCCACACAGAACCTCCAATCCTTGGTACCTGCCTGGGAACTTGCCTTGGGGACAAGGACCACGGGACTGGACAAGGGACTGGTTGAGGGTTCAATAACACCCAGATCCAACATCTTGGCGACCTCAGCCTGGATGTGGTTCTTAACCGTATCTGACATTCGGTAGCTCCTGCTCTTGACAGGCACGCTTTCACCAATGTCAATCTCGTGCTTACACCACGGTGTAAGGCCTGGCGTCAGCTAAAACAGAGAGGCATAGTGCTGGAGCAAAGTCCTGCAGGCCCTCTGCTGCTCGGTTGTCAAATCTGGAGAGAGCTGCACTCCCTCCACTGAGCCATCCTGAGGGTTGCTATGCAGCAAATCAGAAAGGGGCTCACCCTCATCCTCTTCTTGCTCTGAAGCTAGCAAGAGACATGAGACTTCTGCTCGCCTGTGGAAAGGCTTGAGCCTATTGACATGGAATACCTGAGGGGCTACCCCTGGGACTCCCATGTCAACCAGATAGTTGACCTCGCCCATCTTGGAGATTATCCGGAAGGGTCCAGTCCATTTATCTGCCAATGCCCGAGGCTTGGTAGGCTCCATCACGAGGACCTCCTGTCCCGGAGTCCAATCCACTTGCAATGCTTTAAGGTCATGCCAGTATTTGTTCAATTCCTGGCTGGCCTTGAGATTCGCTGTTGCTTGACCCATCATCTGTGTCATCCTCCGCCTGAGGCCTAACACATAGTCCCCCACTTGCTTGGCAGGACCGGGAGGGGTGACTTCCAAACCTTCTCTGATCAAGGCAAGGGGCCCCCTCACGGGATGTCCAAAGAATAACTCAAAGGGGCTGAAACCAACACCCTCTTGAGGTACCTCTCTGTAAGCAAACAGCAGGCATGGCAGGAGGAGATCCCATTTCCTCCTTAGGGGCTCTTCCAAAGCACCTAGCATGCCCTTGAGAGTTTTATTAAACCTCTCGACCAGACCATTGGTCTGGGGGTGGTAAGAAGTGGAGAACTTGTAGATTACCCCGCACTCTTTCCACATGGTTTTCATGTAACTAGACATGAAGTTGGATCCTCGGTCAGAGACAACCTCCTTGGGGAATCCAACACCGGTGAAAAGGCCCAGGAGGGCCCGGGCAACCACCTTGGCAGTAACAGTCGAAGGGGTATAGCCTCATGGTACCTGGTGGCATGATCTACCAAAACCATGATGAACCGATGTCCACCTGACGTGGGACGGTCAAGGGGACCGACGATGTCGATGCCCACCCTCTCAAATGGTGTGCCAACCACTGGCAAGGGTCGCAGTATTCGACCCAAAGCAAGAAAATTAGGGACATTATCCAAAAAACTGGCCGATGCTCCAGATGGACCCTCAAACTCAGCCTCTCTTACGACAACTACCTACCTTCGCGTATAGGAATAGCAAAGCACTTAGAAACAGTTTGATCAGAGCTGAAACACCCAAAGATCTACCCACGGCAAAGACATTTAAGGGGACACAACCTTGCTTTAATTGCCAACATTGCAGCAACATCTTAGCTGGCAATACCATCTCACATCCACACACTGGGAAGCCAATCACACTAAAACATTCCTGTACTTGCGACTCCACAAATGTGGTCTATGCCTTAAAATGCCCTTGCGGTTTTTACTATGTAGGCATCACTATGAGAAAGGGCAAGCTAAGATGGACAGAGCATAAGTCAAATATAAGGACAAAGAGCCTTAAATCCCCAGTATTGGTGCATTTTCTGGAGTCTAGGCACTCGATAGCTCAACTGGAATGTCTAATCCTTGAACAGGTGAAGGCTGGCCCTAGAGGAGGTGATATCCATAAAAAACTGTGACAGAGAGAAATCATATGGATAGATCTGTTAGACTGTCTCACCCCTCGCGGTATGAACTGTGAATTTGATCTTATGTGCTTCCTTTGATGTTACAGATGTGAATTTAGAAGTTGAGGCTGTGTTCCTCCTTTACTGTTATAAATGTGGAATCGGGACTTTACATACATAAGCTTGAATGTACAGGGCACACAGAGATGCCATATAAACCGAATGTGCCAATATGTGTATATGCCAATCTGCCAGACATATGTGAATATGTATACCTCTATAGAATGTGAACGGCTTAGGGACCGTCAGCATGACAAACTCTTTAGGGGTATTCCATGCAGAGAAAAGCTGTAAGTACCCATGTAGATTGACCATTGGTCACTTCTCTTCAGTTCGACCCAGTTTTTGATAGGAGCCGGTAAGCTTGCTTGCTCCTCCCTCTGGGTCCCAGCTAACCGGCAGGAGGGGGGGCGCCCCACAGCCCGACTGGAACTGTGACCCCCCCTCCTGCACCCCACTACTCAGATTAATGATGACCCAATTTTTTGCCCTTGCAGGCATTTTTACTTACGCGTACAGATGCGCGAGTACAATTTGATTCTTCTCCTGATTGACACTATTGCCGCGCCGCTCGCAATACGGCTCTGTACGGCTTACTGCCCACACCAACATGGCGGCTTAAGCGCCAACGCGCGTGCGTGGCGTCCGTGACAACCACCTTATCTATGTCCACTTACGAGCGACTCGTCTTGGCGACGGGCCGCTCGGGTTATCCTCCCTGCAGAGATCCAGTAAGTACAATTGAATTTCAAACCAATACGATACTCCCTACGGAGAGATTCTCATTCCTATTACTATACCCGCTCGAACTAGCTCATCACGATAGTACACAGGGACGTTGTTTTCGCGCGGCAGAAGTCTGTCAGTGCGACTTCTAAATTGCTTAAGTATGAATCTGCCATTAGCTCTGATGGGGGCTTTTCCCTTTTACCTGCAGATACCTGCATGAGACCTGAATCCCGCCACCATTTACCAACGATATAGATGGGAGGCGACTCTCTCCAGACACGACAACACCTTTTGAGTCCAGTTCCCTCGACTCACTAGGTTAGTATATTTACTAAGCCTATTAGTTACTTTGAAACACAATACACTATACCCTTTGACGAGTTCATTTGAATTATTCTTAGGACCCAACGAAAGAGATTCTACTTGAATGCATTATGAAATATGAGCAAATCCGGCCCTGAAGATGGATTAATGGAATCCGAAACGTGTTGGCACCTCATTCCAACTAGGAGTGCTTTTTTTATGTTGAAAATTTCAAAAGGATTTATGTTGGAAACTGTACATGTTATCACCAATGATATAATTGGGACACAACTTGTCATACTCATTTGATTCACCTTCATTTTGGTTTACCCGAACTTTTTATAGCTCAAACCGTACTATTGTTGTATTTTGAATTACTGTGTTTTACGACACCCTTCACGCTGCACTGTGGAAGCTAACAGTGCAGCAGACAGAGACGTTTTGTTTATATAAAACCTGTATACTTTCTGTTTTAACCTGTTTTGAGTCAGTTTGGTCCTTTTCCTTGTCTTACTCCAGCAGGCGGACAGAAATATTGAAACACACACTTTAATGATTAAGTATTGTGTTAAACTATTGAGCACAGTTGTATGCTGCTCGCCATCTAAATTACAAATCTACAGCCTCAACTGTTATGGATATGTGACTCATTGGAGTCATCTAACTTCTGTTCTAGTTGAGATTTTCGACCTGGGATATTATCCCGCAAGGAGTGCAGCTTTGGGTTCCTGGTCAGCAACGTCCAGGGTGTGTTTTTTGTACCTATGTATTTTGATCTCGAGTGGCCTCGAGATTTTCCCAGCCGCACCTGAAATGTATCTTACTCTACCTGATGAGACATACTAATGCACTACCCTACTTATGAGGATTATCTTTTTATTGAACTTATATTTGCCTAATTCAGTAGTGCCTCCCACCCCCGATCTCCTCATTGCTTTTGGGACTCCTCAGCTTTCTGAGAGGCCCCCTTTTCTTTGTGCTTGTCCTTCCCACTGGAGTCCTTAGGGGACACTTGGTGGGAGACCCACTTGTCAGCCAACCTAGCCAGCTTAAAGGGATCCAAAATGTTCTGGTCAGCAACATACTGACGCAGCTCTGGTGAATAAGGCTTCAGAAAAATGCTAAAAAAAACAGGTGGGACAATTCAACAAAAGTTTTCACCTTGTAACCATCAATCCACCCCATCATATTCATGTGTGCAGCACTCACCCAGTCAACCCACAACACATTCTCTCTTTTCTTAAAATCCCTGAACCTTTTAAGGTATTGGGTAGACGTCTTGCCAAACTTGGCAATCAAAGCAGATTTTATACACTCATACCGACCCCTTTCTTCCACACTCAGCTTCAGAATACAGTCATATCCAGTTTGAGGCACTCTGCTTAGCAAACACTTAGCCCAATCTCTTTTGTCAACATCATGAATTGCACAAGCGATTTCAAACGCTTAAATCCATTGGAGGATATCGGAACCCTCCGAAAACACACCAACCAAATCCTTCATAAATTTAGTTGCCGGGGACCTGACACTCTCACTGGGTTTCGCAGAACTCTCCACTCAAGCTCTCCCTAGCTGAATTCTCTGACATTCAGTGTCCTTGTGTTTGAGTTCAAGATCCCTATTCTTGAGTTCAACTTGTTGAGCCAACTAGTTCAGCATCTATTTCCAACTTGCGATATTCAAAGGCTAATTTCATCCTTAATAACTCAAGTTCCAAGGAATTGCTGGGGTTCGGAACAGAGGCAGCAGGAATTGCGGCATTCCCAGAAACAGATTCAGCAGAAACCCCAGGGGCAGAGCCCTCATTGGTCGCATTCCCCCCCCTCATCAAGAGTTTTACCATCGGTCTGGTAGTCCACCAGGGCAGCTATCAGCTCAGCCCTAGACTTATCCACAAAGTCTAGCTCCCTGGCTTAACAAGCATTCTGGAGAGCCTCTAAGCTCATCCGAGTCAATTTACCATTCGCAATAGACTCCATTGCTTGTAATGCAGTTATTTTGTACACACCCAAACCTTAATCTAATAAAGTGCAGATATTTTGTAAGTGGCACGGTTATACACTGATTCTTAAAACCATAAGCATCCCACCGCTGCCACCAGTGTAAAGACTGGTGGGGGTGTCTGTACTTCCGCTCTCTATATGGTAGAGTAGAGGTACAGAAGACCCCAGCCAAGATTCTCAATAAGGTAGCAATGGACGAGCAATCAAGGCCTAGCTTCTCAGGAGGTGATGCAGGCTGGTTCTTAAGTACATTGTAGTCCCCGAACCACCACAAAGGAATGTCCACACACTGTATTACTGAAAACACAGTCTTTATATAATTAATATTCAAAGGTATGTACATGATCACAATAACGCACTTTGTACTCGGAAGTCAATAATGATAAATATTTACAATTCTAAAGTGGTATCACTAATGTTATCAAATCTCAGTAAAGTGCATCAACTGTACGGTTAAAATGTCACACAGATTAATAACGAGGAAACCAGCAATAGAGATAGGCAGGAACGTAAAATGGTTGAAACAATAGGCAGAATACTGACCCCCTACCACTAGGCACAGTTCTGTGTGGAGATCCCCCCCACCTGGGCAACCTGTAAATAAAAGATATATAGCTATAGCACAAGCCCAGTCCATATGTTCAATAGTCTCACTTCTTCCTATTAAGGTTTTACCCCCCCAATGTACCTGGTGGAGTAGAGTTCTCCGACAATGTGTCGACCGATCCTTCTTGAGTGACTCCCTTTCAGGCAGGAGCCACGGATCGTCGAGAGGTGTCGAGGACCTCGGCGTTCAGTGTCGGGGAATCGACGGCCCTTCTTGAGTGCCCTCCCTTTAAGGCGGGAGTCACGGGTCGTCGAACATCCGATGGTGAATAGGTCGAACTACGGCAGGGAAGTGACAGCTTCGTTCCTAGCGGTGCTCGTCAACGACAGAGCGTTGGCGTCCTGCAAGGAAGAGGCGTGCGGGGCACCTCAGTGACGATAGTTCTGGACCGCAAAGAGATGATGAAGAACTGTGGCCCAGCAAGGGCGTCGAGTCCTCAGCGTCTCTGTGGTCTTTAGGTGGCGGGAAACCCACCGGTGGATGCTCCTCGGCGCTTCGACGATCGGGCCTTCTCCAGCGGGAGACAAGCGGATAACGATGTAGACGAGAGCGTCCGATGATCAATGGAAGTTCTTAGGCAAACGGGAGCACGGCGGCTCCGGTCGGCGACAGCGGTCGTCGACAGTGGCGGACAACAGTCCGAGTGCTTCTCCTTGGAGTTCCGCAGCAGTCCCCGTATCGGGTCGGCAGCCTATCGTAGCTCGGGAAGAGGGCGCCTTACCAGGTCCTCTCTGGGTCAGTCCTTGGAAACACAGCAGCCTTCAGATTGCGAGGGAGAGCCACAGCACTCCTTCTCGTCCAGCGGGGGTTTCAAGGTCAAGCGTCAGTTACTCCAGTTACTCGTCGTAGTTGACTTCAGCTTCTGAACACGATTCCTAGCAGTGAGAGGTCCCCAGGTATACTGTTGATCTGCCATTCATTCCGCTGGGTCACACTCAAGCATCCAATCACGACTACGGGCATTCCTGCAGGCAGGCAGCCAATCAGGCTCACGAGGTATTCAGGCCATTCACTTCTCTCCAGACACTCACAACAAGTTATGTGTATTGGGACAAGTACCGAGCCATTCAACACTCCAAGCTGCATTCATACCGGTTTCGGGCACGGTTGTCTCAGTCATTGTGTCAACCACCAGATACTAGACACCCACAACACAGAATGCATATTCGTCACACACTCTATTCACCCAGGTCCCACCCACAGGAGGTACCCACAACATACATCACCGGGAAGGCTCCAGCGAGTCTGGCCGGGCCTTCACAACAACACCACACATGGCATTTCCACCCAACAGCCAGTCAGGGGGAAGGGACAGAGTCAGGGCTTCCCAGGACTTTGGGAAAACAAGGTAATGGATAATAGAAAGCAAGAGGCCACCGGGGCCATCTTGTTTTCCATCAGGAATCCACGGTATCCCAAAACGGAGGATACTCCGCGCACCTGTCAATTTCAGCATGGAGCTGCAACCAGCCCATGCCCTGCTCTGCGGGCCACCCACAGGTGCCCAAAAACATACACTAGGGGCGCAGGGTTGTACCCCCACCCATGGGTGCCATAAGGGTATCCCACGGGTCCTTTCACCAAACCAAAAGAAAGAGAGCTGCACCGCCATGAGTCCCACATGAACTCCTGCGCGGAAAACACGATAAAAAGCAGTAAAGGACAAGGATACGGAGGCCCTGTCCCTCCGATGCATTTCCAGCATCACAGGCCCCTTGGGCCCTAATGGGCAGGTTATAGAAACATTGTGTTGCCATCAAGAAAGGGGGCACCCATATCCAAACCTCTTGAAGCATAAGTGTACATTGAGGACCTCTCTCCAATCACCCATATTTGAGTTGTAAATAAATGAGAATCTCAATTTTATTTTTTTAAGCTCTGACCTAGCTCGAGAGCAGAGCGCTGTACAGTGTTGGTAGCCAGCATTTGGACTGGCATCTTTTAACATTAGCACATTACTGTGAGGTCTGTTCATCGGAATGTGCATCCATTGGAATTAGTCCTTGTCAGGCATTGTTGAAAGAGCCATGTTTCGAGAGATTTGCGCAATTGGAGAGTTGTGGGGGCATTACGAGCTGACACCCGGTAGACTTACAGAGGGTGGGTGCATGACAAGAGAAGGATTGTTTGCAGGTCCTCTATTTGCGGACGAGTTGTGATTCAAGCTGGTTGGTCGATTTGCTGTGCGTGCCACCAGATATGTGGAGCTTAGCTGCCAGGTATGTTGGTGTGCTACTTGTGTCTGCTTTGTAGATGATGCATGCAGTCTTGAACAGTATTCTGGCTTGGAGTGGAAGCCAATGTAGGTCGCAAAGGAAGGGGGTGATTCAGTCAAATTTCCATGCTTCCAAAATAAGACGTGCTGCAGCATGTTGGACTGCTTTTAGGGGAGCCAAGTGAACAGCTGGCAGGCCTGTCAGGCGAGCATTTACCCCATCGATGTGCGAGACGACCAGGAGCTGCACTATTGTCATGAAGCCTTGCAATGGTATGAAGGGTGTGATTTTTCAAAGGGTAGAGATTCTGAACCAGGCTATTAGGTCCTTCTTGGCTAGGAGTCTGAGAGTTGTGGATCAAATCCTTCTGAACGCATATCAAGTAGCTATTCTTGGGCAAGCAGATTTTTAGCAGGCGGACCAATGAGGACAAATTCAGTCTTGGATGAGTTTAGTTTGAGGTAGGCGGCCCACATCCAGGTCTATATGATGGCTACGTATCCGTGGAGACAAATTATGTCCTGTGCGCTATTTACCCTCATGTACAACAGAGTATCGTCCGCGTATTAGTGGATGGCTATATTGAGCTCTTTGAGGAAAGTACCCAGAGTCTCCATGTAAAGGTTAAAATGGATTGATGAGAGCCTTGGGGGCCCCAGCAGAAGTCTTGGAGTCGGTTAGAACGCAACAAGTTAATCTGGACAGTCTAGTGTCTGCTGAGAGGTAGGCGGTGAACCAGTACAGGACAGTGCCGGAGAATCCAATCCTGTCAGCAAGGAAAGAGAAGGATGTGGTGGTTGATGGTGCTGAAGGCAGTTGAGAAGTCAAGCAGGACGAAGAGACATGAGTCTCCCTTATCCATGATTTGGAGGGCATCATCCACCACCTGGATGGTGGCGTCTCGATGATACACGTGGGGCAGAACCCTGACTGATAGTCAATTAAAAGGTGTAGTTGATTGATTCTGGCAAGTAGTTGTGAAGCAACTACTTTTTCCAGGATTTTGCCAATGTACAGGAGGTTTTTTAATGGGCTTGTAGTTGGCCAGGTCGTCTGGATCTAGGGCTGTTTTTTCAAAAGAGGGCGCATGAAACCAGTCTTGAGATTGATTATAATTGGACCAAAAACACAATCGGAATAGGGACTTACTCTTCAACCTGACTGAATATTTTTTCTTTATCGTAATTCAAGGTATACTATCAATTGTTCACATGTGGACCTCCAAGGCAGTGCAAGACAGTTGTACTTCTAAAAGTACCAGGCCATGCTACAACATTCACTTATGGTGTACCTTTATTCTTCAATTAAGATTCATCTACCCTTTTCATGCCGTGATCATCCACTTAATCCCTCATTAATAGGTTGTGTAATGTTCACAGTTTCTTTTGTATGTGTCAGGCTATGATCAGTTCACCTTTGATTGCCTGTAGCAGTAATAATAAAAGCCTCTAATCAGCAACTTGCCTCTGGACATGGGCTAATGCATTCCTCTATTAGCACGCTCTAATGTCAAATCAGTCACTCCTTCTTTATATTGTTTTTTGGTATTAAACAATTACTCCTTTCTATTACTTTGGAGGGCCCGTTTTAAATTCTGCCCTCGCAGATTATTGGCAAAGTTCAAAAGGGTGCCAAATGGCACTCTCCACAGCGTGCTTTACTTATATACCATGTGCGAGCATCCCGTGTTTAAATTGCATCGTCGGCACTCTCTCTGACTGTGCCTGAGGCCGAAACATCTATGTGGCTTAACTCTGTTCTTCTGTTCCAGCCACTGTCAGAAACCAAAGGTGTCTCACTTACTAGTCCCCGGGGATCGCTTTCTCAGGAGGCCAGTGCACGGTCATCGCCTTTGGTCCAGACCCTGGGGGTGCACCAGGGAGGGAGGATCAACTGGGTGAGGGGCCTTCGGAGAGTGGGGGTTAGGCGACCGATGTTGAGAGGTGGTATTCCCCCCTTTCCCATACCCTTGACCTCTCCTATTTCATAGGATTCTCTGATGTCCCAACCCCCCTTTTCTACACAAACACTGGGCTGAGGAAGAGGGTAACTGAGAGCAACAAAACTAACCCTCACATATCTCATTGGACATGTCCCGCTAATCGGGTCAGGCAGTCATGCACTTGACTTTAATCACATACATCCGATACCTTTAGCTCTCCCCACACGGATAAAAGGCGGAACATAGAGGTAAACTCTGAGCAAGGTGGAAAATAAGAAGCAGCAGAACCTCTGGGGCCAAGGAGAACCTACAGGAGCAGAGAGACGGATCGAAGGACGAGAACCAAGGGTATAGGAACCCAGTAGTTCCCTGCAGGAAGTTGCTGCCTCCAAAGAACCGTGAGAGATAAACTGAGAAGGCCAAATCCCAGACAAGACTGCATTGTGTTTCAAATGGGCCCCCGACCCTCCTGGGTGAACGACAGAGTTGGGGAGGCGAGGCCAAGACTAGTATGAACATTGACTCGTGAATTAAAGGGGCAAAAGACAAGAAAGGAGTGCACACAGCCGGTGAGTTGGGAAGCAAGATGAAAGACTGGTGTGTGTTAAGGAAAGATTGAAGTGGCAACGATATATCTTAAAGTTGATGGCTGCATGCGTGTGGATGAGACACGACGAAAGACAAACCTGTGGTGAACTTTAAAATTACTGGTAACTTTGAAGCCTGTGATACATAATAGCAGAGTGGTCTGGCGAAAGGAAGTAGCCCACTCGAAAGTCTCTGGTAAAGGGGAAATGTTTTGTACTAAAGCCACGAAAGTGAATAAACTTTAAAAAGCGTGCTGATCAAGACTGATCCCGGCAAAAGTGGAAGTGGAAAGTGAACATTAAACTCTTGTGCTTATGATATTGACCTATATAGAAACACTGAGGCAAATAACACAAGAGTGCGAGTTGAAGGGAAAGTTGAAGTGGTCCTGCGGAGAGCTATAGTAAAAGCCTTGCACATTCGAAAGTCTTAGACAATAGGAAAAAGTCAGAGCCCGACTGAGGGAGAACAGAGTGTGAAAAGTTAGGGGAAGGGAACCCCTAACCAATGTGAATAAAGCTTGGGGAAGGGACAAGTGCTGTGATTCAGAGGTCTGAGGCCGACAGAGGGAGACCTATGTGAAATTTTAGTTTGAGAGGTCCGAGCCCGATCGAGGGAGACCTGCGTGAGCTTTCGGTTGAACTGTAAACTCTTTTCTTGAACTGTGAAGGAACTTTTTGGACCGCTGGAAACGTGACTTTAACGTGACTTTAACGTGGCAGGCCTCGATCCACGTTATGAACTGCTTTGTTTTGAGAACCTGAGCCAGAGTGTGTCATCCTGTCTACGGGGACCGCTTTACTCCGTGCTGTCCAACATGGGGAGGAAAGTTGGCTCAGCCACTTTGATTCTTTATATTCTAACACTGATTTTCCTTTGCATAGATATTTCCCTTTGCACACTTTTTGCATAAGATTATAGGGCAGGCATGAGGTTTTGTTAGTATAGGACATTTTGATTTGACAGAGACTGACTACGACTGTGTGTTCTTTATTATTTGATGGTCGAGACTACTCCCATCTTAGCTACAGGGCAAAACAGGAGTTTTTCCAAACCCCGAGAATTGAATAAAGGTTTTACAAACTGTACCGTTTGTGTCAGTGTCAGACTTGTGATACCATGCCTCCCTTACACCGCCTGCTGTCTCATTACCGGCTCCCTTGTTCAGATGGTATCTAGCGCGGTCGCCGTCTGGGCCGCGTTATAAAACTGAAACACCAAGTAGTCTTCTATGATACTGTTATCCTTGATCCAAAATGGCGCGGGTGCGCAATGCAGTCTGGGAGCGCTCAGAGCCATGTTGGATATTTACTTCATACCGCAGTGAAACGCTGCACACATTTTTCTGAGTGTTAGATTCACAGTGCTGAGACAAACATGCTTTTCAAACCTGGTATGCGGTCAAGGTCATTTCTGCTGGGAAAGCTAACGTTGTTATGACTTGCTACTGTTCTCCGTGGAGCGTGTTTTTAGAGAAGGGAGGCACTGCGCTTCTTGGGGGAAGCTCTCGATTGACCCAGCTGGCAACTGACGGGCTGTTCCTCAACTGCGCAAGTGCAATTTCCAGAATGTTCGAGAATTAACTCCCCTTTGTGGAGTGTGTATATATATATGCGGAAGACTGGAGGTGGTCAGGTGAGACTTCAGGCGGAGAAGGACGCTTGGGTCCGGCCTTCCTGTGAGCTGTGGTGCTCTCAGCCTGGCTGTTCCCGGGGTCTTCCAGCTGCTTCTGGACGAGATGAGGAATCCTGTTACGCTCACTGTGATGTATTTCCTTTTGACTTCTTTACTTCTTCTGTGATCTATGTCTATATTATTTTTATGAGTTATTTCTATGTACTTGTAAGCTTTGAATAAATAGCCGTAAAGAGCTGATTATCTTCTAAGAGTGCGTGGCTGTGAGTTATTGTGTCTGTCTGTCTATGGTTCAAAGTATTTGCTCTATAATTGCATTGGTGATTTATGGTTGTTCCGTGCACTTTTCGGGGGAGTGCAATACAATCAGCGTAATGAAAAGTTGATCAGTCTCATTATGGGACGTAATAAGTACATGAGGGCCAGAGCACAGTAAATTACTATCAATTGGGCCACTCGATCACCCTTGTGTATTGATAACAATTGGTCCCCACTATTCATTAGGAAGACTTTAATCTCGACTTGGTAATCAGCATCAATTACCCCTCCCAACACTTGAACTCCCTTCAATGCTAGGCCAGATCTAGGGGCAACCCATCCCATATGCTCTGGGGGAATCTGTACTCCAATTCCTGTTTCAATAACAACTAATCCTCTTGGATCTAATCTGATTTCTTCATTGGAATGCAAGTCTACCCCTGCTGACCCTGGAGTTGCTCGATAGGGAGCTAAAGAAGCTGGGGTAATTTCCCAATATAACAGTTTCTTTGACTGAATTGGGTTGAACCTGTAAATTAGGAGTCATTAATCGCATCAAAGGAGTTTCGTGTTCATACACAGGCCTATTGTTTAACACTTGCACCGCCTCAAACACACGATCACGCCAGCCTGCCAAACTGCCATCTCCAGATTTGCACAACTGTTCTTTCAGTAACCCATTCATTTGTTCAATTAGCCCTGCCGCAGCTGAATGGTAGGGCACGTGGTAGATCCACTCAATGCTCTTTTCATGACAAAATTCTTGGATTAAGTTGCCTTTGAAATGTGACCCATTGTCACTTTGAATCTGCAAAGGCACTCCATAATGTAATATGATCTGATCTAACAACCTGATGTTGTTCAATTGGGTTGCACGTTTGCACGGCAAAACCATCAAATATCCCGAGTATGTATCCACAATAGTGCATGCATACTGACAACTGATAGTAGCCTTTTCTCCAAGGTGTCCACTTTTCTGATGGGCCCATTTGGCCAAACCCTCCATATCATCTTCCCGAGCCTCTGTATCCACTGAGGAAATCTTGGTGTGTTCATCTGCAACAGAATTAAACCAGCGTTGTAATGAATCTGGGGCACAATGCGCGTCCACATGATATACAGTGACTTCATTTTGTAACAACATTTCTGCAATATCCTGCCACAGTTCCTTTCCCCACAATTCTTTTGAATGTATCTTCCATCCATTCTTTTGCCAAGTTGGCAACAACACGGCCAGTCCATTCGCTACTGACCATGAATCTGTATACACATAACATTGACCAGAGGTCTCTTGTTTCAATGCTTGGTAAACTGAGAGCTCAGTACCCACTGCATGATTGGTATTTCAGGTCTCTGGAATACATCATGACCCAACGTCATCTGCTCAGTATCAACAAGAGCCCAATAACATGCCAGCAATTGCTTTTCAAACGGAGTATATGAGTTGCCAGCGTCAGGCAACTTACGACTCCAAAACCTTAATGGCACACGTTTCCTGTCTTGTTTCTGCCACACACTCCAGTTAGCATAATTGTCTTGCACTGACACGTTTAACTCCACTTCGCTTTCCTTCAAGGGCCATAAATCAAGCACCTGCTGCACCATATCTTTTGCCATCTCAAAGGTTTTCTGCTGCTCTTCCCCCCACTGAAACTCCTATTTATTTCGTGTCACCTTGTAGAGGGGGGCCAATATCTGCCCTAAATGCGGAATGTGCTGTCTCCAAAACCCAAACAGTACTATAAACTGCTGAGCCTGCTTTTTGTTCGTTGGAGTGGTGAATTCAAGTATTTTCTGTCGAGCTTTTGGCACCATTTCTCGATGCCCATGATGCCACTGAATCCCTAGGAATATAACTGTTTCAGCTGGACCTTGAATTTTACTCGGATTAATCTCCCACCCTTCCTTTTTCAATCCTTCCATAAGGACATCTAGTTGACTTTGTACACTGTGCTCATCCTTGCCCTGTATCAAAATATCATCAATGTAATGAGAAATTTGTATGTCAGGTTTACACGGTATCTTGTCTAAGTGCTCTGCCACCAGCTGGTGACAGATAGTCGAACTGTGCATGTACCCCATGGGTAGTCTTGTGAACGTGTACTGGCGTCCACCCTACGAAAATGCAAACTGTTCTTGACACTCGTCAGCAATTGGCACGGAGAAAAATGCATTAGCTAAATCGATCACTGCATACCAAGTCCCCTCAATCTTTTGGACATTTTCAATCCAAGTAATAGCATCTGGGACTGCGGGCACTAAGGGAGGAGTGTGTTTATTCAACTCCCTGTAATCCACCGTCATCCCCCACGACCCATCTCCCTTTTTAATCGGCCAGAGCGGATTGTTCCATGAGGTGGTAATAGGGCGTAATTCACCCGCCTCCACGTACTCTTTAATGGTGTCTGAAATTTCCTTGTGCCCCCCCGGGAATGCGGTATTGTTTCATAGCTACCCACTTGGTTGCCACTGGCACTTGCACTGGGGGCATCTTCAATTTGCCTACAGTAATGGGTGTACAAATCAATCCACTCACCCCGAACTGGTACGTTATACCGCCAAGTCCCAAGGTTAGCCCTTCCAAAATGTGAAAGCCAATTATATATTCAGGTATCGGGACAATCAACACTTGGTATTTCTTCCTCTTTAAATTGCCTATTTTCATCTCCACTCGCGTTTGCACTGCGGGGGTCTCCTTTCCCCCTAAACCTGTAATCGTAAACTGTTTGCCTTTAAATTGTGTCGGATTACCATGAATCAAAGAGGCCTCAGCCCCGGTGTCTATCAATGCTCGCCCCCCTTGTGTATTTCTTGGCCCCAAAAAAATCTTAACATCAACATGAGGCCACCTATCCATTTTTATGTGGGCAGACGCTGCCGGAGCTTGGCCGAAGCCCTAGTCAAACTTCGAATGAGTGTGACTCGACTCCGCCTCTAGCATTGCACTCACCACCTTTCTCAAATCAGCGTATGTTGGCTGGTACGAGGAAGGTGTCCCCATAGACCCTTCGTCTTGTTCTTCCGCAGGGGGAGCAGAAGGTGAGGCGTCCCCCTGTGGCGTGGTGACTACTTGTTTCTTAACCTATTTATAGCACTCTTTGGCTGCAGTGTCCTCGTTTTTTGTATAATTCATACATTACTCTGGTTTCAATGGCATCAATTTCTTCGTGTGGCACACCATCTTTTAACAAAGCCAAAAACATGTCTTTTCGGGACACTCGGGAGTCTCTGCTATCTTGCCGCCTGCTTTCAGTTTTTCTCTCACTACGCCCCTCTCTCTACCGTGGCTTGTTATCACTCTTATCCCACTCTCCCAAATCTGCAAGTTGCCGAATGGCATCTGCTACATCATCAGTAGCCTTGCCCGTCATACCTACGAGCAAAGTCATAATGATACTTTTTTATGCAGGTGGCGCAGTTCTAATCACCATGTTTCGGGTTGAAACTGAGAACGGCACGGCTCCCATGTGATCAGGAGCATCTATGTGAATCGCCTCTTTCATAGCATGCTCTCTACCTTTTTGAATTGCTTCTCTCAACGTATACCACTTCGTTTCTTCACTGGGCCAATCTGTGGTGATAGGGTATTTACGGTTACATGCTTGGGCTACCAGGTGCAACAAAGACACCTGCGTATCTTAACCATTTGTGTCAGGGAGCGGTCCTGTTCTTAAGACCTCCTGTACATTGGTGTCAATTGACAGGGGTAGAAAACGCGGTGAATCAGTAGAATCTACCAACAACCCTGCAGCACCCCCATCTAGCAATCTCACCATCCACGTCAATAAAGCTTCCCCTGATTTTTGCCTCAAACGGGTAATCATTTCCCCAACCTCCTGTTGTGTGTAATCTTCAAAAGTGGTTATATCCACCATACCACCACATGGATTCCGCGGGTGTGGTCAGGCTCGCCGCCTTCTAACAGGCTTCGCCGCCACTGTTTTCTGTTTCGCCTCTGGTTTGGGGTCAGACTCCTCTGCAGCACTACTTTCTAGAATGGTTGAATCAAAAATATCACCATCGCATTTGTCCGGATCCCAGTCTACGCCAGCGGTAGCGATTACAGTTGCCACCTTTCTTTTGTTGGCCCCTCCCGTCTTTTCCTATACTTATATCGAGCTACTCTGACTGCTGCCCTCTCGGCCACCGCCTGATATGTGTCGGCCTTATCTTTAAACAGTTTCATTTGAATCTGCTGCATTAACGCAGTTTGCCGTTCTGCAGCTAGCTCTCTTTCTAATCGCAAAACCTCATTTTTCATGTCCACCTTCATTTAATGTAGTTTCCTATAAGCATGCAAATGAACCCAAC
Organism: Ambystoma mexicanum; assembly: GCF_040938575.1. Taxonomy (NCBI): domain Eukaryota; kingdom Metazoa; phylum Chordata; class Amphibia; order Caudata; family Ambystomatidae; genus Ambystoma; species Ambystoma mexicanum. The sequence continues at coordinate 215,435,958 of NC_090938.1, forward strand.
CTCGCCCACCTAATGCCGCACATTCTTTGCCACATTCTACTGGAACTTGTTGCAAGCATGCAATTACATCAGTTGGATCGGCATCTCTCAATCCTTGATCCCACGTTTCACTTAAACCGGCACCACATGCCCACGCTTGAGCCAACTTATCATACGGACTCTTAGTCCAACCTGGAATAACAACATCAGAACAGTCACTGCCAGCGGTAACGTTCTTCTTCTTGAACAAACTATCATTATCGCAAGCAAAGCAAAACCTTGTTGAACCTATATATTTTCTTCTCCGCACTGCAATCACTCCCACAGGCACTCAAACACTTACAAAAGAGAAAAAAAACTTCACTATTCAAAAACTTTACTTACACGACAACCAAATCCTATCTACGTTTCAACAGATTCTTGGATGCACGGAACAACTCATCACGTACATCCTGTTCGTGATGCCAAATATGTATTGCTCTCCCCCGAAAAGTCCACGAAACAACCATAAATCATCAATGCAAGTATAGAGCAAATACTTTGAACCGTAAACAGACACACAATAACTCACAGCCACGCACTCTTAGAAGATAATCAGCTCTTTACTGCTATTTATTCAAAGCTTACAAGTACATAGAAATAACTCATAAAAATAATAAGGACATAAATCACAGAAGAAGTAAAGAAGTCAAAAAGAAATACATCACCGTGAGCGTAAAAGAGTTCCTCATCTCGTCCAGAAGCGGCTGGAAGACCCCGGGAACAGCCAGGCCGAGAGCACCACAGCTCACAGGAAGGCTGGACGTAAGCGTCCTTCTCCGGCTGAAGTCTCACCTGACCACCTCCGGGCTTCTGCATATATACACACAAAGGGGAGTTAATTCTCGAACATTCTGGAAATTGCACTTGCGCAGTTGAGGAACAGCCGTCGGTTGCCAGCTGGGTCAATCGAGAGCTCCCCCCAAGAAGCGCAGTGCCTCCCTTCTCTAAAAACACGCTTCACGGAGAACAGTAGCAAGCCATAACCTTAGCTTTCCCAGCAGAAATGGCCTTGACCGCATACCAGGTTTGCAAAAGCATGTTTGTCTCAGCACTGTGAATCTTACACTCAGCAAAATATGTGCAGCCTTTCACTGCAGTATGAGGTAAATATCCAACATGGCTCAGAGCGCTCCCAGAATGCATTGCGCACCTGCGCCATTTTGGATCAAGCATAACAGTGATTCACCAGCAAAACCAAGGGGAAGCTTGTCTAAGGGACAGGAGAGTTCTTCTTGTGGGGCAGATATTGCTTAGAAATAGGGTTGTTTTTATAAATTGTTGGGTTCGTCCACCCTTTTTTGTGACATAAATTACACCCCATGAGTGGAGGAACCCTAATATTGGTGTGGGGTAATATAACAATTCCTGACCTCTTGTGTATTAGCTGGCCTAGAATGGCCACATGTGTTCAAACGTATGAAGTCAAAAGGAGGGTTCCTAAAGACTGAACCTCTCAACTGGCAATCTCAGAGTGATTTAATTCAGAGCATCCGACGACCAAGACCGGGCTTGTGGAGAACGTGCTTAACCCCTCAGCCTCATAAAGCATCCATCTCCCACCCGATTCATTGTATATATGGGCAACTTTTAGGGTGTCCGCGTTTGTGGAATCAGTGCCTCTATAAAGGCATTATGTCACAGACCCTTAAATCGTCCCGATACTCAGTCCTTGTTTGCAATTCCTACTGACAAACAGTTCATACCCACAATGATAAGGTTTCCCATTCCTCCAACTGCAATCCATAGATAATCCTTGAGCGAATCTACAATTTAACATAATCAGTTCTTTCATTGTCTGGAAATTCAATTAATTCAATATCTTTAGAATTTATAATTCTTATACAGGCGATTGTTTTGGAACAAAGCTAAAACGTTCAAACTATTACATACAATTCTTTCAGCATCGTCTATTATTATTATAAATTCTAAACCCAGGCAAAATTGTACTTCCAGCTTCTTTTAGAGGTTTTCTTACATCCTTATTTTATTTTTTATTTTATTGAGCATTTGTAAGGCACTTTTATAACTGAATAGTATACACTATTAAACCCTTGATGTTTGTGATGTGATCTTTGAGGTCATGGGTGTTAGTCCTTGCAGTGCACAGTGGTAGCGTGAGTAATGGTTGCGTACTTTACCATAACTGGCGAATTTCTGTTTTTTTTTGGTTTTACCTGTAACCATAATGTCCCTGTAGCAACGTTTTTCCACTTAATTTCATAGGTTTTTTAGTAGTGCAACTTAAACGTAACGTCCCTTTTAACAATGTTTTTTGTTGGTTTATTTCATAGCTTTTTAGTAGGGCAGTGGATGGTTTATTTCATAGGTTTTTAGTAGGGCAGTGGAACCAGGAAGTTCCTCCAGTATACATTTTGCAGTGAAGGTGGTAGGTTTTTAGTAGCGTAACTTAAGCATAACGTCCTTTTAACAATGTTTTCTGTTGGTTAATTTCATATGTTTTTAATAGGGCAGTGTATCCAGAAAGTTCCTGTAGCATAGTTTTTTCAGTGAAGGGGATATGTTTTTTTTTTTTAAAGTTCTTTTTATTGAATTTTACTACATGGTTCAACAAATCCAAAACAATAACACCCTTCCCTCCCATCCCTCCCTTCCTCCCCCAAAATGACGAGCATTCAAAACCCACATCTTCGTTCTTCGAACAGTTCCTCCACCCTATTGTAACTCCAATAGTCTCAAGCGCTGCGGACACCACATCACCCTATAATCCTCCTTGAGGAAAGTCATGATCTCCCCCCAATCCGCTGCAAATCCTTGCACTTTATTTTCCATGGCGTAAATTGCCCACTCCAAGGCCACTATGTCCCACACCTTCCTCAGCCAATCTTGTTCCATGGGGATCTCGGGGCTCTTCCATCTCTGTGCTATTACCAACAGGGCAGTCGGTGTCAGGATCACTTTTGCTTTCTCCCTACCCCCGATTCTCCCCCTCTCTGAAGACCCGCGGATGCCCAGAAGGACCTGTAGTGAGTGCGTGTATCCCCCGGGCTGAAGGTCTGCTCCTGTGCCCTTTGCACATCTCTCCAGAACGATACAATCCTGGGGCACTCCCACCTGATATGTTCTACCGTGCCCGCTAAACCACATCCCCTCCAACAACTGCTCAGCCTCGTAGGAAACATCTTCTGAAGACGGGCTGGAGTGTAGTGCCACCTGAATAGAAGCTTATACCATATTTCCTGGAGCTGGGACACTCTAGCCAGTTTAGGTATCTTCCTCCATAAACACTCCCACTCAGCCCTACCAATCTCTTTCCCCAGCACCTTTTCTTGAGGCATGCAAGACTTTATAAATATTGGAAATGAGGCCCTTCGAGCCATCATTGGTTAGCAGGAATCGTTCAAACTGTGTTGGCTCCCTTGTTGCCGCCTTTCTGACCCCCGGATGAAGTACCCAATGTCTTATCTGAGCGTACCTCAGCCTTTCTCTTTCTTGGACCGCAAATATTCCTTTACACTCCTCGAATGTCAGGATTTCTCCACCTCGAAACATGTCACATAGCTTCTTACATCCTCCCTCCTGCCACTTCTCAAACGCCCTTTTCTCCAGGCCCGGGGTGAAGTCACCATTGCCGAAGAGTGGTGTAAATAGGGATGGGTCGTAGTGATAGCTTTAGCGCCCACCAAGTTATCCCATATATCTTCCATTAAAGTAGTTATGGTGCTTTCATATAAATGACTAGGCCTGTGTTCTTTAGGGAGCCAAAGCACTTCAGAGAAACTGCGGTGGGCCACCGCCCTGTCCATCCTCACCCACAGCTTTTCTTGCCGGCTCTCCTCCTCCTTCAGCCACTCTCTAATTACACGTAACTGAGTAGCCTTGTAATACCGCCGAAAATTAGGTAAGGCCAGACCACCCTCTCTCCTAGGGGCCATCAGTAGATTGCCACTCACTCTTGGTTTCTTCCCTTCCCACACAAAGTCTTTAGTCAGAGTCCCCAGTTCCTTAAAGAAGTTTGAGGGAACGGGCTGCGGGATCGCCTGAAATAAGTACAGCAGCCGTGGGAGTGTAACCATCTTTACCGTCGCGATCCGCTCCAGCCATTACACTCTGAGACCTCTCCATCCTTGATAGTCCCTCTTGATTGCCTTAAGGAGCGGGGGAAAATTTGCTGAATACCACCCTGCTAGCATTGCCGTAATTTTCACCCCTAAGTATCTAATCCCTCTCGGGCTCCATAGCAGACGGGTACAGACCCTCAGCTCCTCACGTTCCGTTCCCCTAAGCGCTAGGTTTAGAATTTCCGACTTAACCTTGGTGTTAACCTTGAGCCCCGAGGCCTCATCAAATTCATCCAAAAGTGACAGGCTTACTAAAATCGATTATTTTGGCGCAGTCAGCATCAAAAGCATGTCATCCGCAAAGGCTGCAACTTTCTGTTGCTCCCCCCAAACGGTATGCCCCTTATGTCCGGCCTCTCCCTAATCGCTTGCAACAGTGGTTCGAGGTAAATCGCATAGAGGATAGGGGACAGCGGGCACCCTTGTTTGGTCCCCCTGTGTAAAGCAACCCTCCTTGTGGCCGTCCCATTTACCATTATTCTAATTGATGGAGTCCGATAATTGGCCTGGATCATTGTGAGAAATTCCCCTCTTATGCCCATTTTTTCCATTACCTGGAACAGAAAGGTCCACTCCACGCGGTCGAATGCCTTTTCCGCATCAAGAGCCACCAAGACCGCGGGAGTGGACGTTCTCTGAACCTTCTCTACTAAATGGACCACCCTCCTGATGTTGTCCGCAGTTTGCCGGCCCTTAATGAACCCCGCTTGCTCGGGGTGAATTAAGAAGGGCAGACTACCGTCCAACCTGTTAGCCAAAATCTTAGTATAAATCTTGGCATCTAAATTGATCAAAGCTATGGGGCGATAGGCTGATCTTTCTTCCAGGTCCTTATGTGGTTTGAGAACAAGGGTTACCTTCGCTTCTTCCATTGATGGGGCAATTTTACTGGTCTGCCGAAATGAGTTGAACAGGGAGGTCAGTTGTGGGGCCAACTGCGTGACAAACATCTTATAAAATGCAGTGTAAACGCGTCAGGGCCTGGGGCCTTATTCGTAGGGAGGGACCTAATCACCTCCCGTTCCTCTTCCTCTGTGATTTCGCGATTAATAGCTTCCCTCGTTTCACTATCGATTTCTCGAAGATGCATTGATTGTAAAAGCTTATCTTGCGCCTCGCCTGAGGGGTGCTGGGATGCATAAAGGGACTCATGAAAATCTGCTATCGCCTCCCGCACCTGTTCCCGTTTTGTGATCCTTTCCCCATTACCTATCTTTAACGCAGTAATGGCGTTTCGCCCTCTTTTTCCCCCTAAGCTGCCGCGCCAAAAGCGGGTCGGCCTTGTTTGCCTTCGCATAATATCTTTGCCGCACAGCAAGGAGTGCGCCCTCCGCTTTCTTAGTGCGTAAAAGTTCTAACTGGCCCAGCCCCTTCCTACACGCCCGCATGGCTAGTCGGGAAGGGTGTCTCCCCTGCTGCTATCCTAGCCGCTTCCACCTCGGCCTCTAATTGGGCCTCTAAGGCCTTCAGTTGCTTGACGCGATATGCAGTCGCCGCGATTAGATCCCCCCTGATAGTAGCCTTAAATGCGTTCCATTGTACCCCCTCTCCCGTATCTTCCTTTCTATTAATTGTGAAAAAGACCCTGATCCTCTCCTCAATGTCCCCCCGAACCTCCGGATCCCGCAAAATCACACCCGGGTACTTCCAGCTCCACATTCCCCTCCCCCTCACCCAGGTCCAAACCCATCGAAACCGTCTTATGGTCCGCAATACTAATCGGACCCGTTTGCACCTCCCGGATATCACCCACTAATCCTACCGAGACCCATATATAATCTATTCGGGATTGTGACCCATGGACCCCAGATATAAAGGTGTACCCCTCCTCCTCTCCCTTTACTTCTCTCCAAACATCCCTCAGCCCCAACCAGGCAACCTTTTCCTTTAGGGCAGCCGACATTACCGCCCCACCACCTCTCAAACATTTACCATTTCTGTCCCTCTCCCATGCGATATTCAGGTCTCCCATCAGGACAATCTGCCCCCGGGTCTGTTCCTCTATTACTTTAAATACTTGCAGCAAAAACTGTTCTTGACCCGAGTTTGGGCCATATACCACCACAATCGGATAAGGTGCATCCTGAAACTTCCCCCTGACTACCAAAAATCTCCCCTCCTTATCTCTTATTACTCCTTCCACTCCGAAATCAACCGTGTTTCTAATGGCCAGTGCCACCCCTTTTGTTTTACTGGGCCCAGAGGCATGCAAGATCTGATCAAAAGCTTTTAGCTTTAATCTACTTTGGTCCTTCAACAGCAGGTGCGTTTCCTGGAGCCCCATAATATCAGGTTTTTCCTTTCTCACAAAGAGCTCCAGCTTTTTCCTCTTTAGCGGGGAGTTCAGCCCCCTCGCATTATGCGTTGACCACTTAAGGAGTTAAAATGTAGAGCTAGGGCCTGTCTGTTCGCGAGTGCCCGCACCCACTCCCCCTCTTTGAATGACTCGTCCCCACCTCCCCAGAAGGATACACCCTTCCCGCTTGCTCACCACTCCCATCTCGGGCATCCCCGCCATTTCCGGACTCCAAATGGTTGCTTCTCCTACCGCCGTAGCCACATTATTCTTTTTTGAGGCCCACCGCCCCTTTGAATATCATCTCAAATCGGGGGCTAACGCGAGTTCCATTAGATTCTTCACTTGGTGGTTCTTTCTGCTGCTTCGTGCCCTCTTTGCCTCCCTTTATCCTCCTGCCTCCCACCGTTGTCCAGCCCCAGGGTTTCGGCCTATTGCGCCCCACGGCGCCTCGTGCTTCTGGGCTTGGCCGAGGTTCCTCCAGCTCCATACCAAGGATAGCAGCCCCTTCCTGCAAGGTCGTGATGCGCCTCTGGGCTCCCTCCCATTCAAAGAGTAGACCAAACGGGAATGTCCACTTGTACCGTATGTCCTTCTCGTTTAATACTTTTAAGAGTGGGCCCATCTGCCTCCTCTTGATTAGCGTACTACTCGCCAAGTCCTGAAATAATGCAATCTCCTGCTCTACATTATAGGCTCCCGCTTCCGAGCCGCCCTCAGCACTGTTTCTTTCTGGGCATATCTAGCAAAAACTGCCAGAACATCCCTGGGTCTTGTCTTCTGGCCTTTTATCATCCATCCAGTTCTATGTACTCGGTCCAACTCAATCCACTCAGGATTTACTTTCTCCAGGATATCGGCGAAGATGCCCTGGAGTACTGCCTTTAAATCCTTATCTAGGACCAACTCTGGCAACGACTTCACTCTGATGTTGACCCTGTGGGATCTGTTTTCTAAATCTTCCATTTGAACTTCAAGGTTCCTAGTAGCCACGTCCAGCCTTTCTATAGCTTCGCTGTTAGCTGTGGTTTCGTCCTCTATCTCCTGAAGGCCTTTTTTCCAGGGTGTCTGTCCTTTCACCCAATTGCCGCGTTTCTCCTCTAATCTCCCCCAGGGCCTCATTCAGGTCCGCTTTCATTAGCTGAAATTGGTCCTGAAAGTTCTTTGGCAAGTTCGCCTGAATGGCATGCAGCTCCCCCTGAAATTCCTGTCTAGACATCGCAGTCTGCTCCTCCTCCATTCCCTGAGCCGTAGGGTCCTCTCGCGACTGCCCCCGTGCTGGACCTGTGCCTTCCCTTGGGGTGTGCGTAGGCCAGATTGCGGGGAGCGTGCCAACTGTGTCCCCCACGGCTTGTGCCCCCTTTCCTCCTTTGCTCTTGGATTTGGTGGTAATGCTGCTCATGTTCTTATTCCTTATGCTTGTAGTACTGTAGATCAGCTCCTGTTCGTCACCGCCCCCCCCCCTCCACGGGACGGGGCCAGAAAATTACAGGCAACAAGAGTCCAAGAGCTAACACCTTGCAGCCCTTTCCACTTGTTGAGGTCGCTGAGTTTTACCACACACTCTTGCCCCCCTTAGCCGGGCTTCCTAGGATACACCCGACCTCACTTTATCCCGCCAGGACTCAACGCAAGCTCATGGAAGGGGGCCTCCCAGGATACCCTGAGGGTTTCCTGCCCCCCTGAAAAGTTCTTGTCCGAGTCTTCTTCACTTCCCCGTGGGGCCACTGCACGCCGCACAAGCTTGTCTCACAAACCCCCTCCGGGCAGCACTGCGCAGTCCCCCATAGCTTGCTAATTTCTCGGTTGGCTCTCACTCCCCCACCAGGTGTTGCACAGTACCTTGAAGCTCCTGCTTCCCTGATGATTGAATATCTGAGCAGGGGAAGCAACTCTCTTCCCTACACGGGGCTCCGTACCCTGCTCTCCAAGCCCTGTCACTGGGCACTCGCCGGCACTCACTCCCCCCACTTCAGCGTGTCCAGCGCCGCCCCCACTCACTTGCAAAGCCGCTGCCGTGGGGATGATGCCAGGCGCTCGGCTTCCCAAGAGTTCTGCGGATCGGGAGAGCGGGCGCCCCTCAGCGGCCCGTCCACTGGTCTTCCCGCTCTCACCTACTTCTCGTAGTTCACCGGCGCTCCAGAGCCTCACCCGTGCTCCTTCGCTCTCTTGCTCACCGTGAGCGGGTGCAGCACTGCTCCTCACCGCCGCGATGCTCCACCTGGCGTCCTTCTCCCTGCTGCGCCGATGGCGGGCAGCCCCAGCGCCGCTCTCCGCAGCCCTTCCTCTCCTTGGTTTTCGGGAATGGAGCAGGCTGCACAATCAGACCCACGGGAGATCCGCTGCAATCTCCCGCCTCCTGAGCCCCTCGGGGGCGGGGGGGGTCGCAACTCGCTCAATGCCAGCCGCCTCAACGTCGGAAGCTCTCCAGCCCCCAGCGGCTTCGATCCTAGCCACCGCTGCCCCTTCAACTGCTGGCCAACCGCCAGCCAAAATCACGGCCCTGGCGCTATCTTAAAGCACTGCTCCGGTCACCAGCCCGCACTAGCCAGCTCCCCCCTCCTGCCGCACTCGCTGGGGGGCCGTTTACGATCTCTTCTGGGTCCCGTTAAGGGGCGGTGGGCACCTCTCAACGATCTGGATCGGAGAGCGCTGTCGGCACGACTACTCTGTGCCGGCGGCCATTTTGAATCCGGGGATATGTTTTTAGTAGCACAAAGTAACCAAAACATCCCGTTAGCAGTGTTTTTTGTTAGTGGATCTGATAGGTTTTTAGTAGGGCACTGTAACCAGAACGTTGCTTTAGCATAGTGTTTTCTCTGAAGGTGAAAGGTTTGTGGTAGAGCAACTGAACCATAACGTGTCATTAACATGTGTGCATACAATCCTTGTATGCCCTCATGACAAACTTGTTGAAAGGGCAAATTCCCCTGTGTTTTCATCCATTTGTGCTATCCCTTCCATTTGCTAACAGTGTCTGTGTATTTTAGAAATTGAAAGTGTACATGTTAAATGTTGGAGTGTGTGACTGGTTTTTCTTTTTCTGTTAACAATGCATGGTTAGTCTGTGGCGCACAGTACTGTATCAGATGGCTGCAGGGGAATAATATGGAGGTTTCCTAGGGAGACTTCACCTGGCTGGCGTATGTGCAATCACAATGCAAGTGTCCGTAGGACTCCAGTACTGGCCCCATCTTCCAATGCATGTTTCAGTAGTTGTGGGAGCGCACGTGTGTCTGTTGCACAGCTATTCACGTGTGTAGGGCATCCTCTGTGTGCTGGTAACACTGCCCCTATCTCCAGACCTACGGATTCATATGGTAAGCTACGGCATTTGAAGCAGTCATGGTGAGCGTGTGGATTGCTGTGCAGACCTACCAATGTATGGCCGCAGCTTGCCTGGCTCTATGAGGCCCACTGGAAAACAAGGAATAGCAACCTCCAATGTACGGTGGGCGTGTTAAATGTCGCATTCATTTCAGTGATGTGATGCTTGCCTTTCCATGACCCGTAAAACAGACACACCGTCTCTGCAGTGAGCACTGTGACGGAAAGTGTCAAGGGTTTGCAGGCCGGTCGAACAGTTGGAGTAAACACTTAATTGCAGGTGTAACAGTCTGCAGTGAGTCTGCAAAATGGCAAAGCTGGTGCACCTTGGTCACTCACATACAAGCGCATGTAAAGAGAAGTAAACAAACAGCACATGCTTCGGAGCGCAAAGAATATCAGTGATGGTTAGGAAAGTAGAGAGGCCGCATGGGTCTCGCTAAATACTTCTTTGTGATCCACATAATGAAGTTGCGTTTCACCTTGTTGTAAGCATTCTTTTATTCCAGAATGTATTCATGTCTGTGAATACTGGTCCTACGCCTAATGGCGTACCATGAAGTGTCTGTACTGCACGTGACGAGAACTGAAATCGAAGCACAAGGCACTACCCTTCCAACAGTGCACGAGGATAATTAAATTGTACAGCTTTCTGTACAGCTGCTCCGGCCACCAACAGGAACAGTTGTGTATGGCAGCAGATCCTTAAAACATCCTTGCACACCATAGGCTGCGCTGCAGACCCTTTACCTGGCAAAGGTCATTGTATTGTGCATGTACTGCGACGCGCGACTCTACAAAGGGAAAGTACTTGGAAGTGCTTGGGAGGGTCGGTCCAGGAGCATGACAACGACTGACGGCTATTTAAGTGAGGGCCACCCAACATTTCCCTCTCTTTGTGCACTTCCCCTTTGTTATCTCTGTAGGTGGTGCCCCTGCCGTACCGGGCCTTGCCTTCCTTTCCTTCTATGTGGTGTGTTACAAGATCAAAATAGAAGAAAGCAACTGGAAGAGGAATTCAATGGAAAAAGCTGCTTTCAGAGTTGGAAAAGCACAAATAGACATCTTCACAATGTACATCGCTTTCTCCATTCCCGGACGAAATGAAAAGTAATGCAGCCACATCAGTGTCTGCGTAATGCGATAAAAGTGTATGAATTAAATCGGAAACATACGCATGCCCTAGGCAAATCATCGCAAACAGTATGGAAACTCCGGTAACATATTGTGCACTTTTCCCTCCACAGTAAAGAACAATAATGGCGGCATGATCGCACGTCACCAAAGTCTCACAAACCAAAAGCAGTCACTGCATTGCAAGTACTCCATACCAGTTCAAATCCACATAGTAGAATCAAAAATGAGCAACCAATGCACAGTGTGTTCCATTCACTTTCAATCAATGTATTCCGAACTCCTCCAAAAACCGTACACTGTGGCGCATGAAGCACACAGCCATAACCACAACTTCCGCATTTGTATCGACAAATACACTGCATATCACAGTTTGTGCGTAAAAACCACACCCAGAAATCTTATTCAGCAATGCCGTATCGTGCACAGGGCCAATGCTATGGCTGCCATCTGCAAAAGGGCCGGATGTAGCACGTGCAACCTTGTATCTATTGGTATGTCCGCTGACTTATCATGCTGTGCGTGCGGGAGTGGGGTAATAAATGTCAACCAGGGTAGGGGATTTTGTTTGCAGTGCTAGCACTCAAAAGAGCAGTTTTGTATTATTATTATTTTTTTTAAAGCTGCTTCCATAGAAAACATTTTTTCCGTTTTTTATAAGTGTTTTTGTTTGTTGTACTTCGCCTCACCTTCTTACAATACCGTCTTCAGTGCAGCCTGTCGATTTGAAAACAAAATGGCATTGCCACTGAGTGACAAAGTAATGCCATTTCCATTGAGAAGGTGCACATATCGATAACCAATGTTGTCATTCTCACAGGAGTACATCCCAGCAGCACGCAAGAAGTTGCACATGCTTCTGTGGATAAGACGCCTTCCGACCTCTGGAGGACGACAACATTTATTGGAATAGTTATGAACTGGACTTGGTGGTATACATGAAAATAGCACCTTCGCAGTGGGAAAAATGCACTTCACTGCTTTCATCATCTTTTTTAGTTGACGGCACACACTGTCATGATCACAGTAAATGAGCACAGTTCACATTTAGGCATACGGGAAAAGCAAGGGACATCACATCAGTCAGCAGGCTAACAGTGGGTACAAGCCTGGCACAAATGGCATTTGTACCATTCTTAGCATGTGCACCCATAGGCTCTCATAGTGATTACAGTGGTTTTCATACACTAAACATGGCCGGCGCTAGGTCCATTGATAACTTACAGCACACTCTATAACTATTGCAGAGGGAGCTACTTAAGCTCTGCCTCCGCTGGAGCACTCGCTTCACGTCTGCTCTGCTGATAACGGGTAACCCTACAGGGGTCTCTCCTCACAGAACCTGTCAAAGGAGAAAAACAGAGACATTAGATTTCACAGAAAAAGTTTGGCTGTAGGTGTGGCTCTGAAAAGAGCCGTCATGGTTTTTTAAAATTTTATTTTGATCGGCTTCCACACAAAGAGCGTGTTTTCGGTTTCATAGAGTAGTGTGTTTTCTGTTCGTCCTCAGATTTTTACAGGAACCTTTTAAATGCATCTTGGAGATGAGCAAACGAAACACTGTTACCAATGGACGACAACGAAATGCCATTTGATATCAAGAGAACTAATGATGTCATTGTTACATAAAAACATGCCAGGAGCGCACAGAAATTCAGAATGCATCTTTTACTCGGACACCTTCCAACCTCTGGCTGGGTAGAACAGACAATATAAGTGGTCCATACTCTTCTTGGTGGTATGGCAGAAAAAAAACCCTGGCCAGTGTGAAGAAGCCTCTTCACTGCATTAATCAGCCTCCTGAGGCGACGGAATAAATGTTAACAAGACACGTAACCCAAATGCAAGCCACCATAATTCATGACAACAACATGCACAGTAGCGGAACCAGACAGGTCTCTGCAAAGTGCATGCATTTCGGCTAAACTGAGGTCATCAACAGCGCACCACAATGCGTCCACTGCTTCCAAACCCCAATTGCCATGAAAGTGTCTTTCCTGGCCATACTTGTGCAGATCTATCACAAAGGCATCACCCAAAGTGAACACAATGCGTTTCTCCATGTCTGCCAACGTCACTATGCACAGTAATGAATACCAGTATTACCGCCCCTTCCTATGCTCCACACCCTCAGTACCTGATTGGATAACCCACACACTGCCAGTTCCATTGGCCAGCATTGTGAGAAGCGCAGATTGTGGCACGTGCGCTTCCCAAAGTACCGTGAGGGCCGCACCCCAGTAAAGCACGAACAGTCCTTCTTCTCTTTCCACTATCCTCTTCCCACCACACCATTTATTAGGTATTAAGTATTCACACACGCATCCATCAATGCCATCCAAGACGTCAGCATCTAACACTGTCAGTTCTCCGCAAGATGTCATATGGACCGTTACAAATTCAGCCTGCAAGTGTGCTGTTATTGGAAAGCACGTCCACTGGAAAGTTCAGTGAAACATTGCAGGATTTGTGCATGCACATTCATCCACATGAGCACCCAGCACCACAAAATAAATGTATGAAGATTTTTTTCCCAGTATATTTACAACTCTGTTAGAAGTGCCTCAGCGCACGATATCTGCCACTAAACGTCCATATTGTTTGCAAAAGCATAGTGGTTTTTCCCCCATCTCCTAGCATGAAGTGGCACTTCAATGGTATCGGCTTGCAACGTTTTCATTTAGCCATATCATACAGTGTATTAGTGAAACAGGAACTCTCTTCTTTCCTTCTGACAATGCTACGAATTGTGTTCGCCACTAACCCATCGCCCACATAAATCGTTAAAATATGGCACCAAAGCCACCACTGAATGTGTCTTACCAATCTCAAGGCAGTTCCCAAAAGGTCAGTGTGTGCACGGCTGTGATTCTTTGTACGCTGCACTATTGCCACAGACTCTTTTTAAATCTTCCAGCTTCTACTCTCCGCCCTCAGCAACTCCTCCATAAGAGGACTGCGCGACTTGATGTTGGTCTGAAGGCCACGGATCGTATCTCTTCTGGACTAAAATGTCTGCAATAGCTCCCAGTGGCTGCGAAGAGTAAAATAAAAACCTTGTGATTTATGCACAAGGCCTTCTGGTCCTTGGGATCGCAATACCTTCTACTCTCACTTCCTAAATGTCTACTTGCTCAAGCTCTTCCCTCATCCGCCTCCTACTCCCTTAGGTTCAGTTGCTTCTGCACGCAAGCAGTTGGAGGTAGATGTCTTTCTTCTGCTGGGGCCTCCCTCTGGAACAGGCTGTCTGCCTCCCTGGAGCTTGCGGGAACCATCTTAGGGTCTGGAAGCACCTCAAAACCATTCCATGTGCTTCTTCTTTTTTCCCTCCTCTCCCCAGCTCAATTCCTGCCTAAAACTGCTTGTGCACTGGTTTCCTACTCATCCTCTAATCTGTGCACCAGCCCACCTCCCTCCCGATAGTTCCACCCCTGCACTCAATTTCTGCCAAATCCCCGCACTAGGGGTGTGGTTTTCTGTAACCCTAACAGTCCAACCACCACTTTATGTCTGCACTTATCCTTGCACTTGCCAGAACCGGCCGTAGTGACACTTATTGCTATTTTTTGTTGTTCCCCTGTACTCCACTGTGTCCTCCCCCTTCCCATTCACTTGCACACTCTGTGTCATCTGGCCTAGTGGCATCAATGTCTCTATGTGGCCTCTGTTCCGCCTCCCTTTCCTCGTCGCGCCGTAACACACTTGTGTGTAGGCGTGGTACAAATGCCACAGCATACCTTATCACACCATATCATATCATACACACACTGCATTCATGACAACAAGATGCCTCCCACATACCTAGTAGTCTTCCCAAAATGGTCTTTCCACTGTAATCCATGTACTACAAATGTTGGAAAAGTGCTCCCACAAAAGCAGCACGGAATGTATGTTCGCAACGTTAAGCAACTGTATGCAGTCCATGCATACAAACAGAATGCCTGCCACTACCCTTGCACACTTTTGCCATAGCCTCCTACATTTCTCAGTACAAACAGACATTCTGCCACAGTGTTTGTGTACACACCACAACGAGCAACCACAATGCGCAATGCCTTAGCCTCCACAGTGCCAATGCTATAGCTGCCATCCTAAAATGAGCCGGTTGTGGCACATCTAATCCTAAAAGTACAGCGGAATCCGCAGAGTTACCGTGCTAGGAACAGGAGGGGAGGGGGTGTGGTGGATAAGGGAGTGTGTCTTGTCTACTGTGTCTGAAAACACTTATTTTTTTCATTTTGTCTTGTTTTTGTTATGTACGTGCGTGCATACATTTTTTGTGCATTTTCTCTCTTTCACTGACTGCCTGTTTGCTTCTCGTCCTGACATATCTATCGACTGAAGGTCAATGCTTCTCTTACATTTCTACAGGATTCTGTGCAACACTTCCTACAGAGTGGCAAACAAAACAGCATTGCCAAAGGAGGTAAAAATAATTACATTTCCTTGGAAACAGTGGAATTCTTGCTGGTTATTAATGCTTTCATAGGTGGTGCAGAACATCCTAGCACTGCACATAAAGTCACACATGCTTCTGTTTATCCCACACCTCCCGACCTCTGGCTGTGCACAAAGTACACTGGCATGGTCCCATGCTCCTCTTGGTGTTATCGATGAGAAAATAGCCTTGGCAGTGGGAAACATCTACATCACTGCTGTCATCAGCTTCTTTAGGTGAGCGTGCAAACGTGAGCACGACATGTACCCCAAATGTAGTGCACCAAAATGCACGACCACCATATCAACAGTACTGACAGAGGCTACACATGTGCAAAGGAGATCCATGCACCCGAAAGCCCACTCAAAGACTGTGCCCCAAAAAGCCTCCACTCCTTCCAACTATGCCACCATGCTCAGAAGGGCAGATTGTACCACATGCCTCTTCCCAGCTACAGCGAGGGTCGCACCCCAGAAAATCAGACACAGTCCTTCTTCCGTTTCCACTATTACATTTGCAACACTCCCTCATTAGACAGTATGAAATAGGCACAGAAGCATGGAACTATCACATGCAAGACCACTGCATTGAACACTATCATTTCTGTTCCAGACGTACCGTTACACACTCACAGTACACATGCACTTAGTGATGCTGACGGGTTCCTCTCATGGCGCAATGTGTTAAGACACTTCTTCAAGCAAGTGTCCTGTACAGGGCAACCCATGGAAACAGAAATATCAAGAAATTGGTCCCTAATGTACAACGTGTTCACTGACCTACACCATGTGCTAGTGAATGCATATTACCTCCCTTTGCTTTTTCCACCAAGTGTAAAATGTTCTCGACAGCCACTCTTCAAAGATCTCCATCCTCGGAGAGATTCAGAGTTACCCCTGTATGGTGGCTTTATGTGGAGCTGGGTATGCCCAAGGCCTACTCTCTTGGGTGCATGGCCAACGGCCTACCGGCTTTGGCCATGTACTCAAAAGTGTACGCTTTGCCCAGACGCAGCACAACATATTGGCGCCAGGAATGGGAACATTTGCTGCGTGCCGCAATCCACAAATGTACCATACGATGGGTGGTATAAAGGCAAACCCATACCAAATGCAAATGGCGACATGTGGCTACCTGCTGTGCAATATTATACACCATATAGTACTGTATACATATCAATTTACTTGTGCTCCTCTACCACGTTTACAATTTCCTGCTGCACCATTATTTAAACGTCACCTCCCTCAGAGACATGCATACTTTAAACTGCATGCATGCATTATGGTGCCGTGACTATGGTGCAGGCCTAAGCTCTTCAGTGCCTGGCCTATGGCCTTTTAGCAATGCACCCACCAGTGTAGATCTTGCCCACAACCAGCAGAACATAGTCATGCAGCTGAACAAGTGGCCAGGTACATACTGTGCAACCCTACCACTTTTAAGCACCCAGTACTTCACCACTGCACCCAATGGACACACTACATGACGGGCCACTCCATGAGGTCCAGGCATGCGGTAGACACTCTAGGATCTGCTACCAATCCCCACACCCATGGAACCAACATTGTATACATTGCTGTGCCATCAGTGATCATGGAAACAGGTCACCTCACCAGCTACGGTGCTGTAATGCACACTGCCTGCGGTCACCACACAAGGTAGTCACCTGGGGAGGCAGCCGCAAATTGGTGCAATACGCACGGATACTGCAGACACACGACCGTCTACTTCCACCTACTGACATATTGTAACGCTTACTTGGTCTCCTCGGGAGCGTAATGCCTTCCTTGCCTGTGGACCGGTTGCTGGAGGACCTTTGGGATTTCTTTCCTGTGTGACAACAATAACAATAGAACTTCTATAATTCCCTTTTAACCTTGAGTTGAAACTATATGCCCCTGGTCCAACCACCAGTGTCTCCCTTCTCACCTGTGTCTTTGTTTTAGGGAACTCTCCATCCTGAATACAACAGAGGCACGTTGAAAATGAAGGAACTTAACGTAGAAAGCTGAGGGGACTGAGAATTCCTTACTTAAGCTATGTCCTTGTTGTTCCAAGATTTATCTGGGTTAAATATCTGAGGTAAGTCTTTAGTCTCTTAAGATTCGTACTAGTCCCTACGTTGGAGAGCTTTCTTTCTAATATCTTTTCCCCTTTCTGTTGCAGGTTCTTTGGATCCCAAGAGGTTAACGGCTGCGGATGACTGTGGCGTTAACTAGAGATCAAAGAACGCCAACTAGCGTAAGTTCATCTCAGCAGAGAGACAGTAGTCTTTTACACAAGCGCAGTTGTAATGGAGTGGTGACAATGTGAAGAAACTTCAGGTAAGTTAACTTATTTAAACTTCTATTTTCTTAGATTCAACTAAGTTTATTGGCTAATTGAATACCTTTTTTGTTTGCAGGGTTCCGGAATGCTGTGGCAAATTCCTTCGGACACTGCAGATACTGCTGAGGTACTTCAAGGCGAGATGATGTAGCTGTGACCGGTGAGCGTTCCTTTTGAAGTGCCGCAGCTGTGAGGGAGAGCCTGACGGGAATTACTGTGGCGACGAACAAACTCTTCTGACTGAGAACATTCTGCGGAAAATGCTTTGGTTTGGTAAGTATTTCAGATAACTATGAATTCCTGTTTTTTACTCTCTGAAAACTGATGTCTTTAATCTTTTTCTTGACAGGTCTCTGTGGAGAGTTGCGCCGGTAGCGTTACCCGCTGTCAGCGGTGAAGATGCGAAGCGAGCGCACAAGCAGAGGCGGGGCTTAAGAAGCTCCCTCCGCTAAAAGCATGGAGCGTGCAGCAAGTTTTCTCCTCGGATCTAGCGGCGGCCATGTTTGAAGTATAGGAACCACTGAAGTGCTATGAAAGGTATAATGAATGATACAAGTGCCTTTTCTGCCAGGCTTGAATCCATCTTAGACCTGCTGACTGAGATTGTGGACTCTGCTTCCCCTGTGTACCTAAATGGGGGCTGTGTTGGCTTTCTGGAATCATGACACATATATCACATGAACAACTTCTCATTCCCGCACCCTCTCCTTCCCTTCTTCCCACCACAACATGCCGTAAAGTATGTTTGTCCCTTTCGGCACTGCATTGTCCTCCGATACACCATGGCGGCGTTTCCCAAAACCTTTGACGCACAGCACGCTTCCCTCCAGCCAACCACCGGCCGCGTCCAATGGTCGCCGACAGCAGGGCATACCGCAGGCCAATAAGACTTCGGAAATTAACAAGGGGGGTCCTGGGAGTCCCTCTGCCAGACATTAGTCCTGGTTACGAGAGATTTACCCAGAGTCTTGAGCTCACTATCTTTCACAGAGAAGAAATATCCCAAACATATCAGTCTTTGTCCTGCCCTGGGGCAGTCCAGCACCGAAATGCTAGGCAATTCTCCCCTGAACAAGAGTACCAACAGAAACCCCAGACACGTGTTTCGGTCTGGTTGGAGAATTGCCTTCATTGCATCCAACATAAAACTCGGACACTGGCTGCCAGCCTTACAGACACAACAAGTCCCGCGCACATCATAAAGCACACCCAGAAAGATCACACGCACAAATGCCAGTTTCTACTGGTTCTGCAAGCGTCAACAGATGAGCACAAATTCTATCCTATCCCTTTCTCCCTCACTGAACAACTCTACCCACTTTTCCCTCAGAGCCATGTGAGTGCTTGAAGACCATGCACATGGCATCAGTTCGCGGGTTAAATCAACCTAACATAGCATAACAGATTATCTGCAATTCTCATCGGCACACCCGCTCCCTCCTTTCCTGTCACTCTCTGGCCGACTTCTCTTGGCTCTCTTCCTGCTCCCACCTGCGATCCTATAAACCTCAGGATCATCTTCGACTCCACACTCTCCTTCTCTCCTCACATCTCTGACGTCTTTAAGAAGTCACACTACCACCTGCACCTCCTCAGAGGTATTCTTCCTTTCCCCTGCTTCCCCCCGAAGCTCACTGTCTCCAGAGCTTTGGTTCTCTCTAGGCTGGACTATTGCAACAGCCTCTTTTTAAATCTGCCTGCTTCTACTCTTCACCCTCTTCAACTCATCCAGAATAGGACTGCAAGACTTGTCCTTGGCCTCAAGCCCATGGATCGTATCTCTCCAGGCAATCTCTGCACTGGCTCCCAGTGGCTGCGAGGATTAAGTTAAAAACCCTCTGCATTGTCCACAAGGCTGTCTGGGGCCTGGGTCCTCAATACCTTCAACTCTCTTATTAAATATCTTCCTTTACGAGGTCTTCGCTCATCCGCCTACAACTCCTTCAGGGTCAGTCGTTTCTCCAAGCAACGAGTTGGTGGTAGATCTTTCTTCGGCTGCGGCCTCCCTCTGGAACAGATCCCTGCCTCCCTGATACTTGAGGAGAACCATCTATGGTTCCGGAAGCACCTCAAAACCTTCCTCTTTGCTTCTGATTTCTCTCCTCCTCTCCCCTGCTGAACTCCTGGCTGAAACTGAAACTTCACTGGTTACCTGGCCACTTTCTGATCTCGAGCCCAGGTCCCCTCCCCCGCCAGTTTGTTTGTTTAATGATTTCATATCGCGCACCAAACCCGGAGGTATCTGGGCGTGTTTACAAGTATATTTCAAATTTTCACCTGCACTGCCTCCCTGGCAACCCCTGCACTTGGGGACTGTTTTCTGTATTCTCTACAGTGCCCTACCAGCACTTGACACCTGATGTCTGCACTTACCCTTGCACTTGCCACCAGCCGGCTGTACTTTTTACTTATTGCTTATTTGTTCTATTTATTTCATGTACTGCACTTGCGCCATCTGAATGACACCTGGCCTTGTAAAATCGTTGTCTCTGTCTTCCCTCTGTTCCCCCTCCTTTGCCTCATCGCGCCTTGAAACACTTGTGTATAGGAGTATTATAAATGCCATATCATATATCTTATCTTCAAGATCCCGAAGACTTTCATCCCCCATACTGACCTCTCTTCATGCCTCACAGTAATCACCCACTGGATGATGACTGACCACCCCCTTCTCAACCAGAGAGAAACCGAAATCATGGTCTGCAGGTAAGCCAGCCCTCTTCCCCCAACCCACCACTTGGCTGTTCTCCCTAGGCTCTCCACCCACCGCAACCAATGCAGAAAAGAACCTTGGATGCACCATGGACACTGGTCTGACACGTTCACACCACATCAACTCTGTGTCTAAATCTTGCTGTCTACATCTTGTAATTCCCAGATGCAACTTTCCTAAAGAAGTCTCCAGACTAAGTAGACTTACAGGAGGGGAACTTTCACCATCTGTGATTACTTCCCTGTACCACTGGTGCAAATTGGTAAGATATGAGGTATCAAGCCTGCGTTTGGCCTATTCTCTCCCATTACAGACTTCCAAGTTTTCTCCGGTACTCAGATCTAAAAATGTCCTCCTGGTTCACACGTATGCCGACGGTTGTTGGAAACCGATTGGGGCTTTGGTTTGAGACGTCCCCAGGAGCGGGAAGGTGCGCACTACAGAGCTGGGTTAAGTGGTATAAAGACTGAGCGCCCCCACAGTCAGAAGTGGATGGAGGTGCAAACTGGCTTGCTGATTTTATTTATCTAGCTGCCACGGTTGAACCTCTTGAGATGTTTTCAATATGTAATATGTGTTCCTTTTTTGCTCTATCTGCATGAGAAGGTTGGCTATCTTCTAACCTTAAGCGCTCTTTTTGATGCCAATATCACCTTGATACCCTTTAAATCAGATTCTCAGCTGTGAAAGAGAGGGTGATTCTGATGGTGACAGTCATAGGCATGTCCCCAAAATGAAGGTGGGAATGTGGCCATCGTTGTAAAGACATTTACAATGTATGAATCCTAGATTTCAGATGTTTAAGTGCCTAGATGACCCTGAACACATTTACCAGATACTACATTCTTTTGAGTGCATTGCACGAAGTATCAAAAAAGTCCATTCTGAACATCCGCAGCGCAGTAGGGTTTCCTGTTTTAGAGGTTCCTTTATTTGGCTTCTGGCGCTGTTTGTAGTGGTTTAAAAATGTCCAAATTGCCTGTGTTATCCCGTTTGCCCCCTTCAAGCATTGTGGATAACTGTTTTTTCCAGTGTAAACACACAAACATTCTTTTATTGTTTCATTGTGTGCCAATGCACATTCAGTAGGCCAATGTCTCTCAGAGCAAGATGCCATGAACACTTTCCAGATAATAAATATGAATGTTTTAATCTAGTAATATCTAACATTTCTTCAAGTCAAAATTATTGTAGTAAATTATGCAATACTTTTTCAGGAACCCTTTGCCCATCCTTGCCCTTTCTGTTCCTTCCATGAAGGCTTTGATTTGTGAAAATGACCTATCCAAATTGTAGACACTTCTAATTTTATAAGATAAGGCATAGTGTGATAAAAGGATTTCCCCAGGTGCACTGACTTTGGTGGAGATAAGGATTATTTTGACTGTCAAAAGAAATACACTCCAAGCAGATAACTGTTTATCAAGTGCTGCTCACTACAAAATAAGAAGCGAGTCTCATTAATGTACCTCCTGATGCTTAATTGCAGCCCAAAACTGTTTGCCGGGTGCAGGAATATCAGGGGATCCTATAGCAGAATGTTGCAAAGGCAACTCAGCAAGTTAAGTGATTGTTGCCGAGATGTTATATGTTTATACCTTCCTGTAAATCATATGGCTTTTTTCCTATTCCTGCTGCAACATGTGCTCTAAAATGTGTTGTTTTGCCTGGGGATGAGCACGGCTCTCTCGCTCACTGTGTGGGAACTTTTGTCTCCGTATCGAAAATCAAAAGCTGGCACCCATAAATATACACACAGTAAGTGAACATATCTTAAAGTGAAATATACACCTTCCCCTTAGAAGAAAGTGTGCAAGACAAAAGGGCATTGGACTTTTACAAAAAATATTAACACCCGAAAAAAAACCTGAGAGGAAATGTTCCAATAAATATGCTGGCAAAGTATAAAAGGTGCTCACCTTTTAAACCCAGCAATCTGTAGTGAAATATTCCCTGAAAAACAAAATCCAAATATGCGACAAGTGCTTGTTTTCCTGTGTGTAAGCGTCTGCACTGGGAACATGACAATCTGGGTAAAATCCTGGTAGCCAAATACTTGAGCAAACTTGCCAAACTCAAAAAAACCCAAGGGTGGTGTCCGCCCTTTGAAAAAAAGTTACTGTCGACCCACATGCATCCTTTATTCGTGCCCTGAAAAGCAGCCACAGTCAGGGAAAAATAACTGCACCAGTCTCCAGGAATGCAATTCATGACTCACTTGCCCTCTTATCATTTCCTCTCCTCACCCCCATATCTGGCTTTCGACAGTACTCTGCTGTATAAAGATAACTTGAAAAGTATGCATAACATAGTAAGGTACTCACACAAATGTATAAATCGATATATAACTATGTTGAGGAAAAAGTGTACAATTGTGGCATTATTCCCCTCATCTTGACTGCAAGACTACAAATACTATAATGCAATTCAGCAAAAGGCAATAAATGGACTTTGGGGTTTGAAAGGCTTCTAACAAAATGTGAAAGTTTACCTGTTTGTGTTTGACAAATGCAGGTTTCATCTATGATGTGTTGAAAATGTTACATTCTACCTACATTAAAAAACATTTGGTGTTATATATGAGCATCTGAAAATAATGTAGTTAGTTGGTTTAAATTGTTCTGTGTGATATTGCCTGGAGGATGTTGTAGATTTAGGAAAATAAATTGTACTTTCAGAATAAAATGTCCATTTGCATTTCTTGACACGGAAAGGTTACAGGCGTCTACAATGGTCCCTTAAATACATCACTCCTAATTTAAAAACTCTCCTTGAAGAAAGAAAGTGCTAAGCAGCCAAAAAGGGGCCTGAAGCCTCTAATGGGCCGCTGGATGCGGGTGCCCTGGAGAGCCAAAGGAGGTTGGGAGGTGACGTGACACCGTGGCCTCTGGCGAGCCTCGTACATGGAAGCCTCACACGGCTTTCCTTTTAAAGCCGACAGGCAGCTGACACTTTCAGCTCTCCTCCAGACAGATACACATACACAGATGGTCTGTAGTCACAAACGGAGACACTGAAAATTCCATGGTAAAAGCCATATTTTGTAAATACAAATATTTGTCAGTGGTCAAGGGCTATTTTGTGGAATTTTAGCCAATTTTAAGATGTGAATTGGCAACCACAAAAATTGCACAAATCTGTCTACAATTCCTCAAAATAGCTCTGACCACATACAAATACAAATATATATATATATATATATATATATATATATATATATATATATATATATATATTTTTTTTTTTACAAAGTCAACTATGTAACATTGAATGTGCAGTGTGTTTGAATAAGGTCAGGGGACTGACGGGGATGCAATGGGAGAAAGCATACATGGGGGAGTAGGGACTTTTTCCTATTGTCTGCCAATCCCCCTATCCAGCTACCCCTTTACCCCCAAACTTCCCCCCATCCCTGCTCATACTAAGGCACCAATACAATAGGCTAAATAGTATTTTTACGTTTAATCCTAGGAGGCACTTTTTCTTCCGGGAATCGGATTTCACTGGAAACAGGAAAGCCTGAGCATAAGCAACAACGTTCTCCTGTGATGTTACTTGTATAGATTATTCCCAATAGCTGAACCCGTCTGTCATTTTTCCAGCACTCTGATTATCCTACAATATCTCCTATTTCCCAGTTCATATATTGTATTTACTACTCAGAATGTGAAACCGAAGAAATGTCCTTGCAATCACAGCTTATGAACTTGCCATAAACTGTCACATGCATTTGTTATTTATTTTAATTGCACAGGTCTCAGGAATTATAAATTAGGAAGTAACTATTGTACACCGGCAATGGAAGTGAGCACTACATGTTAACATACTGCATTTCCCAGAAACTGATTAGTCTTTTAAACTACGTGATTGAGTATCGAATTTCTAATTCACTGAAATCCCGTAAACTTGTCTTAAGATGTTACATATATATTAGTCGTTTTCTTGAATGGTGATATTTGACATATTGAGTCAGGCCTCAAAGTTTTCACTTGCTAATTCACCATCTGTGAGTAAGAAATGACGTTCTGTGAGCATGCGGAGAACTTGCTTTCATTCCAGTGGGTGAATGACCTTTCTGAATGGCTAGTAGCTCGCAAATTGTAAAATATACCCATGTTGAGTTGTTAATTGACACATTCTATTAATGTAAACAATAGATAAGGTAGATTTATTGTTAACTTGATTTACTATATTCAACATGCCAAGTATCTGCTTTTTTAATGTGGAGTATTTTTTTTTTTTAATGTAGATCTTTTCCATCATGGCGAACTTGGTTTTGTGAGGCAAACTGATCTACCGTTTACATACTGCAATGAATTTCCTCTGTCAGATAGTGAAGATAGCACTGAACCGTCAAGCTACGAGTATGTAAGTAAAACCTGAATTATACATTGATAGAATAATACACGTTGCCTCTTTTTCCCACATAGTTAGAACTTTTACTAGATAAAAAGCATGTCGATAAGGCCTGCATTCCTAGTGAACAGGGCCTGTGATGGCTTACCAGCCAGAGTCGAGGTAGGTTCTAGCAAGGGTGTGTTACTGCAAAGGCTCAGGGCTATTACAGGCCCTATCCTCTCCTGAACACAGGGCTTATCAATATTAAAATGCTGGTGCTTTTTTGGGGGAGGGGTGTATGGGTCATGTTAATAGCTGCCAAGATGAATTTTCGTGCCCAATTTCCTTTAAACCGTACAAACTAAGACCACTGCTATGAAAAACAGTAAAAGTGTCTCTTTACTATTTCTGTAGTGGCCGTCAGAAAGTAGTATGGGTTGAGACCAGTCAGAGCAGGCGAGTGCAGCAGTAGGGGGCGGGGGACAAGGCTAGGCGGTGCAGGACTAAAGTGGGGTTGCAGAGGGGAATGCATGGAATATTTGATGAGCAGGAACTAAAAGCTGCTCTTGAGTATCCGACATCAACCTGTACACAGGAGCTACCTCTGGAACCTGAAGCTTGTACAAAACACCCCCCCCAAATGTAACATGTGCATGTGATGCAAACTTTAAATGTCTGTCCCATGTACATTATCCATTATGCTTTGAATGTCCCTTAGACATGTCTTTTATTCTCCCTTATTCACATTCCAAACATACACCGTTAATATCACATAGGGATCTGTTATATACTCCCCTAATCTTACAGGTAATTTGTTACTATAATCTTACACACCCAGGGATCGAAATTGAGGGGAGCTGGGAGCTATTTAGCTCCTGCTTGGTGCCTAGATGTGACCGGTTAGCTTGACACCAACAGCTACCATGAGCTACTTTTGGCTCCCCATGCCGGTTGATGCAGAACAAACACACCTATGTACATCTTGCACATTTGGGAAAATCCATGACTAAACAAAAGGACACATCTAAACATTTTAAAGCATAAGGGGTCATAAATAATGGATAAAATGATAGGCTTGAATCCTACGTGGAAGCTAGATTCATGGAACGATATAAACTAAATATAGTTCTATATAATAAATAAATACTCTCTTCCTTGTTACCCAGTGGCAGCTCCTGGTCACTGGTTAATGCCCGATATCCAAGAGCTGCTTTTAACTCCTGCTTATCCAATCGTAATTATGATCCCTGTACACCTTATATGGTCAATGATGCCTGTTATAAAACTGTATTATTAAACTGCATTCAATTAACTTGTTATGATCAAAGCACCATATATGGGCATGCACATTCTGTCAATACTTACAAGTAAACATGTATGTATATTAACAAATTGTATTCTGATGCTCCTTTGGAAAGTGTATTTTGCTGTTGTTGCCATCCCTCTAACAGTCCATAACGAACATGTTGTGCAGTCTCCCAGGAGATATGGAATCTTAGTACGGTTCCCCAGCTATGTATGTTAATGTGTGCAAGCTCCTGATGCCGGATACTCGCCTGCAGCAGGAGGGCCTTTTTCTGGAATGAAATTAAACAACTTTGAAGAAACGCACGCCAGTCTCCTGGCAGTCCCTTATTTCAGATTGGCGTCGAGTTAAAGGAAGAAACCCTGGCCCTTTTGCGCTTATTATTCTGCTGTTCTGCAAGTGCATTTATGGACCAACCCCTTGTTCTTCGCTGGTTTGCTACTGCTTCATTGCAAAGCTCTTTCTTCCCCGCGCTGAGTCCCACTCTGGCGCCCTTTGATATTGCGGCGCCTGCATCACATTTTTCTCCTTCAGATCTCCCTCCTTCTGTTTGCCCCATTGCTGTTCTGCAGGTAGTAATAATAACAAGTGCGGTGATGCCGCCAAAAGAAAAACGAACAAATATTGGTGAGTGCCGACAATAAGCACAGCTCAAACGACCCTCTTGTCCCGCAGTCACTGGGTTTATTGGGCTTACTGTTCTCGCGTATGAACTCTATGGCAATCATACCACATCTTGATTTAGACCCCTTGGGCGCGGCTTGCGCCAGGCTTCTTCTATCCCAGTCGGCGTGGGCTCCAGGATTCAGTAGCTCAAAGCAGCACTGCCAGTGACGCTCAGCTGCAGCTCTCTGCTGCTCCCGCTACTCTCAGCTCTTCCCTGCTCTCAGTGTGTGCAGAAAGGACCTCACTGCGTCTTCAAGAGGTCACGCACTGCACTGTTAAGCTCGTCAAGCCTCACCACGATCAACCACTGGCCGCTTCCGTCAACCACTTATTGTCCCAAAAAAAAACCCATTGGTAGATCTTGAAATCGTTATGCTCCAGGAGACATCCCTCCAGTATGGGATGGTTCTGCTGTAACTGTGGCGGAGGCGGTTAAGGCGCAGAAGGGGGTTGGGACTGTTAATAGCCTGTAAAATTAAAATTGGAATTACTTTAGAGACTTGGCCTTGCCTAATCCCTTTACGCAGCTAACTAAGCTTGATTGTTCTATTGGGCATTACGCCCTTTTGAATTTATATTGGAATTCTAAGTCAATCTCAGATTTTCTCTTCTTGGAGAGTGTATAAGAAATGTTGGATGTAAGCCTACAAGATATTAATACTATCTCAGTAGTAGTAGCTGGAGAATTGAACATTCAATGCTTGCAGATAGGGGCTCATCTAATGACTTCTAGAGCTAAGAGGTGGTTGGCATTAATGGAAAATCAGGGTTTCGTTATGCTGAATGGAGCCTTTAAGGGAGATATTCCCCCCCGTCCAACCTGAGACGGGTTGCACAGGTCAGAATTATCGACTATCTCTTTGTTGAGAGGAAAGCGTTCATGAATGTCAAAGATTTACAGGTGATAACACAAGTCAATAGCAATCATGAGTTATTATTAACCACCTTGGAAGTACTCCGGTTAAATCCTCAAGGGGATCATTATGATTTTAACCTGGAGGCCACAGGAGGGAGAAATGGATTTAGATGGTTGAATGCAACTTTGGACGAATTATATGCTTGTATAATGAACGACGTTCCGAGACTTGACCCATTATCTAAGTCTGACGGCTAGTATGTGGCATCTCTCAGTTTATTTATAGATTAAACTGGAAAGGTATTAGACCCTCATTCAAACATAAGCATGTTTTTGATATGGAAGTAAGAATTAAGAAAACCCAATTAAAGAAAAACTTGAGAGCATCCAGCCATCTAGAGCTGATATCAAGATCATTAACCAAAAACTGGCTGAGATGCTATCTAGCCTTGATGTATCAACAAGATAGGGAGAGCATGCTCCGAATGATAGCATCTAGGAACATTGTTCAGATAGGGTCCCTACTGAAATTATGTAACAATGAGCTGCATTTACCATTGCAGACGAAGCAGATTCAGGAGCAAGTATGGGTGCAATACTTCTTAAAATTATATGCCTCTCTGACTTTTACAGATTTTAAGGGGAATCATAATTGGAATATAACCGACTCCTTAGATTTTGATCAGGGTGACAATATATTCCAAATAAAAAATTAAAAAGCACATCAAGAGCCCGGGGACAAGATGGGCTCACACATTTTATTTTAAAAACCCATCCAGAAGCTGGTCCTCTGGGACTTATCATCCAGGTGGCCAGGACACGGCTATCACTTTTGGATCCCGTTCCCGGGGGGACTAGTGCGGGAGGATCACCTGGGTGAGGGGTCTTCAGGGAGTGGGGGTGAGGCAGCCAATGGTGAGGCACGGTATTCCCCCCCTTTCTTTGTACACCTAACACAACCTATTTTTTGGGATTCTCCGATGTCACAACTCCCCTCCCCCCCCCTTTCTACACAAACCTGGGCCGAGGAAGAGGAGGACTGAGACTAACAAGACTAGCTTTTATACAATGCACTGGACATGTCCCGCTAGTCATGTCAGGCAAAGTGAGGCACTTGAATTTAAGTGCATACATCAGATACCAATTAGCTCTCTTCACGCAGATTAAAGGCTGGACATAGAGACACTCTGAGTAAGGTGGAACTCAGGGTAAGAGCAGAACCTCTGGGGCAAAGGCAAACCTACATGGAGCAGAGCGATGGACCAAGGGACGAGAGCAGCGATCGAGAACCCCAGGAGTTCTCTACCGGAGGTTGTTGCCTCCAAAAGGCTGCTAAAGACACGTGGAGAAGGCCAAATCCCAAAGCAGAAGGCTGCATTGTGTTTCAAGGACGTCACTGACCCTCGCGGGTGAACGGCAGAGTTGGGGAGGCTAGGCCAAGCCTCTGGTACTAACCTTGGCTTGTGAATTGGAAAACTTTAAAGACAAAGTAGCGCACACAGCTGGTGAGTTGGCAAGCAACCTGAGAGACCGGTGTGTGTTCAGGAAAGATTGAAGTTGCAACATTATATCGCAAGTGAAGGCTGCACATGTGTGGATGAGACGTGAAGAAAGGCAGACCTGTGAATTAACTTTAAAGTAAGGATAGCTGCAAAAACCAGCCATACTGAGTAACAGAATGGTCTGGCGAAAGGAAGTAGCCCACTCGAAGTCTCTATGAAAGGTGAATTGTTTGAAGTGATAAAGTGAATGAACCATAACAGTGAAGGGATCAAAATTAACCCAGAGAGTGGGGGAGAGTAAAAAGCTGGAAGTTGAACTTTGAGTCGAAGTGGTCCTGCCGAGATCTGTAGAGAAAGCAATTCACATTCGAAAGTCTTCGACATCCGGAAATGGTCTGAGCCCGACTGAGGGAGACTTGAAGTGTAATAGTTTGGGGAAGGAAGACCCTCGACGTATTGTTGTACTTTTGTTGTGAAAGGTCTGAGCCCGACCGAGGTGGACCGGCGTAAACTTTTTGCTGAACGTTGTTTGGAACACTGGAAATAGAAACATCAACTGTTTCTGTGTTAAAAACCCGAGCCAAAGTGTGTCATCCTGCCTACAGGGACCGCCTTACTCAGTGCTGTCCAACGTGGGGAGGACAGCTGATTCATCCACATTTATTTGTTTTATTTGAACACTCATTATCCTTTACAATCATATCTCCTTTATACACTTTTTGAAAAGAGATAGGGCAAGCATTAGGTTTTGTTAGCACAGGCCATTTTGATTTGACTAACTCAATTAGGACTGTTTTATTTATTGTTTGGTGGTCAAGACTACTCCCATCCTAGTTATAGGGCAAAGTAGGAGTTTTTCCAAACCCAGGAACCTTTACAATTGCTACCTTTTTGTGTCAGTGTCATACTTGTGATACCATACCTCCCCTACACTTGCTATTTCAAAAAAAGAAAGATGCTGAATTTCCGGCATACATTCAATCATTAATTTTTCAGTTATGCTCAGATACATCGATACAAGTCAGGTTAAACCTGCAAGGACTTGTCGAAACCAATATCTACCTACAGAGGTTTAAGGGGTTCAAAGCAGGGGTGTATTCTCGCCTCTGCACTTTTTTTTGGAAAATGTAATTTTATTGGCATTTTTCAAACATCAATATTTCACCACTGTGAACAACATTTAACTCCAACATTTCTCGCACCTCCGCCGTTCCCTCTAGTGGAGTCCTCTATCCTCCCTCTATTTTCCTAGAACAGGTTATCAACCATATTTGTTAAAGAAAGGCAGCCAATTCCTTTCAATGTCCGTCCGTGTTTCGTCCAGGAGATGTCAAGTATTCCTTATTATAAATGGACTAAGCCTTCTGTACCCATGCCCTCTCATCGGGCACATTCCCCCTTTTCCAGTGCTGTGCCACACAACACCTTGCTGCCACCAACAGGGTTCAGATCATATGACCCTCCTCCCCCGTCCTCCTCCCTCTCACCTACCCCAAACAGCAACATGCTTGGCTCCATTGACATGCTAACCCCATCCAACTCCTTAAGCCATCCCAGTACGTCCTTCGAGTATGTCTGTGTAAGGGGGCAGCTCCACCACATGTTATAATAGTCACTGTTTGCACGTCTACAGCGCCAACAGTGTGAGTCTACCCCAAATACATCTTCGCTAGGGTTGCCGGTGCATAATGCCACTTCTGTATTTATTTGATGCCTGCATTCGATATTGCAGAAACAACGTAGACGTCTTTACTCTCTTGCACATTGTGCCCCGCAATTGATCGATTAGGTCGCTCCCCAGGTCTCTAGCCCATTTTGCCTGTGCTGCCAATATACCAACTGGCTCTCCCCTTATCAATTCCCCGTATATCTGGGGTACTCGCCCCTTCGTTTCCCTTGCCTGCAACAACACCTTCTCAAAGGGAGTGAGCTCCCCAAGTAAGTTTAGTCCCAAATTCGGCCTTAGCAAAACCCCTTTCAGGTGCAGATACCTGAAGAGCGATAATCCCCTCATCCTCAAATGGTCCTCCAGACGTGTTAAGGACATAAACTTCCTATAACTGCCCTGCCCTTGACAGTCCTGCCTCATACCACGCCTGAAACCGCTGATGCTCTACAAGATCATTTTGCAGCAGTGGTGCCCAGATGTAGCTGAGGGGTAGGGCCAAGTCGAAAGCCAGCGGGTCGGACTGCCCTCCTGCCAGCCAAATCGATGAAAACACTGCCAGAACAGGGTGCTCCAATACTCACCTAGTTATTCCCCTCTGCTGGATCCACATCCATTCACCCAGCGATACCAGCTCTAGGACAGCGTTATCCAAGTGAACCCACTGTTTTTGTGTCCGGGTCTAAATGATCTATCATTATTCTCAGCTGGGCCGCCTTATAATAGGCCCCCGAATCTGGGAATCCCACTCCCCCCTTTTCCTTTGGCAGCACCAATGTTCTGTAAGCTACCCTGGGCCTGGCAACTGCCCATAAGAAACGTACAAGGGCCTTCTGGGCATTCGCCAGGAAATGGGCAGGGACTGCCTTGGCGATTATTTGAAAGAGAAACATCTTGGGGAGGTTCATCATCTTCATACAGTTTAATCTCGCCATCCATGTAAGCCCAAATCACCCCCCCCCCCACCGCTGTAGGTTTACCCTTATTTTGCCCCACAGCAGGAGATAGTTCTTGTCAAACAGGTCCTCAACCTGTCCCGTAATTTTAACCTCAAGGTATAGAAATCCCTCCCGTTGCGTCAACAATCCCCACTTGCTTATCCTCTCCTTGTCCTCCTGACTCCAGTTCTCTGCTAGAAACGCCACAGACTTGTCCAGGTTGACCCTGAATCCAGATAAATCCCCATACTCCCTCAACCCCTATAACAGGGCTGGCACAGAGGTTTGCAGCTTCGTAGGATAGAGCAGTGCGTCGTCTGCGAATAGGCTCGTCTTGTACCTTTGCCCCCCTATCCTTACCCCCGCTATATCCCTACAGCCTCTCAGCCAGATTACCATCACCAAGTTCCATCACCAAGGCATATATTTATGGTGACAACGCACACCTCTTGCCTGGTCCCTCTGCCTAATCTTATTTTTCTACACGTTCACCACCACACTCGCCTTTGTGGCAGAGTACAAGGCCATGATCCACCCCATCCATCGTTCCCCCCCTGCCCCCTCTACTAGTACCCCTTTCATAAAGGCCCAGTTAACCCTGTTGAAGGGCTTCTGAGCATCCGTGGAAAGGACCAAAACCCTCTCCCTACGCACCCCCGGGTCATTCAAAATATGTAGTTTTGCTCAGATTGTCAGAGCCTCATGTAAGGAACTCATGGTGGCAACAGTAAAGACAGTCACAAGGGATTACAGTTCAAGGGTGTTTAATAAACTAAGTGTAGGTTGGAAAAATGCCTGATCTAAACCTAAATATAAGATGGAAGCAAGTTTCGACCATCAAATGAAAAATGAGGCAGTCCTTGTGGCGTCTGATCAAAGTAAAAGGACCTATACTAAAAAAGTAACTATTGCCAATCCTTAAAACTAAGTATAGAAAGAGTGTGGGATAGGGGTTCCAATGAAGAAAGAAGTGTTCATAAATAATACGTCAGGATGTGGTAGCCAGGGGTCTTCCTTCCCCACGTTTTGAGCACGGGACAATGTGGGACTCCTGAGCACTGCACACGCTCGAGCTTTCCCAGCACGAGCCGACAGTTCCGTTTTCAGCTTTCAGGATCATCTCAATGGTTATGACTCTTTGTATTAAAAAGTCTCTTGCTGTCGAGGACCTGATATATTCAGTATAACAAATGACAGTTTGGCCCTCATTAGGACCCTGGCGTTAAGGGGTTAATGGCGCAGTAAAAGGTGTCGGCGCCGTTAAACCCTTAACGCCTTACTACGAGGTCCCTTTGCGGGACCCGACCTTAACGGCTGGTCTAGACCAGCCTTTAAAGTAGGGGCCCGTAAAGGGACTCGCGAGGTAAGTACGGTACCGCAATTTGCGGTACCGTACTTACTGCCTTCTCCATTCCCATTGTGCCCTATGGGTCAAAAATGGGAATGGGGAAGGGCCATGGTGGCATGGGGAATTACCGCCCGCCAACCTTGGAATGAGGTGGTAATTCCCCATTCCGCCATAGCGGACTCCGGCATCGACCATGGTGCTAATAGCACCATGGTTTTCCGCCGGAGTCCTAATGAGGGCCTTTGTTTGCAATCGTATGATATTTTGTTTCCAGTCGTATTTAGGGTGATGCTTCTTCACCCCTGGGTGTCCATCTTCCGGGTGCAGACCGCTCTCTAATCTCAGCCTCCCTCCGTCAGGTTCACCATGGCTTATGGTCAGTTACCTTCACGAGTCGGTGGGGTTTGCTTTTCACCCCGTTAGTCCCCCTCTTCTAGGCACAGGCCCTTGTTGCTTGTTTGCCTCCCTCTGTCGGGTTCACTTTGGCTTTCCAGTCATATTTTTGGTGATGTTTCTTCACCCCCGGGTCCCCCCTTCTGGGCATAGACCCCTCTCGAATCTCAGCCTCCCTCAGTTGGGTTCACTATGACTCTTCACAATGACACTTTCTCCTGTTGCATTTCACTGGTCTTAATGTCTTTTTAAACAACACACTTTTGACGTCCCTCCGTCGGGTTCACTCTTGTCATTACAGTGTTCTTCAGGGCATCATACTCCGGCATCGCTCTGTCGGGTTCACTCTTGCCAACCACACAGAGTTCTTTCCCCGTTCTCCCTAGGCGGGATTCATTTCCCTTAGCTTTCCCAATTGCTTGTCAGTCAAAGACTTTCGACTGTACAGGGGATTTGAAAGACCCCTGTTATGACCAATTTGACCTCCTGTTTGTGGCTCTCCTATGGCCTTCTGATATTAGTAGTTTCAACAAATGCGGGATTTGTCAGAGTCTCTCAAGTGAGCACCCACGTAGTGCCGAACCCCTCTGCAGCTCGTCTTCCCTTTAATTTAATAGTTCTTTGAACTTCCCTTCTTTTGCCACTTTGCGACTTTCATTCACCACAGTTTGGTTTCTTATTGGTTCTCCCCTCGACTCAACGGCTGTGATGAACCGCTTGGCTTTTCATGTATCCGAAGTCAAGGACGGTACCACAGTAGCAATCGTGTCCTGTGGCAGTGTTCTGCTTATCAGCGTAGGCATGCTCTGTGTACCATTGACATCTGCTGCAACACCGGTTAGCTATTGTCCGCGGTCTTCTGATTCCTTTCATGGAGGCGTTGCGGGTCTGGGTCGAAAAGGGCAAGGTTGCTTCCCTCATTGTAGCCCGTTCGGTTTTCGGCACATTTCTCCTCCTCTTGAATTGCCATACCGGGATAGCTGTCTCATCTTGCGGTCTGCCTTGCTCATAGTGTGTGCTCGTGCTCCATCTTTTATCTCTGTGGGGAAGTGAAAGGGCCGTCAGGTATGCGTGGTTTGAATAGATTGTGTCCTCCAACGTATTCCACATCTTTGACATGTAATGTCCACAGCTGTGCACTTCAGCAACTTTTTCGGCAGAGGGTATCCTGCGTCGCTGGCGTCTGGTCGATGTCCCTCGTAGGCCTCCGCTGAGGGCGACGTCACCGGATGTTACAAATAGGACGCACGGCACCCACAGCCTCAGTTCCGTTTTTTCCGCAAACTTGTTTGATTCAGAGACTTGGCGCGCCTCGTGTATTCCTCGTGAATATGTCTTCTTCTTCGACCCCTCTGACTCCGCGGTCTGGCTTCAAGACTTGCCAGGACTGCAAGTCTAAGATGTTGCTTACGACCAGCCTCGCATTTGTTTGTGGTGCCTGGGCAAGAGTCACGACACCGACGACTGTTCCAAATGCCAGTTGCTGACTGCTAAGGCCTTGCGGGAGCGTAAGGGGAAGCTCCAGGTAGGTAGGGGTTCTAAACCCAGTAAGACCTGTAAAACTCGTAAGCGGATGTCCACCGACCATTCGAGGGGCGACTCTCTGCGTTGGAAGGAGTCCCGTGGATCTCAGTCCCTGAGTGGTTCCCGCCATTCGTCCTCCTCGTCTCGGCATTCCAGGAAGCGCCATCACCGGTCGCCTCCCCATCCTTCTTGGAGGATGGAGCCGCGAGGAAAGTGGCTTGCCCAACTAAGTCCTCGACTCCAGAGGAATGGGCTGCCTTTAGGCAGCAGATGCTGGCGATTTTCCAATCCGAGGGCACAGTTCCGTCCGCGCCTTCAGAAGAAGCCGGCAAGGAACGGTCTCGATCCGTGGCTCGTGCGCCTTCGGGCTCGGGTCCTCTGCGCGATTCTCATCGGGAACCTTCGAGGTCTCGTTCAGACAAGGCTCAGCATGGTCACAAAAGACGTGCATCCAGGTCTCAGTCCTCATCCCCAGCGAGGCCGCAGAAACCTGGTAAGGGCTCAAAGTCGGTGTCGACTCCGTGGGCGCTGTGTCCGTCAGATACGGACGTCGAAGCTTTGCCTTCGTACCAGCCCTCGGCGCCGTTGTCGAAGCCGAAGCTGTCAGCGCTCTCCATGTCGAAGCCGTCGGCACCCTCGACGTCTTCGGGGCCTTTTGGCCGGAATTTGCCAATGCAGATCCCTGGTACTGTGGATCCTCCAAGGAAGGCTACTTCCAAGTCTGTGAGGCCTGTTAAGGAATCCAGACCCTCTTCTGTTCCAAGGCAGGACTTTCACCTCCCTTTGGATGACATCTTTGAGGAGGAGGAGAGGTCAGATGTAGATTTTGACCCTGTTGAGCCTGATGTGGCTCCTGTCCTTTCCGGGGACAGTCAATTGGAAGAGTTCTTGGTGTCAGGCTGTGGATCCGGACTCCAAGTTGATAATGATTCCGGCTTCCATGAGAGTGGACCTGGAGTGGTGGTCATCTCTCAGCAACCTGTCGGTGGGTGCGGGGTTTCAGGACCCAGCCCCTACGGTGACAGTCATGACGGACTCCTCCCTTCTAGGGTGGGGTGCGACGTTGGATCTTCTTCAGGTCTCGGACCTTTGGTCGACTCAGGACAAGCTCCTCCACATAAATCATCTGGAGCTTCTGGCGATCTTCCTTGCGCTCAGGGCTTTCAGACCGATCATTGCCAACAAGGTGGTCCGTACACGCATGGATAATGTGGTGTCGATGTATTACATCAACAAGCAAGGGGGAACCAAGTCTCCCCCCCCCCCTCGTAGACCTGTCCATCCAGATTTGGCAGTGGGCTGTTCTTCATGGTGTCTGGCTGCTCACAGTGCACATCCCGGGCCAGCTGAATGTCACAGCAGATGCCCTCAGCCGGCGGACAATGGTCAGCTACGAGTGGGAGTTGAAGACGGAAGTCCGCTCATGGATTTTCCTGCGTTGGGGCACACCGCAGGTGGACCTCTTCGTTACAGCGGTAAACAAGAAGCTTCCTCAGTATGCCTCCAGAGGGGGGCTGGGAGCCTCCTCTCTGGGGGATGCCCTTGAGATTCCATGGCACAACATGAGGGCTTACGCTTTCCTGCCTCTGCCTCTAGTTCCCCGAGCAATTTGCAAATTGAAGAACTCGGTGGACTGTTCTCTTCTGCGCATAGCCCCGTGGTGGCCGGCCAGGTTTTGGTTCTCGGAAATTCAATACCTGTCGCTGCATCCACCGATCAGGTTACCAGTGACCCCCGATCTTCTTCACCAGGGCGGAACAGCAGCTGTGGCACCCCTCCCCACATTTGCTCAGCTTGGCAGCATGGTGCCTGAGTTCAAGTCTTTAGAACATCTTAACTTATCTGCGGATAACATGCGTATTATCGAGGCAGCCAGGAAACCCTCGACTAGGTCCCAGTACAGAAGCAAATGGCTCAGGTTCTGTCATTGGTGTTTAAACAAGCAGGTGGACCCAAGGGAGGCTACAGTTGACACAGTACTGTCCTTTGTATCCTTAGCAGAGTCGGGCGTCCAGGTTCTGTCATGCAGAACTTATCTTTCAGCAGTTTCCGCTTACCTTTCTACGGACCAATGCTCTTACTCTCTGTGTAACCCAGTGGTTAAGAGACATTTTGAAGGCTTGACGCTCCTTTATCCTCCTATTCGTAATCCGCACCCGACGTGGCGTTGTGCCATAAGCCTTTCGAACCAATGGCCACGGTGGACCTCAAGTACCTGTCCTGGAAATTGTCCTTTTTGGTCGCCGTTACGTCAGCAAGGCGCGTGAGTGACCGCCAGGCCTTGTCGGTGGAGCATCCCTTCTTGGTTTTTCACAAGGATAAGGTGGCCCTACGGACAAATCCCGCTTTCCTGCCGAAGGTGGTGTCTGAGTTCCATCTGAACCAGTCAATCTCCCTGCCGGTCTTTTTTCCGAACCCTGTCTCAGAGGCAGAAAGGGTTCTGCATTGTCTCGATGTTAGAAGGGCTCTTAAGTTCTATGTGGACAGAACATCGGAGCTTAGGAGTGTAACGCTCACCTGATTCCCACGGAGGCGCTGATCCCGGCTGGGCTGCTATCGTTTCTTCAATTGAGAAGTGTAGAGCTCGGACGACTCTCAGGACTGGGCTTCCTCTTATCGAATGTCTGACTTGCAGGGTAAGTTTTTCTGCAGGTGGAAGAAAAAGGGTTAATCACCGTTTGTTGGGATTCCTTCTCCCACCAATCGCCAGTTTCTCCCACAGCCTAGCTTTCTACTTGTCTCGGCAAGCACTCACCTTAGGCGTATAAATGCTGAGCTCTCCATCCTGCGTCTGGTGCAGGGGTGCGTGGATTCCAGTTACGTCACTGGATGAGTTCAGTGTTGAGGCTCAAGTCTTTTGCGGCCTTAGTTGTGGCACTGGTGCTGGGATGCCGAAGAGCGATGCCGCCGTTACTGCACGAGCGGATGCCTGTAAGTATACTGTAGTCTTTAGGCTTTAAAAGATGGGCACCTCAATAATGTCCCTTTTCCTTTGTTTCAGGCCTCGGGATGCTGTGGGCGTAGTTTTCCGTTGCCGCTGCACGCGCCGATGCACGTAAGTATAATGTTCGTTGGCCGCTTTTAATGGCACCTCTAATAATGTCCTTTTTCTAGTTTTCAGGTGCCGGGATGCTGCGGGCTTTATATCCGTTGCCACTGCACGTGCCGATGCACGTAAGTATAATGATCGTTGGCCGCTTTTAATGGCACCTCTAATAATGTCCTTTTTCTAGTTTTCAGGTGCCGGGATGCTGCGTTTGATGCGGCCGCTTCTGCGCGTGCAAAAACTGGTAAGTTAAGATGAATACGACTGCCTTCACCCGAGCCCCTTTTTAATTATGTCCTTTGCCTTTCAGGTGCAGAGAAGCTGCCGAAGAGAAGGCCGCGGTTAGCTCCGTTGCAATCACGGATGGATCAGGTAAGCGGGCGTGGCTGCGAGCGAGTTGCACTTTTCTAACCTTATGTTTATTCTTTGCAGGTTTTGCCGGTGACTGGATTCCGGGATCTGGTAAGTATTGTTCTGTGTCTTTCTTCATCCACAGGTTGCTGCGCGGAAGCTGAAGATGACTCTGGACCTGGAATGCAGGAGCCGACTCGGTGAGCGTCCTGCTGCTGCTGCAGAATAACGCGAAGCACGTGTTTTCCATCGGGTGTGGTTTAAATAGCAGAGAAGTGCTTCCAGTGTGTGTTCTTCCACCGGTTCCACCCAGGTAAGAAAAGAGTTCCTGAATGGAGGGAATAGTTCCTCCCAGCCCTGATGGCTGGGGACTTCAACCAGACTGGATTGTTCTGGGTAAATATGCAGCATGGTCTGCCTCAGGTAAGTCCACCCAAGCATTATTACACTGTTTATCAATATGAGCCCAGCGCCTATGGCGCCGGGACTGAAACCCTTCATGAGCCTGGCGCCAAAGGCGCCAGGATACGGTCCAAAGGGCCCCTGTAGGGGTCTGCTGGGTCCGGAGTAGTGGAAGACGGGTCTGCTTCCGAGGGTGCTGGGCCAGTGCTGGCCCCTCGGGAGTAGCGCTCATGACAGGAGCTCTTCTCAACTGTTTGTGACCTTCGGTAACCCGCAAGGTAAGCAGGCGTCTAAGGTGTCTATTTCTCGGTGGATCGCTGCCTGCATTACGGAGTCTTACACCGTCCAAGGGCTCAAGCCTCCTAAAGGTATTCATGTACACACGGTGCGGGGCAAGGCAGCCGCGGTTCCCTTTCAGAAATATGATCCCTGGGAGACCATCACGAAGGTGGCTACTTGGGCCTCCCCATCTGCATTTTGTAAGCATTATTGTCTAGACATGAGCTCAAGATCTGATGCTCAGTTTGGTTAGGCTGTGCTGAAGAAACTTTTTCAGTAGGGGGTTTTTCCATCCACCCATAGTTCCTGTAAGGAGTGCTTGGGAATCTCCCATAAGTATGGAGGAAAGGGGACGGGACGTAGGAGTATAACCAGGTTATTCACCGTAGTGACCACCTTACTCCTAGTCCATAGTCCCCTTTCCTCCATACGCCCGCTGTCCCCTCTAATAAGGTTGCTCTGTTATTGCTAAGAGGTCTTGGACCTAGCGTTAGAAAAGGACTGATGGGCGATGCGTGGGCAGAGCCAAGGTGGGCGGGGTTAC
The DNA here is from genome assembly GCF_040938575.1 of Ambystoma mexicanum. Taxonomy (NCBI): domain Eukaryota; kingdom Metazoa; phylum Chordata; class Amphibia; order Caudata; family Ambystomatidae; genus Ambystoma; species Ambystoma mexicanum. The sequence continues at coordinate 215,475,453 of NC_090938.1, forward strand.
GGCCGCGTGCCAGGCCCCGCACAAGAAAGAGAGGCAGGACAACATTTTTGCAACATTTTTGGATGCTTTTTACAAAGTGCTCCGGTCCCGTCCCACAGGACGGAGAGATGTCCATAAGTATGGAGGAAAGGGGACTATGGACTAGGACTAAGGTGGTCACTACATCCCCATTGTTTGTTTGCAGGTCTGGAATGACTTAACCTCCTGCCCCTCCACCATGTCCCTTGCGCAGATGCAGCCTGCCTCTTCCCACCTAGCATATGCTCCTTCTTCCAGCCCCAAGGTGAAATCTGCGTTTGAGTAGGGGGGTGAACGGTAATGGGTAGGACGTAACCTTTGCACTATTAACCATAGCATCCCATGTGTCACCCACCAAGGCTGCAGTTCGGCTTTTATACATGTTCGGGGGCCTGTCAGCTCTGGAGCACCACAAGACCTCGTCCAGGGCTCTACGCATCACTTTCCTATCCATCCTTCGCCATATCTGTCCAGATTCCCATTGAACCAGTCTCGTATTACCCTCAGTTGGGCCGCCCGGTAGTACATCAGAAAGTTTGGGACTCCCAAACCCACTGCTCCAGTGGGGGTAGTCATGACCTTCCATGCCACCCTCAATCTTTTCCCCTGCCAGACGTAGTCCTGCACCATTTTATTCAGAGTTTTGAAGAATTTTTGGGGGATCGCTGTGGGGTGTGCCTGGAAATAGTATAGTGCTCTGGAGAGAATTATCGTTTTAACGAGACTAATGTGGCCCATCCATGATATATTAAGGAGCTTCCTCTCTCCCAACCAAGTCTTAAATATTTCCAACAGTTGGGGGTAGTTCGCTTGGTACATAGCCTCTAGATTACTGGTTATTGTCTCCCCCAACTATCGGAGGGATCCCTAGCTCCTGCGAACTGCCCTGTGTCTGGGGTTTCAGATGGCATGCCTCCTTGCAGTATCATTAGTTTGGACGTTTGGTTGCTGGTTTTCAGGCCCGCCACTCTGCCAAATTTCTCTAGGAGTGCCGTTAGCTTCGGGAGGGAAGAGCTTATGTCTGTCAGCACAACCAGAGGGGTGTCGGCAAAGGCCATTGCCTTATGGTCTTCCCCTCAAAAGGTAATCCCTTTTATTCCTCTCTCCTGTCTGATTCTAGCTAGGAAGGGTTCAAGAAACATTGCGTACAGGACTGGCAACATAGGGCAGCCTGGTTGCCCTTATCGCCTGGGAAAGATGCCCATTGATAGCGAACCTAATAAGTGGTGCTCTGTATTTGGCTTTGACCAGGCAGAGAAAGTCTGGGCCAAACCCCATAGCCTCCATGGTGATAAACAAGAATGACCCTTCGACCCGGTCAAAGGCCTTCTCGGCATCTAGAGTTAACACCCCCGCCCACGGGCCCGTCTGATTTGATTAATCTATTAGGTAGGATATTCACCTAATGTTATCAAAAGTTTGTCTCACCTTGACAAAGCCCAGCTGGTCGGGGTGGACCAGGTTTCTTTAACTATTCTAGATGTTAACATTTTCGTGAAGATTTTGGCATCGAGGTTCGTTTTCTTTCAGTTTCTTTATTATTTGGTTTAGGGTAGAGGACCACCTTGGCCTCTTCCATGGAGTGGGAGATGCAGCCCGTAGCTCAGAAGGAGTTGAACAGGGATGTCATTAACGGGACTAATGAGGTCTGGAATGCCTTGTAGAACATGGCGGGCTAGCTATCCCGGCCTGGGGCTTTAGTTGGCGGCCCCTCCTAGGCATCTCAATGGCTATGATCTAATCTTTTTTTAGATGGCAAGATATTAGATAGGCCTTTTGGAGGTCACTATCAGGCATCTCCGTGGTATGGAGGGACGTATAGAACTCCGTGAACGCCTGCAGGATCTCCTCTGTTGGTGTGGATTCCTGTTCCCCCACCTTCTGGATGCAGCGTATCGTGCTAGCTGCATCCTTTTTCTTACCCTGCCTGGCTGCAGCCGACCAGTTTTGTTTGCCTGGAGGTAGTACTTCTGCCCCAAGAATAGGAGCGATCTTTCTGCCCTCTTAGCTATCAGGATATTGATTTGCCCTTTGAGAAGCCTATACTCCTTCCCAATCTTTGCCCCCTTATCTATTTCCATTACCTCCATTATCCCTTTTAATCGCTGTTCTAGTCCAACTGGAGGGCCCTCTCCTGTTTAGCTCGTGTTTCCTGCTTAGCTAAGAGCAACCCCTGCATGGTTGCCTTGAAGGCGTCCCACACTACCTGCTCCTGCACCTCTGGGGTATTTTTTCCACAAAGAAGTTGAAGTTGGACGTGCGTATCTCGTCGCATATTAATGTGTCTCTCAACAGATGACAGGGAAACTGCCACTTCCAAAGCCACAACCCTCTCGACCCCCCCACCCCACCTTCCTATTGGATTTCTATCTGCAGAGGAGCATGGTCGGACAAGGCTATGGGCCCCATTTCTAGGTTCTGCACATGGCCAAGCAATTTCACTGAAACCCATATATAATCAATTCTTGAGAAAGATCGGTCGGTAGACATGGGAATAGTAAGTATACCCTTTGGAGTCCCCTTTTAGTTCATGCCATGTGTCTGCTAGGGCCAATCTATCAATGGTAGGCTACAATTTATTGGATGGGCCTTTAGATGCAGGTATTCTGTCCACACTTCTATCTGTGATTGGGTGCCACGCCAGATAACATCGTCCTAAATTGCCGGGTCTCATTCCAATTCTGGAGAAAAACTGTGTGGGGAGAGCCATCCCTCAGCCCTCCACCGTTTCCAAGATCCGTCTCCATCCTCCCGTCCTCCCTGGACAGACCCTTGGGCTGGCTTTTCCCTAAAACCCCTCTGGGCCTTGAACCAGCATCCCGTGGTCCCTGCAGTAGCTGCAATATGGACAGTTTTATTTTGCCTGGAGACTTAGGTCGCTGCCCCCCTACCCGGGCACCGCAGGTGTCTGCGTCTGGCCTTAGACTCCCTCACTCTTCTCCACTCCCATGGCTTCTCCTGGTATCCTTTGTAGTATGGCCTCCTGTTTTGCTCTCCACCTGCACCCCTTTCTTCAATATTCAGGATCTTGAGACCCTCTTCCAACGTAGTGATGCAGTGTTGGTGCCCTTCCCATTTAAAGACCAATCCAAAGGGGAATGTCCACCTGTACCTTATCTGGGCTTTGGTCACCTGGCCTATTTTCCTCCTCTTAACTAATGTGGACTTGGCCAGATCCTGGAACAGCTCTATGACTGTGCCATTCACCTTTATCAGGGCTGCTGTCCTTGCTGCTTGGAGGATCAGTTCTTTTTGGTCATATCGCTGTAGGGGGATCACCACTTCTCTAGGCCTGGCCCCAAGTTCTTCTCGCTGCTGGCCCATTCGATGTATTCTGTCTATGTGGATTTCTCCTCCGGTCTCGATGTTCACAGTAGGTCTTTAAACATGCGCTGCACTGTTGCCTTGAGGTCAGCATCAACCACACTTTCGGGCAGTCCCTTACCCTAATGTTCGAACTCCTCGCGCGGTTCTCCAAGTACTCTGCTTGGAGCTCCAGATTGTGTGTCGCTGCCGCCATCTGCTTGGATAGTGCATCAATCTTTTGGGTAACTTCTGTGAGTTCTTGAATGGCATTTACGTTTGTGTCAACTCTGTCACCCAGTTCTACAATGTCACCTTTGATTTCCTGCAGGGATTGTGCAAGCTCTGTGCGTATAAGGCTTAATTGTGTCTGCAGGGTGGTTGTCAGTTGGTGGCTAAATGCCTTAAAGCATTGCTGGAGCACCTCTCTTGTGACCTCTTGTCCCTGTGGCAGGGCTGGGGGGTCTTCCGTTACCTGCCTCTCCTTCACCGCCAGGTCCTCTTCGTCCTGGTGTCCCCCTTCTTGCTCCTTAGTTTTTGGAGGGTCCCTTCCTTTTTATTGAGAGCTTGGCCCTTGGGGACCCTCTTTGGCCTCTTTGGGCTTATTGCATGACATTGCTAGGAGGCGATGCATGCCCGCCTGCGCCTTTGTGCGGGGGCTTCTCCCTGGGTCTCAAGTGATCCTTTTGGTCCCCAGGCAGGGGCTCGTTGTGGCGTGTGCAGGGGGTGCTCTTCTCACCTTCCTGAGCACCACAGAGGGTTGGTTCCACTGCACAGCTTGAGTTGGCTGCCCCCAAGGGGTCTGTGGATCCGGGTGCCCAAAGGTGCTCCCGCGATGTACGGGGCCTCAGCGTCGCACTCGCCAGGAGCTTCTTAGGACTTTTCCTGGGGTGCTCTCTGTGCCCCCACCATTCCGGTGCCTCTATGCTAGCCCCAGCCCCCCTGGCGGTACCCCTCCATGTGCCTCAAATGCACGCTTTGATTCTCGATGGGGTGAGCGGTGGGTTGGGGTATCTCACTGGTGCGAAATCCAATGTGGGGGGCTTAGTGGCTCGCGCCCATCCCCAGGCTCTCCCTGGCCGGTGGTCGAGAGGGTGCCGAAAGAGTCTTGGTGGTGTTAGAATTATGTTGCTGGTGGTTGCCTCTGCAGTTGGTGTGGGCCGAGGATTTGCCCCATGGCCTAGGCCTTGGCCTGCCTGGTTGTGCCCACTGTTGATAGTCCCCTTTGCTGTGCAGGCTGTAATGCACTGTGGTTATTGCAAGTTAGGGCCTGTATGCCCATATGGTGGGAGAGCTGCTTGTGCGTGGCTGTTCCTTCTGAGCTCCAGCTCCTTAGATTGTGCCCACTCACCCTCAGCCTTGTGGGGTACTCTGAGGTCACGGGGGGCTTGGTGCCCCATGATGTTGGGCTGAGTTGTCGGTGGGGGGGGTCGGGCGCTGGTTGCTTGGGGTGATCTGCCCGCTCCCCCTCCTTACTTGAATAGCCTAGTGACCTGGCTGTTATGGCTCTTCTGGTGTGCAGCGGGGTATGAGCCTGCAGGTCCTGGTGGGTGCAATCCTATGGGACTCTCATTTCCCCCAGAGTTGGGCCGAGGAGGGGCAGCGGTCTGCCCCCCTTCTCAAGTCACGCCTATGTGACCACGGCTGGATGGGCCCCCGCGTCTTCCTGTCGTAATTGCGAGGGGTCCGCTCTCCCCTCTGATCACCTCCCGCTCCGTATCGGCCGCAGGCACTCTTGCCGGCTCCTTAGATAGCGGCCACAGGTCCGCTCTGCTCTCTCTGCCTCTTACTGCTTGTGCCTGGACCGATTTAGATTTTCTTGGGTACAGCTCCGCTCTCTGGCTATTCCCATCACATTCACTGCCTTTGGATCATAAATCAGTTGCCGCTTATTGCACCTTCTTGAAGTCGCCGGGAAGGAGCGCGCTGCTCACGGTGGTGTGGTCTCAGCAGCCATCTTGAGATTATACAATCTTGATGTGTGTAAACATCCTAAATAAGCCATACAAACAATTGAACAAATCTGTTAAGCCAAATGCTTGAATGCATGATGATACAATTGTTGTTGTACACCCTGGATAGTACACAAAAACATGTTGGACAGATCCATTACACAATATTTCTAGTTCCATGCGCGTTCTACATAATGGCCAATGTGGACTATAAAAAAACATTAATTTCATGGTCTGTGTTCAGACCATCTTTTGTACAACACAAATAGCACATGCATTTACATTCTAATTGCCTCAATTAACTTTTGACTTCTCCATCCCTCTTTCCCCTCTTCGCTTTCATCAAACCAATACATTGTAGATCTGTCTTGTCTACAAATTGGTGATTTTCTTGCCAATGTACAGCAAGTGGGATCCTCTGATCCTGGCTTTTGAGGCTAGCTATATGTTCTCTAATTCTACACGTTTCTGCCTAATCGTGCTCTCAACATAGAGTTTTCAGGAGACACAACTCGGAGCATATACAACAAAAGTAGACCGACAATTGATGAAATCCTTAATCGTCACTTTTGTCCCATTCAGGTCAGTGTATTCTGTGCATTCAACATGTGCATATCTGCACATGTTGCATGTTCCACACTTGTAGAATCCTTTGACAGTTTTTAGCCAATCACTACACTTCGGTTGTCTCATGCCCCCCATATAAAAAAACACAGGCTCAGTTTGTTTTTAATGGTTTGTGCTTTGGTGAACACAAACTTAGGTTTGTCTGCCAAAAAAGGTTTTACATTCTTGCCCAAAAGTAAAAGATTCCAATGTTTATAGACTAGTTTATATAAGATGTGTGCACCTTGCGAACATTTAGTGATTATGTCTATACTCCTTGTAGGTTGAATTGTCTTGGCAACAGGGTGCAACATTATTGCTCTATCGATTGTTTTGTGTCATCGATTGTTTTGTATTTTAGAGATGTATTTTCAATAATATTCTGATCGTATCCTCTCAAGCAAAACCTTTTTGCTTGAAAATCACATTCATTGGTTAAAGTCTTTATCATTGCTACAGTTGCACTGTGCTCTAAACAATGTCGCCTGTTTCACTCATTTGAGGTCTTTATGGGCAGACCTTGTGGGTTTGGCTACGCAGCTTGCCGTATCATTGATTTCAAGTGGTCATAGCGCACTCTCGAATGGTTGGACCCATACGCTTTGTTACTATGTTATATCATTAATGTTCAAATTAATATATTTGGGCTTCACCCTGAGGGCAGGACCTACGAAAAACACTCTAATGTTAGAGCTAGAAAAAAGGCATTAGGACTGGCAACTATGAAGAAGATTGATTACTGCTATGGGACGTTTTTATGGCAACAGATGAAGATTGATTACTGCTATCGGACATTTTTATTACGCCCATTACGAGGGTAATGTAGTCCCATACATTATATATGGGGCAGAAATAAAAATCTAATGTACACCTTGGACTTCGATGGAATCGAGAGGGAAAATATGGAGAAGGGTATTGAATCTTCCGAATTTTGTCCCTGTATCACTTATTGGATATGATCTAGAGTTTATCTCATTAAAGGGATGGCATCAATAGAAATCACTGCAGTTCTATAGAAAAATCTTGGTGCCCTGTTAAATTCCTTTTTTGAAAACTTCAGCGCTCAGGCTAGGAGTGAAAAGAATCAGATTGGTCCTTATTTCTCAAAATGTGTTAACATCCTTGATTCACTTGCACTTACGAAAGATTGCTTATCACCAATTCCTACGATGTTCACAAAAGGCAGTTCAGAAATGATTGGCCAGATACGCAGGAGGCAATACTAAACTATCAATTGTATAACCATCTTTTCTGGGCGATTAGGAGCTATGGTTTAACACCAAAATATTTGATGAATATTCCAAATTCTTATTGGAGAATGCAGTTCCTAGGATTCAGGATGAACATTCTTCCAACTGGGGAAATTAATAGCATCAGGAACAAAACTTCTGTAACATCAGCACCTTGTAAATATTGACAGGCCACAGATACAATAGTGAATTTTTCATCTGGCAATTAAATGGCCAACCCTGAATGTATTTATTACTGTTAGAAATGTTCCAGAAATATGTTTTTAATGATTAGTGGCTAACCACTAATAATTTCTGGCAAATGATAATATCGGGAAATGATGTGTCCATGACATTGGCCCTATTAAGATTCTTATAGCGTATCAATTTAATAAAATTAAAATAAACGATTAAGTGAATAGGATATAGTAAAATTGATTAATCAAAAGACGGGTAATTAACTATTTAAAAACATATTTATCAGTGATTTTTTTGATCTTGTGTAAATGAATTTCATTAAATGAATGTGTCTTTTTAATAGTTAAAAGTGATTGTTGCCATGTTTGACCATTGAAGTTTATTGATGAATAATTTTGTTGATGTAAACTATGTTCGTGTAAAACTATATTTACACGTTAATAAAAAAAAACATGTTCTGGAGGACAAGCCTGGCCACTCGGCTGCCACCATGAAACTGGAGCAGCACTGTTATCTTGTGTTTATGGTCCACCATAATCTGTTTTAGGCACGGCAGGCATGAAAAGGTATTTCTACAGCAGCAGTGCTGACATTTATTGCTCGCTGGCATTATTAAAGTGTGTTTTACAGCATATTCGAAATTGACTGGAACTGGGAGCCATTTAGCTCTGTCTTGTAGCCTACAAGATCCCTGTTAGATTGACACCAACCACTGTCGGGAGCAACTCATGACTCCCTGGGCCATTTGATGCCATTTTGCCATAATCTGATTCTTTTGGAATCGGTTGTCGGAAGCGGCCATACATGTTAGTGCGGCTTGCTGATCAGATGCGACGTTGGTGGAACGTAGTGAGGTTCTTCCCTCTAACCTCCCCAAAGACCGGGCTGATAATGTGAGAAGGAGTGTATCATATACCATAATTAGGACTTAATGGACAGTCCATCCAACGGGTAGTGTCCCGCATATGGCAGGTAGCCGGCGGGCTATTTGAGACTGCCAGAGATTGGTTTAATTGCATTTTACCAATACCCTGAGGCCTTCCCTGGGTTTAGGGGCCAGTGTGCCAGGCCGGGCACAGGCAGACGGCCTGGCTTGCTGCGGATAAGCTGAAGGTAGGTGGTCCTGGGGTGGAAATGACTGCAACAGAAGTGTATCAAAATACATCTCGGCCCAGTTTATACCTAATACTGACTAGCCGCCACTAAGGGGAGCAATACAGTGACTATGGGGCGTGTGCGCTTTGATCTGTGCGTGAGCCAGGTGGTGACATCTATCTCTGGTAGATGTCACCAGCTTATGCCGATATAATATTCGCTCCGTACTTCGGAGCAGAGTAAACTGTGGGTCTGTAGTCACACTTTGAACTGCTGAGATTGTCATAGTTAAGGAGTGGAGTGTGATAGAGTGAGCGGTCACGATTTGGCTATATTATGAACTCCCCTGGATAAAGAAATTACTGATATCATACTTAATGGAATTGGGGACATACCAACTATGAACATGAAAACAATTACAACGTTCTTCCCTCAAGATGCTCCAAAATTATAAAGTGAGGTAGTGCAAGTAACACAAGCTCCCCTGATGGAAGGTGACCCAGAGGGGTGGCCTAAAGAGATCAGGGTAATTGAGGAGCCTCCTGTCATTGTCAAGGCCAGCCCATCAAAAAAGACCTCTGATTTAAATAATACTTTACTTCTTAATGCGTATCTAAGCCTGGAGGATGAAATTCAGGGACTTCATACAATGAGCATTCGCTTAAGTGCTTGACCCAATTTGTTATTGTCAGAGGAATGTGATGATTCAGGCGGGCTACATGGTAACTCTGGCAGGCTTGGTGAAGGCACGTGTTCATCACTCCCCTTTAAGGGGCAGGACTCCTTTCAAACCGAAGGTTTGTTTGTTGGCAGATCCAAGTCAGCATTAAACTTAGTGTGAGTAGCCTTCATTCGTCTCTATGATAACATTGGACTAGAAGTAAGATCTCATAATGGGGCTTTAACGGAGCTGAGATCTATGGTTAATTCTATAAAAGTAACATTCATAGATAGAAGTGAAAATGTTAGAGATATGGTGGAGTTTAAGGAGCTGTCTGTTGGCAAAGTTTAGGATGTTGTTCCTGTGAGTCCCACCAGCAAAGGAAATCTAAAAATCAGCCGACACGACCTAGGTCATCTAAGAAGGGCTCAAGAAAATTCCTCTGAAATATCTCGAGGTCTGCCAAGGGGCATGAGAACCGTGATTTCATCGAAAAGAGAAGCGAGAAGAACATCAAAGGAACTAATATTGTGCCTATGTCCGGCTTTCCTTTTGTTGGGACTTGGAATTAAAGTCTCCTTGATGTTTATTGTGCTACTGATTGTATTGGTGGGTTGAAGAGAGAGAGGGTGATGGGAAAAGTGTTGAGAGGAAGAAAAGAGGAAAACTAAAAGGAATAAAAGGAATAAGAAGATAACTCTGTTTTTTTAAAACTATGTAGGCATCCATGAGTGAATCTCTTTGCTTGGCTGCTGATGATGAAGCTTCTAGTCAGCCCAATTAGAATGTAATCACTGCCACAGCCTCAGGTATTGGGTGTCCCGAGGGTGGGACTCACATTTTGCGTGTCTCAGTAGCATTGCAAACTCAGGTGGAAGGTTTGATAGATGCGGGACATGGAATATCTAGTGAATATGCCAAGAATATGTGTTGTCTATCCCAGGTGCCAGCAATATCCCAAACTCAATGTGCGGGTCAGATGGATGCTGGAACAAGGGCGAGAGGTGAAGGATCAATGCTGGCGAAGGCTCCCGAAACCTCCCCTCAGTAGGGGAAGTGCAGAGGATTGTATGCTTTGTGTCCATTTTTAGAGAAGAGTCGGATATTCCTTTGAATAGAGCTCGCATTTTGGTACTTTTGAGGTCAATTTCGAGGCTATGTGAGATTACTTCATATGATATTAAATTTGTTGACCTATATGATTATGATCTGGGAAGATAAATGGAACACTTTTATTCCCAGTTAATTTGTGATCTTGTCCTATCTATCCAATCAGACCTTTTACAGAAGTCTATAAACAAAAAAATAAAAAGCATGTTGATGGCTGGAGTTGACTCTGAAAAATTGGTTAAATACATATAAAACTGAAAGTGGCCCCAACCTTCAATGTATAGTTGATGTTTGTGGGGTGGGGGAGAGATGTGTGACCTTTGATTACAGTACTGAGAAGGGTGCCAACTGGTCGTGGCTTGTCTCTACCCTGGGTTTGTCCTCACTGCAACGCCCTGGCCTCTAAAGTTTCTAATTTGTAATTTTTATGCTGGGATACATTAGGGCTTTAACAGTTTCTTGAATCATTGCAAAGAAATCTTTGACAAATAAAACAAGATAATAACGCTACAAGAGGCATGGCTGGTAGAAGTACTGATTATAGATGCTATGTGATTGAGACACATAAGGGCAAGTTTGGTCGCCACTTTGTTGGTCTCCTGATAGCCAACCTGTACCAGCCCGATTTGTTTCCTGTGATTGTGACATCGTCAGAACCTTCTTGATCTTGAGAGTGAAAATGCAGAAAGGGGTGACAGCTGTGGACATGCTGTTGATTAATGTGTATATCAATCATAGGGTGGATGATATTACGACTATTGTAATAGCACTAGAAGAAGAATTGATAAATTGGGCAACATCTTATCAGCATAGTATCTTTGTGACTGGTGGTGATCTAAATACCTCATGCATCTGAAGAGCAGTGTTGCGGCTCCCGATGTCTGTACCTATTAGTCTCATTAGATTGGAATTATGTTTAAATCGTGGTGGGCGTACTATAAATGTTGAAGACATGGCCTCTACTTGAAAATAAGAGATGGAACAGAGGGCTCTTGTACGGTGAATTGAGAGAGCTAATGTTGAGCAACTCGATGAGTTACTTTTAGATTTGAAGAGTGTGAACTTTATCTATTGGAAAATAAATGCACTTGACAATGCCGTACTGCCTACAATTAACTCTAGAATGAAGGATTCGGATAGGATAACAGATGAGATGGATCTTTCTCGACTGTCTCTATGTAATGTGGTTATATCTCAATATGCTAGTCAGAGAACCCTTAGATCCTATCTGATGCGGTTTATGGTCTTTCCATCGAATCCCAACCATTGAAAAGCATGTCCATCAAAATACAATGAAAATAAATGCATGGAAATGCTATCTTTTACATTTAAAATTACATTTCCATCGAAACGTGTCCATCGAATATAGGAATGGACAGTTTTGATGGATATGTACTTTTAAATGTAAAAGATATAATTTCGATGCATTTATTTTTAACATTAAAATGTTACATGGAGCTGTCCAGTCCTAAAATCTTTAAAATATTTCGGCACTGGCAGCTTTATGTAACATATTCTTTATTGGGAGAGGGGTTCCCCCCTATACCTCAAGAGCACCCCTCCTAACCCCAACCCAACCCTAACCCTAATCGAAATCCAACTAAATATATTCAATGAAAGTGCATTTCGATGGAAATGACTTTCAATTAATACATTTTGTTGGATTTCAATTCGATAAATCCATTTTCGATGGATAGTCCAGATACCACCTGATGCAATTCCCCTCAAAGAAAATACATTAGATACCTGAGATTTTGAGTGAACTGCCTACATACACTTGACATTTTGGGACCTAGATTAGGTATTCCAAGGTATGGGCATTCATGTTAGGATGTGTAAAACCTTGGATATAGAAACGCTTTACCATCTTATTATGAAATGCCAGCTGTCTTGCAAAGGAGGATTTTTTATTTAGGGAAGTTTGTACATTCCACGGCCGCAATTATCCCATGTAATTTATGGTCTACAATAATATAAGGTAGCCAGATCTCGATAATTGTGGCTGTTGTTACATTTCTTAGACATCTTTAAGGAAACTGGTATGAACTAAAAGCATAATTTGTAACACTGTATTTTATAGATGATGTGATGGCTATCTGAAGATTTTAAATATTTCTATTTGTAGAGTGAATTTAATATAAAATGTATATCGTATATGAAATTGTTTGATGTTTTGATCTTATGTATGTATTTAGGAAATTGTGATTTGTAATTGTGCAAGGTTTGATATAAACCATAAACACAATAAATAAAAAGAAATAAAAAAAACAAATATGTGACATTAACTTCTTGGTGCTTGGGAATGTGTCTAAATGAGTATTAGGTCACTATTTGAAGACACTTAAACATAACACAACATAATTTCCCCATGTGGAAGTTAGATCTGTAACTCAGAATGTGCTAGCTCCTCGTTGCTGAGAGCGCCTGCTTTCTAGATAATGCCAAATACCTCAGAGTTGCTTTTAGCTTCTAATCAAGAAATCTTATTTCAATCCTTCATTCGTTGTTGAGCACTGGTTGGATTGGCATCATAAGTACTAGCCCAAGGCAGGGAGTAACATTTGAAGTTGTCAGGTACTAGATAGGAATACAAATTTACTCACCTACCCTCAATTGGCCACATGCGGACAGCATAGCCTTTCTTAGTTGCCATAAGACAGTTAACACTATCAATTGGCTAGTATAGATTTTGAGGCCTGCACTAGAATATTTTATTGACTGGCCTCATGGACTGCTTTGGGCTGTTAAATGCATGTTTACAACCCCTTACAACAATTTCTCAGTGGGTGTTGTGAGGGGTCAGAAATGAGAGACGGACACAAGGTTGTTGTATTCTTGGTCAGAGACATTTTTATAAAAAAGAAATGGGTTGGGAAAATACCTCTATAGGCCTATTCTAAAGATAACCTTCCCTACCTAGAAACTAAAACTAAGGCTATGGGCCTCATTACGACCCTGGCGGTAAGTGAAAAACGATGCCGGTAAATGATTACCGGCATCGCTTACCGCTAGGTCCGATCATGACCCGAGAAAGTGCAATCAGCGGCATCGTAGTTAACGGTGCTGCTAACATCACCAAGAACGCGCGCACGCGAACTCCGATCGGGTAAATACCAGCATCACGCAAAGGTGGGAAAATCACAAATCAAGCAGAGATGCTCTTAACGCCCTTGCGAAGCCCGTAAAGTACCTTACCGCCATGGTGCTAATTCCGCCATCGCGAACCAACCATAAATGGCCATGTGCAGTATTCCCAGCTGCCACAGGTGCACACAATCGGCACAGGTGGAGGCAATACAGACTCACCAAGTACAAAAAGAGAACACCCCACCCCTTCCCACACCCAGTCACACTCCATAATGATGCCAATACGACTAGCAATGTTGGGGCTGGAGGACCTGATTGCGATGCAAGTGCTACAACAACAGGCAGCACAGAGGAGACGCAGGAGGAGACGCAGGAGGAGAAGGAGGGCAAGGCAGGGCCAGCAAGCCCCACCAGCACAGCCAATGCCACCACGCAGGCAGCCCCCAATCCCACGCATCCGAGCCAGTCCATTCAACCTCACTGCTGAGCAGATCCACACCTTGTACCGTTTGGACCGGGACACCATCACCACCATCGTGGACATGATACACAATGACATCATCAGCATGACTGAAACACCCACCGCCACCCCCCCCACTTCCTGGCCACAGGCACCTACTAGCACACAGTGGGGCACTTGCATGGCATTTCACAACCATTATTCTCACGTACGCTGATCCAAGTGCTCGATGCCCTCCTCAAGCACACAGACAACAACATTTCCTTACCACGGTCTGCCCAGGAGATCGCAAACACCAAAGTGGGTTTCCATGCACTCACTGGCATACCTGGTTGCATTGGTGCCATCGACTGCACCCATGTGGAATTGGTAGTCCCACATACCATTGAGGAAGCTTACCGCAACCGTAAGCTATTCCACTCAATGAACGTGCACATGGTATGTGACTCCAACAGGATCATCACACATTGTTGTGCCCGATTCCCCGGATCAACCCATGATTCAATGGTCCTGCTTAACTCCACAATGCCACGCTACATGGAACGACATGCAGGGCCAAGATCCTGGCTACTCGGTGAGTCTCATGTCATGGCCATGGAAATGTGAAGTGGGTAGGTGATTGACGTACCAATGTATACTTTACCTGGCTGAAAGGGGGGGATGCATACTTTACCTGGCTGAAAGGGGGGTGGGGAGAGATGCATACTTTACCTGGCTGAAGGGGGGGGGAGATGCATACTTTACCTGGCTGAAAGGGGGGGTGGGGAGAGATGCATACTTTACCTGGCTGAAAGGGGGGGTGGGGAGAGATGCATACTTTACCTGGCTGAAAGGGGGGGGGGAGATGCATACTTTACCTGGCTGAAAGGGGGGGTGGAGAGAGATGCATACTTTACCTGGATGAAAGGGGGGGAGGAGAGATGCATACTTTACCTGGCTGAAAGGGGGGGGGGAGAGATGCATACTTTACGTGGCTGAAAGGGGGGGTGGGGAGAGATGCATACTTTACCTGGCTGAAAGGGGGGGGGAGATGCATACTTTACCTGGCTGAAAGGGGGGGGATGTATACTTTACCTGGCTGAAAGGGGGGGTGGGGAGAGATGCATACTTTACCTGGCTGAAAGGGGGGGTGGGGACAGATGCATAATTTACCTGGCTGAAGGGGGGGGGGGGGAATGCATACTTTACCTGGCTGAAAGGGGGGGGGAGAGATGCATACTTTACCTGGCTGCGAGTACCAGAGGCAATGGAGCCAGTTCATACCCTGAAGCAGCCCAAACTTTAGCTGACACCTGAACACATAATGCCCGATGTAAGCAGCCCTACCATGTGAATGAAGGTGTGTCCCAACCATGACACATCCATCTGCAAGTGCACTGTACCGAATCGGACCGCTTCCATCTCAAAGAAATGCACCTACATGCAATGACTTCAGCCAATACACGGCACCAAACACCATCAACTGAAAGGCCAGTCCCCCATAACTGCGCACAAAGGAGGCACATGATGGACATAAACATCAATACACCACTACACAGACACAGAGGCCAAAATAAATTGCATAACAACATTTGTAGTGCTCAGTGAGGTCATCATGAGGCTGACAGCAATGTTGCCATGATGACAGCATTGATATCACTGGACATATGCCAGATCACCAAAGCAACCGCTATGGACTAACACAGTGGATGGGCACTCACAAGGCACTGGACCCCCCTGGATACACTGGTTGATGGCATGCAAAACAGTCCATGAGAGGAATACACATATACCGGTCACATAGTGTGACTCCATTCGTGCATGTAAATGTGGTACAAAGTAAGAGATGAATGCATGCCATGGTGGCACGTCATGATTTGAAGTTTGATGTCATGACTGACACATACATTGTTCCCCACATACAGGTGATGCAGGCTATCCCTTGAAGAGGTGGCTCCTTACCCCAGTCCGGAACCCACAGAACCCGCACGAGGAGGACTTTAATCGTGCACATACACAAACCCGTGTGGTGATTGAGCAGACATTTGGCCTCTTGAAGGCACGGTTTCGCTGCCTCAGCAGGTCTGGTGGGGCACTCCTGTACCGCCATGAGAAGGTGGCGAAGATCGTCATGGCATGTGTGATGGTACACAATGTGCATCAGACGAAATGTGCCCCTGACGCTGAACTGCAACCACCTGACAATGACGATGAGGAGGGTGCAGATGGGGCAGCACCTCAGGGAGGAGGCGATGCACAGGAGGGACGTGCCATGCGTCAAACTCTCATTAACCAATGCTTCTAGCACACACGGATGGTATGTGTCACATGGAGATGGCACTTGGGGCACTTTGTGTGTCTGGGACATGCACACTGTGGGCTGTTCACCAATAAAGCACACATACGCAATGAGCAATGTCCACACATGTGATTTGTGCACAAGCAAAAAGTGTATTGAAAATGTGATTTGAATGAACACACCCACTCCCCCCTCCCCCCTCAACTCCCCAACACACCCACTCCCCCCTCCCCCCTCAACTCCCCAACACACCCACTCCCCCCTCTCTCCTCCCCAACACACCCACTCTCCCATCCCCCCTTAACTCCCCGCAAAAGTGTGTGGATGCATGTGGCGAAGTGCATAATGTGGGATTGTTCCACTGGGCGGCCTCTATTGGCAGCCCCCTCTCCCGGTCCCCGGGGAACCCCTGTCTGAACTCTGCAGGTTCCTGCCCGATCTGTGGACGGGGCTGCTTGGGGTAGAACTGGCAGCGGAGGAGGTACTTGGCTGCTCACGAGGACGCATGTCCCTCATTGTTTGAACGAGCTCCGAGAGCACGTGCCGCACTGCGGCGAGTTCTGCACAGATATCCTTGGTGAAGGATTGTATGGCTGCCTTCACAGTATCTGCACATTGTTGCATTTCCACCAGTGCACCTCCACATTCGGCCACATGCTGAGTCAGGAGTGAGGACATTTGGTGTTGGCGTGTGATGATTTGGTCCAACGACTCTTTATTTTTTTGGATAATGCCAGTGGCGTGTCGATTGTGCTGCTCCCCTCCTGCACATCTTCCGCTGCGCATGGAGTGGCTGGCCAAGAGTCATCAGGGGATTGCCCATGTGTGCCATCATCATGCTGGCTGCATGGGGACAGGTAGGGGGAATGAGGGTGGGCAGTGGGGGGACATACTACAACATCAGCATCCTCCACATCACTATCCGAGCTAGCTGCAATGGCAGCAGTCTCCCCAATCGTGCTACTTCCTGCAGACACAGTCCCTTCAGTGAGCACCAGTTGGTGGATGTCTGTTGCTGGTGGTACCGTGGTGCTTGCCTTGGTGATTATCAGTGCCCTGGCCTGTGTTGTACCCGTAGATTTTGGCTGCTGTGGGGGTTTGTTTTGACCAGCAGAGGTGGAGGGTTGGTGTGGTGGTACTTCGGGCCTGGCCTTCTTGGCAGGTGTGGTGCCATTGTCTTCATTGCCAAGGTCCGAATGAGAGCCTGTGGTGGATCAAAGGAGGGAAAGTGTTATTGATGGGTCTGCGGACATTGAGCAGGCATTGTGATGACTGCCATCATTTTGATAACTTAATGGTGCACATTTTTTGGGTGGAAGAAGCATTGAGGAATGTGGGTGCCTACAGTAAGGGTGTGCATACTGCATGTGTACAGGGTGGAGGTCAAAAATGCCTGTAGGCAGTCTTCTGTTGATGTGTCGCGTTAACCCTAGTAGGCAACATTGCGCTTCACATGATTTTGGACTTCAGTGAGTTTGGCATGGCTTGATTTAAGGCACCTACCTGCGTCACCTGATGTCGGGGCTCCTCTCTCCATTTCTCCGACCCTCTCGATGCCAATGGTTGTGGCACATATCTCCTCCCATGGCTGCAATTTTATCGGTGACTGTGCTCCTCCACCAGTTGCCATGCCCAGGTTTCTGTTAGCAGACACTATACTCCTTGCGCGGAGCCGGAGATCGTTCCACCTTTTCCGGCACTGTCTTGCGTTGCGGGGTATTGTGCCAACTGCACTGACCCGCTGTGCTACTATGGCCCATATGGCCTTCTTCCGTGCTATCGCCGGTCTGGTCATCTCTGTTGAAAATACGACATCAGTGTTTTCCTGTAGGGTTTCGACCAACATGTTGAGCTCCTCCCTAGTGAAACTCTCCTGCTGCAGCCGATCGCAACTTTTTTTTACAACTTTCGGCATTCTAACGATGGGTGGATATAGGTATAGGTTTGTGGCGGTTCTGGGGGTCAGATGTGCACTGGTTGCGGAGGATGGCAATGGATTGTGTTTTTAAAGATGGCCGTCGCGCTCTTTCCCGTTCCGTTGCGATGACGCAACTTCCGGATCCGCTTATTTACGTTCACCGCTAATAGCGGTCACCGCTATTTGCGGGGATCGCTAATATCGGTGGGAGGGGTGGCGGTAGTGCACCTTGCACGGCATACGATGCCGGTAGGTGCCGTTTTTGGGACGTTACCGGCATGGCGCTGATTACATTACCGGCATGGCGCAATGCTCGTGCCCGAGAGGTCGCAATGTACCGCTTTTAATGGTTTCTGGCCAGCACGGACACGTTAGTTGCGCCATGCCGGTAATGTCCATTACTTACTGCCAGGGTCGTAATGAGGCCCTATGTCTTTGTCAGGATGTCAGAAACTGAAAAGCCATCCATGTGTCCACAAACACCTATCCTTTCCCTCACACTTATAAACAAACAACAAAAGGTGCAGGCAAATGTCTTTTACTCGAAGTTAGAGAAAGTGTTCAAAACCAAAAGTATAAGAATGACCTTAAACGAAATGTTCTCCAAGGTAAAGAGCCTTTGATCCCATGATGGCAAAATGTCGCTTTATCTAACAGTTCCTTTCTTTACTGGACTCACACAGTTCTTGTTCAAGCAAAACAAAACGTTCTGTTCAAGCAAAACGTTTGGTAACAGTCTTCTGTAAACGTTCTTGTAACTTTGCAGATTACCTAGTATACTCCCCTGCAAGGAATCATTATACTAATTTCAGCTGGCTGGTTTACTTGCCTGCCAGGACTTGTGTTTCACAGTTACTTGATACAGCACAATAGCATATTCCATGTGGTGCTTGGTATATCTATCTATGGAAATATTTGCTCAAACATACTTTCTCAGACTTCTCCCCCACATTGGCATGTCATGCATCTATATTGAATTGGGATTTATCTTTGTACTTTGCCTTGTCTGCATTCAAATATTCTTCTTTTTGAATCTTGCTTACTTTGCCTTGACTGCATTCAAACAAACTTTGCCTTTATACTTTGCCTTATCTGCGTTCAAACATTCTTCTTATTTGGTGTTGAATTTGTACTTTGCCTTGACTGCATTCAAGCAAACTTTGCTTTTGTATATTTTCTGCATTAGTAAACTTGTACCATTCAATCACTTGTTGGCATGCTTGTCGGAACGCAAGCGGGTTACCCAGCGGCTTTGGGCAGGTTCACCGGTTTCTCGCAGCATCTCTGATGCTGCTCGCGCATCTGCAGTGTTGCTTCTGCACCCGCTTTCCAGTTTGGAGTGTGCAGACACTCGGTCAGCATCCAGCGAGGCTCCGTGGTCACACACCAGCTTTCTTTCGCGGCTTGAGGTGAAGACTGCTGTATCGTCGAGCGGCCCTACCACCAGGAGATCCTGCACTGCTCTGTGTCTCCACGGTCCTCCTTGCTCATACGCAGTGTCTCTCTCCCTGTCACGGCAGCCTTCTCTGCTTCACCAGCTTTGTCTGTGTGCCCCGCATTCATGAGTCCTAGCGTGGATGGCTACGTCTCCACATGCACTACTCGCATGGCCTGCCTTGTTCTACGGCCTGCCCCTTCTCCATAGTGCGGCTTCTATCTTTAGATGTCCGTGTTAATTCGAGCTCCTGACACTCTGCATAAACTCCCTTCTCCTTCTCCTGGTTGCAGTACCTTAGTGGTTATGGGAGTTGAAGTCCATAACTTTCTTTGGGCTTTTAACTCCTGGATGGTTTTTCTCACACATTTCACACAAAGACACATCAGTAATTAAAGGTGTTGTGGGTGTTTGGGTGAAAGGTGGGGGCTTGACTAGAATGACAATAGGCCAATAAGAACTTGGGTATCAGAGGGTCTTCCTTGTGGGGAAAGGAGGGAACACTGTGACTCCTCCAATGAATTCATGACATCTCCCCAGTAGTTGTCTCTTCCCATGTGATCCTCCCTCATATAACTTCCCCCAGAGTCAGGATCAGGTAGCGGATGCCCTACCCTTGCCATATTGGAAGAGCTCACCGCTTGGGAATCAGTGATGGCTCATTTGGATTCCTCACAGTGTGGAGAGAGAATCTCTTAATCATCCAACATGCTTTAGAATAGTGATGTGAAATGAGACGCAGAGCTGAAGCAAGGAGAAAGAAGGGTGCCTGCACACTTGTATGTCACAGAACGATGGCAGGGGCTCAAACACCACATTGATGGGCATAGCAGTCACCTCTGTGAGCTACCCCTTACCTCACCTGCTACCATTTAATTCGCAGAAGAGTATGAGAATCTTCCATGCCGCTCCCTTTTGTAAACTGCCCGTATCCAAACAGGTTTAATTTGTTGGTGTCATTTTATTAATTATGCGGAAATACATCTGACATATATTGATAGTCCAGAGCTAATGCATTATTTGAATTGTTGTTCAAAACTGCATCCTGTTCTAGTAGTATGCACTTGCAATCCATTTGTGTGCTTGAGAACTATTTTTTATTCTGGAATGTGACTTATAAGGGACACACTGTCCAAACTATGTACACCTAGACTACAGACTATTTGCTTTTACCAAAGGTCATACATCATCCCTTCATTCACAAAAAGCGTGTTATGTGGATGGCATAGGTAGGTCAAGAACACATACAATGGATCTTTAAACAATGCAGTTAGTCTTTCCTGTGTTCCTTTAGGCCAATGTTTAGTTTCGTATTTGTTGGTTCTATAAAGAATTCCATTTGTATTACTTTTGTTTCACTAATATTGATAAGTGTTATAGATTTTTATCTGTGCAGAATAAAAGCTAACATGTTGTTATTTTAATGTTGGTCAAGTAAAAATTGTATTATCTAGGAGTGATAATGCAAAATGTGTTTCTATTATTGTAACTAAGATTATGCTACATTTTTAGGATTATGACTCGGACTGTAGCAGTAACAACAACGTACTTGATTCACCGAAATATGTTTCTGATAAGAAAGGAAATCTTCAGTTTGCTGATAAAATATTGATAAATGGTAAGAATGAATAAATATTCTATGCTCTGTTTTTTTGTTAAACTGACTATCGGATTCATAATGGCTGTTTGGGTTTATGAAATGAATTCCATGTTGTAGCAACTCGCTGCCCTTCCAGTTACATTTGTAATGAATGGGTTTTAAATTTTTCCCAAGCATAAGAATGCCTGTGGTTATTTATCCACAGTGTGACTAAGTCCGCTGCCTAACCTTGGGAGTGCATGGTGCAGGAGTCCTGCGCGGTCTGCCACCCGCTACGCAATGCAGGAAATATTTCAAGGACTACCCCACTTCACCCCGATTGCTTGGCTAGGGCAGGTCACATGGAGCCTACTTGTCTCTTTAATAGACCTTTGTGCAGAAAACCTATCTCTGGGCAATACCATCCACACTTTGGGCACTAAACCCAAGTCAGGCATGGTTTCACGATCATACATTGCCATTTGTCCCTGGCAGACTGGAAAGCACCTGTTAAATGGAGTTACAGACCGTGCAAGTGCCTGAAACGCTCATCAGTCACAAAGGGAAAGTCCAGAATTCACAGATACTCGCGCTCAGCTAACATTCTATGTAACAATTCTTTGGAAGGCGACAGAGTGCCACTTCATTTTGTAGAAGGGATATGATGTTTTACCTTGTAAATATCACTCCATCTCTCTCAGATATTTGGCCGCCAAACTCCTTGATTAAACTGATGCTTCAGAGTGCATGATTGACATGATTTCGACAAGGGACCAGTGATCAGTGCTTTATGCTACTGCTCCTCAAGTCACAAAAATGTTGATCTAAGAAGTGGCAATCTGTTTGTTGTCCTTGTGTATCTGGAGATGACCTTTGACTCGGTACTTTGGGATAACTTATTGCAAAATAACACTCCAAATCGTGTTAAAGCTATAGTTATTTTATGATTGCAACTCACATAGACCTGTTTTTCAGGCTAATTGGGGGAGATTGTTTAAGATTTTAGGTTTGAGTGGGGTGTGAGACAGGGTAATGTGCTGGCCTCCACGCTCTTCTCTCCGTCATTTACCTCAAGGACCTTTTGGTAAAGCTTGGGGCTGATTGCTCTAAAATAGGCACAACGCCTGTTCCCATGCTGCTCTTTTCGAATGATATGATATATGATATGTCATTTATAATGTGACTGTATACAAGTGTTTCTAAGCGTGACAAGACAAGGGGAGGAAGACTGAGGGAGGACAAGACAAGCGATCTTGCTAGGCCTTGTGTCATTCAGAACGTTCAAGTGCGACAGCGTAAAAGTGCAGGGGGAAGGGAGAGGGGGAAGTGCCAGGGAGAGGGAAAGCGGAGTGCAATCAGGCAGCATTGCTCTGAGTGAGTGCAGCCAGGGCAGTGCGGCTTTGGGTACGTGCAAGGAGGCAGGGGGCTGCAGAGGTTACAGTTAGAACACCTAAGTGCGCGCTAGGACTCGAGGCAGTGCGGGGGAGACTGGTCATGGAGGAGCTTGGTACCCAGTGAGACTCTGGGGGTAGCCAAGCAACTCTTCGGGGCAGCAGACAGGTAGGTCAGCAGGGGAGAGAGAGAGATAGAGAGACAGAGAGAGACAGAGAGAGACAGAGAGAGAGAAAGAGGAGGAGTAAGGGAAGGTCTTGAGCAGCTTCCAGAACTTCAGGTGGTCTGGCTCAAGTTTGAAAGGAGCAGGGAGACCATTCCAGAGGGAGACACCTCGGGAGGAGTGAGATATCTACCCCCTACTCTCTGCCAGGAGAAGCATCTGACCCTCAGAGAGTTAGAGGTAGCTGAACGAAGGGCTCGAGAAAGAAGGTATTTTGCTGGAGATAGTGAGCTTTTGGGCGAAAGTAAGAAAAGTAAGAATACCTCTGAGGAGGTACAGCTGGTAGTGGGCCTTCTTGGCAAGGTATGTGATATGAGGAGAGAAGAAGAGCGTGGAATCGAAGATGACTCGAGGGTTTTAGCCTCAAAGGAATGTAAAGGAGGAGGGCCCAAGGAGGGCGGCCAGAGTGAGGAGAAGGAAAGTGGGAGCAGGGGTCCCAATGAGAAGGATCGCCGTTTTATAGGCGTTAAGGCAGAGATCGTTGGAAGCGCTCCAATCCTGAATCGCGGATAGACAATTGGGCATGAGCGAGAGAGGAGAGGCAACTTAGGGGAGGATGAAAGAGAGCGGAGTGTCATCCGCATAACACTGAAAGTTGGAGGAGAACATAGAGATCAGATGGGCCAAAGCGGCCAAGTAGACATTGAAGAATCCGGCAGAGAGGTAAGAGCCCTGGGGAACACCACATGTGGAGAGAGAGGTGGTGGAGAGAAAGGGCGCAAGTTGGACCTGGGACGGTCAGTCCAAGATGAAGGAGGTCAACACCTCTGGAGTCTGACCTGTGTGCCCAGGTTCTCACAGAGTCGATTGATCAGGATGACTTGATTGACTGTGTCAAAAGCAGAGGAAAGGTCCATGAGGATGAGGACAGAAGGAAGACTGGAACCAAAATTAGAGAGCAGATCTTCACGGGTGTTCAGGAGAGCAGTTTCTGACCTCTGGCAGCTCTTAAGCCAGACTGATGGTATGTAGACAACCAACAGGTTCATTGTGGAGAGTAAGCTTTTCCAGGAGTTTGCCCAGGAAATGAGTGAAAGAGATCGAGCGATAGTTTGCCGGATAGGTAGGGCCGGCAGATGGCTTTTTAATGAGGGGATGCACAAGGGAGTGCTTGTAGAGAGAGGGGAAGGATCCAGTAACGAAAAACTGATTGCAGAAATAGGCCAAAGCTGGAGCAAGGGTGTCAATGTGGTCCTTGATGGTTATGGAGGAGCAGGGAGCACCTGTTTGGACAACACTTTCATATATCGGACATGTTTAGAAACATTGTCAGGTGTTATCAGAGAGAAAGAGGAGAAAGGAGGAGGAGAGGGAGAAGTTGCCAGAAGGGGGCTGAGGGAGATAGGGGGAGAGGATGAGGAGAGCAAGGCCATGATGACCTGGGTTTTAGTATTGAAGTGAGAAGCCAGAACCAAGCAGAGGGTCTGGGAGAGAACAAGAGAGGTAGATACTGCAGAAGGATTGCCCAGCTCCTTGCAGATTCTAAAGTTTGGGCGTGTTGTTCAAGGTCGCAGAGACACGGGCTTGGTTGTGAACTCTCCTCTTGGACAGGACAGATATTCTGTATTGCCTTTGGAGCAGGTGGCAGGTCAGTTTCAGAGGATGTGCCCGAAGCCCTCAACTTCCTCTCAGCCACCCTGCTTTCATTTCAGGGCGGCAAGGTCGGAGTCATACCAAGAGTTACACTCATGACAGGGGCAAGAATGTCAAAAGCGTTGGAGATAGAAAAACATGCAGGTCAGAGAGGGTTGTGTCAGAGTGCGAGTCAGCCGCAGGAGTAGGAGGAGCAGAGAAAGTAGAGGCAAAGGCATCCACTGACACACGCTTTCTTCGGCCGAATGACCAAGAAGGTAGGTGGCAGTGCTGGGGTGGGCTTTGCCTTAGCGACAGAGTTTCAGGTGAGAGAACAGAAATTGGTCGGTTCAAGAGAGGAGTGATGAGAGGGTAACGGAGGGGTATGTCTCAGGAGATGAGAACATCCAAGGTGTGTCCGGCAGAGTGTGTCGGAGCAGAGGGAAGAATGAAAAGAGAGAGGGTGTTGCAGAGGTTGCAGAAAAGCCCCAAGAAGGGATTGGAAGCATACAGTTGGATGTTGAGGTCTCTGAGGAGGAGAAGTAGAGGGGAAGAGGTCAGCCCACTCTGAGAGGAAGAGGGCAAACTGGCCAGGAGGCCTGGAGATAGTGGCCACAGTCAGAGAGAGGCCTGGGGAGATAGAGAGCCTGCAGACCAGGCACTCAAAGGAGGAGTTGGCCTGCTTAGGAATGATAGAATCAGGGACCCACTCTAGCAAGATCAGAGCTACTCCACCTCCGGGTTATTTGGTGCTTGGCTCAGAGAGGATCTTGTAGCCGACAAAGTGGAGAGTGTCGAAACTCTTGACAGCTCACCATGAACCATGTCTCGGTGAGAGCGAGGACATCCAGGTCAAGTTCTACGAAGAGGTGGCAGATGTCAGAGGAGTGTTTGACAGCACAGCGAGAGTTGAGAGTAGCAATGTGGAGCAGGTTGCCATATTTGAAAGTCTTCTGATTTGGGGTACAGGCTTGAGGTACACCCAGTGGAAGTGGTAGAGCGGCCAGGAAGTGGGCAGAGGTAGTAGCAGGAGGTGGCATAGTAGCCAGAGAGATGCTTGTGGGAGTAGCAGGAGAGAGATGGAAGCCAGCTATTGAAAAGTAGGAGATTGGGCTGAGGGCCCTGGACCAGGACGGTGCTATTCAGAAAGGCATTAATGATGGCCTTGGAGGAGTGGAAGGAGGCCAAGAGGCCCTCCCACCGAGTGCCACCATTAATGGAAGAGGAAAAGATAGAAGAGAGAGCGAAGACCATTTGAGGGGACCAGGCTTAAAGCGCTATATACATTCAATAAACATAACATAAACATAGTTTTGGTGCGGGAACGACAAAGAGTATGTCGGTGAGAGTCTGTCTTGAGGAAGCACTGATGTAGGAATCAGCGATAGTGAGGCCTGGTTTGGAGACTATGAGGAAGGGGGAGCGACAGGGAGAGACAGCCCAGCGCAGCGCACGCAGAGTGGGTGTGGGGGCTCACAAAGTAGGGAGCACACAGGAGGAGCAGACAATTGGGACACACAACGGTACAGTGGTAAAATGGTTGCCCGAGTGGGGTGGGGACCAAGAGAGTGGGAGAGAGCCTAATGGGACACAGTTCACAGTACAACAGTGGCACACTGCAAAACACCACCCAGATTTGACTTTCTTAAAAGGAGGGAAAAGGGCCTAGTTATAAACACAACACAATGCAAAAAACCACCCAGATTTGACTTAACTAAAAGGAGGGGGAAAAGGTTTAGTTATAAACACAGCACAATACAAATGCGACTTTCCTAGGGAAATGTGAGGGGTGGCTAAACAATACAATTAACTGAGGTGATAAAGGGTGGTGCAGTAAGTGAAAAGGAATAATTTGAGGGGTGGGTGGGTCAGTTTAGTGGAGCGCAATAATTGCCGCCACCCCTGACCGCAAGTACCTGGTCAATCGCAGCAGGTTGACGGCTTCTTGCTTTCCCGGCTGACACCAGCAGACTCCATCTGGAGCTGCTTCCACTGGATCTGTTCTTTGCCTCAGGGTCCTTAGCCAAGGGGCTGCCTTGAAGGCTGACGGATAAGGGCCCAGTTTAACAATGACAGCACAGTGGGCGGGAGGGAGGAGGGTGAGGAACAGGGACGCGTGGTCAGGGGGGAGGGGGAGAGGAACCAGTTGCTGCGGCGCTTGTAGCACAGCTGATATAATAAAGAAATCAATTTAGTCTGGGTATGAGCCTGCCCCAGACACTGGAGCGCTGGAAGCACTAACAGAACATTTAATTAAGTTTGAGCCAGGTGGCTCTACCAAGCACAATACTCACCCAGCCAGAAAGGTCCAGAAATGCTGCGAATGGGCCCAGAGGGTGTAGACCCTTGAAGGTAAGCAAGCTTGTTCACCAATGGGAGTATGATGGCCGGGCGGGAGGGATTAAGGCAGGAGGGCGAGAAACAGGGAAGCGTGGTCAAGGGTATGTAGGGGGAGAAGAACCATTCGCAGTGGTGCTTAATTAATTAATTTAGTCTGGGTATGAGCCCTGCCCTGGGCACTGGAGCGCAGGAAGCGCCAACAGAAAATTAAATTAAGTTGGCTACACCAAGCCCAACACTCGCCCAGCCAGGGAGGTCCAGAAATTATGTGGTCCTATCCTGGACTGAGGTATCCCTGGCCAGGTAGATAATGTGCTTTGATCAGTGTTCCTGTGAAAAACTGCTTGTTATCAATGTACCCAGTGATAGGGTCATGAAGCGGAAGGGGAGGCATATTTTTTTAAGATTAAACTTTGCTGACCCGTGTGGAGAGATTTGATTGCCTAGGGATTGCGTTCTTTGTGTCGGGAAGGTGTCTCAACATAAAAATAGCAAAAGCTCACTAGCTCTGATTAGCACCAAAGGAAGTGTAGGATTTACTGCCTACTTTTTCGAATTTTATTTACTTTATTTATTTAACCTGTGTATTGCACGCCATGCCCAGAGAGCATCAAGGTGCTGGTTCCTTGGATAGCATGTAGAGAGAGAGGGTTACAGAGATGCAAAATTTCAGCAATACAGTTACAGAGATACAGAAGTGTAGAGGGAGACACATACAGAGAAACTGGTACATGAGGGGATATCTATGGGTAGGGAGACAGAGGGGGTGGTACTGGAGTCGCAGAGAGAGAGGCGTGAGGGCAGAAGCTAGTGTCTAGGTCTCATTAGGCTATGGTGTCCTGAGCAAACCGGAAGGATTTGAGCTGCTTGTGGAAGATCCCATGTGATCCTGTGATTCTCTATTGATGCTCCGTTATAAACTTGTAGAGCTCGAGGTTACTGAATTACTATATAGTCCAAAGTTATTGGGGTTTGTCCCTTCCCCCAAGTTAGTGTTGAAAAGGAGTTGGTGTTGAAAAGTCTTTCTCATATCTCTCCAAGAGTGGGGCGCAGGCATACTGTAGAGGAGCAGGTGGACGCATTATCCCAATCTCCCGCCCCCTCACCGCCGTAATAGTGGACCAGCAGGAGAAAGGCCCTATATGCGACTCTGTGTTATGCCTATACCGCATCGAGTGTATGGGAAAGGATATGCACTCAGACAACCATATTAAATGTATCCATGCACTGTAGGAGTGGAAGGATGTTGTGTGGATGGATGTCAGCACGGGATCTACGGATGATTTTCCTGCGGCCGGAAAGTTTGCATGTGAAATGTTCGAACCACAAAAGGTTTGTACATTTCCCATGCGAACACACGTTCAAAAGACCTATATACCCACACCCATAACACACCCATGACACCCATGACACCCCCCCACCCACACCCTCATCACACCCCCACCCCCAACATAAACAAACCCTACTTACCTTCTCTTACCTTCTCTTCACGCTGTGTCCCTGCGGCGCCAGTTCTCTTTCACTTCCGTGATCGGGAACCGGCTCTGCAGGGTCCTTTTCTTTTTTTTTTTTCAGGAGCTGCAGGGGATTCCCCTGCAACCGCCGCTCACTATACTGTGTGGTATACTGAGCGTGGTGTTGCAGGGGGCAGCCCCCGCAGGCTTTTATTATTTTTTTTATACTTACCTGCAATGCTACCACCAAAGGTTCGAACTTTTGGTGTTCGAACCTTTGATGGTAGCATTTTTCAGACTTTTTGTACAGTCTGGCCTTTTTTTCGGTCCGATCGTACATTTGTCAGCACGCACCACTGTATATTATGCAGTGCTGAGTGAAATTGGACGTGGGCAGAGTGATGTCTTAAAGAAGCTATACGAGGACATACTGAAACGATATGAAAATACTGAAGCGTAACGATGTAATTGAAGTGATAGGAGATACATGTACAAAACGATAAAGTAATCATATATACAAAGAGGAATGAAGTAACTTGTTGACCAATAAGTGTAAATACGCAGCAATGCAAGGTATATGAGACGTATAGAAGCTTGCTATAGAGGGAAATATAAAGTGGCAAGGATAGCCGTGATAGGAAAATGGATGCTGGATTGTGCAAAGATTCAATTCAGCTACCTCAGAAATAGACCAAGGCTGCAGAGTCAGGAGTCCTTGGAGAATTAGCTTTGTGTGCAAAACCAAGAGGAGTCTATGTTGGCCTGTGATCAAGGATGCTATTTCAAGGAAAATTTGCAAAGCACAAAAGGAGGCAGACGGATAAGCCATGGACGTGAGACATATTTCTCTTAGATTAAAGAAGAAGAAAACATTTGCAAGAGCCAATGTATTGGACAATTAACAATGAATAAGACTCCTACAAGATGGAGTGAGAAAATCTCTAGAGGCCAAGAGGAGCAATGACACCCAACATAATTTGCTCAAATCGCAGTAAATAGGTCGAAATTTGCGGTCTCCTCACACGTAATCCAGAAGTCGAAAACAAGGACTATTCATTAAACTGTGGATGAAGATAGTGATGTGCTTATACTCCCTTCAAATGTCCCAGAACAGGAAGCAGACTACAAAGTCAACTACAAATGGGAAACTTTGGCTCCTGGCCGTACAGATGAGAGATTATGGACTAATTGGGGAAAATGGGGAGTAATCTGGCGTGACTCAAGCACCTGGGTTTCGCTTTGCCTATGTGCTGCTAGCCGAGCCATAAGTACAAGGTTGGGTGGGAATGCCAACCATCAATGGGTCTATAGAGCAACGTGCTGCAAAATGTTGCATAGACCAATCTGCTGCCATTTTATCTGCTATAATCTGTATCATGGGTATTTAGAGGTAGTTCAAAGCATGCCTCACAGATAAGAGACAACCAATGAAGTACTAACCCATATGTATTCATTAACTAGATATGATCCTCTAACCAATCCCTCCCGTCAATAGTTTTTACAGTTTGCCACATAGGATGATGTCATAAATGACACATATTGGGGTATACAACCTCTGCGTAATCAAGATTGTGTGTGAGTGTGCATGCATCAGTCCGATGACTGCCAGTTGACCCTACTTAGCTAAATTGAGAATAAAGTAGTACTTTGCCGTATTGTTTGTGTTTGTCCGGTTATTTGCTCTGAGATCTTTATTGGTAATCCCATCTAGCACAAGAGACGCTTCAAGGTGCTGGAGCACAATGCCAATGCTCCAATAAGGCAGGCTCATCGGATCCCATTGGTGGCTGAGATGGTAACCCTGAAACCCATACTCTATTGGATTAGGTTGTGGTTTAAGCCTTGTGACCCAGTTTACCAGCTTCATTTTCAAGAAATACTTTCTGTGCAAAGGGCTCGTACCCTACTCTGGATCCGACCTATTGATAGCGCGTTCAATAGCATCGATACCTTTTTTTTTAATAATCCACAGAGAATATCTTCGTGTTAAAATGGATTTCCCAAATCTACTCTGTGGTGGATTTTGGGAGACCAACCTATAATGGTAAACAGGAAAGAAACTAAAGTATAGCTTTACCTAATCAAGGTAGGTAGCAGAGTGGTAAGGCCACAAAGAGCAACACCAATAATTCCAGCTACACAGGTAAGTACAAATATGAATTTATGATGCATTTAAAATACACACTAAGCAATTAAACCTCTGGGCAAATACGGTGACACAATATAAAAGCATATATACTTAAATCCTTAGGAGAAGTTAGAAGAGCATATGATTCAAGACCAGTGGAATATAGGTAAGTAGTCAGATGCTTAAAACACAGTAGTAATGCCTTAGAGAAACCACGACTTGCTTATACGGTTACTTTGCACGAACAATTCAATGAATACGCAGATCACGCCAAGGTTTTTCTGTGCGCAGTGTCTTTCTCAGCATGCAGGCATTGTGGGATCTCTGCGCACCATTCCATGAATCAGACCCATAGTCTCCTTGGCAGAATATGCCCTATCTAGGAAACCAGCCTCGGAGGTCATTTTCCACACTGCAGGAAATATTCACAATACTGTATCACCTTTGCTCGCCAACCCTTTGATTACTTGGTTCTGTTCCCACAGACATAGGTGGGGAAAATGATGCCCATATCAGTTAATTCATAATGACTGCGTTGCTAGCACCACATTTTAGGTTTGGCTCATTCTGCATGTGTCTTCACTTGCTCCTGCACTGCGATTATTGAGAGACTTGTTATCTCCACCTTACATTAAAATATGGGGAGGTGGTAACTGCCCACCAATGTGCACAGACAACGTTTGATTTTAATGTGGGATAAAATAAAAACATTTGCTGATACGGAAATTGATGCACAGAGATAGTGGTTTGCCCCAGATCACACAATTATGATGAACAGGAAAGCACAGATTATAGTCCATGTCTTCTGGTTGCAAAGTAAGTATACTCGCCCTTTACAGCATCTCTTTTCCTTGCCTTTCTCTTTTATTTCATTTAGCACCAAATACTGGTGTCCAATGTATTTATGTTTAAGCATTCTCATTTTTGTCGGGTAAAGTGGCAGATGGGGACATATATTTGTGCAGATAAGACTATTTTTGGACAAGTAGTAAAACTGGAAATCAGTGGCATTATTACACCAAAGGCATAATGGTACTATAAGAGGCGTCATACAACCCTTAACCTCCTAGATCAGGGGTCTGCAACGTGTGGCTCTCCATATGTTTTGGACTACAGCTCCCATGATGCGCCATCTTTGACTATGCTGTTTAGGGCTGATGGGAGTTGTAGTCCAAAACATCTGTAGAGCCAAAGGTTGTAAACCCATACAGGAAGGGACATCAATGTTGCTTTACCTGATGATTTTGCAGAGTATATATTTCAAACAGTAGCTATTGGAAACAAGAGACTGCTCTAATACCCAGGTATTAAAAGTTCCAGAATGTTAAGGCACACTGATCTGTAACAGATTACTAATCACACTAAACTGCTGGTTAGATTGAGGGCCAAGGTATGGTTCCTTTAATAACAATATCTGACAATTTAGTGGGACTTTGTTTTGTGCTGGAACCATGATTTCTTATTTTAGTTTTATGTTTAGAGTTTTATGTTTATTCCCAACAAGAACTTTGCATGGCACCATCATACCAACTGATTCTGCCCCTGGGGTTACGATGTAGCCATGCAGTGGTGGCACTTTGTCTGGATCGTGCCCTTTGACCCTTAACCTGGCAAATCAGGGCCACCTGGTCGAAAACCGGACATGGCCTGTGACCTTGTGCAGTAGTCACTTTGACTTGAGCTTGGTCTTCAGTCATACCCAGGCACCTACAAGGGACCGAATGGGGCCATGCCTATTGTCCTGTATGACCATGTAAACAAGCCAACTAAAGGCTCAGTGGCCACTGTGACCTGATCAAGGACCACAGGATACCCCACCCTAACTCCACCGCTCTACCCCCACTCCCCACTCCCTCTACCTCCACCTACCTACCCTACCCCATTCTCTCTACTCCAACCTACTCTCACTCTCTGTTCCCCGACACACCAACCCTACACCCACTCACCTACCCTGC
This sequence comes from Ambystoma mexicanum, assembly GCF_040938575.1. Classification (NCBI taxonomy): domain Eukaryota; kingdom Metazoa; phylum Chordata; class Amphibia; order Caudata; family Ambystomatidae; genus Ambystoma; species Ambystoma mexicanum. The sequence continues at coordinate 215,507,446 of NC_090938.1, forward strand.
CCCCACCCAACCAAAAACCCGCTCTCTCTACATGCCCACACCCACCCAACCTGCACTCTCCCTAACTGCACTCACCCTACACGCATCCTCTCTACCCGCACTTACCCTACACCCACCCACCCTACCCACTTCTACACCCGCCCCTCTACCCACCCTCTACCACCTATCATACCCTCACTTTCTCTACCAACCCCCACCCACCCTACGGCCACTCTCTCTACCAACACCCACCCATCATGCCCCACTCTCTTCATCCATCCTACACCCTCTCTCTCTACACCCATCCACCCTACACCTACCCTCTCTACCCCAACCTTCTTTCTCCCACTCTACCCCCACCCACCTCTACCCCCACCCTCTATATACACTCGCCCACTTACCTTTCCCCAATTCTCTCTACCCCCACCGGACCTACCCCATCCACCCCTTCCCCTACACACGGCCCCACCTACCCTAACCCAACTTCCTCTACTCCTATTACAAAAAAGGCCTAAAAAACACGAGAGAACGGCCGCTGCAACGAGATGGACCAGATCCAAAGTGCTCTTCCTATGAACAATCTAACTTGCCATTTCTTCAGCACTACTAACGCCGACCCATTAATTTTATTAATATATATCGCTTTACTTTTGTTGATTCAATTATAAGCATACATGTTGTTTGACATCTTCCTCTCTCTCTTTATCAACACAGGGAAGAAGAAACCAAGGCTTTTCCGGTTTTTGTATGAAATGCTACACGATCCAGAAATGCGACACTGCATTTGGTGGGTGCAGTCCTCCAACGGAGTCTTTCAATTTTCTTCAAAGAACAAGGAAATGCTTGCAAAAATCTGGGGCATAAGAAAAGGAAACCGTACGCCGATGACATACCAAAAAATGGCCCGGGCATTGAGGAATTATTCTCAAACTGGGGAAATTATAAAGGTCAAGCGAAAGCTTACGTATAAATTTAACGAGGAAACGCTGTGTAGCTTGCAGGGTGGCATTTGTTAAATAAATCCATTGTAATGTATGTATTTCTGAACATTTCAGCAGAAGTAAACTTTAGAGAGCCTACCACTAAATACTATGTATTTAAACTATTTACAAGTACTTACACAATTCAGAATGAGCGCGTAATACTGCGAACCTCTGAATTTAAATTGCATTGTACTTTGGTCATTTGGTATTTCCTAATGGGATACACCGTCATGCATACATATGTATGTGCTTTATTTTCAGATCTTTCTAATTGTAAGTGTGATTTCCCTTGTGCTTTTAGTTACGCTCCACCCTCAATGGTTAGAGCATGCATTCTGTGTAGTCCATAGGTACTGGCTGCTGAGAAGTCCCTTGTGGGCGGAGGTATTAGAGAGGCAAGTCCTCAGTACGTCATCATCTGTCGTACACGATCATATTACCGCGATTAACATTTCGCAGACTAACCTCTGTGGGGAAAAAAGTGTGACAGGAGGTATCCCCATTTTCAAAGTACATAAATAAGCCAACGGGACAGCAAGAAAGAGGGGCTAGAAGGTTTGACTTCATACCACAGAAATAAAACCTCAAGTAAATTGCCCCCAATTCGTAAGCCCAACTGGAAAACGTGTTGGTAGCACATTTGTTTTGATTTTAAGGACATTTGCATTAACTTTTGAAGGGGAAATCCATGTCCGTTTCTGGGGGTCTAGTTTAGGTTACTTGTTTACAATGCAAATAGAACGTATATTTTTTTATTTTTAATGTGATATAGTTTTATAAATAAAACCTTACACAACAAAATAACAGATATTTCTAAGGAAAATAAACGTAATATGTACTTAAAAAACACAATTTAAATTAAGACAAACAAAGAAGAAAAATATATGCTCACACAAGACCAATAGAATAAAATACAATCAACTAAATTCAATTAATTCAAATTGATTCGATTTAACAGTGACACATGATAACCAAAGTTCATATAAAATTGGCTATATATATAGTCCAATAGGCAGAAGTCCATAGGACCCTTCCTAGACTCATTGTTCAGTGTAGATTTTCACTCAATCATCATATAATATACCTTACATATACAATATATCACAGCCCAGGCAGGCCTTGAAATTGCTACACAAAATATCTGAGAGAGGCGCTTTGTCTCCTGATTTGTTCAACTCAAATACCTAATTAACGCATTCTCAGCGCTCACTAATTCATATCTTATAAATTTAAGCAATTGCACTCCCAAAGCTTTTCCACTAAGTTCCATATCCTAAATAGGGACATGCGCAAACTAAGATTGCTAGTGCCGATACATTGATTCCAGAATGTATGTTCTTTGACTGTCTCCAGCTGGTGAACAAACCTACCTAAATGTACTGCATTAGTATCCCCGATATTGTGACATTCTGTTATAACATGTTTCGCCGTCTTGATCTGTTCTCGATTAAAACATATCCGGCAGAAACGTTCCGTTTTCGAGATTGAGTGCTCCACTACAGACAGGACTGGTAAATGGTTAATTCTTAATAAAAGAATACATCTTTTAAGACCAGGGGGCGGACATACATTCATATAACTTTGGGGTCTTTTGTACGTATATCATACATTTGAAAAAATGCATGGCTTTGCAGTCGGCTCAGATGTACAACATGTTCATGCCAGTCCCAGAGATCTACACATTTCCCCAAGGAGCGCTTCATTCCATTATAATTATTCCCCTATTTGGGGGTCCACCCTATATCGTAAAAAAGGGTGTTCATGCTCTTCCTATGGTAAGATTTCTCTTGGTTACTGCATTCCTCTTCATCTATGCTGATCAGAAACCGATTAGATGGAACAATGATTAACATATAATTGTGATTTTCTTTTTTAGCACCAGTGATTTCAATGAAATAATGCCCAATTCCTGTCTGATTATTGCCATTGGCACACAGGTGGGGAGCCCCAATAATTGTTTACAAAATCTTCCCTCTATTAGTTGTAGCCATTTCAAATCCGTCATTATCAACGATTCCAACCCATATAGGACGGTAGGAACCAGGCACTGTACATAGAGTTGTCGAGCACCCCATAGCGAGAACCCACTACTTTTTTTCGTAAATTGCCATATTAAAGCAGTCAACTGCTCCGCTTTTCTCATACGAATCTGGATACAGGTATTATAGCCTTCACAGGCATCAAATTTCACCGCAAGATATTTATACTGGGGGTTATATGCAATCTCTTCGGCCTGAACAAAAAGATGTACTCTGGCAATCCTCTTGTCAGCAAATAGCATCAATAGGAATTTGTCCTGATTGATGCTCAGGCCGTTGGTGTCAGCATTTGCCCACAGTGCTTCTTCCGATCTCCGTATACCACCAATATTGTGATCAAGGATCACTATATCGTCGGCATAAACCAGCATTGTACAGTGTGTTGCACCAATTCTGAACTGCCACAAAGGAGACCGGGAGATCTGCTACAAATAAATTGTACAGCAAAGGTGCTGTTACACAGTCCTGTTTTACCGCACAGTTTTGACTGACAGATTCCGTGAATCTTCCCTGTGCATCAAGTCTGAGATGCACAGTAGTATTCCTGAGCAATACCTTTAGGTAGTAAAATATTCCTGAAGGACAGCCCATCAAATATAGTTTGTGCCAGAGACGCTTCCTATACACCGTATAAAAAGCAGCTTTAAAATCGATAAATAAAGCATACAGTGGGGGATTATTAGAATGAAGTGCTCTGGTACTTAAGCTTTCCAATACTAATAAATTATGGACGGTCGAGTAATCAGATCTAAATCCACTCTGGAATCTATCCAGTATTCCCTCTTTGTCAACCCATGTCTGCAATTCCTGAAGCAGGAATGAGGCGAAGAGTTTCCCAGTACAATCCAGCATGGAGTGGAGCCAGTAATTACCAAGCTCAGTCTTAATACCCCTTTTAAACACCGGGATCAAGATTGCTGTTTGCCAGGAACTGGGAATCTTCCCCTCTGCAAGCATTTTGTCAAAAAGTATTTTAGGTAATCGGGCCCAAAAATGTGGATTGCTCTTAAAAAACACATTTGCTAACCCATTTGGGCTCGGAGCCCGAGAAGGTTTAAGATTCTTAATTTTAACTACCAGATCCTCAACCTTTACAGTGAAGGGGGAACACACAGGCCTGAGATCAATCCCTGTTGGCTCTAGGGAAAAGTCAGGAGAATTGCGCTTGGTAAGAAATAAACTCCAGGTGTGTGCGCTTATTGGATTGGCCAGGGAAGGCTGCTTATTTTCCTTTAGCTTCACCCAAGAGTGACCAGATACTACGGGTATTCCCACTACATAATCTCGTTACTGTTTGCTGCCATACTATGTCTTTACAAGAACGTCTTCATTGTTGGAGCCATAAATGGTACTTCTTTTTTAACTTTCTAGATGCCTCAGAGAAGGCTGCATATGATCGTGCAACCTTTTTGGCTTTCCTAATGTCCCCTCTTAATTTACGCTTGGTGTCCCTGATAGTTTTATCATAAGCCTTTCCTGTCTGGTGTTCACTTAACACCATGCTTATTTTTGATGTAGCATGAGAGGAAGAAAAAGAGGACATTTCCTCAAACATGTTGAAGTTAGAGGTCATCAGGTGCGATGTGGCTCTTCCAGCGTTAAAGATATTCCTCTCAGACCAACTTATTCGGTTAGCTTTATGAATAGTCATCAGATCACCCATTGATTTAATGCAAGGCCTGAGAGCTAAGCTACTGATTCTCAGGATCAATGCTTCATGATCACTCCAGTGATTTCTTACTAATAATCATGTCCTTTATCATAGCTGCAACTTCACAGCTTACAAATATATAGTCTAAAGTGCTTTGTGAATTAACCCTGTTCCAGGTAGTCTTTCCTGGACAGTCACTTTCATTTCGTCCATTCACGATCTCAAGTTCCCAACTATAACAAATTAGATCCCTCAGTATCCAACAATGTGTATTTCATGATACATTTAGTGCGGAAAGCTGGATTCGTAGCTATACCCACCCCTCCAGCTATATGGCAATTAAGTCCCCAGCAATTGCAATATGTTGGTTGTTGGAACTATGTGTGCAGTTATAAATAGGTTGTGCATCTCCTCTTGAAGCATTTCTTTCTTGCCTGCCCCCGGAGGATTATATACATTGACCAGGATTAATTTCTCCTCATGCTCTTTTACTGGGATAATAACTTCCACTGCCAAAATACAATCTCCAGGGGTGGTGAGGATCTTTCTAGATTTCAAAGTATGGGTCACTGCAATAATGAGCCCACCAAAGGGTCTGCCCAAGGGGCCCTTTTTACCTGAAGATTGATGCGCAGTATACCCATTCAACACTATGGGCCCAGTTAACCAAGTTTCCTGGAGGAAAAAAAAGCATGTGGTTAGTGATATAAGATAAGGAACCATCAGATAAAAGGAAATGAGTAAAACCCTGGGTATTCCAGGAAGATAATGTACAATTTCATGGTTTGTGAACAACTGCCGGCAATGATTCCGCAAGCACTTTAGCATAGTTTGTATGTCTGACATCAGGACTTCCTTTCCTACAGGGAGGACTGGCTTTCTTAAATTACTGTCCCCCCCCATCACTTGTCTTAATCGGTAGAGATGAATCTGCCTGCTCAGGGTCTACATCAATCTCTACATTTACTGGCAGCAATGAATCCCGATATTTGCGGAGTAGTTGTGCCTTGGCTAAGTGCTTACAATGAATTGCCGTAACATTAGGATTTGTCCCTTCCAGGGGTTCAAAAAACGCATCCTCAGACAAGAGAACACATAATTGTGGAATTGAATGGATACGGATTAGAAATTAAGTTCTAGCTAACCATTTCTTTCGACATTTCTGATTGAAATTCTTTATAATACATGTTTTACTTTCAAGTAAGCTATTGGTTGGCAAGACATTTCTTAATGGCATATCTGTAGGTGTTAGTACATCCGGTGCAAATCTCATCCCTTTCTTATTAGGTGTTGAATAATTAGCCACCACTGTCCCACACTTTGAGATAAATCGGGTTCCTGATTGTCAGTTCAAACAATGGAAATCTCACCAGTTTTGTGCAATTATCCAGCTAGTTAAACTACCAATCCCTTTACTTAAATGTTTCTTAGTGCAGACTGCCCTTTTCTGCACTTTTTTGTATTTCTTCCCCAAAGGAATGGTATTGGGGAGTGGAGACGCCACTTCACAAGGAATGTTCCGTTAGCCGGCACCACGTGCTAGGCGCCGTGGTTCCTTGAGAAAAACGTTAAAGAATACTCAATGTTAACTTCATTCGTTTCAACATCGAGAGATCCATCTGGCGTAATCTGGATGGCTTCACAAGGTACATTTTCCACCAGTTCTTGTTCCTTCTCAGACATGGGGTTACCTACATTCATGGGAAGTAGTGTATTCTCATGAATACGCCCACACAGTTTGAGTAATATTTTCAGTGCAGATTGAAGGGATGCCATTGATGACTGCAGTTCAGCAAACGTAACCAGGTTAAGAAGAGAAGTTTCTATTGATACAGTTTCCTCAACTTGTACTGCCCCCTCTGTATCAATTACCGGGTTAAGTGATTCTGATAGTCGACCGGTAGGTGCCGGGCTCTCTTTAGCTCGGAGTACTTGAGCACATACAATTAGTTCCTCGCCTTGCCAACTGGGGGGTTTACCGTTGCTGGAGTCATACATCTTTGAATAGATAGATGTAGATCTAATAATTATTGTCAATGTCAATCGAAATTCATAGAGCACAGCGAAGGCCACCCTCCTGATTAGTGCACTCCACCTCCTTGTGTACCAATGTGCTTTTCTCATTCAGTTTCCCAGCCGGAAAGAACGCTGGTATCGTACCCTTTTGGATAGGTGAAGTTGCTTTATTACTTCTTTTGACTTTACCGGGCCACCCGGCACAGCCCCGAGGGGGAGTGACTCCTTCCTCCTCTCCTAAGGTTGTACCGAGTCTTCTACCCTTTACTGTGTGAAGGCATCATATAGTTCAAATTTAATCAAAATCAGGTATTGAATAAGCAACATACAATATCACTCTTAATCCACTGCCGGGTCTATGGCGCAAAGCATCACACTCTCCAGAAAACACAGAGTGATAAATGCAGTCAGGCTATGACCTATAATGATCACACTCCTGACTAGCTACAAGCTTATATCACAATGTTTAGATAAAAATGGAGAATCTGCTGTCCCTGCCGTTGTTCAAGTCACAATACCTGTAGTGCCGTTATAGCAGCAGCGAGTGAAGAATTCCAGAAGTCCAAAACAAGTCAGCGGGTCCCGCTCCCAGTCACACCGTACCACGGGAACACGAGAACACACTCTCGCCACACTCGCTCCAGCGAGAATATTTTCAATGCTTTGTTTGGCAATAGCTCTGCCACCTCAAGAGAGGAACAGCAAAGATAGACTGCAACATGGTCTCCACTCTCGCCACACACACTAGAGCATATATACAATTGGTGGCATTTTCTTTTCCATACATATTTTTGATAGAACTGTAGTGAATTAACTAACACACGTCCTAGGCTGTATGGTCGCGTTGCAAGGACTTTGGAGTTCTTCTCACTAATTATGATTGCAAACCATTGTACTGGTTTGTCCAATCCCATAGACTTGCGGGTTGTGCTGTGGTCTCAGGACATTACTAACTAATGAAGAGAGAAAAAAGACTTTGGAATCACTGTTTTCACGGAAGTCATCTGGAAGTTAAAACTCAGATATTGTAATTGGGGGCTGTATGATGTTAACTTTAAAACATGTGGAATACTTAATATTTCCTGTTTTTGAAATGCCACCTAATTATGAGTCAGGTTTGCCTGGGATATTTGCACCAAGGCATATACACATAGTATTGCATGTTGTAAAGGTAGATTCTTTTATTCATGCCGTAATTATACTATGCCTTCCGAACTCGTAATTATGCAGTATTTAAACAAAAATAAAAGAAGGAATTTAAAATACCATTGCCATCATTCCCATAGTGATGCCCTATGTGCTTTACAACTAAAAGGCACAAACTGATAATCCACCGATGGGAAATAGCAGATGACATTATTATCTCACAGAGCGCTAATCCCAATGCCACCATTACTCTGTTCCATGTGAAAACATCTTCCTCCCAGTGAGGTGATTTTATGCAATATATCCTTTTTTTCTCTTTTCCCTACATGGCCGAGTTCACCCACCCATAGCTCTCGGCTTCTCCTCCTTGCACGCCACGTTTCCCTTTATGTTTGTTTTTAACCCTTTAACTCATTAATAATTTCCCTCTTGCTTAATATAATGTTAATGTTGACCTTATTGCAAACAGCATAATCCATAAAATATGTTCACATATTATCCGCAAAATTGTAATTTATTTGTTTTTTTGTAATGTCAAGTGAAAGATCCTGCATGCAGATGCGAGGGGAGTAAGCCCCATGCGTTAGTTTTCTAGGATCAACATAACTGGTGGCACTGCCCTAAAGTTCTACTCATCAAAATCTAGGCCAATTCTCTGAATACCCAAATCTATACAAGTGTCTGCCTCAGTATGCCACCAGCGACTTCACAAGGATAGGGCCACTATTCTGTTGCTTGATTTGAAAATGCGGTTAAGATCTTAAATGTTAAAACTTGACACAAGAGAGAAGGGGTTACAATATCTTTTTTTCCCAAACGGAAATCTAATATTATATACCTAAAAAGACTGCGCCCTGAACGAGTAGCACTATTCACGACACATTAAAAAAACCTCCAAAGACACTGCGGGACCCAGGTTGGGGGTGGGGGGTTGTGTGGGGGTTGAGGGAGAGGGGGTAGACGGGGAATAAGTGTTGTAAAAATGCTATTAAAAATAATTAAAAAAATAAAAATAAATCCCTAAAAGTACCGGGTAAAGTATGCAGGCCACAAAATCTTACCAAAAGCCTTCATTTATGGGAGGACACATTTTTGAAATAAAACAAACCGTGCATCCATGACGTCATTCTATGCAAATGAAGACTACACTAGCCACACATCCTCCATTGCAATTTAACAGCAATCTGTCCGATTTCAAATGCTTCACCTGGCTCATAAGTAGTGATCTATAAAAACTGTATTTTATAGCTGTATGTTACCAATAATAATTGTTGCACGATGTTGTTGCTGACCTCCAGCTAATATGCCATTTCTTTCAATCTCTCTACGTTTTGAGGTTGGCTTCTTTTTTATTTTCCTAATATCATTATTTTGGATTTCTCCTGAACATTATAATCTGTCTCTTTAACAAATGTTCACATGCTCATATTTTCATTTATGTTTTCAAAATCTGTGTATAAATGCTACCTTTCTACAAAACGCGTTTGTATTTCCTTATTGATAAATGTTGAGTTTACTATCATGCCACATTAAAATGTCAAACGGTTGCCTTTTTTGGGGGTGTAGCGAAACCTTGTCCGTGTTTGGTCTCTGCACTTATATAAATTGAGTCAAAGGGCGAAAATAATAAAAAAGCATTAATGTATACAAGTGGAATGCATTGCAAAATGTATTGGCACCGACGTACCATTTTGTATTATTTTAGAGGGGTGTTTCAGATCTTTTTCCGCTCGGCAATATGTAATCAATTATTTACATGCTAGTGAGATATCATACACAACAATGGCATGTCCTTTTTAGTTTTGGCTACTGGTGCTAATGCACCACCTATAAGCCAAACCTATTGCATTAGTGTATAGCTAGAGAGATATGTCATATGAAAAGGCACATGCTAAACCTTATGGCCATTCCCACCCACTTCCTGCCCATCACGCCCAAAACACATCCTCCCTAGGAACTCTTTGAACTAGCTTTATCAACCCTTACCTTCTCCATACAAACACCCACGCCATGGACAGCTGCAATGATGTGGGATAATGAGGCATTCTCTGCATCTTCTGGAGGTACGAACGCGCAACAGGAATCTCCACATTTTTTGCAAAACCCACACTTCATTGCTGTTAACATATCGAGCACGTATCTATTTTGCATTGTCATATCTCTCAGTGCTCGTAACTCAACCTTGATCACGTTGAACCCATTGTCTGTGTCATTTGCGAGCTGGACAAGTTCCCACCTCACGTTCTGCAGCCATTTAGCGTTGGCTGCAGTCTGCACTCCCAGCAACAGTAAAGAGGCGAAAAATGATTCTCCTGAACTAAATAATCTGTATTCTTCCGGTATCTCAGCAAGCAATGTGAAAACGCCTTTAGAAATGTAATTCAATCTTTTCATCCTCTGTGGTTGCTAGCCGAATGTGAGGCTCTTACTTGGGTACGAAGCTCTTATCTTCAGGTTGCACTGTGGAGAAACTCGTTGGCCCCTCTGCAGGCAGCACTCCCCCTTCAGGTGTTCTTCTGGGGTTTCTAAAAGTGCTGAATGCAATGTGGCCAGCGAACCACAGCCCCCTCCATGAAGCTGGGAGGTGAAAGTAAGCTTGTCGGCCACAGATCCAGTAGTAATCCACCAGTGCCACCGTTCCTTTCTTCAAGTCTGTGACAAAGAGAGTCTTATTACAATGTTCGTTTGTGCCGACAAAGACTGCACCTTTGCTGCGGAAACAGAGCTTGTACTCTTCTTCCTTGTGCACTTGCACCGGTTTTTCCATTTTTGCAATCCGCGCCAGCTTTGTGATATGCTGTGTCCAGATGTTCACACAGAAGTTTACCGGTCGTGCTATTCTTTCACTGCTATATGTTACCAGTCCTTCTGCCAGGCAAGGTAGTGTGCTCTCCTGCCAGTTATTATTGATATGCTTCCGTCCCTTCACCGTCAGATAAGATCACTTCACACACTTGATGTTTCTCAGGTCGTCGGAGGGCCTGGAACGTTCCTTTTATTCTGCATTGCGCAAGATGAACCAGGTATTGTGCCTCTATAATTGGAACTGCTTGTGGCACTAACACCTTGGTAGCCCCTGATGCGTGCGGAATGAGTGAACACACATAACAGCTCCCATTCACTCATAAGAGATTACCAGGAATTAGAGAATTTGGGGTGATGAACATCCTCGATCGCATCAAAGCCCAACCCTTGATATGTGTCATACTTTCGTCGTACTTCTCTTTTCATTCTACTATACACATTTTCAAGACTGACCGCTTCAATCGTACCACCAGAAATACCATTATACTGTTCCATAGTGGCAGACAGTCGCCTCTTTACTGTAAATAACATATTCCCTGCTTCCTTTACAGACGCAACCTGCGTATCAGAGTTATTTAATCCATTTCCACTATTATTATTAGTGTTCACATTAGTACTGATATATGTAACTCCACTCATGTTATTAACATTTATATGTATTGTTCCATTGGATAATATACAATCCTATTTCCCCCCTTTATAGGACCTCCATCCAATACACTCCCACTAGTATTAGCAATATCACACACAATCCTCCAGCAATGGCTGACCCGCAATAATATATATTCGAATGGATTGTGTCCTCCAATGTATTCCACACCGGATGGTATAAATAGCACGCACGGCACCTGTAGCCTCAGTTCTGTTTTTTCAGCAAACGTGTTTGCTTCGAAGACTAGGCGCGCCTCATGTATTCCTCATGAATATGTCTTCTTCTTCTACCCCTCCGACTCTGTGGTCTGGCTTTAAGACTTGCCGGGACTGCAAGTCTAAGATGTTGATTACGGACCTGCATGGCATTTGTTTGTGGTGCCTCGGCGTGAGTCATGACACCTACAACTGTTCCAAATGCCAGTCGCTGTCTGCTAAGGCCTTGCAGGAGTGTATGGGGAAGTTACATGTAGGTAGGGGTTCTAAACCCAGTAAGTCTCGAAAATCTACTAAGAGGATGTCCACCGACGATTCGAGGGGCGACTCTCTGTGTCGGAAGGAATCACGGGGATCTCGGTCCCGGAGTGGTTCCCGCCATTCGTCCTCCTCGTCTCGGCATTCCAGGAGGCGCCGTCACCGGCCTCCTTCCCCGTCCTCCTCGGAGGATGGCACCACGAGGAAAGTGGCTTGTCCTTGACTCCGGAGGAATGGGCAGCCTTCAGGGAGCAGGTGCTGGCGATTTTCCAATCCCAAGGCACAGTTCCGTCCGCGCCTTCGGAAGAAGCCGGCAAGGAACAGTCTTGGTCCACAGCTCGTGCGCCTTCGGGCTCGGGTCCTCGGTGCATTTCTCATCGGGAACCTTCGAGGTCCCGTTTGGACAAGGCTCAGGCTGATTGCAAGAGACGTGCTTCCAGGTCTCGGTCCTGGTCCCCGGCGAGACCGCAGAAACCTGGTAACAGCTTGAGGTCTTCGTCGGCTCCGTCAGCGATGTGTCCTGTCGAAGCTTTGCCTTCCCACCAGCCCTCAGCGCCGGCGGTTCCATGATCAACATCGACGCCAAAGCCGTCGGCGCCCTCAACGGCTTTTAGCCCGAATTTGCCGATGGAGGTCCTGGGTACTGTGGATCCTCATAGGAAGGCTACTTCCAAGTCTGTGGGGCCTATTAAGGATTCCAGACCCTCCTCTGTCCCAAGGCAGGAGTTGTTTTCTCCCTCTGGATGGCATATATGAGGATGAGGAGAGGTCAGATTTAGATTTGACCCTGTTGAGCCTGATGTGGCTCCTGTCTTTTCCGGGGACAGGCAGTTGGAAGAGTTACAGCAATCTCTTCATTATGCCAGTGGGTTGGACACTTCTCTTGAGGTGGAGTTTGGCAGACCTGAGCCTGGGGCTCATGCTGAGTCGTCCTACAGGAGACTGATGGCTAGGATCACTGATTATCTTGTTTGGTCTAGTCCTCCAGAAGCTTTTAACGGATATTTTGGATCAAGGTCCATCCTCTGACCTGGTGTTACCTTTTCATTTGACGTTGCAGAAAAGGGTGGCGGCTGCTTGGCAGACACTGGAATCTCTTCCGGCAGTTAACAAATCGTTGCCTAAAAAATACCACCCATCCGGTAGCGACCCCAGCTACCTTTCCTCTCACCCCACTCCTGAGCGTTTGGTGGTTCAGGTGCTACGGCCACCTCCAGGCAGGCGGCGGACCCTACCATCCCTCCTGATAGGGACAACAAACGCTTCAATGGTTGGGCACGAAGGTGTTTTCTGCGGGGAGTATGACGCTGAAGTCCGCCAACTCCACTTGTGCCTTAGCAAGATTTTCACACACTCTGTGGAATTGTGTTTCTCTAGCGGCTGAGCATATTCACGAAGGGGAAGAAAGGGAGGGCCTCCTTGCTCTCGTACAAGATGGCAAGGATGCCATGTGTGAATCCCTTCTGTCGGGTTTGGACACGGCCAACAGTGGTAGCCGCTCTATAGCTGCGAGCACCGTTATATGCAGATTTGCCTGGTTGCGGAAGTCGGGTTTTGCTTCGGATGTGCAAGCCCGTCTTTTGAACATGCCCTTTGATGGCGCACATTTGTTTGGCAGCAGGGCTGACGAGAGCCTTGAGAGGTTGCAGACCTCAAAAGCTGCGGCTAAATCATTGAGTGCAGCTGTGCGTCAACCTCTGCCTTTTTTCGTCCTGGGGACGGCAGTGGAGGAGTAGTTCTTTTCGTTGCTACTCCTCCTATGGTAGGACGAGAGGAACCGCCAGTCAAAGGGGTCAGCGTAAAAGTACCCGTGGTGTTCATGGAAATAGGGGTGCCAAAGCCGCTCAGGCAGCTACCTCTTTGCCTTCAGGCGCTGCGGCAGCCGCTCCAAAACAATGAAGCCATGTTCCATTGTTCGCCAGCTGGGGCAGACTGTCTCAGCATCTTGAAGAATGGCAAGTTATTACTTCGGATGCATGGGTTCTGGATACAATACCCTACGGCTACTGCCTTCCCTTCCTAAAGCGGCCTCACAACAATCCACCGGTGAATCTCTCTTTGAAGCTTCCAGATCCGCTCCTTGTGCAGGAAATCTTGGCCCTGCTGGAGAAAGGTGCTATAGAACTGGTGCCTGTAGTGGAGAGGAATAAGGGATGGTATTCCCCATATTTTTTGATTCCAAAGAAAGACGGGGGATTGAGACCCATTTTGGACTTGCTTTGGTTGAACAAACTTCTCAGGAAGGACAAGTTCAAGATGGTCACTCTTTCTTAAGTCCTCCAGGCCCTTCGACTTCAGGATTGGTTGGTGTCTCTGGACCTACAGGATGCTTACTTTCATGTTCTGATGATTCATCCAAAGCAGAGAAAGTACCTGACGTTTGCGGCTGGTGACTCGCACTTTCAGTTTTGGATCCTGCTGTTCGGATTGACCTCCGCCCCGAGGGTCTTCACCAAGCACATGGTGGTGGTGGCAGCGTATCTAAGGCGAGGGGGATTCACGTCTACCCCTACCTAGACGACTGGCTGATCCGAGCCCGTTCTCCCGAGCAAGCTCTGGATCATCTCAGTCTCACCTGCCGCTCCCTCCACAAGCTGGGCTTCTGCCTCAATTTCAAGAAGTCGCATCTGACACCTTCCCAACAGCTCAGTACATTGGGGCTGTGTTGGACACATCCTTGGGGAAGTGCTCACCTTCCAAGGTGAGGGCTCATCACATTGTGCAGTTGGTGGACAAGTTGCAACATGCCAAGCGTCTCCCGGCTTTTGAATTCTTAAGGTTGCTCTGCCTCATGGCATCCTGCATTTTTCTGTTGCCAGAGGCCAGACTGAGGATGAGATCCCTGCAATGGGTCCTCAAGATGCAGTAGTCACAATTCTCAGGCAAAATGTCGGATCCCGTTCAGATTCCACTCTCAGTCTCACAGGAACCTGAGGGGAGCCGTTCTGGCAACCGTGGCCGAAGGTGACTGTATTGACAGACGCTTCCCTCACAGGATGGGGAGCTCATTCCGACGATTTGACCGCCAGCGGTCGTTGGTCTCCGTCGGAGTCCAAACTCCACATCAACCTGTTAGAGCTGAGGGCCATCAGGCTGGCCCTGAAGGCTTTTCTGCCGTCTGTGCGGGGTAAGTGTGTCCTGATCATGACGGACAACACAGGGGCCATGCATTACCTCAACAAAAAAGGGGGAGTAGGGTCACTCCCGTTGTGCAGAGAGGCGATGCAGCTCGGATTCTGGGCAGGGAATATCACTCTCGTCAGTTCATCTGGCTGGAGAGGAGAATGCAGCGGCGGACGCTCTGAGCAGGCCGACCATGGTCTCTCACGAGTGGGAGTTGGCTCAGGAAGTCCTTCTGGAGATCTTTGACCCTTTGGGGAACCCCACAAGTGGATCTCTTCGTGACCAGTGCCAACCGGAAGTGCAAGAGATTCTTCTCAAGGGAATTTCCTCCGAGAGGAGCTTTAGTAGATGCATTTGTCGTGGATTGGTCATTCCCACTTCTCTACACGTTTCCTCCGGTCCCCGTCATTCCTCAGGTGTTACGGAGGTTACACAGGTTCGGATCCCACATGATCCTCATTGCTCCGGATTAGGCTAGGAGAGCGTGGTACCCGGACCATCTAGAAATGTCCATCTGCTCTCTATGCCGTCTTCCCTACCGAGAGGATCTGCTCTCGCGTGAGGGGGGTCGGGTTCTCCATCCAGAGGTCAAGACACTCAACCTTCATGCTTCGTATGTGAAAGGTTGAGATGTAAGGATTAGGACCTCCTGGAAGACGTGATGGAGTTGTTGCTTTCAGCCAGGCGGCCAGCAACCAAATCCCTGTACTGTTGCCGTAAGTTTTGCGACTGGTGCAGAGGACAAAATGTTGATCCTTTTCAGTGTTGCATTCCCATGGTTCTGTCTTTTTTGCCTTCTTTGGCCCACAGGGGCCTTCAAGTAGGCACCATTAAAGGTTGCCTGGTCTATCTTCAAGCGCTCGTCTGAAGAATGTTCTTATTTTAAGATTCCTTTGATGTCACAATTTCTTAAAGGGCTCACTAATGTGTATCTGCCGTACCCGTTTCAGGTGCCGGTTTGGGATCTGAATTTGGTCTTGAAATTCATGATGGTTGCTCCATTTTAAACCTTTACACTCGTGTCCTTTGAGACTGTTGTCTTTCAAGCCGGTGTTCTTGGTTGCGGTTACAGG
This sequence comes from Ambystoma mexicanum, assembly GCF_040938575.1. Taxonomy (NCBI): domain Eukaryota; kingdom Metazoa; phylum Chordata; class Amphibia; order Caudata; family Ambystomatidae; genus Ambystoma; species Ambystoma mexicanum. Next base: position 215,523,386 of record NC_090938.1, read on the forward strand.
CACTTTCATCAAAGCCGCCCTTTACTGTGTTCCACAAGGATACGCTCCATGGTAAAGATATGGCCTTTGGTAAGGCGGTTCTTTATTCTGCCATCTGATTGGGTATTCTAAATTCTTTTCCCTCCTCCATTTTTCTGGTACTGCTTTGGGAGTCTGTCAAAGATGTGGAATACGTTGGAGGACACAATCCATTCGAAAAACAAGTTACTTACCAACTGGTAACGTTTTTTTCGACTGGATGTTCCTCCAATGTATTCCACATCGCCCTCCAAGCCTACCCCTCTGGAGAATGTCCTATGCTATTGCAGCTTATGTTCCCTCAAGGCTATGTGCAGTCAAGCAGGCATTGTGTACGAGCATGTCACACGTTATGGAGGAAAAAACATAAACTGAGACTACCGGTGCCGTGCGTCCTATTTATGCGGTGGCATCGCCCTCGACGGAGGCCTTCGAGGGACATCGACCCGATGCCATCGACGCATGATGCCCTCTGCCGAAAAAGTTTCCAAAGTGCACATCTGTGGACATTACATGTCAAAGATGTGGAATACGTTGGAGCAACATCCAGTCGAAAGAACGTTACCAGTTGGTAAGTAACTTGTTCTATGCCCACAGCCTCTATTTCGTGTCTCTAGGCCTCAGGTCCCTACTTAACAACCTATGTACCTTCATTGTGTCCATCTTCTTCTTTCCTGAAAAACAAGCACAGACACCCAAGGCAACGGAAAAGAACGAGACATACATGACATATACTGTACAAAAAAAAAAGGAAGAAATTAGAGGGACTAAGAAGGAGAAATGAAAGAGAGAGAGAGAAAAATGAGATAGCGAGAGAGAGCGAAAGAGGGAGAGAGAGAAAAGGGAAAAAGAAAGAAATGAAAGAGAGCAAAAGAGAGAGAGAGAGAGAAAGAGGAAAAGTGCTTACAGAAAAAGAAAAGTACCGAGCTAGCAGCTGAACTTTGGCCTGCCACTCGAACGTACCCACACACCTGTGTCTCTTCTAGACAGGCTGGTAAGGTACTCGGACTGCACATATTGTTATCCGTGGTCTTAAGACAACTGATGCACTGCTGTGTTTTCTGGAGGCGCCCTACGAACATCAGAGAGGTGGACCCAATAGCACAATTCCTTAACCTTTACCGCAAGGGGGTACAAAACACCACCTCGTATGGTCCTTGGAACCAAGGATTGTTCCAACAGTGCACAAAATTGCAGATGTAGACGTAATCCCACGGCAGCAGTGGTCTAGTCATGTGCTCAGGATCTGTCCCTGTTGTCTGTGCAGCATCGGTGTCCTTGCAGTCGCGATCCTGAGAGGTGCAATCTGTCGAGAGACACATTAAATGGCCCGAGTTAGTGTTGTGATATATTCCCTGAATTGCTCTCCTAACACCGCTGCAGTCCTATGCGCATCAGAATCCTTCTCAGAGGGGATACAGAGGTGGGCACGCGCCGACCAATAACCACTTTGTGAGTTGACAGATGATGGTCTTTGCTTGGCTGTGTCCATAAACTAAAAAGGGCCAGGGTCAGACAATACCCAGTTTTTCTTTAATGTAGTACACAATTTAGGTAGCTTGCTCTTAAGGAAGCCATTTATTCTCTCTTGAACGCCATTCGCCTGTGGGTGATAAATCGAACACATCCGATGCTTGATGCCAAGTAGTGCTGTGACATGTTGGATTAATGCATTGAAGAAATGTGTGCCATTATTTGACCTCAAAACCTTGCACAAACCCCAGCGTGGGCAAACTTCCCGCACTAGAAACCTTGCAGCACACTTGGCATCTGGGTGCACACATGGCCCTGCTTCCACCTACCTTGAGAAGGGCCAGAGCACCACAATAAGGTACCTAGATCCATTGCAGCCTTGCCCCATATCAGCGTGGTCTATGTGCAACTCATGGAAAGGCCCAATAGGGTGGAGCAACATGCTCGTAATGTTTGCAGTGTCGTCCCTGTGCTAAAATCTTGTCATGTGGTGCAACGGACAACCATATCTATGATGCTTTCCTGAATATTCGGTGTAAACCAATCCTCACACCGAATATGGGCAATGCGGTATAAGACACTGGACAGTCTTCTTTCGGTGGGGCAGTCACAACATACTCAGTGGGTGTTTAATTTGACTGGTATGCTGCCATTTTGGCTTCTGCGTCGGTGTCTGCATTCCCCCTTGAGATGTCGCCTGTCCTGTGAGTGTGGGTGGCACACTTGATGATCGCCACAACAGATGGCTGTGATAAGTCTTCTATCAGCATCTTTAACAGCACAGCATGCTGCACTGGGGATCCATGTGGCCTCCTGAACCCCCTCCTCTTCCAACAGGAGAGACCAGCGTGTACTGTTGTAATGTACATTGAGTCGGAATATATCGCAACATGATGCCCTTGCAACGCTCTGTGCTTCGATGAGCGCCACGAGTTCTGACGCTTGTGCAGAATGGTATGTAGGCAAACTTTTCATGACCAGTCTTGTACTACCTTCCCTCAAGTCGTACCCCTGCTGCCCCTGTCCGTCTCTGTCCATCCTCAATTGTGGACAACCCATCAATGAAAAGTACCTCACCCTCTGTCAATGCACAATCCCTCGCTTTGGGAGTGTCCTCTTCCTCCTCGTATATGTGGCACAATCGTGTGCCATCAAGTCCTCTGTCGTGGGCATATCTGTTAGAAAGGTGGCAGGATTCACCGTCTTAAACCTAACCACATGAATATGGGGGTTAGATATGATAATCTCATATGCCGATGACCTTTGCGCAGTCGGGCTGGATTTCAACCTCTCTAAAATAGCAAACCAAGAATGTTCCACATACAACGTTACTGAACATCCCATTACAATTGTGGAACTTTTCGCTGTAGCAAAGGCAGCGGCTGCTAATGCTTGTTTGCATGCAAACTGCCCTTGCATCACTGCATCCAAAGTGCCACTATAATAAGCCAATGGCTTATGGCCCATAGTGCTAAACTTCTATCATAAACTGACCATCAGAATGTGAAAACAAATAGAATTCCTGTGTGTAGTCCTGTGTGTAGTCCGGGGTAGCCAGTACGGCTGCCGAACTGATGACTTCTTGTAAATCGTCAAACTGTCTGATCATGTCTGTCATCCACAGTAACTTGTGGTCCTTTGTTTTCTGTGCTTCCCTCAGGGCTTGCAAAAGTGGCCTTATGTATGCCACGTAATAGGGGATCCAGGCCCTGCTGTAGTTACACAGGCACAGAAACGTTTGCATCTCCTTAACTGAGGCAGGTCTGGGGGTGGCGCATACCTATGCTGGCCTATCGAGTAGTATCCTTTTTTCCATTTGCTGATATGAACTACCCCAAATATATTACTGGCAATATTGTAATGTATCCTTGTCAACCTTGTACACCTTACAGGCCAGTAATTGAACAATGCTGTTCACTGTCACTACACACTAGCAGATGGTCCACATACTGGATAACCATGCTGAAGGTTCCCACGATCAGCATGCAGTATTCTGTTAAATATACTCGGGCTCGCACAGAACCCCTGAGGTAACCTAGTGTGTGAACCGCATCTGGCTCAATGTAAATGCTGTGAGGTACCTCGACTCAGGATGGAGTGGAATTTAGAAGAATGCATTTTTCAGATGCACTACAGTGAAATATACGGCGTCTTTGGGGATGCTACATAAAATTGTTGCATGATTCGGAACAACTGGAAACTCTTTCTATACCACATCATTTAGGGGGCGCAAGTCCTGGATCATTCTCCAATTGCCTCGTTGACTTTTTAACCCGATATATTGCCCTATTACACAGGGACGTATATGGCACAATAATCACCTGGTCCAGTAGGGCCTGTATTGTTTTTCTAATGCCTTCCTCCGCCTCTCTTGACAGTGGATATTGTCTTGCCCTGGGCAGCATTGCACCTGGCTTCAGGGTTATACACACAGGTGTTACATCTTTGAACAACCCTACATCATGTGGATTTGTGGTCCACAACTGCGAGGGCACGTACTGTAAATCTTCATCGAAAAATGGGAATGGAGTTACTACTGTCATTAAAGGACACTGCACTCTTCGATACTGTATCATTATGTCGCAAGGGATGCAAATCTCCAATATTATTTCCCCATCTTTGTCGTTATTCTCAATACATTCATCATCCGTCACCTCCTTTAGCTGCACTGTTGGGTCTACAGAGAGCACTGTGCGCCACTCACACCTGTCCTTGTTCATTCCTAATAGGACAATCTTTCTGTCCGACACTAACAACCCCTGCAGGTCCAGTGATAATATCATTCCTGCCACCACCTAGGTCGACACAGCTGGATAAAAAATGAAATCAGTGGGCTCTCACCAGCATTGCTTTGCAATCCGGGGCACTGCCTTCACTAGTGCTGTGATACCATAAACAAACATGTCTGGATCTACAGGAATCCTGCAGACTACCACCCCCCTTGTCATTGTGCGTATTATCAACATCGCCCTTACAGCACACATCCCAGGCATGGAACACACTTCTCCATGATCTGTGAAGGATATGTTCATGTTTAACTTACTGAGCTGGTCCCTACCCAGTAGATTAACAGCTGAACTCTCGGAATATAGTAGGGGTGCCCCTACTATCTTTCCTTCCACCTTTACATCCAGCTCCTCCGTGTATGTAACCTTGGATGTAGCCCCAGAGAATGTAACGCTCACCTGATTCCCGCAGAGGCGCCGGTCTTGACTGGGTGAATGCCGTATCTTCAAAGGTGATGTGTAACACACGGTTGGCTCTTTGGGCTGGACCTCTGTGCACTGTATGTCTGACTCGAAGAGTAAGATGTCTTAGGTAAGTGAACGCCGAGCTCTCCATCTGCCTCGGGGCAGGGTGCCGTAACCAGTTTCTTCACTGGATAAGGGTGCAGGCCTCTTGACCTCAGAGGACTGCTGTCCGTCGTTAACTGCACGATGGCGGATGGCGGGCTGATGAGAGTTGAGGATCGAACCCGCGTGAGGAATAGAAGCGCCTGGAAGCACGTAAGTAAGCGCTTGTAGCCTGCTTCACGATGCGCACTAACTGTCCCTTTTATCTTGCAGGTACAAGTTCGGAGCTTTAGAGAAGCTGAAGGGTGCTGGAATACCCACTGGATTCGGCGTGGGAAGGAGTAATGGCACGTGAGTAATAAAGTTGCCCAATGTCTTTAAACGCACCTTCTTTTGTCTTTCAGATGCGGGATGCAGCGCCGAAGGCCTCCGGAGCGTGCAAAGAGCTGGTAAGCTTTTGTCTTTCAGATGCCGGAATGCAGTGCGAAGACCTCCGGAGCATGCGAAGAGTAGGTAAGCCTTTGTCTTTCAGATGCCGGAATGCAGCGCGAGGCGTTGGTGACAGCCGATGGACCAGGTAAGAGATGCGCTACTACTGAAGACTGTAGTGCTAACCTGTTCTTTCTTTGTCTTTACAGGTGCTCCTGAAGACTGGATTCCAGGATGGTAAGCCTTTGTTCCCTTAGGGCCAGGATCAGAAGCAGAAGACACGATGAGCATTCTGCTGCAGAGAATGCAGAATAACGCAAAGCAAGATTCATCCATCGGGTGTGGTTTAAATAGCCTCCTGTAGTGCTTAGGTGTCTCCTTCCACAGCCACGCCTAAGAAAAGAGTTCCTGCTTTCCAGAAGAGTTCCAGTGTTCTGAACCTAGGGAGTGGCTCCTGCCCCACCCAACAGGAAAAGTAGTCCCAAACAGAAGAGGATCAGGGGTTCAACTGGCAGGTAAGTAAGCAGCATGGTCTGCTGCAGGTAAGTCCACCCAAGCATTATGAGCCCGGCGCTTCCAGCGCTGGGACTGGGCATCTTTATGAGCCTGGTGCCACTGGCGCCAGGACAGGGTCCAAAAGGTCCCAATTGGGACTGGCTGGCACTCGGAACCGGAGTTATGGGTCTGCTTCCAAGGGAGTCAGGCAAGTCCTGATCTTTTGGAAGCAGAGATCATGACAGCACCCCCCCTCAAGGCCCCTCCCAAACCGGGCTTCTCCGGGGGTTTGGGCTTGTTAGGAAATGTTCGATGAAATCTTTTGATTAGACGAGGCGCGTGGACATATTCTGCAGGTTCCCAGGATCTTTCTTGGGGACTGTAGCCTTTCCAGTCAATCAGGTAAAATAGTTTAGATTTGGAGATCTTGGAATCCAGGATGCTTTTGACTTCAAACTCGAGTTCTCCATCAACTAGAATAGGTTTTGGAGATGTAGTTAGTCGGGTTTGAGGTTGCACGGGTTTTAATAGAGAGACGTGGAAGACCGGATGTATCTTCATGTGAGGGGGCAAGTCCAACTTGACCGCTACTGGATTTACTATGGTAGTGATGGAATAGGGACCAAGGTTTCTTGGGTTGAATGTGCGTGGTCCTTTTAGAGGTAGATATTTGGTGGATAACCAGACTTGATCTCCTACTTGATATTGGGGGGCTTCCTTCCGATATTGGTCTGCTCCTTTCTTGTATTGTTCTTTAGCCCTTTGAAGGTGAGAAACGGCTTCCTTAAAGGCTTGGGTGATTGTAGAATGCAGGTGGTCTACTGCTGGTGTTCCAAGATCTTGGAGTGGATCCAACTCCGAGGTTCGAGGGTGACTACCGTATAAAAGAAAAAACGGGGTCTTCCCAGTTCCCGAGTGGACAGAGTTATTGTAGGCATATTCGGCTATCCAAAGGATATCTTTCCAAGTTTTTTCAGTTTGTTGTAGCATGCAGCGCAAATACTGTTCCAGAGTTTGATTGGTCCTCTCGGTTTGTCCGTCGGTTTGAGGGTGGTGGCTGGTCGAAAGTCTCACATCAATTTGAGCCGACCGACAGCAACTTCGCCAAAAATGAGAAATAAATTGACTACCTCGATCCGAAATTAGAACTGAAGGAAAACCGTGCAGTCGGACGATGTTTTCGAGAAATTCTCGGGCCAGAGTTGCTGCTGTTGGTAAGCCTTTGAGTGGAATGAAATGCGCCATCTTGGAGAATAGGTCCACGATTACTAGGATCGTATTGTATCCGGAGCATGGAGGTAGATCGGTGATGAAGTCCATAGAAAGCGTATGCCAAGGGCGAGGCGGGATGTCAATAGGGCGTAAGAGGCCGGCTGGTTTTTCCTTTTGACTCTTGTTTTGGGCGCATACTCCACAGGACATTATAAAGTCTCTGATATCTTTTTTCCAAGACGGCCACCAGAAGTAGCGCTTGATCTTTTCCGAGGTCTTGGCCATACCGGGATGTCCTTCCATTAAAGAATCGTGATAACAAGAGATTACCTTTTTCTGTAAATCTGTGCTGGGCAGGTATAACCGTTCTTGGAAATATAATAGGTTGTCCTTCACCATAAAGTCCTTTCCCTGCAGATGCCAATTCTGTATGTCTGCTGGAGTTACCAGTAGCCTGGCTTTATCCTTAACTTCCTCTATGGATTGTGTGGCGATTACACCTAGAATTCTTTGTTCGGGAATGATAGGTACAGGTTTAGGATTGATCAAATGTTCTTCCACTCCCATCCGAGAAAGGGCATCAGCTTTACCGTTTTTTGTACCAGGTCGATAGGTAATTATGAAGTCAAACTCGGCAAAGAATAGTGCCCAACGGAGTTGCCTAGAGGATTGAGCTTTTGCGGTTTTCAAATATTGCAGGTTTCGGTGATCTGTAATCACAGTAACGGTGTGTCGGGCCCCCAGAAGATAATGCCGCCAAGCCTTAAAGGCGGACTTGATAGCTAGAAGTTCCTTATCAGTAATAGTGTAATTGATTTCAGGAGGCGAGAATTTGCGGGACCAAAATGCCACGGGATGCAACTGATTGGTTACTGGGTCCTTTTGTGATAGAACTGCCCCCATGGCAAGGCTCGAAGCATCAGTTTCAACGATGCAGGGGAGTTCTGGGCGAGGATGTTTTAAGATCGGTGCAGAGATAAATCTAGTCTTCAAATTCTGGAAAGCTTGTTCCGCCTCGGTAGACCATTCAAAACGTTTGTTTTTCTTTAACAAGGCGGTGATGGGCTGGACTATTCGAGAGAATTCGGGGATAAACCTGCGGTAAAAGTTAGCGAAGCCTAACATGCTTTGAACACCTTTTACGGAGGATGGCGATGGCCATTTGAGAATTGCATCGACCTTCTTTGAATCCATACGCACTCCGCTAGGTGATAATATGAATCCCAAGAATTCAACTTCAGTCACGTTGAAAACACATTTTTCCAACTTAGCGAAAAGTTTGTGTTGACGCAATCTCTCGAGGACCATTTTCACGTGTTTCCGATGTTCAGTTTCCGATGAAGAATAAACGAGGATGTCGTCAATGTAAACAACAACACACACATCTATGAGCTCTCTGAGGACATCGTTCATAAAATATTGAAAGGCGGCCGGGGCATTGCAAAGTCCGAAGGGCATGACCTGATATTCAAATAGCCCATACTTGGTGCGGAAGGCCGTCTTCCATTCATCGCCCTCTTTTACTCGTACCAAGTGGTAGGCTCCTCTAATGCTTTTCTGACTTGGTCCAGGAGTTCAGGGATCAAAGGTAACAGATATCTATTCTTAACGGTGATCTGGTTCAGGGCGCAATAATCTATACAAGTTCTAAGGTCCCCTTCTTTTTTTGGAACGAAGAACAAAGCTGAGGAAGCAGGGGACTTGGAAGGACGAATAAACCCATTCGCTAGGTATTGATCCAGGTATTGTCGGAGGTGAAGATTCTCAGGCTCGGTGAGGGCATAAATTCTACTACAAGGAGGAGTAGATCCAGGTATCAGGTCTATCTGGCAGTCATAAGACCTATGAGGAGGTAGAGAGTTAGCCTGATCCTTCCGGAAAACATCTTGGAATTCTAGGTATTCAGGAGGTAACTGAGGAGCCTCCGAGGAAATTGCTGCCAGTGCAACACCAGGTCGAGGGTGACAAGTAGAGACACATTCTGGAAACTGAACCGTTCTTGCTCGTCAATCGATCTGAGGATTGTGCTTCTCTAACCAAGGAATTCCTAGAATAATCTGGAACTGGGGGGCCTTGATCACATCGAACACGATCTTCTCATGGTGTCCATCTTGACTTACTAGCGTCACTTCTTGGGTGGTATGCGTTACTGGTCCGGAGGCTATCTCCGTACCATCCACCGTAGTAATGACGTCCTTTACAGCCTTTGGACAAAGAGTCAGATTCATCCTCAAAACCATTTCATGATCCACATAATTGCCGATGGCACCGCTGTCGACGTAAGCTTCAATCGCATGTAATCGATCCGGATGTTCAGGGCTAATGAGGACCACAGGTATCACGAAATGCGAGGTCACGGAACTGGTTTTAACGCTCGGCAAGAGGACCTCTATTCTTGTCGGGCGAGGTTGTTTCCCTGCTCAGAGTTTGTGACCCTGGTAACTGCAGCTCCTACTGCCTTCTTGGCTGGTTTCACCAGACAGTCTCGAAGAAAGTGCCCCGAGTTTCCGCAATAGAGGCATAATTGCAGCTGTTTTCTCCTTTCCCGCTCCTTTTGTGTTAGTGGTCCTTTCAGGCCCCCTATTTGCATGGGTTCCCCCGGAGTCTACTCCTTTGGTAGGAGTTGGTGGTTTGGCAAATACTCGAGCATCAAACTTGGAACGATCGGCCTTCCTGTTCTGCAGTCTGTGGTCAATTTGAACGACTAAGTCAATATAGTCCGAACAGTCTTGCGGGGGATTCACTACTTGGGCTAACACATCTTTGAGCTCTCCACGTAGACCTCTATAAAACAGCGTAATCCTTTTGTCCTCAGGCATTCGAGTTTCCACTATCAGTCTGTTGAAAGACGCAATATAAGCCAAAAGGTCTTGATTACCCTGTCGCAATGAAAGGAGCTCATTGTCCAAGGCCTGCCCCTGTGAATGTCTTGCAAACAGTTTTTCCATACTGAGCTGAAAAGCTCGAAAATCATGGAGAACCGGATCATCTTGATTAACTAGAGGGATCGACCAGTCTGCCGCATTGCCACTAAGGTACGAAAGCACGAAAGCTACCTTAGCTTGATCAGTTGGAAAGGCTGCTGGCCGGCATAAGAAGTGCAACCGGCACTGATTAATAAATACTGCAAACCTCTTTGGGTCACCAGAAAATCGTTCGGGCGGAGCCAGAGGTACATTCCCAGGTAGGTTGATCTGCACTGGGTTCGTAGAGGATGTTGAAGGAAGATTTGCCCCTGATGCGGGTAACGGAGTTTGTCCGGCTTGTGACTGTAGCAATTGTCTAGCGAGATCGTCTGTTCGCTCCTTGGAAATAATCAGTTCCCTTCTTAAAGCATTCGTTTCCTGACGGGCTGCATGCACTTCTGCTCTTAGTTCCCCAAGTAACTGGGCTAGCTGGTCGGTATCCGAGGTTTCCATAGCGCCTGGGTGGGAGTTTTGCGATAGGCTTTGCGTTCTGTAACGCTCACCTGATTCCCGCAGAGGCGCCGGTCTTGACTGGGTGAATGCCGTATCTTCAAAGGTGATGTGTAACACACGGTTGGCTCTTTGGGCTGGACCTCTGTGCACTGTATGTCTGACTGGAAGAGTAAGATGTCTTAGGTAAGTGAACGCCAAGCTCTCCATCTGCCTCGGGGCAGGGTGCCGTAACCAGTTTCTTCACTGGATAAGGGTGCAGGCCTCTTGACCTCAGAGGACTGCTGTCCGTCGTTAACTGCACGAACGGTAAGTTCTGGGCACTTCAAATGTCTTAAAAGTCTTTTGTAATGATATCTCTTGCTTTGCAGGGTTCCGGCGATGGCGGATGGCGGGCTGATGAGAGTTGAGGATCGAACCCGCGTGAGGAATAGAAGCGCCTGGAAGCACGTAAGTAAGCGCTTGTAGCCTGCTTCACGATGCGCACTAACTGTCCCTTTTATCTTGCAGGTACAAGTTCGAGCTTTAGAGAAGCTGAAGGGTGCTGGAATACCCACTGGATTCGGCGTGGGAAGGAGTAATGGCACGTGAGTAATAAAATTGCCCAATGTCTTTAAACGCACCTTCTTTTGTCTTTCAGATGCGGGATGCAGCGCCGAAGGCCTCCGGAGCGTGCGAAGAGCTGGTAAGCTTTTGTCTTTCAGATGCCGGAATGCAGTGCGAAGACCTCCGGAGCATGCGAAGAGTAGGTAAGCCTTTGTCTTTCAGATGCCGGAATGCAGCGCGAGGCGTTGGTGACAGCCGATGGACCAGGTAAGAGATGCGCTGCTACTGAAGACCGTAGTGCTAACCTGTTCTTTCTTTGTCTTTACAGGTGCTGCTGAAGACTGGATTCCAGGATGGTAAGCCTTTGTTCCCTTAGGCCCAGGATCATAAGCAGAAGACACGATGAGCGTTCTGCTGCAGAGAATGCAGAATAACGCAAAGCAAGATTCATCCATCGGGTGTGGTTTAAATAGCCTCCTGTAGTGCTTAGGTGTCTCCTTCCACAGCCACGCCTAAGAAAAGAGTTCCTGCTTTCCAGATGAGTTCCAGTGTTCTGAACCTAGGGAGTGGCTCCTGCCCCACCCAACAGGAAAAGTAGTCCCAAACAGAAGAGGATCAGGGGTTCAACTGGCAGGTAAGTCCACCCAAGCATTATGAGCCTGGCGCTTCCAGCGCTGGGACTGGGCATCTTTATGAGCCTGGTGCCACTGGCGCCAGGACAGGGTCCAAAAGGTCCCAATTGGGACTGGCTGGCACTCGGAACCAGGGTTATGGGTCTGCTTCCAAGGGAGTCGGGCAAGTCCTGATCTTTTGGAAGCAGAGATCATGACAGAGAATCCCTGCGCGTCGAGATACTTTCCTGATAGTGGAAAGTTTCCTTCCATGATACACGATTTAGTTGCACCAGAGTCCACCATAAATATGAATTGCTTGTTTCCTATCTTCGCCCCACCAACGGTTCCACTTCAGGGTGGATAGTCGTTGACAGGACCAGACATGCAAGTGCTCTCTGTAGGCTATCCTAATCTGGATACATGCTCGTTCCAGGGAACAAGAAGGGACTACCTCCTACTACTCCTGCTCCCCCAAAGGGATTGGCTCCCCCACCTGATGCCCTGATTACTGGGGCAACACCGCCCTGCTGTTGCTGTGGTGGGTGTCGCGCTTGTGTGTCCGGTGCTTGGGGTTGCTGCTTATGAGTTTGGTATTGCCCCTGAGGATACTCCTAGTTCTGGTACGCTTGACCCGGTTGCTACTAGCCTAATCCTTGAGGTCCTTGGGGCCCTTGGCCCTGCTGCTGCAGCTCATTATTATACCGTACCGCTGACCTACTCCGGCACTCCCTTGCAAAAAACCCCCAGCTTAATTAGTTCCAACATTGAGACTGTCCGAACTCCCGTCCCCTAGGTCTGAACCCTCCTCCCCTTGTTCCTCGAAATCCCCCTCTTCCTTGCAGTGGCCTTTCTTGCTGCCACTGTGGGCTGGGGTACTGCTGCCCCCCACTGTGCTTGTCCTCCTTACGCCCAGATCGCCGCAATAGTGGCACTCACAACTTGCTGTGTACCACCTGTTCCCTCCACCTGTACTCGCGTTGGCATGGGCACCTGAATGGCACTTTTGCCAATTTTTTCTCTACCAATTTTGCTTCGTCCCCCTGACACCTTTGCGCTGTTTCCCTCTCCCACTCCTTTTTCCTTTTACAATTATGCTCTGTATTTCCGGCCATCCCTTCGCCTCAATACCCACAATCTTATCCAGTGCCTTCTGCACTTCCTTCGGCAACCCTCTCTTTACAATAAAACAGAAGAATGGTATTGATTGCTACCACCGCCCTCTAGTCTCTGCTCTCTTTTTTTCTTACATTTTGAGAATACATCCAGCTGGGTCATCATCATCCCTCTTGGTAAACTACATCAAATACTGCAAATCAGGAGTATCTGGGAAGGCCTTCGTAGTGCGCCCCATACCATTTCCCTAACTCCATTAAACAACGCTCCATCATCTGCTTCATCCCTCAGGGTTACTCCCAGGTATCCAGCCTTAACCCAAACCTCCTGAGCCTGATCTCCAATTACGGATACCAAAAAGGTCTTAAGCTATAATGCTAGGGGCACCACTGCCGTTTGTTTATCAAACTCATATATCTACTTACTTGCCCCAGCTATAAGTTGTGGGAGGGCCTTAATTAAATTATTCGTATCCATTTGGGGCCAGGGCACGTACTGAGTCCTCCCTTCCTAAAAATGTGGGCATGTGTTCTAAAATACTCCTGTTGTGTGAGCCTTGCCCTGGCCATGGGCAGGGCATCCCCCCCTCCCCCTGTCTCTGCGATCCACTGCTTATGATATTTCTCCACCCTGTCACAATACAGTTGCAGGGCCTTATACATGTGCTCTATTGGTGATCCTCCCCCCATGCTAGTGATGTCTATCTCTTACTACCCCTACAAAGCCCCTCTAACACGCAGTGCATGCTGCTGCTCGCTTGTAACAATAAAACCAAGAGAATCAACCGCCATCCTTCTCTCTCACCCTTCCATATGCACATACGCCGCTCCAAGAGGTCGGGCAGCACCACACCACGATGCACCCAATTGCCGCCTCTTCTAGGGCCTGTTCCTTGCCCACAAAACACAAACACAATAAATAAAAACAAATACTCTGAACTAGCAACCACTACTTGTTCCAGGCCTACTACATATACAAGACCCCTACGCGTATTTCTATATTTCTACTTTAAATAATAAAATGTCCTATACTGTGGTAGCACCTTCCCTCCCCTTCTGAGGAGGGGCTCCCTGCCTTACCTTTGCCTTACCTTGTAATGCCTTACCTTTATAATGCCTTACCTTATAATACTTTACCGAAACACTCCATTCATAATACAAATTTTAACAACCAATGACCCTACCCTTGTCCACGTCACATTGATGACCTCGCTTTCCACATTCTCACTCATTTCACATTTTCCCATGCATCTGTCCCCTACTTGTTTTCGCTTCCAAGAATTGACTCACATGTGCGTGCTCACCTGAACTCCTCCTTCTCTGGATTCCAACATCAGCCTGCACCCTCCTCAGAGCCGCGCCCCGCTTCAAAGAGCAGAGAGGACTTCTCTTAAAATGGCTCCTGCTAAACCACTCGGAACATGTGTTTTTTTTTCTCCAGGCCGGGCGGTGGGTTCACGTTGGGGTCACCAATTGAAAGCAAGCCCCTCAACGGTCACGCCAGAGAGAATACAACCCGCTATGGAAGAAAGGCCCAGGTCGATCTTGTAAGGATAACAAGTTTGATCTCATGAACTGATGAGAGCAACAATAAAGAACTCTGCTGCTAAGAACGTTCTGGCCAAGGGAAGTACAAGCAGAAACCTTTAAAGCAAAACATCGTCATATGTGACGCAATACATGCAGTAAAAACCTGCACGGCTAATTGGATGGACCCTATGCAGGTGCTGCCTTTATCCGTATTGCATGGCAGTTTATTGGTCCCAGCCCGGTCTGTCCATCTTCCATCACGTGGGTGCTGCAGGGCTCATCTTCTTCTCATGTCGAAAGTCAGACAACACATTAATTATACTCCTGCTATACAGCTTGTTTATCACTCATACCGTGCACTTGGCAAGCTTCACAAACAGACACACATGAGGTTTCTGGGCACTCTAAACTTCACCCACACATTTCACTCACGCCCTCCGCACCATCCCGCTCCAATGCCTCCGCCCTCGTTTTGAACTATAATTTATCCCTCCCAGCACCTCGCAATACAAATCCCAGGAGTGTTAAGCCAACGATACACCCTGTCCATCCTCTTTGAACATTTCAGGACATGTTACTTTGGGGTTAGTGGTCAAAGGGCACCTGGCGTCATGGAATTTGGGGATCTTAGGGTTCAGTCAGTTATATGGGCTATAACTCGTGGTCACTCGGGAATGGACCACGTCATACTTTTGCCAAAGTGAGAACATGCACTCCAGGCGCCGGCCTCTGATCGAGGCCTTGGGGGGCACATTCCTCTTGGGTGAAAGACACATCTTCGCAACACTTTTTTAAGAACAATGAACAAACAGTGTGGCGGGTGGGGGTGCAAACTGTCTTCATGGGAGCTCGGGCATGACTGGAGATTTCTGTTGCCTTGTGGATTTGGGCATAGTGCATGCAATGACGCCTTTAGCGCGCAAACCTTTTCTTCTACCTATGATTATTAAAATCCACGCAAACCAGCGATGCCGCCCATGCCTTGGGCCACACCATATGGTTACACTATAATTGGTTATTTTAACATGGGGTCCTGCTGGATGGGAAGGCTTCCCTTTCACTGACCTGTTGGGTGTCCTGACCCACGTTTGGACTATTATGCTGCAACAATTGGTGCTGTGGGCTTAGAAAATCCAAGATGGCCGAAAAAGCCCACATTGTGCCAGAATCCAGGAAAACCGTGCAGTTTTGGCGCACACCAAAATGTTCCCCTGACCTGCCACCCACCAGTGCGAGCATGATGGGCCAGGAGTGCCATGAGTGAAATGTGTGCCAAAGGAAAAACAGCAGGGCCGGTTGGCTCAAAAAAGCGCTTTGAAATCACCTTTGTTTCTCTGAAATGCAAGCTAAAAATGCCTATTTTAAACATTGCAAGATATTCAAAAATCTCACTGAACACCAGCAGACATTGGCAGAATGTATTCTTGTGTGCATACAAAATCTGGAAAGAGAATGAGCCCAAAATAATGTTCATAATGAAACTGGCTGAGCCGTTGATATCAGCAGCAGAAGTGAAATTGGACTGAAAGACACTAAAATCTAAATGTTTCAAATAAATGAGTGACCTACTGTTGAGTGTCACATAGTTTGCAACTGTTAAATGTCATAGTTTTGAACTTAGAATCAGCGTTCTAGCTGCATGTGTAAAAATTGTAAGTTTGATTTGGATGAAGAAAAACTGGGAACAAAAGTGACATTTAGCTGAAGCCTGGCTTAAAGAGATTGAATTCTGCCTGGCAACTACCCCCGACGGGAGTTGAAACTTGCTCAGCCACTCTTCCCAGGCCTGGCTGCATTCTGCTGCCCCCACCAAAAGGAGATGACACCTCCCTGATTGGATTAGGGGGGGAGCAGCTGGGGACTGCAGGAAACTGAACAATGAGCCTTCCTTGGCTCAGGCAAATGTTAAATTAGGGGGGGGGTCGTAAATGGCTTCCTCTTGAGAGAAACAGGAAGGGGCAGTGCCTCTGTGAGCAACTTGAGTTGGAGGAAGTGGACAAACCAGAAATTCGACCATGTGCTTTAGGAAACCACACCCCTCTGGCCCAGAGCATAATTTTAAAAAAGATGGATAATTCATAGTACGGACTTGTCAAAATGATATAATTAATATCATTATTCTTGTGATTTTTCTGTGCACATTTTAAGAGGTGTTAGAACTCTGTACCATGTTCTGAGGCAAAACCCCATGAACTATGGAGATTGCAGACACGAGGTTCACGCTAGAAAAATGAAAATTTACTGGAATATGTGTAGAGAGGCGGTGTACATCTCTGTCATTTTCGGTAAAAATCCAATATTGGTAAACCAACCAAAAAGCGCAAAATGTTGTCATTTCTTAATCCAAGCTCTTAGAAACATCAGAGTTGGAACAGAAACTACCTTATGTGATATATGATGTGTATATGTAATTTCAACCACTTGTGTATCTGGAAATGTGTTTAGTTATGAAAATGATTTTCTAAGGTAAAAGCAAAGGGGAGTGTTCTTTCTGTATGCCATAAAGATGACACCTGATGACTCACTGCTCCTTTCTCAAATCAGGTCAAAGAGAAATCCTTGACCTATCAAATTGTGAGTGGGTTGGGCAAAGAAAGTTAGCATCCACACCAATTTTCAAAAGACATAAAAAGAGCCACTGGAAGCCAGACAGGGACATTCATTTTCAAACCTTCAACTGAATTCCTGTGCAGCACTCTGACAGAGAACTTCACTGCAGAACTTAAAGCAGAGAGGCCTGAACCACCAGCTAAATCCTTTTTCAGCAGGCCTTCAGAATCCAGCAATCCAACCAAACTATTCTACAGCCGGACGAGCTGTTGAATTCTTTGCCAAGAACTTTTGCCAGAACCGGTAGCAGACCCAGAAAGAAGTGCCGACAACAGAACCACAGACCAGATCAGAACCAGAGAGACCAGAACCAGAGATCCAGACCAGCAGAGCAGAGCTGACCCAGATAGCTGTGACTTCAGAACCAACCGCCTGGAGTCCAGTCCCACCCTGACCAGACCCGGACGGCCTATTTCAAATTCATAGTGTGAGTACTTAGCCAGAACTGTGCAAAACCAATCTCTTAGCTTAAAACAATCTGATTCAAAACATTTGAACCTGTCCAGAACTGCATCATAGGAATCATGTGTTCCTTCTCCGATTTTAAACCTGTAAAAGTGTAATTTTGCCATTTTGAATCATTATTTCATTTCTGAAAATCTACCTTCACGAAATCGTCCGTATCTCTTGAACCGTTTGTGCTAGAAGTGAGATTTTACTTACTTTAATCGACTTTCTATTCATTATACTTTTTCCGTAATCGCGCTCGACGCACTCGGAAAAAGTGCCGCGATTTGCGATTTGGCTCAAATTTCTTCACTTGTCAAATTAACAGCTTCTTGCTTTCCTTAGCTGAAATTCGTTTGCAACCTGACAATCATTCATAGAGCATTGCTAAAGTGATCCTGAACTAATTTAAAGTAGCTATCACCCACCCTGAATCTCTTATAGGGAATTAAAAACCATTTTCAGCATATTTTACTTCATTGCCACCACATTTAAAAGGATTTTGCCTGTGTTTTAAAATCATCCTGTGATCTAAGCTTGCTAGGGGGGAACTGAATTGCATGTTGATTGTATTCCTGAAAACTCTGTGCTTTACTTCCATCTTCTTATATTGCATAAAGGGGGGGAGTGAATTGCCACAAGGGGAAAAGTGAACATATTAGCTTTTGTTGAACCCATATCAGTTTATTCCTGTGCTGCATTCTTTTCCATCACTGCATTCCTTGAAACCATAAAAGTATTCTCTGCTACCTTATCCTTTCCATACTAACTCCTAAGTAATAAAATAAGTGTGCTAGTGTAAGATTATCCATTGTTGGTCAACATCATATTCTTAAGTGTGATATCAAATATTAATTTATTATAAAAGTGTGATATATATATTGTTTAATTTTTCCAATAAATCTTTTAAATTGCAAAACAAACCTACTTCTTGTCTCAGTGAGGTCAGGGGGATTCAAAGAGAGGGGCGTTATATAAGGGTTTATCATCCAGACTATAACATGTCATAAAAACATATAAATAAGGGCTTCCCTTGGGCGTCCCAGAAGAGGCACTGACTTAATGGGATTGCTGAATTGAAGTCATTTAACAGACCCACCCCACCCCCCTGCCTCATTACAGCGCCTCGAATGCATTTTGTCTAACTTTAAAGCACCTGGCGGGGGTGGGGCTACCCCCTTCTCAAAATCATTAGAGAGCTGTTTCTCCTGTTTCTTTTGTTTCCAAAGGAAGTGGTTCTGATTCCTTATCAGTCTCATCATCACTTGAGAGTGGAGAGACCCTGAGATTCTTTCTCCCTGTCCTCATGATATTGCCGTCTAGGTCACCACTCTCGTAATCATCAGGGTTCTTCACATTTTGCCCACCATTAAAGGTAGTTTCAAGAAATACATTTATTGGTTTCCCATCATATCTCACCTTCTCATCCTACTGATTCGGGGTAAAGGTTTTACTAAATTTTCTTCCTCTAATGAGATAGAAATATTATTTGTCAAAGTGGAAGAAAATAATTCAGATGCAAAGGTTATGTGGGTCTCTACATTTGAGGAGCAAGCATATTCTTAACAAGCTATTGTTTCCCGGCTAAGTTACCTCAACTAAAGAATCCACTAAGGATGGTTCAGGATTTACAACTTCGGGAAAGATAGATTCTGTATTCTCAAAAACAAGAGGGCTTCCCTGGGATAGGAGAGTATCCAGGACTCTGCTCTCTTTCTGTTTGCGTTTGGACTTAGTCAGATGGTAACTCGAGTCATGTTCTGTTTCTGTCTTCTGTTTTGAATTACTTAGGGAAATCTTTTGACTTTGCTTCTCTTCTCTCCAAGTACTTAGTTAGTGCCCTGTTTCCCATGGAGTCTCATATACCAATAACCCCACCAACTCACACCTCTCAATCCATATCGGATGGTAAGATAGATTTATGAGGGCAATTTTATATCCCTTCTCGCCTCACTTCATTTTGTGGCATAACATATAGAACCGAGTTATCTTGTATCCCTGCTCTGTGCTCCAGAGAGATAATGCTTTTGTCCCTGCTAGGTATATGGTAAGAGTGAGGAAGGAAGAGGTTGCAGCTGTTACTTTTTACTCTTTTTCCGGTGCAGAGGATGGCCTGGGTAGAAAGGGGAAGAAATCAGATTCCTACTCTTTGTCCCGGATGAAGAGCATATTCTTGGGATCTTTCTATGCAATTCACCATATTGATGGAGAAATGGCCTGGGCTATATTCCCTTGGGTTTGTCAGGTGGCTTACTTTTAAGGAAGGGTCTTCTCTAATCTGATGGGTTCCCCAACGTGTCCTAGTTGTGTCAAATCCCACTCCTGACACCACATGTGAGGAACGCATGGTGGCAATAGTAAGACAGACACAAGTGATCACAGTTCAAGGGTGTTTATTGAACTTTTGCAAGGGTGTGATAAACACCTATTTAAACCTAAATCTACAGATGGGAGCAAGCTACGACCCTCAAATAATAATAATAATGCAGTCCAAGTAGAGTCTTGTCAAATGGAAAAGGGCCTATACTAAAAGAAAATATAGCCAATTCTTACCACTAATTTACAAAATAAGGTGAGGTGATATTTATGAAAAGAAAGGAGTGTTCACAAAATTATAAGTCAGGATGTTCGGGCCGTTGGCCTCCCTTCTCCAAGTTTTCAGCACAGGACAAGACGTTCACTCGAGCAAAGCACACACTCTGGCTTCTGCAGCACGAGGATACAGTTCCATTTTCACAGTTCTAGACCTTATGTGTCCAACCCTCTTTACTTCTTGCAAGTCTCTTGACTCAGAGCGCCTGGTATGCAAAAACAACACGAAACACTCTTTTCCTTTTCCAGCACTCAATTTGGGTGTTCACCCTGGACCCGGGCTTAGATCCTTTAAAAAAAAAAGTTCAACGTTGGATCCGCCTATTCCGGGGTCAGATGCCTTTCAAACTTTGTTCAGACAATTCTTTCTCGTGTGACTCACGGTTCACCCCGAATCCCCCTCAGCTGGGTTCAGATCCCTTTCTTTCAATCAATTAGTCTCCCTCAGCCGGGCTCGGACCAATTGTGATGTACATTAAAGTATCAAAGACCTTTGAATGTGCCCAGGGTTTAGATTGACCCGTTGCATGACCACTTCGATCTCAATATTACTTTTTCTCACACTCGGCATCAGTTGGATACCTAACAGAGACTTTCGAATGAGCACCCATGTGACGCCGGACGACTCTGTCCACAGTATCTTTTCTTGGCCTCCCAAAGTTCAGCCACTATGACTCACCGGCTATGCTGTCTTTACTGGCGCTGCTTTGTTCAGCAAGGTTTTCGGTCGGGCGCAGCTCAACTCATTTCAAGTTCTCAAGGTTCACATCAAAGGCTTCCCTCATTTGGGCTCGAGCCTCCTTTCAAAATTCTCAATTCACAAAAAAAGTTCTTGGGACTCGTAGTCCCAGAATGCACTGGGCTAATTTCGCTGCCACTTAACAGCTCCCCAAAACTGCATTTTCTGTCATTGGAAGCTGCAGGAGCTAAAAGGAGATGTTGATCTGAGGTCAGTGTCTCTCCACCTGGCCCTCAGAGACCTGGGTTTGCCTACATGGCCCAGGGGAGTAATCTTGCTGTGAGTACCGCCAGGCAACCCCAGTCGCCCCTGGTCTTGCCTTCTGGAGGTACAGCTCCCTCTCCACAGTGCAGTCTCCTCTGAACTCACAGTACCAGTGTCAGGGCGGTTTTCTCCTCCTCCAGGTCTCCCAGGGTCTCTGCAGCTCTTTTGGTCTCCCTCTGGTTTCTTGCACCTTCCAGCACACCCAGCTCGCTCAAAGTGTGCTTTCCTGCTTCGCCTTTTATGCTGCCTGGTAGAGCCAAGTGAAGCCAGGTGTGAGACATTACAACTAACTGCCTGACCCTGCCTGATCTCATTAGCGGGACAACATGAGAGTGGTTGGTGGTGGTCTTTCCTCTGTGTCATAAGGTATTTTATATGGGTAATCTTTACTACTCCCAATCGTCTCTTCTTCTTCACAGTACCATGTGAAAATGGGGAGGGGGAGATGTGAGTTTGAAAAGGTCTGAAAATGGTAGATGGGTTGTGCGATTATGGGTCACTGCAAGAAGGGGATACCACGTCTCGCCATCAGCTGTCTCTGCCCCACTCCCCGACGAACTCTCACTCAGCTGATCCTCCCGTGCTTGTCCACCCCCCGTGTCTGGATCCATAGGCAATGGCTGTGCCCTGGACACCTGAGCAAAGGATCCCGAGGGTTTGGGCAGTGAAACATCTTGTGGTTTTTCACACCTTCTACTTACTGGGTATGAGAGGATCCTGGGTCATCTTGTACAATGCCACCCCTAGAGAAAGCCTTACCAGAGTTTGCCGGTTCTGAACACCTTTTGCTCGTAGATCTGGAATGCTGGTTCCGATCCTGCCACAGTCTTTGCTGACACAGGCTAGTCTGGTGCTCTCTCAACTGTAGACCCTTGTCCACCTACTGGTATTCTCTACTATCTTCTCCAACTACTACCCTTGTGCCACCTCTACTCGACGATGCTACACAATTATTGGGCCCACTTCACCGACCTGATTAGCTTCTCTTCTTGCCACACCTTTCCTTCAGCCTCTTCCATTTCAGAGGTCACTGATGATCTGCACTCCTTGTCTTAGCTCGCTCTTTTTTCTCCACCTAAATTCTGTTGTTAGCACCTGCTTCTTTGACTCTTAGCTTTTCCTGCTCCTTCACCTTTTCCAAGTCTTTTTTTACTCATGTCTCTGCACTCTGTCTCCAGCTATTCCACCTTTCCACCACTTCTGCTCTCTGCCCCCTGTCCAGGTCTTTCTGTTCTTTTAAGCCTGTCACTTTCACCTACTCCAACTGTCACCCTCTCCAGATTTTTCCACTCTCCTTTCTCCCTTTTCTCTGGCTCCTTCCCTCTGCCTCTTGCAACCCAATACCTCTCCATTTGTCTCCTTCTTTTATCTCTCTTCTTCTTGCTTGCCCTTTCTCTTTATGCACTGCTCCCAACATCTGCTTTTATAATCTTCAGACTGTTTACATAATATGCTGGCACACCTCTTCCGACTAGGAATGCTGGGCCACTCTTCGCTGTGGTACCTCAAACTCCAAGCACAGGGATTGCCTTGTCAGATTGGAATTATCATTTGCCATTGTTTCCGATTGGTTCACACCAGAAGTCATGTTTTTTCAGACATAGGTGGGGGTGTGAGGGGGGTCACCATTTTGAATCCCAGGTAGTTGTACCCGGCTTGTCATGGCTTCTTTTTTAATTTTATTTTTTTATTTGTTTGTGGTTTACATGAAACCTTTACAAGATTCAACATATATAAAAGAAAAGAAAATCATCTACATTTTCATTAACTTTCAAATTGGTCATAATTAAATACATCATAAAATTACCTTATATACAATTCCTCTTGTAAAAGCATCTCTCCTAAATACATTACTTAACTATCGTATTTTTCCAGTTCAGTTTCAATGTTTTTTAGTAAATGAACGAGAGCAAAGATCAGCGGCTTATATCTCCCTATCATTAGTCTATTCCAAAGGTATTCAATGACATTGTCATAGTCAACATTTACAAACTTCATTAATGCTAATGTTCTAACCACTTTAAAGTGTGTACATTGTAATACCAGATGTTTTAAGGTCTCATAGGGTTCATCGCATTTCGGGAATCGACATTTTGTCTCATGATTTCTCTCCAATTAATTTCCCCAATGCTTAGTCCTTTCCCTAGTTAAACGTTGGTTCATTTTAAAGCGCATGTAGTACATGTGCGTCCAAATGCATGGGAACATAGTTATATATGAACCACTTAGATCTCTTGTGTGCGGAAATTTGGCATTTTCAAGATATGTAGAATATCTTGCAATGGCCTCCAATGTGCTATTCCAATCTTTTTCAAACAGTTTTTTCTTTACATAGGCCGTTCTAAGGGATAGGTCACTAGGCGTCACTTCTAATTCATTCAGTAAATTGTTCATTCTCTCATGGAATTGCGTAATCGAATTAGTGCTGTCACTCAGTATACTCGCTTGACAATCTTGATACAAAGAATTCTTAGGAGGATCGAGCATCCTAGCCTAATTCGAAAGTGCCTGACACTCTCCTCTGCTTGATAGTGATGCCAAACTAAATTTGTGACTAATTGTGCAGTTAGGTATAGCTATGGAAAGATGGAGGGCTGCTTTCATTAGTCGGCCTTGCAGTATATCTAACTGTTGTTTACCCAAATTATACAGACAGATGTCCAATGCATAAAGAACCACTGGCTCAACTTTTACATTTAAAAATTCCAACAGTGGATGCAACGAGAATTTACAGTACTAGGAAATATCAGCTTCATTTGGCTTAAAAGAGGCTTAGTTTTAAGCTTAAGTCTTTCAATCCAGATTATAATAGACATTACATCGGATACATAATAGCCAAGATATACAATCTCAGTAGATGGTAATATATAGACCTTGTTAAGTTTCCAACTGTATTTCCTTAATTTTTTACCCGCTTAGAAGAACATCATTGTTGCTTTAGTTGCATGGGGGCTTAAGTTATGTATATAAGCAACATTTTCGAATAACTGCAACTTTGTTTGGAGCCCAAATGGAGCTAGGTCAAAAAGTATGATGTCTTCCGCGAATGCAAGCCAATGAAGCCTTAATGTCCCAAGTCTTACAGCAAACACCCTCATATCGAACCATATTTTCTCAAGATCACAAAGATACAGGTTAAATAGTAAGGTGGCCCAGTTACATCCTTGTTTAAGACCAAGCTGCGTGCTGATTGGTTTAGTCATTGCACCTGTCAGTGTAAGTCTAATCTTATATGAGGTGTTAGTATGAAGTTGAACTATCCAGTAAATCATTGAGTTTGGTATACCAAAAGAGACGAGCATATAGGTTACGTACAACAGAATCAAAGGCATTGGACATATCTATGCACGCAATGTATACAGGACATACTCCTTTGATTTTAGTTCCTGCTAAAATATGAGCTAAGGTAATCCCATTAAGGCTAGTGCTCATCCCTTTTCTGAATCCAGTTTGGCACTTTGAGTAGGTTTCATGTGAATCAATATACTTTTCCATTTCATATACCAACAATATAGCAAAGATCTAAGCTGATGTATCCATCAAAGATATCGGCCTATAGTTTTCGGGGTGTCTTGGGTCCCCTTTCTTCAATATGGGAACAATTATTGAGGTAACCCAGGATCATGGTATTTCCATAGTTTTGAATATAACATCAAATTCTATTTTCAGAATTCTTGCCCAAAACAGCGGGTCTGCCTTGTACACACAAGGAGGGATGCCATCCAGTCTTGCTGCCTTTGATAAAGATAGCTTTCCAATAGCCCACACTATGTCAGCTATTGACCAATTCAGGAGAGTCAACTCCTGAGGGCTAGGTAACTGATAATTACAGTTCACAAAGCGCTCAGGAAGAGAACATTTGTGATTGATGTAATCGTCCCATACCTAAGCAGGGATGATATTCGGAGAATAATCTGTATTACATGTAAAAGGTTGCCTTATAATTACCCAAATTCGTCTTGTATCATGTCTACATATTGCTCTTAATTCTTGGTTTTCTATAATGTAAGAGTTAACCTTGTTTTTTCTCATTTTATTTGTATAAGCCTGTAAAATGCGTTTCTTTCTTAACAATTATTGGGGGGCACTGAAATTATAAGTTTTTAGTTTTCTCAAATCTATGTTCCTCTCACGTTTTATAGCATTGTCTCATAGTTATATTTGTGATTTGTGGATGTTTTAATGGGTTTTTGCCTTGCTATGAGGGTGGCTAGAGCTTCCTTTATGATATCAGTCACTGTTGCTTCCTTTTCATGTACCGGGTACCCCGTTTTAATCAGTATCTCCTCAATTTCCTCTATTTTGGAGTGTATCCGAGTTACAAGTTTATGGCAAATGACTGGATTCCATCTAAGAGATAAATTAGGGCGATCGATTTTAGGAAGTTGCAATAATTTATCAACTGGGTTATTATGAGAAGGAATGTCAATATTAATTTCAATAGGTGCGTGGTCACTACAAGAGATCCTATGAGCAATTGCTGGTTTAGTTATGTTCACCAATGATTTTGATATACAAAAAAGTAAATCACGGAGGACATCGATCCACGTGACCAAGTTGGTTTGTATGGAATATCTCTACATTCAACAAAACTCAGCCCCCAATTCTATGCAAATTGAACCCATTTTTTGTCCTCTTAACTGGAGGCTTCAAGTTGTTTTGCCTCCGCTCCTGCTGAATTCACTAAACAGTACGAGTTAAAGTCTCCCCCCAAAATTATTTCAGAATATACATCATGAACCCCTACTTTTTCAAAACAGGAATCCATCTCATCAAATATGTCCTCAATGTCAATGTTTAAAGGATTCCAATATAAGGTAACCAGTAACAGTGATCTATTGGAACACGCCTTCAATTTGGCCACAACAGCAATAACATGTTCAGATCTGTAAATTAGCTTTGAGTCACAAGTCCGGGCGACCCTCTTTTTCCCAAGTTGCGTGTGAGCAATAGGTACAATATCCATATAACACCAGATCATCGATTTTCATGGTTTCTTGCATAAAGATTATATTAGGAGTTTGTGAAGGAAGAAGCGAAGCCAACCATTCAAAGATATTACGGAATCCACATGAGTTCCAGGAATAGATTACTAATTCAAGGTTCACTTTCTGCTAATTGTCATCTTTGTTTGCTTTATTATTAAAAACTAGCTGTATCCGGCCAAGCGTTGCTGTGGCTCAGTCTGGTGAAATGGAAAAGAAAGAAAAGAGAAAGCGCACGTTTCTAATATGTTTAATTTTACAATGCTTGTGGGTATACAATATATTTTGTTGTTCCATTGTCTGTGCAGATATAGAGATTGTCTGGTTTGCCGACTCTAGAACACGCAACATATAATTGTCCATGTGAGAAGCAATCCGTGTCTAGATCTAAACCACACAATTCTAAAGATTGGCCTTCAGCTTTGTTGATGTGATTGTAAAAGCAAGTTGGCATGAATTGAGCTGTTACAATTTCTGCACCGAACGACGTCATTTGGAAGCATGAGTTGTATTTCCTGATGTTAGATAGGAAATGCTTTGATTCAGCAGTATATACGGCAAGCAAAGTTTTTAATGGCTCTGGCGGTTCTCCAAGTTGAGGCTGTTTAATTTTCCCAGCGGCGCAACACATTCCTTTCATTTCTCCATTAAATTTCAGAGCCTTGCAATAAGGACACACTTCAGTCATAGTGCCTATGAGAACATGCCGGCTCAAACTATAATCATCAGCTGGGTTGTACCGGAATGCAAGGCGATTGTAATCATGTGATTGCTGAGCACGGAGTCGTGTTTGACGCTGATCTGCTGTTTCTCGTTGACGTCTTTCAGCCACTCTCAGCCTGTCACGTTAATTTTGTTGAGAACGAAGCAGATCTGAAGCTGCAGAACGCGATCTCCGTGCTCGCAACCGTGCATCCTGAAGTCTGGCTGCACGTCGCTCTGCTGCTTCCTCGGCACGTATTTCAGCCATTCTAAATTGGAAACATTGAAATGGAATTGTAAAATATTTAGTATAGCGTGTGTTGCTTTTACGTCCACCAGATGTCAGTGGTTTTCCGAAAAAGCATGAAAATATTTAGTATAGCGTATGTTGATTTTACATCCAACAGATGCCGCTGTTTTTTGGAAAAAGCATGTTTTTACCTGTCACAGGTGTCACATATA
This sequence comes from Ambystoma mexicanum, assembly GCF_040938575.1. Lineage (NCBI taxonomy): Eukaryota > Metazoa > Chordata > Amphibia > Caudata > Ambystomatidae > Ambystoma > Ambystoma mexicanum. Next base: position 215,550,325 of record NC_090938.1, read on the forward strand.
TATATAGTAGGTATATAAAACACACGCATATTCGAATGCAATGTTGTGTCAAAATTTCAAAGCAATCGGTGAAGAACTTTCAGAGATTTGAGATTTTGAACAAACGAACATTTACATTTTTATTTATATACATTGTTTTCAACATGGGTTGCACCCAAGCAAGTTCCTTTTTATTAGCTGCCAAAGTGAGCAGTTGTGAAACACATCATTTTTTGTCAGTCCTATCACCATTCCTCTGATTGGTGGACTCCGCTGCTTCCTTCTTACCAGGAAACTGGAACTGTAAAAATTCACGAGCTGCTACTTTTTCATTGAATGTGTGCAACCTAAATCCCAATTCAAACAATTCAGACCTAAAGGACCAGATGAATTTAAGCACACTAGCTGAAGAGACATTACAAGTCATTCTGTAGTTATTTGACCTATCAAGGGAAATATCAACGAAATCATCTGTTGTTAGCATCCTTAATGGAGGAATGCGTGCCATAAGGTCCAACAGGAATTTCCTGTTGATCGTTGCTTCCCCTAATATCTGTGCATTTCCTTCCAGGCCAATTATATTGGATTCCTCACACGGATTCACAGTGTTCCCAAGTTGTTCCTTGCCAGGATCCTGAGCGTTTATCCTGCTTATAATCTGGCCTTCTGAGGATCCAGTTCTTATGCCAACATCAGTAGTTGTAATCCCCAATGCGCTCTCCATTCCCGCCATATTATTCACAGGTTGCAATATTGCTGTATGAGATCCTAATTGCCCATCATCAAGGAACATGGCCTTATTTTGTAAGTTCAATTCGTTGCTTAGGACTTCTGGGGTGATGAGTCCTGACTGCAAGGCTTTTTTCAACAATTCTACTAAACTTGATTGTGGCTTAATTTCGATATTATCCGTTCTTAATATTGTCTGATTTTTTTGTAGTTCTACTGCAACTTGAGAGCGGTTGCAGTGATATAATTCACTCATCATGTCAGTGCACTGCCCCCCAATAGGTAAAATGGAGGGATCACCCATAGTCCTAGACCTGGGGACATAAGACAGTGCAGGCAGAGGCCCTATAGCACCAGTCCCCGGGCCGCATTTCTGCCCAGTCTGTACTACAAGTCTCATTGGAGGTAGTGCACGGATTTTACCCGGCCGGATACTTTAATGAAATCCTTCACATGGTATGAAGCGGCCCCAGTTATGTCAGTTTCTTTTCCAGAGCATACTTTCGCATATGAGCAGCGTTTGTTCTTTGACACAAATGTGCCCTCGTGTTTACCGGAATATTCACAGGAGGAAGCTCTACTGGGCATATGCACGTATCTTTGGATGTGTGTTTCCTTTCCTCCTGGCAGAAATAATTATTGTTGTTAATCTGTTTCTTTTCTACTTTAGACAATGTGCCAATGTGAGGAATTTTGTTCGCTTTTTTTTTAAGATTCTCCTTTCCTTTTAGCTTTGCTCGTATTACTATCCGTCGGAACCACTTCAGATGCTACTTGCACGATATGTTCAGGTCGCAATAAAGCTTGACTTTCCTCACTTAATTGTTCGACATCTATTATGTCATCGTCCTTAATAGGGATAGATTTAGTATTTTTACTACTTTTGGTAGCTTTTAGCTTGTCACAGAATTACATTTTTTGGGTACTAGCTAGCTCCTTTAACTCATCACTAATTGAGGTCTCTTTGTTACAATCAAGCTCTTTAACTACTTTTTGTCTCCTTTTTGCTCTTTTAACTGCGTGCAGCTGTAATGTCTTCATGCGTCGCGATAAAAATAGTCCCTTATTATTGAGAATGATGGTTTTTGATTCATCCTCATCCATTTGTTCAATAATTTTTGTTAATGCTGATGGGCTATCCAAGGACACACTACTATTCAGTGCACCTGCAGGTGATTGTGTATTATTAGTACCCAAAATATGTTGCCTGACCTAATCGAGCACATGTTTCATTGGATTAATATCTGCAACCAGTTCACCCATGCCGAAATCCATTAACTCGCAACATTGGGTACTATTATCAACAGTAATTATCCACTGTTTAGATGAAAAGCCTAAAGGGGGCTTACTATATTCTCTGGGCTGACTTTCTGAGTTGGCAGGACAAGTCTCCCTTGCAAGGATAAAGCCTTCCAGCCTGTTAGTAGAAGCTAAGATATCAGCCATTGCAGATTTTATCACCCTGATCTCATGGTGAGTGTAATCGTGTCCTTTATCGAGTAAATCAAGTATGCAAATAATTACTGGAAATGTTTGAGGGACTTCGGGTGAAGAGGGAGCAGATGTGTTATCATTCATGTCAACTCTGTGCAAGGCAGTATCATTACTTATATTATTGCCAATAGTAAAATTACACAAGTTAGATTTAGCATTTCCTTTGTTTGAGTGCTCTTCTCCCTTTGTCAGATGTCATTCTTTAATAGTCTGTCCGGAGGGGATCCCTAAAGAGGACAACAAATGGCCATTGCTACACTTAAATCCCCAGGGAGCATTTACAGGTCTAGAATGATTAAGCTCATTAGTGGCATGTAGACGTGGGACACGCGGAGTCGGCATACCTATGGATAGCCTGACACGCTTGTTCAAATCAGCCATCATGTCGAGACCTACTTTAGATATTTCATTAGTAGACCCGTTAGTACCTTCAGATATATTTAACAGGCTTGAATCGTGTAGGTGCATGTGATCGATGTCAATTTTTACAGCACCTTCAGCGTGATCACACTTAGCTGTATCTTGCGGTATCTCCATGGCATCACCCCCCAATGAGGGCTTAATGCAGAATCATACGCCATAACCTTCAACGATGCGCACACACTCTCCTCCCATCCATATCCTTCGTAGGCATAGCGTCTGTTCCGTTTACATTAAACTCCGTAGTGCCTCCAATTGGCTCAGCCGCTACATTACAGTGCAAGGGCTCAGATTCATTCAAAGACTGATATGTGCTCTTACCTCAGCAAACCAGTGAATCCACATTGATTTTTCCATTTGGTTCAGTGCCTCGTCCGCTACGAAGCCCACTCGCCATTTCCATTTTTTTTTTCTCTTTTATCATTATTTTTTTTTTGTATGAACTTTTAGACGCACCAACACAAAATAGTGCGATTGTGCCTAGCACAGATCTCAGAATTATCCCAAGTCTCCAGTTTCTACACACACTCACACCCTCCCTCCCTAACAGCCCAAACAGCCACAACATTTCCGATACACTTCCAGATGCACGCGCAAGATGCACATGCACCGGAATTTTAAAGGTGAAGGAATTGAAGCGAGGCTGCAGCAGTGGGCGTGTCAGGGGGACGGACAACAGGTAAAGTAGAATAAGCGCTGCCAAGTCCTGGTCTGTGTTTCAGAAGTATAAGCTTCCTCTTGCCGACTAGTGAGTTTCCGCAAAAAGATAGCAGGAGCAAGCAGTCAGTGGAGCAGCCCAAAGCCACAACACTTCTGATGCACTTCTGGATGCGCTTCTTTCTCTATGGCCACCAGTGGGTGTTCTTAGCTCACCTAGCTGTGGTCATCTCTACCACAAGTTCACAGGTCCTCAGCAGGAAAGGTTTAATTGCCTCCTGTGAGTCAATCTGGGTGATGTGAGGTCATTAGACCCTGCATCTGCCTGTCTATACCTGTCTTCCCTGAACATGTTGCAGTGCAAGTTTGAACAGTCCTAGGTACCTGTTCTACAAAGGAAAATTATAATTCCTCAGACTTTGATAGGCAATTGAGGTTAGGGTCTACCATAATGGTACAAGTGTATACATGATGGGCTCTGATGTGGCAGGGAAGGGGAGGACAACTAGAGGCACCCATCAGCTCAGAGATGAGCTTAGTCTTCAGGGGGACCCTCTCTTTATCTCATCTAGGTCGTACATCACTTAGTCATGGTAGCACCTGGCCCCCATGGCCTCCCCAGCATCATCTACTAACCCTAAACATGGGATATCATGTCCGTATGTTATGTCTTAATTACGAACAACAGATTGGTAAACGTTAGAATCTGAAATAATATATATATTTTATACTATAAACATTAGTCATTAATATATTCATCATCCCTGCAAGTAATCACTCCTACATCCCAAACATATGTGTTATTCCATCCTTGCATGGGACAGGAGTATGAAGTGGGGCAGCACTATTTTATATCCTAAAAAGTATGCCAGTGCATCTGCATGGCCCCACCCAACTGCAACCCCTTTGCAAACGCTCATGGGCCCAAATCCCAGTTATTTTCAACACATGGATGGGATAGAAGCATTGAGCGGTAGCGAAGCCTAGATTTTCATGTATCTAAAGTATTTTGTTTCTCTCTCACACTTGTTCTGTTTTTCATGCCCTCTGTATTCTGGGTGTAAGTGGTGCTCATCAAGTGGGAGGCCTTTTACGGTTGACCTACTCACTCTTTTTGCTTGGAGTGCCTTGTCTCAGAACATTTTTGGCACGACTGAATACATTGTCACACCTCCTTTTATGAGGCTCCATGGTGATTTACTTCTCCAGGAAGAGAGGCAAGTATATTCTCTTTTCATAGGCTCCTCACCCAAGTGACCCATTAGCCGATTACCGAGGAGGACATGCCCAGCTCGTACTGGGCTGTTGACCACTGTGCAATCTGGGCTTAATTCAATTCCACAGACTGAGGAACACTTTGAACCTACATTCAGGGCTTGCCATGAGCTATCTCTTCGCCGGGCAATCTCTGGCTGAAAGCCTGAGGTGTGTGACGCAGTTGTTTTCATTCACCTGGATAGCTGTGGTTGTCCCGCGTCCTCATTGTTTGGTGGATGTGGCGTCACACAACAACTCACGGTTGAAGGGACCGTGTTTGGTTCTTTTGCAGGAACTTTCAACACAACGGTGCCGAGGTCATCTTGTAGCATCTCCATAATTTGTCTACACCAGTCAGGAGCCATGACGTTCTGTTTGCCAAAACAATCCAAGATATACAGGTCCACTCCTAATTACACAAAATAACTTCTATTGGGCTCCATGACTTGTAACTCGAGGCGATTGTCAAAAATATTTCCCTTGCATGTAGATTTACATTTTAAAGAAATTAACTTGGTCTGACATCAATAAATTACATTTGAATTCTGTTTTGTAACTGCATTACTTAGTGACTAATAATTTAAAAGTGTCATATATTTTTAATATTGCATTTGTTTTTGCTTTAGGAATAGGATGGACAAAATCGATTCTAGTCCCGATTTATAAAAAGGGACACAGGACGGACCCTAAATCTTATAGGCCCATTGCCCTATTAGACTGCCTGGGGAAGATTTTTGCAAGGTTGATATTAATGGCCTTTAATACCTGGCTATCGGAAAAAAACTTAAGGGATGAGTTCCAAACAGGATTTATAACGGGCATAGTTACAGCAATTAATTTGCTCACCCTTAACGCTGTCATTCAAGCAAGTAAACAAAAAAACAAGCAATCTATGTGGCCTTTGTGGACTTTCGCACGGCATTTGATGCTGTGGCCCGTGAGCTACTATATTTGAAACTTTTGAAGCGAGGTTGCCCCGGACAATTCTAAAATGGATAATACAGTTTCATTCAAATACCATTCAAATACCACTATCCAGATCCGATTAGGAAGAGATGGATTATTATCAACTGACATAAAACAGAGCGTGGTTTAAAAAAGGGAGGGTTGCTTGCCTCAGCCATCTTTAATTTTTTTATTTTGGATGTGGCTTCAAGGATTTAATTACAGATGCGCCTAGAATCATGGGTGTTCCTATTAAGTGGCTATGAAATGCAGATGATATGGTTCTCCTATCAAAAACACCTCAAGGTCTCAAAATCATGCTAAAGGCCCTAGATGAATATGCAGGTAAAAACTGCATCTCAATTAATGTGAACAAGACACAGATTATGCAGTTCGGCCTCCCCAAGCATGTCTATTTGGGTGTGATAATAAGCAATCACCCGATGGATATTCCTTTTGAAGAGAACAAACAAACTAAGCAACATATGCGTATCTCTCAAGCTAGGATAATCAAAGCCAGATTCTGTAAATGTTCAATCCAACCCTTGATAATAATCTATAGGCAAAAATTGATGCCGATTTATATTGTATGGTACTGAGACCAAAAGATGGCACCCATATACATACTGGTCTAAAATACAAGGCGCTTATTGGAGGAAAATGTTACAATTACCTACATCGGAGCCCTTACTCATGATTCGTTATGAATTGGGACTTATTTCTATACATGGGATGTGCAAGAGGAAATGGTGTGCACTTTATCGAAAATTGATGATAGGTGACAACAAGAATGGCCTGGTATGCTTATTGTCTTTACATATGTGTCAAAATCTGAATGACAATTTCATCAAATCATGGAGACTGTGAGCGCAGAAGTTGCTACACGATGCAGATATATCACTAAAATTGTTAGTTGAGAATCCTGAGAAGGGCAAGCAAAAAATGTGGGACCATGACTGGAATTGAACGCGCGTTCAGTGTTTACGGTACAAAAAGTTTCAGGAAAACCCATTTGAGTTAAAGAGACATGGGAAAACAGCGCACTATCTATTAGTGTCTCCAAGTCCATTATACCGGTTGGCATTTCTGCGCTTCAGACTTCACTATTATTTGACAGCTGAAGTCTTGTGTAGATGTAACTTATTACCCAAGATCAGAAAACTTTGTCGTTTCTGTCACAAAGCAAAAGAGACTTTAAGGCATCTACTGGTTGATTGTGTTGAATTGTTATCATTAAGATGTAACTATTTTAAACCCTTTTTCGAGGGTCTTGTGAATGTTACCCATGATCAATTATGGCATACTCTATTTTATACAAACAGAAAATCACTTAATTATGCAACTATCAACTTCTTGAATTTGCTAAAGTTACAAGATTATGAAAAGCTTGATGCAGGTGCTATTTAAATCACTCAATAACGATTTATATTCTTACAATTTTATACATTTAATGATAAACATGTTTTATCTTCATCTGACAAATGAGTAGTCACATGATGTTTTGCCTTGCTATGATACGTAAATTGTTTTTTTGATATCTAAATTGTTGAAAGGCTGTAAAATGATTTGTTTCTTTTTTAAGCCAAAACAATAAATAAATAAAAAATTAAAATTTAGGAATAGGATGCATAGTAATCATGTTGTCTGTAGTCCAGCAGTAAGAGGCTTATTAGTCGCTGCATCTACCATGTTTCAACGTTTGGGAAGTGGGCAGTTTCTGCAAACAATACTTGTAAGCAGAGAACATGGACAATATTCCAAAGGCCCCTCTAGGTGTTCTCCAGGGCCGACATTTTTAATGATAATGTTATGACATAAACGCCAATATTGACTCCACACTGAAATTCACATCCAATTGTTCTCATACAAAACACAAAGGATCCAAGGAAATAATTTTCCTCAGTCCCAGAGTTCTAAACCCCCTTGATTCCAACCTTTTATTTGGGTGCGGATTTCAGACTCTCAATACTTGTGGGGTCTTGGTGTACTCTCCCGTCAAGACCCAGTTATCTCATATATTGTCTTTGCTTCATATATAGGGCTCCAGCCCCTATTATTTCTGATTAGGTTCCCAGACCCTTTTATCCTTGGTCTATCCTTTTGGTGCGGGTCCCAGACTCACAATGGAACCTTTGGTTGGTTTGCTTACTCTCCTGCCAAACGTAGTGTTCCTTGTTTCCAATCTTTCCTTCACGCGGAGTCTCTGACTCCTTATACTTTCTGCTTTATATGGGTGCAGCTCACAGACTCGCAATTGTTCTCTGTAATAACCTGGTTCACTCTCCTGCCAAGCTAGGTTTCCAATTGTTCTGTAGTCACTTGTCATGCATTTATTAATGACTGGGGTATCTGCACTGTTGCTTCTCTGTATTTCTTTTAGTTTATTAGTCTGCAATACTTTCCTACCCTCATTTTGTCCTTTCTGTGCTTCAACCGGCTTCCCTAGACCTCCTGTCAATCCCCAACAGCCTGTGTACCTTTGTTTTCAGATTGCGTCTTCTGGCCGACGAGATTCTGTCTCGAGGCTCTGGTAGCTCTTGGATTTGCTTTCAGTTCGGTTGTTCATCTGCGGCATCCCGCTTCCTTCTCGCAGTCTGCTTTCCCCACGTGGAATTGCTGTGGACATGGTGGGACGCTCCCATGTCTGTTTGGTAAGTGAGCTTCAGAGAAGCCAGCTCTCTGGCTATGTTCGTTCTCTCGCCTACCCTGGAAAACAGCGTTGTGTTTCTGTGTTGGTCTCGTGTCTCCGTGCAGTGCTTTCCAGCTGACAGCATTGCTCCCCCGTCACCACTACCCAGACAGATTCTCCTTTGGCCCTCAGCTGTGCCATATTCAAACTCCTGCTTTAGGAAAGGGAGTTGTTCTGAACAAATTAGAGTTGTTAAAGAACTAGATTGCTCACTTCCGTTCACCCAAGTGTTCTTCATCCTCGCAGTCCTCTTCCTCTTTTCAGTACATGGTTTCAGATGTAATAAGTCAATGTCAATATTGGTTAGTTCTGTACTCTGCATGAGAGAACTAGTTGAATTGGTTTCACAATAAACATATCAATCATATAAGGACAGATAGGAGGGGAATTTAATTCCTGAAAAAGGGTTGAAAGACTTTCCGCTGGGTTATACCGCGTCTCCTGAAGAGGATCCCCATTAGTACCATAAGGGGCTTCCCTTCCCAGGTGATCCTCCCGCTGCGTACCACTCCCATGGGGATTATTGCACTGTGGACCCTCCGCCCTGGCCCCATGGGAAAGGTCTCTCCCTAGAGGAGAAGGGACGACGTCCTCAAATTTGTCACACTAGTTGCCAAAGATTAATGCATCCATGATGAAGAACAAGAACAATACATTGTTTTGATTCACTACATTTGAAATGTGGCTCTCAGAGTCTATCAAGTGGGTCATCCCCTTTGGGGACACATGTCCAATCACATCTATGGAAATAGAATCCATAAATCCTCTATGGTTATTCATATGATTTCAATTAATGTCATGGGCATATGATTCTTCATAATTGTGTTTGAAATGATGCTGACCAGCCTGTAGAGGAATTGAAAGACTTTATGCCATAATGCAACACAGTCCACAGCCTCCTTCCTCCACCTTCATTCTTCATCCTCCTCTTGGGTTCTATGATGCTCTTATAGAACTCAAGAACATCCTCCGATTCTAAACCCTGGCATCAGCACAAACTATTATTTTTTTTTTTAGTTTAAAGTATAAAAAACCAAACTTTTCATTATATATGTCCACAGCTTAACAATTCATCATATCGAGTCTACTGATATCTCTTTGTGATCAGGTATCACTGAGTCCATGAAATTAATTACTGCACAAGTCAGCCTTGTGTTTGTTCCCGTGATTAGGTAGCTCCACCAATCTTCCAAGTTGTTGTTTTTTGGCTCAAAGCACGCCAGGTGTACAGACCTTTGAGCATTAATGGCAGTGCAGTCGGTTATCAGATGTTTGACTGATTCGACATGGCTTTGACAATGTCTACATCGATTATCTGATGTTTCTGGATCATGTTTCAGCATCAAAATTGCTTTGGTCTTATAGAGGTTGAAACGCAATCTCATGAATTGGTTTCAATGGTATCGTGATAGGAATTTGCACAAATATTTAGGGATCTCATCCAGCCCATGCGCCAAGGTTCTGAGATCCTTTGTGCATTTTAGAGTCTTTCGTTTTTCATTATTTTGAATCCAGTTCCAGCGTCTCAGTTTCATTTTAGCCCTTTGTGGCATTTTTGATACAAGTTCGTCTGTTAGGTCTGCGTTTCTCATTATCACACTGAGTTTTTGTTCCCATTTACTTATGAGGTCAGACGTGTGAGCGTTAGGTCTTTTTTGTAGAATTTCATAAGGTCCTGCTGTTTGGGCCATTCTCATTTTACGCCAGGCTGCAATTGATTTCCACAGGAGAGTGCTGTATAATGAGTCTATACCTAGTTCATATCGAATCACTGATATGGACAGATTCTGAGGCAGACGCAGGACTTTGCGCCAGAGGTTTACCTCGAGTTTGGACCAGGTGTCCACTGATATATTCCATCCTACTTCGCTGCCGAAAGTTATAGCTTGTACTACTTTTTGCAAGTAAAAGGTAAGTAATGGTTTTAGTGAAAACTTGCCGTAAGCGGCGTGGAGTTTAAGACCTTGTAAGGCAAACATTGTCATTCTAGTATATAGATCCTGTGTCCAATTCGATTCACTTATAGAAACATTGACATGGACACCTAGATAGCGGATGGCGTTTATTGCTTCTAGTTTTTCATGATTTAGATGCCAGTTGAAACTTTTTTTCATCGGCTTTCTTCCACTCTCAATTATCATGATCTTTGATTTCTTTGTGTTGATTGTTAGATCATTCTCGTCGCAGAACCTTTGTAGTGCATCTAAAGATCGTTGCAGGCGATTTGTGTTGTATCCAGCAGGGCAATAGTGTCTGCATATATGACCCATGAGACATGGTAGTTATTTATCTTCGGTGGAAATGTTCTTGCTTGAGATAGTGCAAACGGAAGATCTGATATAAAAAGTTTAAATAGCAACGCTGCTAATGGGCATCTTTGTTTGACTCCCCTCTTTGTATAGATCACATCAGAAAGGTTGCCTTTTGAATTCAATCTAACTCGAAAAGACATGTTAGAGTATAATGCCATTATAGGATGCATTATTTCTGGAGGACACATCCATGAAAGTAGTTTTTTCCCCATCATTTCTGGCGGTTGATGGTGTCAAAAGCCTGTTTCAGGTCTATAAAGGCAAAAAACACATTTTGCTTGTTCTGCATTGCTTCCAGTTTGATGGTATTTAGGATTATGAGATTTAGCTCTACGCCGACTCCTTTGGTAAAGCCTGTTTGGCGCTTATCCAACACCTTTGCATGCTCGGCCCAAACTGACAATTTCTTTTGGAGGAAGGCTGCAAACACTTTTCCTATGGTGTCGAGGAGCGTTATTGGGCAATAGTTTGTGGGATCGTTTCGGTTGCCACTCTTGAATATTGGTACGACTATTGCCGTTCTCCAAGATTCCGGTAAGGTTTTAGATGCTGCGATCCTCTCAAACAAAGTAGCGATAAACTTTGCCCATAGCACGCTATTTGTTTTTAACATTATGTTGGTGATGCCGTCTGGCCGGCCGCTCTAGAGTTATTTAATTTTTGAATCGCCCGTTCAATGTCCTCCTCATTTTCTGCAACATTCCATTCACTGAACCCTTTAGAGTCTGATGTTAGGCTACTCATTTTCTGTATATCGAATACAGCTGTATAATATGAGACCCACCTCGCGTCATTGACGCAATTTGCCATGTCATAGGTATCTTTTATTGTACCTGTGTTAATGATTTCCCAAACCGCTCTGGTGTCTTTGTGTGTAATTAACTGAAGCATCCTTTCTGCTTGTTCCTGGTCTCGCATTCTGTTTAAAGCTCTAAGCCAGTTACGGTATTGTTGGCGCCGTTTTTTCATTTGAATTTCCCAGTTCTTCTGTTTGATCTTTTTAATTTCGTCAAGTCCGTTCGCAAGAGTTTCTTTTCTTGGCATAAAATTGCACTAAAGGAGTGTGTGTTCATTGTTCTTTGGTTCTTATAGCTGATGTTTCCTGCTCTGAACTGTATCATCAGCGGACTGTAATTTGTGTTGCCTTCTGCAACAGAGGATGACACGTATTTTTCTGTAAAGTGACTCAATTGCTTCGCATTAATTCTTAGCCTCGAACCAGAGTAGTTTGTTGTTATAGCTCCTGTATATTTGTCATCGGAGCTTGGCTTCTCCTTCTCATGCCAAGTCATCAATGGTGCGTCTTGGTCACTTCTTGTGGTTTTTGCTATAGTCAAGCTTATAATTTTACTTTTCAGGTTTCTTGATACCCATATATAATCAAGGGTCTTTGAGCTTGTGCCCTGATGCCATGTTGTTGAGGCCGGAATATCTCCAAAGGTGCATCCATTCAGCATCGAGCAATCTCTTATCATCATCTCCCTTGACCATCTTTTGCCTCTATTTGACGCTTCCTTAGCCTTCGTTGTACTCATTATGTGGGTATTTTCCGGTTCAATGAACTCTGAATAATGCAGGTCTCCGCATACAATGATTGCAGGATCGTCAAAGGCAATTAGGCATTCATCAATTGTTTTCCTGACTGCAGTTATAAGTTTGTTTTGCGGATTCATCGCTGGATTCCAATAGACGTTCACTATTAGCAGCTGTCTCCTGGGGCCATCAATGGTCTCTGGGAGTTGCACAGTGGTTGCTTGTGTGAACATATTGGGGTTCACGGCCTTTAGGATGGTCCACTTTAAGTTATTTTTTATCATCGTTATTAATCCTGCATACAGGCGACCGAACGTGTTCTTGGCCGCTGCGTTGAATAGGACTGTGTGTCCGTCACACGTTGGTTTCTCTCGCAACCAGGTTTCTTGCAGGCATAATATTGAGCATTGATCTAATTTCGTCCATTTTTCTTCAAATAGGTGGACGAAGCCTCTTGTGTTCCACGACGTAAGGCAATAGGTGGAAATATTTTCATTGGTTGTATCCTAGTGAGTCTTCATTTTGTGAACCTGAGATGTCCATCGTGATCTATTTATGCCTGTCGATGCAGACCCTGGATTAGCTCTCAGCTGGTCTCGAAGATCAACTTGTTTTTGTTCATCGCTCATTTGACCTTGCTGGCTACAGTGTAACAACTTTGGTAGTTTGAGCTTTCTTCGAGATGTTCTACGTCAAAGCCGAAAAGCATCAGATCCTCTTTGGCGTCCATCAATTGTTTTACAATAAGTTTCGACTTGAGGTGCAGAGTGACCCAGTCTAATCGCTCTTCAGACATATATTCTACAACTGCGATATCATCAGATTTTATAGTGCGTAACATCGGTATACTATGTAGTAATTTGATGATGTTACCGTGATTTAAGTTCAGTTCGCTTTTCTCATTTAAGATGTTCTCGACTTGTAATTTCCAAATGTTGGTGTTAGAAGCCTTGACAGAATACTGTGGAGTATCTTTATTTTGCCCATGAACATTTGGACTTTTGTGCCATTGTCAGTTTCAGATTTAAATTTAGGGACCAAGTTTGCTCTTTGATCGTTGTATTGCCTTTTGGTCGACTAGCAACCACCTTCGGTTTGTTTATTTCCGATGATGCGAGTTCTCTGGTATTTCCATTTTTTGTGCCTCTCTTTTTAGTCTCGTGTTTCGTGTCATCCTTTCGGAGTTGACTTGTGTTGACTGTGTTGCAATGTTTGCACAAGGTAAATTTGCTTCATCTATCATGATAGAGTCCTCGTCACAGACGACAGCGGAATATGTTGAAAGGTCACATAAGTCAATCGAGGAGTCATCATCTGCATCTTCTGCGTCCTTTTTATCTTTTCTTGGTCTTTTTGAGATCTTGAGGATCGCCGGCGCCAATTTTATGGCATTAAGTTGTTCGTTGCCTGTATTATCCTTTTTTTCAGCTCGATTGAAAATGCTGATTGGAGGAGGGGTCGAAATGTTCCTTATAAACTTTTTTGCTTCATTTGGACGTGATCTCTTTGCTACCGGTTCACGCCTAGCTTTTGAGGATGTGGCCTTCGGTTTGGCTCCTGGTTTTAAGATGGATTTCTCCGGAGCATTTATCGTTTTTGCTGGTCCAGCACAAACTCACTACATAACATACCCTGCCCCCTTCAGGTCAAATTTTCTGCAATACTATTTGATAACAGATTATGGATGCTTTAGAAACCTAAGACAGCTTGGCAACCCTAACTCCACCAATTTCCATCTCTGATGAGAACACTTGCCTTGGTTAGGTTCATTACTTGTATAGACTGTCTGTACCTGAACTCACCTTTAAGGACGTTGTACGGTAGCTGTACCCTAACTGTGGACCCTCGCTGCTCACGCCTGCTTCCAATCTAGTCCTCCTCAGGCAAGGGACATTGGCCTCCACCCTTGTAATAACGTCTATGCCCATCAAGGGGTTTATTGTGCAGGCTGTTCGTTCCTGTGGGATCCATTGGAACGTCCTTCTCCCACAGCCTTTTGCAGGATGCAAAGCTCTGAGTCCGTGGAAATACTGCATATGCGCAGTCGAGTTCATAATGAACAACTATTTCCTGAAGCAAATAGGGGATAGGGGTGTTCTAACAAAATTCAGCTTGGAGGAAAACAATAAAACAAATTTATAAGGGTGTTAGGGGATATGTGATGTCATGATGGGGTTGGGGAGTACATTTTTGACCTGGATAAGAAAAACTCTCAGTCTCATTCCTCCTCTCGCTGTTCTTCCCTTTCATGCCCCTGGACAATATTTAATTTCTCTGTTTTATTGACTCGGGTCTGCTGTCTTCCATACTACTTCTTGCCCCATCCCAGTAACACTTTCTCTACATAGAGAGCTCTAGAAACATTTTTGATTACAGGCCACCGTAACATTTTCCTGGTGGAGGGGAGGATTCAGGCCTTTGAGAAACTCTTCATGCAGAGGACAATGTATCGAGCTTTGGAGTAGATGCTTCTGGGCCTCAAGTATTCTGTAGTTTTAGGGATCCTGTTTCCAAGGAACAAGATGAGAGCTTCTCAGTGAGCCCTTGGATATCTGGTACTATGAGATCGAGCCTCAATCATCATTTCCGATCATCAATTACTATCTTGAGTGGAGTGACAATGGAGGTGGGCTGGCATTTGCAACATGAGCACCTACCAATATGGATCCCCTTCTAGGAACTAGACCCAGAGTTCGCCATTGTGACACTACAATCTCTGTCTCTCTCACTCTCAGTGGGAGGCACAATGGGGTGCATTCAGACACAATCGGTAGTTGGAGCAATATATTTTCATATACAATGAGCTGGAGCTCAAGGCTCTTACTCTGGCACTAAGGCATATATTGCATGTTGGATTTTGACCTGAAGTACTACAAGCTAAGAAAATTGATGCCCCTCCAAAAGGCTTCATGAACACCAACAGAGATAAGATGATATTGGTTGCTTCACAATGCCATGTACTCTTAGCTTGGAAGATATATGTAAAGTGGGACTTTGGGATTCCTCACAAGCCTCTTCCTTGAGTATGAGCTCTAAAGTTGATCCTAATTTTAGACATGTAGTCTCCTTAGCATTTTTGGTTATAGACCTTTCTAACTTCTGCAAGCCTACCAATCTCCCTTTGCTCTTTGGTTGCTTTGTATTCTCCCATTAGAGTGGAGAAAAAGGGGTGCGATGTGTGTGGGTTACTGTACTCCTAGTCCATAGACTATTTTCCTCCACATTTCCCTTGTGTACCTCCCTGTAAAAAGTTAATCATTGAACTGTGCTTAAAACCCACAGTTGGGTCTTGGTGCATGAGCACAGGAGTTCCCATTGTGTGGATCAGTGCATGCGCCTATGCCTACCTTTTTGTATACACAGTTAATGCCGCTCCGCATCATGCACAGATACCATGCCCAAAAGATATAATAGCCAACAGGTAGAGAGGAAAGCAGACAATGGATAATGTGAGTAAAGCGGTCAGTACAGTATCTAACTTTAACTGAAGAATTCATGGAGGTTTAATCAGACTGTTATTGCTCTGATAGGGTCACTTCGGTACAGGTACTTTATAGATAGAGAGGTTTCAAGTCTGATTCAAGAGCCCCTATTTGTTAAAAGATGCAGTTATTTCTTGAATTGTATTATCTGATTATAGTTTAAAAAGCCTTCTAATTTCAGATCTTGGAGATATTAAAATTCTGCTAATCAAATAAAGTAACGAAAAGGATACTTTGATTTTACACATGTCAAAAATACATGGGCACAAACCTAAAGCAGCAACCGACTGGGTCACATTCAATCTATAGGTGCTTTACTGTACCTTAGGCATTACCAAAAACCTGCTGAGACTTTCATTTTTTACCAAAAAAGGAATATGAAAAGCTCTATATGATATTTGTCATGGTGCCCACTTACCTGGGTCACTTACCCCTTCTTGGCTGCTGGCTGTGTTACCCGCTGTGGCACCTGGGCCATACGACAGCCCTCTGTTGTGTCTCCTGAGCAGGGCAGCCATGTTCCATCTGGAGTCCCGTACTGGTGGGAGCCACCATGACAGGAACTATGCGCTTGTGCGAGGGATAACACCAGTACTAAAAGCACACATTGAGTCACCTCTCTGTGAGGTGACGCTGTCTAGGAGTCTGTCCGTCTTGTTATCTGTATCTTTTGCTTGCCCCGAGTCCTTGGCCTTGCCTGTTCCACTCCTCTGTCCCAGGTTCCACTACAACCTCTCCCTTTCCAGCCTTGTTACAATCATTTTATGTTATTTAAATGATTGTCGGTGTAGTGGGTGACAAAGATAACTTCTAGGTAATGTAATATGTGGCGTGCTGGAGGAAGGAGTTGGACAAAGGGGTGGCATGATATGAAATCTTCTTTATTCAACAATAACAAAAAAGGCCTAACTTTCCCCATTCTAAATGGTATTCCCTACCTAATTAAGAAAAACTTGTGTGCTCGTTGTCAGGGTGGTTGTCCAAATGAAAAAGTCCCATCCTCTGTCCAAAATTACCTTACTCCAGCCCTACCACTATATATACAAACAACATAAAGAACAACTTGAGAATGACTCCCTTCTCCTCGTTCACTGATATCCACCTTGGGGATTGTGTTTAAAAGTCTTAACTAAGAGTTCATGTTCCACAACTATGCAGAATACCAGGATAATGACTCCTTCTTCCCGGTACAATAGTTAAGTGTCACTGATTATATCTTTGGTAACCTTTGCCCTAGTATCTCAATCAACAAAACTGTTTTTGAAGGCCAGAAGAATGACTCAGTTCTCCTGGTTCACTTGACTATTGATGACAATATTTCTTAACAGTTCTTATTAAACTTTGTACTTCTCTCCAGGTTTTCTGCAGAGTTGCTTTAAGTGTTCCTGCTTCAATTGGATTACTGTAACCCCAAGTATTGTTGTGAGAGAAACTACTCCTGAGTCCTTGGTTATTTTTGCCAGAATCACTGAGACTAGGGAGATCACTACAGAGGCTTTGCACCAATTACTAAGACAACAGAGATAACTTTTGAGGCGTTGGTCAGCTTTGCAACAATTACTGGGGTGAGTGTGATCACTCCTGTTGCGTATTAGACTTTGCATCCTCGACTTTGCATCCTCCTACCACAAGTACTGTAACAAAAGAGATCACCCCCAGGTTTTAGTCCATCTTGGTTACTTTAAATCCATTACTGAGATGAGAAATCCCCCTCTCAAAGCTTTCTTCTCTTTTGATTAGTTTTAATACAATACTGAGACGATGGAGATCACTCCCGATGTCTTGATTAGGTTTGCAAGAATTACTGAAAGGAGGGATATTATTCCCGATGTTTTCATTACCTTGGCAAGAATGACTGAGATGAGGGAGATCACTCCCGATGCATTTGTTATTCTGCCCCAAACCCCTACCGGTTTTACCATGGATCTTGTTACCTCTTGCTTCTTGGGACCACATTGCTGGTTCTTCCTCCGACATTGGGGCCTCTCTTTTGCTTTGGCTGTTCGGTGCCACACTTTCCTCATTTCTCTCAGCCCGCTTCGGTTCTGCAGGGTATCCGGTTCACCGGTATCGGCATTGTTAAGCGATCACCCAGTCCACCTCGCTGAAGTCACGCCACCGTTAGCCAGATCCTCTCTTCTGCATTGGTCGGGCCGCCTTCTAGTTCCGAGGCATCCTCCGACTGCCATCCGCGTCGTCTTGACCGAGGACTTGCTTCTCTGTCTCGTGTCTTAGTTGCCAGGTTTGGACTTCCCAGGCAGGTGCGTCTTCATGATGGCTTCTCTCTGGTTCCCCTGGTTCATTTTCAGGCAGTCCGTTGTCTATTTTTATGGTCGGTAGCTGGGTCCTCTCCAGCGCAATGTCAACGTTGCTTGTCTGTATCAATGATGCACTCTTAAGGCCTCCCTGGTCCACCTCTTCTCAGTACTTTGGAAGTCACATGAAAGAGTAGTTTGCATAATTCCTGTAATCTTCTTCTTCACAGGATTTCCATAAGACAACGAATAAGGTTTTATAGGAAGAAAGGGATAAGTGTCACAGTAACAAACAGTGGTACTATCAGGGACTTTTCTTCCAGACCTTAAGGATTTTGGGGACTCAAAGGTAAGAGGCTTAGAGAGTTCCACCATGGTACAGGAGTTACCATTCCTATGGTGTGAGGTCCTCACACTTTTTACCACCCCAGGAGGATTAACGAATAGCGGTAAGGGGGGAGTACAGTTAGCTCACAAGTGCAGCCAGCGGGTGGCTCATAAGTACAGAGATAAGGAACTGTTGGGTTGCGGATACAGACCCTTAAGTGCTGGGGAGCACGGGAGCAGTGCAAGAGCAACTGGAAATGCAGGAGCCTGGGCCGAGTTCAGAGGGTGACCAGTGCGCTGAGCAGTCAGGTACCTCAGCAGGGGAGAGGAAGAGAGAAAGCGGAAGCGAAAAGAAAGGTCTTGAGTTGCTTCCAGAACTGGAGGTGGTTCTGCTCAAGTTTGAGAGAGGCAGGAGGCTTATACAGAGGGAGGCCCCATTATTGCAGATGTATGGAGGTGGGTGAGCCAAGCACTGGTGGGGATGCAGCTATGTTCCACTAATAAAACAGTGACGAGATTCAATTATGCAAAACCAAGGCTTGGGACACACTAGTGCGAGAAAACAAATGCAAGGCAAGCGTGCCCAACCACATCAGTAGCAAAGTCAAATCATACATGCAAGGTATTATTTTCTCTAGCTAACTATCTTACTGCAAAAGTCAACTGATTGTATTTCCCATGGTCATCATCCTTGAGTCCAAAACATGATTGTGAGGTGAAAAAAGGGAGCATCATTCCATAAATAGAGATCTTGCTCACCGTAAAAATGTTAGGTCATCCAGGATTGCCAAAATAGTGGCAATGTTAATATTAATAGAAGGAACTAAACCAAATGAAAATATCTTCATTGGGTCTTCCCTTCACAATCCTTCTTGCAAACCGCAGAGCCAAAGCCCTTTAAATTGAACTAATCCGATCCTAATCTCCGATTGATAACTCAACAGTTTAATGATAAACATTATCAGGATAGGCAAGGCTACATTGGCCTCTATCTCCACCCATGTAAGGCACACCTGGCTGATTTGAAGTTTTGAATATCGAACAGAAAGAAAGTAACAATGATTGAATGCCACTTGGATCGAAAGCAGTTGATGCGTGTTCCTTGATACAAAGTAACAGAGAATTGTGGGAACTAAGGAAAACAAGCATTGGCAAGCACCATGAAGAAAAGAGGAACTGTGTAAGTTGAAAGTTGAAGCAGTCGCAAAGCTATGAGAAGATCTTTTTATTTATTTATTTATTTATTTATTTATTTATTTAAGATTTATATAGCGCAGATCCACTGACCCTAAGGCTTAAGGGCGCTGACAAATACAGAAACAAATCTGCAATTTGGAACGGTTACATGTTAGAGATCATTAGATATGAGGCTGTAGTTGCTGGTTTTAGGCCTGAGTTCCTCATTAAGGTAGGTAGGACCAGAATTTTTCAGAGAGTTGAAGGAAATAGACAAGAGGCGAAAGAGAATACGTTCCTTAATAGGAAGCCAATGAAGCTCCCTTCTTGACAGGGAGATATGGTCTGATCTCTTTTTATCCATAACGACCCTGACACCGATCAGGAGACTACTACGGTAATTTATCCTAGAGGTAATCAGTGCTCAGGCCAGCGTCTCTCTATTAGTTTGAGAGAGAAAGGGGCGTGCATGAGAAAGTAGTTTGATATAATACGAAGATGAGGACACCAAACTACTGACCTGCGCTTTCATGTTCAAGTTACAGTTCAAATAAATCTCCACTGTCTTAACTTTTTTCTTGATCTTTATGGCACAGTTATGAATCACAAACGGAGTATAAGTCTTCTAGTTTGTGAATTTTTGGATCAGTGCCCACAAGCATGAGTTCTG
Source organism: Ambystoma mexicanum (assembly GCF_040938575.1). Taxonomy (NCBI): domain Eukaryota; kingdom Metazoa; phylum Chordata; class Amphibia; order Caudata; family Ambystomatidae; genus Ambystoma; species Ambystoma mexicanum. The sequence goes on from NC_090938.1 coordinate 215,570,250, forward strand.
TCCTGTTGGTGTTAAGGGCCAATCCATTACACACATCCAACTTTGGATGAGCGAATATGTCCAGTTGATTTTAGTTTCATCATCCGAGAAGACACCCGTGATAGGAATGATACACCGGGTATCGTCAGCGTATTTATTTTATTTATTTATTTGCATTTGTCAAGCGCACTTGCAGCCAAAAGGCATCGAGGCACTGTTACAGAAGATGAGAGGACTTGTGAGTAATAAAACAGGTGACCAGAGGTCTCATAGTTACACAATAGCAAGCAAGGTAAAGGAATCATACTTATACAGAATCACATTGAGAGGCAATTTAAGCAAAGATCCTAGTTTTGATAGCCTTGCGAAAGGCTAGGTGTGACTCAATCAGTCGGAGGTGAGGTGTCAGCGTAGTTGGTGAACTCTGTCATTATTGTCCAGAAAGTCAAGGTGCTGCTCACGCGCCATTGGCGCTCTTTCAGAAAAGAGGCAACCCATGCGGCCGCCGGAGCCGAGAAGCCCGCCACCTCCCTCAACCTGGAGACCAAAACTGAGTGGTCTACCAGGTCGAAAGCGGCAGAGAGGTCCAGCAGCATCAGCATGCTGGGGCTGCCTTGATCCATATGGTGAAGAAGCCTAGATTTTAAATCCAGCATGGCGGACTCAGTGCCGTGTTTTTCCTGGAAACCAGATTGTCTCTTATTTAAGATGTCAGTAGTTCTCAGATGGGTTAGTAGTTGAGTATACGCAACTCTATCGAGAATTTTAAGCAAGAATGGTGAGTTGGAAATAGGACGATAGTTCAGTGGATCGTCAGGAAAGAGATCTGTTGTTTTTAATAGTGGAGTTACCCAGGAATGTTTTATGCATGTAGACACAGCACTGTCCCTAAAAGATGCATTGACAAACTTGCAGAGAGTAGGAATAAGCGAAGAGGCACAGGCATTTATTGTGAGTGCCGGGCATACGTCACCCTTACAGTTAGATGGTTTGAGATTTTGAATTTTCACTGTAGGTTCGGCCTCTGTGATGGGCTTAAATGAGAACAGTTCTTCATTATTCCAGCATTTAACGGGAGTGGCCGAGTCCTTGAAGCCCCTAAGCGATAGTATGGCTCTGGCTTCGACAATGCCTCTGTTAATTCTGGTAAGTTTAGCATCCATAGCCTCCTGTATTTGGTTGCACCATTTGGTGTCTTTAACAATAATATGTTAAATAATGATAATATGTCAAGTGAATGGTGGCAAAACAAGTGTTGAAAAAGCTGTAAGAGTATAAGTCCAATACCACTCTTAAACTGAAGCAGTGGGAGTGTAACTGTGGAAAAGAGCAAATATGGTGTGTTGGTTGCGTGACCTGTAAGGGGATGGACCATGTGGTCTGACATCTTCTCCTAGACCGAGTACACCCAACTAAAGAAAACCACATAACTCATCTATAAGCGTGTAACTGATTGTCAAGGAAAGCTCGTGTACTTTGAACTTAAAGATCTAACCTTTGTGATATTGGTAAAAGACACAGAAGCCTGAAAAGCTGGGAAGTATCCTGAGGAATTGTGTTGTTTTGGAAACATTGAGAGACTTGAAAGCTTGGGGAAGGGAAACCCCTTTTTGTTTGAAAGTGAACTGTCTTGAATCCTGAGGATTTTGGAACCCTTTCCGACCAAAAAGTTCAAAGAAGCTATCAACTTTTTTTTTAACACTTTTCATTTGATGCAGGCATCCCTACCCATTTTGAACAAGTAGATGTGAGGGCAAATCTAGGTTTTGGACACAGACAGACATTTACTTTCGGACTTCCTGACATAGACTACCATTACTTTTTTAGGTAGGGAAAGCCTACCTTAGCATAGGGCAAGTTAGGCCTTTTCCCAACCTTCTTGTGATTTTAATGAAAGTTTGCAGCCCAAACTTTACACAGTTGTCTGTGTCTACTTTCCCATGCCTTCACACAGCATTGGAAGAGACATGAAGGAACAGGCAGTCTATCCAGGTGTGCCCAATTGCTGTGAATGTAGAGCTGAAGTCATGCATCCACCCAAGGGCCATGTGCAGAAACAAGCCGAGGGGAAGTTTCTCCTTTGATGAGGCGGATCGGAGACACCCATGCACCAGAGGGGCGTGGGTCCCAAGTTTTCCTACACCAGTAGTAGTTAAAGAAACCAATCCAGGAAGCAGAAGCAGCTCAGAGTCGCAGTGATTGTGGAGTCAGGAAAGTGAAGCCCCATACTCCAAATCAACCAACATAACATGCCGTTAACAGTAGCCAGCTTTCTTAACACTTGCATGCATAATTGAGCGAGATAAACTTGTTTGTAAGAGTGGGAAGTCATAGTAACACAGGAAATGAAACACGCAATGAAATGATCATAGCTGGAACAACCGCCTGTTGTAAAAGCCGTCCTTTTCCCATTGTTAAATATAACTCGATGCCTAGCGGTTGCGTGTCTCTTGTTAATACAGAGAACACTGCTGATAAAGCTATTGAATTTTGATTGACTCCCCCGAAGCGTTACAAGCACAGTTTTCACATCTTGAAAAGTTGCGCATTAAACATTGTTTCCCGACTACCTTGGAGGCTAGAAGCTGACCTAAAGGTGGGTACGCTTAACTTTAATTCAATCGGGTGTACTTAATTTCATTTTATTGGGAAAACTGATCTCTTGTAACAACCCGAACCATGAAGCAGAAGTTATAAAAGCAGTAGAAGCTGAGGAAAGAACAAGTACAGCTCAAGCATATAGCCCAAACCCTATTACAGCATATGCAGCTATTATAAGAACTAAATAACATTGTTTAAGAGTTGTTGAAGCTGTTTTACCTCAGAAACTTCCAACACTAGGGGTGACAACGGTTATCCAAGGCTGGAAAGCGTGCAACTATAGCCTGGGGGTAGCCTCTGAAGAAACAGTGTCATTGAAGTTGGGGAAGGGGACAGGAAGGGGACAGGATACTTGTTCAAAATACCTGTAGTTGGTAGCTACAAGGTGGAAGAAAGGGCAAAGAGGATGCCCTTTCTTGTGACACGAGAGAGAAGAGTGCCTTGCCAACCTGTAGAGGTCGAAGAAGTCTTGTGCAAGTTGCCTAACCTTATAAATTGCAGTAGCAGCAAATACAATTGTCAGAACTGTAGTATATGAATGTTGCAAAACTCAACTGTGGGGCAAGGGAGCCTGCACTCACAGTTTCATCAAGAAAGTTGCTTGAGAGAGCAATTCGCAAGCAGCAGCATCCTGACAAAACTGTATATAGCAGACGCCGCAGAAGTTGCAAACAGAAGAGTTGTTAAGCAGAAGTGTTACTTTTATCTTCAACTTTGTTAATCTTTTCCTAGAGAAAGGATGTCCGGGAATCCCATTGGTTCTGCTGTTTTCTTTGCGGTACTTGGAAAGGGAAATCTTTTCAGCAAGCGAAGCAGAACTGCTTCCAGTGGATTTTTATTTGTGAAAACCTTTGTTTCTTTGGAATTTTTCATTACTTTTCTTTTCCTTGGAAGAATTGACTTTGCAGCATTTCGAGGGGAACACGATCTGCTGAGAACAAGTAGAAATCATCCAAGACACTGGTTATTTGGTAACCTTTCATTTATATTGTTTTCATGTTTATTTAAATGCTTATGTTGTTTAGCGTGAGCGTTAGAATTGTGAATGGTAGTAAGTTTCCCTTAGATCCTAGATTAGGTAGGGAATCCCCTGGTAGAGTAGTTTTACTTAGGGTTTATTGTTTTGATTTAAAATAAAATATTGAGCTGGACACTGGAAGTAAAATCTCAGGTATGCAATCCATTGGATCATTATTAATTGCTATGCAATCCTGTCTGTTACCAGAAGGTAGTCAGGCCTTAGGCCCTATCATAGTACGGAAAGTGCTCTTTTGGACCTACAGTCAGACATGCTGGACATTATGGATTCAGGTGGATGCGGCATGCTTGTCCTTTTGGACCTGTTGGCGGCTTTCGAGTTAATAGACCACGATACCCTAATGGCAGCTCTGGATAAAACGGGAAAGAGTTCTCCAAGTGCCATAAGGTGTATCCACTCCTTCTTGCCTGAAAGAGTTTCGCTGTTCACTGGGGGGAAGCTTGACAGACTATGCCCCCATTACCTTTGGAGAGCCTCAAGGGGCATGTCTGTCCCCTGCCCTGTTGAACCTTTATATCAAGCCTTTGTGTGACTTACTGGAGGATTTGAATACCACTTGATCAGCTATGCTGACAATGCTCAGCTTTTGCTGAGATTGGATGGAAATTACGATCAGCACTCCGCAATATTAACTGACGTTTTAAAACTGTAAAGCAGTGGATGGTGGATCATTGGGTGTGTCTTAATGATGCCAAATCGGAGTTGTTGCTATTTGGCTCTCCTCTGCAGAGATCCAAATTAGACCAAAGATACACACACTTTATACTTGATGGATGTGTGGTGAAAACTGAGACAAAAATCAAAACCCTGCGCACAGTCCTGGATTGTAATGTTAGCCTTGATGGCAAGTGAATAGCATAATTCATAATACACAATATCACCTGAAATGTCTAAGAAAAATTAGACCATTGTTCTCGGAAAAGAATTGTGAAACACTGGCGAGGGCTACCATTCTATCAAGAATGGACTATTGCAATACCCTTCTGGGAGGGGCGTATAAAAAGAACCTGCACACCCTACAAGTGGTCCAAATAATGCTGTGCACATTATGAAATGAGTACCTCTTGGTGAGCACATTCCTTCACATCGAAGGCACCTTCACTGGCTCCCTGTAAAAGCCAGAATCCCATTTAAAATGGCATTCTTTATTCAAAGAGCCATCTATGGCACAGCCCCAGAATACTTAAAGAAAACAATAACCATCTATCAAATTGTTAAAACACTGTGTTCAAGTAACACTATTTTACTAAATTGTCAGAGCCCTAAACAGGCTCTCCTCTCTTACCACATAAGCGAGAAGTGTGTCTTGCCAACCAGTAGATGTGGAAGAAGTCTTGTGGAAGTTGCCTAACTTATTAATTGCAGTAGCAGCAAAGCAGCAGGACTGTGGTCGCAAATACAATTATCAGACCTGTAGCAGTTGAATGTAGCAGAATTCAAAAGCCAACTGTGGGGCAAGGGAGCCTGCGCCCACAGTTTCATCAAGGGAGTGGCTGGAGAGAGAGAGAGCAATTCCTAAGCAGAAGCATCCTGACAAAACTGTATATAGCAGATGCTGCAGAAGTTGCAAACAGAAGAGTTTGAAGATTTTTTTAAATAAAATTGCCAGAGAGTGAATCCTCCTGAATTACATAATCAAGCAATATCTCCACCTGCTGTCGTGCCAGTTGCTGCTTCCAGCAAGAATGTAAACATTTCTGCTCCTCTTATACAAGATAAAACCCTACTCCATCGTAACAACCCGTGACTTCCAGTGACACCTAATTTAAATTAGTATAACCATTCTTTTATCTTGAAATGCCGTCCGGCCCCATTTCCTGCATATGATTTGAATTGTTCTTCAGGTTTAGCAATCTTTGAAGAAATCAATAGTTTGCTGGACATAACTTCGGTCGACATTCAACAGATAGAATTCTTGGACGATAATGACCTCTCAATAGTGAGAATTTGGCTTGCCTCTAACGTAGTTAGAAACATCATATGGCAGGCCAAGATGAAACTGTTTGACTTGGGGTTTCTATTAGCACAAGATCCCCTATTAACAGAGAAAGATACAAGATGGCCCCATGAGGAACAAGCTTCAAGAACAACAGCACAGAACATCACAAATTCATGATCAAAGATCTGACACAAGCCATAGTTATATATCTAGCGGAGAACAGCATTCCTTGTCATAACTAGCTAAATACCAGAATAGCAATGAAATTTTGCTCGCCAGTTGGAACACCCGTGGGTCCACCCATCTGTTTGGTCCAAACGTGAATTCTTTACGTACCTTCCAAATATTACCTTTTCAGGAAACCTGGCTGGTTGAACAGCCGGTTTGGGATGGATATGATCTCATATTGAATTCTGCTAAATCCAACAGTAGGGGACGAGCATCCTCTGGCCTTATGACTGCTGTAGCTGTCATAAAGCCCTAGCATACTAGGCCCAAAAGGGGACAAACTGTGGCCAATACCATCATGGGAGCATATTTATCCACATCTGTCCCTCCTGTAGGATCATCAGGTGGGGGAAGCTGGCATCTGCTGGAAAAGAACCTGCATTCAAGCAGCTGGAGGCCAGAAACTACATTGCTCAGCCTCCTGAGTGTCTCCAGCTGTCTCAACGCTCCCAAATCGAGAGGATCAGGCACACGGGCCTGTAAACCTGCTTAGGAACGCCCCTGCCAATGCCCCAGTGTCTGCGCATGCGCGAACACGGGACGTTTGTTCGCGCTCAGATGTTCCTCAGGGCGGACACACTCCCCAAGGCTCCAGTTGGGCAGAAAACCTACGCGGGGCTGCTCCTCGCCTAAAGCCACCTTCTCAGGCCCCGCGATCTAAAAGATAAGTGAATGATTCTTGTGTGAGAGCTGACCCGGTGTAAGGGAAGTGTGTTTATAGCAACAGTATGCTCTCAGCTGGGCAGTGAGATACCACGGGGGGCATTGTTGTGAAAGTGCTCTGGAACGTTAACACTCGCGCAGAAGCGCACTGACATTTAACCATGTGTGGAGACTAATAACGCCTGGCAGCGGTGATACACTGCATGCAGGATAGACTAATCCTAGTTTGTTAACCCTTCAGAGCACATTACGTTTTGAACGCGTACTAATTGTGTTTTCTCCTGACAGACGCTGTATGCCTTCCTCTCCCGGACACTGCTGAAACTGGATTTGGGCACTGGACTTCAAAGCAACAACCAGAGCTAAGTGTTGCTTTTTTATTTAGCACGCAAGTGCATTTCATGGTGTGGGAATCACAAAACGGGGGTCTGTTGAGGGGCAAAAGTGAGTGCACAGTAGCTGGAGAGCCACCCCAATTCCTTTGTATGTAATTGTTATTCTGAGTGTCATCCTGATGGGTCCTGGTATTGGCATATGATTATTTGGTGTGATTAGCTGGAAATCCAACCCCCCTGTTCACCGCACCTGTATGACACCTTGGTAAGGTGCCTACTCTGATAAGTGCTCTAGCTCCTGAATCAGTGTTAGTGGACCTGAGCAATTCAAACCTGTCTGGAAGAAACTCAGTGCATGCTAACTGAGTGGAGAGACTACCAGGTGATGCATTCATAGTGCATAAGTGTAACTAGTGAATACAAGTGTCATTCAGTGATAGTGCAACTGAATAGAAGGTTTTAAGCCCCAATTTCAAGGGCATCAGTCTGAAAGCAAAGGTGTGTTAAGAAGCTCCAAGGACAATGCAGCAAGAGCCAAGGAGCATGTTTCCCTGATTTCCCCTTACCTGCCCATAACCTCTTCTCAACCCTCTTTTCGGTGTTCCTTCAACCCTCTACCCATCCAATCCGCGGACCCTAACCCTCTTTCCCTGTGGTGGTTGCGGAGGTCTGTGCACTTTTGGTCCCAGACACCAAAACCATTAAGGGGAGGTAGGAGTTTGTGCTGCTTCTGCGCTGGACCAGAGATCTACACGACAGTAGCTAGCAATCAAAGCCTGCAGATTCTCCCATGGGCTGCTCACAACCATTTCCTTCAAATGGTAAAAATTAAATATCATCAAAATATAATTGCGCTGATAAATGTATTTCACAATTTGGCTGCAATTACAGGTAAAACTTTTTTCAGTGTTCTAGAAAATCTAATTTATACAGTCTCACAAACTCCAGAGATAACTAATACACTCATAGTTGGCGACCTGAATCTGCAGTGTCTTCCCTCCAACCTAACCAAAAATAATCCTTCTGTGGCAAGGTGGCTGGGGCTAATGTCAGATCATCAATTTCTTATGCTCAATGGAGCCTTTCCAAGCGGTAATCCCCCAAGAAGCACATGGAAGCACGGTAATAGGGAATCAGTGATTGATTATATCTTCACTAATAGAACCAAATTTAATCGTATAGCGGACTTTAAAATCATTCCCCAAAATCAGTTACCATGAATTGTTGGTAGTAAAGTGGACAACAAATTTATTTTATTTAAAAACCAATTTAGAGAAATACTCTGCAACTAAGTATCAACAATGGGCGTACACGTTTTCGCTGGAATGAATGTTCGTTGCATTCATTAAATAAATCAATATGGAAGGGTGAATCATATACATCCACGTTGCAATAATTTCAGCAGCAGTACAACGGAACGACTAGATAGAATTTCCGACCGAGACATGTTTTTGATTCAGAGGTTCAGTCTCGAAAAAGTGAATTTCGTAGAACTAAAAAACAAATATTATGTTTACCGTTGTCATTGCAAACTGCTGCCATGAAGTCTTTGCGCTGTAGATACAAAAACTTGCTACGAGCCCACAAAATATATCTCCTTCAGAGGGACGGAGAGGACATGTTAGAAGCAATTTTCACAAAAAATACAACAGAGATTTGGGTTTTGTTAAATAGAGCGTCACAAACAGGACAGCTTGCGGTGCAAATTAAAGGTGTCACACAACTCCAATGGACTGATCATTTTTCCAATTTGTATAAACTGCCGAAGAATGATATAGAATTGAATTATCTGCAATCTGATAGCTACAGTAAGTTAGACATTTTGAAAGAAGACATCTTGTTATACATAATGAGATCCAACAATTACAGAGCTCCTGGCCCTGATGGGTTGGGCAATCAGAAGTTAAAATCTCATCCTCAAATGTGGTCTCAGATTCTCTATAACATTTTTCAGAAGAGTCTAATTGTCTTCGAGATTCCAGATTCATGGAGACACTCAGTCGTCGTTCCCATTTTCAAGAAGGGCGATCGGTCTTTTCCTTGTCTTGTTTCAACCATTGGGCAATTAAGCATGAACAACAAGATCCATTTCAAACTGGATTTATTGCTGGGATGAGAACAACAATTAATCTCCTGTCCTTGAGGGCGATTTTATCTTACCATATTGGTATGAAGCAACCAATGTATATGGTTTTTGTTAACCTGAGAGCGGCATTCGATTGAGTATCGAGAGAAAAACTATTCGAAAAACGAGTTGCATCAGAGTGTCCAAAATATTTGGTAGATTTAATTAGAGCTCTACACACCAACATCTTGATACAGATCAGATTGGACTTCAGGTCACACTATCGCCCAGCATTGAGACTAGGAGAGGACTGAGGTAAGGTTGCATACTTGCCTTGGCCCTCTTGAATATTTCATTGCGGATTTTCAGATGGCTCTTGAGGGTATAATTGGTGATGCTCCCAGGTTGGCCTCTAGATTGATATCTGCCATTCTATATGGCAATGATTTGGTATTATTATCCAAGTTTCCTCAGGAACTGCAGCGTCTGTTGAATGCCTTGGCTGCATACACGGAGGATAACTTACTGTCTGTGAACTTTGAAAAGAGAAAGGTTATGATTTGTGATGGTCAAACTAAACACACGAAAAAGTAGAATAGATGGTTCCTTCAGGGAAAGCAGCTAGAACAAGTTAGACAATACACGTACTTGGGGGTGCTGTTGTCTGACCATGCGGATGATCAAGCTCATTACGTGGCACTCAGAATTAAGCTAAAAAGACTGATTGCCCATTCAAAAATAATCCAAAACAAATATGGGAAATTTACAATACTACAAGCACTTAAATTCAGGTACGAAAGTGGGATACTTTGGAGTCGAAATATTGGAAAAAATTATTGAAGCTTCCTAACTGTGTTCTGGTGGTATTAATCCGAATATGATTCTTCATAATTGTGTTTGAAATGATGCTGACCAGCCTGTAGAGGAATTGAAAGACTTTATGCCATAATGCAACACAGTCCACAGCCTCCTTCCTCCACCTTCATTCTTCATCCTCCTCTTGTGTTCTATGATGCTCTTATAGAACTCAAGAACATCCTCCGATTCTAAACCCTGGCATCAGCACAAACTATTATTTTTTTTTTAGTTTAAAGTATAAAAAACCAAACTTTTCATTATATATGCCCACAGCTTAACAATTCATCATATCGAGTTTACTGATATCTCTTTGTGATCAGGTATCACTGAGTCCATGAAATTAATTACTGCACAAGTCAGCCTTGTGTTTGTTCCCGTGATTAGGTAGCTCCACCAATCTTCCAAGTTGTTGTTTTTTGGCTCAAAGCACGCCAGGTGTACAGATCTTTGAGCATTAATGGCAGTGCAGTCGGTTATCAGATGTTTGACTGATTCGACATGGCTTTGACAATGTCTACATCGATTATCTGATGTTTCCGGATCATGTTTCAGCATCAAAATTGCTTTGGTCTTATAGAGGTTGAAACGCAATCTCATGAATTGGTTTCAATGGTATCGTGATAGGAATTTGCACAAATATTTAGGGATCTCATCCAGCCCATGCGCCAAGGTTGCGAGATCCTTTGTGCATTTTAGAGTCTTTCATTTTTCATTATTTTGAATCCAGTTCCAGCGTCTCAATTTCATTTTAGCCCTTTGTGGCATTTTTGATACAAGTTCGTCTGTTAGGTCTGCGTTTCTCATTATCACACTGAGTTTTTGTTCCCATTTACTTATGAGGTCAGACGTGTGAGCGTTAGGTCTTTTTTGTAGAATTTCATAAGGTCCTGCTGTTTGGGCCATTCTCATTTTACGCCAGGCTGCAATTGATTTCCACAGGAGAGTGCCGTATAATGAGTCTATACCTAGTTCATATCGAATCACTGATATGGACAGATTCTGAGGCAGACGCAGGACTTTGCGCCAGAGGTTTACCTCGAGTTTGGACCAGGTGTCCACTGATATATTCCATCCTACTTCGCTGCCGAAAGTTATAGCTGGTACTACTTTTTGCAAGTAAAAGGTAAGTAATGGTTTTAGTGAAAACTTGCCGTAAGCGGCGTGGAGTTTAAGACCTTGTAAGGCAAACATTGTCATTCTAGTATATAGATCCTGTGTCCAATTCGATTCACTTATAGAAACATTGACATGAACACCTAGATAGCGGATGGCGGTTATTGCTTCTAGTTTTTAATGATTTAGATGCCAGTTGAAACTTTTTTTCATCGGCTTTCTTCCACTCTCAATTATCATGATCTTTGATTTCTTTGTGTTGATTGTTAGATCATTCTCGTCGCAGAACCTTTGTAGTGCATCTAAAGATCGTTGCAGGCGATTTGTGTTGTATCCAGCAGGGTAATAGTGTCTGCATATATGACCCATGAGACATGGTAGTTATTTTTCTTCGGTGGAAATGTTCTTGCTTGAGATAGTGCAAACGGAAGATCTGATATAAAAAGTTTAAATAGCAATGCTGCTAATGGGCATCTTTGTTTGACTCCCCTCTTTGTATAGATCACATCAGAAAGGTTGCCTTTTGAATTCAATCTAACTCGAAAAGACGTGTTAGAGTATAATGCCATTATAGGATGCATTATTTCCGGAGGACACATCCATGAAAGTAGTTTTTTCCCCATAATTTCTGGCGGTTGATGGTGTCAAAAGCCTGTTTCAGGTCTATAAAAGGCAAAAAACACATTTTGCTTGTTCTGCATCGCTTCAAGTTTGATGGTATTTAGGATTATGAGATTTAGCTCTACGCCGACTCCTTTGGTAAAGCCTGTTTGGCGCTTATCCAACACCTTTGCATGCTCGGCCCAAACTGACAATTTCTTTTGGAGGAAGGCTGCAAACACTTTTCCTATGGTGTCGAGGAGCGTTATTGGGCAATAGTTTGTGGGATCGTTTCGGTTGCCACTCTTGAATATTGGTACGACTATTGCCAATCTCCAAGATTCCGGTAAGGTTTTAGATGCTGCGATCCTCTCAAACAAAGTAGCGATAAACTTTGCCCATAGCACGCTATTTGTTTTTAACATTATGTTGGTGATGCCGTCTGGCCGGCCGCTCTAGAGTTATTTAATTTTTGGATCGCCCGTTCAATGTCCTCCTCATTTTCTGCAACATTCCATTCACTGAACCCTTTAGAGTCTGATGTTAGGCTACTCATTTTCTGTATATCGAATACAGCTGTATAATATGAGACCCATCTCGCGTCATTGACGCAATTTGCCATGTCGTAGTTATCTTTTATTGTACCTGTGTTAATGATTTCCCAAACCGCTCTGGTGTCTTTGTGTGTAATTAACTGAAGCATCCTTTCTGCTTGTTCCTGGTCTCGCATGCTGTTGAAAGCTCTAAGCCAGTTACGGTATTGTTGGCGCCGTTTTTTCATTTGAATTTCCCAGTTCTTCTGTTTGGATCTTTTTAATTTCGTAAAGTCCGTTCGCAAGAGTTTCTTTTCTTGGCATAAAATTGCACTAAAGGAGTGTCTGTTCGTTGTTGTTTGGTTCTTATAGCTGATGTTTCCTGCTCTGAACTGTATCATCAGCGGACTGTAATTTGTGTTGCCTTCTGCAACAGAGGATGACACGTATTTTTCTGTAAAGTGACTCAATTGCTTCGCATTAATTCTTAGCCTCGAACCAGAGTAGTTTGTTGTTATAGCTCCTGTATATTTGTCATCGGAGCTCGGCTTCTCCTTCTCATGCCAAGTCATCAATAGTGCGTCGTGGTCACTTCTTGTGGTTTTTGCTATAGTCAAGCTTATAATTTTACTTTTCAGGTTTCTTGATACCCATATATAATCAAGGGTCTTTGAGCTTGTGCCCCGATGCCATGTTGTTGAGGCCGGAATATCTCCAAAGGTGCATCCATTCAGCATCGAGCAATCTCTTATCATCATCTCCCTTGACCATCGTTTGCCTCTATTTGACGCTTCCTTAGCCTTCGTTGTACTCATTATGTGGGTATTTTCCAGTTCAATGAACCCTGAATAATGCAGGTCTCTGCATACAATGATTGCAGGATCGTCAAAGGCAATTAGGCATTCATCAATTGTTTTCCTGACTGCAGTTATAAGTTTGTTTTGCGGATTCATCGCTGGATTCCAATAGACGTTCACTATTAGAAGCTGTCTCCTGGGGCCATCAATGGTCTCTGGGAGTTGCACAGTGGTTGCTTGGGTGAACATATTGGGGTTCACGGCCTTTATGATGGTCCACTTTAAGTTATTTTTTATCATCGCTATTAGTCCTGCATACAGGCGACCGAACGTGTTCTTGGCCGCTGCGTTGAATAGGACTGTGTGTCCTTCACACGTTGGTTTCTCTCGCAACCAGGTTTCTTGCAGGCATAATATTGAGCATTGATCTAATTTCGTCCATTTTTCTTCAAATAGGTGGACGAAGCCTCTTGTGTTCCACGACGCAAGGCAATAGGTGGAAATATTGTCATTGGTTGTATCCTAGTGAGTCTTCATTTTGTGAACCTGAGATGTCCATCGTGATCTATTTATGCCTGTCGATGCAGACCCTGGATTAGCTCTCAGCTGGTCTCGAAGATCAACTTGTTTTTGTTCATCGCTCATTTGACCTTGCTGGCTACAGTGTAACAACTTTGGTAGTTTGAGCTTTCTTCGAGATGTTCTACGTCAAAGCCGAAAAGCATCAGATCCTCTTTGGCGTCCAACAATTGTTTTACAATAAGTTTCGACTTGAGGTGCAGAGTGACCCAGTCTAATCGCTCTTCAGACATATATTCTACAACTGCGATATCATCAGATTTTATAGTGCGTAACATCGGTATACTATGTAGTAATTTGATGATGTTACCGTGATTTAAGTTCAGTTCGCTTTTCTCATTTAAGATGTTCTCGACTTGTAATTTCCAAATGTTGGTGTTAGAAGCCTTGACAGAATACTGTGGAGTATCTTTATTTTCCCCGTGAACATTTGGACTTTTGTGCCATTGTCAGTTTCAGATTTAAATTTAGGGACCAAGTTTGCTCTTTGATCGTTGTATTGCCTTTTGGTCGACTAGCAACCACCTTCGGTTTGTTTATTTCCGACGATGCGAGTTCTCTGGTATTTCCATTTTTTGTGCCTCTCTTTTTAGGCTTGTGTTTCGTGTCATCCTTTCGGAGTTGACTTGTGTTGCAATGTTTGCACAAGGTAAATTTGCTTCATCTATCATGATAGAGTCCTCGTCACAGACATCAGCGGAATATGTTGAAAGGTCACATAAGTCAATCGAGGAGTCATCATCTGCATCTTCTGTGTCCTTTTTATCTTTTCTTGGTCTTTTTGAGATCTTGAGGATCGCCGGCGCCAATTTTATGGCATTAAGTTGTTCGTTTCCTGTATTATCCTTTTTTTCAGCTCGATTGAAAATGCTGATTGGAGGAGGGGTCGAAATGTTCTTTATAAACATTTTTGCTTCATTTGGACGTGATCTCTTTGCTACCGGTTCACGCCTAGCTTTTGGGGATGTGGCCTTCGGTTTGGCTCCTGGTTTTAAGATGGATTTCTCCGGGGCTTTTATCGTTTTTGCTGGTCCAGCACAAACTCACTACATAACATACCCTGCCCCCTTCAGGTCAAATTTTCTGCAATACTATTTGATAACAGAATATGGATGCTTTAGAAACCTAAGACAGCTTGGCAACCCTAACTCCACCAATTTCCATCTCTGATGAGAACACTTGCCTTGGTTAGTTTCATTACTTGTATAGACTGTCTGTACCTGAACTCACCTTTAAGGACGTTGTACGGTAGCTGTACCCTAACTGTGGACCCTCGCTGCTCACGCCTGCTTCCAAGCTAGTCCTCCTCAGGCAAGGGACATTGGCCTCCACCCTTGTAATAACGTCTATGCCCATCAAGGGGTTTATTGTGCAGGCTGTTCGTTCTTGTGGGATCCATTGGAACGTCCTTCTCCCACAGCCTTTTGCAGGATGCACAGCTCTGAGTCTGTGGAAATACTGCATATGCGCAGTCGAGTTCATAATGAAAAAGTATTTCCTGAAGCAAATAGGGGATAGAGGTGTTCTAACAAAATTCAGCTTGGAGGAAAACAATAAAACAAATTTATAAGGGTGTTAGGGGATATGTGATGTCATGATGGGGGTGGGGAGTACATTTTTGACCTGGATAAGAAAAACTCTCAGTCTCATTCCTCCTCTCGCTGTTCTTCCCTTTCATGCCCCTGGACAATATTTAATTTCTCTGTTTTATTGACTCGGGTCTGCTGTCTTCCATACTACTTCTTGCCCCATCCCAGTAACACTTTCTCTACATAGAGAGCTCTAGAAACATTTTTGATTACAGGCCACCGTAACATTTTCCTGGTGGAGGGGAGGATTCAGGCCTTTGAGAAACTCTTCATGCAGAGGACAATGTATCGAGCTTTGGTTAGATGCTTCTGGGCCTCATGTATTCTGTGGTTTTAGGGATCCTGTTTCCAAGGAACAAGATGAGAGCTTCTCAGTGAGCCCTTGGATATCTGGTACTATGAGATCGAGCCTCAATCATCATTTCCGATCATCAATTACTATCTTGAGTGGAGTGACAATGGAGGTGGGCTGGCATTTGTAACATGAGCACCTACCAATATGGATCCCCTTCTAGGAACTAGACCCAGAGTTCGCCATTGTGACACTACAATCTCTGTCTCTCTCACTCTCAGTGGGAGGCACAATGGGGTGCATTCAGACACAATCGGTAGTTGGAGCAAGATATTTTCATATACAAATGAGCTGGAGCTCAAGGCTCTTACTCTGGCACTAAGGCATATATTGCATGTTGGATTTTGACCTGAAGTACTACAAGCTAAGAAAATTGATGCCCCTCCAAAAGGCTTCATGAACACCAACAGAGATAAGATGATATTGGTTGCTTCACAATGCCATGTACTCTTAGCTTGGAAGATATATTTAAAGTGGGACTTTGGGATTCCTCACAAGCCTCTTCCTTGAGTATGATCTCTAAAGTTGATCCTAATTTTAGACATGTAGTCTCCTTAGCATTTTTGGTTATAGACCTTTCTAACTTCTGCAAGCCTACCAATCTCCCTTTGCTCTTTGGTTGCTTTGTATTCTCCCATTAGAGTGGAGAAAAAGGGGTGTGATGTGTGTGGGTTACTGTACTCCTAGTCCATAGACTATTTTCCTCCACATTTCCCTTGTGTACCTCCCTGTAAAAAGTTAATCATTGAACTGTGCTTAAAACCCACATTTGGGTCTTGGTGCATGAGCACAGGAGTTCCCATTGTGTGGATCAGTGCATGCGCCTATGCCTACTTTTTTGTATACACAGTTAATGCCGCTCTGCATCATGCACAGATACCATGCCCAAAAGATATAATAGCCAACAGGTAGAGAGGAAAGCAGACAATGGATAATGTGAGTAAAGTGGTCAGTACATTATGTAACTTTAACTGAAGAATTCATGGAGGTTTAATCAGACTGATATTGCTCTGATAGGGTCACTTCGGTACAGGTACTTTATAGATAGAGAGGTTTCAAGTCTTATTCAAGAGCCCCTATTTGTTAAAATATGCAGTTATTTCTTGAATTGTATTATCTGATTATAGTTTAAAAAGCCTTCTAATTTCAGATCTTGGAGATATTAAAATTCTGCTAATCAAATAAAGTAACGAAAAGGATACTTTGATTTTACACATGTCAAAAATACATGGGCACAAACCTAGAGCAGCAACCGACTGGGTCACATTCAATCTATAGGTGCTTTACTATACCTTAGGCATTACCAAAAACCTGCTGAGACTTTCATTTTTTACCAAAAAAGGAATATGAAAAGCTCTATATGGTATTTGTCATGGTGCCCACTTACCTGGGTCACTTACCCCTTCTTGGCTGCTGGCTGTGTTACCCGCTGTGGCACCTGGGCCATACGACAGCCCTGCGTTGTGTCTCCTGAGCAGGGCAGCCATGTTCCATCTGGAGTCCCGTACTGGTGGGAGCCACCATGACAGTGTTGGGGGTCTCAGGATGCCCCCATGCGTGCCCGTGAGCCCCTCCACCTACAGACCTCACGCAGGACACGTCCGTGTGTTTCGGGCTCCACGGGGCAACGCCACAGACAGGAACTATGCGCTTGTGCGAGGGATAACACCAGTGCTAAAAGCACACATTGAGTCACCTCTCCGTGAGGTGACGCTGTCTAGGAGTCTGTCCGTCTTGTTATCTGTATCTTTTGCTTGCCCCGAGTCCTTGGCCTTGCCTGTTGCACTCCTCTGTCCCAGGTTCCACTACAACCTCACCCTTTCCAGCCTTGTTACAATCATTTTATGTTATTTGAATGATTGTCGGTGTAGTGAGTGACAAAGATCACTTCTAGGTAATGTAATATGTGGCGTGCTGGAGGAAGGAGTTGGACAAAGGGGTGGCATGATATGAAATCTTCTTTATTCAACAATAATAAAAAAGCCTAACTCTCCCCATTCTAAATGGTATTCCCTACTTAATTAAGAAAAACTTGTGTGCTCGTTGTCAGGGTGGTTGTCCAAATGAAAAAGTCCCATCCTCTGTCCAAAATTACCTTACTCCAGCCCTACCACTATATATACAAACAACATAAAGAACGACTTGAGAATGACTCCCTTCTCCTCGTTCACTGATATCCACCTTGGGGATTGTGTTTAAAAGTCTTAACTAAGAGTTCATGTTCCACAACTATGCAGAATACCAGGATAATGACTCCTTCTTCCTGGTACAATAGTTAAGTGTCACTGATTATATCTTTGGTAACCTTTGCCCTAGTATCTCAATCAACAAAACTGTTTTTGAAGGCCAGAAGAATGACTCAGTTCTCCTGGTTCACTTGACTCTTGATGACAATATTTCTTAACAGTTCTTATTAAACTTTGTACTTCTCTCCAGGTTTTCTGCAGAGTTGCTTTAAGTGTTCCTGCTTCAATTGGATTACTGTAACCCCAAGTATTGTTGTGAGAGAAAATACTCCTGAGCCCTTGGTTATTTTTGCCAGAATCACTGAGACTAGGGAGATCACTACAGAGGCTTTGCACCAATTACTAAGACAACAGAGATAACTTTTGAGGCATTGGTCAGCTTTGCAACAATTACTGGGGTGAGTGTGATCACTCCTGTTGCGTATTAGACTTTGCATCCTCGACTTTGCATCCTCCTACCACAAGTACTGTAACAATAGAGATCACCCCCAGGTTTTAGTCCATCTTGGTTACTTTAAATCCATTACTGAGATGAGAAATCCCCCTCTCAAAGCTTTCTTCTCTTTTGATTAGTTTTAATACAATTACTGAGACGATGGAGATCACTCCCGATGTCTTGATTAGGTTTGCAAGAATTACTGAAAGGAGGGATATTATTCCCGATGTTTTCATTACCTTGGCAAGAATGACTGAGATGAGGGAGATCACTCCCGATGCATTTGTTATTCTGCCCCAAACCCCTACCGGTTCTACCATGGATCTTGTTACCTCTTGCTTCTTGGGACCACATTGCTGGTTCTTCCTGCGACATTGGGGCCTCTCTTTTGCTTTGGCTGTTCGGTGCCACTCTTTCCTCATTTCTCTCGGCCCGCTTCGGTTCTGCAGGGTATCCGGTTCACCGGTATCGGCATTGTTAAGCGATCACCCAGTCCACCTCGCTGAAGTCACGCCACCGTTAGCCAGATCCTCTCTTCTGCGTTGGTCGGGCCGCCTTCTAGTTCCCGAGGCATCCTCCGACTGCCATCCGCGTCGTCTTGACCGAGGACTTGCTTCTCTGTCTCGTGTCTTAGTTGCCAGGTTTGGACTTCCCAGGCAGGTGCGTCTTCATGATGGCTCCTCTCTGGTTCCCCTGGTTCATTTTCAGGCAGTCCGTTGTCTATTTTTATGGTCGGTAGCTGGGTCCTCTCCAGAGCAATGTCAACGTTGCTTGTCTGTATCAATGATGCACTCTTAGGGCCTCCCCGGACCACCTCTTCTCAATACTTTGGAAGTCACATGAAAGAGTAGTTTGCATAATTCCTGTAATCTTCTTCTTCACAGGATTTCCATAAGACAACAAATAAGGTTTTATAGGAAGAAAGGGATAAGTGTCACAGTAACAAACAGTGGTACTATCAGGGACTTTTCTTCCAGACCTTAAGGATTTTGGGGACTCAAAGGTAAGAGGCTTAGAGAGTTCCACCATGGTACAGGAGTTACCATTCCTATGGTGTGAGGTCCTCACACTTTTTACCACCCCAAGAGGATTAACGAATAGCGGTACAGTTAGCTCACAAGTGCAGCCAGCGGGTGGCTCATAAGTACAGAGATAAGGAACTGTTGGGTTGCAGATACAGACCCTTAAGTGCTGGGGAGCACGGGAGCAGTGCAAGGGCAACTGGATATGCAGGAGCCTGGGCCGAGTTCAGAGGGTGACCAGTGCGCTGAGCAGTCAGGTACCTCAGCAGGGGAGAGGAAGAGAGAAAGCGGAAGCGAAAAGAAAGGTCTTGAGTTGCTTCCAGAACTGGAGGTGGTTCTGCTCAAGTTTGAGAGAGGCAGGAGGTTTATACAGAGGGAGGCCCCATTATTGCAGATGTATGGAGGTGGGTGAGCCAAGCACTGGTGGGGATGCAGCTATGTTCCATTAATAAAACAGTGACGAGATTCAATTATGCAAAACCAAGGCTTGGGACACACTAGTGCGAGAAAACAAATGCAAGGCAAGCGTGCCCAACCACATCAGTAGCAAAGTCAAATCATACATGCAAGGTATTATTTTCTCTAGCTAACTATCTTACTGCAAAAGTCAACTGATTGTATTTCCCATGGTCATCATCCTAGAGTCCAAAACATGATTGTGAGGTGAAAAAAGGGAGCATCATTCCATAAATAGAGATCTTGCTCACCGTAAAAATGTTAGGTCATCCAGGATTGCCAAAATAGTGGCAATGTTAATATTAATAGAAGGAACTAAACCAAATGAAAATATCTTCATTGGGTCTTCCCTTCACAATCCTTCTTGCAAACTGCAGAGCCAAAGCCCTTTAAATTGAACTAATCCGATCCTAATCTCCGATTGATAACTCAACAGTTTAATGATAAACATTATCAGGATAGGCAAGGCTACATTGGCCTCTATCTCCACCCATGTAAGGCACACCTGGCTGATTTGAAGTTTTGAATATCGAACAGAAAGAAAGTAACAATGATTGAATGCCACTTGGACCGAAAGCAGTTGATACGTGTTCCTTGATACAAAGTAACAGAGAATTGTGGGAACTAAGGAAAACAAGCATTGGCAAGCGCCATGAAGAAAAAAGGAACTGTGTAAGTTGAAAGTTGAAGCAGTCGCAAAGCTATGAGAAGATCTTTTTATTTATTTATTTATTTATTTATTTATTTAAGATTTTTATAGCGCAGATCCACTGACCCTAAGGCTTAAGGGCGCTGAAAAATACAGAAACAAATCTGCAATTTGGAACGGTTACATGTTAGAGATCATTAGATATGAGGCTGTAGTTGCTGGTTTTAGGCCTGAGTTCCTCATTAAGGTAGGTAGGACCAGAATTTTTCAGAGAGTTGAAGGAAATAGACAAGAGGCGAAAGAGAATACGTTCCTTAATAGGAAGCCAATGAAGCTCCCTTCTAGACAGGGAGATATGGTCTGATCTCTTTTTATCCATAACGACCCTGACACCGATCAGGAGACTACTACGGTAGTTTATCCTAGAGGTAATCAGTGCTCAGGCCAGCGTCTCTCTACTAGTTTGAGAGAGAAAGGGGCGTGCATGAGAAAGTAGTTTGATATAATACGAAGATGAGGACACCAAACTACTGACCTGCTCTTTCATGTTCAAGTTACAGTCCAAATAAATCTCCACTGTCTTAACTTTTTTCTTGATCTTTATGGCACAGTTATGAATCACAAACGGAGTATAAGTCTTCTAGTTTGTGAATTTTGGATCAGTGCCCACAAGCATGAGTTCTGTCCTGTTGGTGTTAAGGGCCAATCCATTACACACATCCAACTTTGGATGAGCGAATATGTCCAGTTGATTTTAGTTTCATCATCTGAGAAGACACCCGTGATAGGAATGATACACCGGGTATCGTCAGCGTATTTATTTTATTTATTTATTTGCATTTGTCAAGCGCACTTGCAGCCAAAAGGCATCGAGGCACTGTTACAGAAGATGAGAAGACTTGTGAGTAATAAAACAGGTGACCAGAGGTCTCATAGTTACACGATAGCAAGCAAGGTAAAGGAATCATACTTATACAGAATCACATTGAGAGGCAATTTAAGCAAAGATCCTAGTTTTGATAGCCTTGCGAAAGGCTAGGTGTGACTCAATCAGTCGGAGGTGAGGTGTCAGCGTAGTTGGTGAACTCTGTCATTATTGTCCAGAAAGTCAAGGTGCTGCTCACGTGCCATTGGCGCTCTTTCAGAAAAGAGGCAACCCATGCGGCCGCCGGAGCCGAGAAGCCTGCCACCTCCCTCAACCTGGAGGCCAAAACTGAGTGGTCTACCAGGTCGAAAGCGGCAGAGAGATCCAGCAGCATCAGCATGCTGGGGCTGCCTTGATCCATATGGTGAAGAAGCCTAGATTTTAAATCCAGCATGGCGGACTCAGTGCCGTGTTTTTCCTGGAAACCAGATTGTCTCTTATTTAAGATGTCAGTAGTTCTCAGATGGGTTAGTAGTTGAGTATACGCAACTCTATCGAGAATTTTAAGCAAGAATGGTGAGTTGGAAATAGGACGATAGTTCAGTGGATCGTCAGGAAAGAGATCTGTTGTTTTTAATAGTGGAGTTACCCAGGAATGTTTTATGCATGTAGACACAGCACTGTCCCTAAAAGATGCATTGACAAACTTGCAGAGAGTAGGAATAAGCGAAGAGGTACAGGCATTTATTGTGAGTGCCGGGCATACGTCACCCTTACAGTTAGATGGTTTGAGATTTTGAATTTTCACTGTAAGTTCGGCCTCTGTGATGGGCTTAAATGAGAACAGTTCTTCATTATTCCAGCATTTAACGGGAGTGGCCGAGTCCTTGAAGCCCCTAAGCGATAGTATGGCTCTGGCTTCGACAATGCCTCTGTTAATTCTGGTAAGTTTAGCATCCATAGCCTCCTGTATTTGGTTGCACCATTTGGTGTCTTTAACAATAATATGTTAAATAATGATAATATGTCAAGTGAATGGTGGCAAAACAAGTGTTGACAAAGCTGTAAGAGTATAAGTCCAATACCACTCTTAAACTGAAGCAGTGGGAGTGTAACTGTGGAAAAGAGCAAATATGGTGTGTTGGTTCCGTGACCTGTAAGGGGATGGACCATGTGGTCTGACATCTTCTCCTAGACCGAGTACACCCAACTAAAGAAAACCACATAACTCATCTATAAGTGTGTAACTGATTGTCAAGGAAAGCTCGTGTACTTTGAACTTAAAGATCTAACCTTTGTGATATTGGTAAAAGACACAGAAGCCTGAAAAGCTGGGAAGTATCCTGAGGAATTGTGTTGTTTTCTGAAACATTGAGAGACTTGAAAGCTTGGGGAAGGGAAACCCCTTTTTGTTTGAAAGTGAACTGTCTTGAATCCTGAGGATTTTGGAACCCTTTCCGACCAAAAAGGTCAAAGAAGCTATCAACTTTTTTTTTAACACTTTTCATTTGATGCAGGCATCCCTACCCATTTTGAACAAGTAGATGTGAGGGCAAATCTAGGTTTTGGACACAGACAGACATTTACTTTCGGACTTCCTGACATAGACTACCATTACTTTGTTAGGTAGGGAAAGCATACCTTAGCATAGGGCATGTTAGGCCTTTTCCCAACCTTCTTGGGATTTTAATGAAAGTTTGCAGCCCAAACTTTACACAGTTGTCTGTGTCTACTTTCCCATGCCTTCACACAGCATTGGAAGAGACATGAAGGAACAGGCAGTCTATCCATGTGTGCCCAATTGCTGTGAATGTAGAGCTGAAGTCATGCATCCACCCAAGGGCCATGTGCAGAAACAAGCCGAGGGGAAGTTTCTCCTTTGATGAGGCGGATCGGAGACACCCATGCACCAGAGGGGCGTGGGTCCCAAGTTTTCCTACACCAGTAGTAGTTAAAGAAACCAATCCAGGAAGCAGAAGCAGCTCAGAGTCGCAGTGATTGTGGAGTCAGGAAAGTGAAGCCCCATACTCCAAATCAACCAACATAACATGCCGTTAACAGTAGCCAGCTTTCTTAACACTTGCATGCATAATTGAGCGAGATAAACTTGTTTGTAAGAGTGGGAAGTCATAGTAACACAGGAAATGAAACACGCAATGAAATTATCATAGCTGGAACAACCGCCTGTTGTAAAAGCCGTCCTTTTCCCATTGTTAAATATAACTCGATGCCTAGCGGTTGCGTGTCTCTTGTTAATACAGAGAACACTGCTGATAAAGCTATTGAATTTTGATTGACTCCCCCGAAGCGTTACAAGCACAGTTTTCACATCTTGAAAAGTTGCGCATTAAACATTGTTGCCCGACTACCTTGGAGGCTAGAAGCTGACCTAAAGGTGGGTACGCTTAACTTTAATTCAATCGGGTGTACTTAATTTCATTTTATTGGGAAAACTGATCTCTTGTAACAACCCGAACCATGAAGCAGAAGTTATAAAAGCAGTAGAAGCTGAGGAAAGAACAAGTACAGCTCAAGCATATAGCCCAAACCCTATTACAGCATATGCAGCTATTATAAGAACTAAATAACATTGTTTAAGAGTTGTTGAAGCTGTTTTACCTCAGAAACTTCCAACACTAGGGGTGACAACGGTTATCCAAGGCTGGAAAGCGTGCAACTATAGCCTGGGGGTAGCCTCTGAAGAAACAGTGTCATTGAAGTTGGGGAAGGGGACAGGAAGGGGACAGGATACTTGTTCAAAATACCTGTAGTTGGTAGCTACAAGGTGGAAGAAAGGGCAAAGAGGATGCCCTTTCTTGTGACACGAGAGAGAAGAGTGCCTTGCCAACCTGTAGAGGTCGAAGAAGTCTTGTGCAAGTTGCCTAACCTTATAAATTGCAGTAGCAGCAAATACAATTGTCAGAACTGTAGTATATGAATGTTGCAAAACTCAACTGTGGGGCAAGGGAGCCTGCACTCACAGTTTCATCAAGAAAGTTGCTTGAGAGAGCAATTCGCAAGCAGCAGCATCCTGACAAAACTGTATATAGCAGACGCCGCAGAAGTTGCAAACAGAAGAGTTGTTAAGCAGAAGTGTTACTTTTATCTTCAACTTTGTTAATCTTTTCCTAGAGAAAGGATGTCCGGGAATCCCATTGGTTCTGCTGTTTTCTTTGCGGTACTTGGAAAGGGAAATCTTTTCAGCAAGCGAAGCAGAACTGCTTCCAGTGGATTTTTATTTGTGAAAACCTTTGTTTCTTTGGAATTTTTCATTACTTTTCTTTTCCTTGGAAGAATTGACTTTGCAGCATTTCGAGGGGAACACGATCTGCTGAGAACAAGTAGAAATCATCCAAGACACTGGTTATTTGGTAACCTTTCATTTATATTGTTTTCATGTTTATTTAAATGCTTATGTTGTTTAGCGTGAGCGTTAGAATTGTGAATGGTAGTAAGTTTCCCTTAGATCCTAGATTAGGTAGGGAATCCCCTGGTAGAGTAGTTTTACTTAGGGTTTATTGTTTTGATTTAAAATAAAATATTGAGCTGGACACTGGAAGTAAAATCTCAGGTATGCAATCCATTGGATCATTATTAATTGCTATGCAATCCTGTCTGTTACCAGAAGGTAGTCAGGCCTTAGGCCCTATCATAGTACGGAAAGTGCTCTTTTGGACCTACAGTCAGACATGCTGGACATTATGGATTCAGGTGGATGCGGCATGCTTGTCCTTTTGGACCTGTTGGCGGCTTTCGAGTTAATAGACCACAATACCCTAATGGCAGCTCTGGATAAAACGGGAAAGAGTTCTCCAAGTGCCATAAGGTGTATCCACTCCTTCTTGCCTGAAAGAGTTTCGCTGTTCACTGGGGGGAAGCTTGACAGACTATGCCCCCATTACCTTTGGAGAGCCTCAAGGGGCATGTCTGTCCCCTGCCCTGTTGAACCTTTATATCAAGCCTTTGTGTGACTTACTGGAGGATTTGAATACCACTTGATCA
Organism: Ambystoma mexicanum; assembly: GCF_040938575.1. NCBI lineage: Eukaryota > Metazoa > Chordata > Amphibia > Caudata > Ambystomatidae > Ambystoma > Ambystoma mexicanum. The sequence continues at coordinate 215,595,196 of NC_090938.1, forward strand.
GCTATGCTGACAATGCTCAGCTTTTGCTGAGATTGGATGGAAATTACGATCAGCACTCCGCAATATTAACTGACGTTTTAAAACTGTAAAGCAGTGGATGGTGGATCATTGGGTGTGTCTTAATGATGCCAAATCGGAGTTGTTGCTATTTGGCTCTCCTCTGCAGAGATCCAAATTAGACCAAAGATACACACACTTTATACTTGATGGATGTGTGGTGAAAACTGAGACAAAAATCAAAACCCTGCGCACAGTCCTGGATTGTAATGTTAGCCTTGATGGCAAGTGAATAGCATAATTCATAATACACAATATCACCTGAAATGTCTAAGAAAAATTAGACCATTGTTCTCGGAAAAGAATTGTGAAACACTGGCGAGGGCTACCATTCTATCAAGAATGGACTATTGCAATACCCTTCTGGGAGGGGCGTATAAAAAGAACCTGCACACCCTACAAGTGGTCCAAATAATGCTGTGCACATTATGAAATGAGTACCTCTTGGTGAGCACATTCCTTCACATCGAAGGCACCTTCACTGGCTCCCTGTAAAAGCCAGAATCCCATTTAAAATGGCATTCTTTATTCAAAGAGCCATCTATGGCACAGCCCCAGAATACTTAAAGAAAACAATAACCATCTATCAAATTGTTAAAACACTGTGTTCAAGTAACACTATATTACTAAATTGTCAGAGCCCTAAACAGGCTCTCCTCTCTTACCACATAAGCGAGAAGTGTGTCTTGCCAACCAGTAGATGTGGAAGAAGTCTTGTGGAAGTTGCCTAACTTATTAATTGCAGTAGCAGCAAAGCAGCAGGACTGTGGTCGCAAATACAATTATCAGACCTGTAGCAGTTGAATGTAGCAGAATTCAAAAGCCAACTGTGGGGCAAGGGAGTCTGCGCCCACAGTTTCATCAAGGGAGTGGCTGGAGAGAGAGAGAGCAATTCCTAAGCAGAAGCATCCTGACAAAACTGTATATAGCAGATGCTGCAGAAGTTGCAAACAGAAGAGTTTGAAGATTTTTTTAAATAAAATTGCCAGAGAGTGAATCCTCCTGAATTACATAATCAAGCAATATCTCCACCTGCTGTCGTGCCAGTTGCTGCTTCCAGCAAGAATGTAAACATTTCTGCTCCTCTTATACAAGATAAAACCCTACTCCATCGTAACAACCCGTGACTTCCAGTGACACCTAATTTAAATTAGTATAACCATTCTTTTATCTTGAAATGCCGTCCGGCCCCATTTCCTGCATATGATTTGAATTGTTCTTCAGGTTTAGCAATCTTTGAAGAAATCAATAGTTTGCTGGACATAACTTCGGTCGACATTCAACAGATAGAATTCTTGGACGATAATGACCTCTCAATAGTGAGAATTTGGCTTGCCTCTAACGTAGTTAGAAACATCATATGGCAGGCCAAGATGAAACTGTTTGACTTGGGGTTTCTATTAGCACAAGATCCCCTATTAACAGAGAAAGATACAAGATGGCCCCATGAGGAACAAGCTTCAAGAACAACAGCACAGAACATCACAAATTCATGATCAAAGATCTGACACAAGCCATAGTTATATATCTAGCGGAGAACAGCATTCCTTGTCATAACTAGCTAAATACCAGAATAGCAATGAAATTTCGCTCGCCAGTTGGAACACCCGTGGGTCCACCCATCTGTTTGGTCCAAACGTGAATTCTTTACGTACCTTCCAAATATTACCTTTTCAGGAAACCTGGCTGGTTGAACAGCCGGTTTGGGATGGATATGATCTCATATTGAATTCTGCTAAATCCAACAGTAGGGGACGAGCATCCTCTGGCCTTATGACTGCTGTAGCTGTCATAAAGCCCTAGCATACTAGGCCCAAAAGGGGACAAACTGTGGCCATTACCATCATGGGAGCATATTTATCCACATCTGTCCCTCCTGTAGGATCATCAGGTGGGGGAAGCTGGCATCTGCTGGAAAAGAACCTGCATTCAAGCAGCTGGAGGCCAGAAACTACATTGCTCAGCCTCCTGAGTGTCTCCAGCTGTCTCAACGCTCCCAAATCGAGAGGATCAGGCACACGGGCCTGTAAACCTGCTTAGGAACGCCCCTGCCAATGCCCCAGTGTCTGCGCATGCGCGAACACGGGACGTTTGTTCGCGCTCAGATGTTCCTCAGGGCGGACACACTCCCCAAGGCTCCAGTTGGGCAGAAAACCTACGCGGGGCTGCTCCTCGCCTAAAGCCACCTTCTCAGGCCCTGCGATCTAAAAGATAAGTGAATGATTCTTGTGTGAGAGCTGACCCGGTGTAAGGGAAGTGTGTTTATAGCAACAGTATGCTCTCAGCTGGGCAGTGAGATACCACGGGGGGCATTGTTGTGAAAGTGCTCTGGAACGTTAACACTCGCGCAGAAGCGCACTGACATTTAACCATGTGTGGAGACTAATAACGCCTGGCAGCGGTGATACACTGCATGCAGGATAGACTAATCCTAGTTTGTTAACCCTTCAGAGCACATTACGTTTTGAACGCGTACTAATTGTGTTTTCTCCTGACAGACGCTGTATGCCTTCCTCTCCCGGACACTGCTGAAACTGGATTTGGGCACTGGACTTCAAAGCAACAACCAGAGCTAAGTGTTGCTTTTTTATTTAGCACGCAAGTGCATTTCATGGTGTGGGAATCACAAAACGGGGGTCTGTTGAGGGGCAAAAGTGAGTGCACAGTAGCTGGAGAGCCACCCCAATTCCTTTGTATGTAATTGTTATTCTGAGTGTCATCCTGATGGGTCCTGGTATTGGCATATGATTATTTGGTGTGATTAGCTGGAAATCCAACCCCCCTGTTCACCGCACCTGTATGACACCTTGGTAAGGTGCCTACTCTGATAAGTGCTCTAGCTCCTGAATCAGTGTTAGTGGACCTGAGCAATTCAAACCTGTCTGGAAGAAACTCAGTGCATGCTAACTGAGTGGAGAGACTACCAGGTGATGCATTCATAGTGCATAAGTGTAACTAGTGAATACAAGTGTCATTCAGTGATAGTGCAACTGAATAGAAGGTTTTAAGCCCCAATTTCAAGGGCATCAGTCTGAAAGCAAAGGTGTGTTAAGAAGCTCCAAGGACAATGCAGCAAGAGCCAAGGAGCATGTTTCCCTGATTTCCCCTTACCTGCCCATAACCTCTTCTCAACCCTCTTTTCGGTGTTCCTTCAACCCTCTACCCATCCAATCCGCGGACCCTAACCCTCTTTCCCTGTGGTGGTTGCGGAGGTCTGTGCACTTTTGGTCCCAGACACCAAAACCATTAAGGGGAGGTAGGAGTTTGTGCTGCTTCTGCGCTGGACCAGAGATCTACACGACAGTAGCTAGCAATCAAAGCCTGCAGATTCTCCCATGGGCTGCTCACAACCATTTCCTTCAAATGGTAAAAATTAAATATCATCAAAATATAATTGCGCTGATAAATGTATATCACAATTTGGCTGCAATTACAGGTAAAACTTTTTTCAGTGTTCTAGAAAATCTAATTTATACAGTCTCACAAACTCCAGAGATAACTAATACACTCATAGTTGGCGACCTGAATCTGCAGTGTCTTCCCTCCAACCTAACCAAAAATAATCCTTCTGTGGCAAGGTGGCTGGGGCTAATGTCAGATCATCAATTTCTTATGCTCAATGGAGCCTTTCCAAGCGGTAATCCCCCAAGAAGCACATGGAAGCACGGTAATAGGGAATCAGTGATTGATTATATCTTCACTAATAGAACCAAATTTAATCGTATAGCGGACTTTAAAATCATTCCCCAAAATCAGTTACCATGAATTGTTGGTAGTAAAGTGGACAACAAATTTATTTTATTTAAAAACCAATTTAGAGAAATACTCTGCAACTAAGTATCAACAATGGGCGTACACGTTTTCGCTGGAATGAATGTTCGTTGCATTCATTAAATAAATCAATATGGAAGGGTGAATCATATACATCCACGTTGCAATAATTTCAGCAGCAGTACAACGGAACGACTAGATAGAATTTCCGACCGAGACATGTTTTTGATTCAGAGGTTCAGTCTCGAAAAAGTGAATTTCGTAGAACTAAAAAACAAATATTATGTTTACCGTTGTCATTGCAAACTGCTGCCATGAAGTCTTTGCGCTGTAGATACAAAAACTTGCTACGAGCCCACAAAATATATCTCCTTCAGAGGGACGGAGAGGACATGTTAGAAGCAATTTTCACAAAAAATACAACAGAGATTTGGGTTTTGTTAAATAGAGCGTCACAAACAGGACAGCTTGCGGTGCAAATTAAAGGTGTCACACAACTCCAATGGACTGATCATTTTTCCAATTTGTATAAACTGCCGAAGAATGATATAGAATTGAATTATCTGCAATCTGATAGCTACAGTAAGTTAGACATTTTGAAAGAAGACATCTTGTTATACATAATGAGATCCAACAATTACAGAGCTCCTGGCCCTGATGGGTTGGGCAATCAGAAGTTAAAATCTCATCCTCAAATGTGGTCTCAGATTCTCTATAACATTTTTCAGAAGAGTCTAATTGTCTTCGAGATTCCAGATTCATGGAGACACTCAGTCGTCGTTCCCATTTTCAAGAAGGGCGATCGGTCTTTTCCTTGTCTTGTTTCAACCATTGGGCAATTAAGCATGAACAACAAGATCCATTTCAAACTGGATTTATTGCTGGGATGAGAACAACAATTAATCTCCTGTCCTTGAGGGCGATTTTATCTTACCATATTGGTATGAAGCAACCAATGTATATGGTTTTTGTTAACCTGAGAGCGGCATTCGATTGAGTATCGAGAGAAAAACTATTCGAAAAACGAGTTGCATCAGAGTGTCCAAAATATTTGGTAGATTTAATTAGAGCTCTACACACCAACATCTTGATACAGATCAGATTGGACTTCAGGTCACACTATCGCCCAGCATTGAGACTAGGAGAGGACTGAGGTAAGGTTGCATACTTGCCTTGGCCCTCTTGAATATTTCATTGCGGATTTTCAGATGGCTCTTGAGGGTATAATTGGTGATGCTCCCAGGTTGGCCTCTAGATTGATATCTGCCATTCTTTATGGCAATGATTTGGTATTATTATCCAAGTTTCCTCAGGAACTGCAGCGTCTGTTGAATGCCTTGGCTGCATACACGGAGGATAACTTACTGTCTGTGAACTTTGAAAAGAGAAAGGTTATGATTTGTGATGGTCAAACTAAACACACGAAAAAGTAGAATAGATGGTTCCTTCAGGGAAAGCAGCTAGAACAAGTTAGACAATACACGTACTTGGGGGTGCTGTTGTCTGACCATGCGGATGATCAAGCTCATTACGTGGCACTCAGAATTAAGCTAAAAAGACTGATTGCCCATTCAAAAATAATCCAAAACAAATATGGGAAATTTACAATACTACAAGCACTTAAATTCAGGTACGAAAGTGGGATACTTTGGAGTCGAAATATTGGAAAAAATTATTGAAGCTTCCTAACTGTGTTCTGGTGGTATTAATCCGAATAGAATTGGGTTTCATTTCCCTTTATGCAAGACATTGTGGCAGATCATATCGCTGTTTAGAAAATGTTTATTAGCCTCTTCAGCACTGCTTATAAGTGCTTTGTCAAGCCACATGCTTAAATCTCGAGATTGCTTTGCACCTACATGGAGATTGGCAGTGCTGCAAGCTCTTGCTGATGCAGATATTACCTTAGAAACGTTAATTCAAGATCCTATAAGAGCAAAAACAAAACTGTACCAGCATGATTGGATTATTACAAGAACTAAATGTTTGAATTATAATGATTTAAAAAATCACCCGTTTAATCATAAGAAAGCAAGTGTGCTTGAGCAGTATTTGTGTTAATCTCCTTCACCGCAGCATCGAGTAGACTTTATGTGTGTGTGATTAAACCTATGGAATACCAAAGACATTCAAACTAGACGCAGATTGCTTCAGCCACATGAAAACATATATCGATTTTGCAAGAATCCGAATGTAAAAGAAAATGTACAACATCTTTTAACGGAGTGTGATGCTCTTTTATCAATGAGAATTCAATATCTAAAACCATTGTTATATCAATATCACAGTTTAACTTTGGATACACTGTGGTACTTTATATTTAGTGGCCATTTAGTTTCTCTCAGAATAGGCACTCTGAGAATGCTCCATGCTTTGAAATTAGATGAGACAATAATTAGTGGTTGATTACCAGTTACAGACTAATTCCCAGTCACCAGGGTGGCTTATTGTGAAGTGGATTTAAGACACAAACAAATCTGTTCCCCTTAATTATATCATGATAAAGAACAGAGTGGATATAGCTGAAAAAGGGAATTCAAATTTAATCAACTGTAACTTGATGTAATCAGGAAATCAGGAGGGCTAGCTCTCTTCTTTCACACATTATTTGCACTAGACTGTAAAAAAATGTAAATAACTTTTTACTTGTCAATTCTGTATGCTTTATGTATTTAATGTATATTTGCTACTTTTTGATAAAATATTGTAAAGTTGAATGATTCAGCTAAACCAATAAAAATAATTACAAAAAAAGAAGAGTTGTTAATCAGAAGTGTTACTTTTGTCTTCAACTATGTGCATCTTTTCCTGGAGAGAGGTTGTCCAGGAATCCCATTCGTACTGTTGTTTTATTTGTGGAACTTGGAAAGAGAAATCTTTTCAGCAAGTGAGGGATAACTGCTGCCAGTGGATTTATATTTTGTATGAACTTTTGAAGAATTGACTTTGGGTCATTTCAGGGGAGCAAGATCTGCCCAGGACAAGTAGAGGTCATCCAAGACACTGGTTGTTTGGTGATCTTTCATTTATATTGTTTTCATGTTTATTTAAATGTTTACGTGGTTTAGTGTGAGGGTTGGTATTGTGAATGCTAGGAAGTTTCCCTTAGATCATAAACTAGGTAGAGAATCCCGTTAGAGTTGGTTTATTTAGGGTTTATGGTTTGTTTTGATTTCAAATAAAATGTTTAACATTGAGAATACTAATTGCAGTATTGTGTCTCGCATTCTTGACCCTTCACAATGGGCTCTAGCCCTACACGAGAAGGAAGGAGAATATATGAAATAACTGGGTCTTGGCAGGAGAGTACGCCAAGACCCCTCAAGTATTGTGAGTCGGGGATTTGCACCCAAAATAGAAAGCTGGAACCAAAGGGGTTTAAAACCCTAAGACTGAGAAACGTGTTGTGGTATTGTTTGGAAGACCACTTTGTGTTTTATAAAATGAAACTGGAAAGACATCTGTCCTTTTTGAAGTCTAGCCGAAAGGAGCAACCCCCTAATATTGGATCATTAATAATTGCATATTGTTTTTGAATTCTTTGGCAGCCCGACTGGCTGAGAACATTTATGTTTGCTTGATGAACACTGTTTCCTTTAGTGAGTGAGATCATCCATGCACCTTTTTGTTAGTTTATAGAGTGAAGGGCACAAATTGTTTTTGGGGATGTGACTGGGACAGACTTACTTTTGGACATCCTGACATGTTTCATTAGTTTTTTTGATCAATAACGCTCTATACCACCCTTGTGTCCGAACCTTACTTCTGGTACTTCCGAATGTTTAAAATGCCATCAATATTCATAAATGTGCTGCATTTAAATGGATTTGGGGAGGTAGGAAATGTCGGATAGGAAATGTGCTGCATTTAAATGGATTTAGGGGGTAGGAAATGTGCCGCATTTAGATGGATTTGGGGGTAGAAATTGTGTAAGACTCAGATGGACTGCACGGGCAGGAAATGGGTTACAGTTAGATAGATTGTCAGAGGAATGGATCATACTTAAATTGTTTGTGAAGGGATTGGAATTGTGTTACACTTGGATAGTTTGCTGGGGCAGAAATGAGTTGTACGTGTCTTGGAGAGATGAGCAATGTGTTACACTCAGATGGATTGTTAGAGGAAATGTGTTACTCTTGAAGAATTGTGAAGTTTGGCACGTGCTTGCATTAAAAGATAGAGTAGTTTAGTAGTGTGATGAATCTGATGGTATCATCACTCCTTTTCCGGTGGTGGTTTCAAGGGATGGCAGCGCTACCTGATCCTGACCCTGGGAGTAGCTACATGAGGCAGGACCACATTGGGGTAGGTAACCCACAGGCCAGTGTCATGGTATTATCAGATGGGGCATGGTATCCCCCTTTTCCTTTTCAGTATACCCCTTTGCTTCCCAATGTTATAGCTCTCCTTATTCCCTTTCCAAAACTACTGACAATACTTATTTAAGCTCTGCCCACAAGTTGCTGCAAACTGATGTTCCTCTTTCCAATGAAAGAAATCCTGCCACGAGGATGCTGAGCTGAGTAATGAAGATCAGACCAAAAACGCAAGCAGCTCTCTAGTTGTTACAAGAGCATTTCAGCTGATGGAACATTTAAACTGGAAAACCAGCTGCACAGGAGAGCTGGCAGGAGAGGTTGGGTCCTCTCGGTACTAACCGAGGGACTGATGTACAAGTATACAATCCGGAGAGCCAACTGGCTTATGGCAGAAACCAAGGAAGGCAGATTGTGGAGGTCGGTACACCGCGTGATCGCCAGAGGAGGAAGCACAACCTCCTGCCGCTCAGCGGTACTGAAAAGTCACCTCTGAACCGCTGCAGCCCAGGGGAGCGCTGAAAAGGAAAGAGATAGCTGCGAGAGAGATGAGAACCTGAAGGCAGAGGCAGCAAATCAGAAAGTGGAAAGAGCAACACCAACGAGCTGATGCACGTTCACCGCAGGGAAAGCAGTACCCGCTACGGCAGACCAGTGAGTTCACGTGAGGGAGAAGGGAACACTGGAGCATTTTGCCAATGGAATGAAAGCAAATAACGATGAATGAAGCAAGTGAGACGGAGCAAAGGTGCCACAGTTCTTAAAGAAACAGGCCAGAATGAACATAAAAGATTGTCAAATTTGTGAGTGTGCGTGAGATGCATATAAGAAACCCCTGGCAGGTGAGTATACCAGGCATTTCAAGTCACAAGTGTTTTGTATAAGAGGACAAGTATTTGCATGTAAAGAAAATAATAAGAGTTTGTGTATGAGGAAAGCAAATATTTACATGAGAGAATCCTGGCAGGAGAGCACACCGGGTAAGAACAGATGGAACAGTCTATAGAATATGCTGCATGAAACAATCCTGATTAGGGTTCATCAGGAAAATAGTCAAAGAGTATAATTGAGATATCAAGGAGTAAGAAGAAATTTGGCAGGAGAATACACCAGGCAGTTTACCAAGAACCAGACTGTCAGAAAAGCTACTTTGTCTATTAAGCTTATTTTGATCCTCTGGAACTTACGGAACTGGTATAAAGCTGAAGAGAAAAGCAGGGGAAAGGACCTACCCTCTGGATTTGTGAACTATATTCACATGGAATCTTTCTGATGGAGTAGAGCATTTGTCTTTTGAAACATTTGTGCACTTTCCAAGGCCAAAGATATGTCCCTCTTCACCTTATAGTTGATTTTTAGAATGTGAGGGTCAATATAGTACTTTAGGCACAGCAATATTTGTGTTGGACATCTTGACAAAGGACTGACCCATTAGTTTTGTTTCAGGTAGGAAAAATACCTCATAGAACAGGGACAGAAAGGCATTTTCCAAACTCATTTCTGCTTAATAAATGTTTATGGACACAACCATGAATCACCTGTGTCAGAGTTTCATTCCTGACTTCTCAAAGTAGTCTCTTCTCCTGAAGATCTTAGGCTGGCACCTGTAATACTCTTCGAAGAACAGTAATAGGCGTTTTGAAGGGTGGCCAGTGTGCACATTAAATTGATCTGGGAAGGGTCATTTGTGCGGCACCTATAATGTTAGCCCACCTTTCACCCCAGATCTTTGCTGGTAATCCTTCCATTACACTTAAACATCCTAACTCAGCCTTGGTATCTTGATATCACAGTCAGTAGACGGCTGTCTGCATCGTACATAGAACGAGGAAGATATCTAGTAAGAGTATAAAGGTAGCCGTTCTATAGCACCTAGAAAATCCTACTATCCTAAATCCTATGGTAACCGCCTGGTAGATTTACTAGGTCAGCCAGTCTATTGCTCCTAGAAGACTTGAGGGTAGCCCTCCCTCCCCCCATAGTGCCTTGAATAATCTACGAGGGTAGCTGGTCATTTTCCACAGACCTTCTGATGACACAGCAACATCAAAAATCAGCTCCATCTGTTCTCTAGGTACGTATAATTGCATCACTTTGGTGGACATCTGCCGTGAGCACGGCTATCCATCCACTCACATTAGGATGCAGCTACAACCTATGACAACATTCGGGCTAGCTGGACACTTAATGTTTTTAAGCCTTCTCACACCTGACTATACCTCAACACCCCAGATATCAGTATGCAGCGATGACCTACGACATATTCTCTACCACTCACGCCATCGCCTGACTACTCTCAGCACCCATCTATATGCTTGACCCCATGGGTTGCCTTCTACCGGAGCCTGCTCAGCCCTGCAAAGCCTTATTTGTCCAAATGCAAATACACACATTCTAATCCTACTCCATGACCTCCAAAACTCTGGACTTTGGTCCCCAAGGGCATTCCCACCACCAGCGCATTGAAACTATAATTATGGTAAAAGGCGCTATATAAATAACAACTACAATACAATACAATTAAAATCCTAATGCACAAAGTTTTAAAAGCATAGCAGCAGTTAAAGATAACACTAAAAACCCATGTTATAGCTAACCAGGGGTTTGTTCTACACAACTTTAACACCTGCAACATTGCGAGACAAATTAATAGAATATTGCCTAATTTAACATGCCACTATACATACTCCGTTGACCATGTCATTATTAAAGTGCAAATGCATACAATCAAAACATCAGAAATAAGATGCAAATCCTGGCATATTGTTACCAGACACATTAATATTTCATTGTTCAAAAATGCACAATTCACGGCCGATTAGGTCAACACATACATATTTAGATAACAGATGGCATTGTTGTGAGCAAAGATTTCAATAGTGCTGCTCTTTTCAGTCATGCCCTGTGCAAAACATCATTGGATCGTCTACAAAGGGTCATAGCCTCACTAGTACTGGTAATTTGTGCTAGTAAAAACCTTGGTCACAAATCTATCCTTCTAAATGCAAATGTAAAGGGCATGCTAAGAAGAACTGCTCCTTAGTTTCAGTTCTAACCCGGCAATAAGGTCACTTATTTGATCCACCGGCACCCCACTTATTTGTTCTATATGCCCCTGGCAGAATTTCAAATCTCTATTTGATATACAGAGACCGAAGGAATCTAGGCTTCATAATATCCAGATAGATTTTATGTCCTCAGTTCAGTTAATTCTCCCAGTATAAACTCGGTGTATTTAATTTCACTATTACAACATGTAATCAAGGTTTTTTAGGCCTTAATCCACCTTAACAGTTTCTTTAACCTTGCCAGAGATGGTGTTGAGTTTTTGGCATAAATCAGTTTTACCAATATTGCATAAAATGTTCTTGATGTGTAAGCTCCATGGTAGAACAAGCCCACCCAACTGCCCTAGGATGTCCTTAACTGCCTCTCTATATTTGGAAAGTCTTGGGCGGCTCCGCACTCTTATCCAGTAGAGTATTGGTCTTAGTGCCACAGTTTGGTTCAAGTAAGGCAGTCCAGTTTCCTCATACATCAAACTCGTCAATGTACTATTCGGAAGCCTGAGATTTTCTAAAGGAAACCTTTTTCATTTACACTCAAATAGTTACAGCTGGTGTAGACCCCCGATTTCAGCCCCATTTAGAGTGACGTGCCTGGCCTGCATCTTGTCGGCCTCCAACGATGGGCTCATCGTTCCATCACCAAACTCATATGAGCATTTTTTGATGGCGCCACCTTAGCTTGAGAGAGAGTACCCAGCTCTTTTCAAATGCTGATCCCATTTGCATTTATCAGAAAACCTCTACTCAGTGTTAGGGATATAAGGATTGCATCGTCAGCGAACGGTATACACGTATTTCATGATTTTACAACGTGGGACTTTTCATCGCCAACCCTTCCATCGGCAAAAACTTTTTTTTAAAAAACTTTTTTATGGGGGGGGGTGTTTGGTGCGGTTTGGGGTATGTTTATTTAAGTAAGGGGGGGGTATGTTTATTTAAGTAAGGGGAGGTTTGGGGGAGCGAAGTACTAAATCTTTTGCACTGCCATTATTTCTGTAGAGATTATTGACAGAGACAGAGGTGAGGCCTGTAAGCGAAGGGACCCTGTCTATTTTTTTCTATGCTCTCCTAGGGCCAGCCAAGTTTTTTTTTAAAACATGGGAATGGTACCTCACTAGTAGTCTGATTCGGCCATTTGTGCTAATTATTTCCACACAACAAGCTTTCACTGCACCTACCTATCCTATTCAAATGTCGATATCAAAGCATCTTTAACGTTCACATAACCACTTTGAGGGTAATTCATAGAAATTCGCACAAAAATGGCGCACGCGGCTGGCGCACAGTGTCCCCGTGCGATACACTGCGCCAGCCGCGTGCGAAAAAATCCTTTTCTTCGCACAGCGTATTCATGGATTTTAGCCTTCGAAACCAGCCGTGGCGCAGAGTGGCGCAGCGACCCTGCAGCAGTGCCAGTTACGCCCCCAAGAACGCCCTTGTGCAAGGAAAAGCCTTCACAATCCCAAATCATCGCAAAGGGCTGCGCTAACCCTGGACCAGTTCACAGGACTGGCAAACAGCAAACGCCAAGCGGGGAATGTGTATTTCAGTGGTTCGCGGGAAGTCCCACACGCGATTGTCCTGGGTACATGTACATCAGGGGTGCGTGGGAAGTAACACACGCTATTCCATCAGGGCACGTGTATTCCAGGGGTGCGCGGGAAGTATCACACGCAAAAGCAGCAGGGTACGTGTATTTCAGGGGTGCCCGGGAAGTATCACACGCGATTCCATCAGGGTACGTGTATTCCAGGGGTGCGCGGGGAGCACCACACGTGAATTGCACGTGTGGGTCCTCCCAGGTGTTCCCTCTACACCCTCCACGGCCCATGCAGGTGGCCTACACCACAGGGGCCTACTCTGCACATGTCCCGCAGGCACCCCATCCACCATGGCCATGCCCCCCAGCCAACCCACATGTCACCTTGCACTACTGCCCACCAACGCATGTCCCCCTGCACCCCCAGCCACCAGGGGCAGCCTCCACCAGGCCCCCACTCAAGTCCCCCATCACCCCCACCCCCCAGCAGTGCAGGGGCAGCCTCCACCAGGCCCCCACTCATGTCTCCCACCACCCCCACCCCCCAGCAGTGCAGGGGCAGCCTCCACCAGGCCCCCACTCAAGTCCCCAATCACCCCCACCCCCCAGCGTCCAGGGGCAGCCTCCACCAGGCCCCCACCCATGTCTCCCACCACCCCCACCCCCCAGCCACCAGGGGCAGCCTCCACCAGGCCCCCACTCAAGTCCCCTATTTCCCCCCACCCCCACCCCCCAGCAGTGCAGGGGCAGCCTCCACCAGGCCCCCACTCATGTCTCCCACCACCCCCACCCCCCAGCCACCAGGAGCAGCCTCCACCAGGCCCCCACTCAAGTCCCCTATCACCCCCACCCCCCAGCAGTGCAGGGGCAGCCTCCACCAGGCCCCCACTTATGTCTCCCACCACCCCCACCCCCCAGCAGTGCAGGGGCAGCCTCCACCAGGCCCCCACTCATGTCTCCCACCACCCCCACCCCCCAGCAGTGTAGGGGCAGCCTCCACCAGGCCCCCACTCATGTCTCCCACCACCCCCACCCCCCAGCAGTGTAGGGGCAGCCTCCACCAGGCCCCCACTCATGTCTCCCACCACCCCCACCCCCCAGCCACCAGGGGCCTCCTCCACCAGGCCCCCACTCAAGTCCCCTATCACCCCCACCCCCCAGCCACCTGGGGCATCCTCCACCAGGCCCCCACTCAAGTTCCCTATCACCACCACCCCCAGCCACCAGGGGCAGCCTCCACCAGGCCCCCACTCAAGTCCCCTATGACCCCCACCCCCCAGCCACCAGGGGCATCCTCCACCAGGCCCCCACTCAAGTCCCCTATCACCCCCACCCCCCAGCAGTGTAGGGGCAGCCTCCACAAGGCCCCCACTCAAGTCCCCTATCACCCCCACCCCCCAGCCACCAGGGGAATCTTCCACCAGGCCCCCTCAAGTCCCCTATCACCCCCCACCCCCCAGCAGTGTAGGGGCAGCCTCCACCAGGCCCCCACTCATGTCCCCCAGCCAACATGTCATCACAATCTAGATCCCTGGCCCCTATGGTCAGCCTCCAAATGCCAAACACCCACCCGAGTATTGCATCCACCCACTTAGAAATGGCAATAACATGATAGAACCCCAATTGCAAATTTGGAAATGAACACATGTCCCTCACATACACCCAATGGGTGTCAGTGAATCTCAAAACCCATGTCATATGCATGAAACCAATGAGATGATACTACACATTGAAGTTTGAAAAGAAAATATGTGTTAAAAGAAACATAAATTGAATCAAAAATTAACAAACAGAAATGGGAATTCAAAAAAATAAAAAGCAGCATGTCCGTGAAATAATGCAAAACCAAAAATCATAATCCAAAGGAATGGTGTCCAAAGACACAGTCCACAAAAGAAAATCCAATGGAATATTATAATTGAAAGCCATTGAAAATCCAACTGTCAACTATATACAGATAAACAAGCCAGGGTCCATGATCCCAACAGAAGAAATGAAACCTATCTAATAACACTACCTAATAAAAAAAAAAACTATATACAAAAATGTGGCCCATTGTCCAAAAGGTCCAAAAAATATGCAAAACCAAAGGAAACCTAACACTAACTACAGAACTATTTACAGAACTATTTACAAGGGCAGCGGGCTAGTCCGACGGCTCACTTTTGGATGTCCCGGGCCAGGGCATCATCGAACTCCTGCTCAATGTCCCGGAGGCGGTCCTCCTCCATGGCCCCGAGGGTCCGCAGGGCCGTCGACATGTCCACCTCCAACCCCCTGCGGATTGCCTCGAGGCACTCGGCCCCCCTCAGGGCCCTCCGCATGGAGTTCTCCGCCCTGACCATCGTGAGCCTTCCGCCCGCTGCCGCTCCGCATCTATGGCGTGGCCCAACCGCTGCCACACGGAAGACACTTTCTGTCCTGGGTCCTCCTGCCCTCCGGCCGATGCCTGCCCCTCCGATATCGAAGGCCCCGAGCCATCATGGCTCCCACCACGTTGCTGCTGCTGCTGTGCCTCTGCCCGTGCACTGCCTCCTGCTGCCTGCACATCCTCCGCTGGCTGGGGTGCAGTCGTTGATGTGGCCACGCCTGCTGGACGTCCGACTCCCGACTGTGGCAGGGATGCCTCCTCCACCAGCCTGGCCGCACCGTCAGAGGCAGCTCCACAGGGCACCCAGGTGACTGATGGGTGGGAAGATGGCACGGAGGACGACTGGCGCATAGGGGGTTCAGTTGAGGAGGGGGTCGCACCAAGCCCTATCAAACGGAGGAATCCGGCCTGGGTGACCTGTCCCAGAAGGCCGACGCGGTCAACGAGCCATTCAAGATGACGTGCAGTCTCCTCATGAAAAGACTGCAGGTCACCTCGCATGGCCCGTTGACGCAACGCCACACCAGTCAGTACAGGCTCAACCCGGACCCGGATAACCACGTCCGCAGGCAGAGGAAGGCCAGTTGTCATGAGCTCATCCCCTGCCTCAAAACGGGTCTGGACGTAGGCATCCCTGCTGGTGTAAGATGATGCAAGGACAGGATCAGGGACAGGATTGCACACGGGCACCTCCGTGGCGGCCTGTGCTGCCTCCTGTCCCTGGTCCTGCACTGCACCACTAGCACCAGTGGAATCCCTACCTCCAGACCCCGTCTCTGTTGCTTGCACGTCCTCCTCCTCCACCAAACCCCCCACCAACCTGGATGACTCCGTGCCATCTTCCCCCGTTGGGCCCTTTGGGGTCCCAGCTTCCCCTTCTGCTGCCGAGGAGTCCAACTCCGACCTCCGCCTCTTGGACCTCCCCCCTGCAGCTGCGGCCTGGGACGCGGCACCAGACTCCTCACTCCCCAACGAGATCACAACCTGGGAGGGGAGCCGGGCCTTGCGTCTCTGGCTGGCGGTGGGATCCCCGCCGCTGTGCTCCACAGCACCTTCTCCGCCCTCTTCATCAGTTGACGCTGCAGACAGGGAGAAATAAAGCACAGGCATCAGGGCACTGTACAATGGACACATACACACATGACAGTTGTACATGAGTGGCATTGGCAAACCTCAGACATGCCATCACAATCCCCAACACACATGTCATTTCAACTTGCACACATGAGCCATACCACAGCCATATCGCAACTGCCAACACCATCCAAACACATACAACAGCATGAGCAGGCAATGGTGAGCCAGACATCACATGCAACACAGGGAGTGCACTACACATGTAGACACACCACCACACTTGCATGCATGTGTACCCCTCTGCCAAGTGTCGCAGTGTTCAGATGGGCATCCATGTCACATCTGCCAATCAGGCTTCCACATCCCGCTGTCACATGCATCCATGTTGCATCACTGTTGCACCCTTGTAAATACACACACATGCACATGTACACAGTGCTGATACATGCAGCTGAAACAACATACATGCGTGACATCACGAACAGCCTACTTACATACACATTCATCCAAACATGTGTGCCCACACAACTGCATTTGGCATGCAAGCCTACACACAAGCACCATCCATGTCTCACACATGACAGCCCTTGCATGTGTTAGCGTCACGGCCCTGTACACCCCCACCCATGCTCGACCCCATACAAACAGATGTGCAACCTGCACACTACTGAAACATCACCACACGCACAGCTTACAATCAGGATGCATGTACACTTACCGCTCGACTCCAGAGGGGTCTGCCTCTCAAGGACCTGGACGTGGAGCGCTGGGGATATGTGTTCCAGGACCCTCATCTGATCTTCCGACAAGTGGCCCCGGAGCCCCTTAGCATCCGCTGCCTTCAAGAGGCGCCGGGCCTTGTTCAGGGTCCTGGACCTGAAGTCCTCCCAGCGCTTCTTGACATGTTGGAAGTCGCGGACTGCCATCCCCTCCGCGTTGATGGCAGTCACGATGTCCGTCCAGATCCGAGTCCATCCTTCCTTGTCGGCGAGGGAACTTCCGAAGAGGGCATCATACTGCCCCAGGACTTGCTCCACCAGGACACCAACTTCCCTGGCACTGAAGCTGGTGCCCCTCTACCTCTCTGGCTGGGGGTTGTCAGTGGTGCCAGATGTTGCAGTGCCCGACATGACAACCCCAGAGGCAGGAGTGGGTGGGCAACCGAGTCCTGGGGCTGGGCTGTGGAGCGATGGAATCCCAGTCGGGAGTTTCCGGTTCCAGCAGGGATGGTCACAGCAACAGCACCCCTGGCTGATGTGCAGGCAGCAAATGGCAGGGCACGTGGGCAGCAGGCAGTCAGGCAGCAGCAGATGGCAGGTGGGAGCGTGCTCGGGGTTCTGGGGGGCAGTAAATCGGCTTTCTGGGCAGGAGCATGGTCTTCCGTGTGCTTACACGTGGCCATCTTGATACGGAGTGATTTAGCACGTGAAAATCCTGCACGTCTGAGTGTAATTCGAGGAAAGGCCCTTAGCGCGTAAGCGCGTCTGCACGCATACGCAATTTCATTGGCCCAAAGGGCCCCATGCGCGCAGCCGTGACGTCATGCACATGGCCGTTGAGAATGGCGCGTGTAAAAATAAAGCGATACACGTCCGAGTGTCAAAGCGTGTAATTGGCGGAAATGGCCTCATCGCGTATGCGCGTCTGTGACGTGTGTATAAAAGGTACGTGTAGAACGCCATTTCCTTGTACGTGCTTTTCGTGGAGAGCGAGTGGGTGAAATCTGTACTTCTTGTCGATTCACACGCGATTTACTTCACAGCGTTTCCAGTTCGTACTCCCTGTTACCTCTGACAGTTTTTTCTCTTTTCCTCTTTTTCCTGGGCCAGTTTCATGAAACAGCGTTCCCTTCTACTGTTGTCCTGTCTCCTCAGACAGCGTACAATTTTCCTTTTGGCGGGGGTGTTACCAACGCGCACACGCGCATATTTTTCACGCTTTTGTTCCTGGCAGACGGTGAGTCGCGCACGTATTTAACATCTGTGCTTGCCCCATGTGTCGCGTACCCCTTCAGAGGTCATTCTAGGCTGCGTGTGACACGCATACGTTCATTCTTGTGTTTCTGGGTGCCACAGCGTAGTGCAGGTTTATTTTTCCACGCACGTGGTCTAGGAGGGCTTGCGTGCACCTTACTTCCCTTTTTTGGGGTGCCTGTGCGTTGCGTGACCGGTCGTGTTTCCCCAGGGGTGACATACAGCCTTGCTAGAGCACTAGGGTACGATTACCATCTGGTACCCAACCCCTTTGACCCCCAATTGCCCAGGATAATAGTTCACATCAACTCCCATACCCACAATAACATCAGTGCCATGGCTGGGAGGCGAACAAGCCGAAAGGTGCAAAGGTGGCCGAGCCCCAAGTGGTGGCCGTGGTGGATCCGGTAGGGGACATGGCCGTGACTTGCAGGGTGCCCCTAGCCCCCCATGTGTGGAGGAGCAGTCAGGGACACCCATGCCCCCCCCCTCGTTGAGGTTAACGTGGCTGACACCATCCATGCTCAGCCCACTGTGGAACCAGACCTGGCACAGGGTGACTCCATGGCTGACTTCCAGGTCAGCAGGTCTAGGCCACATGCGCCGGTGAACGTTGGTGTCATCAGGCCACGTGGATCAGGGGCAGCTAGGTCATCTGCTGCCCCGCGTAGGCAGGCTGGGGAGGCTGCAGGGGCAGCTGCGGCTCCATCCACCCCACCTCTCACACACCCAGCCAGGACAGTGTCGGTCCAAGTCCATCATGCTGACATCCCCCCTGACACCATCAGCTAATGCCTGCACCAACTCCCATGCTGAGTGTGCAATCCCACACTCCTAGTGCTGAGTCCACCGGGGCTCCTGCCCCTAGTGTCCAGAGCGGCGTAGGACACTCAGGATCCCCACCACCTTCCAAGCGGAAGAGGAAGAGTGCTCGTCCAGTAGAGGCTGATGCCCCAGACACGGCTACACAGTCCGGCCCGTCAAGGAAGCCCAGCTTCAATGAGGCCGAACTGAATGCACTTGTAGAGTACGTGTCCGCACATGACCGCGAAATGGTGATTGTTGCAGGATCCAAGACCACACCTGCACAACGTCAGACACACTGGCAGACCATTGCGGACATCATAAGTGCCCTTGGAATCGTGAGGCGCACAGCTACTGAATGCTACAAGCGCTGGAATGACCTGAAGCACAGGGAAAAGAATAAGCTGGCCTCAAGTCATGCCACAACTTTAGTGACTGGAGGTGGGTCTCCAGCAGACGACATGGAACTCACTCCACATGAGCAGGTTGCTGGGACCTACGTCACGGAGGAACAGATCCAAGGCATGGGAGAACTGGCAGATTACGAGGCATTGTCCGGTGGATGCACATGCATGTGTGTCTCAACCATGTGCATGGTGTGTGTGGGAGGGCTTCTGTTTGGGTGCCAGGGGAGGGTGTGTGTGACTGAGTGGTTTGGGTCACCCATGTGCCTCTTCCTATACATTCTGCGCACCAGCATTTGGGTATAGCAGCATCCCTTCTGCCAATATTAGACATCCAGCCCAACACCACGCCAGTTGCCCTTGGAGTGTCATCTTGCCACAACATTGTTGCTCATTTACCTCTGTTTATTCAGGCAGATTGTTTGCATACCACCACTTTTACTCTGGATTTCTCAGTCCTAGTGTCAAATGTCTGACATGGCTATGGTACAGTGGACTGGCTTTGTTTCCTGCACATGATTTGTTTAGACATGTCCCTGTGCTATAGGGCCATTTTGGACTGGCAGCTCCAGGTTAAACATTTGAACCATTTAAATGGAATAATCAATTTCAATAGCAAACTGGACTGAATGAACAATTGGTGACGACCTTTCGCTCTTGACTTCATGGCTAGGGTACATGCCATCTGTGTGATGGCATGTGTATTTGACCTGCCAATCACTGGCCAATGTGTGATGCCACTGCTAGGCAGCATGCATCAAATGTGTTCATCTTCCATCTTGGTGTCATCAATGGTGTCATTACGCCATCTGAGGAGGATTGTAATATGGTTTTAAATGCCTTCCAAGCAAAAACAGAAAAAGCAAGACAGAATATTATCAAAGCTAGATCCTCTGCTAATCTAGACACCTGCCCTTTAGTAACAGATAATTCTGCCAGAGAGCAGTCTTTTATATTTAGCTCCATCTCAGAGTCAGAGATGTTAGAGGTACTGAATAACATGAAGCCAACCACTTGTGCAGAAAATATCCTGCCTCCAAACATCATTCTACAACATAAAGACATCTTCGCTCCTATTCTACAGAGAATAGTGAACCCATCTTTTCAAGAGGGCATAGTGCCTAGAGATCTTAAGAAAGTTACTATTACCCCTCTAGTTAAAAAAGCAGGTCTGGATCCCAAAGTCCCTGGGAATCTCCGTCCAATAACTAATTCGAACTTTGTTCTTAAGTTATTGGACAAGGTAGCTACACAACAACTGCAGCAGTTTGTTGAGAATGAGGAGATCCTGCATCAACAACAATCTGGATTTAGAGCATCCCATAGTACGGAAACTGCCATGCTGGACCTGCAGAACCAGATGCTCAGCTTAATGGATAAAAGCAAGTTGGGAGTACTTATGCTTTTGGATCTAAGTGCCGCATTCGATCTGGTGGATCATCGCCTTCTTATCAAGGTGCTTAGAGAGAATGTGGGTTGCTCGGAAGGAGCCATTGATTGGCTCTTGTCTTTCCTCTCGGATCGCCAAGCAAGAGTACATTGGGGCAGTAGTTTTTTCGATCCGTATGACATCTTATTCGGAGTCCCACAAGGGGCCAGTCTGTCCCCCATGTTGTTTAACATATACATGCGCACATTGTGCAGTCTACTGGTGAATGCGGGGGTGTCGTTTACTAATTACGCAGACGACACCCAACTCTTTCTGGAACTGGGTGGCAGCCACTATGATTCAGACAGTGAAATAATAGCCAGGGTTTATAAGATAATCGACGATTGGATGCAGACAAACTGGATGTGTCTGAACGACTCTAAAACCGAGCTGATGCTGTTTGGATCAAGTCATCAGCTAGGGAACTTGGGGGCTGAGTATAAATTGTTTAAAATCAAGAATGCCACTATCCAGGTGGTCCAGAAAGTGAAGACCCTGGGAATAATGGTCAACTCACAGGTGGATTCTCATGCCCAGACTAGCTACCTACAGAAAAATACGGCATATTACTTAAGGCTCATGAAAGCCATTAGGCCGTTTCTCAATGAGGGTAATATGGCCACCGTAGCCAGGGCCATTATACTATCAAGGCTTGACTATGGCAATGCCCTGTTATTAGGGGCCTCCTCTAAGGATGTTTCTAGTTGTCAGGTGCTTCAGAACAACGCGGTTAGGCTGGTAAAAAATCTGAAGAAAAGAGATCATGTTACTGCAGAGAGAATAGCCTTGCATTGGCTCAGAGTGGAGGAGCGTATTAAATTCAAAGCTCTCTGCCTGGTGCATAAATGCCTGTACGGCTCTGCTCCTGAGTATCTGAAAAAGGGCTTAGTGCTTCATACCCCCAGTAGGAATCTTCGTTCAAAGGGTAAATGCCTGTTGATCGTCCCTAAGTTTAAATTGAAATCTGGGCTGGGCAGTTCCTTTTTGGTGCAGGCCCCCAGCTTGTGGAACAGTGTTCCAGAAACACTCAGAACCGTTACCAACCTTACTGTTTTTAGGAAAGGGTTGAAGACTCATCTTTTCAGATGATGAACTGGGATACGGGGGATTATGACCACCTCATGGCTTAGCGCAGACGTTCCTATTGTATTGTTTTGTTTTTCGTTGTTTGCCTAAGCGCCCTGATGCCCACGGGCTATCGGCGCTATACAAAAAATAAATACATACATACATACATACATGTGTGCCATCTGCCTACCCTTCTCACGCAGTGACGGTGCATGCATGGGAGGGTTTTAGTCATGTGGGACATGTGTCAATCAAATACTGTTTCTGTAGCCTCTGAGCCCTAATTGTGTGCCATAGTGCTAATGCCTGTTTACATTTGTTTTCTTTTATGTCTTTGCAGGGGATGACGCACTTGATACTGCTGGGGTTGTGGAGATGGTGCAGACCAAGGAGGGGTCTGAGGGCCGACCGACCACCAGTGAGGGACGTGGTGTGGTGGTGGGTGAGAACCCACAACTGCTGCAGGTCGTGCTCTCAAGGGGTGTCTCTGGCTGCACCTCCCCCGAGCTGTATTCAGGTGTCGATTTGGATGATGAGAACTATGTGCCGTCGCAGGTGAGTGTTCCTTGGAGGGATTCTATTCTGTCCGACCCACCTGCACAGGGTTAGAACCCTCAATGGGGATGTCAGTGTTGGCAGGTACGCCTTTGGTGGTTACGGATGCAGCGTCACACTCCGCGACATCTGATCCTGTTCCTGGGCCAGCAGATCAGAGGGGGAATGCAGTCCTGCAGCCTCAGGCAGTGACGGCACAGCAAGGCGCAGTTTGCCTTGCCCCAGACAGGTGTGGTGCCCGCCGACGTGGTGGCCGTCAGCCACCTGGCAATACCGCATGGGAGCAATCCATATACGGTATGGCAACCCAGCAGGCAGCATCATCAGAGATGATGGCTCAGGCCATGGATAGGGTGGCCACTTCCATTGTCCCCCCCCGAAAGGCTGATGGAGCGACTACAGCAGGCAACAGACTCCATCTGCCAGTCACACAGGGAGGACATGTTGGTGTCCGATGGGGACAGTGGGCGGCACTGGCGACTCTGCAGGAAGCCATTTCCATAGAGACCCAGGGCCACAGGGAAGCCCTGAGGGTGGAACTCCTTCACCTCAGGACGACTCTTGTTGAGCTTGAGGCTTCAACAAACAGAAGGACAGAACAGCAGCTGGAGTGTCTCACACGTACACTCTCAGCTGAGATGCAGGCAACTAGGGCGGAGGTCCAGGCATCCCATGAGTTGTTGCATGGGGACCTCCGCACAATTATCCTCCAGAACGAGACCTACCACACCCACATGCTTGCAGCCATGGAGGAACAGACTAGGGCTTTGCGTGGGCTGCCTCCCATAGTGCCACCACCTCCTGATGCAGCTGAGAGCGACAGCAGTGATTCTCCCACAATAGTGTAGCCGTGTAGGCCATGAGCCCATGGAGGTGTTTTTTTTTCCGCAAGATCCACACAGGTGGGTTTAGGTGTGCACCCTGTCCTCGGACCTCCTGGGTGGCTCCCCCACCCCCCGGTCCCATTAATGGCCATTTTTGATTTTTATTTATTTTTTGGGACAGTGTGTTGCCTTGTGTGGCTCCCATGGGCATACGCTGCATTGTGGCTGGGCACATGAAGGCTTGTCATGATTTTGGTTCAGATGCTTGGGTTTTTGTGACACACACCCCTCCTGCTTCCCATTTCCATGGGCTTGCAAAGGGTGTGCCCAAGTGAAATTGACGTACATGGTGACATTGGACTCCCATTCGATGTGTGGGCAGTCTGCAGTCAATACTGTGTATACATTCATAGTGCATATTGTTGTTGTATTGTACACTGCATGGTGTATTGATATGTGCCTCTGCATCCATCTCATCCTCCAAATGTGCAGGTCCATTTCTCATGTCTTCACAAGGCGGTCCACCTTGGAACTGGAGTCCCTGTTGTAAGCAGTGCACCTACACTCTTGCGTGGCGCTAACACTGTATACTTGGAAGTGTTTGAAGTGCTGGCATCATCAGGTAGTGAGGCTAGCAAATTCTTAAGTCTGTTATGTCATGTTTAAGGGAGGTTGGAGGTTGTGTAGGTGATTGGTATTCTTTGTAAGTATTTGGTAATGTGTGTTGTAGGTCCTGCATTGCTGTGAGCATTTCATGTGTGGCCATGTTTCCATTAGGCACACTGTAGCTGGTGACACTTAGGGCATGTTGTGTGGATTCATTTGTTTGCTCTCACATTGCATGACATGCCATGGTGTGTTGTGTGGCCGTGCCGGGGAGGGGTTGGGTGACATGGCACTGTTTTCATCTAGTATTTTGGAAGTGGGTATTCATTTCTGCAGCATGGAAGTGTGTCTTTTGATGACACTGCATTGGTGGTGTTTGTGTAGGTAGGGATGCACACATTGTGACACTTCCACATGAACAATCTCAGGCTGCTATGGTTCTGACAGTTGACTGCCCCTTTGTTGGACATAATTGTCAGGTCGAGTCATCATTGCTTATCAGATGGTATGTGCCAGGGCTGTGTGCACTCCACAGGGGTGTGATTTCTATGTGAAGTAATTAGCCACCAGCTGCGTACGGGCTGCCACACCCCGTGCCCTCTCCCCTCCCATGCGCAGCGGGCGTGCATGTGGTTGGGGATGTGGGGGCACCACCATGTCCACAGCCAGGCCCTGGCATGTTGCAACATTGTGCAGCACACATGCTGCCACTATGATCCTGCACACTACTGGGGGCGCATATAACAGCTGCCCGCCAGAACGGTCAAGGGAGCGAAAGCGTGACTTGAGCACTCCGAATGTGCACTCCACTATGCCCCGGGTTGCAATATGGGCTGTGTTGTATCTTACCTCTGGAGGCGTGATGGGGTTCCGAATTGGCGTCATCATGTGGGTGCTCAGAGGGTAGGCACTGTCCCCTGGTGAGGAGGTGATGGGTATCATTAGTGGGGTAGTGACATAACTCTGCATCTGACATGCATGCATGTGCAGTGGCATTCATACTCACCAAGCAGCCATGTATCGCCATGCCGCCCAGCTTCTAGGTCCCGGCTTAGGGTAGACATTCGGTAAATGAAGCTGTCATGGGTGGACCCTGGATAGTTGGCATATACTGAGGTGATGATTCCCTTGGCATTACATACTACCTGCACGTTGATGGAATGCCAGTGCTTGCGGTTCCTATAGATGTGCTCAGATGCCCTGGGGGGACGTAGTGCCACATGGGTGCAGTAAATGGCACCTAGCGCTTTGGGGAATTGTGCCACACTGTAGAAATCGAGGGTGTCAGCCTGCCTTTCTGCAGGTGTCCTGGGCAGGTATATGTGCCTACGGACTGATGGGCGTGCAGTGATGATGTTCAAGACCTGGTTTAGGCAGCGTGACTGCGTGGCCTGTGACACCCCACCCACTATGTCACTTGTCCGCTGAAATGATCCTTTGGCCAGGAAGTGCAGTACATTGAGGACCTTCTCCAGGGGGCTGAGGGCTTGGGAGCACAGGATGGGTGATGTGAGGTCATCCTCCCACTCACTGACCAGGTCCAGTATTATGTGTGGTGGAAACCTGTACCTCCCATACACATGGTCATCAGGCATCCCAAAAAGGCTGGTTCTGGGAGTGAAAATTCTGGCCCTCACTATCCTCCTCCTCCTCCTTTGGTAACCCACGTCCACTGCTGCTAGGAACGGTATATTCATCCTAGCGTCTGAGCTTGTTTGTTGTTTGCGCGCAATTTTATGCTGCGCGGGTCGACGTATGCCAGCAGGCGTACGTGTTTCAGGATTGGACCATTTATTTTTTGGCGCGTCGTAGGCGAACGTGTGAATCTTCCCACCCACCCCTGTAATACACGTTACACGCTCTCCATTGCCCATTCGCGAGTGAATATTCCCGCCCACCCCTGTAATACACGTACCCCACTCTCAGACCCAGTCGCGTGTGGAAGTTCACGCGCACACCGAAATATATGTACCCAGGGCAATCGCGTGTGGAATTTCCTGCGCACCCCGGAGTTCACGTACCCAGGCCAATCGCGTGCAGAACTTCCCACGCACCCCAGAGTACACGTACCCAGGCCAATCGCGCGTGGAACTTCCCGCGCACCCCGAAACACACGTACCCAGGCAAATCGCACTGCTGGGGGGTGGGGGTGCAGGGGGACATAAGTGGGAGCCTGGTGGAGGCTGCCACTGCACTGCTGGGGGTGGGGGTGGTGGGAGACATGAGTGGGGGCCTGGTGAAGGCTGCCCCTGGTGGCTGGGGGAGTGGGGGTGGTGGGAGACATGATTGGGGGCCTGGTGGAGGCTGCCCCTGCACTGCTGGGGGGTGGGGGTGGTGGGAGACATGAGTGGGGGTCTGGTGGAGGCTGCCCCTGGTGCCTGGGGGATGGGGGTGCAGGGAGACATGAGTGGGGGCCTGGTGGAGGCTGCCCCTGCACTGCTGGGGGGTGGGGGTGGTGGGAGACATGAGTGGGGGCCTGGTGGAGGCTGCCCCTGGAGGCTGGGGGGTGGGGGTGCAGGGGGACATGAGTGGGGGCCTGGTGGAGGCTGCCCCTGGTGGCTGGGGGGTGGGGGTGCAGGGGGACATGAGTGGGGGGCCTGGTGGAGGCTGCCCCTGCACTGCTGGGGGGTGGGGGTGGTGGGAGACATGAGTGGGGGCCTGGTGGAGGCTGCCCCTGCACTGCTGGGGGGTGGGGGGGGTGGGAGACATGAGTGGGGGTCTGGTGGAGGCTGCCCCTGGTGGCTGGGGGGTGGGGGTGGTGGGAAACATGAGTGGGGGCCTGACAGAGGCTGCCCCTGCACTGCTGGGGGGTGGTGGGAGACATGAGTGAGGGCCTGGTGGAGGCTGCCCCTGGTGGTTGGGGGGTGGGGGTGCAGGGAGACATGAGTGGGGGCCTGGTGGAGGCTGCCCCTGCACTGCTGGGGGGTGGGGGTGCAGGGGGACATGAGTGGGGGCCTGGTTGAGGCTGCCCCTGGTGGCTGGGGGGTGGAGGTGGTGGGAGACATGAGTGGGGGCCTGGTGGAGGCTACCCCTGCACTGCTGGGGGCTGGGGGTGCAGGGGGACATGAGTGGGGGCCTGGTGGAGGCTACCCCATCACTGCTGGGGGGTGGGGGCGGTGGGAGACATGAGTTGGGGCCTGGTGGAGGCTGTACCTGCACTGCTGGGGGGTGGGGGTGGTGGGAGACATGAGTGAGGGCCTGGTGGAGGCTGCCCCTGGTGGCTGTGTGGTGGGGGTGGTGGGAGACATGAGTGGGGGCCTGGTGGAGGCTGCCCCTGCACTGCTGGGGGGTGGGGGTGGTGGGAGACATGAGTGGGGGCCTGGTGGAGGCTGCCCATGCACTGCTGGGGGGTGGGGGTGGTGGGAGACATGGGTGGGGGCCTGGTGGAGGCTGCCCCTGCACTGCTGGGGGTAGGGGTGCTGGGAGACATGAGTGGGGGCCTGGTGGAGGCTGCCCCTGGTGGCTGGGGGGTGGGGGTGGTGGGAGACATGAGTGGGGGCCTGGTGGAGGCTGCCCCTGCACTGCTGGGGGGTGGGGGTGGTGGGAGTCATGAGTGGGGGCCTGGTGGAGGCTGCCCATGCACTGCTGGGGGGTGGGGGTGGTGGGAGACATGGGTGGGGGCCTGGTGGAGGCTGCCCCTGCACTGCTGGGGGGTGGGGGTGCTGGGAGACATGTGTTGGTGATCAGTAGTACAAGGTGACATGTGGGTTGGCTGGTGGTCATGGCCATGGTGGATGGGTTTCCTGTGGGACATGAGCAGGGGTGCAGAGTAGTCCCCTGTGGTGTGGGCTGCCTGCAGTGGCCGTGAGGGTATAGTGGGAACACCTGGGAGGACCCACACGGCCAAATCACGTGTAGCATTCCCCGGCACCACCGAAATACACGTACCCTGCTGAAATCGTGTGTGAATCTTCCCGCGCACCTCGGAATACACGTACCCAGGGCAATCGAGTGTGGAACTTCCCACGCACCCGAAGTACACGTACCCAGGCCAATCACGTGTGGTACTTCCCGCGCACCCAAAGTACACGTACCCAGGCCAATCGAGTGTGGTACTTCCCATGCATCCAGAAGTACACATACCCAGGCCAATCGCGTGTGGTACTTCCCGCGCATCCCGAAGTACACGTACGCAGGCCAATCGCGTGTGCAACTTCCCGCGCACCCTGAAACACACGTACCCAGGCTAATCGCGTGTGGAACTTCCCGCGCACCCCGTAGTACACGTACCCAGGCCAATCGCGTGTGGAACTTCCCGCGCACCCTGTAGTACACGTACCCAGGCCAGTCGCGTGTGGAACTTCCCGCGCACCCTGAAACACACGTACCCAGGCTAATTGCGTGTGGAACTTCCCGCGCACCCCGTAGTACACGTACCCAGGCCAATCGCGTGTGGAACTTCCCGCGCACCCTGAAACACACGTACCCAGGCTAATCGCGTGTGGAACTTCCCGCGCACCCCGTAGTACACGTACCCAGGCCAGTCGCGTGTGGAACTTCCCGCGCACCCAGGAACACACGCACACGCTATTTTCACACAGCGGCTGTCCGTGTTTGTCGGTACCCCTTTGCACCTCATTTGTCCTAGAGGCCCACTGCATGGACCATTCACCATGGCTGTATATGGGTACTTTTTGTTATCGCACATTTTGAAGCACATTTTTTTCATGCCCAGGGACGCTACCACCTGCTTTCCTTTCTTGTGGCGTACTTGTTTGGCCCTGTGTGCATCTTTGACCGTGCGCTGGTTTGCCCTATTCGATTCCATGAATACGTGTTGTAGGCGAGCATGTGGGCGTTCCGCGCACTTGCCTCCTCTACTTCCCCCGTGATGCCCATATTTTCATGCGTTGTTTCCCATTCCGAGTGTTACGCCCCGTGTTACGCCTACTTTTGGGATGTGCGCCGCGTTATGTGCGATTTCGCAGTGGCTGTGGCCCACGCTGTTGGATGACCTGTGCGCCGGCGTGCGCAGCGCACATTTTCAGTGCACATCCAATGTTTTTCTCGCGCACGGACTTCCATGAATCGATGTGCGCTGGTTTCCCTGCGATTTTCGCACGTGCACTGCGATTTTCGCACTTTTACTGCGATTCGCACGTTTTGGCACCTCTGCGCAGGAATTTTCAGCGCACATTAATTCCATGAATCGACCCCTTTATATTTCCCTTCATGCTTTGTTCTGCAGATATAACTTCCTTGGAGGCACACATGTAAGAATCTTTAAAGCCTCTTTCATCTTTCTATTTAGGGGCAGTGCCCACCTTGAGTGTTAAGTCTATGGTCAGAGAGAGACTTAAAACCACAAAGTACCACTGGTTCTCTTAGGTCATGCTCCTCCAATTTCGTGATGCAGACTCAGCAAAGGGGACAATATTTGAGCATGTTGTGTAGCAGCAGTTGATTTAAAAAGCGTGACTGAATGTATGCACAACTATGCTCCAATATGTAACACAGTCCCTTTGTCCGCAGGAGTTTTTACTTGTCACTGTGCTTGATCATGCATGAAATGTATTTGCACTTTTCGGGCCATCACATCTACACTCCAAGGAATGGATTTCAGAGTTTCAGATGGGGAGCCTCATATGGAAGGCCTTTTTCACATGCCGATCGCGAAAGGTTGTGTTTGGAGTATCTTGTGTTTGATGATTCCCTTGTGCTGTGTGGTTTTTGTCATAGTTTTACGTTAAGGCTTTGCGAGCAGAACCTCAAAGATGGATAGAGATATTCCATCAGACACAGTTAGAAAACATTGTTGTTAGCAAAAGTCCTCAGTCTTCCTATACACCATTGTGTCATCCGCTAGAGGACTAACACTGGTCGGAAGTCCAAGGTGCAGTGAGCCTTTTTGACCAGGTCTAGATGTACACGTGAACATTGTTCAAGGTGCTCCTGCAAGCCTAGAATTAAACCCAAGAATCCTGTTACCATGGCTGATCATCTCTTATCCCGGCAGGGTCTTGTGGAATACAGAATACTGCTTGTGAGGATGTTTGATTACTGCAGTGACACATCTGCTAGAGTCAGAGACAAGTCATTTTGTGCACTCTCTACTTCCTGTAAAAGTTAGGCACACCATGGCATAAAAACATAAAACCACAGACTTTATGCTGCACAGGTAACCCGGTTCAGGGGCCTCAACAGCTGCCCACATAATATGACTCAGTCACAAGCCTCCAATAGTAGCATCTTTTGATTCCAGGACTCCCTTTTATAACTGAGCAGGAATATTTGCTCTCTGCAAGGAATTCCCAGAAGTGTCTTCTCCTTGCGACCTTTACCTGGGTACCCACTGGTAATGTCCTTACCCCATTTGGGAATGGTATTTCTGACAACCAGTGTTCCATGCTGTATCTGCTGCTTGGCCCGTAACGGGCATGTAACAAACAATAGGGGAGCCCCTGTGTGCAAGTGTGAGTGGGGGCAAAGTATGTAGTATTTATAAAAACCGACAAAAGGGTACTCACACTCGAGACAGTCCTAAATTCTGTCCAACATTCAAGTTAAATCTCCATAGTAGTTTAAAGGCTAGTGTTTGCAAGGCAAATCACTAAGGATACAACAAGGAAGAAGTCTGAGAAATGCTAACCATAAATTTATTGTTAAAAGCACAGTTTTTTGAGATTTTACACAATTTCTAAAACAAAAGATAAGTAGAATAGAGCAATTGAACAGATAAAGAGAAACAGAACAGTCATCACAAATGCATCAAGTGCAAAAGAAGGGATAACATATTAATCACATCAAATTAAACAATTCTTACAGGCTACCCATAGTTCCTGCAACATAAGGCCTTCCAGGGTGTATAAAAAATTACCCCGGTAGGTATGCAAAAATAATATTATTTTAGCTGAGTTTGTATATTTAATCTGCCAACGTGTAGGAAAGAATCAAAAGTTTGTTCCTAAAGGGAACAACATATATATAAATCACGTTTCGGCATGCCAAACTGGCATCAG
The DNA here is from genome assembly GCF_040938575.1 of Ambystoma mexicanum. NCBI lineage: Eukaryota > Metazoa > Chordata > Amphibia > Caudata > Ambystomatidae > Ambystoma > Ambystoma mexicanum. Next base: position 215,626,018 of record NC_090938.1, read on the forward strand.
TAGTCAGAGCCTTCCTCAGGGCAGGATGGAGGTGAGTTGATAGTGTCACCCTAAAAGGGGACAGAAACAGGGAATACTTAAATCATATAGACAGGCTACTATACAGACAACTTCAAGGGATATCCTAATTCAAGGGTATGCTGTCATAAATATACGGACCACTCACCCAGTATAGATTAAAGAACTGAGTGCAGTCCATAGAGGCTACTTTTCCAGACCTATTGAACTTCATACGCTGTGTAACAATGCAGCCAAGTAGAAAGAAAAAGGCAGAGCGCACCTGGGTCACGCTTCTGAAAATGCTGTGGAGAAAATACAGCCATAGTGAGAGTATAATTCATAGAAAGAGCGAAAAGTCAGTGAAAGAGTTTATTGGAAGCCGTCGGAACATGCTGTGGTATTGCTCCTAATGATTTTATCTGGAAAGTAGCACTCCGGATCATGAATATAACTGAAGAACAAGCACTACAATAAGTAAGAGGAGTGCGAGGTACCCAGAAGGGGTCATAGAGTGAATGGTGAAGGATCCTATAGAGGAGCATGTCAAGGAGACGGCATGCAGGTTGGTAAAAGCATGGTATAAGTATAGGGGTGCATGCAAGCCCATATGTGGATAGGAGCGTAGCATAATGCTAATATCAAGAGTTGAAAATCATTTTTTATTATTGGTGTTCAACAGTTACAGGCCCGGTAGGGCAGGAACACACGTAAAAGGTACCTTAGTAGTGAAATAGTCCCGGTAAAACTTGTCCGAAGGGCTGGGTGGAGAGGAAAACACATCCGTCTTAGGTAAATAAGGATGGAGTCAGTAGTCACCAAGGGTGCTATAATGAGCAAGCACACCCATCCTAGAAAGGCAAAAAAACTGTGTGAGCGCTGGTGCTGGGCCGAGGCGGAAACACAGTAACAACTATGTAGAAAAACCATGTGAAAAAAACCATGTAAAAAACCTTCCAGGGGGCGGTTGCTAAAACCCAGGTAGATAGTGGGAGGCAAAAATGTACTGGAAATCTTACCAGTATGTGAAAGTAGAAAACAGCAGAGGTTGGATTCGTCCGTTCAAAATCCCCATGGAAAGGAAAGCCACGTTCTGCCAAATCGATTCACTGAGTTGAAGCCAGAGGACAGAATGCCTCGTCATGCTGAGGCGAAATGGCTGACCATAGGTCCTGTTCGAGACCGGCAGCTGTGATAGATTAGCGCCGGCTTGTTGGACACGAGGGGGTTGTCACGGTAACCCCGGTCCTCGTCAAGGGGGTGGGGCAAGCATCCAGCGTCTGATGCTCGGAGCGTGGGCTAAGGAGCAAATGAAAGGGGAGGTAGGGTTGCGAGCCCCGAAGGTAAACAAACCAGCCCTGGTGTGCAGCGTGGCCGAGTGTGCTGCAGGAGCCCGCTGAGTGGGAGCTGTTTGATGGGGGGGGAGGCAAGAAGGAGGGGGGTGGAAAGGGGGAAGGGGGATGGTGAGGGGGAAGAAGAAGGGGGGTCAAGGGGGATGGAAGAAGAAGGGGGAAAGGTGGGAAGGGGAGGGGGGAAAGAGGATGGGGGGTGGGAAGAGGGGGGAGGGGGGAAGGGTGGGGAGGGAAGCAGAAATTGCTGTTATCCAAATATGTCCTGCACAAAAACGGCAGGGGTGCCAACATTCTTGTATAATGGCCGCGCACCAACCAGTCAGAGGAGACATGCCTTCGACTGTCATGGCACTTCAGCATGGTGCAGTAATCATACAAAGTCACCATCAAGGGCACCTATGATGGAAAGTGGTATTAGTCCGCAGGAAGCATAGAAATGCTTTATCAATGTAAACTGTATCATCAGTAGGTTGAAGGTACAGTGTGCATAGATGTGCAAAGGTCATCACCAAAACACATATACTGGCTTCACATCATATACTCAGACGAATCATACCAGACGCTGTCGTGCCACTGCAACAGTGTGCAGTGGGCATACATGGAGAACATCAAGTCAACAGCTGGGGCAGGAAATGACAACAGTTCACTATAACACACATGTGCATCTTCATTAGTGAACTGTGTCATCTACATGTATGTTGTTGGTAAGGTCCAAGAAAGCTGTACACCCCAGATGTCCAGTCATATGGGGGGTGTTAATTCTTCGTTGAGGCCATTCTGAAAGGTATCAAGACGATGGATCCGCCTGGCCTCTTTTTGCAGAAGGCTCGTAAAGGCAGCCCAAACAGTCAGCTGAGCACAGGCAAGCTCTAACTTGTATATTGACACCTCCACTTCTCTGATTCCAGTGACCACCCCCTTGCCAACTCCTCCTTCAGCCCTAGTGGCTGCATCTTTGCCATTTCTGTCATCACTACAGGTTGCAGCTCTATTACCTGACCCTCAATATTCAGAACCCATGTCCTGAATGTCATAACATTTGCCTTTTACGCCAAGCCTTACCTTATGTTCACTTAGCGGATCGTGCGGCGGTGGTCGGGGCGTTGGTTAATTCCAACCTTGATTGCAATGGACTCCTGGCTGGCGCACTGAGCAAACAGATCTATCGCCTTTAAAATTCTCAAAACGCGGGAGTAAGGTTGGTTTTTGATGTAGCCAAGAACACTCACACATCTGGTCTCCGCCGATCATTACATTGGTTGGCAATGGAAGACCGGATCAAATTTACGATCGACTGCCTGGTCTACAAATGTTTGTCTGGGTTGGCACCAGTCTACCCGATAAACAAATTGAAACGATATTGACCTACCCGGGCCTTTAGGTCTGAGGACCAACTGCTTCTGGTCATCACTAGGATGAATTGTAGATCAAGTGGAGACCAGTGTTTTTCAGTGACTGGACCCTGACTATGGAATAGTCTTCTAATGAGTCTGAGGCAGGCCAATTCTTTGAGCTTTAGAGCAGGTTTAAAAACATATATTTTTAAGTAAGATGAATGATTTTGGCTTTCTGTCCAGCTTTTTTCTGCTCCGACACTATTCCTTTGGGCTGTTGCTCTATTCTCCCTTGTTGAATTGGTACCATCTGTGCCAGGATATGATTCAGTTTGTTGTGTGCGTGTTATAAATGTTTCAAAATTCAATATAAAGGACTATCTGATTTTCCTTCTAATCATGTTCCTACCTATCTGGACTTGATATTTTGAAAGAAACACAGCTCCTGTATAGAAGATGCTGAAAACGTTGCTCATGAGCTACCGGAGACCAATGCAGGCCATGTAGGCGCAGAGCGAGGAGTATGTGTTCGGGGCTTGACTGTCATACATAGGTATTCCCTATGGAGAAGGTGGAGAATACATCGGTAAGCCAAGAATCACCTCCCCAACATGGCGGATTCTTTTCACTGCGATTATTTTAACATCTTCGTTGGTCTAGTCTCTTCCAAAATGGCCGCTTCTAACTCCTCCTTTATTACTAGCTTTCCAACCCAGAACGGCGCGTTACTTCAAACTTAACTCTGTGAAACTAATGGATCTCCGGGCGAAGTAAGTGCTATCTCCTTTCCTTCTTTCCTTTCTTTTCTCATTCATTTCTCCCTGCTCTGTAACTCGAGCTGCAGCACGGCTTCCCCGTGGCTTGCTCAGCACTTCCCATTCGCTTAGTTTGTTTGGATTACGACTCCGGAACTAATCTTGGGATCCTTTCAAAGTTTGTTCCCGGCGAGACTTTGGCTGCAGATACTCCGTGTGTAAATTAACACATAATTTCAAACGGAAAAGCAGTGCCTTTCATACTCACTGCCATTCAGCCACTCTGAACTCTTATTGTAATTCTAGTCAAAATTAAACTAGGAATATGTATCTAAAACCCTTCTTGTTGTGTGACTTCTAACACAGTGTTTCCAAGGGGAATTTCTTTCTGAACTCGTCGGATTAACCCTGCATTGGACTTTTTGCCAATCTGTTTAATTTGTCAGACAGTCAATTTATATTTGCTATAAAGGCAAACACCCTCTCACAGACGCCAGGACAATCTACTACTTTGTGCATCACACCCGATCAAGACTTCCTACTTTGCGCAACACGTGCACCAAAAAGTTAATTTAAAGCAAAGGATATCTTGCAACTGGTAAGTCCACTGACTGCTTTCCTGATTTGTTTTGGCTGCTATTCTCCCTTGCATACCCCTTTATCCTTGTAACAAGAATACTAAGAAGGTTTCTCTTTCTCCTTATGCGTCTGGACCCAGAACACTGCAAATCCGCACAAAACTCTGCATCGCTCGTAAAGATAGGAAACTTTGCTTCCGGACCTACAGTCTGACTCTACGTTTGGGTTTTCTTCCCCAGGAGGGTTTCCCCTGCTTTACCTAGGATCTTGTCTTCACCTTATCGAGGTCACAGGTGGAGCTGGGAAAGCTCCCCACTGTTCATCCTTACCCATTTCCCTCTTCGCAGGTAAGGGTTCAGTGAACCTCTTTAAAAATATATTCATAGAAACTTTGTTGTTAGTAAATAATTGCAAGAGTCATAACAGAAAGTAACGCCTAAAATAATAGAATAAATGGACCAACAAATACAACAAATGATGGCGGGATTGCAAAATCTCACCACAGAGGTCCAGACCCTAAAAAACGATAATGCCGTTCTCAGACAATTAATGATGCAACACCACGACTTACCACCAGGCCCATTACCGGGCGGTAAATATGATGGTAATCCAAAAAAACTTCGTGAGTTTTTAGACTCATGTGTAGTGCAATTCGCCTTTAAACCTGCTTATTTTCCTACAGACCGCATTAAAGTAGGCCATATGATTTCGAATCTTGTAGGAGCTGCCCTCGCTTGGGCGACCCCACTAGTGATAACCAATAATCCAATTTTAGATTCCTATCCTGGATTCATCAATAGTCTGAGGGCAATGTTTGGAAGACAAGAAGTAATCATATCAGCACAAGAGCATCTATTAGACTTTCGACAGGGGTCTATGGAAACTTTATCTTTTATAACCCAATTCAAACAAATGGCCCATGAGACTGCCTGGTCTGATGATGCCTTGATTACCTTACTACGTAGAGGACTCAACGAAGATCTAAAAGACGAGATTTCTAGACTGCCTCGACCTGGGAATTTCGCGGAAATGATCACTATGGTTCTCCAACTAGATTACCGCCTACAAGAACGTAATACAGAAAAGAAACGATCCAGAAACCCCCGCTTACCTGAAAATACTAAATTCCATCCCAAATCCTCCAAAGAAGAAGAACCCATGCAAGTAGGATCTGCAAGAGGCCCCTTAACCACAGAAGAACGAACCAGACGCCGTACTTTGGGTCTCTGTATGTACTGTGCCTCCAAAGAACACGAGTTAAAGGATTGCCCATTGGTCCCTCCTAGAAGATCGGGAAACGCAAATTCCCGGTCATAAGGGGAACTATGATCCGGGAAGGAAAACACAGTTCCCCTATTTCTACCCAAATGGTGCTCATCAAAATATCATTGAGAGTGAAAGATCACCTACTTGACAACATCCCAGCTCTGATCGATTGTGGAGCCGCAGGAAACTTCCTGGATGACCACTGGGCCCACAAGTATCATATCCCTCGTAGATCACGTTCTACATTCATCCCCGTAGAAGGAGTGGATGGTACCCCCCTCTCTTCGGGACTTATCAAAGAAGAAACCGAACTGATAAACATGACTATTTCGACCCATCAAGAAGACATAGCTTTCGACCTCATAAGAGCAGCCCACTATCCCGTGATCTTGGGTCTTCCATGGCTCCGACTACATAACCCTTTTATCAATTGGACAGCAGGAACTCTTTTTCTAGGTTCAGAACATTGTGTAAACCATTGTTTAAATGAGGGATCAGTAGGGTTTCACACCCTCCCGCCTATACCTCAGTCTCAGGAATCAACCTCCATCAAAGTAATGACAACCTTGCCTAACCATTATCATGATTATAAAGAAGTTTTTTCTGATCTTGAGTACAAAGAACTCCCTCCCCATCGTCGGGACGATTGTTCCATTGACTTAATTCCAGACCAACCTATTCCTTTCGGTAGGATGTACATTCTGTCTCAAACAGAAAAAAATGTCCTACATGAATACTTGGAAAGCAATCTCCGTAACGGACTCATCACAGAATCTCATTCACCGGCAGGTGCGTCGTTATTTTTTATCCCAAAAAAGGATACAACTGAACTTAGGCCCTGTATAGACTACAGAGGGTTAAATAAAATAACCATTTCGGATAAGTACCCCATGCCCCTTATTCCAGACATCCTAGAAGCCGTGAGAGGAGCAACCATATTCACCAAACTCGATCTGAGAGGCGCCTATCACCTCATCCGAATACGCAAAGGCGACGAGTGGAAGACTGCTTTTAGAACCCCATTCGGACATTTCGAATACAGGGTTATGCCATTTGGTCTCTCCAACGCACCTGCCGTTTTCCAAAGGTTTATAGACCATGTTTTTTCAGACCTCTTACTACACACGGTAGTGGTATACATCGATGATATTTTGATTTTCTCCAAGAACCTCCCTGATCACATCATCCATGTTCGGGAAGCATTAAGAAGACTTAAACAGAACCATCTTTTTGCCAAACTAGAAAAGTGCGTATTTCATCAACCCCAAATCCCATATTTGGGGTACATACTATCCGCACAAGGGACACAAATGGACCCCACCAAAGTACAAGCAGTTCTAAATTGGCCCATACCACAAACCATAAAAGAAATTCAGAGTTTTTTGGGGTTTTCAAATTTTTACCGCAAATTTATTCCACAATTCTCACGTACCATTCTTCCCATCACTAAACTTCTTAAGAAGAATCACAAATTTGACTGGACTAACGAAACCCAGGAAGCCTTTTTGAAATTGAAACAGGCCTTTACTACAGCCCCCATCTTGAGACTACCAAATCAAAAACTACCCTTTATAGTTGAATCCGATGCCTCTAACAAGGCCATAGGAGCGGTACTAAAACAGATGGACACGGCCGGAAGAGAACATCCTCTCGCCTATCTGTCCAAGACTTTATCCAACTCAGAGGTCAATTACACCGTCCTAGAAAAGGAACTTCTGGCCATAAAAAAGGCCTTACAAGAATGGAGACATTTACTGATCGGAGCCCAATTCCCCATTGAGATAAGAACCGATCATCACAATTTACGAGTTCTACAATATACAGAAACACAAAATAGCCGACAGGCCAGATGGGCTCATTTTTTCTCATCTTATCGGATACATTTCACTTTTATCCCAGGCAATACCAACATCATGGCAGATGCCTTATCTCGAAAACCCATCACTCACCAACACTCCTTTCAAAAAGAAAAGATGTTCCCAGACTCTACTTTCATCTATCTTGTTAGAGATTATTTATCCACTATCAAGGATGTAACTTCCACAATGGAACCCCTTATCACCATTGACAAGCAAAGATTCAATCTCATCGCAGAAGATGGATTGTACTTCCATGATTCCAAATTGTATCTTCCCACGGAAGAATTAAGAAAGGAAGCTCTACAAATGAATCATGACTCCGTTATCGCTGGACATCGAGGCGTGAAAGGAACCTTGTTGCTAATTAACCGACACTTTTGGTGGCCTAAAATCTCTCAAGATGTGCAAGATTATGTAAATTCTTGTGCAGTATGTAGCCAAACTAAGACGTCCCGCCATCATCCCTCTGGATTACTGGTTCAACCTTCTCTCCCCACCAAACCATGGCAACAAATATCAACTGATTTCATTGTTGATCTTCCACCTTCCAATAATCACACAGCCATAATGGTTACTGTTGACTACTTCACCAAGCTTGCTCACTTTGTAGCCATTCCCAAAATACCAACTGCAGCCCAAATGGCCACTATATTTCTCCACTCAATCTTTTCTAAACATGGCCTTCCTGACACCATAATCTCGGATCGCGGATCCCAATATACATCTCGGTATTGGACCCTGGTCTGTAAAACCTTGGGCATCAAACGTGCCTTAAGTTCAGGGTACCATCCCCAGACTAACGGCCAAACCGAGAGACTAAATCAAACCCTTGAACACTATTTACGATGCTTTGTGTCAACCCTTCAAGACAATTGGTCAGAACTCTTACCCTTAGCAGAATTTGCATATAATAACACCCACCATAGTTCCATCAACACCTCCCCCTTCTGTTGCACGTATGGTTACCACCCTTCCAGCATACCTACCATCACTCCCTCTAGTCCCCATAGTCCCTCGATAACTTCCTTGATGGATTCCATTAAGATAGGTCATTCAAAGGCCCTTACCGCTTTAACCCATTCGAGAGAACAACAAAAGGTACAGGCTGACAAAAAAAGAATGTATACTCCACCTCTTCAAGTAGGGGACCAGGTCTGGTTAGCTTCTAAATTCCTCCCCCGCCACCTGGTACCTTCCAAACTCTCACCCAGATATTTCGGACCTTTTGTTGTTTTATCAGCCATTGGAACCGTAGCCTACCGACTGAAACTGCCAATTTCCTGGTCCAGAATACATCCTGTATTTCACGTATCACAATTGAAACCCTATATTCCGGATCGGTTCCAGAGAAAGCACATAACATCCCCACCGCCTGTCGATACTCAGTCTGGGCCTGAATATGAAGTGGCCGGCATCTGTGATTCCCGTTACTTTCGTGGTGTACTTCAGTATTTAATTGACTGGAAAGGATATGCTATATCTGATCGTACATGGGAACCTGCTTCACAGGTCCATGCTCCGGATTGTATTCGACGTTTTCACAGGTCACGTCCCTGGAAACCCGGTCCTAACCCCTCACAAGGGGGGCATACTGTCATACATAGGTATTCCCTATGGAGAAGGTGGAGAATACATCGGTAAGCCAAGAATCACCTCCCCAACATGGCGGATTCTTTTCACTGCGATTATTTTAACATCTTCGTTGGTCTAGTCTCTTCCAAAATGGCCGCTTCTAACTCCTCCTTTATTACTAGCTTTCCAACCCAGAACGGCGCGTTACTTCAAACTTAACTCTGTGAAACTAATGGATCTCCGGGCGAAGTAAGTGCTATCTCCTTTCCTTCTTTCCTTTCTTTTCTCATTCATTTCTCCCTGCTCTGTAACTCGAGCTGCAGCACGGCTTCCCCGTGGCTTGCTCAGCACTTCCCATTCGCTTAGTTTGTTTGGATTACGACTCCGGAACTAATCTTGGGATCCTTTCAAAGTTTGTTCCCGGCGAGACTTTGGCTGCAGATACTCCGTGTGTAAATTAACACATAATTTCAAACGGAAAAGCAGTGCCTTTCATACTCACTGCCATTCAGCCACTCTGAACTCTTATTGTAATTCTAGTCAAAATTAAACTAGGAATACGTATCTAAAACCCTTCTTGTTGTGTGACTTCTAACACAGTGTTTCCAAGGGGAATTTCTTTCTGAACTCGTCGGATTAACCCTGCATTGGACTTTTTGCCAATCTGTTTAATTTGTCAGACAGTCAATTTATATTTGCTATAAAGGCAAACACCCTCTCACAGACGCCAGGACAATCTACTACTTTGTGCATCACACCCGATCAAGACTTCCTACTTTGCGCAACACGTGCACCAAAAAGTTAATTTAAAGCAAAGGATATCTTGCAACTGGTAAGTCCACTGACTGCTTTCCTGATTTGTTTTGGCTGCTATTCTCCCTTGCATACCCCTTTATCCTTGTAACAAGAATACTAAGAAGGTTTCTCTTTCTCCTTATGCGTCTGGACCCAGAACACTGCAAATCCGCACAAAACTCTGCATCGCTCGTAAAGATAGGAAACTTTGCTTCCGGACCTACAGTCTGACTCTACGTTTGGGTTTTCTTCCCCAGGAGGGTTTCCCCTGCTTTACCTAGGATCTTGTCTTCACCTTATCGAGGTCACAGGTGGAGCTGGGAAAGCTCCCCACTGTTCATCCTTACCCATTTCCCTCTTCGCAGGTAAGGGTTCAGTGAACCTCTTTAAAAATATATTCATAGAAACTTTGTTGTTAGTAAATAATTGCAAGAGTCATAACATTGACATCAGGTGAAATGTGTGGTAAAGGTGCACCAAACCCATCACAGGGGCCCAAGAGTAAGTTCAGTTGTTTAATCCGCCCAATTAAAAGGACTTTGTGTCGAATATACCAGCAGTGGTGATGGCTAAATTTTTATCTGCATAAAAAAGCAACTGAGAAATTCTCTTCTTTTAACCGCTTCTCCCCTCCTAACAAACATGCGGACATTGTAACACAATCTGATTTAGTTTCTTCTATTATTATTGAAACATTTGCTGAGAGCCATCATCCTGCAAAAATGAATCGGTCAAGAAAAGCAAAGAGCTCCAAAAATCAGATTCATAGTAAAAGTTGTTCCACAAGGATATTCTTCAGGCGACTACACCTTCCTTCTATATCAAAATATAATAATCTGCTGACACCTGTGGTTTCTTCTTAAAGTAGCAAGAAATGTGAAACTCATGCCAGCGATCACCAGGAAGAAAAAGGGCAAAAGCGCAGGATCTTCCCTCCACTTCTCCAGTAAAAGGAAATATGGCCGTATTGCCATTTCTATTTTGGAAAGACAATAAAACAGTGAATGGATCATTCGATGATCATTTGTAAAACATCCAAGGGTCTGAAGGGGATCATGCTGCATATTATTTCTGTCTGTTGAGGAATAAATAGAAGTCCCCTCCTCTCCCCCCTCTGGCCTTTAAAACGTTGCCATTTGCAAGTGACTGCTGATATCAGGAAATGATTATGTCTCCTATCCTGGAAAATTATTATAAAAAAATAACCAAAATTCCTTCTTGGGCTCAGGGAAGAGTCCGAAAGCAAAGCATTGCATAGGTTTGGAAGCAATACTTAGGGAGGGAGTAGATGTGATTCTTTTTTTAAATTTTTTTTTTACTTTTGTTTATTGGCAGAAGGTTAAGACAGGCGGAGCACAGAAATGGAGAAAATCAAACATCATAGTAGCGTACGGAGACATTAAATCATAACTATTTCAGGCATTCCGGGGTGAGGGGGATTACCAGCATGGAAAAGCATAAATGTCACGTTCCTCATGCTGAGTCGGGCTGGGCTGGTGGGGGGGGTGGAGCTCCACTTGACTTTGTCTCTATCATTCAAGTATGTGCAGAACTCTGACCACACATTTTTGGGGCGCGATGGCAAGGGCAGGGATCAGATATACTCTTCTTCGCACCTTTGTACAAGTAGATGTGATTCTTAATTGTTCAAATGTGCTTGCACTTTTCCATGAAATCCCGCCACTACAATTTTCTACTTCCAGAGATATGGAATTATAAAATAGTTAAGGTTAAACCAACAAAAACGTAGTTTACAAACAACGTTAAGATGACAACATAAAAATATATCATCAAAACATTAAAAAAAATAATTAAATCAAATATCATAGTAACCTTAACTTATCCTGTTTTGTTTTGTAACATTTAGCTATGGTTGTAACATTTTTACAGTGAAGGTGATGTAATTTATTTTATAAACATATGTTTGTGTTTGATAAAATGTGAAATCAATGATTGATTTATATTTTGAATGCATATTATATTTGGGTTGCTTTTGTTACTGTTTACATTTTTCATTATTTAATCATTATTTTTTAATATACATTGGATGTTTTTGTATGTGTTTGTCTATGACTATTTATCAGTAACTTACGGGTCCGCAGAATAAATTCTGTTTTAACTGTATGTGTGTGACACCAGTGTGATCTTATAATGTTACACTATATGTAGCTCTGTCAACATCCACCCAGCGTCAAAGGGAGAGGTAGACTCATTCTTCTTTCCTATATAGATCAAGGTAAGACAAACACAAGTGATCACAGTTCGAGGGTGTTTATTAAACTGTAAAGCGGGTGTGATAAACGCCTAATCTAAACCTAAATCTAAGATAGGAGCAAGCTACGACCATCAAATAATAAAAATACAGTCCTAGTAGAGTCTTGTCAAAATAAAAGGCCCTATCTAAAAAACGGTTGCCAGTCCTTAACGCTATGCTACAAAATAGTGTGGGATAATGTTCACAAGAAAAGAAAGAGTGTTCACAAAATGTTAAGTCAGGGTGTTAAGGCTGGGGTCTCCCTTCCCAATGTTTTTAGCATAGGACAAGGCAGGACTCTTGAGCACAGCACACTCCTGGGCTTCTCCAGCGTGAGCTTACAGTTCCTTTTCCTTTGATATCAGTGCCTAAGTCTCTTTCATGCCAAGTCTCTGGCCCCAGAGGGCCTGATGCGCCATAAACAACAAAACAAAAGATCCTTTTGCTAATCTTCACGTTGGGCGATTACTCTTCACCCTTGGATCCCCCTCAGCTGGGCAGCGATACTTCTCTCACTGTTAGCTTCCCTCAGTCAGGCTTAGACCAACAACTCACTGTGGACATCCCTCAGTCGGGTTCACGCTTGTCCTCACAATGTTCTTGGGTGTGTTACTATTCACCCCAATTCGCAGGCATCCCTCAGTCGGGTTCACGTTTGCTGCTTATCACAGTTCGCTTAGCTTCAACAACGTGTCAAGGACTTTCGACTGTACAAGGGATTTGACTTGACCCTTGCATGACTACTTTGACACCTCACGCCGGCCTTCCCTAAGGCCCCCAGATATTTGTAGTTTGCTCAATGCCTTCTCACAGTTTAGGTGAGGGGTGCCAGCCAGAGTCCCCCGAATGAGCACCTACGTGTCGGTGGCCCACTCTGTTTCTGGTACCAATTTTACTCACAAAAGACCTCTGTCTATTATCTTCTTTCTTCAATACAATGTTGCCACTGCTACCATGAGCCTAACACAATTTGGTCCACTATCAGTCTCTTGTGACTCACGGGCTGTGTTGAACTTCTTGGCATTTCCTTTGCCGCTGGAGTCAAAGACGGCACCACAATGGCAACCGCTTCTCCCCGCCCTGTCTATTAGTGCGGGAGGGTCCATGTACCGCTGACATCCGTCACACCATTCGCCAGCTGTGATTCCCTGTTTTACGTTTCATTTCTCTGAGGATTTGCTGGTCTGGGTTGAAAAGGGCAAGGGCAATTCCCTGCTTGTCGTCCTTTCAGGTCTTGCCGCCTTTCTCCTCCATTTGAACTGCTGTACCGCAATGGCTGCTTTCTCGTGCATTTGGCCATGCTCAAAGTGTGCTCTTGTGCTCTGCCTTTTATCCCTGTGGGGAAGGGAAAGGACAGTCAGGTGTGTGTAGTTATCAGCAATTGCCTGACTGTGCCTAACCCTTGAGTTGGGACATGTCAGGTAAACGGCTCTGGTGTTAGTCCGTTGTCGCTCATGGTGTGAGAAAGTGTTTGTGTTGGAAAAGTGCGGGGGGGTAGAGTTTCTAAATATCCTACTGGGCAGGATGGGGAAAAGGTCTCATAAGGAAGGGGATACCGCATCTCATCCTTCGGTGTTTCACTTCCACTCCCCGAAGACCCCATTCAGGTGATCCTCTCACGCACTGGTCCACCCCCAGGAACTGGATCCAATAGCGATGACCGTGTCCTGCAACCTGGATGACAGATCCCCGGGGACTAGCGGGTTAGACACCTTCAGGTTTCTTTCAGTACCAGGGGCATTTTGCTCTGATGTTTCTTCAGTTGTTTAACTTTCTTATGTATAAGTTAAAGAAGTACCAGTAATAGGTAAGTTCTCTTTATTTTGTTTTGTGGGCCACACTAGTTTTACTTGTTAAAATATTACTACTTGAAATTTAAAATGTTTTTAATTGTTTTTCAGTCAGCTTTGGACCATCAATTGTTTTATTGGCAGGTATGTTAGCAGTTTTTGTTTTTTAAACAGTGGCTGTCGAAATGCTACGATGTAGCTTTTTATGGACTGAATAAAAGTACTTTGCATCGTTGAAATCTTACTAGTCTAGTAGGCAATGCCTCTTTTTCTGTAGCCTCTGTAATGACAGTTTGTACTTTTCAAATAGTACTAGCAGTAGTAATAGGGAATGTATTTGTGTTATGGGGAATTTGTGGAAAACTGTTGGAATAGTATGTTTGGTATTATGTGATGTATCTTTTATTTTATTTAGTACAACAGCACTTTCAATTATTGAAGCAGTGCTTGAACTGGTAATAGGCAATGCAAGTTGTATTTGAATAGAAGTTTGTACCCTAGAAATAAATTCAAATTTAGACTGAGTGCTTTTAATTAATTTTAATTTGTTGACTTTATTTCTTTCACATTGTTAATGTAATTGACCAGGTGTGGTGCATGTAGCCTCAGTGGTAACACTGAGAGTATTGTTTGTTTTAAATGACTTGTGGATACAGATGGAAAGACTTCAATCGGTGCAATACATAATAATAATTTGGCATTTATATAGCGCTATGAAACCTCAGGTATCAGAGCGCTGCTTATTATTACCCACGGTGTGCTGAGTTTGGCCCTGCCGGGATTCGAACCTGCAGTTAGCAAGCTCTGCAAAGATGTCAAAGCGAGCACTCTACTTGCTGTGCCACTTGACCGGCTGACCATGTTGTGGTTTCTATAGTAACTTGTTCTTTTAATAATAAATTGCATTTACAAGATTTATGAAGCTGTTTGTTCTTTTTTTCTCAATGTGGAAATGCATTGTCATCGCCTCTTAATGTTTCACCTATAAAAAATGAGACATGTTATAGTAGTAAAATATGAGTATATTAATGACAATGCAATAATAGTAACATTAGTACATTTATTGTAAAATATGTAATATGTAAAATGTTAAAATCAATAAATCACCTATGTGAGAAACCTGATCCTTTGCTCAGGTGGCCTGGGAAGGGCCATCGCTTTTGGGTCCTGACTATGGGGGTGGACAAACAAGGGAGGATCACCTGAGTAGGGGGTCCTTGGGGAGTGGGAAGAGGATGCCTGAGGGTAAGATAGAATAGACCCCAATTATCCATCACCTACTGTCCTTCTGCCTTCATGCGATATGCAGGTCCCGTTATCCCTGATCCAAGAAGGAGGCTTGAGTATTGTAAAGGACCAAAAGCGGGCAATGAGGAAGATCATAGGAGACAGAAGCCTGGGTTTGACCTCAACTCCAATTTTCTTTCCCACATTTCAGAACCTAGGGTTTGCTGTCAAAACCAGTTCTTTCATGACAGGTTACCAGTAATGATAAGTAACCTAAGAAAAGAGGAAACACCCTGGTTTTATAAAACCACCTTATGATTCTCTAGTTTATAATGATCAATTTCAGTCTCATCCCATTCCCCCTCCCATTTCCAACATGTACTGGGACGAGGAAGAGACAAACGAGAGTTAGAGAGATTACCTGTATGAAAAGTACTGTGAAGAGGAAGATGAATGGAGAGGACTACATTTTACCCCTAGCATGTTCACTTAATAGAGCCACACAGGGTCAGGCACTTGAAACTAATTATACACACCTAACTCCAATTGACCCGCAGTTAAGGAATAAAAGGTGGAATTCTGCCAGAGTAAATGAGCGAGCTGGGGTTGCTGGATGGACCGTGAAAGCCAGAGAACAGTAGGCTGCAGCTGGCGGAGCACGGAGGATCCGGAGGAGAACGGGACGCCAGGACGCTGACCCGGTGTGTCAGAGAGGTTGCAGCATGGCGAGGGAGCTGTGTCTCCATGAATCCGGATTGGGGAAAGCTGTGAACTGTTGGCCGTATACAGGCCAGAAGGGCAGAAGGTGCCCGAAAAGTGTGCAAGAGGAATGGAAAGGCAGAAGATGCTAGAAGGAAAACAAATAATATAAAGAGAGGGGCCAGGAATCATAGTGGTTGCGTATGGGAGGTGTAAACGTTGTGCGTTCTCGAAAATCTCTGATACTACCCTGGTGTTGACCAAAGAAGGTGTACAGGGTCACTTTATAAAAGGTGGAAAAAGGGGGAGCTACACTGAGAGTGAAGTGGGAGAAAAATCCTCCAAAGTGAAGGAAAGGCTGTTGCAACATCACCAGAAAGAACAGTGCTTTGAGAGGTACATCCTAACAAGGTGAATCTTTGGTGTTTTGTGTTTGTGAACTTTTAAGTGAACATTTTGATGCAAGAGGGGCCTAGGCTTTGGGAAGAGAGCCCTGAGAAGAGCTACAATGAACTGTGACTCTTTGTTTTGGAACCAGAGGGATCAGAGCTTGGGGAAGCTAACCCCAAGCGACCGAGAGACATTGTGAACTGTATTGTCTTGTGGACAAGCGAGGGAGGATAACCTGAGTAGGGGGTCCTTGGGGAGTTGGAAGAGGATGCCTGAGGGTAAGACACAATGTCAACCCTCCACATTATCCATCACCCTACTCTCCCCCAGCCTTTATGGGATATGTAGGTCCTGTTATCTCAATCCAAGAAGGAGGCTTGAGTATTGTAAAGGACCAAAAGCGGGCAATGAGGAAGATCATAGGAGACAGAAGCCTGGGTTTGCCCTCAACCCCAATTTACTTCCCACATTTCAGATCACAGGGTTTGCTGTCAAAACCAGTCCTTTTATGACAGGTTACCAGCAATGAGAAGTAGCCTAAGAAAAGAGGAAACAACCTACAAGAGCCCTACCTGGAAGATCGCAAGGCCACCCCTTTTTGTGTTGAACTATTTTTAAACTGGCAGAACTAAACCTGACGGTAAGGCTACCTGAAACAAGCCTTGGATTACATTTCTTTTGGAACAGCCATTTTTCTTTAGGAAGACCTAACATCACATTTGTTTTAAGAGTGAGGGCAAGCATAGGTTTGGACACAGACAGATTTTGATTTTGGATTTACAGACATTGACGGCCCTTAGAAACATCAGTTGAGGGAACAACTCCACTAGAGTTGGGGCCAGTTAGGCATTACACCAACCCTACAAAGTTATATAATAAATGTTTTCAAATGTTTACTTTTAATTCTGAGTCTCTCTTGACACCATGCCTGCCTCACATATGGTGTTAGGTGTGGGATGCAGCTCAACTGATAAAAGTTGGGGTCCCCACCAGATTAGAGAACAATATCCCTTAAAACCAAGCCCACTGACACATTTAGGCCATAAGGAAACAGACAAAATCTTCCTCTGCAATAACAGTTCCGTTTCCCATGAAAATGAAATTAATCAGCTCTCTGGAGAATTCACCTATAGAATGGTGGTTACCTTTCATCCTTTGACCCCACAGGCGATTCCTCCTGAAAGGAAAGTGGTGGACGGTAATATCTATCAACTTCTGTGTCCCTAAGATTATCTAGTATCAGGGAGCTACAAGACCCTAATCTCTCTGAATTTACAAATGAGCTTTTCCATCAGCTCAGCAATTTATGTAATACCCGGCAGAAAGATACAATTAAAAATACTACCCCTTCTCTCTTGTCGAGATCAGATGAGATTTGTTCTGCTCAACTTCTCGTTTCGTTTTTAAGCTTTATTCAGAATGGTCCTTTAGCACAAAACATTGCAATCACAACAACAATTGATACGTTCACATTCAATAGCATAAAATACAATGAGGACAACAGACAATCACTCCAAGGAGATAAAACCACAGATTTGGGCAAAGGAAATGGTGCAAGTTAGAAAAACATCTGTACAATTCGATTTGGACCTCAGCAGGAGAGCAAAGCTCGCAGCCTCTAGAGTGCATGTACAAATTCGGTTTAGGCCTTATGAGGAGAGCAGTGCTCACGGCCTCAAAGTGATCTATGGTAGAAGTAGCTCATTTCCCATCAACTTGCTTCTAAGGAGCCAGGCAAGATGGACATACCTGGATGAGGCAAATACCACTTTCCACTCCAACGTGCTGTTGAGGAACTGCATTGCTTCCCTCGTGCTTCTTAACTCCATGTCAACTAAGAGGTGTTTTAAATACCTATGCCTAAGTTCCATTAGGAGTGAGCATATCAGCGTGAAATGGGTTAAGGTTTCATCAACTTGCTTACAGAGTGGACATACGCCAACATTTTGAGAAGAGCAAGCACGCAGAAATGCCAAACCTAAAACAAACATATAGGTAGAGCTCCTAGGGGGGATGTATTACATCTAAAAAGGGTTTGCTATTCCCCAACGAGTTAGGTAAGAGGAGTACAAGGCCATGTTTAAAAGCATGCATTTGGATCTCTAGATTTCATTTAGCAGCTGTTCTAAGCTCCACCTTAAGTGACGGGCGACACTCAGTAGGTTCATCCCAGACGTGTCTAGCACCTAGCCCACACAACATCTTTTTCATGTGAAGGACCAAGCCCTGATTTGTTGCACCTTCCAATGGCAAGAAGTCCCTCAGAACATCTTTGTAGGGGGCCGGGCGATAGGAGGACCAAAGTCTCACCCAAAACAGGGCTGGTTTGAGGGCAATCAAAATATGCCATTTCAGGGAACTACAGTTGGCAAAACCACATAGAAGAAGTTGAAATAACTGCAAAATAGAATCACAGAACATCTAAAGGATGTAATTTTACACAAGTTAAAAGATGGTACATGAAAGAACTATAGAATATCCAGATGAATTAATTGTTGTTGTTTTAATATGAATATGAAGTAATGTGGAAAAACTATTAGTGTCCCCCTGAAGAATTTCCTGATAAAAGTGTTTTTAGAGAACGTAAGAGAGGAATGAAATGTGTTGGGTAGAAGAAAGAGTGTGAAAGAAGTGTGAATGTATGTGACGTAAACAAAATGTTATTAGAACTGCAGAATTTTTGTCATAGGAAAACAATGGTTTTTATAGAAAAAGCAAAGAAAAACGTGGATGCACACTACTGATTGTTAGTTCACAGAATCCAGAATGATGATAAATATATGAATTGCATTGTGTAAATATTTATTGCATTAATAATAAAAAACGGTTTCATCATCAAATTGAATTAACTTCACGTGGAAATGTTGTCTTTATTTGTGATATAAGTACATCTAGCTCAGAGAAGAGGAACTAGACGTCATCCAACAGAGTGTAAACCGAGAACATTTTGATTATTTTTCACCAGAAAATTACAATTCATATTTTTAGGGTGGGTGGGGTACATTTGAGTAATGAGGGGAATAGTTTGTGTTTAGGCAATATTGTTTAAAGCTTAGGTTAGTATTTCAGTAATGGGCTGCTTTACCTTTGTTTTGAATACAGCATATTGTTTTTTGTTAATTATGTATGTCCTTGCTTTAGTGTATGTATTTCCTTGCTTCTGTGTATGTTGGAATGTGTATTTCATAGCTTTAGTGTAACGTGTACACAGTTGGAGTGCGTACGTATGCTGTCTGTGGTCATGATAATGTTGGTTGCTTATCTTTGCTTGAATTATGTATTTCCTTGCTTGAGTGTATGTTTGTAATTTGTACGCAGTGGGGGTGAGTGTGTATGCTGTGTGTGGTCATAATAATGTTAGCTGCATGTTTTGCTTGAATTATATATTTGCTTGCTTGAATGTATGATTGTAGTGTATATTTTGGCGGTTCAGAAAAAGGACGCAGACACAGCAATGACATTTCCAAAAAGGATTTATAATAAAAACAAGGCCTATCTTTCCCTATAACATAACAGGTGTATTTGTAAAGCGCACGATCACCCCAAGGGGCATCTTGGCGCTAATAACAGATGTTCATTGTTACCCAACTTAATGGTACTCATTTTATTGACCTCAGGAGATTAAGGGCTGAGTGGACCTGCCGGGATTTGAACCTGTAAACATGAGGTCAAACCCTGTAGTGGATGCATTAGTCCACTGTGCCACAGAGCCGGTTATGTGGGTCTTCCCCACCTATTGTGATCAATCTGATGATGTTATATCTTCTTCTGTAACGGGAGACCTTTCCCATTGGGCCAGGGCGATGCATCTACAGTACACTAGTCCACCTGTGGGTGATGCTCCAAGGGAAAATCACATGGGGAAGGAATACCCCTATGGGATTGGGGATGATCATCACCAGGGAATGCGGTATCACTATGCTTTACCTCACCCTACCCCTTTTCCAAGAGTAAGTCCTACTATCCCCTCCCTCAATATAGCTAATATATATTACTGTCAAGTTAGTGAAACTGACCTGCATAATAAGATTGAAAATGCATATAAGCAAACCAGCATACTTAACCACACTGAGAATGCATATAGCCAGACTGACTGGCAGAACAATAATTGAAAATAGTGTGCAGTTAGCTTGACAGACGGTACTGTGACGGTACTTTGATGAGGAAATCATCACTGGCAATCCAGGAGTATAAAGATCCCTTGCGGGCAGCCAAGCATGCAGTCTAGCTTCCAGAGGCCCGTCATTGGCTTGAGGGAACATATCAATCGAACGCAGGAGTTTCAAGGGCATTCAAGCTCAGGTTCAAGCGACAGCGTCGGATAGATGCAAGAGAGGGAGAGCCGTCTCCCGAAGAGATCAAGCAAGTAGCAGAACCAGACAAGGGACGATGTATGAAGAAACGAACGCACGGCCGCAAAGCAACCTTAGTCTGCAGCAAGGCTGCAGACCCCCTGGACGCCCAACGCTGCAGCTTCCCGGGAAACTGCAGAGACCAGTACAAAGCAGGTAAGCGTGTACGTAGAACGCCTGGGAGATGTAAGTCGTCCAGAGAAGTGCTGGGGTTAGCTAAAGAGCGAGGGTAGGAGTGTCTGGGACCCTGCATCAAATAAGAGACAGTGTATGGTTGGACAGAGAGTCGACCAAACAAATATAATGCACCCTGGCGAGTCTGGGACCCACACCCAAAACCACGAGAGTCTGGACCTTGAAACAAATGAGGGGTCTGGGACCCTACCTCAAATACAAGGCAGTTGTGTGTTTGGCAGGAGAGTGAACCAAACAAATACAACCCACTTGTGCGAGTCAGGGACCTTCACCCAAAACCCTGAGGGTCTGGTTCCTTGAAACAGATGAGAGTCGCAAACTTGGTAGGAGAGTGAACCAAGATTATGCCACACAACGTTGTGAGAATGGGATTCACACCCACCAGTGAAACCTAGGTTCAAAGCGTAGAGGGTTTGGGATCCAATAGATACAATTATATTTTTGAAGGAAGGGCCTAAGACGGAGAACAGAGGAATCCTATACTGATAGGATACATGAACTGTAAGCTAAAACAAAAGTACCTTGCAAGTCATTCAGGGACCTAACATAAGAAAGAAGCTAGGGGAATGGAGTACATCCCTAAGATTGGAACTTTACTTTTTGGAACATTATTTTTGCAACACTTTGTATTGCCAGCAAACTGGGAACTTTTCATTTGTTTGAAACACAGAGACCACTTTTTCCTTTGATGGAAAATGAACCCTGCACACTTGTATTAGTGTATTAGTGCTAGGGACAGACGTAGACTTTTGAGACATGACAGTGACAGCATTTTAATTTCAGACTTCCTGACAACTTCATTAGTTTTCTTTGAGGCAGGGAATCCCCTCTTAATTTTTGGGAAAGAGAGGCATTTTCCAACCCATTTATTAATAAAAGTCTATATCCAGAATCATGCCACCATTGTGTCAGTCTTCTTTCTGCAACCTTACACTATGTGCATAACTAAGGTGCTTGTCAGTTGTCAGGAAATGTCCAAATGAATATGTCTGCTGTCCAATACTAATTTTAATTGACCCCATCACTATTCTAACAGACTGGTCATGAGAACGCATCCCCTCTCCTGATGATTGCTTCTTGAGCTTGTCTTATTTTACTTTAGACTTCCAGTTAATATGCACATTTTAGTCTCTGGTCACCTTCTGTATCAGGTCTTGTAACTCTCGCATAAGGCCTTTGGCTTTTCCCTCTTTAGGGTTTGATTTTCATATTTCTATTCTTGGCCTTTGTCACATCCTTTGATCCAGGCTAATGGGCCCTTGGTAATCTTGTAAAGTACATTTTCCTATCTGCCAGAGGCTTTGTGGGTAATTACAGTTCAGCCTTTTCTGGAGTGGTATGTCTTGTGTATCTTTTAGCCTATGGCCTTCTCTTGCCATCACTGCATAATATTCTCTCTCCCTCTGATATATTCCACTCAGTGTTTTTGAACAGGGTAATTTTTCCCCTCTTCCCAGGATATTGTTTCCAAAGTTTTAATGGTCTCACTCTCAGGGCTATTTGCTATTCTCTGTCTCATATAACTATAGGCTTCTCTTGTATTTACTGTATAGTATTCTCTCTCTGCTATGTTCCACTCTGTGTTTCTTGAATAACAGGGTATTTTCCTCTCTTCCCAGGATAGTGTTACCAAGATTTTACTGCTCTCCCTTTCAGGATTATTTGCGATTCCCTTCCCCACAGTATTACAGTTCAAGTTCATCAACTTTGTTTTCAAGGTTTCGTCCTTTGTACTGTGAGTTTTTCTGCTTGCATGATGAGTCTGCGACGGCCTCCCGATCCTCCCGTTCTCCCTGTTACCTCTAATATCACAGGAGAATGTCTCTGGGGCCCGGGTTTGCTTGGGATCTTCTCTTTCATTCCTTTTCGCAGTCGGCTTGTTTTCGTCTGCATCCACTTTGGGCAGCTCCCTCTCTCTCGTCTGGCGTCTCTGTTCCTCTGTAGGAAACCAGGGTGGTGTCGGCATCGTTGAACAGGCAACCTACCCACCATGGAGTCCTCATGGTCACACCACCACCAGATTCTGTGCTCCGGTTTCCTCGTGTTCTCACTGCCTGCACCCGCTGTGTCTCCAATGGTTGCTTCTCGCATTCAGAGCAGTTCTGAATGTCGCAGGTTCCATGCCTCTTTTCAGCTCCGCCACCTTCAGGTGTTACGCTTCCAGGGGGCCTCACCTGCCTCCGTATGCGTTCCTCTCGCTCGCCTTGGTGTTCTCCTTCAATCTCCTCATCGCAGTTCATTGGAAGTTTATCTTTGAAGAGGCAGATTCTCTTTCTTGCTTATAATGGCGTAAGTTAGCTTTCTCTTCAGCCAGGCTTTGGTACTGTTTGGCATATGGGATAGTCCCATGCATGCCCTTGTGGGGAATTGCTGAGGGAGTTCTTGTCCCCCAAGAGGGAGTCTCTCCCAGTGAGGTCCCACTTGCCCAGACCCCTAGGGAGGATCTTGTGAAGCAGGCTCACCTCTCTATTCTCAAAGGGGATGCTCACCTTTGGGGGAGGAGGGACAAATTCCCTTGATTTGTCCCAGGATGCAGAGGGGCTGAGTGTGTATGTTGTGTGTGGTCATGATAATGTTGGCTGCATATTGTTGCTTCAACTATGCCAGCCTGGCTAATACTCATCATGTTCCCCTTTTGCATTATGCCTGACTGCACACCATGCAGTAGAAATAGCTATATCCCATTCAGTAATGGACTCGCTAAGCTTGCCTGTCCTAGACATCACCCCATTCCTTGCCCTACACCCTTCCTACCTTCCCTACCTCCTTTCTCCCACAGCGCATCCATAGACCTTAGTACTAAAACGAGTGTTACTTTAGGCAATACCCCACTCAGCCTCGCTACAGATGACCACTCTGACAACATCCTAAACTTGCGCAGTTCGATTGAACATTGCCCTGTAGACTACCCCAACATCTTGACCCGTAACGGCAGACTAGGTTGTAGACTCCCTACCCTACTTAGCAAAATGACCACGAATCATCTCACTAAAATCACTAATAAAAACACCATTGCAAACGCTGTGCCACTTAAAGGAGCCTTACTTAATGTTAGATCCCTTGTGGCCCACCCTACGGAAATTGCAGACATCATCTGCTCGGCAGACCTGGACTTCCTCGCCACCACAGAAACTTGGCTCCATAATGCAGCAGGCCCCTCTCTATCTCTTGCAGTTCCAGACAACTACTCCATCCTCAGGGCCGACAGACCGGATGCCCGTGGAGGAGGCGTAGCACTCATTTTCAAATCCTCGCTTGACATTAGACCGGTGACCGCCCCTCCTCTAAAGTCCTGCGAATATTTATCCATCAAAATTCAAACTTCCCCCAAGAACTCCATCACCTTGGAACTATTATACAGACCCCCTGGGCCCACAGGTTCATTCGAAGAAGACATAACCACCCTCTTAGCCGGAAAATCCAAACCTCTATCACAGAATATTATCCTCAGTGACTTCAACCTGGGTTACAATGGCCCTCATGACATTCCAGCTTCCTCCCTCGCCAATGTACTTGGTGAACACAACTACACTCAACTTAACACCTTACCCACACATCAAAAATGCAGAACCCTAGACTGGCTCGCTGTCCATAACTGCAACATCATCTGCAGGGACCCACAACCACTGATATGGACTGACCGCCTCCTACTCTCATTCGACATTAGTACTAACAACCCCCTCCACAGACAACACCCGCCTGCACCAGCATGACTGACGAGAAACAAACAGAACATCACCACTGAAGCCCTCATCCCACTGGTTCTACCTACCCTTAACATGATCCCTAACACATCAGACCCTACCCTTCTAGTAGACACCTACAATAACGTCATGACCAATGCTATTGACCGTGTTGCTCCACTAAAATTATGTAAAAGTAAGCCTAAAGCACACCTCAATTCTTGGTATACTCCAGAACTCAAAATACTAAGAAAAAATAAGTCCAAAATGGAAACCCTCTGGAAAAAGAACCCTTCCGTGGAACATAAAGTCAATCTCATAAATGCATCTTCCCTCTATAAAAAAAGAAATTATCCGCACAAAAAAGGAAGCCTACAACACAAGAATAAGTAAATCCACCTCCAGTACCAAAGAACTATTCACTATCCTGAAGGAGAAAAGGAAGCCTACAACACAAGAATAAGTAATGCCAGCTCCAGTACCAAAGAACTATTCACTATCCTGAAGGAACTAGAAAACCCCAATCCACCTATGGACTTGTCTGTGAAGGACCAATCTTGGTGCACAAATATCCAAGATGCCCTGGCAAACAAAATTACTGGCCGAAAACAAAAGACTTCAACTCTCCAATAGCAGCCCCACCTTTAGCCCCATCATGCCCAGCCCACCTACCACCCCTAACACCAACCAGGGATTCACCTTCAAAAACGTAACCGCACTAGAAGGGCAAAAAATTATATCTTCCCTCAAACCATCAAAGCATCAAACTGTAAAGGGGACAGTTGCCCTGCACAGATCATAAAAGATGCTGCTAGAGATCTCGCCCCCTTCATTTCCAAGCTCATAAACGCATCCTTCTCCACTAATTCGGTACCCAACAATCTGAAACAATCATGGGTCCTCCCACTACTAAAAAAACAGACTCTGGATCCTTCCATCCCCACTAATTACAGGCCCATTACAACTGTTCCCTTCCTGCTAAAAATACTCGATAGAGTTGCTTACCTGCAAATTCAGCATTACCTAGAGTCTAACCAATTACTTGGATTGCGTCAGTCTGGCTTCCGGTCTCAGCATGGAACAGAAACTGCCCTTGTTGACCTTAAAAGTCAGATTGACGAAATCAAAGATAAGGGCAAGGCTGCCATCCTACTCCTATTAGATCTCTCAGCGGCCTTCGACCTGGTTGACCACAAAATACTCTGTAACCACCTCTCCTCTGCCGCCCACTTCTCCCCCTCTGCTGTCTCGTGGATACAGTCCTTCCTAGCCAACAGAACTATGAGGGTCTTCTCTCTGGAGGCAGCAGCAGACCCTATCCACATATCTTGTGGTGTCCCACAAGGATCATGTGTCTCACCCACCCTTTACAATATCTTTACAAAGCCCCTCTTCGATAAACTGGACCGCCTGGGTGTTATCTACACAAACTACGCGGATGACACCCAGATACTCCTCACTATCTCGGGCAACTACAATACTGATGTAGCCAGGATCAATGAAATCTTCTCCGTCATTCAGGCATGGATGGCCACACATGGCCTCTGCCTCGATGATGAGAAGACCGAACTGCTCATTGTTGGCTCACCGAATAACCTACAAAAATTAAGTCCTAACTACTCTAACATCATAATCGATGGCAACACCATCCCGGTCGCCAAAAATGTGAAAACACTTGGCTTCTATCTTGATGCCACCGTTAACTTCACCAAACAAATCAATGCAACCGCCTCAGCCACGGCATATACCGGAAAACTCATTAGAGCCTGCAGACCATTTCTCTCCCCTAACAGTTGCCTATCCAGAGCCCTTATACAATCGAAACTAGACTATTGCAATAGTCTCTACTTAGGTGCCAATCAAGCGTCAATTAACAAGCTCCAAGTCCTTCAAAACAATGCACTACGGGCAGCGCTAAATATCCCCAGACGTGAGCACATCTCGGCCACCAGAACTACATGCAGATGGCTCACCATCCAACAAAAAATCGACCTAAAAACACTCTGCCTGACGTATTAAGCTCTCAACAATTTAGCACCCCCATACCTGACCAACAAACTCACCATGAAACCGTCCGTTAGAACCACGAGATCCTCCAACACCTTATGCCTTACAGTGCCCAGATTTAACTCCAAAAGAGCCGGAGGCTCGAACTTTACTGTCCTCGCCCCCCAACTCTGGAACTCTTTGCCACTGAGCATAAAATCATCCAACTCCTTCCAGTCATTCAGGAAACTGGTCATTGGGTGGCTTCTGATAAATAGCCAACTTTGAAGTCAGACCTAGCTATATAATGTATTGACTGTTTATTCCTCACGTATGTTACTATTGGGTGCTTTCACCCTCACTGCCTGTATATAACTGCTATTTAAATTGTTCTAGCTTCACTGTTAATTACCTTGTACTGTGCCTTTGTAACCTTTGTACTAAGCGCCCCTATACTCCTGGGTCCAGAGCGCTTTAGAAATAAATAAACAAACACACAAAACAAACAAATTATGCATTTCCTTGCTTGATGTATGTTTACAATATGTACGCAGTGGGGGTGAGTGTATGTACGGTGGGTCTGGTTATAGATGCTGTGTGTATGGGTGGCATGGTTGCTGAGCATATGGCTGGTATATATTAACGTATTTCATATTTTTTTCAGTGAAAAATGTGGTTGTCATTGCAATACATTTTCAATGGTTAGTATCTCCAAAAATATTTTCAGTGCACCCATTTCAGCAAAAATATAGGCGCCTGCAAATATTTAGA
This sequence comes from Ambystoma mexicanum, assembly GCF_040938575.1. NCBI lineage: Eukaryota > Metazoa > Chordata > Amphibia > Caudata > Ambystomatidae > Ambystoma > Ambystoma mexicanum. The sequence continues at coordinate 215,652,874 of NC_090938.1, forward strand.
AGCAGGCAATTTTGAGATACTTAGGCCAAAAAAGTATTGTTTTCAATGGGAAAACACCATGTCAAAAGCTGTTAAAAACATGATCATTTAAATTAGTAAGCCGTTCATTTAGAAATCCTAAATTGTGCATTCACAAGCCTTGAAATATTACTCTGAAATATTTTCAGATTTATTTATGCAAGCATCGAAAGTTAAGAAAAGTCATTTTCAGAAACGCCATATAAATTTCATGTTAAAGGAATAGTGCGCTCAGAAATATTATTGTCCTGAGTGCTTGGGCATGTGTTTTTAAGCATACGTTGATCAATCGTACAAACATTTCCTATGCACCTTACCGTAGTTTTCCACTTTTGTACACATGTGAAATCAAGCAACATTTTGTGATCATCTTATCCGTTGCTGCATCGCCCAAGCAGGACTGCCCTTCCGGCACTAAATCATATCCCCTGCCCCTGAGCCTGACATCACTAGATGCGTACCGCCCATTTCCCAAAGCCAAAGCACGTCTCGTGTCAACATTCTCTGCGCCTCAGCCAATACGTGTCGCCATGGAAATGACAGGACGCCTCTTTCCTCAATAAGTATAAACAGATTGCTTCACAACAGACATCAGATTTTTTTTTCCATTGTATTTCTTTGAGTATTCTGTGCCTCGTTTCTGTGCTCTGGTCCGCTACCTTTGTTGCTTGTAGCCCGTGCGAACAGATACCAGTACCATTACTATAAATTATTTTCGTTTGTTTCCCCCACAATGGCAACAATACAGCCCTACCAGTACAAGCCAGAGTATTCCGAGGCAGAATTACTCGAAAGAGAAAGATGCGGAAACGATGGGGCTTCGGACGACAGTTGGGAGGACAATTCAACAGATGAAGAGCCTGGTCCTGGTCGCATGGACGGCGTTTCCACCTGGTGTACCTGCAATCGGTGTGTGCTAATGCCAACCGAGGAGGAGAACTGGTGCTGCCGAGAAAACTCTGGATGCTTGTCCTACATATCGCAAGGCGAGCCACGGCCGCAATGCGTTACCGAGCTGCCAGACTTCAGGGCAGCCTGCCTCACACGGTCTGTGTTAAGGATTTTGATGGTGCTTATGCACGAACTTCGCGCTACAGTTCGCCCTCGGAATCCAAGTAAGGAGTAAGTATACTCTGGTTGTGATGTCACTTAGGCCACTACTATTTCAAGGTTGTCTCCTATATTGTTGTAACTTCAATATATCCTTGTCAAACCAATTTAGTCTTGCAATTCTCTAGTAATATTTGTATAATAGTCGTTCGATATTGTACAGTGTCTAGGTAGCATTTGCACTGGCAACAATGCCATTGGATACAACAATTGTCATTGGCAACTAAGGTTTAATACACTTATCTTGGTCATTTAAGAACAGTTTGTATCTTTCTCTTTCACACGTGGTACAGGCTGGTGGCCTATCGTTCATACACATGGTGGCTTCATGGGAGGCTTGGACATTGCATTCGACGAGTAATACCCGCCTGTGCCGTTGGTGCCATTAGAGCCTCATTCCCCAGTGACACTGGTCAATACAGGGGATTTTTCCTCACTGAGCTGCAACCTGAACTTCATAATGTGTAGTACATTTGTGCCATAAAATTAAGAAACAAAATAAAGCACAACAGAACTTTTATCAATGGTTGTTTCAGTTTTTCAGTGAATCAAGTGTGTCTCCATTCAGCAGTGTTTTCTGGCCCTTGTATGCATGCCTCAGGCCCATCCATTGCCCTCCATTATCAAAGGCAGTTGGCTCCAGTGAATGTGCACTGCCAAAGGGGGCTGGCAGCGGCGGGAACGGCCAAGGTGCCAAACACCATGTACACTTCAAAGGTATCTTCCGCACAGGGGCCATTCCACACATGGCCTATACAGAACCCATGTCTCCAGGCAAGATCCCCTGAAGCAGGCCATGCCCCTGCAATCCACATAAGTGTGCCTCCATTCAGCAGTGTTCCGGCCCTTGTCTGCACGCCTCAGGCCCATCCATCCCCCTCCATTATCAAAGGCAGTTGGCATCAGAGGATGTGTGCTGCCAAAGGGGGCTGGCAGGGGCGGGAACGGCCAAGGTGCCAAACACCATGTACACTTCAAAGGTATCTTCCGCACAGGGGCCATTCTACACATGGCCTATACAGATCCTGTGTCTCCAGGCAGGATCCCCTGAAGCAGGCCCCGTCCCTGAAATCCACATAAAACCACGACATATACACGTCATTCACTCACATACACACCCTCTTTTCTAATTCTTTATAAACCACTTGATATTTATCATGAGAGTATCTTTGAGCACTGCAGGTCAACTCGTGAACCTGCTACCTGAGAACTTATGTGACCACTGCGACTCAGCTCGTCGTCGTGCTACCTGTGAACTTCTCCCTGTTCTCCTGCCACTAACTACCCTGCTTGCTGAATCTAACTGTTTGTTGGTCAAGGTAAGGGCATGTCTCCTAATCATATCTCCTTGATCTCTAAATTTCTATCTATTTCAAGCGAACATTCCCAGTAGTGTTAAGTTCATTCGTCTCATTGCTATTGACTTGAGTTTAATTTGTTATGTTATTGATATATCAATTGTCATCAGTGTCAATTTGCATCGAATTGCATACTTAGCGGACCGTGTCAATATTATAAGCATGTTTCCTTTTGATGCACGATAGTACATTCAAGGGATGAGTAACATGTTCTGATTTTCGTCACATCAAAGAAATGTTTATGAAAGTTATCCTATAATACAGCTGCCCCCGCTACACTGGTTTTGCTGTGGTGACCAAAACATACCTTGCATAGAAAAATGTATGGTATAATCCTTCTTTCTCACGCAAAGTAATTTTTGAGTAATGTTGACCTTTTTTTTGTGCATAATTTACAATGTCTGCATGTGTGATTTTTTGGTTGCCCTTCTAAGACCCATGAGAACTCTGAAGGCACTACAATGTATGTATTCCCAAAGACTGTAGCTCGAATAAGAGAATGGGTCAGATATTGCGGATATGCGCTGGCAGAGCTTGACAGTAGAGTCAAAGATGTCTTGGTGGACAAGAGGGGTGATCGATTCCGCATCTGCAGCCTGCACTTTACCCAGAATATGTACGACCCATCCATGTACACGAAGAAGAATCAACTCAGAACGACTCGAAAATTGCCCCAAATGCAATATCGACTCTATTCGATCACATGCCGCCTCAGGTGAGTCACGGTTCTGGATTTAGCTGTAGCCCTTGGGGTAGTGAACAGGTAACTAAATGGACGGATTGGTGTTTTAGGTATATTTTGACTAAATGACGTACACGATATACAGGTTTATCTGTGTAAGCCATGTGTGCGAAGGAATAATTTGATTTCGAATACAAATGACTTAACAAATGACTTATTTTAAATGGATACTCTTTTCTAGGGATGTATACAAGATCCAGATATAGAAGAGGAGGCACGTGGATCCGAGTCGGTGTACCAGCTTGCTGTTGCTGACGTTACAGTAAAGAAGGTTTCAACGAAAAGCAAGAAAGAAGGTAATTTATAAACAATTTCAATTTTTAACCAGTGTTTTGTGCTGGGGCCTTCATAATATGCTTTTTTTAATGTTAACTGTCCAATACTGTATGTTGGATTTACATTGAACATCTTTTTCCAACCTGTTTTCTAGTTGGCGATGGTGTTCAAACTATGCAGACACAGACAGCAACACAAATGAGAGATGTTGCTTGCCAAACTGTTTTCACCATTGAGCAACTATTAATGGAGGTGCGGCATGTTCAGGCTCGAGATGCATTTGCCCAATGGCCAGAAAATGAATTTAATGTGACCGGCGAAGCCAGAAAAGTGTTTTTGGCCCATTGCTACAATGCGTCTGCTCCACCAGATGAAGATGAAACTGAATGTATTGAAGATGCTTTTGAATTAGTCGCAGACCACTTGACACAATCCACACCCGCCAAAAAAGGGCCACCCAAAAAACAGTCGACATTGATGTTTTCTCCGATTCAGGTTCAAGTAACAGACGCTGAAACAACATAGACTGAAGCATCAATACAATTGACCATGGAACTAGACAAAGATCTCGACTACAGTATGTCCAGTTTGGCTGATATGTCAACCACAGTTCAGTCAGAAACAACATTAATGCAGGATGACAGTCTAATAAAGGAGGCCAAATACATAGTATTTGACAGCAGCTTGATCGAGATTATAAAGATGCTGAAATGTGTGCATTCGGTGAGTAGGTACATCTGTGGGAAGCCATTGGTCAATGTAACTCGTGTATCACAAGGCAGTTACCTCAAAATACATGCCACCTGTGAAATGTTGCATGAAAAATGTTCATGGTCCGCTCAACCAATACTGGGGAAACTACCAGCTGGCAATCTACTGTGTGCAGCAGCTTTACTTTTCAGTGGCTCTAGTTTCATTAGGTTGTCCAGTTTCTGTCAATTTGTGGGACTCCATTTCATTTCTAAAACGCAGTACTACAAATATCAACGTCAATATCTATTCCCTGACATTAGTGAAGCTTGGAAAATTGAACCATTGTCTATTCAAAGTACATTCTCCGAAAAACTGTTCAGGCTAGCTGGCGATGGACAGTGTGACAGCCCCGGATTTTCAGCAAAGTACTGCACATACCACTTTCAGGACATGGAAAGTAAAAAAATTGTGAGTTCAGTGGTCGTGCAGGTGTCCGAATGTAAATCCTCAGTGGCCATGGAGAAACTTGGTTTTCTAAAATCACTGGAAGATCTACAATCGAGGGGAATGCAAATCGACCTCATAGCCACGGATAGACACGTTTCAATAGCCAAGACAATGAGAGAGCAGTTTCCAAATATTCGTCATCAATTTGATGTATGGTACGTTGCCAAATCCAGCAATAAATAAATCACAGCTGCAGGAAAAAAAAAAGGTTCTGAAAGTATTTCACAGTGGTACCAGTCTTTCAGCAACCATCTATGGTGGAGCTCCAAAACATGTGATGCGTCTGTGGATATTCTACTAGAAAAATGGCGGTCACTAATGCACCACTGTTCCAACATTCACTCTTGGACAGAAAACCAACATTTCCACCAATGCGAACATGGCCCTTTGTCGCCGGAGCAGGAACGGAAGAAGAAGTGGTTGATTCCATCTTCACCTTCCACACAAAGCCCTTGGGAAAATTGTGTTGGATAAAACTCTATCAAGAGATCTGAAGGGACTCACAGAATTCTGTCACACGGGAGATTTGGAGGTGTTCCACAATATGTGCCTAAAGTACAGGCCAAAGAGATTCTATTTCGGCATTGAAGGGATGAAATTTAGGACATTACAAGCGGTATTAGCGCATAACGAGAATGTAGGCCGTGAACAATCAAGGACTACGGGAAACTTTGGGATGCTTCGCTACACTATGGCCTTTACGAAAAGAAGCCAAAAATGGGTGGTCAAGCCAGTATAGGTGGAAATGGAATTCGATTTTGTGAAAGATCTTATTATTAATATTTTGGAGTTGCATAATCACGGAATTGCATGCGACTTTGTTCCGAATACACATATATTGCAACAAAACATTGCCAACGTGCCCTGTCCACCTAAAGCAGAGCTCGTGCAACAGTTCAGATCCAGGTACAAATGATTACCATCTGTTTTTTTGATCAACAATGTTTTTATGAAGTGTCCAAATAAAGCATCCAATTTGTCTTTTAAAATGTATCCTCTTTGTCCTTTTTTTTTCAACTAGTACCATTTTTACAACTGCCATACAATGTAATACTGTGCTTTCACAGTTCACAGTTTCGTCGAGCTACTGTGGGACCTTCACTGATCGTGGGAAGGCCAGATGGATAACAGTGTGAAAGAAACTTTGCGGTTCGGCAGTTGCCTTACCATACACCTAGTTGCCCAAATAGGTGAATAACTGCTCGTCCCACAAAAGGGATGAGACCTAGGTTACATAAAGGAAGGAGGCTGTGACATAAGCAGAGGTGGGGCTATTGTTAGCCACACTTTGACTCCATTTTGTGTACCCTGGACTCCAATTTTGGAGTAGGGTGCATTCTGTCATTGCCAAGTTTCCACAACCCCTCAGAAGCGCCACGAACATCGAGCAAGGTCAGCCCCCATATTTTTCCTCCTGTGCCCGTGCTTCACAATTCCAGTTCTCATGGATGCGGTGAGCCAAGATGTTGCAAACTAGGAATGTATCTTCATTCTGAGTGAAGGTCACCAGCTTTGAATTTTTGCTTGGGAGCTGAGGAAGCCCACGCATCGCACACACAATATAAGGTTCAATTGTTTTTTGACATTGAGAGAAAGGGACCATAAGATAGGATAAGGTTCTCCATTCCAAAACTGGACTAAGGAACATGTAAGTTCAGTTTATGAAAAATCGTTGATGGGAACTGAGTCTGCAATACGTTCTGCGTTACGCCAAGAGAATGGAAATGCTGAATATAATGTAAGTTTGACTTTCGACGATTTTATACTCGAACGAGCATCAATTTATCATTAGCTGACCGTTATTGCTGGGTTACATTGTACTTGTTTGTTCTGTGTGGCATATTGCAATGAAACGCAAGTACAACCTTTGTGTATACTGGTCTTTCTACCGGGCACATGGACAGTCCAGCATCGAGATGCATGTAGATCACAACTCGGTTCCCCCAGGTTCAACGCTAATATTTCATTTAAATGCCATCTATGTGCACCTCGAATTGTAGCGTCAACTTCCGCATCCCGTTTAGAGCTTAACATACTCCATAGCACTATCCTCGGAAGCGAATTTTGTAGTACTTTCCACGTTGTTTTCTCTCTGTTCACATTGTTTCACGCCTGTGCTTATCGTTAGTTTTAACTCGATGCCAAATGAATAAGTAAAATGATAAATTGTAATAAAGATCGGCTACTGAGACATATTTCTATTATGTTTCACAAACAGGTACATCCTGCCATTCTGCGATTGTCATCGATTCCAGATACCAACTAATGGGTTTTTCAACCAGCAGCTGCAGATACATGTCAATAACTGGATATATTTGACTCTTCTTTGGGACGATCGCCAAGGGCCGATATGCCCTTATGTGGTACCAGCCATTAGGAGCAACATAACATCCTTTATGGTGGTCTAGCCCCAAGTTGATGTACAAGCCTTGCAATTCACAGTGCGACCAATGCGCTTCTTTTACCCAAAACGAACACCTTGTGTACCCAAAAGGAAGACCGCGTGACTCACGATAAACATTTGCGGATCGAGCAATTTGATTGAATATGGCAATAGCCGGAAGTTCTCAGAGCGTTTATTGTGAAATAAAAGTACTTTACAACTTGTACAGTCTTGCTGTTTCCTTTTAAAGTACAATTTTATATTCCGAATTGTGACGCGCTGTGTTCTGAGACGATGTGTGTTGATTTCCGTGTTCTGCGTCACGTCACGTAAGTGATGACTGGGAGCCTTTGGCTACGCTGCCCAGTAACGTCACAGAGAAAGGCAGAAAATATCACAAGGTTTGGTGATGTCAGGCTCTGTGGCGGGGGATATGATTTAGTGCAGCAAGGGCAGTCCTGCTTGGGCGATGAGGCAACGGATAAGATTATCACAAAATGGCTGCGTCCTGTTGCATGATTCCGCATGTGTACAAAAGTGGAAAACTACGGTAAGGTGCATAGGAAATGTTTGTACGATCGATCAATGTATGCTTAAAAACACATGCCGAACAAAATCTATCGGTGCTCCTTTCTCCCTGTAGGGGAGCTGAAGAACTCATACTGGGTTGCTTTATTTTGAGGGAAGCAACCATGGGCCACAGATGATTTTGGCCTCCATATTCTTGTTTTATCACCTTTTTGCTTCCTGTGTTCATCTTCATTTAACATATCCCTGCAAACCGTGTGTGGAATTGGGTCACATTAGGATTTCTCTGGCTGTTAATGGTCCAATTCATTTCTTCGCTTTTACTACTGTCTAGGAGGTGCTGCATGAGCCTAGAACAGGCCCCTTAACTTCCTTCTAAGCACATATTTTCCCAACAGACACACCAGGGATAGTTAACTCAGTCTTTACGTTATTCATAGCACTTGGGAGATACTCAACAAGTTGCATTTCATATTTATTCTTGCATTGACATCTAGTACTATTCTTCAGCTCAGAAAGTTCTCTTCCTGAGTTAAATGAAGTTTAAATGTTTTTCTTCATGCTCTCTTTCACCTTTCATCAATTATTTTCCTCCTGCTGGGAGCAGGTGGCACAAAGGGCTCTGTTTTCTCATTGAAATGTTGTATTTTACACGTGAGTGTAAAATAGGCAAGCTTTAACACATAAACATAAAGTCTTTGCTTGGTTTTCTTCTTGGCGACAACACACTAGTCTTATTTTCCATACTCCTGTTGGCAGCAGGACATTTTCACTTTGAGTTTGGGCTTTTGGCCCCACTTCCTCCAAGAAGTTCTGATGGCATGAAGCATTATTAATAAATGTGTCCCCCCTCTCTCTGTGTCTGTGCATACTCCTGTATGGCTGAGACAGTAACTTTCTCTTATGGGAGCTTGCTTACTGACTGGAACATTTCCCCCAATCGTGGGCATAAACAGCAACTACTGATTTCATGTGGGAAAGACAGAACCCATGGGGTCTCTTTTCTCTCCCTAGCCACATTGGATCACGCAGCTCGGGAAAACATAGTGGCCCTCTTTTTTTTTTCTTTTTTTAAGCACCAGTTCACTGCACAGCCAGCAAACATACCTCCACGGTTAGAAAGGGTTTACTTTTGGCGGTTCTCTTTTTGCTGAGGTGCTTGCCTTGCACTGTCACCACATGTAATCCTCCTCTCACTCACAGAAAATACAGGAGCAGCCAATGCTCATCAGTTACTCAGTCCTTGCCTCGAGGAGCTTTAGCTGTTTTGTCTCAGGATTATACTGCCTGGGGCGTAATGAGAAAAAGAGTGCTGTAAATGCGTAAGTTACTGGTTTGCTTTCCCCGTTATTTAAAAAACAAATATGAGCCCAGGTCTCAAGCTTCAGCTTTCTACATAGGCAATGACAGCCTCTACATGTTTTTTTCTTAATGTTTTCCTTTCTGCTTTCATAGCACACAACTTGTCGAGGCTAACTAGGGGGGGAGGAGGTCACTTAACTCTTTCACTGCCCCAGCTGGCAGCACTGCAATAAAACAGCCTTCGCTGTGACTAACTTATAATTTGTGGTCCTCTAAAAAGGATTTGAACTGCAAAGTGAAGGAAACAGGAGCCCCTGTGTGGGCGTTTATCAAAGTCACACAAACGCCTGGCCTTATACAGTAGCTACGTAACATTTTCTCAAATCCTATCTTCACCTAGGGAATTGTTGTCTCTTCCAGTTTCTTTTTCACATCGCTCCCATCCACGTAATGAAAGCTCAGAGCTTTGAAGTCAGACTTACAGCCAGCAGTTTTACTTTCGAACTGACACTGTCCACCCAGTAGGCTATCAGTCAGCCTCTCTCTCTGGCTGTGCCTCCTCCTTCCTAAACACTCCCAGGGCAGAGGGTGACATAACTGGCTATGACACAGGCCAAGGACAGGCCTCAGCTGCCCCAGAGTGGGCTGCCACACGGCAGCAGCCCCTCGGGGCTTCCAATCCTCTCAGTGCTCTCTTTGCCTCTTAGGATGATTGTTTTTTCCTTCCAACAGTCATGGCCAGTTCCACTTTTCCCTTGTTGCTAGTGGTGAAGAGCTCTGCCAGGCATGGGTCAAGAGTTCAGGGCACACATTCCAGTGTCCTGACAGAGGCAGGGGGACTGTTCCATTGTCCACCATCATACAGTTAAAGGTGAATGGCATGTGTATACAAGATGGTGGCTGTTTGTTTACATAATCCTCACAAATTAGGTGCTTCTCAAAATTAAACATTTACCTCTCAATAGATAGCACATCTGGTAGTGGAAAATGTTACACTGTAAAACATTTCATGCTCACTTTAATAGACAATGGCCCTCATTACGACCCTGGCGGAGATCCATGGTGCAATTTGCACCATGGTCCATGGCGCTAAGCTGCCAACTCCGCCATGTTGGTTGGCGGACTTACCGCCCCATTCCGACCTTGGCGGGGCGGTAAGTCCCCAATCCCCATTTACCCTTCCCCATTCCCATTTTTGCCCCATATGGTATAATGGGAGTGGGGAAGGCGTTAATTACGCCACCGTAAATTACGGTGGCGTAATTAACAACAAGTCCCGTAGCGCCATGGATTTTTCCGGCTGCAAAAAGCAGGCGTAAAAATCACCATGGCGCTACGGGAACTCGTAGTCAGGCGGAAAGGTACGCCATGCTTTACGCCGGCGTAAACCCCTTTCCGCCAGGGTCGTAATGAGGGCCAATGTGAATTACACTAACTATGCAGATGATACACAGATTCTCCTCCCGCTTTCTGGGCATCACAGCAAGGACATGGAGTTGGTGAATAGGGTGTACCTCATCATTCAGGCATGGATGGCATCACATGGCCTCTGCCTGAATGATGATAAGACTGAGCTGATCATTCTGGGCACGCAGGCCAATATCAACAAACTAGGCAAGGACTACTCCACGTTTAACATAGATGGCAATTGCATTAAGGTCTCGAGTGTAGTAAAAACACTAGGTTTCTATCTCGACTCCACCATGTCTCTTGCCAAACAAGTTAATTCCTTAGCTTCCACGACAGCCTATACCTGCAAATTAATAAGAGCAGGTAGACCTTTCTTATCCAATAACATTTGCATGATCTTAGCGAGAGCCTTAATACTATCACGACTTGATTATTGCAATGCCCTTTACAGTGGCGCCAACAAAACTATCACCAAAAGGCTACAAATCCTCCAAAATAACGCCGTTAGAGCCGCCATAGGCATAAACAAAAGGGAACATATCTCCTCCACTAGACAACAATACAAATGGCTCTCCACCGACAATAAAATTCACCTAAAAATGCTCTCCCTGACGCACAAAGCCCTCAATAACGCTGCCCCCATTTACCTGATGGACAAAATAAAAAGAAAAACCTCTAGCAGACCTACAAGAACGCCCAACTCCAACTGTCTGGAAATTCCAAGATTTAAACTTGCCAAAATTGGCGGCACAAGCTTCCCTGTGCTAGCCGCTAAATGGTGGAATGCCCTGCCACACAACTTTAGATCAGACCAATCTTTCCCCCACTTTAGAACGAACCTCATCAAACACCTCACTGACAACAACATGTAAGGTTTGAAAGACTTTATTTGTGTTATGTTACTCATCTGAATGTATATATGTACCTTCAAAGATTCATCACTATTGTAAATTTTAATTATGTAACATTGTAATTTGCTGTAACATTGTAATTTCTATGCAACTTTGAAAGCTTCGTATATTCTGCTCACTGCGCCCGGTTACCCTTGGGTCTGGCGCGCAATACAAATAAATAAACAAACAAACAATTACATTTACCTCTCATATATAAATAAAAGGTTTTCACCAACAATTGAGAAAACATGCGTCTGACTAGTATTTATGAATAAAATGAGGAAGTGGGTAAGCGTGCAAGTATGCACATTTTGTTATGGAGGGAATTGGTAGCCTGGGCAACAGAATGTAGCAGTTTGAAACCCACATTACACACATCATTCTAGAATTTGTCCCCTAAAGACTATAAAACGACCACCTTCTGCAACAAAAGGAGTCGGCAACTTCAGCTAACATTACAAAATTGTTCCTGCTGAAAGGGTATGGTGCCGGGGATTGTACACAAACCATCAAGCAAGATGTGGCTTCTTCACTGGCCTGTCTGGGGTCTAAGCTTACCATAAACGTATTACATACACTTACGCCGACTCCGGTGGGACTAGAAAACATGACAAATGTAATTGCTGCTGACTTACTTAATGGGGAGGATAATGGTGAGAGCAATCACGTGGATAAAGCAGACAATTTGAGGGATACAACTGAACTCAGTTCAGTGAGAGATCCGGCTACAATATGCATGCAGGAAATTGTAATTGTGCCCATAGACATCCATAGTGCAAGCGAGGCAAATAACTCTCTTCCACCCCGCTGCTTTTTCAAGCATCACCACCCACTCTGGATGATCAATTTGAGGAAAAACAGGAGTTAGAGGGACACGTTGTCTTCTCTCAAGAAAGGAGTGAAAGCTGTTCTATGACTCAATAGTTTCTTTTACAGAATCTACTGATTGCGTTACTTAAGACATGTGAAAAGATGGAAGACAAGTTGGAGAATCATATATTGCTATTGAAAACTATCATACAGAAATGCTCAACTGTAGAGGCGATGTCGAATGTGCCTGTGTGACTGATGCAAATATTTATGAATTAAGTGATAATCCAAATTCATCACAGATAAAGAGTACATCAGAAAGGCAGAAAGATCTGACAACCAAACTTATGGAACAGGCTGGGTATATTGGCCAGCAATTAGAAAATGCCGGGAGGAATATGCGGCAAATAGAAGAAGTGGCTATCCAGATTGATCTAACAGAACTTTAGCCGATGATACGAAATAACAGAGGCAATAAGAAAAGCAAACATAACAGAATAAGTTTGCAGCAACTGACTAGTATTGATAAGAATAACCATAAGAGGAAACATAAGGGCACCTTTATTACATCAGAGACAGATGCAGTAGAGCTTATTGAAAATCACGATCAATACGATCTGGTGATGACTAAGGAAAAACAAGGGAAAAGGGCAAATAATTCTGGTATGTGTCATGATAAAACAAACATGAGGGATGAAAGGGAAAGTAATAAAATCATGTGACAGGGGATAGGTATTCAATACAACCGCAAGGCGTCTCCGACTTGAACTTAGTGGCCTCTACTTCCAAGATCAATAAGAATGCAAGCAGTAAATAGATCAGAGCAAAGATATCAGAGCATTCTTAACTAAACAAGTTGGCAGAAGTCCTTCAGAGGAGGATGGTGAGAGGACTAATAAGGAAGGGTTGCAGGACAATGCAAAGAGGCCACAGACAAGGGATGATGATATGAGACAGATATTGGAAGGCCTTGAATTACTATTCCAGACTGTACAGCCAGAGATTCCCAAATTGAATGTTAATTCTTTGATGCAAACGATCAATGGAGCCTACAGAGAAAAGAACACAAAGCTTGTCAAACCTCACTGGAGGGGGGGGGGTCAAATCTCAAATCCTTCAACAACGGACCATGAACAAGACAGATTCAATGCTCTGCAACTACAGGGTGTGTCTCTACAGAGCAGGCATCCTCCTTTGACTCTGGCAATTTTTTTGCCGATACTGCAGAGTATTATACCACTGCGTATAGCAACGACAGAGGACATTGCCATAGTGGACCGGGTGGAGGAGCCATCACGACCGACTGCCAATATATTGTTTAGCAATGAGGTATTACTACAGTGTATCATGCTCTATGAAAGTCAGTTAAAAGGAGCTTTGCAGCTTCTGCGACAGAGTTCAAGATGGGAAACTGTTAGTCTAGAAAACTACCCTACCATAGCCGCATCATATGTCTAGCATTGCCAGTACAGAATCGTCAGCATAACCATGGAACATCCATTTTGTACCAACAAAATTCGCCATTTTGCAATTTTGCTTTTCTTGCCTTTCTGTTCTAATGCTTTGCTAAAGTGGATTCTATTTCGTTCTGCTCATGTACAGAGAAGGGCACAAGTTACATGCTGAGAGACTAGCCCAGACAGCAATACACTGTTTTCCTCCCTCACAAGTCCTTGGAAGTAAGCAGAAAGGCATTTAATCACCAAGCAGGTGCTAGCTAGTCTTGCTGAAATGGCAGAAACTGTAGAAATAAACAGTTAATGGCTTGAATTATACTCCCCTTTACGACCCCCTTTCCTGGACCCCTTTAGATTGAGCCGACCTCTAGCTCATAAAAAGAAACCAAGAGATAGCAGGGCTTGGAATGTGTCTCCCCTACGAACACAGCTTGCATGCAGAACAAGAGCACTATGTTCTCTGTAACAAAGAATAGTGTCTGCACCTTCGCAGATTTCAATTGTTGCTGAATAAATGTCTTTAAGGGTGTCATATTCGTCATAATTGTCAATCACCAAATCCTTGCTAAAGAAGATACATTATGGGTGGTTCTGGATGTGTCACTACTGATAATATGATGGTCTTTTTGTATATATGTTACTGATGTAAAATGTTTGCTAGATTTTGGGAATTGAACCTCGTGTCTGGCGTATCAGTTTGTGTGTGGTGATTGTACCTTGTTTCCATGCACGAGGGTCCCCCAGGGGCCTGTGAAAAAATGGCGCCCAAATAGGGACCCTCCCCCATTTGCTCCATCGTGTACGTTGAAATTTGAAGAAGGCGGAAAAAAACAAATCGAGGACGAGACCGTCGAGCAGGGATCGAGAGGTGTTCGGGCGCCCCTGTGAAAGTGATGAAACACTCCTTCGCAGATCTGTACACAACCGGTCCCTGATCGACACGTCCGGCCAGAGAGCAAGAAGGCGAGGGTCCCGAAACGAGGCAGATTGAGCCAGATACGCAGGCACGACGATCCTTGGTTGCGTCTGTATATGGACGAATTGCGTCTTGAGAGACGAACTGATTGATCAGGAGAGTCATGCCCCGATACTTAATAGCCATGATATTGGTTGAGAGTTGCTCTTGCAAGATCAAACGGCCAGCGTAAGGTACTAATAAAAGCAAACATGCCTGGGAAATTGGCTTCCTGTCTAGTGGGATTTTTCCACTGCGGTAGACAATCTTTGGAAACTGGCCAGGCTGAGCAACCCGTAGGGTCACAGCGTTTGAGATGTATGTGAAGTATGGAATAGGGGCAATAATGTTTTGTGAAATTTGGCATGGGCAGACCAGAAGCGTAGAAGATTTGCAATGACCTAAAAATGGGAGTTATGAGATGGTGCGAATAGATCAATCAGTATTGCTGCGCAATAAAGCACGCCCTGTGACATTTGAAGTCATTAGAGACTGGAGGGAAGGAAGCTAACCTCCGCTTGAGAAGCAGAGAGAAGCATGTGCGTAGGCACAAATCTAATGCATATAAAGTGCTAGAACAGGAAGAAAAAGAATGAGATGGCAAATTAGAAAGGCAGACAGGAGTCCCCAAATGGACATAGATAAAATATATCCTCAGCAAGAATTGCATGCATCAGATGAACTAATCAATAGGATTTTAAATGAGAAAAAGACAAGAACATCTCAAAAGTAAGACTGACACAATTGCACCAGTGCCCATTGTTCAGCTTCAGCCCCAGCCCATCCCCGCAACTCAGCCTCAATTACCTCAGTTACCACTTCCCCTTCCAGTTGTTCCATCTGCACCAGCCCCTCCTCAACACGTGATCCCACTCCCCCCTCCTCCTACCAAGCTTGAATCCACAGCTATCAGAGAAGACGGTATGGGAGGAACGGGGCCTGCACAAAGCGTGTATGCTAGAATAACCCGTAGTGCGGTCAGCAGGGAGAGGAGGAATGAGTTGAAAGAACAGGCAGAAATATATATCGAAGGAAATGATGAGGGCTCGATGCTGGGGTTGATGTATGATTATAAGAAGCTCAGTGAAAAACAGGTATTGTTGGAATGCATGGGAGAATATCTTATGGAAAGATGGAAGCAATTAACTGCTATGGTGCCGCTGTAGAAGTTGCGGGATTTGAATGCCTTTTTGCGTATAAGAGAAAGTGATTCAGAGATGAAAGAACATGTGGACAGGCTTTTTGAGTTTAAAAATGAACTTGATGAATTGTATTCAGAGATGTTTTCTGTTCCTGGGTTTCGGAACAAGGAGGTAAGAAGAGGGAGACAAGAGGCGGTACCATATGTGCAACAGCAATTTTTTTCCGCCATCAAAACAGGTTAGTGAAGAAATGAAAATATGTACGCGAGAGGCGCTTAGATGGATTGCAGATGCTAGCATCCCTACAATGGATTTGCATGGTACATTTTATCAGTATACATTAGGAATGCAAAGAAAGGCATTGCAGGTAATGGTTGAATATTTACAAGACAAATAAGTAGATAATAAGCAGTGCTGTCCACCTGAAATAATGTCAGTGTATAAGAGAGCATTTTCACGGGATACAGGAGAGACTGCTTTATCCCTTGATCTAGCTATAGTGCTTCATAAGAGAGAGGGAGAAGGAAGAGCGAGTGCGACATTTCCCATGAGAGAGGTCCCACCCACTTTTGTGCTGAAAGTAGAAATTCCTGGTATTAATGGACAACCAGCACAGGTAACAGAAGCGCATTACACAGCACAGTATGTACATGTCCCTTTCTCCCGACAAGAGGTGAATAATATAAAACAAACGATCCCTGATTTGAGGAAAAATCCGGCGGGATTCTATAAAGAAATTGAGTCCTATTTAAAATCGTCCATTTTTACGATGAGCAACATTGACCTATTATTCCCTGTAATTCTCCCAGCAGATATATGGAAACAAATTAGAAATGTAGATGATCTGGATAGTTTGGGTGCTACATGGGAGAATTTAATAAAAGAGGATACGGACAGAAAAGCAGGCGAAAAGCCATTGTCAAATATGTCAGCGTTACCGACACGAATAGTACAGAAATTGAAAGTTATAGTTCGTGAAAAGAGAATTGTATGGGACAAATTAACTGCATGTGTGCAAGGCAAAGATGAGTTGGCTATGGACTATTTCAATAGATTTGAAGAAGTGTATACAGATTTTAGTGGACAAGATTTAAGCACTGAGCCCGGGAAAAGACTATTTGTTGACAAATATGTGAGAGGGTTGTTACCCCAAATCCAAAATTTGATGATGACATCTGAAAGTGCATGGCAAGCAAAATCACAGGTTTTACACATGGCCCAGTACTATGAAAATAGAGTAAATACAGAAAAAGAAAAAGAGGTAAAAGACAGAGTGAATCTAAAAACAAGAGTGTTACTACAGCAGGTAGCGAGTCAGAATAGAGGTAGAGGAAATGCACAAGGGAGAGGAAATTACTCCAACATGCATGGAGGTCCACTTGGACTAAACCAATGTGCATACTGTAAGGAAGGGGGTCATTGGCGAGCACAGTGTCCACATTTGCAAAATAGAAATGGGAATGGGCCGAGAAGACAGAACAGAGGTCGCCCGGGAGCACAGGGACAGAATAGAAACAATATTACACAACAAAATCAAAATAATCACGGAAATAGTAACCAGAATCAGAACCAAAATCAAAATCAGCAGAATGGAGTTGGGGATGGAAATGTTTTTGACACTCAATCAAATACATACTATTACGGTGACTATACATCAGATGATGTATTGTTCCGCTAGGACAGCCCGAGACAGGGGTTGGAACCAGTGTCTATTCCCGTTGATCAGAAAGGACCCTACGTAGAAATAAAAGTTGGGAATAAGGAGCACACTTTTCTTGTGGGCACAGGTGCACGGAAGTGCTCAATAGACCACCACTTGGTTCCAGAGAGACCACTGTCAGGGCAGAAGAATGTTTCAATAGGGTTTGCAGGCACCCCAGTAATTAGTCCCGTGTCCCAGTCAGTACCAATAACACTAAGACCATTCACTGAATCTTGCCTGTTCCTGTTGACACAGAATTGTGGTGAGAATCTATTAGGTTTAACCCTATTAAATAAACTAAGTGAGGTTATTCATTGTTCTCCTGATGGAGTATTTTTGACAATATCACCACAAAAAATGCCAGTGTCCCAATTCCTGTCCAAACCGACCGACTTGCATATGGGCGATGAATGATAATGATGTTGGTTGTTTGAAAATAGAGCCGGTGAGAGTTGTTTTGAAAGAGGGAGTAACATTACCACGTATTCCCCAGTATAAAAGTTTGATGGAAGGAGAAAAAGCATTAAAATGTATTGTCTCAGATTTGGTTAAAAGAAACGTAATTGAAGAGATTACTGGTAGCACTTGTAATAGTCCCATTCTTCCAGCTTACAAAAAAGGAGGTAATGAAATACTGTTTCGTTTTATAATTGATTTACACGCATTGAATAAAGTAGTAGATCCCCAATTTCCGTTGGTCCCAGACGTCACTACCATTTTGACAATGATTCCAGCTTCAGCTGCTTATTTTAGTGTAGTCGATCTTTAGAATGCATTTTTTAGCATTCCAGTGCACCAAGATAGCAGATACCTATCTGCTTTCACACTAGGAGGGCGTTCATTCACATTTACACAAATTCCACAAGGTTACACTGAGAGCCCAAGTATTTATAGCAGAGCATTAAAAGAACAACTAGACATGATAGAACTACCAGCGCGTTGTGTACTATTGCAGTATATAGATGACTTGTTAATTGCTGCCGACACAGAAGAAATTTGCAAAGAGGGAACAGTTTTGTTGTTGTCACATTTGGCAGTGCATGGACATAAAGCATCATTAAAAAGATTTCAGTATTGTCGATAGGAGGTGGCCTATTTGGGCTACCTACTTTCGAAAGAGGGAAGAAGACTGACACCAGAAAGGATAGAGAGTATCTCTGGTATGCCTATTTCAAAGACACAGAAAGGAGTCAGAGCCATATTTGGCATGGCTTCATATTGCCGACAATGGATATCAAATGTTGCGATGATTGTAAAACCAATGGTGGCATTGACAAAAAAGGAGGTAGCCCTACCTTTGCCATGGGATGTGGAATGTCAGAATGCATTTAATCTTCTCAAAGTGGCTTTGTGCTCAGCTCCAGTTTTGGGCACACCAAATTATCAAAAAGTTTTAAAATTATTTGTGCATGAGAATGAGAGCTGCGTGCTGGCTGTTTTGACACAGGAACAAGGAGGAAGAAATAGACCATGCGGTTATTTTTCTTCCGCGCTGCACCCTGTAGTATGCGTTTTGCCACTTTGTTTGCGAGCTGTTGCTGCTGCTGCCTCGTCAGTGAAACAAACTGAAGGGATGGTTTTGGGGCATACCTTAATTTTGATGGTGCCACACACACAGTAGACGTTCTCTTAAACAGAACGCAGACACAACACCTCACATCAGCTAGATTGGCTAGATATAAAATTGTCCTGTTTGCACCACATATTCAAATGCAGAGATGTTGCGCTTTGAATCCTGCAGAATTAATGCCCCTTCCCAATGAAGAAGTAGGTGAAAGTGAATCACCTCCCCATGATTGTTTAATGGTTACTGAAGAAGAAATGAAAGGGAGAATTGACTTGACAGACACCCCACAGAAAGAGCCAGATGGAGAATTGTTTTGTGACGGTTCCTGTTTCAAATTACCTGATGGCACGTCAACTGCTGCCTATGCCATCACGACACTAAAGAGTATTGTAGAGAGCAAAAGAATTCCATACAATTCAGCGCAGGCAGCAGAGATAATAGCATTGACAAGAAGAGAAAATTAGCTTTTCATATTACTCTATTGACCAGTTGTCATAGATTGTGTTTTTTGATTTTAATGATAAGACACATGGGGCCTCATTACGACCCAGGCGGTAATTTACCGCCTGGGTCGTACCTTTACCACCATGGCGTAAACTATGTTTACGCCATGGTGGTTGGCGGACTTACCGCCCCATTCCGAGGTTGGCGGGGCGGTAAGTCCCCAATCCCCATTTACCCTTCCCCATTCCCATTTTTGCCCCATAGGGCATAATGGGAGTGGGGAAGGCGTTAATTACGCCACCGTAAATTACGGTGGCGTAATTAACATCAAGGTCCCTTAGCGCCATGGATTTTAACACTGTGTTAAAACCTCCATGGCGCTAAGGGACCTCAGAATCAGGCGGTAAGGGTCGGCGCCGTTTACGCCGCCGTAAACCCCTTACTGCCTGAGTCGTAATGAGGCCCATGGTCTGGAGGCGGAAATATTAAATACAGTTACTGACCCCCTCATTGTGTGCACTTACTTTTAGACATAGGAAAGTTATTTAGAGAGGATAGGGTCAGGATCTCGTCATCCCCTTGTAGTCGGCGCACTAGCACTAACTAGGGTTGGTAATGCTTGGACATAAGATTTTTTACATATAGGGCTAAACAAGGTTGTTTGCTAGGGACCCAGCGTCAGGAATAACTTTTGTAAGAAGTGGATCCATGCCACTCACACGAAAAGAATTCCATCGCCATTGAAAGAACTGCCTGATCCGGACGACAAGGAAGAAACAGCTGTCTCTGACTCGAAGGACACCATTGCCAGTTCTCTGCCACAAATTCTGCCTGAGCCTGAGAGAAAGCCTGAGAGGATTGCTAAAAAGGAGAAAGGGCTGAGTGTGCCCCAACTTTGCTCAGCCGAACCTGCTGCGCCACAGGCTGACACAAAGTCTGCATAATCACTTTGGTGCCCACCATCACTTGCTGCGCCACAGGCTGATTCTGAGCCTGAATCTGGAAGTGCACCTGAACTATTCATCGATCACACAGTACCTGGAGCAATACAGTACAACCTACGTTCTCAAAATCGAAAGTGATCTGATCTTTGTGTTTCGTTTTGTTGCCTCTATTCCCATCACGAATGAAGTGGGAATCAGAGGCCTAGGGAGGTGGCGCGTGGGGGTTGTACCAATCTGGCAGCTTTGGAACGCGGCTTCCCGGTGCTATCTTTGAAAAGAGAAAAAAAATCAATTTGTTGATCACCCCGTGTGAACAAGCGGGGCGCATATGGTACTAAGGCAATTGATGTTTGCTCTGGAGTCTTTTGAGCAATGTGCAGGAGCACGATAATCTTGCCTTACGTTTAGCAATCCAGGCTGTCGAGAACTGGCCTAAACACTTTAACTTTTTCTGAACTTGCAGATATTTCAACAAGTGCGGCTGTGAGAAGTATTCACGATGAACATTGTTGGAGAAGAAGAGTCAAGCATGATGCCTATATCTGCTCCTGCCCCCTCCTGCACCAATGCTGATGATGTAGTAGATATAGAGACTATAAAATTACCTAGGAAAAGTTGCTCAAAAAGATGTAGGTTTATTGTGACAACATTTCTGTGCGTTGTGTGTATATTTGCACCAATATCGGTAGACCCGGTATTATGGTATTTAGAGGAAATACATCCATTGGGTGATTTTTTGCCCATTAGTAATGCCTCTGTCACCGAAAGCCCGGTCCATGTAATCTCTTATACACTGTCCTCAATGGAAGAAAGACACAGGGAAGGTTATGGAAATAACACGTTACTTTTGATAATGAACATGACACACTCAATCCTGAACAGAAACAACTGTTGGGTGTGTGCGCATTTACCGCAACACAGTGGAAAGGGAATTGGTTGGTATGTACAGCCATTGCCACTTAGTTCAGCATGTTATGCGTCATTAAGTTCACTATTTTATGGGAAATGTAATAAGAGTGAAACAGGTCGATTAGATAGGACAAATATGGATGAATTTGAAAAGGTTGTAATGGAACCTGTAGGTTGTTCCATATTTAACAGAGCAAGAGTGGTAAAACCACTAGTAACGCCACAAGACAGACTGTATGTGCCCTATAAATCATCTGTAATCACGTTTCAGATGAACCCACTAGGGAACAAAGATGCAGTGCTCCCCTCGTATTCAATAAATTACAGTCCTCGCACTGTTCCATTTTGCTTGCGAAAGAAAGGCTCCTATTCAGTAGGGACATTCAATAGGTGCATGAATACTGAAATGAGAGAGACAGAGAGAGAGAGAGAGAGAGAGAGAGAGAGAGAGAGAGAGAGAGAGAGAGAGAGAAAGAACCAGTATATGCAGGTGATCCTGTCTATTTCATATGTGGGGAAAAAGCGTATCCCTTGTTGCCTAGAAATTGGGGAGGTACTTGTTACTTAGGGATTCTTTTCCCAGGGGTATTCCTTTCAAAAACATCAGACATAGCAAAATTATCCAGATCAAGGCCACAACGAGATGAGGAAGCAGGATTTATTGCAGAAGATATAGCAAAATAATTTATACCATTTTGGGGTCAAGCAATACATTTGTAATAATATAAGACAATTGTCCCGAATTTTGGAAAAAAACAATAAATGGAACAACGGATATATTGTATAATATGACTCTGGAAGAGAAGGCAATTAGATTAATGACTCTTCAAAATAAAATGGCTCTTGACATAGTTTTGGCTGACCGTAGAGGAGTTTGCAAAATCGTGGGGTCATCGTGCTGCATATTTGTAAGTGACTCCTCTCCTACGATTTGTGAGGCAATAAAGAAGTTACACGACCTAAGCTCTGACCTCCACCCCCCGGCAGGTAGTTGGGAACTGAACATAAGTTCCTGGTTTTGGGAATTATTACACTCATGGGGATGGAAATTAGTTGCAATTTTAGCACCAGTCCTCGGAATCTTCCTAACATGTGTTGTTGCATACACTGTCTACCAATAATTTGCACTGAAATAAGTGATAAATGCATAGATATGGTAACACAAAAAAGAACTCCCACGGTGAATACGATTACAAATCATGAAATGCAAACTATGAAAGAATTCATGTCTATTAATATTGATGATGATGACGATTACAGGAGTATGCATTGTTCAGAATCAGATACATGGTCAGAGGAAGACGCGATGTATGGTTGATGCGTTTGGCTTACGGCCAAGAGGAGGGTTTGTTAGTCTAGAAAAATACCCTACCATAGCATAGACGGTATATTATGTTGGCCGAAAACCAACCGCATCATATGTCTAGCAAGCCAGTACAGAATCGTCAGCATAACCATGGAACGTCCATTTTGTACCAACAGAATTCGCCATTTTGCAATTTTGCTTTTCTTGCTTTTCTGTTCTAATAGGCTTTGCTAAAGTGGATTCTATTTCGTTCTGCTCATGTACAGAGCAAGGCCACAAGTTACATGCTGAGAGACTAGTCCAGACAGCCCAGACAGCAATACCCTGTTTTCCTGCCTCACAAGTCCTTGGAAGTAAGCAGAAAGGCATTTAATCATCAAGCGGGTGCCAGCTAGTCTCGCTTAAACGGCAGGAACTGTACAAAT
Source organism: Ambystoma mexicanum (assembly GCF_040938575.1). NCBI lineage: Eukaryota > Metazoa > Chordata > Amphibia > Caudata > Ambystomatidae > Ambystoma > Ambystoma mexicanum. Next base: position 215,675,755 of record NC_090938.1, read on the forward strand.
AGACATTTAATGGCTTAAATTATACTCTCCTTCATGGCCCCCCTTTCCTGGGCCCCTATAGATCGAGCCGACCTCGAGCTCATAAATAGAAATCAAGAGATAGCAGGGCTTGGAATGTGTCTCCCCTACGAACACAGCTTGCTTGCAAAACAAGAGCACTATGTTCTCTGTAACAAAGAATAGTGTCTGCACCTTCGCAGATTGCAATTATTGCTGAATAAATGTCTTTAAGGGTGTCATATTCGTCATAATTGTCAATCACAAAATCCTTGCTAAAGAAGATACATTATGGGCGGTTTTGGATGTGTCACTGCTGATAATATGATGGTCTTTTTGTATATGTGTTACTGATGTAAAATGTTTGCTCTCTTGCGTCCCACAAGGTCTGGGTAACACACGTTGTGGGACGTGAGATCCGGTTGGCCGACTGAGACTATTTGCTTTGCAAAAAACCCGCGATTTTGGGAATTGAATCTCGTGTCTGGCGTATCAGTTCGTGTGTGGTGATTGTGCTTTGTTTCCATGCATGAGGGTCCCCCAGGGGCCTGTCAAAACAGCTGCGGGTATGAGGCGGCAGGCAGTTCGGCAAGCGAAGCTGGATGGACAGCTGCAGGCTGACCTACATTGCGGCTCAGGAATCGTTTTCTCTGTGCAGGTCGGTGGTTCTTAAGCACGGGAACAGGCATCTTGGACGGCTTAGCGACAGCAGCATAACAACAATCAGTGGTGCAAACGGTTGCAGCTCGAGGGACTCGACTGGCTCTTAAATGTCCTTTAAGGCGGATGTTGGTATATGCTGGTTGATGTACTTCTCCTAGCTTCTTCTCTGGACTGGTGTCATCCTTTAAGGCTGATGGCCCTAAGCTGAGAAGTGTGTTGCATGCAGCTGCCTTGTCCTTGGTTTCGGGTTCAGAGACTCTCTGGCACTTCTCACCTAGGAAGCTTTCTGCAGAGCCTAGCAGGGCATGCTGTGTGCCGGCCGGATACCATTCTGGAGCTGCTGGAGGCTCCTCTGGATTTTGTATCTCCTTCTATTCCCTGGGAGATGTTTAAGGGAGGGATCTTGCTTCCCTCTTTGGACATCCTGGCCTTCCTTCACTGGCATAAGATGTAAGGCAGACTGTACCTTCAGCCAAGGTCCAATGATGAGTTTGTTCTTCTGCTTCTGGTGAAGCCTTCAGATGATCTGCCAAAGGAGTTGCTCAGGCCTTTTTAAAGCCAAATGGACCACAGGGATTTGTGTAGGCTATGCCTACTGTGAAACCGAAAATGCTATGCTATGGAAACAAAATATAAAATCACAAAGACACAGAAATAATATAAACAGAATGCATCTTTATTTATGCATGGCAGAATGTCACTAATCTCTAACAAAGCTGCACTCTCTAATGAGTGCATTTAACAAACTCAACCTCAGCATCCCAGCACCCCAGCCCTCTCCCTTTAGCTCTCAGCCAGCCTCCCTAGCTCTCTCCAACAGAACAGAAAAGCAATCTACTGTTATACAGAGCAATGACGCATTCATTTTACAATTACATGCATAGAAAGCATTCCATGTCAACCAGCATTCTATAGCTACGTGCTTGCATAATTTCAGCATAGCATATTCGTGTACTGTACTAGAACACGGTGACATGGCATGTTCTCGTATATTCTATTCTAAGAACAAAACATTCCTGTCTCTTCACCTTGGGACAGTCTCATGCAGAACAAAAACATTTCTCCGCAGTCAGCCAGGTTGTTTTTTAACAGTCTGCCAAGAGTCACGTTATGATAACATCACTCACACTGTGTTCGGCTATGAACACAATTCCCTCTCCGCGCTCACAATGAGCCTGATTCATAATGGACAAGAACACAATATATATAGCACTTGGAAACACAGAATGTGCACTATACAAAATAACAAGCTAAATATATATGCATAGATTTCCTGCATGGCTCTCAGCAAACATAGATCTATGAGAGTTCAAAACAACCTATAATTAATGCTAAAAGGGTGCATGTATGAATTATTGAATGAAGGGATTAACTCACGCTAAGCTATCATAGAAAAATGCAGACTAACAAAAAACCCTTTTTTAGCGTGCCCTAATCCATCTCAAGATACTAATACTAGACAATAGTGTGGCAAGTAACATGACAGATGTCAGTGAAAGCATGGATAAGAAACAAGCAAGTAGTGTAGCTAAATGCAGAGCAATAACACAGTGCAGTATTCTCTTAGTGCAAGAAGGCAACTCTTTGGCAGTCTACCATGATACATAGCATGTATATTAAACAAGCTGTGAAGCATTCTATACATGGGCAGCATCCTAAGTTGATGACTGCAAGCACTGCAATGGTGACAAAACTGTTGGTGCATTCATCCTAATAACCTGAAAACATTGCTCTAAACGATGCATAGCAAGTAAGTAGCAAATAGCAGCAGGATATAGATATCTTATCCTGGTGCTCATAATGCAAACTATCAAACATGTGTATTCAATCAAGCGTGTCTACTCAAAAAGAAAACATAACATAGCAAATCATTGCATAGTAGTTGTGACATGTGACATGGACATGGGCAATGATTTTCTCTGATGTTGGAGGCTCTACTACACAAGAGACAGTTCTTAGTACTTCCACAGTCATTAACAGACCAAGTGTAACATATGTCTCTAGCTGACCAATGGTCTCCTCTGGACTGATCATTTCCTGTGGCAAAACTGTGCATATACTCACATCTGCGCAACCCAAACATGGGCATAGTTTCAGTGTCCAGCATGTGGACATTCATCAGTGTCTATCAAGAAGCCTCACTTACATAGGCTCTAGAAGTAAGTTCATTCATGGAATTCAAATCATTTGTTCACTGCCCCTCACTGCGTTCAAGCAAGCATCTTCGTGCAAAATGGAGCAAACAAATCGTTGGTTTTATGTGGGTGCCGAACAAATTATCATTCAGATGCAGCACTTTCCTAGCTCACCTCTCACTCCAGAAGTTCTCTCCCCATCTATCCTCAGTATAGATTGTATCGTGGCACTCTCGCATAGAGTGATCTCTGAACAATTCAGAAAATGCAGATCTCAACAGGGTTGATATTTCTCTCAATCAATGAAAGCACCGGGGAACATATTCCCCATCCCCTACGTCCTCCTTTCCCACTCTAGGGCAAAGGCAAACGCATTCCAAATTCTTCTCTTGCTGTCTATGCGAACAGATTGCATAACAGACTTGTGATAACATTTCCCATTTCCAAAACAAAGCAGGGAAAAACATCTTTCAGTTTGCAGGAATTTCTATGAAGCAAATCTCTGTCAGCCTGGAAATCAGCCAGCAGGTTCGGTGTACTTCTCAAAGCGGAGTGGATATCTTGCTTGGACTTTAAGGCCTCACGGCATTCCACAGATTTGCTGCTGTTCGGCAACCTCGCTTGGCACGGATGTTCAGTTGTCAGGACAGCCTGTGTCCCGATCAGTCTGGATCAGTAGGCCAGTCTTACCCGCATCAGATGTAACTCAAGAAAAAGTGCAGTATCAGGAATTCCATATATTGTTAAACTGTTCAAACAAGGCAAAGCTATTCATTCTCATTACACCACTCCTCTTCACAATTCATACAAGCTGAAACCTGTTTCTAGTCTCTGTCCGAGACAGCAATGCTAGAATCTCAGTGTCTGGCCATCCATCTTTCATATATACAAACACAACAAACATTTTCACATAATTCGAAATCTTCAAGATTGCAGCACAACACAAGGTTGTTTTCAGTGTGACAAAAGCTTTCTCTTTCTGACCATAAGCATCCCATGGCAATGCCGATGCAACACGTATTCTCTCTGGCGCAATCCTCATACCCTCCTTCAACAAGAGGTACCCTACATATGCGTCCTCAGGTTGACAAGACTGGTACTCATTCAAAGAAACTTTCTCTCCTGCATTTGCAAGATCCTTCAGTAAACTAATAGTGCCACTCTGGCATATTTCACAACAGTCTGCTGCTCCTAGTAACAATGTGCAATATTGTGGCAACTGCAAATTATCAACGTGTACTCTACTATACATTATAAATGCTAGCACTGTCAGTGTATGCTCGTGGCATTCTAGCAAAGGTCAATGCATCAATCACAGCAAAACATATTCCCTGTGCAGAAATCATGGTCAATCAAAACGGTCTGGCAAAACATTGTCACCCTTTCTATAAGCTGGCAAAATGGTGCTATTACAATTGCTGTCATATATTTCCCCAATTTCACCTCTCCCCACCAAATCAGATCGCAATGCTAAGTACTGTGTAGAAGCATTTCTCTGCGAGGATACTGTCAATTATACACCATCAGAACTGCACTGAATAACTGTGTGCAATTCTTTCAACACATTCACTCCCAATAGGTTCTCTCCATAATGGGATGTCAGCAAGTGGCATTTCTCTGTAAAGGGACCAACAATAATGGATACTAACTGTGACATAGTGCATATTTCTGGTGTATATGCAAATCCTACAGAAACATTATGTTGCCCTGACAAGGCAATCTGCCTCATCACGAGATTGGCTGTAACTCATAAATGCGGCAGTAACGCTATTACCGCTGCATTAAAGGGTCTGACAAATCAGGGGTTTGCCAGGATTTACCCCAGCTCTGAACTGGGGTCAAATCTGCCACGATTTTGCTGATTCTCTGTGCTATTACCACCATGCTAATACTGCCGGCGGTAGAAGCGCCCAAAATTCCCCACTGGGCCCAATGGGGAATGGGGAATTTCCTGAATGGGCCAAATGGGGAATGGGGATTTACCGTTCTGCAAAACCTGTGATCCGGCACTCGTAGCGCTGGGGGGTTTGGCAGTAACGCTAACAGCCCCAGCAGTAATCCCGCCAGGTATACCGCCCAGCTTGTGTTGAGGCTGAATATCTGAAACCATTGAACTGTCAATGGAACATTCTTGTGACATGGTATCTATCACACATGAGTCTGCCCTAGGTAACTTTTCATGGGTAACCCCTATCTCCTCATTCTCTTGCACTGATTGGTGCATTGATTCTGAGACCACACCCCAGTTCTCTAACATAGTTCTCAGTCTATCCCTTATTGCTCTTATTCCACTAAGATACAGACTCACTATTTGGTTTTCTAACCCTGTGGGTTTTTTCTCAATAAACAAGTCTCCACAACCTGTGTGAGTTTCCAAATGCACTTCAGGCATCTTTAAACAAAATGTTTCTCTAGCCTGGCAAAATATGTGCACACATTTTTTAAAACAAAACAAACCTATTACAAACAAATTTGGAGCATGCTCACCTAATTCCAAAGAGAGTCAATGCAATCTCCCATCAAACTCAAACTCTGAGTTCTGTGCCCGATGATCTCTTCATCCAAAAAATGCAAACAGCATCATGGCTGCAACCAACACGGTTCAAACCTCACCGGAGACAATCTCGGCCAACAAGTTGATCAGAAGTAACAGCTGCTGCAAGGAACCTTTCTTCTACTTGCCAAGCAGAGATCCTCTGTCCCAACCACCATCCTAGATCATCATTTGGAGGGCCCCCATCCAGGCGCCATTTTGTGAAACTAAAAATGCTATGCTATGGAAACAAAATATAAGATCACAAAAACACAGAAATAATATAAACAGAATGCATCTTTATTTATGCATGGCAGAACGTCACTAATCTCTAACTAGCAGCACTCTCTAATAATGAGTGCATTTAGCAAACCAACCCCAGCATCCCAGCACCCCAGCCCTTTCCCTTTAGCTCTCAGCCAGCCGCCCTAGCTCTATCCAACAGAACAGCAATCTCCTGTTATGCAGAGCAATGACGCATTCATTTTACAATTGCATGCGTAGAAAGAATTCTATGTCAAATCAGCATTCTCTAGCTGTGTGCCTGCATAATTTGAACATAGCATAATCATGTACTGAACTAGAACACAGTGACATGACATTTTCTCGTATATTCCATTCTAAGAAAAAAAACATTCCTGTCTCTTCGAGACAGTCTCATGCAGAACAAACACATTTCTCCACAGCCAGCCAAGGTTGTTTTCTTCTAACGGTCTGCCAAGAGTCATGTTGTTATGATAACATCACTCACGCTGTGTTCGGCTGCGAAAACAATTCCCTCTCCACGCAGCATGAGCCGGATTCATTATGGACAAAAACACAATATAAATAGTGCTTAGAAACACAGAATGTGCGCTATACCAAATAACAAGCTAAATATATATGCATAGATTTCCTGCATGGCTCTCAGCAAATATAGATCTATGAGAGTTCAAAACAAACTATAATTCATACTTAATGGATGCATGTATGAATGAATGGATTAGCACACGCTAAACTATCATAGAAAAATGCAGACTAACACTACCTTAATGACCAATCCTGGGTCCCCACCAACAATCTCCTGTATGTGTGAGGTCATAAGCAGAGTGCTTTGCAACAGAAAAAGTAAAGGGGTGAAAACATGTATGTAAAGACTGGAGGGGGTATCTGAACTTCTGCCCCCTATATGGTAGAATAAAGGCACAGAACACCCCGGAAAGGCTCTCAATTTGGTCCAACGTAGCAAGCAGCCAGGCTTAAGATTTCAAGAGTTGATGCAGGCAGTTTCTTAAGTGCAGTGTTTCCCCAAGGCCCCCACAAAGGAATTTCCACACACTATGTTAGCTGATAACACAGCTTCTTTATGTAAAAAAAAGGTTGTTACCTCTACTACCATAAATATACATATAAATAATAACACTTTGTACTTGGGATACTTATTCAAAGAATGGCAAATATTTACTCTATGTGGTGCCACACAATACTTAAATACAGTAATAGATGCACTAAAGGCAGACAGTTTTAAATGGGCATGTGGATTCTTAAAAGAGGTTTAACAGCATAGAATAGGGAAGAAAGGCAGGTTAGTGGTCAACAGTGGCAAAATACTTTCTTTTGGCTAGATAGATCATTCTGAGTGCCGGTCCCATCAACTGGGCACCCTGAAAGGGACAAGTTAAGGAGATCTTGTCTTTTACTGCCCAGTCCAATAATGTTCAATAACCTTTTGCCTTATTTAAAAGGTTCTCTCACCCCAAAGTATCTGAGAGGCCACAAGAGAACAGGATCCAAGATGCCTCTGGGACCCCAGGATGACTCCTGAGGCTAGAAGATGATCTTCCTCGTCATAGTACCTCTGAAGTGCAGCAGTTTGGCTCTTCGCATTGCTCTCCTTTGGTCGACGATTTATCTGACTGCAGAATCCTGTGAAGACAAAAATTGCTGTGGGCTCCTTAAAGGCTTGGCAGCTGAGAGTAAAACCCCTAGGGCCCTTCGAGGACTTCTCGCAGTGACTGGTGTATCAGTCACTTTTGGTGTCAGGTTTCGGATTTATGCGGTTATCTGACTTTCGGTTCTTCAGTGCTGCAGCCACAACACAGACCTCTGCATGGCTTTTGGTGACCTAGACTTGACCACTGGAGTGGACCTCACACCCTCATCAAGTCTGGACCCTCGAGATGTCTTTGTTAGCTTCTGGTGGCGGGAAACTCACCGGCAGACCTTCCTCTGCTTCCAGTGACTCTAGACTCACTCCGGCAGGAAAAAGTGGTCAGTGGCTTTCCTTTGAAATGTTCTTGGGCAGATGGGAACTTTCACAGCTCTGGGTGTCCAGCAGCACTATGCCAGGGTGTTAGACAGCAGCGGCTTCCAGCAGTCACAAACCGCATCTGCAGACCCTGGCCGGCAACAATGGACTTCTATATCTCGAGATGTCTGGGCACTCCTCTTTAGGACTTCAAAGAGACCTTCTCTGGATGGCAGGCACACAGGACTGGCTTCCAGGATACTTCGATGAAGAACAGAAAGTTGCAAAATGGTCCCTCGTAGCTCGGGGAGAGGTCTCCTTCGCATGTCCTCTCTGGATCAGTCCTTGAAAGACACGACAGCTTTTGGATTACATTGAAGAAATGCAGCAGCAGACTTCTCTTCAGCTGGGCTTCAAGGAACAGCTTATTCTTGCCTCTGCTTTTACTTCAGCTTCTGAACAAATTGGTAAGTGAGAGGTCCCCAATTATACACATCTGTCCCACATTCACTCTGGCTGAGCCAGGCTCAGTCAACCAATCCCACAGAAGGGTATTCATGCAAGCAGGCAGCCATTCAGGCTCACAGGCATTCAGGCCATTCATTCAACTCAGACTCCCATAACAAAGAATGTGGATTGGGCAAGTACCCAGCCTTTCAGCACACTAGACTGCATTCATGCCATTGGGGCTATCTCATTCATTGTGTCACACACAGAGAAACCAGACACCCACAACATAGAATGTGAGTTGACTCCCAACTCCATTCACGCAGATCCCACCCCTAGGGTGTACCCACAACACACAACAACTGGGAAGCTCCAGTCAGTGACAGGAAGCATCCCAGAGCTGTGTATGGCATTTTCACCCAACTGCCAGTCAGGGGGAAAGGGAATAAAGACAGGGCTTCCCAGGACTTTGGGAAGCAATGTAAAAGGCAAAAGAGAACAAAAGGCCAGAGTGGTCATCTTGCCTTTGTGTTGAAATCCATTGATCCCTATGGCAGGGCCTGGGTATCCCAAAATTGAGGATTCTCAGAGCCACTACCAAGTCAGCATGTAGCTGCCACCGGCCTATGCCCTGCTCTTTGTGCAACACACAGGTGCCCAAAAACACACATAAGGGGTACAAGGGTGTGCCCCCACCCATGGGTGCCATACGTGTATACCCTGGGTGTTGTTGACCAAAAGGTAAAATAGAGAGCTGCACTGGCAGAGGTCCAGGCTGGACATCAGTGGCAGAAAACATAAGGAAAACATACACAGGTAATTAGTAGGACAAGGACTAGGAGGCCCTTTCCCTCCATAAGGCATTTCCAGCATCACAATGTAATACTAAGTCCCACCCATCTTCCTGTCTGTTTTGGATCAAAGGGCACCTCTTGGTTAATGGAGCTCGCTGTAGTTTCTGAATAAAGTGTCAGGCATCCCTGAAGCTGCGGCCAGACCAGACTTTCTGGCTTTGGCAAACCACATTCTTGTACCTTATGAATGGGGTCTGACTGCGGGGAAAACTACTGTAAACACACAGTCCCAGACATGACGGTTCACTGCCAATCGACAATGAGGGTGGGAGCTGGCTTCAGGTTGGCACAGTGCATGTGAAAGGTTGCTGTGGTTTCCTGTCTCCTTTGTTAGTCTATAAAGCCAGGCCCCATGTTGGTTTGTTTGAATTACCCTGTAAATAGTGTGCAAATTGCTGCCTCCATCTGCAGGACCCAACCAAAGGACAGGGGGCTGATCCATGAAACCTTTGATAGTTAATCAGGCTGACCATGGCAGAGGGAAGGTTTGGCTCTCCCCCTCCTGGAGATACATCGTGTGCTCCTCCTGTCATATCCCAACTAAATATGTTATGTTATGTTATTTTTTATTTATAAAGCGCACATTCGCCGAAGCATCTTGGCGCTAAAAGAAAGTGCAACATGATTTAGAGGTTGATAAACATGATCATTTAGAACAGACAGGTTTAAGTGCGCTCTGAAAGACAAGAGGATTACTTGTGGTACAAAGAGTAAAAGGAATAGAGTTCCATAATTTGGCAGCAGCCACTGAGAAGGATAAGCCCCTTCTTATCTACCTACCTGCTCGAAGCGGTAGCGTGAGAGCGGGAGGAGGTAAGCATCCTTGGAACGAAGCACACGGGCCGGTAGGTAAGGGTGGAATTTTTCCTGCAGATATTCCACTCCCAGGCCATAAATTCTTGATGTACCATGCCAAGTTACTTCAACTTCATTTGTTGTAGTACGGGTAGCCAGTGAAGCAAGCAGAGGACCGGTGAAATATGCGAATCATATGGGGTGCCTATGCAAATCCGGGCAGCATGATTCTGAAGAAGCTGTAGTCAATGGAATAGATATAGAGACTGTGCAAGAAATAGAGTTGCAGTAGTCTAGATGACTAAGAATCAAAGAGGCTGTCACCAAAGGCCTAACATGGGCCCAGAGAGAAGGTAGAACTTTGCGCAGGACTCTAAGTTGGAAAAAACGAGCCTTACAAATGGCACCTATCTGGGCACAGGTGGACAATGAGGAAGAGAACTTGAAACACAGATTCTTTACCTCGAGCACAGGTGTGGGGCAAGGACCAAGCTCAGCAGGCCAGAAGGCTAGGACCAGACTGGCAGAGAAGGAGAAGGAATACAATTTGGGCCATAAGGGGGTACACCACCAGGACCTCTGTCTTGTGCCTGTAAGTTTCAGCCAATTGACGCCCATCCACCTACCCACCGCCGCCTGGCAGCTTCTAAGCTGAAACGCTATGCCTGGTTGGGTAGAATCCAGCCGGACAATGATTTGCGTGTCATCAACATAGGAGTAACACCTGAAGCTGTGGGAGCGGATGAGCAAGACAAGAGGCTGGATATAGATGTTCAATAAGGGACAAGGCGAGGCCCTGAGTGACCCCACAGAGTAGAGAGGTAGTAACAGAGGAGAAGGAGGAGAGTGTTAGTGTCTGGCTACGGTCCATCAAAAAAGAGGCAAACCAAGAGAGGACCTGTCCAGAGATGCCAGCCAGGGCGAGGTGGTCCAGCAGCACACGATGGTCAACAGTGTCGAATGCCTTTGATAGATCCAATAGGATCAGGGCACCTGTCCCCCCCCCGGTCCACCACCAGGGTGAGGTCATCATGCAAAGAGACCGACACACACTATGTGCCTCGACCAGGACGAAAACCTGATTGGAACGGGTTGAGAAAAAGAGTGTTCACGAAAAGAGGCAAGAAGCGGAAAAACCAAGGATTCTAGTAACTTCATGAAAAACTGTCAAAGTGAGATGGGCTGGAAATTGGCAGGTACTAAGGGATCAAGAGATGGCTTTTTCAAAAGTGGAATAACTATTGACTGTTTGCGTTCAATGGGAATAGAACCTGAATGGCAAGAGTCATTGACTGCTTGCGTAATCCAAATAGAAATGTGGGGTGTGATATCCTTTAAGGTTCTAAGGGGAATTGCGTCAGTGGGAGAAGCAGATTTAAGTCGCCTAATAGCCGCCTCAACACCTTCAATAGAGAGGGTAGGGAAAGTAGACCATTTATGTTCAGATGTGGAGGCATGAACAGTGGCATCCCTAGTATCAGCACAGAAACCGGACACCCGTATCTGGTCCTGTATATTATTGACTTTGGTGGTGAAAAATCTAGATAGATCATCACAAAAAGCCTGGCAATAGGTGACAGTTGATGTTGTATCTGGTCGCGAAGGTAATGACCGTACCAGTGAGAACAGCTCTCTTAGCCGATTAATGGCTTTTTCCACCCTCTGAGTATAGAAGACGCATTTAGCCAAATTAACTGCTTGATGGTAAGATTTAGATGCATGTGAGAAACCAATTTTTTCATAAGGGGAGTACGAAAGCCGCCATTTCCGCTCAGCTTGTAGTTTCGAAAGTCGTAAGTCCTTCAATTCATCAGTGAACCAGGGCAAGGAAGGGCGACCTACCACTTTGTGCAGTGTAAGTACAGCCAGCATGTTGGCCACTGAGTTGAAGACTTGGATTCAGAGCAGAAAAGTCCATAGTGTGAGAGGTGAGACCCTGAGCCTGAATGTTCGAGGCAATATGACATGGGGGACTGCATCTATAGGCTGTGTCCACCCAGAGTACGCAAGTGTATGCGTTTGACGTGCAGTGACCCCAGGAAAATGTGAACTGATTTGCCCTGCACATTTTCCAAAGGTTGATCTACCATCATTTAATTTCATTTAAAATTTCAGAAAAGGCCCACCCACCATGCAGATTGTCGAATTCCTCATAGTAATACTGGTGACTCGAATTGAACGACAACAGCCTATATATGTGGGATTCGTCGATTTTAGTGCAGTGTTCGACACAGTACTCCGCAAGCATTTGTGGCGGAAACTCGTGGGCTGGAAGTTCCTGGCATGTTGACGTTGCCTTGGGAGTGGGAGGCAGGTGTTGAAAAAAAAACGAACTGATGTGGGAACGGGAAGTGACGGGGAGGGGGCGGGGGAAGGGCAGAACGTTGTTAAAGTTTAATAAAGAAGCACGTATCCTGAGCTCCCTGCGTCCGTGTTTGTGTGCTGCGACATCGCGCTCCAGGACCATACCTGCGCCCTCACACTGGTGATAAGGGGAGCGGCCTGTGATGCCCACCTGCTCTCGGAGGCAAGAGAGCGGAGGAGCTCACTGCGGGGGTAGCGCGGATGACCCGGAGGTCAGGGAAATTGTTGGCGAGGGGGGGCGGTGAGCCTGCCCCCTACATCCTGCCCGGGCCGCGGCAGTGACTGGTGAAAGGCGTGGAGGAGCCACGGAGAGCCCGGAAACGCAGCGTGAAGGCTGCTAATGAGCCCGGCCCACTGCGGTGACCTGCAGAAGCAGCATGTGTTTTTCTCGACAGAGCGGGAAGCTCCAGAACACAGTGAGTGTTGCACAAAACCCCCCCAACCTCCCCACAGACCCGGTTGATGGTGCTCGTGCCACTCTTGGCGGACATCAGACAGCTGCAGCAGCAGGCCTGGCCAGGGCCTAAAAAGGAAGTGGACTGTGAGGCTGAGGGCCTCCATTTGATGGGGCTCGTGCCTGTCCTGGCGGCCATCAAAGAGAGAGGGAGCAGTAACCACAAGCCAGAAAGAACTTTAGAAGCCCACAGAGCCAAAAGGCCAGTCCCACATAGAGGAAATGTCAGGACAAGACGATAATCAAGGGGCACAAGCCCAAGGAATTGGGCCCCCAGCTCCAGGTCCACAAGCACCAGATCCAGTGCCATTCCATCTGCCGGACACGCTGGCTGCTCAAATGCCAGTTGCGTTCAACGTCACTGACACCAGCAACATGGGTCCCAGATGTACCAATTGTATTCGAGACTTTGACCTGTACATGGGGGCCACAGGGCCGATCGCAGACGCCAGACAAGTATGCCTGTTGAAGTTAGCAGTGGGGTCTGCCACACACGATATCATTGATGAAATGCCCCCTGACTCTATAGACTCCATTCAAGACCTTAAAGACGCGCTGGCTGCGTACTTCGCCCACACACCAACGTGGATTACGAAAGACATTTATTTCACAGCACAAAACAAGTCAAAGGCGAGACAATGGACGCCTATGTAATGCGGTTACGTCCCCAGCTAAAACACTGTGACTTCGCCAATTATTCAAACACCAGGGCCTTGAGATCCCAAGTCATATCAGAATGCGAGTCGCAGGCGTTCTGAAAGAAACTACTCCAAAAATCCTGCACGCTGGAGGAGATATTGACGCTCGTGAGAGTCGAGAGGGCCCTAGACTCCTAGGTAGAAAGCTTCGGAAGCATAGACCCAGGGGTAAACCTGCACAGGCTCCAGCTGAAGAGAAAAACAGAAGAACTCTTCTGCTACAAGTGCGGGTTTGAATACCCCCACGAAGGGACATGCCCTGCCGTGGGACAACGTTGTGCATCTTGTGGCGAGGAAGGACACTTCACGGCGGTGTTCAGACTATTCAGGGACAGAGGAAGAGACTGCCCCAAAGATAACCCATTAAGGTCCAAGGTGCGAAGCGGGTGGCCATCAAACCCCATCCTGACCACAAGCACCCAAAACCTGCCCACCGTACCAAACACTGAGCCACGAGAAAGGGACTTGGGGGAGGACAAGCAAAGGAGAGAGAGAAGAGAAAGAAGAGGTTACGTCAGGCGTGCGAGGCCAGAGCGCAGGTCAAGACGCCACGTGCACTATCTAGTAGAGCAGTCCCCCACGGATTCGGACCCCAGCTCATCGGGGAGTGACCAGAAGAAGAGGGCACATGTGTACGCCCTCGGAAACCCCTCTGCCACAGCGCATAGCACCATACTCATCATCAAACTCAATGAGCAACCGACTGAATTTCTCATTGACACAGGAACCATAGTGAACGTGGTCAGCAAAAACATATACAACAAACTACCACAGAAGCCAAAACTACACCCTGCAACAGTAGACAACTATGCCAACGGAGCCAAGGCACCCCTGAAGTGTCTGGGACAATTTGTCGGTCTCTGTCGGTACAAAGGACACGAGATGAAGATACCTATACATGTTCTGGCCACCGAGACAGACAGTGGCTGTGTTCTGAGCTTTAAAGCCGCTGCCGATATGGGACTCATTCACATCTTGTACAATATAATGGTTCACAAATACATTGACCCAGTGTTTTGTCAACAACCTATATCCCCGGATATTCAAAGGTATCGGCAAGCTAAAGAATAGACAAATCAAGCTCCACGTGGACGACTCAATACGCCCGGTAGCCCAACCATACTGCGGGATCCCCGTCAACATCCAGAAGAAAGTCGAGGATGAGCTCCACAAACTGCTGGAACATTATATCATTGAACGTGCGACGGGCCCTACCACCTAGGTGTCCCCAGTAGTACCCGTGCCAAAAAAAGGATCAGAGGCCATACGACTGTGCGTGGACATGAGGCATCCAAATCAAGCCATTAGGCGGGAGAGACACCCGGCGCCCGCATCACGGATATGATCCACTTACTGAACGGAGCCAAGGTATTCTCCAAGCTCGACCTACAGAAAGGATACCACCAACTAGTATTGAGTCCCGAAAGTAGAAAAATTACCACGTTTGTCACCCAGGTAGGCCTTTTCAGATATAAGAGGTTGAGTTTTGGGGTGTGCTCGGCCACGGAAATATTTCAGGCCGAGGTATACAACGTCATCAAACACATCCCGAACTGTCTCAGCTATAGTGACGACATACTAGTCTTCGGCACCGACGTAAATAAGCATGACGAGACACTGATGAAAGTATGCAAAGCCCTCAATGACGCCAACCTCACCCTGAACCATGTTAAATGAGAGTTCTGCAAAAGCACGCTGAAGTTCTTCAGACATGTATTCTCGTAGATGGGCATCAAAGACTTTGCGTCAGTCAGTAAGCCACTGAGACAATAGACGCACCAAGACGTGGTTTTCCAATGGACCGATGACTGTCAGAGGGCGTTCAAGATTATCCGAGAAATGGTAACGAAAGCAGAAAACAAACATGGCTTACTATGACCCAAGCCAGAAAACTGAACTGACCGTGGTTGCGAGTCCCGTTGGTTTGGGAGCCATACTAGCCCAAGTGGACCCAAAAGACCCATCCCAGAAGCATATCGTTGCATATGCCAGCAGGAGCCTCTCCACCACCGAGCAGGCGTACTCTCAAGCAGAAGAAGAAGGACTCGCGGTCGTATGGACGTGCAAGCACTTTCACCTGTTTCTGCACGGGAAACCGTTCCGGGTCGTCACTGATCACCAAGCCCTGCTATTCTTATACGAAAATCCACAGGGAAAAATGCCACCCTGCATTGCTCAATGGGGGTTAAGACTACAAGACTATGCATTCGAAATAGTCCACCAGCCAGAAAAAGGCAAAAACCCTGCAGACTTTCTGTCCAGAAGACCCCGGGAGGGGTGCGCGCCGGAACCTTCTGTGGCAGACCGGTACCTCAGATACCTCATACACCAGACCACCCCGAAGGGGGTCAATACAGAGACTTTATTGAGGGAAACCGAAAATGACCCCGCCTGTCGGATTATATGCGAGGGACTCGAGTCTGGTCTGTGGCGGAGGGCGAAAGAAAGAGGGAGAGAGGCAGGGGATGTGGTATAGGCGGAGGTGGAACGCCTGATACGAGTGAAGGATGAACTAGCACTATCAGAGGACCATCTCCTGCTGAAAGACTGCAAACTAGTAATACCGTCGACCCTGAGAACGAAGGTCATTGAGCTGGTACACGAGAATCACTGGGGCATGGTGTCCACCAAGCGCATGGTCCGGCAAAAAGTTTGGTTCCCCAACATGGACTCCATGGTGGAGGCTGTGTTACAAGCGTGTCCCACATGCAGACTCATCATCCCAAATCGACACCCTGAACCACTGATCATGTCTGACCTGCCAAAGGGAATATGGGACGCCATGGCAGCTAACTTCTTTGGACCCATTGAAGGAGATAAATTCGTCCTCGCAGTGATGGATGAATATTCCTGATACCCGGAAATTCAACTGATATCGTCCATGGCAGCCCACCATGTCATCCCTGCCCTGGACCACATGTTCTCGGCATACAGAGTTCCCAAGGTGCTCAAGACGGACAGCGGGCCCCCGTTCAGTGGGCATCAGTTTGACCAGTTCGCGGAATGCCTAGGTTTTCGCCACAGGAAGATAACTCCCCTCTGGCCCCAAGAAAATGGCATGATAGAACGCTTCATGGCCAACCTAAAAAGAGCCCTGCAAATTGCCAAGCTAACGGGCCAGCCATATGAACAAGTTCTAAATCAACTCCTGAGAGACTATCGGGGAACGCCCCATAGCACCACGGGGAGGACCCATGCCGAGCTGATGTTTGGGCGCAACACCCAAACGAGAATTCCACAAGCCCACCAGATCAGCCTGCCACCCGAGCTAGACCAGGAATTCCGGGAGCGGGATGAGTTCGCGAAAGCTCGAATGAAAGAGTATGCGGACACCCGGCGCTGTGTCCAGGTGCCACAGATGGGAGTAGGAGATGTGGTTGCAATAAAACAGCCTTTAACACACAAACACATGTCTCCGTTCAAGGATGATCCCCTAGTCATCACGCAGAAAAAGGGGTGCATGGTGACAGCCCACGGTTTAGAGGGATCTGTCACCCTAAATTCCTCACACTTCAAGGGAATCCCAGCTCTGGGATCAAGGCGCCTGAGTGGACGGGTACAAGAGCCTTTGGGCTACGAATCGGACGACCCGTATCTCGGAGACCAATGGGACACTGAGAACGCGGATCAAGAATCTCTGAGGGAGAGTGAGGTTGGTGTGCGCTCCCCTGTGACCGTCAGTGCGTGCCCGCAGAGAGCGCGGAACAAGCCTTGTCGATGGATCGAGGAAATGGACTAATGAGGTCCCCCAGACCGGCACCTGTTGTGAAGAGTCTGGTAGCTGTTTAAAATGGAGTGGGGGATGTCATGTTGACGTTGCCTTGGGAACGGGAGGCGGGTGTTGGGAAAAAGGGGAACTGACGTGGGAACGGGAAGTGATGAGGAGGGGGCAGGTGGAAGGGCAGAACGTTGTTAAAGTTTAATAAAGAAGCACGTATCCGAGCTCCCTACGTCCGTGTTTGTGTGCTGCGACATCGCGCTCCACGACCATACCCGCGCCCTCACAGATCCCTAGCGGTCTTTTGACCAGGATTATACACTTGCATTGGGTCAGGCTTGACGGCATGGGACGGGTCTCTGACTGGGTCCCCACATGCAATGGGGTAAAGCAAGGATGTATTTTGGCCCCCGACAGTTTTTCATTTATACCTAGCGGATCTTCAAACAATACTAGATGGTCTTATAGTCCTAAAATACACCCAATAAAATATGGCGCAAATTCATTTTTATGGCTCGGATAAGCAGACGACCTGCTCTTGTTTGACTATACCCTGAAACGGCTGCAAACACAGTTAAATGCGTTTAAGGGATTATTCACTGGAGAATGGCCTGAACATAAATAGATCCAACAAACACCACGGCTGTCATGCCAACCTGGGTAGGTATAAGAAGAAATAAAAATGAACTGGAACAGGTGTCAACGTATAAATGCTTGATGGTGAATGTGGGTGACGCCCTGCAGTGGACGGCGCATTGGGCGTTGCTGTGCTTTAAGAGCTCACAGGTAACAGAGGCTTGAATACATTTGCGGGTACACATGAAGGGCACACATTGCAGACTATTTTAACAGTGTACCGGGCTAAAATACTTTCTTGCATTCCATATGGGGCCGAAATGTGGGCATGGAAGGCGTTGCGATAGTGCTCAGGCTGGCCCAAGCACATGCTAACAAGAAGTACTCGGTATGGAATGGGGCCTAGAGTACTCGGCTGTGGCGTTTTGGGCCCCACACTGAAATTACACAGCTGCAGATTTGCACGTACGTCTTGTGAAAACGATTCTAAATGAATTTGACAAAGAGAATGCTGTAATAAATTTAGCAACAAAGGTTAATAGTGGTTATTACGTAGAATACGCAAAGAGAGGGGTCAGTACCTCGGCGCATATCTGTGCGTATCCTGCAAATTATACGATAAGAACATTTCGTGTGACCAGTTCTCTAGGAATCAAAGGTGCGAGGGTGGGTAATCCTGGAAATGGGAGGTTATGTAGATTATGTGGAGAGGGTAAACTGGAAACTACATCTTCTTGTGGGGTGTGACAGTCTGAATGCACTACCAGCTACATTTCGATGCCATATAATAATGAAGTGGATTGGCTATTTTTAAACGATGTTTGGGAACTTTCTATGCATGGTAACGATGTCAGTTTAATATGTCATACTGTTAAATGTTGTGATTATGTAATGGATACTTTAAATTCTCTTTTCTATCAAAATATATGATGATTTCCCAGCATGACTTGAGGCAAATATTGATATGTTATGTACAAGTGGCATTATTGTATGTATTGGTTTAGTCTATATTAGACTATTTATATATATTATACATTACTCAACTATTTTAGAACCCAGGCCAGAAGAGCCTTCGAAAACGTTTTCCAGAGGCTTCCAGAAAGGAAATGCGTTTTATTTTGGCAGTAGGGAAACTGCCAAGGTTGTCGATGCTGCCAGACAGAACAGGACGATGATGCTGCCAGACAGAACAGGACGATGATGCTGCCAGACAGAACAGGACGACAGAATCTAGGTAGGAGGAGAAACATAGGATGTAAATCTGACTACTGTGAGAGGAGCAATCACCAGCGCCCTACTTAGCTGGCACATCTCCCTATGAGATTTCATGCCGAGTATTTCAGATTTCCTTTGGGGATAAGGGAGAAGAGGGATGCCTCATCAAAAATGTAATCAGAATCTCCAAGGATGCGGCTGACTTCTCCGCATACAATTCTTCCCATGGCCTGAGGAACAAAGGAAAAAAAGATCAGCATGCATGAAATTGACCAGTCCAAATGCGCTTGCCAAAGAGATCCGCTGATACCTGCAGAGCTGTCCACTGGCTCCCCATCCAAGAAAAGATGATGTTCAAGACCCCCTTGATCACACACAGGTCCATATCCAGACCCGCCCCACCTTACCTGTCCCAGAAAATCGCCAAGCCCGTTTCATCCACGCCCACTAGAACAACGTACTCCCATCGGCTAGTCCAGCCTAGATTCAAACAATCCAAAGCGGGAGGCTCCAGCTTTCCATCCATTGCAGCCAAACAATGGAATGCCCTAACACATGCACTGAGAACAGAAGAATCTTATTGGACTTTTCTCAAAGCTCTCAAAACCTGGCTGTTTACTTAATTGGGCATGCCAATGGCACATTGAACACACCGCCATTCCGTTAAGTCTGTCTGTTTTATTACCCAGAATGTAACTATAATATGTTTGCATTACCTATCAAATGCCTATCATCTGTCTGCATTACGTATCAAATGCCAAATGGCCACATGTAACTGGTACCTGTAACCGGGCCTTGATGCCTCCGGGTTTTCATGTGCGTTATAAATAAAAATCAATAAAATGAATGACAATTCTGTATTTGGCTCCCGCACAGATGAGGAATTTTTGAGAATGAAGAATGAATCAGAACACTGACCACGGTTGGTCTACGCCCGTCCTCAAGACAACAGTTTTACCAGTTAAAAGTAGAGGTCTAAACCAACCAGCGGCAAGCAGGCTGTGGCAAACAACTCGCCTGCTCCTGCAAAGCAATGCCTTCCTCCAAATTCCAGTCGTTCAGAATATCCAACTATGAGGAAGCATGTCTGCCAGATAATCTGCATGGTGGATCACCAAAGATAAGGGGTGCATTGTGCAGAATGGTTGCTCTCTTCCGATTGTCTCCTCTCCCTCTAACATTTTGCCTAGAGCAGGGATAATTCAGCACCGCACGCATCTGATCCGCGTGATTCCGACTCTGTTAAAAAAAGGCTGCATATACTAGCTGCTAAAGAACCAAAGAAGCAAGGGTGTTTACTGACAGTGGCTATTTTGTAGTTAGCTATATGGTCCTCAATCACAAGTTCAGTATAAAACAAGCAAAACAGTTTTGGATTTTGTGTAGGCTTGGGAATGGCACCTGCCAGTTACAGGCGTTGTTGTATTAACTGGCCAATGATGATAGTAGGTGCAAAATGGTGCCAATACCAAGACATCTAATAACAGTGCCTGCAAATGCCTAAACTGTTAACTTTGCCAATGCTTGTTTTTAACAGGACTTCATTGACGGATACGCATAGTGCTTATAGATCCAGTGGCAGGAGACAGTTAAGACATTTTTATTACACCAGTAGTGGTTTTCCAACTCCAATTAAGTCATGAACTCTCATGGCCCGAATCTCATTGAGGCGCAGTGAGCATGCTAAAAAGCATGTTCAGTGCGCCTTTTCCTGACGCCCAGGCACAACACTTATTCTGAAGTGGGCCTGGACATCAGCGCAGTGCTCCACACTGCACTGTCTGTAATCTGCCTGTGTTTGTGAAAAACGTGCAGATTGCAATCTCGGCAGCAGTTTAGTTAAATAGCAAGGTTCTCCAGCATTGGATCTTTCATAGATTCACATGCTGTGAATACTCCCTCGTCAGGCTGGAAATCCTCGGTAACATGGAGCAGTTTACACTTAAACTGAATCTTTCAGTCATGTTTATGCTCGATCATATTCATTTTTGGGTCATACTGCTGCCCCCAGCCAATAGGAACACCTCCCTTAGCTCCTCCCCTGTCGGCCATCTTCGATTTTCTACCATAGGCTAGTGTAGGGAGTCCTCAAAAATCATCTCTTCAACTTTGCTACGATAAAATTATAAAATTAACATCTTTTTCATGAAAAATAGATATCTTTCGACGTCGACTCATCGATCAGCTTTAGCTGCAACAGCTACCGCTGACCGCTCAACCGCCGGTATTCTTCAACAAAGCTTTGTCTGGGTAGTTAGGCCTACCTCATGACGGAATCCACGATGAAAAGCCTGTTCAGTGCCATTGCCCACATAGAGGATCACCATGGCGACTACTTTCATCTGCACCATGTCATCCAGGACTGTGAAATTTGCCAGTCTTTCTCCAACAAGACGTTGCGGGATCGTCGCTGCAGTCTCCTCGCTTGGCTCGAGGATGCTGATGGGGCTTCTGACTCTACTTCAGTAAGGAATGATGCTTCAATAGGCCGGGGCCGGTCGCCCCAGCGAACCACGACCAAGAGGTCTATGTCGCACAAATTGTAGGCCTCCAAGAAGAGGCACAAGGATTCCCCAACCAACAAGCCCAGATCTTCGCACAAGGACAGATCTTCGACAAAGGTCAGTGCCCAAGGGGTGTCAACAGGGGCCCCAAGGACGTGCTGTCCCCTAAATTCACTTCCAAATCTGGGGGCCACACTTCATCTTCAGGGTGGAAGACAAGCTCCTTGTCCCCTAAATCTGCAATGAAAACGTCATCATCGACGACCAAGTTTCACTCAAGGTCGTCTACTCCGAGGCCTTTGAAACCGTCCACGACCATGACTGGCTCGCAGCGACTGTCAACTAAACCGTCTATGGCCATGACCACGACTACCACATCGCAATCGTCAATTAAACCGCAACCATCAACGATGGTGTCAATGACCACAACTACCTCATCATCAGTTAAACCATCATCGGTTACAACTACCACGTCGTCAGCTACTACCGCAATGACCACGAGGATCTTGTTGACGGCATGTTCATCCACGGCCGTCACACACTCAATGACAACCTCGTCGCCGATTCTATCAACTGACAAAAATCACTACCAGGCCATTGTAACCATGGCCATCTTCACTGACATTTCAGGCACCAGTACAGTGTCTGGATTGACTGCCTGTTCAAGAACATCTTTTCCTAACACTGGGGTAGCCTTGTTGCCGGCTCGCATCATTGTTTCAGAGCTAGCTCTCTCCCAATTGGATGCTGAGGAGGAGAAGAAAGAGGAAGGGCCATCATATCACTGCAATCCTCTCCAGAGCAGAGGTCATCGCCTCCCAGAAGGCAGGCAGAGGTATGCCGAATTTGGCTCCTACTTTTAACCCCTCTGCATTCAGATCAAGCCATTACTCCTCCTACATGAAGGCACATGTCTTTAGACATTTTATCTACTCTCACCACTCTAGTGGCAACCCTGAAGCAATGTCTGCCTGCACCTGTCACAGTTAGAGCACCAGTCTCGAAAAGAACATCCAGAGGATATAATTTAAATTTCTTGCATTAAGGATTTTATTAGACCTAATACATTTCTTGTTGTGTGAGTTTAATCACAGATTTATTTTGCACTCAAACAATTATTTATTTAACATAGTAGAAAAATTGTTAAAAGGCTCATCATAATTCCATAAAATTCATACTCTTGAATCATTCACACATTTGTCCTCAGTCGTACACCATACATTTACCCATTCATACACAACATCCAAAAATACAGGTTAAAAACACATGAGAAACATCACAATTAATTGGCATTCCAATTCTTATACAAAAAATATATTATATTTTGAAAAAAACAACAACAAACAAAATGATCACAGTGATTCTTGGGGGTGGTCAGTAGTTCGGATAGGCAAGGAATAGAAGATCTTCACAAATAGCCTTATCCACACTTTCTCTACCGGTTTCGACGTGTTAACATTTTTTGTGTTACGTCTTCATCAGGAGATATTAATACATTTTCTTGAGAGCGCCAACAGGAATAAATCTGTGGTGTATTATCGCTGTCAATAAGATTTTTCAGCCTTCAGGTAGAGGATCCCGCTTCTGCGATTCTCCGGTCCGTATTGAAGGTCGGGCAAAGTCTGTGTGCATGACTTAGTCCAGGGACAGGTCCAGCACGTCGTTGGCTGTCGGTTTCAGGTTCCACTCTCCTGGTAACTGCAGCAGCTTCCTGTTTGAACAAACATCCAGCTAAGGGTACCACCAGCACCACTAACAGGTCCATTATGATCTGACCCGCTGGGATTGAAGTATTGAGTACACTCTTTCATAAAAGCGGGATCCTCTACCTGAAGGCTGAAAAATCTTATTGACAGCGATAATACACCACAGATTTATTCCTGTTGGCGCTCTCAAGAAAATGTATTAATATCTCCTGATGAAGACGTAACACAAAAAATGTTAACACGTCGAAACCGGTAGAGAAAGTGTGGATAAGGCTATTTGTGAAGATCTTCTATTCCTTGCCTATCCGAACTACTGACCACCCACAAGAATCACTGTGATCATTTTGTTTGTTGTTGTTTTTTTCAAAATATAATATATTTTTTGTATAAGAATTGGAATGCCAATTAATTGTGATGTTTCTCATGTGTTTTTAACCTGTATTTTTGGATGTTGTGTATGAATGGGTAAATGTATGGTGTACGACTGAGGAAAAATGTGTGAATGATTCAAGAGTATGAATTTTATGGAATTATGATGAGCCTTTTAACAATTTTTCTACTATGTTAAATAAATAATTGTTTGAGTGCAAAATAAATCTGTGATTAAACTCACACAACAAGAAATGTATTAGGTCTAATAAAATCCTTAATGCAAGAAATTTAAATTATATCCTCTGGATGTTCTTTTCGAGACTAGTTTCTGTTGCTAATACCCTCTTCCGGAGAGTGGGGTTTCCTGTGCCTTTCAGAGAAACACAGTTAGAGCACCAGTCAGACAACCTTGCATCAATAACCCTGGCCCTTGCAGGGAGTGGACAACATCATCCCCAGGAGGGATAAACACTAAGGGGATAAGCACCAGTCAGCGCCACAGAGGCTGTCGGATAATGGGACAGACAGAGACCCTGACGACAGGGCCTCCACACACACACAACCCAGGCAGATGAATTTGGCGATTTCATTGCAGCCGTTGGGGAGATAGATGAGGTTCCATTCAAAGACTCATCCCAGATGATGTAGTTGCCTTCCATGTTCTCATGTCCAGGGCGGCCACAGTGTTTGGACTTGTGCCGGAGGAACAGCGAAAGGAAAGTGTTCTGTACCAGCTAGAGAACAGTGCAGGAAATCCATCATGTCTATCCCGCTGTTGGAAGACGTATGGGACAATGGCCTAATCATTGTAGCACATCCTGCAACTGCACCAGCTACAAATGACCAATTCGCCAATAAATACAGAGCCCCTGAGAGCGCTGCCTCCGTACTCAACCCACACAGACTCCGTTGTGTCAGCTGCAGCTAGGAAAAGGTCGACAAATCCATCCTCATCCTGCTCTGTCCTTCCAGACAAGGGAGGAAAACGCATTGACACCTTGGGTAAGAAGGTTAACACCACAACAGCCACGACTATCAGGGCGGCAAATGCAAAGGCCATACTTGCACACTATGATCACGAGCTCTGGTACAAATTGGGTTCCTTGCTAGAGTTCCTACCAGACAACAAGAAGCAAGAAGCCTTAGACATCTTCCATGAAGCCAAGTTGGCTTCCGACCATGCCATGACGGTCTTGGTAGACATCGTAGACACTGGTTTTTGCCAGTTAGGGACGGAGTGGTCCTGCCCTTGCAGAGTTGGCTCAAGGTGACAGATTTTTGACCAGACATCCAGTCCAGGCACGTAGCTATGCCCTTTGATAGATCTGCGCCTCTTTGAAAAAAGGTGGACGAAGCCAAGCATTCCATAAAAATGGACACGGAAGTCGCTTGCTCCTTGGGCACACTTCAGCAAAGATGCCAGTCCTTTCGTTCAGGAAAAGGTTGTTATGAGAGGACTTGTGGGATAATCGCACCACGTACTGGTCTTCCTCCTTTTACAAGACCCTGTATTCATCAGGCGACCAGTACAGGAAAGGATCCTAGTCTGACGGGGGTTTACAACGATGCTGTGGTTCAGCCCAGTCAAGGGGTCAGTCCGGCAAGCAGGCATGACCTGCCCAGGGCCAGGTCCTCCCCCTTCAGCACCCCAGTGGGAGGACACCTGTCAAAGTTTGTTGATGAATGGACTCTAATCAAAATCGATGAATGGGTGCCATCCCTCATCCACCAGGGCTACTTGCTGGAATTCGTGGACTATCCACCAGACATTCCTCCCAAGCACAAACCAGAAAGACTACGACACCTCTTGCTTCAAGAAGTGCAAGCTCTGCAGCATAAGAGCGCAGTGGAGAAGGTTCCAAGAAGCGAGTGGGGCACAGGAGTTTACTCCCGCTACTTCCTGGCAAGGAAAAAGGCACTGCACAACAAGCCAGGGGTTTGAAGACTGATCTTAGACCTGAGGGTGCTCAACAAGTTCCTAAAGTCGCACACATTCTGCATGGTCCCACTACAGCAGGTGTTGTTGCAGGTACAGCAGGGACATTTCTTGGCGTCCCTCGACCTCGAGGACGCCTACTTCCACATCCCTATTCGATCTCTCACACCGGTCATACCTACGCTTTGTGGTGTCAGAAATACATTATCAGTTCAAAGCTCTTCCATTCGGCCCGCAGTCTGCCTCGCAAGGTTTTTACCAAGTGTTTTGCAACAGTGATGGCTCACCTGTGGCGGAGGGGCATCCACGTCTACCCGTACCTGGATGACTGGGTAGTAAAGGCCCCCTGCTTTCCACTGGCAGAACACAACACCGCTGTCACCATCCACTGTCTATAGCAACTGGAGTTTTCCATTAACTTCCCAAAATCATGCTTGGTTCCATCTCGGAGCAACACTCGACACCCAGACCTGCAATGCCAGACTGTGGTACAAAAGGTTGGTGGCTCTTTTTCACACTGTGCGCTACCTCAACAGCGCCCAAGTGACGCCAGTCTACAACTACAAATCCCTGCTGGGGATGGTGTCATCATGCATCCTGTTAGTCTACGGCTGCCGATTACACATGAGATCAGTTCAGGAATTCCTCGATGCACGCCGGGTCCAGTCCTCGGGGTCCAAGGATGACTGCATTACCCTAACACCAGTTTTCACACAAAGCCTTTGCTGGTGGTCCGTAATGGAAGACCTGGTGCAGGGCTCCCCCTTCAGACTGCCAGACCACCATGCAACCATCACGACGGATGCTTCACTGGAGGGCTGGGGTGCCCACTGTCAAGGTCAACACACCAGAGGGTTTTGGTTGGAGTAGGAAAAGAGCCAGCATATCAATCTGTTGGAGCTATGAGCAATCATCTGGGCCCTGAAGTCTTTTCTCCCCCTCCTGAGGAGAAAGGTGGTGTGCATTTACATCAACAACACAACATTGATGTTTTATGTCCGCACGCAAAGAAGAAAAAGGTCCCCACAGCTTTCCATGGAGGCCAAGCCCTATGGCACTGGGCCCTACAGCAGGGCATGTTTCTCATTCCACTTCATCTACCGGGAAATCAGAACAGTCTGGCAGACTCTCTCAGCAGGGAGTTACGCTCCTGCCATGAGTGGGAACTGCACAATGACCAGCTACACCTGTTGTTTCAGACATGGGGCACTCCGGAGATCGACCTCTTTGCCACCCTTGAGAACAGACGCTGCAAGATTTTTGCCAGCTGCTTTCCCCATCCTGAGAGCATGGGAGACGCCTTTACAATTCCATGGGAGGGAACGTTTCTATATGCGTTTCCCCTCATTCCTCTGGTCCATCGAGTGCTACACATCTTGCGACTGTATCGCTGCAAACTAATATTAGCGGCCCCTGCGTAGCAGAGACAGTTATGGTATTCAGACCTCCTTGCCCTTGAGTTGGCTCCACTGATCAAGCTGCCTCCTCACCAAGCACTCCTGTCCCTGAATCAAGGAGTGAAACTGCATCATGACTCAGCCTCTTTCAATCTGACGGCCTGGCTCCTGTCTTCTTAGAGTTCGGAACATTGTCCCTTCTGCAAGACTGCCAAGCTCTCCTGGGCAAGGCTAGAGCCCCGTTCACCGTGAAATGTTGCAAAAGCAAGTGGAAACGTTTTCAAGTGTGGTTCAAAGGCCAATGACTGCAACCTCAAACCATCCGACCGGGCAAGCTCTTTTCCACTGGTCCGGCGCCCGGTACTAGCGTGGGAGCTCATTGTACTACTCTCAAGACTCATGAACCCACCCTTTGAGCACATGCACCAAACATCTATTAAACATCTTTCCTGGAAAATTGCATTTTTGTTGGCCATAACTTCAGCCAGAGGAGTGAGTGAAATCCAGGCGTTTTCTGTGAAAGTTTCATAAGGACAAGGCGGTTCTATGTACCGACCCAACATTTGTGCCGAAGGTGCCATCTGCTTTCTGCCTAAACCAGCAGGTGGTTTTCCCTGTATTCTTTGGCACACCCACGTCTCCAGCGGAATGTACTCTGAACACGCTGTATGTGGTGCGCGCCCTCAAAGATGTGGTGCGCACCTTCAAGTACTACGTGGCATGAACAAAATCTTCTGGACAAAAAAATTACTTGTTTATTTCATTAGGACCGTCTGGTCATGCAAGCCTCTCTCAAAGTCCTCCATTGCAAGATGAATTGCAACCTGTATTTTGTTCTGCCATCAGCAAGCTGGCAGGCCTCTTCCAGGCAGGCCATGGTTCATTCTACAAGAGCAGTGGCTGCAACCACAGCTTTTCTCTCCGGGTCTGGAATTCTGCTGCCTGACATCTGCCGTGCAGCCACCTGGAGATCCATGCATACGTTCCCCAAGTTCTATTGTGTCGACAGACATTCTGCAGAAGAATCTAGAGTCAGACAATCATTTCTGCAGAACCTTTATGCGTGAGGTGGGTAAGTCTCCAGTGGTAAGTTATGCTGGGAGCTTGCCTCCACCCATGGGTATTGTAATAATGCTTTGTAATCTATTAACAGCATGTGAATTTATGAAAGATCCAATGCTGGAGACGGAATAAGTTACTTACCGGTAACTCCCTTTCTCCAGCATTGTTATCTTTCATAGATTCACATGCAACACTCCCACCTACCCTGCATGGCTCATCTTTTGACTCTTACTGCCACTCACGTGCGCTGCCATATCTGCAGATGGACGACAGGGTAGGAGATAAGGGAGGTGTTCTTATTGGCTGGGGGCAGTATGACCCAAAAATGACTATGATAGCGCATAAAAGTGACTGAAAGTTTCAGTTTAAGTGTAAACTGCTCTATGTTACTGAGGATTCCCAGCCTGACGACGGGGAATAGTCACAGAATGTGAATCTATGAAAGGCACCAATGATGGAGAACAGGAGTTACAGGTAAGTAACTAATTCCTCATCGCAAATTCAATGAAAGGGCTGCCGAGGGCCACGGTTCGTAGTGTGACAAGCCCCCAGCTTCGCTGAGGGACCGCTCAGCAAAGCTGGGGGCTTTGATCTAATGTGCTCTGCGCTCCTTTACCCAGCCGTCATTTGCACCGTTGTGCCGGTGCGTGGTGTGTTTAGCACACATATATATTTATTTATTTATTTAATAGATTAGATATACTTTTAGCCAAAAGGCTTTGTATATCACAAAACATACAACATAAAAAGGTAATCAAACAAGAAACTAAAATTGCACAGTTCTAAAATACAGCGGTCAAATACACATTAAAATACATCATTCAAAACATTTTAAAATCTTTACATAAAATATAACAAAATAGTAGATTAAATTAATATCATTGCCTCTCATAAAAGACATCCATAATTCAGTAATGTGCGTCATGTCAATTGCATTGTTAAAAGATTTAAAAGATTTGGTTCTTATCACAATCAGGCTTTCATATTTCATAATTAAGTGGTAAAATGACTCATAAACATCATTACCACATAGACGACATTTCCTCATTTCATGTGGGATACTAATAATATCTCCTTTGGTTGCCAATGCTTCCGTCATATTAAATTTCATTAAAAGATTTGTACGAAAAGTGCTAGTGCTAGTATATGCTACAATATATATTGGGGGCGTGATTCTAGATAAGTACTTTTCGAGATATAGACCGCTATTTGACTTAGAGGCAATATTGATTACATTTTGCTCGTTCCAGCAATCAAACACTTTCTTTTTTATATCTCTTTTTTATATCTCTTTTTTGTGCGACGATCGTTAAGATTGTACTCCCAGGCAATCATTTTCTATAAGATCTTTGTAATGTGCCAAGGGTACCAACGAGCATAATGCCTTCTAGGCGGAGATACGCTTGCAAATATGGTACAATAATCGTGTCATTTACTAGAGTAACCACCTTTTCGTAACTCAATATGCATTGGCATGTATAGGTACACCAGATACCTTTAATAGCAAACTCCAAATATAGGTATTCAACACTGAGATTGCATGGTAACCGAAATAACTTCCTCAAAAGTTTTGACTCAAGTACTACCTTGCGTTTGACAAAGGAGTGACCCCATAACTCAGCAGCATACAAAATAATTTACTCTCAATGTTGCTCGAGAAGTGTCCACATCTAGAAACTAAAACTGATGTGCAATCCTTGTTAATCCGTTCTAGATTAAAAGAACTATGCTGCAAAGAATGCGTAAGCAAGTGTGTGCAGCCACAGGTAACCAACTCAGTAAAAGCTAACAAAGAAAAAAAAAAGTGTTGATATGAACTTGGGGAAGAAGTCAATCTCTGTTAAAAGAAAACCCCCATGTGTTCATCAAGCAAGAGAAATGCGAAAAAGAAAAGGTCTCCACATGTTAATTTAAACGTTGTTAGAAACAGTGATATTTGTGCAACCATGGTGCAATCAGCCTTAATTAATGATGATGATAACATTCGAGAACAAGTGGGGGCCAAAATAAAGGTAAAAGCACGGCCTGGTAATACCACTGATGCTGAAGATGATTTAATATATGTGCTTGATGAATCTGAGGCGCACATGGCAAAGATGAATACACCAGTAACGAAGCAGCTGTGTGCGGCAGCGCATGTCCAAAATAATGGTGTTGCAGCAGCATCTTTGCAAATGACACTGCCAGATGCATGGGTATTGAAAAATTCTGGCAACGCGACATCAAGCAGTTGTATGAAGGAAACCTCTACTGTTGGGATGTTGCCTGCCCTACAAATTAGCCAGGTGCATATGGATAAATCTCCCCCTCCGCTGAATCGCTCAGCGATCTTGAGTATTTTTAAATCCATTGTGCCCTTGCGGGTAATTACATCTAATGATATTCACATTGTTGACCAGCTAGAGATAATTAACAAATATACCTCTAACATATGTTTTGAGGCAGAAGGTACTCTGAATTATATACTATGTTATGAGGTAGATCTGCTATGTATGGGTTATGCTGTATATAAAGTAATGATACCAGCTGTGAAATCCCGAATTAATTTAGCACAGCAAAAACCTATTTCTACTGCTTCATGTGCCCCCCTTCATCTAATTCAGATACAAGAGTCAATGGTACAATGTGGAACCAGACCAGCAACCGATCAGTCATGTCCACCTGCTCCACCTATAAGAAATTCCACTGTAAAGCAAGTGGTTAATGGTGGCACCGTTAGCATCCCGGAAGGATACTGGCAATGGTTACCACTGTCTTTTAAATCCCATTTTGCAGAGTCTCGTAACTGACTGCACTTCTTACATTTGTTGTATTCGTGGAACACAAGAGGTCATTCACACTTATTTGAGGCAGGCGGCCTTATCGAATATTTGTCAATTTTCAAAGTGGTTGCACTTCAAGAAACTTGGTTGTTTAGTGAGATTCAACTAGATGATAGATGTACTGTTCATCAAGTAGCCACCAAGGGCCCTTATGGCTGTCCTAAAGGGGGTCTGTTGATATCGGTGCAATCTCCATGGAAAATCGTAAAGCTACCCTTGTCGACCCAACATTTGTTAGTTGCAAAACTAACCTGGCTATTAGAAGTCATCATAGTTATTATTGTTTATGATCCACCCAATATGGTGATCACTATTGAAAATGTGCATACTGTAGATGCTGTACTAGAGAAGTATAGTTATTGCCATTCAATCTGGCTACTAGGTGACCTGAATGCAAAAATTGGTACCCTTAGTAATAATCCCGAAACCACACACATATATATATATATATCAACTGTGACCGTGGCCCTCCGCCACAACAGCAACCTCAACAGTACCATTTTGGTACCATAAATGGGTGCCACTTCTTTGCTTTTGCAAAAGTGGAGGAGTGCCACGAGAATTGGCATTGAAAAGGAAAGATCACGAAAGTGCCAGTTGCTAGTTTGGTTTTCTGCCCTTCCTAGCAACCGGCACACATATTCCGAAAGTGGCACATTCATTCCGACATCGGAACAATACGTCACCTTCAGAATAGACGTTAAGTACTGAAAATGTTGCCAATGCTTTCTGTGACCTTTTCGGTACTTAACACTTCCTTGAGATTCAGGCCCTCAGAAGACTACTTTGAAAAAACACTGGCAGACACTTTGAGTGCAAAGTTTCATGATAAGGCCTTGAGGAGGTTTATTGGGTGTGGAGGGGCAGGAACTGGATGGGAATGGCCAAAGAGGTTAGCATAGCCATGGGCAGTGGCCATGGGCAGTCAATCTTTGGGAAAATAACAAGCAACACCTACAAGCTGTGTGTCCCTCCTCAAATGCCATTTCTCCCTCTCTGCACTCTAATGCACACACAAGCGGCACCCAATAGCCCAAACTAAACATGAGTTTTCTGAAAACTCAATTTTACCGTGCAATATAGCCAGCACCCTTTTTAGGTCTTATTAAATACTTGAGGAAGCCACCAGCCGAGATTACAAATGCTTGTCTTGGTATTTATTTGGAAAGCAAAGTGCTTTGACAAGAAGCTCTGTAATATACTAATTTATGTTATTATTAACTTATGCATGCTGGATTTCTCCCATTTCTTTGTGCTGTAATATCATGTGTTAATTCCCATTTCACATTTCGAATTCCAGTCTTTTCCCTGGATAGAAACATTCCCAAAAGGAGTTTCACTTTCCTCCAACACTTGATAATTATGTTAGTGCCCTCCCTGTCTAACACGTGTAAAATAAATAAGACAGCCACTCCCTGGACAGGGAAAAAGGCACAGAAGCGCAGGCTGCGAGAGTTCCAAGGAAAGTTTATGTAAATCTCTGAGAGCGCTCTGACCACATACAAGTTATAACACATTTATATAATGTTTCTACAAGTTGACATATGATGCCACGTTGGACCAGGATTGGTCAGCCGTGGTGGTGGCTTAGGTGTGGGCATCATCTCTTCCTCCGGGTTGGTTGCTGGGTTGGTGGGAGGATTGACGTCAGACATTGTGCTCCGGATGGGTTAAGGTCAGGTCGCTGTGAAACACGGTGGTCACTATCTAAGCTAAGAAAATACATTCTGAATAATGCATGCACTAAATAACAGTTGATCAAAAAGACTCTTAGTAATATCTCATGTCGTTATACAAATCACTCGAGGGTTTACACCATCTATACATTTGGGTTACACAGGTCACAGGTTTAAAGGCCTTGACCACTATAATACTGTCATTAAACTATAGGGCTAGTCTCACAAGAATCTCAGGTATGTGGCACTCGTTAGTGTTGGGCACGATATACTGCACAAGGGTCTGTTGGGTGGGCTTTATCGCGAGGTTGGCAGTCTGGCACATGAAAGGGATGCCTTGCAAGGACACAGGGTTAGGACGGCAATAAGTTTCAACTGGCGAGGGTAAGAGGGCAAGGACACTTTTGTGGAGATGGACGAGCTATGTGCTTAGCTCAAATTGGTTTACATGCAGAACAGTGATCTCAGTGGAAAAGGGATGTGTTACATTTATTATTTGTTGCAAGCAGCTCCGGCCTCAGCGTGAGAATGGAGCTGCGGAGTTTTCCAGTTGGAGTGAGGACGAGGGTGGGGACCATGTGCTCCGAGCTACAGCGGCAGGCAGAAAGGGAGAGATGCATTTCGTACTATCGCAGTGAGGCCTAGTTACCAAGATGGAGTCGAAAGGGGGTATAGAAAATGGATGCCCTGTGTCCTGCTCGGTGGTCCCATCTAAGTGAATATAACCAAAGGTTAGTATTGCATAAGGGCTAGGGGCGTACCCACCACTAGAGGCACTTGGTCCAATTTTTGTACTGAGAAGTGATGGTAAAGAGGGGCCCATTGGCCCCTCGCTCCCACACATTTACTGTGACGCGTATGAGGGTAACAATAATGATTCTCACGTATCGCCACTTCTTTATTGTTACTGGGATGAGTATGAATTTTCCAGCAATAATTCTCACTTCTCTCCACCTCTTTGGTCCTGCTGGGATGAGTTTGAATGTACCAGTAATGATTTTCTTTGTTTTCTATTGTTCTTTCTTTATTAGTACAGGTATCAGCATTCAAATAATAATTCTCAGCTTTCTACATTATTCCGTCTTTGCTGAGGCGGGTAGGAGTGCTTTCATATAACTTCCCACTCTTCTTTAGTAATCTTAACTTCAGGTCCTCACTGGGACGAGGATTCTTCTTCCATTTGTTTTATTCGGTATGCCTCCCAGGTCTCCCACCTTCCCTGTTGCCTCTTTCTCCTGGGATTAGTGTCACCGGGTCTGCCTTCGGGGTGGGATCCTTTCCTCTGCTCATCAGGTTGGCTTCTTGGTTCTCTATCTCTCTCTCTTGCACTATATCTGCTCTGTTCTGTGAACAGGTCTGTGGTCTCATTATCATTGTTGGACTCAACAGTCCACTGCCCCGCGGTCACGCCACCACCTAGTCTTCGGTTGCTAGCCTGAGGCTTCCTTCCTTCACCAGCTCTCGCTTCAGGTTTCTCTCGTTTTGGCTTTCCGTGCCAGATTCTTTTCAAGCTCAGAAACTGTGCGTCCCGGTCTCTCTCAGCTGTCTTCGCACAGCTGATAAAAAACACACAGGCTTCTCTCTCTTCATGTTTCTCTCATGTCTGCTTTGCATGCTTGCTTCCTCCCAAACTCAGAAGCTACACATACCAGTCTCTTTCAGCTCTCTTCGTACAGCTGATTTGAAACTCCCGGGCTTCTCTCTCTTCAAACAGGACTCTTCCTTCTTGATTTATGACGCATTGCTGGGTCTTTCCCGGCAGAACATCAAAGTCCTTTTTCACTGTTTCCTCTGTGTTACTGGCATAATATTCTTCTTCTCCATATTATACAAGGGGGGTGTCTGTCCCGGTAAAGTCCAGCTTGCCTCTACGAAGGAGGGTATCGCATAGCAGGCTCACCTCCCTAGCCTCACAGGGAAAGGGACTGAATCCCACAATTCATCAGAGCAAGCTATACACTTCAAGACAGGTGTGATCCAACAATGAAGCATCCAGAACAACAATAGTATTGTGGTACCAAAACAAGCAAAATGTCCAATCAAGGTCTATACAAAAATAGGACCCTTTGATTTAATAAAAAATACAAACACTATATTAAAATCACTAACAACCCCCAAATATAACGGAATAAACAGAATATACCGACTTTTTGAAGAAAGGGACAGGGTGGGTGTACATGGGTATATAGGCAATTGTCTTTGTAGCAAGGTTCCAGTTCAAAGAATATGTCTTTAAATGGTAAAGAGTCAGGTCATCTATGTCCCCAGGAAGTCTTAGGATGTAGTACGTATCTGCAGGACCTTTCTTGTCTGTCCCTTTCTGACTATGCTTTATCCTTTGAACTTCTTCAGCTGCTCCTGGGTGTCTAAACATGGGTTATCCTGCCATACTTCCTCCTCCTTGCTCGCTGTCCCCTGCCTGTAGTATTTTCCTCCTTTCTTTCTGTCTTTCCATGGTTTTACCACTCACTTTCCTTTCATCTTCCTGGGTATTTGAGCCTTTCTCCCCCTTATCTGCCAAATCCCCCTTTTCTTTTCTCGGGGGTTCCCCTCCTCAGTTAATTTCCAGCTGAGCTGCCTCCTCTTATTTATTGTGGATTTTTATAAAAACAGGTTACTTTGTGGAGGGTTGGACAATACGAGAGGACAAGGAACTAATGATTCCCAGGTGTTGATACATTCAGATCAGAATAAAGCTGGTTGGAAGAAGGCTATGAGAAGTGCAAGGAGTAAGAGCTCAGGTCAAGTGCAATGACACAAGGTTTCCTGAGCGGTTTGCAGGTGGCAGTGAGACAGGAAAGCCAGTCAAGCATCTAGTGCTATAGAGGAGTTGATCCTGAGGACCAGAGGAAGAAAGTCAGACTTTTGGCAGAGCTTGTTTTAAAAGGTATGTTTTAAGTTTGTTCCTAAAAGTGGAAAGATTGTTTTGGTGCTGTGAAGTCGAGTAGGAACGAGTTCCCCAAGTAGGCGCCTCCAGCGCTTATGGAGCATTTCCATGGCACTTCTTCCTGAAGGACATTGGAGAAAGCTTTTTACGCGTCTACTGCCTCTCTCTCCTCAGCCTGTGGTGTTTGTTTGTCCTCAACCTCTGAGGTCTCTCTCACCCCAAACTCTTGGGTGTGCCTCTCACCTACCTCTGTGTTCTCCCTCCCAAACTTCTGTGCAGGCCCCCCCCCCTCATATTTGGTGTATCCCACTCCCCAACCTCTGGGGCCTTTCTCACTGTAGCTGCCCTCTGTTCCTACCCCCCTTCCTGCCATCTTCCTTTCTCGTAGTCATCTCCTCCCCAACGGCCCCCAAAGCACTCTCCCCCCAGCCTTCAACATGCTCCTTTTCCTTCAAACTCCACACTTCCTGGTTTCTCTCCGCCCTCCTTATGCTCTTAGAGTCTCGTGGCCGGAATTGTACTTGGAGATATGGGTTGCAGGATTGTGGCTTCAGGACACTGGGTTTCTTATTGGACTGTGTGCCATCTCAGCTGTGCTTTTAAAGTGTTTGAGGCTCATTAAACGTTTGCCGGTGTCTCACTGGTATTAGCAGCAGGATACCCACAAACTGGAATGCCATTTCTGCCACTTGGTCTGCTGGAATTACTGGCAGATTCCAAGTGGCGGAAACGCTAGTAAATCTCAATTTCATGGAATCCCATAGGACTCCATTGAGGGGATTTGCCGGTTTTACTGGGCTGGTAATACCGGCAGTCTTTTACCGTTAGGGTGGCAGATATACCTTCAGCTCAGAGCTGGAGGTAAATCCACCACCCTACTGTCAAACTTGGAGTGTGCCGGTGTGGTAATGTGTCGGTATGTGGTAATACCAGCACATTATTACCACACCAACACACTCGTAATCAGACCCTTTGTGTTTATACCACGCCCATTTTCTGTCTTCTTATTACAGGTTCGCATTCTTGAATTTTCAGATCCTGTGTGTAATCTCGACAGAGCGTCTGGTGGACAGAGAGTCCTGAGCGCTGTTCCTTTCTTTCCCAGTGCCACCTGGCAATGGGTGAGCAGGGCTATTGGGTTCAGGAGAGCCTACACCCGTGAACAAGTTCCTTCGAGCACAGGGTTCGCAAGCTGCTGCCAAAAGAGCACATTCTCGAGAATCTTTGTCTAGTGGGGTTGACCTGATGTTTTGAAAGGGGGCATAGAAACTAAGCAGTCCTCACGACCTGTTCCTGCTAAGCTCATAAACCGTTTGGTGGTGCCCAGTGGATCCGCATAATGCCATCCCAGGTTCCTGCATCGCACCGTGGGTGGTTGCAGCCGGCCTCTTGGTCACCCCCTCCCAATCCTTAGATCAAGGCCGGGCTCTTTGGCACCCCACCGAAGCTTAGTCATCATAGGTGTACTTAAGCATATGAAAGTCTTCCGACAATGGGACTGTCCAATTATCCTGATCTACCCCCTGTTATCCAAATACAAGAGCGGCAGTAGCAGATAAAGTAAACGAGTCGAGTAGGGAGGCAGTGGGACAGCATGAGGGGGACAGCATGAGGGGACAGCATGAGGCGACAGCATGAGGGGGACAGCATGAGGGGGACAGCATGAGGGGACAGCATTGAAAAGACAAGATTGAAACAGACAGGGAACAATAATTAGAGTATTCAGTATGTACATATAGTAGCGGTTTACACGCAATATCAACATGTATGTACAGAGATGGAAGAGAATCGGGTGGCCATTGGAGAAATGGAATATGTGATATGCTAGAATCAGGACTAGGACAACACCCTTTCCCTGCTAGCTTCACCTGTTGTGATAAAGAAGGATAGAAAAAAGGTGTTGGCCAGAATGTCCTTAAGTGAATAACTGTTCTCTGTCCAGAATCCGATTCTAACCTGCCACCGTCTCTATTCCTTAAAGAAAACATCTAACTTAGAATAACTGAACAATTTGGAGGCTTTCTTGCCCACAAGTCCAGTTCATACAAGATAACTCCTAGGTAATGGGAACTCCTCCAGGAATTCAATCCAAATTGTGTTCTGTCTCCTCCCACTTTGGGGGCCTCTTAGTGATGTATCCCCCTTTCCCATTTGGGGTTATCTCAGCCTTTCCTCCCACTCTGGGATCTTCTTATTCCCCACCACTTGGGGTATTTTCCATGATTCCCCCTTCTGGGGTGCTTCCTTTAGTCTCTCCCAACTCTGGTGTTTTACTCCTGTCCAGTCCCCACTCTGGGATGTCCTTTTCTCTGCCTACTCTGGAACTTCTGTTGGTCTCACTCTCCACTCTGGGGTGTGTTCTGCTTCTCTCCGCTCTGGGAAGCTTTCTGTGTCTCCCCACTCTGCGAAGCTTTCTGTTTCTTGCTAATCTGGGGCTCTTCTTGGTTTCACTGCTTTCTCTGGGGTGCTTTCTGTCTCACTCCACTATGGGGCTCCTCTTCGTCCCCTCCCTGTTCTGGGATGCTTTTGGTTCCTTTCTCTTTTGGCTGACTCCCTTTATTTTACCTATTGAATGTATTTATATAGCGCACCAAACCCTGAGGTATCTGAGCGCTTATGCTTAAAAGATTGGTTACAGTGCTTATGGTTACAGGACAGGAAGCACAGGAAGAAAATACATCATAGAGAACAGAACAGAGGTAGTTACACCACAGGCAGAAGTGCAAGAGTTCAAGTGGACAAATTCATGGAGCCTAACCCCATGTTGCAGGGCGGCTACAACA
Organism: Ambystoma mexicanum; assembly: GCF_040938575.1. Taxonomy (NCBI): domain Eukaryota; kingdom Metazoa; phylum Chordata; class Amphibia; order Caudata; family Ambystomatidae; genus Ambystoma; species Ambystoma mexicanum. The sequence continues at coordinate 215,713,576 of NC_090938.1, forward strand.
CAAAGATGCAGAAAGTCAAATTCGGTGGGCACATTAATGGAGCCTAACCCCATGTTGCAGGGCGGCTACAACACAAAGATGCAGAAAGTCAAATTTGGTGGGCACAATCAGGCATATGCATGCAGCAGGGCAACATCTCACCTAGGAGTGTCCAGGCAGCGGACAGGGAGCAGACAGGGGCCTTAGGAGTGGGCCTTGCGAGGAGGGCCGTCCAAGCCAGCCGGCTCTCTGGTAGTCCAGTTCAATAAAGCTCCAGCCAATCAGGTTGCAGCAACACAAAGCCCCAAACACTCCAGTGCACTCGGCACAGGTGGCCATCATGGAATGGCCAGCCCAGCGTAGATTTCAATGCGAAGATGGGATGCCTCCAGGCATCATGAGCAGGCAAAGTAATTATGTACACATCGGGACTAACACAGAACATGTGATTATTGCAAGAGCAGGGTTTAAATAATATAAAATGCAGGAATCCCACGCTCGATCAAGCTATGTTTGTCAAAAGGCCTCCAGGGCTTACCTCCGGCCCGGATTAAGTAATGTGCCATGGCAGTCTCCTGATGGGGAGTAAGAGGCACACAACCAGCAGCACTGTGCTGCCTCGAGATGGAAGGGCTCATAGAGATGAAGAAAGGCTGGTTGCAGGGGCCGGGAGTGGGCCTTTGCGAGGAGGGCCAGCCAAGCCTGCCGCCTCTCCTATAGGCCAGTTCAATAAAGCTCCAGCCAATCAGGTCGCAGCAACACAAAGCTGCAAGCACTCTCACAACTGCTACGGTCTATCTTCCGTGGCGTGTCTCTCCTCTCTGAAGCGTGTCCTTGGATGGACTCTCTTGCTGGGCACACACCTTTCTCCTCAGTTGCCGCTTTTAAATTCTGCAGGGCTTGTCAGAATTCATCTGTAATTGGTTGGTGGTGGTACCCACCTCCAAAGGGTTGGTTCCTTTTCTTTCTCCTCTGTCTTGACAGGCGATTGGTCACAGGTAAAGTCAGAAGCCAAGTCAGCCATTACAAAAAGATGTGAATGGTTATTGAAAACCTTAGCCCCTAGCTCTTCTATAAAGGAGCTATTGTGTCTGGGGGTGTGATGGTGAATTTGTTTGTTTGTTTTATACCCTGTTCGGGGTCCCTGTCCCGTAAGGGAGGCTCAACCCCAAACAATCCCGCTTGCCCTGACACTACAGGGTGTGAAGCGTAGCCGTCTCACCTCCCTAGTTCCAAAGGGGGTGATTCCCTCTTGGAGAGCGGGGATGACCTCCATGGAATTGTCACAACAACCAGATTCCAGGCGGGGAACTCCTAGTTTGAGAAGATGCCTTTTTATGGCAGTGAAGTCTAACAGAGTGGGCATAGGCTTGATGTAGGAGGAAGAGAGTTCACATGGTGAAAGAGAAATTGGGTGAAGTGAGAGGTAATACGCACAGGGAAGGGAACAAAGTAGTCGAGTAGAGTATATAGATTGCAGAATACCAAAGGCTGGGTAGTGAGATGAAGTTCAGCAGGTGGAAGAGGGAACAGCTGGTGGATGGATTTGTGGATTCGAAGAAGAAGGCATTTAAAAAAAAGCAGCTGCACGTGGCTAGCCATCCATTCCTGCAGAGAGTTCGCGTGTGAGTTTGGTTTGAGGCTGATGAGTCAGTGTGTGGGTAACGCAGTTGAATACCGTATCGAGCAGGTTAAAAGTAAAAGGGGAGTCCCACGAAGAGGCTAGGGCAATGCACACCTGCCGAGGGCAAGGATGAGGATGAGCCTTGGCAGAGTGAAATGTGAGGATGGCACAGATTTTTCAGATGTTAAGTAGGGTAAGCCTAGAGTGGTAGAAGTAATCATTTGTTTTAGTTCAGATTGCTGTCAAAGTAATAATGCCTCAAACCGAGGGTCATTCCTTCTCATATGATAGTCCTTTAGTGCCTTTCACCCCGCCCCCCATGCACCCGTAGGTGTGGCCACCTTCTACTAAATGAGCCCTCTTAATGGCTGAGACCTAAGTAGCGCCCAAGGAATCCTGTACCGATCTGTAAATCAATTTGAGAAAATATATGTTACAAACTGGTTCTACTGGACCCTGTTCGTAAAATTATTGTTTACAGATGGCTACGCAATATAGAACATTGCTGTTAACTATTACTTCCATCTTGCCACTGGATGAGGGTCTAATGGCTTTTGCTGGCGTATTCCATCCTACGTACGTGTGATGGATTGCCCCAAACCCTATATGCCACAACTGCACCCAGTAGAAAGCATGTGTAAGTGATGATTTGGAATGACTACCACGACTGACGTTTTGCACCAGGTGGTTGATGGAGAAGGAGGTCCGTAAACTCAATACACAGAAGCTTAGACACATCTAAATGTGAGTCGGACTTGTTTACCAGATAGTCCCCCACAAGCCACAACCCTGTGCAGGTTTATCTCAGCCTCGAGCTCCCTAATCCAGGCGGGCAATGGTGCCTTAGCAAAGGGGGAAAGGCAAAGGGGGAAACTGCTGAAGCTGCAATTCAGCAAAACCAAGAGCGCACATATAAAATGCAGATCCACACAGGAATTAAAGTGACCACGAAGCGGCATGGTGTATGCTATAAAAAGCATTGAATCTATACTAATGGGAAAAGGCGCTACATACATGACAACTACAATACAATAAAACATTAATAAGTTTGGGACGCAGCTCTATCATTTATAAAAAAGAAATCAAATTGAAAGGCATTCTTGTTCACTGTTTTTTTAATGTTCTGTTAATCCTAAAATATTTCTTGGCATTCGGGGAGATGTGCTATGCTGCACAGATAGTGTGTTCCAAAGTGCCAGGCTAAGTTTACACTGGCAACAGGGCTCATATTTCAGAGAATGGACAACTGCCTTCAATGGATCCCTTCCGCGGTGTCTGTCGTATTTCACGCCCTGTGTATACAGCCCTGAGCTGTGCGTTCAACAAGAGAGGCCCACTAATACTTATTTAAAACCACAAACCGGGGCCAAAGTATTTTACAATCTCTTTTATTACAAACTGAAGATAACTGGACTTTGAGAACTCCTCACTGCCACTGATAAAATAATTAACTTTTGTCCTGACCGCTCCCGACAGCGCGGCTTTTAAGTCCTGCATTATACGCTGTTTCCTGTAGAGGGCGCCAAAGGCAAGCATTCAAACTGCAACCTCATGAATTAGAAAGGGGAGGCTTGTAGTATCTTGTCTTTCGGGGAAGTGAAGATGCAGTAAATGATAGAACAGTGTGTACCAGACTTCAATTAATAGGAAATCGGAGTAGGGAAGGGTCAGAAGGTAGCTCTGGGGAAGTATATCCCGAGTGGCCTCTCTGTTGCTTGCTGCGAGCCCAAACTAATTGAAGGTAATTGTATTCAAAGTAAATTGCACGTTACATATGTAATTAAAACATGACCCTGTGTGCAATTTTAGTCATTTACGCTGCCAAGCGCGAACAAAAGTGTGAAGAAAGGCATCATTGCCTGTACGCCTTTTTTCCACACTTCGCGGTGCAGATCGAGTAATATGCCACCTGACAATTAAGCATTGCAAGCAGCGTTGGCAATGCATCCCTACGGAGGTGGTGTAAAAAGCAGGCGGATTCTAAAGGAAACCTAAGTATTTTCACCAGTATGAAAATGTCATGCTGGTGCATTTGGATAGAGGAGGGGATGGGGTGACGGAAATGCTAATTCCATTCAATGCACCCTCTTTGCCATACAAGATAATGGAAATGCGGAGTAGAGTGAAACGCACGCATACAATGTGCACGCAATCGTTTTATACATGCTTTTTTCTCTGCTCCGACGCCAAGAACATGAATGCCCTTATTTCCGCAGTTTCAGCTCTATGCTGCCTTCTGCATTTTTTACTGAGACGCAGAGGTGGGACGTGGCATGCAGGATGGCGCCACATTTATCCTTATTGTAGGACAGTGTATGCACTTCCTGGTCTTCGTATCTTGCATGAGATTGTCTCACATGCCAAGGCTTTTACTGGGGTTCTTCCACAAGGTTTGGCCGATCAGAGGCTCTAAATTAGGAATCCTGGCGCCGGTTCGACTTGATCACTCAGCACGGCCGTTTCAAAGCGACTGGAGCGTAATTTGGCACAGCAGAGTCCGACTTTTCTTGTGCTTGTTCATTTAGCGATGCTGGGCTTGCTAGAACATAGTGTTGGGGCTAACATAACAGGCGTGTTTGTAAAGCGCACGCTCACACCCCGAAGGTGCATCTTAGCACTATTGTTACCATAACTTAATGCTACTCATTTTATTGACCTCAGAAGGATGAAGGGCTGAGTGCACGTGCTAAGGTTGTGGGGTACATTTAAACGCCCCAAACAGACATCCCTTTCAAATGAACAGGAGCCATTTAAATTCTACAACAAAAACGGCCTGGCTTTTGCCTTTATTTCACATGAGTGGCAAAAATGTAAACACTGCAACAAAAACGGCCTGGCTTCTTTTTTTGTGCATGTAAAATTAAAGAACCATGTGGAAAGGGGCCTACCTGTCTTTATCAATGGATCAACAGCAATGTAATTCACCCAAGAAGGAGGAATCAAAGAATCCTGTGACATGGAAAACAGGATTTTTAAATATTAAAAGCAAAAACGGCCTGCACATGTGTTTGCAGATAATAACGGCTTTAAAAAGCCCCAATGGGAAAAGATATCACTGCTCACAGAAAAATGTCAGGAAAGCAGAACAGGATGTGTGGGGTGACCAAAGCAATGCATATTATGGTACCCCACAGTGTGGAATCAGAAAAAATACAATATTACGGCTGTTACACCGAGCAAAGGAAAATACACTGACACAGGCTTGTAAAGATTCCCAGAATCTTTATTACAAAACTGAACAGTTGTCAACAAAGTACACAAATAGCTATTTGGCTGTCAATACATCACAGAGACCACCAGCAGGGTTCAATGTGAGCAGTGAGCAGGGTTTCCTAGCTGGATATCAGCGTATTTATACAGTTTGTTATAATGATGTCCAACCTCTCTACAAGTTAATAACACACTGGGCTAGGGTCGCGCCAGGTTCATTTCCTAATTTACATCTCATGCATGCGGTTTACTTTTAAATACACTTACTAACAGACATTATTATTCTCTAATTTAACGTTACACTCTTTACATATCTTTAATACAAATCAAACAGATGTTTCGCATGTCGTATTTGGATTGCATTATTATTCTTGTATACTTGTAGGTTAAGATTGCTAATTCAAGTAATCCCCTTATCCCGAGGTCAACAAAGGACAAGGTCTAAATGACCCTAACATGTAGCCTGAAGGTAGGTTGGACATTAACCCTCCTACAGAGGTTGAAGAGGTTAAGGCAAGAACAAGAGCACACGAGACGGCCATTTGAGACCACAGGGTGACTTTGTACAAAAAACTAAAATGGCGGTTCTAACCTAAAATGGAGGCTCGATTCACTTGGGGTCACGACCTTGTGATACGGGTTTCCTTGCAAAGCGACTGGGCATAGGCCAACATATACAATGAGGACGAAGCAATATTATATCAGTTCTAACAAACCCTCCTTTTGGCCTATGCCAAGCGCTAAACTACCTTCAATCACTTTGCGACTAACTCCACATTTCCATATCTATACATCCTGAATCATTGTCTGACATATCTATTGCCATTAGATCTGACACCAGAGTTTCTTTTAACACATACTCTTTGGAAAACTTCTCTGGCGTGTATATTTTATGCCCTAGTACACTTGTTGCTTGCGCGCAACATCCCCCTAATACTGAGCATATACCAGGGAGACACTGTATACAACAGCAAAGAAACAGAAAACTTCCCAAGATAATCAGCAGGGCTGAAAACAACTTCCATCCCCATGACCGTAGGAGGTCCCAAAAGCATGCACTAAGTTCCCAGTTTCCCTCAGGAGCATGTACTTCTGAACTACGAACATGTAGATTTTGGATAGCCCTAAAGATCGTCGGAGAGGAGTCTGGTACGTAAACTCAGCAAGCGGACCCCACTAATTTGCATATTCCTCCACGCTCAACCAGAATGACATCTAATGCCATCCGGTTTTGAAGAGCCACTAACCTTATCGCTTTCTGTTCTAACGTCATATTATAGAGTATGTCAGTGGTCCGATTGATGGTTCTCTCCAATACTCTCGCTAGTCCCCTTATATCTTCTGAATTCGTAATTTGCCCAAAAAATGGCACAAAGGATTTCATAATATCTCCTAGAGTTTGCGCTGGAGTATCCCCTTTCACACATCGTCGTGGACGAATTTTCGAACCATCTGCAGTACTGGCAATAAATACCCCAGGTAGTAGAATCCCTAAATAGCAGGTTCCTTGCCAATCCCTGGGCAACCATGGAAATGCCACATTACCGCAAACAAAATAGACAGGTTCGCCTACGTACAGAGGTCTGTTCTCACTAGTCAAATTCGCAACATTGGCGCACTTTCTAAAATTACCCATTGACCGTGTTCCATTCCTCTGTGTGCAGAAGGATACTGAATCGGGGCTATGATTAACAGAATAAGATGGAGGCGTGGCAACCTTATTGCCTATAGGAGCCATTTTGAAAGAGATTAAAGACTGAAAAGGATGAGACAATCTATCAGAGGGCCTAACAGAAGCAACGTTTGGCTTACTTCTATTTGCAAAAAGCAAGCAATCCAGGGGCATCAAAACATGCTTTTCAAAGTTATTTAAATTTGTACCATCAAAGTTCCCTGAGATGCTGCCATTCCATCGACCAAAAAATAGTTCTCTAAGAGAAGCGTAACAGGCAGTTGTCAAATGTAAAGGATGAATATACCAACCTAGCCCCTTATCCCCATGTTGCGGTAAATGCGAACAGATCCAACAATTGGTCTTATTAAAAATTGCATGAGTGGCATTCATGATTAACAAAAGGGTATTATTCTGATAGTTCTGTCTATGCAAAGAATCTCTAGGCGACAAAGTATGCAATTGCACGGAAGGAGTGGGGATAACAGATACATTTTCAATAGGTAAAAATTCCTCTAACGGATATGCTTCCTCCAGATACTATAACCCAAAACCAACAGTTACTAAAAATCCAGTAATTATCACAAAAAGCCAACAATACACTTTGGGGGTCCCCTTACATGCTTGATCATTGTCTCTGCTAGTCACATGTTTATCTAAAAGTTCGGTACGAGCAGTAGCGGGTGCAGGCATTGTAGTCTTCAACTGAAAAAACACCAATTGTTTGTTTGCTGGCGACTCCAGTCGCGCGTCTTCTTAATGTCTTTCCCACAACCCTTAGCCAACAGAATCTTCCCATACAGTCGGGCCAAAAGGCAAGCCCTCAAATGATTTTCTCAATCGCACAATCAAACCATGCTGTATGTTTACTTCCTTGGACGCAAATTATATTTTGCAGTTTCTGGTGAGGACAAAGTGTTGTCACTTCCTCCTGGAAGTGGAGAATGAACGGAAATGGGATCAGAAAAGGATTGATCCGGAAGTTCCACTGTTAGGGAGTGCGGAGACAAGATGGCCGTTTTGTCTGGCCTTGCGGATTCTGAAGCGATCTCCGATTCTCCCTTGTTGGTTGTTGCTGTTTCAGGCAAGCTAGTTACAGCTGTGGGAAGGGATTCTGTGTCTTCTGTATCATATGGCACGGGCTGTGGGATCCGTATGGTGTGCGTCGCATGAATCCAGTTCTTATGACCCGCTACCCACACAGCAGTCTGAGTGACTAGCAGGGCTTGGTAGGGACCCCTCCACCGAGGTGCAATGCAAGACGACCTCTCAAAAACCTTCGTGAGGATCCAGTCCCCCGGTCATAGACTGTGACCGGGACCCTCGTAGCGTACAGGTAATGCCTCTCGCACCTGGTGATAAATTGAAAACAGATTTTTAGTCAACTAGTTACAGTAATCTGAAAGAAGCACATTTTCTATGTCCCGTAGTGAACGGCTTTTTGGCAAACCCCAAATATTAGCAGGTCTCCCCATTACCACCTCAAAGGGAGAGAGCCCAGTCTTAGTTTGAGGGGTTGTCCTCATCGAGAGCAACACGATCGGTAAGGCGTCTGGCCATTTAAGCTTGGTGCCAGCGCACGTCTTAGCGAGCTTGTTCTTTATAATGCCGTTATGCCTTTCCACTAAGCCGGCACTTTGGGCATGTCTGGCCGAATGGAACCGTTTGTCAATCTGTAATCCTTTGCAAATTTGTAGGATTACAGTAGCGATAAAGTGTGGCCCATTATCTGACCAGATGATTCTCGGCAGCCCGAACCTAGGAAAAAACTCTTTCAACAGAGTTTTTGCCGTGGTTATGGCCGTTGCATCTCTAACCGGGAAGGCCTCAACCCACTTACTAAAGGCACAAATGACAACCAACACATATTTAAGATTGATTTTATTGAAATGGAACGTTGTAACAAAGTGAATAACCTCAAATGGGGCAGAAGGTGAAGCGAAACTTCCTCTAGGAGTCGAGGTACCTTTTCCTACATTGTGCTGCAAGCAGACCATGCAGCTTTGGACAAAACGCTCCGCAGTTTTGAAAATCTTATCATTGGCCCATACACTGTGTAGCATTTTAGTCAATTTACGCGCACAAACATGTGTCGTACCATGAGCCATAATAACCATCATTGTAATGTAGGCGTCAGGGAGTAACCATTTTCCTTCAATATTGTCTACCCAACACCCATCGTCATCCAATCTCCCTGCACCCTCGATCCATCTCCTAGTTTCCTCTATGGTAAAATCTGCTTGAATATCTTTTACAGCATCGATACTTTCACCCAAAGTGCAAACGTTTACAATTTCTTTTACAGCATACATTTCTGAACTGAAATCAGTGGCAGTTTGTTTAGCTATCTGATCAGCGAAAGCATTCCCTTTTCCTACATCATCTGTAACCTTTTGATGTGCTGAACATTTTATGATAGCTAACTGAACAGAGAGTGCGAGTACTGAAAATAATCGCACTATTAAAGTGCCGTGCTGGATTTTCGTTCCGTGCGAGGTCAAGAAACCTCGCTCTTTCCAAAGTCTACCGAAATTGTGGGCCACCCCAAAAGCATACTGACTATCAGTATATATATTTACTGTAAGCCCCTCAGAAAGTTCACAAGCTCGAGTTAATGCTATAATTTCTGCAGCCTGCATGGAATTATGCATAATTCTTTTAGTTTCCACAATCGTGTTGAAAGTAGTGACGGTATAAGCAGCCGTGGATGTACCGTCTGGAAGTTTAAAACAGGAGCCATCACAAAATAGCTCTCCTTGTGGGCTATTCAAAGGCGTGTCTTTCAGATCGATTCTGCCTTTAGTCTCCTGTTCTGTCATATAAAAGGCAATCGTGTGACGTATTGTCACCATCAACAGTATCTTGCGAGACAGGTAAAAGTTCAGCCGGATTTAATACACAACACCTCTGAATTTGAATGTGGGGGGCAAACAAGATTAGTTCATATCTTGTCAATCGTGCAGAAGTGAGGTGTTGTGTTTGAGTTCTATTCAATAAAATATCTACAGAGTGAGGTACCATTAGGGTTAACGCATGACCCAGGACCATTCCCTCACTCTGTTTTACGGACACAGCAGCATTAGCAACAGCGCGCAAACATCTTGGCAAAGCGCATGCTACAGGATCAAGGGCGGAGGAATAGTAACCGCACGGCCTATTCTTCCCTCCATGCTCCTGCGTTAATACAGCCAAAGCACATCCATCACGTTCATGCACAAACAGAACAAAGGCCTTGTCATAATTCGGAGTTCCTAAAACCGGCGCTGAACACAGCACGGATTTGAGCAAATCAAATGCTGTCTGGTGTTCCAAAGTCCATGGCAATGGCAAAGGAATGCCCTTCTTTGTCAAAGCCAGCATTGGTTTAATCGTTAACGAAAAGTTAGGGATCCACAATCTACAATAAGAAGCCATACCTATCAGGGCTCTAACTTCCTTCTGCGTATTTGGGACAGACATGCCAGAAATAGGCTTTATTCGTTCAGGTGTCGACCGTCTTCCCTCCTTTGACAGGAGGTAGCCTAAATAGGCGACCTCCTGACAACAATATTGGAATTTTTTAAGTGATGCTTTGTGGCCATGTTTCGCTAGGTGACAAAGCAACAACACGGTGCCTTCTTTACAGGCGCTCTCAGAATCAGCAGCCAAGAGGAGGTCATCTACATACTGTAGTAATGTACAAGTAGTAGGCAACTCAACAGTATCAAGCTGCTCTTTCAATGCCCTACTATAAATACTTGGACTCTCAGTGTACCCTTGTGGTGCACGAGTGAATGTAAACGAGCGTCCACCTAGGGTAAACGCGAACAAATACCTGCTATCCTTGTGTATGGGAATACTGAAAAACATGTTTTTAAGATCAACAACGCTAAAATGAGTGGCAGAAGCTGGAATCATAGTTAGTATCGTTGTAACATCAGGTACAATAGAAATTTAGGAGCCACAATTTTGTTAATAGCATGTAAATCAATTATAAAACGAAAGGGAATCGCATTATCACCTTTTTTGTATACTGGCAAAATAGGGCTGTTACATAGGCTATCCGTAATTTCCTCAATTACTCCACGATGTACAAAATCAGAAACTATACATTTCAAAGCCTGTTCGCCTTCAACTGAGATCTTATATTGCGGGATGCGAGGCAATTTTACTCCATGTTTCTAAATAATTTTAACAGGTTCAATTTGAAGAATGCCCACATCATTATCGTCAATTGCCCATAAGCATTCTGGAACATTACTAAATTCTGGCGGTAAAGGTCGAGTCAAAAACTGAGAGGCGAGTGATTGCTGAGGTGAAATTGTTAACCAAACTCCGTCCGGAGAACAATGTATTACTGAATGCAATGCCTTCAACAAATTTAGCCCCAGCAAGTTCTCCCCACAGTTTGTGGTAAGTAGAAATGGACACTTTTCCATGAAGGGACCCAGTGTTATCGGTACCGGCAAAGAGACCGAACAAACTACAGGTGTGCCTGAAAACCCTACGGAAACGTTGGACTGCCCTGACAGAGGAATATTTGGAACACGTGAATGATCAATGGAACATTTCTGTGCTCCTGTATCTACTAAAAATAGATGCTTCCTATTTCCCACCGCCATCTCAACGTAGGGGCCTTTCTGATGAATGGAAATAGGCGTAGGTTCCAAATCCTGCTTCGGGCAATCCTAATGAAACAGAATATTATCAAAAGGAAGCTCTTCAGAGAGGTACGCAGCAGAAGGGTGATCAAAAATGTTTCTATTATCCACATTCGAAACTTGCTTATCTTGTGAAGGAGGTTGCTGTGATTCTGGTACAAACTGATCTCTACCAGGGCCCCCTGCACCTGGGCGACCTCTGGATCGTCTACCCATGTTCCCAAATGACCTTTGCTGCAAGGTCGGACATTGTCCGCGCCAGTGGCCTTCCTGCCGGCAATAGGCACACTGGTTAATGGTTACAGGAGCCAAGGGCACACTTCCCTGTGGAAGGTACTGACCTCTAAATTGATTACCCCCTCTAGGGCTTCTAACAATCTGTTGTAACAAAACTTTTGTTTTCAGGTCACCCTTTTTTTTCTCAAGTTTTTCCTTTTTAGTATTTACACGATTTTCATAGTATTGAGCCATATGCAGTACTTCTGATTGAGACTTCGCCTGCCAAGCGCTTTCAGAAGACATAATCTGTAACTGGATGTCAGGCAGCAATCCACGTACAAATTTGTCAACAAACAGCCTTTTCCCTGACTCTGTGCCTAAGTCTTGTCCACTGAAATCTGAGAATACCTGCTCAAACCGATTGAAGAAATCGGTAGCACCCTCAGACTTTCCTTGGACACAGGCCGTAAGCTTGTCCCAAATGATTCTTTTTACAGGAACCATAGTTTTCAATTTTACAATAATTCTATCAGGCAAGGTTAATATCACTTGAGGTGGTCGTTCGCCAGCTGGTCTTTCTCTATCTAGCTTAACCATGTTATCCCATGTATCTCCCAACCCAGGTATGTCATCTATAGTCCTGATCTGTTTCCATAATCGTAGGAGTACAGGAAATAATAGGTCAATATCACTTAAGGTGAATACCGACGACTGTAAGACCGACTCTATTTCTTTATAGAATCCGGTCGGATTCTTTCTTATATCGGGAATGGATTGTTTTATGGTGTTCACTTCCTGTCTTGAAAACGGGACATGAACAAACTGTGATACTTAATGTGCAGGAAATTCTCCGGCGACTATTCCTCGTCCAGCATCGGCCGCAATCTCAACTTTCGGGACAAATGTCGGAGGGACCTCTCTCATAGGCAGCTGAGAAGTAGGCAGCTCCGAACGCTTGCTAAGCAACAGAGCCAAATCAAGCGCTAGGGCAGTCGAAGAAGTATCAATCAAAAAAGCTCTCATAAACACTCAACAATTCTGCGGGACAACAAATCTTTCTTTTTACACACTCATCCTGCAGGTACTCTACCATCACCTGTATCACTTTCTTCTGCATTTCTAACGTATACTGACGATATGTGTCATATACTTCATCTGGAGTGATCGACATATCCGAAATCCATCTTATCGCATTCCTTTATACAAATTCGCGCTTCCTCACCTTTTAATTCACGGCGAGGAGAAAACCGTTTCTGTAAGTACATAATACCTAAACTACCACCATCTGCTTCCTCATTCTGTAACCCTTCCAACTCCTTCCTATACTCAAAAATCCTCTCAACATGCTCATATACCTTCTCCTTAGTATCTCTGGACAACGCTAAGGCGTTCAAATCCTGTAACCCCTGTGGGAAATCTTCATCGTTCAATCTATTCCACATTATACTCAAATGAGTCCCTAATCCTTCGATAAAAACATTTTTCTCGGTAATGCCTTTTAAATTTTCGAGTGTGGAAAAAAAATCGGCTTGTTCACCCTTCGCCATACAATGTTTAGCCCAGGCAATCAATTCACTCTTTTTGTCTGGAGACACAGTATTACGAGTCACAACCCTTGGTCTCGCTCCCTGGTCTACTATAAGCGATGCAGAATCACTTGGAAGAAGAAGAGTAGGCACATTCTGAATATCAACAGGTGGAGGCAAGGGGGCAGGGAAAGGAGTGACGGCTGGAAGAACAACAGGAAGATCAGCAGGGAGGACCGGAGGAACTGTAGGAGGGGGAACAACAACGGGAAGGGGCAAAGCGCCAGGAGGAGGGACGTACGGAGGTGGCGCGGAGGCATCAGGCCTTCATTCATGCAAAAGTTTAATAATCAATTCATCTGACGTATGAAAATCTTTTGAAGGGTAGCTTTTCTGAATGCCTAATTGAAACGTCCTGTCCGTGTTACTAACTGACTCCAATTGTTTATTTTGGTCATATAACCGTGCCTTTTCGACACTTGTCATATGCCTACGCATATGTTTCTCTCTACTCTTCTGTTGCTGCAAAGCTTCTGTTTTCCAACTATGTAACGCGTCAAATGCTGCAGGTCTAGCCTTTTTCTTTACTAATACAGACTCTAAATATTCTATACGAGGGATTTCAAAACTACCATTGGTTGGCCACCGAAGATTAGAATGATATCTGGTCTGTCTGTGCCAAATGTCATTAAATTCTATACTACCAAAGTCTTTCTTACAGTACATAGTACATGCCGGCGACCCCTCCTGTGGTGCGGGATGGCTATCTTCCAGAGATTGTCCTAAAGCAGGCAGACAATTTCCCAGGCATATCAAAGCTCTGGTGTTACCTGGTTAAATAATTGTGCTCGCGAGTACAATGCTCCAAATTCAAATTGTTAGGGTTAGATTAAGAATCAAGATACGATTCACCTGACCAAAGGACTGGGAAGCCCGATCGTGTTACTAAGGACAATGCTAAGGACCCAGGTGTCTGGTGATTTTCGCCAAATTTACCCACCTCGATACATGGACCCTCGTCAAGACGTCGTCTCGGGCTACAGCTCACCGTTCAGGGATCGGATCGTGCAGTTTCGTCAAGGAATTCGCTTCTCGTCTAGAGTGGCCATTTCTGTTGGCACCGTCCGATCCCGGTCCGATAGCCGAGCCAACCTTCAACAATACAAAGTCAATCTTGAGGGTCCCTATTCGGGCGCCATCTGTGGAATCAGAAAAATTATTACGACTGTTACACAGAGCAAAGGAAAATACACTGACACGGGCTTGTAAAGATTCCCAGAATCTTTATTACAAAACTGAACAGTAGTCAACAAAGTACACAAATAGCTATTTGGCTGTCAATACATCACAGAGACCACCAGCAGGGTTCAATGTGAGCAGTGAGCAGGGTTTCCTAGCCGGACATCAGCGTATTTATACAGTTTGTTATAATGATGTCCAGCCTATTTACAAGTTAATAACACACTGGGCTAGGGTCGCGCCAGGTGCATTTCCTAATTTACATATCTCGTGCATGCGGTTTACTTTTAAATACACTTACTAACAGACATTATTATTATCTAATTTAACGTTACACTCTTTACATATCTTTAATACAAATCAAACAAATGTTTCGCATGTCGTATTTGGATTGCATTATTATTCTTGTATACTTGTCGGTTAACATTGCTAATTCAAGTAATCCCCTTATCCTGAGGTCAACAAAGGACAAGGTCTACATGACCCTAACATGTAGCCTGAAGGCAGGTTGGACATTAACCCTCCTACAGAGGTTAAAGAGGTTAAGGCAAGAACAAGAGCACGCGAGACGGCCATTTTAGACCACAGAGTGACTTTGTACAAAAACTAAAATGGCAGTTCTAACCTAGAATGGAGGCTCGATTCACTTGGGGTCATGACCTTGTGATAAGGGTTTAATTGCAAAGCGACTGGGCATAGGCCAACATATACAATGAGGACGAAACAATATTATATCAGTTCTAACAACAGAACTCCAGTGACAGTTGGAGAGACACTTCAGGAAAAACCTGTTCTGGCTGGGTGCAGAAACTTCACAATAAAAAACCCCACTCCAGCTGGAGGTCGCACCTCCCAGTTAACAACCCTCAATACATTTGATGCTGCTGGAGGCGTCAAACCTCTGTATTCTGCAGACTAGCTGGCAGAAAAGCAGGGATTTCAAAGAAGGCAATCCTTGGTTAAAGCATGACAAAAAGGTGTGAGCCCTTGTTGCACCCACTTCAAAAGAGCCCAAACTGACTTCAAAGGGACTCATAAAAAAACTCTTGTCACAGGTGAGCCCAGGGAGACAGATGGCTGTGGGGGATGACACGGCCCTCCTATATGTTGAACAGACAGTCCCAATTAATATTAAAAGACTATTTTCATTTTAGGTATTTTGCGCAGCCATTAGACTGAGGATTGATTTCAATTTTATGCCATTTTTCATGTAATTTCCAGGCGGTTTTAGGGATATAAAATGCATCTACTTGTGACTTTGGGAACTGTAGTGGCCAGTTAGATTAGGTTTCTGGCTGATCTGAACATGTGACAGTTGTGAGAATTGGTGAAATGGTGGAAAATGAAATTAGGAATATGCTTGATAACTTACACATTCATAACTATTGTACATTTTATAAAAATGACAAAAATGTGACACATGGCCATGCTACATTGTACAGATTTGGTGGTCGGCTTATCTATTTATTTACATTTTTTACAAATTGTTTTTGTCTTAGTTGCGTATTTATAACGCGCTTAAACACCTAGAGGTTTCTAAGCGCCGACTCGGGGATCGAACCTGTGTTGCTTCGTGTCGTCTTGCTTCCAAGGCCAGCACATTGCCGCTGAGCTATCCTCCCGGGACAATTCTAATCTAATCTAATCTAATTCCCCATGATCAGCTAAAACCAAATATATGTTTCATATGGCAGTAGCTAGTACAATTATGAAGTTGATACTTAACTAGTATTTGCCAAAAAAGTTGCAAGGAGAACAAAAGGATGATGACAAATGGAAAAGACAGATGGTGCTCTCCTTCCCTGAAACAATCCTGACTGGGGGAGGAGAGAGGTATGGTACCTGTCCAATCCTAGCGGCAGGGATAATTACAGGGTACTCCCCCTAGATTGTAAAATTAGTTATGTCATTTGCACACACAAAAACCAGGAAGACAGAAAAGTAGGATGGGGAGAAGGCTGCTGAACCTTACCATCTTTGAGAGTGGAGTGACCAGACCCTCTGCCCTTTCTTTCGAGAGTGTCCTTAGATGCAGCTGCCTTTCCTGAAATCTTAAACAAAGGCTTGCTATGTAAGTAGCAATATCCCTAGCCCTAAATTGCATAAGAACTTCCATTTTTGTAGCAGTGCATCCAATAATTCCCCATTGAAAATCCCAATTGCCCGTGTAGTTCAGTCATCTCCCCATAGAAGAATCTATTCTTTGCTTGTATATGTTAGCATATCCCCATTAAGAAAACCCTGCATTTGTCTGTGTAAATCCTTAGTATTTTTGTAAGTAAATCAATTAATTCCCCCATTGAATTTCACAGATCGGGATTGTTGAAATTCGAAACCAACAATCTTGTTCCTCATGTTTATATTTAATTGTTATAGTCATTAAAGTGTTGCCCCAAAATAATGATTCCCCTTGTGAGCTGAAAACCGATTTCCTATTGTAAGCTAAACCCCTTCCCCACGCTGCCTGTCATTGTAAGCCTAAGTGTAAACAAATTTCCATTTGCCACTGTATTTTTCTTTTGCAATTGCTTTCTCCCAAAAATCAATTTTCGTACTTCATTTCTATTTTGCCCTGGTGTGCTGATTAGTATTCTCTAAAACCTTGCCTATCTCCTAAGTGTAAGCAATACACATGTTCTTCTATTCTGTCCCCTAGCAGTTGTGAGAAATAATGAAAACCCCATTCTTCCATTTTGCTCCAAAAATGTGTTTTCCCTTTTTTTGCTGGCTTCCCATCTTGTCGTGCTGGGCTTCACCCCAAATCTGATTCCCCCCCCTCTATTCCTACTCCATGTCACTGCCTTTTATTCAAAGGAATCAAGTCCAATTGATGTTTGGGGGTAAGTGTTGCAGGGGGTAGTGCTTAACTGTAGGTGCTATCACTTTGTAATAAATTGTTCTTTTTCTGTTCTGCCATTAGAAAAAATTGAATTAACTCTTATAGTATATCTTAACCTGGTTGTTTTGTAGAGATTATTGCATTTTGTGTTTCCACAATATTGGTGGCTGTGTAATTGGTTGATTTTCCTTTTTCATTAAATAATACATTAATACATAGCTTATTGATACACATCAGCCTGGTTCCTGGTGTACTGGGACAAAGGGTGCTGGTGGCGGTTGAGTGTGAGATGGGTTGGAGGTCTCCTTAAAAGAATTTGGTTGTAATAACAAAAAGTGTTATCTTGTGTGTCACATTCATTGCAAGGGGAGAGATCTTTAACTTGCTGCATAATATATTGTGACAAGGCAAATGTGTTCTCCTGTTGTTTGACCCCTAAGTCCATTAGTTCCCTCGTTCATGCAACGGCACACTTGCCATGTTTCAGACCTGCCTTTCTTCAGTGGACACTTACTTGCGGCCTGTCCTCAGTGCTTGTGGTGGCAGGTAGGTTTGGATAAGGTGTCCTTAAGTCTCAGCTTGACCCAGTAACATGGACATGTATCTGGGGCTTCCACTGCATGCCTCTGATCCCAGCAGTGCTTCTGCTCGCGTTGCTGCCTCTTCATGTGCCACAATACGCCTTGCACCCACACGTCCATACATCGTCTTTGGCACCAGGCAACCCAAGCGGAATTAGAAGTGCAGCATCTTCTCTCCCCAATCTTTTGGAAGGGAGACACATCCGTAACAGTTTTGGGTGTCAATCTGTGGATTTCAATAGCATCCGGTGCTGTGAGTTTGAGAGGGATAGTGTAGCGTGCTGGGTCTTGACGCCCCTCCTGTCCCTGTGCAGTGAGTTTGTGTGCTTGGAATGCCTGTGGCAGGCCTTCCTCTGTAATCTTGAGTGAGTGTTGGTGTTTCAGTGTTCCTCGAGTGTCCGTTGAAAGGGAGCTGCTTGACTGAGAGAGTCCCAGGTGAGCGCCTTCTTACATGTCTCCTACCTGTGAACTTACCTGGTACCTGTACCTGCATCTAAGTGAAGAAGTTGCTCACCCCAGCATGGCCTCCATGGTATTGACTGAAGCACTCATCCTTTCATAGCACTGCGGGCAATGGGAGTGCCTCTAGGTGCAGATGCCGGCAATAATAATGCTGATGAAAGTTGTAGTGATCCTAGCAGAACAAGTGGGTGTTTATCTGTCTGCCAATAGAAGCACAGAGTCTGCAGATTACGCCTCTGCAGAGGAAAAGCATTCCAAGAAGTAGGGCACGAGTACTGGGAATCTACTATTCCCTATGGATCTGATCCTGGAGGAGGGGATGGATGGCCAGATGGTTCTGCTGTGCACACCCTAAAGGTCTTCTGGGGGCATATCTTCACATTTTTTTCAGAAAAGGCAGCAAAGAGCCAGACCGCGCAGTCAGCTGAAAACTATGCATACAATTAAAAAAAAATATGAATCCTTTTCTGAACTATCAACCGATGAAGAGTGTGACGGTAGCCTGAGAGAGTAGCAAAATTGAAAATTGGGTAAAATGAAGATAAGTCTAACAATGGTGTTTTGAGGCATCAGTAAACCGGTTTTCTGGGAGTCATATCAGCAGACCGTTGCCATAATCTAATTTAGAGTTAATGAGGAACACCACTACAGCTGCATGGTCCTTTACATTAATAAAAGGTAGAATCCGCTTTAAGAGGTAGAGTCTGACATAACACGGTTTCATAAAAGCACTTACTTGCAAGTCCAGTCCCAGATCTTCCTGGCAAATAACTCCTAAAGTTTTTACTCCAGTCACATGTGGATGATATCATAACGACGTGGATTGCTACCCACTCAAATTGTGGGGGACTTAAACGCGCACTGTGCTTCTACCGGAGAACAGTCAGCTGGCCAAGATGAAGACACAGATCATTTCATCATAGACCCCCACAACCTGTTATTTTTTGGAATAAGTTGTGTTCATGAGGCCTGAGTTAGACCACCAAATTGTATATCCATGACTTAAACTATCTAGAAATGCAAGATGGATAGGCCATGAAGGCTTCTAGCACCTGGTCCAATGGGAAATCCTGCTCCAAACTGGACTACGTGTTTGTTGGTCAAAAGTCGCAGAGCCGAACTTCCCAGGTGCTGTTGGAATTTAATGGTTAGGGTGATCATTCTGAACTGTCCTGGACCGTGAACCTGGGCAATATTAAGGTCCCACGTGGATATCAGTTTTCTACATCAATCACTTCGCAAGGCAATCAGGGTATGTGGACTGATTCAAATGTCAAGAAATATAACAGCTGGCTCTTCGCAGTTTAGCGATGCTGTTGACACTTTTTGGGCTAGATATAAGTGGGGCATTCAAAATATGCTGAGTGATTCCATGAAAGTGGTTTGTCCCACCGAGTGTGTGTTTTTGCGAAAAGGGGCTTGTTTGATATCCTTATTGCAAACAAGAAGAAAATGCTGCGCAGAGCTATACGGAGCACACAGAAACAGAAATGTGACCTGTGAAGAAAGGAGGGCCATATGTAATTGTAACTGGTTATTCTTAACATGCTTAATACCCAGAGGTTTCTAAGCACGGACCCGGGGATTGAACCTGTGTTGCTACCCGTCATCTTGCTTCCAAGGTGAGCGCGTTGCCCCTGAGCTATCCTCCGGGTAACAAATTTAAATAATGCCAATTGAAGCTTCTTGCTCTATATACTGCAAAGTAATGACAATAAAACATTCTGGAGCTATTATCGGCAGTATTACAGTGAAATCTCCCCGGTGGAGTTAAATCCGTTGTGCGAGTCTCAATGGGTATGCCATGTTAAAAGCCTATATCATGATGCAACTGTGGATATGACATTGGCGTACCCTTAAGGGCATGATGCAGGTTTTACACAGGGTTTTGAGTATGAGGATGTACTCTTAGCATGTATAAGTATAAAGGCTCACGTACACCTGGCCTGACGGCCTGGCTAATCCCGTACTCAAGGTCGATCCAGTATTATGGACACAGCACTTAACTCTCTAGTTTCACCAGATATTGTTGAATGGTAATATTCCGACTAGCTAGCGCAAGTCAGTGCTCATCCCTGTGTTTAAGAAAGGGGGCCTCCTGGATCCAGCAAGTTACAGGCTACTAGCCATGTTGGATTCAAGCAGGAACGATTTTGCCTCTCGTCTCCTCCGAAAGCTTCAGAACTGGGAGAATGAGCAAGAACTCCTGAGTAAACTAGAGACTGGTTTTAGGAGGAGCAACAGTACCTCTTTTAATATATAAACACTTCGGTACATAATAGCACACACTATAAAGCATCAGAATAGGTCACAATACTTATGCTACGTAGATTATGCTTGTGCCTTTGACTCTGTTTTATGCAATTTACTCTGAGCAAAACTTTTAAAATCGGGTATTGGCCCTCTTTTATTGTATTCTATCAAGTCTTTATACACTGATACTTCAGTGGCAGTTAGAATGGACCAGGCCGGCCAGACTACTACTGCCATATCAACGAACGAAGGACTTAAGCAGGGGTGCATGTTAGCAACCCTTCTTTTCAATGCAGGCTCTCTGTGGTTGCCGACATTTTGCACCACGTATGGGGGGCGAGCGCATATCCTGGCTACTTTCCTCTGATGATACAATCATCCTGGATTACACGCATTAGATGCATTGCACTGCTATCCTGATAATAATGATATGTTCATAAACTATGAGAAAACAAAAATCATGTTCATGGGCCCACAATCATGAACTAAGACATGTTTTAAATGGCAGGTTGGCACGGAACCTCTGGAAACTGTGAAGACCTATTTTTACCTAGGGGTTTCTATCACTCCCCGCCCTAATCTAATTTTTTGTGATATTTATACTACACAAAAAATCCTCAGAAAATGGTCAGCCATCGGTCAATTCATTCTTAGGAGGGGAGGGCACAACATAGAGGGCTTCCTCGAGATTTATCAAGTCAGTATTATCCCGGCCACCTTGTATGAGATTGAGGCAATGCCATCGCAATACTGCAGGTGGCTTGATGTGGTGGAGGGGAAATTGTTGCGTTCTGTTTCGGGCGTCCCTCAGGCTGTGCTCGTTGAGGCCCTCAGATGCGAACTGGGCGGGACTTTGCTCAGAGCGCTCTGGCTGCTTCAGCGTAGCAAGCTTGCCGTCAAGCTTAGCTGGGTTCAAACTGGAAATAGCTCCCTACTGAACTTGATAGCGCACGGCATCAAAGCCAACCCTCAAAATCCGTTTTATATTGACGCAGAGGAAACGGTACAGACCCACTCAAATGACACTGGCTTACCACCTCCTCCAGCTGAATGTTGTCCAACTTACCTTCATCTACCAAAGGTAAAAACAACGGATTTGGACTGTTCGGCTAACATGGAAAAATGGAGTAAAGGAAAACCGGTATGCTGAATTTGCCACATCTGGCTTCCCTGTTGGAAGTCCTCGCCAATACCATTTAACACCCTGCACATCCTTTATTAGGCGTTTTATCACTTATGTGTTTTAATATTTTGCCCACTGACGTGTACCACGGTGCTTAGGCGGGCATCCTCCTTCACAGCAGGGTATGCCGCCCGTGCAGTCAAAGGGTTGAGCCTAGCAGGCATTTACTACTACTGTCCCGCATTAAGGGAGCAATATTGTAGAGCATACCAAAATGTTGTCTTTCATTTGGGTCAACCCCATTCGGATCAATTCTGGAGCACGGTTTACTCAGCCACCTCAGTGGTGATTAGTGCTGCAGCAGCAGCGTATGTGTGGAAGGAGGCACTGCTGAAGCTCGAGACACTGTAACTGTAGGGACATTCTTCTTCCATGCACTTTTGTGTACTGTCCTGCTGATCGGTTATGTGTAATGAGACAAATGAAATATTTTAAGGATTGTAGTAATCAACTGTTACGTAATTAATTGTTATTCAAATGTTTTGTTTCTAAAGGGTGGTTTCATAGTGCGAAGGTTTAAACCAATAGCGCGTAATAGTTTTTAAAAAACGTTTTTACTTCATCACATAAGGATAATGATAAATCAAGAAGAAGCAGGGAGCTATTTGTCTTCAGGGAATAATTCAAGAAGTTATTCATCGTTTACAGATCGGTCAGGTTCTTGTTGGAGGTAGCTGCCAACTGGTGACTTTCTTTTACAAGTGTATTTGCACTTTCAACCTGCCCATTGGCCTAATGGTGGTACACAATCCCTTGGAGATGTTTGATTTTTTACATGTCTAAGAAGGCTACCATTTGCCACCAGACCAACGTGACTTTGCTGGCAGTAGTCATCTCTCTAGGAAAGCCTTCTTTTCTGACGACGCCTCTCTATTCTGCTATCACCATCGCTGTTATCACGTCATCTACTTGCTCAGATCATCCACATCATTATGCTCTAGCAGCTGCCAGGATATGATATTTATAACGCGCTTAATACCCAGAGGTTTCGAAGCGGGACCTGGGTATCGAACCTGTGTTGCTCCGTCGTCTTGCTTCCAAGGCGAGCACGTTGCCGCTGAGCTATCCTCCCGTCATATCCATCTCAATGTAGTCTGTAATCTGCCTCGGAATGTCCCATGGGGCAATAGGGCATTGCCCGAAGGGTCAGCTGAACAGGTCATTGCAGGCCTCTCTTCTGCCATTTCAATGGCATAGTGCAATGTGAAGCTGCTAGTTTTAAACAAGGTTAAACAGAACATTGTACTTTAAATAACATCATTTCCCCAATCCACCTCCTCCAACCGACCCCCCTCCGCCCCCCAAGCAATGTGATCCCAGATACTGCTCAGCTGTTAAAAGTTGCAAACTGGTATTTGTGAGTGGGGGACACTTTTTTCAGTGCCTGAGACTTTTGTTTTGTCGTTGTCGGTAACCATTCTCTCCATGTTATTTTTCATTTAAGGCCACTGTTCACTTTGCTCTCTCAGTGTTTGATCAAGTAGAGGACCAAATGTTCTTCATATGCCATGCTGATGACCACAGGCCTAACTCTAAAAGGGGAATGGCGTTACCACAGAAAATAATGTTCTGTTACAAAGTTCTGGGGCACATTTCTAATATGCCTGGAGTGATCTGGGTAGGCATCTTTTATCGGGCCATCCTTCTAACACATATTGGGCCTCATTCTGAGTTGGGCGGTATTCCGGCAGTAAATCCACCAGAACACCATCCAATGGAATTACTGTAACCGCCACTTGGTCCGGCGGACTTATGGCCAGATTACATGTGGTGTGGCAGTGTTAATCCCCGTTAATTTGAAGTCCATAGGACTCCATTGGGAATTACGGTGGAATTACTGCTGACGGAATTGCTGCTGCAGTAATTCTGCCGATTTTGTCAATGTTTCCGCAGAATATGGTAGGATTTACCTCCAGCATAATGCTGGAGGTAAATCCCCCACTCCAGGGCCTAACTCGTAATATTGCAGAGCAGGGAAAAAGTGGCAGTAATTCCGTTACCGCCACTTTTTTTTGCTGCACCGCCATATTCGAAATGAGGCCCATTGTCTGTCCCTCTACATGGCATTGTCACAGACTTTGTCCCAATCCCCTAATCTTTTCCCCGAAGTTTCTATCAAATCATTGACAACCTGCTTGAATGAGGCTCCAACACACTGGACTCTTAGACATGTCGCCAGGCAAGCATGCCATCGAATCTGCCTGACTTTTCATGAATCGCACAAGATATTCAATGGTGAATGTACATTCTTGGCCTCGGCAGATTCAGAGTGTTATGCCTGGTACCTCTGGCCCGAACACGTGTACTAGAGGTTTGGGATATGTCCACAAATGGAATTGATGCTCCACACATAGGTCCTGACGTACGCCACTGCCCGTGCGCAGCCCATCATTTCTCTTCCTGTTTCAAAGTAGTTCCTTTCCGGCACAGACCCGCCCTTAGACGCGAAGGAGGCAATATTGGAATTTCCTCTCTTCTGCTATTCACTGGAATTGACTGTGACGCAGGAGTCCAACCTAGAGTCAAACGGTCGAAGTCAAGGTGTGACCCAATGCGCGACTTCAAGTCAGGAAATGTGTTGTCTTGTTCATGTTTCCGACCCCTTTTCAAACCTTCCCCATATATGTCCTTTTCTTTTTTTAAACAAAGAAATTCGACACAAGCATTGCATAGTATTCAGGGAATCTTGTGACATATTCCAGTTATTGCTTGGTGTTGGGAGTCAGGGCGTTGTTGACCACCTTGAGTAAGTCTAACTTGGCCTGATGCCTTCATTAGGGATGGTGTAGCCCAGGCACTCCATCGTGTCTTCCATGAACTGACATTTCTCTTTCCACAGGCACATGCCTGCACCCTGCAGTCTATGCAGCACTGAATTCGGTGCTTCTCGTGGCTTTGCACACCTTCCCCATGTATGAGGGTGTCCATGTGGGAGTATGATGGGTTCCTGTCATCATGCCGCAAGCGGTCCATCTGACTTTTGGAACGCTGAACATGCTAAAGAGAGGCTGCATGGTAGGAGTGTGTATCTGTAGTCTCCAAACTGGTAAATGAAGACTGTAAGCAAGTCTTCGGGTAATTTGTGTACACATGTTGAGTTTTGTGAAGACAGCAGAATTGTTACAAATTAGAACATGTTCTGAGATACTAGGCAGAGAGGCGGCTCCCCCTGCCCTCTCCCCTATCCTCACTACTTGATCCCACATGCAGCGATGCTTACCAATATAGTTTTATTTATTTAAATAGTACTCCTCTTCAGTTTGAAGCACTTGGCTGCTTAGATTAATGTGACCTTTGTAAGTCACCTTTTTTCTAATATATATATTCCGGACTCCAGATGGGCAGTTTCGGGGTGACATATGCCCGACTTTGGTGAGCGATACTGCTGGTTTTAACCCCCCCCCCCCACGACTGTGAGATTAAGACTGTGTAATTGGAGGAAGAGTTGGATCCTGGCTACCTGCATTAACTACTGCAACCAGAATCCCCTGTGGCCATATTTGGTACTAAAAAGTAACACCTGAACAGGCTGCCTCCCTGATGAGTGCAAGAGGCATGAAAGCGCTTGGAGGAGAAGATCTCCTGAACTGCGATAGGTTACTGAGCTGGGAAACAGAGTGCGCCCCTTACCCCCCACCCCCAGTTTGAAAAAACATATATATAAATTCACTGAAAAAACTTGGTTAAATGGACGTTATGGTTAAATTGCACTGATATAAACCTATGAAATTCACTGAAATTACTTTGTTAAAGGGACGTTATGGTTAAATGACACTAATAAAACCCTATGAAATTCAATGATACCTTAGAGCCCTCCAGTTCTTTTGCTATATTTTGGGACTTTGAACATTTCATTTTCAATGTGTTTTACGTTTGTGTTATTTGGATATGGAGTTTTAAAACGACTCCATAGGCATCATCTTTTTCTGTGTGTCATACACTGTCAGTGCAGTGGCACAGGGGTGTCTTTCAGACTCCCCAAGGTTTAAATACCTTCTCTGGGACTGACTACGGTCTCCCAGAGCATGTAAAGTTAAATTGACTTTGTCTTTTTAAATTTACAGACCCAGCACACACTATCTTCCAATAGAGTGCTGGAGGGGTTGCCTAGCGTCCCCTGAGTCTAAACACTCATGTAACAGTAAAATGTTACCCTTTCCCACTTGAAATGGTCAGTGGCAGTGGTTTTAAACAAACTACCGTGATTTTTCCTGCCCGCGAACACTGGTAGCTAAAAATCGTGTCAGCCATGTTTTCCAATGTGGCGCCCCAGACCTATCTGTAAAAACAGACTCCGGTCAACTTTTTTCACCATTTCTTTTTGGAAAGGTCCTTCTTGTGTTTATCTCTGTGTGCCAAACCAGGTTTGTTTCCTTTGTTCGTTGGCCTTTGGTGGGCTTCAGTGCTGAAGCCCTCCTCTGGCGCCTGAGTGACTGGGGTGGACAGGATGTGAGGGAGATGCCCGAAACTCTCTGTGCTTAGTCTTCTAGGAGACCTGAATGCACTCTGGCGTGATTGGCCGGCTGGCTGTCCGGCAAGGACAGCCACCTTGCTGTGTGATTGACAGTCAGGCTGTAATGAATGGGGGAAAACTCTTTAAAAGCAGGCCTTTGGGACTTGCAAAGCAGAGTCGACCACTGGAACGAATTAACCGAAGACCAGCTGAAGGAAGACGACTTCTGCAACACCTGGTCCACCGGTGAAGACCTGCTGCACGTCAGAATTTCCTGAAACGCCAACAACAGAGAAGCCCTTCAAGGTTAACTTCTTCCCTTGAGTTTGGTGGGAATAACCGACTCATAAGCCGCCTGGACTGGACAAGCCGCGGGATTGCACTGGTGGTTCAAGCCCACGTTCCTAGCCACCTGATTGGATAGCTCGCCCACCCAGGGTGCTCATGGACAATTGTATACTAGAGAAAAATATAAAAGGGCAGAAACAATTTTTTGCCCCAAATACTTTTCTCTAGCATATGTGAAAAAACTGAAGGTGTCTCAACCTCTAGTCCCTGTGGATCTGTCATCCAGGTGGCTAGGACACGGCCATCGCTTTTGGATCCAGTTCCTGGGGATGGACCAGTGCGGGAGGATAACCTGGGTGAGGGCTCCTCGGGGAGTGGAAGTAGGACACTGGATGGCGAGACGTGGTATCCCCTTCCCCTGGTCACCAAACTCAGCGACTGTGGGATTTAGCAGAGGAGGGAGGGGGGAAGGAGAAGGCGAAAAGGAAAGTCCTTGAGGAGCTCCTGGAATTTGAGGAGTTCCGGATCAAGATGAGGAGGAAGTGGGAGTCTGTTCCCTAAGAGGGAACCAGCCGAGAAAAGAGATTGACTACCAGCTCACTGTTTAACGAATTGCTTGACATGCAGAGAGTTGATGCCGGAGGAACGTAAGGATGTGAAGGGAGTGTATTTAGTGAGAGCCAGTTGTAGATAGCGTGGTCCCCAGCCCCAGACAGCCTTATGGATGATGCAAAGGGTTTTGAATTTAATCCTCGAAGCAACCGAGAGCAAGTGGATTGTTTTTAGGGCTTGGAGAGATGTATCCCTGGGCTTGAGTCCAAGGATAAGTCTTGCAGCGCTATTCTGGATTAGCTGGAGGGGACGTCGAGAGGAAGAGGGTAGATTACAGAAGAAGCTATTGCAGTAGTCAAGCCTAGAAAGTAACAAAACTCCAGAGACATTAAGATTCTGGAGAAAGGTGAGGGAAGGAAGGATTGCTTTGAGGAAGCGTAGTTAAAAGTGGGCTTACTTGTCAATGTCCTGGATGTGAGGGAGGAAGGAAAGAAAGGAGTCGAAGATGACGCCAAGGTTTTTGGCCTCAGATGAAGGAGTAGAGGGCAAGCCCAGAGAGGGTGGCCAGAGTCGGGGGAAGAAAGAGGGAGCAGGAGTCCCAATGGGAAGGCACTCAGTCTTGCTGGCATTGTGACGGAGATCATTGGAGGCCCACCAGGGCTGGATACCAGATAGGCAGTCAGGAATGATGGAGGAGGTAAGGAGAGGATCAGAGGGAAGTTTGAAGAAGCGTTGTGTGTCATCTGCTTAACACTAGAATTGAGGGAGTAGGTGAAAATTAGGTGTGCAAGCGGGGGCAAGATAGGTGTTAAAGAGCCAGGGAGACAGGTTGGAGCCTTAGGGGATGCCACAGGTGGAGATAGAGGTGGGAGAGGAGAAAGAGCCCAGCATGACCGGGCAGGATGGTCAGTGAAGACGGAGGTCAGCCAGTCCGGTGACCGCACTGAGATACCTAGGGTATTGTGGAGCCGTTTTATGAGGATGGAATGGTTAACCATGCTAAATGCAAGTAGAATGAGAACGGCAGGAAAGTTAGAATCAAGAGATGCAAGCAGTTCTTCACAGGTGTTCAGAAGAGCAGTTTCCATGCCTCTGGGTGCTTGGAATCCAGATTGATGGTTATGTAGGCAACCAACAGGTTCTGTATAGCGGGTCAGTTGGGGTAAAACAAGCTTTTCCATGAGTTTCCCAAGGAAGGGGGTGATAGAGATGGGGCAGAAGATAACCAGACAGGACGGGTCTGCAGAAGGTTTTTTGAGGAGGGGGCGCACAAGAGAGTGCTTGAGGGAGGGGGGAAAGACCCGGGAGCAAAAGAGTGATAGCAGAAATCAGCATGTGCAGGGGCAAGAGAGCCAATGTTGTCCTTAATAGTTCTGGAAGAACAGGAGGAGACCTGTTTGGAGGAGACCTTCATAGAGCTGATGACTACAGTGACCTAATCAGATGTGATAGGAGAGAAGGTGGAGAGAAAGGCAGAAGGGGATGGGAAGCGATAGGTGGCAGGAGGGTAGTGGAAGGGGAGGGGGAAGGGCAAGCGAGGGATCTCCTGAGTTTTTGCAGTGAAGTGTGTGGCCAATGCATTGCACAGGGCCTGGGAGGGAAGAGGCAGAGGCTGCGCAAGGGTTGGCCAGTTCCTATTAGATATTAAAGTGTTCAGCCGTGTTGTTGGGTGCACCAGAGATTCAAGCCTGGATGTGGGTGTTCTTCTTGGAGCGAATGGAGAGTCGGTATTGCCTTTGGAGCAGGCGACATGCCAGTTTGTCAGAGGGTGAGCGTGAGGTCTGCTACTTCCACTCCACAGCTCTGCGCTTGCGTTTCAGGGCTGCAGGTTTAGAGTTGTACCAGGTGTTACGCTTGGTGGCATGTTTCAGGCGGATCCTGATGACTGGGGCAAGAATGTCAAGAGTGTTAGCGATGGCTAGATGGAGGTTGCTGAGAGTGGAGTCAGTGGTGGAGTCGGCATTGGGGGTAGGGGGATAAAGGTAGATGCGAAGGCAGCATCTGACACTCGTTTCATTGGCCGGATGTTCGTGAACGAGGTCAGCAGGGCTGGAGGAGGTGCAGTCAGAGGGCAGAGAGGGCCCAGGTGAGAGGAGAGGAGAGAATAGACTGACCAGGAGAGAGGGGTGGTGAGTGGGGAGGAGAGCAAGAGATCAGTGTGGATAATGGCATCAAGAGTGTGTTCAGCCGAGTGGGTAGGACCAGAGGGGAGAATGGAGAGGGAGAGCAAGGTGCAGAGATCACGGAAGAGAGTGGATGCCGCGATTGAGGAGTCAAGGCGAATGTCACCCAGGAAAAGGAGTTTAGAGGTGCATGAGAGGAGAGAGGAGGAGAAATCAGCCATTTCAGAGAGGAACAGGGTGGTGGAGCCAGGTGGCCTATAGATAGTAGCAATGGTCAAGGGGGCAGTGGGAGATATGATCAGTTTGCAAACCAGGCTCTCTAAGGAAGAGTAAGGCTGGGTGGGTATAAGGGAAGAAGGGGCCCACTCAATGAAGATCAGGGCAACCCCACCTCCTGCATGGTTAGGGCGAGGCTTAGAGATGATCTTGAAGCCATATGGGAGAAGCGAGTCAAAAGCAGTGACTGAGTAGACATTGAACCACGTCTCAGTAAGAGCGAGGATATCGAGGTCAAGGTCTTCAAAGAGGAGACAGATGTCAGCAGAGTGCTTGATAGCGAGCGAGCATTAAGTGTGGCTAGATGTAAGAGCGCGGTGCCTTTTAAAGGTTTTCTGAGGAGGGGGTACAGGGACGTGGTACACCATCCAGGGGAGGGGGGACAGAGAGAGTGGGAGAAGGAGTAGTATGTGTGGGAAGGAAGTAGACGAGGGACGGCAAGCGCTGGTCAAAGAGGAGGAGGTAAGGTTGAGAACCCTGAACGAAGATAGTGCCATTTCAATGACATTAATGAAACACCAGGATGATGAGAAGCCCGCCAAGAGTACTTTCCATCTAGTGCCACCATTAATGGGTGAGTATAAGATAGGAGAGAGAGTAGAGATAAGATGAGGGGTCCAAAGATCTGGAGAGGGGACAGAAAAGAGGATATCAGTGAAAACATGTCTGGAAGTTGCATTGACATAGGTGTTGCGATAGGCCAGTGTTAGGGGTCAGGATGACTTTTTAAAGCTTTTTTCTTCCAGACTTCGTGAGAGAGGGAAGATAGGCAATAGTATAGTAGTTAGAAAAGATAGGGGAGATGGTGAGTGCCATAGGGGTGGCAGAGGAAAGGAGGAAGATAGAGGAGGGCTGCACATCACAGAATGGACACAACTCACAAGGCGGCCTAGTAGCCAATGGAAGCAAGAAAACAGATGCAATGGGAACACTTAAGTACCGACAATAGGGTGCAGAGTTGTAAGGAAACACACCTGGATTTGTTTTTGCACAAGGGCACGAGAGCAATGCAAAATGGGAAGCAGGGGTCTTAAAAACACACCAGGATTCAAATTTGCACAAGGGCACAGAAAGCAATGAAAAATGGGGTGCACAGATCTGAAAAACATAGCAGGATTCGAATTTGCACAAAGGCACAGAAAGCAATGCAGAATGGGGTCCAGGGATCTTAAAACGCACCAGGATTCTAATCTAAAATGTTGGGCAGAAGTATTAAAAACACACCAGGATTCGAATTTTCACAAGGACACAGAAATGTATTTATTTATTGTTTGCTTGCTAGGCGCTTATACAATAAGAATATACTGTTTCAAAGCACCCACAGGGCAGAGCAGGGAGGGAGGGTGGGAAATACAATTACAAACACAATATTAAGAACAGAGGGGGAAGAGGGGTAGGGACGAACCTGCTATGTTTTGTGAGTATTCAGAACACGCAAATGCAGAAAGGAAGAAGGAAGAGGGTGTAAGTCCTGGGGCATTTAAGCTTGACAGTGAGACATGGACGAAGTGCTAGGAATGTTGAGTGCTACATGGCCTGGGCCGCAGGAGGTGCAAGTGCAAGTCTCCAGGGTGGCGGGTGTGCAGATGCAAATTGTTGTGGATAGACAGGAGCTGGGGAGAAATGGTGTGGGGGGGTGGTCAAGGCTCCGAAGATGCATAAGAGCCAAGGACACTAATAAAGCAACTGTGAGATTAGCAGAGGAGAGAAAGAAGGAAGGAGGAGGAAAAGAGGAAAGCCACTTAATATGCATTGCAAATCTCCACTCCACTCCAGAGGAGCTTCTGGAATTTGAGAAGATCCTGCTCAAGGCGCAGGGAGAGGGGGAGGCTATTCCAAAGGAGGGAGTCCACAGAGGAAAGAGAGCGACCCCCTGCCCTCTTTTTAGCAAAACACTTTACACACAAGGAGTTGGTGCCAGAGGAGCAAAGTGGTCTAGAGGGAAAGTATTTAGTGAGATAAAGGGATCTGCATGATCCAACCGCAGCTGCTTTTACCGCGACTGAAACGTCCGCATGAGAAATGCACAAACACAAAATGTTCGTACATTTCCCATGCGAAGATGCAGGGGTCTCCCCCGCAACCCACACTCTATTGTGTAGTATAGTGAGTGGGATGTTACGCGGGGACACCCCTGCACCCCCTGTTTTTTTTGTTTTTTTTCTTCTTTTTTTTCCCTGTTCTGTTGGGAGAGCTTGGGGGTGTGGCCGCAACCCCCGCTCACTGTATTGAGCGGAATGTTGCGGGGGACACCGGCCCAGCCACCCGCAGCCTTTTCAAAAACAAATGTTTTCATACCGACCCCACCAAAATACCTAAACACATAGCACGAAAAGTTCGAACTTTTGGTAGTTAGAACTTTTCGTGGTGTGTGTTTTAGGTCTTTTGGTGGGTTTAGTAATTTTTTTTGGGACATTTTGTCCTATTCCAGATAAAGTTGGAGATAGACCAGACAGCCCTATGGATGATGCAGCAGGATTTGAATTTAATCCGTGCAGCAACTGGGAGCCAGTGAAGACTTTTTAGTGCAGGAGAGATGCAGTCCCTGGGCTTAAGGCCAAGGATAAGTCTTGCTTCCCTATTCTGGATAAGTTGAAGGGGTCACTGAGTGGAAGAAGGCAGATTCAGGAGGAGGCTGTGAGGGTAGTCAAGTCTACAGAGAACCAGGGCTTGAGTTTCATTAAGCCTCTGAGGGAAAGTGAGAAAAAGTAATGTTCCTTTGAGAATGAAAAGCTGATAGTTGGACTTCTTGGCAATGTCCTGGGTTTGAGGGAGGAAGGAGAGAGAGAGGAGTCAAAGATGACTCCAAGATTTCTGGCTTCAGTTTAAGGTGTAGGAGAGAGCCCAAGGAGGAAGGCCAGAGTGAGAGAAAGAAGCAGGGAGGCAGGGATTGAGGAAGGATTAGGTAAAACAAGAAAGGCAAAATGGCATAAGCACATCTTGGCTCAACTGCTGTTTAGGTTAGTGGAAAAAAAAGAAATAATAGTGTCCAGTCATGACTCACAGGTATTCTTGAGGGACGCAGAAAGTTCCAACGGCCCAAGTTGGCGTGGTAACAGTCTGCATGCCTGGTGGCTCTTTCATGAGGTGCTGCCGGAGTGAAGGGGGCATGGCCCTCCGAGCCCCTTTAGGCCCAGACAGGCACAGAAAGGGGCCTTCCTTTCAGGGCCTTGATTGAAGGGGCATGGCTTCCACCTGCTGGCACCCAGGATTGGCTCTTCAAAGAATGGTCTACCCAATCACAGAGTGACAGCTGGCTAGGCTGTGGATAGCTCCTCTAGACGAGGATGCATCAGCCATTTTGGAGTGGAGATTTGCAATGCATATTAAGTGGCTTCTAATAAGAATGTACACCTTTATAAATACAGGCACAACATGTGCGCATCAAGGTAAAGTGGTAAAAAAGCTCTACAGCAGAAAGAGACAAGTGAGGAGTGCTTGCTGTGTGATTTTCTTTTTTCTTTTCAGGTTTTTGATCAGCATTAAATAGCCCAACAGGGCTTACCTTCTAGCATGACAGTGGACTGTGGACTTGCTGCTCCTGCATCGTCCGACACTAGTAATGGAGATGTAGCTATGCACGAGGCTCCTGCCGTGCATCCAGGAGATGAAATTGTGTACTAAAAATGTCTAAACCAGGTCTGCCTTCAGCCACTCGATTTGTATGCGCCATGCGTGTCAGTCACTGAAGTCCTGTTAAATATAAGCATTGGCAAAGCCAACAGTTTTGGCTTGTGTACAAGAATTAGGCGCCAGGCACTGCTCTCAGATGACCAGGTACTCCCACCATTTTACACCTGCTACCATCAATGGGAAGTTAATAGCATTACGGCAGTGCCTGGCAAGTGCATTTCCCATACCTATGGAAAAACCCAAACTCTTGGCATTGCCAATGCTTGTTTTAAGTGGAGCACTACTTTTATTTCGATCCTTCAAACCATGATAGAAATGCACAATTACGGGTCGTACTTGTAATTTTCTTTTTGAAGTGGGAGCAGAACTCGGCACACTTGACAGTGGTAAAACCAGCCACAGACTTGGGGGCAGGTGAGGTGGATTGGGAGGAGAGGGGGTGCAGGCAACTCAAATTGAGGAAGTAGCAGGCAAAAGGCAGCACTCTCCAATGACCCTGCGGAAGAGAAAGGGCAGCTAAAGCCAGTGGAGTAACTTTGCTGAAAATTTTGGGGGGGACATGACAACTGAAGGAAAGCAGTGGGGTGAAGGGAGGGCGGATGGTGGCTCTGAGGTATCGTTTCAGCCAAATTGTTAAAAAAGATTTGGTTGAATGGTAGATTTTACCGAATTAAGTCACCACCATTAGTTCGAAGCAGAAGATACTGAATATGAAGAGCAACGGTTGGCTTTGGCAGTTGCGGTGTGTCCCCCACTTCCTCAGCATTTGTGGCAGGGGACCCAAAAAAAAAAAAAGAAGATGAGGGATGCTGCAGCGTCAGATCCGACCCGCGTTAAAAGGATGGATCTGACGCTGCAGGTTACAGGAGAGGCAGCGGATGGAGAAAAGGTAAGTGGGGGGTTTATGGGTGCACTGGCGGTTTGAGGGGACATGGGTTTGCTTTTCTGTACAGAGGTAAAAACGTATTTGCAGCGAACATTACTACGGTTAATTCCGCCGTGATTTTGTACGTCGGTCAAACAACCTAAATCCCTGAGGGATAACACTAAACTACTACACCACAAGAGTCCATTGCTGACACTCTGTTATAACTTTCATAAGACTGGTGGCGTATCTTTAAAATTCAATTGGCCTCCCACCATCTTCAGCCGGCTTGCCATGCACCCAGTGACACAACATAACATTCACAAACTTAATTCCACTAGAACAAACAAACAATGCATTATTTATCATACATTCAGACACAAAAATCAACACACATATGCTTGCTCACACTCTTACTCACACACAAATGCATCCAGCACCTCCACTGACATACACTGTGTGCACACAACATTTAGATGTAAATTTACAATAACACATGGAAACAGTGGTGCAATGTCCATTGAGCAGACCAGACTTTATCACCCACTGATACTTGACATTTTGGGCTATGGTGACTTGACATAGCTGAACTATAAAGCCATGGCTGAAAGGACCAGATTCACTGGAATGTCAGCAATTTGCCTGATTTTTCCTTTCATTAAAAGGCAGAAACCATTGGTTAATGCAGTGCAGTGGGTGACCAGATATAATTGGTATGGATTTTTAAATGCATATATCTTCAAACTTGGGTTCTGCACAGCACCTTATATGTCTACGTGCTGATAGATTTATTCTACAAGAGTCTGACTGATTAAAATGAAGGTATGTTTTCCTGTGTACAAATGGCTCCAAGCAGTGGAGTACCGAGGGCGAGAGTCGCAAGGGGGGGGTCAAGCTGCCCCCCCGGTAGCTCTTTTAAGATCCAGATCGGGACATTTGTCATTGGGACACTTCTCCCATTCGGCACCTCAAAAAAGGGTGCCCAACAGCCAAGTGTCCCGCTGGCAGGACAATCTGTGCTGAGCAATTCCTGTTCAGCATGCTCATTGTCCTGGTAGCAGGACACCTTACCCGTTCCCAATGGTAGAGGTGTCCCGCTGCCAGGACAATGTCCCAAGGAGTATTACATCAAGGAGCCCCCCATTAGGCACTGACAGGAGGGAGGGGTACTACTAGTAGGGACTTTTGTCCCTTTAGAAATGTGTATGGGAGGGAGTGATCGGAAGTGAGAAGGGTGCATAATGCTGCAGGCTTTATGAAATAATGACTTCTGGCTTCAAAACCCAAAGAGGATTTGTTAGGCTCACATTAATCTGCATGATGCTTGTGTGACTGTACATGCAGAATATGGAGAATGAAACTAAAGCCATGCTCCCTTTTCTCAACATATTTCTATGACAATGTATATAGTGTATGGTTAGTTTACTATGAAAGGCTAGTTCATTATATAATGTGGTTTGCTGCTTCCAATGCATTGCTATACATAATTATGTTATATGTATTATATAAATAATAAGCACATGAAATGTAAAGCAAAACCTTAATAAATATCTATATCAACTAAGCCTGGAAAGATGTGCATGGTCACTTACACTGTCCACATCCCAGTTTCACCATTACTGTGTGATCCTGGACAAATTATTTAATCACATTGTGCCTTATCTGCAGCTCTGTAAAGTGATTCTGATTCACTTCAAAGCTTATGTTAATGTATCATGCTATTATAATGGAACACCTATTGACTGTAGAGTTGCTCCACATATAACAATAGTGCAATGTAGGTATTTTGCACCGCAAAGTTATTTGTCACTTGGCTTATTTATGGCAATTTATTCTAAAGTCACTTACCTCTGCTCTCCTTTCAAATGCCGCCCGGGCCACGTCTCATGTCACACCAACCTAACCTCTTCGTACTCACGTGCCAGACCGAAACCAGGAAGCTGAAAGAGCTTCCTAGATCCTTTCTGTGTGTTGCACAAACACGAAGCCAGAAAGCGATTCTCTGTGCCGCTGGCCCCAGAAGTGCTGCTGCTAGCGTGACAGCACAGGCGCCAGGCCCTGCAGCACTCTGTTCAGCACCCTGGCTGCTGACTTCCTCAGGCCAGCCAGGGTGAGGGACTGAGCCACGCAGAGCATTCCAGCCCTGAATGTTTTGCGGCGCGGCTGCCAGGCATCTCTGCATTATGTAATGAGACAGCTCAAGCCTTGCCGAGCACCCCAGCCAGGCTTGCGCTGTCCAATTACATAATTGATGATTGCGGCCCCCCTGACCTCCATCCAAAAGATGGGGGGGGGAAGGCATACCACAGAAGTTGGGGGGGACAAAACCCCCTGTCCCCCCCTATAATTACACCCATTGCTAAAGCAAGTGCCTTTCAAATCTCTCCCCTGTGAGAGCAGACATTGTTTAAACAATGATTAACAGGCATCAGCAACACGTGTTTAGTTCCAGAGGAAGGAAGGCGTTCACTCACACATCAACGTGCCCCCCAGGATGAAGCCAAAGACTCAACTGCTGGGCTCAGCTTTCAGGTGGCTCACACCACCCAGCGATTAGCATCTCTTTGGGAAACTAAATAGCCTCAAATTCGGGGTGGAAGATGGATTTAATGGGCCAAAGGAAGGCACGCTATAGATAAGGGAAGGACCAAGCACATGCATAGTCAGCCTCCTTGCCTCAGAGGAAGACCAGAAATGAATTGAGTCCACTAACTTTAACCAGAGGAACACAAGAAAGACAATGTTTATAAACATATTCAATTAAAAGGTGAAACCTAGAAATATGCAGTCCAGTTAATAGATTTGTAACAAAAAAAGGACCTGGGGATTGACTGTACAAGAGGACAGGACTGTGCCCCTTAAGCACAAGACCATTAATTTACAACAAAGTCCTGTCACCTCTTTTGCTATTACCGTCCTGGTCCCGGTCCCCAAACATGAAGGCCAACCCCCAACTAAGTGGAAGCAATCAGTTTCACCCAACCAGATGGACACTACTTCAGTTGTATGTAAAACACGGAACGAGAGTCAGTTTTATAAATCTAAACTCTCTAAAAGAATTTTTTATTTAATAATAATCAATAAATTTCATTTTATTACACAATTCAATTGGATAAATTAATTAACACATATCTCTATAAAAAGAGAGTAATATGATTTTGATTTACACCAAAACCAATTGTGTTCTAAAAAAAGCCATTATAACACCATTATACATTTTATTAACAAAAACTCGTAGAAACAAATGGGCCCAACTACCTAAACGCCAGATAAAAAGGTCGATACAAAAGGAAAAAAACAATATAAATAAAAAAAATCTTATAAAAATTGAAAAAAGAAAAGAAAAAAACAACTAAAAAAGACACATCTGTTTAGAACTAGCACTAGGTCTTAGTCTAAAAGTACCTGTGCCTAGAATACAAGCTGTTTTTAATCTAGATCAATATTTTAGTGGCCTGTATTATTCTTCTGTGACTAGATACAGCTGTCATAATAAATGTGACAGTGACAACAATCCCGACATGTTTCGTTCCCAATTTTATATCAAAAACAGAGTAAGGAGAACTTCTTCAGGGGAAACAGATTAACCGTAAGGTGTCAAAAGCTAGGGTTTTGTAGGCGTCCATCTTCCTCTGCGTGCATGCTTCTAACTGCTCCTCACTGGGGTTCAACTGCCTGTTCAGACAGTGACCTAAGGAGATAGCACAACTCTTAATATGGTTTGTATTGCAATCTTAAAATCAAGCAACATCTGTACCAAAACGAATTAATAGTTATGGCCAGGCTTACCGCTTTGTTCTGAGTACTCCGGATAAAATATGCAGAAAGGAATTCCTTGTTATTAGGAACCGGATCTATATGAGTGTGGTGAAATGATGTCCTGTTAGTACGTGAATGTTTGATCTAAGGGCAAGATATATATACAAACATAATTCAGATCATATTAACTGAATATTACGGTGCTCTTATATATTCGATAGTAACCAAATTCTTCTAGTCTGTGCACCAGAAATGTGCTGAATCTATTACTATCCTTGGTTGTCTAGTGTTGCTAAAACTTGCTGCATGTGCTGTCCTCTTTTCATACAGCACATACATTATACCGCAGACTTAGTTGTAACACGCTGTGGTCATATTATAATCACTTGAACAAATGACTAGTCACTAAGAAAATACCTACAGGCCGATTCATGGAAATACATTCAAAAGTATCGCACGCGGCTGGCGCAGAGTGTTCCCGTGCGAATGTCTGCGCCAGCAGCGTGCGATAAAATCCATTTCAGCGCACATCGTATTCATGGATTAATCCTCCAAAACAAGCCGTGGCGCAGAGTATCGCAGCGATCCTGCAGCAGCGCCAGTTACGCCCCCAAGAATGCCCTCGCGCAAGGAAAAGCCATCAAGATCGCAAAACCATCGCAAAGGGTTGCGCCAACCCTGTACCAGTGCGAGAAGTAACACACGCGACCTGGGGGAGCGTGTGCGTGTAATTCAGGGGTGCGCGAGAAGTTCCACACGCGATTGGTCTGGGCGCGTGTATTTCAGGGGCTCGCGGGTGGTTACACACGCGATCGGGCCTGGGGGAGCGTGTGCGTGTAATTCAGGTGTGCGCGAGAAGTTCCACACGCGATTGGCCTGGACGCGTGTATTTCAGGGGCTCGCGGGTGGTTACACACGGGGATCGGGCCTGGGGGAGCGTGTGCGTGTAATTCAGGGGTGCGCGAGAAGTTCCACACGCGATTGGCCTGGGCGCGTGTATATCAGAGGTGCGCGAGAAGTTCCACACGCGATTGGCCTGGGCGCGTGTATTTCAGGGGCTCGCGGGTGGTTCCACACGCGATTGGGCTGCGTGCGTGTATTTCAGGGGTGCGCGGGAAGATCCACACGCGATTGGGATGCGTGCGTGTATTTCAGAGGTGCGCGGGAAGTTCCACACGCGATTGGGCTGCGTGCGTGTATTTCAGGGGTGCGCAGGAAGATCCACACGCGATTGGGATGCGTGCGTGTATTACAGGGGTGCGCGAGAAGTTCCACACGCGATTTCAGCACGGTACGTGTATTGCAGGGGTGCCGGGGAGTCCTACATGTGATTTGCCAGTGTGGGTCCTCTCAGGTGTTCCCTGTACACCCTCCACGGCCCCTGCAGGCAGCTCACACCACAGGGGACTACCCTGCATCCCTGGTCATGTCCCGCAGGCAGCCCACCCACCATGGGCATGCCCCCCAGCAAAGGCACATGTCTCCTTGCACAAATAATCACCAACTCATGTTCCCCACCACCCCCACCCCCCAGCAGTGTGGGGCACCTGCCAGCAGGCCCCCACCCATGTCCAACTCATGTTCCCCACCACCCCCACCCCCCAGCACTGTGGGGCACCTGCCAGCAGGCCCCCACCCATGTCCACCAGCACCCCCACCCCCCAGCACTGTGGGGCACCTGCCAGCAGGCCCCCACCCATGTCCACCAGCACCCCCACCCCCAGCACTGTGGGGCACCTGCCAGCAGGCCCCCACTCATGTCCACCAGCACCCCCACCCCCCAGCAGTGTGGGGCACCTGCCAGCAGGCCCCCACTCATGTCCACCAGCACCCCCACCCCCCAGCACTGTGGGGCACCTGCCAGCAGGCCCCCACTCATGTCCACCAGCACCCCCACCCCCCAGCACTGTGGGGCACCTGCCAGCAGGCCCCCACCCATGTCCAACTCATGTTCCCCACCACCCCCACCCCCCAGCAGTGCAGGGGCACCCTCCACCAGGCCCCCACCCATGTCTCCCACCACCCCCACCCCCAGCACTGTGGGGCACCTGCCAGCA
Organism: Ambystoma mexicanum; assembly: GCF_040938575.1. Classification (NCBI taxonomy): domain Eukaryota; kingdom Metazoa; phylum Chordata; class Amphibia; order Caudata; family Ambystomatidae; genus Ambystoma; species Ambystoma mexicanum. Next base: position 215,753,009 of record NC_090938.1, read on the forward strand.
GGCCCCCACCCATGTCCAACTCATGTTCCCCACCACCCCCACCTCCCAGCAGTGCAGGGGCACCCTCTACCAGGCCCCCACCTATGTCTCCCACCACCCCCACCCCCAGCACTGTGGGGCACCTGCCAGCAGGCCCCCACCCATGTCCAACTCATGTTCCCCACCACCCCCACCCCCCAGCACTGTGGGGCACCTGCCAGCAGGCCCCCACCCATGTCCACCAGCACCCCCACCCCCAGCACTGTGGGGCACCTGCCAGCAGGCCCCCACCCATGTCCACCAGCACCCCCACCCCCCAGCACTGTGGGGCACCAGCCAGCAGGCCCCCACTCATGTCCACCAGCACCCCCACCCCCCAGCAGTGTGGGGCACCTGCCAGCAGGCCCCCACCCATATCCAATCCATGCCCCCCTGCACCTGGGTCCCAACAATCCCCAATCATGTCCGTAATGGCCATCCTCCCCTGCCAAAAGGCCCAACCAACTATCACACCCACCCACATATCAAAGGCAATTACATGGTACACCCCCAATTTAAATAATGCAAATGAACACATGTCTGTCACACACAATGGCTGCAAGTGAATGACAAAACACCCAACATGACATGCCTGAAAGCAATGAGATGATACGACACATTGAAGAATGAAAAAAAATATGTATTGAACAGCAAGTAGAATGGAAATGAAATAAGAAAAAACACAAAGCAAATCAAACAAAACAAGATGAATGTCCAAGAAAATAATCAGAAAAATTAAAAAAAAGCCAATGAAGAACCATGAAGAAGATCATCCCGGGTCCATGAGCCCAACCAAATTAAACCTAACTATGACTACTAACTAAAAACTGAACTATATACAAAAAAGTGGTGCATTGTCCAATCGCAACCAAAAAAAAATCAAAAAAACAAAGGAAAGCTAACCCTAACTATACAACTATATACAAAGGCAGCGGGCTATTCGGACGGCTCACTGGTTGTTGTCATGGGCCAGGGCATCATCGAACTCCTGGTCAATGGCTTGGAGGCGGGCATGTTCCCTGGCCCCGAGGTCCCGCAGGGATAACGCAGTGTCAAGCTCAAACTCCCTGCGAAGACCCTCGAGGCACTCAGCCCGCCTCAGCGCCCTCCGCATGGAGTCTTCCGCCCTGACCATCGTGAGCCGTTCCTCCTCTGCCCGCTGCCGCTCCGCACCTATCCGCTGGCACAACCGCTCCCACACGGAAGACACTCCCATTCCAGGGTTCTCCTGCCCTCCTGCCGATGCCTGCACCCCTGATGTTGATGGCCCCGAGCCATGATGCCTCCCACGTTGAGCCTGCTGCTGCCTCTGACGCAACTGCCTGTGCCAGCACGACGGCATCCAGGCTGATGGAAACCACCGACGCCGTCGTGCACGTGCCCTGCCCGATGATGCAGTCACATCCTCCATCTGCTGGGGTCCAGTTGCTGTGGTGTCCACCCCTGCTGGACCTCTGACTCCCGACTGTGGCAGGGATGGGATCCCCACCGAGCTGGCTGCATTGGTCAGGGCAGGTCCACAGGGGGCCCTGGTGGCATCTGGGCCGGAAGACGGCAAGGAGAACGACTGGCTTATAGTCTCCACAGAGGAGGAGAGGGCCGCCAGATTGGCCGACACATGCAGGAAACCCCCGAACATGGCCGATCCCAATTGGGCCACGTCGGCACGGTGCTCTTCGTGATGACGTGCGTGCTCCTCCTGGGAAGGACCTTCTCCACACGGCCAGGGGTCCCCTCGTCCGCAGGTGGAGGAGAGTCAGATGACATGGACATCCCCTCTACCTGCGGACGGGCCTGGGACGGGGCATCCCTGCTGGTGCAAGGTGGTGCACCCACAGGTTCAGGGACAGCGACATGCACAGGCCCCTCCACTGTGACCTGTGCTGCCTCCTGCCCCTGCCCCTGGACTGCACCACTTGCACCAGCAGGGATGCCCCCACCAGGCCCCATGTGCGCCTCAGTGGCGGCCTCCTCCTCCTCTGTGGAAACCACCAACCTGGATGGCTCCTCACCGTCTACCGCCGTGGCAGGCCCCTGTGGGGGCTCACCCACCCCTTCCGCTGCAGCCGTGGGGGCATCCCCGCCGCCTTGCTCCACAGCGCCGTCTCCGCCCTCTCCTTCACTAGCCGCTGCGTAGAGGGAGACATAGAACACAAGCATCAGGGTACTGTTCAATGGTCCCCTAGACAGGAAGCAATAGCAGATGAGTGCCACTGTCAAAGTACACTTCCATCATGTCACACCACAACACATGTGTCAGTCCAGGCAAAACACACACAGTGACAGTCATGGTGCGTGCCATGGACATTTCAATACATGTCCAATGGACTCTCGAATCATACAATGTAATGGGACTCACATGCATCATGGGTCATGCCTATCACATGCACACACTTCACCTCAGTCACATCCATCTGGCCCCGTACACCCCAATCACAGTGCATACAAGGATGACTAGGCTGCATCAGTGAATCTGTACATTGTCACAGACATGTGTCATGCATCCATGGCACTCACAAGTCACAGACACGCAGGTCAGGCACACAGACATGGATACCACATATGTATCTGGCATCAGCACCCATCCCTCGCCCCCAACCATGTCCAGGAACAGAGACTGCCATGCTCTCATGTGTGCAATCTGCACAGGGCTCCCCATGTCGCATTCAAACACATGCAACAACCGTGCGGTTCACACATTACAGGTCGCACATGCATTCCCATGATGTCCCTGCACACATACATGCGTACATGGCCTATGTCACACATGCAGGCAAGTATCAGACAACCAGCACACTGCAACATGCCCTGTCTCACACAGCAATGCTTGGCCACTTACCGCTCAGCTCCAGACGGGTCTCCCTCTCAAGGACCTGGGCGTGGAGCGCTGGGTGTACGCGTTCCAGGACCCTCAACTGGATGGAACTCATGCGGCCCCGGCTCCCCTCCACGAGGCGCCGGGCCTTCATGAGGGTCCTGGACCTCAAGTCCTCCCAGCGCTTCTTGACCTTCTGGATGTTGCAGGTTGCCACCCCCTCCGCGTTGATGGCAACCACACAGTCGGCCCAGATCCTCTCCCATCCTTCCCTGTTGGCGCGGGATGATCCGAAGAGGGCATCATACTGCCCCAGGACTTGCTCCACCAGGACACCAACTTCGGTGGCAGTGAAGCTGGTGCCCCTCTGCCCCTCTGGCCGGGGGTTGCCACTGGTGTCAGATGTAGATGTGCCCGACATGGCAACCCCAGGGGCAGGAGTGGGTGGGCAACTGGGTCCTGGGGCTGGGCTGTGGAGCGATGTCATTCGAGTCGGGAGTCTTCTGTACCAGCAGGGGTGGACACAGCAACTGGACCCCTGCAGATGGCTGATGTGCAGGCACCAAATGGCAGGGCACGGTGGCAGCAGGCAGGCAGGCAGGCAGGCAGCAGCAGATGGCACGTGGGAGGCTGCTCGGGGCACTGGGGGGCAGTGATTCGGCCTTCTGGGCAGGAGCGTGGTCTTCCGTGTGTTTTCGCGTGGCCAGCTTGATACGGAGTGATTTGGCACGTGAAAATCCTGCACGTCAGCGTGAAATTCGAAGAAAGGGCCTTAGCGCGTAAGCGCGTCAGCACGCGTACGCGATTTCATTGGACCAAAGGCCCTTACAGCGTAAGCGCGTCTGTGCAATTTCGTGCACGGGCGTTGCCCTGGCAGGGCTTCTCTGTACATGCTTTTCGTGCGGTGCGTGTGTTTTCCATCCGTTGGGGTTCACTCGCTATTACTTCGCAGCGGGTGTTGGCTATGCGTTCTTCTACATGCAAGGCAGACGGTGAGTGGTACCCCGCTCCCCCAGGCCCCATCGCGTGTGAAACCACCCGCAGGCCCCTGAAATACACGCACCCCGCTCCCCCAGGCCCCATCGCGTGTGAAACCACCCGCAGGCCCCTGAAATACACGCACCCCGCTCCCCCAGGCCCCATCGCGTGTGAAACCACCCGCAGGCCCCTGAAATACACGCACCCCGCTTCCCCAGGCCCCATTGCGTGTGAAACTTCTTGCGCACCCCTGATGTACACGCGCCCAGCCAAAACGCGTGTGAAACTTCTCGCGCACCCCTGTTATACACGCACCCAGCCAAAACGCGTGTGAATCTTCTCACGCACCCCTGATATACACGCACCCAGCCAAAATGCGTGTGAAACTTCTCGCGCACCCCTGATATACACGCACCCAGCCAAAACGCGTGTGAAACTTCTCGCGCACCCCTGATATACACGCACCCAGCCAAAACGCGTGTAGAACTTCTCGCGCACCCCTGGATTACACGCGCCCAGGACAATCGCGTGTGAAAACACCCGCGAGCCCCTGAAATACACGCACACGCTCCCCCAGGCCAGATCGCGTGTGAATCTTCTCGCGCACCCCTGATATACACGCACCCAGCCAAAACGCGTGTGAAACTTCTCGCGCACCCCTGATATACACGCACCCAGCCAAAACGCGTGTGAAACTTCTCGCGCCTCCCTGATATACACGCACCCAGCCAAAACGCGTGTAGAACTTCTCGCGCACCCCTGGAATACACGCGCCCAGGACAATCGCGTGTGAAAACACCCGCGAGCCCCTGAAATACACGCACACGCTCCCCCAGGCCCGATCGCGTGTGAATCTTCTCGCGCACCCCTGAAATACACGTGCCCAGGACAATCGCGTGTGAAAACACCCGCGAGCCCCTGATATACACGCGCCCAGGCCAATCGCGTGTGGAACTTCACGCGCACCCCTGAAATACACGCACACGCTCCCCCAGGCCCGATCGCGTGTGGGCCTTCTCGCGCGTGTAGGACTTTGGCGCACATTTTATTCCTGCGCAGGGACGCTACCGCCTGCTTTCGTGTGGCGGACATGTATGGGCCTGTGCGCGTCTTTGGCCGTGCGCTGTTTTTCCCTATTCGATTCCATGAATACGTGTTGTAGGCGAGCGTGTGGGCGTTCTGCGCACTTGCCTCCTGTACTTCCCCCGTGACGCCCACATTTTCACGAGTTGTTCCCCATTCTGCGTGTGACGCCCCGTGTTACGCCTACTTTTGTTCTGTGCGCCGCGCTATGTGGGAATTCGCTGTGGCCTTATCGCACGGCGTTCGATGACCTGTGCGCCAGCGTGCGCCGCGCACTTTCTCAGCGCACATCCCACATTTCGCACGTGCCCGTGCTTCCATGAATGGATGTGCGCTGTTTTCTGTGCGATTTTCTGCGATTTTTTCTGTGCCACTGCGAATCGCACGTTTTCGCACGCGTGCGCCGGTTTTTCCGCGCACATTATTTCCATGAATCGGCCTGCTAGTGTGTTGTTGTATTGAAGGCTGATTCTTCCGGAGTGAGGTATGATGTCTTGCAATGAGGCACTCCAGATTTCTGTCAAAAACCTTTTTTTGTCATGGGGACTGTGGTTGCATACGGTAAATGATCTTTCACAACACTCGACCCACGTCTCAGAAAATTCTGTGGGGGTAAAGCCATGCCCTCGTTAATTACCGATTGTTACACATGAATAAAAAGACACTGTCCCTTTAAGGGCAGGCAAGGAGAAAGAGCGGGAGGAAAGACGGAAAGGGAGGGGCTGGAGGGAGGGGACGGCAGTTGGAGTTTGGAGGTGAATAAAGTTGGTTCACCGTAGATTTGGCTCCGCGTCATTTGTAGGCCTGAGTGCGTGCGTATGAGCGGGGTCCAACACTGGCGACGAAGCCGATACGACCCTTTGCGTGCCGGCAGCAGTTTGGAGGGCCTGTGAGCCCAGCAGTGTGAGGCGGGCCTGCGCGCCCAGCAGCGTTCAAGGAGGGCCCGTGTGCCCAGCAGTTAAGGAGGACTCGTGAGCCCACCAGACCCGGTGGGCCCGTGTGCCCTGCAGCGTATCAGGACCGGAGAGCCCAGCAGTGTGGAGCTCAGCAGTGGTGGCCTGCCAGCAGCAGACCAGCCGACCAGAAGCTCGGAGGGGCCCGTGCGCCCAAGACTGGAGAGCCCGGCAGTGAGGAGCCCGGCAGCGGAGGACCGCCAGCTACAGACCCGCCGACCGGAAGATCGAAGGGCCCGTGCACCCGAGACCGAAGTGCCCGACGGCAGAAGCCCGCCGACAGCAGCCCAGCCGACCGGGAGATCGTAGGGCCCGTGAGCCCAGGACCGCAGCGCCCAGCAGAGGAGGTCCCACGCCCCCCTCGGCAGGAAGAGGACCGCGGACGCCAACAACGAGAAGAGCCCGTGAGCCGGAAGAGGCCCACAAGAAGAAGGAGACCACGAGGGAATACAGCAGGCCCACACGTCACGGAAGAGGAGACCCGCAGGCTCGCAGCATCCACCCCTCAAGTAAGGTGTCGGAAAGGGGTAGCAAAAGGGGAACCCGAGTCTCCCACCCACGTCACACATCAGTAAACACACCTAAAGGTGACATTTACCAGAGCGCCGGCCTGCACACAAGAAGCAGAAGGTGAACAGCGTGCCCCAACACGCGAACTCACACTGCAGCAGAAAAGCCTACTAGGGCACCCCGAGCATCTACGACGCAGCGCTCCACGCTGCACATCAAGGAAACCCACAACCAGGTGACAATACACGCACACCACCTCAGTGGACGTAGGACCACCAAGCGTCACCACCATGTCATCTGCAGACGCGGCAAACCCTAATGCACCACCACCACCACCAGGAGCTCCCTCCTCTCATGCAAGCCTAATGAGGAGACCTGCGCCGTTCACGTTAAACCCACACCATGACCAGGGGCAAAGATGGGAAGAATGGATGGAGGAATTTGACGACTTCGTAGGTGCCATTGGCACGCAAGAACCTCCCAACATACTGAGCATATTTGCAAATGTCGCAGGGAGAGAAATCAAAAACATTATACGCACAATCCCTCCACAAGATCGCACCACGTATGCAAGACTCCTGCAAGCCATTTACGAAAAGCTGGTCATCACACCTAACCGGGACTATGAAAGATACACTTTCAACCAATGTGGCCAGCTACCTCACAAATCAATAGGGGAGTTCGTAATACGTCTCCAAAGGAAAATATCCAAATGTGACTTTGCTAACTTTAATGATGAAGAAGCCATTAGATTACGCATCATAGAAGGGTGTGTATCCTCGATGTTCCGGAAGCACCTCCTCATGAAACCCTTATCTCTAAAAGAAGTGCTAGACCTAGCCAGGGTCTACGAAAGAGTGGACATTCAGGCAGCAGCCATTGAGAACCCAAAAAAGGGAGAAACTATAGCCGCAATACATCCCTATGCCCGCCAGCCAAACCCCCAACCAAGGACCAACCAGAGGTACCCGACACAACGAGCACAGGGTGACCGCCAATGCTATCGCTGTGGATTCGAATATCCACACAGAGGACCGTGCCCCGCCATCGGGCAACGGTGCATGAGATACGGAATGGAGAACCACTTCCAAGTGATGTGCAGGGAACCACTACCGGAAGGGGGATCAACACACCCACGACCTGCCCCTCGCGTGATGGACGCACATAAAGAACAGCACCACCAAGTGGACAGGAACGTACCTCTCGCGCCATCATATCAACGCCCAAACACAGTGAGAGCTCTGGAGGGACTTCAGATTGAACCGGACAGGAAAGACCACGAACTATATGATGCCTATCAGGATGACTTCATGCGGGAACTAGTACGCGAAGACAACCGCAAAGCGGAAGCACCAGGCATCCGGGAGCGCGACAGGGAGCCATACCCCTACGCCCCACCACAGTATCCACCAGGTGAAAATGAACAACCTCAATACCTGCAAGACGGATATGACCGAGAGTATGTATGCCTTCTCAGTGTGGAGGAAGAGGACACTGCGGCTCCCAGAGTAACAATCCAAATGGGAAGAGCCCACAACAGATTTATCGTTGACACAGGAGCAACGGTAAACGTCATGAATGAAGACATCTATCGTGAAATAGCTTCAACATACCCCATCCAAGAGTCTAAGACACACATCTTCCAATGGGGAGCAGCCCAACCCATGACATCTAAAGGGAAATTTCAATGCGATCTACGGCACAGAGACATCACAACAACCGCCACGATACATGTGATAAGAAGCCCAGCTATTGGCCGCTGCCTTCTCAGTTACAGGACAGCTAACGCACTTGCCCTGATTGACCTACATTATGACCAGTCGGAGGTCATTGAAGGACTACCACTACCATGCGAATCCGTCAGGGCAATGACAGACAGACCATTGGAAAAAAGGGAACTCAAGAACACTTTCCCCAAACTGTTCGAAGGAGTAGGAATGTTTAAAGGGCCATGCATCAAACTACACATAGACAAAAATGTCAGGCCAGTTCCACAGCACCCACGGAAAGTGGGTTTCCACCTCCAGGAGCAAGTATCAAAGGAAATACAACTTCTCCTCCGGAATGACATCATAGAGAAAGCGGAGGGGCCAACACCCTGGGTGTCACCAATAGTAATTATCCCCAAGGACAATGGTCGCCTTCGTATATGCGTAGACATGCGCATCCCAAATACCGCCATCCAGAGAGAAAGGCATCCGGGACCAGGATTGGAGGACATGCTAATCAGGTTAAACCAGGCGAGATTTTTCTCAAAACTTGACCTCAACCAGGGCTACCATCAACTCGTCCTGGATCCAGAATCACGGCCCATAACCACATTTGCGACACATGACGGCCTGTTCCGATATAAAAGATTACATTTCGGCATCTCATCGGCCGCGGAAATATTCCAAGAGACCATCAGGCGTCTCATAGCATCAGAGACGAATGCATTGAACTACAGTGATGACATCCTGATATTTGGGAAAGATCAAGACCAGCACGATAGGGCTCTCAGAAACATCTGCTCCATCCTACAAGATGCAGGGCTAACACTGAATGAGTGCAAGTGCGTCATTAACAGAACAAGTCTCAAATTTTTCGGACACACATTCTCAAACAACGGTATATCTGCAGACCCGGACAAAATAAAGGCCATCACTGAGCTTCGAGCGCCGACGAACACAGCAGAGTTACGCTCGCTATTGGGAATGGCAGGATACTGTGCGCGATACCTTCCGAACTACGCCACAACGACTGACCCGCTCCGCAACCTCCTGAAGAAGAACCAACCGTTCATATGGGACGCACCCTGCCAGGAGGCATTCATAGCGATAAAAGAGGGACTTACCAACAACAAACAACTGGCATATTTTGATCCTAACTGGCACACCATCATCACAGTCGATGCGAGCCCGGTGGGGCTGGGAGCCATCCTAGCACAAACTGACTCTGCAGACAACGGCCACCATGCTATAGTTTCCTATGGCAGCCGAGCCCTGTCACACACGGAAAAAGCCTACTCTCAAGCAGAGAGAGAAAGCCTGGCCGCGGTATGGGCGTGTGAAAAGTACCACCACTTCATCATTGGCCGGAAATTTACCCTGGTGACAGACCACCAAGCCCGCTTATCTATCTTTGGGAACCCCAGGACGAAGATGCCACCCCGCATAGAGCGATGGGGGATAAGACTACAGGAATACGATTACACCATTATCCATAAACCAGGAGGAGACGCAAACCCACCGGACTATTTATCCAGACACCCCTTACAGGACAAAGATGACACTTTGGCACATGAGGCCACTGAATATGTCTTGTACCTATTGTCAAATGCCATGCCGCCCACCATCTCGACCACGACGTTCGAGGAAAGGAGCAAAGCCGACCCAACGATCAGGGCCGCTATCACACTCACCCGCTCCAACAAATGGAGAGAACACCACTCAAGCAGAACTGAAGAAGGAGGTGTAGACCAGAAAGAATTGGACCGGCTAGCCAAAGTAAAAGATGAGCTTATAGCAACTGACCAAGGGCTGCTACTACGAGGAAAGAGGTTAGTAGCACCAAAAGACCTAAGAAAGACACTAGCAACGCTGGCACACGAAGGACACAGGGGAATCGACAACACAAAAAGGTTCCTCAGGAACTATGTCCGGTTCCCATATATGGACATGATAGTGGAGGACATGCTCAGACACTGCAGACCCTGCCAACTGGCAGCCCAAGGACCAAACCCAAACCCCCTCCAACTCACCACGCTCCCAACGAGACCCTGGCAAAAGGTCGCAATGGACTTTTATGGACCCGTAGAAGAGGGAGGGTATCTATTAGTAATAATAGATGAGTACTCAAGATTCCCGTTTGTTAAGCAAACACCCTCGACATCCTTCACTGACAATGCACCCATAGTGGATGAACTTTTCAGCGAATGGGGCATCCCCAATGTCGTGAAGACTGACAACGGGTCCCCTTTCCAGGGACGGGAATTTGCAAACTTTGCAAAGCACCTAGGCTTCTCCCATCAAAAAATCACACCACTCTGGCCCCAAGCCAATAGGATGGTCGAACGGTTTCTGGCCACAATCAAATTGACCCGACAAAAGGCAGTAGCGGAACAGACACCCCATCCGAAAGCCATCTGCAGCATGCTCCGAAGCTACCGGAACACTCAACATGACGCAACGGCAAAGCCACCCGCTGAACTCATGGTGAGATACCAACCCAGGACGCGTATCCCACGATGGGAGGACTACACACCGGAAGAAGACCTAGCCATCAGGGAACGTGACGCTGAGAAACGAAGGAAAGCCAAGCAATGGGCTGACACAAGGAGGAGAGCAAAGGAACAACAGCTGGAAGTTGGACAAACAGTACTGGTCCGACAAACACAGCGCAAGAAAACGGACACTCGATACCATCCAGAGCCAAGAATCATCACAGCCATCAAAGGGCCTATGGTCACGGCAACTGGAGAACTAGGGGACATTACCCGTAACTCCTCATTCTTCAAGAAGCTATATCTGGAAGAACCTGAACCACCAGAGATACCCGACGAGAGCCTCAATGAGGAAGAGGAAACGGAACCCCCAATAGAGTCAAGCGGCGAGAGCCGAGAATCACCAGGGAGACCCCCTAGGACAATAAAGAAACCGGTGAGGCTCATCGAACAGATGTAGCTGGACTGTCATGATAAGTACGGGGGAGGTGTTACACATGAATAAAAAGACACTGTCCCTTTAAGGGCAGCCAAGGAGAAAGAGCGGGAGGAAAGACGGAAAGGGAGGGGCTGGAGGGAGGGGACGGCAGTTGGAGTTTGGAGGTGAATAAAGTTGGTTCACCGTAGATTTGGCTCCGCGTCATTTGTAGGCCTGAGTGCGTGCGTATGAGCGGGGTCCAACACCGATATGCACCGTCCTCCTTGTTACAAAAACATGCATCACGATGTATTCTTATGGTTGCCTCATGTTATCTTAACCAACAAGTGATACATTTCCTACAAGACTAAACTTTCACACTCGCCTGTATCCTATTTGGAAACCGTGTCCTCACGCACTCTCAGCAGGTTGCATGTATGCATCGGTGAGTTCTATCCCATAAGATATCCGGGTCAGTCCTTTCTTTATTTGGTCTGACCCGAAAGGGAAGGGGTGTGACTTGCTTTCGCAAAACATTAGCGCGTCAAATGACATGTAGCGTACTCACTCTCTTAGTCGTCCATGTTGGAACTGGAGTGTGTGGTCTAGCGTTGACCTCTCGATGAGCCCATACACTAATCTACACTCGCCAGAGTCGTATTCCTACGAATGGTGAGTAAAATATTTTGAATGTGCTCATTCGAGTAAACTAATGCGCAGAAACTCTTAAATGATTATTTTACCGCTTTTCTCATGCTAATTAGCATTAGCCTCATCCGATGGTGATCTTTTGTTTATTTGTGATGTACATGCCCTCGCTGTCAGTGAGTTACCACATCACACCACCAAACCCACCAATAAGCTCCTCTTCCTTCTGCTCCCTTTTAATGTATGACGCCTTTCTTAGGTTGCCCCAACCTCCACCATATATCACAATTCCAGCAAACCTGTTGCATCATTTTTCTATTGTGTAAACGGTGTACCGCGACTGAATAACATCAGCTAGCTTTATTATAAATAAATAAAGTGGCTGACCTCAAGTTGTTGTCCAATCAATCAATTCGTTTAGGCCGTTTATTGCACAAATAAATTAACCTTTGTTCTTTGTGGTACAGTTGTCTTTTACTCGTGGCACTGTCCCCTGCTAATGGTACTTGCGCCAAGATGGTCCACTCCAGTGATTCTGGTATGTGTTCCATTGCTAAAAAATGGCCAACCATCGGGGCAGTCAGTACAGAATGTCTTATGCAGCTCTTATGTTCTGAAATTCTGATCTTGGCCTTCCTCTCTGTTTTACCAATATATAACTTGTGGCAAGGGCACCATATCGCGTAAACCACCATCTTTGAATTACAATTATTAAACTGCAACTGTTTCCACTGGCTTTTAAGACCCAGGTCCACCTCTTTAGTTCTCTTCGTAGAGGCACAACATACACAGGTGCCACACAGAGGATGTCCTGTTGGTTTCGCTGTACCCCATGTTTCTGTCAGGGTGGGTTGCTCTCTTCTAATATATATACATAATTCTGTGTAACTAGATCTCAAATGTTTCACCCTCGTTTGAATGCACACAGTGGTCTGTCTAGAGGGCACTGCATTCCTCTAAAATGTGGCAGTTTCTCTTTACTATGACATTCACTTTATTTGACCACAGATTGAAAGTGCTAACAAACACAATCTTATCGTCCTTTTTAGCTTTTGGCTTGTACTCCAAAAGCACTTCCCGATTGTTATTTTTGGCTCTTTTATGAGCTTTATGGATGATCGAGGGTAACCCCTAGTGACCAGTTTCTGTCCCAAAAGTTGGGCCTCCTCTTCAAAGGTCTGTCTATCGGAGTTGTTACGTTTCAACCGAAGGAACTGGCCTACTGGAAGATTTTCTCTTGTGTGTTTCGGATGGCAGCTACCAAACTGTAATAGCGAATTCCTATCCATGCTTTTGTGGTACAGTCGTATCTTCAAAACTCCTTCACCGGGATCATTCCAGATTGTAATATCCAAAAAGTTAATCTCAGACGCACTGTTAAAAGCGGTGAACTTCAAGAAAGCGTTTTGTTTATTAATCCACTCTACAAAGTCAGTAAAACTGGCTACATCTCCATCCGATATCACTAGGATATTATCGATGAAACGTCTCGATAACTGGAGATTAGAAAGGAATGGGTTTGTTTCTTTATAGATCACCGCTATCTAAAAAGACTCGACAAACAAATTAGCTGCCGATGGGGCCACAGAGGACCCCATTGCCGCTGCATGTATTTGATGGACAATTTGTTGTTAAAGCTGAAATAGTTTTCTATTAAGGCTAACTCACACCATAAAATGAAGCTATTTGGAGAAGTTCCACTTGTTCTTTTGGTTAGAAGTACTTCCTCGATCACTGCAAGTGTCATGTATTGTGGGATACACGTGTACAAAGACACTGGCCCTCATTACAACCCCGGGGCTAAACCATGGCGCTATTAGCACCATGGTTGGTGCCGGTGTTGTAATGAGTCCGCCATGGTGGAATGGGGAAATACCGCCCCATTCCAAGGTTGGCGGGCGGTATTTCCCTATTTCACCATGGCCCTTCCCCATTCCCATTTTCGCCCCAAAGGGCTCAATGGGACTGGGGAAGGCGCTAAGTACGGTACCGCAAATTGCGGTACCGTAATTAGCACCGAGGTCCCTTTGCTGCACCCTACTTTGACGGCTGGTAAAACCAGCCGTTAAGGTCAGGTCCTGCAAAGGGACCTCGTAATCAGGCATTAAGGGTTTAACGGCGCCGTTAAACCCTTAACGCCAGGGTCGTAATGACCCCCACTATATCCAAGCTTGCCAACAATTGTTTTTTATCATCGAATGGGTAATTTCTGATCAAATTAATTACCTCTGTGGTATCCTGTAAGTATGAGTACATTTCCAAAACAAAAGGTTTGAGAAAGCGGTCAGCATATTTTGAAAGGGGTTCTAGCACTGACCCTGTGCCTGAAACTATTGGGCGCCTCGGTGGGTTGGTACAAGATTTATGAATTTTTGGTAATACATAAAACTTAGGAATACTTGGTTTTGATGGTGAATGAAACTCGTATTCTTGTTTACAAATCCAACCACACTCCAGCGCTTTCTGTACTTTGGTATTTATTAAGAGTTGTAGGTGTGGGGTGGGATCTTCCTTGATTTTCCTATAGTAATTAGTATCTTCGAGTTGGCGATCACATGCTGTATTGTATGCTTCACGATTGAGCATGACAATAGCCCCACCCTTATCCACTTTTCTTATCACTATCAGTCTGTTGGTCTTCAGACTTTTCAGTGCTGATTTCTCCAGTTTACTCAGATTCTGATATGTACAAGAAGTATTGGAGTCCTCCAATTGTCTTAATTCAGATAGAACCTGTTTTTCGAAAACTATAGCTTCTGATGTGAGACTGGAAAAAGGGGGACAAAGGTGGATGAGTTTCTCAAACCGCTGCTATTATCTTGTTCATTATACGAATCCTCGTTAAAGAACTGCTTCAAATGAATTTTTCGAAATAGCTGGTGGATCTCTGTTTTTATTTTAAACCGATCATAGTTTGTTGTTGTAACAAACCCCAGGCCTTTATTCAATAAATTCTTTTCGACCAATGTTGGATTATATGTCGAAAGATTGACTAATAGGTCTGGTTGCTTCTGGTGTGGCACGGGGCATAGTCCCAATCCTCGTTCAGAGGGTCCTGTCCTAAAAAAAACTTGTTTTTGAGGTGGAGGTGGACCATGTCGACCTGTGTTCTGTCTGTTAAAATTCCTCTGATTGCCTCCATTTTGACTACCCCTACCTTGAGGTCTCCTGGCCCTCTTACTATTAAACTGGCCTCTTCCATTAGTGGAACTCCCACCGCTAGATGAACCTGATGAAAAAGAGGTGTTGCCAAAATGTACTTTGCGTGGCTGTGTGACTTGATCTGCCCGATTCTTAAAAAGATCATAGCCTTCTTGAACATAATGAAAGGCTTTTTTATGAGAGAAATCAGTTAGATCCTTTTTCATTCGCTTGATCCTTTCTCTGGTGATAAACGCCTTGAAATCTTCAATTTCTTTCAAAATGTCATCTATCCGCCGTTTGTATGTTTCTAGTGGGACTAGTTTTTTCATTTCTGCTTCCATTGTTACAAGGTCACTTGTGATCTTAATCGATATCTCCTTTGCCGTATCTATGATAAGTATAACCCAGTCCCTGCTACATTTGTTAGCACCGTAACTCCACTTTAGGACAAATTCTTTATTGTCTAAAAACAAACGTGGTTTGTTGCGTACTACTAATACCTGTGGGAGGGTACCTCCCTGTAAATACTCAGTCAAAATTGACCCGTGGAGCTCAGTTGGAATTATCAATTTTTTAGTTTGTAAGAGTTTGTCCCAATTACTCAAATTAGAAATCAGAGACCCCTTTCCTTCGTCTACAAACATTGATGCTTGAGTCAAAGGCTCTGTGACATACTTGTCGTCGTAGCTGACTACCTTGTCAGCACTCATTGTGAAGATCAAATCTACAATGTATAAGGAACTTGTATGTGGAACAACCACACACTTCGTCAGATTAAGATGATATTACACAAGCAAGGATTGATAGCACCTGGTCTAGACAGTTGAACAGTCATGAAAATTCAACACTCCAGTTAATAGAACCATGGCACACAGAATGACTCTGCCCCAGCCCGGTGAGACTGTTGGGATGCGTCTTGCGTTTCTTACTGAACAGTCTGCCGCTGATAAGTAAAATGTACTCTCCAGATTTGCCCATAGACCAAGTTGCCTCAGAAGAAATCTTACTAAGGAGACAGGTTACATCATCATCATTGAAACTTTCTTTCGGCAAACAATACATCAAAAGTAAGAGATAATAATAAAATAATAATAAACCCACAGTAAGTGCGTTATGTACAATTAAAGCGATCATCAATAAGAGGCAGACATTCTTCAATAGCTATGAAATACATAACACCTCTACATAATAACACATTGTTGTGCAGTGTGCACTGTAATAGTAGGTGTTCTTATTGCCTAGTGTAATAGTATCCACTTTCTTTGCCCTTGAAAGGATGAAGTTCTGGGTTAGTACTGATACCAACTTCCATTGTGCTGGCATGCACCATGCCTGTGGCGAGCGCTTAACTTGCAAACAATCCTCCTCTCTGCACTGAACAGTAAAACACAATTTTCCATCATTGAATACACTGGAACGCTGGCATACTTAACAGTAACATTAAGTTGTTTTAAATTGCACGTAGAGAGCAAGTAGTACCCGCATGCCTCACCAAATGGACACTTATTGTTTGCCTAATGCCCCTCTTATTTCTATCTGAGGTTGTAACTCCAGCTCCCAGTTTCCTAAAAGTAATAGTAAGTTTGCCAGGAAGAAACAGTTCACGGACATGCTATGTTAGCTTACATTTGTATAGCGCCTACTGCCATAGCTCATCACGGTGAAGTGCTTTTGCCTGTCAGAGAGGTAAAGTAGGCATATACTAGAACATTCAGTAGTGGTAGGGAGCAGCAAAAGTCGAGCAGATAGTTGGGATGAGGGTGCGGGATAGATAAGGTGCTCAGGGAGGCATGAGAAGGCAAAGGTGTACAATTGGACCAAATTTATCGTGGGACTGAACTGTATTCCATGGGGCGCAGTGCCAAAAAGGACAGAGGTGTTCGCTGTGCCAGGAGTTATGTCTGGAGAGCACTCACTGCACTGTGAGCATGTTGAAGCAGAAAACCGAGCCAGCAAAGCCCTTCTACTTACTCGGGCCCTCTGCAACATTTGGGAGGTGTTGTATGTCAGAAATCCGTATTTGCCAATTTTTCAACAGCTCCCTCTTCTGAGTTTGTGAATGTCCCCTCAGAGCACGGCTCTGCAATTCTAGTGTTCTGAAATAACTGCATTTGTCATTACAAACAGTCTATGAAATAAACAGTCAACTAGCGGCATAGGCTATCATTTTATTTTGTTTTGAATTGCCTTAGGATATTTTTTACCCAGTTAATGCCACAACATAATTTCATACAGAGGAAGGTGGCCTGATTAACATATTTATTTTTAAAAGCGAGTGGCTTATAAAGGCACATCATTCTAAGTTTGTCTTATAGTATATGTAATATGTGCTTGATGGTGGTACATTATTTTGTAAACTATAAAAAAAAGATGTATTCTTTTGTGAAACACTGTGTGTTTAAGAAACTGTCATAGTGCTTAGCAGGGCTGATCTTTTTGATTTTGGAAAGTGCAGCTGTCCGTTGGTTAATGGAATGGATGCTTTTCTTGTCAGCAGAGAATGGGCCAGCCTGGATGCAGCTGTCCCCCATGAGCTTTGCTGCCTGCATGTGTATGCTCTCTATAATCTAAGCCACAGGATCATAATGTATTCGGACAGTTGCAATGCCAACTAAATGCATGTGGTAGACAGCAAGTGGCAAAGTAAAAGTGTGTGATGACTATTGTCAATTAGTTGCGATGACACACCTACATGATTATATTGACATTAACACCAAGGAAGCACACTGTCCGGATACCCTACCGATTGTCTTCATTACACCAGTCCTAGACTTCCTCGAAACAGAGAAAAAGGCGTACGTTGCCACGCCTTCCCCGACCCATACTGAGCCAGCTTGGTAACTGACAAGTCACGTGGGCATCAGAGGAATTTATAGGTCACATGACAGTCGGATAAAAATTCAAACAACAAAGAAGAAACACTAGTGCAGTGGAAGGACCTGTCTTCTATGTTGATCTGGAAAGGGTAGTTTGAAGAGTCTTCTCCAGGGGTGGCACTATGCATACGCAAGGACTGCCATGAGTAGAGGCGTTGCTAGGGGCCGGGCTTTGAGGGCTATGTCCCCTGGTCTTTTGGTTGTAGGATAGAAGCTCATGGGCTACAACCAACAAGCTAGCTAGTCCTCCTCGTTCCGACAGTCCCGACATTAGCGTACCGCCCAATCTTTTTACGGACCTAGCAAAACAGCTGTGATGAGGAAGACAGACAAGGGGTTTTCTATAATGTGTTTCTGTGTTTTTTACAGAAGGCATAGCTGCCAATCTGCCCAGTTCCACGTGTAATCTTTGAGTCAGTCCTGTTATTTTCTTCACGCTGCATGCTGGGACTTATAGGCCCAACCTTGCAATGGGAAAAGTAAAACTACAAGTCCCTGTATGCAATTGGAAGCAAAAACCACGACTAGCTCGGGTGGCATGCATGGAATGGAGAACCGTGCCAGGGAGGAGAAGGACGTGTTCGGTTGCAACAACTTTTATTTGTCTTACATAAGAAAATGGAAGGGTGGTACTGATATTTGCCCACAGAGAAGCCCTTTCTAAAGCTATTGGTGTAGTGGGGCTCCTTTATTACAGCTAATATGAAAGTTCTACCTCTTCAGGTTTTGTTTCCTAGTGGAGCAAAAACTATTGGTATGGATAGTGGGTGATAGCAAATGTGTATGAACACAATTCCTCCTACTTTTAGGTGCTTCGCATTGTGATTTGCTTAAACATGAACACATTCTGTGTGTGCCTTAGTTACAATTGATTGGCTGGCAATAATGTAAGAAATCCCATATGTTCCAGGATTTGAACTTGAAATCGTTTTTTTAGTTTAGTTTAGTTTATTTATTTATAGAGCGCACCAAGCCCATGGGCATCTGGGTGCTAAGCTTGCAAGTTACAAGGATACACTACATGGATGCAGCATTATAATACAGAAAGTTACATCAGACAACATAGAAAGATACAGATTTACATATATACATCAGGAGATGTTCCTACTTATGTGCAAGTTGGGTCGAAGTTATGCAACCAAATTGGAGTTTTGTTTGTGAAACCATACTTTGACCCTATTCCTAAATGTGTTGTAAGAGGGTTGTTCTCTAAGGGATAACGGGAGGGCATTCCAATTCTTGGCAGCAATGACAGGGAAGCTAACGCTGCCTGCTCGTTGTTGCTTGAATTGTAGGATGTTGACACAGTGCGTCTGGGCTGATCTAGTCGGCCGTGTTCTCATATGGCATGAGACGGTGTTGGACAGGTAGATAGGAGCTTGGCTAGAAAGGGACTTATGGGTGAGGGACAATGTTTTGAGTGTAATTCTTTGCTTGATATTAAGCCATTTTAGTTTATGTCTGGTTTTGGAGATGTGTTGTCTCCATGGGATGTTTAGGGCTGCTGTTATGGCGTTATTTTGCATAACTTGCAGTTTGTTGAGATTCTGTTCTAAGGTGCCAAGATAGAGCGCATTACATTAATGGAGCTTCGATAGGACTAGGGCTCTTGCTATAGTGATGCAGTTGGCTGTAGTCAGATAGGGTCAGCAAGCCGTAATAAGTTTGCAAGTTTAAGCAGAGGAAGAGGCAAAGGCATTAGTCTGTCTAGATAAAGTTAGTGCAAAGTCAATGTAAATTCCTAGTGTTTTTACATCATTGGCTACTTTAATTATATTGCCATCAATGTTGAATGAAGTGAATAGCGCATCCAGTTTATTCAATCTGGCTGGAGAGCCTAGAAGGAGCAGTTCTGTCTTGTCATCGTTAAGACAGAGCCCGTGCTGCAACATCCATGCTTGAACAATGAGGTAGATGTCGTTGAGAGTCTTACTGTCCACAGTGTAATCACCAGTGATGGGGATGAGTATCAGGGTGTCATCCGCACAGTTGTGTAGGTGACACCCAGATAGTCAAGATCATCAAAAAGTGGTTTGGTAAACACATTGTAAAGAGTAGGCGACACGCAAGACCCTTGAGCAACCCCACTGGTACCGGGGTAGGAGTGGCTGAGACTGATGGCGCAAAGACCCTCATAGATCTGTTGTTGGGGAAGGATTCAATCCACGTGTTCGCTTGATCAGAGAAGTGCGCAGCAGATGAGAGGTGTTTACATAGGATTTTTTGGTTAACCAGATCAAATGCTGCAGATAAGTCTAGTAGGAGCGGCAAGGCCAGTTTACCATTGTCTTTCAGTGTCTGGAATTGTGTCTTGAGATCAATAAGTGCTGTTTCTGTCCCATGTCTGGGTGTGAAACCTAATTGTCTTAGGCCTACTAAATTATTGGCTTTGAGGTATTGCTGTATCTGCAAATAGGCTGCACGGTCCAGTATTTTTAATAAGAATGAAACTGTCGTGATGGGTCTGTAGTTGGATGTGTTATTTGGGTCTAAGGTTGTTCTTTTTAAGAGTTGGAATACCCAAGCATCTTTCAGATTATTAGTTACTATGCTGGATTTGAAGAGGCGTTGATGACTGAGGTAATGAAGGGGGCCAATTCCATCACAGCCTCCTTAATCAACGGGGCAGGGCATGAGTCTCCCTGACAGTTAGAAGGTTTCAGATTCAGAATGATGGTTTCAACCTCTTTGATGGACAGTGATGTGAAATTAAATTTGGGTTGTGAGTTCCTGGTCGGGGCCGGTATTTACTGGAAGGAAGCGGCATTGGTAATAACAGTTTTCTTGGTTTCTATTTTATTTTGGAGCATGATGATTTTGTCTTGGAGGGCATTCTGTATGTTAGTGCACCATTGGGTGTCTTTGGTACAAGTATCTGGTGGCGGGGCAGGTGATTCCAACTCTTTAAGAATGTTGAAAAGTTCCTTTGTACTTGACTTGGCTTTGGTAATACAGTCGTTATAGTTATCTTTTTTTGCTTGGATGATAGCTACCTTGTAATTAAAGGAGGCTGCAGCAAAATTGTCCTTATTAGCTGGAGATGGGGTGCTTCTCCATGATGCTTCTGGGGTTCTTTTCAGTTTCCTGAGTGACTTAAGGTGAGGAGTATACCACTTGTTAAGGTGTGCGTGGTGTTTTGATTTGCGTGGTTTGAGATGCGCTAAGGTGTTGATAGCCTTGAGGATGGTGTGATTGTATAGGTCGACTAGAGCCGTGGGGTCTAAGAGTTTGGTGGTGGGGTTAATGATCGGTTGAAGTAGAGATATGAGTTTCTCTATGGTCAGATTGCGTTTGTTCCTAGTCATCATGGCTGGTGCTTGACTAAGTGATGTGGATTGCGGGGATTCTTTAATGGTGAACGAGATTAGGTGGTGGTCAGTCCAGGTGCAAGGGGTATTGGATAGGATGTCGATGTTACAATTTAAGTCAGCTAACCAGTCAAGGGTTCTGCCCTTATTGTGCGTAGGTTTGGTTATGCGGTGAGTAAACCCTAGTTCAGAAATAGTATCCTTAAGGGTGCAGGCTTTCAGGTCTTTGGTATCTTGGAGGCCTAAATTGAAGTCTCCCAGGATTATGACTTGTGAGTTGCTTTTGGTATTAGTAGATAATAGGTGAGAGATATCATTTTCGAAGGTGGTGGTCGGGCCTGGTGGACGGTAAATTAAGTGGATTGTGATAGTGGATGTAGGTGAGGTAGGTAGTTAGACAGTTAGTAGTTCTGCTGAAGACATGGGTTGGTTGTTGCTGTTTCTTAAGCCTAGTTCTGTTTTGTAGATAAATGCAACTTTTATAAGGCTTTTCATGCCAGACTCCAGCCTCTAAGAACAGGAGCAGTTTTCAAACCTCTGTTTTGTTCCCAAGACACACTTGTTGCCCTTGAGCTATCCTCCCGGCCCATTCTTTAATGACTCTTACCACTGTTCAAAAGTGTGGTATTTTCTTACTGTCCCTTGATGCAAGGTGGAAAGTGAAGGGTGGCAGGATCTGATAATGTTACCAGGTAACGAGGCACGAAGTCCATCTATGACTGGATGGAACTCTTTAATTGCAACTAATATGCAATGTCTACCATTTTCATTTCTGATCCAGTGCAAGGCATGGCAACACAAGCAATACCAATATTGTGTTCATCATAACAGATAAAGAAATGATATACCTTTAATAAATGGAAGGATACCTGTAGATCATTTTCCTATTTCAGTCCTGTGGTTACAGCACTACACCATGCATGCCGAACATTAGGTTATGGCATTTCATTTGAATGAATGTGCCTGTGCGGTTGCCCTTGGCTCTCTCCCGTCTCTTTCCCAGAGCTGAACAGCCAAAGCCGGCTGGAGAGCATGGTTGGGGAGAAGTCTACCCATGCTTTTACCTGCTAATGATTCGAGAGACTACCAAAGTGTGGCATAAGCCATAACCATATCCATACGCCACACCAATATGCAAGAGGACCCACAAACAATCATTCTCTTATCACGCACCCACCCTCTGAGACCCGATGCCTGTCTCGGCTCAGTGTGCCCCGACAATTCTCCAATTTTGCATATCTCTCAAAACATGGCTTTTTCAACAACATCTGACCAAGAACTAATTCCAACGGACGCACATACTGACACACAAATATCACAGGATTGCGCTAATGTTAAAAGATGCCAGCCCAAATGCTTGCTACCCACACTCTGTTCAGCGCTCCGCTGCGCTCCAGCTAGATCTGCACGTTAAACAATACAATAAAAGTAAGATAAAATAAACAAAACACTGGACTGGAGACTGGTAGTGTGGTCTGTGGACAGCACTGCCTGTAGTAGACTGTTAGTCCCCCTGGTGGACTTGAGATGGTGTCTAAAGTGCAGATCCAGGGAGCAGGAGCAGAGTGCAGGTGTGAATGGGGGGCAAGGTGCAAGTGCACACTGAGAGCAGAGTTCTAGCAAGGGACTGGAGTGTGATGGAGATCAGATCATCGCTTGGTTGATTTGAAATACATTCCATTAGATAAAGAAACACAAAAAAAAGGTACTGTCCCGGATCACTGTAAAAAAAGGGCTTTGTGCCTTGTAAAATAAGATTAACTTTTGAGATGAACTGATAAGTGAACCCTTCTTCCTGGTGAAGCTCTGCTGCATTTCACATCTCTGTAGTTCCTTATTTCTGTGTAGTTCTTTTTTATGAAAGCTGCAAGACTGCCGAGTCTTCTTTATGTTATCTTTTCGTGTTGAGTCTAGTTTAAGGAACTTCTTAATTGGTGTGGGTCAGTTGACTGGAACCTAATTATAAAGGCATTCTATACCCAAGACATAAGAACTTAATTTTGAAATCCTGACAAACTAACAGGACCTCACATGTCCTAACTAGCATTGCGCCACGAGGCATTAGAGACAGTCGATCATTGATGAATATCCAACCCATGGTTGCAGCATGTCGCAGCAGGGTTCATGTTGCAGTCCTTGATGTTGAGGGCAGCTTGATGGAGGTGCACACAGACTTTGCACTTGCGTCACTGGTCAGTGTTTACCCTGGTGGCCTGTGGCTGACGTGTGATTATGCTATCGTTAATAGGACACTGTTTCTTTCACCCATTTTAAGATGTCTGCCTCTTTTATTTCTATATTCCATTAAAGGTTTTTGCCAGTGGAGTCGTCTCAATCCATGATGGTGGGGTGGGGACTCACTGTCTTCCTGTCGCTGGGCATGCATGGGATCAAGTTTCCCCAGGCCATGTGTGAGAACATCATCCTGTCCTGTTTTCAGTTTTGGTGCTTTGGTAGCGTAAGCCACCTAATCGCTAAAGCATTGGTACTGTAAATGTAAAAAAAGGAGAAAGGAGAGTTCGGGAGCAGTGTATGGCGTTGCCATGACAACTTGCAGCTTGTGCTGATGAAGTGGCCAAAGCATCAAATCTGGCCCTTGACCCTCTCGCTCAAGTTTGCCCGCCTGCTGCAGTTGCCGGGGAGCTGTGAGCGCTCCGAAGTAGGAGCAAAATGACTGCACTTAACTATATGCCCGTTTTTATTTTTAATTGTATACCCAATGCTTTTTGTCAGTTTAACTCCTGTGGACTATGTTTAAAGTCAGGCGCAAAGTGATCTGTTTGTGAGCCGAAGCTAACGGATCTCTCCGAGCACTGTGGTCCTCAAGTCTCGGGTGAGATGGGAAGTGTTGGCTCGCGTTTGCGTTTTGGAGGAGCCTTTCACTTCACGCTCAGAGACTGGCATTCTCCCGAACCTGCCAGAACACTATTTAATTTGCCTCTCCGAAAGAGGAGCGGCTTTGTTCTTTGCCATTTTGTGCCACACACCATCTGCAGTTGGCGGCGGGTGGCACATTATGATTAGGTCAGCTCCTTTGTTTGGTGGCCGCCCTGCATCCTGAATGCTCTTGGTTTTTGTAATAGTGCATTTTGTAACTGGGGGGACGATGGCATGTATAAGAGGAGTATATGGATGGCTAGAGAGAATAACCTCATAATCAGCAACCGAAGGCATACCGTTATTAAAGCTACTTGGAGGTGGCCACCTTAAACTCCCTCCTTTGGTGAATTGACCAGATGGTCCGTGGCCGAAACGAGAACGTGCCGGGACCACCCCCTGAACGGCCCTCTTGGCCCTCTGTGCCCACTGGAAGAAGTAATTACTGAGGCATCCTGCTCTGGGGTGAGCTGCCTGGAACGGAGGCAGCGGTCAGGTTTTGCAGTGATTGGCGGTTCTGATTTAACATTTTCGTGCCTTTCAGGGGGAAAGGGTATGGATGGAGAGGTCTGGAACTGGCCCTCTTGGCAACCCTCACCTGTTTTCGAGGGGTACAGCACATGATGTACAGTGAGTGCAAGAATAGTGTTAGAGCATTGCAGTTAGGCCTCTGTATATAACATGGCCTGGTTACATATTTCAAGTGGCTCAGGCAATTGGGCCTTGTTTTTAGCAACGGGCCAATGCGCTTTGCAGATATTAGGGGTACGGCGTGTGAGCTGTGCATGCGCATGTCCGAGTGGGCTGGGGGTCTCTACAATGACGGGAGGTGCAGGGGGGCCAACAGAAAATTGGTGTCACAAGGAGGCACAACAGAACATACAGGTGTGCTTAGAAGACTCCCAAGTTAGTGAGAGGCTGGTCCTTACACACCACTGATATATAAAGAGGAAGCACGTATTTTCTCAAGGTATTTTGCTAGGTATGTTGCTGAGAGCAATGGGGGCCTGGCGTAGCGTTTGTTTTCTTGTGGAACCTTGCCTGCTAGTTCGATTAGCTTTAGTTTCCATTATCTGCAATGTTGTTTCTGGTTCGTTTTCCTGGAGATATTTCTTAATGAGCTCGTTCATTGACCTGTGGCCATGTACGGGTTGATGTTAACAAAATCCTTCCCTCTGTCACCTGGAACCCAATGAGGCTTGTTCCCGTTTTTGGGGGCTGCCAGCAGGAGACCGACCCCCTTTCTAGAACGTTGAATAATAAGGCTTGGCAAGAGGTGAGTCATGTGCTGCAAAGGGCAGTTTGCCGCTACATGTAGCCAGTAGCATCACCAGGAATCAAATTTAGGAGGGGCACAAAGGTGGCCACAGACAAAAGTAGGGGTGTCAAAGACAAAAGTAGGGGGTGCGCCTATAAAAGGCCAATGTGTGACGTCAGAAACACTCCTGCAGAGAATCTTCTGTGCAAATCCCCGCCCTCTGGTCCCGCGTGATTTTCCGTTGTGCCCGCCCCCCATTATCGCACACAGCTGTTGCCTGTTTTGCGTGATTCTTCTTCCCTGCTCCGCCTCCAGGCTACTTCTGCAGGAGTCTATCCTGATACATTCTGGTTTCACCATCACCGTCTTGTGGCCAATGCTGGATTTGACTTTTATGGACTTCATTCATTCACGGTGCGTCACTCTTTCTCAACTCTCATGCAGGACTTCCTTTGCATCTTGTATTCACGGTGGCCCTGAATCATGCTGTTCCCATCTTCATCTTGTATCATGGCTTGCAACATTATCTGCTACTTCGAACTTCTGCAATTGTATTCTCTCACCCCTCTTGCTTCTTTACTCTTTTTGACTGCTTACTCTATGTTCTCTCCTCCTCTCCCTTTCTCCCTTTTCCTATCTCCTATCCTCATTATCTTCTATGGACTTACTCTATCAGAACTGTCCCTGGACATAGTATGATAGCAACCTCTTCTGTCGCCACCCCCTCCCAGTGTGCCCCCCCCCAGCACTATCTGAAATGTCATCAGGCCGAGTACAATAGTTAATTTCACATCCTTACTGTTCATGGCCTGTAAGAATGTCATTGTATTTTCCCTTATTCCCTCCCTTGCCTTGAAGTGCTATAAAAAGCATTGTGCATAGGCGCTATATATATAAATAAACTATCACATCATATCACATCAACTACCATACCCCACTGCAACTCGCCTCCCATCACAATGTAGGCACTAAACCATTAAGTCACCAATGACCCATAATTAGCGGTTTCATGCGCTACATTCTGATTGGAGGGGCTGCTCTTGGCTGCAAGGTGACTTAAAAGCTTGTCATTGTTGTGCGGCAGCATTGATTGTGGCCCTGTGTGTGTGTGCTGTGCGGGAAGACACAACACTGTAGACAGACAGAGAAAGTAGCCAGGCTGAGGTATGGGGGGGCAGAAGGTGGAGCCCAGGATTTCAGAGGAGGGGCCCAGGTCCCCCTAGTGACGCCACTGCATATAGCACAGTTAATTAATTGCCCCAATGTGTTGCTGGGCTTCATAGTGAGTGGGCGGATAAAACTCTGTGACACTTATGGGAGATTAGAATGTGTGTATGGCTATGACGGTTGTATCCTAGGAAGTAATATAAAAGGAGTTAAGCCCGTATGAGTCAAGGGCGATTTGCAGTCGCTGTTTGCTGCTCTTTTTGCTCTTGCTGAGCTCCTGTGTCCCTGAATACCTGCATTGACTTTCTGCCACGCTCCGAATTGTGTCCGACTGTGGCTGGAGCTGTAGCAGTTTGAAGCAAGCGTGCCTAGCAACTGACTCGAGTCGTGAGTCACGTGGTAGTAACAAGCCACACCCCCAGGAAGAACGAACAAAGGGAAGACCCGACTGCCCTTGCGACGTTAAGCCCGTCAGAGTCAAGTGCGATTTGCAGTCGCTGTTTGCTGCTCCTGTTGCTCTTGCTGAGCTCCTGTTTCCCTGAATACCTGCATTGACTTTATGCCACGCTCCGAATCATGTTAGACTGCGGCTGGAGTCATAGCAGTTTGAAGCGAGCGTGCCTAGCAACTGACTCGAGTCGAGAGTCACATGGTAGTAACAAGCCACGCCCCTAGGAAGCACGAACAAAAGGAAGACCCGACTGCCCTTGCAGCATTAAGCCTGTCGGAGTCAAGGGCGATTTGCAGTCACTGTTTACTGCTGTTTACGGCTGCTGACGCGGTAAGCTCCTCTGTCCCACCTGCAAAACGGCTGCAAAGTATAGAACCAATTGCGAGATAGAGACAATGGACTCCACTAAACCCTGTACTCGATTACAGGAAAAACTGGAAGAATCACTAGCTAATATGCCTAAAAACCCTATGTCTATATATCCAGTTGTAAGTCCCTGTCAAGATCAATCTATCACTCCTGCTAAAATAACAAACAAGATTGACCAACTGCCCCTGGTTGAGCCAAAGAAAGAAAATAAATCAATCACGGCACTCAAACACAACTCTATAGGAAATAACGAACAACCTGATGTAAAACCACCACAGAAGTTAGAAAAGAAAAAAACTAAACAAATTGCTCTAGCAACTCAAAACAGTGAGTCTCCCTCACATATTGTCTCATCCATACAAACTGCAAATAAACATTCAAAGATGCACACGGTTTCACCCTGTACTCCATCTTTACAGAAAAGAGCGCGAACAGCAAAACAACAATGGCAAACATCATATTACCTCCTAGAATCTCCACTACGAAACACAAATAAACAACTGGAAAACCGTGTGGCCCGCCTATCCCTTGACATCACGGAAATAGATGCTATTATGGACTCACAGGAAAGAAGAAAAGAAATCTTCGGAGGCCCAAAGAATAGTAAAATCATGGCAACCAATAACACATCCACGCCAATCGTTAATAAAGTCAAATCCATGAAGACTAAAACCTCTCCTACTCATGCCTCCGCATCAAAATCCCCACCAGTTGACACTAACCAACCTGTATCAGAGGAGATTACAACGAACATTCCCACTGAGATTCCAGAAAGAATTCCAACCACAATGCTGGATCTCCAGAATACGCTGGTGGCTGTTCTCTCGTTAGCTATGGTACCCTTCCTTAGGATCCAAGAAGCAATGGTTGACTCTACAAAAGAGCAAGCGACCCTGTTGGCTATGATTCTAACAAAACAAATCAATATCGAAGGCTTCATAGGTACGATACAAGAACGTCTTAATTATGAGGCGGAAGCCACCACGACCTGGCAAAGCCGCTTGGCAGAAATTGCAAGAATCGACCGGGTTGACAAACAAAACTTAACAGATACCTTGACAACGATTACAAAGAGAATGCTGGGTGACAAACCAAAAAAACACCTTGAAACAGCCAACAAACCAGACCACTTCTCAACGCAACCTCAAAGTGAAAAAGCCACATCTGATGCCAAACTTAAAACAAACCAAACTACTCAATACGAAGTTCAAGTAGACCCCTTAAAGTTACCTATAAGTATTCCAATTACTGAACCTTTATCATGCACTCCTTTTGACATCTTTGACCTAACCAAACAAGGTCATTTAGGAAACCAACCACTGCCAAAGAAAATAACTTCAAAAAAACATCAGACAGGCTCCCGAGCGTTCCTAAGAAAACTCCAGGTGATTGAAAAACAACAAACTAGACCTATAATAACAACGCAAAAAAATCTTGAAAATAGGAAGGAACAAGCTCATTCAGACACGGAGAAAGCCTTTGTGGCATTAAGATCAGATCCTACAGAAGCAATGTCTGGTTCAGAACAAGGGTGTGAAACAACTATGCAAAGAGAGGACGAACCACTTGATGCACTATTAGCCGTGATTGACCAACACGCAGTAACCGACTTGATGAGGAACTGCACTGACAAACCTGTAGGACCAAGCTGTCCAACGGAATTGAATGAGACTCTGTTTGATCCTCAAGAGGAGCTACTAATAGTCCTAGATGAATGTTCTGAGACCTCAACTGCCAATTCAATCTCAATTAATACATCCACTAATATCTCCTTCACATACTCTACAGTATCAAATGAGGAGAGCTGGACTTCAGTAGAAACTGAAAATTCCTATAAAAGCGTGGACATGACTACAGGCCTAGGCGAATGCCCACTCATCCGACCAATCTTTGTGGACCCACGGAAAGTAAATAACATCTTTCGACTATCACTGTCTGCAACTACCTTAAATCCTACTGAATCACTAACCATGAACAGATCAAACATTCTACGTCTATTTACAGTTATTCCACAATTGGCTCAAATCACCTCTAGAGAAATTGATGTCCTACATTTTCCAAATAAAAATCAGATGGGCATAGTCCACATCGACTTCTACAATCAAAAAACTATGATGCATGTCCTATCAACAAATAATCATTTAATGCAATTGGGATTTATAACAGAAGAAGTCCTTGTAACCAAATCTATGGCTGCAAAAAAACTAAAAACAACTATCAATCACGAGTATTTGGACCAAAACAAACAGAAGAAAACCGACAGCCTACAGAACACTTTGCAGTTAGCATCAGTCAATGAGCTGCGGAACAAAAATACCCAATCAAATACTCACCCGATCCGCAGGACGGAGCTAATGCATTCCGACATGTCTTTCAATGCTGAAATCAAATGAAAATTAACACAACGAGCTGATATCCAAAACTCAAGAATCAAGACCTATTTATAACAACCAAAAAGCAAAGATATAAAGCAAGAAGAGATAACATTATGCTCCTGGAACACCAGTGGCTCAAACCACCTCTTCGCCGAAGGATCCTTAAATCAAAAAGACGCGGCTATAATTTGCCTGCAGGAAACTTGGCTGTCGGAAGAGGTACCCTACGAAGGATTCTCAACCTTCAAGAATCCAGCGATCACTTCAGAACAAGGTAGACCGTCATCAGGCATGCTGATTATGACCAAAATAAAGCCATCTTGGTCAATCGTAGCAAAGCAAAATCTTCAGCCCTGGGCTCAATACATCATCATCTGTATGCAAACCTCAAAAAAAGAACCCAGCTATCTAACAATCTTCAATATCTATTGGAATCCAACATCAATGAATGAGAACATATTCCTTGATTCAATTTTTGACGAATTCGATGCAATTGCCAACATACATAACTCAACAGAATGCATAATTGCTGGTGATTTGAGTATCCACCTTTATAGCCCAGAAGGTAAGAGACTAAATTCCTCCAATCTATCTTCAAGAGCAAAAAATTGTCTAAAGAAAGTCTCATTAGAAACTTAACATTGACTGAACAACCACGAAATGACCAAAACAAACCCCCTCCAACATAGACACAACAAAAATCCAACTCAATTATAGACTATGGGCCTCATTACACGGACGGCGGTAACCATGGTGCTATTTGCGCCATGGTTGCCGCCGGTATTTTACCGAGTCCGCCTTGGTGAATGGGGGAATTACCGCCCCATTCCAAGGTTGGCGGGGCGATAATTCCCCATTCACCAAGGCCCTTCCCCATTCCCATTGAGCCCCCATAGGGCTCAATGGGAATGGGGAAGGAGCAAATAATGGTACCGCTATTATCGGTACCGTTATTTTCCCTGAAGTCCCTCAGCGGGTCCCTTCCTTAACGTGTGGTCTGGCCACACGTTAAGGACGGACCCGCTGAGGGACCTCGTAGTATGGCGCTAAGGGATTACCGGCACCAGTGCCCTTACCGGTGCGGGTAATCCCTTAGCGTCATCCGTGTAATGAGGCCCTATATCTTCGTTTCAGGAATGATACTAAAAACCTAACGGCTACTGCAAATCATCCACAAATAAATAGCGATCACCACCAAATTCTAATAACATGGACTACTGCTCAAACACAAATTACACGATTAAATCTCCCAGAGTTGGAACTAAACAATGGTCTTAACAAGCTTCGAAAAAATCAACACCAAATGGCTGACCTGCTGACAAATTTTGAGGCCTCAAATTTACCAGACCACTCAAAACTCAACTATGAGTGGATTCTGCACAAATATCAGCACCCCAAAAAAAAACAGTGCGAATCACCAAAGCAACCACAAACATCACTTTAATCATGACATTAAGTCGATGAAAAAGAATTTGCACAAAAAAATTTGAAAACTCAAAAAACAGAATACAATAACCTCTGCTGCAGAGATAAAAAAGGAAAAACAGAAATCCCATAAAGCTATAATGCGGCAAGCAGATGCAGAAGCGATATTAGCGGCTTTAAAACAGAATAACACCAGACAACTGTGGTTGCTTCTAAATGAAAAATCCAATGTATCAACAATGATACAAGAGGTAGAATCTGGAGAATGGTCTCAAGATTTCACAAACCTCTACAAAGGGAAAACAAACATTTCAACAGCACAAAACTCGAATAACCATCACGCTTGGGACTTAAATTGGGAAAGAGATGAGATCAGAAAAACTATTATGTCCTTGAATCCATCGCAAGCACCTGGCCCTGATGGGCTCGCCAATGCCAATTAAAATCTGCTCCCGAAGAATGGGCTACCTTTTTTTCAAAACTTCTTAATTTAATAGAGAAAATCAAACAAATCCCACGCAGTTGGACCCTAGCGACATTGATTCTGATCTATAAAGCTGGTGACAGGA
The DNA here is from genome assembly GCF_040938575.1 of Ambystoma mexicanum. Classification (NCBI taxonomy): domain Eukaryota; kingdom Metazoa; phylum Chordata; class Amphibia; order Caudata; family Ambystomatidae; genus Ambystoma; species Ambystoma mexicanum. Next base: position 215,784,452 of record NC_090938.1, read on the forward strand.
AACTGCCTACAAACTATAGACCCATAGCCCTTCTTGACCCACTGGGAAAGCTGTTTGCGGGATTCCTAATGAAAAAACTCAATACATGGGCAGCAGAAAATGTCTTTCAAGAGAAGAGACAAACTGGTTTCGCTAACAAAATCTGCACAAATGTTAATCTGCTGCTTCTGAATATGATTAAGTACAAAGTGACAATAAAGAAACAACAAGTATATGCTGTCTTCATAGACCTTAAAACAGCATTCGATTCGGTGAATAGAGAAAAACTATGGTTGAAGTTAACATCATGGGGTTGTCCCCCATCCATTCTCAATCCAGTCAAACAGCTTTACTCTAATACATCGATCAGAGTCAGATTAACAAAAGTCGTTACAGTAACAGAAGAAATTACCACCTGGAATGGCCTGAAACAAGGGTGCCCCCTGGCTGCTTGTCTATATAACTTATATACCTTTGGTTTTGTACAAGCGATTCATGATCCACTCTCGAATCCACCGAAGATTAACAATGAACCAATAAAAACCTTAATATATGCAGATGACATCATTGTCATGGATAAAACGCAATCAGGTCTACAAAAAACATTAGACAAAGTGGGCTTTTTTATGAAAGAGAACGACCTACAAATTAACATTCCGAAAACCAAGTTAATGAGACTAACAACTCTGCATAGTGCCAGGCGACAAAATGTGAAATTACAGCTAGAAGATAAAGAGATTGAAGAAACAAAAGTATTTAAATATCTAGGCCCCATGATAAATCCGTCAACAGTTGAGCAAGAATGGAAAGACCACATTGAGAGAAAAGCAAGATCCTTATCCCGTTTAGGTCACTTTTTCCATTGCAAATGTGGGACCTTTACAATAAAATCAACAATCCTACTATATAGACAAAAGGTGGTCCCCATCCTAACCTACGCTGGAAAAACATTAATCAATCAAGATACGATGAAATGGCAATAATACAAGGCCATCTTCTGGAGAAAAACTCTGGCCTTACCTAAATCTTTTCCAATACCAAGAATTTGTTTTGAATTAGCACTACAATCTCTAGAATCTATAATTACCTGGAAAAAATTGATCTCTATAGAAAGATAATTTGTCAGGACAAAATTTTAGAAATACTCAAAGAAAAAAAGACCCCTGTATATGTAACAGCTCTTCAACACTGGACCAACGAGATAAAAAAGAAAATGAAGGCCGAAGAAATTAGCGAAGACATGCTAATAAATAGACCACAATATGCCAAAAGAAGAGTTCAGCAAAACGATTGTATTAAAACAATAGAGGAACAATCAAAATATAAAAGATCCTTGAATTGTTCAATAGAAGCAAGAGCTCTCAACAAACTGCCACCATACTTAGCATGTTCCCCAGAACGAGATCTATTCCTACGTTTTCGGCTAAACATACTACCGACTCGCGACTACCTATCCAACATAAAACATCCAAACACAATGACCACAGATTGTCGATTTTGCAAGAATGATAACACTAGAGAGACTCTCTTCCATGTAATCATGGTTTGCCCTGCTTTGACAGAAAGAAGAAACTTGTTCAAGGACTTCTTCAAAATCTCTCAGAAACAGATGAACACACAGGAACGATGGGCCCATCTTCTAAAAGGTCATGACAAGAACCTAATTTTAACAGTAGTAAAATTTTGGACTGCGATCATGAACGATAACAATTCCTGAGAAACGGAACCATGGATGTTAACCCTTTCTCCTCTTTTTCTACCTTCCCTAAATCGTAAATTATATAATGAAAAGTTTGTACTATCAAACATAACATTTAAAAAATAAATTAAAAAAAATATATATAAAAGGAGCCAAGTGGTCTGCAGAGGATCACACCATTCATGATCACTTCTACCGGTCCCTTCATTTCAGCCTCTTTACTATCATGCCCCAACCCTCAATGTGCATTTATACTGGTGAGAAGATCCAGCCGGAGTCTTGTACATGCAAACCATAGTCTTGCACAGGCCACTGTGTTTGCACCTCGAGTAGACATAATGTGTACGGTGCAGTGTGCAGCTCTTGACAGCCCCATGTCACCATGAGGCTGTACATCCAGCGCCAACGCCCCCACACCTCCCCACATTTTCCTGGGACTTTGTCAAGGATTTATAATGAGGCAAACAACACTACACGCCTCACAACGGCAAGAAAACAGAGCCTGTGTGATATTTTGGCCACAAGACACTGAGAAGCATACACTTGCTTACTTTCTAATTAATCATCAAAATGAATCGAGATGTGGGAAAGAAACATGTTGGGTAATTTTGAGCTTCATTGATATGGCTCTTTATTCTGCATTATTCATTTTATGAGAGTGTTTTACAGTGCCCATGTTGTGTAATTGTAATGCTATGTGCCTCGTGCACTCTCGATTAATTTGAGTATAATGTATGTTTTTACTGTATGTTCTTTGTGAAGTGTCTCTTGTCACCACTCCAGTGTGGGCATTTTCTATCTAGTGGGGCCTACACTTGCTGAAGTGGTTTATATTTACTGATATTAACTTTTAATGATGACCAAATTGTCTTAGAATTAAATATTATATTTTTGATTACCCATAACCAGAGACTATTGAATTTTTAGTTACTGTCTTAAAGTTTGCTCTGTTCATACTCTCCTTTGCAATTTTGACTAACCACAGTGACCGGTCTCGGGGTATTACTTGTCTGCGCGTGTGCAGTTTGCCTGTTACTTTGAGCACAATCTGTCAAGTTAGATGCATAACCATTCATTTAAGCATGACCACTTTTAAATAATGGTCTTGTAAACGAGACTAGAAGTCAAATTAAATACAAAATAATGTTGTCCAACAATTTCAATTGCATACCTACACCGATGCACCAGGCGGTCGGCAGGCACAGATATCCGAAAACACCCGCGTGCCTTAAAGCCTTTCCCATTGCCCGTGCTTGTGTGTTGTGCTTAGCAACCTGTGCCCTTTCTTGCCTCACTTTGCTACCCTCCTACACCAGACACTCGATTACAATATTTGTACTCACAGGTGGAAAAGCCCTGGGTGCACGTAGGTTATGTGCTGGGGTTTTTGGGAACAGCAGAGATGTTTAAAGTGGTAAGATAGCTCAGTGGTTTAAGCGCTTGCTGCAGCGATGCACGTGTAAACCCTGACCAGAGTTGGTGGCCGCAGGTTATATGCTGGGATTTGGGAACAGCAGAGTTTTGTCAGAAAGGTGAGATAGCTCAATGGGTTGGGTGCTTGCTGCGGCGATGTGTGCAGGATCGGCATGTCTCAGGTTCAGATCCTGGCAAGGATAACTGAGCCTTTCAATTTCACAAGGTCGATAAATGAGTACTGGCTACGGTTGGGATGGTAATTGTATGTGAATATGTGTGTGAGAAGTTCTCTAACAATATCTCTAACAATATTTGCTTCAATCAGCAGCTTTCTAAGAGGCAAGTTTTGTGCCTGGCTTTCCATTTCTGAGCTACAGTTATTTCATATTGGCCTATTGCTCTAGTCTCCTTCCGTCTCATTCTCTTGTACGCCTGCGTCCCTTATCGCATCCTCCTTTAAAACTTTGCACCCACTTCCTTGCACCAACTACCTATAAATGCAAAATGCAGATAACTTCAGTAAACGCACAAAATTATTGGCATTGCCAATGCTTGTTTTTGTGGCATTTCGGAAGTTGTCGTTTTTCTAAATTTCAATTGGGAAAGAAGGAACTACAAGTCCCACAATCCGAAGAGAAAAACAGGACTGGATGCCCATTCTGACACCCGGCCAAAAGAGCCTTGGGCACTCTGCATGATAGTAAGCAGGGTCTCCAACACTGCTTCTTGGCAGCCAGAGCATTGTGCGACCCCACTCTTTGGCGTCATTATAGCAGAATACTGGCCGCCCCAAAGTTACGGCCCTCGGCAAAGACCTGTTGACTTCTTTGATGCTGGGCACCATCTTGACCAAAACAACAATCTAACGCATTTGCGGTCACAGCCCTCAGATCTCTGGATGTCTCACGCTTCCATCTTTCAGCCACACAAACTCCATTCTGCAGATGGAGGACAAGGAAGATGCCAGGAAGATCTGCACATCCATTAACAGCAAGACTTCCCTTCATTCCATAGAGACTCAGGACTTCCCTTCATTCCAGAGGGACTCAGGACTTCCCTTCATTCCAGAGGGACTCAGGACTTCCCTTCATTCCAGAGGGATTCAGGACTTCACTTCATTCATTCCAGAGGGACGCAGGACTTCCTTTCATTCCAGAGGGACTCAGGACTTAACCTTTATTCCAGAAGGACTAAGGACTTCACTTCATTTATTCCAGAGGGACCAGGACTTCCCTTTATACCAGAGGGACCCAGGACTTCACTTCATTCATTCCAGAGGGACCCAGGACTTCCCTTCATTCCAGAGGGACTCAGGACTTCCCTTCATTCTAGAGGGACTCATGACTTCCCTTCATTCCAGAGGCACTCAGGACTTCCCTGCATTCCAGAGGGACTCAGGACTTCACTTCATTCATTCCAGAGGGACCCAGGACTTCCCTTCATTCCAGAGGGACTCAATACTTCCCTTCATTCCAGAGGGACTCAGGACTTCCCTTCATTCCAGAGGAACTCAGGACTTCCCTTCATTCCAGAGGGACCCAGGACTTCACTTCATTCATTCCAGAGGGACCCAGGACTTCCTTTCATTCCAGAGGGACTCAGGGCTTCCCTTCATTCTAGACGCAGGGGTGCACAACTGATTTTGACAGAGGGCCGAAAGTACCTTACATGAGGTCTATAGTGGGCCGAAAAGTAAAAGTGGGTGGGGCGGTAGGCGGGACATGTCAGGAGGCTTTTTCAAACCCCAATTTGTATTAAACACATGGAAAAAGAATATGTTTTTGAGGGGGTAACAATTTTTATTGCATTTCAAACTTACATTTTGTACTACACATTTTCCATTGTTATCATTTATTTCGATTTAGTTATTGTATATCGTCTGTTTAATTAAATGACATATATTTTATTGACCCTTGATTGGACATTCCGTTATTTTAGACTGCTATAGTTTGCTGTTTGGGTTGCCCAAGAGGAGTATGGCCTTCGTTGAGTCAGGTTTCCTCAAAAAAGCAAAGGATGTACATCTCCTAACTGTGCCTGTTTTAGCTTTATTATTGAGTTCACTCTTGGAGTGCAACACTATCCCCCATGGCTCCCACCCCCAACCAAACACTATGCCCCATGGCCCCCTCACCCCCAACCAAACACTATGCCCCATGGCCCCCTCACCCCAACCAAACACTATGCCCCATGGATCCCACCCCCAACCAAACACTGTGCCCCCTGTCCCTCACCCCCCAGGCAAACACTATGCCCCCTGTCCCTCACCCCCAACCAAACACTATGCCCCATTGCCCCCTCACCCCCAACCAAACACTATGCCCCAAGGCTCCCACCCCCAACCAAACACTTTGCCCCATGGCCCCCACGCCTCAAGCAAACACTATGCCCCCTGTCCCTCACCCCCAACCAAACACTATGCCCCATGGCTCCCACCCCCAACCAAACACTATGCCCCATGGCCCCCTCACCCCCAACCAAACACTATGCCCCATGGCTCCCACCCCCAACCAAACACTATGCCTCCTGTTCCTCACCCCCCAGGCAAACACTATGCCCCATGGCCCCCTCACCCCCAACCAAACACTATGCCCCATGGATCCCACCCACAACCAAACACTGTGCCCCCTGTCCCTCACCCCCCAGGCAAACACTATGCCCCCTGTCCCTCACCCCCAACCAAACACTATGCCCCATGGCTCCCACCCCCAACCAAACACTTTGCCCCATGGCCCCCATGCCTCAAGCAAACACTATGCCCCCTGTCCCTCACCCCCAACCAAACACTATGCCGCATGGCTCCCACCCCTAACCAAACACTATGCCCCATGGCCCCCTCACCCCCAACCAAACACTATGCCCCATGGCTCCCACCCCCAACCAAACACTATGCCTCCTGTTCCTCACCCCCCAAGCAAACACTATGCCTCCTGTCCCTCACCCCCAACCAAACACCATGCCCCATGGCCCCCTCAACCCCAACCAAACACTATGCCCCATGGTTCCCACCCCCAACCAAACACTATGCCCATAGCCCCTACGCCTCAAGCAAACACTCTGCCCCCTGTCCCTCACCCCCAACCAAACACTATGCCCTATGGCCCCCTCACCCCCAACCAAACACTATGCCCCATGGCCCCCTCACCCCCAACCAAACACTATGCCCCATGGCTCCCACCCCCAACCAAACACTATGCCCCCTGTCCCTCACCCCCCAAGCAAACACTATGTCCCCTGTCCCTCACCCCCAACCAAACACTGCCCCATGGCCCCTTCACCCCCAACCAAACACTATGCCCCATGGTTCCCATCCCCAACCAAACACTATGCCCCATAGCCCCCTCGCCCCCAACCAAACACTATGCCCCATGGCCCCTTCGCCCCCAACCAAACACTATGCCCCAAACACACTCAAGCATGCACCCATACAGACCCGAACCCCCCAAATCAGCACACTCTCAAACATGCACCCATACAGACCCGAACCCCCACCCCCCAACTCAGCACACAAACTCTGAAGCATGCACCATACATGCATCTCAACATACACAACACGAATATTCGGAAAACAAACATTCATGCACATCCTACACCCCCTAGCCCCCATCTCAACATACACAACACGAACAAACATTCATACACATCCGACACGCAATTTGTATTAAACACATTGAAAAAGAATATGTTTTTGAGGGGGTAACGATTTTTATTGCATTTCAAACTTACATTTTGTACTACACATTTTCCATTGTTATCATTTATTTCGATTTAGTTATTTTATTGTATATCGTCTGTTTAATTAAATGACATATATTTTATTGACCCTTGATTGGACATTCCGTTATTTTAGACTGCTATAGTTTGCTGTTTGGGTTGCCCAAGAGGAGTATGGCCTTCGTTGAGTCAGGTTTCCTCAAAAAAGCAAAGGATATACATCTCCTAACTGTGCCTGTTTTAGCTTTATTATTGAGTTTACTCTTGGAGTGCAACACTCTGCCCCATGGCTCCCACCCCCAACCAAACACTATGCCCCATGGCCCCCTCACTCCCAACCAAACACTATGCCCCATGGCCCCCTCACCCCCAACCAAACACTATGCCCCATGGATCCCACCCCCAACCAAACACTATGCCCCCTGTCCCTCACCCCCCAGGCAAACACTATGCCCCCTGTCCCTCCCCCCCAACCAAACACTATGCCCCATTGCCCCCTCACCCCCAACCAAACACTATGCCCCATGGCTCCCACCCCCAACCAAACACTTTGCCCCATGGCCCCCACGCCTCAAGCAAACACTATGCCCCCTGTCCCTCACCCCCAACCAAACACTATGCCCCATGGCTCCCACCCCCAACCAAACACTATGCCCCATGGCTCCCTCGCCCCCAACCAAACACTATGCCCCATGGCTCCCACCCCCAACCAAACACTATGCCTCCTGTTCCTCACCCCCCAAGCAAACACTATGCCTCCTGTCCCCCACCCCCAACCAAACACCATGCCCCATGGCCCCCTCAACCCCAACCAAACACTATGCCCCATGGCTCCCACCCCCAACCAAACACTATGCCCCATAGCCCCTACGCCTCAAGCAAACACTATGCCCCCTGTCCCTCACCCCCAACCAAACACTATGCCCCATGGCCCCCTCACCCCCAACCAAACACTATGCCCCATGGCCCCCTCACCTCCAACCAAACACTATGCCCCATGACTCCCACCCCCAACCAAACACTATGCCCCCTGTCCCTCACCCCCCAAGCAAACACTATGTCCCCTGTCCCTCACCCCCAACCAAACACTGCCCCATGGCCCCCTCACCCCCAACCAAACACTATGCCCCATGGTTCCCATCCCCAACCAAACACTATGCCCCATGGCCCCCTCACCCCAACCAAACACTATGCCCCATGGCCCCCTCACCCCCAACCAAACACTATGCCCAAAACACACTCAAGCATGCACCCATACAGACCCGAACCCCCCAAATCAGCACACTCTCAAACATGCACCCATACAGACCCGAACCCCCCACCCCCCAACTCAGCACACAAACTCTGAAGCATGCACCATACATGCATCTCAACATACACAACACGAATATTCGAAAAACAAACATTCATGCACATCCGACACCCCCCCAGCCCCCATCTCAACATACACAACACAAACAAACATTCATACACATCCGACACGCCCCCCCGCCCCCCATCTCAACATACACAACACAAACACTCAAAAACAAACATTCATACACATCCGACACGCCCCCACCCCCCATCTCAACATACACAACACAAACACTCAGAAACAAACATTCATACACATCCGACACCCCCCTAACCCACCATTTCAACATACACAACACAAACATATAGCAGAACATACCCGACACACAAACACAAACACACAGACCACTTACCGGAGACGTGCTGGAAGGCAGGTAAGCTGGAACGCTGGCAAGGTAAGTGGAATCATACTATGGCTGGCGTGGCAAGCAAGGCTGAAATGCCTTCCGGCATCAAGCCTTACTGGCCACGCCAGCCGTAGTGCTGGCACTCCATTGGTGCAGCACACACGCACTACGTGGCTCGTAGGAGTGACGTGGTGCGTGTGTGCTGAGCCAATGACGGCCAGTGTTTTGTCCGGCCTGGAAGACAACAAAGACTTTCCTAATGGAGGGCGGCCGATGCTGCTTGCGGGCCGCCCTCCATTAGGAAAGTCTTTGTGCCTCGCGGGCCGGAAAAAACAGCATGGCGGGCCACAACTGGCCCGCGGGCCGTATGTTGTGCACCCATGTTCTAGAGGGACTCAGGACGTCCCTTCATTCCAGAGGGACTCAGGACTTCACTTCATTCCAGAGGGACTCAGAACTTCACTTCATTCATTCCAGAGCGACTCAGCACTTCCCTTTATTCCAGAGGGACTCAGGACTTCACTTCATTCATTCCAGAGGCACCCGGGACTTCCCTTCATTCCATAGATACTCAGGACTTCCCTTCGTTTTAGAGGGACTCATGACTTCCCTTCATTCCAGAGGGACTCAGGATTTCCCTGCATTCCAGAGGGACTCAGGACTTCACTTCATTCATTCCAGAGGGACCCAGGACTTCCCTTCGTTCCAGAGGGACTCAGCACTTCTCTTCATTCTAGATGGACTCAGGACTTCCCTTCATTCCAGAGGGACTCAGGACTTCACTTCATTCCAGAGGGACTCAGGACTTCCATTCATTCCAGAGGGACTCGGGACTTCCCATCATTCCAGAGGGACCCAGGACTTCACTTCATTCATTCCAGAGGGACCCAGGACTTCCCTTCATTCCAGAGGGACTCAGCACTTCTCTTCATTCTAGATGGACTCAGGACTTCCCTTCATTCCAGAGGGACTCAGGACTTCACTTCATTCCAGAGGGACTCAGGACTTCCATTCATTCCAGAGGGACTCGGGACTTCCCATCATTCCAGAGGGACTCAGGACTTCACTTCATTCCAGAGGGACTCAGAACTTCACTTCATTCATTCCAGAGTGACTCAGGACTTCCCTTCATTACAGAGGGACTCAGAACTTCCCTTCATTCCAGAGGGATTCAGGACTTCACTTCATTCCAGAGGGACTCAGGACTTCCCTTCATTCCAGAGGGATTCAGGACTTCACTTCATTCATTCCAGAGGGACCCAAGACTTCCCTTAATTCCAGAGGGGCTCAGGACTTCCCTTTATTCCAGAAGGACTCAGGACTTCACTTCATTCCTTCCAGAGGGACTCAGGACTTCACTTCATTCATTCCAGAGGGACCCAGGACTTCCTTTCATTCCAGAGGGACTCAGGACTTCCCTTCATTTTAGAGGGACTCAGGACTTCCCTTCATTCCAGAGGGACTCAGGACTTCCCTGCATTCCAGAGGGACTCAGGACTTCACTTCATTCATTCCAGAGGGACCCAGGACTACCCTTAATTCCAGAGGGACTCAGGACTTCCCTTCATTCTAGAGGGACTCAGGACTTCCTTTCATTCCAGAGGGACTCAGGACTTCACTTCATTCCAGAGGGACTCAGGACTTCCCTTCATTCCAGAGGGACTCAGGACTTCCCTTCATTCCAGAGGGACCCAGGACTTCACTTCATTCATTCCAGAGGGACCCAGGACTTCCTTTCATTTCAGAGGCACTCAGGACTTCCCTTCATTCTAGAGGGACTCAGGACTTCCCTTCATTCCAGAGGGACTCAGGACTTCACTTCATTCCAGAGGGACTCAGAACTTCACTTCATGCATTCCAGAGCGACTCAGGACTTCCCTTCATTCCAGAGGGACTCGGGACTTCCCTTCATTCCAGAGGGACTCAGGACTTCCCATCATTCCAGAGGGACTCAGGACTTCCCTTAATTCCATAGTGACTCAGGAATTCCCTTCATTCCAGAGGGACTCAGGACTTCACTTCATTCATTCCAGAGGGACCCAGGACTTCCCTTCATTCCAGAGGGACTCAGGACTTCCCTTTATTCCAGAGGGACTCAGGACTTCACTTAATTCATTCCAGAGGGACCCAGGACTTCCCTTCATTCCAGAGGGACTCAGGACTTCACTTCATTCATTCCAGAGGGACCCAGGACTTCCCTTCATTCCAGAGGGACTCAGGACTTCCCTTCATTCCAGAGGGACTCAGGACTTCCCTGCATTCCAGAGGGACTCAGGACTTCACTTCATTCATTCCAGAGGGACCCAGGACTTCCCTTCATTCCAGAGGGACTCTGGGCTTCCCTTCATTCCAGAGGGACTCAGGACTTCACTTCATTCCAGAGGGACTCAGGGCGTCCCTTCGTTCCAGAGGGGCTCAGGTCTTCCCTTCATTCCAGAGGGACCCAGGGCTTCACTTCATTGTTGACAATGTTGTGTCAGTTTCCTGATATTTGTAAAGGCATCTGACATTAGCTATTGCTGTGACACGCCCTTCTCTTGGGCTGGTGCTTCATTGGCACTGGTGCTTTGCCAGTCCTCGGTGTTGCTTTGACTGCGTGCATGCTGTGACTTGTAGCACTGAATGCTGCGCGTGCCACATGCCAATCTAAGTGGATAAGTGAGACTGTGCATGGACGTTTTACCCGCGTGGTGGCATCCTGGGAATGCCAGTGTGTTAGCGAATGCTGCCGCCTTGCCTCCTGTGTATATGGTGTCATGTTGGCGAGTTCCGTCAATAGATTTTGTAAAGGTGGGAACACAGAGAGCCTCCCAAACGACCACCGCCGGCGTCTCACGTGTGCTGTCATGCCCTTCAGTCGAACTGCAAAACCGGCTCATCATTGGCACCTCTTTCTCGGCCCGGCGCTTGACATCCTGCCATCTTTTGTTGCCTTTCAGATGCATTCGGTCCGTGGCCCCTTGCCACAAGGCCTGCCCCACCAAACCACTCAGGGCAGACGATGCATTTGGCAGGGACTGTTTTACAATCACTTGTTCTTACAGGTTACGCCACTTATTGGTCTGGGGGTATTTACCTTATACGCTATTTATAATAAACCACCTGCCGTCAATACCGCAGGATGTTAGGCTTCAGTGCCTTTAGGAAAGAATAGGCCATAGTTTTCCCTCCACCCAAAAGGTGGGGTATACATTGTTTATTTGCCCCCACTCTTTTGCAACCCCTTTTCTTGCTGAATGAAAAGAAGCAGGGATCATGAAGGGTGAGTGATGCCCACATTCCCAGCCCCTTTGAGGCGGGAGAAACAGATGACCTCATTACCAGTTGGGCGGTATTTCGGTGGTAAATATGTCAGAATACTATCCAATGGAATTATTGTTACTGCCACTTGGTCCAGCGGAATTACCACTGGATTACAAGTGGCGATGGCAGAGTTAATACCAATTTTTTGAGACTTCATTGGCCTCTATGGGGCATATTTGGCCGAATAACCACCGGCGGAAATACCGCTGCAGTAATTCTGGTAATTTTACCTATTTTTGGCAGAACGTGGGAGTATATACCTACATCATGATGCTATAGGTAAATCCTCCACTCCAGAGCCATGCTCGTAGTATGGCGCTGTGGGAAAAGTGGCGGTAATTCCGTTACTGCCAATTTTTTCCTGCAGCACCATACTCGTAATGCGACCACAGAGTTTGCAGAAAGGCAGTGACCCTTCTGTGCATTTTTGTCTCCATGGGACAGCATCAGTGTGAAGTAATGGAATTTTTATTTTTATATAAGGTGTATAGTATTATAAATATTGTAAAGGTTGAAGTATTTTAACCATATGCAATAAAAAAAACAAAAGGAGGCTTGCATTACATTCCGATTCTACAAACAGGGATGAAAATGCATTTTTTTAAAGTTTGTAATGTCCATACATGGGGTCAGACGGCATATTTACTACATGTGTTAATGCCTGAATCCCGCATTACTTCACTTGCTTGCCAGCGACAACGTCTTAAAGTGACAAGACACTGCATGCGGTAGTGCCACTTACTGCATGCGCCATTATTCCGCTCCAATTAACTGTACATATCTGACTGCTTTGCATTTTGTTGTATATTATTGATTGCCTTGTATATTATTGTATATTATTGACTGCTATTCCTGTGTACCTCTGTGTACTTTCTAAGATTGCATTCTCCCATTGTCTGTAACTACGCCGTGATACCCCCGGATCTGGGCGTATAACAAATGTAATAAATAAATAAATAAATAATTTCTTGATGGAAAAGATGCAAAAAACGTAATCGTGACTCTTGCCCCCAAAATTTGGCATCTCTTTATGCTATAGGACAGGGAACTGCAACTTTTGGCTCTCCAGATGTTTTGACTGCAACTCCTATCAGACCTAGCCAGGAAACACTAAGGCGAGGGATCATGGGAGTTGTAGTCCAAACATCTGAGGAGCCATAGGCTGCTGATGCCTGTCAGATATTTGAGACTACAGAATAGGTTGGCTAGAGCTAATGGGAGTTTCAGTACAAATCATCTCACGGGTCACATAATGAGCAACCGTGGTGTTGAAACATAGAGTGAATGAACCTTTTCCCTTCTGCTGCCGCGACGTTTCCTTTCCTCTCAGAGTCCTCCATATGACTGGATGCCATTGCTGCATCGCTTCCATGTTTTCCAATGAAGGTGCTGCTTGCAGTATTTTGGAAAGCAATGAAAGTGGAAGGCTGCAGCACCAAGAAACTGCCAAAATGGCAGAGGTTGTGCTATCTGTAAGGCAGTTGCTCTCAAATCACCCAGCAACTTTTGTCGAGAAACTCAGCATCTCCGGCAGACAGCGCACCACCAGAAGCCAGGACACGCGCAGACTTGAAACCACCGCTCCAAAAAGGATGACCAGAAACAAGCCGCTCTGCCAGCGCCTCAAGACTATGGAACCTCCTCCCCGTTAGCTCCCACGCTCCTACAATTCTGAAAAGAACTCTAGACCCACCTCTTCGAGGAGGAAAGACTCCTCAACACCAAGGACATCACTTCACCCCTGGCGCAGCCTGGCTCTCTAGACGCTGTCTGCCCCGCTCATCCCCGCCACCCTGTACAGCTGTACCCCTCCTCTGAGTCTCTCTGTATCCAGCCCTGCTGTATATCTATTCTGTTGTATATCTCTGTAAAGCGCTCTGATGCTTCTCGAAGCTAGGTCCACGCTCTATAAATGTCATAATAATGATAATAATATGAAAGGCTACTTTTACATTACATATGTAGTCCGCTTGAGGGGTCGATACTGGTATTAAAACCTTTTGAAACACCCCTTATTGAGCAAACATTCTTAATCCTCAAGACCATTAATACTTTTGTTGAATGGTGGTGACTTTTTTCATATTGTTTAACTCAACTAGATAGATTTGGTGATTAAAATGCCATTCCCCTCCTTATGTGTATTTCTATTCTTATGGCTTTGTATCATGAATCCTTTGCAAAACACTTGCAAGATTCTTGAGTTCAGTACTGTGGCATAATACAAAAAAAGTTGCTGTATAAAAGATATGTAGGCTGTGTCTATTAATATGTTTTATTCATACAATGTACCTATGATATATCATGCACGTTTTTATAGACTGTGCATTTTGCATTGTGCAAAGTGCAGGCATTGCATATTCTGTCTATCTGCACTGATTCCTTTTTGTATGGTTTTGCTTAAAGTGGAGCCATGTCTGCACTTTGTGTGCTTCTTTAAAGGAAACATTTGTGTGCAGTTTAGCAATGTACTCATACACATTCCTGCAAAGTGTCCATTTTCCAAGCACATGTCGAACTGTGCTTGCACTCCTCTTGTGCACCTTTTGCACTTTGCGCATTTTGCTCCGATTCCATTTTATGAATCAGGTGTATGGTGGTTGTCATAATGTGATGTTAGTTTGCTGGTCTTCCTCGGTTCCAATTGCCCCTTTTTGCAGTACAACTGGCTCTCAACTATACAAGCATGTCATGCTTGTAAAGTCAGCATGCCTGGCTTTTGCCCAGCTAGCTGCACTGTGTCCTGCGCATGGCATTTCTGAAAGGTATGGCTGCCAAGCTACCAAGTAGATACTCATGCAAAATTAACCGAAGTTATTTTCAACTAGCATTCTCCCAAACAGCGCACTGTTTCCAATCCAGAAGCACTCCCGAAGAAGGCCCATAGTGGCCACGGCACGAGAATACCCTCCAAGAAAAATCGTGTGTGCCTCAGGACTTATTTGTAGAGCAGTGGTCTTCAAACTGGGGCGCTAGTCCCCCTAGGCCGGCCCAAAGGATGTCCAGGGTGGGCCCAGACTCTTTGAAAAATGATTGAGGGAACTGATTTTAATAAAAAATATAAGCAGTAGAAAATCTGCTTATATTTTGAAGAGCCTGAGCCCCCCTGGTACCCCGTTCGGCCCTCTAAGAGGGGGTTTGGAGGGGAAACCCCTAGGTGGGAGGGAGGGGCACAGAAGCAATATTTGTATTCAAGGGGGTGCTCTGTATGAGACAGTTTGAATAGCCCTTCTGTAGAGCAACAGATGCAATAGACGAGGGCAGAGAGAAGGCATGGAGGTCAGCCATCAGTAATTGATGAGTTCAGCCTTGGAACCAATACAGGCCCTGGACATAATTTTAAAAGTGGCCCCATATTACACATTTTCAGCAAGCCCAACCCTTTTCCTATGGGAAATTTTGGTCACCACGCAAAAGAGGGACAGGGTGCAGAGGCCTACCAGGAAATCTCCAGAGTTCCCTATAGGCCAGTCCACCCCAGTGCATAGCGCTCATTTATAAAAACAATGAATGCCCTCTCAGTAGGCACTGCTTTGTTTTACAGCCTCATAATTCTGGAATGCCTTCCTAGACAGCTCATAGTTGAAGTCAGACAACTTGTTTTTGACAGGTACGAACAACCTAGCTCTCTTACCATCTAGCGCCTTACTGAACATCACCCATTTGTCCTACTTTTTCAGTTTTTATAGTAAACTGAGAGTATGCAGTCTTCTTATTTTTCAATACACATATGTATCTTTAGTTTTGTTTGTTAGGTGGTGATTAAGCACCATCTCTAAACTGAAACTATTACATTGGAGTACAGTTAAGAAGGGAACACAGCTTGTGGGTGCTGTTTGGTTATTTACCCATCCATTGAAGGCCCATGCCCATGCTAATCCCTTTGGCCTTTCCCACCCACTAGATGCCCCTCCTTGAAAAAAACACATTGCCCTGGTAACTAAGAGCTATCTCTATCAAACAAAAACATCAAACTATATAGTATACAGGGCATCCTGTGTTCGTTCTAAAGTCCTCCAAGAGTGCATGGCTTATTTGCAGCTGTAAATTTGCTGCTGGTGTAATAAAAATGTCTTAACCATGTGTGCTTTCAACCAATTGATTTGTATGTGTGTCCACACATCTGTTCCTTGTACTGAAGACCTCTTAAAAGCAAGCATTGACAAAGCCGACAGTTTCATAGGTATTCGATTGCCATTTTCCAGGCACTGACATCATATGCCCAGCTACTCATACCATGTCCCAGCTGTTTTTGTCAGAGGCCCCTGAAATAGTGCTCTTGCTGTATTTTGCATAGTGCTAGCATATTGCTAATACTTCCAAGCAAGGGAAGACGGCTGTAGCACTTGATGTAAGAGGGCTTACTGGCAGTCTATGGTATAGCGCACCTATAGACGTCTGATGTGCACAGGACCTGGACCCCAACAGCATTTAAGAAGACAGACGGCATATCGGTGCTCCGCTAGGTCTTACATTGACTCACATGAAAGGATCTTGTCCCTCCTGAAGATGTGGAAGGGGGATATGCCCCCAATGCCGGATCTTATTCTCTGAAGCAGGGTTCTGCAACCTTTGGCTCTGTAGATGCTTTGGACTACAAAACCCAATGACCCTAGACAGCTTAGTAAATGCTGAGTGATCATGGGAGTTGTAGTCCAGAACATCTGCAGAGCTACAGCTTGCAGACCCCTGCTCTAAAGACTTGCCTGCTTAGAGCAGATTTTGTATTTTGACAGATAAGCATGATGAATAGTGTTCTCTATAAACCCCGGCATACAGGCATCTTGCGGCTTCCTTACCTTAGGAGGCCCTGTACATGTGATATCAATCATGTTCTCACGCACAAATCCCTGCCGACTGCTCTCTCCACAATAGTCCCGCCACGCACTAAGTATCTGTGTAATCTCCACATGAAAAGTAGGACTTCCACCCCTTCCAACAATCGCTATATAGTAGATAGGCCTGTGGTCCACAGTATCAATGAAGCTTGTCCTAGAATGGGTGGGTGGTGCTTGGCGGTGCGATTGCCCAACTATTTCATATCAATATTATGGTCCCGAGGTAAGGCACGCATGGCAAGATTAATGTTGGTGGGGTGTTGGCGTTGATATTGGGGTACAGGAAAATGTCTGTTGCCAGGGTTATTTATTTATTTTTTGTATGTGTATAGCGCACACAAGCCCTCAGGCATCAATCAGGGCGACATATGCGTTGGAGCTCTTCCTCCATCGGGAAATTTCTTTGTTCTCATGCTTGGGTGTCTTCGTGATCTTCATAACTTCCTTGCATTCTCGTTAATCACAGCACAGCTTTATTCGAGATCTGCATTCCTGCTCGGCGTCGCGGGTACACGCGCCCTCCGACTCCTGAAAGCGCAATTCTGCTTCGGTTTGGGCCTTGTCAGGCGCTTTTCGCTAATTGCCTAATTTTCAGTCCACGTGGCGTGATCACTCGCTACATCTTCTGGCGCATTAACGGACCGGAAGCAATCAGGCGGTGACAATTACTGCAAATTAGGACCAATATGCATAATTCATTGTTCTTCGAATTAAGTTTGATGATATTAACCTAAAGGTGATGGGCGAGGCAGCGGCGGCACAAACATTCCTTGCACGGAACATATTTGCATGAAAACTTAATATGCCCCAGTGCCTACATCATTGTTCAGTACATTTCTTTCTCTAAGTAGTATTGTTTCTTATTATTTTTCTTGTCTACCACTGGTCTGAACAGCTGTTTTAGGTTTCCAGGCATGTTTAAAGGAAATGGGGCTCATGTCTGTGATGACAGGGAGTAAAATTAATGGGCAAAATACATGCGTAAACATTTTACTCCATGTCATGTTTTTTTAATTTTTTTATTGTGATTTAGTTTGATTCAATATACATTTTTACACAACTTACATTCCATCCCTCCTGTATTAAAAAGAAGACTTTTTTCCCTTTGTATCATTTGTACATATGATCATTGAGTCCGTTCGTACGTCAAGGTCTCCCAATGTTTTCTCAATAAAGTTTATTCCTGCACATGTTAGTCTTGTGTTATTACCGTGCAGGAATTCTTTCCACCAGTCATCTGTCATGTTTGTATGGCAGAGAGGAGGCGCGGATGTCATTTATGATTCTGCTACCCCATAGACCCCCTCTGCCACCCCAGCAGCACAATGGCGAAAGCATTTATGTGAGAGTGACCTTTTCATGCCGGCACAAATGCTGTGGATTCCTACAGAATCGTCTTGCTTTTGTCTAAGATGCATAAATGGCCGGCGACATTTACTCCATTTGCACTGCAGTGTGCAAAAGGGATGCTTGCCTGAAGGTGTTTTTGCCTCCACTTTAAACCTCACCTTTGCACTCAGACTTGAAGTAGATGGGACCTGCTTCTACCTAAGTGCAAAGGTCACTCGTCCCCTCTGCGCATTGTATGTTTTGTTTTTTTATGGAAATGCGCTTGATAGCAAGCATGTACATTCAAAGAGAAAGGATGACTCGCACAGGCAGCCCTTGCTGGCCATAAAGCAAGTGTGTTGGGGGCAGTGAACGGTGTCTCTGCAGAGGGGAGTTTCCTCCAGTATCTGCAGAATTGGCCCTGCGGTCTATTTCTGGCACAGGGGCTGTGTGCGCCCTCTGTAACTCGAAATAGGATTTGGAGGAGGTGGGCCCAGCCGAACAGATGGTAAAATGCTGCCGCACGTGTCTATATAAACCAAAGAGAAGGTGCCCACGCGGAGCTCGAAGTCCTGACTGTGAGCAGAGAGTGAGCAGAGTCAACCAACATGCCAGCCAAAATCCCCATCAAGAAGGCCCCGGCCAAAAAAGCTCCCAGTAAGCCGGCAGAGCCGGCAGTGGCCCCTGCCCCGGAGCCTGCCCCGGCTCCTGTGGCTGAGCCGGCCCCCGCGCCTGAGCCTGCCCCTGCTCCAGAACCTACCCCTGCTCCAGCAGAGGAGCCCAGCCCTGCTGCAGAGCCACAGCCAGCCGAGGCCCCGGCAGAGGCTGCCCCTGTGGAGCCCGCTGCCCCGGCGGAACCCGAGAAGCCGGCAGAGGTTGCGCCGCCACCGCCACCAGCAGAACCCGAGAAACCCAAGCAAGGTAAGGCGCGGGAAGGGCGTCGGTGCAGGCAGGATTGACTAGAGAGGTGGCCATGGGGAAATCCAGCAGCAACGAAAGGCTCTGGTGTGGGATAGAGAAACGGGTGGACGGAAGTCCATGGCAATATCATGGATATGGAAAATTAGCCAAATGACAGGTCCATCAACAGTGTCGCCTAGAACCAAGTTTAAGACTAATAACGAACCTGAACTCATTCAAAACACCTTAATTAAAAAAAAATCGTTTTCTCTTAAAATTGCGAACCTATTTTATTCACTAGTTGTCCATTTTTTCCCAAATCTAGATCATGATCTTAATAAGCGGCTTTGCTAATCGGACAGTTATCAAACGCATGGTTATACCGTGAGGAGAGTTCCCCTTTTAGCGTTGGCTATGCCACCTGCACTTACTTTTGAATACTCTGTTGCTCGGCGTGTGTCAAGTGCCGCGCTTGCCACTTCCTTGGCCTCTTGGCGTGGAAGTGCGGGATTGTTCTCTGCAGCCGGAGACTAGTATTGGGTTGGACCTACGCTGCTTGTGTTAGGGTTCGATTTTGCTGGTGGGTGGGATGTGTTCTATGGTCGTGTGGGCACGGCTGATAGTGTTTCAGCGTTTTTGGGTGTGAGGCCAGCTCTGAATCCGTGTTTGCTTTTGCTTGCTTCGTGGAGGTGTTGGGTTGGCTTGATGCATTGTGGTGTGCTGTAGCGGGTCGCATAGTGCTGTTTGGTGTACCCCATAGAGTGAGGGTTTGAGTGTTGCATGGGGTGTTGTGGGTGTGATATGCGCTCTCTGGAGCAAGGCATGCTGCTGGAAGTTGTGTCTGAAGGGGGTTGGTGAGTTTTTGGTAATGATGCGGGTTGCTGGATCAGATGTGTGTGTTTGTGTAAACGCGCTGCGCTTTGGGCTTTGTTTTTGGTCCCACTGTTTGCTTTGTTTTGTGGGATGCAAGATGTGCTGTTGGCACTGCGCTTTGGGATTTGTTTTTGGTCCCACTGTTTGCTTTGTTTTGTGGGATGCAAGATGTGCTGTTGGAGTTTGTGTACCTTTGGCCTGTATGTGTGCTGTGTGTGTACCTGGCTCTCGTGCTGAGTGCTGGAAGTGCTGCTTTTGCTTGCACTTTGGATTTCTGGACTGGGTTTATTCATTTGGCGAGCTGCCGGGTGGGGGTGAATGGGTGCGACTGTACTCTAAAAAGTGAGTCTGTTTGTGTTGCATGAAGTGGTTTGTAGTGGGGATCTGGTGTGTGCCTGTAACAGCAACTCGTGCGGTGGGTATTAATACATGTTTTGTTATGGATCAAGTTGTTGGATGAATTGTGTAGTGTGCTGCATGCGTACCTGTGGTTTTCTTGTGGGATGCAGGATTTTAGACTTGTTTGTGCTCGACGCGGTGTGCTGTTGTTCTCTCTGCATGCGGAATGAGGTCGTGTTTGAGTGTGAGGCATGCTGCTTTGTTAGAAAAATTGTGTTTTACAATTCTGCGACACATAGCATGGCGTGGATGTTCTTGCGTGCGGGTGTGTTCTATTGAAAAAAAGAGAAATTGTGTGTGTGGTTTCTCGGGGCGTTGTCCTTACTCGCTGAGGGACGGTGGTTCTCTGGTGGACCTGTGTGTATGTTTGCGTGAGTCTGAGTGAGCACTTGAGTCAACAAGCCACATACTCGAAATATGTGCCATACTTTCACCCCTTTGGTGGTTTGCTGGAAAATGCAATTGTGTGGCCTATTAAAAAAAATAACAGATTTAAAAATCTGTCCTTTTCATACTTTTTATTTCGAGTTCCAACTGCCGGTTCTTCTCATCAAAAGTAGGAGAGACTCGGACATGCTATCGGAAGCTGGCTTGAAGTTTATATAAAAATATGGTGAATTTTCAAGCCACACACTCAGGGGCGTTGCTAGGGGGGGGCTAAGGGGGCTATAGCCCCTGATCTTTTGGTTGTAGCCCCGGATAGAATCTCAGGAGCTACAGCCAAAAGGCTAGCTAGCCCCCAGTCCCGACGGTTCCGACTTCAGCGTAGCCCCGGGTCTTTTCCAGACCTAGCAACTCCCCTGCACACACTTACTGTATTCTGGATCTATGTGATTATTTCGAAAAGAAAATGTCGAATCTCTAAATACCGATTTGTTTTTTACCCCATTTTACCACATATATATATGTGGGTGGAGACCCCAACCACCCCAGTAGCCTTCTACCTTTTTTAATTAACTTAACCCTCTCCCACATATAGATAGGCTAAAATCGGGCTATGGAAATTCAGTATTTTGGACTTCGACATTTTTTCATCCTTTATTTTGGTATGATCCCATTAATTCATAGTCGTTGCTTCGTTTTTATCAAGCTGTAGTTAGGCCAGGGCATAAATGAGGTTGCACCGGTTTAAAAGCTGACTCAGCCAGTCTGATTAGCTGACTCAGCTTTTAGGCATGCTTTAATCGTATTAATTGGCTTGATCGATTTTTGTATTCCAAGGTCCATGCATTATTTTCGCCTCGATAATGTTAAATACACTGTGCTAATCAACACAATGGGCCTCATTACTAATGTTGCGGTAAGGCAACAACGGCGCCGGTAGTGCTACCGGCACCGTTGTTGCCATGCTGCAACATTCCGAGTTTGCTCGCGGGGGCATCTCTGTACACCTGGTCAGACCAGGCGTGCAGAGCAGCACCCGCGAGCAGAACTGGATGGTAGCAACGGTACCGTTATGAACGGCACCGCTGCAACCATCCTCCCCATTTCCATTGAGCCCTATGGGGCTCAAATGGGAATGCCACTTGACATTTCATATCCCTGGCATATTCACCAAATGTAAGGTGAAGCCTCTCATGTACAGATGCTGCTATCATGTGCCATTGGCATCCCCACAAGTTCCAGAAAAAAACATGTGATGCCTGTTAATGTCACCAATTTATGACATTGTTACCATATGCAAGGTACAGCCTCACATGCCTAGGTGCTTCCATTGTATGCCAAGTGCAGCCTCAAATCCCCAGCAAAGGCATCTAATGCCAGTAAATAAGTAATATGCTGGTAAATTCACCATACGACAGGTAGAGACTCACATGTATTGGTGCTGCCATCATTTGCTAGGACAGTGCAAAATGCCTCTGCAATGCCATCTAATGCAGGTTAACATCTCGTGTCTCATGTATGGTACAGCCTCACATGCCCAGTTTATATTGCATGCAAATTGCATCTTAAATTGCGCCCTGTAATTTGATGGAGTGGCAAATAATACATCATAATTTCAGGATTCTATACAGTGCTTCATGCTGGTCCATCCTACTTCTAAATTACATAATTAAGCAATGTGCCCCGAGCGGCGGGGGCATTACTAACTCAGGTAATGCCCCAGGGCCCATAGTTATAGGCCTGAGTGAAGTGAGGGCCTTAACGAAGGCCCCGGGGCCCGCCGCGAGGGGCATATAGCTATTAGTACCCCGGCCGGCAAAAACCATGTGACCGGGGCACTAAATGTTTTTTTTTTTTTGTCCCTAAATGCTGCGGTGGCAAATGGCCGCCATGGAAAGGGAAAACAGAGTTCATTTTCCCTTTCCATGGCGGCCATCGGGAGCAGACGCGCTGGAAACAGAAGCGTTTCCGTCTGCTGCCAAAAAAAAAAAAAAGAAGGTAAGTACGGTTGGGAGTGCGGAATGGAGAAAAATAATCAAAATAAAACGTACCTGGGTCCCCGGCGGGGGACGATAGAAGCCTCCAGCCGTGTGGAGGCTCGGAGCGGGGATGGCCCCGCTCCGAGCCTCCACACGGCTGGAGGCTGCCATCGTTCCCCACCAGGGACAAGGATAGAAGGTAAGTGGGGTAGGGAGGGAAGGGAGGCGGGAGGAGGGAGGGAGGGAGAAAATAAAAAAGCCAAAGCTTTACCTGAGTCCCCGGCAGGGGACAAAGGCAGCCTCTCAGCGGTGGGGAGGCTCGGAGCGGGGATGGCCCCGCTTCGAGCATCCTCATTGGCTGAGGTGTTGCCACGCCCCCAGCCGGGGACAAAGGCTGTGGAATCCCGACAGAGGGATTCCCAGCCTGGTAATGACTTGGCGAGGGCCAATCAGAATGACTCTTTCATTCTGATTGCGCCCTTGCCGGGTACTAATTAAGCAATATGACCCGAGCGGCGGGGGCATTACCGACTCAGGTAATGCCCCGGGGCCCATAGTCGGTAATGCCCCCGCCGCGAGGGTCATATTGTTATTAGTATCCCGGCCTGCAATATTTGCGTGACCGGGGTACTAAAAGCAATTTTTTTCTGTCCCGAAACGCTGCAGCGTGTCGGGACAGAAAAAAAGAAACGGCCAAGAAAATGGCCACCGCCATGGAAAGGGAAACGAGTCTGTTTTCCCTTTCCATGGCGGTCATCGGGAGCGGACGCGCTGGGAACACATGTGTTCCCAGCGCGTCCGCTCCCAAAAAAGGATCAAGAAAAAGGTAAGTGGGGTTGGGAGGGGACAAAAAAAAAAAAAAAAAAAAAAAGACGTACCTGCGTCCCCGGCGGGGGACGAGGAAAGCCCCAAGCCGTGTGGAGGCACGGAGCGGGGATGGCCCTGCTCCGAGTCTCCACACGGCTGGAGACTTCCCTCGTCCCCCGCCAGGAACGCAAAAAAGGATCAAGAAAAAGGTAAGCGGGGTTGGGAGGGGAAAAAAAAAAACATACCTCCCTCCCCAGCGGGGGATGAGGAAAGCCCCCAGCCGTGTGGAGGCGCGGAGCGGGGATGGCCCCGCTCCGAGTCTCCACACAGCTGGAGACTTCCCTCATCCCCCGCCGGGGACGCAGAAACAAGAGGGTAAGTTGGGGGGGGCGGGTGGGAGGGAGGAGAGGGAAGGGAGAAAAAAAAATACCCGAGTCCCTGGCGGGGGGCGAAGGCAGACTCTCAGCCACGGGGAGGCCCCGCTTCGAGCCTCCCCATAGGCTGAGGGGTTGCCACGCCCCTCGCCGGGGAAAAAGGCCATGGAATCCCGACGGAGGGATTCCCGGCCGGGTATGGACCTGGCGAGAGCCAATCAGAATGCTTGTTTCATTCTGATTGTCTCTCGCCGGGGTACTAATATCTGTTATTACCCAATTTAAATGGTACTTGATTTATCAACCTCAGAGAAATGAAGGACTACTTTCGAACTTCTGAAATCGTGGCTGGACACCAACGTCCTTGATCTATCCATCCTGACACATCGCAATATTTTAGCATAATAACCTGTTTAGTTGTTTTGCAAATATATTAACCTGCAGAGATCATCAGAAAATACTTCAGTTTACAGTTAATCCCTTCATGCACAATGGGCCTCATTACGACCCAGGCGGTAAGGGGTTAATGGCAGCGTTAACAGCGCCGACCCTTACCGCCTGAGTACGAGGTCCCTTAGCGCCATGGCGCTTTTAACACCTGCTTTTAGCAGGTGTTAAAATCCATGGCGCTAAGGGACCATGGAGTTAATTACGCCACCGTAATTTACGGTGGCGTAATTAACGCCTTCCCCACTCCCATTATACCCTATGGGGCAAAAATGGGAATGGGGAAGGGTAAATGGGGATTGGGGACTTACCGCCCCGCCAAGGTCGGAATGGGGCGGTAAGTCCGCCAACCACCATGGCGTA
The DNA here is from genome assembly GCF_040938575.1 of Ambystoma mexicanum. Classification (NCBI taxonomy): domain Eukaryota; kingdom Metazoa; phylum Chordata; class Amphibia; order Caudata; family Ambystomatidae; genus Ambystoma; species Ambystoma mexicanum. The sequence continues at coordinate 215,808,956 of NC_090938.1, forward strand.
AACGTAGTTTACGCCATGGTGGTAAAGTCACGGCCCAGGCGGTAACTTACCGCCTGGGTCGTAATGAGGCCCAATGTCTCTTGCAGGCTGTTGAGATCTACTTGCATTAGAAAGAAGTGGAGTGACTCAAGAGTGGGCTTTGGCTGGTCTCTGTCACAATACAATCAAGAAAAAAATCAACCTCTAAATGTTCCTCAGATATATAAATGCAGCAGTAGTGGGACAAACATAGGATTGAACGAACTCAGCAGCCTGGATCAGATTTGATATGTAGGAGGCCTGGCCAACACCAAGAAGACAAGCGCAGGCACAAACGGCCCTCCTCGACCTAAAAATTCAGTTTGACCACATACGGTACACAGGGGATCTCTCCATCCTCTCGGTGGCCTTTGATCTCGTCGACCACAATATCCTATGCCACCACCTCACTGTCACGTTCAACCTCTCCCTCAAAGCGGCTAACTGGATCAAGTGCGCCTTGAGTGGACGAACCTCCAGGGTATTCGCCCCGTCCAAGGCAGCCAACCCCATTGCTGTCCCCTATGGTGCCCCACAAGGCTCCTGCCTCTCACCTACTTTGTACAATATGTACACCAAACCACTCTTTGACCACCAGTTTCAATATTCCAAACACAAAGTTTGTTGATGATACACAGGTCCTCCTCAAACTCACAGGCTTCCATGAACTTGACTCAGCAAATATCAACCACATCTACAGCATCATTCAGTCCTGGATGGCTATACACCATCTCTGTTTGAACGATGACAAGACTGATCTGCTCAATGTCGGCTCTCTGCACCTCCTTAAACACTTTGACCCTGCATTTACCTCTTTCTGCATCGACGGGAACATCACACCAGTATCAACCAATGTCAACACGCTGGGGATCTATCTTGACTCAGAACTAAACATGCATAAACATGTCAAGGCGGTAGCCTCGTCCGTCGCTGGCCAGAGCCATAACTGGCAGCAAATTGGATTACTGCAATGTCATCCCCGCAGGAACCTCCACTAAAAACCACAACAAACTACAGCTGATCCAAAACAACACCATCAGGGCAGTGTGGGACCTGAAACGATAGGATCACATTGCCCTGGTGAGACTGCGAAGCAGATTGGCTACCAATCACGGCACGCATAGAGTTAAAAATCTTATCAGTCACTCACTGTTGCCTCCACAACATCGCTCCTCCTCGATCTCCCTTATTACCCCCAGATTCATCAGGAAAAGAGCGAGTGGAACAAGCTTTAACATTATTGCTCCAACGCTCTGGAACACTCTCCCATCCTCTATCCAAGAAGAACCCTTGTACCTGATCTTTCACAAAAAAAATAAAAACTGCACAATTTGACAAATATGCCTAACAATACTACCTGAAATGTACCGCCTGTAACCAAGACTGTACCTTTAACCAAACTGTAGCTGTAACCTTGTACCTGTCCCAATGCCCACATTGCAATGTATTCTTCTAGCACCGTGAGACCTCTGGGCCCTGGGCGCTATCAACAAATAAAATTAATAAATAAATGAAACTGAAGCACTCCTGGGCCTACCATGGAGCAGTGCAGTGGTGGTGCCTGATCCGGCTTCAGATCCCCACCCCCATTTGTGAATGGACCCTTTCACATCCACTCTAGGTTTTCTCCTTCTCACTTTGTGAGGAGAATGCCCAGGGCCGATCAACTCAGCTCGCTGCACCTCAGGTCCATCTCAGTCCCCAGCGGCTAGGCTCATTTGTTTGCCCCCATCTTCCTCTCAGCACAGTGGACCTCACCAAGATTGTGACTCCTCATCAGTCCCTCATCAGAGAACCAATGGTTTCCTCTACTCCAAGCCATTTCTTTCGGCAGTGAGGCCACACAGTTTGCAATTGGGATGTTGCAATAAGAGCAACAAAACCCACATTCTTTTCACCACTACCATGGAGCATCCTGATCAAGGAGCCATCTTGGTGCTCGGCCATACCCTCATGCAATCTTTTTTTGTTGTTGTCAAAAAACAAACTATTATCTCCCCAGATGACATCTCCGGGTGCTAAATACAATAATGACTTGAGTGGAAGGCTGTCCCAGGATGGTAATGCCCAGACTCCCATGCTAGAGAACCTCTCTGCAGTGGGGCTTACTGGGTGGTGGGCTGTTACCACCTGGTATGGCCATCACTATTATTGCTTAGCCAATCCGTGACCTCATAAAGCAGCCTTTTCTCTAGGTACTAACCTGCAATATGGGATGGAGGCTAGCCTCTCGCTTCCCACTCACCACCCTTCCACCTGCCGCATCCAGCCCCCTGCCCATTTTTAAAGAGATTGTAAACATACTTGTTATGCCTCCATGTTACCATCAGCCAGGCTACAGCTCTTCTCTTTATGCAGATCAATATCATTGAAACAGAAAAGGGATGTTCACTTCCTAACAAGCTGACTTTTCGTTTTACCGATTGTGATCTTTTTTTGCAGCGTTGTTTTCTTTTTTTGGGGGGGGGGGATTGGGAATTGTTGGTGAACTTTGCATTCACTGGCTGCCCTAAAAGAAATTCTATAGCACACCTATGCTAACGGCAATAATGCCTGTTGTGGCAGGCTCTCCAGAATATTAGTACCCGCCGAGGGGGGGTGGTGGCCTTCCAGGCAATGGGGAGGCTCAGAACGCAGACATTACCAGACGGCAATCCCACCACCCGGAGCCTCCTCAGGGCTTGCGGCCGCCATCTCCCCTCGCCGAAGTATCAGGTAAGTCTTTCGCTCTCCTCTCCCCCATCCACAGAATTCCCTCCCCGCCCTCCCAACCCTACTTACCTTCTTTAACGTCCATTTCGGGATGGATGCTCTGGGAACACTTTCTGTCCCCAGCTTGTCTACTTACGAACTGCGACAGGCCGTTATGGAAAGGATAAGGGACTACACTTAGTCCCTTCCTCCTTTCCAGGGTTGGCATTTTGTTTGTTTTTCTTTTTTAGACCTAGTTTTAATGGGTGCCATGGAAAGGGAAAACGGACTTCGTGTTCCCTTCCCTGGCAGCCATTTTTTTGCGATTTTATTTTAACAGAAAAAAAATGCTTTTAGTACCCAGGCCTTACGAGCCGGGGTACTAATAGCAATAAGCCCCTCGCAGGGGGCATTACCGCTTCGATCGGGCCTGTAAATATGGGCCCTGGGGCATTACCTGAAGTGGTAATGCCCCCCCCCTCCGCTCTGGGCTTATTGCTTAACTAGTGACTCTGTTCTAAATCAGGCCTATTAAATTGGGCAGTGCTTGTTGCCAGTACAGCCTGCCATGGCTGGATTTATTGCCGAACAATTATCAAAACATTTGTATAATGTAAATATGAACCTAGTGGCGATTTTAAAAAACTTGCAGCCAAACCTATTTGATATATGGCTGGTTTCTCCAGATGGGCTGGAATACAAACCTTGGGTGTGTTGGCCTTTCCCACTGATGCCCTCTTGTATATTCCAGGGACACAGGGGTGTCCTAAATTGTGCCCTTTTCCTTGTTATATTTCTGACTTTCAGAGTTGAGAGTTTAATACGTACACACTCATACACGCCGCCTAGATCCCACTGTTCTCTCCTATCCCCTGATACCGGCAGACTCTTCGTTACACACCAAAAAGATCTCAGCTCTCCTTACTTACCTTTTACACAAACGTCTGCTGCTCGTCCCAGATAACGTTGCTCAATTTACACCTGAAATTAATAAACTCAGTTGATGCTGCCAAATATCGCTCACAACCCTTAATTGCAACTGACACTGATGTCCACTAGTTCTGGACCCCTTGTATGCTCTGGACACCGATGTCCACTTTTTCTATCAAATGGCCATGCACCCCTAATTCACACTTCGTACTAATACCCACTGGCCATGCACATAGCTCAGCGTCCCCAACTTACACCTGAAACTAATGTCTGCTGTTGATCTCAGGTATCTCAGCTCTTGTAATTTACAGCCAACACTAACACCCAATGTTGATGCCAGATGTCGCGGCTCCCTCCTTTACAATTGTCTTGTATGTGCACTGCTGATCCAGATGGCTCTCCTTTCGCCATTTACACCTCTCAGTAAACCCACGGTTGATGGTAGATGCCACTGCTCCCCTTATTGACACCTGACTTCATCATCCACTGTTGATGCAAGTTATTTCTACTCCATTTACTTCCACCTGGCACTAAAGCTGATGTGTTGTCAGCTCCTTTTATTTGCACCTGGCACTGATGCCCAGTGTATAGGCCAGATATCTGTGCTCTCGTTTTCAAACGTGGCACTCATGTTAATGTTAAAGAATATTTATACTGCACACTATCACCAATGGAGTGGTCGCCTGGCGCTCTCATATGCAATGTTTATGGCAGATGTCTCTGCTTTCTTTTACTCACCTGATACTCATGGCTACTGCTGATGCCCAAGATCTCTGTTCCCCTTATGTACAACTGACATGTTCATCCACAGTTGGGGCCAGATATCTCTGCACCCCTTAATTACACCTGGCACTGAACTGCAATGTTGATGCCAGATATCTGTGCTCCATTTAATTACACCTTACACTGAACTCCAATGTTGATGCCAGATATCTCAGCTTCCCTTAATTACACATGACACTGAACTCCAATTTTGATGCCAGAAATCTCTGCTCCCCCAATGACACCTGACACTGAACTCCAATGTTGATGCCAGATATCTCTGCTCCCTTTAATTACACCTGCCACTGAACTCCAATGTTGATGCCATATATCTATGCTCCCCTTAATTACACCTGACACTGAACTCCAATGTTAATGCCAGATATCTCTGCTCCCTCAATGACACCTGACACTGAACTCCAACGTTGATGCCAGATATCTCTGCGCCCTTTAATTACACCTGACACTGAACTCCAATGTTGATGCCATATATGTCTGCTCCCCTTAATTACATCTGACACTGAGCTCCAATGTTGATGCCAGATATCTCTGCTCCCCCAATGACACCTGACACTGAACTCCAACGTTGATGCCAGATATCTCTGCTCCCTTTAATTACACCTGACACTGAACTCCAATGTTGATGCCAGATATCTCTGCTCCCTTTAATTACACCTGACACGGAACTCCAATGTTAATGCCATATATCTCTGCTCCCCTTAATTACACCTGACACTGAACTCCAGTGTTGATGCCCGATATCTCTGCTCCCCCAATGACACCTGACACTGAACTCCAATGTTGATGCCAGATATCTCTGCTCCCTTTAATTACACCTGACACTGAACTCCTATTTTGATGCCAGATATCTCTGCTCTCTTTAATTACACCTGACACTGAACTCCAATGTTGATGCCATATATCTCTGCTCCTCTTAATTACACCTGACACTGAACACCTATTTTTTTTGCCAGATATCTCTGCTCTCTTTAATTACACCTGACACTGAACTCCAGTGTTGATGCCAAATATCTCTGCTCCCTTTAATTACACCTGCCACTGAACTCCAATGTTGATGCCAGGCATCTCTGCTGTCCTTAATTATACCTGACACTGAACTCCGATGTTGATGCCAGATATGTCTGCTCCCCCAATGACACCTGACACTGAACTCCAATGTTGATGCCAGATATCGCTGCTCCCTTTAATTACACCTGACACTGAACTCCAATGTTGATGCCAGATATGTCTGCTCCCTTTAATTACACATGCCACTGAACTCCAATGTTAAGGCCAGATATCTCCTCTCCCCAAATGACACCTGACACTGAACTCCAATGTTGATGCCAGATATATCGGCTCCCTTTAATTAAACCTGACAATGAACCCAAATGTCGATGCCATATATCTCTGCTCCCCTTAATTACACATGACACTGAACTCCTATTTTGATGCCAGATATCTCTGCTCCCCTTAATTACACCTGACACTGAACTCCAGTGTTGATGCCAGAATCTCTGCTCCCCCAATGACACCTGACACTGAACTCCAATGTTGATGCCAGATATCTCTGCTCACTTTAATTACACCTGACACTGAACTCCAATGTTGATGCGATATATCTCTGCTCCCCTTAATTACACCTGACACTGAACTCCTATTTTGATGCCAGATATCTCTGTTCCCTTTAATTACAACTTACACTGAACTCCAATGTTAGGGTGCGGGAATGTGGCATTAGTCTAAACAAGGCTGCCCGATGTCTTGGTGCCCGAAGTAGTCAGTTCTTTGTTCTGGACATGGAAACATAGGCCTGGTGTAGAAAGTTGCTCCATTGCCAAAGCATGCAGCTGACTACATGGGGGAACAGAGTATAGGTGCAGAGTAAGGTGTACGCTGCATCACCGGGATAGGCAGGAGCAGCAGGAGGGGGTAAGGGCTGTGGTGCAGGCATAGGGGCATAGGCCCCCATTGAAATACCCTTGGAAAGATGATGGCGGCGTGAAGAGGGTGTAAGATGGGGTGGAACCCACCCATTGACAATGCAAGGGAACAGTGATAGTGTGGTGGTGGGGGGGATCAGGAATATTGAATAGGAAAAGAAAAGGGAGCAGGTTAGGGGATGAGTATGCTGTCAGCTTATGAGCTCTAATGGAATTGGAAAAAGGCCCCTTTCCGGTGAAGCGGGAATCGCACAGTGGGGTATTGTTTAGCCAAGGATTGGCAAGAGACCTTCATCTGACTCCAAGATCTCTCTGTTTCCATATTCACACTTTCCAGGAATGCTCATTTCAGATAGTTGGGCGTGTGTTTGGTCTATGATACATAGATCCCATTTGTGAAATTGTGACATGTCTCTTGGGTCTATCTGGTGGCTTTCATAGTATGGTGGGTCTGGGCCTCGGTCTGACTCAAAAATATGCATTGCAAAGCATCATTGACATCTTTGCCAAATGTGCATGCAATCTGCATAGGACTGCATGTTATGTATTGTGCATGTGCAGTGTTGCAGAACCATCAACTTGAAACAGTTGCTTTGGTGATTGATAGACTTGCTTTGCCCCGATCCAACTTTAGCGCTGTGCCCCATAGAATACAGTTGAGTCCCACTAAAAATGTGGCCTAGGTGCACATACTGTCTGACATAGGAGTCCATGCTGCGCTTGAACACTATACGACCCGTGGCTTATATAATGTCTCCACACTGCTCATATCAGCTAATAGTTGCAAATTTGGCTAGAACTATACTTTCTACAGTTTCTTGCAATGCAACTCTCTGCTTATTTTCATACTGCGGTGTGCCAAAGCCCCCCGCCCCCGCCAAAAGCGCTATAATGCCATAACAATGGCAGTGAGGCACATACAAAGGTGTGTAACATATCAAGTAGCACACATATTACCTGTCTCACATACCCTATAAGCTACTTCCAGCAGTAGGATGCAGCTAGCCACCACAAATAATGCGGTCTAGCTGCACACACACACAGAGTGCACACACGCACTATTGACTGCTCAGCCTATCTCCACTGATCTGGACTCTGGTCCTGAGGGCGTTCAACCTACAGCGCGTTGAGACCATACCAATGGTGAAACACAGTATACAAATGTCCATTAACATAACATAACATATCTCCAATGTGAATTACACTTTGCACCAATGTCGCCTATTGATAGTCAGTGATCTCCCTTCTGCCGCCATGTCCAGCTGACACTGCTGTTGCAACTGATATTCAAAGTGTACATCAGTGGCAGGTACAAATTAGAGAAGCGATATCTGGCATCAGGTCCAAGTGTCTCTGAAGAGTACAAATGAGGGGAGCCAAGAAATCTCTAAGCATCAACAGCGGGCCTCAGTGTCGAGTATAAATAGCAGGAAATCAGATGTCTGGCATCAACAACCATCACCAGTGTCAGATAGGAGTAAGAGGCACAGAGATAACGACAGAGAAACTACGAATTAGTGTCCGGCTGTATATAAGAAGATCAGGAATCCACCGACACCAACGGTGGGCGCCAGCTTTGGGTGATTAGAGGAGTAGAGATGTTTGCCATCGAGCGCAAGTGTTAGTGAAGAGTGTACATGAGAGCAGGGAAGAAGTCGCTGATCATCAAGTGCAAATATGTAGAGCTCAGATATCGGACTTCAACAGCTTGCATCAGTAGTGGGGTTAAATAAGAGACAATGGGCCTCAATACGATTATGGCGGTGTGGGAAAAAAGTTGCTGTAGAAGTATACTGCCTCTTTTTCCACTCTTCCATGCTATAAGTTTGCCCTGGCGTGGGTAATTTACCATGCTGGAGGTAAATCCTCTCACTTTCTGCCAAAAAATGTCAGCATCTGCAGAATAAATGTAGCGGTAATTCCGTTGAAAGCCCCAGTGAAGTGCTATGGACTCCAAATTAATGGGGACTAACACTGCCACCAACACTTGCAATCCAGCGGTAAATCCGCTGGACCAAGTGGCAGTAACAGTAATTCTGTTGGGCGGTATATCTGCTGATTTACCACTGGAATGCCACCCAATTTTTAATGAGGCCCACTGAGATACCACCAGGTAAAGTGTTTATTAGTGTCAGATCAAAGAAAAGGGTTAGGCACAAATCTGGTGCCTACAGTGCTTTACAGTGTCAAGTTTAAATAAAAGGAGCACAGATATCTTAGTTCGTCCTTTTTTAACACTTTGCAGGTTCCTGGATATCTGGCTAAAATGGTGCATCAGCATCCACTGTAAACAAAAAGCAGATGTATCCCTTTTGCCGTTATTCACAGTTAATCTAATTCTACCCTTTAATGTCTAACATTTTCAACTGGGGGTTATGGCATATATCTCTGTTTGACTTGTGTACATCTAACACTGACACCCACTTGATGCCAGATCGCTCTACTCCCCATTTTATGGCTAACCCTGATAGCTGATGATGCTGCACTGTGGCATGTTTGATTTGAATTTTACTATTGGCTATTAGGTGGCAAGCCAGAACTATTGCATTGGAGTACAGCTAGAAGAGAAATAAGATGTGAGGAGAGAGAGGCAGCTTGAAAGTGCGGTTTGGTAATTTACCCTCACTTTGGCTGCCCATGGCTAGGCTACTCACTACCACATTCCCATCTGCTACCTGCCTCTCCCCTTCCAAAGCATATCCTCCTGGTATCTCTTTGAGCTAGCTCTATCAACCAGTAATATCAAACATAGTGCTGTAAGTGCCTGCAGGTCTTATTTCAAGGCACTATTCGGAGAGTTAATGGCTTAATTGCAGCTAAAAAAAACGCTACTTATGTAATAAAATTGTCTTAACTAAATGTGCCTCTAGTCACTTGATTTATAAATGGTATATATGTCATTTTACTTTAGTACTGTTAAAAACAAGCATTGGCAAAGACAAAAGTGTTGGATTGTGTTTAGCCATGACATAGGAATTTGCCAGTAACAGCTACCATATGCCCAGGTACTTGCACCACTTTCCAGCTGTTACCATCTTATGGGCAGGTAGTACCATTAGACCAGGGCCTGTCAAATGCCTTTCCCATGCGAACACAGAAGCAAAAACTGATATATTCGACTCTGTGCCTAATACATCTAACCAGTGATCACCATGCACTCATATGTACATCCAACATAGGTGCCCACTGTTGAGGCCACATAGCAAAGCAATTTGCAGTTACACCTGACACAGATGAGCCTGGTGATATCAAATATTTCAGCGCTTCTTATTTGTATGCCACGCTAACATAAGGCTGGGAGGATATCTCAGGGGCAATGTGTTCATCTTGGAAGCAAGACCACGCATAGTAACACAAATTTGTATCCCGGGCTCGTGCTTAGAAACTTGTCCCTGGTATTAAGCATGTTATAAAACAACAATTAAAAAACTCCCCTTGCTGATGCATGCTCTCTCTGCCCACATGTTCACATCCAAAATATGTGCCCATTGTTGATTTCACATATCTTTGCCCCCATCCATTTATACCTGACACTGAAAACACAGTTGATGTCAGATATTTCTTGCTCCCTTGTTTATATAAACTAATGCTGATGCCAGGCTCCTCTATTCACATATCAACACATGGCACTAGCTCCTGATTGTGATTCTAGAAACATCTCTGATCCCCTTATTTTCACCCTAAAACTATCTCCCAGTTTTGATTATCAGTCACTTTATAGATCTATGACCATCAATCAATCATTCAATTTTCATCATTTCAACCACATAAAATGTAAAAGATATTGGCTTGTACATCCACCTTTTAACCTTAAAGCCACACCTCTGAAATATTAAAATTAGGAGGTGCTAGCTTATTTGCCCTGAACTTAATTGGACCCCTACAGTCCCCTCCACCCCAAGGCCCAGCCCCTATGTGAATAGGCCCCTGGAGTTAGGTAGTTGAAACTATGTGAGGGATGAATGCACCACTGGAGTTTTCATTTTACAATTTTCAATTTCTCACCTAAAAAGTCACTACATGGCAACTTTCCTCATTTTACACATAAACCTAACAACATATATATTTTTAGGTTCTTCAAATCATGCAGCTCGTAATGAACTAAGTCCTGTCTCGGCAGGAGAATGCCGGTGCAAACAGCAATTCTTTGTAGTTTATACAAAAATTATAAAAGTTATGAATGTGACATTTTCTACCCAGATGTTAACTTTATTAAGTTATCACATCCCTGAATCTCTTCTTTGTGACATTTTCTGGGGAGCTAAATACACGTTGTAGGTTGTAACTCTTGTCCCCAATGTTGATAAGGGTTGATAAGGGTTACTTCAATAAATAGGCCTGTTCAGCAGATTTTTAGTGATACTTGAACCATTATCGTGTGATTTATGATTCTTGAGAAAATTGGAATCTTCAAACATATATGCAGATCCTGACTTTCATTTCACAGCTAACTTCAATTTCTCCTCGGAGCATCTGCTCCAGTCTCTGCTGCTCCATTGTTGATTTTAGCCTGCAATTACCCCATCAGCCTTTCTTCTCTCAAGGTTAATGGTCACCTTATTGCTTATCTCAAAGAAAAGGCCTGAATAAAATTCCTTCGTGGTCACTGCTTGAATGTTCTGAATAGAAAACATGCCTTTCTCAGGAAATAGAAAATTACAATCATGCCTCTAGAAATAGGCAGTTATATTTGTGAAGGTAAAATTTTCTTGGGCACTTAAGGCCTTCTGTTTATATTGGGGAGGAAGGATAGCTCAGGGGCAACGCGTTTGTCTTGAAAACAAGACAACGCAGCACAACACAGGTTTGAATCCTGATCCCGTGCTTAAAAACCACTATTTGGTATTAAGCTTGTTATGAAAGAACAATTAATATTATAATATATTTGTGTCTTTCCACCATTGTGATATGTTCATTTGGGCATGGGAAATTTTAACTCTGTGTGTTTATTAGTTCATCTGCAAAATGCATTCACTTCCATGATAGAAGTTTCTGTGCTTGCAAATGCCATGCTTTCCATGTAGAATAAGCCTTTCATTTTTCTTGGCTTTATCAATCACATGCAAGGCTCAATCAGTAAGTGGATTTCTCTTTATTTTAAACAGCATTATAATATGTGGCAGATGTGAATGAAATACTGCCTTTTCAGTTTGGCATTCATCTCGGGATGCTTACAACACCCAGCAATGTTTAGGCTCAAGGTGGCTAAATGCAGGTTTCTTCTTTTTGGGGCAAATATATCCCACAAGCAGCATAAAAAAATCCTTGGTGGGCAGCCTTGATAACTTGGTCACCTGCACTGTCTTGACGGTTGAGGGTACTTTATCAGATATAGGAGCTCTGATTATCCTACATCCCTGGTATGTGCTTTGGTATATACACACCTGAGGTATAGTTCCTGTTTGATACAGTGTAGCCCGGCTCACACCTTCACTTTGTAGTTTTGCCTGAATTGAGGTGCAGGAAATAAAGGCTGCATGTCCAGTATCACACAGTCTGTCAAACGATGTGAATGGGGCCCCTTTCAGAAATTGACACATGGGGCATTATCACAGAAACATTGCACCGGTGCACATCAAAATGTGCACAGCATTAGTACCGGGGAAACAATTGCCTAGCTGAAAATATGTACATATATATATACTCTCTAATTCACTTTTGCACCAGGCCATTGTTGGCTTTAGTACTAAAATAAAATGGCATTTAAAGAACACACTTTTTCAATTAGGGCACTTTTTGCACCAATGTTAATACCATGCAAACATGCTTTCAGATGGTGCAAAGGTTCTATGATGAGGCCCCAGAACGCAAAAACTAGACCTTCTTCATAATATACATGCTTCTACATTTTACTTTTTCCCTGATGAAAGGCCTACTTCTTTCCATAAATATTCAGCGAAAACTTTACATATTATTAGTTTTGGCTCTTAGGTGGTGCTGTAAGTACTGCATATAGGTGGAAACTATTGGTATGTGAAGTGAAGAAAGAAGAGACATTGGATCTAAGGAGGGGCACAGCCTGTAGGTGTTGTTTGGCTTTTTACACACCCATTGACTGTCCTTGGCTGTGCTAGTCCTTATGGCCATACTCACCTAATACCTGCCCCTCCCTAACCAAACTCTACTCTGGAGACCTTATTTGAGTTAGTTCTGTGCTACTAAGGGTCTGCATTGTTATTTCTAAACAGTATTCTGCAAAGGTAATGGTGTAGTTGCAGTTGCACACGAGCTCCCGGTGCAATAAAAATCACTCTTTGCTTCAATGTAGGCAAGATGGACTAACACACATCCATCCTCACACAAAATACTTCTCTTTTCCCAAATATCCTTCTCCTCCCACTGTCTGCTCTTGCATTCCTCCTCAAGCAGACTAAGGTCTGCAGCCCCGGGCGGGGGCACAATATGGCATGGGCAAATTTCAGGCGCTCTGGAGCTACTACGGTGGCGATTTGGCATAGTATAAAAGCAGCGTAGCATACCTTTAGAAGGGAACTTGCCAGGTACTGCCATTTTATGCCCAAGTACTAGCCCTGTTTGTCTTGCAGTCCTATGAAACACTTGTGTATAGGCGAGTTATAAATGCCATATCACATGGCCAATTAGTACCATTATGGCAGTGCCTTGAAAATGCCTATCCCATAGCTAGACAAACATTCAAAACAATTGGCTTTGTTTTTCTTAGTGTCTGACAGGCACGGCCTTAAATGTTGCCATTTAAGCCAATGTGAACGGGGCTATTTTTAAAGCAGTCAACCCCCTACTATGCACCCGCCCCCCAGCCCCTAGCAAGCTGTCAAAATGTAGCAATTCACAGGAGCAGATTACAAGGAGCATCCCGGGGAGGCAAGGCGGGCACAGACTGGAAAAATCCCTGTTGCGTATGACCTTGAAAGGGCCAGTAAGGGTGGCAAACGGAGGGGAAGACCCTGGGCCGCGCTACAGTGCACATCCATTCCAAATATAAGACCTGAATGCCCGGTTGACTGTACTAACTATGGTTAAACAGGTGCACGTGATCAAAGTTCCTTGCTGGTCAGTTTCTCTTTGTTTTTCTTGTCACCCACTGGCCTGGGCAGCTGTTTTATATTCCCAGGCAAGTTGAAAAGAAATGTCTTTTTAGAGATAAGCGCGAGTATGTTGACCTCAGGCATTCCTCGTTCGCGTGTCGCTATCTGTGGGCGATACATTAACGTCGGGCCCAGTGATGACACATGCAATGGCTGTGGGTTCATTGTCATAGATGGTACATTCTTTAATGCACCAAGCCTACCTTACTTGGTAAACAAAAATGGCCTTAACTCTTAAGCAGCTATCACTCGCAGAACGCAGGGGGAAACAGCGTATCCACAATGCGGGAATAGAACAAGCAGTGGCCAAGCCATGCGTTAGACATGATTAACATCACAGCTTTTGCACATAGCCTTCAAAGGTCCTGAACATCCTTTTCCTACTGACTTTTAATGTTTCTCTATAAAACAAGACAATAACATCTTAGAACTATGACATTGAAATCAGGACTGTATGCTTTAAGGCCCTGTTGCCTAGACTTCCAGTGGCTGAAGCCATTCATTCGTTTAGATGTTATTTTAAACCAAAAGCTTCTTGCTAATTTCATTGAACCCATTGCCTTACAGACAGAAATATGACTGTATTACATCAAATTGAGGGTGACCACAAGCTAGATAAGGAGTAGCTGTATAGCTATAATTAACCCATTACGTTTTGGAAACCTGATTTCGCCTGCAGACATTGCTGTATTAAATCACCCACGTGTGATACGGCGCACATCTGGGAATGCTCATGGCGACAGAGTGTGATGGTCGGGGGGGCCGCTGTGTCAGGAGGGCCCCTCCGGTGTATGTGGCCTGCGCGCAGCAACGCCGCGCAGGAACAGACACGGAAGCGTCTGCTCGTTCCGGCGCTCCGGCTCCAACTGCCGGGCGCCGCCTTTATTCTTAACTGCGCATGCGCCGGCTTGCAAGCCGCTCATGCGCCTTCGGTGTACTACGTACACAACATCCCTCCTTTTCCCCCTCAAACGACAAAACATTAAACATGGGGCCAACGTGGCACAAACATTATATACTTAACAGACTTTTGTTGCTCAGGTCACTGAGTCCATGATAAAGTCTTGGAACCTTTGTGGAGGGCGGCGCCCCTCTCTGCGGGGGTACCTGGGCGGTCCCATTTCGACATTCTCTGGTTCGGCAGGGTCTCCGGGCGTGTCAACGTCCTCCGGTGGCGCATCTGCCGCTTGCCTTTGGCCAGGGTCCGGTTCCTCTCCAGAGGTTGCTGGTCCTATGCGTTTGAAGAAGGACGCGTTTCTGGTCACGGTCCCACGCGCGTTCGCCGCTGTGACCATGGATCCCTTGACGTGGGTGACACCCATCGGGTGTGTCTCATATGTCATTGAGAGTTTCCCCTCTGGCTTCCTGTTTCGGACCAGGACGGTGTCTCCTACCGCTATCTCTTTTTCCGGCAGCCTCCGCCTCATTGTCTCCTTTTCGTTCCTCGCTGCCCTGTCCGCTGCCACTTGTGTGTCATCAATCACCCCCGGACGTCGCTCACCTGCTTCCGGTATCAGCCCTCTTGGTATGCGCTTGAATAGGGCTTCGGCGGGCGCGATTCCGGTGGACTGATGTGGGGTGGACCTGTACTCACGGAGGAATTCGATCAGATTATGGCGCAGGTCTTCCCCTCCATTGACGGAGATGCGAAAAATTTTATTAAGTGTCCGCATGAACCGTTCAACCTCTCCATTGGCTCTTGGCCACAGTGGGGTCACTTTACGGTGTTTGATGCCACGTTCAGCGCAGTATCTGGCAAAACGCTGCCCTTGGAAAGGAGCGCCGTTGTCAGAGCAGATCTCGAGCGGGAAGCCGTGGGTGGCGAAAATTTTGTCCATGGCCAGGATGGTGTGATCGCTGGCGGTGGATTCTACGAGCTCCACCTCGGGGTACCTTGACCACTGGTCTGTCACCACTATGAAGTGTAGGCCTCTGCCGGTCGAACCGAAGTCTGCGTGGATGGTACCCCACGGCACGTCGCTCCGTGGCATGGCTTGGATGGGTGGGCTCTTTTCTGCCGGACTCGCAGCTTGGCAAGGTATGCATGCCTTTACGAACTCGGTCACTCGGTGTTCTAGGTCGGGGAACCAGACTTTCAGCCTCAGGCGCGCCTTCATCTTGGCCATGCCTTGATGGCCCGTGTGGGCTAGCTGGAGGACTCTTGTGACCAGGGATCTGGGGATCACGATCTGGTCTCCCCGCAGTAGTAGGCCGTCCGTGGACACTGAGAGCTCGTGTCGAGCCTTCCACAACAGTTGCAGGTCTCTCTGCGTCTCCGGGTGTCTTCTGGCGTTGTTCAGGAGGACGTCACGCCATTCCCCTGTCGCAACCGCCCTTTTCACTCGCAGGAATTCCTCGTCAGAATTTGAGTCATCCGCAATGTTCTCCCTCGACAGGGCCACAGGCAGGGCTGATTCGACGACGAGATGCACAGCGTCCCCCGCGTCGGACAACTCGACTGGATTCTGGGCGTCCCTCGTGCCGGGGTGGCGGGACAGGTAGTCTGCGGGGTTGTGGGTGCCTGGGCGGTACACCAGCTTGACGCTGTATTCGATGAGCGATAGCATCCACCTTTCGATCCGGGGAGGTGGCTTTGAAGAGGTGCCTGACAGAATGGGAATCAGGGGTTTATGGTCGGTGACCACGACGACGGGTTTGCCGAGGATGTATATCCTGAAGTGTTTGCATCCCCATAGGATGGCAAGGGCCTCTCTCTCGATTTGCGAGTAGCGCCTTTCCGTGTCCGTGAGGGCCTTGCTAGCGTAGGCAATGGGTCTCATTGCTCCCAGTTCGTCGGCCTGCATGAGGACTGCCCCTAGTCCTACGGGGCTGGCGTCAACGACGATCTCTGATTCCCGGCTGGGGTGGAGTTAGGCCATCGTCTCCTGCTCTGACAGGGCCTCTTTGATGGCGTTGAATGATCTTTGTTCTGCCGCTGTCCATTGCCACGGTACGTCATTCCTGGTGAGTGCTCTCAATGGTTCTGATAGGGAGGCCAAGTCTTTGATGAATCTGCCACAGTAATTGACCATCCCCAGGAAGCTCCGAACTTCTGCAGGGGATGTGGGCGGAGGCGCATCTCTTATGTCTTTTACTTTGCCGGGATCAGGTGAAATGCCGTTCGCATGGAAGGTGAACCCAAAGAATTCCAGCCGATCTTTCAGGAATTCGCATTTTTCTTGGTGAAGTGTAAGACCCACCGCCTGGAGTCTCTCAAACGTGCGTTCTAGTCTTTTAAGGTGTTCGCTCTCTGACCTGGCGAAGACCAGAATGTCGTCGGACATGTTAATGACACCCCTCAAGCCGGACAACGCTCCTCTTATTGCGTTCTGGAAGACCTCAGCCGCGGATGAGATCCCGAAGTTGAGTCTCTTGTATTGGTACAACCCTTCGTGCGTCGTGAACGTGGTGATGTACCTCGACTCGGGGTGCAGTTCCAGTTGATGGTAGCCTGATCTGAGGTCTAGTTTGGAGAAGACTTTGGCGCCTTGGAGTTCACCGACGATGTCGTCCAGGGTGGGCGTGAGGTGGCGTTCTCTTTTGATGGCCGCATTAGGTAGCCTCATGTCCACGCAGATGCGCACAGCCCCTGGTTGCTTCGGCTTCGGGGCCACTACGATGGGTGAAACCCACGGGGTGGGCCCTTCTACCCGTTCGATGATGTCTCGGTCCATTAGCTGCTGCAATTCCGCCTCTACTTGTGCTCTCAGGTGGAACGGAATTCGGCGGTGTTTGAGGGCCGTCGGCCTTACGGACTTGTCGATGTGCAATCGAATGGGGTCAGCGTTCAGTTTGCCGATGCCCTTGAAGAGGCTCGCGAACTTGTGTAACATGCCTTTTAGATCTGCATGGTATACCCCAAATGTGAAATGCACGATGTCAAGCGCTTCTGACGCAGCGCAGCTCAGCAGCGAATGGGGGCTGACGTCGGTGACGAAGAATCTTGCCTTGATGGAGTTCTGTCCATGCGATACTGGGGCGATAAATGCACCTTGGATGGGTAAGGGGGTGTCGCCACCGAATGCATATATCCTCGCTGTCGACGTCGACAGTTCTGGTGGGCCTGGCAGGGCTACGTAGTGTTTGGTGGCTAGCACGCAGACTGAGGCCCCGGTGTCAATGAGGATGGGGGTGGGAATGCCCTTGATGTCGACGGTGCACTTGGGCTGGCGTTTCGTGCTGGGACATCTCGCGATGCTGGAGATGAAGAAGACTTCTTCCTCTTCCTCCTCTTCTTCTTCTGCGAGATCCAGGTCTTGCAGGCCTTGGTCAATGGAGGAGATGCCTCTCACTCTGCGGGAACTGCTTCGCTCCGCTCTCTCTGGTCCTCTCGTTGTTGTGACAGGGGCAGCTGCACGGCACGTCCTGGCAAAGTGGCCTGGTACGCCGCATCGGGCGCATGTTCTTGACCTGGCCGGGCAGTCACCGCTGTGGGGGAGGTCATACCCACAGTTCGAGCACGATGGGGCGGTGCTTGGAGCGGACGCGGTGTCAGGCTTTCTCGGCGCCCATCTTGGCCTATTCGCAGACGACCGCCCTACTGCAAATGCGTCTTCGTTGTGTCCTGGTCGCGAGGCAGCGTCCATTTTCGCGCCTCTGGCCTCTGCTAGTTCGTGTGCTCTGCCCAGGTCTAGAATCTGCTGGAGGGTTAGGCCAGGCTCCCTCAACACCTGCCTCCGGAGTTTACCGGAGCTGCACCCCTGCAGCAGTTGGTTGCGGACCATCTCCTCTTCGTCGGCCCATCTGCAAGAGGACGCCAGGTGTCTCAGGCGGGCGCAGAATATGTCTAGGGGTTCATCGTCTAACTGTTTCTCAGCGCCCATGACGAATCTATCAAAATCCACATTGGCCATGGGTAAGAAGTGGTCTTTGAGTGCCTGCTTGACGGCGTCATAATTGACCACGGGGATGGTCAGGGAGTCATAGATCTTGTGGACTTCTGCGCCTGCTGAATAGATCATGGTCGCAATCTTTTCATCATCATCGTCAACCCCTGCTGCCCTGAAGAACATGTCCAGTCTTTTGACCCACAGCAGCCACTTCGGTCCTAGCTTGGAAGGGGGCCCAGTGGCATCAAACTCTGGCATGGGGGCTAGGGAGCTGCGGGCTCTGCGGGGAACTGGGGCTGCGGCACCCTCGTCGTCTGCGCCGTCACCCATTTCTTCCTGCTAGGTACTCACAGGTGGTAGATGTGGCCTTGTGGTAGTGGTGGGAGCGAAATTCCCTTCTTTCTTCTTGTTTGCCACAGCCTTGCACCAGCAAGACTGTGGGGGTTCCAAAAATTGCTTGTCTTTTTTTTTTTTCCTTCTAGCGCCGTCGGCGAGTGGCGCACGAGCACCCTGTTGGGCCGCAACCACGGTCGCCGCGCGTGACGGGGAGCGGATCGAAGAAGAGAAAAAAAAATGGCCGCCGGTGCGTCGTCAGCGTGAGACGCGGCGGACTTAACTATAGCCTTGTAGCCGGGCACGGGAGTGGGCCGTGGCTCGTCCTCGTCGCCAGTGTGATGGTCGGGGGGGCCGCTGTGTCAGGAGGGCCCCTCCGGTGTATGTGGCCTGCACGCAGCAACGCAGCGCAGGAACAGACACGGAAGCGTCTGCTCGTTCCGGCGCTCCGGCTCCAACTGCCGGGCGCCGCCTTTATTCTTAACTGCGCATGCGCCGGCTTGCAAGCCGCGCATGCGCCTTCGGTGTACTACGTACACAACATAGAGTATATGTATCCCTCCACAGATGTCAGGAATAGGACCAGGCCCACATGCACTTCCATGCCACACTCGCTGCCCCTATCCTCTCACATCGTGGCCCTCCTTCTCTACGCTACAGAACACATTCTGGTTACCCCTGCCCCAGTGCACCTGCTGACAACCTTAATAACATAATATACACGTGGTTCTTAAGACCTGAATGTGCCAACATGTGCAGATTTACGTTAAAATAGCGAGGCTGAAAACACCGATTTTGTTTAAATCGCATTTCCAAAACATTCGTTTTTTGCACATTTTTTCTAAATGCAATGTGTGGGAGTACCCTTTCACCCACCTGCTCTCCCCTCCACCCATCCCACCACCTCAATATATTCCCTGGCCCATGTTTATTGCGAAAAAAGTGCGAAAAAGTCGGAAAATGAGATTAAAATAATTTAGTGTTTTTGGCCACGCTATTTTGCAATTCGTTTTTTTTCAGGCGATACCCAATGAAAAGGGGCAACCAAGTATTCTGGTTCTATATTGGATTCCTGCAGTTTTTGTGAGTTTTACAGAGTTTCGGTTTGTGGTTTAGCATCTCACCAAGAACTCTCAACGTAGAACCGTCACATCTGCTACGGTGGGACCGGCGGGTTACCGGCACCCTCTGAATAAGGTCCATGGAATGTCAAAGACAGCCTGCGGGTCAAGGAACACTACTATGTGGATGATCTATAGTTGATGCTAAACATAAACCATTAATGATGATCCACAATTTACTGTAATCGATTCACGTTTCATCAACGTCTTGACTTGAAGACTATTTCAATGGGGACATTGTGGGGCGCTCCCCACAGTACAACAGGAGAGACAGGAATAGAGAATTTTTGAAGTTGCATTTAAGCTTGCCCATGAAGGATATAGAGTTTGATAGCCGATCAAGTATTGATAGGCATACAGAAATAAGGATCTGCCCTGAGGAAGACCATTAATTTGGTCAAAACATGTGTTGGCTGCTTATTAAAATCTTCATTGAGAATTATGAAATAGTGGTTTTGTGATGATCTCATCACTGAGATGTGCTTTCTAAATCATTAAGTGTCAGTGATTAGGGTGTAGTGGCCAGGTTCACCATTTGTAATTCATATTAGTGGATTTTAATAGAAATGTATTCTCAGTAAACGCATCTTTGTGTACTTAATGCCTGGTGTGCTCGCTTCAGGAACCTGTACACGTATCTATCTATGCACGCATTTATGTATTTATTTAAACTTTTATACAATCCTGCTCCTACCCAGATGATTTTTGAGTGCTTTACAATGTTGCGAGGGATGAGGTGAAAAGAACTGCCTATTTCTCAAAGCAGCATGTGAAGATCGGGATAGACAAAAGGAGAGTGGAGGACGAGCTTGGACTACATTAGGTAGACAGGAGGTGGCGGGGCCTGAGTATAGATGGAGACCAACGGCAGCTTATGTGGTCAAGAAATTGCAGTGGGGTTAAAGGCACTAGGCCTCAGCGGTTACTTCTCAAGAGGGTGTACAGTAGAGATCAAGATGCAATATAGGGGGAGTTTCACCCTACAGAGCTCCCTCCCAGGGAAGGTAACACCCATGAAGGTTGGTTAGATATCTTCAAGGCACCAGAGTATGGTCTTGCAGGCAGGCCCCTGATGAGTCTGTGAGCCAGAGATGTGGATGTAACATTGATTAAACTCAATGGAGCAGAGTCACATCACTGTGACCGGTCACACCTTAGACACCTGCCTGTCCTCTGCCTAGTTCTTTGCTGGATTTTAAATGGCTACCTGGCTTGTTGGTAGATAGAGTGAGTCCATAATGCTCTTGATCTTGTTACAGAACCTCCCAGCCAGCCCCTGGAACTCACAGTGGAAGATGTAACAGACACAACTGTATTGGTGAAGTGGAAAGCCCCGGAGCAAGTGGGGAAAGCCGGGCTGGATGGATACCTCGTGGAATACTGCAAAGAAGGAAGTAGGTCCTCATTTTCCTCTCAAACTGTCTTTTCGAAAAGCTCAATTGTGCCAATGTATGATAAAAGGAAGCCTGTAGTAGCAACACACACAATGTGCATTTAATGTTCTTACTGCAGTATAACCGTGAAATCGAATACAAAAATGATATCAAGCAACTGTAATAGGTTATTACAGATGTATTTTAATGTTACAGAACCGACCTCCATCACACAGTGTGAAAGGCAGCTCTCCAAACGTAATGCCTGCTGAAACCTAAACACGTAATGAAAGCGATTACTAGTCTTTCAGATCCCCTTCTTCTGGACTAACTCTCAGCATGTGTTGACGTGGAGGCCTCTATAGCTTTATACGTCTGTGATGCGCTGAGTTTAGTAACGCAGAAAAGGTGCCTACCCACATGAGCTTTGGGTTTTCTTCCTAAATTAGGAGGGTAAGCCAGACGTGGACCCCTTGCTCACTGTTCTTAGAGAGGCACAGCTCCACCTCACTGACGAGGCCGAACCAGGCCGAAACACGTGTCTGGGGTTGCTGTTGGTACTCTTGTTCACAAGAGAATTACCATAGCATTTCAGTGCTGGACAGTCCTTGAGCAGGACAAAGACTGATATGTACTGGACATTTCTCTTCTGTGAAAGGATGGTGAGCTAAAGACTCTGGTTGAGACTCTAACCCAGGATATAGGACGGTAGTGGAGAATCTCCCAGAAACCCCCTTGTTCTTGTCTACCCACATGACACCTGCTATATCTGTCCTGAAGAAAACGCAAGAGATGTTTGTTCATGCGCCATCACCAACAAAAAAAAACACTGATATATATTTAGGCTGGAGAGAAAACACACGCAATGATGAAGAAGTGTTGACATTAGCCGAGTTGATCTTTAATAATCCTGGAATGATCACTCAACAATTATATGTTGAAATAACTGATTTTAGAATCGAGCAACTTTTGCCACTTAGGAAAATTACATTGAAAGCAAAATCACGTGTTAATGAGATGAATTTCAGTGAGCATGAAGATACATTATTAGACCCGGGGCGAGGGGCGCAGCCAATCAGGTGCTGTGGACCGTGGGCTGATATCTATTATTTTAGCCCGCGTTTCACGGAACCTGCCGGCTGCCTGTCCTGTAGCACCATCTTCGCCCCCACCCTCCTACGTAAAAAATATATGTTCCCCCAGCCCCACTTACTTGTTGTCTGCAGCAGCACACCCCACCGCCGCTGCAGCATCTTTGCTTTTCCGGCCACCATGGAGAAAGAAGAGGGGTTCCGTTTGACGTGGCACCCCGTTCATTGAATGAAAATACTTTTTTTTCAACACCCAGGGTTACCACTTTGGTTATTTTGCGTTATCACCCCATTCCAAGTGCTAAAACGGGGGGTGACGTCCCAGTGCCATTGTTATAACTCGGGCTTCCGGACCGTTACCACGGCTCCTGCCCTTGGAACGGGGTGATAATGCTATATTATAGCTTTACAGGCCAGCAGCGAGTTTTGTACTGGCCTTTAAAGAGGTATAAGGGACAATAAGGCTTTTAACGCGGTATGAGAGACCATAACGCCCGGTATGGTCTAAATGTGGGTGTATAAAGCTATTATAACCTGCCTTTGTGATTGGAATGAACACGGATATGCATAGGTCTGGGAATCTACCTGGACAAGTTGTGGGGAATTGGCTGCAGGTATGCTTTGTGCTGCTGGATGAAGCCTGCGGCACAATTTTCGTGAATCAGTGCGCTCAAATGACCTATCAAGGTTTATAATAAACTGTAAAGAAAGATGTATTTTGGTGTGCATTGTTATACATGAATGGATTATCTCACAATATTGATGTTGTGCAAAAGAAAATGAATGGGAGTTTAGCACACACTGCTTTGTATCATTATATTAAGGACTAAACACATAGCACAGGTGTAGGTGCTGTTCCAGAACGTGCACAATTCAAAATGGTGGGTGGCTTCACTTGTGCTGAGGCAACTGCATGCAATATGTGTGGGGCTTCGGCACCACCCAGAGGGAAGCGTAAACTGTTGAACACCCAAAAGTTGGGCATTTGGGGTTGGAGGATGGAGGGTCTCAACAAACCTCTGTAGACTGCTAGAAGTGGCACAAGCTATGGATTGCCCCCCAAGGTGAATGTTGGAGGGGACCACCTCGTTAAGCCAAGGCAGGCTCCTTAACACACCTTGAAGTGCACACTCACCCTTCCATTTACCACACCGCCCCTCTACCCCGGCCCCTTAGAAAGGTGTGGTCACTCAGCACACCATAACAGAGTGGCGGGAGACACTGAAGCTCTGTCTTGTTGTGCAAGGCACTCTGTTCCAGGCAGGTCATGTGCCCACTGACGATATTCAGTAATCCCACGCACAGCAGGAAACTGCAGCCGGTATATGCCAGCATTGTGGAAAGCAGGGCTGGCTGAAGATGTGTTGGCGGCTCGAGGGACCCCATTTTAAAAAGATTTTTTGGGGACCTTTTGCTTACAGCTGAAAATAACAGTTTGAGCCACTCTTGGTGTGCATAGACTATAACGGACAAATAAACGAATGGAGGGAAGGGGTTAATAGCTGCAGATTATCATGGGCTAGGTAGACAGTGGGGAGCTGAAACACCAAATGTCCACTGAAAAGCTACTTATTAATCACTCTTTGTCAGCAAGGTGCTTATGTAGTCGATGACCCCCCCACAGAGAAATGGAGGTGACAAGGGTGGTGACGGCCTCAGGGTCGCAAGCGAAGGCAGCCAGTAATGTGAGCTGCAAAGTACACATTTAATGTCCCGAATTTAAGTATTTTGCTTTGTGATAAGAGCGCCAAACTGCCAACATGGAGGCAGCTTGTTGGGCCCACCAACTGTGGCTCAAGGCTAATTTCAACTGAAAAACTTGAAAGTCCCTGGTGGAAAGGGCATGCATTCTCTGTTTTGGTGGAATCATTTTAACTGTTGAGACTCGAAGGATAAAGCTTCAAATGCCACCTAGCTGTATTCCAGGGCGATCCTTCCTAAAAACTGCTGCATTCTGTCCATGCCCTCACCCTGGTGATGTGCCAAGCCACTGTTTGGAATTCTGATCATGACGTGAAGAAAGCCCATGTATTCTGGTTTCAGCCTGGCTTTCCAAAGAACTCTCCTGATGGTCTCCCAGTTCCGGGCCCAGCTTTATGTTGATGTTGTTAGCGCTCGATGCCTCCTCTGAGACCAGGGTTGTTGCTATGTCTGGAAAAGATCCAGGGCTACTTGGGACCAGCTAGCCTTTTGGTTCTAGCCCCTGAGCTTCTATCCAGGGCTAAAACCAAAAGACCCGTGGCTATAGCCCCCTCATCCCCCACCCCCTTATTGACGCCTCTGTCCGTGACAATGATTTGCGCTTTACAAATCCTCTGCCATACTAAACCATGTGCAACAAACATTTTTCGACCTGATCTGACTCAAGAATTACCCACATTTTCTGTGGTGGAGGGTGCAGGCGCACTAAGTCCCCAACCCATATGTCCTGCTTTAAATAGCTCACACCTGCTGCTTTTCTGCAATGGAATTTACTGTCAGAGGGAGCAGAAATGGGTTTCAGAAATAGATCGGAGCTGGCCAGGGATGGCCTGGCCTAAAGGGAAACAAGTAATTTCTCCGTTTACTCAATACACCCCCTGGATAGGAGGGAGGCGGGCGTTGCATTGCTTTGGTATTGGAGTGAGGCCCTTTCATGGATACTCTCCTCCTCCCCCTCCAGAGGACAGCTAAGGGATGTACTGTGCTTAACAGAACCCTCCCTCCCAGGGGAATGCTATCAGATGTTCCCAGGCACAGCTACTGCTTGGATCAGCCACTTGGATCCGCTGATTGATTGATTGATGCGCTGCTCGCTCCTCTTAATTCATGCCTTCTTCTGCCAGAGGGCTTCACACCGAGACAGTCTCATGTTCCCAACTTCTTAACAACTTATTTTCACTAAAATCTAATCGGTCCCCCGAAACAACTAAAGTTGCCAGATGCATCTGTGTCCCCGGCGACACTGTGACCCAGCCGTGGGCTTTAGTTTATCAGTTGCATTCTGGGAGTTGTAATCGTAGGCCACGTCAATTGCAAAAATGGACTAAAGTTAAAAACAAAAACCAGAACTAGAGTAGGGTGTCTATGGTGACATGGTGCCAGACTCGCAACAAACATTGGGCAAATGGGTCTTTAGCCTCCTCACCCACCCCGAATTTCTGGGTAATCTTGACTTGTCCTCACTCACTTACTGGTCTTTCCCCTTCAGGCTTGGCAGGCTGATTAATGATGCTCTGGAGCTGTGCCTGTGGTTATGATTTATTCAAAACCTTCCAGCCATCAACTTTTGGTTTTCATTTAGTCACCCCAAGTGGGACGGGTATGCCCAGGCGTGGGTCCCCAGCCTGCTGCACCTAGAGAACCAAGCTACTCCTCACTGATGATGCCCAACAAGGCCAAAATATGTCTGGGGATGCTTGTGGTCTCATGCAGAAGGGATGTGGCCTAGCAGTTGGGCTGAACTGGCCCTTTTGGGGTGGGGCCAAGCCTGATTTGCATATGGTCTTTCCCCTACTGTAATAGCTTGGCAGACTGAAAAACAATGGTCTGGAGGGTTGCGCAGAGACGTGCCCGTGGTTATGATTAAGTCAAAACCTTCCATCCATCGACTTTTGGTTTTGCCTCTCAGAGCTGGTCGAGGCCAGGACACAGATGATATTACTTCCTAAAGCATTTCATTGTTCGCAATTGCACTTTCATATGCATATATTAATAATCAATTTAAATTGTGATTGGATGTTAGCACTTGCATGTCAGGGGAGTACTCGGAAGGGTACAGGGGCAGAAGACGACTCATACTCAGTGCAGCCCTTAAGTCCCTGGTTTCAGATTGCCAAGGGGAGAGTTTACTGTTTTTAACATTGAAGCTACACCAGAAGAGTCTCCTCAGCATGTGGTATTTAGGGCATTTAGATGCCTTAAATACCACATGCGGTTAATGTTACCAACAGCAAGAAAGTGACTCTCAAAATAAAGCTACTTTTTAAAGCTGCGTTCACATCCATGAAGCCAACTAGTTCAAGATGACAAGAAATGTCCAACTGTAGCAACTCTGCGGTTTTAATGGGATTGTACTACAATGCACCAGGACGTGCCAAATTAACTAGCAGCTAACACACCCAAACACACACACACCACAATCACAGCAATACTGTGCTGGCAAGGAGCAACAGAAATCTGCATGTTGTCCTTCAATCGTTTCACGTTTAAAGGCAGTGTCCGTGGTCTGATGGACTGTAAATTGCACAATTTGCTGCTAACTTGACACTAATTCTTACAGACATGCCTTGGTAAAGAATGCCACCTCTCCCCCCACTCAGAGAGTTTTCCTCTGCCCCCACAGTCTCTAAAGATAGCCCCTCTCCCAACACTTGAAGAGTTATTTCCCCTCGTCCCACCTCAACCCCCAAAAGTGTAAGCCTAGTTGAGTCCCTGCCTGGAGGTATCGGGTAAGAATTCCCGCAGAGCAATAGCTTCTTTTTTGCCACATGCATTTATTTATTCATCTCTCTGTGCAGCCCAGAGTGCCCATTTTGGTCAAAATACCCACTGTGCTTCCCTGGAATTAACACTGAAAAAAGAAAATGCCAGGAAATTTGCAGTGCCTTGAAATGATTCCTGATGCACGATGTAGGTGCATGCAGAGCGTCCATGTTGGATGGGGGCCAGGCTAAGCCTGGCCTCAAAATGGCCTCCAGCTAATATGATGCCACATGCTGTTGGATCCAGCCAAATTGTAAAGGAGCCCATCGGAACCCTCGTCTAAAATGGCCATCCATTGCCAAAGCCACTTTGCAGCCGGAGTCATGCACCCGAACGTGCCAAACTGCAAAGGGTGCTGGAAGATAGTCAAGAAGTCACAAGCGGGTCTAGCATTAGGGCACGGAGGACCAGGAGCCTTTAATCACCCAGTAATGGGACAAGTGCAGACCTGATAGTCAGTGGCAGACTGACCCATAGGGATCTCTTGGTGGGCCTCTTTTGAGTGGGATGAAGTAAAGAATGTGTTACAAGCTTCCAGTACAGGTTAATTCTGGGCTGCTTTGAAAACATTTCCAGGGCCACTTTTAGTATCCAGGTCAGCCCTGCTGATTGTGTGTTAAGTTGTTTTATACCAAAGTTAAACGTTAGCAAAGTGTTGTAATCACATTTGTCTACACACCTTATTACTTAGAAACACAGCTGGGCCGAAACAGCCACTTTCAAGACTTCAACATATAGAATACTTGACAGTGGTGGGAAATACACACATTCACCAAATGCAGATGGAATGACCAGAGGCTCAAGACACGGGCTATACCACCCAGGTCAACCATAATAAACATTATGTATTTATTTATTTTTAATTTGGAAAGCGCACTAGCAGCCCGGAGGCATCGAGGGGCTGTTGCAAGAAAGTGTCTTAGTTACAGGAAGATTCTTTGCTCCAGGCTACATTGGCAAAGCCTGCAATTGTGCTTTTTGTTTAGGTGTGGGATAGGCATTTGACATTCACAGCTATAAAGGTGCGACCTGGCCATAAAATGGCAACAGATCAACATTGGCGCGAGTACGAGGGCACATGGTAGCAGTTCCTGGCTAATGTGCATATAAAGCCCATGCTCAAGCCAAAACTGTTTGTTTTGCCGATGCTTGTTTTTAACTCGCCCTCAGAGCAAGGAACATATCCGAGGACACACATTATGCTTATAAATCAAATGGCTGAAGGTAAGGGGTTTTAAGACATTTTTGTTTCACCTGTATTGCCCTTGCTTGTAAGCCATTACTCTTAGAAAACGGCTTTGAAATAATACTGGAAGGCCCTATACCACACCAGGTTTGATTTTATTGTTTGACAGAGCTAGCTCAAGGAGATCTTAAGAAGATGTGTTTTGGGTGCAAAGGTGCAAGTAGTGGGAGGGTATGACATTATGGATTGAAATTGGACCCCTGTGCAGCCATGATTGCAATGAGATGCAATGTGGCCGTAGCTGCATGCTTGCACAATGTCCATGCATGCAACACGCACAAGGGCAGTGAATGGCTAGGTACAAACAAACACCTGAAAGCTGTGTGTCCCTCCTCACAAACCATTGTCCTCTTAACTCCAATGCAATAGTTTTGGCTTATATGTAGTGCTTAAGCAGCACCTAATAGCCAAACCCAAAACTAGAGATGCCAGACTCTGCCAAGTGGGACTATGGAAATCAGAAATTAGGAGATAGTTCGCCCTGCATACGAAAAGCAGTACACGACCTCCCCATATTTTTATGGAAAAAAGCAAAATAAATTCTGGGGGCAGAGTGAGAAGGTGCACACATATGCATCATACCTCAAAATGTCCACCCTCAAACCACACAGGAGCCCAAAGTCCTACTGGTCAGAGGCATGGTGACTCATATAATCGGAGCACCTATTTAGCAGTCCTGGGTTTTAATTTAACACACTAAAGCATTCCGGGTGTTGTAGTCTTCGGTCGTATGAACGAAAGAAGTTTATTTATTTATTTATTTATTTGCATTTGTATAGCGCACAGCTGCCCTGGGGCTTCGTGGCGCTGAAAGGTAGGCTTACTTAGTGTATGTCATGCATAATTACTTGATATACAACAGGTAGGTATTTGAGGGTGTGGTTTACATTCCGAGCATACAGAAATTATAAGAGGTCAAAGCATATAACCGATACACAACATTGATGCACCTAGTTTACATTCAGTACATACAGAAGTTATCATGTGTCAGTGCCTTTAGACGATACATCACATAGAGACATCCCTACAGGCATAACAATCGGGCAGAGGGTGTGCATATGTGAAGTGTGGGTGTAGTTTAATTGCATAGAGTGGTTTTTAGCAGTTTGCGGAAGGCAGGGCTTGACTTTTCATTCCTTAGTGCAGTAGGAAGGGCGTTACAGTTTTTGGGTGCCAGATGTTGGAAGCTAGAACCTCCGGCTTTTCATCTTTTGAATGTGGGTACAAATGTCTGATTTGTCAGGTGAGATCTAATCGGTCTGGTGGAAGCATTGAGGGTGATCCTTTCGGATAGATAGGGCGGGGTGCCTGAGGAGAGGCATCTGTGGGTGATGGCCATGGATTTGAAGAGTATGCGATCTTTTATTGACAGCCAATGGGCGTCTTTCCTGGCCTGGGAAATGTGTTCCCTTTTTGGAATGCTCAGAGCTGCTCTGAGGGCATTGTGCTGGGTGACTTGTATTTTTCTTAGGTTTTTTGTAGAGGCGCCTAGGAAGAGGGCATTACAATAATCCAATTTGGTGCCTACTGTGGCTCTGGCTATTGACAAGCAGTTTTTCGTGGAGAGAAATGGTTTCACAGCATTGATTATTTTGGTGGTGAGTGCAGCAGAGGATGCTATGGCATTGACCTGCCGTGACATAGACATCTTGGAGTCAAGGTAAAGAGTTTTTACTGGAGCTGAGACTGGAATGGTGGAGTTGTCTATGATAAAGGCTTTGTATTGGGATGGGAGTTTGTTTAGCGTTTCTTTGGTGCCAACTATGAGGATCTCTGTTTTATCTCGGTTTAGGCAGAGGTGTAAGCCACCTTGTCCAGAATCTTAATCAGGAAAGGGACGGTGGTGATAGGTCTATAGTTATTGGCATTTTCAGGGTCTAGGGTTGGTTTTTGAGTTTAGGGCGCACCCAGACTTATTATAGGCTGTCAGGGACTGAGTTGGAGTTGAAGGAGGCGTTGATTAATGATTTGAGGAATGGTGCGAGAGTTTCCACGCAGTCTTTGATTACTTTGGCGGGGCAAGCGTCACCGTTGCAATTGGAAGGCTTGATTTTGTTCACGATTTCTATTACCTCTAATTCAGTGCCTTCTCTGAATTTGAAAGGTGTGGTAGGTTTTACTTTGGCCTCAGACATTGTTTCAGCGTGTGAGGCTGATTGGATGTGCTGAGTGAGGTTTTTATGGTGAGTTAGGATTTTTTTCTGAAGGAGCTCAATTTTGTTCAGGAGGGCGGACTATATGGTGTTACACCAAGCTTCATCTTTGATGATCTCTTTAGATTTAGTGGCTGGTATGGATAGTTCCCTGAATATGGCAAAGAGTTCTTTTGATTCTGAGCTGGCATTGGAGATTCTGTTATTGTAAAATGTAGACTTGGCTGCAATGATGGCCTTTTTGTATTCCCTGGCAATTGATTTATAAGAGGATAGTGAGGAGGCGCTAGGGGAGCTTAGCCAAATGTTCAGTGCTTTACATTTTTTAGTGCATAGTTCTTTTAGATCTGCGGAGAACCAGGAGTTGGAGTGTTTGATATTTTCAGATTTTTTCTTTTGGAGAGGGGTGATAGTGTCTATTGCCGTGCTGATGGTGGATTGGTGGATTTGTAGATATCCGCCAGTATTGCTGGGTCAGGGGTGGTAGGGAGGTTGTTGATTAGTGTGTCTAGGTGTGGTAGGGTCCTTTCTTTGGTAAGGTCCTTGGCGCTTCTGGCCATGGCCGGTGGCGTGGGGTTGTTTTTGGCTGTGTTGGGAGGGGTGGGGATGAGGAAGTGAATGAGTGAGTGGTCAGACCATGTGGTAGGCGTAATAGAGCTGATGTCTATGCCACAGTTATGGTCCGCTACCCAGTCAAGAGTGCGTCCTTCGCAGTGTGTAGGTGAGTGTATTTTTTGGTCAAAGCCTAGTTCTTGAAGTGCTTGAGCTAGAGCTGAGGAAGGTCGGTGCTTTTGGTCATCGAATCCCAGGTTGATATTGCCTAGGAGGATGGTTTTGGTAGTGGTTTTTAGATTATCTGCTAGGAGGTGCATAAGGTCTTCATGGAAGTCCGCCATGGGACCTGGTGTGCGGTAGACTAGGTTGATGGCAATGGTAGTGTTGGAGGATCGTGAGATCTTAGTGGTGAGGGAGTGAGTGTTGTTTCCTAGTTCAGCAGGGGATTGTCTTATATCTAGGTGATCCTTGACTGTGAGGGCTACTCCCCCGCCTGTGGTTAGCGGTTTGTCCTGCCTGAGGATGGTGTATCCTCGTTGCATGGCTACGGAGATAGCAGGCCCAGCGGCAGAGTCAAGCCAGATTTCAGTGATCGCTAAAATGTCGAGGTTGAGGTTGGTAAGGAGGTCGCGGATTTCTATGGCATGAGCTGGTAGGGATCTAACATTGATCAGGGCACATTGTATTATCGTTTTTGTTTTTGATTTTGGGTGCTTTCCTTGTGGTGGAGGGGGGTATGAACTTGAGTGGGCTGTGTGTATTCTAGTTAGTGTACTGTGCATTACCATGGTTGGCCTGTGAGGTTTTGCCTAGAGCGGAGGCCACGTATTTGGTTTCTGGAACTGGTTTTCTGGGTAGTGTTGTGTGAGTAGTGGGTTTTGTGTGGGTGACTTGGGTTGAGTGAAGAAGGATGGGAGGAACGGGGTGGGAGGGATGAGCGCGGATGGGGGGCATGATGCCGCGTTAGTCATGTTAACAGCCTGTATTGCAGGGCGGCAGCAGTGACTTGTTTTGGACATGGGCACAGTAGCAATAGTGTTCGTGGGGGCAGCCATCAGCTTGGAGTATAGGTCCGGCAGTAATCACTTGTGAGAGTGTGGGTGGCTGCAGTTGATTCTGGGCATAGGGTGGCAGCAGTCAATTGGGGCATAGAGTCATCAACAATCAATTATAACAAGGGAGGCAGCAGCCAATTGGGTCATAGACATCAGCAATCAATTATAACATGGCAGCAGCAATCAATTGGGGCATAGTCATCAGCAATCAATTATGGCAGAGGACGGCAGCAATCAATTGGGGCAAAGTCATCAACAATCAATTATGGCAGAGGGCGACAGCAACCAATTGGGGCAAAGTCATCAGCAATCAATTATAACATGGCGGCAGCAAACAATTGGGGCATAATCATCAGCAACCAATTATAATAAGGGCAGCGGCAACCAATTGGGTCATAGATGCGGCACCAGTCAGTTGTAGGAGTGAGGGCGGCAGCATATTAGTTCTGTGCAATGGGATGTGGTTCATGATGCAAGCTACAGAGTGCAGGTTTTAAAAAGGGTAGATGCGGCTTACCCTGCGAGGGAATATGATGGTTGCTCGTGGGCGTGACGAGGGGGGCCCCTCTGGCCCGTTATGGCACGGACAGGCACAGGCAGGAAACTGGCCTTTTAGAGTGGCCTTCTGGAGTTGGCCGGCTTACGCCTGCCGGCGAACTGGATTGGTGGCTGATGTATAGCGGTGCAGCCAGTCAGAGCGAACCTGGCGTTATTGTAGCATGTTGCTATGCAACAATGCTATCGAATGGCGTTGGCCATTTTAAAATGGTCACGTGCTGCTTTACACAATGTGGGCAATGCGAAAACAATGTAGCCGTAGATGCGGGGGGTGATATTCGGATTCGAGCAGCATGCGCACATGAGTTAGTGCGTGGATGCTGCGCTTGGTGGAGATTGTGGCGGTATTCGGCTTACCACAGCAGAAGTCATGGATTCCTTGATGGGCTCCCTTATGGGTCGATGATGGCGCAGTGAAGAGGGATGGGCTCCTGCCCTCCCTGGTCGGCGTGTCCTGTGGAATAACAGGCACAGACAGGAAACTGGCCTTTTAGAGTGGCCTTCTGGAGTTGGCCGGCTTCCGCCTGTTGCACTTAAGTGCCTGATACCAATCATTTATGTAAAAGAAATCAGAGTAGGTACGCGATTTTGTGATGGCATGGACGCATCTGGTCACGGTAAATCCAGTTCACCAACTCTTCAATTTTTATTCTCAGTCAATCGCTCTCTTTTCTTTTACCATACTCTCCCACCTTACTTTTCTATGCTGCCTTCCCCTCTGCACCCTTCTACCCCATCCCCCACCCAGGCTCAGATCTGTCTTAGAGGAGGCGAAAGTGTGAGGTGTTAAAAATAGCGCCAGGGTCAGGGGCCACATCCTGACGCTGCACTACCCGCCAAGCAGAAGGTTACTTTGTTAACTCCTTCGCTGCAGCTGTCCATAGAGCTCTAAACGTTTCAACGTGCAGTGTGTGCGTGTATGCCACGTGTATTACACAGCAACACAGTCACGACAAGAACAATAGCGTATTGTGCTGCAACTGTGGCAAATTGGCAGCGCACCTTTTTTCTTTCAAAAGGTCAGAATAAAACGCCAAATGACCGTCCCGTGTTCGGGCAATTTCACACCTTTTATTCTCATCGTTCATATAAAACACCTGGTCACGAATGCGCACGTTTCAGCATGTTACACAGGCCATCCCGGAGGTGCTAATGCAGTCCTGTTTTCTCTTTGCTTTCTGTTGCCCTTGTCCAGGAAATATAATGGAGAAATCCAAGATTGAAATTCACAAAATGCAAAGTAAAAAAACAGACTGTGTTTGCATGTTCCCAAAGGAAGAAGGCGTGCTGCATGCATGGCCATTGTGCAAGCATGCAGCTACGGCCACATTGCATCCAATTGCAATCATGGCTGCACAGGGGTCCATATCATTCGCTATACCTTCAGCCGGTCTTGGGTTCTCTTCACATTGCATGCTGGGGCTTTTAGGCCCATCGTTTCAATGGGAAAGATGAAACGAAACGTCAAGGCATGCAATGAGCCAAACCAGGGCTGGCTGATAATGTCACAAATGACATGGGGTCACTTGGACGCTATGGCTCATCGTCCCCATGAGCCGGTCCAGTGTTACAATCAGGCAATTCTAGCCGCTGCCTGGGACACCACCTGCAGAAGGGACCCAGGAGGTGCACTTCAGCTAGGTCGTATACACCCCTGGACCCAGCCTCAGTATCTGGCTCTTTCAGACATAGCGGCTCATTATGAGATTGCTGGTCCGGAAATAAGGTGCCGGTAACAACGCGTACCGGCACCTTTGTGTACCGGCAAACTCCACGTCTGCCGGTTGGTGCTGTGATCTACCAGCAGTCCTGACATTGGGTGGTTCAGGCTCCTACCAGCAGGCAATTGCCGCAATCACCAACGCCGGTATTAGCAATGTCTGTGATTGCAGCATCCCCATCCCATGCAGTCCTACGGGACTCCATGGGAATGGGGATTTACCGGCGTCTCCGCCACCCACAATATTCCGCTAATACTGGGATATCGAGCGGCGGCGATGGTACAGTAGTCCCCTCGTATCCCGGCGGAATTACCGGCGGGATATCGTGGGACTTGTAATGAGCCCCATAGTCTGTAGCTTTCTCCCAGCTGGTTCTACTTGTTTCCATAGACTGCTGTTTAAAAGTCAGAAGTTTGTTCGTGCATTTTTGGTTGACATGAATTCAAGCACGTCCATTTTGTATTCGTAAACCCTTCGGATGCTACATGGATTTTAATTGGGTGAGTGCAAATGACATCAGCAGGTTGTGCTTCTTTTATTTTTATTCTTATCATAATTATTATTTACGTATTTATTGAGCCTGGACCCAGCTCCGGGAAGCCCCGAACTGCCTTACACAGGCAGATCGCGTGGGATCAGTACAAGGGAGGGGGGAGCTAACAGCAGGTGGGTGAGAGAGCAGGCGGTTTGGCAGGAAGTGATCAACAAGCAACTAGGGAAGAAAATGGGGTTCGGTGGGGTGGCCCAGTCTCAAGTTAAGTGGAGAACTTTGCTCAGCGACACCCAGTTTGCTAAACGACACAGCGGATAGTCCATGTGCGGCATCCGTGGGAGTTGCTAGGTTTGGAAAAGACCCGGGGCTAAGCTGATGTCGTAACTGTTGGGACTGGAGGCTAGCTAGTCTTTTGGCTGTAGCTCCTGAGATTCTATCCAGGGCTACAACCAAAAGATGAAGGGCTATAGCCCCTTGAGCCCCCCCCCCTAGCAACGCCCCTGGCGGCATCAGTCATGGAAATTAAAACATTTTGGTTTTGTGGAACCCTTCACTTTGCGGTGGGGATGCGGACAATGCGGGGGGTGGTTACTTCATGGCCCACTGGACCCTGTGTGTTCTCCCCTTTGCTTGGCTCTCTGTGTGAAGAAGACATAAAACATGTAAGTGCACGAAAAGAAGTAGTGGGACTATGATTCCTGTTGGCACACACCTGCTCCCCAAACACCCCATTGCCCCCCACCCTCCGGGCATGGGTCCCAACTTTCCTCCACTCCACCTCCACCACTGTGTAAAGGCTGAAAATACATGGTCAGAAAAATTCTAAATGCATTTTAAACGACCGCCATTACCTTTATTCATTGTCCCCTGAAGCACACCGTTTTATGCACCTTCTGCTTTCTAATCACCCACCATCGCACCTCTTAAGGAGCATGCTATAGATTAAAGCCACGCCTCCCATCTAGCCATTACCTGCACGTACAGGTGTGCCTGCAGTATTTTCGCGTCAGTACAGTGCACTAAAATGCAAGTTTCAGCTTCTTCCTACACTTTTATTTTAAAACGAAACCTTTCCGGAGCGGTTTCTTTTTAAAAGAAAAGTAAGGGAATGGTGAAACTTAATTTAAAATAGTAGAGGAGTACCGCTCCCAACCGCTTCCGCCCACTTTGACCACACCATTAAGAGAACCAGGAGTGGCGCATGGAGGGAGATCCCAACTTGGAGATTCATGAGTGGCTGAATAGGCCGGCCATTTCAGAGAATGGGTTTCGGCCATTTCAGAGAATGCCATGTAGACAGCGCTGGTCGGATTCATGCTCTGGGCAGTTTCATCCCTATTCCTGAGCTGAGGGGCTTTAACCTTTGTTTATGTTTACGTTTATGTTTATTACATTTCTATTGTGCAGCCATAAACCCATGGGTGTGAGGGCGCAGACAAACAAGAAAGGTCAAGCAAAATGAGTCTATCCGAAAGCAGACGGAGAAAGTAAGGATCATAGACTACTATTTGAAAAGAAAGTTTTTAAGTCCTTCTTGAAATTGCTTAGGGCTACAGAGAGTCACAACTGCAGTGGTAGGGCGTTCCAGATAGCTGGTGCCACAAAGGCGATGATTAGGCCGTACTTAAATTTGGTAAATAGTGGGAACACCCATCTGGGTTGTAAGATTTAGGTGATTTTATCAAAAATAATTGGTCGAGGGAGATTTCATCGCTTTTTATTTTTTTGTATTATTTTGCTGCTAATATATGCCGGGGGAGATCCCTGCAGCCTGCCATAACACCCTCCTCCCCCACATTAATGATTAACCTAAAGCAACCCGAACATATATTTGCGACAAAAATGGTTAAAAGAAATACGATGAATTTTCCCTCGACCAATTCTGCTGCTGCAAAACCTCCAGTTATGATTGTATTAGTGAAATTCTATTTTGTTTTTTTGGCCTGGCATTTTCTTCTTTATATCAGAGCCATTGTTCTGAATAGATCTCACAGCGCATCACCTTCTGCAAGGATGTCCTTGTACCCGATTCGGCTACCGAAACAAGCATTGGCAAAGCCATTTGTTTTTGTATTTCTGTAGGCATGGGATAGGAATTTGCAAGGCATTGCTATAACGTCAAGTGCCTGGCAAAAACCTATTCAATACCCATAAACAATCTAGGGTTGTTGCTTTACCGATGCTTGTTTTTAACACGACGTCAGTGGTAGAAACAGATGCAAGGAAACATGTATTGTTTTTAATGATTATTTTTGATAAAATAACCTAGAATCTTACAACCCGGACGGGTGTTCCCACTATTTACCAAACTTAAGTACGGCCTAATCATTATGATAAATAAATAACAGTCGAGTGAGAATGGCAATTAAAGCGGTAGGATGGGGATCTGATGACAAAGACGTAGACGACATGTTTAGAAATCTGCCTGTTACCACTGGAAATTGAAATGAGTAGAAACAGCACATCCATTGACACATAAGCAATTACAAAATCTAATTACTCTTTAAAAGGATATGGCAGTCACCCATCAATTTGGTCTATGGGTATTAAACAAGAGGAACTTAGACAGAACCACCTGGCTTTCACCAAAGAAATTAAAACAGTGGCAGTGAAAGGCAAATGAATTGCTGAAGTGCTTTCAGATGTCTGTGTTAGTCTTGTAAATGCACATATTTGGAGTGAACAAAACTTAATCTAATTTTAAATTTAAACCCAAAGTGACAACTAGTTTTCGAAGTGACCAAGGATAAGGATAGCAGGTTTTGGGAAACCACTGGCTAACAATACTAACACACATATTAATCAGTTGATTAAAACCATTATTCAAGCTTCCGAAGGGAAAGCATTTTTCAGTGACTTTTTAATGGGCAAAGGTTAAAAAACTGTTCAGCCCATTGGCAGGAAATATTTTCTGATAATGAGGGCTACATATTTGACTTCTGCAATGTGTTTAATGCAATTGCTGGTATGAACACTTTTGAAAGAGCTTTCAGAAATGGTGATGACTTTCAACTATTTAGTTACCCACTTCGCATTAAATAGCAGACGCTTTCTCCACATCGGAAAAGAAGCGACCCTAAAGCCGATAGCCAGAATCCTAGGAGTAGCACAAAATCATAATGTCAGGCTGGTGGGGAATTATTTTAAAAATATATAAAGCCAAAGCAGTAGCAATGGTATTTTTTTCCAGGGAAGGTATTTGGGGGGTTAAAAAGTGGAAAATAATAGGAGTTATAGAGAACAATGTCCTTCATAAGACCCCAGCACTCCCTAATAGTGCCCATGTTTAGGAACTACAGAAATAAGTAGGGTTAGTGTATTTGGAGGATAAGGTGGCAGTGACTCCAGTGCTTCACTTCTTAGGCACTTAGGCCAACCCCAAGGCATCATTATCCCAAGAAATCATAAGGGATCTTAAGGCATGTGTAGAGGGTTTGGCAGGGGGGGAGGGGTAGAAATATCCTAACTTTGATAAATCAAAGGACAAGTCCATAAATGAAATCTTTTTTTTTTTGTTGAAAATCTGGACATTATTGTGATACCAAGTAAGGGTAAAGTTGATTTGATGGTGAAAGACAACACTTTTAAAGCCATCAAGTAGAGCCCATAAGGTCCTCTACTCAACGAGCACCATTGAGCCGTACTTAGAGTGGTCTGCAACGCCGTCCCAAAGTTTTCACTTGACGCAGTCCATCTTTAACTGTTGCCACTGAATTTTGCAAAAGGGAAATGGGGAGGATTGCCCCAGAAGAGTGCCCTTGCCCTTTCTACCCCATTACAATGGAAACAGATGGTCATTTTATGCTTTTGTTGGGTAATTTGCTAACACAGGAAGAAGACCATGAATCCTGAGAGGCTGGGGATTTAGGCGTCTCAAACCTGCTCTACTTCATAGTCAATATATGCCACATGCAAAGTTGACTTATTGGAAAGATGCTACTTTAAGGCAGCATTTACCGAAAGAAATTGCTATGTTGTGATTTCAGTTTCTATTTTGAATCCAGTTATATTTGTTTGCCAGTCCGAGAAATGATTTTGGGCATGTCTTGCAATACACCCAATCTCTCTAAACATGTATATGGATTTTTACACATTAGTCTGTCATTGGATATTTGTTAATGTCGAATTGTGGTTATTGTTTTAATTGTGTTTATTAATGTATGTTACTTTTATTTTTTTCTCTTTTTTTACCGAAAACAAGTGGTGTGATGATGATGAACTGATTTTCTGGTTTGGGGCATGATATTAAATCGGTTCTATGTTGTTACACCACCAGTTATTTTTTCAATGTGTTCTTTGCCAGAATAATTTTTTTTACGGAAAAAGTCATTGATTTTCTTGTTTTTATATTTGGGGGAGTCACCCCTCCATAATCCCCCCTCTCCTATTATTTACTCCCCATTCCCCACCAAACCGTACCCCTTATATCCCTTAGCCACACACCCTATATTTTTTTATTCGTTTTTCGTTGGAAAATCTTTGCCAACAATCTAATAAAAAAATATACTGCTGATGTAACAAAATCGCACCATTACATCTTATCCAGTAGCAACATTATTTAAATAATATTAAAGTCTCCTAACAAGTTAATTCAGTGTTGCTCTTAAGTGTTCATTCTGTGTTCATTGAGGGTGCAAAGACCTTCTCTCAC
The DNA here is from genome assembly GCF_040938575.1 of Ambystoma mexicanum. NCBI lineage: Eukaryota > Metazoa > Chordata > Amphibia > Caudata > Ambystomatidae > Ambystoma > Ambystoma mexicanum. The sequence continues at coordinate 215,848,010 of NC_090938.1, forward strand.
ATAAAACCCATTCATGGGAAATACTGCATGGCCTCACTAGAAGTCTACATTTAAACATATCCTGTATCGGAAATATGCAGGATTCCAAGAAGAGAATTGGAAAGAGGAGTTTCTTTCAGGGTATAAGCAGGAGAAATGGAATTGAATATGTTGCTCCAAATAGTGCCGGTTCCTTAGCTGGAAAATCTGCATTTAAAAATATCGCAGAAAATATGCAGGATTCAAGGAGGAGTCCTTTTCTGTGGGTTGCGAAGGAGGTTGTTGTAGTTAGAAATGGTAGGAGGCAATTGAGCTCATAGTGTTGATCATCGGCATTGACCAAGGATTGACCGAGTGGTAGGTGGGCTTATGGTGGTACCTGGCGAGGATGTTGGTTCAGTTAATGAAGGTGCTAATATCTAATGGTTGCATGAAGAGGGGGATGTGTGGCTGGAACGGTCTCCGTGCACTGAGCGCGTGGATGCAGTTGAAGTCCCTCTGGGTGGTGTGAACATCAAGCATGCGACTGGATAAGCATTGTTAGATGGCAGAGAAGTCTGTAATGCAAGCAGCACACAAGTCAATGCTGGAGGGAAAAGCGAAGAAGCTTTAGGCATCACTGGAAAGAAAGGGGTAGAAGAAATTGAAGAAGATAAAGGTCATCATTGCAAGTGGACCGGTCCAGAATTAAAGTGCTGGTAATAATGCTTACGGCTCCTTTCCGGACCGGCCAACTCCAAGTCTATCGGTAGAGGCTCTGATCTACTGGTAGGCCTGATCTGCCAAAGATCAGGCGCCTACCGGATGATAAATGCCTGAATCCCTGGCACTGATACTAACCTATGGTTAATAGTTCTATGGGATTCAATGGAATGCAGAGTTACCGGTGTCTCCGCCACCCTTAATATATCAGTAATAGCAGGACATTGGGTGGCAGAGACGGTACGTAGTTTTCTGGTATCTCGCTGCAGGACTTATAATGAGACCCAACGTGTCTGTAATTGCGATGGAGGGCAATAAGGGGGAAGGCGCCCATTGGTAATGAGGTGGCCACACAGCCATGGGAGCACTAGGGCACCATGAAGGATATGTCAGGATGGTGCGCTCTCCAGTGCTCGCCATTGCAGAGACCAGGCATGGTTTGAATTCCTTTGAAGTTGAAGTTTTTACAAATAAATATTATTTCCTTCATGGGAAGACTTTCCTGCCTGTCTGGTGGTGGAATTGCAAAGAGTTTTATGGGCTCGCCATCTGTGTCAGGTTTGATGTGGAGGGATTCTAGTTCATTTGGAGTTCTTAGATTCTGAGCGTAGCCTAAGGGGCGATTCATGTGTTCCTGGGTATTCCCCACTTTTGCCAAATGGCAACTTTGCCAAATCTCTGGTGAATATTTTACCACTTTTTTTTACAACAGGTGGTAAGAATGGGTAAGGTATATAGAAGAGGTGGTTGGTGGACGAAGGCTGAGTTGTGGGGGTCGCCCCCCACTTTCTGTGGTAAAAAAGAGGGTCAGAAACAGCAAAAATAAAATCGGCAAAGCCTCATGGATCCTGTCAACATGAACATTTCTTGGGTTGCCACACAAATCACTTCCTTGTGTCCCCTTTTTGTGTCGCCTGCTTACTGTTGATGCTCTCTTGGAACTCCCCCCTGCCCCACACTGACACTTACCTGCATATCCAAACAGCACACTAATCACATCCTACAGCACACGCTGGTCCCAGATATGGTTCTCTGCAGAATGACCATAATTGCTCATTGCCTTCCTTTGTTCACTTTCACTCTGTATTTGATGACATTAAATAAAATACTGGCCAATTCAGTCCCAGGTGAATTTTCTTGTCCGCAGATTAGGGGGAGAACAGGCAGCAGCGCTGCAGCTGTGCCCTGACCTAGAGCCCCTTCCAGACTCCGGAGCTGATGGTCATAAAACATAGCAGAGACCCTTGCTATGTAAAAGATGGAGTGGGGAGGTGAAATAAGTGAGACAAGTCAACAGGTACCACACATTAATGATGATAGACAGTTCAATTAATTAGCAAATATCCAAAATAATGAATGTAAACAAATTATCTAACTAAATCAAAAAGTAAAAATATTGCAATAATGGTTGGAATAAACTGACAATACTGTTATACATAGCAATGTCAAGATGCCAATCTACTTGTTGGGGAGATTGGAAACAAATCAAAGGTATTTTAAGCGGGAAGACCACTAACCATAGCCATGTTCATCTGGCCTGAACTGTAATTGGGCTCTCTCCTGCGTACCCGTGCCTTGCTGGACGGTTCTGCAGGGCACTGTGGCAAAACCTGAAAATATCTGGTGGGAGAATTCTCTAGGTGGAGCTGGGAACCCTAGTGGGACACTGTTGGGGGAATTCTTCTGATCGGTAGAGATCTGAAGCCTCTTGGTGGCAACTGGTTGAGACCTGATGCCCCCTCTCCGAGATCATCATGGTTCTGCATTTTACACAAGGTCTCCTGGGGCTTAGGTTCATTGGTGGTGAACCAAGGCAGATAGTCTCCCAATGGATCAGAACTAGCCAGATGGTGGTACTCCTTCTGCGCCCATTCTCTTTCAGAGTCTGATCCTTACGTGTGTCTTTCCTCCTCTATCTGTGGCCATTTCACCGACACTCAGTTTGCAAAGAAGCCGGATAAAAGAACCAAGTTTAGACACAATAAACAGACATTGACAAAACACGCCACCATTTTTGAATGCCCATGTTTGTTTTCTTTATTAATCATAAATGTACTCTTTCATTTCCTGCTTAACTGAGGCTCTTAACTATTTTCAACATTTCATAACTATACAGCTGCCATTTTGTGGGGCGAAGAGCTCCTTGAGCTTAAGCCATTCCATACTTTGGTGCAGTGGATGGAATTCTCAAATAAGAGTACTATGGCTTATTGGAGTGTGTAACTCCCTTAAGAAAATAAAGTTGTTTTAATCTTCATATTCCAAACCCGTTAATGGAGGTCCCAGGTCCACAATCTCACAACAACAAATCGAGCCGGAATATAGCACAAGTAATATGCCTGGCCCGATCCATTCTATAGTAAAACCTGATAATGTAAACCCTCAGCCAATGGCCACTCCGTCACTTGGAGTTTGGAGGATCCTGACTCATAGTGTAAATGACTCATGAAAACCTTTCTGCGTTAGTCATGTCTCTCATCTGCCTCCGGCTGGCTGAGGTTTCAACAGCGCCCAGGTGCCGCTGAGGCTCAGTAGTCATCTGACATAAGAAAATTATCCTTTATGGAAGTCATTGGGTACAAAATCTCAGCGCGATGCAATGTAGTAATTCTGACCATCTCCCAAAAAGTGTATCATAGTCGTGTTATCAACCCTACCTAGTGTTCAAGTCCAGGAAAACGTCTTCGAACTTCCTCTTGGGAGCCGCTACAGATCAGGGTAGAGTCCCTTTGAGACCTTCAGATTGTCTGGATTAAATTCAGACAACAAAATCATGACCAGGAAAATTTAGGAGCCCAGTCCACCACACAGGTTGGCCAAACCATTGATTCGAAAATAGTCTAACCTCTGCTTTCTATTCATGCTGAAATCCTAGTGCAAAAGATCTGCCTTGAACAAAGAGCCGACGGGGAACAGAGGGTGTCCCAATGTAGCACTTGGATTCCCCTACAAAAGTGCTAGAGGAGCTGCAAAAACTGGTCACGCCACGCCTCCCAACAACTCTCTCTCGGGAGGATAGCTCAGCGGCAACGTGCTTGCCTTGGAAGCAAGACGACATGGAGCACCACAGGTCCGATCCCCGGGTCCGCGCTTAGAAACCTCTGGGTATTAAGCGTGTTATAAATAACCTATCATATCATATCATAACTCCAGCAAGACAGCAGTGCTCAACTCCAGCGTCATCGAGACAGAGCTAGGCAAATATCCTAGGTTTGGACTCCCTGTAGCAGGCAGGAAACAGAGGCTGAAGCTGGGTTTCAATGATCCATCAAGGCTGCTTTATGGAATCATTTTCTTCTTTCTTTTGGGCACTATAATTGGTGCTGGAAAGTCTTGTAGAGCCCCGAGAAGATCTAGCCACTGCGGCTTTCCTGATAGAAATATGTGTTTGCCACAGTAGCCTGAAGCTGTGTGGCAAAGTGGGAATTATATATGCTGCATCCCATCAGCCACTTAAGCCACCAATCAGAAACTGGGATTTCTAGTGGCCAATCAACCTTGCTATAAAACAGATGGAGAGGACACTCTTAATGTACTCTCTCCAACTCGCTTCCATGACCTGGAACAAAGACACTAGGAGGCACCAAAGGGGATGGGCTTCCATCTGCAATGACCTTGCAAGGGCACTCTGGAGGGCAAGCCTTGCAGCTTCCTCTCCTCAGCCCAGGTCAGAACAAAAGGTTAGTGGACTGATGAGGAGGAGAGAGATTCCTTGGCTCCACAGGTTCAAACATTTGTCCGACACTTTAATTTAGACATGCATTGGACACTGAAGACAAAGAAATGCTTTGATGAATGAGGATACCCGAGTCTGTAGATCTGCTACGACCGTACTCAGATATAAGCTCCCTTGGGGAAAACATTACAAGAAATAAACACTTCGCTTTAGGAGTCATATCCTTTAATGCGAGGGTTTGAAACGTTTGGCTCTCCAGATTGTTTGGCCTACAAATCCCATCACCACTAGCCAGTTTACTGAATGGCAATCGATTATGGGAGTCGAAGTCCAACACATCTGGAGAACAGGTTGCAGATCCCTGCCTTATGTGCGCCCATATAGACTATACATGTGGTCTTGAGCCATTTTAAGAACTGGACTATTGCAACCTCTAAACGCGTGCTCCCGGTTTATAAAGCCCACCATTTTAACTCTCACAGGGGTGGAAGGTGTGGAGGGGCTATAGCCCCTTTGGTTGAAGCCCCGTATAGAAGCTCAGGGGCTACAACCAAAAGACCACCTGGCCCCGAGTCGCGACAGTCTCGACATTAGCACAGCCACAGATCTTTTCCAGACCTAGCAACACACCTGACCCTGAACAGATGGCTACAATTACACACACTAGTGATAACATATAATCACCTCTTCATGCCAAACTGGTAATCTTTAGCTGAGGATCTTGTGCTATTTTTAAGGCGAAAAGGATTTCAAAAGGCAGCGTGGGGTGCACCTTAACTTATTTGGTATAAAGCCAAAGACCTCAATCATGAAGGGGATCTTTCTTGCCGATATATGCCTAGGTGTTAACTTGGAATTCTTGCTAGACACCACACAGCAGTGGGACAAGAACATTATGCAGACCACAGCAAATGTGAAATAATGCGCAAGAACTTTAAAGCATACCATGAAAAATCCTTATTTTCCATTTAGTTGGTAATATGCGGAATTATGTTCAGCAGTTTCACCATGATGATGACCAGAGGTACATTTGGAAATAAAAGAGTCACTTTTGCATTTTCACAAAATGAAAAATTATTAATTTAGTCCAAGTACACATTTTGCTAACCCCTATTTGTACCCACCAATGGTCTCTTTTGTATTTCTAAGGTAGTCTCAGCTCAGCATTATGAGCAATTGTACACTGTAGCAAGAAAAAGCAAAGCATCATTACGCCTATGCAGCCCTTGAAATAGGAAGCAATCAATAGGTACTGAGGGATTTGCACCATTTAAAACATAGGGAACTGCTGATATTTTCCAACTTTTTATATGCACAATTAGAGTAAATTGCGTATAGTCATTTAATGACGTTGAATCATTTTCCCAGTCCTTTTTTAAAATAATACAATGCATCCTGGGTGTTGTAGTCTTCATTTCCTTCAGTGTAACAAATATTACTTATTCACTGGATACCTAAAATGTGCAAAAATGAAGCCGAGGAATTGACATCTGCTTTGCCGCTTGAATTGACTCATCTGATCAGCCTAAACACCCCAAATCCGGCATCTCTGTCAAATAAACATACTGAAAAATACTTTCAATTGATGTTGAGATAAAAAAACGTTTTTTTGGATCAGTGACTGTGTTGGCTCATTTCCCTGATTCCAATAACAGCGAAAGAAGAAAAACATTGAATCACCTGTCTTTTACCCAAAACCCCTATATTTCACCCCACTTAAAATCCCTACTAGCTTTTCCCTGGATGTCTCCCAACACTCAGTGTGTTTAACTGAGCTGTAGGTATTATGTTTCTAAATGTGCCTCTAAATGATTAATGGGTTTCCCCATCGACCCTGCCCTCTCTGCCCCTTGATAGACCAGCCTGAGTTCCGCCCTGCTGTGGCTAGTTCTGTTACACATTGTGGGAGGTGGTCTCTATGGGCTCGCAATCGGATGTGTGGTACTCTTCACTACGCGACTCCCAAGAATCCTTCTCAAGATGACTTCCGTGCTGAAGGAAGCGGTCTAGTCTTTTGACGTCTCTCCGAGACATCCTGGCCTGCTCACGTGATCCTTTATCAAAATCGGAAGCCGACAATTCCTCGCGTCGCTTCTGTTTCAACAGACGCTCCGTGAGTTTGCTTCTAGGGATTTCAATATCTTTGCCTCTACTAATTGACTTCTCCGACTAACCCTGCAACCTTTTTTGTCTCTCAATCCCTCGTCTCCAGACTCCCCCTTCCATTCCGGTCTTCCACTCTCTCGGGATTTCTCATCGAGCCCAGATATCCATCGGCGTCACGATTATGCCAACCCTGATTTCATCTCTGCTGAGACACCCGATAGCTGTAAGTGCCATAATATCAGAATTCCTTTCCGTCTCTCCCGATTCTGATTCTGACCCAATTATTATTCCTTTTAGAGCTCTCGTCTCCCAATCTTTTCTCCCTCGAAGCCCTAAATCAATCATCCTCTCCTTCACTCCTGCCTCTGCTGGTGAGACACCTTTACTGTGTCGTTTAATTTCCACTCCCCATTCCCTTCTTTACGAAACTACTCTGACCATTTTCCTTTGTTCATCCAGACGAAGCCTTCCTGCATACCTTCCACTGCCACTCATAGAAGACATTCATCAGCCATCCGGATACACGACACTTCCAGATTCTACGAGGGTTTTCTTCCCCATCAAGGGTTTCCCTGGTGACCCTGTTCTTTCCCCTGGTTAATCCTACTCCGGGTCGGAGAGGACAGGGCTGTTCTAGGGTAGCTTTCACGGCTGCACTTGGTTGTTCTCTGGCGGTCTACTCGATCTGTCAAGGTGAGATTATTCACATTTTGTTAATTGTTGCGGGAAGCAGTATCGAAATTACAGTCGAAATAACAGTAAGCGACGCCTAAAAAAAATAAATATATATATATTGACAGACGAAGACCATTATGGAACAGCAAATGCAGCAATGAATGGCCGCTATGCAGGCCAAGTCTTAAGAGGTACAATCACTTAAGCAGGACAATGTACAATTACAACAACAAGTTGCTAGAGCATTTTCTGATACTCCCCCGTCCACATTACACCCGATAATGTATGATGGTGACCCTTACAAGCTCAAAGAATTTCTTGATAGCTGTACGGTTCAGTTTACACTTAAACCTCGTTTTTTTCCAACGGATAAAGATAAGGTGGGGTTTGTGATTTCCCACTTATCTGGGCCCGCATTGGCATGGGCCACGCCCTTGGTTACCTCAAACAATGTAATCCTTGATTCTTATTCTGCTTTCTCTAATAGTCTAAAATCCATGTTTGGGAGGAAAGAAATCACAGTATCTTCTCAGGAAAGACTCCTCAACCTAAAACAGAGCGGAAAGGACCTATTAGGGTATATCACCCAATTTAAGCAGTTATCTTCCGAATTAGGATGGCCGGATGAGGGTCTTCTTACTCTTTTTCGTAGGGGATTAACAGACGAGCTGAAAGACGAGATTTCTAAAGTTCCTCGCCCAGCCAATCTTGCAGATATGATAACTCTAACCATGCAAATTGAGTACCGTTTACAAGAACGATCCTATGAACGTAAAAAGAGCAAGGGTACCCGATCCTTTAGTGAATATTATCCGACAGGAAATAAACCACACGTCCAAAATGAAGAGCCCATGCAGATTGGAGCTGTGAGGGGACCACTATCTGCTTCTAAAAGAGAAAGAAGAAAGACTTGTGGACTGTGCATGTATTGTGGTTCCTCTCTACACGTCTTGAAGGATTGTCACTTGGTTCCTCCACGACGTACCCCAAATCCTAAGTCGGGAAACTTCAAAGCCCTACCTCAAGGGGAAGAACGGTAGTGGCTCCAAATCCTATTTCCCCACATCGAATGGGAATGCCGCTTGACACAGCTACTTGCCAAACCATGGTGGTGGTATCTCTATCCATGATTCTTTCAGGACGAGTGTTAGCGGGCATACCAGCCTTGATTGACTGTGGAGCCGCAGGCAATTTTCTGGACAATGACTGGGCCACGAAACACGAGATACAACTTGTTTCCAAATCCATCATTACTTCCATCCAAGGAGTGGATTGGAGCCCATTGAGCTCCGGCCCGATCAAGGAACAGACCGAACCGATTACTTGTATGGTTGCCAACCATAAAGAGACTTTGGTTTTTGACCTTATTAAAGCCGCTCACTTCCCTGTTATCTTGGGTCTCCCATGGTTACGACTCCATAACCCTTATATTAACTGGTCAGCTGGTACTCTATTCCTAGGGTCTGAGTTCTGTGTAACTCATTGTTTGTCCCAGGAGTCTGTGGGAGTTCATATTCCTACTGAAGTGTCAAACCTTCCAACAGGACCCACCATAAACCAACTAGAGATCATCCCTCTGTGTCATCGAAAGTTTTAGTCAGTTTTTGAGAATCCCATATTTCCCACTTTACCTCCTCATAGGAGGGACGATTGTCATATTAACCTTCTTCCAGAACAACCCATTCCCTTTGGCAGAATGTATGTTTTGTCCCAAAAAGAAAAGGCAGTTCTAAAGGACTATCTCCAGGCCAATTTACGCAATGGTTTAATCTCTGAGTCAGTCTCCCCAGCGGGCGCTTCTCTTTTTTTCATTCCTAAAAAGGATTCTGATGAACTCCGTCCTTGTATCGACTACTGAGGTCTCAACAAGATTACTACTCCTGATAAGTACCCCATGCCTTTAATATCTGACATCATAGAGGCAGTCCGGGGGCTTCTGTTTACACTAAACTCGATCTCAGAGGATCGTATCACCTCATCAGAATAGCTCCTGGGGACGAATGGAAAACAGCCTTTCGCACCCCGTTCGGACACTTTGAATATCATGTGATGCCATTTGGTCTAGTGAATGCACCAGCAGTGTTTCAACGATTCATGGATCACTTGTTCGCTGACATCTTGTTTCATTTCGTAATCATATACTTGGACGATATTCTTGTTTATTCCTCCAACCCGAAAGACCATATCAATCATGTTAACATAGTTCTTTGTGGACTCCAATCAAACCATCTCTACTGCAAAGCCTCAAAGTGTGTATTCCATCAGGAGCAAGTTACATACCTAGGTTTTGTGTTATCTAGCCAGGGCATATCTATGGATCCAAAGAAAGTGTCTGCAGTCTTAAATTGGCCCACTCCCTCCTGTGTTAAAGACATTCAGCGATTTTTAGGTTTTGCAAATTTCTACAGGAAATTTATCCCCCGTTTTTCTGAAATCATTCTGCCCATTAAACACTTACTAAAGAAGAACGTCACATTCTTCTGGAACGAAGCAGCCGAAAGTGCCTTTCAAACTCTGAAAGACATTTTCACTTCTGCCTCTATTTTGATCACCCCTGATCAGACTAAGCCGTTTATCGTGGAGACTGATGCCTCTCAATACGCATTGGGAACTGTGCTGTTATAACTCTCTGATCAGGGGGAAGAAAGACCAGTTGCGTATTTGTCTAGGACATTCAACGCAGCAGAACTGGATTATTCAGTCCTTGAGAAGGAACTTTTAGCAATTAAGCGGGCTTTCGAAGAGTGGAGACATCTGCTGTTGGGATCTTCTTTTCCTGTCAAGGTTCGAACCGATCACCAAAATCTCAGAGTACTCCAGAATGCCCAGACCACCAACAGTAGACAAGCTCACTGGGCCTATTTCTTTCTTCCCTTTCAGATCGAATTCACCTTTCTTCCTGGAAAACATAACTTAAGGGCCGACGCTCTTTCTCGAAAAGATTCTCCAACTTCTAATTTCTGTACTGAAAGGATGTTCCCCACAGCACGATTTATCGCAGTCCTAACTGATTTTCTTCAAGAAGTACTGACAGCCACTAATCAGAACAAACTCCTATGTGAAGAAATTGCCGCTAACCATCAGCTCACGGAAGAGAGGGGCCATTATTTTCGAGGAGCTCAGGTTCTGATTCCCACTCCTTCCTTACAACAAGATGTTCTACAAATGTGTCACGACTCCCGAGCAGCTGGCCATTGAGGATACGCCTCAACCTTGGAGCTCGTTCAACGACATTTTTGGTGGCCAGAAGTAAAAGCAGACGTCCGTGATTATGTTGCAGCCTGCACAATTTGCTCTCAGACTAAGTCTCCTCGGATGTCTCCTCTGGGCTTACTTTCAAGGATGCCTATTCCTGACCGACCTTGGCAGATAATTTCCACTGATTTTGTTTCTGACCTACCTTCTTCTGAGAATAAAACCACTATCATGGTCACCATCGATTACTTTACCAAACCGGCGCATTTCACCCCATTAGTGAAACTTCCTGGAGCAGCGGCTATGGGAAAGATATTTCTTTCCGAAATCTTTTCTCGACATGGACTCCCAGATACCATTGTATCGGATCGAAGCCCCCAATATACCTCTCTTTTCTGGCAGAAGGTATGTCACATTCTGGGAATCAAGAGAGCCTTAAGTTCCCGATACCACCCCCAGACTAACGGGTAGACGGAACGCTTAAACCAAACTTTGGAAGGATATTTGAGATGTTTCATCTCAGCAGCCCAGGACAATTGGGTCGAATTGCTCCCATTTGCGGAGTTTGCCTACAATAACGCCAAGCATTCTGCACTTCACACCAGTCCTTTTCATTGTTCTTATGGTTATCACCCTTCATTTGTACCTACCGTTTCTATTCCTGCTTCCTGTTGCCCTGGGGTTGACAGTCTTATCTCGGATATACAAGAGGGTCAGAAGCTAGCCAGACTATCACTTCAAGAGGCTCAAGATCGGGCTAAGTGGAACGCAGACAAGCATCGTCGGGCAGCCCCTAATATCATCCCAGGAGATTCTGTTTGGCTGGCATCCCGATTCCTTCCCCGGCATCTTGTCCCTTCTAAATTATCTCCCAGGTATTTTGGACCCTTTAAAGTCTTATCCTTGGTTGGGTCTGCTGCAGTCAGACTCGCCCTACCGACTTCCTGGTCTCGGATTCATCCAGTGTTCCACTTATCTCAAATCAAGTTGGTCGTTCTGGACCGTTTTCGGAGATCGGGAACCCCTCCTCCGCCTCCGGTCTTCACTGCTACTGGATCTGAATATGAAGTGGCCAATATTTGTGACTCTCGTTACAGGAGGGGTAAACTGCAGTTTTTGGTAGATTGGAAAGGCTACTCACCTGCTGAACGATCCTGGGAACCAGCTTCTGGAGTTCATGCTCCTAAATTGATTCAACGGTTCTTTCTTTTTCACCCAGGTAAACCGGGTTCTCCCCCCCAGGAGGAGGGGGTATACTGTTACACATTGTGGGAGGTGGTCTCTATGGGCTCGCAATCGGTTGTGTGGTACTCTTCACTACGCGACTCCCGAGAATCCTTCTCAAGATGACTTCCGTGCGGAAGGAAGCGGTCTAGTCTTTTCACGTCTCTCTGAGGTGTCCTGGCCTGCTCATGTGATCCTTTATCAAACACGGAAGCCGACAATTCCTCGCGTCGCTTCTGTTTCAACAGACACTCAGTGAGTTCACTTCTAGGGCTTTCAATATCTTTGCCTCTACTAATTGACTTCTCCGACTAACCCTGTAACCTTTTTTGTCTCTCAAGCTCTCGTCTCCAGACTCCCCCTTCCATTCCGGTCTTCCACTCTCTCAGGATTTCTCATCGAGCCCAGATATCCATCGGCGTCCCGATTACGCCAACCCTGATTTCATCTCTGCTGAGACACCCGATAGCTGTAAGTGCCATAATATCAGAATTCCTTTCCGTCTCTCCCGATTCTGATTCTGACCCAATTATTATTCCTTTTAGAGCTCTCGTCTCCCAATCTCTTCTCCCTCGAAGCCCTAAATCAATCATCCTCTCCTTCACTCCTGCCTCTGCTGGTGAGACACCTTTACTGTGTCGTTTAATTTCCACTCCCCATTCCCTTCTTTACGAAACTACTCTGACCATTTTCCTTTGTTCATCCAGACGAAGCCTTCCTGCCTACCTTCCACTGCCACTCATAGAAGACATTCATCAGCCATCCGGATCCACGACACTTCCAGATTCTACCAGGGTTTTCTTCCCCATCGAGGGTTTCCCTGGCGACCCTGTTCTTTCCCCTGGTTAATCCTACTCCGGGTCGGAGAGGACAGGGCTGTCCTAGGGTAGCTTTCACGGCTGCACTTGGTTGTTCTCTGGTGGTCTACTCGATCTGTCAAGGTGAGATCATTCACATTTTGTTAATTATTGCGGGAAGCAGTATCGAAATTACAGTCGAAATAACAAGTTCCACAGAAAACACGCTTTGGACCTCATAGACATAATGAGCATGTTCTTCACTCTGGTTCATTTGGTGAACATGTTTCCTTCTCCTCACATAAGCTCAACATATCTCTTTTCTGGTTTATAGTGATAATTTCAAAAATAAAAATTTCGAAAGTCAAAATATCGAAAAACAAATATCGAAAAAAAAGTCGCATTTTTTTTTATTACGTTTTTTATTCACCTTTTTAAATTTTGTTTTTTTGTTTTACCCTTTTATTTTTATTCCCGGACCCCAAAATAAATATATAATAAAATAAATTATGACTGACTACCGTCTTTTCTCTATGTTCATCCATGTAAATAGTGCGTGTATTTAGTTGTAAAAGAATATAAAAAAATCCGGCATAATACTGGACCCTTGGATTAAGGGCCCATAGCCACTAATGTTTACCTGCATCCGGGCACTGAACTGGCTAGCTGGAATCTGAACATGGCTAGGCGCTGTCCGGGCCGGGAGCGGTGGACGCGCTCCTAGGGATGGGACAGGGCAGTCGAGAAGCAAAAGCACAGCAATATAGCTTCAAAGAGGGCACCTCACAGGACCCCTGCCCAGCCCAGATTGGGTCTATCTTTCTCTCCCTAACCTGTATCCCCTGCCTATAACACTCTGGGCCCCCCCTCTCCATAGCCTCCTAAGTGTACCCTTAATCATCTACCCTTCCATTTGTATCCATGTTACTGTATGCTATCACTGTATCCCTTGTAATTTAATTGGTGTTTTCATAGCTCTTAATCGGATCTACGTGAAATCACCATGGCTGATTTTCCTGCGACGGAAATGTTCACAGGTGAAATGCACGAATACAAAATGTTCGTACATTTCCCATGCCAACTTTTTTGTTCTGTCGGGAGAGCTGCTGATGTGTCCCCCACTGTAGTGAGTGGGATGTTGCAGGGGACACCCGCGCACCGCCCTGAAACCTTTTTAAAAAAAATGTATTTTTCAGACCAACCGCACCAAAACACCTAAACACATTCCACGAAAAAAAGTTCAAACTTTTGGTAGTTAGAACTTTTCGTGGTGTGTGTTTTAGGTCTTTTGATGGGGACGGTAATTTTTATTGGGACATTTCGTCCTGTTCCTCTTAATCACTGCAGATGTTTCAAAATCTGCCCTTTGTGTGCCATATGGTAAAAAGTGTCCTGCACACAGTTGTGACACCCCAGTAGGTTAAACCACCTTTAGGTACTACCCCCATAGAATTTTTCCTGAAAACATTAGAACTGACCAACAATGGCTATTGCTCCAAATGTCTTTGAAAGCTGTCATGCTCACCATTCAGTGACATCCTTCCCTTCGCACCATTGCAAGAATCCATCGTACACTTGCACATTTCTATTCAACATTGTTTGAGAGTGTTCAATATTGATCAATCTTGAACAAATATCAATGATCAATTCAGATCCGAGGTTGTTGCAGTAACTGTCCACCTCAATGTTTTTTTTTCAGCGCTTCCTTTGATAGTTCTTGTATGGATCTCTCAGTGTGTGTCTTCACATAGGAGATTTGCTATCTCTGGTGTGAAGAGGGGATGGAGAATCTTTAAGGGTGAAATTCCTCCAATGTTCTCGGACATCCTAATAACTATGCTATATATTATGGATTCTTTCAGCGGGGCCATTATAATCTCCTATAAACTCACTAAGGAGTGTGGGAGTCCCCATAAACCCGTTTTTGCTCCCTCAGCAACTTTCAACTATCATGGGATAATTGACTACCCTTAAGTTATGGACTGAGGAGTAAGTGTGATTTTGTTTCAATATTTTACATTTGGAGAGGCCTCACTTTCTTTTGTTGGGAAATTGGTCTTCTATGGAATTGCCAAACATGTCAAAGGAAGTGCTTTCAGGGAAGTCACTAACAATTGGCGTGCAACTATCTTTGTATGGAGGATAAAGGCAATTGCTGTCTGCCACTATGTTGGAGTGAGTCAGTGCTGGTAGCTAGTGGCTGTATGCTAAGCATTCTCGTTGCTTGAGAGCCAGCTAATAAGGTAATGGAATCCATGTGCTAATATGGGACTCATAAATAAAGTACTCACTCGACAAAAGAACCAATCAGTGTAACAAAGACATCATTTATTTGAGTGCATTATTTGTCCATGTAACATCCAATTAGAAGATAGCTGTTTGCGTTGATGGGTTTGCAGACGATGGTATATGTCATAGCTTGACACTCATTTGTTAAATCATTCATTCAGAGGCGACTCAAGGAGCATTGACTAAACACAGCACAATTCTTTTACATGATGACAATGGTTGTGTGACAGACTGGGTGTGTTAGAACTACAGCTTTGCGTGTGACAAAGCAGGAGTTATTAAGTGCAATAGATCACAAATGAGCCTAATTACCTAAACCATAAAATCACCCTGACTGGTGGCCATTGGTTGACATGTTTCAGAAGCAAGTCAGTCTGACTGCAGAAAAGATCCACTTGAATGAGGACCTCTCTTTTGTATGTGACGGGGTCTGGCGTCTCTTGGGTCGTCTTGGTCGTCGGGAAGGATGATTTTCTTTTGGGAATAGGTGCCTTGAAGAATCATGCATAGAATGATGATTTACGAAGCAGCTAAAAAGTTACAGCCTGGAGTGCCCTCCCTCAGGAAGCAGCAGCATTTGCATCTGCATAAGGTCTGTATTCTTCTGAATGTATTCACAGGGTAAATGATTGCTGTTCACTGTGTATGGGGAAAGATCCACAGATGTCTGGCGTTGCCGGAAACCTTCAGCAGCTGGATTCTTGGATTGTGAGCCAGGATGGATTTATAGACCGGGAGAGGATTTCGAATGACCCCCAGTGGTGTTTTCTTTTTATCAATGAGCTTTGAGGCAAGCTGGCCTTTCTTAGAAATAAAGACCCCTTTTGCGGTGTCTTCTCCAGGATGTGTCTTTAATGCTTTAATGCTTTTGTTTGAGTGATCCGAGAATGAGAGTACTAGCCTTTGGTTTTAGTGGCTCCACTCTTTGAAGAGAGTCTGACCTTTTTGACATTTGTAGGATGGTGGTGTTGAGCGAATATGGTATTTCTACTATGTCCATGCTTTGTGCCAGACAATGACAGCGCATGCAGCCTAGTGTGTTCATATATTGGCCTGTTGGAAATTAAGATTCTTTAAAAAAATCGTTGTAATATATCAAAGTAAATACAACACTGACAGTATAGTGACATCATTTCCAACATTCATTCGACCATAATAACAGATTACGCTTAATAGACACAGAGCTTGTTGAATAGAAGACAATTTCTAACCGTTAAATCTCGTGCATGCCCACGATTGCTAAGACTCAGACAGATCCCCCACCTATCATAATTGTTACCAGGTTCTTGACTGGGGGCAGGTACCGTGGTCCAGTTTATTAAATAGTTCTGATAAGGGCTCCATATGTTCCTTGGTCTCAAGACACAGATCCAAAAACAGTCACTCAGTTACTTTCCCAGCCCAAGTGCAGAAAAGTGCCTGGAGCAAAGGTTCATCTCTTACTTGCGTCCCAAGTGTCTTCATAGGACCTGGGGAACAGCACGGGTGTATAGTACATCTGTTGCAAACATACAGTCTGGTATCGACTGGTGCAGTGCTCCCTCCCACATTCCGCACGCCCCTTCTGACCAACCCGTGTTTTTTTTCTATAATTTTTCCATTACAGACTAGGGGCCAGATTACAGAAACTTTGCACCAGTGCAAGTGCAAAATTGCACGGTATTAGCACTAGTGCAAAGTTTGCCCTATTTTTTAAAACACTGGGACATATTGGAAAACGATTGCATCGTGACAAGTGCAATTTGGCATGGTGTAGGCATAGGGCAAAAATTGCTCTTGGGCAAGAAAGATAGATTTTTACTGCATTATTGCAACAGGGCAAAGTTTGCCCTAGTGCTAGTACGGAATGGTAAAAAATGCATCCACAATGTATCTTTCTTGCACTAGGGCAATTTTTTCCCAGGTGCTTATACAATGTCAAGGTGCATTTGTCATAGTGCAATAGTTTTCTAATATGTCCTAGTGTTTTTTAAAATAGGGCAAACTTTGCCCTGGTGCTAATACCGTGCAACTTTGCCCTTGCACCGGTGCAACATTTCTGTAATCTGGCCCAAGAAATCCAATGACTCCCACCCCATGCACCCATAACCAGCTAAGTGGTTCGTGGCTGGTTTGGGAATTAACCAAAGAGCCCCTTAACCGCGTATCGCATCTGGAAGTATATAGGAAGACATCCAATCAAAGGCTGCGGTCCTCCCAGTTCTTTAAACTTATAATGGGACACAAACTGATTATCAGGGAACAGATCAGAGAATAAAGAACCCAATCTCTCCATACAGTGAATACACCGGGCCTGATTCGTGGAATATTTTGCACGGAGCAAAGTACCTTTCACTGGTGCAAAGTGACTATGCGGTGCCAACAAAAGGGACTTTGCATGGCAAAAAGACATTTTGCACTGTTCCATGAATCAAGGTGTTTGTTGGCAGCGCAAAGTCACTTAGCACCAGTGAAAAGTACTTTGCACCGTGCAAAATATTCCATGAATCAGCCCCGCATTCAAGGCAAGAAGGTCCTTCCACCATGTAATGTGCGCGTAGAATATTCCATTACAGTTAGCAAGAAGCACAAAGTACATGACATGCTTGCATTGTGCTATATTTGACATCACTTTCATATATGGCAACCCTATTATATATATGGCTTTATCAACCCAAAACCGCAAATGTGGTTGTTACATCCTTGAGAGCTGTAGGGGTTTTCCTTGCATTTGCATAAACACACCATCCTATTGGTCGTGTTCTGCACCAATCAGAAATGTGCTAACTTCCCTAGATTTCCCCAATGAGCATGACATGTGTGTGGGATTCTTTTGGCCGGGGTCATTGCTTCACATTGTGTATTCTGCAGTACACGTGTCTGTGTCCCATCAAATAGTGGCAGTGGGGGGGGTGCATGTGAAAGGGGAGGAGGCTGTGTGCTGTGAGTGGAGAGAGGTGAACACACTGAGGAGACCAGGGATAGGGATGGCAGGAGGTGGAAAGAATGGTTGGGCCAGAGAGGCCTGAAGGTGAAAGGGCCATGAGGAATACTGGCAACCCCCTCGCCCACCCAAAAAAGTGTAAGGGGCCTGGACTAAGGAGGGGGAGGAGGGCTACAGAGCTCTGATGCAGTGAACACGTAAAAGATGTGGGCAGGTGTGGGAATACTGAAGGCAGACTCGTTTTACGAATGAAGAACACGTGTTTTTTATGAACCGAGAAGTACTTGTTTAATCTTACACCTCTGCCACTATTTTCGAACATGTCGTTTTTTCGGTCATGTTTCCATGACCGTTTTCGAACATTGTTCCGTTTCGAAGGAATATTTTCGTTGAAATGACGTACGTCCGACCACCCCGGCACTCTTACAAGTGCCCTTAAGAATAACTGAGCTGAGGTGCAATGGGACCACTACTGCCCTCTCCACCAGGACCTGCGCTCTGTCGGGGCTAGGAGAGTACCAGTATGACAGAACCTGTGATTGCGCTGCTAAGTAGTAACACTCAAAATCCGAGAGGGTTAGACCACCTCTTGCACTCGAGGCAACCAGCTCATTCCAGCCGAGCCTTACACATTTGCCAGTCGCGATAAATTCCAAGATTAGGCTCCTCAGAGATTTAAAAAATGTGTTCGGAGGGACAAGGGGGAAATTTGGGAGCAGGACCATTTTCATAAGGCATATTCCCCCGAACAAAGTCAGAGGCTGCTTTTTCCATCCGAGGGCTGCTCCCTTGGACTCCGCAAATGTCCTACCATAATTGTCTTGCCAAAACACCTCTGGGTTCCAGCTATTTTCATTCCAAGGTATCTGGTTAGGGTGGCATGCCATTGGCATCCCGGACCATTATGGTATTTAAGGTCCGGTCAGTCAGGGGAAAAATAACTGCTTTCAAGGTGTTAATCCTAAGGCCAGATAGGTAGACACATTTCAGAATGTCCTGCATCACAGACCCCAGTTTGACCCTTTGGTTTTTCATGAAGAGAGTCATATCGTCCGCATAGAGTAGAATTATTAGCTCTGGGAATATAACTGAATACCTCAATGTAAATTTCATTCCCTCATGTAGCCCGCCAACGATTCGATGTTCAGCGCGAAGAGTTAGGGGGAGAGACGATACTTCTGTCTCGAACCGCTTCCAATAAGGAGTTTTTCCGAAAGGTGGCATTCACGAGCCGTCTCAATGTGGGTTGTTTATACAGCAGGGAAACGAGAGAGGGCACAAGTGTCCCAACTCCCATTCCACGATGCAGGGCAAACATGAAGGGCCACTCGTTAGAGTCAAAGGCCTTCCCTGCATCATGGAAGGTGGCAATTGTTTACAACTCTGGGACTAAGACCTGAATTAAGTCGAAGATTCGGTGGAGGCCATAGGACGTGGATCTACCCGGAATAAACCCTGACTGGTCTGCTAGCACACTCTTTGACATTTAAGGTGCCAGCCTACTCGCTAATATCTTGGCTAGGATTTTATTGTCAGTGTTTATGAGCGAGTGTGGCCTATGAGCAGAACAATCCAAGGGGTCCTTTGTGGGTTTCAAGAGTAAAGTGATCACAGCCTCTCTCATTGAATCCGGCAAAGATCCACAGCCCACCACATGTTGGTATACTTTAAGGTGGTGTAGTGCAAGAGATGCCACGCACGCCCTAAAGAAATCTGCTGAGCGGCCAGCTGGCCCTGGGGAATCTGCTGCATAGATGATTTAGGATTGCTAAGAAGATCTCCTGAGTGGACAGGAGCATTTCACACCTCTTTCCTCAGGTGAGAACCAGTAAAGAATGTCTCGATCTAGACACTTGTTGTGTGGGCATTCTCAGCACCCAAATATAAAGTTCAGTATAAAATGAACATGTTCCTTGGTTATATCCCTGTCAGAGTGGCACAGGGTCCCCCCTGAATCTCTCAGTGCATTAATACACATTTTGGTCCCTCCACTCGGGCCACCCAAGCCAGCATCTTCCCGAGACATTGAACTTCCCCAGACTGCCTAGCGCTTGGTTGCTTACCCAGGCACTTGCATTCCTGCTGGGCCATCGCCCTGAAAAGTGCCAATGTAGCTTATAGCGGCCTGAGTATCTGGATCATCAGCCTTAGCTATATCCTGCTCGAGAATTTTAAGTGTATTTTCATGATGTCCAGCTCTCGTCTTACTGTCTTCTGAATGCCAGACTCTTTGGAGATACAGGCCCCCATTGTTTATCTCCTCTTGAATAGCTGGCAGGAAGACTACATCTGTAATGGTCCCCTGCTTAAACCTCTTCCCAGTACCTTTCGCCAGCCTCCCCGGGACCTCAAACTTCAAGCTTACTGAGGAGTGATCAGACAGTGTGCTTGTCAGAATCACCCACCTAACACTGCTCTTTGACATAAGGATGAAGTCAATACGAGATGCGGTGTGGTCACCAGGGAGTAGAATGTGTATTCTCATTCTAGCGGGTGCCCATCTCTCCTCAAGTCTGTCAAATCCATAGAGGTCACCCATTTGCTTGATCTTGCTAGCTGCCTTGGATGGCAGTCTCGAGCTACCCGCTGACATGCTCCCCCCCCCACCAGTGTCTAGCACCTTATTTAAGTCCCTGCCGGAAATAATCACAATATCCCTGTGCCGTATGAATTGCTGATCAATCCATTCTCGGTACTCCACTGAGTTGATGTTCGGGCATAACAATTAAGCAGCATGGAGATCTGGCGTAGATGGAGCCCATGGACACAAACGCACTACCCTCAGGGTCTCTAGCATTTTCTATGAGCTGGAATCCCAGCTACTTATGAAGTAGAATACGCACGCCCCTACAGAACGCGGAATATGAGTAGTAGTACCTATGGCAGCTCCAGTTAGCGAATCGGGATGCACCATCCGGGCGTAGATGCGTTTCCTGCAGGAAAGCGATATCTATGTGGTGTCTGTTGAGATATAGTAGGGTTTACCTTGCCTTTGAGTCGCAGTTGAGCCCCCGGATGTCCAGGAGAACAGGTGATCGATCCCCTTAGCTTTGTGCATAGACGTATGTGATCCTTATTGTCCCATCAGGGGCACCTGCTGGGGTTACCTGCCTGTCAAGATCCTCTTTTCGCAAGCACACCAAAAATGGAGTATTGAACCCCCACCCATACACATCGTGGATTGTAAATAATGCACTGGCGCACAGAAAACCCGAAACAACAAAGGTTAACATTGCTAACTTCTGCCAACAGTGGCCCCTGCCCCCCAGCACCCGCCAACCGTCAACTACAACAGGCCAGTCACATAACTCCTCCTAAATAAAGAGCCCTGCTCTGTGCGTGCTTCACCGGGGAGGCAGCTCAGAGCAACCAGTCAGCACCCGTTTATTATTACTATTAATATGGTATTTCTTTAGCGCAGACCTGGCTTTGAGAAGCAACTGAGTGCTTTACAGAAGTAAACAGAGGACTACAACAATACAGATACACGCCAGAACGCTGTTACACTGTTAATGAATTGACCAGCAGCAACAGGGTATCACCAGTAGTTCCCCCGCATATACTGCCCCGCCTTGGGATCTGTCAGCTTGGCTCCCCAGAGGAGGCTGAGAGTTCCCTACAGGGTGACCAGGAGGTCGTGCCGGCATTGGTGCTTCTAGGGAGTCGATTAAGTCGATCAATTCTCTACCCACCCCTGGCTCCGGGAATACAGTTTACTGTCTAAGTTTTGTATGCCGGCCTCCATTTACTGGAACATTTGCCAAATGTCCCCAGCCTCCACTGTAGTCCCCTCGGGAGACTCGGGAGGCTGTCCTTTCTCCTGAGGAGTGGGTCCTGAGGCCCTCATCATTTTGCTCGTGGCTCCTGCCTCAAAGGAGAGCTTAGCTTGATTTTGATTTTAACCCATCGACGGAAAGCAGCACGTCCGGGACCTGGTCAGCCCTAATAAGTGAACCGGGTCATGGATTTATCACCAGAATCCAGACCTGCCAAGGGACCCCAGCCTTCCAATCCGGGCCCTCTCCCACCAAAGGCGTACACCCAGAACAGTAGCGCACCGGGCGGATCATCCAACTGCCATATTGAGCATAAGCGGTCCAAGGGGAAATGCGCTCCTGTGCAAGGGACCACACAGTGTTAGTCCTAGGCAACAGCTGTGTTGAGTTCACGGCCCACACACGTGCCTCCTGCCAGCATGCCTCCGGTGCTGCATGACCTTATAAGCACCCATGGTTGTCCTCCCAACTGCGTGCCCTATGCAGGCTGCCAGGCCACGGGCCCCAACCACTAGCCTGGCTCCCAACTGATTTAGTCTTCCTCTCAGGAAGTATCCGTGCCATGCCCGGAACCACAGCAGCCAATATTGCGGCTCTCGGTGGAGGCTCCCACCAACCTAGGCCCAGCACTCACTCAGGCACACCTCCTTTTCTCCAGCTCTGGCTCTGCTCTGTGTCAAGGTGCCGTCGTCGCCTTCCTGCTGGGCCGCACTCAGCTATGTTGAGCTGCCTGGCACCACCAGCAATCTAGTGCACTACCACCGAGCACCCTCCGCCACGGTGACATGGGCGTTTCAAGGTAGCTCAGCCAGCTCACAGTGCTGCTCCAGGATGGTTCAGTTTATTGCCAGTTTCAGGTTAATTTGCAGAATTTATGGAGGGTGTCTTGGGAGCTCAGACAGAGGACATCTTGGCTGGGCTCTCGAGCACACTCATTAAGTTGGCTTTGTTCTTAATGGCAGAAAAAATGTCATGCCACAGTGAGAAAACATTTTCTTTACTGGCTACCCTCCTAACACAAGTAAAAATGTCATGCTACCGTAAGAAAACATTTTCTTTTTTTTCTGGACAAATGCCACTCCCCCATAAAAAAATACTCATCATGTTATATTTGCCACTAATACCAGAAAAAATGCCATGCCACAGTCAGAAAGCCTTAGCATGAGGGCTGCACAAATGCCCCCTAAGTAACAAATATCATCATGGTGGCTTTGACCTTGAAACCAGTAAAAAAGTGCCATGTCATAGTCAGAAAACAATGTCCTTGCTGGCTGTGCAAATGCCCTCCCCTCTCACAGGTAAGAATATTCATCATGTTGGTGTTGCCCTTAATGTGAGTAAAACATTACATGCCACAGTAGAAAAAGATGCAGGCTGCAAGCCACATTTTAGTACCCTCCCACACCCCAACCCTTCCTCTGTGAAATAACACTCATCAGGTTGGTTTTCATTGCCCAAAATGTCAGTAAAACATGCCAGGGCCCTGTAAGAAAACGCCCATGCTCCAATTCCCCACTCCTCCGATGGCTTCAACATTGGAGGAACACATGCACTACACATACACATACGTACCCATCAGTCACACACCTATACATGTTCTCTCTGCCATTCACACGAGCAGCCAGAACATTCACCCTGCGCTCTCATTCACAAGCAATCTAGTAACCATGCAATTTACAAAGACACTCCCTTGCATGCATACATGCATACACACCTCAGGCGCCTGTGCTCCACGCAGACAGGAAGCAGGACGCAGGGAGAGCTTCCTGGTTCCTGTCATGCGTGCAGGAACCTGAGACCGGCCCCTGCTACTCAGCTGCTGACAGTGACATCTGTAAATGCCCACACAGTGCTGCTGAATGCACATTTACAGAATGTGGGCGTGCTCGTCTGTTGAGACCCTACCCCGGCAGATGGACTCAAGCTCCCAAGCGCCAAATCCAGTCCATATGTGCAGGCTAGCCGCACAAAATACATTAGAATTCAGTTAATCTAAATAAGAATCATTGACATAGTGGCTATTCTGAAGACGTCTCGATGACTGGACTGGGACAGTCGGCATCAACCTCAGTGCACTTTCCTACCTCTCAGACACTCTACTAGATCCACCTCTACCAGGCCTACAAGAACATGCTACACCAACCAACTCACCATTCCCCGCGTCTACAGAGCTGAAGCTGGAGGAATAGGTTTCCCATATTTAGCCCCCAATTTATGGAAAGCACTCCCCACCGCACTCAGAGCAGAAACTTCTCTCCCTGCATTTCGTAAAAATCTGAAAACTGCTCTCTTTAATTAATCTCTCTCTATTCTCCCTCCTTGTCCCCTCTCTCACCCTATTCAGGCTGTGCTACAAACTAACTGTTCTACTACGAGCACACTATATTTGCCTGTTCTGCCATCTATGAGCCTCATCACGACTTTGGCGGTAACCCTTAAATCTGGCGGTAGCGCTATTACTGCCGGATTTAAGGGTCTGCCAAATCAGGGCTTCAGCGGATTTCGCCCCAGCGCTGAGCTGGGGGGAAATCCGCCGAAAATTCGCGCTCATACCGCCGGCGGGAAATCCGCCGGCGGTATGAGCGCGAAATTTCCCCATTGAGCC
This sequence comes from Ambystoma mexicanum, assembly GCF_040938575.1. NCBI lineage: Eukaryota > Metazoa > Chordata > Amphibia > Caudata > Ambystomatidae > Ambystoma > Ambystoma mexicanum. Next base: position 215,871,957 of record NC_090938.1, read on the forward strand.
CAATGGGGAATGGGGCATTACCGAATGGGCTCAATGGGGAGTACCATTACCGCTGAACTCGTGATCTGGTGCTATTAGCGCCGGGGCGGGGGTTCGGCGGTAGGGCAGATAGCGCCGCCGCAAATAGCGCCGGCGTTACTGCCCAAGTCGTGATGAGGCCCTATGTAACTAAGTTGTGACCTCTTTGTTCAGCTATCTATGTAACTAAGTTGTCACCCCTCATTGTAACAAGCGCCACGATGCTGTCGAGCTGTTGCGCTATACAAATCTGAATAAATAAATAAAATAATAAATAAGGCTAAAGGACGCCTCTCCAGTCGAACACAAGAATAGACATTTCCACTTTGCCATCATGTTATGTTGATTTATACCACACTCCGCTACCACCCAGGGGCGCTCTCCAGGCGCTCTCATGACAAGAGGAAAGACTCTATCTGTGAGATGCCACCTTTAAAGACAGACTAAAGCTCTTTTTTTGTCCTGGATACCATGTATAATATTGAAGCTCCTATTGCGAGGCGTTGACTTCCGCAACATAGGGACGTATTTATCAAGTCAGGAGCGTACAGGCTCTACAGAACAGGAGGATGTAAGCGAGATCCTGAATAAGCAAATCCAGTCCATGTTTTCAGGATACTCATGCAAACTATAATTGAATACAGTGATTCTAAATGGGAGGTGTCCTCACAGTCAGTGGTCACCCTGAAAACCTGCTGTGTTTGGGGCACTCGGGGTCTGGATTTGGAGACCCTGCCTACAGAATTGAAATTATTGATGGGTGTGCCTGACCCAAGAGATGACTTCAGAATGCTGAGAAGCCCAGCGCACAAGGAGGCTTTCCGATTCCATCACCTATACAGGTAGGTAAGGAGAAGGCGTAGCCAGGTGCGGCTGGGGCGGTGGAGCCATACACTGCCCCGCGCACCGCACACGCTGGTGCCAGCGGCATGTGCTCGGACAAGACTCCGGATATACACAGGCCGTACATCATGTGTACCGTAGCTGCCATGTTAAATTTAACCCTTGTCCTAATAGGCAGCCGTGCTGGGTCGTCGACTGTGACGTGCCCCGCGCGCGGCCTTGACAGGTTTCAGCAAATGCGCTCCCGCAATGTGCACGCTCGGCAGTTTGCACGTCAGCCTAGCTGGCTGGTCAGCAAAGACAGTTTTAACTCGTCTTACCCCGAAGTGATAAAGCAGGGGGGCGGGCTGTCAGCGTCCGAAGCGGGCCGGGGTGAGAGGACTTGGGTGGCGCGAGTGTACACTGCCTCGTAAAGCTGTTTCTCCAAATATAGACAGCAGGGCCTCCTGCGTTGCCCCAACGACATTGCACGTGTTAGCCTCCCCAAATGCCTCCAGTCTTGAAGGAGGTGTGCATGCATTTGTAGTTCTATGTTTTTCAAGAAAGGCGTGTCAACTTAGATCAGAAATGACTTACAATTACATGTCCCCACGTATGCAGGTGAGGGGGGAGCATGGAATGTGGGCTAGTGGCCAAGTGGCACCTTTGAGCCTGAAGGTCCGGGGGGGAGGGACGTTTGGGGGAGCAGGTTCTCAAACATGAGCGCAAATGGACAAAAGCGCCGAGGAGGTATTTTCTAAAGTGTGCGCTCATTGCTGAAATGTGCAGGCGGCATTACCACAGACGCGTTTTACAATGGCACAATCCCATAGGGAAACGCTCTGTGAATCAGGTCTCCAAGGTGACCTGCGCATTTCAGGACGGGCTGGCTAAAAACACATAAAGAAATGCCCTGTCCAGCCCCCCTGTACACTCTCCCGACACTAATGTATGCCAGATATGGCCTTTGACATGCCTGCCGAAAAAAAAAAAAAAAACACATTTCCATCCTATGAATGACGGAAATGTGTGACCGCCGTGGTTTAACCATGGGAGTCGCAATTAAGGAAAAAATGATGACCGGATCAGAAATGGCCCTGCCATGATCTGCGCCTCCCTCTGCGTCCTCATTTCTGGGCATTAAACGCGCATCCCGTTTGTAAATTCACCCTGTGCTGTTAAATGTGGAGAAACGCCCCCTTATAGGTGATTCAAAGGGCCCCCAGATGAGCGCACCTAAGATGCCCATTGTGAATTGGGCTGCTCCTTTTTTTGGGCGCAAGTGACGAGAGACGGAGGGCATTTTATGACTTGTGCAAAAAGAGTTTTGCGCATCTGCTCCGGGGATTGTAATTCTGGCTTCGGCACGGGGCCAAAAAGGATTTCTGATTCCGAGCAAATATTTTCCAATATGTTCCAATCCCTACACTTCAAATTGTACATTTCTGTAATGTATATATAGATGTAAATATATATATATATGAAGACTAGTTGTACGGTTTACCATTCCAATAACATGCTCGCGCTCCACGTCACGCCCTGTGTTGTGAAACCTGGCCTCATGAACTGAATGTTTCTAGAGACAGCGCCTCACGTTTAAGATGCGTTTGCTGCAACATGTTTGTCTGCAATGGGCAGTGGTCGAAGTAGCGTGAGCGGTTGGGAGCGGTGCTCCTCTACTTTTTTAAATTAAGTTTTACTGTTCTTATACTTTATTTTAAAAAATAAACTGTTCCGGAATGGCTTTGTTTTAAAATAAGAGTGTAGAAAGAAGTTGAAACTTGCATTGCACTGAAGGTTCCCTTAAACAGCAGGCTCGTTTGTTTGGGGGCTTGTGGCAATGGGGTTTGTGGGTGGCCGAGGCAGGCCAGCAGGGAACATAGTTCCACTACTTCTTTTCGTGCACTTTGACCTCTGGCAAAGGGTCCTGCTTTTCTTTGCAGCTCGGCTTATGCTACATCAAAATAGCTCAAATGAAATGACATGTTCCCAAGTCATTGCATGCAGGAGACCTGCCCGGTTCTAGGGCAAACAAATACTAGAAGGGTACCTAGGCAGACAGGCGCATCAGATTCCCCTCCCCCCGCAAGATGTGCCGGGAATATGGTGGGGGTAGGGCAGGGTAACTGTATCTTGACCGTGGGTGTGTGCATTCTTGCACCAAATGATTTGAAACATATGATCACACGAGTAGCAGGAACGTCCCTATGTGATATGCATGAACCCAAGGAATCTTCTCTGTGTAAGAGACCCGCCCCACCCCGAGTAAATGGAGTGTTCCCTGTGAGATAGATAATCAGACCCCCCAAATCTGGATGGTCGCACATGGCTTCCAATAGCTGAAACGACCCCTATGAGAGGTGCATCGACCCCCGTAAGCTGGAAAGTCCTGAGTGGAGATATGACCCCTGTGAGAGGCACATGGATCCCAGTAGCCAGAATGCCACTGTGGAGAGATACATGGAGCACGATAGAATAATCCCCTCTGCCGCTATCAGATATGTGGGGCGCATAATAGGAATGCCCATTCTTTTTAATACATGAATCCCAATAGCAGGATTTTCTCTACGTAAGATGATGAGTTCCACAATCAGGAACATCCCCTGTTTCAGATGCATGCATCCCGAAAGGAGGATTGTTCCATGTGTGAGATACGTGAATCCCAATAGTAGGAAGTCCCATGTGTGAGATACGTGAATCCCAATAGTAGGAACATCCACGGTGTGAGATCTGTGAATCCCAGTAGTAGGAACGTCCCCTGTGTGAGATACGTGAATCCCAATAGTAGGAAGTCCCCTGTGTGAGATACGTGAATCCCAATAGTAGGAACGTCCCCTGTGTGAGATGCATGAATCCCAATAGCAGGAAGTCCCCTGTGTGAGATACGTGAATCCCAATTGTAGGAACGTTTCCTGTGTGAGATGCATAGATCCCAATGCCAGGAAGTTCCGCTATGTGAAATGCATGACTCCTAATAGTAGGAATGCCCCCTGAGTGGCATGCATGAATCCTGGTAGCAGAAAGTTCCCCCATGTGATATACGTATATCTCAATAGCAGGAATGTATCCTGTGTGGGAAGCATTGATCCAAATAGCAGTAAGTTCCTCTCTGTGGGGTGCAAGACTCCCAATAGTAGGTACGTCCCCTGTGTGAGATACGTGAATCCCAGTAGTAGGCACGTCCCATGTGTGAGATGCATGGATCCTAATAGCAGGAAGTTCCCCTCTGTAAAATTAATGAATCCCAATAGTAGGAATGTCTCCTGTGTGAGCTGCGTGAATCCCAATAGCAGGAAGTTCCCCTCTGTAAAATTCATGAATCCCAATAGTAGGAACGTCTGCTGTGTGAGCTGCGTGAATCCCAATAGCAGGAAGTTCCCCTGTGTGAAATGCGTGAATCCCGGTACCAAGAAGTTCCTCTGTGTGAGATACATGAATCCCAATAGTAGGAACGTCCACTGTGAGATATACGTGAATCCCAATAGTAAGCAGGAAGTTCCCTGTGTGAGATACGTGAATCCCAATATTAGGAATGTCCAGTTGGAGATATGTGAATCGCAATAGTACGATTGTTCCCTGTGTGAGATGCTAGAATCTCCATACCAGGAAGTTCTTCTCTGTAGAATGCATGACTCCCAGGAGTGGGAGCATGCCCTGTGTGTGATGCACGAATCCCAGTACCAATAAATTCCCCTGTGTGGAATGCATGAATTCCAAAAGGAGGATTGTTCCCTGTGTGTTGTGCATGAATCCCAATAGCAAGAACATTGCCTGTGTGAGATACATGAATCCAAATAGTAGGAACGCCCCCTGTGTCAGATCCATGAATCCCAATAGAAGGAGGTTCCCGTGTGAAATATGTGAATCCCAATATTCGGAACGTCCCCTATGTAAGATGGGTGAATCCCAATAGTAGGAAGTCCCCTGTGTGAGATACGTGAATCCCAATAGTAGGAACATCCACTGTGTGAGATCCGTGAATCCCAATAGAAGGAACATCTCCTGTGCGAGATGCATAGATCCCAATGCCAGGAAGTTCCGCTATGTGAAATGCGTGACTCCTAATGGTAAGAATGTCCCCTGAGTGAGATACATGAATCCAAATAGTAGGAACGTCCCCTGTGTCAGATACGTGAATCCAAATAGTAGGAATGTCCACTGTGTCAGATGCATGAATCCTAATAGAAGGCGGTTCCCGTGTGAGATACTTGAATCCCAATATTCAGAACATCCCCGGTGAAATATATGGGTGAATCCCAAGAGCAGGAAGTTCTCATGTGAGATACGTGAAACCCAATATTAGGAACGAGAACGTCCCCTGTGTCAGATGCGTGAATCCCAATAGAAGGAAGTTACCCTGTGTAAGATACATGAATCCCAATATTAGGAACGTCACCTGTGTTAGATGGGTGGATCCCAACAACAGGAAGCTCCCCTGTGTGAGCTATGTGAATCCCAATATGATATTATATAAGTCATTTATAACGCACCTGTATACAAGTGTTTCTAGGCGCGACAAGACAAGGGACGGAAGACAGAGGCAGGATAAGACAATTTTACTAGGCCTTGTGTCATTCAGATTGTGCAAGTGCGAGAATGAAAAGTGCAAGGGGAAAGGAGGGGGGTGCAAGGGAGAGGGGAGGGGAAAACAGGGCAGCAATGCTCTGAGTAAGTGCAGCCAGGGTAGTGCGGCTCTAGGTCTTGCAAGGAGAACAAGGGACTTTAGGGTTACAGTTACAGTCCCTAATGGTGTGGTAGGCACAGAGGCAGTGCAAGGGTGACTGATCAAGAAAGAGTTTGGTCCCCAGTGAGACTCTGAGGGTAGCCAAGCAACCCGTCGGTACAGCAGACAGGTAGGTCAGCGGGGGAGGGAGAGAGAAAGCAGAGGAGAAGAAGAAAAACGTTTTGAGCAGCTTCTGAAACTTTCGGTGGTTCGGCTCAAGTTTTAGAGGGGCACGGAGGCCATTCCAGAGGGAGGCACCTGCAGAGGAGAGAGTTCTACCCCCCACTCTATGCCTGGAGAAGCGTCTAACCCTTAGAGAGTTAGAGGTAGCTGAGCGAAGGGCTCAAGAAGGAAGGTATTTTGGAAGAGAGCGTTGTATGAAATGTGGGCCCCAGCCCCAGAAAGCCTTATGGGCGAAGCAGAGGGTCTTGAAATTGATACTTGCAACCCCCGGGAGCCAGTGAAGAGATTTCTGGGCTGGAAAGATACAATCACTGGGCTTGTGGCCAAGGATAAGTCTTGCAGTCCTGTTTTGGATTAGTTGCAGAGGGCTGAGAATAGAGGAAGGCAGATTGAGAAAGAGGCTGTTGCAGTAGTCTAGCCTAGAGAGAACCAGGGCTCTGGACACAGTGGACGTCTGGGGGAAAGTGAGAAAGGGAAGAATCCCTTTGAGGAGGTGCAGCTGCTAGTGGGACTTCTTGCCAACGTCCGAGATATGAGGAGAGAAAGAGAGAGTGGAGTCGAAGATGACACCAAGGTTTTTCGCCTCAGAGGAAGGTGAAGGAAGAGGGTCCAAGGCGGGAGGACAGAGTGAGAGAGGGAAAGCAGGGGTCCCAATGAGAAGGATCTCCATCTTACTGGCATTAAGGCAGAGAGTGTTGGAGGTGCACCAATCCTTAATCGCAGATCAGTCAGGAATGAGCGAGAGAGGAGAGGAGGATGAGGGGAGCCTGAAGGAAAGCTGAGTGTCATCCGCATAACAATGAAAGTTAGAGGAGAAGGTAGAGTTCAGGTGGGCCAAAGGGGCCAAGTAGAGGTTGAAAAACCAGGGTGAGAGGATAGAGCCCTGGGGATCGGCAGACAGCCTCTTGAGGAGGGGGTGCACAAGGGAGTGCTTAAGGGGAGAGGGGAAGTTCCAGTGGCGAAAGATTGAATACAGAAATCATCCAGGGATGGAGGGAGGGTGTCAATATGGTCATTGATGGTTCTGGAGGACCAGGGGGAGCACCTGTCTGGACGACACTTTCAAAGATCGGACTTGTCTAGAAACCTCGTCAGGTGTTATCAGAGAGAAAAAGGAGAAAGGAGGAGGAGGAGAGATGGTGAAAAGGGGGCAGAGAGAGGAAGAGGGAGAGGAGATAGAGGACAGGATGTCCTTCGTTTTAGCAGAGAAGTAAGGGGCAGAGCCATGCAGAGGGCCTGGGAGGGAACAGGAGAGGTACAGACTGCAACAGGATTGACCAGTTCTTTGCAGATTTTAAAGAGTTTGGACATGTTGTTAGAGGCTGCAGAGACGCGATCTTGAATTGTGTGCTCTCTTCTTGGACAGGACAGAGTCTGTATTGACTTTAGAGCAGGCGGCAGGCCAGTTTTTCCGAGGATGTGCCCAAAGCCCTCCTCTTCCTCTCAGCTACCCTACACTTGCATTTCAACCCAGCGAGGTCATAATCATACCAAGAGTTGCACTTGGAGGTAGGCTTCAGCCGGAATTCTCATGACTGGGGCAAGGATGTCCAGGATGTTGCAAATAGAAAGATGCAGGTTGGCGAAGGCTGTGTAAGCGTGTGAGCCATCCGCAGGGGTAGGAGGAGCAGAGGAAGTAGAGGCAAAAGCATCCACTGACACACGCTTCATGGGCCGAATGACCAAGAAGGTAGGTGGCAGTGCTGGAGGTGGGTGGGCTTTGCCTGAGGGATAGTTTCAGATGAGAGGAGAGTAGAAAGTAGTCAGTCCAAGAGAGAGGAGTGGTGAGAGGGTTAGAGAGGGGGACGTCTGAGGTGATGAGAACATCCACAGTATGTCCAGCAGAGTGTGGCAGACCAGAGGGCAGAATGGAAAGCGAGAGAGTGTTGCAGAGGTTGCGGAAAAGCCCAGAGGAGGGATTAGAAGCATACAGGTGGATGTTCAGATCTCTGAAGAGAAGGTGAGAAATAGAGGCAAGAAGAGAAGAGGACAGGTCGGCCCATTCAGAGAGGAAGCGGGCGACATAGTCAGGTGGCCTGTAGATGGTGGCTACTGTTAGAGAGAGGCCAGGAGAGATAAAGAGCCTGCAGACAAGGCATTCAAAGGATGAGTAGGCCTGTATAGGGATAACAGAGGCCAGGACTCACTCTGGAACGTTCAGGGCTACTCCACCTCCAGGATGGTTGGTTGTGGGTTGAGAGGATCTTGTAGCCCACAGGGAGGAGACTGTCAAAACTTGTGATAGAACTGGCCGTAAACCATGCCTCAGTGAGAGCTAGGTTGAGTTCTTTGAGGAAGTGACGGATGTTAGAGGAGTGTTTGACAGCAGAACGAGAGTTGAGATTAGCGACATGGAACAGGTTGCCACATTTGAAAGTCTTCTGTGGAGTGGTACATGATTGAGGTACACCCTGCAGAGGTGGTAGAGGAGTCCAACGGTGGGCAGAGGAGGAAGATGAGGGTGCCAGATAGGTGGCAGAAGGAGTAGCAGGAGAAGGTAGGAAGGTAATAAGACGTGGGAAACACCTTTCAGAAAAGGCGGAGATTGGGCTGAGGGCCCTGAACCAAGACGGTGCCGTTCAGATAGTCATTAATGATGGTCTTGGAGGAGTACAAGGGGGCCAAGAGGACCTCCCACCTAGTGCCACCGTTAATCGGAGAGGAGAAAGGAGAGATAACAGAGGCCATATGAAGGGTCCATAGGTCTGGACAGGGGACGACAAACAGGATGTCAGTGAGAGTCTGTCTGGACGAAGCACTGGTGTAGGTATCAGTGATAGAGAACCTGGGTTGGAGTCCAGGGTGTCCCTCTTGAACTTCTTCCTTCCATACTTAGTGGGACGGATAGAGTAGCAGTTAGAGAAGATGGGAGAGACAGAGAGTACTATTGGGGATACAAAGGAGGTAGGCGGAGGAAAAGGGGGTGAGACAAGAGAGTGAGATTCAGAGCCATGGCACACCACTCAGAATGCACATGGGGAGGAGGAGGAGGAGGAGAAGGAGCAGGGCCGAGTTCTCAACAATGGAAGACACAGGAGGGAACAAGTAACTCACAGCAATGAATAACCCGCCTTGCAGGGTGGGGGGGATGTAGGTGGGAGCCTAGAGAGAACCAACAACAATGCCAAAGTTACCGGGATGCGAAAACACCCAGATTCGACCTTCCCAGAAGGTGGGAGAAAAAGGCAAGTTTTTCAGCACAGCACAATACAACACACCTAGATTCGAATTTTCTAGAAGGGGAAAAAGAGCTTCATTTTTTAGCACAATACAACACACCAAATAGTAGGAACGCCCCATGTGTGAGATTCTAGAATCCCAATAGCAGGAAGTTCCCCTGTGTGAGATACATAAATCCCAATAGTAGGAACGTCCCATGTGTGAGATGTTAGAATCCCAATAGCAGAAGTTCCCCTCATTGGAATGCATGACTCCCAATAATAGGATAGGCCCCTGTGTGAGTTGCGTGAATCCAATAGCAGACGGAACCTGTGTGAGATGTGTGAATCCCAGTATCAGTGATGTTCCTTGTGTGAGATGTGTGAATCCCAATAGCAGAAACATCCCTCCTATGAGATACATGAGCTCCAAGAGCAGGAGGTCAGCGTGGGAGATACAGACATTGCAATAGCAGGTAGCAGGAACGCCCCCTGCGTGAGATACTGGACGTGATCTGCTGATGGTTTTAGCTCAAATCCAGTGTGAACCTCTGAGACCCATAAATGCAGTGATCCAGGGAGGAAGGCATGTGAAGGAAAGGAGGGCAATCTCTGCTATTCCATGCCCTCAGTGGAGCTGTTCAGGACAAGGGCTGGAACCACAGACACAGAACATTGCAAAGAAACAGCAGCTGTTTCTGGACATGCAGATGGGAACATGCAGCTCTTTTCACACCAGCTACTGTAAAGTATCACCGCTGCCATTTTATATAGTGGCTTATGCTGGATTCCTCTTGCTTCTAAGTGCACTCAGGGACATCATTTCACCAAAATGCCAGAGGTTGCAAATTTGACATCACATGACCCTTGACCTCTGGTGACATCACAGGAACTGATGTCATTTGACCCCTCTCCCAAGTGACATCACAGGAAGTGATGGAACACAACCTTTTACCCCTTGACAAAACAGAAAGTGGCATCACATAGCATTGTTTCTAAGTACACTACAAAAAATATGGTTACGATATCACTGTAAAGTGAAACATTTCATATAAGAATGGATCACTGTATATATCGTTAATGTCAGTGCGTATAGGCCCATATTACCAAAGTACTGTGAATGCAAGCAGACGTCCAAGACAACATGATAATGATATGTTATTATATGTTATTATATAGCACTTACTCTTAAGTGCTTCATATAGAACCAATATACATACAATATCACCCAAGGTTGTGTTGACCTTGCCGGGAATCAAACCTGCAACCTGCAGATCACACACACACATTGCAGCAGCGAGTGCTCAACCCACCAAGCTATCTTACTGGCTATAGCTATCAGAAAATCAGCCACTACAGAAACAAAGAGCCACATGCTGCTGGTCGCAGCCCAGGAGCATCAATAAAAAAAAAAAAGTTTTGTAAACAAATCTTTTTTTAGGGGTAGAATTTCTGCAGGGGTCTGCAACCTTTGGCTCTGCAGATGTTTTGGAATGCAAACCCCATCCGCCCTGGCCAGCCTAGAGCATAGTCAAAGGGAGTTGTAGTGTAAACATGTAGCAAGCCTCAGGCTTCAGGCCCCCCGTATAGAGGACACCAAAATACTAGCCATATACAAGGCGGCTTGCCTAAAGGGATGCCCACCATCAACCAAACACATTCCTTACTATTTGGCATTCAAAATGTCAGCATTGAGAAATAACGTGCCCCTTGACCCTAGACCCGCCTTTGGACATGGCCCGACTGTGGGGGAAGTTTGAATATGTGAAACCTGACCCAGTAATAGGAACGGCAATCATGTGATTGTACAAAAGCCGCCGAGGAAAGTACTGACAGTTATAGGGCTCAACAGTCGGCAAAGTCAGGCAAATCAAGTTGACATGGGTGCTCGCTGCCCATGGTTTATAAGTTTATTTAACTTATAAACCAATAAAATGCACTCAACATTCACCTAGTTGATCAATGATGTAATTGACAAGGAAGATATGAAGATCTCAATGGTACTATTCGCGGGTGAAATCGTACTGTTTCCGGTGCGTCGGGGTATCCTTGCGCAGCTCATTGCCTTGCTGATGTTCTTACTGCAATGACCACATTGCCTTCATCCTGCTACCATCCTGCTGCTGTTGCCCATCCTTTGCTGGCCTCCAGTGTCTGTCGGCTGTCTCTGCCCTTCCCAAGTTCCATCCCACATCTTTTTGTGTTGCTGCCAATCTTCTTGGCCGCACAGGCATGACCATTATTCCGCACAGATGGGGGACCTTGCTTTTGCCCCTTCTCTCATGGGGATGTACTTTCAACAGGTCTCTCCTGTGAACATGGATTCTCTTTTTACTTTGACCAGCATGCAACACCCGTGTGAGCCCTGTCCTTTTCCTTCTTTTTTTACCACATGGTCCATTTCCCTTTTCACCTCTACCCACCACCACATGAACCCACCCCCCCTTCTTTAGCAAATGCTTGTTGCTATGGAAACCTTGCCTGGGACAAGATGGCCCAGTCCCGTTACCAAACCCAAAATGACCTAAGAGCTGGGGTTTGCAACCTGGAATCCGTGGAAATCTTTTCCTGCATCAGTAGTCTGCAAACTGCCGGTTTTGAGAAGTTACAATTCCCACGATCCCATACCATTGAATTTGCTGGCTAAAGCTGACTGTAGCTGTAGTCCAAAATATCTGAAGAGCCAAATGATGCAGACCCCTGACCTACACAGACATGCATTTTGGCAATACAGGAGGTGAACATTGAGTCACAACTCCTCAAGCAACCTGAGTAAAGCCATTGAGGCATAGCCTTGCATGGGGCTCAACTTCTACAGTCAACAAACCTAAGAACACAGATGGTCAAATAATGGAGGTATCCTTGGTGAGTCCTCATGGAAGCCCTGAAAGGACTGGCCAACCTCATCCTCAAGACAGACATCTCACAAAGTCATCCTACATACACCTCCATCGAGGAGCACGCAAATATCTGCAGGGCTACCTATGCGGTCAAGATACATAATGGCTGCACCAACAACTTGTGAATCATTGTTGGAAGGATCTGCTATCAAGCTGGCTAACAATTTGAATGAAACAAGAAGTATAAGAGTGACGGCCCGCTATCGAATCTGGCCCTGGAGGGAATCTGATTGTGACTGCTAACAACTTGGGCCATGTGTCTAATCTAAAAGCCTTTGCTGTGTCTATTTTAGACAACATTTGTGTGTCGAGGACAACTTGAGAGATAATTCTCTATTCGTAAAAAAAAATTATCCGCGAAGATTGGATCGAAACAATTAGTAAAATGCGCGGCTACAAATTGTCTAGCAGTCTTTCAAAATGTGATAAACCACTGGGAGTTCTCTCATTTTATTTACCAACATTTCCAAATGCTTTCTGGAGAGATCAGTTTCTTTGCTTCAGGTTAAAGTACTGTAGACTGGTGAAATTGCGTCTGCTCGATTAAAGGTATTTTGATGAGGAAGCTACACAATCCAGAGAGCATCTAATTATCCAATGTCCTGCTTTACATGATATCAGAGTATTGCTGTTTGGTGGATTTGTTCATAATGAACAATGGTTGTTAGAGCGGGAATTTTGGGATTGTTGAGCGGGTGTGAGATTACACTCAGCATAGCTGCACTGAAATCTTAGAAGCAAATGGGCTCATCGCTTTGCATTAGTCGATATGAATTATTGTTCTTTCTGCAACACACATGGATTTGTACTTATCGAAAATGAGGGTTTTATTCTGATCGTTCTATGTCTATGCATGTTATCTTATCTATTGTATATTGGTTTCAATCTTTATAACATGAAATGTAATATTCTCGATATTCTGTTTAATTTGTTTCTGTGTCATTCTGTGTTAAGGTTAATTAACTGAACCAATGCACAACAATACAAATACAAGTCTAGGATTGAGAAACTTTATTGAAAATACCCATGCCCAGCACCATTTTGGTTTGCTGCCCAATAAAATAAGAAATATAAACACCAAAAATTAAAGGAACATGAGGTACTTGAGTTTGATCTGTGTGTTATGCAGGTGGGACAATGTGTTTTAAAACCATTTTATGGATGGCTAAAAATAAAGTTTACCCCCCCTTTCTTTTAACTCTTTTCATTCTTTTCTCTTTCTCTCCCGCCTCTGTATATATGGTTTACGGTTGATTCTATGTTTCGTTCTTGATGTTCTACTGTTTACTTGCTTGGTCCTATAATATTGTTGATTGTATTATATTGAACATTTCAATAAATATATGTATTCAAAACATTTAAATGAAGTTTTTTTTAACTTACATCCAATGGGAGCCACTATCTGCGCATGTGCTTGTAACCGATCTTGGTTGCTGTTGTTGACAGCAGGCACATGCTCAAACTTTGACCAGAATTCCTAACAAAATTTGAGGTCTCTTGTTATGTTTTATCGAACCATGAATCATCTGGAAATGTGGGCAGTTCAGAGTATTCCAGAATTCATTTGCCACTGGCCGGTCGCTGTCTTGTAGTCGTGTTGCCCTCTAGTGTCATTTTACTTGTGATGATATGAAGAAACGTTTGCTTTGGCCAAATTGTATTGACATATTGCTCCTTCCTCTTCTTGCTGGTTGCCAGAATCTTGTGTTTTGCTTAACTGTTATTATCCTCCACCATGTTCTGTTTTTCTCTTTATCTCTGCCTAAAATGGCAGGCTTCTCAGCATGCAGTAATGTCTTTGCATACAGTATGTGTGTGTGTGAGAGAGAGAGAAGCATTGTCTTATACATTAATTCCACTGCTGTTTGGTGGCAGAGCTATGTGACCTGTCCCCTCTCACTTCAAGGACAGTATTGCTAGTAGCAGCCTGGGTGAAAGTCTGGGGTCCTCTTGGTCATTTTTTTGGAAGGGAAATCGGCTTTCCAAATGTTGGGCTCGTCTAAATCCATTAAAAGAAGTCTTCAAACTAAAATGGCTGCCTAGAAAATACAGGGAGCTTGTACTGAGTCCCTTTACTATGTCCATTACACAGAGTGAAGGATTTGGTTCACGTTGCTAGCCAACTGATTGGCTATAACCTCTACTATATTTTAGCCTCACAGAATCAGCCCATCAAAGTCAGTCACTGCTTCCAACCATACCTCTTTTAGTAATGCATACATGGAAAGTGACTCAAGGAATGCATTTTATGATATGGTACGTGTGACTGTTTTAGAGTGCATATGTTAGCCTCTCTGAAATTCAGAAACCATGTTTATAATTGTATCTGGGCGTGAGTCCACTGCCACTCTAACTGCACCCCATCAAGTGATTGCCTCTGGAGGTATGCAGTGTGTGTTGTGCCCACGCTTGTGAATGCCCGCTTTGACATTTCTTTCTTGCTTTAAAGCTTTATCAGTGGGTGGGTACGACGTTGCTACATCGCCAGGCTTTTTTTCACAGAGTTTTTTTGCCAAAACCTTTCAGCTGAAAAAACGTATCGAAACATTTAGGGGGGAACTGGGGGGTAAGGGGTAGGAGTGTGTGGGGAATAGGGACTAGATAATAGGCAAGGGGGATTGTGGAACCCCACCCAAATAAAAAATAAAACATTTGATGAGTTTTTTCAGCTGAAAAGATTTGGACCATAGAACTGGTAGGTTTTCCTTGTGCATTGATGAGTCAGCTTGCTCCTTTATCATATCGTAGACTTATTATGGCCATTGAGGCAGGCGTTTACTTTGTCTGTGATACAGACGTGTCCGACTGTCTTCCAAGTTCAATTACACATCTGCCATGTTTTCCTACTATGGCTCCTAAAGTTGTCAAGCTTTGCAAAGGCCTTTGGGGGCAAGTAGCATGCTGGATTATAATAATAATAATAATATCTTTAATGTGATATAGTTTAAAAATTCAAACTTTACACATGTACATCTTAATTACTTTCAATACAAAATTCAAAGCGCCATAAGCATAAAATTAAAATTAAATAAAAATTCTTCGTAAAATAGCACCATAGTTATACATGGGCATGGTTTTGATTATTTCTTATCATGTCAGCAGTTAAAATGCATATACTGGTCTGCATTATCCCATGACTCTTTCCAGTGCGATGGCTAGCTCACCTCAAATCGATATCCCCAGCTCATCTTCTACTCTTAGCCAAATGGAATAGAGTGCGGTTAGCAGACGCATACTGTTGGTGTTTACACAATGATTCCAAAACAACCTGTCTCCAATAGTCTCCCAATTATGTACAAACATACTTAAGTGTAGTTTTATGTCAACCATCATACCCTGGCATTCGGTTAGTACATGTTTAGCTGTCTCCAGAGCTTCCTGGTTCTTACACAGGCGACAATAGCGTTGTTCTCTGGGTATCTTTTCCATAATACCAGTGGTCATCTTAATGGGGAGCTATTCCATTCTTAATAGAAGTATAAACCTCCTTAATCTTGGGGACGGGCATATCATCAGGTATTTCTGTGGTTTCTTGAATGTATATAATCTAGTTTCCATGAACCTATACCTTTTTAATTTGCGCAGATGTTCGTAGTTCTCTAGCCAATCCCATAACTCAACTCGTCTCCCCATACAGGATTGCATAGCCTCCGTAAAAGTCCCTGCACGATGATTCCAGCAAATTTCTTTGAGCAGTTGTTCCATTTGTTTTTTGAAATCACTGAGGGTGTTTTCATTATTATTATTCAGGGCAAATGTCGTTAGCAGGGCATTACCCACGCCGTTCACCATTTTTAAGTAAAATCCGGCTCTTTTCTTTAATATCTGTGCTTTCAATGATATCAGACCCAACTCGAGTCTGAGAAGAGCCATAGGGATACATACCGGAAGTCCTAGTATCTTCCTCCAATATTTTCCCTCAATAATTTGCAACCAATTTAGATCCATCTTAATTAGTGATTCCAATCCATACACCATCATGGGTGCTAGTACCTGTATATAAAGGTGTCTAGATCCCCATAATGTGTAACCACCCTGTTTAATTGTAAAGCTTTTAAATAAGGCAGTAATTTGGGCAGCTCTTATTTTCCGATTGCGTTTACAATTCGTGTAGTCACCTCTGGGTTCAAATTCAATCCCGAGGTATTTATATTCAGGGACATATGAAATTACAGCTCTATCAATGCATAGAGAGACACGCGCGGACCTTTTACATGTATATCTCATTACATGTGTTTTTTCAACATTAATTGTAAGGCCATTTTGTTCAGAATATCCCCAGAGCGCTATGGCTGAGCGACGTATACCACTGATTGTGTGGTCAAAGATCACTAAATCATCAGCGTATGCAAGTACCAAGCATGGAGTTTTACCAATATTAGGAGGACAGTTTTTTACCAAGGCTAAAGATGCCGGTATGTCATGCACATACAGATTGTATACTAGGGGAGCCGTCACACAACCTTGTTTGACTCCTCTATTTTGTGCGACTTCCTCCGTCATATGACCTGCTTGGTCTAATTTCAATTTAACCTTGGTGTTCTGATGTAGCAATCTTAGATAGTATAGTAGATCATCTGGACAGCCAAGATTTTGTAATTTCAGCCATAGTTTTTCTCGGGGGATAGAATCAAAGGCCGCTTTAAAATCTATGTAAAGTGCATAGAGGGGTGGTTGTCCGCTTTGTAAGGCTCTAGTTCGTAAGTAGTCCATGACAAAAATGTTATGGCTAGTTGAGTAGTCTTGCCTAAAGCCACATTGAAATTTACTTAAGATTTTAGCTCGGTCAACCCATAACTGTAGTTTTTCCAGCAGGAGTGATGCAAATATTTTACTTGTGCTGTCTAGCATGGAAAGTAATCTATAATTATTAGGGTCCAATCGATTGCCTTTTTTAAATATTGGTATTAGTATGGCTGATTGCCACGAACTCGGCAGTACCCCTGTCCTCAAAATCTTGGAGAACCATACATTCATTAGGGTGGCCCAAAAAATTGGACTACTTTTTATTACAATATTGGGGAGCCCATCGGGACCAGGTGCCCTGGATGACTTCATCCGTTTAATAATAGAGAGGATGGAGTCATGGGAAATGTCAATGTCAGGGTCTGTTGGTATGTTACCCAAAGGGATTGTCTCCTTGGCTCTGATCGCTGTGTTGCGTTTTTCCAGAAATGCAGTCCATTCCACACTGGAAATGGGATTAACTAGTTGCCGTGTCCTATTCCCTCTTGCTTCGTTAAGAAGACCCCATATACTGCTAGTTTTACGGGAGCAGATAGTCTGTATTAGCTTTTGCCAGGCTCTATTTCTGTCGGAGCTTCTTTTTGCTTTGATCACCCTCCTATATCTCATCTTTATTTCCTTGGACACAATGTTATATATGTCCCAGGTCATACTTGTTTTCTTTGCTCTTCTTAGTTCCGCCCTCAAAGTTCTTTTAGTATCTCGAATAAATTTGTCATAGGTAGGACATTTCTCCTGCTCACCGAGCATTATCCCAACCGGAGTTGCGGCATATTGATCGGAGAACAGGTATATCCAGTCCTCTACTCCATCTATGGTCATTTTCTTAATGTCTTCGACACCGAGATAGCCATACTTATGTAGGGCTTCCTCGGCGCGAGAGACATTCTTGTCCGTCCAGCGGATACTGGTCCCTGCATGGTTGATTTTCAGATCTCCCATAGTGCACACTCGATCATTATTCTCCAGGATGTCAAATGAGCACGCCAGAATAGCATGATCGCTCCATATGTTTGGTATTACCTTCATATCATCAATCAGTAACAACAGACTTGGTGACACGAAAATATAATCTAGAGTGCTGATCGCAGTTCCATTGCTCCAAGTATGTTTACCTGGATGATCACTTTTGGTGCGTCCATTTAACATCTCAAATTCCCACCTACAAAAGAAGTATACCCAATCCAGCCCTTCATCCTCCAATTTATCATGCTCCATAACACATCTGGGACGGAGCTTAGGATTTGCAAAGCTCCTCTCTCCCCCGAGCATGTGGGTGTTAAAATCTCCAGTCACACAAACATTACTATTTCCTTCAATGGATAACCAACTGGCCAGTAGCTCATGTAACCCATCTTGTATTGATTCTCTACACATAGCGCCCGGAGGATTATATAGGCACACCACCAAGGCTTTCTCGGTGGTCTTCTTAACATTGTATATTATTTCAACAGCCAATAGTTGGTCATTTTGGCTCCCAAGAATCCTCCTTGAACTTAGGCTATTAGATACCCCAATCCATAGCCCCCCAAAGGGTCTACCTCTTTCGCCTCGTTTGGCAAATACCTGGTGGCCCTTATATCCATCTAAAAATAGGGGATTCATTGCAAGAGTTTCTTGTAAGCATATACAGTTGTAATTGGACAATTGAGCTATAGGGCCAGTATTGTTTAGAAGATGGGCAAAACCCCTACAATTCCACGAAGCCAACGATAATTTTCAATGATTCTCTACCACTTTAGACAATGCCTCCGTCAGCCATTTCAAGATGGATTGTACATTGTTTTTGTCCAACTTGGTTCCTGATGGCATAATGGGGCAAGCGACCACAGGCCCATCTGTAATATTTTCTATTTCAGAGCTGCTGGGCTCATTATAGTTTACTTCAGCGTCTAGCTCAATGTCAACAGTTTTCAGCTCTGTTTTGTAAGTCCTTAGTAGTTGGGCAGTCGATGTAAATTTGCAATGCAGGGCTGATACCTTGGGATGGGATCCTGACAAGGGCTCAAGAAATTGAAAATCTTCCGATTGCAGGACTCTCAGTTGGGGTACCGAGAATAGTCTCTTTAAAAATTCGGAGCGAGATAGCCAAGCGCTTGTGCCAGATTGATATAAATTTCTAATAATACAGGTGCGATTCCCCCACTTCGGATCACACTCTTTTGCCAAATCTAAAGAATTTGTATTATGCAGACAATCAAGCTCATGCGCTGTTTTCGGGGGCTTTTCAAGAGTGCCATCGTCTTCAAGTATAGATTCAATTATTGTATTTTCGAGTTGCTCGGCCCCATCTGGGGCTGCAGTGGTCTCCGTAATCAACCAACTAGTTAGACAACCATCTCCTGCAGCCCTTCGCTTCTTTGCTCGAGCTGCTCTTTTTTTCCCTTTTTTAGAACGAGGGATAGGCTTCTCTAGCTCAATAGGTAAGAGCTCTTGAGTATTCACTCTGGCCCTGTCTAGCGCTAACTTGGCCAACCTCCGCTGCTTACGGGTCATTGGAATGTCTAGTTGAGCTGTTATGTCGGTATGGGGGTCAGGGAGTTGTTGTTCGTGTATCTCGTTTGCTATTATAATAGCTTCAGATAGGTTGACTTCCGCATCCTCGGCCTCCTTCCGTCTTTGCTCAGTGTCACTCATCAATGTGTTTGTGTTTGCCAATATGCGGCCCGACATCTTCAGCAATATTTTTAATGCGAACTGTAGGGAGGCCACGGAAGCTTGTAATTCGGCAATTTCCTGGACTACCGAATGAACATTACTGTCTGTCTCTCTTCCAATGTCAGATGAAGTATCAATAATTAGGTTAGGTGATGTAGATAACCTCTCCATTGTTACAGCTTGAGAAAGTCGTTTGCCCTGGTTTTCACTCTGGTTCTCCGGTGTGAGAGACTCCAGATCCTCCGAGTGCACCACAATCTGGGGTGTCATGCCTTTCTGTATGGATAGGCATAAGTCCAGCAAGGAGTTGTTGTCAATATCCTCAAAATTTAATGATCTGTCCAAATTGGAGGTATTGGTCACTTGATTCATGGGCGTCTCGAGGGTTGTGGAATTATTTTCAGCCGGTATGTTTATGGGGAAAAAACCCGTTATTTTACCTTGATCTACGGGGGTTCCCTTCTTGGCTTTATTTCTCCTGCCTTTAAACTCTTCCATTATGGGACCCAAGTCTGGTTCGTGTGTCTTTTTCCTTAGATTGTATTTGGAAGGAGCAGGTTTTTTATGGGGAGCCATCCACTCTGGGATAAGTAGGGTACCAGGCACCAGTCGGTAGGATTGACCGATTGCAGGATCAAAGGGAAATCCCCGCAGTCTCCTGTTACGTTGGAATTCTACCAGGCTCAACTTCTGATGCCACTAATCTTTGTCAGTAGAGGAACGCAGATACTATGTTAATTGCGCCAGGGAAAGTATCCGCATAGAGGAACTGTCTCCTCACTCACAAAACCTAACAAAGGGGAGGTAGCCTCACTGCGCAGTTTGTGGGGGTACCTTATTCAGCCAGTGACCTGGTCCGGTCTGTGTGAGTGCGCCCAGTGCCCAGCGCAACACCCGCGGGCGCCAACACCCCTCCCCGTACCTCTTGCCGTAAGGCCAGTAACCTCCGGGGGGGGGGAGATTTCGCCCGCTTCGTCGCCGGATCACAGTGCACCCAGTGCGCCCTCTGTTCCGTATGGGGCTGCACTATCGGGCAGCGGGCGACGAATCGGATGTGCGCCCCCGTCACCACTGGCGGCTCTCCTTTCGGCGTGTGCGCGGAAAGTCTCCGTCCTCCTCCGTGCTCCCGACTCCCGGCTCCGCTCCGTTCCCAGCCCTAGAGCCCTAGAGCCCTAGAGCCAGTCCCCCGGGCCTACCGAGCCAGTCGACGGCGCAGTTCGAGGAAAGGACCCAGGAAAGGACCCAGCCGTCTCAAGCCGTCTCAAGCCGCACCTCTACGCAACAAACGCAGGAACGCAGGAACTATGCGTCGTAAGAGGCCGCCTCCGAGACTCCGAGGTCACGAACACAACTGTGCACCTAAACATCCTAAACTCATAGTCTTGACTGCGGCTCTCCTATCTGCCTCTTATCGATATCAGCTTGATTTGTGATAGCCCATGTTTGGGGGAAACACCTGATTACCCATGATATCTGTGGAGGCCTAGCTTTGCCTAAACTATCTTGCTGTTTATTGATCACTCATTGCCTTTAACTTTGTGGTTGGCTTGTAAAATGGTCCACTGTAGGGCTTCCGCGTCTTGTCTTGCGTTCAAATGATTCACCCCAATATCAAGTGCGCTGGGGCCCACAACTAGCCCTATAAGTGGTCATGAGTGTAAACATCTAACATGTTGTTATGCTGCATCACATGAAATACCCCCGCTTTGGCAATTTTGTGCTCAAATCAATGGGGTGTTCCTGCATGGTAATGTCTTGGAATAGTGTGTAAATTGTTGGGCAAATCCCTTTTGCCCCTCGAACAGTGGCATGTCATTCCCGACAAAGTGCATATCCTGACAGGATGATTAGTCTGACAGAGTCCCTACGCTCTTGCATTTTGTTAGCTTTGTACACCTGCTTGTGAAAAGATGTCTACATAGAAATGAAAGAAAGACATTCTACCTTCATACTGAGGCTTGCCTCAGTTGCAGATTGATGTTCCTATTTGAGAACACATCCATCACTGCCAGCTGTCTTTCTGGACAGTATGCTGCCCTTTCAGTATTCCAAGTGTTTGGGACGGGTTGAGACTTTTCTGATTGCTTGGTATACTATGAAATTTTGTTTTAGTGGGCAATTGATGAGAGTGAGGCTTTGATGGCATTGGTGGAAGTGCCCTTTGAGGGGTTCCTATTTGGAGCAAATGGCTGCATTATTAAGTTAATGCATTATGTCATGCATGGGTGCTGATTGCTATCATTCTCTTGCCTGGAAAGTGCAACTGAATGAGGCATGGTGTAATCCACCCTCTTGCCGATAGCTGGCTAGATGGAGCAATGCTGCTTTCATTGTGATGATCTGGAATTACTGTAAAGATGACAGATTTCAGATTTTGATCCTGCATTGTAAAGATACAGCTGCATCCTTCCAAAGCCGATAAAGGGAGTATCTTTTCATTGGATAATAGAAGTGCCTGTTATTTACAATGCTATGAAATTTTCCAGTATTCATTTGGAAGGCTACTTGGGATTACTCTCGTCGCAAACGGGTCCCACTTGTCTGCCCTTTCCGTGACACTCACCTCGCCACGCTGCTCCTTGCCGCTGTGCTGCCACGCTGCTCCTTGCCGCTGCGCCGCCACGCTGCTCCTTCACCATCGAGACGACAGCCCAGAGCGCCAACCTAGTCTGCATGTTATCCTCTTCATGCTCATTTGGGCGTCCCTATAGTGGCAAAGTACACCGTTTCTGCTTCATTAGAAGACACATTTTAGCCCAAAACAGACTGCTGCCAAGCTTCTGGGTGCTAAACCCAATAGCACCCGTGGCCCTCAAGCAATACTCGGGATTAGGCGCCCTAAATCCTCTTTAATATCCCTGCTTTAATTGGGATTGTTAAATCGAACTTTCCAGACACCTACTCCATGGCATTGCCTTCGGGCTCTATGGGTTAATTATATAACTGGAATGCAGCTGCTACTTGCTGTACCCATGGTGTCCATCCTACTGCCATCCCAGTATCATCTTGCTCAATCTTCCAGCTTCTCCTTCATTGCCTATTGTGTATGATTGGGGATCTGTTGTGCTGATCCAGTGAAGTCACTATTTTATTTGCACGCAAAACAGTGCACCCCGTTGTCGCTTTATCATCTTTTTCATTAGCTGAGGATTTGCACTGTTGCTCAGTTGCGACAAGAGCCCATAACTTTATTGCACATGTTGTATGTGGCCGCAGTGCTGCCATGCTTCTTCCCGATGCTACCGCGTAGTAGACCTTCACTGGACGATGACCCATTGACCATTGTCGCTCCATCTGGAACTCGCTGTTCTTGTAAAGGAAGTTTCTTCTGAATTTTCCCCTGCAAGGTTAGGGGTGTATCTGGGCCTTAAGGATATATATTTTTTGTTGTGATGTTCCACTTTGTAGCCAATGTCAGTCATTTTACAAGTCACTAGTCAATGCTTTCTACCTTGGTCTTATCTTCAAGAGTAAAGCTGAGGTGCACATTAGTTGAGTTTGAGTTTTAGTTGAGTTGAGTTTGAGTTTTCCTTATTTCTTTGAGGGTAGGCAGTTTAAGATCATGCAACAATTTCGCCAAGACAATGTTCAAGCTATGACCTGTCTAGTGTGAAACAGAGACGGGAACCTGCAGTTCTTCTGAAGCTTGGTCTATGAGTTCATGATGTCTCCCCATTGAAGATATGGTGTGGGGGATGAGGGAAGTTATAGGCCATAACATGCGGAGAGCCAGAGGTGTCCTAACCCTAGTGTACAAGAATATACAGGGTCAAGTAAGCCTCTTTCTATAGTGTATTGTTTTCCTCAAACTATAAATGTTTTGTATCCATCTCCTCCGTCTACTATGAAGCTTATCTTGGTCGTTTGTATAGAAATACAATTGCTATATTGTTCTCTGCCCTTTGTATTGCGTGTAATGAACAGGACTGTGTATATTGCTTGATGTAACCACTCCAGTATTTCCCCTTCAAGTCCCATGGCACTGTGAAGACTTTCCCGCGTCACAGGACGATAGCTCTGGGGCAACATGCTCGCCCTGGGAGCAAGACGACACAGAGCAACACAGGTTCGATCCCCGGGTCCGCGCTTAGAAACCTCTGGGTATTAAGCATGTTATAAATAATCTATCATATCTCCTCTATACATCAGAAAGTCTGCTGCTACAGTTTTGGCTCAATAGCTCTTAGTAGCATTGCTTCGAACAGATCCTGCACCCCAACCTCTCACATCAGTTTCATGTCTTGTGCTTGTGAAATTCCCTTGTGAAAGCGACTGCACACCAAGAGCCTCTTTGCAGAAACGTTGCATGGGTGCAGTGCAGATTTACATGCTATAAGCACTAGGGCAAAGATTTCCCTGACGCAGAACATATTGGGCCATATTACAAAAACTCTGCATCACTGCAAATGCAGTCAACACAGGACAAAAATCACCCTAGTGCAAGAAATACATTCTTTCAAAGTATTTTTGCGCCAGGGCAAATACTGTACTAGTGACAGGACTGCTAAGGCAAACATTACCCCAGCGCGGTTCATAGACATAATTTCGAATACAAAATATTTGAAAGTCAAAAAGTCGAAAAAAAAACGTCGAAAAAAAAAATGTCGAATTTTTTTTTAATGACGTTTTTTTTCGAAATGGGGGGGTTACCCCCCCCAACCCCCCTTTTTTTTTATTTTTACCTATTTTTTTCACAGAAACTAGAGCCCAAAAAAAAAATATCGAAAAAAAAAACAATTCGACATTTTTTTTTTCAACATTTTTGATTCGACTTTTTTGACTTTCGAAATTATGACTGGACACCCCCCAGTGCACCGAAAAAAAACATGCATTGAATGACTACGGGCCTGATTCACAGAGCGTTTTCCAATGGGATTGCACCATTATAAATCGCTTCTGTGAATAAGGCCCTTAGTGTCTGGCACTACGGAAAACGCACTAGTGTTAATTGCACTTGTGCACAGTGTCTCTCATATAGCCTTAAAGGCCTCACATAGGTGAATGTATTCCATGTACTAGTTATTGATTCAACCATCATCACATTCGAGAGACACCAGGTTATTTGTTAAGGCAGCAGACGGGTTGTCCCCGGTATTGTAACACAATCATAAAAAAATAAAAACTTCTCTGCCAATGCATGGCCGGTACTTAATTCAGACGCTTTTATTTCTATTTCCCAAACAACATTATTCCTATCTATAATTCTTCATATTTCTTATGACTAGGGGTATTTATCATGGACGCAGAGATGCATGTTAATAAACAAAAAGGTCACCTATAAAACTCAGCAGTGTACCACAGTTTAAAAACATCTCTACAGTACAATACCCACAAAGTGCAAAGTGCCAATAAAGTGCTCCTGTGCCTGTACCCATAAACTTTCTACACTTTGACCGTAAAGTGAAACAATGAATTACCCACTATTGAATCTCAACTTTTTCATCTACCTGGAGTGAGCCTACTGGGTGGAACCACTCTGTTACTGTATAATGAGTATAGGAACTATTCCGTACCACGCACTGCCATACATGTTTCGTTCTCTTCACTTTGACTGAATCATGGAACTTCTTCAGTAGCAACTTCTTAGTATCCTTTCACTTCAAGGAATACCGTGGCCGAAGCAATGGATGCTTTACCAATTTACGAGAACCGTTTTTGCTAATACCCCCATACACCGCCACTGAGGTTTGTAATGCCTCCTCTGTGGCGCGAGTACCGTGTACTACTAAGCGAGCGGTTAAAAGAAAATGATATTTCCAGAATAGGAAGTACACAGGATGCTAATGGGAAAGTGTTCATGTTAATGGAGAAGGCTGTGGTAGGCGATGTTAAGAATGTATAAATGGGAATGTGCCCACGCCGCTAGAAGCACGTGCTGTAGAACGAAGTAAATCGTTTGCCGAATGACACAACCCATTCTAATATGTGATTTATGAGCATTTGTTGTCAGATGGCTAAAACAGTAGAGGGTTATGCTGTGAAACCCTGGATGGTACAGTGTAGTAGGGACAAAGGAAACAGAACCCATTAACACGGGTGACGAGTGCAACGCCGATAGAGTTGCAGTAATTAATGTAAGGGTCGGTGCCGTGATATGCAGGGGTTTAAAATTATGTTAGCTATTTTCTATATTTTTTTTTAAATTATTACTGTATGTTTAGTTTAGTTTGTTTCTTTATTTGTACTGTGCGTGCTACAACAAACGCACAGGCTCAGGGGCCAGCACAGAAAATGAATCATTGTCTTGATGCGTACAGAAGAAACAGATCAAGGAAGAAAGACATATTGAGAGGGAAAATGGTGTGTACTCTCAGCAAAAGAGTATATTAAAATACATGGGAAGTTGTATGTACTAACATTGTAAAATGTCTCTTCTTAAAATTGTACTATGTTCATTTGCCTTGATAACTTTCCAGTATATAATGTCGAGGTAATGTAATGCAAAAGGTGATTTTATAGAGCACTCTTCTGCTGTTTTTGGGTGGCCTCGTTGTGTCCACTGTAAGAAAAGAGGTGGAGATGTTAATGTTACAGTGGGAGAGGCAGATGAGAATGAAAGCGGTGCTGTTCATGTGGGCAGGTTGGAAGTGCCTGAATACTGAGAGATGTTCTGTTTCTATACATTTTGCGGGGACGCTTGGGCATAGGTTATCCGAAGGGGAGAGAGCAGGATCTCGCAGGTTGGAGTGCTTAGGGTTTGTGTTAGCACCAGATGTGGGTGTGTGTTCCAAGGCTAAGGAGGATAAATTGGGGATAGCTTGATTAATGCTGTTGTGGAAATTGATAGGCCTACAGTGGCCATGTTGGATGGTAGTGTTTGTAGTGTCATGTGGAAGGAGATTTAGTAAGGAGTCAATCGGTCGGGGAGAAGAGGCAGAAGACAAATGCGGATTCATGTAGATGCTTTGAGAATTTGGGGTTATCTAATTGCGAGAGATAGGGATGTGGTTGGTTGTGTTTCAGTGCCAGTCTTGTACTGGTAAAAGTTCAGCATATTTTGTGGGTCACCTCGTACAGGTGCTGCGGCCTGTGATTTCCAGAGTTTGGTTGTCAGCACGGGGGAGGAGGATCCCCTGTGCCATTTCCGGTTGAAATTGGGGCAATGTTCCTAGAGCATTGTTGCTGGAACAAAGTGTTCTCACTGGTAGACGGATGATGCATAGAGGTTTGAAGTAATTCTACCTTTTGTTTGGGACCCAGTGCAGAGTATGGAGTGCTTTGGAGATGTGCTCGTATCTGTACAGCCTTATGAGCAGTCTGGCTGCTGTGTTTGGGAATTATTGTAGTAATTTGCCTTGATATTACTTTCAAGACTAGACTACACCAACAGCCTGTACCTGGCTGTTGGCGTGGTCTAGTCTTGATAGTACCATCGCGATAACTGCCATGGTCCATTGTGTGAAGGTCAGGTAGGGCATGATTTGTCTAATAGTAGGTAGTTGCAAGAAGGAGGTTCTAATGATAACTTTAACATGTGGTTCTAGTGCACATTGCTGTCCATTGGTATGCCATGATTCCTGACTGTTGACACGGGCAGTGCCACAAATGGGTTGAGTTGATCTTGAGCCTGTTTGATATTATTCAAGAGACCACATGAGCAAGACGTGCCAAGGTCCATTGTGTTCATTGTTGGGTCAATGGTGGGTTTGTTGACAATTTGTGTGTCATCTGCAAGGCTGGAGCCCATGAGGCCTAATGTTTTTAATTAGATCCATGAGTGTGGTCAGCAACATGTTGAAGAGAAGAGGAGTGAGGCTGGATCCTTGGGATACTCCACATGTCAGGTTGTGAGGGAGTAACATGAAAGGGGGCTATGAGTGTGGGCCCCTTTCTCGCAGTCGAGAATCAGGCAATTCATCATAGCTTGATTTCCTTTATTCCACCGTCTTCTAGACTTTTTAGCATGATATTGAGAGTGATGGCGTTGAAGGCGGCTGAGATGTCCATTAGGATGAGTGCAGTCATTGAGTCGCTGTCTGTGTTCTTTAGGATGTGCCATATCGAGCATAATGTGGATTATTTTCCTCTCATTGGCATGAATCTGAATTGTGACTCATGAAGGAGGCTGTTGTTTTTTGACGTACTCACATTTTTTTTGGTAGATTAATTTTATGAGGATTTTGGTAACAGAAATCTTGCTCTACAGCAAAATCTGGTGGTTTGAAATTGCAGCTATAGATATGGCTATTAAGAAATAGGTCTGGCTCTGCAAGAGTTAATCTTGTGGTGTGAACAATTCATCTGGCTAGGCAGCAATATTTCTAATTATGCTACAATCGATCTAGTTGTCTGGGGAAACTGATCTGGCTATGTATGAGAACAGTTAGTCCGACTGCAACAGAACATGTGTCTGTGCAGCAATCAGTCTGGTTATACAAGTAAGTAACTTAGCGGTATGATAAAATCACTCTGGGTTTGGAACTGGTATTTGATTATGCAAGAGATGATTCTGACTGTGCAACAAACAAATCGGGCCAGGCAACAGTAAAACTAGCTTTGCAAAATAAATCTTGTTTTGCAAGAATAAAATCTGGCAACATTTAATGCGATTTTTCCAAAATTATTCGGACTATGCAGTAAACAATCTTGCTATCTGACTGTGGAATAATGAATGATTATGCAGAGAATAATCCTGACTATGCAACAACAAGTAAATGTAGCTTTAATAAAACAACGTATTTATGCTAATGTGGTTATGCAACAATTAATCCAGCATTATGTAGGATGAATCTAGTTGTGCATCAATTCATATGTGTGTGCTACAAATAAATATGACTCTACAGTAATGAATCTGTCTATGCAAAATAAATCTGCTTGTACAATAATATGACCATGCACATAAAAACGTATTATGCAACAACAAAGTCTAGTGGTAAGAAAAAATGTATCTGACTATATAGCAGTTTATCTCCTTACACAAATCTGGTTGTGCATTTATAAATCTGGTTATGAAAGAGTTTATCTGATCATGCAATAGATAAACCAGCCTATGCAACAATACATCTTGCTATGCCAAAATAAATGGCACTGTAGAACTATTAATCTAATAAACTAATGCATAATAAACTATGATTAACCTGACTATGAGAAATGTAATCTGGCTATGATTAACCTGACTATGAGAAAGGTAATCTGGCTATGATTAACCTGACTATGAGAAATGAATCTGGCTATGATTAACCTGACTATGAGAAATGTAATCTGGCTATGATTAACCTGACTATGAGAAAGGTAATCTGGCTTTGATTAACCTGACTATGAGAAATGAATCTGGCTATGATTAACCTGACTATGAGAAATGTAATCTGGCTATGATTAACCTGACTATGAGAAATGTAATCTGGCTATGATTAACCTGACTATGAGAAATGAATCTGGCTGTGATTAACCTGACTATGAGAAATGTAATCTGGCTGTGATTAACCTGACTATGAGAAATGCAATCTGGCTATGATTAACCTGACTATGAGAAATGAATCTGGCTA
This sequence comes from Ambystoma mexicanum, assembly GCF_040938575.1. Lineage (NCBI taxonomy): Eukaryota > Metazoa > Chordata > Amphibia > Caudata > Ambystomatidae > Ambystoma > Ambystoma mexicanum. The sequence goes on from NC_090938.1 coordinate 215,900,650, forward strand.
TGATTAACCTGACTATGAGAAATGTAATTTGGCTATGATTAACCTGAATATGAGAAATGAATCTGGCTATGATTAACCTGACTATGAGAAATGTAATCTGGCCATGAAACAGATATTTAGTTTGTACCATGAATATAATCTGACTATGCCACAACAAATTAGCAGGCCAAAAAAGGGCGTTGACCCCTATCTGTTATTGGGACTGCCCCCTGGGTCTTGGGGGTGGCATATGCACGGCTTGGGCACTAGGTGAGCAGGAAAACAGACACCAGCCAAAACCTATGCCGTGTGCTGTACATGCAAGCAAGACGGCCTTGGGAGGACTTGCGAATGAAGACTTGGGTGGTCATGTGCCCCTCAGGGCCTATGTGGGCCTCCTGTTTGTCGAGGAGGATGCTGGGAAAGAATTCGGGAATGTCAAGAGCAGGACTCGCCGGAGCTCAGGGGAGTCTGAGCTTTCTAGTCCGTCAGCCTAGCAGTACGTATGGGGCACTGCTTTGGCTATATGGCAAGACCGTCTGGCCTCACACTCACACTACCGAACAGGCCTATCAGGGTCTCCTGTTAGGTATGGGGATGCTGTGGATGTTTTGGGGAGATTGTGCATTTGTTGCGACCCCCAAAGGCACCAAAAAAGGCAGGGATCACCTGAACCCATCAGAGCCTGAGCTCCCCAGTTCTCTGGAGGTTCAGTGGGTGTTTAGCAATGCTGGCGCGGCACTGACCAGGACGTTCTGACGTCGGGCGATCACGTCACCTTGCTTGCCTATCAGGACCTCATCTTTGGCGTGAGAGGTGATGGAGTTGTTGAGGAGGTTCGGGAGGTTTTGGGAGATCAACAAAGACACCGTAGAGCGGCTGAAAGGGCAAACATCGCATGAATTCGGCAGAGCCTGGGATTCTTAGTGCTACAGTATTGCAGCAGATGTCTAAAACGTTAGACACCTCTTACTGAGCAAGGCAAACGATCAAAACCTAAATAATCATGAACATTATTTTCTGATAGAAGGGTATCAGTTCAAGAAGCGCCATGAAGTGACTGTTTTTTAAGGAGGGGACCTTTTAAATCTACAATAAACAACTACATAAATATTCTGGTTCTCTATTGTTTGCTTTTAAAATACCCCTTTGAGAAAGGGGAAGAAGAAGAATAGCACCAATGTGGATTCCGAGCTGCTTTGTATAAAAACAAAGACTGCTTTCTGTAACATAAGAATGACCATATATCATTATAACTATGTCTGTGATAAAGGGTTGTGTGTTAAATCTCTTGATCATTCCAAATGCCCTGGACTCGTGCCTAAGCTTGTAGTTCACTCTATCTAGTTGCGCTGTATTAGCAATGCCAGTGAACCAATCTTCAATCGTCGATGCAGAATTGTATGTTTGTGAGTATTGTGAATATTCCGAAGAGAGCGCAAGGGCTTCTCGCATGGACCCAGCCCAGAAGCCCTGTACCCATGGTAACTCCAGGTGCACTGCTTACTGTGGTGAAGCACGTGCAAACCTGGACGGTTCATGGGTTCCTGGGTTCCTTGGGATGTTGATTCCGCGATTGGTCTCCACCGCGTGCCGAGACGGCTCAGGATGCAGGGGAAAGAGCACAAGCATAGTTCGGATCAATAGTTCAGATCCCCTTCACTGAGAATGGCAGGGCTGATGCCTGAGGCCTTCATTTGGATTTCAAGGTAATGCAATAGGTAGAAAAAGGTGCAACCGCAGCGAGCTTGGCATATTTTAATGCCTGTGTGGGTATGCCGCGGGACGTTTAATTTTCGATGTGCCCATATTTTATTTGGCTTATCCCCTCATGAAGAGTCTGGTTGCTAAACAGAGGCTTATTGTTTACAGTTTCTCACGTATTGGTTTAACCTGCATAGCTATCACTTACGTCTTATGTCAATTTTTGTCACGCTGCACCGTATGAAATCTACATGTGAATATATCTGTGTAAAGAGCGCATTTGTCTGTTATCTTCCGCTTTACATGCGTGCTTTTGTCTCCCTCAGCTGACGCCTGGGTCGCTGCCAATCAAGAACCATGTGTGTCGAACCGCTACAACATCCAGAACCTGACCCGGGGAGACAAGCTTCTTGTACGGGTGAAGGCCGTAAACCCCGGGGGAGTCAGCGTGCCAGCTGTCCTGGACCAACCTGTGCCAATTAGAGAGATCGTTGGTAAGTGCCTGCTGCCCATTCTTCGCATTCCAGGCCTCCTGCGCGCTGCCCGGGTCCGCATGCCTGATGCATAGCACAAGAGGCTGCCATTTCTTTATCTATTAAAAGGATATTGTTCTTTGCGGCCTGTTGGCAGAGCCCGTGTCCCTTGCGCGCACGGAGCATGAACGGATGTGGGCATGCCATGCCAGGGAGCGAGTTGGCATAACATGAAAGCATATACCAGGGTCGGCCAACAGGATATCCTTCATTGATATTCATGCGCAAAAATGAGCATACATTTAGAATCATTGCATGCAAATTTATCTCATGAATTTTAATGAGGGGTATCCTGAAAATCTGACATGGAGCCGGCCCTCGAGGCCTGAAGTTGGACAACCCTGGCAAAGACATTCACTTAAGCGTGGGCTTGTGTATGTGCTTGGCTTTGTTTAACAGAGCTAAAGGGAAGACGCTTCTGTTACGGTTACGCTTCTTTTTTCAATGCATCACACTAATAGGTTCGGGTAAAGTTACCAGATGGCTCCATATCTTTGGGAACAACATTTTGCAGTCCTGGTCTTTCCTTTCTCCGTGAATTGCATTCTGGGAGTTGTAGTGTCAGGTCCCTTCAATTAAATGAATTGGGTGGACTACAGTGAACTTAATGGAAATGCAAAGTCTAGGACTGGCGTAGCCCCTTCTCCCCCCCTGGAGTCATGGCGTCATGGGGTAGCTTTAATTAAGGGCAGGCCTCTTGGACATAACTAGCAGCACCCTGCCAGCTATTCAGGGTCTCCACGAAGAACATGTGTGAAATTAGCTTAGCATTAGAATCAGTGTGTCACACTGCTGTATTGCCCCACAGAAAGAAATGTAACTTCAGATAACCCCAGACAGAATGTAAACGCCTTATCTTAGTGGAATGTCTTTTTTCTATTTCTATTATAAATAGAGAATGATTTTAAGACAGTTTGAGGGCTGGGCCCTTCCATCTTTCAGAGAATAAATCCAAATGATTTTTTTTTTCAGAATGACTAAAAGATATGCCAATGATTGCCACTGAAACTCATATTCTGAAATGTGTTCTGCCCCTACTTCATTATAGACTTCTCTGAAAACCTTAATATGTGTATGTAAATATATATGTATGTAACTAAGAAAGCCGCCTTGCAACATGGGGTTAGGCAACATTTATGTATTTGCAAGCAATTATGTAACTAAGTAAGACTTCTGTAACAGTGCCGCAATGAGGGCTGTTGTGCGCTTTATAAATGCATATATATATATATATATATATATATATATATATATATATATATATATATATATATATATATATATATATATATATATATATATATATATATATATATATATATATATATATATATGATGGACTCGGGAAATGAAATTCTAGATAGTAAATAGAACGTGTGTCTTATTATGCGGTCACGCCAGCTCTCCCATTAGAGTATAATTATAAATGCTGCACTGAAGATTGTCTTCCAATGGACTGTAGTAAAGGTGCAGTACCCACTCCCACTGCTCGAGATGGATTCCCATTATGCTTATCGCGATGAACGAGTGCGCCCCTTCAATGGGCTGACTCCTTTCGGAGGAAGAATGCTTACTCGCAAGCATTGGGTTACTTGGCTCCCGCTGAGACTGATAAGGACAAGTGTTTGCCACCGGCCCAAAACATTCCAAGACCGAGTTACGGAGGGAAGCAAGAACATGCTCCCTCAGCTGTTAGGCCAGCCGGCCATCTGGGCCTGTCAGCCATCTCGGTCTCACCTCCCAGTAGTTCCCGAGAGTGGCACTTAAAGCCTGCCTCCCGTTTTGTCATCGCACTCAGGCTGGAGATGAGCGATTCTGTCCCATTCGTCTACCTTGTATAGGGATATGTCAGCTAGAGGCTGGGTTCTGCATTATGCAGCGAGCAAGCACTAGGCGAAAAGAGTAGCCGGCATGGCCGCCACTGACGCATGGCCATTGCAAGCTCTGGTTCCATCCCTTCGGCATCCCTCCCGCCCCCCCATCACTCCCTGTCAACAGGCTCTGCTGGCAGATATGGAGATGGGTATTTTTAAGCCCAGGTGTTGATTAAATCACACTGCTGCGTGGACAGAAATCCTGGACCGGAGGAAGTGGATTCGGAGTCCTCGTTGTGTATGGCCAGGTCCCTATGAATTGACGAAGACTTTAATGCCACTCTAGTCTCTTTCTAGGCTATAGGGAGAAAGTATGCAAAACAGGAGTGGAATGCAGGGGTCAAGTTCTACAAAAAAAGTGGGGGGACTCATTAACATGCCAATGGAATGTGGTGTCAACAGAAATTAGCACGTCAAGGATCCCTCTGAAAAAAGTGGGGAGACTTCTGAAAAAGTGGAGGGACATCCACGTGTACCCTCGACTTGAGAGCCCTGGTGGAATCACTCTAATGGGAATGGAGTGTTATTGCCCGGTGCATCAGGGTGGAGCTTATGCACACCCGGCAGCACATTTTAAATATTGTGGCAAATTCTTAAAAATGATCCCAAATGAAAAAAGTGGAGAGGAATTGCTTTTTGCATTTGTAATAATTACAGAAATGCACATATTACCTTATCTACAAAGAGGACCTGCACACTTCCAGGGGGCTGAGCTGCTGTGGAAATGATGCGCTGGCCAGTGCACTTTTAACGCCCGTCATTGTGAAATGTAAACAGGAAAAAAAATTCTATCCCTTTTTGAGGGATAGAAATAGCAAAATGCTATATCGGGAACCGGCATGTACAGAGGAAGGTGACAATTTTCTGCGTATTTCAAAGCCATCCCATTTGTGAATATGGGATGCATGTAGTAGAAATGTTCAGAAACACTCCCTTATTTTCGCAAAGTGAGCGGAATAGGGCATCTGAATATGCGCCTCTAGGAGGCGCACCTTCAGATTTCCTTTGTGTAATGGGCTGCACCTTTTCTTGACGCAAGCGCGGGGGCACGCCGCCCAAAAACATTTTGAGAATCTGGCCCTATATGTTTACATGATATTGAGGCATTCAAACTTTTTATGCTAGGAACATGTTGGCGGCACTGTAATGCTCTGGCCACAAACCTTTATATAAGGAGGCTGCTGACCGGCACACTTTGCAGATTTGTGGTCATAACTAGGCCAGTGCTGAATAGTCAACGTGACATTTTAAGCTCGAGTTGAAAGCAAGCATTTCCTTACAGCGCAATCATATACAATCACTGCAGGGCTTCTGCAGCAAAACTAATGTGTGTTTAAGGTACAAATTAATTCAGATGTTTAATGTCACCTCATTACAAATATTTGGAACTGAAGTGTAACTTTTTTTTTCACCTTTTTATCCAGCTCGCCCCAAAATCCGTCTCCCTCGCTTCCTGAGGCAAACGTACTATAGGCATGTCGGTGAAGGCGTGAATTTGGTCATTCCCTTCCAGGTAAGAGCGGCGGGGATTGCTGGACATCTTTGAGACATTTCTGTCTTTGGTTGACAATGTGACGTTTACAGTGGCACTGCCTGTAGAGTGTGTCCGTGTTCCAAGGCTTTGCGTGTGATCTGCAAAAGAACATGGGAGTGACTGTGATCAGTGGCGCGTCCAGACTCTTTTGACTGGGGCGGCCCAAGTGGGGCACTGACTTATGGGGGTGACATGAAGTACGAGCGCACACATACATCATGATCATAGTTTAGGGTAATGGGGTTGCACCCAGGGTAGCCAATCAGATTCCAGGGGTAGCACGTGCCACCCCAGGCCACTCTCTGGACACACCACTGACTCTGATGTAGACATCCAGCTGCAACCCCTAATACTGTGGTTCTGTGGCGGGACCCCTTACTCAGTCAGGTGTTCATTTTGTCATGTGGGGAAGGGGTTCTGTTCAACAATGTCTGGACACGGCAGTGCAGGGAGTTACACTTGAAAAGTGCAGACACGTTAAAGGGTGACGTGTGCAGGTCACTGAACAAGGTGTTAAATGGGACATTTTATACAATGTTTGGCAGAGGCCATGTAGTGCTGGGTTTTACAGTGGTTAGTGCAGACATATAATGTGATGTGCAGAAGGGGATACAGGGTGGTGAAAAGTGCTTACAAAATGCAGGCGCATGGCCTAATGTGCAGAGGTGGCTAAGCATGTAGCTAATGTTTTAAAATGTAATGTATGGCATGCTACGGGCTGCTCTGTGGGGAGAATCTAGAATGGGAAGTGTTGTGCAGACACAAGAGGTGAAGTACGGCAGTGGCTATAACATGTGGCGCTCTGTGTTAAGGTGAATGGAGCAGATAGGTGGTGGGTGAAGTGTGGCGGTGGCTATAACATGTGGTGCTCTGTGTTAAGGTGAATGGAGCAGATAGGTGGTGGGTGAAGTGTGGCGGTGGCTATAACATGTGGTGCTCTGTGCTAAGGTAAATAGAGCAGATAGGTGGTGGGTGAAGAACAGCGGTGACCATAGCATGTGGTGGACTGTGTTAAGGTGAATAGAGCATAAAGGTTGTGGGTGAAGTTTGGCGGTGGATATAACATGTGGTGCACTGTGTTAAGGTGAATAGAGCAGATAGGTTGTGGGTTTAGTACAGCAGTGACTATAACATGTGGTGCTCTGTGCTAAGGTAAATAGAGCAGATAGGTGGTGGGTGAAGTTTGGCGGTGGATATAACATGTGGTGGACTGTGTTAAGGTGAATAGAGCATATAGGTTGTGGGTGAAGTTTGGCGGTGGATATAACATGTGGTGCACTGTGTTAAGGTGAATAGAGCAGATAGGTTGTGGGTTTAGTACAGCAGTGACTATAACATGTGGTGCTCTGTGCTAAGGTGTATGTAGCAGATAGATGGTGGGTGAAGTATGGTGGTGGCTATAACAAGTGGCTCACTGTGTTAAAGTGAACAGAGCAGATAGGTTGTGGGTGAAGTACGGCAGTGAGTATAGCATGTGTTGCACTGTGTTAAGATGACTAGAGCAGATAGGTGGTGGGTGAAGTACGGCAGTGAGTATAGCATGTGGTGCACTGTGTTAAAGTGAACAGAGCAGATAGGTTGTGGGTGAAGTACGGCAGTGAGTATAGCATGTGGTGCACTGTGTTAAGGTGACTAGAGCATATAAGTGGTGGGTGAAGTATGGCGGTGGCTATAACATGTGGTGCATTGTGGTACAGTGAATAGAGCAGATAGGTTGTGGGGGAAGTACGCAGTGGCTATAACATGTGGTGCACTGTGTTAAGGTGTATGGAGCAGATAGGTTGTGGGTGAGGTATGGTGGTGACTATAGCATGTGTTGCACTGTGTTAAGATGACTAGAGCAGATAGGTTGTGGGTGAAGTATGGCAGTGGCTATAGCATGTGGTGCATTGTGTTAAGGTGAATAGAGCAGATAGGTTGTGGGGGAAGTACGCAGTGGCTATAACATGTGGTGCACTGTGTTAAGGTGTATGGAGCAGATAGGTGGTGGGTGAGGTACGGTGGTGACTATAACATGTGGTGCGTGGTGTTAATGTGAAAGGCGCAGAAACATTATGGGGTGAGGTGTGCACGTGATTGGATGAGGCAGAGCAGGCCGCTCAGGGAAAAAGTGTAGACATATTATGAGGTGATTAGTGGCGTGGCCACAACAGGTTGTGATAGACAGGACATGTCAGGGAGCAAGGAGCAGCCATTGCCACCTTGAGAGAGAGATAAGGGGCAAGGAGGCGCACACCAGAAGTTGATAAAGAGGAACAAATCTTGGTCATCCTATACATGAAGTTCCAAGAGTGGGCAGGTGCTTCTTTGTTAAGGTAATGAGTGGGACAGCAGAGGGTGGTAATATTCTGGGCATGCATTACACGTGTCACAAGTTAGGGGTACTTAACCAGCCCACTTTGACCTGTTTAGCTTCATGTGTCAACATGTGATCTTGAAGCTACGTGCATGGGATGGCCCTCAGCAGGGAAGGTCCCAGTGGAGGGGTGCAGTTACATTCATCTGTGTGCCGTTTGTAACTAAAACCGAAACAGTGTGTCAGTTCGCTGAATGGGATAGTACACACAGGGGGCAGAGACGGCCAGCTTTGTGACCTCCAGCAGAGAGCTGACGAGGAGATGCTATTACATCTAATCGGAATGATTGAATAGGATGTTCGGATGTACAGTAAGCATGAACACTGCCACACATGTCGAGTGTGCTTGCCTGGAATTTGAAGTCGATATATATATGCAGAATAATCTATTGGAGCCAAGTCACACATGCCAGAGCGCCACCTAGTAAGCATAGCTGGAAGTTCACCTCTAGTTCAGTGCCATATCAGCAAGGCATTGTGGGAATGCACATTAGCCCAAAGGCAAGCCTTTTGCTGCAGCAACTGGTGTTTGTCTTACAGGGCAGTGGCTCAAAATGATTATTCTACTTTCACATTTCAGATGAAAGCTGTTTTTCAAGTTTTTATAAACCCACCATAACATTGCTCATCTTTGTTAAACATGCCCCAATCCTGCAACCACAAGGCTGCCAAGACTATACTGCACAGATGATCCCTAATAAGCAGGGAACCGGGTGTGCTGCCTGGGGAAATGTCTGTCCTGGGATGATAAAGCTATATATAAAGCAGCACGGGCTGTAATACCAATTCAATTTCCTGGAGCAAAAGGGATGTATTTGAGCTTCTTTTCATACCCACAAGGCCATGCTGATGTGGCTCTGAATTGGAGGTGAACTTCTAGTAATTGTTACTAGGTGGCGCTGTGGCATGTGTGTATTGGCTCAAATGTATTATTTTTTTTAAGCCTTTTAACACCCATCATAACTTTCCTCATGTTTGCTAGTGCTATGTCACCCCAAAACCGTACATCATCGTTATTTCACACATGATTAGTAATCATGTCGGATAGGAAAATGTCATGAAAACATTTGGACACGACACAACATGTACAGTGGGCTGACAGTGAGCAAACATACGTGTGTAGTGAGGAGCTGTGCCTACGATTCATTCTCTGATGGTTGGACTAGACTCCGAGTTGGAAAATTTCGCATTTTCTTGTGTCTCTGGTCCCTTTGCATACGCTTAAGACCTTTTTCTTGATAACATATTAAAAGTGTGTTTTTCAGCTCGTAATTAATAAAGGAAATGTGTAAGGGATTCACTACTATAAATGAGTACGTGCATAGGGAGAGAGACAAAAGATTGTCCGAACAACCTTTTACTCAGAAGTGATTCTTTTTCAATTCGTCATTCATTCTAAACTATGCACATGCGTGAGCCAGATTTACTCATTTCAAAGCTGATCATGTCGGGAGGATAGCTCAGGGGCAACGTGCTTGCCTTGGAAGCGAGACAACACAGAGCACCACAGGTTTGATCCCCGGGTCCGCACGTAGAAACCTCTGGGTATTAAGCGCTTTATAAATAACCTATCATATCATGTCTGTCATATCACTGAGCTATGTCGTTTGCCTTTATAGGGTTATTGGTTCTGACTTACCAATATAGTTGCACTTTCCCTCGTTCACGGTATATTTGTTAGAATAACTTACATCAACATGGCTGTGTTCTGTTATAGCAAGTTGTACCATGCTTGCTACACGGGCTACCTCTGCACTTGGTTTTTGCCTGTCGCTATTTTGGAAATGACTGCGTTCCAGATCTTCAACCTGTGTCATCTTCTTTTCTAGGGCAAGCCTAAGCCACAGGTCAGCTGGACCAAAAATGGCCAGCCCTTGGATCCTAAGCAAGTGAGTGTACGGAACAGCGACCAAGACACAATTCTGTTTATCCGCAAGACCGACCGGAAGGATTCAGGAAAATATGAGGTGACAGTACAGATTGACAGCCTGGAGGACAAGGCGACCATTGAAATCCAAATTATTGGTAAGGGACTTGTGTGTTTCAAATTCCCCATACATTTCCGGACCGCTGTCTCACCAAAGCCGATCGCCGTATTTGCATTCTAATGGCAAGCAAGGATCTGGGACACAATGCCATGGTAGTTAAGCAGTAAATGTTATGTTATGTTATCGGTACTTGTATAGCGCACCGTCACCAACGGAATTGGTCCCCAGGCGCTCTGGCGGATCTGTAAACAGGAAGGGTGGGGGTAGGGTTAGTCAGGAGGAGGGGAGAAGGAGAGTGGGAGATGTGGTGTGCTGTTGGCAGCTTCAGCTCGGTTGACACCGAGTGCTGGGCTTTGGTGCTAGTATCGGATCGGATGAAGGCCTCGAGTGCTGTGGGTGAAGTTTATGTGTTGTTGATGCGGTGTGGTAAAGTGCGTGCGGATTTCTGGGAGAGAGATGGTTGTGTGGTTTTGTGTGGGTTTAAGTAAGCAGAAGATTGAGGATTGGGTTAGTGGGGTCTGTATCCAGGTTCAGGTGAAATGAAAGTGGTATAACTTATTGGTCTTCGTAAAGAACAATGTGTTAGTAGTTCTCCATTCCAGTGTGTGCCACGAGATCTTCATTCGTTGTGATCCCTGTTTCCCTCTTTGTGTGAGCTATGTCTGTCTCCACATAGTAGTATCACACTCCTGGTGTGTGGAGCTTCTTTTTCCCCATAGAAAGATCTTTCTCAGTCCTGCTGGAGTCTGTAACCTCTGCCTCTCCTGGACTTCCCCCCTCTCAGTCCTGCTGGAGTCTGTAACCTCTGCCTCTCCTGGAATTCCCCCCTCTCAGTCCTGCTGGAGTCTGCAACCTCTGCCTCTCCTAGAACCCCCTCTCATTCCTGCTGGAGTCTGCAACCTCTGCCTCTCCTGGAATTCCCCCCTCTCAGTCCTGCTGGAGTCTGCAACCTCTGCCTCTCCTAGAACCCCCTCTCATTCCTGCTGGAGTCTGCAACCTCTGCCTCTCCTAGAACCCCCTCTCATTCCTGCTGGAGTCTGCAACCTCTGCCTCTCCTAGAATCCCCCCTTCTCAGTCCTGCTGGAGTCTGCAACCTCTGCCTCTCCTAGAATCCCCCCTTCTCAGTCCTGCTGGAGTCTGCAACCTCTGCCTCTCCTAGAACCCCCTCTCATTCCTGCTGGAGTCTGCAACCTCTGCCTCTCCTAGAACCCCCTCTCATTCCTGCTGGAGTCTGCAACCTCTGCCTCTCCTTGATCTTCTTCCTGGTCTTTTTATCGTGCAAAAAGGGACGAGCTCCCTGGGATGCCACGCTGTCGGTATATGAGATAACAGGACAGAGGGGACTCCCGGGAGCCAGTTCCGGAGCAGGGAAAAAGCCACACAGCAGAAAAAACCCTGCTAGTTGGTTCCACTGTGTGCAGGCAGGACAGGTTGGAGACGTGTGTAGTTGAGTAGAGTCCGGATGAAAAGAAACTTGGCGTGAAGGAGATACTGGAGCTGATAATGGAGCAGATCCAAGGGAGATTCCAACAAGAGGATTGCGAGGTAAGTATGCCCAGAGAGGAGGGAACCCAGACCGGGAAGCAAAGAAGAGAATGTAAAGCAGCAGGGAAACACAGGAGGGAAAATCAAGATATCCGGGAAGGATAACAGGTCTGAATGGCAGGGACGCGAGCAGCGTCGGGAGCAAGAGAGAGCGAGAGACTCGAGGGAGAAAAATAGCAGTAGGTAAGCGAAAACAAAGAACGAAACACACTTGGTAGCGTTACCTTCGCGGAGCGTAGAAGGTGCAACGCGAGGAGGAAAGGACCGGACCGGCATTACTAGATGCGGCGGCCATCTTGGGGAACAACTAGACCGTTGAATCCAAATGGCCGCCGACGTAACGGAACCGCTAATGGCGCTTCCAGATGTCCCACAAACGCCGCCATGTGGAATGCATGAACCTATCTCTCTCTCTTTCCCTCTCTCTCTCTCTTTTTCTCTCTCTCTCTCCCTCTCTCTCTTTCTCTCTCTCTCTCTCTCTCTCTCCCTCCACATTCCATAATCTACATTCCCATCATAGTATGTGCATTTCCTGCTTCCCCATCCTATGCTGTCCATCCCTTAGCCTGTTCCATTCCTGCCCATCCCTTCCATAATCTTTGCACTTAAGACCCGACCTTGTATGTGTAGATAGTGTTTATATTGCTCTCTGTCAGGATTCTCACCACCTGGGTGCCCTTTCCATGATCACTTTTACTCTCCTTAATGTGTGAACCTCCTGCCTCCCTTAGGTCATCTCTCTTACCCCTCCTGCAGTGTGAAACACCTGCCTCCTTGTACGTGATCCCTCTTACTCCTCACAGTGTGTGTATAACTCCTGCCTCCCTTCACATGACTCCTCCTGCTCCTCAGAGTGTGTGTATAACTCCCGCCTCCCTTCACATGATCCCTCCTGCTCCTCACAGTGTGTGTATAACGCCCGCCTCCTTCACATGATCCCCCCTGCTCCTCACAGTGTGTGTATAACTCCCGCCTCCCTTCACATGATCCCTCCTGCTCCTCACAGTGTGTGTATAACTCCCGCCTCCCTTCACATGATCCCTCCTGCTCTTCACAGTGTGTGTGTATAACTCCTGCCTCCCTTCACATGGCCCTCCTACTCCTCACAGTGTGTGTATAACTCCTGCCTCGCTTCACATGACCCCTCTTACTCCTCACAGTGTGTGTATAACTCCTGCCTCCCTTCACATGATCCCTCTTGCTCCTCACAGTGTGTGTATAACTCCTGCCTCCCTTCACAGGATCCCTCCTGCTCCTCACAGTGTGTGTGTATAACTCCTGCCTCCCTTCACATGGCCCCTCCTACTCCTCACAGTGTGTGTGTATAACTCCTGCCTCCCTTCACATGGCCCCTTCTACTCCTCACAGTGTGTGTATAACTCCTGCCTCGCTTCACATGACCCCTCTTACTCCTCACAGTGTGTGTATAACTTCTGCCTCCCTTCACATGATCCCTCCTGTTTCTCACAGTGTGTGTGTATAACTCCTGCCTCCCTTCACATGGCCCTCCTACTCCTCACAGTGTGTGTATAACTCCTGCCTCGCTTCACATGACCCCTCTTACTCCTCACAGTGTGTGTATAACTCCTGCCTCCCTTCACATGATCCCTCTTGCTCCTCACAGTGTGTGTATAACTCCTGCCTCCCTTCACAGGATCCCTCCTGCTCCGCACAGTGTGTGTATAACTCCTGCCTCCCTTCACATGATCCCTCCTGCTCCTCACAGTGTGTGTGTATAACTCCTGCCTCCCTTCACATGGCCCCTCCTACTCCTCACAGTGTGTGTATAACTCCTGCCTCGCTTCACATGACCCCTCTTACTCCTCACAGTGTGTGTATAACTTCTGCCTCCCTTCACATGATCCCTCCTGCTCCTCACAGTGTGTGTATAACTCCTGCCTCCCTTCACATGATCCCTCCTGCTCCTCACAGTGTGTGTATATCTCCCGCCTCCCTTCACATGATCCCTCCTGCTCCTCACAGTGTGTGTATAACTCCTGCCGCCCTTCACATGATCCCTCCTGCTCCTCACAGTGTGTGCATATAACTTCTGCCTCCCATCACATGATCCCTCCTGCTCGTCACAGTGTGTGTATAACTTCTGCCTCCCTTCACATGATCCCTCCTGCTCCTCACAGCGTGTGTATAACTTCTGCCTCCCTTCACATGACTCCTCTTGCTCCTCACAGCGTGTGTACAACTCCTGCCTCCCTGCACATGATCCCTCCTGCTCCTCACAGCGTGTGTACAACTCCTGCCTCCCTTCACATGACCCCTCCTGCTCCTCACAGTGTGTGTACAACTCCTGCCTCCCTTCACATGATCCCTCCTGCTCCTCACAGTGTGTGTATAACTCCTGCCTCCCTTCACATGATCCCTCCTGCTCCTCACAGTGTGTGTATAACTCATGCCTCCCTTCACATGATCCCTCCTGCTCTGCACATTGTGTGTATAACTCCTGCCTCCCTTCACATGATCCCTCCTGCTCCTCACAGTGTGTGTATAACTCCTGCCACCCTTCACATGATCCCTCCTGCTCCTCACAGTGTGTGTATAACTTCTGCCTCCCTTCACATGATCCCTCCAGCTCCTCACAGTGTGTGTATAACTTCTGCCTCCCTTCACATGATCCCTCCTGCTCCTCACAGTGGGTGTATAACTTCTGCCTCCCTTCACATGACCCCTCCTGCTCCTCACAGTGTGTGTACAACTCCTGCCTCCCTTCACATGATCCCTCTTACTCCTCACAGTGTGCGCAACTCCTGCCTCCCTTCACATGATCCCTCCTAGTCCTCACAGTGTGTGTATAACTTCTGCCTCCCTTCACATGATCCCTCTTGCTACTCAAAGTGTGTGTATAACATCTGCCTCCCTTCACATGATCCCTCTTACTCCTCACAGTTTGTGTATAACTCCTGCCTCCCTTCACATTATCCCTCTTACTCCTCACAGTGTGTGTATAACTTCTGTCTCCCTTCACATGATCCCTCCTACTCCTCACAGTGTGTGTATAACTTCTGCCTCCCTTCACATGATCCCTACTACTCCTCACAGTGTGTGTATAACTTCTGCCTCCCTTCACATGATCCCTCCTAGTCCTCACAGTGGGTGTATAACTTCTGCCTCCCTTCACATGATCCCTCTTGCTACTCACAGTGTGTATAACTTCTGCCTCCCTTCACATGATCCCTCTTGCTACTCACAGTGTGTGTATAACTTCTGCCTCCCTTCACACGATCCCTCTTATTCCTCACAGTGTGTGTATAACTCCTGCCTCCCTTCACATGATCCCTCTTACTCCTCACAGTGTGTGTATAACTTCTGCCTCCCTTCACATGATCCCTCCTACTCCTCACAGTGTGTGTATAACTTCTGCCTCCCTTCACATGATCCCTCCTACTCCTCACAGTGTGTGTGTAACTTTTGCCTCCCTTCACATGATCCCTCTTGCTGCTCACAGTGTGTGTATAACTCCTGCCTCCCTTCACATGATCCCTCCTACTCCTCACAGTGTGTGTATAACTCCTGCCTCCCTTCACATGATCCCTCTTACTCCTCACAGTGTGTGTATAACTTCTGCCTCCCTTCACATGATCCCTCCTACTCCTCACAGTGTGTGTATAACTTCTGCCTCCTTTTATCAAACATTCCCCCTGGTGGCGTCGTTTAGCATGATGCTCCACCATCTTGGGCACGCAGCTCCTAACTCCTCTTCCATGACACCCGTCTCTCCTCCTGATAGGTGCAGATCATGCCAACCAATGCCATAGTCTTGTTCCACTCGTGGTGCGCATTGGCGCCATCTCTTTCTACCATGCCCGTTCTCTCCCTCCTGTGTTATGCAGGCCATGCCCCTGCCTGCCTTGATCTCACCCTCTTCCGCACCCTCCTCGGGTGTGTGTCTGCTCTTATCGTGACTCTTTGCCAGGGTGTAAACACTGCATTCCCTTACCATGACCCCATCTTGGTGTGGCACTTCTCCACGTGTGCAGACCCTGCCTTCAATTGCTATGACCCCTTCTCAGTGTACCGCCTCACACTCCCCTTACCATGAACACATGTACTCCGATGTGTTCCACCTGCTTCCATAAAACCATTAATTTCTCGTTTCCTATCCTGGCATTTGCAGGCCTGGTCCTTTATACTGCTCTTGCCCTTATCAAATCCTACTCCAATTGTGTAAGAGTCCTGCCTACCCTGACTATAGTCTGTGCGCCCGTATCCTCCTGCTGTGTGCACCAGCTTCCCCTGCTTACCATGTTCTCCACCCTGGTGTGTGTAACCCCTGCCTTCTCTTTCTATGATGTCCCCCACAGCTTCCGGTGTACAGTGCCCACCTCTACTCACCACAATAGTTCTCCCTTTCTCGATGTATGCGGTGTATGTCCCTTTGGTCCATAATGTCTTCCTTGGTCATGGTGTGTGCATCTTCCATCTCCTTTTTGCAACCTCTAGCTCGGCCAGGGTGTGCAACTCTGACCCCAATTTCCCTGCACCATGGCGATTTGCCTGGGCTTTCAAAAGGAGAGTCCAGAAAGGGGAAAGCAGTCATCGCATAACCCCCTGTCTTTTAGGGCTCAATTGCCAAGAGATAGAGGATTGCACATGCAAAATTGCCCTGGTATTCCTGGTTGGCTGTCAAAATAGATCTACACACCATTAACCAGTATACAACAGTCTCAACACAGATTCCTAGTACTGTTGTACACTTTTGAATATCAAAATTCTACGGTATATAGGATCCCAAAAAAGCATGTAACCATGCATGTGAAATAGTTTTGCAAGTGGAACCAGGCCAGCATTGCCATAGGCACCGGCACAGCATTCAGATTCAGATTATAGTTAACCATGTGTTTGCCTTATAGGTTTTCAGGGTTGAAATGTGCTGATTTTCTTTCCTTTCTAGCTATGATAATTTGGGCTGCACTCCTTGCAGAAAACCTAAACACTGAGCTTTTGCATGAAACCAGTGGTTTTAAGAAGTGATGTCCAACTCTAGGTCTCGAGGGCCGGATCCATGTTGGGTTTTCAGGATACCCCTCATTAATATTTATGAGATACATTTGCATACAATGATTCTAAATGTATGCCCATTTTTCCCCATTAATATTAATGAGGGATATCCTGAAAACACATCAGGATCCTGGCCCTCAAAGCCTGGAGTTGGCCAACCAGACAATCATGTGTTAAGCAGGGATTGCCAACCTCATTATAATCAAAGTTCCTTCTTTCAACAAGCTGAGAATGGAGACAGGGGCAGCCAGCTTGTAGATCTTGAAAGGGAGAGCTGTAACTAATATGTATCTTCTTATGATCCTCCAATTCCACTTACCCCTCTCTGTTCCCTAATGCTGCCAACACCATCTCACATTTCAGAACCTCAGAATAATGAATTGCCCTGTGCTTAATAACTCAATGAATGTAGGGACTGAAAGAGCTAAGAATGAACCCCTCTTTCCTGGACAGGAATGCTAATATTAGAAATATAGTCTTGCTAGGGTGAACACTTTCAGCATTACAGGCAACACGCCCTTAATATTTCATGATTCTGTTTCACTTTAAAACATAGGTGGGCAGCCTTTGGCTTTCCAAATATTTAGGCCTGCAACTCCCATCAGCCCTTGTTGGTACAGTCTATGAAGAGGGATCAGGGGATTTATAGGACGAAACTTCTGGAGGGTCACAGGTTGCGCATCACTTTTTTCAAAATTTGAAACAGAATCACAGGCCATGAATCAAACAACAATTTGAGAATCTCGGATCAATTTCTTTTCAATTAGTGAATTTCTTTATTATTATATTTGTACCCTACTGTGTGTCACTGGTGCTACGAGATGTTTTTGGCCGGTGATGCCATTGAAGTTAATGGAGATTAATACATAGCTTGGCTGGTGATAAAGGTTTGCCATAATGGGTGGACTCAGTAAAGTTCTCAGAACCCCAGGGGCTTGTTGGAGAGAGTGAAAATAGGGCCTGTGTTGGAGATATCCTCCAAAACACGGTGAGCTGGGAGGTATGTTAATGCTATTATGAATCTTGACTCAGAAATAATGCTAGAGTGGCATGACTGATGAAACACTGATTCTGCATCACCAGTAAATCACCCCCACTGCGAAACGCCAACGTCCGCCGTTTAGTACGCGAGGAAATTATCTGCCAAAGGATGGTTCATAATTAGCCCGAGTTTGATTTCTAGCTCCCCAACAAAATGCAATTTCTCTCATTTAGCTGAACACAAATTCCCTGGTTTTCCTTTATGAATAGGTTGTTGACACAATCCAATGCACTTGCACCTCCCTCCCGCCCATCCCCCCCCCCGAGTACACTGCTGCCACTTGTGCAACAAAAGCCCTACACGCATCTGTTTGTTTTGGCCGTTAGCGAGAGGCGTGAATGTAAAGAAAGGAGTATCAGGTCCAGCACACTGCAGGCAGCCATTACTCGGCTAGGTGTACTACAGCTATATCTTACAATGAGTCACAAAAAAACAGACCGTTTGCTGATTACTGTCTGCTGTGGAAGAACTCATGCATGTTGGATTGTTCTGCTCAGCTTATAAAGCCACTTATTTATTTATTTTTGCCTTTCTATACCACGCGCAAACCCTCATGCATCAGGGTGCTGGAAACCAGTTACATGAAGCCCGTGGGGCCAGCAATTTCATCAATGTTTAACTTGGCAGAGCTACATGTTAGCACAGGCAGGTAACACAATGACATGTATTCTTCAGAGGTTGCAGAGAAGATGCAGATTAGAACCATGGAGGACATTTGTGAGTGACAGGTGGTTAGGTGAATAGCCAAGTTTTTAGGGCTTTCCGAAATGCCCAATAGGATTCTTCTGCTGTTAGTGTCTGAGGGAGCGCATTCCCGTGTTTAGTGGCAAGGACAGGGAAGCTGGTGTCTCCCGCTCTGGTGCGCTTGTACTTTGGTTGAACTAGTCTACGGGTGTAAGGGGTTCTGGTAGACCTATCTGTTTGGTGCATAACAATTTTATGGGTAAGATACGGCGAGGGCACTTTAGATATTCATCTATGTGTGATAGCAAGTATCTTGAATAGGATTCTTTTCCGGATGGGAAGCCAGTGTGCCTCTTTCCTAGCGTCTGATATGTGATCATATCTATGTAGGTTTAGGACAGCTTGTAAGGCATTATTTTGAATAGCCTGGAGTTTTTGTAAATTGTGTGAATATGTGCCTACAAAGAGGGTATTACAGTAATCCAATCTGGCTCCTACAACCGCCAAGCAATGGTAAGGTAGGTATGGTCTGGCAGCGATGAGGAGCTTGGTTGGCTAAGCTGCAGAAGAGGATATGGCATTAACTTGGCAGGAGAGAGAGAGGGTGGCATCTAATTATACTCCCAGTGTCTTCACAGTGACCTTAGTGCTGCCTATGTCAAAGGCAGTGTATTCTGGCTCAAGTTTTTTCAGTACCGAGTGAGGTGCGACAAGAGTCGTTCGGTCTTCTCGTTCATTCAGAGGCCGTTGCTCGCCATCCAAGCTTGCATGGTGGTGTATGTGGAATTTCGTAGGGCCGAGTCTTTGGTGTAGTTTCCTGATAATGTGAGAAGGATTTGGGGGTCGTCCGCGTCCATTAGAATGGCAACCATTTTTCCCTGCCTTATTGTTTCTCCTCCTAGCAGGTCCTCTTTATGTGGCTTGGGCTTTGCTGACCTTTCTGAAAAGATCAATGTATTTAAGTAAGGCAGCCATGAAAGCTCTCTGATTTTGTATAAATGATTTCAGTATTTGTCATTCGTTTTTATTGTATTGGAACTCATTTTATAAAGAAGAGTGTATTTTAACGTTGGTATCCAGTTATGTGATGGTGTTTTTCTGTGTGTATAATGTGCCAGTTTGATGGATTTTTTTTATTCCGAATAAACGTATTGACTGACTGAATCCAATTAGCAGGCCCTATCCAATGGATATACAAACAAATGAAAAGGTACTGTGGGACGATAAATGGGTGAGGGAAGCGGACGGAGTCCTCACAACCAGGTTCCTCTCCAATGAGCAAAAGTTCCACCAAACACATTTGTATTAAAAAGCAAAGATGGAGCCCCTGCAAACCCTACTTTCTTTGCAATTGCCCTTTTTGCATTCATCAAAGTGGTACCCACAAAATGTTTCTCATATGCTGATCATGGAATGGGCCCCCATTTCCCTTGCAGGAGCAGCTCGGGATCAAAGACTATTTCCCATCCCGGGGTACCTCCCACTTCTTTCCAGATTCCGCCCCCCAATAGACTTGCAGTGAGGTGGGCAGGGGAGGAATGGGATGTTGTTTTGGTGATTTCATTATTTATTTGAAAAATCACTATAAAATGTATTTTAAAAAAACAGATCCATGGGTCCTGCCTCTAATTGTCTGAACCCCATTATTCAGTGGCGTAACAGACACCTCTGAGGCATGCTCTGCTGTGGGGGTGCCCCATCTATATGAGGGACACCCACATTCCGCCAAGGCCTCTTCATGTCTCTGGATGGCATATTGGTGGCAATATTTGGGACACGCACCACATTTAGCAGGGGTGCCCCCTTGTTTTGTGTTGTGCCACTGCCCGCATCATAGGATCTGACCAGGTCCATGGGCATGGCTCCCTGCGTAAGGAATCTTAGAAGAGGTGGATCTCGACCAATCTCAGTTGATCATTAGCATAGTTGTCAACATGATCCATTGCACGCTGTAGGCACTTATCCAGTCCTGGTTTTTCAGTTGCATTCTGGGACTTGCAGGATGAGTTGTATAATGGGGAAAGCAGAACAACATGTACCAGAATGCTTAGACTAATACCAGGACTGAACAAGCACCTACAGATTGGAATGGGCCATGCTGGCAACTTTGCATTAGGAGGATTGCCTGAACAATGTATCAGTTTCTATGTGGCTCTGCTACATCTGCATTCTATTTGTCTTTCTAGAGCGGCCTGGGCCCCCGAGCAGCATCAAGCTGGTTGATGTCTGGGGATTTAACGCTGCTCTGGAGTGGACCGCACCCCAGGATGATGGCAATTCTGAAATAAAGGGCTACACCATCCAGAAATCAGACAAAAAGACTGGGGTAAGTTTCTTTCACAAGGCCTGTAACTGTGCATCGCCATAGACAACTCACCAGTCAACGTATGTGAAGCAGGTGCCAGCTATCAAGCATATTTGAACATAACACAAGTATTTATGTAGCAAACGTGCATGTTTCCGTCTTCTCCCATTGTTCATTGCCCTCTTCACACAGGTGACCACAGAGCCCAGTGCATGCATCATTTTGGATGTGCTAGTTCAGGGATATACAACCTGCGGATCTACAGATGTTTAGGACTATGACTCCCATGATCCCTCACCATTGACTATGATGGCTTTGGCCGATGGGATTGGCAGTCCAAAACATCTGGGAAGCCAAAGATTGCAGACGCCTGTGCTAGTCCAAAGCCTTTCAAGCATTCATGTTTCTCCCAGGGCTACAACGGCTGTTTGCCACTGCCACTTCGCCATTACCACTGGCATTACTTCCTGTTACTAAACAGAAGGAGGAGAAAGAGAGAACGGCCTGGGGAGTTGAGTTTGTAGAGAACCCTACGGTTATCAGCTGCCTGTGAAAGAAAGACCAGGAAACACTCAGACCAGAAGTGTTTTGGGAACATTCGAGAACAGGTTATTAGTGATCGTGAAAGGGATTTGACTGGCACAAATCAATATTCATTCAAAGCAAAAATTACCCCTGGTGAAGCAAAATTAGGTGAAATAAAGATAGGCTCAGTGTTTCACATAGAATAATTCAAACTGCACTTTGTCTGTAAATTCCACTGCTTTTCTCATGGCCTCTGTGCTCCTTAATGGTTTTCAATGAAATTACTCAACTGGCACAGCACCGTCCGCTTTCCAATTAAGAAACCGAAGGTTAACTGAATTGATATACTTTTTCTTGCCACATGCAGGAAGTAACTTATTTACATTAACCAATTGGGAAATTAAAGTCTGATGGTTAATTCGATCAATCTTCAAATGTACGTTTTGTCCGGATGAATCCAAGAAGCGATTGAATTACCGAAACCGGTCGACATATTTCTGCCAGTAAATTAGTTCGACTAGCCCGAATAGATGTGTTATTTTATGCCCTTTGTTCAATTTTAGAATCATATTGTTTCACACACAATGATTTGTTGTGGTGGTTTGTCCAGCGTTTTCCTTTTCAAATATCGCTTAATTCTCTAAGTGCTGACATTTGCCTAATTTTGGTTGTGGGCATGCTATCCTCAGATAGGCATTGAACACACTCTCGTTGTTCTGCAAATAAATTACTTTTAAAGGGAGAATTACATTTTTTGGTGTGCATCACTTTTTAATTGCGAGCCGTGATCTACCCTTGTTGTGTTGTAAACACTGTAACTCTGATTCATGGATCTGTGCAAAGTGTATTTTTGCGGTGCAAAGTCTGTGCAAAGTTCATTTTGCACTGCAAAAATGACTTTGCACTGCAAAAATGCACTTTGCACAGTTCCATGAATCAGGGTTTGTGTCAGCAGTGCAAACTCACTTTTCACCAGTGCAAAGTCACTTTGAACCGTGCAAAAGATTCCATGAATCGGGGCCTGTATATTCTAACCACTTAACGTGATTGAAGCTGTGTATGTGTATGTATGACTGTGATTTCAATTGCACAGTTCTAACTGGCGAGCAATGAAGCAGTATGCAAAAAAAGGGGCAGGATTTCAAAACATTTAGGGAGGGAGGGCGGATCAAGAGCGGTCCTCTCAGTGATTCAGCAGTCACTGTTGGCAAAGTCTTCTTTGAAGAGGAGGGTCTTCAGTTCCTTCCTGAAGTGCAAGAACGTGTGGGCGAGCCTTACAAGCAGAGATCGTTTATTCCAGAGTCCTGGTGCTTAGGAAGAGAAGGCCTGGTTTCTCTTTCTTGCACTTCTTGGTTTTCTAGCAAGGTGATCCTGTTGCTACTGGGGGTGCATTGACCTCTTAAAACAGTGAGTTTTACGGCCAGTGAAGGTGACTTATTTATAAGGGCCTTGTTAGTGATGCACGTTGTCTTAAAGATGATGGTGGGGCTTAAGATAAAATGGCAGCGCATATGTAGCTTTGGAGGGCACAAAAGAACATCACATAACTATTTGTTTATATTGGACGTATAAGTTCTATAAAGAAATATATAAAGAAAAAAAAGAACATCACATAACATAGCCTGTTATTCTCTCTATAAGGAGACTGTGCCATTGCAATTTGAAGTCAAGTTTTAAAGCAAAGCCAAGAAATTCTTACTTTCTCATTAATGCTGGGGATACTGTACTCTCTGCTTAGCAGCACAGTAAACACTGGGCCTGCTAGCAGACTTTGTATGTCGTCAAAGCGGTCCAATGATTGTATGGCTTCAGAGCCCTACCGTGCCCATTGGCTCATATGAACATCAGGAGATCACGTGATTGGCCACTGACTCAGAAATTGCTTAGAAAGATTGGATGGGGTCAGTCACATGCAAAACGGTTGTGTGAGTGGCGTTTCAGGACTGCAAGGCGCCATGTCGTTTATGAAATGGAATGTGTGTTTCTGCGACCTAACAAGTTTCACTTTGCAAAGTGTGAGAAAGCTATGTTCTGCATTCTTAAATTTAAGAAAACTACAAATCCCAGAATTCCTAGAAAAATAATGGAAATTGATGTTTTTTTCACTCATGACAAGGAGAAACTTTGGAGCTCTGATTTCTGCTCCATTGCAGGACAAAAGAAAGGCAGGAAGTAGGGTAACGGAAACTATGAGCAGGTACTTAAGAACATTCTCTAAACTCAGGTATCACTGTTAATGGGTTCCATGTGTTAATGTCACCTGGAAAAAGTCGCCATGTATGCAACTTTTTTTTCGCAACCCCTAAAATTCTTTCCCCAAATATTCTAAGAGTGGTAAAATGATATATTATTAACTCCAATCCTAGAATATTTGCGGAACGTGTTTTATTTTCTTGAGGGTGCATTTTGGGGGCAATATCGCCACCTGGCGGCCATTTCCCTGGCAACATTATCACTGGATACCTATTAATGTAGGCAGCAAGGGCCCAAATTGCTGCCCATATTGACACAGAAGTAGATGCCGAAATGGGAGGCTTACCATAGTAATCTTCTGTATGGCATTGCAGGGTTAAACCCCCTCCCTTTCTCAAAGTTTGGTGGAATCCATTCAGTTAGGCGAGCAGGTGGTGGGCGCAGCGAGAAACAGTTTGCCTGACTAGCAGGCTGGAATGTTCTGCACTCTGATTGGCTGAAATAATGGCCGTTTCAAGCAAACCAGATTGTGCAGGATGTGCCTCCTGATTTGCCAAAAATGTTGCACGCGGCTCAGTCAGGATTTGGATGGGTGGATCTCCTAGGAATTCCATACGGTTGGAGGCGTAATATGTGTCTGCCATTTCCGCCACACATAGTTCACCTGTCCCTTAATGAAACAAGCATTGGCAAAACCAACAGTTTGGGCTTTTGTGTAAGCATAGGAAAGGCACTTGCCAGGCACTGTCATAGTGGTATTAACGGGCCATTGATGGTAGCAGGTGCAAAATGGTGCAAGTGCCTGGCCATTTAATAGCTGTGCCTGGCATATGCCGAATACTTATACACAAGCCAAAACCGTTGGCTTTGTCAATGCTGGTTCTTAACATGACCAGTGAAGGACATGCAGAGTGCTTATAAATCGAGTGGCTGAATGAAGACCTGGTTATGACATTTGTATTACACCAGCAGCCAATTTACAGCCCCAAATAAGTCATTAACACTAAGAAGACTGCTTTTGAAAAACTCGGACAGGCACTTCAAGTCCAAAGTTTGATAGTAAGGCTTGACTAAAGCAAACACAAAGAGTTCCCTTGAGTAGGTGTTTTGGGCGGTGATGGGCAGGAACTGCATGGGAACGGCCATAGGGATTAGCATGGCTATGGGCAGTTAATGGTTGGCCAAATAACCAAACAACACCTGCAAGCTGTGTGTCCCTCCTCAAATGCATTTCTCCCTATCTGTACTCTAATTCAATAGGTTCAGCTTGTAGGTGGCGCACGTGCCACCTAATGGTCTAAACTAGTTAGATTAGTACATATCTCATGGATGCAAAGAAACTGCTTGGGGTAGGATTCTTCTTGGGGCATGTTTGAAGTTCTGTAAGTATCACAGCAGTCACACTTAAATCAACACGGATTTAAGACTATTACATCATTCTGGGCCTTTGTATGGAATTATTGAAGCTAACTTTTAATATTTCCCCTTACTGGTGCATACCACAACCTTTGGTAATGCTTTGACAGTGGGAATTACATTTCTTAATAAAATGACACCTAATATTTCACTTTTTATTACAGTGCTTAGAAGCAGGACAAATATGTCATTGCACACTTGTTATAAATGCGATAATATTAATGTTGTATTTTGTATTAAAAAAGGACTGGAGGGGTCAGGAGATGGTGTGGGGCAAATATGCCAAATGTTTTATCTGCACTACGTGTATAGCTCAGTGAGTTAAATGCTCAACTGTGACATGTGGCTGCCTGCACTTATCAAGTTCAAATGTTCACGCCGCCTAATCAGCCATTCATCCTTCTGAGGGTATGAACTAAGTACCATTGGGTGGTAATTCCACTGTTATTACTGCACGTAGAAATGGGAGGGTTCAAGCATGAAGCGCTATACATAAGCATGTGATATAATAACATCTTCTCTCAGCATTAGGGAAACTCTAGACCACAGTAGCATCAAAATTCAGTATTTCGGCATGCCCAAAATGATAGGCCATTGAAAGCTAAAACAGTCAAGTTGATTCTATATAAGAAGCTCTTGAGGTGGAGCATCCAGTCTGCCTGCCCTAAATACCACTACCTGTAGCCTTGCGAAAAAAGCACATTAGCCATTGAAAGAAAGCAAAAAAAGTATGTGAAATGAGGAAGGTTCCTGGCAGGGGGAATTGTGGTACGAATGTCAAACTGCAGCCTGCATTAAATGCAAGGTGCACACATTTCACCTGAATAGAATCTGTAACAATCACAGTTTCTGGGTGCTGCACGCCCCAGTGCCAGGACACCCATTGCTCAGTGCAATTAAGGGTAAAAGTGGTGAGGGGAGGCTCTATGGAAGGGGTGCACTCAGCCTTTCTAGAGACACCACTGCACCTGCAACAGCCACTACTGTACTCCAAAATGCTAGAAATAGTTTCAGAAACCAGCAAGGCTCAGTCACCAAGCAACCAGCCTGGTGAGGTTACTCACATGGTGATAATGGGGCATGACTCTGACCCAGAGGAAGCCTAGGGATTCTGGGTCCATGCATCATGATGCCAGACTCCAGAAATCAGAGTCTAAATATTATAAAATGAGATGACAAGGTGATTCAGAATCAGACCTGACGTCAAGGCCTTTCAAGCTATTCAGTTAGAATGGGACTCTACTCTTTGTGAGGCCCCCCTTCCAATTTGATAGGAGAGATGAATAGTTTTTCTTAAGCTGCCATTTTTGGAATAAAGCTTTTCCGCTGGCTGCCTTTCTTTGTTTTGCTGTGCAGGGTCCAGAACACCTGTCCTGTGATAATCTGTCGTTTCAACATTGTCTCTATTGCTACATCTAGGGTTTGGCACAGGATGAGGGCAAAGGGTGGAGCGGGAGGTATGCACATATGCCCTAAAGAAACATTAGTCCTAACAAATTGAAGGCTGGTGCGCTTTAATTGCGCACAGTTGGCCAAAGACAGAGCTTTCCAAAAAACGATTAATAATCACTGACAAGTTTCACCCTTCTTTTAGCTCGTTGGAGTGAGGTATCTAATATGCTGGGAAATTAATAACATTCAACAGTGGAATTCATCAAGCTATCCAACCTTAAAGCTAAAACCGGGGAAATCACGCCTTCAATTTGCATTAGTGAACATATTCTGCTAATACGTTCTATATGCACCCCACAGCTGCCACCCCTGACAGAGGTCCTTTACCTGGTTGCACTGCATTCACTCTTTACATTCCTCGTGATACATAGCTTTTGTGATCAGATATGTGCTCCTGGGATTTAAAAAAACAACTCACCATTTGAAACTGCTTGTGCCCCAAAAAATGTGTGGGCACCTATTGAGTGTGTGCCCCTCCTCAAATGTCATTGCTCTGTGTCCCTCCTCACATGCCATTCCTCCCTATCTGTTCTCTATTGCAATAGTTTAGGATTATAGGTGTCGCCAGCCCAGACAAACTAAAAAGGAGAAAGCAAGGAGTTAATCAAAAGAGATATCAGTAGGTGCTGTTTGCTTCATAAAGTGCGGTACACAAATTTACATAAACATTTGCGTTAATCCGGCTCCATAATCCAACTACGCTTGAAGGGGGGCAATGGCAAGGGAGTCGCAAACATTAATGCAAACACTTTGGTTCCTATAGCAACCACTCAACACAGCCTCCCATCATAGTAAACAAATTTAGCAGTGGTGTTCTTTATTGAGGGTTTCGCTGTGCATACTCTATTTTAAAATATGTCTTACTCTGGGCGCTAACTCGAAGAGCTTCCTTTAAAAAAGAAACGACTAAGCTGCTGAAGATGGTGTTGATCAAATGAAATGTGTTACACACTAGTGTCTCAAACATTGGATACGATTAATGAACAAGTAAAGTGCAATAGAGGAGCAACGTTGTCTGCAAGGAGGAGTATGTTAAGAAACACGCCCTGAACGCCCGAATATGAAATCGAAATTGATTCGATACACGCATAAAGTATGTGACATCCTTTTCCAGTCGAATACCATTTCCCTTTATGTGATTTCACTGAATCCATTTCACTGAAAGTGGTAGGGCAAATAGTATATGTGTATGGCATGATGGGTGAGGTGTTGGGTAAGGGTATACGTTAGGGTGGTGAAGGGTTGGAGGGTCTGCAGGGGGGTCTCCCCTTCGCATAAAAAATAGTTTTTTTCCAGGGAAATGAATTTTTTTCGGGGAAATGGATTCGGTGAATTCTCCAGTAGAGAAATATATTCGAAGAAATCATGTGCATCCTTTCCAATCAGTTGGGAAATGCATGACACAACCTGGTTTGTGTTACCAAGCACTGGCATCCAGAGGCGTTAGTAGGGGGGTGCTGAGGGGCTATAGCCCCGGGTCTTTTGGTTGTAGCCCCAGATAGAAGCTCAGGGGTTACAACCAAAAAGGCTAGTAAGCCCCTAGTCCCAACAGTCCCAAAATTAGCGTAGCCCCAGATCTTTTCCAGACCTAGCAACACCCCTGCTGGCATCTCTTCGAAACGCTAAACAAACAAATAACAGATGGAGTAAATCGGCCACAAGGCGCTGGACCGCCTTTGTGTGCATAGGTCGAAATTGAATAATTGCTCTGAGGGAAATTACTTTGCACAGCTATTTAATCCACGTGTAAGAGATGTTTTGAAGGGTTAATTCATGAACCAAGTACACTAAGAGCGTAAGACTGTGATACTCAACTTCATGAATTAGTCTGTTATGAATCTGTCACTGGGCTCTATGGCAAGTTGTATGCCTTGAAATACTGGGGATTGAAGGGGCATACCTCTCACGAGTGATGCAAGAAGTGGAGTTGGGAAGACGCACCAGAACGTGAGGTGAAGGGGGCGCATATCAGTTCAGTAAGGTCTTCTATGATGAAAGTCCCCCACACCAGCAGCGGGTTTACAACTCCAATTAAGTCATTAACTCTCAGAAGACTGCTTTGAACAAACACTGGCAGGCACTTTGACTTCAAAGCTTGATTGAGGGTAAGGCTTGATTTCAGGGAGCTCAAACAAAGAGTTCCCAGGAAGAGGTGCTTTGGTCGAGCAGAGGCAGCAATGGGTGGGAACGGCCATAGGGATTAGCGTGGCCATGGGAAAGCAATGGGTGAGCACATAGCCAAACTACACCAGTAGGCTGTGTGTCCTTCCGCATACATCACATGCCTGTGTCCCTTCTCACATGCCCCATTCCTCCCTAGCTCTATTCCAATACAATGTTTTGGCTTATAGGTGACTGAAGCGACACCTAATAGTCCAAACTAAAAACGTAGATATGTGGGGCCCTTTTAGTTGGAGGGTTTGAATCGCTCTAATGCTGCCTTTGGATTGTGATTATTAAGGGTCGATGACCAAGGTTAGCATTCTGAAAACCAGAGCTATAAGGGATCATCACAACTAATATTAGCTCAGATGAAATGGTGCAGGTTTTGCAGTGATGGCGGGGCCAGGGAAGGGGGCGCTGCTTTAAATGTCACCGTCAGAGCAGTGCGCTTAATTCAGAAAGCCAGCGGCTGCCCCTTGCTGGCCTTGGAGGCTTGCTGTAATCAGCTAATGGGCCTCTGCATATGGTTCCATCAGTATTATGTGCCGCTGAATCATCTGTCATTTCTGGGCTGCCTTCCAGTGCCTCAATACTTGTGGAGCCGCTGGGCCAAAATCAAGGTGTAAAGCAAGGCACGTGGGTGTGAAAGCGATGTGCAAGCACAGACTGTCCTGCAAAGCTGGCCTAAGAACTGGCAACCCTAGCTATGTGCCCCCTCTAATGGCTTTTGAGCAGAGATGACACTTATGTACTGCCCTCAGCACAACGCCCCTGCCCATCACCAAACAGAAAAGTATACTCTACAGCACGTAAGCAGAGAGTCAGCACTACTAAATCCTGATCGTATCACTTTCTTCTTAGAGTGGGTTTAAAAAAGTTAGAAAAAAGCCCTTCCAACATGTAATGTACGAGCAGCATAGGCCATTTCAGTTAACAAGCCACATCTGTCGCAGCACCACAGAGTAGCCATTTGTAGAAATTCACCTCTAGTTCAGAGAGACAGTGCAAAGAATTATGGGTATGCAAATTAAGTGAAATGTTTGCGCCATGGGAGATCGACATCATGGGCCTCATTACGAGGTATTACCTCCAATACCGGTACCGAGTCTGCCCTCGTTCAATGGGGACTTAGCGGTCTATTCCGGCCTTTGCGGGACCGGTAAGTTCCCATTGAAAAAGCCATTCCCATTCACATTCAGCACCAATAGGGCTCAATGGGAAGGAGGAAGGCGCTAATAATGGTACCGCAAATTGCTGTACCGTTATTAGCTCTGAAACCAGGCGTTAAGGAAGGGACCCGCTAAGGGACCTCGGAATAGTGCGCAAAGAGATTACCGGCACCGATGTCCTTAACGGTGCCCAGTATCTCTTTGCGCCCACCTCGCAATGAGGCCCCATGATCTGATAGATCAGTGCTATTTTACCCATCACTTTATCTGTCCAAAAGCAACAGCTTTGATGACAGCAACATCTATTTTCATCTAGCGCTGTGGTGGAGGGGAGTCGGTTTCTAAATTCTCCCGCTTTTCACAGGTAATCTCAGATCTTATGTGGCACTTCATGCCGGATTTCTCCCCTCGACTACATGCTGTAATTGCAGTGATTACTATCCAATTTAGCAGTACTGAGTTAATCCGCTGTATAACAACTACATTCTCAGCCATCACAGGCAAGATTTGAACCTGTGGATGCAGACTGATAACGTTAGGTGAGCGCTTAACTCCCTTAGCTATCATACCCAAGAATAGAAAGGAAGCATAGGTGGCCTAGGATCACAATATTGTCTTCTGTCATTTGAAGAGTGACTTTATCTGACACATTGGAGCCATTTAAAATGCTATGAAAGTAATTATCCCCCCTCTTTATGGTATATTCTGCTTTCCTCATTTTAGAGCTGTCTCGGCTTACATGGTAAGATAATGTAATAAGCTTGTATACTGGCATTTACCATCCAAGTTGCCTTTCATGGCTGAGGACGTCCTAGAGATTTATACTTGTTCCCTATGCTTGGGATCCAGACCTGGTGAATTATAATTCTTTTTATTAGCTATCGCTACAGATTGTGTTTACACCAGCTATGCGCGAATCCCTCTGGGCTTGGGCTTCTGAGGCGTCCTGTTACCCGTAGCACACCACCACCACCCCGTTTACAGCTCATTGACACCTCTATATCTGGGAAACAATACAAGCCTGCATTTTAACAAAGTATCATTTTCACAATCTTTTATTGAAGCTGCAATTTCCTTAAAATGAAAAAATCCAAGCGATTTCACCACAAGGCACCAACCTTTTGATGCCCCAACTTCCGACCTTAGCGGACTGTGACACTCTGGAGTGCCGTGGCCTGCACCCTCACGGCTAAAAATTGAACTTTGCTACGATTTATATTTGGCAGTTGATCTTAAAACAACACCTACAGAGTGATAGTAAGGGCCGCTAGCACTGCACATTTCTAATGATAATACATGTGTTAAGTTTTTAGTGTATTGTTGGAAAAATGGCATATGAAAGGATAGTTTTACATTTTGTAATAATGTTTTGTTTTTGGATGATGAATTGAATATGTGTTTTCAAAGTTAAACTGATCTTATGGTACTGACCTAAATGTTCTGCTTTATGGATGCTGTATCTTGGTGCTTTAAAGAACGTCTTCTTGTTCATTTTGTTAAATATATTCAGTGTCAGTGTGTGAATGGGTTAATGGTATGTTTACCAATAAACCTAAATAAAAAAATAAAATAAAAAAATAAACCATGGATAGCTTAATGAGTTACACACTCGCTGCTCAGATCTGTGTTCTACCTCAAGGTCACAATTTCAAGTATGTTAAGGTGGACACAGGGTCACCCCTCCTTTACTTCACCAGAAACACTTCTTCAACTATTTTCCTCTTCAGCATTTACTTCTTCATGCCTTTACTTCTTCATGCCTGTACTTCTCCATGCCTATAATTCTTCAGGCATGTGCTTCTTCATGCATGTACTTCTTCATGCCTTTACTTCTGCACGATGCGTGTGCTTCTTCATGCCCATACTTCTTCATGCCGTTACTTCTTCATGCCTTTACTTTTTCATGCAAGTACTTCTTTGTGCATTTACTTCTTACCTTTACTTCATCTGCATTGTCAAGGTGGCAATGGGCGTGGAAAGGTTGGCTGCATGGTTAGGGCTGGGTCAAGGAGTAGTTAGGGGGTAGAATTTGGGTTAGAAAAGAAGTGTGGGTTCCGGGGAGTCTGCCCATGCAATGACAAAGTGAATGATAGAAGAAGTGAAATACCGAAGACGTAATGGTACGATGAGGTAAATGTGACAAAGTGAATCTATGGCGACGAGTGTGCTGCAGAAGTAAAGACATACATCCGGACACAGCTGTTCCCAATTCCAAGACTGATCAATCACCTACTATTTCATTGACTAGTGTTATTGGAAAGCGTAGCACGTTAATATGCTACCATAAAAGAGTGGGCAACTGGAGCTAAAGCACCATGTTATTTTGTTGTGCTTGATTCAGCGGTCTGCAAACTTCTGCTCTCCATATGTTATAGACTACATCTCCCATAATCCTTCACCATAGACCACGCTCGCTGTGACTGGTGGGGTTTCCAGTATAGTGTCTTGCGATCCAAAGAGTCCAGACCCTGGGGTGATCTGGGAAACAGATGACGAACAATGAACAACATATACTTTGATTTTAATTCATCCTTTTATGCAATTATACACTAAGGTCATTAAAAAGTTGAACGGCCTTGCAATTAAGGGCAGCTGGGTTTACCAGCTAGGAACGGGTCAGTATAAAGCCTATGACTACATGGGGTCCATTCAGGGGGACAGGATTTGGCGAGTAGGGCACTACAGTGGTGGACATCCCGAATGGCACTGCAGAGGGTCTAATGAGTAAGCAATTCCTACAAGCAGGTGAAGCGAAGGTCTGTCATCGGAGTGGAGCGCGTGGCACCTGACCTTATAGAGCAGGAAGTATGTTATCGCAGAAGGCAAATCAAATTCAGTAAAACCAAATGTGTGCTGTGCCTGAGTCCACATCCTCCTGTGATGCCCAAAGAGGCCGAGCGTGTCTCTGGGTTCCTTGTGCTCTCCTGCAAAAGGATTGTTATCATCGCAGCAGGCCCCTTACAAATTCACAATACATAAATAAATAAATATGTAAGCACTTTGATTTTCGTATTTTAAGGGATATGCCACAGTTTTAGAGGGGAATGATGACAATTGGGATTCCACTGTCTTGATGCTACATCTGCGAGTTATAGGTTTCCATGTATTGTAATATTGCGGCCCTGGACAATTAATGAATTGAGAAATCCATCTTTTTAATAACCTTTCCACTTATCCAATAACATGTTTATTAGAGAAAATACATAAATACAAATAAATAGATTGGGTTGGGCCACTCCACTTGCAGTGGCACCTTGACTAATTTGCATATGGATTTCCCATTTATTCGTTGTACAGCAGGATGAAAAAGAATGGAATGTAAGACTGCCCAGCTATTGCCAGTGGTTATGATTACTCCAAAGCTTTTACGCACATCTCTCTTCGGTGTATCCAGAAAAGAAGACCAATGCTGCCATGAGCAAATGTACTGCCCTTCGGGCCAACGAGGCCCAAGGAGCAGAGACCAGATAGATGCTAGGATCATTGCATCGTACAGTGATGCGTAGGCCAACAGCCCCCCCCCCACACTAGGTTTCCGCTCCAGAAAGAGCCTCCAAAGGAAATGGATGTCTCTACGTGGCTAACCAATGTGACTCGGCTGTGGCAAGAGGAGCTCAGAGACACATGGGGTGATGTACAATCGTCAGTAGAATGAAGATAATATACCAAGCCTGGCTGTAATGGGAGTATTGTGTCCACCTTTCGAGGGTGCCTTGCCAGAGGAATACGCGAGATCGGGAGGGGAGTCCATAAAGTGGAGGCCTGACAGGGCCGATGGTTTAAACCAGAAGTCCTCAATGGTGAGGTCTGATAATTGAAGAAGGCTTACATTGGAGGAGATGAGGGGGTCTGATTGGGAGATCAACATTCACAAAAGGTAAAAATCAGGACAAGAGGCGAAAAATAGGGGTCACCAGGAAAGTTTGGGGTGGCGAGGAGGGGGCTCATGAGTGACATTAGAAAAAACAATTCCTATAGAAATGGGAGCGAATAAACGGAACACGCAACCTCTAAAGGTGTAGCATAAAGAACAGTAAATTAGTTGAGAAAGGGACCAATAGCACAATTTTCTAGGGTCCATTCAAAAAGACAAAGTGATAATGGTGCAAAAAACGAGATAGCGCTTTGTCGTTTGCAACTACTAAAGTCTGACTCAAAATCAGTCGGGTATTAAAGGATATTTACTGACAGAAAACTGCTTGGCCAAATATGCAGTGCCTCCACTAGCCAGTCTGTGTAATTCTCTGCACAGCCTTATTTCACACCATCCATCCATCCATCCATCCATCCATCCATCCATCCATCCATCCATCCATCCATCCATCCATCCATCCATCCATCCATCCATCCATCCATCCATCCATCCATCCATCCATCCATCCATCCATCCATCCATCCATCCATCCATCCATCCATCCATCCATCCATCCATCCATCCATCCATCCCACCATCCCTCCATCCATCCAGCCACCCAAACTCACACACCGTCCAGTTTTTTGCTATTTGCTAAACAGCCATGGGTGTAGGCTTGTAGCACTCACTGCCATTTGGTAGAGCCTGGCCGCCCCTGAATAGTGAAGGTTTGGAAAAGGGAGATTCCCGGTATTAGGATTCATTTTACGGTCTCACATTTATTCATGGAAATATGACATGAAAGGTAGTCACGGATTCTAAAAGGTTTTTCTCTACCGAGATCAAATTTTTCAGCTGACACATGTTTTGCGCCTAAAGCACTTCCTCAAGGCCAGGGGCGCCATTTGAGGGTCACCAGAAGGAGCAGCTGCAACACCTGCCACTCCTTTTGGTGACCCCTGGCTCCCTTTTTATCTTGACAACATTATTGTGATGGATACATAAAATGACTATTTCATGCTACAATGTAGTTATCTTAAAATGATTAAAGCAAGAAAATGAAGGAAACTTATAGAACAATGTGATAAAATGCTTGATGAAATCATGCAACATCTGCATATATATATAAACTTGGGCTTGCAAAGGTAACAATGCTTTTACAGTGTATAAATAAATCACGCTAAAGACAAAAAGACAAATAAATCTGGTGGCAGAGCAGAGAACTATAGTTGGGTTTCATGGCAGCTGACTGATACATGCCAACATGCCCTACATCATTCCAGAGATGCCCAAGTAAGCCTTTTTTGTTTTGGCTATAAGGTGGCGAATTAATTGGAGCTGTAAACGTGCTACGGGTCTAATAAAAATGTCTTAACCGGGTGTGCCTTTAGCCACTCTATTTATAAGCATTATGCTTGTCCTTCACTGAAGTTGTTTTTAAAATAAGCATTAGCAAAGACAACAGTTTTGGCTTGTACATGAGTACTAGGCATTTGCCAGGCACTGTTATATGCCCACGTTCTTACACCATTTTGCACCTGCTACCAGCAGTGGCTAGCTAATAAGGCAGTGCCTGGCAAATGCCTTTCCCATGTCTACACAAAAGCCAAAACAGTTGGATTCTACGACACAGTGCTCGATTTGTAACAGGAAAGGCAAAAGTCCAATAGTGTATAGGAAAACACAAGACTGTATAAGCATCTTCGAAAACTATTGGGTGTGATGCAATGTACACTGAAGAGACCAAGGGCAGCAAGTGACTTGCAGGAGACACATGTCCAGAAATGAAGAAAGTAAAAGTCCCAGTCAGAAAACAGCTTGGCTATACATCATAGAATGAACCACTCAGAAAACACATTTCTACTAGTGTCGCCAAGGTCAATGCTCATGCAACATCACTTCTTGTGATGCATTGTATCAAAGGGCATGAGATGCCACTTGCTGTGATGTCATCAGCTGTAAGACATCATTTCCGCTCCCCATGGCGATTTGGTGAATTCACACCACTGCTCAGGGCTCATTAGATTGCATGATACTTTATCAAGCTAGCAGAGCATAACTGTGCCCCATGTGAATTGCATGAGGATGTAGTCATCTATTTAGAAAGTGGGAAGCATAATGGCCGGGTTTGCTGTTGTGCTTCACGGTATATAGAAACAACTTAATGGTCTGTCCACTGCGCATAGTACATCGGTTTTTATGTTGAGTCCAGAACTCAATATTCTTCACCCTCATTGGTTACGAAATGTTTTCTTCTTCATATGTTTTTATTCTATTGTGGTGATCATCATATTCCTGCCAACACGTGTTTCGACCTCATATTACATTGGTCTTCATCAGGGTAGGTAAATCACCTCTCTTGTTCTCACTACATGTTGTCACCAAATTTGCTCTAATGTTCAATTGCAAAGAGCTCATTCGCTCAAACAATAATCTTCCTTATTTTATCACTTCACACCCACATGCTAAAGAGTTCTTAATGCATTCCCAAAGGGTAAGTCCAAAAATGACCTATATCGCGCTCTTGTTAGCTCTCTCAGTCTTCTCCGTTTCCCTGTTCACTACCTCGTTAAGAGCAAGGATGCTTGAGGGAACATGAAATATAATAGCTGAAATCTCCCTTTTCCACAATACCTGATTAATTACAACATAGGAGACACCTCTGTGTTGTTAGCGACACATGGGAACATGTTTTTCTTCTGTAGATAGTGTTGGCTCTAGGAGTGTTCAAAATGGTGCGCAATGACAGTGGAAAACTAAAGAGCTCATTTATCTCCAGGCGTAACGTGAATTAAATGAGTAAAAATCATGCATTAGACTTTGTCGGATTGAATTTACATTATTCCACATTTTCATTCATCTGTTTCGCACAGAGGATAGGTGGATCATGAGTTACGATTCCGCTTCCCCCTTTCTCTCCACTATGCAAATGCTCCAGCATTTACACCAGCATGACATTTCATGCTGGTGCGAATGCTGTGTTTTCCCATGGAATCCACCTGCTTTTTACACCTGCAAAAATCACCTGATTCCATATGAATCCATTGTAAATGCTGCCTGACATGTGTACATGGCATTTACTAATTTTGCACGGCACAGTTCAAAAGGGTGGTGTACAAGCGTGTACGCCACCTTTTTGCAGTGCACTTTTGCACTCCATTCTGCAAAAGTTGAAAATTACATCGAGGGGGCCTGTGTATGTCAAGGTGCACACTTAACGGACACCCTTCCGCGTAAACGGCGATCTCAAAAATGAGCCTTAGGGTATACTTCTCAATAGGACCCTGCATAACATTTTGTTTGCCGAATTCTGGTAGGCCGGTTTGTTCAATTAATTTGTATAAATCATTATCATTTGTTTAGCTTGCCAATGTGCGTGTGTCTTTATAACATAACTATAGCCCTATCTGGTGCTGGCGATAGCTCACAGTCACATTAAGAACACTGCACCTGTATTCACTTAAGAAATATAGGATTACTAGCTGAATGCATGACCAGGTAACGTGATGGCCACCCTGCCTGGAAGCCTGCCATCTGCTGGCAGCCGATTTATTTGCTGCGTGACAGTGACACGTGCAATGACATGTGTGGACAGACAGAGGGCTGCAGTGTGGGCCTATAACGGAATGTGCTTACAAATGCCGGAATATGCTAGAATGTGCTGGATGGCGAAGAATCAGAGAAGGTGTGATGCGATCGATGCCAATGGGCTGACGTGATGCTGAGATTCCGCGTTCATGCAAGACTGTCCTGTCAGGACTCGACCATTAGCTTTACCCCCTCACCAGGGACCCATCCACATTCATTCACAGGGGTACTATCATGCTACTAGTCCACTTTTACTCTTGAATCCATTTTCATCCCTCGTTTCGTTCTCCAAATCTGCAGCTGTGTTTATGATTCCTTCTACCGCATGCCCTAAATATTTCAAAACAAAAGTAAGGCTGGGGGCACTATGGATCGTTCTACTGTTAGGCCTCTTACAAAACTACCACCACGGTGCTGAACTAAGCAAACCAAGTGACATATTGTTTCTCTAGCCATAGTGAGGATAGGATAGGAAGCAAACTCTTGAGCAACCAGGTTATCCCCAAAGCTGCGGTCTGCAACCTTTTGGACTACAACTCCCATCTGCCCCAGCCAGCTCAATCCACACTGAGGGGTTATGAGAGTTATAATCCAAAACATCTGAAGAGCCGTAGATTGCAGCCCTGGTCAAAGTGTTTTCTATAGCTTTAACACAGTCTGCCTGTATCAGGGTATCAGGTAAAAAATTGAGAATTTGTTCACTCCCGATCTTACCCCAAATGTGTACCCACTGAATGCCTTGGTGCTTAACATGATCACCTTACAGTGAGGAGAACATATAGCTAGCTATCCTCCAGTTCGGGGATCTGCAACCTTGGAATCTCCAGATGTTTTGGACTACAATTCCCATCACTCGTAGCCAGCTTAGTCACTGTGAAGTTTCATGGGAGTTGTAATCCAAAACATCAGGAGAGCCAAAGGTTGCAGACCCCTGCGTCTAGGTAATATATTTTTGTGTATCCTGAGTTCATCCATCAACCTGCCTATATATTCGGCGTGCCTTTTCATTCTTCACCATTAGAGGTAAGTATTATTCTGCAATCAATGCGTATAACTTGGGCACAGCTCCAGCTTTGGCTCATGATTAGTATAATTTCCAGACCCTAGATATATAATTTTTTAAGAGCAATATCAATGTTAAATGTTAATGTTAAAGGATATTTATACCATGCACTATCACCACCGTAGTGGTCCTCTGGGGCTCTGGTGGATCTGAAAGAAAGAGGGGTAGGTTAGGGCGTGTCAATAGGACAAAGTTTGGAGAAAGAGCAAGGCAGCTGTGATGTGCAGTTGGCAGCTTCAGTTCGGTTAACACCGTTCGCTGAGCTTTTTGGTGTGGTATCCGGTCAGAGTCCATCGTGTGTAAGGCTCTGTGTGGTGGGTTTGTTGTTGCGGTGTGGTGAAGTGCGTGCAGGTGTGTGAGGAGGGTGAGGTTTAGTAGGGTTGGTTATTAGCATTGTTGTCTGGAGAAGCGCACAATCATATTTTGTGTCTTTCGAGATTTTAGACAAGATTTCTTCCTTACAGTGATCTAGTTTCAGCATGACAAGGATGTCTCTCATCTCTCTGTCCATATGTTGCATTAGTTTATCTCTACAATTCTATTTTTGTTCTTACTCAGGTCAGCCCCTATATCCCAGTCTGCACCTGACGCAAGCTGGTCCCCTCAGATCTATCTGTTTGTGACCTATGCCCATACCCATAGCTCCGTCTGGGTGCAACGCGGTACAGTTCAGTCCTTAACCAGGATGTCCGGATTGACACAAGTGAGTCAGCGTACCTATGTCTCAGATGATTATGTTGTGTGTGTTGAGTTAGTCGTTACGGAGTTAGTACATCTCCAAGAATACTGTTGTGGTATCATGTAGGTCAGTCTAGTGCAATACATCTTCTACTTGCTTGCTTGTTTGTGGGTTTCTTATTGTGGCTATAGTAGTGCCATTTGGCTGGCAGGTTGGCTTAATGGAGGGTAGGTTTGAGGGTGGTTGTCTTGTGAGCGTGAGGTAGCAGTTGGATCATGTGTATGCACAATTGGGCTGGGTTTACACAAGGTTCATATAGTCATGTCTGTCAGGGTGATGCTTGGTAGTGGGTGAGGTTGATAGTTGTGCCTGTTGTGTCGGCCTTGCTAGCTATTGTTCTGTCCTGATTCAGTTGTTGCTCATGGTGGTTCTGCCTAGCATTGTCTCTGTTCTTACGGTGGTCCCCCTTTCTGTCAGTTCTAGGTGTTATCTGTGTCGTCAGGTGTTCTGTCAACTGGTTCTCATTCCATTTTTTGGTTTTATTGTGTCTGTTTTTTCCGTCGGGTTGCGAGGTGTTGAAGAGCCAGGTTTTTTGTAGTTTTCTGAATTTTAGGTGGTCTTTGGTGTTTCTTATTTCTTTCGGGAGGTTGTACCAGGTTTTTGCCACCAGGTGGGAGAAAGAGGAGCCCCCAAGTTTTTTCCTGCCGTATGGCTTTGGTTCCAGGTGGATTTCATTGCTTGATCTAAGAAGCCTTGTCGGCTTGTAGATGTATTTTCTTCTTTTTTTTTAGGAATTCTGCTCCGTGGCTGCTGATTGCCCTGTGTGTTATGCTCATTGTTTTGAACGTGATACGTTGTTTGATTGGAAGCCAATGTAGCATTTTTTCACTGGTGTGATGTGATCTCTTCTAGAAAGTTTGAGGAGGAGTCTAGTGTTTTAGATGCATTATAGTTTCTTCAGCAGGTGTTCTGGCATTCGGAGGTAGAGGCTGTTGGCGTAGTCGATTCTTGACATGATGAGGGCGACAATTGTCAGTGTTTTGTGGGTGAAGGACAGGAATGGTAGGGCTCTTTTTGTTGATTGAAGGAAGAAGAGGCATTTCTTAATTATTGCGTTTACTTGTGGTGGCCATAGAGTGGGTGAGGGAGGTGGAAGGGGAAGTAGAAGAGAGTGAGGACAGGATGTCCTGAGTTTTGAATGTGAAGTGGGAAGCCTGTGCAGTACAGAGGGACTGGGAAGGCAGAGGAGGAGTAGAGACTGCAGTAGGATTGGCGAGTTCCATGCAGATTTTGAACAGTTCAGCCATGTTGTTGGTGGCACCAGAGATGCAGGCTTGGATATGGGCCCTCTTAGAGCAGATGGAGAGAATGGGTTGCCTTTGGAGCAGGCAGCAGGCCAGTCTGTGGATGTGCTTGATGCCCACCACTTTCGTTCAGCAACTCTGCACTTGCGTTTCAGAAAGGATTGGTCGGAGTCAAACCAGGTGTTGCGCTTGGAGGCAAGGGCAAGGATGTCCAGGGTGTTGGAAATAGAGAGGTGAAGGTTAGCAAGGGCTTTGTCCATGTGAGAGTCAGTGGCGGGAGTGGAAGGGGGAATTCAAGTGGTGGAGAAAGCAGCAACTGACACTTGCTTCATCGGTCAAATGACGAAGAAGGAGTCTGGCAATGTGGGCAGAGGCATAGCCGGGGAACCCAAGAGATCAAGATGAAAGGACAGGAGAGCATGGCCAGACCAGGAGAGTGGTGTAGTGACAAGGTTGGAAATGGGGATGTCCGCTGATATGAGAGCATTCAAGGTGTCTCCAGCTGAGTGGGTCGGACCAGAGGGAAGAATGGTGAGGGAAAGAGACAACAGAGGCTGTGGAATAATCCAGTGGCCGCATCAGGAGAGTACAAGTGAATATTAAAGTCTCCAATGAGGAGAAGCCTAAAGGTAGAGGCCAGGAGAGAGGATGTGAGATCAGACCACTCCAAAAGGAAGAGGGAGACCAGAAAAGGTAGATGGTGGCGACAGTCAGAGAGAGGATAGGAGAGACACCGAGCCTGCAGACAAGGCAACTGAAGGAAGAGTAGGATTGAGTGGGTATGATAGTAGCAGGGACCCATTCAGGGAATATCAGGGCCACTATGCCTCCAGACTGGTTAGGCCTGGGTTTAGAGAGGATCTTGTAGCCCTCAGGGAAGAGTCTGTCAAAAGCAGTGACAGCTGGCAGTGAACAATGTCTCTGTGAGAGTGAGGATGTCAATGTCTAAGTCTTCCAGGAGTTGACAGGTGTCAGAGGAGTGTTTAATGGCAGAGCAAGAGTTGAGGGTGGCTACTTAAACCTGGTTGCCACCTTTGAAGGTCTTCCGACGAGGGGTGGAACAGGGATGTGGTACACCCGATTATGGTGGTGAAGGGGCAACCGAAGGAGGAGTGTCAGTAGAAGAGAGGAAGTTGATGAGAGACAGAAGACGCCTATCAAGAAGGAGGAGGTTGGGCTGAGAACCCTGGGCCATGACAGTGCCATTATGGTAGACATTAATGATGCACCTAGAGTAAGTGAAGTGTGCCAAGAGCACATCCCATCTGATTCCACCATTAATGGGCAAAGAAGTGAAAGGAAATAGGACTGAGACCACATGAGGAGTCCATAGGTCAGGAGAGGGAGTGACAATGAGGATTTCAGTGACAGTCTGCCTGGAAGAAGCATTGAAAAAGGTGTCTGCGATGGGCAGATCTGGGTTGGAGACAAGCAGATCTTTCTTAAACTTCTTCCTTCCAGGCTTCAAAAGAGAGGTAGGATAGGTGATAGAGTAGCAGTCAGAGTAAATAGGAGAAATTGAGAGCAACATGGAGGGAGAGGGCAGAGAGATGAAAGGGGAGAGTGGGAGAGAGAGAAACTGCACAATGCACAATGAACTCATCAGGCGGCCTAGCAGCAGGACAGGCACAGACGAATCAGCTGCACAATGAGCCACAGGTTGCAGAACATGGGGTATTGATCTTCTCAGCAGCATAGGAGGAAGGAAGGCGAGCTCAGAGGAACTTTAAACTCTGTTCCCTGAATGTCATGTGCTTCTCTCAGGTGGCGGTTTCGGCACTAGTCACTGGTGGTTTCCCTGCTGTTACTCTGTCATGCTGGCCTTCCGGTTTGTTGGTAGAAGGGAATGGTGCTCATCAGGTTCATGGACTCTTAGATATAGATGTTCATTGGTCTTTCTCTTGCCCAGCATTGTTAGAAGGAGTTGGTTGGCACCAGTTGCTGGACTTCCATTCCTCTTCTTATAGACAGATGGGCAGTAGTATTTCCCATCCCAGGCATTGTTACAAGGAATTGGTGGCAATGAGGTTGCTGGTCGTCCATTTCTCTTCCTCTGGACAGCACTCATTGGTCTTTCCCATATGTTGGTAGAGCGGATAGGGAGGCATAATGTTCAAGGACTTCCAATCGTCTTTCTCTGGCCATATGCCCATTGGTCTTTCTCTTCCTCTTTCTTGGTAGAAGTGATTGGGTGGCACCAGGTTGCTGGTCTTCCATTCCTCTTATTATGGAGAGGCGGTCATGTGTCTTTCCCTGCCCTAGTGTTGGTAGAAGGGATTGGGTTAGTGCAGGTTTCTGGTCTTTCTATCCAGTTGTTAAGGACAGCCAGTCATTGTACTTTCCCTTACCCCAGGGTTGGTAGAAGGGATTGGTGAATGGCAGGCGTCCGAACTTCCTTTCATCTTCTCATGGACAGATGGTCACTGGTGTTTCCCTTCCCCTGCACTGGTCGAAGGGTTTGGATGGCTGCAGGCTGCTGGCCTTCCATTCCTCTTCTTATGGACGCATGGCCATTAGTGTCACATGATCTCAAGAGTAGGTGTGAAGTGGGGAACCAAAGGCCAATGGCCTTCCCTCATCACAGAGTTAGTGACAAAGAAGCCATATGTACACATGGTTTCGGGGGGCAGACACACAGACCTTGCCATTGTTTTCTTAATCGGATGCCAAGATCCTGGCCCTCTTCTGTTGTTGAGATGCTGTAGTGCCAAAACCAGGCCACTTCCCCATTGCGGCTGTGATCAGATATGATTACTTTGGACTTTCCTTTACATTTTGCTTGTGGCTCTAGTGTGCAGAGGGACATAAGTGCCCCTCGATGCTGCTGATATTGGGCTTCAAGAATGCATGGTATTTTCACTCCATTGTCCTGGTGGTGTTTGGATTCAGTGACCCTTGCATTCCTCGTCTTTGTCGGTGATGGGATGTAAAATGGGGCCTCCAACTGCCATGCTGCTGGCACACAGGCTAGCCATCCACCTCTGTGCGGTCGAGGGTGGCGGGGTACCATGCATTGCTGGAAGGGTTGATGAGGTGCATGGGGAAAACCTTCCCCCTTCATAATGTTGTCAGTGGTGGGCTGGATGAGGCGGTGGTGGTGGTCAGGCCACTGCATGGTTGGTGGTGATGGTTGCTTGGGTGCTGATCTTCCACTCTGTGGCATTGGTGCTTCTGGAATGTTAGGGCATGCATGTCGCCTACCCAGTGTCAATGAATTAGTGATGCTCCTTTTTTACCCTACAATTAATAAGCCCAAATGGGATACGGAGGGGCTGGCATTCCTCCTCCATGGTATGCCTACAGTTGGAAAGTCGAAGGACTTGTCCCAAGACCTGTTTACTGCTCAGGATGAACAAAGAGGGCAAGAGAAGACTTTCTGGGCCCTATTCAGGGGTCCGTGTAAAATCACAAAACTGTTGTTCCTTGGAGAAAGAACACTTTTCCTAAAAGCACCATATTCTGTTAAAGTGAGAATATGGCAGCTTGGCATGACAACAGCCCTAGCAACCGTCAGTAATGTAGGGCAGGCACTGTGAGGGCATTCTCATTGCAAAGCTCTGGCTTACACTATGGCGTCTGTAATATGTTGTTAGCAGCTATTTCTCAGGTTGTTCATGCAACACAGGATGCAACCTGGGCAGTTCCTGGATGGCAGCGGCACTATTTTGATTTACTTGAGGCTCAACAAGACTTTCATAAATCAGGAGCGTGGCAGACCTTTGAGGAATGCAGACAGTGACCCTGCTTCTCAAGCTCCCCCACAATGATAGATTGTATGAGCCCAACAGCCCCCCAACAATCCTTCTAGCCATCTCAAGATGGGGGTGTTGGAAACTGAAAGGGAGAATGTTGGCTTTCCACTCCAGTTTTTGCCACAGCTCAGAATCGGGCCCTCAGACAGACTAGCTGCGTCTCCTGCCGCAAAGGAACGGGGGACGGTGTTGCCAGGAGACCTCCCTTGCCTCCTATCTGCCTCCTCATCACAAGAGCTTACTTCAGCCTTCACCTGAGGGGGTGGGGTAAGAGGGGGGCATTTCATCTCCTCAGGGCAGAACGCTCTAATTTGCCTAGGTTCCTCTGCATCCTCCTGGGCGTCCACGTGGGGATGCTCCACCATCTCAAAACGTCTCATCCTATCACTAATAATACAGCTTTCTTCGGAACACACACTTGGATGATTTCCGCACAATACCAAAGTAAAACACAGGGTATAAGATGTTTCGCCATCCATCATTAACGCATTCCAGCCAGGACAGATTTAATTTTGTTTTGTATTTCAGATTTGAGTACATATTAGCTGTATGCAGTGTAACATAGTCCGACATAGGTCTCGGTCTCACTCTCTCTCTCTCCCTCTCTGTCTGTCTCTCTGTCCACAGCTCTCTGTCTCTCCACTCCCTCCCTCTCTCTCCAATCCTTCCATCTGTCTCTCTCTCCCTCCACTTGTTTTCTCTCTCTCTCTCCCTCTCTTTCTCAGTCTCTCTGTTCACTGCTCTGTCTCTATCCAATCCCTCCCTCTGTCTCTTTCTCCCTCCACTTGTTCTCTAGCTCTCTCTCCCTCTCTCTCTATCTCTCTCTCTTTCTCTCTCTCCCTCTCCCTATCTCTCTCTCTTTCTCTCTCTCCCTCTCTCTCTCAGTCTCTCTGTTCACTGCTCTCTGTCTCTATTCAATCCTTCCCTCTGTCTCTTTCTCCCTCCACTTGTTCTCTCTCTCTCTCTCTCTCTCTCTCTCTCTCTCTCTCTCTATCTCTCCCTCTCTCTCTGTCTCCCACTAGTCCCCTGTTTTTTGTTAAGTGGGTGTGAGTCGTACTGTCAAGTTCAGAATTCCTCAACCAACCCCAGGCCCTGATGACAGCTGCATGATCAGACTAAAAATAAAATGATTTGTTTAGGGGGC
Organism: Ambystoma mexicanum; assembly: GCF_040938575.1. NCBI lineage: Eukaryota > Metazoa > Chordata > Amphibia > Caudata > Ambystomatidae > Ambystoma > Ambystoma mexicanum. The sequence continues at coordinate 215,945,508 of NC_090938.1, forward strand.
CAAGGTGAATTATTTAATTGTACAAACATTGTAACCTGGCTACTTTTACAATGCTCATTTCTAATGACTTCAAGTGCACAATTTAAGTCATAATAATAATTGTAATAATTGGACACCTGTCTTCCTGAGCAAAGCACATCCTCCAAACCTAGAGACATACAAACCTACTGGAACATATCACAAATATTCTGATTGGTTATCATTTCAAGCGGGGCAGCCTGGTACACGCCTATTGTACTCTTTTGGAAATACCCCAATGAGAAAGGTGAGGGGCAAATAACATAAGTGGGGCTACATGAAAGCAAAGAGAATCTTGTGAGCGTAAGCGTCACCACAAATATGTCTGTGATTAAAGGGTTGCATGCCTGAATCACCAAGTGCATACTGCACACTGGGTCTGGTGCTCATTTCATTTTTCACAGCACGCACGCCAACATTAAAATGTTTATACCATTGTACGGAGCATAGGGCTGTGGCGAGAATGTTCTCTTTCAGAGAGAGAGAGAGAGGGGGGGGGGGGGGGGGAGAGAGAGAGAGAGAGAGAGAGAGAGAGAGAGAGAGAGAGAGAGAGAGAGAGAGAGAGAGAGAGAGAGAGAGAGAGAGAGAGAGAGAGAGAGAGAGAGAGAGAGAGAGAGAGAGAGAGAGAGAGAGAGAGAGAGAGAGAGAGAGAGAGAGAGAGAGAGAGAGAGAGAGAGAGAGAGAGAGAGAGAGAGAGAGAGAGAGAGAGAGAGAGAGAGAGAGAGAGAGCTGTAATTCATATACTGTTTTGTCCTTTTTCAAGCGCCCATCTGTCTTTAGGCAAAACTCCATTGCCCATAATGCCCTCAATAAATTCATTGTCATAAAATTCAGTGAGACCATGTTTCTTGACAGAGCCCTTCTTCAGGCTGTCAACTACAAAAACAAGCACAACTAAGTATCTGAGAGACTCTTTTTGTTGGCTCTGGAAGCTGCACAAATCCTGTTTACTCTGTGTTTGAGTATTGCACCCCCAGGGGGGCGCTGTGCACCATAACAAACACAACATGAAAGTTTGGCTGAGGCAGGCTCCTCGTGTATACACTATCAAAGTGGGCCATGCTCTTTCCTGAACCAGATGAAGAGCAGAGGTCTAGCATTGGCTACAGCATTTAGGGCCTCATTACGAGTTCGGAGGTGTGGTAAGAAAGTGGTGGCATTTCTGTTTTGGCAGTAACAGAATTAGCGCCATTTTGTACCGCACCGCTATAGTCCGAGTTTGGAGGAAAAGTGGAGTATCTATTACCAGCAGTAGCTGGAGGTCAATCCTTCACTTTTCCTCCAAAAATCTGCTGAATTCCCGTAGCGGAATTACCGCTTGCGGTAATCCCGCCAAAATTCCCATTGAGTCTGTCGGACTCCAAATGGGGATTTACACCACCCTGTCACCACTTGAATTTTCCACCAAAATACCACCAAACTTGTAATGAGGCCCCTAGTCTTCTCCATTTAGCTCTGGTTTGAAGGGGGTTCTAAGACTTTGGCAGGCGTAATTACAATTCATAGAGGCATATGGCGTCCGCAAATGCGCACGTGCAGTCCAATGAGTGGCAGCGTAAATTCCTTTGCACTGTTTGAATGGCCACTAATACGATTGCGCATGTGCGAAGGTACCATCATATATATCATGCTTCATTTGGCAAATGTTAGTAGAGAGCTCTTTCTCCTCTCAGTGATTCCCACAAAACTGTGATTACTTTAAGCACACGTGTGACTCTGATTTCTAAATTTCCAGTTATATCATGAACATACCCTTAGCTTCTTTAAACATAGCAGGGCGTGTAGATGCAACACATTTACTGCATAGTTTTTGATAGTCCATTTGTATGACATAATAGAAGTTCGCTGTATATAAATATATATGCAGGCTTGATGCCAACCGCGCCGGCAGCGGAGAGTTTGATACCGGCGGTGTGGTTTCAGAGCCGAGGGAGGCCATAAGAAGATGGATAGTAGGAAAACGTGTGTAACGGTGCAGACATCAGGCTACAGGAATACCCTTCCAGTGACATAGTGTGGAGATTATCACTGCACGACATTAAACACAATCTGCATAGAGCTATGTGTGCAATGGCATGGGGTGCGCCCTGCACCACCGCGCCGCCGCAAGCAATTCATGGAAAAGCATTGCCCGGGCATGAGCCTTCCATGAATATCCTTTCGAAAGTGGTGGGCCTGGAAAAATATCAGACTTGTGAAGCACTATGGAATGTGCAGTGTTTTTTTTTTTTGAACTGTGAGTGGGTTGACCTTTGTAAAATAACAATTTGTGTTCTTATATAGTGCTTCATGCCAGATTCCTCCCGTATCTGAGCGTTGTAATGAAGAAATGTTACTATTACCCGATTAAATGGTACCTTGAGTTATTAACCTTAGAAGGATAGTCAGTGCTTTCTGAAAATGTGAACTTGCAAAGTGTCAGTTTGCCCCATGCCCGAGGAGAGTTCTTAAACTGGATGCCCGTCTCAAGGCCCTGTAGTAGTTTAATAGGGTGTTGAGTAGTTGCTCTGGATTACAGATACATAGACACACCTTCCTTACACACAGTATGGATCTGCCTATAGTCTTGATATTCGCTGCCCCAATTAATCGCCTACTTCTACCAGGAGGTCATTTATATAACTAAAAGGTCATTGACCAGCAATTTTGGCTTTATTGCTGACTGGGCTGAAGCCGTTTCTAATATGCACAATATAGTGTTGTTCCAGTTGAAATATTAACATACACAAAACATACCACAAATTGAACATTATTAATGCACTATGCTTAACCATTGGCGTTGTGCTCTGGCAGACAACCTTTAATATCTGTGATATACTTTTAATTATTTATTTTATTGGGTATTTGTAAGGCGCTTACACATCAAGAAATTGGCCCTCATTACAACACCGGCGCTAAATAGCTATTAGCACCATGGTTGGTGGCGGTGTTGTAACGAGTCCGCCATGGTGAAATGGGGAAATACCGCCCCATTCCAAGGTTGGCGGGGCGGTATTTCACCATTTCACCATAGCCCTTCCCCATTCCCATTTTTGCCCCATAGGGCTCAAAGGGAATGGGGAAGGCGCCAATTACGGTACCGCAAATTGCGGTACCGTAATTGACTGCGAGGTCCCTTTGCGGGTCCCTACTTTAACGGCTGGTCCAGCCCAGCCGTTCAGGACAGGTCCCGCAAATGGACCTCGTAGTAAGGCGCTAGTGGTTAAAGGCGGCGCAGCCTTTTACGGTGCTGTTAACCACTTAGCGCCTGGGTCGTAATGAGGCCCATTGTGTTTGAAAGTACCCACAGGAGCAAGGGCACAGCAAGATAATGGAGTATAATAACAGCGAAGAGCAGAATATAAAAAGTGGTCCTGCTAGGCCTTGTGAAGATTCGGAGATGACATAGAGACATGATGGTGGTACATAATTTCATATAATGACATATTTATCAGATATTATTGGGTATTATGCTTTTCATGCTGCCCGTAGACGCCTACAGTTCCTACGATGCTTGCATTGCTGTTCTGCTGGGCATCTTACTGCAGCCAGCCACTTCACAGCACACAAAGGAACAGAGGACGGGAATGACCAGACTGTGGTGCAAATATACATTCTCGGGACAAATGCACACTCCTGGATACTGGGAATATACATGCAATACATAAAGCACCACAATCAAGGGTGATGCAGTGTTAATTACGAATGCATTTTGTTTTTGGAAAGTGCAGCTGTCTGAGTTAATGCACCTGTGAACTTTCCCTCGGGAGACCAAGTTGCGCCACCCAGGGGTCTACGTGATCTGCTTGAATCTTTTTCATCGAAGTAGATTTCGGCCAGTTGTTTTTTTACAGGACGATTTTGCCACAAATATGTGCGGGGGAGATCCCCGAAACCCACCCATTGATCCCACTACGTTAATAATTCTTCTAAACCCAAACCCAAAATCCGATGAATATAATTGGACGAATTCTACTGTGGGGAAAACTCCCCATCCCCCACCCAAAGCAGCTGCTGCACCCCGGAAGCTTTGCTTCCTGTCACTTAGTGCTTCCTGACATCACCACTGGAGGATCATAAGCCAGTTGTGCTGTCACAAGTGGAGGATTATGGGTGAATAGCTCACAAGTTAAGCACTTGCGTCATAAATCCAAATTCTGTTGCTTGGTAGACTCGGCCCTTCATCCTTTCAGTGGGGGGCCCCCTATGATTCACCATTACTCCTCCTCTCTCAGCCAATTGATCTACTCCTGTGGGTTCTCCTCCCTCCTCTTTGGTAATGACACACACATCTTCTCCCCCTTCCCTGCGTTTACCCCAGATCTCTCTGCCCGCTTATCAGGATGGCACTTTGTTGACTTTTGCTCAACTACTCGAGAAGAAATGGCCTGATTTATGGAATATTTGCCCGGTTCAAAGTGACCTTGCACTGCTGAAAAATGACTTTGCACGGCCGACACAAACCCTGATTCATGGAACTGTGCAAAGTGTATTTTTGCAGTGCAAAGTCCGGGCAAAGTAATTTTGTTCTGGAAAAATGACTTTGCGCTTACTTTGCCCAGACTTTGCACTGCAAAAATATACTTTGCACGGTTCCCTGAATCAAGGTTTGTGTCACTTTCAGCAGTGCAAAGTCACTTTGCACCAGGCAAATATTCCATGAATCGGGCTCAAAGTAATCTACCTCTCTGCAGTGCTTTAAGTGGGGTAAGAAATTGAGGGGGGGCCCTCGTTTGGGGTCGTGGCTTCCATTGTGGGCGTGGCCTAAAACGTGCACAAATCATTGTAAGGTGCGCAAACAAATATATAAATGTATGAGAGCATTTATATATTTGTATGCGCACTACTATGGTTTGTGTACCTTTCAAGTCTTATAAACATACCAATGTTACGTATTTCTAGGTTTATAAAAAGGTGGCTTGAAAAGTGCACAAACCATAGTAATTTACGCACACTTGTGTGCTTACCTTACTATGGTTTGTGCACTTTTCAAGCCACCTTTTATAAGCATAGACATGTATAACATATTTCTATGTTTATAAAAGACGGCTTGAAACGTAAACAATTCAAGGCATCTTTTATAAAGCGTTGAGGACGGTCAAAACCCGAGGTGGCTTTGTCCATCGACAAAGCTTTATAAAAGATGCCTTGAATTGTGCACGTTTCAAGCGGTCTTTTATAAACATAGAAATATTTCTACGTTTATAAAAGATGGCTTGAAACGTATACAATTCAAGGCATATTTTATAAAGCTTTGCCAAAGGAGAAAGGCGCCTCGGGCTCAGTGATCTCTGCTCAGAGCAGATAGATCACGGACCCTGAGGCGCCTTTCACCCTCTGCGAACCCGCGGGCTCCGTGATCTAATCTGCATATTAGATCATAGAGCCCGCAGGTTCGCTGAGGGTCAGTGACCTGGCGAGGGCAAACAAAGGAACTGTAACTTCCCTGATGACCCCTCAGATGAGTGGTCATCAGGGAAGTTACAGTGACTGACAGAAGTGCCAGCCAGCCTCAGCGACACTGTGCCTGGCTGGCACTTCTGTCAGCTCGCCTGAAATTAAACTGGCGGGCGCATCTCCCGTCGCGGCTGTGGCGGGATAATGCATTCCGCCAATGTTGTGTGGGATGAGGGGCCCCGGCAGGGCCCCGGCTCAGTCCCACTTTTTGGAGACTGCTGGGGCCCGGCCCCGGCAGGCCCCGGCCCACTTTAAGCACTGCCTCTCTGTCTCTGCTGGCCTCGCCCCCTTCCCGCTCGCATCTCGTCTCCACCAGGCCTGCGCCCGCCTTCACTGGTAGGCACACAACCTTGGGGTTCTTTTTGACTGAGACCTTAACCATCGCCCTTTTATTACCTCAAACTCACCAGCAGCAAGGCTTAATTTGCGCAATATCAGGAAAATCCACTTAGACCTCACTTATAACGCCACCAAAACCTACATACACTAACTTTGTACACAGCCACCTTGCCCATTATGCCAGCCTCCTCATTGCCCCCACTGCTCCTTCAATCCACTTGACAAAGCACTCAACTTCGCCACTCATAATTACGCCCTAGTTTTTTCCCCATTGCTAAACCCCGCCTCCCTGCTGGTGGGCTTTCTTTGTATTGACAAACCGATCCCTCTTCGCATTTGACGCCGCTCCAGTTGTGTGCCTTCTTACACAACCACAGTTATCACATTTCCATTAAATAATGACAGGAGACAGCCTGCATGTCTGAACTCATTTTATTCCATATCTTAACTGACTGCCCTTCACTTCTTTTCCTGTCATACCCATTCTAGTTATATTCTCCCTTCATTCCACATTCTACAAGCCACAATAAGAACATTGACAACAACTGAGGAGAGAACATAGTACCAGCTTCTTCTTGCTGCTCTAGAGCAACGCTTGACAATTCCTCCTAACAAAGATTATGAGAGATATCTGTTTAACCAATGCAAACAGAGACCACAGGAGACAATTGCACAGTTTGTATTACGATTGCAAGAGAAAGCAACCTATTGTGAGTTTGCAAAGTTTGATGATGAAGAAGCTATTAGGTTAAGAATAATTGAAAGCTGTACATCGTCAGAGTTGCGGAGACATCTTCTAAGAGTGCCCCTATCATTGAAAGATATTCTGGAATTGGCGAGAATGTATGAAAGACTTGAGAAACAAGCAGCAGATATGGAAAGCGACGGGAAGTTGGAGACACTGGCTGGCAAAAACAGTCCCGATACTCGAGCAGGATACTATCTCAAGGCACATGGAATGGTATGAACGGAAATGGTCAAGGAAAGCTGTGTTCTAGATGTGGATTTAGGTTTCCACACAATGGTCGATGCCCGGCCATTGGTCGAAGATGTGTGGGATGTGGTCAGAGAAATCACTTTTTGGTTGTGTGTAAAGAGCAGACATCTCTATGGTCGACCTGTGGAACTGATGCCCAGCCAATATTGAAGGGGAAAGAATGCCTAATGATGGAGTGTTCCGAGAATGATGGAGCCACCCCAGATCGAGGACTAATGGTTGGAAGAAAGTGGCTATCTCAGGAAGAGACCCTAAGAAGTCACCGGAGGAGTTCTCATAAAGCGACAGGATGTGCTCTCAGTGAAAGGAGGGTCAGCTACCAAGGAAAAGACTGCTTCCCAGGGTGTGAAAATTATAATTGTGTAAATGGAGAGGAGGATGGTGACAATGAAAGGGAAGTAGTAAAGTGGCACAGAGTTTGGACAACTGGTAAGAGGAAAGTTGAGGAACATGAGGAACATTTGATGGATGGGGATGAGAGCATGCGATGGGGTCAAAGGCAGCGAAGGAAGATGGTCAAGAAGATAGACCTTAATGATGGGTCAGAGCCTCTCTTTGTGACCGAGTTTAAAGGGCCCGAAATCATTGCCAGGAGAGAGTCTGGGGATCCGTTCTTCCTTGCATTGTTTCAAGATGATTCAGGTGGGGAAGAAGCATATGAGGAGAGAAGAAATGAAGAGGTGCAAGAGGAACGGGGAAATGAAGAACCTGTTGATGTCATGTCACTTAAAGACTGTGGACATCCTCCACCATGTGTAGCTGGTGAGGGAAGTCAGGGGATAGTCAATATTCAGCCCCAAAGAAATACTCGTAAACCTGCACGTCTGATTGAGCAGATGTAGAGGTGATCTTGCTTGACAGATGTGGAATGAACCTAGATGATAAGCAAGGGGGGCTTGTAGAATGTGGAATGAAGGGAGAATAGAACTAGAATGGGTATGACAGGAAAAGAAGTGAAGGGCAGTCAGTTAAGATAAAAATGAGTTCAGACATGCAGGCTGTCTCCTGTCATTATTTAATGGAAATGTGATAACTGTGGTTGTGTAAGAAGGCACAGAACAGCTCCCTTCTGACCCTTCGCCCTTCTGGCTCCACCTCACTGGAACTCCCTTCAGTGCCTTGTGGGAAGCACTTCTACTGTCCACGCCTTCAAATTTCCACTGAAGCTCCACCTCCTCAGTCAAGAAGGAGCCCTCTCTCTCTGCCAACTTCCACATCACCCCCTCCCTGACCACCAACCTGTACCTAACTCTGCTGTGCGCAGCCAGGCCCCTCTACTTGAGTCTTTCCACCTCTCTCCTCCTACCCAGCACATAAAAGCACAATAAACCCTCTGTGCATTTCCTAAGCACAGATACGCTTTGGGACAGCCACAAGGGGCCACTATATGCCCAGGATCACATGTGCTCACAGGAGTGAGCCAGAACTGAAATCTGGATCGTTCTCAGCTGTCAGTTTGTACACTGGACTGGACTGTTTTTGGAGATTATGATTCAAAGCTTTTGACAAGCATTACACCATTTGCCATGTGCTGTACTTAATTTAGCAGATGAAAAGCAGATGGCGGTTATCGTTGGACGAACCGGGCTGTCGAGCATTGCTATAGTGGGGATGCATATTACGCATCGTGTTCACAACTTTGTGATGGTAGAACTAGAGGTTAACATAACTTAACAATGAGTCTGTCAGTTGTACAGTCACAGCTAAGTCATTTTACAGAGATTTGGCCTCGTTTTATGTTTGGTGGTAAATCAGCAGATTTACTGACAAAATAATGTACTGTTACCACCACTCAGTCCTGTAGCATTACCATGGGATTACGAGCAGATTTAGCTCGAAAGGTAATCCTGCACAGTAAACCCACTGATTTTTGGTCTTAACTCCTTAAATGCTGAAGTCTATGCAATTCTATGCAAACAGGACGAGCAAACTCGACCGTAGCACTTAAGATTTACCTCCAGCATCATGACGAAGGTAAATCCTCCACTTTAAGGTCAAACCCGACATTCGGCAGTGTAGTGAAAGCAGTGGTAATTCCGTTACCATGGAAACAAGTGGCAGTAACGGAATTACCGCCACTTGTTACCTCACTGTTGAACTTGTTATGGGGCCCACTGACTTCAAGAAATAATATTGGAAAACATATGTTTGCCTTCTAGTGGGGGTGCAGAGGGTCAGAGGGCTTGCGCAATTTTTTGTATGTGCTCCCCCAGGCCTTCTTGCCGCGCTAATGTTGGCACAGCTGATGGTTCTCTAGCACCATTCCATGTCTGCAGCCGGGGTGCACACTGCAGACCTATGACACCGAAAGCTTGTCCCCTGAGGTGTCCAGCCGGACCTTTCTGAGTGCATTCTTTAATATAATATATTGTTCTGCCTCTGATTGGCCTGCGACTCTCCAAATGTTTTGGACTATGACTCCCATGATCCACCTCCATTGCTTATGCTGGCTAGGGCTCATGGGAGTTGATGTCCAAGTCTTCTGGCAAGACAATGTTGGAACCCCTGCACTATTGCAAGGTGACAGTACAGCCTGCCTGACACTATCTCTAATATGAACAGAAGAATTTTCCATTTTGCCTATTCCACGTTTGACATTACCAATGAGAAACAACGTAGACGAATGTTCTATCTGTGTCGCTGTACTGTGTGATCCTTCCAATGGAAAGCCATTCACTTGTGTGTTCCTGCACAAATTGAGACTGAATCATATTAATTTTTCCCACTGGGTTCTGTTAAGATCTTCCATGCAATATAAGGTAGAGTTCTCTAAGGATGTGTGTACTTTGTGAGCCATGGCTGTGGATCAGGGAAATCCGTGTTTGACTCTCTGCCTCACCACTTTAAGAAATTGTGTGATCCTGGCAAATTCCTTCATATAATGTGTCTTATTTTCCTTATATGTCAGAAGCAGACCTACGGATGACGTGTATAGCAACCACTTGTGCTGGCCAAAAAAGAGGCAAATATTCCCAACCAAAGAGATAGTGATTAAAATACTGAGGCCAAAAAATGGCAAACAGCAGCCATACAGTAATCTGCCCCTGCTTCCACCCACAAAGCTCAGCGAATCTGCACACATCTACGGTACTGGGAATTCGAAAGGAACTTTAAAGTAAACTATATCTTATCATTTTCATAAATCACAAGGCAATAATTAGTATGAATTTCCCCAAAAAATAAAATCATTAAAAAAATTGATTTTCTCCAGCTTAAAATATGGGAGTAAAATGTTTTCACTTCGGAATGTTATCCACATGTGCGAATTCCAAGAAGTGCTCTGCCAGGCTCATCATGGGGACCTGCATGCTGACACGTATAGAGTCACGACATTGATTTCTAGAGCTTCCTCTGTGGATTGGCACTACAGTCCGGGCGGGGGTAGGGAATGGGAACCAAAAGAGGCCCTGGAAATAATGTTCAAAGGGACTGCATATTACACATTTTCAGCAAGTCTAACCCTTTTCCTATGAGAACATTTGGAAATGCAACACAAAATTGGCCTAGGGTGCAGAGGCCTATCGGTAAATCTCCAGAGTTACCTATAGGCCAGTCCACCCCTGACTACAGCATTGAAATGGGATAGATGCTGGCTTTGTTTTCTATGCTTTTTTAATTTCCGAAATATTGGTGACGACCCTATAATACCCAGGAGCAGGATAAATGGAAGGATCTATTCTGTAAACCAATTATCAGTTTGCCCAGGAGTGGTCAAATGGAGTAATTCAAATTTGCTGTGCAAATCCTCAAAACTAAATAAATAAGGAAATATATCAATGACTACATAAATACATGAACAATAAATAGTGGAGGGAATCACGTTTGCGCATGATGCAGTCCTTTCTTTGTTATGCCTTACATTGGCCAAGTATCAGGTTTTTCTTTTGAACGTTTTTTAAATATTATGCTGGAAGATAATGCTGTTTTCTTTTGCTGGGCTTCAGTGTGGAGCATGGTCAGTTTCATGCACAGATCAGGGTCGGATTGGCCCCTCGGCCAATCGGCCCGTGGCCGTTATGAAATCATCATTAGTCTCCCGGGGGCCGGTTTCTGCCCCACGTGTGGGCCGGTTTGAGCAAGGAAAAAAAAATAGTTTTTTTTCACAATGAACTGTGCATTGCCCAGTTCAGTGCGAAAAAAGTATTTTATTTTGCTTTGTAGCCACGGGCTGCCCGCACGCACAACTATAATGGTTTAAAGAACTCACTGAATCGTATTGTGTGTGCCTGCATGCAGCGGGTCAGTGGCTTGCGCCGCTGCATTGTGCATTTTATTGCACATGTTTGTTTCCAATTCGGGCTTTCGGCAGTCAAGCCCACGCAAGCTCACGTGGTGTGCCGCCCAGGGCCGCAGGCAAAGAACCTCTGGAGTGGAGTGGGCTGGGCCTGGCTGCCGGCTGGCCCGTAATTACAGTGCCTCTGGAAGATCACCTGTCTGCTCTGCAGGGGGAAGGGGTTGGGCTTGCTGGGGCCGAGGCAGCATAATCAAAGCAAGGTAACACTTGTTACCTTGTTTTCATTTCCATGCATGCAATTATGGCTATGCACACAAAAAAGTAGACGGGTGGTCCGGACCAGATGGTGCTCGAGCCCGGCTCATGCTCTGCTCACACAGAGAGAGCATCACTCAAGAGGAGATAGTGCTTGTTTGCAGCAACGTGTCGGTGTGAGAACTCACACCTGGTCTGAGGCGGCAGGGCAGGCTGAGGAGCCTGGAGGAAGGATGCCTGCAGAGTTGGGCTGGGCAAGGGGCGCGCACATTAAAGTTGATTTCAACTTTGCAGGATGCAAGCAACCAATTTGTTGCACGCCACTTTGCAAAATTGAAAACAACTATTGTCAATTTAAATGCAGCAAGACTTTGTGTCGCCACCAGCCCTCACTGGCACTGCCCCCCCCCCCCCCTACTGACTATATTTTGCTTGGGCCCGGCAGCCTCTCTCTGACCCTGCTGTCGATTGTGCTGAGCTGAACTTGCCCTGACACAGACTCACAGCGCAGAGAGGTCGGGCTGCAGCTTGCAGAGCTCCTTCAGGCTTCAGCCACGCACGCACAGACAGAAAGGAAAGGAGGACCACTGCCAGGGCCCAGAAGTCCAGGACTCAGGAGGACCAGGGCCACAGGCTGTGCGAGCCGAGGTGGAGGAGGAGGCCGCTGAACGGAGGAGGCCAGGCGGCTGTTGTCCTCACTGAGTCTCGGAGTCTCGGATGGACTCGGAGTCCAGACATTGAGGACCACTCAGGCAAAGCAGCAGTGTGAAGCAACAGCCAGAGAGGGCTGCTGCCCCCGCCCCAGCCAGCACAGGAGGGCACAGAGCGGCACTGACTCAGGCAGCCACCCAGGTCAGCTAGCCAGCCGGCACAGAGGCGACCCTCCGACCCCCTACCCCACAGCCCACTCACCACCACCACCACAGGTGGCTGAGACTGCCTGCCTGCTGCTGGTAGCGGAGAGACGGAGAGACACAAACAGCCCTGAGCTGAGGTAAGAGATGCACCGCCCTTATACTAGCCAGCACCGTATGGACACATTACCTTGTCCCCTTGAGGATCATATAGAATTTCTATAGTGTTTGGGCTTGATGATCGACATATGTTTACTTCCTCTCATGCCATATTCCCTGAATACAGCCTTTAGCCACGTAGAGCAGAAGTTCATAAACCAGAATCACACCTTTCACTGACTTATCGTGAAAGATGTGGCCAGCGACAGCTTCTGGGACCCGTAATATGCAACAAGATTTGCCATGCTGGAAGTATATACCCAGGGTCCTGGGTAGAGCTGCCAATGTAGGTCTCTGGGCTTAGAGCCAAGTGGCAATTAATTCAAATCCTGCCCAGATCCTAAGTGCATGTGTACTCTTGGTGCAAATAATGCTGTGCCTCCGTTACCCAAGCAGAAGCAGATAAGCGTGCGTCATGCGCGGTGCGAGCAGAAGGTAAGCGCAAAACTGATGAAATACTGACCCTTCCAGCTGGGATGGAGTGGGGAGTTGGGACATGTTGGTATTTGACATAGGTTTAGCAGAGGGCATACCAAACTGAATTTAACTTGTCTGCTGTTAAATCTCAGTTACCAGTTTAATGGTATCCACTACATAATAATTGCTCATTTTACTATAGATGATATGATAGCTCAGTGGGTTCAGCACTTGCTGCTGCAATGTGTGTGTGTGATCTGCAGGTTGCACGTTTAAATCCCAACAAGGCCATCTCACCCTTTCAAGCTTCTGAGGTCGATAAATGAGTACCAACACAGGTAGGGTGATATTGTATGCATATTTGTTCTATAAATAAGAACTTAAGCGTAAGTGCAATACAATAACATATTATCATTTTTCCTTGGACGCCAGCTTGCAATCACAGTATTTTGACAATATGGATCTATAAACACAGATATTAATTATACATATGGTGATCCATTCTTGTATGCAAAGTTGTTATTTTATGAGATGTGTTATAATGTAACAGACACATGAACCCTCCATAAGTAGCATTTTCTCTAAAGTCGTGAATTGACGCAATTCACGGATGATGGTTTGAGGGCCACTTTTTTGAGGCGAGGGGTGGGCCACTTTTTTGAGGCGAGGGGTGGGCCACTTCTTTTTTGGGTGTCCGGGCCTATTTCTTGTCCCAGTCCGACCCTGGCACAGATAGACACATTTGAAACAAAAATAAATGCATGTGGAGGCTGTTGGCTGGGTCCTGTCGCTGCCCTCTCGACCAGTCGGTTCGAAAATACTACATTTTGTTACTCATTTTAATACTTTCAAACACATTACGCTCTTAGCCTGGTGGGCCAACCAGCAAGTGAAGGTGACATTGAAATCCGATGTCAGAGCATCTCTTCGGCGCAGTCTTTGCGCGGATGCCGGCGGTGTGTGTCACCGGGCGGCCGAAACGCCAAATGATATTCCATAATTCGAGCGACAGGGTGGCAAGATTATTCTGCAATGCTCTGGGCAAAGGGTGCCTCACATATGCACAGAATGCTGTCACATTGGCAGAGACTCCGAAAGCAATTGTGGGTCCCCGCTGAGGCCCGTAAAATGTTAAGAAGAATTGAAAGTCTTCTCTTATTCACTTGTTTATATCATTTTTTGGATGTCATTTTTTTGCTGTATTTAATTCAGACACCTCTTAATAAAAGACAGCAAGGAGTGGGCAAGCATGTTCTTAGGCACATGTTTAAGACCTTAATGACAGATTTCTGGTAGTGTCCACGTCCTATACTTATAACAACCAAACCCAATAATCAAACTACCCGACCCCCAGAACCCCCTTCCCCTTTATATCATGTTGAGCAAAGTTTCAATTTGAACTATAGACTTTCATGTTCGTGCATGGAGTAATGTGACAAGAGCACGTATTGCTCTTGTCTAAGCTGTGTTCCCTGCGTGTAACTCTCTATCCCCGCTCTCATAGCTCGATACATGATCATATTCACCCGTTACTTGCATTAATATGACAGGCCATCCAGCTTAGAGCAACATTTGCCCTGGCAACAAAGAGCACAAGTTTTAAATTTAAATTTTTTAAATGTGCCAAAACATTTCTGAAATGCACACTAAAAAGAAGCAAAATAGAGTATTGTACTTACCTGCCCCTTACTATAATTATCTCATAGAGACATCTTTTGTCAATTTCTGATATCGAGTGACTGGGCAACCAGTGGGTCCATGCCCCCTCATCACTTATGAGGCAGCATCAGGACCAGGGGAGTTGCTAGGTCTGGAAAAGACCCGGGGCTAAACTGATGTCAGAACTGTTGGGACTGGGGGCTAGCTAGTCTTTTGGCAGTAGCTCCTGAGATTCTATCCGGGGCTACAACCAAAAGATCAGGGGCTATAGCCCCCTCAGCCCCCCCTAGCAACGCCCCTGATCAGGACATTATACGTGGGAGTCTGTATGTTAATTTGCTACCTATAACTGTTTTAATTAAGCATACATGCCACAACAAGTGCTGCAAAATGCCCTTTTTCTTGCCATTCAAAATGTGCAAATCAGTGGCACTGTTGGCCTCATTATAAATTGGGAAGTGCAGTACAAAAAACCAGCAGTAATACCGAAATTGACGCATTACTGCACCACCCAACTACGAGTTTGGGGGTAAGGTGGGGGAAAAACCTCCCGCAAGAAGCTGGAGTTAATTCCACCACCATACTGCTCAAAATTGGTCAATTCGGCAGTATTACTGCTGGCGGTATTACTGCTGGCAGATTTACCACCGGCGGGAATACTGCTGACATCCCCCATGGAGACGTATAGGCTCCAATTAATGGTGACCAACACGGCCTACCACCAATTGCAATCCGGCAGTAATACCGCTGTAGCAATTGGCGGTAACAGTAATACAGTTTGGTGGTATCCCAGCAGATTTACCACCAAACTTATAATGAGTCTGAGGGATCTGAATATTACTACATAATCCTAATATTTGATCACCCCATTGTAGATCTCTGTGGCTTCCAAGATAGGTGTGCGTGATATTACACCATATATGTGCATTCCGTAACCACGCTATTGTGTTGGGGGTAGGGCGGCAGTAGAGGTGGTGGGTGAAATTAGTAACTTTTAGGAATACTCATATTGTCTCTGGTGTAACATTTGAATGGTTCATTTTATTTCGTCTGGACCGCTCCGTTTGTCTGATTTACTGAGGGTTATTTTCCCGCTCAGAGGTCGATTAGGTTGTTTAGAAGCATTCCAGGCAGCGTTGTGCAGGGCCATTTGGTGTCGAAGGCCTTAGATGGCTCTTTCAATGGTGGCATTTGTGTGAATTCTCTGGGCCGCTCTGTTCATTGCTGGCTGTTTGCTATTTTACATTTACCCAGTCGCTATTGCTTAGTTGCTGCTAGGCAGCTGGGGCTGTGCAGTCTCCCAGACGCAAGAAAGCCTCAAGCGCATACGCACCCACACTTTAAGGGTTAAGAATAAAAACAAATATTTCCTAGACAAAATCCATGTTCAGCACCATGCCTGGCCCGCGACAGGAAGGGTAGGTGTCGTCTCATTTCTGGCACCGGCTCGATTTCCAGGCGTAAAATATTTTTATCCCATCTAAATATGCAACACCCGCTTGAGCGATTTACGGCCGGCCTGCAAGCTCGGGCGCATCTGTTGAGGCTGGGCCATACGCTAACTGATTTATGGACTACTTGCAGGGGCAGGTCACCAGTTCATGCGCCCGGCGGTACGGGTAGCACAGTAGCCCACAACCAAGCGGGAGCCCAACTCTTTATCCAAAGAATGTTCTAGATTCGGCAAGTCCACACAACTGAGGGTGTTCTGGAAGGCATCCGATTGATGACTAAACCTGAATATTTTCCTTGCGCACAGTAAGGGGGCGTTCAGGAGATCTTTGGCAAAATGATTGTCTTTTTTTCAGTTTACATTTAGTTTTTTCAGCCGTCATATGCAAATGCCATAGTAAAAGCACAGGGGCAACGCGCTGGTCTTGGAAGCAAGACCATGCAGAGCAACAGAGGTTTGAATCCCGGATCCACGCTCAGAAACACAACTCAAGTATGGAATTAGGCGCATAATAAAAAAACAATTAAATAAATGAGTTTTAAAAGCTATTCCCCTGATACAACTAAGGGTGAGTGACACAGGCAAACGATCTTGAATGGAAGTGTGCAATAAGACTATCACACATTTTGAAGTTGCTTAATCCTTTTTGAGGTTAACTGAGTGCCAATGCATTGGGCAATAATGACACCCATCTTTACAGTTTGTTTGTGTGTTTATTTATAACGCGCACCAGACCCAAGGGTATTAGGGCGCAGAAAGCATAAAGAGGATTGTTCATTTTAGGCTACATTGCTGTGCATTACATTACAATACATTAATAAGCAGTGCTAAAAATGATCATACAAATGAACATGTGGAGGCAGGAAGCATCAGACAACAATTATATACAGAGATAGCGGACAGTAGTGTGAACAATGTGTGGTGAGGAGTCAGATGTCATGTTCCTTAATCCAGTGGATTAGGTTGGATCTGAAGCGTAGGTAGGGCATGTCGTCCCTTAAAGTGGGTGGGAGTGAATTCCAATTTTGAGCAGCTTTGACCGGGAAGCTACTACCGCCCGTCTTCATGCGTTTGAATCTAGGCACTCGAAGTAGGTTGGCAGTTGCTTTTCTGGAGGGGCGATTGGTAGATTGTCTCAAGAATCTAGAGGTGAGGTAATGTGGGGCGGCCAGGTGTAAGCATTTATGAGTCAGCGAGGCTGATTTAAGGAAGATTTTATCTTTGATGGAGAGCCAATTGTTGGAGTGCTCAGAAGTGTTAGCAATCTGGCATTAAGCGCTATATAAACAGATGATGTCATTTGCAACTATTATTACAGTACATGAAGTTGCCGCCTTCCCTCATCTGCTCTCTCCCTCCCCTTCCACTTACACTTTCACTCCATTTCTCCTGCCCTGAGAGTTGTCAAGCAGCCTCCGGGCACAATTGGCATGGCCCATGCAACCAAAACAAAAGAGGTGATGGCTGGAAGGTTTAATCGTAACCGCTGCAGTGCTCTCGGCAACCCCCCTCACCGTCGTCCTTCACCTGCCAAGCCATTCCAAAAAGGGAAAGACCATATGAAAATCAGGCTTGGTCCCACCCCAAAAGTTCAGCCCGAACTGCTTGGTCACATCACTCCTGCACGAGACCACATTTCATCCTCATTGGGCATCATCAGTGAGGAGTAGCTTGGATCCCTAGGCCTAGCAGGCACGGGACCCACATCTTGGCATTCCCGTACCACTTGGGGTGACTACAAAGGTGATGGCTGGAAGGTTTAGAATTAATCTTAACTCTAGCATTGCTCTGAGCAACCATCCAGACCATCGTTCTTCGCCTGCCAAGCAATTACAAAAGGGGAAAGACCATATGCAAATCAGGATTGGTCCCAACCCGAAAGGGGCTGTCCAACCTGAACTGCTTGGTCACATCCCTCCTGCACAAGACCACAAGCATGCCCATGTCCCATGCAACCAAAATACCATCATCCACCCAGAATCTTTACCATCCTTACATGCTCCGCCCTTTCCCTGTATTCTCCATATCACCTCTTCCCCCTAAACCCTTTGAGTCAGGCCCTTGGATGCACAGTTCTGTGCCAACACCCAAACCTTCGATGTGTTGCCTCACCCCCTCTCCTGTGCCCCCCACTCTCTTAAGCTATTTCCTGTCGTCTCCTTCAGCCATCTGGTACCTTCTGGCAATGCCTTCGCCTCCTGGAGGCTTGGCATCTATCTCAGCGCATTACAATATATCACACCAAGAAAGTACAGAGCCCACTGGCAAGATAGCCTCTCAGACCTTCTCGCTGGGCACACCCCCCTCTCCAGCACTCAAGGAACTCCACTGGTATCCACTCCCTGAACATATCACATCAACATCATTTGGCTAGGGCTATGAATAAAAAGGCATACAAGAGTGCACCACTCTTCCGGGCCTATGTGTGGGCAAGCTGCTTTTTTAAATTTTTGTAGTGTAGGAAGTGGTGGCCGGCCTGGAAGTCCTTTTCCGTGTAGGCCAAGTCGCGTTAATCGAACTGTCAGTAAATTACAATAGACTTATTCTGGCATAAGGAAACTGCCAATATATGGCCTTCTTCTGGCACCCTCTAAAGCCCTCCTGCAGTCCATTCCGGCTTAGACGCAGCTGTTGTTGATTCCTTGCATACGTACCAAAAATCACCTATTCCATTTGGTAGCTGTTAGCCCCGTCCTGGATTTTTCCTTACTTTCTGGGAATTGTAGTCCAGGATTTCCCAATTATAAGTCCGGGACTATTAGTCCCAGAATGCAAAGGAAAAAAAACAGCACTGCTGTAGCATCTTCTAAAAGTAATGGGTCACGTTGGCAGTTGTGTTGTGTTATGTTACTATGCTTTTGTTCTGCCCCGAATCACCTCTGTAGCTGTTTGAAATCTGTGGCGTATGTCCCTGAAACTCCAAGCTTCAACGTTCCAATGTTGCGTGCTCCGTGCGGCCGGTGTTGCTTTCAGACCAAACATTGCCAAGCATACGTTAGTGCTGATTGAGCAGCAGAAACATCTGGAAATCTCCCACAGTTAGGTTTCAGAGCAGGGCACGGGACCGCCGGTGTGCAAGATGATATGGTAACCTTAGCCGGTGGAAAGAAAATACATGTGCTGAGACAGCGTTCGACGCGGTCGGACATTCCACACGGCCCAACCATTTCGCGTTTGCCTATAAGAGATTTGCTAAATAGTCTCAAGGGTTCTGTTTTATTTTTACAACACAGATTATTACAAAAACCTTTCACCAGTGCAAATTACAAGTGCAATTTGCACTACAGCAAACATGTATTCTTTCAATGCATTTGTGATATGTTCGTTCACTGCATTTTTAATACATTCTTTGAATGCATTTGTGACATGTTCGTTCAATGCACTTTTAATATATTCTTTGAATGCATTTGTGATATGTTTGTTCAATGCACTTTTAATATATTCTTTGAATGCATTTGTGATATGTTTGTTCAATGCACTTTTAATATATTCTTTGAATGCATTTGTGATATGTTTGTTCAATGCACTTTTAATATATTCTTTGAATGACTTTTTTGCATAAGGGCAATGTTTGTCCTAGTTCCCGTTCTTTTACTGGTGCAAAAATCTCTTGAAAGAATATGCTTTTTTGCACCTGGTAATGTTTGCCTTAGTACTTCTGCACTTGCACTGCTGCAAGGTTTCTATGATACGGGCTGATGTTATCTGCTGGTTCTCCCAAGCATTTTAATGTGTTGCCATGGAGGACACCCCGGGGATCTTTGTGCCCGTTCACCTTGTTTGAAGCTCCAGAAAATAAGCAAGAAAAAACAACCAAACTTAAAAATGAAAACTTAAAAGCATTTGTTTAAAAAAAAAACCTTGAAGTCCAATTAAAAAATAATCATTTAAACGTCAGTAATTTTTTTAATGACAGCGATTTAATTAATAAAAAGGTTGCATTTTAGTAAATTGTCACCTTTACAAAAGGCGCATGCATTAAAGAGATGTATCACAACTCAAGCAATTTAGAATATGAATTGTAAAATTGTTTATTTTAACCTCCTCATTCTTTCTTTGTCGATTTTTACCGTGGTGCATTTCTTCTGGGCTAGCAATACCCTTTTTACCTGGATCCCAGCCCAGACAAAATCAAACCTCCTGTTCTGGGGAATCCGAGATATGCAGACTCAAATGTGCAGGTCTTGCTGGATCTAATCAGGTATACTTTCCCTTTAAACCTCTGTTTATATAAGGATGACGTTTCCGGATGACGTGAGAAGGACGCACTCATATGGTGGTTCAGCCTTACACGTCTGACAGGCCCAAGCAGCATAGTGAATTATACTGAAGGAATAGAGAAGGAGAACCCGGAAATATGAATGGCTAAAGAAGTGAAGGAGTGGAGGGGAAGCATCAAGGAGGGTGGATGACTAAAGATATGAAGGCAGGGAGGAGGAGAACCCGGAGGGTGGATGACTAAAGATATGTAGGCAGGGAGGAGGAGGAAGCGGGAGGGTGGATGACTAAAGATATGAAGGCAGGGAGGAGGAGAACCGGGAGGGTGGATGACTAAAGATATGTAGGCAGGGAGGAGGAGGAAGCGGGAGGGTGGATGACTAAAGATATGAAGGCAGGGAGGAGGAGGAGCCGGGAGGGTGGATGACTAAAGAGATGATGGAGCGGACAAGGAGGATCTGGGAGGAAGGATGAATAAAGAGACGAAGGAGTGTGTTGAGTGTAAAGCAAAGGTTTATCAGCAAGTAGCAGGGGCGACGCAGGCATGCATGTAAAACAGGAATGAGGCAGACTCAATAAAGTAAGAGACAAATGATGGCACATCTTACTGTCCGTTTACTTAGGCGCGAACTGACCAACATGGCGGTAACCCCGCCTACTTAAACACGTGACTCGCAGCCCACTCAATTAACTGTAATGAACAGAGGACTGTTCATTTACTAAATAATAACAATGGAGGTAGGACACTACATCTCCCCCTCACTTATAAGAGAACATGACAATGTTAATTAAGTTCTTCAATCCACCTGGTGGGTCTTCTCATTATTCTCTTGGATGGGCTGCGTGATGGTGGAGGCAGTCTCGTGAATGTCCTGAAGAAAGACAAGTTTCTAGTGATGGTGCCTTGAGGGCTTGCAGCCGTTGTCATAGAACCTTGGATCGAGTTACGATCATCGGGTCCGGTTTGAAAGCAGGTGTGTCCTTCTTGGCTTGATTTTGCCTTACCAGGACTTGGTCACCTATCTGTATTGAGCTTGGTCTTGCGTGTCTCTTAGTGTCGGCATATTCTTTCATTTTAGCTTTGCTCTCTCGATCTTTATTTCTGGTGTCCTCTACCTGAGTTGTGTCAGCATTTACTCGGGGATTATGCGGGAGCCTTGTTCTGAGGATGCGGCCAAACATTAGCACAGATGGGCATTCACTTGTCGAGCTGTGAGGCGTGTTTCGATATTCCCGTAGCAAATTGCAAATGGTTTGCATGAACAAACTGTTTGTGATGGAGCATATTTGAAGGGTGCGTTTGAGATTTCCCATAAATCGTTCCACCATTCTGTTTGCTTGTGGCCATAACGGTGTGACTTTGTGATGCTGGAAGCCCAAGTGTTCAGCAAACACGGCAAAGTTGTGTCCACTAAATGGAGGCCCGTTGTCCGACTTGACTCTGGAAGGGATGCCATAATTGGCAAATGTTTTGTCCAGGGCTGGTATGACAGCCTGTGCACTGGTGGAGTGGATCAGGTGTACTTCTGGGAATCGTGACATTTCATCGATTATTACTAGTGCGTATTTGCCATTGTCTAGTGGCCCGAACATGTCAACCGCTACTTCGTCCCACACTTGCAGCAGCATTTCTGACGATTGGATGGGCTCCGGGAATGTGCGCGGAGCCACTGCTTGCCATGGTAGGCACTTCTTTAGAAGTAGTTCCACTCTTTCATCTATGGCTGGAAACCATACCTTGGTCCTTAATTGCCGATTCGTTGACACAATGCCTCTGTGCCCTGCATGTGCAATGTCTAACACTTGATCTTGGAGTGTTGCAGGGATTACAAGCATGTTTTCCTTTAGTAGTAGTCCTTCGGGTGACGTTGACAGGGTGTTGCGGACAAGTTTGAATGTGCAAAAGTGTTGTTCCTCCTCCTCAGACATGAGTGGCATTTCTCTCTGCTTGCACTGCCACTAATTTGTGCGTAAGCACATTTGAACTGCTTGAATTAGCTTGTTCTTCTTTGTCTCTTCCAGCAGTTTGGCCGTTGTTATGGACTTGGGCAGTGCGCTGCTGACCAGGTACCGGAGGTATTGGTTTGCTTTGTGTGATTGTCGCTCGTCACTGGCTGGCAGTGGGTATCTTGAATCTGCAGGATTGTTGTCCTTGCCCGGATGATGTATTATTTTGAACGAGTATTCTTGAAGCCTCAGGCCCCACCTGGCGATGCGAGGCGGCATTTTTGCTGTGGGCCTGCCGTAGATCGTGGTGAGAGCTTGGTGATCTGTGATTATGGTGAATGGTCGCCCGTATAAGAATAGGTGGTAATGTTCGCATGCTCAGACTACTGCAAGACTTTCTTTTTCGGGCTGAGAGTATACGCTTTCCGTGTTGGACAGGCTTCAGCTTGCATATGCTACGATTCTTCTCGGGGAGTCCGGGGATGCTCCTCATTTGAATTGTGCTAGGATTACTCCTAGGCCCACAGGGCTGGCATCTACCGTAAGTTCTGTGTCCAGATCAGAATCGTAGTATGCCATACAAGACGCAGTGGCGATCCGTTTTTTGATTTCTTGGACTGCGTCTTCACATGCGGGTGACCATTGGAATTCATGATATTTTCCTGTGAGGAGTCGCAAAGGTGTGCTGAGGGATGCAAAATCTTGAATATATCGTGTGCAGTAGCCATGCCAAGGAACAAGCGTACTGCTGAAACAGATGTGGGCGTGGGCGTTTCTATTAGCGCTTGGACCTTGTCAGGGTCAGGTTGCAGTCCATCTTTTGAAAAGATGTGTCTAAAGAATTTGACAGTAGATTTGCTGATCTCACATTTGTCCGGGTTGAGAGTGAGGTGTGCGTTTTCCAGAGCCATTCGCAGAGTTTCATCATGACTGTCTTGCATGATGCCGAAAATTAAGATGTCGTCGGAATAGTTTAGGCAGTTGGGGATGTGTTTTATTACCTGGTGTATTTCATTCTGAAATATCTCTGCAGCTGAAGATACCCCGCAGCTGAGTCTTTTATACCTGAAGAGTCCAAGGTGCATTGAGAAAGTGGTGATATATCTTGAGGTGGGTTGTAGCTCCAGCTGATGGTAACCTTTGTTTAAGTCTAACTTTGAGAACACTTTAGATCCGTGCAGCAAATGCATCATATCAGTCATTCTTGGGGCGAGGTGTCGTTCTCACTCTATGGCTACGTTTGGAGCCCTCATGTCCACACATATACAAATGCTTTCTTTGTTGTCTTTTTTGGGTATGGGGACGATGGGAGATACCCATGGAGTTGGTCCTGATGCTGGCTCTATGATGTCTTGTTGTAATAATGACTGGATTTCATCTTCCACGTGTTTCTGAATGTTGAGGGGTATACCTCAGTAATGTTGTGCCGTCGGAGGTATTTGTGGATTGATATGCAGTTTGACTTGTTTGCCCTTTAGTTTCCCCAGGCCAGTGAAAAGAGCGGGGAACATCCGCTGCATCATGTCTTTGGGGCTGGTGGTATAGGTATGGGTGATCTTGATGTTGCCAAGGGATCCTGTCTGTAATGTAAGAGCTGAGTCAGCCCGTGCAAGTTGTAAGATTTCCTCTAGCGTTCTGCTTTTTTGGAGTAGTTTCTTTCTAAATTCATGCGATGCAAAACCGGCTATTGTTTGAGATTTAAGTGCTTCGTCTGTTGAATATCTGTCAAAGTCACAATAATTTGCTCTTTTCCTTAACCGCATTACAAAATTGTCCATATTCTCACCATTTTCTTGCGTGGATGTGTGGAAAATGGATCTTTCATAGTCAACATTTCGCAGCGGTGCGAAGTAGGCATTTAGTGCATCAATGATTCCTTGAAAAGTGTTTGTATTGTTTCAGGCATCTCAAACACAATGTCGCGCACAACTGGTCCTAGAGAATGTAGCAGGATACCTCTTAGTCTGTGCTCCTCTCTTACCCCTGATGCATCTATGTAGATGTGCAGTTCTTTGAGCCATCTGGCCCACCTGGGGGCGAGACTGCTGGTGTCAGCCATGTCAAAAGGCTACAGGGCTTGTAGTTGTTATGACTTAGACCCGCTATCTTCTTTATGCGTGGCTCGGCGGGGCGTGGAGCTGGTGGAGGGGCTTAGGATTCCGCTGTCTGCGTTGTCTTCAGACATAATGAGACCTTTGTGCAGATGATTGTGCTCTACGGGTGTGAATGAGGCTTTGGATCCACCCGCACACGCTGCTAGCTTAATTGTTTTGAAACACGCTTTATGCGGAGCGTGTCGGGTGGCTGGTGGTGCCTTCAGGTTGCTGCGAGTCACTGTCGTGCCTTTGAGGCACACGCGTGTGAATGAGACTTTCCCCCACGCGTATTACGCGACGTGCGAATAACATGTAAGCGGCTGGGCGTTCTGTTCTAACCGTTATAATCCACTCGTGTGCATGTGCTTCCTTACTTGTTTCCCTTCTTGCCACGTGTGTTCTAAACGGCTCCGGCACTTTGATCCAGGCGTTAGAATGCTGGCACTGAGTTGCTGTGGTCGGGCTCATCTCCGAATCACGCCGCTGCATTGAAAAGACCTTGTCGCCATTGTTGAGTGTAAAGCAAAGGTTTATCAGCGTGTAGCAGGGGCGCCGCAGGCATGCATGTAAAACAGGAACTCAATAAAGCAGGAGATAAAAGATGGCACATCTTACTGTTCGTTTACTGAGGCGCGAACTGACCAACATGGCGGTAACCCCCCCTACTTAAACACGTGGGTCGCAGCCCACTCAATTAACTGTAATGAACAGAGGACTGTTCATTTACTAAATAATAACAATGGAGGTAGGACACTACAGAGTGGAGAAGTATCCAGGAGGATGGATGATTAAAGAGATGAAGGTGGGGAGGAGGAGGATCCGGGAGGGTGGATGACTAAAGAGATGAAGGAGTGGAGGAGAAGGATCCAGGAGGGTGGATGACTAAAGAGATGAAGGTGGGAGGAGAAGGATCCAGGAAGGTGGATGACTTAAGAGATGAAGGTGTGGAGGAGAAGGATCCGGGAGGGTGGATGACTAAAGAGATGAAGGAGTGGAGGAGAAGGATCCAGTTAGGTGGATGACTAAAGAGAGGAAGGAGTGGACAAAGAGGATCCAGGAGGGTGGATGATTTAAGATATGAAGGGGGATCGAGGAGGATCCGGGAGGGTGGATGACTAAAGACATGAAGGCGGGGAGGAGGAGGATACGGAAGTGTGGATGACTGGAGAGGTGATGAAGGAGGGGTACAAGGGTTTCTGGGTGAGCGAGGCAGGAGAAGGAGGATCTGGAAGGGTGGATGACTGGAGAGGTGATGAAGGGGGGAGGAGGAGAATCCGGAAAGATGGATCACTCAAGAGGTGATGAAGGAGGGAGTAGGAGGATCTAGAAGGGTGGATGACTGGAGAGGTGATGAAGCAGGGGAGCAAGGGCATCCGTGGTGCGAGGCAGAAGGAGGATTCTGAAGGGTGGATGGCTGGGGAGGTGATGAAGGGGATCCATATGTGGGAAGACGAGAGAGGTAAGCAGTCCAATTAAAAGAAAATGGTTGCCACTAAAACTGAATCTAAAATAGTCAATGGGAGGGAGGAAACAGGAGGGAGATTAATGACAGGACCAGGATAGAGTGAGGTGGTGGGATCATAAAAGCAAATAGCAGAGAGGATCACTGTCAGCGGCTGAATAGGCCGGAAGCCAGTAGTGAGTAATCAATGGCAGTGCAGGAAGACAAGGAAAGACTAGGATTGTCTTAGTGTTTGATATTTATGAAGAGTGGGATTTCTAGATGAAGGTCCTTTTTGCTGAACCTCCTGAGAAGATACTGGTCACATAAGTACTTGGGGTGTAAAACTGTGTGAGTTTTTAGGGCATGTGGGCAATTTCGAATGTGCAACAGGCCTTTACTACAGTGAGCCCAGAACTGCGTAATTTGATCAAAGCCTCAAGTGACTTAGATGAATAGAGATGCTGCAGAATTCAAATCTGTAACCTGGAGTCTGCACACAGAAATCCGCAGCTAGTGCTTTGACTCACTGAGCCATAATACCGGCATAGAAACTACCGGCTGGATTCATGGGTGGACTGGCTAATAGGGGACTCTGGAGATTTCTCTGGTTGGCATCTGCCCTCTAGACCCCTTTTGTAGTGTAACCTCTATTTTATTTCCACATTTCCTCATAGGAAAAGGTTTGGGCTTGCTGAAAATGTGTAATTTGGGGAACATTTTTTCCAGGGCCTCGTTTGGATCCCAGTCCACCCCTGGCTGAATTCATTACCCAACAGGGTACTCTGCACAGGGCTGTAACTCCGCTAGAGAGCCTCCCCTACAAACCGTCCCCGCCTCATTAGGGCTATGCATTCTAAGCAGATGCTCAATGGGAAACGCCATGTATTAGCTTCAGAAATCAATTCAGCTGTAGAAGCCGCATTTGCAGTGACACACTGCCTCTTGAAACTGCGAATTGGCTCTGAGCTGTTCTTAGGATATGGCCATACATTCCAGGATTGGGAGCTACCTGCTTTCTGGACTACAGAATGTGATCACTGACTTCAGGAGCCGCACGACTTCAGGGGAGATGCAAGGCAGCCATGTCAGAATTCCAACCAGTGCCATTACGCGTACTGTGTCTTCAACAGTACCTGTGCATACTGTAGGCTTTCATTGACTGAGTTCCTGCTGCCAAGACTCGCAATCCCTTATCTTGGATGACCTCCTGTCTTAATTCCCCACAACATGATCATCTTAATTCAGAGAGTGAGGCCTGTCGCTGCAGATCTGCTCTTAATCTTCTAAAGGCGGCAGCCCTTACTGAAGCCCTATGCAAAGATGTACCCACGTGTTCAATGCCAGGCTGCATTGCAACAAGCAAGTACATTGAATTTACCTTTGATTGACTTAATTTGTTACTGAAACAAATTATATTTGTGAAATTGGGAGCCATTTTAAAAGATGCAAAGTTGTAAAGGACATATTTATTTATTTTATTTATATAGCACGGAACAAAGCCTAGAGGCCTAGAGTTGCTGAACGAGACAGACAACTTATTTTTGCAGCAGACGGTTATCTGATAAAAGGAAATTGGGGGCAAAAAAAGGAGAAGGTTCTTGGGCCTCCCTAATGGGGTGCCTCTCCCTACAATTCGTCATATGCTGGGTATATCTTCCCTCACCTCAAGGATAGACTGGGCGCAGCTCTGATTATTTTCCTGTCTTTTGATCCCCCCAGAGAATTCTATCTTTGTTTCTCTGGCTGTAACTTGGAAGCTTAGATCTTGTTCTGCCTTGAACGCTTGGGGTGTAGAACGTTTAGTGGCACTAAAGGATATTGGCTCGTCATTTGAAAAATTGGTTCTCTACCCCCAAAAAGTAAAAAGGAAAGTTTTTATCGAGGATTGGATCGCGAACAGGGTAATTTAATGTCATACAAGATTTCAGTGCACTTCTTGTATGACTTAAAGCCACTGTATGCTATGCAGTCCTACTTGAAGATTCACCCCTCGAAAGGTTATCGGTGTATGTTGATAAGAATGACATTGGATTTATTTCCCACAATGGACATTCTTGGGGCCAGAAATAAGGTAATTAAACAGGAGAGAAGGTGTAGGTTGTGCGGGTTAGCACAGAACATTTGAATACATTTGTTTACAGCCTGTTGAAAGTTGACTGACTACCACACTACAGTGTTTTGTAAATTTATAGACCCTGAAAAGGATGGGACAAAGTTTTGATGTACTTGTGACAAGGGGGGTCATTACGAGTTTGGAGGCAGCCATGGCGCTATTAGCGCCATGGCTGCCTCCAAACCCAGGTCTGGGTCCGGTCTGACTGAATGGGGACTTACCGGGACATTCCAACCTATGCGGACCCGGTAAGTCTCCATTCATTAAACCATTCCCCATTACCATTTGACCCCATGGGGCACAATGGGAATGGAGAAGGCGCTAATAATGGGCCCGCAAATTGCGGGCCCGTTATTAGCTCCAAGGTCCCTTAACGGGTCCCGCAGAGAACGGCTGGTCAGACCAGCCGTTCCTGCTGGGACCCGCTAATGGACCTCTGAATAGGGTGGTAACGGTTTACCGGCACCAGCATCCTTCACGGTGCCAGTAAACCCTTACCGCCCAACTCGTAATGACCCCCTAGGTCTGTTATCTAACCCTTATACTTCCCTTGGTATTGTTGCAATGCGTTTTTTAACTCATGTATTTGATGGTGTAAATTGTGTTCTGAAATGAAGTGTTCCTTGTTTATTCTTCACTTCCCTGGTATTGCCCGCATGCGGTTTTTAACCTATCCTGCTGGTGAAAACTGTATTTTGATGGTTTATTGTAATGGTTTGATCTGAGTTGATGATTTGATTTGTTCTCTCTCTTTTAAAACTGTATTTGTACTTAGTATCAAAAGTTTGTATTAACTAAATTATACTGATTAAAAAAAAATATGCTTTTTGGCTGTCATCTCTGCTGATATGTATATTCAAATGTGTCATTGGTAGTTGCTTTTGTCCACTTGGATGTAGTGTTTTCTGCTTCGTTTTTTCAAGTTCACGGTTTGTTTTTTCGAGCTCTTTCACTTCTTCTGTGAGCGATCTTGCTGCAATTTTCTTTGGAGTACGCTTGAAGAGTTTTAGGGGTGCTAATTAATCTAGCGTGTCTGTGATCCAGGTGTGTGAAGCTTTCCTTCCACTGAGTCCGGTGTCATTTTATTTAGCTGGGATGTGTTGGGTTTGGTACATTCCAATATATCTAATAGGGTTTCCAGGTTAAGTCTTTTTCAGTTTCTTTTCTTTGTCGCCAGGAGTATTATGTTTGTGGGCATCACGCGGCTTGCGATCTTGACAGTGAACAGGATCATATGGTGGTCGCTCCATATGATTGGTACCAGTGGTGCGGTGGCCAAGAGTCCATCTCTGCAGAAGATTGCGTCTACAGTGTGTCCAGCTCTATGTGTGTCCAAACTATGTGTTTGAAGTCAAGAGTATCCAGAAGGGCACTGAGGGAGTTTGTTGTAGTTTAATTTTCTCTTGTCCACCAATAGTTTAAGTCCCCAAGAACAATTATGTTGTCATGGTTTGTAGAGAGTTTGGCTATGGTGTCAGAGAGATTTGTGGTAAAGTTGTGGCTGTAGGTGGGCGGTCTGTCGATCAGAACGAACAGTAGGTTGGATTGGTCATTGAGCTTGTGATTGATTACGAGCGATTTGCAGTGTTCGCTTAAGAGGTTGCACATTTCTGTTTTGTGCTGTGCCATAGATCGTACGTAGAATAGACTGCAGTGTGGAGTGAGCGAGTTGGCTTGCTCTTTGTTAAGTGTCATTTCTCGTGTTTTAGTTGGGGCAGTGACTGTCGATTCTTCTTTGCTCTCTTGGGGAGCCTATTTTTTGCCGGGTGCACTGTTGAATCATCGGTTCCTTTGTTGAGGAGTTCAAATAAGTTGCACAATGGTTTCTCTGTTCTGTTTCATTGTACTGGGGTGTTTAGTTGTCTTTGTGGTCTTTTTTCCAATCTCTGTTTAAGTAAGGGGTGTTTATGGTTAGGGATTCCAGCTAAGCTCTGGTTCTTATAGGTGTTTTTCCAAAGCTGTTTTGAACATTGCAGGGTTCTGTGTGTTGTCGTGGATAGCTTGATACTCTGGTGGGGACCATTCTAGTATTCATTGGGTCCTTTGTTGTGAGTTGTTTATTTTTCAGTGTAGTGGGATTGTAGGTAGAGCAGTAGCAGGAGATGTATGATGCCTTTGTTCTTGCCTTTGTCCAAATCTTTAGTTCGTTTAGAGGCAGTTGATGGTTATTTTGAGGTGTTCCGGTGAGTATTTCCTGTTGTTCAACGGGTATGTGGTTTCATTCGTCTTTCATGTTCTGTTTTCTGTTCTATTTTCCTTGTCCTTCTTGTATCTGCCATTTTTGTGGTTGCAGTCTTTCATGACTGTTGTGGGTCTGTGTTTTTCTGCAGATCTGGTTGTGTGTTAAGCTTTTTTGGTAGTAGGCTCCCTGGTTGGGAGGCTCTCTGTTGGTGGTAATTCCTGTTGGTTTTGATCACAGCGGGTAAGCCGTACTCTTAGACGATTGTTGACTGGATAGATCAATGTGGGTTTCCACACAGTGGAGGGTCTCTCTCTGTGGTTAAAGATTTGTGCAAACAGATTTCCTTTTAATGCATATTGCAGCAGGGCTCTATTTGTTGCAGTGCTAATTCCGTGCCTTATCAACTCCGGCTACACATTTTCTTGGTGCAAAACTGAATTGAAAGAATATGTTTTTTGCACTAGATTGTTTGCAGTACACAGTTGGCCATCCTTCCAAGGGCAATAAATTGCATACAATTCAATTGTGTAACGATAAAACCTATCACAGTCCTAAGGAAAATTTGGAATCCGGCATGATGCACAGCAGACATTTAAAATGCATGATGTAACTAATTATGCATGTGCTGTGAAGTAATGTACAAACTCATCTGCAACAGCTGCAGCCCTTTTGACACCCTAGAGAGAAGACCTGACTCATCCACACTTTGTCATCCCTCTATTTGGAGAAAATTCATAGTGTATGTCATGTTTAGATGGTCAGGCAATTCATATAAATATAAATGGCTCACATGCACTGTGAGTATGCTATCCATTTCCAGAGAGAGTGGGATGAGTCCAGTAGGCTCGCCACATCTGTGTAATCCATATCTGGCATGGGTGTGTTGGCTTTTATACATCATTGCTGTCTGCAGGCTATTTTACGCTTTTCTTTCTATTACCTCATAGCTAGTTTCAGGCCCATGCCATCGGCGGGTGCAGGGAATGTATCAGCCATAATAAACCTCCTGTGCTGCATTGTCTTTAGTAGAGCTCTCAGTATTCCTGTCCACTCCCCACCTTACATGAGACTGGGTGATCCGATCCCCACTGGTTACTTCTAGATCCATTGCTGACAATTGCCCTCCCTCCCCTGTTGTTCGATCCCCACTATCTTGTTTCTCTGCTACCTAACCTTGTTCTTCCCCCTATAATTGTAAAGCGCTCCATTGCTTCCCAAAGCTAGGTCCACGCTCAATCAACACCTGAATAACAATAATAATAGTAATAAAATAATAATAAGTCCCCTGTTCAAGCGTAGCGGATCAATTAGCTCAATGAGTGAAGTACGTGCTGCTAATATTTGTATTCATGCTGGATCTCCCAGATTTAAATCCAAGTATGGCCAACTCAGTGTTAGTCTTCCATCCTTGTGTATTCATTAAAATATAGCACCTTTGATTGGGTTAATAGTATTTATTTACGTTTAGGCAACATTTATATTTATAGAAACATGTTATTATATAAGGTAGAGTTGTGCGAACACCCAACTTTAGGGTATTGCAAGCTGTCACAAAATCTACAAAGTTTAGATATTAAAAGTAATTACAAATGGGCATTGGATTTGTGGAAAAGAGAATTGGCAAGTGTTGCCCGTTTGGCCAAGATAAACAGGCAATTTCTTAACTAAAGTGGCAAATATTTGTACTTTTGATCACCCCACCAAATCATGAGATTAATAGTTCTGAAACACCAATTTTCCTGCTCTCCCTCCTTCCCAAATGGTTGGGAACACCTGCAACTGGAGGTGGGTCGGAAAAAAGCTTGCTTAGGAAGATAGCTGCTGCTTCAACAACTTTATTAAAGTTATGGGACTCTTTTATGCATGTGCATCCCTCTGCGGGCCAGTCCCACCTTTCACCCCCAATGTCACCTACCGCCCTACCCAGTTCCTATGTTTTCCGCCTATTTGGTGGGTTGGGATTGCTGCGCTCTATGCTAACCCACATTTTTGGGGTGTTACTTGTTTTGCTGCCCACTCCCTTTTTCTATATGGAGTGGTGCGGTTTTTGATTTTTTTTCAGCGTGGTACTTCTGACACATGCTGTATACCACAGGATTCCATCAATGCAACCGTTGTAGGAAGCAGTTCATGGTGGCTGATCATCATCATGCCTGTGTCTGATGCCTGGGATATATCACCCAGTGAGTCCATGCATATTTTGCTGTGCAATTTACCCAAAGTCTCTGCAAAGTCATATTCTTTCCATGTTATAGCTTGGCCCCGTACCGAAGGAGACCGATGACTTTGTAAAGACCAGTAAGGATGTAAAAGGAAGACCATACCTGAAGATGTGGTACATGTTTCGGAAACGGCCCACGGTACCCAGCCAAAGACCACAACACCAGTTCCAGGGTCTTCACAGGACCATTTAGGGGGAAACCCCGGATTTCTACATTTGTCAGTACTTCTGGGTGGGAAACCGTTAGTAGCTCTTGGTCGGAAAACACGAGTACCTCCAGGTGGGAAAGGCTCCGAAAGGATCAACCTGTATCGGAAAATGTGTTCATTCCTGTCAAATCATTACGGTACCACGGAAAAGCCCATCTGCCTCTGACATCAACTAAACCAGCAAGATTAGCCTTTAAGAGGGAAAATGCTGTGGGGTCGAATTGGTACAGACTGGCTCCTCTGTAACTGCATCATTACTCAAATTGGTTACTGCAGAAAAAGCTTCAAAATCTTCACTACCGAAGAGAAGAGAAGAAAACCTCTGATAGGAGGCACAAAGGGTATTCTCGGTTAGTATTGGGCTTGGTATTGACTTCTCCAAAAAGGTATAAGAAAAATAAATGATCAAAGGAGAGATGCAAGGAAAAGGCATCAGCAATTAGGGTACAAGATGAACACATAGATCTTATTTCTGATTCTGAGAATTTGATCCATCTAAATTCTTTACAGTACCATGACAGGAACTGTTTGGCACACCTGTGAGGTGCAAGACCCTGTAGATTTTGCTCCAGTTTTCTTCAGACACACAGGAAATTCCGTCTGAACTGAATAAATCTACGCCACAATTGGTGTTAACAAATATTCAGGTACCGAGACCTCTGGTTTTTAACATGTATAACCCAACAAATAGTATACACCAGCCGGGTAAAGTAGATTCTTCTACATCGCCTACGAGGACCAAGAAAGATCAAAGGAACACTCTGAAATAACAAAGGACCTCACAGCTATGGTACTTGAGACCATGCTGTCTGAACCAGTCCTAGAGGTGTTATCTCAATTACTTAAAGACAAGATGGGGCGGTTCCACAATAGGTTGGTTCTACAGACTTACCACCACTACCTACACCAACATCTGTAAGTGCTGAGGTTGGAGAAGCTGCTCCTCCGAGCAAGAAGCAGAAAGTGTTGAGAGACACAGATACTGCTTCAGATGGTGAACAGCCTTC
The DNA here is from genome assembly GCF_040938575.1 of Ambystoma mexicanum. NCBI lineage: Eukaryota > Metazoa > Chordata > Amphibia > Caudata > Ambystomatidae > Ambystoma > Ambystoma mexicanum. Next base: position 215,978,766 of record NC_090938.1, read on the forward strand.
TCTTTCTCCTTCAACATTATTTCATGAGATTTTGGCTGTGCAGATTATGCCAAAGGACAAACTGGAAGCATCTGGAGTGTTGGGAAATTGCCTTCTCAGCAGGCAAGGTTTTACTGATGGAAACATCCGTGATGGAAGTAGCATTAAGTCATTGGGATAAACCCCACTCATACTCACATGTTTTTAAAGTACTGGACACCAAATATAAGGTCGCCCAGGGAAGAACCAATTGTTCTAATGGGGAATTTAGCGATGCAGTCATCTTTGATGTTTGCAGCCTTCGGATCGAAAGGCAAAGGGCCATCACCATCACCTTCTGCTGTGCTAGACAAGAATGCCAAAGCATGGTAGACACAGGGGAAAGAAGTCCTACGTGAATGCTTCACTAAAACGGAGGCAAATCAATGCGGCCACAGTACTTTCAGGCATTAACATTCTAAATTGGAAACATTTAGATTGGTTTTGGGAAATTTCTCCCACGAGAAATGACAGAAGCATTCAACTTCTGGGTCTCAGAAGGGAGAGAGGCTGCTATACAACAGTTACAAGTCATAGAAGATGTGATTGATACAACTGAAAAGGGCTATGATGGGGGCAGTCTGTATGCGTTAACATGCATGTCTGTCCGCTATTTCTTTACACCCTGACATTCAAGAGAAGATGTTAGGTTTACCCTTTGATGAGAAAACCTTCTGCAAAGCAATTGGAATGGCAGCTAAATCCTTGAGTTCTACTTCTAAAATGTAAGGTTGTTTAAAACGCAGACTATATTAATAGTAACAAGTCTCCACCTACGACAAAGCCTTGTTAATCGGCTTTGAAGAAAAGGAGATACAGACCACATCACCATCATAAGATACAAAGAAGTCTGTTTTAGCTCCATCCGGGGATGTACGTAGAATCTACTCTGATCTACATCAAGGAGCATACTTTTCTGGTAGCAGGAAGGATTGTACAATTCCTACAACAGTGGCAAAAACCTCACACTAGAGGATTGGGTACTGAACATCATTTGTCTGGTGTATTCCTTGGTGCTTCCTGCTACACCACTGTGTTCACTGACAAAGCTCAAAAAACCATCTGAAGAGCCTATCAGAGAGATTAAAAATCGTCTCTCTTGGGAGGCAATAGAATTGGTTCCAGAAAAAGAAATAGGTCTGGGATTCTACTCCCGGTATTTCATAATTCCCAAAAAGAATGGGGGAATAAGGGCAATCTTGGAAATTTCACTTCTGAACCAATTTCTCCTAGCGGAGAGATTTCACATGGTAACAGTACCTCAGATTCTAGCGGCACTCCAACACAACGACTGAATGACGTCTCTAGATCTTCAGGATGCATATTTTCACATACCCCATTGAAGGATCACCGTCAGTACCTGAGGTTTATTATAGTAAAGGTACATAACCAATACAGTCTTCCATTGGGACTTCATTGGGCTCCCACAGTCTTCACCAAGGTTTTGGGTGCAGTGGCAGCCCACCTGTGGTTAACATCCCTAACCATACTTAGACAGTTGGCTGATAAAAGGCTCAATCTTCCTAAGAGGTGTTGCAGAAGGTGCAGTAGACATGCGACGCACTGTTTGAGCTTGCATTCTAAATAAATCTGGCCAAATCAAAATGTATCCCATGCTAGAGGATTCAGTTTATAGGAGTACTGATGGATACTACTTAAAGGAAAGCCTTCCCTCCTTTAGACAGGGTTTTGTCTATTCAGCAATTAATCTCCATTTTCATGGCTCGTGGGGCACTGTTGGCCTGATGGTACCAAAGACTCTTAGGTCTGATGGCAGACAATCTGAGCAGAATAGAGTTCACGGCACACAAATGGTAGCTAAAGACATCTGTTGCAAAAATGCTATTCCAGAAGTGGGGTCACCCAGCGGTGGACCTGTTTGCAACCCAGTACAATGCCCTCTGCCCCAAATTTGCATCAAAGGAGGGACAGGGACATCACTCTTTGGGAGACCCTCTTCAGCTGGACTGGTCGAACAAAGATGTTGTAGGCGTTTACTCCACTTCCCCTGATACACAAGATGTTGATGAGGTTCAAACAACTCAGAATTCTAGAATTATCCTAAGAGTCCCAATTTGGCTATAGCAGATTTGGTTTGTGGATCTGCTAGATTTATCAAGGTCAGCAAATGTAGATCTTCTGACTCAGCAGAAGGGGCAGTTGCTTCACCCCTCCCCTCAATTACTGAACGTGAAGGCTTGGTTCCTGAAGAACTGACCTTCGCTTAATTACACGTATCTGAAGAGAATCTAAAAATTATGTCAGCTTCCAGAAAGGCATCCACAATGAACTAATATCAAAGCAAATGTTTGCAGTTTTGCCATTGGGCTCCGGGTCACAGTTTAAACAATTGAAAGTATCTGTTGACAATGTGATGTCCTTTATGCCATGTTTGGCATCAACAGGAGTGAAAGTTGACACTTGTTAACATTATTTGTCAGCAAAAAGTGCCTATACGAAAGGAGAAGAGACCTCTTTTGTGTTATGAAACGAGGCAATTAGAAGGTATTTTGAAGGCCTTCTCCGATTGCATCCACCTATCGCGATCCTCCACCTCAGTGGGATCTAAATTCAGTTCTGTCAGCATTAATACACAAACCATGTGTGACCATGGCCTCTTGTGATATTGTCCTACTGATGCGGAAGACGGCTTTTTTGTGCCCACTACTGCAGCGTGAAGAGTAGGAGAGCTTCAGTCTCTTCCATCAAAGGAACCTTATCTCATTTTTCAAAGAAATTATATGGCCCTTTGTATGGTATCCCGCTTCTTACCGAAGGTGCTATGGGAATTTCTTCTGAACCAAGAGACTGTCCTTCCAATTTTCCATCCCACACCACATTCTTCATCTGCCGAGGAGGTCATACATAATCTGGAAATGTCAAGGGCTCTCAAATGTTATTTAGAAAGGACCAAACCGTTCAGAAAAACAGATAAACTTTTTGTCATGTATGGTGGTCTTTTACTTGTTAATAAGGCAGCAAAAGCTTCAATTGCCAGTCGGGCCGCCATGTGCATTGCAGAGGCTTACAACGTGAGGGGGCTTTTGGCTCTGCAGAGACTTGGGGCTAATTCCACAAGAGCCAAGGCAGCATTAGTATCCTTTATTTGGCACGCCCCTATTACGGCAGTGCGGCTACTGGGCTACACCTCTTGCATTCTGCAAGCATTACACTCCATTTGCATCTTGAAGGAAAGATGCTGCCCTTGACCAGTAGGTGCTTCGCAGTGTATTTGCTTGAATCTCATATATGCTGTCCCCTCCTCCCTTACTATGATTGAGACTTTTTAGTCTGGTGCAAACCAGTTGGGAAGGAGGGAGAGGAGAACGACAGAGAAATGAAAACATTACTTACATGGTGATTCAGGTTCTCCTAGTCCTTGCTCTCCCTCCTTCACATCACCCACCCAGTCAGTAAAAGCATATGCTTGATTACAACCATCAGTAGGTGAAGAGAGAAAAAACTGGGCGTGGTGATTGGTGATGTGGGGGTGAATGGTGGGACTGGCACGCGTAGGGACGCACGCATGTAAAAGAGACCCATATATTTTTTTTAAAGTTCTTAACGGGGCAGCTATCATTTGAAGCCACTTTCTTTTTTTACCCGCCTGCGGATGCGGCCATCCCCAACCAGTTGTGAAGGAGGGAGAGCAAGGACTAAGAGAATCTGAATCAACATGAAGGTAATCTTTCAGATTCGTTTCACTGCTCCCAACATCAACACCATCACAGTCATTTTATTGTAATGTTTAATCTGTTAATCTGGCAGTGATACATTATCATCAGATTCTGTCACCAGCAGTCCTTTACTATCTACCTGGTTTCAAACACGCTGTCTGACACTGCTGTGTTCAGAAACTGAATCTACACTACACTTTCAAAATGAGACCGTGAACCTGCATTATCAATGCCAGACAGTCTAACTGCAGTTAATAAAGAGAAGGACACTACCATATGCATGCATCGACAAGCCAACAGTCCTGTCTTTTATATACTGAACATTATGTTTATGTTAAAGCTGGTAGCATGACTTAAAATGGAGCCTGAATGCTATGTTAATGGTACACCTTCTATGGTATGTTTGTGGTCATTATTGATTACTATTGTCTTAAATTAAATTATTTGGTATGTTTTTTCACAGAATAGTTGTTTACATAGATTTTATGTTGTATTTAAGATATGTCTTTTATATTGTGTGCCTAATGACAAATTTGTCGAATAAAAGTAAATTGAATGAAAATTGTATTTCTGCTGAACATGTAGGTACGTTTAATGGCGTATGAGAGGAAAAGTAGGTAGTTCACTTGTTGGACAAGTGTTTGGCGATTAGGGTTTGTGCACCTGGTTAGTCCTGATAAATGTCAATGGTTTCACTTTGTGTACCAGAATTTAGCTGGTTTGTATGCGTTTGCAACTTAAATAGGTTTGTCCAGGAAAATTCAATATGATTAAGTGTGAAAGTTGGAAGATAGTGGGCCCCATTACGAGTTGGGTGATATTCCGGTGGTTAATCTGTCGGAATACCGGTCAACTGAATTACCGTTACTGCCACTTGGTCCGGTGGCATTACTGCCAGATTTTAAGTGGCGGTGGTGGTGTAAATTACCATTTTTATGAGTCCATACGACTCTATGGGGCTTTTTTGATGGAATTACTGCAGACGCAATTCTGCTGCGGTAATTCCACTGATTCTGCCGAATTCTTTTCCACACTTCAGGGCCATACTTGTAGTATGACGGAGCGGGAAATTTGGCGGTAATTCCGTTACCGCCAACTCTTTCCTGATCAGCTATACTTGTAATGAGATCCAGTGATTTGACCAAGACCATACATATTGACTAAGTGGGGAAACTAACAACGTGGCCTGTGCCATGTATTCCAGAGGGCATTTTGCATGCAGTCAAGTGCAAAACATTCTCTTCAGAATACATGGAGAGCGAAAGAGCGCCTGACGGGATGGGCCAGCAGAGGAGGAGGAGGTGGCTGCAAGCTCTTATTGCCAACTGTCCATCTGGTATTACGGCCTTCTACAATTTTTGGATTTAAGGGAACAGAGGTATTTTGAGAGAATGATTTGCCCTGTATCACAGTATATGGCCAACTGGAGAAGCCAGGAGACGATTTTCAATAATGAAATGTCCACCATAATTCCATTTTGTATATGATTATGATTTCCTTCTTTTATAATATGAATGTGCTCCTGGGCTTTAGAACAGGCTAAGTTAAGCTGGTCATGACTTCCCACGTCCACTTAATTTCAAGGGTTTTGTTCAGATAAATCTGGTCAACTTCACTAAACTTTAACTAACATTTTTCAGTGAATATATACAAAGATATATAATCTGCATTTAACAGATTACGTAAAGAACAGACTAATGTATGGGTTAGGATTTTGTGTCTTCGCCAGCCTGCTGAAACCTCACATACACTATCATATAAATCTACTCATCCCTCCAGTTGTACTCAAATTGAGCCACTGCCATGAATGACTTGTCTCAAATCAGAGCAGATTTCAAGTAGGCAAAACCTGTTAAACTTGAGGGTCCAAATTCTTCGTCAGAAGATCTTTTACAACAATGCTTTAGAGTCAACTGCCCACTATGAATCCTTTTGAGCTAGAACTGATTTGGGAGGTTGTAAAGGGACATACAATTAGAAAAAAGACACTTTTTGAAAAGATTATTTCCCCACTTCACCTGAAACCATAGTGTCCACTTACTCTAGAGGCCTAGAAACCTGCCTCACAGGCCTGGGACTTAAATTAACAAGACAGTGATCACTGGATTGTGTAAAGCCCTTTGTACCATGTGCTTTTATTAAAGCATTTCCAACTGAAACACTCCAACAGAGTTGATGCTGAACCAGGGCAACCTATAGTATAGTTGTTATTTTCTACTTAATGTTATACAGCTTGTTCCTACCATGACTTTGAGACTGAAAGGCCTTATGAGGTCCTACAATAAGTATCTATGTCAATGACTGGTCAGGAGTACTCACCAATATGGTGATATGTAGAACACCCTCTGTGGAATTCTAGCTCTTGCTTATCACCCTATTTTACACTGTTTACTCTTCCTCTTCCAACAGTTTGCAACTGGGACATGAGTTCTAACTTTGAGTTATTTATGATTTTGAAGAAAAAGTATGGAAAGAGTGGATGGTATTTATGAGACAACCACGCATCAAATGATACAGCAATGCACAAAGATTACTGGTGAAACGCCACTAGATAGGAACTGATGACGGAATGTTCGTATGATGCAGAATTGGTTAGAACCTTTGGCTCTCCAGATGTTTTGGACTACGACTGGCATCCACCCAAGCCATGATAGTCAATGGTGAGGGATCATGGGAGTCATCTGGAGAGCCGCAGGTCCTAGACTCCTAGGCTAGACGCCGGCAATTCATTGCGATAAGCATCGGCCCAATATGTGACTGGTGTGGGGAGTTTGGTGGAGTCCCCCAAGTTTCCCTATATGGTTCAATGCTTTTTAAAGTTACCTTACAAGCTTTTGAGATGGAAGTGAGGAGCATCTGTTCACTTGGGTGATTATACAAAGCTGATCGAACAGTTAAAGCAGGACGCAGTCATATTGTGAAGAGATGTAAAACATGTTGGGAAATAGGTGGACCAATGAAAACGGAAGGTCTTAGACATATATATGTATATGTGCACGGGTAAGCTAGTGCACATTAAGCCGTCAAGATAGCGTGTGTGGCCAGTGCTCACTCTAATGATTTGTGTGAAACCTGCAGTCACTGATGCAAAGGTTGCCTTGGTGGGCTCCGCCCATCACTCTTCCGAGGCCGATAAAATGACTTTCATTAATTTGGGTAATAATATCACCTTTTATTAAAGCACTTAGAAGCAGGAGGACTCCAACATGAAGCACTGTCTAGAAATCGAATGTTGTTATCGGTCCATCATAATGTCCTTTCTCCTGCTCAGGGCGCGATCCTGGGAGCCACAATGGTCCCTAATTGACAGTTTAGCGCAGGATTCTCCTAAGCAATGTTCAAAGGTCAGGGATCTGCAATTGGTGGATCTCCAGATGTTTTGGACTATGTCTCCCATGATCCCTCTAAATTGACTATTCTGGTTTTGGCTGATGGTAGTTCTAGTCCATCACATCCGGAGAGCCAAGTGTTGCAGATGGTTACACGTGATTATAACAAATTATATTACAGAAAATGCTATGATAGCAAAACTTTTATAACGAAAAATATCAATGTTTTATTTATTTTGGGGGGAATCCCCTAAGCCCCCATTTCCCAACCCCCTCCCCACCTGTTTTACCCCCTTACCCCAAACCCATATACATTTTAAACTAAAATTCGATATTTTTTCATCATTATTGTCTCTTTATTAAAGTTATTCTGTGTTTTATATTCGTTATAATCATTGCATCCCATTGCGGACTCCTCCCGTAGGAGGCCCTTCCCCAGGAGTAAGCCTATAGGAGTGACTTTGTCTGGGTAAATACAGCGACTAGAAGCAGTCTGGGGGAAATGGGAAGGGAACCATAACATGAGCAAACTTGACAATAGCAATCAAGAGTAAATCCACATCAGTAAGACTGGACCAGTGGCGAGTGAGAGGTCCAGGGTGGGCTTAGAAGCAGTAACTAGAGGATGCTCCACACCAAAACCAAGGACCCGGGGACGTCCAGGAGAGGAGAGTCCACACATGGGCAGCCATTGGGCCGGGAGTATTGAGCTCAGATGACCACTCCACATGACCAACTTTGAGACACCTTGCAACACTACTAACGATGTCATTCATATAAAGTGCTGTAATTATGGAGAGACACAAACATGTATATTGTCATTTTTCATCGCTATAAAGATCATGCTACTTCCTAATTCGTGGGGCTGTCGTGATATGATGCTGAGATCTTTCATGCGTTGACGCAACAGCTTTCGATGTCCACTAACCCATGGGCCTTCCTTCCTTTCAGGAGTGGTTCACTGTTCTGGAGCACTACCACCGGACTAACTGCACGGTCACAGACCTCATCATGGGCAACTCCTACTTCTTCCGAGTCTTTGCAGAAAACGCATGCGGCCTCAGCGAGAAACCCGTGGTAACGAAGGATTGCGCGTTCATCAAGAAAACAGGTGCGTGGGCCAAATATGCTACAACTAATGAGGATATCAAGACACACACAAACATGGTTCCCTAGCACTACATTTCGTTTGATTATTGCCTTTTCTGAAATGTATTTGAACATACGACCAAGGGAATCGAGGCCCTACCCTGTTTTGTATCAAGAAGGATGTCTCCTTTTGTGTTCTGCTGGGATTTCAGTACACATTATTCATCATTCTAACACCACCTTTCACATTATGAAAGTCAGCACTGTCATATATGTCCTTGTATTCTAGCATTTAGTTGGTTAGTAAGATAGCTCAATGAGTTAAGCGCTCACGTCAGAGATCTTTTTGATCTTCAGTCGCAGGTTCATATCCCAGCAGGGTAGATGCAACCTTTCATCATTCCAAGTATAATAAACTGAGTATTGTTATACTGAGTGATAGATAATAACGTCTATTGGCACAAAGAGATTATTATTGACCTCCTCTCAGCCAATCAGAATGTTTAGAGTGCAGTCAATAAGTATTGGAGTGAACTGTATTGTGAACATTCTGACTTTAAACAGGGAATCTAAAATGCGATTTACAGTCAAGGTAACTTTCAACAAGACACTTCCTCTCTAGGAGGACCTTTCTTTTTTGTGTCATCATTTTTAACACAAACCAGAAAGCTAAAACCTGAGAAAATGCTTTCACTTTCTTATAAAAAGACAGTTTTCTTTTATAGGACACCTAATGCCTGCTCATCCTAAACCCGCTCCAGTATAAACAAGGTTGCAACTTAAATGTTTAAAATACTACAAAATAAAGACACAATTAATTTACTACCTCAGTTTGCCTATTTACTTTCCTCACTATTAAACCAACGTTTTTACGTCACCATGAATACAACGACCATTATGTGCTAGTAATCTTATAGGCTGGAAGAGTCATTATCGCTTGGGATAATGATCCTTCACCCTTGGTGGCTGGTCATTAACCCACGATAATGACCCTTCCCTCTGTCTATGAGGCTATCTGAATAAATGCCCATCAGCCATTTTACAAGCACCTCTGAGATTCCAAAATTGTTAGTGATATTTAACACACCTCCATTGGAAGCCTTTCGTTTCCCGCCGAGTTGTTCCAGATTTTTCTTGCTTTCAAAAATACAACTTGAACTCATAAGCATTGATCATTGATAACGTTTCTGAATCTGAGATGGCTGAAGATCTACACTCAGAATGAACCATCTTTAGTATCATTGCTCTGTAAGCCCGGTTTCCTTGAGGATAAGGGTCTGCAACCATTGGATCTCCGGATGTTTGAGACCTCAGCTCCCATTATCACTTGCCAGCATAGGGAACAGAGAGGGAGCCATAGGTTGCCGATCCCTGCTTTAGGAAATGAATCATCTTGATGCTGCAAAAGAAGCCTCATTTATTCATGATTTCATTGTGTTGCTGCTCTTTTGAGATGTTTACAGTCACCGCTTAAAACAATATTTTACAATTACATTATGGCTTAGTTTATCTGTTTCTTTAATGGGTCTTTGATCTTCTGTTACTGGCATCGTGGTGAGATTGCATTAGCAGTAGGACAGTAGAGTAGGCCACATAGATCTAAATTACCCACAAAACAGGTGAATGGGACATCAGTGATGTCAGTGTGCCCCTGAAGACACCGCCTTCCGATTGCCCGCTTAGAGTCATGCAGATCTGTTAGAGGGTTTGAGAGAAAGTCTAGAGCGGGGACCTTTAACGAACGCACGGTTCTCCAAATGTTTTGGACTCCGACTGCCATGATCCACCATGGACCGTGCTGGTTAGGGCTGATGGGAGTTGTACGTTCCCACCTATGGAGAGCCAGAAGGTTGCAGACCACCCCTGCGTGAGAATGAAGAGCCAACTACTCCAGTTGAATGCTAATGCCGATTGTTTGATGTGGAAAAGCTGGACACGTTATGGGTGACACCAACATGCACGTTAGTGGCAAATACAGATTCCAAGCAGGTGGCCTTATCACGAAGGCTCTTCTGGGGTGGGCCCAAGTCTTGGAAGTAGTGAAAAAGGTATCTCAAGTCATGTCATGGGCGAAATGATCAGACATCCGTGGCATTAAGCTCACAACATAAACCTTTTGGTACTTGTAGTCCTACTTTTAGGATGGGTTTCGGAGCAAACATGGCATATGCTAAAAATGGCAGGACTTACAGAAGGATCAGGCAGGTTTTGCCGCAGCAGAATTGGCAGAGGGAGAATTTGTTGAACATTTTTGGATGAATTTCAACGCACATGTATGTGGGGGGGGTTTGGGTAATAAAAAGGTGGGGTGAGGAAAGGAGGTTGAGGGGGGTGTACCCCCAACCCTCAGCTTACATTTGCATTGAAATGTCCCAAACAAAAAACACCAATTGTTTTCGGGGAAATCACATAGCCCCCTTACAGATCCCAACTTTAGAGATCGCATTCCGCATATTAATAAGAAGCAAGCTTGTGAAGAAGTGGCCTGGTTTTCTTTGGCCTGGGACCTAGAAATCGGCTCAGCCCTTCACCAGCAAAGAGGCCAGATCCCCCTGCACTTAACCCACGCCCCCCTGGTGCTCGCTTCTCTGCAATGGTGGGATTGATTTCCACGCTTCATGTATTTCTGATCATGCCCGTCGAAGTAGGCAGGGGTGTTTGGGAGTTAAGGACTGTGAGCCTGGCAGAGACTCAGTAGAGGGCAGTACACAGGAGGCGCACCCAGGATGCAGGGGTAGCGTGATGGGCCAGGAGAACGGCGGAGGGATGGAGCCCTGGATGGGGGGACAGTAGGGTGAATCGGCGGGAACAGCAATGGGCAAGATCTTCTTTAAAGAGTAGGGTCCTGAGGTCCTTCCTGAGGGCCACGCTGGATGGGTCCCGCTTTATTTATGCATCAGCAACTTGTTCCAGAGGCAGGGTGCATTACAGGAAAAGGCCTGTCTCCTGTATATTGCACTCTACACATGTGAAAATGAAGGAAACAAGTATTGATGTTAGGTGGGAATAGTGGGTGGTGGCTTGCCTACATTGCCAGCTTTGGCGGTATTTCAAAATTCCACAATCACCAGTGACTTTGAATGTTGCACACTGACGGTTCCAAACAGCCCCATGTGAATGAGTACACACATGTACGCAGATCAGCGGAGACATATGTGCATGCAACCTGTAGGCATAGGTTGCAATTCTGGCAGGATCGCCTCTGCCTTTCATCCTAATGCAGACGATAAAAGGAGTAACATATGTTATTTGCAATGCCAGAAAGCTAATTGCAGGCAGAGTGGCCCACCGTGGCGCCTCTATTCCAAGGGTTTGCAACCTCTGAATATCCAGATGTCCTGCGATGCACTGGGAAAGGCAGGGAGGTGCCTAGTTGGGTCTTTGAGCTCAGGTTGGGAGAACCGAATTCCAAAAATACAGGGCCTTTTCCATGGTTCTCTCCAAATTCACCCACCCCACGCTTGCCATGCTGACTACCCCCTGAGGAGTGGGTTGCATACATATACTTGTGCTGTAAGTCAATTTGGCATTCTCACTGTCTCTATAGAACAGGAGGTAGTGCAGTTGGGCTTCCGGGTAGAACTCTTGTCATATTGAATAATGCATTATTTACTTACATGACTCTGGCATATATACAGCAGTCCGGTTAGGTTGGCTTGAAGAACATGTAGCCGCAGCCTTCACCTGCCCTCCCAGTACATAAACGGTCTCCGTTCCTTTTCCGCTCAATGGTTGGGGCAAGCGCTGAAAAAATAGTTATGCACTGTGCATAACATGCGGCCGAAATGCCACGCTGCCATTTTACAGACAGTTGAATAAAAAAGAAATTCTTCAGGGACTGGGCACTATTACGAGTTTGGCAGGGCGGTAAAAAATATGGAGGTAAATTGGTGATAACAGATTTACCGTGACTTTGTCGCACAGACGGATTCTGAATTTGGGTGTGAGGTGGAGGAAAACCATCCAGCCTTTTGCTGGAGGTTTCTGCTCCCTCCCAAAGACTTGAGTATTTACCACAGTGGAAGTACCAAACATCATAAATGCCCGAGGGCTTATTGCACCCCTACACGTGTGATCATAAATAAATAAATAAATGTCCCCACTCCGCCATGAACTCCAGAAATGAGAGTGAACACTGCCATGCCACCACTTGCAAGGTGGGGTATGTGCCCTGGAAACGGAAGACACTTTGGTGATATTCAGACTCTGTGGTGAGGATCATTGTCCCTTAATTCAAGAAATATGTCGGCTGTGAAATCTTGTGGGGAACACTTTTTCATAGTTAGCCGATGTTTATTTATTTTTTTTATTTGGTTTAGTTGAAAATTCAACTTTACAAATATATATAAAAATCATCATTAGTACAATACAATCGATCTTTTCACATCCTTTACATATATACAACATAATGAACAAGCATAGATCTCAATAGAGAGTTTAAAAGTGAAGTGTACTCAAAAACGTGTCTACCTGCAAAAAGCTACCGCTGACCACTCTATTGCCCCCTCGCACTCTGATGGATGTATTGTTCACTTTAACGCTCGGCCCCTCTGCCCTCTACTCCCACTATCCCCTCTCCAATGAGAATAAGGACATCCAAGAAGGACTCTTGCCCCTTACCTTGATGATGCGAGGACCGCCCTCATTTCTCTCTCCTCTATTCAAATGTCTTCCATTGGCCGTGCTTTCTCCGACTTTCACCTTGCACTTATGACACCCTTTGACCAACACTATCCTGCACACATGTCATGTGTCACTATCCTGCACACACATCCACACCTCCCCCTCCCTGTCCTCTGCCCTGGAACAGTTCTGAGATCCACACCCTCAAAACAAACATGCACTGTGACTCACGAGGCTTGAGCAATTCACGGACCCCCACCATACGTCTAGCCCACAAGAATACCTCACTGTCCTAACCGCTGCACTTCTCTCTGCCAAATGCTCCTACTTTACAAACCTTATCTCCTCCCTTCTCCATGACCAACACAAACTTGTATCCACCCTCCAAGCTTTGCTTACACCTCCCGAGCCAAAAGCCTTTGCCCACTCTCTCTCTCTCTCTGCTAATGACTTTGCTCTCTGTGTAGAATCTATACAATGTATGACTCTCACAGCCCTCCTCTCTCTCCTTCCCCTTAACCCCTTCTGCCCGCCACCTGTCCCCCTTAGCCCTTCTACTATTGACTAGCGTTTACTTTTTTGCAGTATGCCACTTTCGTTTGCGGCACTAGTCCACCTATTTACTATTTACCATTTAGAAGTCATCTGTTTTGTTTTCTCCCTCCCTCCTCTATGCCACGCTTCACTCAAGACCTCATACAGTGGCTCACCACTTGCCATCTTTGTGCCATTGTATGGCACCCTTCGGGGGAAGGGCCCTGCCCTCTGTGAATGTCCTTTTGTCAGTTATTTCTGAGTGAAATTGACATTTCTTTTCTTCAAATAAATACAAAACAAATACAAAAAGAAAAATACAGTCCGTTGCCTATGGAGTCAAGGCCATCAACAACATACTAGTCCATACACTGCACAAATACATTATGCATACAAAAAATACAGTGTGGGGCCCCAAGAACACATAGCCATACAAAATAAACAGAAAATCGAAGGGAAGTTGCTCACCATTATGTCATATTTTACTAATCAAAAAGGTACATGTCAAGTATGAAGGATGCTTCAAATCTCAATAAAACATGTTACTGCCACCCTGCAGGTGACATCTAATTAAGAGTAACAAACAACCAGAAGATGAACATAACAACGTACAAAATTAATATAACACGCCACAAGCAAACAGATAAGGCAAAGGATACAGACACTTTGCTCAACATGCCATAGCAGATGTATTGTTAAGCATAGCATTACATGGAATGGCATACACATGGCATAGCATAACATGACGTTGCATAACAAAGCACACTATGGAATGGGATAACGTTACATCACAAAGCACAACTTAGCATAATGCAGCATTATATATCCCAACATTAAAATGCCAACATAACATAGTTAGCAAATAATTATTATTGGAAAAATTGCCTAACGTCCAATAAGGGAATGTTTTGTGTTGTACTATAAAGTAATGTAGGAGAAAATAGCACAAAGTGCCCAACATACCATAGGATAACATTGCCAGTGTACCATAACATGGCAAACATAATAACTTGTTATTTATATAGCACCTTTACCCAAAGCAATTTACATAGACATTTTTTTATGCACAATTATTATTGCACAATCGAAATTGGTACTCATTTTATCACCGTTGGAAGAATAAACGGCCTAGTTTCTGGGACTCGAACCTGTGACCTGCAGTCACAGACAGATTCTGCAGCGAGCACTCAACCTGCTGAGCTATCTCAACGGCGTGGCTGAGCATTGCAGACCATAGCATCATTCTAAGAGTACAGATAAGCATGCTTAACGTTGAGAATCATATACAGCTAACAAAACAAAGGTAAGGTTTCCAGCGGCAAACTTATGATTTTTTGATCTCGGAGGGTACACGCGTCAAAGACAACCGTGTCTCCAGTAGCTTTTTTAGCTTGTATTCTCTTCTCAAAGAAATTCGATTTTTTATATTAAACTAATTTCCTTATGTTTATGCACATTGTGCATATGAGACTCATTTTGGTGCTTGGTGAAAGGGTGCTTCATTGGATCACAAATATCCCCCATATTGTCCAAACAGACTCCATACCCACCCCCACAGGTTAGTACAACAGTCATAGTGGTTCCCGCCGGCCCACTATGTGACATAGGTGAAGGGCAATAATATGATTGCCTTAGTCTTACGCCGTTTTGTATTACTGTTTTTTCTCGTATGCATGGTTACTATATTTTGATTTTCTCCACGTTTTCAGCGTCTGTGCTAATTCCCTTTAACCGTAGAGACCTTCAGTTCTTTTCCTAGAATCTGGGAACCTTTTGATTTGTAATCTCCTGAGTAAGTGGTACTTTTTGCTACTCACTCATCTGTTTTTCTCTGACTTGGATTTTTAACTGTTTAATGGAATCTGGTAAACTCCATAGGCATCCATTTCTTGCTTAGTGGCACAAGCCCCCTCTGTGCAGTGCCAATGAGAAGTCCCTTGGACTTTCCTTAATGTTTAAATACATTTGCTTGTGTGAACTACATTTCCCAAGAATAGTGAGATCGTTTTTCATCTTACCTAGCTTTTCCTTTTGTGGGTCCAGCACACACCACCCTATGTGGAGTGCGGGGGATTGGGGAGTTTACATGGTAACTCCTTATCCCACTTTTTATGTAATATTTTGTTACACTAACTTACTTGAATGGCTGGTGGCAGTGGTTCCTTTGTACTCCCTTTTGTGCAGGCAACTTCACTGGCCTTTGTTTGTAGGCATGCCTGACCGAAACCAGTTCTAACTGGGCGGGTGGCTCTCCTAGAGGACGACCGCCTCCCCCCCTGTCTGATTGACAGCTGTAGTGCTGTGAAGAAATGGGACTTCGCATAAAAGACAAAGGATTTTTAGGACTACAGGCAGAGTCAAGCACTTGAACATCATATCCGATGAAGAGAACGCGCAGAGATGCCAGCAGCACCCTCCGGGACCGCAGAAGCGCCAGTGAAGCCTTGCAGCTGTGCTGACACTGTTTTCATTTTGACAGGAAGCTCCGTGCAGGAAGACTTCCTCCCTTGGGCTGGTGGGACCAACTAGTCATTTTGGCTCATTCCCCGACTTGCTGTGACTTTCCTAGGCAGCAGAATCCCAATGCCCGGGACCCCTAACTATTATCGAGTGCATCTTCTTGCAGAGATCGAATCCGGCCTAAACTTCGTGGGCACCTCCAAGGACTTCAAGAAGCAGGAATTCTTTGTCCAGAGTCCCTTCACCAGTGTCTAGGACCATTGCAAGGCTGGAGACCCAAGTGGCACAGAAAGAGAAGTTGGAAGACAGGCCTTCTCGCGCTGTGCCCCAGCCTACTGGAACACAATCCCATTTGCAATCAGGACTGCTGCAGTGCTCTTGCACTTCAAGAAGGAGTTCCAGACCCTGCTCTTCCAGGAATACATAGGGGCTACTCCGAGGCCTATTTGTACCTCGGAGTATATTTATATATGCATGTAGGTGTGTACTCCTATGTATGTATGTACATATGCATGTAGGTATGTATGCTACCCCTGCAAAATTAAATGCCACCTCCCCTTTTAATGACCTTTATAAACCCCCAATTACTTGCACAGTTCTCTGCTACTTCCTAGCTTGGGTTTCCCTATATACAACCATATCCAAAAAACAAATAGGTCCTCAATAAGATCAGACAACACCGGACTTGTGCTTGAGAGTGTCCCTGTCTAACATTTCTGTTTTTGCGTGTTCTATGTTCATTCAGCCCCCAGTTTAAAAAAAATAATATTTTATTGCCGAAAATCTTTGGCTCAAAAAACGTAGACTTTTTTATGTGGGGGGGAGGGGTACCCCATAACCCTCCCTCCCCTATTTTGTATTCCATTTTCCCTAACCCTTAACCTTTATATGCCCATACACTCCCCAACCCCCAATATATTTAGACTGGTTTTTTTAAGCCAAAATCTTTCGGCAAAAAACTGATCGGAAAAAAAAACTGCCTACGAATGAACGTCGTACCGATTTTGACTCTTCACTCGGAGGATAATTCGCAGTTCATCTGTGCTCATTTCCCCAAACATAGGCGATTCTGCCCAATGTCATCATCGCTCAGAGTGTTAAAGCCCACGTCCTTATGAATATAGAAATGCCGGTACAAACGAAGACACACGCTCGATAGCTCAGCGGCAACGTGCTCGCCTTGGAAGCAAGACGACACGGAGCAACACAGGTTCCATCCCCGGGTCCGCGCTTAGAAACCTCTGGGTATTAAGCGCGTAATAAATAACCTATCATATCATTTCATACACACATGGTCCCCTCCCTCTTTGGCTCGCCTGCTTGTGGCTGATCCAGCCTGCACAGACACCTGGCAAGGAGAGGTTCTGGGGAATAGCTAATATTGGCTTCTGGGTCATGACTAATAGTGCCTGGCTGCACATGGAAGCACAGCATGTCTTCCTGCAGAAAATCCTTCTCTGGTATATCATATCAAAGGCCACCTTCTGCAGTTTAGATTTCAGCCTAATGCATTCATTGATTTGAACGAGAGACCCGAGTCTGTCCCCCTGAAGCTTCCATTAGCCCTGTTGGTCCCACCATAACAAATGTTCCGGGAACAGTGACATCTTGTTTAGATTGTCTCATTGACAATACTTGTACATGGCGCCACCATTGTCCTTGCTTCTTGGGGCAAAAGCATTGAGCAAAGATGTATTGATCGTGAAACGGAAGCGATATTTAATTATTTGACGTGGCACTGGTCACCGCTAGGCTCCTCGCTTCCATGGAGCACTGCTTTGAGCGCTCCAGGGAATCATTCTCTCATGTGATTAAGCTGTAACCGTAGTAGGGTGAAATGTTGGCAGTCTCAGCTACTCCAGCGCAGCCTGGCCCCAAATCAATCACTTTGGACACTTTCACTCTATTAAGCACCTTTCTCTTGTGTAAGTCTCGCAGGGGCTGCAGCCTCAGGGCACTCTAGGCGAAAGTAAACTGATGGTCCTGAGCGGAAAACAAAAATCACACCCTGGTTTCCCGCCTGATTCCCCCACTGTGGTGTAGTCTGGCCCAGATAATAAACATGTGGCCCGAGTTCTGAGTAAAGGAGATTATTTATAATTTAGCATGCTCATGTGGACCAGACCAATATTTCAGCTTGTCTAGGCTAGTGTAAATATCTAAACGTCACAGATCAACAACCGCTCCCTTCCATTGGCTCAGACCATGAAGGGATAGGAGCCCAAACATCTCTCAGTTTGACTACTATACTTCCAGGACACTGAATAAGGGAACTATGCAATACGGGCAACTGTCTGTAGTCATTGTTTGAGAAGGGCGTGCACCTTTTTGTTGCATGTTATGTGAGCAAAGATTTGAAATGTACAAAAAAGCAAACGGTTTTTGCATGTCTATCAAGGAAACATTATAGAAATAAAATAATCAGTTTGAAAAAAAGGGTTTTAATTTGTTATTTAATTGGTTGTGCAATGAAACAATGCGATTGCTAAGAGGAGGCTTTCAAACCTATTGCACCCATTGCACTGTAAATCACTCTAACATTCGTCTCGGGAGGACAGCTCACGGCCAACTGACGACGTGGAGCAACACAGGTTCGAGACCCTGGTACGTGCTTAGAAACCTCTGGGTATTAAGCACGTTTAAATAACCAATTTTAATTATAATTATTCGTACATACTAGGAATTGCAACAGGCAAACAGGTGGACGTCACTCCATCAAAGTGAGTTCCAATAGATCTGTAACATTTTAAACATTGAATGCGGTTGTCAGCAAAATCAGCTCTTTAATTTCCATTGACACTTTTCAATAGCCCTCGTTTTGCTCAATAGCTTCAATGTGGCTTGCAGGCAATTACTAGCCGTTATTGCATGCTATTATGGTGAATAAGGCTAACTTAAGGCGTTTGGCAGTAAAATAATCTTTCTTTTGGAATTCTACATCTTGGAAAATACCCCTGCCATTATGAAACATCTGTCATGGACAATTCTATTTTGCCTAGAGCTTGATAGACTTGCAATGGCTGGGTGTTTCTATCAGGGAACACCTTTAGACTTAACATCTAATGGGGCCCAGGCACCCTCAGATTGCGGCCCGGGGATTCCGTTGATAACATCTGAAATTGCTGATAAATGGACGTTTCTCAAGTGAGTTTTACTCTGTCCTATTTAGGGAAAGATCCCAGAGCGATTGTCAGTGAAGACTTCAGAGGTGAGTGCAGGATGAGAGCAGTCTCACAAACCGCCTTGCACGATAGCCACTGTAAACTGGAGTTAACCTTCACATCCGGAAGAGTGAAGTAAGTAATTGGTGTATTAACTGGGCGAGACTGGTTTAAGAACACTTTCTCTGCTCTGGTGAGCCTGTGTGCATCCTTTGGTCCTGGCATGGCACTTCCTGGCACCTTGATGGAGTCAGAACCTAATGTTATGGCGGGATAAGAAGATTACAACATAGGAGATTTCGTTGGATTCGAATTCAATCGTGGTAATCGTAATAGCTAAGATGTGGGAAGTCGGGTGGGAAGTTGTGGGGGCGGAGGGGTTTACCCCGCATATATTTGCAGCCTAATGTAAACAAATGAGAAATACGTTTTGACGAATTCGAATTCGACGAAATAACCTCGACCAAATCACATAGAAACGTTATTGCTGCAAAAAAATATACACCTTCGACTTCAAGTTTTCCAAAAAAGAAAGCAGTGGCCTGTACCTGCCCCAGTTCTCCACTCTGAACTCTGCACCCGTAGTAACAGGATGTTGAACAAATATTGGTCCACAGCAAAATGTACTTCATGTTTAGGTATGTCACCAAATGCTTCCTGATTATGTCTCCATGGCCTGCCCTTACTGGATGGACAGCTAAAGTGCTTCTGAAAAAGGATACCCTGAGATCTGGGCACGGAACCCCAGTCGGGCCAACACCGCCTTTCATCCTCTTGAGGTCGAGAAAACGAGAGCCATGTCTGGCCAATGATACCATCAATTATGACAGCACTTAGAAGTGGTCCCTCTGCATGAAGTACTATGTAAATGATCACATGATTACTATTGGTACCCCGGCATTACTCAGCTCGCCTCCACCCGCATACCTACTGCAACTATGTAGAGACAGCCTCGAAAGGCACTACCTCTGTGGCGTCTGTACCCTTCAGGGCACTTCTGGTCGAAATTCCAAGCTAATCAACACAATAGATAAACATACAATCATTCAAAGGCTGTCCAGAGGTGCCCCTCTTTCCCTCCAATTCTTAAACAGTGAATTCACAGGGGCCTTCTTACTCAGGCTGTTGGGTTCTCTAGGAATTAGCACTGACTCAACTTGTTGGTGTCCAAGTGATATGATATGATAGGTTATTTATAACGCACGGACCGGGGATCGAACCTGTGTTGCTCCGTGTCATCTTGTTTCCAAGGCGAGCCGTTGGTCCTGAGCTATCCTCCTGAGACTCCCATCAAGGTGTCGCTGTGGAGCATCAAAGAGCTAAGCCGTTGACATGTAGCAGTGAATTTAAACCATGGAAATAAAGGTGGAGCCACAAAGCGCATTTACATGGAATCCGACTAATACACTGGGTTGACTCCACCAGCCTCAATCTCCAGATTATATTTCCAGTATTGCCGCTCAGGCATCTGCTTACTCGCTGAATAAAAATATCTCCCCAGATGGGTTCTCTACACTCTTCCTTCTGGCATATCAGCACCAGGAAGCCATTTTGGTAGCAGAACCTTCTACCAATGAAAAAATACAACAGAAGCACATAATTACGTTTTACGGTGCGAGAAACTCATTATCGCAGAATAGTGCCCACCTTCGATTTATCGCATGAGGTGAAGCTGCTGTCAACAAGTTAGGGGATTACGCTAAGCAATAATGACACATCCCAAGATCTATAAGACTATTAGCGCTTTGTAGTAAAATATAATTGTGAATGCAAGACTGGCTTTTAGGCTACTGCTGAAGTTCGAATTAGAGATTATTGACTGCATTGTGATTAGTTTAGAGGAGGTTAATTATTCCTGCCAAATGGCAATAGGGTGTGAATGCCTAGAGTCCAAGTTCTTTAATTTATGGTTTTCAGTGTTGGGATAAACTAACAAAGATTCCAAACTACTCCATTAACAAAGGAAATAATTGGCCAATCAGAAACGTTTGACAACTTGCCAAGCAAACATACCCACTGGTTTTGGGGAGTGGCCACAAGGATTTCTTACACTAGAGAAGTGGAAAATAAACCATCCAATAATGCCACAGATTGGTGGACTCACTTTGTTAGCCTCCATTAATGGGCTACCTCCATTAGACTACCAGGCAAAACCTTCAGAGCCTAATCTCTGGAGGGGCCTCCATTTCTTTTCTATGAACTCTGACACCCCAATCGATCATAAAGCCATTGATCCTATGAAGCCTGCCACATATGAAGCCTACGTTTCATAATATGTACCCCAGTGATCGACTATTTCAGTGGCCCTGCTTTACATGGGCTAACATGCCAGGCTCCTGGACCTGTAACCGATGGACCTGCTGCCAACGAACACTGGCTTGACCACTTCATTAGTACCCGGGATGTGCAGCTGAGCCCATCAGATGGCCGAGCATGTACATTGACTGCTGCTGTTGACCACAGTCCGGGCCAGCCTTCTGGCTCGGCGCACCTACCATGCTTGGTCTCATGGTGCTGCTCACCTTTCACAGCCTCCACTTTGAGGTCGTGTTGCCCTCGTCATTTTATGATTCCATGAAAATCAAAGAGGGACTTCGACTTTAAAAAAAAAATATATATATATATGTTTATAACTTTTATAGTACAATAGATGCCATAACCAGTATAGTGATGATTTACACAACAGTAAAGTCATTCAGACATTAGAACCAATATAAAGAAAAGAAAAAAATAGAAACACATAATATATTGAACCGACCATCACTAAATTAATTTTTAAAAGTAACTCACTCTAATCAATTCTATATAATTATAGCAAGAAAAACTATTTTAACATGTCCAAGTTACAGCATAGTGCAGCTCAGTGAATCCAACTTCACATGGCAAACACAAATACAACAAAAAAATTAAAAGCACATCGTTGCGTTCTGCTACTCCACAATCAAGAGCATGGGCCTCATTATGAACCTGGCGATAGGGGGTTAACAGCGCCGGTAGAGCTGCCGGCGCCGTTAACCCCGCCCACCGCCTTATTCTGAGGTCCGCTCACTGGACCCGCTAAGGACGTCTGGTTTTACCAGACGTCCTTAGAGGGTCCCGCAAGTGGCCCAGCATGCTAACAACGTTGTTAGCATGCGCCCCATTCCCAATGAGCCCTATGGGGCTCATGTGGGAATGGGGATGTACCGTGTCCGGGTTCCCTGCATGGGGAAATACCGGGCCCTCCAAGGTCGGAAGGGCCCGGTATTTCCCAGTGGAGTAACTTGGCTGAAAATGTTGGGGGGGACCCGACATCTGAAGAAAAGGTGCCCCAGCCAAATGAATGAGGACAAAATGGTGTGCCATGAAAGTTGGGAGGGGACAAACACCCCTGTCCCCCCCTCTAAAATGACACCCATGGTATTTCCCCATTCAGGGAACACGGACCCGGACCCGAGTTTGGGGGTAGCCATGCCCTTCTTAATATGCACCCCGGTGATGGATTAGTTCAGTGGCCCTCCCTGTGGCGCTGCTTGACCTGGCTAATATGGCAGGCTCCTGGACCTGTAACCGATGGACCTGCTGCCAACGAACACTGGCTTGACCACTTCATTAGTACCCGGGATGTGCTGCTGAGCCCATCAGATGGCCGAGCATGTACATTGCTCGGCTATGGCTACGGCTACCCCTAAACTCGTAATGAGGCCCCACGACCCGTCATGACCATAGAAACATATGAGGCTAACCATACAGTTCATTAAATGTTGACGAAATATCATCATATAGACGAGAATCCTATTTCTTGTTATACATGACTTTCTCGTAACGAGAGAGGATGAGTAAATCATTTAGCCAGGCATCTTACTGAGGCTTTTTCCTGGTTTATATAAGCATACGATTATTTTGACGGTGCTCTCATATTCCTTTCCTTGAGGGCCTTCTTTGGCTAGTTTTAATACATCTCCTGTGAAAAGCCAACCAATCACGTAGAGCTTGGAGCACTGTCATAGTTCATAGTATGGCTATTTTAGCAGACAGCCCTGGTGCCTGGCTGCTAATAGTTTTATAGTGCAAGGGAGCGGGCGACACAGCTAATTTAGAGGCGATTGACTATTTTGAATGCTTTGGAAGACGTTATGTGATGCAATTATGCACCACTAGCCAATCAGAATCTGCCTCTGACAACTCATGATACTGAAGATGCTCATTAAGGTGTCACTATCTTGTACACTTACATTGCCAAGCTATTACATATGGAAAATACAATGTTAACGAGTAATATTCTTTAATGATTACTCCACCGGGGCATTATCATGACTTATTTTACCCTTTACCCATCTAAGCGGTTCAACGTTTTGGCTCGGGACCTCTAGCTTCGGAACCCGTCCCTTCTCTCATAGAAAAGCTGTATAGGACGTTAATGAACAAGTTCTTGACTAATAAGGGCACAGTCAAATGATTTCCAGGCAGATAATCTATGCAGGATTGTGCACTCTCAGTGGCTACTATTGCTGCTGTAAATAACCCTGTCTCTACTGTAAACTGGAACTCAGAAGTCTTTGGACTATATTGCTGCCAGCGAGCCACCTCCAATGCTCTGAGGCGCCCTCCTCGAAGCAGTACCAGAGCAATTCAGTGCCTTCTGATGTGAGAAGCAATGTCTTGGCTTCAGAGAGCAGTGGGAGCTGTGACCTCACGATTTTGGTAGGATCAGGAACTTCTGGCAGCCACAGGCAGCCTCCCTCTCTATACGAGGACACTGAAATGATATATATTCCTTCGACTTCAATCATAAAAAACAATACAGAACAAAAATCATTATGTATAGTATTTATATTCACAGAAAGCAAATAGGTAACGCAAACCCATCATTCTAGAAAAAAAGACAACTTTATGATATGATAGGTTATTTATAATGCTTAATACCCAGAGGTTTCTAAGCGCGAACCCAGGGATCAAACCTGTGGTGCCCTGTCTCGAGCACGGTGCCCCTGAGCTATCCTCCCGAGACGCCTACACACAGCACATACGTCGACTGGGATCAGGCTGTTGGATTGCTGTGTTCTGTGAAAGAAACAAAAGATAACAGATCGCTTAGCCAAAGGTATGGCTTCTCCATGGAAGACGGACTGTCGATAGGACTCACGCGCAGCTGCGTCTCTACACCACATACATATGGGCAGGGGGAAAAATGAGCCCCCAACTTTTTGTACATTTGAACAGAATAGTAAAGAGAGAGGTGAGAATTGTACATTAAATTGTTATATAGTTAATCTTTTTTTTGTTACACGCTTAACACTGGAGACCAGTCTCTAAGCACCGGAGCAGGATTCAAACCTGTGTTGCGCTGCGTTGTCTTGCTTCCAAAGGTGTTGCCCCTGAGCTAACCTCCCAGCCCTGTTTTGCATATAGTACGTCTGACCTGAAATTCACCAATGTGCTAAACACTTTGGAGTGGAACGATTCTCCTAAGAGAAAATTTAAGTAGCCAAGAAATGTTGTGGGTCATCGATTTCCATTGATTGCTTTCTTGTCATCGATTTCCATTGATTGCTTTCTTTTTTTCTCAGAGAATCTCCATAACTCGGAGGGGCTACACCCAGGTGTGATTATAGAGGTCACTGTACCCATGGACTTAGTATCCCACTCACTAACCCACACACGTCCAACACATGTCTCAGGTTTCTTGTATTCCCATGCAGAGGACATGTGACCTACATGTGAGTGTTGGTTCACTCTTTTTCGGGGTGGGGCCAAGAGCGATCAAATTGCAAAGATAATCTAAAAGCAGTGGGATAGAATGGTACCCAGAAGAAGTCCTTCTGGTTGGGAGGGATTTGAACAAGCCTTTCATCCATAGTTTTCTTGTATTCTCATTTGTTAAATCCAAGTAAACCTTTAGATGTATCATCAAATTTGATCATGCCCATGGGAGCACTGAATTCGACATTCTTTTAAAACTTTTTTTTTATCAGGCAGCGCAGTGTTGGTTGGAACGAGTCCCGGAGTCGTTCCTCGTTAGCACTTATGCAGATTCAAATGGATTGTGGCAGTGCCCGCGCTTCGATTTCCTATTTGGGCCTTCATTGTAATGCGCGGCCACGCTGAATGGATGCACATTAATCGCAGGCATTAGAGGATAGTACAGCCAATTCTAATAAAAGGGCATTTTGCTTTCAGAACACGAGAGCCGGCGTCCACTCATGTCCTACCCTTGGGCCAGTTCTGCTCTTTTAACTTCGATTTCCTTTTAAAGGATTTTGACTAAGCCAGATTAGTCTCCTGCATAGCTGGGGCCTTTCAGCTCTGTTTCTTTTTTGCCACACTGTGTGATTATATTTTTTCCCTGGACTTCATTTGTTGGGCTTCTTTGAGTCTCCCTCTGTTTCCACTTGGTTGTTCCCTGATTGAAGCCTTATCGCCAAAAATGAATGCTCGAACCATGTAAACACAGCATGAAGACGTCCTCTCCAGACAATGTGCAATGTCTGAGCTGGTTTTATTCTAAATGATCTCTTTACATATAAAATTCATTTTTCGAGCGCTTCTCCAATTGTGACTTTTTTTTGGTTTTGTACCTGTTGATAGGGTCGAAATATAGGCCCTCATTCTGACTCAGGCGTTAAGGGGTTTACGGCGCCGTAAACGGCGCCGACCCTTAACGCCTGATTACAAGGTTACCTTTGCGGGATGGCTTTTAACGGCTGCTTTTTTGCAGCCGTTAAAATCCATGCCGCAAAGGTACCTTGGCGATAATTACGGCACCGTAATTTACGGTGCCGTAATTATCGCTTTTCCCCATTCCCATTATGCCCTATGGGGCGAAAATGGGAATGGGGGAGGGTAAAATGGGAAATGGGGATTTACCGCCCCACTCACCTTGGAATGGGGCGGTAAATCCGCCAACCACCATGGCGTAAACTTAGTTTACGCCATGGTGGTAAGGGTACGACCCAGGCGGTAACTTACCGCCTGGGTCGTAATGAGGGCCATAGTGTTGACCATCATATTCAAAACTATTACATTTCATACCAAGCGGCCGATGTCCAGAGAGGGAGGTGCGATCATTCGAGAGAACCGGCCAGAGGTCCTACACAAACAGACAGCAGATAAACCACTGTAAAAGGCAGGATGCAAGCAGATGGCAATAGTTTACACTTCGTGCAGTTACTTTACAACACGAACTTGAGAACTTGTCAGTCTTGTAGAAGTCAACAGATCACACAAGTAGAGGGAAGTAAGACAGTGCACAGTGTTTGCCATCCCCTATGCACATGTGGGAAAAAGTCCACTTGCAAAGTTATTTTATTTTTATGATAAACTTTTTAGCCATATCTAGGAGTGGGGGCACTGCATCCTTCAGCCCATCTTTAATTTATAATGGATGAGCTCAGAGAATGCAACCCCCAACTACCCGTGGCATGTTTCCTTTGTGTCAGGGGTTGTGACTGGTTTTCCTGTTTGTTACCTGCTATCTGTTCCAGCACAGGCAGTTGGAAGTATGTAGCCTGGGTGGTGGGAGCCAGTGGGCTCGCTGGGCTTCCTTGTCTTGTGACTCCTATTGAGCCTATGTACCTGATGATATCTGATCGAAGAAGTAACAGATAAAGAAACTTAAAGAACTTACCTGCTGCCTCCAGAGAGCTTACCTTTGTAACATCCGGCCACCTTGTCGCCAATGGTCTGGGGAAAGAGAGGATCTCCACGTACCCCTAATTTGCATATGCAGAATGGCTTTTGCTGGAGGACAGGCAATTGGGAGGCAATGCAAATTAAGGAACACCAGCAAACGTAGGTAGAGTGTGCTGATTAACAAAAAGTAGCAAAAAACTTGCTCTGTTTCACCATGTAGATTTGTCTCAGAAAGCTTTGCATTCTTTGACAACTCTCCACAAAGATGTGTGAATTGAAATGTCATTGCACTTCGAACCACAACTTGCTCACTGTTCGCGTGGAACTCTTTGTGAATATCAATGTACACATGTGGGTGTCAGAGTAAATTACTGCAGCTGCAGTTTACGACCGGGCCACTGAAAGTTTATGAATCGGGTGCTAGGTTTGGTGCATTGTACCAGTAACCTGGCAGAATAACACACCACATCAATATCACAATCAACATACAGTTTCACAGGCTATTTGTCAGTAGAGTAGCCAAGTGAGTTAAGTGCCCACCTCTGACAAGTCAGGGAAATCTGAAGTGATTGGCTTAAGCTCGACGGGTGCAGGAAGGAAAGAACCATGCAACAGGCCTTCTCTGCCTATGCCCTTGATGTCAGGAACCTCTTTCCAAGGCCAATACATTGAGTACCATTACACTATGTTATAATTTAGCTGAATTGTGAAGCGGTCTTGCGTAGAACACCAGCGTTATATGGGCATCCCACCCCAGCTCCACATGCTGGATTTTAAACTCAATAAAAAAGTTCAAAGAAACTTCTCCACACTGCAAGAATTGTACACCCTGGTGAAGCACTAGTAATAGACGAAACATGGCTTGGACGTTTCTTTCTTTACAAGATGCACCAAGCACCTTTTAATTTAAATGAAGCTATCATGTGATCTACTGTCAATATATTATTATGCACTGTTATTGTCCAGGTGCACAGCCGACTAATTGGTGACCCTTGCTTTTGCGACCTACATATACGTTGCCTGGCTACTTATAAACACGTTCCTTAAAACCACCAAAATCGTATAAGCCTGGGTTCGAGAAGGAGTGGACCTTCTATTACTCTGAAGGACTAGAACTGGTCCCCCAAAGACCGACCAGTCTTGTTATGCCACAGGGACCCAAATAGGATGATGGTTTTATGGTATTCTGTTTTATCGAGGCACATCCAGTGTGTATTTATGTATGTAGGTTGACTGTTGTTATGCTGCACTTTTTTATGGCGATGCCAAAATAAAAGTATTTGTGGTTGATCATGATGGGTATGGACAACAGCACAACCATGCATGCTGCAGAGAGTTAATTTGCCATTCAATGTAAAAACCTACTGATTTCAGACAAACTGCAATTATTAATGCAATATGCATCACTGAAATGTACTGGACCAGACTCACCCATGTTCATGTTCCTTTGTGCGTTTTGTAGGTGTGGTGTTCAAGCCGGCAGAGTTCCCAGAGAAGAATTTCTCAGAAGCTCCCAAATTCACCCAGGCATTGAGCAACAGGACGACTACGACCGGCTACAGCACAAAGTTGTTCTGCTCCGTCCGCGGAAGCCCTAAGGTGAGAAGAACCAAACATTATTTCTAATTGTTCTCAATGTTGGTATGAATATGAGATTTAGTTGCCGCTTCTACAGACCTTGCGCCAAAGGTGTCCCCAGCCCCAGCTGCATTATCTTACTGCATAATACTATTTGTCGTTGATGCACTCTCCCCGTCTCTGGCTACTCGAGGTGCTGAATATACAATGGCCCTATTTGGGGATATGTGTGTGACAGAGGGCCTTGACTAACTAGGACACTGTCAGGAGGGTGGGCAAGTAGCCCATGTGCCGCCCTAAATTAGACAATGTTGAGTCCAGAGGAGGAACAGTGGGATCCCAAGATCCCCTTCACCGAGTCCCCACTTGAAGGCAGGGAGAAACACAAAGTGCAACCTCCCACCCCATTTACACTAGGTCTGCTCGGGGAACCTTAGTGGAGCTAATGGAATTACTAACCAGGCTCAAAACCACTAGACAAGAAATATATATATTGCCTTTAAGAGAAATCATTTGCAGGCACTCAGCAGATGTATTGAAGAATTTGATGACGCTGCAAGTTGAATAAAGCCAAAACAAAGTCATTTTATAGGTGTAGAAAGACACAGAATTTTAATTTTCAATTTTACAGCTCAGGGAGGCTTGTCAAAGAGAAAGGGAATTTTATATTCTTACCAGAGACTTTCTTGACTTCTAGTTTACATACTGGGGAGATCAGGGATCCAAGCTCAGGGCAAGCAGTGCAGTCAGCACCACGGATTGTTAGAGTAAAAAGAAACATCCAAGCTGGTGACGGACACTGATAGAGATGAGTTCCAGTCCCATTTCAATTGACCTAAACCAGGTCAAATTAGCCAATCGGGTGAAGTTCATCCCAGGATCACACAAGTCCATACACTCACTCATAGTCCTACCCTGGGCAGCAGAGATCACAGTATGTAAGCCAGACAGCTACATCAGACAGGGTCGTCATTGGAGAGAGGGAGTCTACTTGCAAAGGAGCTTCGGACAGGAGTTTGAAGGAGGGAGGACACATTTCAAGAAGGGAGGAGACATTTCAAGGTGCGAATAGGGGAGCGTGGAGAAAAGAGCTTGCCCTTTGCTAAGGTGGGATTTCCCTACCTAACTGAAACTAAGAATAGTCTGTGACATGAAGTACAAAGTCAATGGGACACATTACGAGTGTGCCGGTCCGGTAACAATGGAGGCGGTAAGCCTACTGGCACCGTAGTTGCCAGACTGGCACACTCATAGGTCTGGGGGCGGACGGGCAGGTGCCGTCCCTTCCCCGCCAGGTCAGACCTGGGGGGCGGGTGCCCTGTGGGCGGGTGCCATCCCGCACCCGCCAGGTCAGACCTGGAGGTCAGGATGGCACCCGCCCGTGCACTTTGACGGAAGCACCAGCACTGTTGAGCACAGTGCCAGTGCTTTTGTCCTCCCCATTCCCTTTGAGTCCTATGGGACTCGAATGGGAATGGGGAGTTACTTTTTCCGGCACCTTGGCTTCCGGGACCACTGGGGCTGTAATGCCCCGCTAATCCCCCAAAGCCAGGCATAGGAAGAAAACACAACTCCGGCGGCAGCCATGCTGTTTTTACCGGCACGGCTACCGCTGCGGCCGTAATAATAATTTAGCATTTATATAGCGCTACGAACCCTCAGGTATCTGAACTCTGCTTATTAGTACCCACAGTGTGTGGTGTTCATTTATCGACCTCGGAAGGATGAAAGGCTGAGTTTGGCCCTGCCGGGATTTGAACCTGCATCAGCAGATTCTGCATGGATGTAAAAGCGAGGGCTCTACTCGCTGTGCTATCGGACCGGCTGCCCACTATTTGTCTGTGTCCAAAACCTAGGCTTGTCCTCACATCGAGCAGGGATGTCAGCTTCAAATGAAAAGTGTTCACCTCTAGGTGCAGAGCTTCTTCCAGCTCTGGGTTGGAAAGGGGGTTCTCCCTTCGCCAGGATTATAGATGGTTCTCCTTAGAATTCACAATAACTGTTCAGAGCGTCTTCCAGCTCCTGGCCTGCGATAGGGTTCCCTTCATGATGCTTCAAGACAGTCACAATGTAAAAAGGGGTACCCTTCTCCAAACTTTCAAGTCTTTCAGTGTTTTCAATGTTCAATTACCTGGGATACGTCCCAGCTCAAATTCTTTTTACTTGAAACAACAAAACTTCCAATATCTTTGATTGCCGGTTTGTTGTAACACAAAACTTGTCCTCAGTCTAGGCGCAGTTGTTGGATGGCACGGTTCACCCATTACAGGTCACACAACCGATACACATTATTTGGTGCTCCTCATCAGTTCCTTTAAGCAAAGGGTGCCAATGCTTCCATCCTACAGTGGAGCCTGGTTCACTTCAGTGCCAGATTAAAGGACTTCTCTTATCCCAATTTCTCATGTAGTTCCTCCATAAGTGGTTGGTCATTTTCATCTGTTATGGTTATTCCTTGACCCACTAGATTTGTATCAATATTCATTTTAAACTTTCTTTCAGGCTGGTCACTGTTTTGCATTACAATTCATTCGTGGCTTTGGACCATGTTTGATCTTAAAGTTCAATGGGCCTCATTACGAGTATGGAGGTAGCCATGCCGCTTTTAGCGTCATTGCTACCCCGATACCGGTACCGGGTCCAGGTTCCTGGAATGGTGAATTACCAGCCCATTCCGACCTTGGAGGGCCTGGTAATTCCCTTTCCCGGGACCCAGTACATCCCCATTCCCATTTCAGCCCCCATAGGGCTCAATGGGAATGGGGAGGATGCTAACAACGGGCCCGTTAATGACAGGCCCGTTGTTAGCATCCTGGTCTGCTAGCGCGTCCCGCTTAGGACGCCTGGTTTTACCAGACGTACTTAGCGGGACCCGCGAGCAGACCGCGTAATAAGGTGGTAGGGGGTTAACGGAGCCGGCAGCTCTACCAGCGCCATTAACCCTCTACCGCCTGGGTCGTAATGAGGCCCAATGTCTTTCAAACACATTCGTCACCTCAACTTTCTTCCTTGTTGAGTTTTCAATCTTTTAGGTCGGTATTAAAAAATGACTTAAAGTTTGACAATTCACACAGGCTTTACCGTCCCCTCGCCGTGGGTGGCCCCCCTTCTCATGGCAAACTCGCTGTAGTATGCTTATCACTCTAGCAGTTCAGCCTGGGCCTCCGTGTTTGCCTCACACCGTATCCTCCTTCCGCTCCCTCAGCTCTGCACTCTCTGGTACTCCTGCAAACCTCTCGCCTCCGTGTACGCCACCGATTGTGGCTCCAGCTCTCCCAGCTGGCTTCAGCCACTCCTACTCCTCCTTCATGGGTTGTGGGGATTTTAATGTCCCCACCAGACTGATTGGTCTTCTCACAACTAGACTGCTCACTGTCATTGCGAACCCCTTTCCATGTTGTTGTTCGTGTTGTCCTCTTCCTCGCCTGAGAACCAAAGTGGTGTGCGGTGTTCTTCTTCGTTTCAGTACCAAAATGGTGGCGGTGTGTGTAAATGACAATCAGAAAATAGAGACAGGATTGGTAACAGCCTATAAAGGCCTGGGGGATATTTGATTCCCTATGAAAGGGTGCCTCATCCCACTCTCCAAGTCTCCTTCACCCAGGTGATCCTCCCTCACATATCCACCCCCAGGGTCTGGATCCAAAAGAGATGGCCTTTCTCTGGCCCCCTGGGAGGTGGATATATTGGGGAAAGAGGTGAGGATGCCCTCGGATTCCTCACAGCAGATATAGTTAACTAGCGAGATGGGCATGTATATATAGAGAGACTGATAGACAAATGTATTAGTGTCAGTAAAAAGATAGATAGATAGATAGATAGATAGATAGATAGATAGATAGATAGATAGATACATGGCTAGATTGGCATATCGGTACATTGATCGATTGCTAGATGGATTCATGGTTAGATGCATAGATAGCTAGATAGATGGCTAGATAGATGGCTAGATTGGTAGATGGGTAGATTGATAGTTCACTAGCTGGATGCATGGGTAGCTGCATAGATAGATAGATAGATAGATAGATAGATAGATAGATAGATAGATAGATAGATAGATAGATAGATAGATAGATAGATAGATAGATAGGTGGCGAGATTGGTAGATAGGTGGCGAGATTGGTAGATAGGTGGCTAGATTGATAGATTGATAGATTGATAGATGGATACATGGGTAGATGGAGAGATAGAGAGATTGATGAAAGCTATATAGATAGATATACAGACAGATGGATTGATGGATAGAGAAACAAATAGACAGAGATACACAGTCAGATTGACAACGTTAGATAGCTTGATAGACGATAAATAGATTGCTAGGACAGGCAAATATCTAGTTAAATGCACATTTAACATATTTTCAAACCTCAATTAAGTGATCAGGATAATAGTGCAATCTTTTGCAAGGATGCAAAACGCTTCCTCACGCTGAATGCAAAACAGCTTTCCACTGGCAGAGGATTTTACCTCTGGGGCGACTGCTGCTGCCCAGGGATTTCTAGTGAAAGCGAGTTCTCAAGGTGAAATAGTAGTGTGTTCCACCTCAAGGCAGCAGCATCCCCACCCTCAACCCAAAAGACTCCTTCATCTCAGCGCTATCCTTTCATCTGACAAGTGCAGCACTTGGACTCCTCAGGCTGAAGTGCTGTATAATCTTCAATGATCCTGCCAAGTTATGAGGACATCCACACTGAGTGCGGACAAGAACAATGCACGCACCATGAATTTTAGTGGACTTATTTGCATATTTTAGTCTTTCTGTACAACCGACTGGACTTCACTGCTGGTGAATCCAAACACAGCCCAGATGGCTTACCCCAGAGCCTTCCTGGCACTTATCCTAGGTAAGAAAGATTTTCCATGTAATCATATCTGGCATCACAAAATCCATTGTTTTCTCACTTTGCCGAATGGGAAGCCCTTGTTTTTTTTAAATGCCCAAATAAAAGACTTCATTTGTTGCTCTGCTCTCCGTCACATGGTGCTGCTAAACCCAGCAGCAGTGCAGCAGCCAATTCAACTAGCGCCTACCCCAGGGTTCTTCAACCTTTGGCTCTCATGATGTGCTGGATTACAACTCCCATCAGCGCTAGACAGCACAGTCATAATAAAAACAGATGGAGAGCCACAAGTTGAAGATCCCTGGTCTTCCCTATCAGCGCACCACACAGTACAATGCTAGAGAGGATACCTTAGCAACGGGGCAGATAGTGGTGCTATACAACATGTTTAAAAGGAGTGCATCCCTAGCTTTGGCCCTGATATGACTAAACGGTGACAGTGTCCAACCTTTTTAAGAAATACTAACATCCCTGCAGTTTTAGTGGTCAATTGAAATTGTTTATGGGGCCAGTAGAACAGCCTGAGAAAATGCTGAAAGCACTGCAGTTGCTGGGATAGAGAAGACGGTGCTGACCTTCCTGTTTCTAGAGTCACAAGCTATACCTCCCTGATGATGCCCCATGCGGCCCAAACATGTCTAAGGTTGCTTCCGATTTTGTGCAGAGGGGATGTGCTTCGTTGGTGGTTATACAGGCTGAAAAAAGAAAAAAGTAAGTCTACCCAAAGCTATTACCAGTAGTTATAACAAATTCAAAGCGCTTGCATCCAGCTATTATGGCTAATCCGTCCATATCTGGCTGAAGAAAACCGAGCAATGATTGTGGTTGCTATTATAAACTCTAAACTGGATTACTCTAACAGCTTACTGATAGGGACCTCACAGACTAATATCAAAAAACTTCAGGTTACACAGAACGGCTCTGTACCGAAGCTTGGAGGAGCTTACACTGGCTTCCAAGTCTGGCAGAGGCTTCAATATAAGGGCCTAGTCATAGTTAATAAGTGCCTCCATGATGAGGCTCCATCTTACCTGACAGCAGAATTGAAAAGAAGCCAATCAGATGTGTCTTATGCTCTAATAACACTACTCGATTGAGCCAACCACACATCCTCCTCAAGAAAATTGGTGCAGCCAGTTTCTACTCCTGGGCCTCAGCTTAGTGAAACACACTCCCCAAGTTTCTCATTGACAGTGACTCGACTGCTCTGTTTAAAAAACATCGGACAACGTTTCTTTTTTGATGAAGAACCTGGTTAAACTACTGACAAAATATATCTTGCTTTTCTCTACCCAGGATTCCCCCCTTTATGTTTTTCTTTGTGAGCGCCCTGTGGCCGCCGGGTTCGTGGCGCTATAGAAAAGCGCAGATAGATAGATATATATCATCAGTGTTACAAAGTCATCGTAAGTGACACAGACATAATAAGGGATAAATCATGTGCGAGCTGTGCCCAGAGTCCAAGGTTATACCACCCAGATGAGGCTGAAGCATGTCTGGGTCGCCAATGGTCTCTGGAAGAAAGCATGTAATCTTGCAGGCCAGTCAGCTGTTTCTGGATAAGAACAGGACTGGTTTACACAGGACCTTTCCCAATGTTATAATGGTGTATGAGGCTGAAAAACCATAGAACGGAAGGTTGCCAAGTCTTTTAATTAATTCAAATCTTCACCACCCATCTCATTGTTGCAAAGTAGTGATAAGCAGCCCAGCTATGACCAGCTTTGACCGGCAACATTCATTTTGACATGCGCTTGCATACATGTCCTGCCTCCTCCAGAAGGGACTATCTTTAACATGATGGCATTTCAACAATGAGAAATCATGTTGACATTACCTCATGCATGTGTGACATTGATCTATAGAAATCTGAGAGTTAGAAATACCATATATTTTTAATATGGACTCTCTACACAGTAACAACATGGAAGTTAGATATATTTGTGCCTAGAGACAACCTACTTATAATAAGAGTGTAAAGGGTACTTTATGTACAAAGAAGGTGTAGGCCCTGAACATGATTTCCAATTAATAGCGGATTGTATAGATTCTAGAAGGCTTTTGCATGTTAAATTCAGGTAGAACAGGCTTCTCTTGGAAACACATGTACTAAAGTAGAAACTGGAGGCTTCTGGGAAATGGGCTTTCTGTCTTGGCTTGGATGAACATTTACAGTTCTTGCTTTTATGTCCACTGTATCGCGCTATCACTGTAGATTCTGGGTAATGCATTTCCTGAATGTTGCAGGAATTAGGATAGGGCTGCACTGGCATGCAATTTCGAAGCAACTTCATTACGGAGGGCCATGGCCAACCTTTGGCTCTCGAGATGTTTTCGACTACAACTACCATCAGCACTAGCTAGCACAGTCAACGGTGAGGGATCATGGGAGTTCTTGTCCAAATCACCTGGAGATTTCAGATTTTCCATTTCCCATACCATGCTAAATGCTTGGTATGGGAAATGGAAATATTTGAAATTGACACATTGAAGATCATCATTTTATTAGCGCTAATCTTTAGGGCTGTGTTTTCATATTTTATAGTTGTGCCTGGCTGACATTGCAAAACTAAACAGGATGTTGAGTGATTTATAAAGACCCTAGTTAGATTTTCTCCTAAAAGAAGGAGAACTTCAAAGGGAATATTCTTTAAAGGGCTATTTCAATATCATGTATTACGTATCTCTGATGTGTATATGTGTCCAGGTGATTTTATGTCCTTTTATGCAAACTAGTCCGCTAGAAGGATGCATTGATTGATTGAGTCCGGCAATGGTTTTGTTTTAGATTTCTACTTCTTAAAACTTTACATTCCTTTTCAGCCCAAAATTATTTGGATGAAGAACCAGATGGAGATCAGAGAAGACCCCAAGTATAGAGCGCTCACCAACCAGGGCGTGTGCTCTCTGGAGATCCGCAAGCCCTGCCCCTTCGATGGGGGGGTCTACTCCTGCAAAGCTGTGAACGACCTGGGGGAAGCCGTAGTGGACTGCAGACTTGACGTGAAAGGTAGGCAGCATTATTTGTTCAAAATGGAAAACGTGAAACCCGAGTTCGCATCAGAAACAACAAGCGCATTATTTGGATCCATTTGATTTTGCAGTTTTTTTTTAATGGTGGTAGCAAAAAGTCTGGCCACTGCATTCCCATAGTTTTATTTGCAGGCGGTGAGTACCTTGCATACCAGGTACTTCGCAGACCTGCCTAAACCTCACTTCCCCAGCTATACTTTTCAAATGAGCCCCCGTTTGGGTGGTAAACCTTGAATGCTGAGGCCAAGGTTTTACCTCCAGCATTAAATAATCATCAGAAAGTCCTGCAACACTCTACTTATTCAGATATAAAAAGATGTTCACCTTCGCAATGTTCATTACATTTACCTCACTTTTTTTTTTTGGGGCTTTTACAACACCTCATTATACCTACTAAAAAGTTATATTAAATATCCCAAATACTAAAGTGCGGAGCGCGACTCATCGTGTGGATCGTGGGAGCGCATAACCCGGTGCCTCATCATCAGAGAATAGATGTGTTTTGAAGCCTTGCTTGAGAGCTGTAAGTCATGGAAGAGGCCTGTTGGCAAGAGGAAATTGCTTAGCTGGTTATGGTGTGCAGGAACTGGGTCTACAAACTATCTGCCTCCTTTGCCCATTGATCTTGAGTGGGAGTTGTTTAACACATAGTGGTTGTCCAGTTGGAGGGATATGCTTGCCATGGGTA
This sequence comes from Ambystoma mexicanum, assembly GCF_040938575.1. Lineage (NCBI taxonomy): Eukaryota > Metazoa > Chordata > Amphibia > Caudata > Ambystomatidae > Ambystoma > Ambystoma mexicanum. The sequence continues at coordinate 216,015,408 of NC_090938.1, forward strand.
TTATACATTTAGAATTGAGCTACTGTAAGCAATTTGTAGCCTTCAGATCAGTCAAATTAGTACTCAGGGAGTAGGGATCGTGTCAAAGTATATGGCAGTGGTCTGCAACCTTTGCATCTCCAGATATTTTGGAAAATTGATTGATTGATTTATTTATTTATAGAGCGCTAACTCACCTGTCCCTGCCAGCATAGTCAATGGTGAGGGATCATGGGAGTTGTAGTTCAAAACATCTGGAGAGTCACATGTTGCAGACACCTGATATGGCATTGTCCGGTCTGAGGCTGGATGTTCTTTATACCATCCAGCTTTCTTCATGACAGAAGTAGCCAATGGTAAATGTTACATGTTATCCTTCCTTCCTTGGGTTTTCTGATATATGTGTTGTCCTCTCTCAATACCTTTTCGTGCTGCAACGTTGAGTTTGGAAATGTCTTGTTTTAGAGTCCAGTCCAAGGCCACATAGCTAAAAAAAAGAAATTGAAACGATATAGGTATATAACAGCTCAGAGCCTTCCTCTGACAGTCACTGCTTAGTGCCGAAGATCAACAAAGAGGTGTTGATTTAAGATTCTGGTCGGGCCCATAGCTCATTTTTGATATTCATCCTCGTTAATCGATGACTTGAGGTGAGTTGTATGAATAGTAAGAGTAAGTTTCCACAATAAAACCTCTAACCATGGGTGTAGTCAATTACATTGTTTCAGAATCAGTTTATTCTGCATGAAACTGACAATGCTGGTAGCTACGTACGCAGATTGAGGCTGGACCTACTGACAACATTAAGAAGGTGGCATCACACTACAAACTATTGTAGTTCACTCTCGACAGCAATATCCAGGGCTCCAGTTCAATGTGTTTCTGGACCAAGATAGGTTGGATGCAACAAACTAAACATCAGGAATAAAGTCCCTATTGAAATGAGTAACTCATTTTTTTTAATGATATGATATCATGCTTTTTGTCCACACAGAAAAGAAACCTGAAAAGCTCAAATAATCCATGTGTTTTATTGTTTGAGGAAATGATCACACAATCTCAGTTTTTGTTTTAATTTTGGCTCATTGAGGTGGTGCAAGACCCAGCTATGAGAAATCAAAAACTGTTCATGTGGATTCTGTATACAGATGCTTGACACATTTATGGTATATGTGGATTGGTATGTATAGGCTAGTAGTAAGAACAGTGACACATTGTTTGTGTTATACAAATTATTGTCACAGTAAGTGTTTTAAAAAAATTCATTTCAGCCTACAAGGTATCTGTGTTCAACAAAATGAATTTATTGACGCTATTAGGCAGCCCCTGGTGTAATATGTAAACATTTCTTTAGAAAACATGATCCAAATCTACACATTGAGTCTTGGTAACTGAATTTTGGGAAAAGGCAATGCAACATGGCTTTACCTCAACTATAGGTTGGTGACTGTTGGCTTTTTTGATATATATATATATATATATATATATATATGTGTGTGTGTGTGTTCAGTGAAAAAACCTTGGTTAAGTGAGAGTTAAGGTGATCAAAATTAAGGCATAAAAACCCTGAAATTCAGAAATCGTATTTCAAGCAAGTGCACATTAACTATGCACCCCCGTTGCGCAGTGTGTGACCACAATGATGATATCACCAATTACATCATACATGACATCAGAGATGAAGTCGATAATTACATAAAATGTAATATTACTGATTGAACAAGTTGGAATATTTTTGTTGACACCTTTTGATACATATTTTATTGTATAACACTTAACAATAATAATAACAACATGACATGGAACAACACCCTGATCCCGAAGTATGATATGATTACATGTGGAAGATTCATTTGTAATACTTATCAGCTGACACATTTTAAAATAACAATATTTAACATTATATACATGGTTTGAATTTCATGTATAAGTAAACAATTACAATACTTAATTGCAAGGAAAGCACCAGATTTTGGTCAATCTATTTCAGGTATTTCAAACTTAATATAATAAGTATATGTAATAGTGCAACACAAATAAGAATAGATAGAAGTACAAACATGTTTAATAGTAAGTGTTAAAAAAATACTCAACTTACAATTCTCCTCACTGTAATAACATTACATGGACACATTATTGTCTAAACAACAAATAATCACATACAAAGAAAGTACCTGCCCCTGTGCATTGTGATAATATATAATCTAAGAATTTGAAGTTTGGTTAATGTGCAAAACAAATCTGTTACTTATGCTACATGACTGTATACAAGCTTTACATTTAAAGAAACAAGAGCACAATACATTGTACTGTGTGAGTATGAAATATGTACACACATGTAATGTTAAAAAACAGAGTTGTCATATTTCAAAATGTAATTAATCAAACCAGGGACATCAGTGATGTATTGCATGATGTAATTAGTGGTGACATCAGTGATGTTATCATTGTGGTCATACGCTGTGCAACAGGGGGCTCATAGTTAAGATGGACTCGAAATACGATTGCTGAATTTCAGGGGTTTTGTTGCATTAAATCTGATCATCCGAACCCTCTACTAACAAAGGGGTTTTTCACTAAATTTCAAGGGTTTTATTATACTATATTTTCTTGGGGCCCACTAGCCATGCCCTTCGTCCATGGCCACTGTACTTGTTGCAGAAATAGGTTTCTTTGGGGCCCACTAGCCATGGCCTTCACCCATGGCCACTGTATATGTTGGAATTGGAATTATTTGTAAAGCACCTATACACAAAACAAGTGGTTCAAAGTGCTCAAGGCAGGCAGGGGACATGGGAGCAAGTTACAGTTATTCAGAAGCCTTGAACATTCTGAAAAATACATTCTACCATTGATGGCATTGCAAGTGCAATCATCATAAAAACAGGGAGACAAGCAAAGTATGTAAACACAGATTTTGCCGTGTAAGTGTCAAACATAAAAGGAGGAGTAGGGAGGGGTTAGGGTGGGGAGGGGTTAAAGAAGGTGACAGACAGACTACTCTCCATTACTAGGCTCGATATGACTTGCGATTTACGTAGAAAAGTCCACACAGAAGCATAGGGGTGGGAAGGACTGGGTAGGAGGAATCATCAGCACAGAGGGTGAAACTGCTGCTAGACAGACTACTCGCCATTACTAGGCTCTATATGACTCTTGCAATTTATGTAGAGCGGACAAACACACGGGGGAGAGAGGAGCAACAAGGGGGCGGAGCAAAGAAGTGCATAATCGAATTTCTTATGTTATTACACAGTGCAGGAGTGCACACACCAATACGATAGTAAGGCAGCAAGATGCAGGGGTGCACACACCAATACGACATTAAGGCAACAAGCAAATGCAGAGGTGGCCACACCTATACAATTTTAAGGCAGCAAGCAAATGCACGGCTGAACACACCAATACAATTTTAAGGCAGCAAGCAAATACAGAGGTGCACACACCAACACCAATTTAAGGCAGCAAGCAATGCAGTCTAAGTGCTAACAATATATTTATGATTATTTCTTTTTTTTTGCAATACAATAGTAGAGGGGTGAAATGCAGAGTAGGCAAGTAGGAAAGTCTGATCGATTCCAGTTCTCAGAGAGGTCATTATAGTCAGAGCCATGGGCATGTTGCCGACCGAGCAGGTAGGGGAGATATAAAGTGCCATAGAGGGCACAAGGTGGTGCACTTAGCCCGGCAGGAACCTGAGAAATGTGGCAGGAATGGAGCGGCACACATGGACACGGCCACAAAGGGATGAGAAGATGACAATGTGAGGTGCAGAGGGAGGGGGATGACATAATGTCACCATACATACTTTCACTGGGAAAAGCCATTGGCGACATTATATATGCTGACATTATGTATATGGATGGGTTGAAGGGATGTCCCCTGCTCCCCTAGTAAAAAAAGAAAATTGGGGGTTGCAGGGGTTTCCCCCACATGTTGAATGTAATGTCTCCGCAAAAAACAGCGACATTTGTGTCAGGAGTAATTTTTGGGGGACATTACATGGAACCAGGCAAGAGAGGGCATGTTGCACCAATAGGTTTTTTTGAGGCCCACTAGCTATAGGCTTTAGTCGTGGCCATTGTACACGGCCTTCGGATGTGGCCACTTTAGATGTTGCACCAATAGGTTTATTTTGGGCCCACAAGACAATGCCTTTGGCCATGGCCAGTGGCTATTGCCTTTGCCCGTAGCCTCTGTACATGTTGCACCAATAGGTTTCTTGGGGTCCCACTTGCCATGACCTCTGGCACAGAGACCCATTGCACCCTGCCTAGGAGATGTGATCACTGCAGGTGTAAAAATACTTTTTTTATATTTCACTCTCTTCCCATTCCCGCAGAATTCCCTGATATTCCTCTGAAAATGGCAGTGAACTACACATACAGTGGCATTTAACTACCCATGCCTTTGGGATCCCCCCAGCATTCCCCCGAAAATGCAAATTAAAAAAAACTCTTCCCTGCCCTTGCAGGCACTCACCAAGTGTACCCCTCCTCTTTTCATGGTGCCCTCACTTCCCTTAATTGCTTTTCTCCTCCCTGGCCATTACCCCCCTCTCACTGTTTGGTTTGTGTGACGCATTTTCTTCTCCGAGGTGAACTTGATTAAAATGCTAGTGCTGAATTTCAGGGGTTTTGTTGTATTAAATCTGATCACCTTAACTCTCTCTTAACAAAAGTTTCTTCACTGAATTTGAAGGGTTTTGCTATACCGTAGTTTCCTCAGGGTCCACTAGCCATATCCTTCTGCTGTGGCCACTGCATATGTTGTGCCAATAGTTTTCTTTTATGCGACTAGCTATTTCCTTTCGGCCATGACCAGTGGTATGGCCGAACATGTTGCATAGTTTCTTGAGGGCTCACTAGTCACTAATAGCTTTCTTTGGGGCCCACCAGCCATGGCCACTGGCCAGTAGATGTAGGCACAGTAGATGTTAAACCTTTTTTCGGACTCTTTATTCCCATGATAATTTCCCAGTCAGCATTTCCAATAACAGAATTTCTTGTGGTAGAGTGGTGGTTCACAGATTCCCTTATAACAGAACAATTGCTTAGAATTAAAAAAGTCTTCCAGGTCCTCACAGGCACTCAAAATGTGCCCCTCTTCTTTTTTCCAAGTCCCCTCACTCCACCCAATTACCTTTCCCTCCTTAAACCTATCCCATTACCCCCCTATCACTCATCACTTTCTGTGACGCACATTTGTTTCTGAGCGCATCTTGCGGCGTTGCTGCTGTAATCTCGTGAGATTCATGCGGCCATCCCCTGATAAACTCCCCAACCCACCCCCAAATCGCCAACTTCATTGTGTGTCTTCTTTCCCACTCCCGACCATTAGCCTGATGCGTTTGCTAATGTTATTTCTTTTGGTATTGTTATTTATATAACGCCTATGGACAGGCCATCTAAGCACTGTTGTTCAAATCAATCAGTGTTCTCCGAGGAGTGACTACATAAACAGAAGAGTGTTGAGTCTATTTCTGATATTGAGGAGTTCATTCCAAAATTTGGTAAATCTGCCCAGCAGTTCTCATGCGATGGCTGTTCAAAAACTGCACTTTTTCTCTATAGGAAAATGAATGGGAGTAGGCTAAAAACTAGATTTGTAACTCTTCTTAAATTTTTCATTTTCTGATGAATTGTCCCCAAAATGTCCAGTTATCCATCCACCAAGTCAAAATTAGCCTCTTCTACAAAGGACCAAGACTGATATAAAGGTTTTAAGGCGCAAAGGGCAGCCTGCTCCCTGTTGAATATTTTAAAAACTACTGGATGGATTTATCCCAAACCAATCAAGGAACTTAAGTCACCGCTTTGTGCCCAAATTGTTTCTTATTTGGTCCAAATCTAACAAGTGGTTTTCACGCTATGGCGGTTCAAACACTGCACCTTTTCCCTGTGGGAAAATAAATGGGCTTAACACGTGGGAGAAGGGGGCACCCACTTCTCTGTCAAATATTTGAACTACTGTACACAATAACCCCAGACCTCTCCTGGAAATCGAGTCAATGCTTCATGCTAAATTTGTTTTGAACCTGGTCCAATTCCATTCAGCCCAAACTGTTTCCTTTTCCATTGCTTATTTATGCTGACCAAAACATCTTCCCTATAATTGCTGGTGTTGGAAAGAATATGTTTGATACATTGATGATTTAGAAAGCTAAATGTCATCAAAATGTATCAGGAATCCCGCACGTAGCAGGTGTACAAAATGTGCAGTGCTGTACCACTTACATTAAAATATGACTTTAGTAGGGATCAACAAATACCAAAATTAGCTACTCAATATAGAACATAGTTAAACATTACAGCACAGTGCTGCTCTCAGGAGTGCCTCCTTCCTGTGAGGTCTTCTCCATGAATTTATACTGTTATTGGTTATAATCTGGCTGGCACTCTTTGCAATTAGGAAGGACATTTTGAGAGACAACATGCTTTGTATTTTCATCAGAATAAGTCATTAAAAAGGAAATTATTTAGTTGTACTAACTTTTTATACTGGTTTGTTTTTAAACTTTGCAATTATTATGTCTAATGATCACTTCCAGTATATAATGTAGTCACAATAGGAATGTTACCCTTGTCTTACTGATCAAAGTCTATTATCTAAGTCTAAAATAACCATATGCATAATTTCTTATTATACTCTTTCAAAATATCTGTAGGAGCAAGGACATGGGTACAAATAGCACCACTGAGGGTTTATACCTGATTTGCATAGAATCAAAGTGCATTTTTGGAACATAAGACACACCACAGATCTTTAAAATTGGCAAATATATTTGTGACAGAAGGTTGGTATGTTGATTCACTAAGTAATGAACACTAGGCTTGGTGTTCATTTAATTTTTCACACCACTCAACCTAACATTACAGCGTTTGTAATCTTGAACCATCTGTACCAATTTGGAAAGGCATTGGATTTGGAAGTGTGCATAAAATGCCTCGGATATCTCTCACTGCATTGGTATCCAAGGGCTAACTCCATCTCGCCCCAGGGTGAATCTTAGAAAAGTGGGTTTATCAGAGGGGATGCTAGGTCTCTGGGAAAGGCGCTTGTGCAGTCTTTCATGCATGAAGATTCTCAGGGAGTTATATGTTACAGATAGGATTAACATACATTGTAATTTCCTTTTTGGGATTAGCTTGTATACTGATTGATAATATCCTCTGACATGCATACAGACAAGAACACAAAATAAAAACATGAATTTAACGAGGTAAACATGTTAATTTTTGTTTTGCAGTGCCACAGTAAGGAACGTTTTGTGGATTTGATGTTGAAGGACAGTACAAGGTAAGAGTGACCAAAAACTCTAGACATTGTTCAGTTGTAGAAATTCATTTTGTTACTGTGTCCAGCGTTGTCATAGTTATACGCCATGGAAGGAATGATATACATTTGACTTTTTGACTGAAAATAAAATGGTTGAAATATGTTTTCCCGCATTTTTACTGCATTTCTATTCGACAAATATGCAGATGATGGGTTTGGGGTAAGTATACAGTAAGTAGGGGTGGGAGTAGGGGAAAAGAGAAGTGGTGGGCTCTGCCCTGTCTTTTGCAGTTAAAAAAAAAAGCAGTAACAAAAATTCGACCTTGTTACTTTCGGTCAAAAATTGCATTGTTCTGACATCAAACCATTTTACAGGATTGAACAACTATTGATACGTTTATTAAACACACAAAGTCCACAGACCGCACACTTGTTTGTACTAAAAATCTAAATAACCAACTAATATTACACACTAAATAGCATAATCCAAAATAATAATACGTTTGCACACGAATCCCGATGACCCCTCCCCAAATGTGTACTCATTTGCATACGGGCCCTTAACAAGTGCGAAAAATGGAAAATAATGCATTCCCTTCTGTAATACTACAATCACACACTTTGCATTTCCAGCAAAGCCCCCTATAGTGTGATCTTACCTTTATATAATTACAAATGGCCGTTTGTTAATTGCAAATGGCCGCTTTTTGAATTACTAATGGCATATTGTAGCTTAGATGCGTATCTCTTCAATCGATGTTTAAATGTGTTTTCTCTTTTTTGTTTCCCTTAGATTGAGTCCAACATCAGTATTAGCTGAGACTTTACAACATCAAACAAATGACACCAGCAAGAACATGCTCTCATCACCTCTGAGCCATCACCCAAAACATGTACAGATGTAATTCATAATGACAATGTTAATATATTTATTGCGCTTCGATGTCACCTCTGAGTTTGGGGAGATTTGTATTATACTGGGATGTGCCTAGATCTACATTTTGCAGCACCTCAAACCTGTCAGAGCAGAAGGATTCGCTTATTAGCACATATACACAATTCAATAAATGAGCGTCTGACCTAACCAAAATATCTCCTTTTTACTTTAAATGTTTTAATAAACACTCCTCTCTTGTTTGTGTTGTTTTAAAAGTGTGAAAGCACCAACTGAATGCATGTGTTCCAGGGTTTCTCAATGATGGTGGCTCTCAGTTGCTTAGAAAAGTTCCTTAAGGGGGTCAGAGGGGGCAGTTGACCCTGGACTGTGAAAAATGTTCTGCTTTTTCCTCCATGCCAATTTAATACTGTAAAATAGAGTGTTGATTGTATTGGTACTGTTTGTGTAGTAGTTAAGAGTGCAGACTTATATATTATGGTTCCTTAAAAAGTATTCAGATACATTTGATTTCGACTAAATAGCTAACGTGAAAGTTTGAGTTTTATCAAGCAAGGCAAAGGAAAGTTACTCCCAAAAGTGAATCCCGCAGAACAAACCCATCATTTCTGCATGTGGGTTTGTTGTGAATCCACCAAAACATTTCGGTCCATGCAAACCAGGCTGTGCAAATAGACGGAAATGTTCAGCCCCAGGTAAACCACCTGTATCCTCCAGGTTTTTTACGTATGTGTTGTAGACATGTCTATTCAATGTATCACAGTACATGCAGTACTTTTAGGGTCATAAATTCTGTGAGTACACACATCTCTGAAGCCGTGAAAGGCAGTTCTATGCACAACCTTCCCATCAGTAATAGGGTATTCACCATAGGACGAATCAGATGCACAATAAGAGTTGGGGATGGCGCATGTATAAGTGGGTGGCTCTGGTTTCCCCAACAGTGCTATTCAATGCCACACATTAAACAAATTCTACTTGAATTTCATCCAATTGGCATTGGATACTAATCAATAAAGAAATGGGGAATGTATGGGTTCCTTCCTATTGCTATTTAAACAAGAGGGATGAGGCTTACGTCTACATTGCTGCCAGGCATGTCCCTATCTCTGGGTGCCATCAGCTGCAGGAACTCCATTCCATACTTCAACTCATCCTTGTGGACCATGTTTTTTTTATATTACACCACCTCATATGGACATTGTATGGGCAGTTAGACAATGTAGGTTCATTTTCAGAGAATTTCTGAAAATTGGAAAAATATAAAGACTGCAATGCATTAAAGTGTGGCATATTTTCTTGTGCCCACGAGGCTATAGAAGTACCAATATGATTGAAGCCTCATCTTAGTAGGCATTTATCTTACTCTGTGACAATGGTACTTTGGAAGACATTGAGTGTTCTGAGTGGGTTTCACCTTTAGATGTAACAAAAAACACATTATTAGGTTAAGGTTATGCATAGATTTGAGAAACTGGAAATGCAACCTGATGTATTCCCAATATTACATAAATGCTGCTTAGTTTGCATGAAGCAGTCAGATTTACCCTCAAAGATCAGCCTAACACTTAGCTAAGGCCCATCATGACTACAAGAATCATGCAGACCACTTTAAAAGCCTAATGCAGCAGTATTTCCTTAAAACCAATGATGTGGTGTGTTTCTCAGATGGTATCAAAATATGCAACAGAGTTCTAGAAGAGCTTCGTAGGGTGTTGGGATGCTCCAGAAAAGAGAGCTAAATGGAGCAGCAAGTTGTGTTTCTGAATAGATAGAGCAACCCATATTAGCCACTCTTAAATCAATGTTTTCCAAATGTCAAATGCAGTGATTAATGATCCCTACTGCAGAAAATTAGGAAATCTCTAATATTTTAGGAATGTGTCATGCTAAGCAACACATTCAAGATCCCTTCTGACAAAAATCATGACTAGAACGTATTGGATGTTTTCAGAGTTCTCTGGGAAATCAAAGATCCCCTAATACTATCTATAACAATGCACTGATGTTACACTTCAAACCCCACATTTAACACCACAGTAGTTTTGGCCTTAGATCCATCGGCATGCAGAAGTAGCATCACTGTAAGTTCACTATACAGTCTCACCTTCTGCATCGAAAAGCACCACACATCATTGTCAGAGATATTAAACATGACACCTTTCGATACGTGTCCATTAAAGTAAAACGCAATGGTCTTCTAATATCTGTATTTGGAGTTTGAAGAAGAATATTTGGCTGAGGTGTAGAGATTTGCATCAAGACTTCTATACAGGCATCCGGTTGGCGATTGGGATGTTTTCCTTTCCAGGGTGGAGAAAATAGAATTGCCCTGGTTGTGGAGGAAGGAAATGAATAAGTGAAGGAAAAGAAGTTGGAGTGTTCGGTGGATGAAGATTATCATTTTAGTGGAGGAGTTCTTGGCGATTCATTTGGGTAGAAGTATGACACAAGGATTCTTCCGATTCCCAACTCTACTAAGAATCATTGATGTAACTCAAACAATGTAATACTGAATAATAGAGAAAGTGGAGTGTGTCATTCTTAGCAATGTGTTGGGGCCATACGTATGAAGTTCAATATGGTACATGATGGTTTTAGAGAACTGTACCAAAAGATCTGGAGAAGATGCATGTGGAATTTAAATCTCTTGTATCGTAAACAATATTGGTACATTTATCAGAAGTTAGGAAGACAGTAGATGCCTATAATCCATACGCCAGTGGGTTCTTGTTCTTTAACTTTGTCTTTTCTTTGTGTAAAGGAGGAAACATATGTATGGAAATGAATCACACCTGATGAGGTCACATATCTGGTGACCAGGGCAGGTGGATGATCATGGATTCATTCGGCTGTCACGGAGTGCATTTTAAATAAAAGGAGATACTTTGGTTTTATGAGATGTTACAGCTGTTGACTTTAATTATTTGGTAATTGTGGGTGTGAGATCTGTCTTTGTAGTGAATAAAGCTAATATTCTGCCAGGACTTTGATTGCCTTTGTGCTTCTTGTGATTGTACTCCACCACATGGTTACAGATCTGCTTACTGCTTGCTCATCACTTCAATGGATGAGATGACTTTCAGGTATGCTCAAATGTCATACATATAAAAAAGGAATGGGATAGGTGAATAGAAATAAAAACAAAGAAATTAAACATAAGCTCACCCATTGGGTGAAAGTGTGCCATGTAGTGTGGTGGTGGAACAGTGTACATCTTTATTGAAGTAAACAGTTTGATCTACAAATATAAACATGGGAGAAAAAATATGTAGCACAACAACATGATTCCATGCAGAATATTTGAATCCAAAATCACCAATCAGAGTTAAATAATGCTTGATTGACAAAAATAAGGCCCAAAGCATTGAAAATTTACGTTGGGGTCACTTTCATATGGACGTTATACTATCATTTTTTTATAAATTTATCATAATCAATTCAAAGCAGCACATACAAGAGTTTGATGCACATATTAATTAAAATAAATAATATATCATTTGTGTTCCTATATATCCGGTCATGCCAGACCCTTCCCATTTCAACTGCTGTAATAACAGGCATTAATGGTTTTCGTTTAGCTTACCTTGTGAGTTATCCTCCATGGAACTGTGTAAAGTTATCTCCCGCAAGCAAATATGTCATTTCAAATGTTTCTTTTACCGTAGCAGACAATAAATAGTGGTTTAAAAAATAAATATGAAAATATGAAGTCCTTGCACTACATTGTGGTGTTGTAGTTATTGGTAATTGATTTTAGTAATTACTTTGCTTTATACTTCATCGAATAGTTTGAGTAGTTTGTAACACAGTCCTATGTCTATTTGAAGAGGGCTGTTACAGACAAACTCTCCCGGCCTCCAGCCTGAAGAAATAGAGAGATAAAGTTTAATCCTAGGGGAGCTCCAGAGATGGGATTATCCATCTGTCCAGGACCACTTTACATTCTAAAATGATGTCAGCTCTTGAAATAACCTCAGACCAAACTCCTTTTAGCACATATCACCACAAACACATATCCCAATCATAGGGCATCCCAGCCGATGCTACAAAAGTAAACCTATGGACTAAATATCACCGGTGGGGGAGGAGAAGCCACGCTTAAGGCACAGTTTGACCAATAAGTAGGATTATATCCTGAGACAGCTTGCAGGTAGAGACAAGCAGTCACTGGGAAACCTCAGTCAAGGAGCCCTCAAATGTGGGGAGCTTGGGGTACAAACCTGGCAAGGAAGGAGACTGGTGTGTGGTAATATGAGAGAGCGGCTTGCAGATTGGAGGGGGATATTGGAAGTATAGAATGATATTCTCTTTTGTTGGAGACAGAGGTAGCTCCTGCTGTGAAGGCAAATTTGCCTTCATTGAAGGAGGGAGATGCTTTTCTGGAGAAAAAGTAAGGAGATACAGTATTGTTAGAGAAGAGAGATAATGCAAAGAAATAAGATGTTGAATTAGAAGAAACGAGAAAGAAATTGTTGAAGAAGATATCACTTCAGGGAGGCAAGGGGGATATATTGTTGGGACAAGTAAGGGTGGAGAAACCATCTTGGAGAAGAAAGGAGATATTGTTTGGCAGAGAAAGAGTGAGATACCCTCTGGTAGAAGGAGGGAGATATTGATTTGCGAAAAAGAAGCAAGATGTCACCTCGAAGAAGAAGTAGGGCAGAGATAATGTGTTTGAAATGTACTTTGAGAAGAAGGAGAGCCACGAAACATTGGAGGGAGTTGTTATGGGGAAGGGATAGGAGGAGACTTGGATCTAAAAGCACATTATATTGAGAGGGAGGGACATCACCAGTGGAGAGAGAACAGTTTGCAGAATGTGGAAAGCAGCTTATATCCCAAGAGCTAGAATGAGACTGATTGGCTAAGGAGATAGAGCCAGATAATCCTGAGAATGTCTTTGAAGTACAAGCCACCCCCTTAAACAGCAAGACTAGGGAGGTTCTGAAGGACCATGTCAGTCCAGGGGTGATTGAAGTGGTGGGTGGAGGAACGCAATAGGGGCAATAGAATGGGGGAAGATAGAGGATACTGCCGAGACAGTGATGATGGACAGGGTTCTGTAAGAGGACCTCAATTGGAGAATTGGGTGGACAGGAAAAGTAGGGCCACATTTCTCTGCTGAACCCGACCACCCCGGAGGTGCCAATATTAGGTGCAGTTTGGCCAGAGGCCCCTGTAACTTCACAAAGAGAGAGTCCCAAGGGGAAAAAAAACAAGATGGCAGTGATAAGGAGAACCCTAAAAACAGCTGGCTGCCTTAAAAAGTGGTTTGGAAGCCAAGACAATCCCTTCTGACCAAGGCTATAGGGACCAATAACACCTTCCTTGTAGAGGGAAACCTTTTTAAAAATAAAAAAAAAGATGTTTATAGTCTTTGGACACTTTGTTTTGCAACACTTATCTGATCTGTATTACTTTGAACATTGGGGCAATGAACACCTCAATGTTGAAGCCCTTTGCAGCAAGACGGGAAGTCCTTGTTTCTGTTGCCTCCTTGTTGTAGCTCACTGACCCTAGCATCACTTTAGACCCTAATATTTTGAGCTATTAACTTGTCAACTTATTGTTAAGAATTGGCATCATCCAGACACCTAGTCTGTTAATTATTACAAGCACCCAGGCACTTTACATTTTAATTTGTGGTGAACAGTTAATAAAAACCCTTTAATCATGCGTGTGTGCCGGGTCGCAGTACTGGAGAATGGTTACCAGACTGTCAAAAGTTTAATTCTCTTCTATATGTCTCATACCAAAAGATTTTAGAGCTCCTATTCCTCCTCGTCATCTAAAGTTGTTGCCTTTAGGTGATTCCATTTTTAGTAGCTATGCCATGTACAGTTTTCTCGACTCTTAGTTTGTGAAAACTAAAGATAATATGTGAGTACAGCTCACAATTAATGAAGATAGGCTTGTTGACCATTGCATCTCCAGAGTTCAAGGACTAGCCTGATTTTCATGAATGGAACACTTGAGGACTCATTTCCGCAGTAATGGTAAAACAGGCAGGGTTTCTAAAAACAGCCTGTTGGGCCACACCCCTGGCTATAGGTTCAGAAGCAGCCTTATGATCCGTGTCACATGGACCTAGACTTGATATCCCAGCTATGTACGAGCCACGTCACCCCGTCTAATTTAGGACATCCAACATTCAAGCACTAGAAATTCCAGAGTTCCCTTTAGAGAGAAAGCCTGGACCAGATCCAGGAGATTCATCCATGAATCCAGAAGGAAGAGGGATTTAGAGAAGCTCTTGTCACATCCCTACGATCACAAGGGTTGCTGGAAAGATCATTCAAACCCGTTATCCAGGCATAGTTAAGAAACCATTCTGAGAAGAACTGCATCTCTCTAAATCTTTCTCTTCTACTGTGGGAAAACTCAGACCAGAAGAGGAAAATGTCCTGACAGATTTGGGGGCAGGAAGACCATGGTGAGGGCATGAGCATTCCATGGAAGGGCTTCCCACCTCCCAAAGAGGACAGGTGTGGGAACCTCACATCCCAATCCCATGTAATCCCCATAGGTTTCACGGGTGAAGTGGCGGGATACCCACAAAGAACTCCACTTCTTTCCCACATTCCTGGGAACATTGAGGCAAAGGCATACATGCCCTGAACACCTCTACAAGCCTAGCAGATACATAATATCAAGCAACATGCAGGGGTACACGTTTTGCAGTTTTCATATCACTCAAAATAAGTTCATAGCACACTGACTGATTTGGTAGCTACAAGGGAGTGTCAAAAAGACAGGCAGACAGACAGCAGCAGCTAAAGCCTATCCACCAGGCAGAGCATTCGAGAATGTTATTCAAGATGACGGCTGGCATATCTAAAGACTTCATACCAAGAGTCAGAACTATAGGGAATCCCACTGACTGATTATGGTCAGACAGGTCAAGTGACCACATCATCCAATCCAGAGGAAGCTGTTCAACCCAGGGCCTATGTAAGAGTCAGCTCCCAGCACATGAGAGAAATAAAGTTCTGTAGTGGAGAGTGGGTGTTTGTAGGTCGAGGAGGAGCACTGGAAATTGTTGGATGAGAAAGCAAAGGGAAATGGAGCAGAAGAAGCAGGATGAAGAGATGGGGCAGAGTGCAGGAGAGGAGTTTGCAGGTTGTGAAGAGCAAAGAGGTCACATATAGTAAGGAGATGGCATGGAGGATCAACGGAATGAGTGAGAGGGTTGAGAGAGAGGTAAAGAAGCAGAGGAAGGAGAAAGGCAGTCAGAGGAGACTAGCTAGAGGAATGGGAGTAGACCAAAGTTGGCAGTGACATCAATGGAGGGGAATATGATCGTGTTCTGGTTGAGGATGGATGAGACAATGGAGGAGAAATGGAATAGTGTATTAAGGAGGAGATTGGGAGGAGTGCTAAAGAGAATAATAATTGAAAGGAGATTAGAGGAGGGGACCAAAAGGCAGAAAGGGAGGAGGCAATATGCCCTAACACTGAGGGATGTTTGTAGAGGCGGGGTGGAGGTACCTGCATGTGGTGACGCAACGAGGAGGTGGAAGTAAGATGGAGACGAGAAGTGGACAAACCATGAGGTGTAGAAAAGGCTTTCTTTGGCACAAGATGTTGAGACTTGTGAATGAGGTAGAGGTTGATGGAGTGTTGTGACTGGAGTCAGGACTTCAGGAGGAGGTGGTAAGGAGTGTGCCATGACCCCACCTGAAGAGAATCTCACGCAGCAAACATGATTCCACCTCAATCAGTTCTAGCTGCCACCCCTGCCTGGGTCTAACCAGAAGGTGTTGTTAAGGATTCCAATGGGGCGTTGCACACCAGACCAGGACTCTTGATACTGGCCTAGACTGCAGCGCACAATAAAAGCACTTTACTAAGAATTCAGATTGAGATGGCACCCAACCTGTCTCACACCCCCTTTTACAAATACCCCGGGCCACCATTTTATTTTAAAATCCAAATGAAATCACACAAATTTAATATTGGACAGCAATCACCAGTGGGGTGATAAATACACAGTAAATTGATGGAATGCACTTAGTTAGACCTTTTCATGTAAGATAAACACTACACAATTGAAAGGAAGCAAAATTAACTTTTGAGAGGATTTTTAAATGGTACCACAATTTAATCATTACCCCTGCAACACTCCCTCAACCCCCTATTAATACAACTTTGCGTGGATGGGGAGATGTAGCAAGGAGTCAGGTACACTATGCAACAATCGGAACTAAAATCCGACTTACCCCCACTTAACATCAGGCTTAGCTCCCCTGAAAACCGAGCAAAACAGCCCGCGAAATTACCAAATTATTATTTTACATGCGCACTTGAATGGAGAAGGCATGAATGTGTGCGGCTATATCAGTAAGGCAGGAGAATTCACAAAATACAATGCAAAGGTGCTGAGCATATGCATACAATTCGGAAAATCGAGCTGGAGAGATAATGACAGTGCAGAAAAATCACATGTGTAGAAATTGCATTTTCTGATTTTCACAGGTTTAAATGTCAAAATAATTTGTAAAACGGGTTCAACAGACAAAATCGGAATGCGGTTTTTAGGTTAAGCGACAGATAAACATCACAGGAATAATAAGAAAGTACAAGGGGAACTCCAAATGAATGACAGTATGAGATTCTCAACGTGAAAGGAAATTCGGTTTTTTAAAGTGAAAGCAGTTGAAAGGGAAACTCGGTTTGGAAAGAAAAGGACAAGTGTTATCATAACTAAATTTCGCAACGAGATTATCAAGAGGAGAAACACTGCCTGTGGGAAAGGTCAAGCTTCAGTCTTGGCCCCCCTCACACTGCACATCTTCTTATTGGGGAATTAATTAGGTTATTCCAAATATTACTAAGGATTTATGCAATGGACTATTAGGATGGGGAAAATGACGCTAACGCTTGGAAATCAAGGAAATAAGGAATATGCAAGTCTGGACCGCCAACCGGGTATCTGAACAGTGGGGCAAGGGTCTGGTCACGGCACAGTGGCACATCAGCTGGATAAAGCAGGTAGCAGGGCAAGCAGGTAGCGCTGGATAATCCCAATGAGGATACAGACACCTTTCACCTTTCTCCCTGAATTAGCTGTTTTGTGGTGGGTTTTTATTCTGAAGGGTGGTTCTGCCCGGATAGGAGGATCTGGATCAGCTATCCCTTTCTTGGCATTGGAATCTGGAATCTGCAAGGGAAATAGGAAATGTCTGGATCTCTGGATGTGCTGAGGCTGGAAATCAGAAGAGTCAGTCCTTTGTCTCTCTGAGCCTCCACCTTTTATAAGGAGGATGACATCACAGGATTATACTATGTGAGCATGCTTTGGCTGGACATGCCTCTAACAACTGGATTGGTCAGGGGTGGCTGCCACCGCCTTCCTGTCAGCTGGTTAGACTTCAGGGACATGACATTAGTTTTATGGTGTGCGCTTGCAATACATGTGGCCCTCCCACAGTTAATTTTGCCAAAAATCAGTTATGACATAAATTGCACATTTTTACAGTTGTGGTGCTTTTGCAAATCACATAGGCAAATGACATATTGTACACAGATCCTGTCATTCCAATTCCCAAGTTTCTATGACATTGTTTCGTCCTTCTAATAATCTTATCGCAATTTCTAGTGGGAACCGTTTCACCTAAAATTCTACAATTTTATACATGTGTACATATTATCATAGAACATGTTTGAATTCATTTCCCATTTGTACCAGGCATACTTTTCCCATGAATTACATTTTCCTGCGGTTTGCGTCCCCAACATGCTAGGCAAAGCTACAGTGTCTTATTTTAATGCCACAAAAATTACAGTCGAACTGTTAAAGTTTCGCATTACTACATTTTCCGGTTG
The DNA here is from genome assembly GCF_040938575.1 of Ambystoma mexicanum. Taxonomy (NCBI): domain Eukaryota; kingdom Metazoa; phylum Chordata; class Amphibia; order Caudata; family Ambystomatidae; genus Ambystoma; species Ambystoma mexicanum. The sequence goes on from NC_090938.1 coordinate 216,033,388, forward strand.
CAGAAATAAAAGTCTTAAAGTTTATTAAATAAGAAAAGTCTTTTGCCCCAGATGGGCCGGCTTTCTCTTCCAAATAAAGGCTTTCCTTCCAACCCACAGCCTCCTGTTGGCTCTAGTCCAGTGTTACCATGGGTTTGCCTTTGAAGCTCTTCAATTTGAGTTGAAGGGAGGTGCCACCAGAAAGTCGAACCTATGTGTCCTGGAAATCCTTTGTCCCAGGCTGGAGTACTGCCGCTTTGTCTGACGAGGGTGCAAGATCCCCCACCCTTGCATATTCATATTCCCAGATGCTGGTCCACTTGGGGGGCAGTAGATCCTGCTCGCAAGAAGCAATGTCTTCTGAAACCAGGGCCTGCAAAAAAACCTGTTCTGCTGACCTCACAGCCAGTGTATTTATTTATTTTTCTTTCCTAAACCAGAAAGCAAGTCTGTTGGAATTAAATATCCTATATATGATTTCAAACAAACCCCCATCACATTTATATGCAAGGACAGGGCCTTAATTCAACATTTCACTTTTAAACCGACATTGTCTTGTTTGTCAAATACACAATCTTATACGTGGTTAATTTTCCTTGCATATCACTTTAAAAATGCAGCCTTCTTCGCATACATTTCCTAAACCTTTCCAAGGCCCTAGTCATGGTCCTAATGCACAGGCAGCTGTTCAAACAAAAGGTCCTTTGAAACTGACATGTGCTAGGAGAGAGAGAGGGCTTTTTGGAAGAGTTTGCCTGTGATATCTTGTTGCAAAATAGTAAAATGCTCGCCGCACGGCTTGGAGTGCAGTTCTTTGCTATTTCACAGATCTTGCCTGACACAGCCTGTCATTCAGTGAGGAATGCCCCCTTTTGCTGGAGCGCAACCTGAAAGTGGATAAACATAGCAGGGTCTTACTGGACCCAAATTGTGTACAGTTGAAAGGATAGACCGGGAATTAGTGCGCAGTCATTTTTAAAAGTAGACGCTTTCTTTTTCAATGGGAAATTCTGAGCTGGCAGCATAGCAGCGCTGCCTTTGACTTCTTTTCTCTGGAGCAAATGAAGAAAATACTGGCAGCGATTCTCAAGGTGTTCTGTGTTTCTTCTTGCCCCATATGTGTCTGGTGAGACAGTGCAGCCTTTATTTTAAGTGACTGGAAAACACAGCGTTAAGGCACGGCAATCGTGCTCAACACAGCCAGCGCAGCCATTCTGCTGGTGACTGCTGAGATGTAGTTTGCTGACATAGGGAGTTCTGCTGGGCTGGTAGATGTATCCCACAGATTCCCCCCTGCTTCCCCAAGACTTCTTGTTTAGGGAAAGTAGGGTAAACTGGGGTTCATCTGGCGGAGTTCTTTTTTCCATCAGGGAGCAGTATGCCACAATCCTCCCTCTGTCTTTCGTTGGAGTGTGGAGCGACATCCCCTTTTCTTCCTTCCCTTTGTCTTTCGTTGGAGTGTGGAGCGACACCCCCTTCCCTTTCTGGGTCATGGGGAAGTCCTCCTTGGTCTACGAAGGAACGGAATTGGTACTAACTAGTGGATGGATAAAGACAGATACAAAATATTCCCACTGACTGTCTTCCCGGAAGGTTAACATCAGTGAGACAAACATACAGTACATTAATTAAAGTACTTGAACAATATCAGCAAATAATTCCTTAACAGGGCAAAGATAACTATCGACATTTACACCATGTTTTGTGATACCTTTTTGCAATTCTAATGAAGAAAAGTACTCACTGTTAGATAGATATACCCATGCACCTACCTATTCCCTTTTGCTTTTTCTTTTTCTTGCTTCTTAGTCTCCAGGCGTCTCCTCTATTTGACTTTCCCTTAGCTCCTCAATCCACTGCAAAGTGTGTCTAGGATGACCACTCTTTAACTGATTAATGTGGACCCATTTTTCTTCTGACAGCTGTCCTTTGGGGATGCGGATTCTGTAGGGCCTGCCTGGGATGTTGACCTCGTCTCCATTTTTTAACTTCAACTGCCTATGGTAGTAATGGGGCTAAGCGGAAGGCTTTTATTAGGATTGCCAGGGCCCTGGCGTTTACCCTCCAGTTGGGACCAAGCTTGGCAATTACTGGGATCCAAATTAATTTTGAGTCGGTTGAGGATTTGACTGCCCATCTAAAAGGCATAGGGAAAAACTTTCACAACCCAAAAATTATGCTCTATGCTTTTACCAGGGATAGAATTGTTTAGCATACAACTGCTAAGCAGAAGGTGTTAGGAACCGGGAATTTCCAGACCCCATACCAACTGATAAATTGACTCAACAGAGGGAAGTGTCTGGTCTTCTGGGAGGTTCCTGAATAATGCTTTGCTGATGAAGCTTTCTTCGCTATTCAAACCAACTCTGGTGAGGACAGACTCCATCTCCTCATTTAACTAAATGGGGAGGAAGAGCTGTTCGCCCTTCTTCTGAATCACAGTCATGCTTTGGATTGATTTTTCATCACTTTCGACGAATTTGGATTTTCAGTTTGTGAATTGGTATAACATTTCAAAGTATTTCTTTCCAGCGTGGAATGCCACTTGAAACTGGAAGGAAGGTTGATTTTCAGGAATGAAGAGGAGTTCCCATCACCAGTTTGTCCTACAGCAATTACTGTAACATCAGGTGTTTGATTATTTTGGAAATGAAACTCAATATGATCAGACTTTTGTTCAACCATGTGGCATGTGCCAGTTAAACTAACATGGTTGACACTTTGTTTTAATTTTATTGGCCGGTTAGTCTGAGTCCAGAGGACCTTGTTCACACAGTCTATTAGGGGAGACAACCTGAAAAGGATGTCATTCCCTAATAGACAGGGGGTTCCCTCTGGAGTCACAACTTTGACTGGGTGTTTCACCTTATGTCACCCAATTTTTATTTCCAGATCCGCGGTCCCCTCGACAGTAATTTCATTCCCGTCGAAGTTCTGGAGTTGTCAGGAAGAGGGTTGAGAGGGATCTAGTGTCTCTCTTCCTGAATTTAGCTGCTCAGAGGCCCTTCTGGACAGAAGAGTGGCTTGGGATCCAGTGTCCACCAGTGCTGAAAATGCACATTGCCTTTGTACTCGGACAGAGGCATAGAATCTACCTTCTTTCTCCTCCAAGGGGCAAAGGTAATGGGCATTTTGGGCAAGCTGGGCGGACAATTTCTTTATTTTGGACTCCGACACTGTGGGATTTTGGGCAGTTTTCTGTGCTAGAGTCTGGGAATCTGAAACAAAAATTTGGCATTCTGAAATATGTGGGATTTTGGAATCCCCTTTTTCCCTTAGCTCTGTGCTGCCGCCTCTTACCTGGTGGCAGTCACTAGAACCAATTTGGATCCCTCCATTAATATTTTTTTCTCAGGATGACATTCTCAGGATGACAATTCTGGGGTTCAGGGATGGGTGACTATAAATCAGTACCCACACCCAACCAGTCTTCATTCAGATGTTTTGGGAGCCATTTGTCTTTGGGAAAACTTCCCCCGTCCCTGAAGGAGAAGATTTTCTTCCCAGAATCCTCTAAGGATTCTTCCCCTTCAAACTGGAGGACACTAACATCCTCCACAAAATGGGCCTTTTTGATTTCTTTTCTTTATTTCTCCTACCCACCCTCTGTTCCCTGTGTTGCAGATTTTCGGGGGCAGGAGATTTTAGTTCCGGGGTGTCCAGGGGCTTTTCATGGGTGAGGAAGGAAGCTTCCTCTACGGCTTTACACGCGCCTTCCCTCCTGTGCCTCCTCCTCTGGAACCGGTGAATTATCAGGGTGCTCTCCCCATCATTGTTCTGGGGGGCCAGGCGCTGGGTTTGAGGGGTTCTGAGCCGCCATGTTCATCTCAGGGTTCTGCTGAGCCCTCAACATGAGACCCAGATCCTGCGTGAGGTTCTGGACCCGGCCCTCCAGTTGGGACACCAGTTCCGGCTGGTACAGGGGTCTTTGTTCAAACCTAGGTGGTTCACAGGAAGGATAACTATCCCTTCTCTCGGAGTACCCTGGGTACTGGGGATTCCCTTGGTAACCCTCCACCCTTGGCCTCTCCTCTCCCAGATTAGGTGGTCTGGACTCCTGAAACCGGGGAAGGAAAGAAGGGTTGTCTGGCAGGTTGGGGTTGGGAAAGAAACTTAACCAAGGATTTGGGGGATTACTGCCCTCCTGAGGGAAGTTAGGGGGGAAGTTTCCTGGGGCAATACTCACCTGGTTGGACCCCCCGCCCCTTGGGCTGGGGGAGTCCATACATACCCATACCCCAGGATAGGTCAGTTGCCCTTATATCTGAGACTGATGTAATCAGGAGAGTTAGGGGTCCCTGATTGATTAGTGGGATTACCTACCTGACTGCCACGTGCTTGGGATTGATCAGAAGGCCTTTTCTGCCTCTGATTATGCTGGTTTTGGGAGGGTTTGTTTTTAAGCCACGCCCATTTCTAGGTCCAAAATGGGGGCAACCTTCACCTCCGCCACCATTGCAGGAGCAGGGGTGTTGGTTGGTTTGGGGTTTTTTGTCTGGTTTTTATTTTCTGCAGGTTTTTGAACCTCCTAGATCCGGGTAGCCTGCTCTATTACCCAGTCTAGGGTCCATTTGTCATGAAAATCCCTCACCAGCTGGGTCATTATGTATTTTGGGAGCGCATGAAAATAGGTAGTTACAAACTCTCTACTATCCATGCGCACCCGCCTGGTAATTTGTGGAAAGGCGCATTTTAGCTCCTGCACAAATTCTCTTGGGGCCTGATCTTCTCCGCATTGCAAATTGTAGGCCGCTTGCGAGCCTCCTGGGGGTTTCTGTGGGTGGAAAAGTGCTTCAAGATGGCTGCCTTGTAGGTGGACCACTTGGAATTGTTTTGGTCTTCCAGTCCAGCAAAGAAGCTGGAGTACTCCGGAGAGAACGTCCATTTGGCATAGTATTTGCAATTCTGGCTATTTTTGATGTGAAAAGAGTCCATCATCTGTTCTTAGAGCTCCAGATGCTCCCAGACAGAATATTTTGCATTTTTATGATCTAGGGTCATGAAGTTTCCTAATGGCCTTAATCTGCCGAATGGGGTCTTTCACCAGCACTCTCTTTTGCTTATTGGCCTTCTTTTGCCACGTCACCTGAGCCACTCACCCTCAGACTCAGAGCTGCTACTGTTTGAGGTCCCCTCATGATCTTCTAGGCACTCCCTGATTCTTTGAGCTAGTGAGTGGCTTGCAGAATGGTGGGATCTAGTTCCTTCTCCATTGTGGCGCGCAGGAGAGTGGTCTTCTGACACCTCTCTGCTTCCAGGATTAGTGGAGGATCCCCCCATTGTCCTGATTGGGTGGAGGTTTTTAGAATGCTCTTTTGGGGCCTCAATTCATGTTCTTTTTGTTCTGTAAAGCAAATGGTCCATCTGGAGATAGTACTTATGCAGGTCTAATTCCCTGAGTTTCTCCTCATAGGAGGCTTCCTTATCAGAGACATTAGCCATGATATTTTTGAATCTGTACAGGGACACCCGTCCATCAATTTCTGAGGGGCGCTGACCTGTCAGCTCCATCATGCTAGGCCTATTTAAGTCTGGCTGCCCCATGACTCCTAGTGCCTTGTGCATACAAATGAGTAAATGGGTTTGAGGCCCTTAGTACAGAGGGCATCACACTGTGATCAGGGGTTGCCCTGTCCCTCTCTACTTGTTCAGGGTCCCTCAAGTTTGGATTCAGCCGAACATACTCTTTCTCTAACAGCTCCAGTTTCTCCTTTTCAGCCCCTATTTCCTGACGGTATGCAAAGGCCTGAGCCTTTTGCTCTGCTATCAGGGATTTACTTACTTCTATGACCTTTTCTTGAGCTGCCACCTGCTTTTGGAGTCCATTGTTCTCCTCACAGAGGGCCTCATTCTCTCTTTGTGCTGCCTGTATGGACTGGGAACACTGGGACAATTTCTGATGCAGGAGGTGAACCTCATTTCTTTACACATTTTGAGCTTCTTTCGCCTTATCTAACTCAAGCTCCATTTGGCTCCTAAGTCCCATTTGTTATTTGCATTCGTGTTTTATGCCAGTCAGTCTCAGACGGTCTGACTCTCAGACGGTCTGACTCCCTTCTTTCCAGATTGGTTTTTAATTTCCACACTTCCTGGTTTAAGGCATCTTTTTCCTGGTGCAGGGTGCCAACATGTTCAGTCAGGTAATCACTTTGTTGCTTTATGGCGCCTAACTTCTGGTGCTCTTCATCAAATTCTGATTGAAAGTGGAGTTCTTTAATTAATAATTAATTTATTTATTTCCTCTTCCAATTTTTTGATCTGATTTTGTAAAGTAGTTATCTGCTCTGATAAGGCACTATTATATGTCACTTGTTGTTTTAATTTTAGTTGACTCTCTTTCTGGGAATCAACCTTTTCATGACTGCATCTAATTGTGTCTCGTGGTCTGAACTATTTTGTTGTTGTAGAGCCAAGTCCTCTTTTAGCGGTTTCATATAGTTTTCCAATTCTACCCCAGTATCTTGGCTCTTTTTAAATTTCTCTTCTATTAGTTTTAGTTCAGTCTGGATTTGGGTTAAGAGCTCAGACTGATTTTGCGCAAGGGTTCTGTATTCTTCATGTTTTGTCTCCATAACTCTCATATGGAAATATATGCAGGTTGTGAATTGGACCATTTTAATCTGTTCCTCTTTAATGCTTGGAGTCATATACAGTTCACTCAAGGCTTGATGCAAAAGGCTACCATCCTGCCAACATCCGTGTCAATGGCGGTGACCTATTGCATCATTTCTCCTAGCCAGACCTCCTCATCATGCTGTGCCCATTCCCCTCTGACAAATAATGTGTGCAGAAGGTACTGCCTAGCTATGTTTACCTCTACTGTGGTCATTATGGAGAGTGTTGTTTCTTTGTTAATTTATTTATATAATGGTAACCTGTATTCTGTTGCTTTTTGTCTAGTTCGGGGTTGATTGTACTTTATCGTTACACACCACACAGGCCTGATAATTAGGGTCTATGTTTTGGGAAGGCGCTTACCACAGCTTTCTACCCCACAAAGTATCACAACCTTGAAGGTTAGCCTGCTGTGTTAAGCTGTCACAGGTGGCAGCACTTTCTCAATCCCTGGCACGAGCCCCCAATCTGTTAAGGATTCCAATGGGGCATCACACACCAGACCAGGACTCTTGATACTGGCCTAGGCTGCAGAGCACAATTGAAACACTTTACTTTATTTACTAAGAATTCTGATTGAGATGGCACCCAACCCGTCTCACACCCCCTTTTACAAATACCCCAGGCCGCAATGGAGCATCAAACAGGCCGGTGGGTGGTAATACAATATTTATTTTAAAATCCAAATTAAATCACACAAATTTAATATTGGGCAGCAATAACCAGTGGGGTGATAATTACACAGTAAATTGATGGAATGCACGTAGTTAGACCTTTTCATGTAAGCTAAACACTACACAATTGAAAGGAAGCAACATTAACTTTTGAGTGTATTTTTAAATGGTGTCACAGTTAATCATTCCCCCTGCAGCACTCTCTCACCACCCTACTAATCATACTTTACTTGGATGGAGAGATGAAGCAAGGAGTCAGGTACGCTATGCAACAATCAACTCAAAAAACCGACTTACCCCCACTGAATAGGAGGCAAAAACCGGACTTAGCTCCCCTGAAAACCGAGCAAAACAGGCCGCAAAATTACTAAATGGTTATTTTACATGCGCACTTGCATGGAGAAGGCATGAATGTGTGCAGCTATATCAGTAAGGCAGGAGAACTCACAAAATAAAATGCAAAGGTACTGAGCAGATGCATATAATTCGGAAAATCGAGTTAGGGTGAAAATGGCAGTGCAGAAAAAAACCATGTGAAGAAATTGCATTTTCTGATTTTCACAGGTTTAAATGTCAAAACAGTTGCCTATTCATATGCCTAGATGCTGGTCCACTTGGGGGGAGGTAGATCCTGTTCCCAGGAAGCAATGTCCTTTGAAGCTAGGGCCTGCAAAAAACCTGTTCTGCTGGCCTCAAAGCAAATTTATTTATTTTTCTTTCCTAAACCAGAAAGCAAGTCTGTTGGAGTTACATATCTGCTATATGTTTTCAAACAAACACCCATCACATTTCTATGCAAGGACAGGGCCTTAATTCAATATTTCACTTTTAAACCAGGTCGGACCTGGCGGGCAGAGCAGCACCCGAGAGCACAGCATGTCGGATGGACTAGCACAGTTATGAATGGTGCTGGTGCATCCGACCTCCCCATTCCCATTGAGCTCTATGGGGCTCAAATGGGAATGGGATAAATGGATTCCGGCCCCTGGCAATGGGGACATATAGGGTCCGCCAAGGTCGGAATGGCCCTGTACGACCCCATTGCCACGGGCCGGAAAGAATGCAACTCCAGTGGCATCGGTGCCTGTGTTACAGGCACGGCTACTGCCAGGGTTGTAATTACCCCATTGGGCCTCATTATGAGTAGCGCGGTAAAAACGGGCTCATTACCGGCATGGAGGTAAGAGCAGGTCCGTGCTCGTATGACGCCGCTAATAGCGGGTGATTACGAGTGCGCGAGCATGTGCGAACCCCCATGCCGGTAATGGCCATACCGGCATGCCGCTAAAGGCCCTCCAACCTCCATATAGAGGCATCACGGGGCCCGCCGATACCACCTCAGCCTAGGAGGAACCCCTTAATATCGACCCGCTAATAACAACATGCTAACACTGGGCTTGTAATACCGGACCCGGAAGTAACGTCATTGCGTCGTAACGGGAAATGCGCCGGTGGCCATCTTTAAAAACACAATCCATTGCAATCCTCCCAAAGCAACAGTTGTTTACACGAGAGACCAGTGGCAAAACGTACACCATGTCCAAGGCAACCCGGAAGACTACCCCCCGCCTGCGGAAAAAGCGCTTTTCTGACCCAGAACTGAACATGCTTGCGGACACCATTGCTGCACATGCTGATGTCATTAAAGATCAGAACATGAAGCGTGCGGTGCAGCAGCGCAAGAAGGAGATCTGGCAGGAGGTCGACCGCAAGGTCTGCGCTGTTGGAACCACCCCACGGACAGTGAGGGATTGCAAGAAGAGGTGGGATGACCTCCGCCTCAGGGTCCGCAATATCCTTGCAAGCAACTGGAGGGAGGCCATGGCCACAGGCGGGGGTCCCCACTCTTCTGCCAAACTGACCACCTGGGAGGAGACAGCAAGCACCTTCATCAATCTGGAGTCCATAGTGGGATTTGGGGAGATGGAGAAGGGTGCGGTAACATCAGCAGAAGGAGGTGAGTGACCCTGCAGATCCCTGTAGGGGAAACTATGACATAGCACAAGTATGTGGAAGAGAGTCTAGGCAAGGGAATGCATGTCCCAACACACACATCAACATATTCTAGTCCAGATGGAGGGCCAAACCCTGCCACACAGAAATGCATGATGAGTGCCAATCCCATTACCAACACACAGCCAACACACATGGACCGTGCCCATGTAATACATCACGCAAACCCCAATACAATGGCATGGCACCTGCCATGCAGCAAATGCCAAAATGGCCCCTCATACTACCCTGTTTGAAACACCTGTAAGATATAAATGCATGATTAATTAAATACTCCACAGTAACATAGAATGCATCTTAAATGTAACACCATCACTGATGCCCTGCATCTCTTCTACCCCCCCAGGCACCGATGGAGAGGATGCCAGCCAGTACCACCACAAGGGCATCCACATCCCGGCCACAGAAAACAGCAACCGGCACCACCACCTCCGGGGCAGCCTCGCAGCCCACAGCCACACTCAGTGCGCCTGACACTGTGGACACCCAGCTGCCCACACCTACATCAGTTGAAGGCGAGGCCCTACAACCACTGGCCACCACCGAAGATGATGTGGAGGAGTATGTGGACCAAGAAGGAGTCACGCATGTGGGATGACCACACTCCCCAAGCCCCGTTTCCACCCCCCCGCCCCAAACTCAGCCCTCACCCACCTACAGCAGTGCCGATCCGTGCCTGCACGATTCCGACCTGAGCCCCATCCACGAGGAGAGCACTGATAATGCAGGCCCCATGACAGCAACCTCGACCACTGCTGCACCCACCAACAGCCTAGAGGTATGGCTGGCGAGGGTGGAGTCGATGTTGGACCTGCTGCGCCAATACATCGCGGATGGCGAGGACACCAGGTGGGAGATAGCCACAGCCATAGCGGGGACTACAGCCGCCATAACAGCCAACACAGCCACAGTCAATGCCTCGGCAGTGCTGATGAGAGACTGTCTGGGGGCCATCACACAGGTGCTGACATCCATCCTGCTGCACATGCAGCGGCCACAACTTGCAGCAGGCGTGGAAATCCCCACCGACTCCTCACCAGCCACCACACCTGCTTCCTCTGTCCCCACTTCCTCTGGATCCCCCAGCCCTGTGCGTCCTACGAGAAGGAGTGCGAGGCACAGTGAAATGCTACCCCCGGACAGCAAGAAGTCCCGCAAATAGTGTGGGAGAACTATGGGACTGGCTCAGATGGTGTTGGGGGTGAATGGGAGCATTAGGGGGAGTTCAATGGGGGGGTTTGGGAGTTCACTGGGGGTTTGAGAGTTCACTGGGGGGATTGGGAGTTCACTGGGGGGGTTTGGGAGTTCACTGGGGGTTTGGGGGGGGTTGTCACATTTTTGCAGTTTGAATCAATACACCCGTTGTGTGAAAAAACATTCAATGCCTGGACATTGTTCATTTCATGTGTATCCATTTAATCTATGATGGTGTTCAGTGCCCAACTCCCAACATTCCCTGTGTACATGTCCGCATGGACCCAGTGTGTCACTGACACATATCTATCAAAGTCCCCGTGGTTCAGAAGTATTCGTGAATCAGTGATTGGCGTACTGCATGGCCATCCTGTGCATCACGTACTGGCAGGGGTGCTGCTTCACCTCGGTCTCCATCCTCATCATCCTCACCCAGTGCATGCATGTCAATGTCAGGTGGCAGTGGTACATTTCTCCGGACGCACATGGTTTGCAGCATGACACAGGCCATGGTGATCTTTGCCGCCTTCTCTGGCCTATAAAGGAGTGCTCCACCAGACCTGCTTAGGCAGCGGAACCGCGCCTTCAACAGGCCAAAGGTCTGCTCAATCACAACACGGGTACGGGTGTGAACCTGATTGTACTCCTCTTCATGGCTGTTCTGTGGGTTCCACACTGGGGTAAGTAGCCACAGCTTCAAGGGATATCCTCCATCGCCTGTAGGCAAATACAAATAGGTGTGTGTCACTCTGAGCTGCCACTTTCAGGATTCACAGTCATGCCCACAGCTATTTGGTGTGGACATGTACATGTCCCTGTACGTATGCACAAATGTTATCTAGATGCATTCTATACTGCTATAAGGTGTGGTAGTCTGGATGGAGTTGAATAGATGATGCAGGGCGAAATAATGCATGCTGAGGCAGATGTACTGTGGTTGTACGGCAAAGTTTCACCTCCCATTTTTGCTGTGTATACTACACTGTGCATGGTCACACTAGCCACATTGGCACAGTTGCGATCCTGTTTAGTCATGCATTGCTTGACATACACATGGTGGCCAGGTTGTGCGTCTTACATGTGGTCATTTATATACGTTAATGGTCAGATGTGTGCCAATGATGTGTCATCTTGGGATTGGGGGGTTCAGGTCAGGAGTCATTAGCTCTGCGTGCATTCTCCACTCACCGTCCATTCCCACCCAGGTGGAGTATGCATCCCCCCACATTCCCACCCAGGTGGAGTATGCATCCCAACACATCACTACCCGATGCACTGCCATGGGCCAGTCAGGCAACTCACCAAGCAGCCAGGCACGTGGTCCAGCATGTCGCTCCATGTGACGGGGTAGCGTGGAGTTATGCAGCACCATGGCATCATGTGTTGATCCGGGAAATCGGGTGCAGCAATGTGTGATGATCTTGCTGGAGTCACATACCATCTGCACATTGATGGAGTGGTATTGCTTGCGATTGCGGTACACCGCCTCTATGGCATGGGGGACTAGCAATTCAACATGGGTGCAGTCCAGAGCACCAACACAATTGGGCATGCCTGCCAGTGCATGGAAACCTACTTTGGTGTCGGCTATCTCCTGGGCAGTCCGTGGTAGGGATATGTGGGTGCTAGCGTTCTTCAGGAGGGCATCCAGCACTTGGGTCAGCATGCGTGAAAATAGTGGTTGTGAAATGCCATGCAGCTGGCCCACTGTGTGCTGGTAGGTGCCTGTGGCCAGGAAGTGGAGCAAAGACACCACCTTTAGTAGCGGTAGGATGGCAGTGCGTGTTTCTATGAGGCTGGCAATGTCATTGCCTATCATGTCCACTATGGTGGTGATGGTTTCCCGGTCCAACCGGTACAGGGTGTGGATCTGGTCAGGGGTTAGTTTGAATGGGCTGAGTCTGATGCGAGGGATTGGTGGCTGCATATGAGGTACTACTGGCTGCACTGGTGGTAATTGCTGGGCCTGTCTCACCCTCCTTCTCCTCCTGTGTCTCCTCTGTGCTGCCTGTTGTTGCTGCTGTAGTTCTTGTAGTTGCTGTTGTTGCTGTAGTTGTAGCAGTATAGGCATGTCCTCCAGCGCCATGATTGCAACAACTAGTGGTAGCATTTTGGTGTAGGAAGGGGTGTGGTGTGTGGGTGTACTCCTTTTATACTGGGCCAGACTCCATTGAGTCCACCTCTGGTGATTGTGTGCACCTGTGGCAGTTGGCTTGATTGCTGAGTGCTGTTTACGGGTGGTCCGCGAGGCCTGTGTGGCCGCCATTGTGCAGGCCCTGATTACCGTCTTCGTGATGCCGGTATTTGCATGCCCGCATGGGTTGTGATGTCCTCCTATTACCGGCATGCCGGTATTTACTCCCCGAAGGGGTGCGTGTACGCGCCCATGCCGGTATGAGGGGGCACGGTACAGGCAGTGCCGGTATTGGCGGGTTGTCGGGTCGGAATGCCCCGGACCCGTTAACGATGCCGCTATTACCATTCCGCCTTCCTTTTTTCATTACCTCCATTCTCGTAATGAGGCCTATTGTCTTGTTTGTCAAAAGCACAATTTTAAACGTGTTTGAATTTCCTTGAATATCACTTTACAAATGCGGCCATCCTCGCATCCCTTTTCTTAACCTTTCCAAGGACCTAGTCATGTTTCTAATGCACAGGCAGCTGTTCAAATAAAAGGTCCTTTGAAACTGACATGAGCTAGGAAAGAGAGGGCTTTTTGGAAGAGTTTGCCTGTGATATTTTGTTGCAAAATAGTAAAACGCTCGCCGCACGGCTTGGAGTGCAGTTCTTTGCTATTTCAAAGATCTTGCCTGACACAGCCTGTCATTCAGCGAGGAATGCCCCCTTTTGCTGCAGCACAACCTGAGGTGGATGAAAATAGCTGTGTCTTACTGGAACCAAATTGTGTATAGTTGAAAGGATGGACCATGCATCAGCACACAGTCATTTTTAAATGCAGATGCTTTCTTTTTCAATGGGAAATTCTGAGCTGGCAGCATAGCAGCGCTGCCTTTGACTTCTATTCTCTGGTGCAAATGAAGAAATACTGGCAGCGATTCTCAAGGTGTTCTGTGTTTCCTCTTGCCCCATATGTGCCTGGTGAGACAGCGCAGCCTTTATTTTGGGTGACTGCAAAACACAGTTTTAAGGCAAGGCAATCATGCTCAAAAGAGCCAGCGCAGCCATTCTGCTGGGGACAGCTAAGATGTAGTTTGGTGAGGTAGGGGGTTCTGCTGGGCTGGTAGATGTATCCCACAGTGTACACAGGATCCCAAGACCCAGTTGGAGGGGTATGATAGGAGTTGAGGGTGAATAGACTGAGGATGTAGGAGGGAGATGTGGGGGACCCTTAAACCCTAAGCCATAGAATGTGAGTAGCTGAGAAGGGAGACTGCATCCCAGGTAGGGACTCCCGGATTGTGGAGTACAAACCCCAGAGACGTTTGCTTGAACCCAGAGCTGTTTGTCTGAACTCAGAGACATTTCATTAACTGAAAACCCTCCAGTTGAACTCAGAGATTGGTTTGGGAGGACACTAAAAAAACACCTTTCTTTTGAAGAAAATAAATAATCAGAATCTGTTTTGTTGGGTCACATGTAGCATTCATTACATAAGGTGTTTTTGTGGGACCTGAAAGACAAAATAAAGCATTCTACTCATGGCTACCTGTAGCCCAAATGGTTTTCCTCCTCTAGTGTGATCAGCCTCTGCCACCATACTTGAAACCGCGACAGACAAACCTCTCCTTCCCTCCCCCAACAGACCGGCAGAAATGCGAACATAATATGATCATTAGGTTAGGGGAACGAGCAACAAAGAGTAAGTACAGGAGATGGCTACTCCACCACCATTGAGGCATCTCTGTGATGGCTCATAGTTAACAGATGACCTCAGGCACCTACATTCTGCCCCTGGAAGGCACTTTGGGGAATAAACATGAATGCAAATCAAGCATCACCAGTAATCCATACAAGGGGTTTGATTCTTGGATAGGAAAAAAACACTGAACACGAGTCAACTCCTGTAGGGTTTCAGTCATCTCAATGTGGTATTGTACCTGCATTTGTATTGAGGACTATATATCAAAATACCAGTCCCTATAAAACCCCAATCTCCAAACTACCTCAAACGAACCCCAAAGGAGCCAGCTGCTCTCACTCACCCGTGTCCGGTGTTTAAATTTCATGGCAAACGTGTGGGCAAGAATGGGGTGAACAATGAAGCCTCCAACTAGCACCTGTCACCATTTCTGTTAGTGAAGCAACCAATTGTGATCAGTGAATCACCAAATCATCATAACACTGGACTGGTAGATGGAGAGTATAACTTCATAGCAACTCTTAGAACCATAAAAAACTTGGTGTCTCAATAGATTAATGGCACCATCAATCTGAGCTCATCTCCGGCATTTGGTTCTGAGGGGTGCCTTACAGATGGGCTGAATTGATGCTACTAGGCTGGTAAGGTGATACAAGAAGGGACGTTACATCCACACCATTAGACAGACCACTGGCCATCCACACCCTTCCTGCCAGTTCTCGATCACCAACTGTAATTCCTGGAAACCTAAATGCTCTACCACACCATACATGCCACTTTGACCTCACAGGCACTCTGACATCACCAACACTGGGTGCTCATGCAAACACAACACCAGCAACACCACGAGTACAACTGGAAAACAGCTAGAAACCCAACTAGATGAACACTGCACACCCATGCACGCAGGGCACTCCACACCTCCATCATAATACAGGGCAAGCCACGGCCAGAGTGAACTGACAGCCCTCAATCACCATCCGACCCGACCAATACAGAAGTACACATGTCCATCACGACAACTCGCAAGTGGCCACCAAGTAAGTTGACGGTGAAGGTACCTATAGGTAAGGGAAAAAATAAGGACTATCCAATAAACTATAGCAAATGAACACATTTGACAAGCACCAGATATGAGCAACCAGAAACAAAACACTAGCCAATGCATGGTGTATAACAACATCGATGACACAAAAACACCACATATCACCTGCTAAGCCAAGTCAAGTCTATGCTGCAATCACTCCTTGGAAAATCCTAGAAAAGAACCAACAATGAACCATGACCAACAAACTTCGACCCTCTAAAACCTACCTACAATGACAGTTCCTTGCGCCACCATATCAAAATATAACAATCAACTACGGCTGAACCTTGAAACTTCAAGCTTTAAGCACACAACTATGTGATATGTATGTCCACACAACCTGGAAGCTACATGAAGGGCCATGAAACATCAGCTGCAACCACCATATCCACACAGCCCGAAAGCCAATGGCATTTTCTTGTACAACACACCAAAAATGTACCAACCAGCAAACGCTGAAACCAATTGCACCTACCTGTGCCACATACTGTAAGAGGATTCAATTCAGCACTACAGCTAAGTTAACGCCTAGTCTAGAATACTGAATGAAAACCCTTATTGATATATCTTTAGGTCCAGTTCATGCGTTCTGGATGACTACCCCTATATAACACCCCTCTCTTGGAATCCCCCTGACCCCACTGAGCCAAGAAGTAGTTCTGTTTTGCAAGTTTAAAAGGTTTATTTGATAATTTAAAATAGATATATATCACGCTTTATAATAAATTAATAATTGAATAGCACACTTAATCTGATATGATAAAGATCAACAACGGAGAATCTGGCACTAGCACACTTCTTATAATCACTAATGAGTTGACATGAAATGGATAAGATAGCACACTGGTAAATAGGAACAAAAGTATAATGTGGTAGAGGATGCTTTATGTAAGCTCAGGTGGATGCAATATTCAATGAATGCAGTACAGAAAATACTCAATATGATTTCAACCAAACAATGTAATCACTTTTCTCTGGCTATTCACTCCCCCCCTCTTTATGCAATGCAAGGAAATGGGAGGAAAGCACACAGTTCTCAGAAATGCAATCAATGTAATCAGTTCAATCCAGCAAGCTTAGACAACAGAAAACAGATAGGAGTTTTGAATCACAGGCCCAAATTGCTTTGATATGTGCTGGCAATGGATGAGAAATATGCTGGAAACGCTTTTAATTCCCTTTCAGAGGTTCAGGGTGAGTGGTATCTAGTTAATATTAGTCCAGGCTCACACTAGCAATGATGCAGGGATAGTTAGCAGGTCAAACGAATTTCTGGCAAATGGAAGGCAAACAGCAGCAGTTTTTACATGTGAAGAAATTGCAAATCGCGGTAAAATTCGCGGATGCGTGTTCCGCGATTGCGGTAGAACTATAAGGGGTAGGAATGCGGTTCTTGGTGCGATTCAAAGCTACGATTCTAAGCTATCAGAGGAAAGTTACTGCAAGTCTCTAGCCCAAACGGTCGCGGAGATATGAGCGATTTAATAAAGGTCGTTTTTGGGTTTGCAAATTTCAAAAGCTCAAAATGACAAGTGCAGCTTGCAACTAGCAAATCACAGGTGACAGCTTTACAAGTGACAGGTGACAGTTAGGAGACAGTTCTACTGAGATTAAAATAGGATTGAATTATATTATTTTAACTAAGAGATTGGTTCTGCACAGTTTTCTAGGTACTCACACTATATTCTTGAGTGAAATGGGCCTCGCCACGGATCTGGTCAGGGTTTTAGACTGGACTCTGGTCTGGTCTGGTCTGGCCTCTGCACTTCACAGTGATCTGGGTCAGCTCTCTCTGCTGGTCTGGGTCTCTCTGGGTACAGCACTGCTTTCTCTCTGGTTCTCTTAGTTCTGGATAGATTGAAGTCTCTAGTTTGGCTCTCTGGAGGTTGATGGAGGTAAAGTATGGATTTTTCCGGCAGAGCGTCCCGCTGCAGATGGATTTGGAAAGTCTCTATCTGTCCTGTCTGTCTGCTTTTATGTGTTTAGAATGTGGGTGTGTTCTAGCATCACTGACCCTACCTCTCTCTCAGCTTCTAATTGGTCAAACTTCCATTTATCATTTGATTGGGGAATGAACTGTGAGTCAGAGTGATGTCATTTTACAGCCTGCAGAAAGTCCACTCCTCCTGTCAACTTACACACAAATCTAGATTTGAAACAAATACATATTTGCAGAGGTACATATTGTTTTAAAATCATATGCACCCATCATGCATTACAGGAGGTATACCCTGTTCAAACTCTGCTCTTCCTGGGAGCTTGCATTCAGAACTGGCACATATTTCACTTTTTAACTGATTTTGCAATTTCTGACATTGACCCAACTTTACATATATGTGTGCAGGGAGTATGGACATTAACTGAAGAAGTTTCAGATTTTTAACATGCATACATTTAGAGTAATATCCACTTTTCCGCTAAAACCCCCCTGAACATGCCACTGGGTCGAAAAACCTCTTAAAATGTGGGCAGAAAAATCACAAGAATTATGGTATCATTTATAAAATTTTCACATGTCCGTACTATGAGTTATTCATCTTTTTAAAGTTATGTTCTGGCTCCAAAGGGGTGTGGTTTCCCAGGTCACATGGTATAGAAACCAGTCTTTCCAGTTTCTGCCAAGCCAGCTTGCTCTCACAGGCAGTGCTCCTCCCAGCTCCTGCCAAGAGGAAGCTACAATTTACGACTGCGGTAATAAAAACCTTTGCCTGAGTGAAGAGGGCTTTGTTCACTCTCTTGCAGAGCACAGATAATTCAATTATCAGATAGATGGCATATCCTTAGTGTGGGCAGCAAAAGGAAGGTTGGCCTGGGAACACAGTGGTGACTCAAATTTCACTCCTGATGGGGGTAGTTGCCAGGCAGAATCAAGTTCCTTAAGCCAGACTTTCAGCTACTGTCATGTTATTTGTTGCTTTTTAAATTAACTTGCAATTTTACACATGCAGCTAGAATGCTGATTCTAAGTTTAAAACTATGACATTTAAACAATTACAAAGGCATGTGACACCAAACATAGGTCCCTCATTTAATCTAAACATTTTCGATTTTGGTGGTTTTAAATCCAGTGCAACTTAAACTGCTGCAATCCACAGCTCAGCCAGTCTTGTTATACATTGTTTTGTGCTCTTCATTTCTCAGATTTGGTAGGCACACAAAACTCCATTCTGCCAAATGTCTGCTGGTGTTCAGTAAATATTTTGCACATATTGCAATGTTTGAAATAGGCACTTTGGCTTGCCTTCAGAGAAACACAGGGTGGTTTTAAACTGCCGGCTTTTGGATAGTGGTGAGCACTGGTACTGCACCCATTTTTGGGATTTAAGAAAATGAATTCCCAACAGTTATGGGTTTGCTTTTGGCAATCAGCATTGCCATTCCCAATGGTTTCAGACTACTGTGTGGGTAGTCCAATGGTGGTTTTAGGCAGTGTCCTTCTGTGCCCATAACATCGGCAAAAATGAGTGGCAGCCTATTCTTCATGCATTTCCCTGTGCATTTTCTGGGAAGCTCTGGCCATCATGATGTTTTCCATGTCAGTACTGCACAGTTTTGAGGTACGGCTCGGATGCATGGGTAAATACATCCCACAAGCCCCCCTCTTGCGATGGCCATTCGGTTTCACTGATGGGACTCGCAAGATCTGGGATGTTTCCTCATCTTCTTCCAATAGATGGCACAGTTCAGCATCTTTTCCTCCATCCGGTCGGATCGATCGGTTCTCCTCGCCGGTCCTGATGGGAATATTGGGCGGTACCCCGAGCCCGTTGCGTCTCAGCTCCCGGTCTCCGGATCGTCCTCCTTGGCCCGTCTCAAGGTTTTCTTTCTCCTAGGACGACAAAGGAAGAGCGGCAATACCTATTCATAGACGTTTTTCCACCACCGTTGAGATAGTGGGGCAGCATATGCATTTCATCATCACGAAACATTACATTCTTATTTTGAAAAAAAAAAAGTATAACTAAGAGACAGTTTCATGCAAATCACAATATTTTAGAAACTAGATGTGGTATGTTTTATGATTGGAACTGAATTAGTCTGATACAGTACCCGCTAGGATTCCAGAGGGTTCCTCCAGTTGTTGCAGAGTGTGCCTGGGATGGCAACATTTCAACTGGTTTATGTGGACCCACTTGTCTTCTCCCTCTGCCAAAGGACCTTTGGGGATGTGGATTTTGTAGGCCACAGGGGAGATCTTGTCGATGATCTCAAAGGGTCCTTTCCATGTAGGCAAAAATTTGCGCTGCTTGGCCTGGTTCCTTTGGAAGTTGTATAGATAGACCCGGTCTCCCACCTGATATTCCTTCCTGGAAGTGTTCAGGTCATAGTGGGTCTTCATGCTATCAGCCGATCTTTCTAGATTCCGCTGAGCGTAAGCAAAAGCATGTTGGAGGTGTTTCCTTAAATTCTCCACATACTCATGAGTAGTGGAGGCATTTATTAGTGTCTGCTCTTGGGTCCTGTAGAGCAAATGCTGAGGAAGCACCATCTTGCGCCCAGTCATCAACTCAAATGGTGACATTTTGGTTGCAGATGAAGGGGTAGATCTGATGGCCATTAGGACCAGAGGTAATCGGATATCCCAACTTGGCCCAGAATCTGCCACAAACTTCTTTAATATGCTCACAATTGTCCGGTTATATCTCTCTACTGCCCCAGAAGAAGCTGGCCGATAAGCAATATGCAGCTTTCTCTTGACCCCCAGTATCTCCCACATCTTGGTCATTACTTCACTGGTGAAGTGGCTACCTCTGTCTGACTCAATCCTTTGAGGTAGACCAAAACGGGAAAAGATGTGGTTAATCATCAAGGCAGCTGCAGTTTCTGCCTTGCAGTTTGGGGCTGGGAGACATTCCACCCACTTGGTAAACAAGCATGTCACAGTCAACATGTACTTATTCCCCCTAGCCGAGCGAATCACAGGGCCTACAAAGTCGATTTGTAAATCTGACTATGGCAGTGTCATCCCCCGCTTTTGTAAAGGCGCCCGGTGCGTGAGGGATGTCGGCTGAAATCGTGCACACACAAGACAACCCTTCAAATATTGGTTGAGGTCCTGGCCCATGTGTGGCCAGTATGCAACCTCTCTTAAGATTTCCAATGTTGTGTGAAACCCCCTATGACCAGCGGTGGCCGCATCATGGGCGTGACTTAACATCAGGCTTCGGAATGAGGTAGGAACCACCCACTGGTCGTGGCCAGCTTTGGATTTCCTTACCAACAAACCGTCTTGGATCCGGAACATTTTTGGACATTTCATCAACACTCTTAGGTCCTCTTTCCCAATGTAATCGGTATCCGTCAGGGGAAAGTTCTCAGGGTCCTCAAGGTGCTGGTAAAATTTACCAATAATTGGATCCCCCTTCTGAGCGGTAATCAAATCAGCATCAGGGGTCTCCTTACTCCATTGTACAATTGAAAGGTCGTTGTGAGCATTTGTCTGGGACCTAGTGATGGCAGTGACCTGGATTTCCCCCAACAGGGACTCAATCTCAATTAGATCCCCTTGGATGGCCCCGGTTTTGGCCAGCTGATCAGCTAAGTCATTTCCAGTTTTGTCTGGTCCCTCTACTTTGGAATGACCCTTGATCTTTTTCCAATAGATGGTCATCTCATTCGAGGTGACCAGATCATCAATGTTTTGGATCAACTTCCCATGTTTCAAGGGTTTGTTGTTAGCACATAACATGCCTCTGGTTTTCCAATTAACCAGGTGCTCCACAAACCCGTTCCGTACATAATCCGAATCTGTGATTATGACCAGTTCGTGGAGGTGATGCTGGACAGCAGAGAGGATGGCCTGATGCACAGCCATCAATTCTGCCACCTGACTACTTCGGGGACCAATTTTGTATCCAGCGGAGGGTTCTGGGGACTCATTCACCCATGCATTCCCTACGCCGGCCACCAGTTCTTTCTCCCCGTTGTTGTCAACATGGTAAGAGCATCCATCCACATACACAGTGGGCATTCCCTCACACTTGTCTTCTTCAAAGACTTTGTGGGGGGAATTAAGGTATGCCTCCATGTTGTCCTTGATTTTCAGACTTTCGTCCTCGAGACAGTTTTCTCTGGCACAATCATGCAAGTCAGCCAGACCTTGCGCGAGGGGACTCTTCTTGTTTTGGCCATATCTGACCTCCACAGGAAAGCCTTGCATTGACAGAATCCAGGAAGTAATTCGGGAATTACTCACATTTCCGGCCCGGATTCTGTCACTTTGGAGATATTGCAGAGGCTGGTGTGGAGTCTCCACTATGATGTGTTCCCCCTGGATAAACGGGCGGTAATTCTTCAATGCCCACACCGTTGCCAGGAGTGCCTTCTCACAATCGTTGAATTTTTCCTCCACAGAGGATAAAGTTTTGCTCGCATAGGAGATTACTTTATTGACCTTGTCATGCTTTTGATATAATACTGCCGTCAAGCACGTACTAGAGAACCCGGTCTCCAGGAAGAACTCCTTGTTTCTGACCGGGTAAGCTAGGCAAGGCGCTTGTGAGAGGCTTCTTTTGAGTTGTTTTACTGCCTCGGCTTGTTCTGGACCCCATTCCCACTTGACCCCCCCCTTCAGGAGATGAATCAGGGGTCTGGTGATCTCTGCGTAGCCCTCAATGAACTTTCTGCTGTAATTAGTCAGTCCAAGGAGGCTCCTTAGTTCCCGCAGAGTTGTGGGGTCTTTCAGTTTCTGAAGTGCTTCCACTTTCTTTTCCTGGGGACAAAGACCCTGAGGAGTAATCTCATGCCCCAAGAAGTTAACACGGGTTTTACACCACTGTGCTTTCTGAAAGGAAAGTTTTGCTCCGGCGGCCCTCAACTGCGTCAGAACATAACGGATCTCCGCTATGTGTTCCTCCACAGATGAACTTTTGATGAGGACATCATCTACATAAGCCAGGTTACCCCTCGCGCCCAGGTCGGGCATGGCCTTATGTAGGAAAATATTGAACTCATTGCCGGAGTTGAGGTATCCGAAGGGAGTCCGGGTCCATGTGTACTGCTGGCCCCCAAAGGTAAAAGCCAGTTTGTATTGGTCCTCCCTACTGACAGGCACAGTCCAGTATCCATTGGTCAGGTCTATTGCAGTGAATACCTGTGACCCCTGGATCTGGGCCAGCCCTTGGTCAATGTAGGGCAGAGGCCATCGGGAAGTATGGACCCGTTTGTTGAGCTCCCTAAGGTCGGCGCAGAGTCTCCACTGGCCGTTTGGCTTCAATATTCCCAGCACCGGATTATTGAAGGTGCTGTGGACGGGACGGATTATTCCCCGGGACTCAAGGTTCTTAATTATTTCGGTAAGGGACTCCATTGATGCGAGAGGCAAACGATATTGCTTCACAAACACAGGAGTCATGCCAGGGTCCGTGGGGATTGTTGTTGTGTGGATGTCAGTGCGACCACAGTCATATGAGTCTACCGCAAAGAGATCTTAGAAATCCAAGAAAACTTGTTTCAACTTTTGCTTTTGTTCCAGAGTCACACAGGCATCAGCTAGATTGACTCTCTCTTCCACCATCTGCCTGAAGCCTGGAAAGACTTCTGGTTTGGCTATCTCCGCGGCCTCCTCCAGCTGGGTGGAGAAGTCCCTGGTCAGAGTGCTGATTTGGACCGGAGGCTTCAGGTGGGCAAGGCAGCCCTCATGTACCTGGAAAATCACCTCATCCCTCCTGAAGTCACACGTCACATCTTCCTTACCATAGGGGCAGGAAGTGTACACCAGGAAGTTCCCCCCATGCCGGGTGAAAATCCTGTCTGGTGTTGTATTGTCCTCTCTGTCACTGTCAAAACAGTCCTTGGGGATTGGTCCTAACAGTTCATTTACAAGATCAATGGAGAAATGTCGGTCATCAACCGCCATTCCAATAATGGTGCCTGCGGCTAGAGTAATACTCTTTAAGTCGCTGTTATCCACCTCTATTGGAATGGTGTCATGTTCTATGTTGACTAATGGAGTTGGGTTTACCCCCAACCCTTGCTGTTGGAGAGAAGCATTTAGATGTATGTAAGCATCAGGGTTTTTCAACTCTTGTCCTCTTTTAACTTTCACTTCCAGGGAGAATTGTCGGGTCCTTTCTGGGATGGTGACTTCCTCTTTAGTCTGAATTTCAACTGCATAAGGTAGCAATTGAGCTGACCTAAATGCTTTTTCTGGATCATCAAAGCCCATGGGATTATCCGCTAATCGGGACCAAGCTTTGAAGTTTATTAGGTCCAAACTAATGGCAAAGCGATTGAGAATGTCACTGCCTAAGTAAAAGGCGGCAGGGACGTCTCGCACGACCCAACAATTATGGACTATGCTCTTGTTGCCTGAGCTGATTTCACATCTTTCTGGACTATAGGAGTGGGAGTTTCAGATTGTGGATTGGTATAGAATTTCAAAGTGTTTCCTTCCAGCGTGGAATACCACTTTAGACTGGAAGGAAGGTTGATTTTCAGAAATAGAGAGGACCCCCCATCACCAGTCTGTTGTCCTACTGCTATGACTGTCACGTCTGGAATTTGGTGGTTCTGGAAGTGAAATTCTACTTGGTCAGATTTTTGTTCAACCATGTGGCATGTGCCGTTTAAACTAACATGGTTGACACTCTGTTTTAATTTTATTGGTCGGCTAGTCTGGGTCCAGAGGACCTTGTTTACACAATCTATTAGGGGTGACAACCTTCTCAGGAGGTCATTCCCTAGTAAACAAGGGGTGCCCTCTGGGGTCACAACTATGACCGGGTGTTTCAACTTATGTCGCCCAATTTTAATGTCCAAGTCTGCAGTCCCCTCAACGGGAATTTCCTTCCCGTCAAAGTTCTGTAGTTGTCCCGGAAGAGAGGTGAGAGGAATTTGGTAATTCTCTCCCCTTCCTGCATTCAGTTCGTCAAAGGCCCTTCTGGACAGAAGGGTAGCTTGAGATCCAGTGTCCACCAGTGCCGAGATTGTACCCTGCCCCTGTACTTGTACCGGGGCATAATATCTTCCCTCCTTCTCCTCAAGGGGGCACAGATAATGTACATTTTTGGACAACTGGTGGGCTAATTTTCTGGTTTTGGACATCGCTAGCGAAGAGATTTGGGCAGAATTCTGTGGAGAGCCTTGGGAATCTGAAAGAAAAATTTGGCAACTGGAGATCAGAGCCATTGTGGGTTCCCCTGGCTCCGGTTCTGGGCCGCCCCCCCCTTTTTGGAGGCAGTCACCAGGATGGGTTTGAACCAGGGGATTTTCTTGCTGTTGGTTCTGGGATGAGATGGTGGGCGGCGGTAGCTCAGTCTCCACATCTCCCCAGTCTGGATTTGCATTCCTAGGGACCCATTTTTCTTTGGGAGGAGTTCCCCCCTCTCTGAAGGAGAAGATCCTTTTCTCAGGATCCTCTGAGGATCCCTCTCCCTCAAATTGGAAGATCTGTACCTCCTCCTCAAACTGAGTCTGTTTGGGTCTTTTGTTTCTCCTACCCCCCCTCTGCTCCTTAGGAGGCAGACTTTCAGGGGCAAGAGATTTTGTTTCCGGTTCCTGGGTTTCCAGGGGCTGTTTACAAGTGAGGAAGGAAGCTTCCTCCAAGGCTTTACACCCCCCTTCCCCTTGTGCCTCCTCCCTGGGAACCGGTGATTTATCGGGGTGCTGCCCCCGTCATTGTTCTGGAGCACCAGGTCCAGAGTTGGGTGCGTTCTGCGCCGGCATGCTGATCTGAGGGTTCTGCTGTGCCCTCAGTATATGACCCATATCCCGCGCCATGTTTTGAACCTGGCGCTCTAACTGGGAAACCCGCTCAGGCTGATACGGGGCCCTGTTTTCTCCCCTGGGCTGATCCCGGGAAGGGTAGCTATCCCTCCTCTGGTAATACCCCGGGTTGGGAAGATTTGGGTACCCCTCCACCCTTGGCCTCCCCTCTCCCGGATTCAGTGGTCTGGGCTCAGGGAATTGGGGAAAGAAGGATGGATGGTTTTGGGGCTGAAAGTCGGGTGGATATCTGGGGAAAAAGTTCTGCCCAGGGTTTGGTGAATTTCTGCCCTCCTGTGGGAAGTTTGGAGGGAAGTTCCCTGGGTTAGGTGCTTGTCTGGATCCCCCCCCTTGGGCTGGAGGAGTCCACACATAACCCAGGATGGGTCTGTTACCTTTGTAGCGAGGACTTACATAGTCAGGAGAGCGAGGGACCCCATTTGTGGGGCTGCCTCCCTGGCTCCCTGTCTGTGACTGGCCCGAGGACCTTCTGGGCCTAGCATTATTAGGTGCAGGTAGGTTTTTAGGCCCCCCCATCTCCAAATCCAAAACGGGGGTGACCTTTACCTCTGCCACCTTGGCAGCAGCAGGGGTGCTGTTGGCTTTGGGGTTTTTCTGGGCATTGCTTTTATTTTCTATGGGCTTCTGCACCTCATAGATCCGGGTAGCCTGTTCAATGACCCAGTCTAAAGATCTTTTCTCATGAAAATCCCTCACGAGCTGGGTCATGATATATTTGGGCAAGGCATGGAAAAACGTATTTATAAACTCTCTACTATCTGTGCGCACCCTTCTTGTGGTCTGTGCAAAAGCACGCTTTAACTCCTGCACAAATTCTTGTGGGGCCTGATCCTCCCCACATTGCAAATTGTAGGCTGCCTTGCGAGCCTCTTGAGGATTTCTGTGAACAGAAAAATGTTTCATGATGGCCGCCTTATATGTGGACCATCTTAAATGATTTTGGTCCTCCAGCCCCGCAAAGAAACTGGAGTATTCCGGGGAGAATGTCCACTTTACATATTGAATACAGCTTTGGCTGTCCTTCAAATGGAAAGTCTCCATCATTTGTTCAAACAACTCTAAGTGCTCCCAAACAGAATACTTAGCGTTCTTATGGTAAGGCGTGATGACGCTCCTGATCGCCTTAATCTGCTTTAAGGGGTCCTTAAGCAAGGCCCTTTTTGCCTTATTGGCCTTTTTGGTTCGGGTAACCCTTGTCCATTCTTCCTCGGACTCAGAGGCACTGCTCCCAGAGGTTCCCGTCTGTTCTTCCAGGTTTTCCCGGATTCTGCGAGCCTGGGAATGGCTGGCAGAATGTGGGGACCTGGTCTCCTGTGTCCTGCGCAGTTCAGAGGAGTCTTCAGATTCCTCCTTGCTGCCAGGATTTGATGGGTACCCCCTCCACTGACCTAACTGGGCAGAGGTTTTCAGGATGCCCTTAATGGGCCTACTCTCCTGGGGTTCCCCACTGAACTGTACTGTACTTGGGTGCCCATACCCGGATGCCCACCCCTCCATTCCTGAGTGGTACTGGCCTATGAGCCCCATACTTTTAGCTGGATAGTAATCTGCCATCCCTGTGGCCCTGTGCTCATGTGCACCAGGGGACATGGGGGTGGCAGAGTCCAGGGACTGAGAGGTATGAGGGCCTCTGGTACTAGGGCTCCTGAGGTTATGCTCCGGAGTTTCCATTTCCCAGCGAACCTCATCTCTATCCGCCCCTGCTCCCTGTTGCAATGCAAGAGCCTGCATTTGTGCCTTCAGTTCCTCTGTTAAGGCCTTACTCGACTCTATCAGTTTCTCCTGCATCGCTACCTGTTGCTGGAGCCTATCATTGTGTTGACAGAGGGCCTCATTCTCCCTCTGTGCTTCCTGGTTGGTCCTGGAGAACTGGGCCAGTCTTTGCTGCAGGAGGTTTACCTCCTGGGCAATGTCCCTATTGGCCTGCTCCTTTCTTGCCAAAGCCTCTTCCACCCTCCTGGTGTGCTCTAACGAGTTCTGGTGTTCTTTTTGGAGGTCACCCAGTCCCTGGTGGGCCAGGTGATTTTCTTCCATTTTTCTTTTTAAATGGCAGACTTCCTGGCCTAAGGTATCCCTTTCCTGACTAAGAGCCTGCATCTGTGCCGCCAGGTCGTCCCTTTGCCTTTGGAAGGCACCAGCATTCTGGCGCTCCTGATCAAACTCTGTCTGGGTATCCAGGTCTTTCAGAATTAGTTTGTTGCTCTCTGCCTTCACTCTCTCTAGGTGGCCTTGCAGGGTGACTACCTGCTCAGCACATACCCTGTTGAAGTCCAGTTGTTGCTCCAGCTTTTTCTGGCTTTGCAGTAGGGAGTCCAAACCTTCTTGGTGTTCCTTCTGCAAGGCCAGAAATCTGGTATCCTGGTCTGACTTTTCCTTTTGCAGCACATCCATATCCTCCTTTATTTTAGTGATGTACTGTCTGGTCTCATTTTCTGACTCCTGGCTTCTGTGCAGCCTTTGCTCAGAAGAGTCCAGATCAGATTGGGCCTTCTCTAACGCCATCTGTTGCCTTTTTGCCAGATCATGGCCTTCAGCACATTTATTCTGTATGGCTCCCATGTATAAATATAAATATGCCGCTATCCTAACAATCTTGTCGTGCTCATCTTTGGCCTTAGGAGCCATATATAGTTCACTCAGGGCCACGTGTAATGGACCCTGATCTCTATATATATCTGACCCTGTTTCAGTGACCTGTTGCGTGATGGCCTGCAACCAGACTGTTTGGTCCTGGTGAGTCCATTCACCTCTCACAAACAGTTTGTGTAAGAAGTGCTCTCTGGCTATTTTCATATCTACCAAGGTCGTCATTCTAGAGATTGGTCTCTGTCCTGACTTACGGAAGTTAGTATTTTAGTTTTGCAGAACAGAACTTTTCTTGGAGTGTCCCTTTTGAGGAATGCTTCACAGCGTAATGCAGCGTGGTGATCCGACTGGATGTATGTATCCCGTCAGTTAGCACACTGTATTAAGCTGCACAAATGGTAAATCTAACCCAACGTCTCGGCTCGAGCCCCCACTTTGTAAGAGGATTCAATTCAGCACTACAGCTAAGTTAACGCCTAGTCTAGAATACTGAATGAAAACCCTTATTGATATATCTTTAGGTCCAGTTCATGCGTTCTGGATGACTACCCCTATATAACACCCCTCTCTTGGAATCCCCCTGACCCCACTGAGCCAAGAAGTAGTTCTGTTTTGCAAGTTTAAAAGGTTTATTTGATAATTTAAAATAGATATATATCACGCTTTATAATAAATTAATAATTGAATAGCACACTTAATCTGATATGATAAAGATCAACAACGGAGAATCTGGCACTAGCACACTTCTTATAATCACTAATGAGTTGATATGAAATGGATAAGATAGCACACTGGTAAATAGGAACAAAAGTATAATGTGGTAGAGGATGCTTTATGTAAGCTCAGGTGGATGCAATATTCAATGAATGCAGTACAGAAAATACTCAATATGATTTCAACCAAACAATGTAATCACTTTTCTCTGGCTATTCACTCCCCCCCTCTTTATGCAATGCAAGGAAATGGGAGGAAAGCACACAGTTCTCAGAAATGCAATCAATGTAATCAGTTCAATCCAGCAAGCTTAGACAACAGAAAACAGATAGGAGTTTTGAATCACAGGCCCAAATTGCTTTGATATGTGCTGGCAATGGATGAGAAATATGCTGGAAACGCTTTTAATTCCCTTTCAGAGGTTCAGGGTGAGTGGTATCTAGTTAATATTAGTCCAGGCTCACACTAGCAATGATGCAGGGATAGTTAGCAGGTCAAACGAATTTCTGGCAAATGGAAGGCAAACAGCAGCAGTTTTTACATGTGAAGAAATTGCAAATCGCGGTAAAATTCGCGGATGCGTGTTCCGCGATTGCGGTAAAACTATAAGGGGTAGGAATGCGGTTCTTGGTGCGATTCAAAGCTACGATTCTAAGCTATCAGAGGAAAGTTACTGCAAGTCTCTAGCCCAAACGGTCGCGGAGATATGAGCGATTTAATAAAGGTCGTTTTTGGGTTTGCAAATTTCAAAAGCTCAAAATGACAAGTGCAGCTTGCAACTAGCAAATCACAGGTGACAGCTTTACAAGTGACAGGTGACAGTTAGGAGACAGTTCTACTGAGATTAAAATAGGATTGAATTATATTATTTTAACTAAGAGATTGGTTCTGCACAGTTTTCTAGGTACTCACACTATATTCTTGAGTGAAATGGGCCTCGCCACGGATCTGGTCAGGGTTTTAGACTGGACTCTGGTCTGGTCTGGTCTGGCCTCTGCACTTCACAGTGATCTGGGTCAGCTCTCTCTGCTGGTCTGGGTCTCTCTGGGTACAGCACTGCTTTCTCTCTGGTTCTCTTAGTTCTGGATAGATTGAAGTCTCTAGTTTGGCTCTCTGGAGGTTGATGGAGGTAAAGTATGGATTTTTCCGGCAGAGCGTCCCGCTGCAGATGGATTTGGAAAGTCTCTATCTGTCCTGTCTGTCTGCTTTTATGTGTTTAGAATGTGGGTGTGTTCTAGCATCACTGACCCTACCTCTCTCTCAGCTTCTAATTGGTCAAACTTCCATTTATCATTTGATTGGGGAATGAACTGTGAGTCAGAGTGATGTCATTTTACAGCCTGCAGAAAGTCCACTCCTCCTGTCAACTTACACACAAATCTAGATTTGAAACAAATACATATTTGCAGAGGTACATATTGTTTTAAAATCATATGCACCCATCATGCATTACAGGAGGTATACCCTGTTCAAACTCTGCTCTTCCTGGGAGCTTGCATTCAGAACTGGCACATATTTCACTTTTTAACTGATTTTGCAATTTCTGACATTGACCCAACTTTACATATATGTGTGCAGGGAGTATGGACATTAACTGAAGAAGTTTCAGATTTTTAACATGCATACATTTAGAGTAATATCCACTTTTCCGCTAAAACCCCCCTGAACATGCCACTGGGTCGAAAAACCTCTTAAAATGTGGGCAGAAAAATCACAAGAATTATGGTATCATTTATAAAATTTTCACATGTCCGTATTATGAGTTATTCATCTTTTTAAAGTTATGTTCTGGGTCCAAAGGGGTGTGGTTTCCCAGGTCACATGGTATAGAAACCAGTCTTTCCAGTTTCTGCCAAGCCAGCTTGCTCTCACAGGCAGTGCTCCTCCCAGCTCCTGCCAAGAGGAAGCTACAATTTACGACTGCGGTAATAAAAACCTTTGCCTGAGTGAAGAGGGCTTTGTTCACTCTCTTGCAGAGCACAGATAATTCAATTATCAGATAGATGGCATATCCTTAGTGTGGGCAGCAAAAGGAAGGTTGGCCTGGGAACACAGTGTGACTCAAATTTCACTCCTGATGGGGGTAGTTGCCAGGCAGAATCAAGTTCCTTAAGCCAGACTTTCAGCTACTGTCATGTTATTTGTTGCTTTTTAAATTAACTTGCAATTTTACACATGCAGCTAGAATGCTGATTCTAAGTTTAAAACTATGACATTTAAACAATTACAAAGGCATGTGACACCAAACATAGGTCCCTCATTTAATCTAAACATTTTCGATTTTGGTGGTTTTAAATCCAGTGCAACTTAAACTGCTGCAATCCACAGCTCAGCCAGTCTTGTTATACATTGTTTTGTGCTCTTCATTTCTCAGATTTGGTAGGCACACAAAACTCCATTCTGCCAAATGTCTGCTGGTGTTCAGTAAATATTTTGCACATATTGCAATGTTTGAAATAGGCACTTTGGCTTGCCTTCAGAGAAACACAGGGTGGTTTTAAACTGCCGGCTTTTGGATAGTGGTGAGCACTGGTACTGCACCCATTTTTGGGATTTAAGAAAATTAATTCCCAACAGTTATGGGTTTGCTTTTGGCAATCAGCATTGCCATTCCCAATGGTTTCAGACTACTGTGTGGGTAGTCCAATGGTGGTTTTAGGCAGTGTCCTTCTGTGCCCATAACATCGGCAAAAATGAGTGGCAGCCTATTCTTCATGCATTTCCCTGTGCATTTTCTGGGAAGCTCTGGCCATCATGATGTTTTCCATGTCAGTACTGCACAGTTTTGAGGTACGGCTCGGATGCATGGGTAAATACATCCCACAATACCGAACACAATCATCAGCAAACACCAAACCTTACTACATTAAAGTGCACACATAAAATCTATGCTACACCCAAATCGAAGCGAGGCGCTATATAAATAAACAATCAATCAATCAATCATTGTAGGAGCCTCCCAAAACAACACAGACACAAATCGACAATAACAACAGTTGCCCATAAGTCCTCTTACAATTTGTTCCTGTCACCCCATACCCACTTGTCCGAAGCTCCAAATACTGGAGGGCACCCCACACCCTAATACCCTTTATTGATTCTGAACACAATGGGCCTCATTACAAGTATGGCGGTACGGTGACAATGGTGCCGGTAGCTCTACCGGCACCGTTGCTACTGTACCCCCATACTACGAGCTGTGCTTGCGGTTGCCTTTCAGATTGCCACGTCAGATCTGGCAGGCAGAGCGGCACCCGCGTGCACAGCAAGTCGGATGCACAGGCACCATTGTAAACGGTCCCGGTGCATCCAACGTCCCCATTCCCATTGAGCCCTACCCATGGCAAATTGAGCTTAACCCTTATAGATTGGAGCACCAAGTGCAAGCACCTATCTGCCAAGCAGGATCTCTAATCTGAATGCTGCCAATCTTTATGACAGCTTGTCCAGTTCTTTATAAATACACACCACGGATTGATTCCTGTTGGTGGTACCAAGGTTAGTGGATGGGGTTGTCTTAAAAACTTTTTTTTTAAAACTCACAAACTTCATAGACTTCACAATTTGGGTTGTCACTCCGTGCATGGCTTTCATCACAATTGGTCTGTTTCAAGTCATGATTCATTCCCGCCTTGTCCAGGGACACCGATTTTTCTTGGTAGCACTCCCTACATGACACCTTCTGTTTGCCCCAGATATACATATTTGGGGACATGAGCAGAACAATAGTAGAGTATTCTAATCCAAACTTGAGCACGGTGAAGTTATGTATTTGCACTGTCTCACTTTCTTCTTCTCCACTGTTCCTAGATCTTTTTAGGGAAAACGTATGTTTTTATACTTGTTTTGCCTTTAGAAAATATACCGTTATCTCCTGATGAAGACGTAACACAAACAACGTTAAAATGTCGAAACCGGTAGAGAAACTCAGGATAAGGCCTTTCGTGAAGATCTTCCATTGTTCGCCTATCCTAATTGATGACCACCTACAAAAACCACTGTGGCCATGCTTTCTGTTTTGCACAAAATATTTTTTCTATAATAATTGAATTGTTGATGAATTGTGATATTTGTTATGTGTTTTTATCCTGTACTTATTGATGTTGCATACAAGTGTACTGATGTATGTTGTATGGATGTGGATGATGGCATGAATGATTTAATAGTATGAATTTTATTGAATTATGATGTATATTTTTAAAAAAATCTCCTGCTATGTTAAATAAATGATTGCTTGAGTGCTAATTAAATTGTGATTAAACTCACATAATAATCAATGTATTAGGTTTAATAAAATCCCTAATACGAGACTTTTCAAATTGTATCCTCTGGATCATCTTTCTGAGACTAGGTAAGAAATGTCAGGCCACAGCTGATGAGCCTTCATGAGAGGATTTTGTTTGCCCCAGCGTGATAATATAAGGGTCAAAACTGGGCTTTGCTGTGTTCCCCTGGGGTTAGAAGGTGTTGCTGATGGCAGGTGACATGGCCCTCTGCTTATAGAAATAACCACTCTAGGACTGACCTCATCATGCTAGGTGCTTGGCTCACATGCCATGATCAGGCCTAGAGCACGAGGGCCCACACTCGAAAAACAGTATACCCCTACCCATGGCAATAAAAACACAGAATGGCCCCAAACAGCAGGGCTGGCCAGCATGACCCAGGAGGCCTCCGGCCTCAGCACTTTTCTCTCTTCATTCTCTTCAGCCGTAGTGAACTTGATCACATGTAGGTCTCCCTTATCCCTGCAGTCTGGCCCATGGGCTTCCCTCTCGAGTCCCCTTTCTTGACCCAGTCCGCCTGAGGTGACTGCTCCTACAGAGCCCCATTCGCTAATTTTCTCCCACCTCTCTCTTCTTTTCTTTTCTTTTCCAAGCATCATTCTTAATGACTCCCAGTGGGCCAGTCACATAAGGATCCAAGCCATCCATGGGTCTAATACCCAGGCCATTGTCATTAATATTTCATGCATTCCCTTGTCATGGAAGAATCCACTTACGGCCATCTCACTGCAGTCATAGCAACATCACAAAATAAAATGGCGGTTTCACAGTTGTCTACAAGGCGAGTTGCTTGCTCAGAAAGTAAACCTAAAGTACATACAACACATCACATAAAACTCTGCTAGAAAGACAAATACATTTTCTTCCCAACATAACTACATTTGAGCCTTTAGGTTTAGCTGATGTGACTAGGAACCCTAGGCTATGCTGTCATCAGTACAGCCAAGGGTTAAATACCAATTACATTGCGATGATACAAATTCAGGCTAAGTCCTTTGAGGCAAGTCAAGAAACAACCAGACTGTCCACCAGTCACCTGAAGATTATGGGCTCAGGTAGTTGAGCCCAACGAGAAAGCATTAGAAGGAGAGTGACAGGTTCCAGGCCTGTAATTCACCTGATTAGACTCCAGAAGCCCAGTTGCTTATCTGACCATCCCATGGAGTCACGTGTGGTGTCTTGGAGAACTCCTTGCCTTCATGTGTCTGCAGCTGTGATGTCACAACTGATTCTTCTCAGTATTTGAATGAGATCACCTGAGTATTCCTTGCGATCACTCGGCCAGATCACTCATGAGAGAGGATGTGCCCTGCATGACATTCCCATGAATTAACCTTGATCTTCAGTTTTTCTTCCTGGGCTGAACACACCAACTAGCTGTGAGTTGACCTCTCTCCTGACGTTGTCACAAGTCTCTCCCCTTCTCACCTGTCTGTATTGTTTACTCGTGCTCTTCGGAGAGGTCTTCTTTCACACAGTTCGGGATTTATATAACCCCGTGCGTGGGTCCTCGGATTCCAGTGTGTGGTTCGTAACCCAACTCCAGGATACGTTCAGATGTAGTAGACCAGGAAATAACGAGGTTCGCACTCGGAGACCCGAATGCGATAGAAATCCAGGATATGCAAAGGTAAGGATAAGGGGAAGGAAGGAAGAACAGGAATTCAGGGAACCGGGAACCAGGAATCAAAGGTAAGCACTGAAACGAGCTCCGGCAACACATGTCCGACTACTGCAAGCGGTAGCGTTGAGACACGCAGAGCTGCGGGGACGTGTCTGCTTTGTAGAACATAGAGCGTGTAACGCAGAGACTGACAAACAGCGTTCCGCAATCAGCGGCCATGTTGGGAGGACTACTGAATTCAGTCCCCTATGGGTCAGGGACCACGAAGTCCAGAAGGGACGCAAACGGCGGTTCATGACAGACGTGCAGCCCACCTTCACCAGGGCAACAATGTGAAACTGTTTTATACTGGATGCTGGCTGAACCCACAAGTGAGCCATTCTTCTGTGAAAGGTACCATTGGGCCGGCGACCAAGGTCCTGCACCCGCTCTGTGAGCCTTCCTTCCTGGTGGGCTTGGGCTGGTGGCCATGCTGCTGATTCCTTGGATACTGACATCAACCAGTGTCCGGACCTTTAGGGCTGTATGTTGAGAAACCTGTTACTGCATTTACCCAGTCAGGCCCGGCCCGCCAGGTGCATGCCATTTGGGGAGAGCAACGTTCAGTGCAGCGGAGCACTTCCCTGCATGTTCTACAGAGACTTTGGGCAGAGTGTGCCTTGCAAGCCCAGACAAACACTCCAGATGCAAAAAACCAGCTTCCCAGATAGGTTTTGCTGATGCACAGCCAGTTACAGTGATTCTGTGACCAGAAACACTTCGCGCCTTGAAACACTTGTGTATAGGCGTGTTATAAATGCCATATCATATCATATCAAGCACACTCCGACGCATAGGCACAACTACAGGGCATCCCCTTTGCCTCTTCATCATCATGCCCATGTTCTCTAGCAGCAGGATGCCCGGCTGTAAAGAGTGCAGGGACATCAGTGCCCCCTATCACCCTGGAGACAGACCCACAATACTACCGGAAACACAACGACCACTTGAACAGCACTTTTGGGATCAGTAGTATGAGACCTGCATTTACCAATAAACCTCTTCTCTTGTCATAAATAAAGGTTACATTCAAACTAGACGTGAAAAAGGAAGGAGGATCTCCCCAGACTCCATCCCCAGAGGACCCAAAAAAGTTTACTGTATTCCATAGCCAGAGGAGCCAGTTACAGGCATTGAGTAATACATCAAACACGTGCAATCCCTAAGCACAACCTTCTGCACTTGGTGCCTGAAGTTCTAAACCAGCATTGGGTTTGCACCTCTGCTGCTGGTAAGGATATATGTTCATGCAGCTTGCTTAGTGGAAGTGTTTGTGCCGTGCCGATGGCACTTTCCTTTACACGCCACTGAGGCTCTACTCTTAAGCAGCAAATGGGACCCCCACCCCCCTCCGGAAATATTACCTCACTGTGGAGAGCGGCCACTATCCTGAAAACAGCTAAAACAATGCTTTCTCATCTCCCTGAAGTATCTAGGGTCAGGGGACTATGTAGACTCAAGGAAGAGGTCCGTGTTGTCCACAGGTTGGGGCTAGTGGGGACAAAGTAGGTTTTTCACGTCCACCCATCCTTGAAAAACCATACAGTGATCCTAGCGTGTTTGACGAAGGCATGCCTTGAATGGAGAAATGACACGCCATTAAAATGATGACTGTCTGAGAACGGCACACATTTGACCGCAGTTACTAGGAGAAGGGGGCACCGATAGATCTATATGTTGCTGCTCCACCGATAGATCTATACGTTGCTGCTCCACCGATAGATCTATACGTTGCTGCTCTTTCGAAATTTGCCATGACATATAGTCTTTTGCTTAACAAAATGATGAGAGATTAGCTAATGATCCATTTCAGGGACAACTATTTAGGGAAAATGTTTGGGTGTCACAAAATAGAGATCCGTCCCTTCAACAAGCAATTTCTTTCGCCAGGACTACAGAGTCTCAGCAGATGAGGTAGCCAGATGATGTAATTGTTCCTTTTGATTGAGAGTTTACTGGGTCACAGAAGATGATGCGGTGCCAGAGCCCATGAGGCAGAACATGTGCGGCCATAGTTAACATGTGTGGAGCTTGTGGCAATTGTGGGCCTTTTGCAAGAGTGTGCATGACCAACAAGTAAAGTTGAGGCAAGGAGCTTGAACAGTCCAAACAACTCCACTGGGGTTTACTGCTGAAAGAGAAAGAACCTCAAACCAATGATGGCATGGTGACGGCCATCAACCTGGTGGACGAAAGTGACAATGTAGCCCCCAAGGATTGCCACAGTTACTGTTAAAACCTCATTGTACTACACGTCTCAATGTTCTGTGCTCGAGGATTTTGTTTATAATACTGAACTTCGGATCTGGGTTGGTGTTCTCAAGTCTTTCATTATCAGTCCATGAAGTTACTTCAGACACTGCAAAGGCACCCACAGATACTAACAAAGCCCCCAAGAACTGCTATGCCTATGTTAAGGTCTATGTGGTGAAGAAGTGAGCTGTTCGTCTGGGTTTGGGCCATCGAGTGACGTCACATGGAAAACTGGATGCTGGAGGTGATATGATATGATAGGTTATTTATAACGCGTGGGCCTGGGCATCGAACCTGTGTTGCTCCGTGTGGTATTCCTTTCAAGGCGAGCACTTTGCCCCTGAGCCATCCTCACGAGACGAGGTGGAAATCCTCCAGATAGCTCTGAGCGAGATTTTGGATGACATCCATGAACTAAATGGGACATTTCGAGAACAACTTGGGATGCTTAAAGAATTTTCAACGCCAAATCTAGCCCAAGAGTGGAGCTGTTTCATTCAGAGACAAAGGGCACCTGTACCCCATCCTCAAGCAAAATCAATGTAAGCCGTTACTTAAGGAAGTGAAGGAAGGAGGGATGGTTGAAGAAGTGGAACCATCAGAACGATTTCTTCTGTTGTGTTGATGCAAAAGGGGGACAGGAGCTTGCAAAAATGCATTGACCGCACTAGCCTCAATTCTTACATTGTGGGCAATGCCCACCCTCTCCCAAATGTATGAAAGCTGATGAGCCTGGCATGTGGTGCCGGTGTGTACCCGACACTGGAACTTCATTGGGCCCATCACCAGAGACCACTGCTTCCCAACACCAGAGGCTACACAATGTTTGTGATGCCGCAGGGGCAGTATCCGGTTCCCTGCTTGCCATTCAGTATAGCCTCGGCAGTGTCCTTCATGCAGTGTGTAACCCAACCCCATAAGAGGGTGGTAGCAAAGGTAGTCTGCTTCCAGGATTATATCCTGATCTTCTCAGACTCAATGAGAGAACGTAAGCCTGCTATGATTAAGATGTTGACCATCCTACAACAGAGTGTGCTCACTGGGAAAAGTGCAACATTTTTCAGGCAGGAGGTGACCGCCGCATAGCAGACACGTCACCACTTTTGTTTCAGGCCCCATGTGTTTCACCCTCTACAGTGGGTTTTAGAGGGTCACTCCATCACCTGACAGTCTTGGCCTATTTCCTTGCCTGCTGACTCGACATCTTGGTGGGCCGCTGTGTTCCATGTCCAAAACTCTGTAACCTGGATAGTGTGATGTCTTTGTGGTTTATGTATATGGCTGGACGAAAGCGTGACAGATTACCTCCCCTCCTTCCTACGATTGAGGAAACCAATTGAGGGTAACGTAGCATGGACACCTGAGCAGAGAAATGCCGGAAAGTTTACCGACACGAGGAGTAGGCGAATAGAGCCATTGCAGCCTAACCTAAATGATGCTCGGACATGGTTCCAATGTTCAAGTTACAACAGCTAGGTCCAAAACCTCTTGTTTTCTCTTTACTTTGTTTTTGGCTTATCTTTACTGAATTTTGCCATTCATTTTTGCATGCACTCTTTTGTTTGGACTTGTGTGTGCTATTGCACAGTCTTGTTTCATGTATTTTGCTACCTGTTGCCTGATTATCATTTTCTCCCTGGGGCATAACTGCACTATTCTACCTAATTGTTCTCAAATATTTTTCCATCCATGGGTATGGCGCCCAATTTCTAACATTTGTGAAACTGGTATCCCTCTGGAGTTTATCTGATGGTTTTCAGAATGTGATGAGACAAGTGGGATATGCTTTGCAACATTTCATTGACATATCTACCAAATGTGCGTATAATTGTATGTTATTTGCTGTGTAAATGATTTACATTTAAATATTGCAGAGCCCTGAACTGGTGACAGTTGCCTTGGAGTTCGTATACTCACATACTAATCTCCAGCTCCTCCTTTGAAACTGCACCCAATAGAATATGGGCGAGGCATGCACAAAATGAAGTGAGCTATCAAATATTCACTGACATATCAATCTATGTTCGCACTAAATACTATATTTCCCACTGCTAATATAAATGTCACTACACTCTTGATCTTTGGGAAAAGTGCAGAAATGTGCCTGCAATTTTAAACTATGTAGTTACATTTAATGTTATGCGATGATTATTTTCATGTATGGTCTTACTGTGGTCTGGTGATGACCACAGATCCCAAAGCTCTTCGAAACAGAACTATCGCAGTAAGGCACATATGCATATCA
The DNA here is from genome assembly GCF_040938575.1 of Ambystoma mexicanum. Lineage (NCBI taxonomy): Eukaryota > Metazoa > Chordata > Amphibia > Caudata > Ambystomatidae > Ambystoma > Ambystoma mexicanum. The sequence goes on from NC_090938.1 coordinate 216,072,243, forward strand.
AGTAACTGACCATAACGTATTCTACGGCTTACCCACTTACTTAACCCAGAAACAAATGGATGTGTATAACTCATTAATCTTCAAGTTCATATGGAACAATTGTAAACCTCTGGGCAGACACAGCCTGCTCACTAGTTTCAGAAAGTTACTGGCCCTACGCAGGCACCATCCTTCAGTGGGCCCAGAAAACCAGATATAAACACGGCCCCTTGCTGACGAAGGTGGGAGAGTCCACCTACATTAGTGAAATGAAAGAGAGGGGCCCGCGGAGCCACATGGGAGAAGACGTTTACTGGGAGGTGTGGCCTGTGAGACAAACGTGCACCCAACTTGGTATCTTGACCCACAGAGAAAGCTGCAGAACGCTCGGCAAAGCTGCTGTATCCGAGAAACAGAAGATCCCAGACCTCTGATCCAGTGGAAGAAGACCGGAGATTGAGTGGTGGCAAGACATGGAACCTCCATTGTACTCCATCAGGAGCTCATGGAAAGGTAGCACGTGCTCCAGCAGAGGCAAAGGAAGCCGACTTAGACCAGGCCACTTCCCCAAAACACCAGACCAAAGGAACGCTGACAAAGAGAGAGAGGTACGAGGATGCTCAGGGAAACTGGGAGGTGGGCTCCAAGGTCAAAGACAACCCCATAGTGGGGTGAAAACCAAACAACCCCATCGCAGTGTTAAAAGCAAATGACCCCTAGATGGTGTGAGAACCAGATGCCCCAAAGGCAGGTGAAAACCAAACAACCTCACCTCAGGGTGAAAAGCAAATGACCCCTAGATGGGGTGAGAATCAAACAAACCCAATGTGGGATGAAAACCAAAGTGACCTCTAAGTGGGTTAAGAGTCACATGGCCTCAAGGCAGGGTAAGACTCAGAGGACCTCAACTCAGGATGAGAACCAGACGACTTCAACGCAGGGTGAACACCAAACAGCCCAAAGGTAGGGTGAGAACCAGATGACCCCGCGGGGTCGGGGGGCGGAGGGACGGTATGACTCAGTGCTACTGGAGTTGTACTAAAGAGAGAAAACACTCATGTTGTGGTGCGTTGAGACCCCAGAGAGGGAGATTGACAACAGAAACAGAGCTAATCATTAACAGCCCTAGACATTTAGTCCAGGGGACTACCTGAGACAGGACTTTCAAGTCACAGCAAGCTCATGGGTATCGGATGCCGTCACTGACAAAAAAGTATCGGACCAAGTCCAAAGATGGAAATACAGACATTGACTTTCAGCAAGCCCATCAACCGAGCTGAGGAGAAAATGAAAGACATTCTGGGGCCCGGTTATTAAAAATTAAATGGGGTCACGCACCCCATTTTTACAAACGGGGACATTGGATCAGAAACCCACCACCATTACCATGGGTCAAGAGGTCCCAACCTTTGTTCAGATTAGTTTCTGTTTTGTTAGAGTCAAAGATCAGGATAGACCATATTTTCTTGACGACGGACACAGGTTATGCTGTTGGAAATCCTGACGAGCATCATTTTGAATTCTTTATTTTCTTCGAGGTAATGAAAAAAGCTGCTGAGTACAGGTAGGTTTTTTGAATAAAGAGACCATTCACCCGAAATGCCACCTTGTCCGTCTCCTGATTCTGACTTAACACAACAGGCGTATTGAAATATTTTAATAGCCCACATATGCATTATTGCAGTCAGCTATTCGATAAGCCCTATCTCCCAGGACGTTGGAAAATTCTGGCGTGGTTTTTGTGGGGTTGCAGCATGTTGGACTCTCTTGCGGAACCTACATTCTGGACTCCACTTCCCACAGAATACGTTTAAAATATCAACACATTCTCCCTCAGATTCCTAACCTTGACCTCGATCACCTTGCACATGATGTCATTGTTGGAAAGAAGGGACAGCTATTTAAAAAAAACAAAAAAAAACACAAAAAGCATCTAATCCTACCACCCAGTAATAAAATCATGAATTCCCTAATCCATGCATGGCCACACTGTTTCCTAAAGTTTATCTTGGTCTATTAATACTAACCCCACTTTGCAACGTAAGCATTATAAGGATCTTCATTGTATGTATTCAACAACTGCACTGATCAGAATTTGGTACCCTATTAGTATAACTATTTACCCAAGGTGTTTGGATCCATTCCTGGATCTGATGGATATGTTTGCCAAAAGACCACAGCTGAAAAATTACAGGTTTTCTGGAATGGTGTGGTACAAAAGATATCAGAATGTGGAGGACTTATCTGTGCAGACTCTGTTGGTGGCCGTAACGAAACTCAAGGAAGGACCCATTGGCCCTTTGTAGCCTATTTATTCGAATTATAGAGGTCAGTTCCATCATCCCATTCCTAACTTTGTGTAAAATATCCAATCTAATGAAACAAGTAGGTGCCTCGATGACATCAAAAGCAAATGGCACCACTCCATCCCCACCAGCAACCGCGAGCCAGCTTTTCTCAGCCTCCTTTTCCATATTAAAATACCACCAGTTTGACTGTTACCACCATATTGCTGTATCTTCTATGCACCCCCTGCCATGCATATCCTATGTGATTCCAACCTGTAGTTAGGCGGTATTTTACAAAAGGGAGCTATTTAAAACACCAACTGCTGTTAACATGGCCTGCAATCAGTGTTAAATCTCTCTCCTCATCTGAAAACTATTGGTCCAATTTTTCTCCTATGATATGTTTATATTTCATCTTATGTTTTTGTCCATTGATAAATATATAATACATGAAAGTGTTGTGATGTAATGCATTGGAATCCATTGGAACTTTGGACGTAGCCCTGGTCTGTTTCTCTACGTCTAGGGTTCTACATTCTCCGGTTGTCACTTGAGTGAGTTACCTGCTGGGGTCCGGGGTTTTGCCTGCAAAAAATGTCGTGTTAACTCCATCTGCTTTGCCTACCTCGCATCTTTACATTGGCGACGAGGATTTAGGGCAAATCCCGTGTGAAGCCACGCATGTGGCCCCCCCCTGTCTGCAAAGGTGGAGAAGAAGAAGAAGCCCAGCAGCATAGAGGCTCTGTAGTTTCCCGTGTCGGCAGGGGAGAGAAGTGGCCCGTCAGCACGAAGGCCCCGCCTGCACGTCAGCCCGGCTGCCCCTCCATGAGCTGCGGGGGTTGCCGGTGACCGGTTCCGGCAACGTGAGGCAGCGGTGCGGCTGGATTTGGCACTTTCACTGCCCGGCGCAGGTGCCCTGCCCGACACTGAAGGCGCCGTGGGGAGGGGGGTAAAGCAGCCTTCCTGCGCATACGTAGCATTGCTGTGCCCAGCCGCAGGGGAGAAAAAGAGATTGCATCCTTCCTGCGTGTACGTAGCGTTGCTGTGCCCAGCCGCAGGGGAGAAGAAGAGATTTCCCTGGGAGGAGCCAAAGGGGGCTGGCCCAAAGCAACAGGGAGCGCCTGCGTAGCGGACCAGGAGTGAAAGTAGCTGTCACCTAGTAACGCTCCGCCTCAGCCTGGCGGAGGGAACAGGCCAGGTGACTATCAAAGAAGGGATCCAAGCTTTCGGAAAAAAATAAAAAAGCGACTCAGCTAGTCAAGGAGCCAATGCAAGCTTGTGGAGTGTTTGGGGCGCACAGTAGACATGAAAAGGGGAGAGAACAATTTGTGGTGACAATTCAAAGGGGCGGTACAGAGAGCCTTTGCTCCAATGGTCCCAACAGCAAAAGAACAGTGACAGCAGCCGTGCATTGCAAGGAGCAGGTGTGAAGAAGGTGCAAAAGAGCACTTCCAGAATGCAGCAAAATAACGCCCGGCCGCCTTCCTTCCTAACCCTCGAGATCCTCCCATTCTTTGGGATCTTTGGGTGGACACTTTCAAGGTATATTTGAGAGCAGCAGGTGGTACCAGGTACAGTGACGACGACAAGGAAGCAGCACTGCTGAACGGCCTAGGAACAGAGTGTCTGATAGTATTCAGGCACCTTCCTGGTGAAGAGGTGCAAGCCCCGGCAGACGGCGAAGGGGAAGGAAGTGAGGGTGCAGTGAGGGTGTACGAGACAGCACACACAAAAAAAATGGAAGCACGGTTCGGAAGGAGACCAAACGTATTGTTGGAGAGATATCACTTCTTTTCTAGGTCCCAGGCTGTAGGGAAAGGAATAGATTGTTACATAACTGAATTGTGGACACTCATTTCCTCTTGCAAATTTAAGGGTGTGCTGGATGAATACATCTGTGACCAAGTAATAACGAAGACCAGTGACTCCAGGGAGAGGTAGAGGCTTTGGATTGAAAAAGATCCTCCCTTGGACAATGTAATTGAGATAGGAAGGGCCATTGAAGAGTCCAAGAAAAGCATCCAAGAGGAAACCAAGAGGAGTGGAACTGTGCACGCCATAGCGGCCAAGAAGGGACCTGGAGAATATAAGGGACGATTCAGGGACAACAAAGGGACTTTTGGCCAGAGAGAAATATGCAGGAAATGTCATTGGAAAGGGCATGCCACAGGTGCTGGAGAATTCCCAGCAATGGATGGGGGCATTTTGCCCGAGTGTGCAAGAGCATCACTGAGAATAGACAAACAGTCAAGTTGTTGGAACTGTATGGGGGTTCGGAGACTATTGGGTTATGTGGGCAATGAGGCAAGCGACGCATGGTGCGAGGGGTCCCACGAAGGTGTGTTGTTGAGTGTGACTGGAGCGCAGAAAAAGAAAGGGCCGTGTTGTCAGTTAACGGTGTGCAAGTGCGAATGATGGTGGATACAGGGTCCCCTTACACCATGATTTCCCCAGAATTGTACGAAGCAAGTTACGATAAGAAGGTGTCTGATCTGCTACCATCCGACATAAATCCCTACGCTTATGGTCATGTGCCCATTACAGTGTTGGGTTATGAGTGGGCAAGAATTGAATTTCATGGGCGTACCACCCAAGGGAAATTATACCTTGCACATAAAGGTGATGCAGTGTTGGGTTGGGATGAGCAAGCTGCCCTAGAAATTGAAATATATCCGGGGAAGCCTGTGCCCATACTGAGTGTAGGGACGGGAGAGGTCAAATGGATTAAGGGAGCAATAACGGCTGGGTATTTCAGAGAGGCTTTCCCCACTATATTCTCAGAAGAATTGGGTAAGCTTAAAGTGTTCTCACACAGAATAATTCTCAAAAAAGGTGCCGTACCGTGTGTGCACAAGGTGAGAAGGGTGCCCGGGTTGGGCCGGGAGGGGTTAAAGGATGAACTTACCAAGCTGCAGGCGTCTGGGATCATTGAAGAGATAGACAGTTCAGAGTGGTTGGCACCCGTTGGTATTGGTGTATAAAGTGGATGGGGGCATGAGGATGTGTGTGGACTTAAGGGAATTGAATGCAAACATATGGGTGGACTGGCATCCTTTACCCAATATAAATGAGTTGTTGGTTTATGTGGGAAAGGCCATGTGTTTCTCCACTTTTGATTTATCGTCTGCATACCACCAGATAGAGGTGCACGAGGACTCACCACCGTTGACATAATTTGTCACGCCATTTGGGGCATACCGTTTCTGCCAGATGTCTTTTGGTTTGGCCTCAGCAGTTTTTCAAAGGTTGATGCAAAAATTGTTTGGTGGAATATCTGGTGTAAAGTACTTTCAAGATGATATCTTAGTGTGAGGAAAGGATTATGGAGAGCATGATGACAGGGTGCTAAGAGTAATGAATGTTTTGAAGGAGAGTGGTCTGACAGTGAAGTGGGCCAAGTGTCATGTGGGAGTGTCGAGTGTAACCTATTTGGGACACACTCTAGACGAGATGGGTATACGTCCCAAGGAGGGGGCTAGTGAAAGTCATGAGGAATGCACCTGCCCCTGTAAATAAGGAGCAACTCAGGTCCTTCCTGGGTATGACAGAATACTATGGCAGGTTTATTGCTTCTTATTCCAAGAAGACTGTGAACATGAGAGTCTTATTGAAGAAGAGTGTTCGTTTTGTGTGGACAGAGAGTTGTCACGAGGAGTTTGAGAGGCTGAAAGATGACGTAGACCACGCCCCATCTTTAGGTACGTTCTCGCCCAAGAATAAAACTGTATTGACTGTAGATGCCAGTGAGGTGGGAGCAGGGGCGGTGCTTAAACAGTGGGGCAATGGTAGTTATCATCCCATAGCATTTGCCTCGAGAGTGTTAAGAGATGCCGAAAGGAGGTATGCATTGATTGAAAGGGAGGCATTGGCTGCGGTGTGGGCTTCCCGGCATTTCAGGACATTTTTGTGGGGCGTCCAATATATTATTCAAACTGACCAAAAACCCCTTGTCTATGTTTTGACCGCCAAGGGTTTATCCAATGCCTCCCCAAGGATCGCCAAATGGATGTTTGACATGCAGGAATACAACTTTAGGGTGGAGTACATTCCAGGCACTAGGAATGCCGTTGCTAATTGTTTGTCACGTTTACCCAGCTCAGTTGGTGAAGGGAAGGATGAACAAGTGAGTTGCGATGATTGTACTAGGGAAGCAAGTGTGTTTCCAGCTGTGGACAAAGAGGAGTTGGACAAAGAGTGTGCCGCGGTCGTTACTTTTGAGGAGCAGGTTAATAAGTATGGCACATGAGGGGCACCTGGGCAGATCCATTAACCGAGAGGAGACTGAGGGAGTCTTATTGGTGGCCTGGCATGGATGGTGAGGTAGAGGAGGTTGTGAAGGACTGAGTCGCATGTCAGTGAGCGATAAAAGGAAAGCACCCTGGGTGCAACCAGTGTATCCGGTGGATGTGCCAGGAGAGGTGTGGTCAAAGGTAGCAGTCGACATCATGGGACCGATGGACATGTTGGGAAATGGTCTTAGATTCTTAGTGGTCCTGGCGGATTACACCTCGCCATGGGTGGAGGCAACCGTGTTAGAGACCGTTACAGCAGAAAAGGTTGTGGCATTCCTTAGCAAGGTATTCGATAGGGAAGGTGTACCAGCTGGTATTGTAACAGTAAATGGTGTGCAGTTTGTTTCTAAGTGTATGCAGGAGTTCATGAAAAGTTTAGGGATCCGTCACCACAGAACTGAATTGTATAACCCCGCTGCCAGCGTACTGGTGAAAAGGATTAATAGGTTTGTGAAGGGCGCCCTGCAGTTGGCACTGTCGAATGGTCTGTGTTGGAGGGATGTGCTGTTGGAGGCTCTTACGGCTTATAGGTACACACCCTTATTGGTTACGGGATGTTCCCCTTTTGAGCTGATGAGGGGGAACAAGCCAGGGTCCTAGCTGAGAGTTGTTGCTTTGGGGGAAGGTGTGCGTACGGAGGTGGATATGCAGATGGTGTTGGCGAGAGCTTGTTAGAGACAAGAGAAAGCTAATCAGGCGAGTGTGGGGAAGAAGCCTCTTTCCATGTCGGTGGGGGATCAGTCACAGATAAAGAATCAAAGATTTGTGCCTAAAGGGGCCAGTATGTATATGGATACTTGACGAGTAGTAAAGGTAGGAGGAGGTTATGTGGAGTTGGACGATGGTTCCAGGTGGAGCAAGATGTGTGTGGTTGTGGTAAGGAGAGAGGTGGAGGTGAGGCCCAGTAGTTTGGATGATGTGGGACATTCCTTTTGCACCCCCACATATGGGGGTGGAGGGATGCATGGAGACGGTGAGGTTGGGAGGTTGATTGATGGGCAGGTTGAGCCTGACAGAGATGTGGTGTGATCCAGTTTGTGCCTGAGGTTCTGGGAAGGAATGCCTTCCAGTAGCGTCAGTGGGGGTGGCATGGGTCGCCCCACTAGAAGAAAAACGCTCCCTGTTAAGTTCAAGGATTACGTGATGGGGGTTCAGAGCATTGAACTGTCCTTGCGGCAGCAGTTGTGTGCGTGAGTGTGTGTGTGTGGGTTCGGGTTACGTAGTGTGTGTGTGAATGAGGGTGGCTACAGCGTGTCACTTTGGGGTTTCTGTTATTTGCTGTTATTATTGTATTCTCTAGAGGGGAAGAAGTGTTGTAATGTAATGCATTGGAATGCATTGGAACTTTGGACGTAGCCCTGGTCTGTTTCTCTATGTCCAGGGTTCCACATTCTACGGTTGTCAGTTGAGCGAGTTACCTGCTGGGGCTGGTGTCCGGGGTTTTGCCTGCAATAAACTTTGTGTAAACTCCATCTGCTTTGCCTACCTCGCATCTTTACAAAAGCCTGCATTATCTACTTAAAATGGCAATACATTATTTTGCTGTTCTATTACAGTCAAGTTGAGGCACAGTTTCTGCCTTATTTATTTTATTTTATTTTATTTTATTTATATTGCGCACCTTGCCCAGAGGCTTGCGGGCGCATGTTTAGGAGGAAGTTACACGTTACAGAAAAGAGGTTACATGTTGCAGAAGATGTGATACAATAAACCGTTACAGATGATATTGCCTTGCTGTGAGAGGACATCACCAGTGACGTCACAATGCCTCCTGTCTCCACTCGTCCTTGTGGGAGAAGAGGCTGGGCTGGCAAGCGATATTTGTTTGTATAAGGGAAGCCCCCTTTCTCGACCAGAGAAGGAACTTCTACTAATGCTCCGCCCATGAGTAATGTAATGCTTCATGTTTATTATATATTCATTCATGTTGGGTATGTTTGTTTACTTTTGCCTGCCGTTCCAGTTTCACAAGCCGTGCTTAAAGTTCCATTAGGCTTGTTAGACTCGAACGGAGATCGGCAGTTGACTGTGGGACTCTTGAGTGTGTTGGTGCTGGTGGGCCAGCCTTAAATAAACTCACCTGTAAAGAAATGATTTGGTCCAGCCAATCTTTTCATTGGCGTCGAGGAGCCCAGGCGGGCCCGCCGCACTTCGGTTCCAGTCTCCAGGACCGCGGAGCACATCGCCTGCAGCCTGCGTCAGCTGGGAGCTGGCGTATCAGAACAACAAAGGAGGGGCCGCTCTGCCTCTCACTCGGGTATCGCAACGGCCAGCCGACTAGAGCCTGTCTGTGTCAGCTCCTGCTGACAGAGAGGTGCTCCGCATTGCACCGAATTGTGGCAACGGCGCAAAAGGGGCTGTTTCGAGATGAAGACGGTTCACAGTTTGTGAACATTTTAGCTGCTCCGCCCTTCCCCTGGGCGTTGCAGCGACCAATTTGACATCTGGTGAGGGGGTGTGCTTGTCATCTTCCTGCTATCGGTGGGCTGGCCCAGTCACATCCACTTGTTGCATTGCTCGCCTCTACCGTATTAAGTTGTATAGAGGGGCACTGCCAAACATAAATTACAATTACATATATACAGCGAGTAACTGATTGCTTTAAGGAGCATTTAGCCAGTCTAGCCTGGGTGTGGATCTATATTAAAAGAAGGAAGGCTCAGGGCAATCAGAACCCTGAACTAAAAGGACAGTGGAAGCAGTATACAGACCACAGAAAAAGGGACACAAAGTGATATTGCAGCTATATTGCATAAATACAGCACTAACCTGAATTGCCACCAGTTCAGTCAAAAAGTTCAAAGTACCCATATAATTTTGTGCCATCAAACTAGCAACTATGGCAGCTGCCAGCATGTCTCCTCCCCCACCTTTTCTGTCAGAACCTGGTACTCCAGTCATCAGATGGGACAGATGGAAGAAGATATTTGACACTTACTTAATTGCCATAGGGGGAGATAAGTTTGCTCCAGCTAGGAAGGAGGCTGTGTTGTTGCATAATTTGGGAACTGAAGGACGCAGTGTATTTGATGGTTTGTCAGAACCTACAGGGGTAGGACAAGGAGATGAAGATCAGTTTTCAATAGCCATCAGGAAGTTACAATTGCACTTTGAGCCAAGGAAGAACGCCACCTTCGAAAGACATACATTCTTCTCAAGGAGCCGAGAACTTCAGGAACCAGTGGAATCCTTTATTGCTGCACTACAGACCCTGAGCCATTCGTGTGAGTTTGGACCTTTGGCTGATTCACTCATTCGTGATCAGCTGGTACACTGCACAAACAACAGTAGGGTAAAAGAAAAGCTACTATCAAAGGATCTATCTCTTGAACAAGCAGTATAGAAGTGGCGAGAAGAATGAAAGAGACATCCAAGTATATGACGAGTATGTAGTCAGAGAAACAAGTCAATGAAGTTGCAGCAATCGAAAGTGCCAAGAAGTTCAACATTGGGAAAAATGTAAAGTGTTTTAAGTGTGGCAGTACCTGACATGTTTCTTCGAATCTGTTTTGTCCTGCCCGAAATGCCAATTGTCTCAAGTGCAAAAAGAAGGGGCATTTTGCCAGAGTTTGCAGGGAAAATCTTCAGTAGAAAATAGAGAGGCAAATACCAGATGTCCTGAACAGGAAGAAAATGTTGTAGAAAGACAATGTGCGCAAGTTAAGCATGTGCTTGAAATTGGAGATGTGTCAAGTGGAGAGAAAATACCTATTTATGTCTTCATGGTAAATGGCAGAGTAGTCACCATGAAAGTGGACAATTGTTCCCCGTGGACAATAATGTCTAGACAGACATTCGAGAACTGTGTAAATGGAAATGTGGAGCATCAGAAGCAACCTGACATTGAACCCTATGCATACAGAAACATCAAGATAGATGTACTAGGGAAGTGTCCTGCTACCATCAAGTTTAAAGGGAGGAGTTGCGAAGCTGAAATTTTCGTAACCAGAGAAGGATCTTCGCTTTTAGGATGGAGTGAGCAGAAGAAGCTTGGGATACGAATACAAGCCAATGCTGAGTTCCCTGTCACGATTGCTAAAGTGAGGGACCATTGGAAAAAGGAGTTCCCAAATGTGTTCACAGAGGAACTTGGGAGATTGAGAGGTTATGAGCATGAAATCAAGTTAAAGAAAGGTGCTGTCCCAAGAGTACACAAAGTCAGACCTGTTCTGCAGAATCTTAAAGACAAAGTAAAGACAGAGATTGAAGCTTTACTTCAGAGAGGCATCATAGAAAGGGTGGAAGGATCAGAGTGGTTGTCACCAGTCGTTGTAGCTACTAAACTCAGCGAGGACATAAGACTATGAGTGGACTTGAGGGATCTTAATAAGAACATTTTGGTAGACCGTCATCCCATGCCCATAATCGGTGACAAGCTGGCTATGTTGAGCAAGGCGAATAACTTTTCAGTGATTGACTTGTCACAAGCATACCATCAAGTTCCACTTTCAGAAGATTGTCAACACCTCACTGCTTTCATTACCACAATAGGGACATTTAGATATTGTAGGATGCCGTTCGGCTTGGCTTCGGCAGCAACGGTATTTCAGAGAGCGATGGAGACGGTGATGGATGGTGTTCCGAATGTGATCATTTTCCAAGATGATATATTGGTGTTCGCTGAGTGTAGCGAGGAACATGATCAGTTGTTGAGAGTTGTACTGTCGAGGTTGGGGGAGGCTGGACTAACAGTAAGGAGGAGCAAGTGTAAACTTTCTGTAGACAGTGTTGAGTACCTAGGTCATGCTGTGTCGATTCATGGCATCAAACCTAAACCGCAATTGAGAGAGCTCCTTGTCCTTCAGATAAGGACCAAGTGAGGTCATTTCCTGGGTTAGCAGAGTATTACCATAAGTTTGTGAAGGAGTTTGCTAGCATATCCACTCCAATAAGGGCCTTATTGAAAAAGGGGGTGAAGTTTCAGTGATCCACACAATGTGAGGAAGCATTTAGAAAGATTAAACAAGGAATTGCACAAGCTCTTTCCATTGGGAAATGTGATGCCTATGACCGGATTGTACTAGTGGTTGACGCCAGCATGTTGGGCTTAGGAGCCACGTTGATACAATATGATATCAATAAGGTTGAAAGAGTTATAGCGTTTGCCTACAGAACCCTCAAAGGAGCTGAGAAAAATTATTCAGTTATAGAGCGAGAAGCGTTGGCCATGTTCTGGGCTATCAATCATTTTAAATTCTTTCTGTGGGGAAGGTTTATTGTGAGGTCAGACCACAAACCCTTGGTACAGTTGTTTGATAGTGGCAGATGGGCTGTGGGATCCCCAATGATAAGCAGATGGGATCATGGTCTTCAGTTGTACAATTTCGATGTTAGCTATTTGCCGGGAAAGAAGAAATTGGTGGCAGATTGACTGTCAAGAATGCCTGTGGAATAGGGCCAACCGGTACAAGTTCAAGATTGTGAAGAGAGTGTTGTTGCCGAACTAGTAAGTGTGGACCAAAGGGAATGGGAACAAGCTGAGCTTGTAGATCAGGATCTAAAACTAATTAAGCAGTGGACTGTGGATGGGTGGCCTGACAAGAAAGTCATTGAGAGGAAGTTTGAGACCTGGTAGGAAGTTAGAGAAGAGTTGAGTATGGTGGGAAGCAGACTGAGAAAGGGGAGTTGTATTGTTCCGCCAGAAGGAGTGCGAATGGGTTTGTTAGAGCTGGCATATCAAGGTCACCTAGGTGAAGGAGCTACCAAGAGGAGAGTGCGACATAACTACTAGTGGCCCAGGATGGATAGGATGGCCGAAGATTTTATAAAAAATTGTAATGCGTGTCAACTGAGTGATAAAAGTAAGGTTGTGCGAGAGGTACCTCTAATTCCTAATACTGTGCCAGTTCAACCATGGCAGAAACTGGCTGTGGATATTTTGGGACCTGTGGCGGGGTTGGGTTATGGATTCAAGTACATTTATGTTCTTGTTGACTTCCATTCTAAATGGGTAGAGTGGGAAGCAACCAGGAAAGTGACGGCTAGAGATTTAGTTTCATTCTTAGAGAAAGTATTCCTCAGGGAGGGTTGACCTTCTGAATTAGTGTCTGACAATGGTGTGCAGTTTGTTTCCCAGTTTATGAGGACATTTTTGGAGGGATATGGCATTAAACATATCAGAACAGCACTTTATCATCCAAGGGCCAATGGTTTGGTTGAGAGGGTCAAAAGGTATATCAAGGGAGGTATTCAGCTTGCAATGCGTACCGGACAGAACTGGAGAGATGTATTAAATCACATGTTGTGGAGTTATTTAACTGCGCCTCATTCCACTACAAAAGTATCTCCTTTTGTGTCACTCAAGGGCAGAGAGCCAGAGACTAAGCTTTGTCCCGGTTGGTTAGGATTGGCAGGAGCAGTTATTGTGGATAGAAATGCTATTCTGAGACTTATAGAACAGGGGCAGAGTATCAATAAAGAGTCTTTTGACAGGAGAGAGTGTGTGAAGAATAGGAAGTGGAAAGTGGGAGACTGGGTGTTAGTGAAGAACCCCAGATGTTCACAAAAGTGTGTGGATAGTAAATTCATTGGCCCAAAGAGGATTGCTGCTGTGCGTGGAAGCATCATCATTTTGGAAGGGGGTGAAGTGTGGTCTCAGGGCAGATTGGCAAGAGCTGAAACACTGAGGGGTGAAGATTGTGAGGAACCTCAGAGTGTGAGTGGTGAGCAAATCACATGTGAGGAGGACGATATTGATGCCTCAAGTACACGTTCTAAAGTGACTAACAATGATGCTTCATAGAGACTTGCACGCAAACCGAGTTGGTTGAAGGATTTTGTTCAGTGATAATATCAATATTGAACTTTGTTTAGTTTTTGTTATTTGGTATATGCTATAGTTGTTAAGTTAATGTTTCATGTTTGTTTCCTTTGTTTATTTGTGGGTTTTATTTTCTGTTCTGGGGGAGGGAGATATGTAATGATTCATGTTTATTATATATTCATTCATGTTGGGTATGTTTGTTTACTTTTGCCTGTTGTTCCAGTTTCACGAGCCGTGCTTAAAGTTCCATTAGGCTCGTGAGACTGGAACTGGAGATCGACAGTTGACTGTGGGACGGTTGAGTGTGTTGGTGCTGGTGAGCCCGCCTTAAATAAACTCACCTGTGAAGAAATGATTTGGTCCAGCCAATCTTTTCAAGCACATACATGAAATTACGGCAGAGATCAAACAAGAGTTTAAAAATGACATCATGGGGGAAGACACTGAGTTATTATTATTATGATTGTTCTTTTATAACGCCCGGGATGGGGATTCAAACCTGTGTTGCGCTGCGTCGTCTTGCTTCCAAGACAAACACATTGCCCCTGATCTAACACTTATGATAGTCACTCCCCACACCTGCCAAATGTTCTGGGATGTGTTACCATGAATCAGATCATCTTAAAATTACCAAAACCAAACTTACCACTTTCAAATTTGATGAGACTAAACCACTTACGACCCACTGAAACTATGTTAACTTTCTATCAGGTAATGCAGTCTCCTGGCTCCAGATTACTCAATGTGCCCAGACTGTTGAATAAAGTCTGTTTGCCTCAAATGCAACCTTGATGACCAATGATAGTCACTCTCTCTGCCAATTATTTCTGTTTTAGAGTGCTATTTAAAATGTCGCCGAAACACTGATTAGCAGTAGATTGCAATGCATATTCTTTGTTACATATTGATAGGGGTTTCTTGGGCCCTAACAGCTCAGGTGTAGGCACCATCCTCGACCATGCAGGTAAACCGACATGATATGATATGATATGATATGGCATTTGTAACGCGCCTATACACAGGTGTTTCAAGGCGCGACGAGGCAGGGAGGGGAGGAAACAAGGGGAGACAGACAACGATCCTACTAGGCCAGGTGTAATTCAGATCGCGCAAGTGCAGGGGTGGGGGAGGGGGAAAAGTGCAAGGGGAAGGGGAGGGGGGAAGTGCAGTACAAGGTAAGTGGCGTAAAGTAAAAAAAATAAATAGGGCCAGCTGGTGGCAAGTGCAAGGTAAGTGCAGAACAAGTGCTGGAAAGGGGGGGGGGCTGTAGGTATACAGAGACAGTCCCGCAGTGCAGAGGGGATTCCAGGGCATCAGTGCAAGTGGAGAGTGGCTAGGCCCAGGACCGAGGCCGTTAAGAGTGGTCCAGTTGCAGAATCAGTGCAGTTTCAGTGAAGAATATTAGCTGTTCAGCAGGGGAGAGGGAGAGAGAAAGCAGAAGCAAAGAGGAAGGTTTTGAGGTGCTTCCGGAACCGGAGATGGTTCTCCTCAAGTTTCAGGGACGCAGGAAGGCTGTTCCAGAGGGAGGCCCCTGCCGTGGAGAGAGATCTACCCCCAGCTCGTTGCTTCGAGAAGCGGCTGACCCTGAGGGAGTTGGAGGCGGATGAGCGAAGGGCTCGGGAAGGAAGATATTTGGGAAGAGAGAGTTGAAGGTATTTAGGACCAAGGCCCCAGAAGGCCTTGTGGACAATGCAGAGGGTTTTGAACTTTATCCTCGCAGCCACTGGGAGCCAGTGTAGAGATTTCAGTCCTGGAGAGATACGGTCCCTGGGCTTGAGGCCAAGGACAAGTCTCGCAGTTCTCTTCTGGATGAGTTGCAGAGGGCGGAGAGTGGAGGCAGGCAGATTAAGATAGAGGCTGTTACAGTAATCCAGCTTCGAGAGAACCAGGGCTCGGGAGACAGTGAGCTTCTGGGGGAAGGAGAGGAGGGGAAGAATACCTCTGAGGAGGTGCAGCTGGTAGTGTGACTTCTTAGCGACGTCAGAAATATGAGGAGAGAAGGAGAGTGTGGAGTCGAAGATGACCCCAAGGTTTTTTGCATTGCAGGTAGGAGCAGGGAGGGGGCCAAGGGAGGAAGGCCAGAGAGCTGCAGGGAAGGAGGGAGTGGGTGTACCGATGAGTAGAATCTCAGTCTTACTGGCATTAAGGCAGAGGTCATTGGCGGCACACCATTCCTGGATAGCAGACAGAGAGTCAGAGATGAGGGAAGGAGAGGGGGAGGCTGAGGGTAGCCTGAAAATGAGCTGGGTATCGTCCGCATAGCACTGGAAATTAGGGCAGAGAGCGGCGATGCGGTGGGCAAGGAGTGCCAGATACTGGTTGAACAGCCAGGGAGAGAGATTAGATCCCTGGGGGACACCACAGGTGGAGAAAAAGATGTCGGAGAGGAAGGACCCCAGTTGGACCTGGGAGGGTCGATTTGAAAGGAAAGAGGTCAGCCACGCCAGAGCCTGACCAGTGATACCCAGGTTTTCACGGAGACGGTTGAGCAGGATGGCATGGTTGACAGTGTCAAAGGCAGAGGAGAGATCGAGCAGAATGAGAACACACAGAGTGTTGGAATCGAGGTTCAAGAGCAGGTCTTCACGGATGTTCAGGAGAGCAGTTTCCGTGCTTCTGGCAGCTCTGAAACCAGATTGATGGTCATGAAGACTACCAACAGATTCAGCATGGAGGTTAAGCTGGGAGATGGCCAGTTTCTCCAGGAGCTTGCCCAGGAAGGGAGTGATGGAGATAGGGCGATAGTTAGCCGGGCAGGAGGGGTCGGAAGAGGGTTTCTTGAGAAGAGGGTGCACAAGGGAGAGCTTGAGGGGGGAAGGGAAGACTCCAGAGGCGAAGGAGTGGTTGCAAAAGTCAGCCAGGGCAGGAGCCAGGGAGTCGATGTGGTCCTTGATAGTTTTGGAGGAACAGGGGTGAACCTGTTTAGACGAGACTTTCATAGATCGGACTTGTCTGGAAACCTCGTCAGCAGAGAAAAGTGGAAAGGCAGAGAAAGAGGGAGGAGGGGTGACTGCAGAAGGGCCAGAGGAAGAGCCGGGAAGGGAGGGAGGGAGGTGAAAGGAGGAGAGCGAGGACAGGATGTCCTGAGTTTTAGAGATGAAGTGAGAGGCCAATGCAGTGCAGAGGGCCTGGGAGGGGACAGGAGAGGTAGAGACTGCAGCAGGGGTGGCAAGCTCCTTGCAGATTTTAAAGAGTTCGGCCGAATTGTTAGATGCCGCAGAGATGCGGGCTTGGATAAGGGCTCTCTTCTTGGTGAGAACGGAGAGCCGATACTGCCTTTGGAGCAGGCGGCAGGCCAGTTTGTCAGAGGATGAACATGAAGCACGCCATTTCCTCTCTGCAATCCTGCACTTGCGTTTTAGGGTGGCGAGATCCGAGTCATACCAGGAGTTACATTTGGCTTTGGGCTTCAGGCGGATTCTCATGACGGGGGCAAGGATATCAAGAGTAACAGATATAGCAGAGTGGAGCATGGAGAGGGCTGTGTCAGGGTGGGAGTCAGCCGAAGAGGTAGGGGGGGGCGAGAAGGTAGCAGCGAAAGCCTCAACTGACACACGCTTCATGGGTCGGATGACCGAGAAGGTGGGTGGCAGTGAAGAGGGTGGCTTTGCCTGTGGGGTAGGGAGGGTGAGGTGGGAGGATAGGAGAAAGTGATCACTCCAGGAGAGAGGAGTGGAGAGAGGGACGGAGAGGGGAAGGTCAGAAGAGATCAGAGCATCAAGAGTGTGCCCAGCAGAGTGAGTAGGCCCAGACGGGAGAATAGAGAGTGAGAGAGAGTCGCAGAGGCCACGAAAGAGAGCAGTGGGGGGACTGGAGGCATCAAGGTGGATGTTGAAGTCGCCAAGAAAGAGGAGTTGAGTGGTTGAGGACAGGAGTGAGGAGGAGAGGTCAGCCCACTCAGAGAGGAAGGAGGAAATTTGACCAGGTGGCCGATAGATAGTAGCCACGGTAAGGGAATGGCTAGGAGTGAGAGAGAGTCGGCAGACAAGACATTCAAAAGAGGAGTAGGTCTGCGTAGGAGTGACAGTGGCAGGAATCCACTCAGGGAAGATAAGGGCAACACCACCCCCTGCACGGTTAGGCCTGGGCATGGAGAGGATCTTGTAACCGTCAGGTAGGAGTGTGTCAAAGCTGGTGGCAGAGCTGGCTGTGAACCATGTCTCAGTGAGACAGAGGACGTCGAGGTCCAGTTCCTCAAGAAGGTGACAGATATCAGAGGAGTGCTTGATGGCAGAGCGAGAATTTAGAGTGGCAATGTGGAGAAGGTTGCCCTCCTTGAAGAACTTCCGGGGAGGGGTACAGATCAGAGGTACGCCCTGCGGAGGTGTTGAAGAAGGAGGTGAAGAAGGAGCACGAGAGGGGGCAGGGAGGGAGGGTAGAGGCAAGGTAGCCAAGGATAGAGGAGGGGGGACAGCAGGAGAGGAGAGGAAGTTGATGAGGTGTGGGAAGCGTCTATCAAAGAGGAGAAGGTTGGCCTGAGGGCCTTGGACCAAGATGGCCCCATTAGCGTAGACATTGATGATGGCCTTAGAGGAGCGGAAAGGGGCCAAGAGGACATCCCAACGGGTGCCACCATTAATGGGAGAGGAGGAGAAAGGAGAGAGCACAGAGACCATATGAAGTGTCCATAGGTCAGGCGAAGGCACTAAAAAGAGGATGTCAGTGAGAGTTTCCTTAGAGCAGGCACTAGTGTAGGTGTCAGCGATAGGGAGGCCTGGGTTGGAGACCAGGATGTCCTTTTTAAACTTTTTCCTACCAGATTTAGTGAGGAGAGCAGGATAGTCAATGGAGAAGCAGTTAGAGAAGATAGGCGAGACAGAGAGCACCATGGAGTAGGAGGGAGGGGGGGAGACAGACGAAACGAGAGCACGCAGACAGGAAGTGAGCGGCAAGCACAAGTTACCACAATTAGAGCAAACAAACAGTAATGCGTATTAGGTACATATATATGTGAAATATGTATCTGTGCAGACTCATAGCCACTCTCTGTTGGAGGTCCAAATGAAACTAAAGGAGCACCTCTGCAGCCCAGCTCTTGGACGTACAGAGATCAGCACTAGGATCCTATACACAACAGTATGATGACACAATCAGGTGCCCCATTTACATCAAAAGCAAATGGCGTCCCTCCATCTCCCTCCCGTAACCCAGGGTAGGTTTTAGTAAGTTAGCTTCCTTTCGCCATTACACGAGATGCAGGATCTCATTCCATAGTATGATGGGAACAGTAAAAACAGCTGGGATGTTAAACACCACTGTTATGAAGTCTTGTAATAAAGCAGGGACTCGAGAAACAGACCTGCTGTGGAATCATTGGGTTTGTTCCAGGTCGCTTTATTTACATAAGTACAAATGTACATCATCCAGTTTCTCTAGTAGATATATACAGTGGAATAGTAGACAGGAAACAGGACATAGTTACAGAGCAGACCCACTGGCCAGCCTTGCATCCCCAGCTCAGGCCCCAACTGACACTCACAGAACATTCACTCTCAGACCCACTCAACATTCTCCTGAGCTGCAGCATTCATACATCAACATTCTACAAGCATGCACTCCTGGCCAGTGACATAACATGACAAGACTACATAACAACATCTCCATTTCATACCCTGACACAACCATCACAACATCTCCCTTTCATACCAGACTCAACTGCAACATCTCCCTTTCTCACAACAGAAACCTTCTAACACAGGAACTCCTTCCGTCCAGACCCACCACATCCAGACACCAAGCCTGCCACACTCAGTCACAAACCAAACCAATCAAAGGAACATCAGTCTTACACACAGGTGGGGAAAGAGAGGGGGGGGGGAATCACAGGTTGACACACAATGGGCCTGGACGCTACGCATACAACGCAACAGAGCCAATCAGAACCCATCCATAAGAGTCCAAACAAACTAACACGCTGGGAGAGTGGTGTTGCCCATGCCAGGAACAACAAGTACAGAAGGGGTACGTAATCCACACTTCTTCCCCTCCCACAAACAAAACACAATCAAATTCAACCAGCTCCCACTTGCTTCCCAACATACATCCCACCCATCACAACCCGTAACAAATGCAAACCAAATTTCAACCAATCCATCATCAGACACATGCACACTGCCTCTTTCATTCAGTGCAGACATACGTATACGGGGACAGTGGAACGAAGCACACACACACACAAGTGCAACCTCTCAACAACAGGCAAGCACATTCATCTCACCCGTGCCACGTACATCCTTAAACCAGTATACTCATGCATGCGTCAACCAAACCACAACCAAAGCACAACACTACCAGACTCGCTCCCAATGAAACAACATTTAAACATATATTGTGCTCCTGGTAGGACTGCAATTCTAACTTAAGCATAACCTTAACTAATAAACATTTTAACAAAAGGTACCATAAACATTTCTGTGCACATTCCTTGTTTACATTGCCCCATAGGCTAGCCAAATATAACTTTCTCTACTCTACATAAGTTTCCTTGTATATACGTGTATCCTTTATACTCTTTTTTCCAACATTAACTTTTCCTTTTCTTTTAGTAGACTCATTTTCCCAAAACCCAACCATTATTGGTTGGTAAATTTCCACTCATGTACCTCCATATGAGCGTACGTGGTGCACAACCATCGATCTGCGCACACTCTTAAATCATTTATACCTGAATCACCTACCTAGATTCCAATGTATAACCCTTCACTCTGCTGATTGCACAACTAACTTCTGGCAATCAGGTGATTAAACA
Source organism: Ambystoma mexicanum (assembly GCF_040938575.1). Lineage (NCBI taxonomy): Eukaryota > Metazoa > Chordata > Amphibia > Caudata > Ambystomatidae > Ambystoma > Ambystoma mexicanum. The sequence continues at coordinate 216,092,313 of NC_090938.1, forward strand.
CATTTCCAATCTTTAATCTCAACAATACACTAGATACCCTTGCTCAGCTGATTGCACAACTAACCTCTGGTAGGTGATCGAACTCCTAGGTCCAATGTATAATCCTAACCTAAAATTCCAAAATCATCACCGATTTTTCTGCTGATTGCCAACTAACCTCTGGCAATCCGGTGATTGAACTCCTAGGTCCAATCTATATCACTACAAAACACTATATACCCTGCACCCCAGCCAACCTACAACACATGCAGTATGATTGAATGATGGCAACAACTTGGGGCCACAACACTAATGACAATATCACGCAACAACGGCCCACACAACTATTCCAGGGTATGCAATCCCATCAACACAAACCATTTTCTTTTTTTTAAATCAAATTCACATATTGAAACAATTCTTCTTTTACACTTCACTTCAGTTCACTTAAAAACTTGTGTCCATTTATGCATACTTTGTTTGGGCATTCGTTTTCTACTTTGGAGAATGTTTCACTTGTCATTTAAAATTCAATTCTTCATTTACATATAGTCACATTGCAAATAAAACTCTTTGCCTTCATTCTGGCGTACAACCTATCTGCACCCTTGATTGATCCCATAAAGCATCTCTAAGTAAGTCATAATTTAACCATCACATGCAAAATTAAATGTGTAATTACTGGAATTACATGCCATTCTAACACTAAAATTGGTGTGTTTTCAATATAATATAAGTATGTGCAAGAGGCCTGCAATCACTTCCATCCAAAACTCATGTCTACTGATTCCATTTAAAATACAACCAAATACTTCTCCACTTGCAATTGATGCAGCATTTTTCTGTCTATTATGATTGGCAGCCTCCTCTTATCACTGTTTTTGTAAAGAAATACCAGTACTAAAACTGTACCTTGTACTAATAAACGAAACGGTTCTTGCTGAATCTAAACGCTTCCATTACAGTCCATGGTCGGTTGGTCAGCATTGCCTGAACATCCCAAATCGGTCAATGCTTCCTCATCTAATGTATCACATTACCCGTTCCACGTTACCAGCAGGCCTTCCATTCAAACACTGCTTCCTGGTTTACTTCATCACCTTGCACATTCCATGCACGTTACTTCATCACCTTGCACATTCCATGCACGTTACCAGCAGGCCTTCCATTCAAACACTGCTTCCTGGTTTACTTCATCACCTTGCACATTCCATGCAGGTTACCAGCAGACCTTCCATTCAAACACTGCTTCCTGGTTTACTTCATCACCTTGCACATTCCATGCAGGTTACCAGCAGACCTTCCATTCAAACACTGCTTCCTGGTTTACTTCATCACCTTGCACATTCCATGCACGTAACCAGCAGGCCTTCCATTCAAACACTGCTTCCTGGTTTACTTCATCACCTTGCACATTCCATGCACGTAACCAGCAGGCCTTCCATTCAAACACTGCTTCCTGGTTTACTTCATCACCTTGCACATTCCATGCACGTTACCAGCAGGCCTTCCATTCAAACACTGCTTCCTGGTTTACTTCATCACCTTGCACATTCCATGCACGTAACCAGCAGGCCTTCCATTCAAACACTGCTTCCTGGTTTACTTCATCACCTTGCACATTCCATGCACGTTACCAGCAGGTTTTTTACTCGAGACACATCATCATTGAAGAATGAAGACCGACAAGGTCCGGACACTCGCACAGTCCACATTCTCTGATCTGCCAACACCCCTAACATTCTATGTGATGTCATCATTTGCTCGATGACAGCAGAACGGTAAAACCTCGCAGGAACTATAACACCAACCGTCATTTAAGCTGCTGCCTAGTCATTGCAATGCAGGCCCTTTCACCAAGGCCCACAACTCTACTTGCAGTGATATGATGCTTAAAGGACCCCATTTCACACGCTGTGGCGGCATCCTCTATTACATCCTTCATCCATTTCCCTCAGTCATGGATGTCTTTCGATTCAATAAGCACAAGTACCCAATTGAGGCATAAATCACTGAGCGCTCGCTCCTTATTAATAAGGAACAGTCACTCCAAACATGTGCGCTCACATGAGAACTGCACTGAAATAATGTCATTATCTGATGCTGAACTTTACAATTCTTACAGCATTTCCAGGTGGCATACTCCTCATTATTTGCCAACCGGGCTCCCTGAGGAATTTCCTTTTTGATGGGGGACACCCTAACAGAGGCCAAATGTCATGCCAATATCCATAGTGCTGGACAGGATGGATTATAATCGTATAGGGGAACGATGGGTCTCTCATTTCAGCTGCTGCCCCCCTCCCCCCACAGCTCTCCTTACTGTCATTAGCGTTGCTGAAACTCCACCTGCAGTCTTTCTGTCCTTTATCTCTGCTTCTTTACTTCTTTATTCCTTCTTCCTTTTGATAACCTCATCGCCAATTGTTATGAAGTCTTGTTGTATTAAAGCTGGGACTCGAGACACAGACCTGCTGTGGAGTCATTGGGTTTGTTACAGGTAGCTTTATTTACATAGGTACAAATGTACATCAATCCAGTTTCTCTTGTAGGTATGTACAGTGTGTAAGGATATTTGGCGTGTTACAGCACAGAGTACAGCACTACTACACAGGTAGCAAACAGCACAGAGTACAGCACTACTGCACAGGTAGCAATTTTTTTTTTTGCAGCACCACCACAAGGGTGCGGTGCATTGCTATATGTGTTACCAGATTAACAAGAAAAGACAGGCTATTCAGTCAAAAACGATTTTAACATATAAGATGCAAATCTATTTTTACAGTTAAAAGCACACGTGCTCATTTAAAAATGCACACTATTTTTCACCTGAAATGCCTATGGTGCGAGAGACACATTTGAAAATAACAACTAACCTTACTGATAACTAACCTGACTAATGAAACATAATCCACTAATAAAAAATGTGTCTCCACTGCAGAATTAGGCCTATTCTGAAAGTGAACTTTTAAACGCACATCCATTTTTTTTTTTCTGTTTTCTCTGCTGCCCTGTCCATATAAATACAGGAAGCAAATGGGCTCGAAAGAACAGGAAATCAGTTGGTTACAAAGTATTACTATAAAAATGAGCCATTGTGTAGAGAAGGAGGAGATGGCGTGATTAATTCTGATTGGAGCAGCGTCATAGCAAGTATCATGCTAGAGGGAGTGATCAGGTTTTTGCTGGGGGGAGTTTGAGGAAGAAGAAAGGCAGTCAAGATTTGGCAGAGCTGGGAGGAAGACCTTTTCCTGGTTGGAGCATTCCTATCTGCAAAAGCTGAGAATTCCAGGCAATGACCCCGGTTTGAGAAGGCAGGCGATCCTTTTACTGGGGTTAATCTTCAAGGGAGCCACACTCAGAAAGAGAACAGCTAAAGAAAACTTCACTGAACAGATAAGGTAATTACATAAGTGTGGGAGCTTAGTGTGTACGAGAATATGCAGTCAGTGTAGGATTCCTGTGCATGCCTTAATCAAATGCTAATGTTGCAATTTGAGTTCTGTTCTCCGCCACTCTCTTTGCAGTGTGTCATAGACAAAGCTGTTACTGTGCTGTTTTAGTTATTTCTGTAAAGAGTGAGATCGTGTTTAAATGCAACTTTTATAATACAGAAAAATATTTGAAAGCAGACGGGTGGTGTGTCTTCTATTTACCAATACAGTGCTGATGAGGGGAGATTTTTAAACAGTGCAATTGTCATTTTGCATGATCAGATTCAGTATGAACAGTTGTGAGTGATTGTAGCATAGCTTGTTGGAGGTACATGAGCCAACGGGAAGAGAGACTCTCTGGACATAATTCCCTACCGTATATAAGGTAGTGGAAATTACCACATATAGCTCTCTGTCGTAAATAAGTCAGTGAGATTGCCCATAGTGGCACACTAACACTAACACTGAAAATGTGGTATTCCTGAAATGTATGTCTGAGGTCTCTCTAGTGATTACACGAAAAATCTAAGCAAAGATAAGGGATTCTGGACATTGGGGCCACCAATAAAACAAGGGAATAATGCTCACCAAAATACCACCAAATACGCATACCAACCACGCACACCAAATATGCATGTCTGGGTGCTGAAATAATGCATGTCCACTGTATTATTGTCGTACAGGGCCCAATCTGAATACGAGGAGTGATTATTGCTAAGTTATTTTTCGGCGGTAATAAAATACCGTCAGGCCCCAAATCTCCACAAAATACCCTACAAGTGGCACAGTAGACAGGAGACAGGACATAGTTACAGAGCAGACCCACCGGCCATCCTTGCATCCCCAGCTCAGGCCCCAACTGACACTCACAGAACATTCACTCTCAGACCCACTCAACATTCTCCTGAGCTGCAGCATTCATACATCAACATTCTACAAGCATGCACTCCTGGCCAGTGACATAACATGACAAGACTACATTACAACAACCACCGATTTTAAACTACCACGTAATTGTTGTTTGGGATTGCATGGGATATTAACAATATGGTATATAGAGTATATGTGGGGAAGAGGTAAAGAGGTGGTAAATATCTCTATTTTTTATAGTTACCCCCATATTGTACCTGCTGTGAGCTCCATGCCTAAAATATCCCATGTGATCCCAACCCCTAGATAAGGGGTATATTAAAAATAGGAGGTAATTAACATACCAATTGTTCTCATTGTACCTGAAATAAGGCATTGCATCTTCGTTCTGATGAGAAAACTGTTGGTCCATTTTTTCACAGATATATTTTCATGTTATGTTTTTGTTGCATCAATTTATATGATACATGAAATTATTAAGGTTTCACTTAAAATGGCACTACATCATGTTTATATTGCAGTCAGGTCCAGGCATAGTTTCTTCCCTGCAGTTAGTGCATGACATCATACGTGACGTCACAGTGCCTCCTGTGCCTGCTCTGTTCTTGTGAGCGATGAAGCTGGGCTGCCCAGCGCTATTGATTTGCACTAAGGGAGCCCTCTTCATTGAACAGGGAAGCAGCTTGACAACAAAGAAGGGGCGAAGTTGACAGGGACCCGGAAGTGCAGTACTGAGACAAGGGACAACAAGGGAGGACTGTAAAAGAAGAGAACATGAAAAAAAAACATAATTTCAGAAAGGGAGAAGGGGGCAGGGAAGGCACAGCATGCCGCTATGAATCGTATCGAGGAAGGAACAGTGTCTAGCACCTATTTAAACCCACATTTAGAGTACTTTGTCAGTAATAATGACAAAACCTTTTTATCTAGTTGTTCAGTTGTTCATTAATTAGCATATGGATGAAGTGGTTGCATGTCTTCATAACTAATCATTTAATAACAAATGCACATATGACGAAAAATAAATAACGACAAAACATAAATGTTTAATTAAACATTTTTTCAGGGTTGGGGGGGTTCCACCACCCACACCCCTGTTTCCCCTGGCTAAAAACCCACCCCAACAACTTTCCCACAAGATTGAACCATTTACCCCACCCCCACATATATTTTCGTTATTTAATTTTCGTTATAAAATCATTCGTTATAACATTTTCGCTATAAAGACTATATACCGATAAAGTTTGCTTATTGATGTATTTTTAAATAGTCTTAAAAATTCCGACCGAGACTCCAACTCTCACTCATCTTTAGGCAGTCTGAGCTTATGTGCAAGAGCGCACTGCAAAACGGAAGCTGGAAGGAAGTTACAGATTTTCAGCAGCAGTTAAAATCACATCCTTATATAGCGCCTCGTGTTGAATAACCCAAGCTTCTAAGGAATTTCATCAAGGTGTTATTAGTTCTGAAATGACATTTGTAACCTTGGGTAGTTTTGGAGAATCAAAGGTAACACAGGAAGAAAAGCTTAACTTTTGCTTGGAGGAGATCATTCGGGTTGATGAGTGGAATACTCAGCAGGCTTTGCATGAGCACCATGTTTGTGCATGAGTTCCTGTCTGTGTGTTTCCTTAAATGGGCCAGGAAGATAGCTCAGTGGCAATGCGCTTGCCTTGGAAGCAAGACAATGCAGAACAGCATGCCTTTTGAATCCTGGTCCTGTGCTAAGAGGCTGGTTTTCTGGCATGAAGCGTGATATTAAAGATCCATTTTCTTTTTGTGTATGCAAACATGCGTGTGTGGGTGTGCACTGGTGGACTTTTAAGGGTATGTGGGTTTTATAAATGTAAGCGGTTGTGAGTTGATGGGCAAGTTCTTGCACATTAAACAACTTTATCCAAGAAGCCTACTGACAAGAACACTTTGTTACTTTTCATTAGCTTTCATCCACAGAGTCTTCGGGAAAATTTACCATTTGGCCAGTTTCTACGGATAAGACGTAACTGTAGCCTCGTCGAAGATTATAAAATCAAGAGCCTAGAACTCAGCCAAAAATTGAAAAGTCGTGAGTACCCGTCTAAGATCATCAGAAATTCCATGAAGAGAGCACGTAATATCAGACGAGAAACATGCCTGACTAAAGTACCAAAAATTAAAGATGACAAAATAACATGCATTACCTCTTTCTCCCCATAAGTAACCACCTTAGGAGGGTCATCTTGAAACATTGGAAAACCACACAATTTGAAGACTTCAAACTTTGGGCCCCCAGATTTGCATTCAAAAGAAGGCCAAACCTGAGGACGGATTAGTACACACGTATCAGGTGAGAAAAGAACTAAAGAACTATCCACTGATCAAGGAACCCTATGGAATCTTCCTCCCATGATTGGTTATTTTAAATGTGGGCATTGCTCAGTTTGTCCACTCACAAGCAATATAAAATAGGTTGAATTGAAGAGACGCACCTCGCACCTCAATACCTTTACTAACTGCCAGACTAAATGGGTTGTTTATGGCATTAAATGCCCGTGTGGACTCTTATACATAGGTAAAACAACAAGATTGGTCAAACTTCGTACATGTGACCATCGATACGCTGTGAGAAATGAAGTCATATAATGTCAATAATGACATCTACTGGTTTGTGCTCCAAACTATGAGACTCCATCCGCGGGGGCGGGCGATAGAGATCTAGACCTAAAAAAATTTGAACAAACATGGATCTACAACCTGGACATAGCTAGAACTGACCTCAATGTTTCGGTGGAATGGAACTTGTTCATCCACTAACAGCATTAGAATATACTTAGACCATCTATGAAATAAAGCTGTATTTATTTCAGTGGGTGAGTTTTTCAACTCTTTTCACTAATAGCCCATCATCACCCTGTTATTGTGTCCCATCAGAATTCCATGCATAGGAGGCTTTTAGACATAAAGATGCCAGATGTGTTCCATTTGGCAACATTAACTCTGGAAACTGCCACTGTAGGATGGCACTTCCCTGTGCACATTCCTTGAAGATGGTGACCGCATTGATATATTATCACGTTGCGCCTGTGCTATCAATACAATCATTTATTAAAACAACTAATATCTGGGGACCTAAATATATCTTTAAAACAAGAAAAACATGGGTGGCCGTCTTATGCCCAGGCAGCACTATTTTACTCCATCACATAGGTAACCTTCGAAGAACTACATCAGGAGCAGTTGATGTTGCAATCCGGTAGGCAACACACTTGTAGTGGATGTTGGACATACATATATCCACTCCAAGGTTCCTTTCAACCACGTGACCGCTGTGCTCGGAAAGTAATTCCGCCTCTGCACAAGCGTGCTGTGCTAGTCTTTACACCTTGGCGTTTGTGCAGACGGACGATATGCCTCGATTCCAATAGAATCAACCTAAGAGGTAAGACCCTGTTCACCGCGCCGATACATTTGGGCACACTAGTTGTAATTAAAAAGCGATTGTGTACAAATACCCATAACGGGATACCATTATTTTACAGTGACTTTGCCAGGTCGAACCATCCACAGTGGGACATCAAATACCACTGAATCAGTGACCTGACCATACGGGTTCCATGAGAATCCATGACGGGACTCAGGTAACTTGCTCAACATATGTAATATTGAATATTCGTATAAAGATTTTGAAGAGCAACAAATACAATTTACTTTTGGTATCCTCCGTTCGTCTTGAAAGTTATGGAAATGCTCCTATCGCGGCCACATACATGATGGGCGCAACAATTTATGAATAATTCCAGTCCCCTACACCAAGTGCCACCAAGTGGAAGGTTAGTGGGTTCTACTTCTCTACACAATACAAGTAGTTTTTAGCCTCACCAGATCTTTAAAACAAGTTTTTGTTTTTATCTTTTTATTTGTAGGTTTTATGTACGATGCACACAGAGCTACATTCTCATTGTGCTCAAGTAGATATAGCGTCCTGAAGACGGGTTTCGGCAACTCACTGATTGTATGAACGATCCATCTCTGGTGTTGTTGTGGTTTCCCAGAAACACATCACAGTGTTGACACCCTATGTGATAACATCATGTCACATTTGATTCTAGCGAGTTGACGTCCCACGTCAAAAAATATTGTTTCAGACGTGGTTGTGAGAAAAAAGAAGTCACCTTTGTTACTAACACTTCACTGGGGTTATGATCAATTGTATCTCTATCCAAAAACGTAAAAGTGGTGAAGTATTTCTTGTTTTTTCTTCAAACGCACCAGAGAATTAACTTTACCAAGTGATTTTGTATTGCGCATTGTCCTTTCTCGAAAGGTTTTATAACAAAATGTTGTAATATGAATAAAAAAATGTGTTTTATATTGTTCCTGGTCAGTGTTTACACAAATGGGATATATTGAGCCGTTTGTGATTTATGTGTAGAGTTGTTCATCTACAACCTGTGCAGTAGGAGACAGGGTAGCTAGTGGTGGAACTGTTCGCATTTTGTTACCAAAAGAGCACAGAAACATTTCCAAATGCATTTCCATCCCTTTCCTTGCAATATATGCCAGTGTAAAAACATTTTCATGCTGACTGTGGCCATAGTTTTCCATGTTGGCTCCACCAATATATGCCAGTATTCCTATATAAGAACATACTGATGTTGGCTTTGCGCATACTACCAGTAATGATACTATAAAAAATATGACAAAGCTGGCTCTGCCAAAATGTGCCAGTGCCCTAATTAAGAACATACTGCTGTTGGAATGGCCATTAAAAGTGCCATGCCATGCCACAATAAGAATACATGTCCAATATGGTTCCAATGTAGGCCAATGTAGACATGTAAGAACTCTTATCACATTTGCTTTATCATAGAAGCGCAGGAAAAAAAGACATACCACACTAAGCAATGACTAGCTTTGCTGCACCAAAATGCCAGTCTAGCCACATAATAACACACATGAAGTTGGCTTGTCCCAAAATGCCAGACAAATATGCCTTGTCACGTGAGGAAATGCCAAAATTACTGATCCCTGTCCTCCCAGAGCCTTGCGTACATGCATAATCTCATTCGCTCCCTTCACTCACTAGTCAACCGCCCATATATTCTCTCTCCCATTAAGTCACACTGCATTCTCCACACGGGCAAGCCCCCACCTACCCACATTATCCACAACGGAAAGCACAAAACCAGAACATTCAAACACACACATAATCACATGCATACCCATTCACTGATACACCTTCTCTCACATCCACTCATACTGCATTCTCAACACAGGCACCCGCCCAGAGAAAACACACAAACACACACACACACACACACACACACACACACACACACACACACTGAATGAAATGAATAGCCCTAAAAGAGTACTCCAACACCTTAATTGAATTTATATTTGTCCTGTTTTATTTGTAAATTGTCTTTGTCTATTTGGGTACCCTGATGCCTGCGTGCTACGGTGCGGTACAAAGCCATACATAAATACAAAATTCACACACCAGTCACTCACCCACACACCTGGTCTCACTTCCACTCACACTGCATTCTCCACACAGGCACCCACACTCCCAGAACATTAAAACACCCACATAATCATATTCATACCCATTCCGCAACAGTCATTCACCCATACACATTCTTTCACATTCACTCAGACTGCATTCTCCACATGGGCACCCAGCCACCCGCATTCTCCTGTGAGGTTCGGTCTTGCCACTTCCGCGGGAGCTGCTGATCCCAAAGACCCGTTCCTAGTGTTTCCAACCCTACCTCAAAGTAAATTTACAGTTGAATTAAGAACCCCAAGGAAGGAAAAGGTGTAGTGGATAAAGTAATAGACTACAGATGCTGCTCAGGTTGGCTCGGGTCTCTGAGATCTGCAGTTGGACGACAAATAACAATTACATTATTCCTATTCCTAGAGACATCATTTAAATAATATCCCCTCCCTTACTTGCCACACCTCCTCTCATAGCCAGAAGGTGAATTGGTGGGGAGAAAAGGGTTTCTTCTGTTCACTCTTAACTTAACTTTTAATTTCTTAGTAACTTTTTACAAGGATTCCTTTGATATTCCTACTCTAACTATCCCTAACTAAACTAAAGCTCATGTAGCTGATCTTCAGCTTCATTGCTTGTGCTGCTTCCAGTTGCTCTCAGAAATTGAATGTTTAGACTTTCCTCGGTTATATCCTTCATGAGTACTGTGATGAAGAATATGCTGGTCTTTCCTCACTGTTTCTTCATTGAATGCATGCATGCGCGTTGGGAAAGTTTTGTTCCGTTGCCTAGTAACATTTTCCTTCTTGCCTTGAAGGCAGCATTGAGGCGTGCACGCATGCAAACTAAAAAACAATCTTCGTTTCCTTTCGGGACTCGTTAGGATGCCCACGCTCATCCCCTGCTCTGCCACAAACCAATCTGCTTTCAGCAGAAGGCCCGCACTAGCTCATCTTCCCGAGGACGCTCCAGCAAGCAAGCCGCCCTGCAGTGGAATAGCTGTAGCGCGAGAGCTGACAGCAATTAAAACAAAGGGAAAAACAAGCGCTCTGTACGTAGCGCGACACAAACAATGCTTGCTCACACTCTTGATCTGCCACTTGTTTCCCCTGCCTTCTTTCTTTGCATAGACCATCTAAAGTAACAATTATCAAGTTGTACTGGCTCGGAGTAGTTTCAGTTTGTTTTTTTCAAATATTCTCCCACAACATTTCTTCCTAAAGCTGCGCTCCCACCTGAGACGTGTTAGTAGTTGAAGTCTCTAGCTTCTTTCTTCTGCTGTGTAGGGAGAGGAGACTGAGAATGTCAATGGTGGCTCCACATTTTAGCTAAGGCTCCACATTTCAACAAGGAGAAAAGATTGATTGCAGTAGTGAGCAAGAGTGTGAAACTCATGTGTGAGACTCAGGTTGAATCTAATGGATGTCAGTATTGGGAATGCACAGAACACATGCCAGAACAATGAAGGTTTTGAATTTGGCATTGGATAACATGATGTGATCATTTTGCACCACTACACCACAGTTGTGGACTGAGTTGTACTGAAAAAACATGAGACTAATATACACTAACCACTAATATCCCCTACTAATATTCATATCAGTCAGTGCATGACTTGTATATAAACTTGGTGCAGATTGATAAACTGAATGTCCAGGCATTTCTGATGTGCAAACTTAATTTAAAATTCAAGCAAATAAACGTGCAAGAAATGGCTGTGCAGTGAAGGCGTGACAGGATGTTGATGCAAGGCGATCTGAAAACTGGTTCCATTATTCATATTGTAGAACAGGAAAGGACAGAGCAGGGAAATATAACTTTTTCACCCGTTGCTGTTGGTTGCAGGCAGGTTAGTCACGTGCTCAGAAGTTTCCAGAGAGTTGGTTGATTGACAAAGGAAGGTGTTTCTGATTGAATGATGTGGTTGGAAGAGGCAGGCATTCTATATTTTATGTAAGTAAAATCTACATTATGGGCATTCTTAGTTCAGAGGGTTTAAGTAGCACAATCCAGGAGGGCTGGCTCTCTCTCTCTGGCTCTTGGGCTGGTGCCTCAAAAGAGTCAGGCAGTCTCTGTCACTCTTAATCTCTGGCTCAGAGGAACATAGAGCAGATGCATGGAACCTCAAGTGCAGGCGTTATCCTGATAGATGGTGAATGTGAGCAGTGAACATAATTAAGCTTCATTCTTGTGAGTCTCTGGTTAATTGAGGTGCGTGTAGCTTTAAAATCACAAGTGCAGATATCAATTTTGCATATGTTCAACATATCAGGCATCCCAAAGTCTATTCGCCCCCCATTATACTTTTAGTGAAGTGTAGTTCCCAATGTGGAATTAGTTGCCAAAAAATAATAATTGCCAGGAATAAAAGTTACTGCCTCAGAGCTAACTATCTCAAGGTCGTTGCGTAGGGTTCTCTGCCAAGTTAGAGGTGGGAAAGAGGGCTACAGTAATTCTCTGAACTTCTGGAGGGATTGTCGCCTGGGGCGAGAGAGAGCAACACGTGTGCTAAATATTACTGCTGGAATTGTAAACGCATTGTATTATTTTAACAGATTGTGAAGTCAGCATGGGCAAGTGAACAAAGGCACATATGTCTTTAGTGCATTACATGTGATGCATTATTTCATTCATAAATCTCAATTACTTATAAAGGGCTTGCAAAGCTAATGCATAACCCCAGTCTGTTTATTATGTGTGGTAATTTACAGACTGAAGTAACAAATGGGAAATGAATTTTTTCGCAGGCAGTAATTCATTTTATCATATGTGGTAAAATATAAAACCAACTGGTCAAGGTCAAGTGTTTTTTTTCCTCTGCGGATTTGTGTGAATGATAGCATTTTATGTACCTGGTAAATGTATTCTGAGATGCAAGCCAAAAAGGCATAACGTGGTATTGCAAATAAAATACTTTAAGGGCGTAAAATCGTCATTTAGAGTGTACTAAGTCCAGTCTTTGCTTGCCATTAGTGATGCCGGTTTAAGAACAATTATCAGGTGGTACTGTGAAGTTAGGCTCACCACTATCCCACGAAATTCCAAAAATACCACCAACCAAAAATATAACCAAAATACCTCTTACAGCTGCTTCAGTTACCTCTTGATTTCTTGATCCCTTGGGCCTAACTTTAAGTGAGCTTCTATAAACACAACCAGACTTTGGAAAGATTCTAATGAAAGGCAGTTGGAGATTGTTCAGAAAATTCCAAGGTGATAATTTCTTCCATCCTAGTGTCATGGTCATGAAGTCAGGGGCAGAGGCATGCAGGGGTCGCATGCACAGGAGACCTGGGTGGACACTGTCCTGGCGCCTTTGGCGTCAGGCTCATGAACAAAAGTAAACAAGAACATCCATTTATCACCAAAAAGCTTTTATTATGGACATAGCACTTCAGATGCATTAACCTTGAACATTCCATCCATTATGCAGGATGCATTAACCTTGAACATCCCATCCATTAAGCAGCCCCAAGGGTATTCTTGGGTGTGGCTGCTAATGGATTGCCTTCGCATGTGCTCACTCTCTAGGAGTGGCAGGGTGTGGCTGGTAAGCCGGTCCTAATGGGCGTGCCCACGATCTCAGCTATATAAGCTGCCCCAATCCTCAAGACAGACGCTTCGCGTTATTCTGCACTTGCAAATGGCGTAACGCTCACCGTCGCCTGAGGTCAGACTTACCTTTGAAAATCCTGCTTCCTGGACATCCTGCTTCTTGCCAGCATACTTACCAACTGGGGGAAGCTGTTCCTACCTGTACATCTCTTCGGCGAACCAAGTATTCATCTTTACACTTTCCGGAACGCCGATATCTTCATCTTGGCACCGCAGCACGACACGCTCCATCGTCGACAGCAGCACCTGCAAGGAAAAACAGAAGAAAAGTTTAGACATCACAAAAACAGTCAGTTTAAGGTTGCGCTTCGCCATACTTTGCGTTTTTCCTTAAACCATCACTTACCTGCTGTCGAACATGGTTGTAGCATCCATCTTCCACCTGGCCGCATCTCGCGCCTCACAGCTGCATTGAGGCCGCATTTCCATCTAAGGGAAGAAAACAGAAGATAGACATTATTGCAGGCATAAATAGGAGCAATATATAAAGACATTAAACAGAATGAACAGCATCACAAAAGCTCAAGTAAGATTTACCAATCATAAGGAGAAGCATAGTCGCAGCTGGACTGGACTAACCCTTATCAGGGATCAGTGAAAGAACTAGATCCCATTTCGACACACCCCTGCCAGAAGTAGCAGGACAGAGAGCTTATCTTCCATAATTCACAGGTGAGCTTTATGGGCCGGCGTATGCACACAGAAACCGTATTTAGGGGGTGAAGGGTTCGAGAGGTACAACAATCACAGATTGGCGCACTCACAGACTCTTATCTCCAAGCAGGAGCAGTGTCACCACGTACCACCGCTCATAGCTTTTCTACTGAGGGAGAGGCCTGAAGGGGGTGATTCAAGTTCAGGGAGGGCTGCAACCGGGCCCCAATGCTTCCGCAGAGACCAGGTGCGTGTAACACCTAGCCAATCAGCTTCCTTTTCATGGTTCTGCCATCTTGGTGTGGGAATCCTTTTAACTAAGGTGAAGGAAAAAACAAGAAACAAACAGCATCCCCAACTCCCTCTAACAACTAACTCTTGTAAAACATCCTCCTACCATGGGTACTGTTACTGGCCCCTTGACCCTGCAAACCCTGACATCTCTGCATGGGCTACCATGAACCAGAAAATTCAAACACCCACATAGTAACACCCATACCCATTAACCCAGCAGTCACTCACCCATATAACTTCTCTCACATCCACTCACACTGCATTCTCCACACAGGCACCCACCCAGAACATACACACACACAATCACATTCATACTACTTTGCCTACCATTCACCCATAAACCTCTCACATTCACTAACACTGTATTCTAAAAACATGTACCTACGGAGCCAGAACATTCACACACCCAATCACATTGATACTCATTCACCAATCAGTCACTCACCTACCCGAGCCAGAACATTCTAACACCTGTGAGGTAGGCATGGTTTCAGAAGGTACAGCAGAAGGCAAATTAACAGTTTTGAAAACCTTTATTTAACTTTAACAGGGGTTGGATACTTCCTATCTGGCTCTATCTCTATAATGGGAGTAGTGTCAACCATCATATTAAACTAAGGGAGTTCAAAGTCAGTCTGTCAAAATAATAAAGGTGCCTGTGTCAAACCTAATCTTGCCCTCACTTAATTCTACAATGATAATGTGTACAGGGTTAGGTCAAAACAAAGAGTGAGTCAAATAAAATCAGGATGGCAATGGAGTTAAATAACACTCCCTTCCCCAAGCTTTTGTAATAAAAGTTAATTCACAAAGTTCAATGAGGCAGAGTTCTTCTAGGCTTCCTTTACCTGGCTCAGAATTCACACAGTTCACCAACATACAGGTCGCTCAGGCTTCCCTCGCCTGCTTTAATATCAATTTCTCAAAACGCAGTTTTCTCAGGCTTCCCTTGCCTGATTCGGCACCAACAAAAAATAGTTCACAACTGGATTCCCTTCCCCAACAGTCCAATACTGGTTTCACACTGGGGTTCCCCTCCTCAACAGTTCAACAATCCTTCAATGGTTTACATGACAGAGACTTTCGCAAACGTACAGCATTAGCTAGCCCTGTGCAGGACCACTCTATCAGTGAGGCGTTCACACAATCATACCCTTGGCACCTTTTTACATTACAGTAACAGAGACATTCATAAACGCACAGCATCTTGCTCTGCCCTGTGCAGGACCATTCTGTTACTAAAGCCGTCTGTACAGTTTGTGCTCCTCGTATTATATTTCACTGTCTTTCAGAATCTTTACTTCATTGTGCCCTCGGCACTGTCTTTCACATTCTTCCTTTCATGGGCCTCGGACCTCTTCTTAATTCTCATTACGAGTCCCAGACCCTCTTTTTAATTCTCATTATGTTTTCCAAACCCGCATTCTTAACTGCAAAAATATAACAGTTCTCATTTCACTTTCGCTCATGCTTCGAGCCCTCTGTAATTCACAATCTCAAAAGTCTCTCTTTACTCATGTAAATGTACACACAGTCTTGCCGTCACTTTATTTCTTATCACACTCTATCAACAATGGACAATTGAAGCTTTCATCTTCATTGCATCTCTCGCCATACACTTGTCCTCGTTTTGCAACATTGAATTATTTGCACCTTGCACCTTTCAGAAACCGGGCTCCCTTCTGCTTGAAACTCAATGGCTGTGTTTCTTTTTATTGCTTGATGCGTGTCGAGGTCAGGGTCTTCTCTGCTGCTCCTCCAACTCTCCTAGGCCTTCTTGCATGCCTGGGGGACAAGCACCTGTACCAGGCCTTCTCTAAGGAGTCTGTTTCCTTGAGCGACCCCCTTCTGGCTCCTTGGACACACGGCTCCCTTGCCACATTTTCTGCAGCCTTTTCACCTCTTAGGCCCTCAGCATCTTGGCGCTTTGTTCTCCGCTGACTGTTTTCGAAGTTCCTAGGTGACACAGTTCACCCGCCTGCTCGTTCTCCAACTCTTGCGCCTTCTCAGGCTCCAACTCGCTCACTGTGTGACTCTATGCTCCACCTCTTATTCTCTCGGTAGCTGTCAATGTGTTTCAGGTGTGTGTGATTATGTCTGAGTCCCTGACCCTGCCTGCCATCATTACTGGAACAGGGCAATTGCATATTACTAGCAGTAATCTT
Organism: Ambystoma mexicanum; assembly: GCF_040938575.1. NCBI lineage: Eukaryota > Metazoa > Chordata > Amphibia > Caudata > Ambystomatidae > Ambystoma > Ambystoma mexicanum. The sequence continues at coordinate 216,108,806 of NC_090938.1, forward strand.
CCTAATCTCAGTCTTCCTCTTCCTCCTCTCAGTAGTTGGGCTGACACAAAATGGAGGGGAATTATGGGAGTTGTAGTATCACATTAAGGTAGAGGGAATATGGGGTAATCAATTGTCAGGAAATGGGGGATAGCAGGTCTTGCCTTCCGGTTTTTCTACCCCACTCCCCAAGGACCCCCCTACCAAGGTGATCCTCCCTCTCTTGTACACCCCCAGTGTTGGGATCCAACAGCGATCGCCATTCCCTGGCCACCTGAATAAGGGATCCCCGGGCTTGAGTAGTGAAACATCCTCAGGTTTTTCACACACCCACATATTTACTTATTTATTTATTTATTCGGATTTGTATAGGGCACAACAGCTCAAGAGCATCGTTAATACTCATTCATCTGCCAGTCACTGACTCATGCACCTTTTCTCACCTGCATTCTCCACACAGGCATCCACCCACCCAGAACATTCAAACACAGACTATCACATTCATAATCATTAACTCACCAGTCATGACTCATACCATATACATACATCCAACACGCATCACATACACACAAAATACACATATTACACATTACTTAGCAGATTTACTGGGTCTGAATCATGTGCCTGGTCATCTCTTGAGTTTGAAAAGGAAACACTAAATTCCTATTTTGTTTTAAGTTGTTGATGTTTTATTAGCATCTTATTTTCAAACTGTACATAGAGCCAACATTCTTCTATTTGAGGCATGTGCTATTGTTTCGCCCTTACTTGGGCTTTCTCAAGGCACAATATTATTACTTAACAGTTGCCCAATTATGGGTTCTGAGTGTATGTCCGATTTGATCAGTTTATCTTCAGTCAGACCTTCCTGTTTTAGAAAGGTATTTGTGTAGGTTAACATTTCAGACAACTGTATCTCATCAGATGTATACATTTACTTTCCTTGTTTGCATATACATCTAATACATTTACAATTGTGAGTGTAATGAAGTAGGCCGTATTAAGGGTAATAAGTGAAACGGGGACGGCAGTGTAATATAAATAAATATTTTTTTTATTATTAATCATTAAGTTATAAGTAGAGATAAGGAGGGAGACAACTTGCAGCATCAAGAGCCGGACGGTTGTGATTCAATTCCGTGCTTCATTCTGGAACTCCGGTGACTTCATTTCTTAATGTTCTGATCTCTCCATGCCATGATGTGGTCAGGCATGTCTCATAGAGATCAGGCAGCCACCATTCGTATGATAGATACTACACATCTCCTTTCCTTTATATTGTTCACAAACTATATACAAGAAGCTCATGGGACTAAGTTCACATCTGGTTCATGTAAACTCCACATAGTCCTCCATCTTTTTCGGCAAACGATACGATCTGCCAGATCTGGACATGCCTCCACCATGTCTGGAGGTGGTTGGCAAGGAAAATTGAAGTTGTTCAAAATTGTTATCACACTTCTTCTCAACAGCACTATTCTTCACATTACTGTTTAATTTTCTACAAACTTTATCATTTCTGACTATATCCTGATCTACATTTTTCTTATTCTTCTTGTTACACTCATTACTTTCACACATCCAAATTCTTTCTACATTCCATATCCTTTTGTCCTCTGTCCTGACAGCATGACGAAAAGCCTCTACAACTCTAATAGGATTGGACCATTTGCATGGTCCATTTCTTAGAGCAGGAGGAAGTAACACCTTGACCAATTTACCAACAGCTGTAGACATATCATATTTGTTGCTACGTACTTTCTTATCATAGTTTATTTTGTTTCTCTTTTGTGTTTCCCTAATTTTGTCTTTTACATGGACTAAATTCCTTTCTATTTCCTTATTCTCCTTTGTGAGCCAAATGGGGGCTAACTTGGTGTTTGCTTTTCTTCCTCTACTATACTCAAAGGGAGAAAGACCTGTACTGGTGTGTGGGGTAAAGCGATGGGCAATTACTTTCTCCCTGACCGCATCCTCCCAATCCATCCCATTGGCCCAAGCCATTCTGATGGTTTCTTTCAATATTTTATTAAATCGTTCTACTAATCCATTAGTTTGAGGATGGTAAATAGAACTAGTCTTGTGCTCAATAGCATATTTTTTACAGAATTCTGCCACTTCTTTAGACTTAAATTGAGTACCATTATCGGACAGAATACTTCCCGGGTATCCTTCCCTCTCACATACCTTTGATAAAAATTCAACTACAGTTTTACCTGTGATACTCGGGGCAATCAAAATCTCTGCCCACCTGGTGAGTAGATCTATGACTACCAGACAATATTTTTGTACACCTTTGCAACATATAGGACCTAAAATGTCCATGCTTATATACTTCCACACACTACTGGGAATATCAGTAATAACCATTGGTTGCCTGGAACCCACACATCTTTTTTCATCATCGCAACAAAGGATACATTCCCTAATGAATCGCTCAATCTGCAGGTCGCACCCAGGCCACCAATAGTCGTTCCTGATTCTTTGTTTGGTCTTTATCACTCCTTGATGACCCTCATGACCCAGTTCTATAATCTTCAAACGCAGATCCGCCGGAGGGATGACTTTATCTCCTCTCATTACAAAATCACCTTGAACATGCAGTTCATCTGCAACAGGCCAAAAAACACTCAATCCATCCTCTTCAAATTTTGATTTCTTCATAAAACCTTGGCTTTGAATTAATTTTTTCAATTTCTTGATGTTATCATCGTTAGATTCAGCGTAATCCCAAACATCCTTAGAGATGGAAGAGGTTTCTACACAAAAGACAACTTCATTGTCTTCATCTTCATCAACAATCTCAGAAATGTTAGTCAATCGAGATAAGCAATCAGCAGACACATTCCTAATTCCTGGAACATATATCACAGTGTAGTTGAACTCTTGCAACATCATTACCCATCTTCTCATCCTGTTGGATACTTTATTGAGACCCTTAGACATGAATACTTGAGTTAAAGGCTTATGATCAGTTCGAAACTCAACTTGGTTTCCCCATATAAAGCTTCTAAACTTGTCAGATGCCCACTTAATAGCTAACGCTTCCTTCTCTATAGTGGCATATGAAGTCTCTGCTCCCTTAAGCAATCTTGATGCAAAAGCGATTATTGCTTCCTGACCATCCTTTTCTTGAGACAACACTGCCCCCAAGCCTATGTTACTGGCATCTGTAGTGATGATAATCTTGTCATTGGTACAAAAATTCTTCAATGCAGGAGCAGAATTTATCGCACTTTTTATAAAATTGAATTCACTTTCACATTCCATGTTCCATTCAAATGATTTCCTCTTAAGTGCTTCTCGTAATGGGACAGTGTGGATGGCAAAATCCTTGACAAATTTTGAGTAATATTCAGCCATACCAATGAATGTACGAATCTCATCTTTGTTATTCGGACTCGGCATCCCCACAATGGTATTGACCAATTGTGGTTTTGGAAAAATCCCTTCTGCTGTAATTTTATGTCCCAAATATTCAATTTCTGTGCAATTTATCTTGCATTTGTCTTTGCTTAATGTCATACCTGCATCGTGTAATTTTTTACATACATGTAATAGCCTCTCGTCATGTAGTTGTTGAGTGACAGCATGAATCAATATATCGTCTTGAAAAAAAATCACTCCTTCAGTATTCTTGAACATGCTATACATAACCTTCTGGAAAACTGACGCTGCCGACACCAATCCAAAGGGCATTCTTTTAAACTGATACAGCCCATCAGGAGTTATGAAAGCAGTAAGTTTCCTTGAACTTCTGTGCAGTTTAATCTGATGGTAAGCGGAAGATAGATCTAACGTTGAAAATATTTTAGAGGGTCCAATTGTGGAAACAATTTCCTGTATATTTGGTAAGGGATGGCGATCAGGTATGACACATTTGTTCAACTCGCGCAAGTCAACACAAATTCTGAGTTTTCCTGATTTCTTTTTTATAATAACTAGTGGAGAAACCCATTCACTGGCATCAATACTTTCTATAATACCCTCTTTTTCCATCTTCTTTATCTCCTTGGTGACTTCTTCTCTTACAGCTAAAGGAATGCTTCTTAATCTTTGAGCTACGGGTTTCTTGTCTGGTTTGAGTAATATCTGATGGGTATATCCTTGGAGACATCCTATTTTATCACGGAAAACCTGTATCAAACCAGCCTTACGTATAACATCACTGTCATTAGTTAATTCAGAATTATCACTACTTATAAACAAAACTGATTCCTCACTGGTGGAATCCACTTTCACTCGTAATTTGCTCTGGTGAGTCCAGCTGAGTAGAGCTGTTTTCCCTTCACTAGTGATATATATCTTGCCTTTGGCATTTCTGTTCTTGAATTTCAATTTTCCCCAATGCCAACCAATGACATTGATCTTCACACCTCCATAAGCTCTAGGATTGATATCCGTTTCATGTAAATACTCATGTTTATTCTTGTTCCACAATTGCCTCGGTAGGAGTGTATATTTTGCCCCGGTGTCAATCATCATACATACTTCATTGCCATCATTGGACACCATAGCCCTGGGACTTTCCAACACCTCTTCATCATCATCATCAGTAATGGTACACACGCAATCCTCTTGATTTTCCTTCTCACTGCAATCACTATCAGAATTGTCTCCTATCCAATTCATGGCATCATCACGTGATCTGCAACATTTAGAGAAATGACCCTTCCCTTTGCACTTACTGCAAATGATTTTCAATGCTGGACAATCTGGATCATCGGCCCAATGATTCACGTTGCCGCACCTGTAACACCTTCCCTGGCGTTTTTTTTCCAGTTTCCTTAATCGATTCTCTGGACCGTTTTTCTTAGAGACTTCATATGATGAACTTTTTTGATCATATTTGCTTAATTTTTTATCTGTTCTCCACATATTGCACTGTTTGGTGACAGATCTCTTCTTAAAGGTATTATCCTTGATCATGGAAATTGATTCCTCATCAGGTGTATCATGCATTTTACTATTGCTGTTTCCTATTTTTACTTGTTTCATCTTGTTCTCCAATTCTTTAACACAATCTTCCGTGTGTTCTACTTCTTTTGCCACTCGGAGAACAGTGTCAAGGGAAGGATCACTTTCTGACCACAATCTTTCCCTCACTTTGCTACTGCGACACTCTAACATAAATTGGTCTCTGAGTCTCTCGTCCAGTTGCTCATTGAAATTGCATGACTTTGATAATTTCCTTAATGCAGTGACAAACTTCTCCACACTTTCTCCCTCCTCCTGTGTGCGTTTGCCAAACTTGTAACGTTCTAATATTATGCTCACTTTCTTTTCAAAGTGTTTGTCAATTTTATTTTACAGCTCGCTGATATTCATTTAGGTCCACACTCTCCTCATCTGTTAATTCTGGAAGTGTTTCATATTTTTCTTGTCCAACAGGACCTAAACAGTGCAAGAGTAATGACTTTCTCTTTTCTGCACTACAATTGGGACCGCAAATCACTCCTGCATAATGTTCAAAGGACTTTATCCACCTCTTCCATGGCAAAGCAGGTTCATCAGTGCTAGGCATAAAGAAAGCAGGTGGAGGCACACTGCTGAATGCCATGATAAATTATAATTAATTAATATTGTATATATATATGATCCAATTAAGACTCCATAAGATGCAGAAATGTGCAAGTTCAAATTCAGCTTGAGTATTGTGATGTCCACGTAGTGTGCAATGCACAGAGATTTTCTGCAGGGTCCTTATAAATTTGTATGTGTTTACTTTTAATAAAGTAAAATTAACTAACTACTTCTTTTCCCATTTGCATCTCAATAAGTAAATGGATCCTTAGCATATTTCAGAAGATAAATCTTCAGCTTGTGATGTTCCTTGTCTTAATCCAACAGAGTTTCAGCACTTTCAATATGTGAAAGAAATAGGAACTTGCACTAGAAAAAATGATGTACTGTTGCTTTAAGGATGTCTTCTTCCTTCGGTGCATTCACGCATGCGCGAAATTGTCAACAACGTAAGCAGACGGGTGAATCAGGGATTAAGCAATGAGATTCATCAATGTGTAGCGCGGCCCGACCACCTTAAACGACTGTATGGTCGCACTTGTCAATGAGGGTTGGGTGCAGCACTACACGGAGCTTTTAAAAGATGATATGAAAGTCAGCGTCACCTTCAGGAACACGAAGACGGGGCCACTACTACGCTCGGGCATGAGCGGAGCAGCTCCGTTAACAGCATCCCATCCTCGTCGCCAATGAAGTAGGCCGTAATAAGGGTAATAAGTGAAACGGGGACGGCAGTGTAATATAAATAAATATTTTATTTATTATTAATCATTAAGTTATAAGTAGAGATAAGGAGGGAGACAACTTGCAGCATCAAGAGCCGGACGGTTGTGATTCAATTCTGTGCTTCATTCTGGAACTCCGGTGACTTCATTTCTTAATGTTCTGATCTCTCCATGCCATGATGTGGTCAGGCATGTCTCATAGAGATCAGGCAGCCACCATTCGTATGATAGATACTACAGTGTATCACAAAATGTCAGTCTCGGCATACACTTCTATTTATTCGGTGATTGGTAATGAGCAATTTTACGGGTTGTTGCATTCCTGCTAGTTGCTACTTTAGGTTTTATGTTCTAGGTAGTTCCTGTCTGAATCATAGCTGGACGTAATCCCGTTTAATCTGCATTTTCGAATTAATTAGGCTCATCTAGTGGTCTGTGTTTACCAAATCCGGTACCTTATTAGGTTGCTGAAGATTCCTTCTTGCTTTCTTTCAGGATTGTGACGCTCTGTGTAGTCACACCATCCTGCCAGGCAACACCACCAAAAACATCTACCAAGGAATGCTGAGAAGGCGCACTGCCCTATACTCACTATTCCCACGCGCCAAACATATTACATATTACAAATAGGGGGGAAAAAAGCTTTCTTACCCGTTTCCTGCTGAAAATTCATTCCGCCGTGTCACTCCAGGCGCTGCACGCAGAGAAGAGCCAGAAACCTGGGAGAGCTCCCTGGTTCCTGTATGAGGCGTTGCGAGGAAGACAGAGCTGGAGCGCCACCTTCTCACACTGCGAGCCCCATTCGCCCCCGACCCAGCCTTCCACCTAACGGGTGGAGGCTCGGCTGGACCCCCTATACCTGCTGTGTTCTGTTAGAAGAACACCCAAGGGCATCATGGCACTCAACCACAGGGGCTGCAGGGGAGCCCGCTATGCCAGTATACTGTTCTTTCTTAATGGTATACTATGGCTTTCGTCTGGATAGTGCCTAGATGCACCCCGCTCTCTGAGGTAGTCAATCAGCGCTATGCTTTAGCTAATAGGAAGTATTGCAACTCTTATGAAGACTTTGAATCCCTCTGATTTCTGTATTTACTCCTTAGGTTCTCTTAAAGGGTCTCAGAACTGTGGCTTTAATACAAATCCAAAATCATTGCAAATACCCAAACTTACTCAGGTGTATGCTCCCAAAAGCATGCATAACCACTCTAAATATTCCTCAGACTATGCCGCTTAAAATGCACACACTCACTCGGTGCTATATTATAATTATTCCCTTATTGTTAGCTCCTGATATTAGGAGAGCACAGATGTCTGATTGTTGTACTACCCAGATTCATTTCCCATCTGCATTTGTTTGTAAAAATGCCCCGATTCATTCAGAACTCTCTTTCTGGTTATATGCCTAATAAATAGAACGCTAATGATGGTCCCTGGAAGTTACAGCCAACTTCCCCAAGACCCTGCACTCTGTTCTAGCCAGTATAGATACATGATGGCAGTAAAAAGAACATTCTGCTAGGTTTATCCAGCATTGTGGTTCTTTTTACACAAATTCCTTTTTCATTTTTACACAGACTACTTGGTAGACTGATCAGGTATGTGTGTGAGCGTGCGCGCACAGGTCTGTGGTTGTGTGTGCTGTGTCTGCTAGATGAAATCATTTGCTAGCATGTTTATTCCCAATCTTAAATATTTCATCATGTCTTCGAATCAGGGTCCAGTGATGCATCTTTTCAAGAAGTCCAATGTGGACCTGGCAACATTGCGAAACTCAATACATGTAGGATAAAATGTCAATTTCACATCTGCAAACGTCTCTGCACCACAGTCGTGGTTTGCCTGCTTGTCAGTCATGTACCTGCATATTTGATGTCTGGAAGCTGCAATTGTAGCTTAGTGGGGCAAGCTTCTGCAGATTGTCGGTCAGCAGAACATGACCACTGTGGTCATTTTGTAGTTATCTCCCATCTTTGATGCCACGGATATCCTATTATGGACATGGAATGTTTTGGTCTCTTTTGACAGGGACTTCACTAAGATGCTTTCAGAGTTTCCAACCTGACAACTCTTAAATTGCTATAGGTGGCCCCTTCCATCAGTTCAGGCTGATGCAGCATGCGTAATTCTGTAGGACAATGCACTTTCCCCAGTCATGTTCAACTTGTATATATGTATTTATTTATAACGCGCCGGGGAGTTGAGACATACAAAGAGACAGGACAATCCAGATCCTAGCAAAAAAGTGGGCGATTGATTACTTGAAGAGAGAGAGGTTCTTAATGGTCTGCTTAAAGTCTTTATGTTCTCTTCAAGTCTTAGCTTTAGGGGGAGAGCGTTCCAGAACTTCGCAGCGTTAACTGGAAATGATTTATCTAGGCCATTTAAGTGTTTATATCCAAGGCAGTGTTGCCCGGTTGGAAGAGCGCAATGGTCTGGTGGGGCTAGCAAGAGACTTCAGAATTTAAATAGAGAGGAGCAGTTCCAAAGAGGCAGCAATGCCTTAAAGCAAATGTGATCCCGAACTGGTATCCAGTGGAGATCTCTCCTGTAATAGGAGATATCATCTCTTCTTGGGATTTTCTTAAAGATGCATACAGCATCATTCTGTATGACTTTGCATTTCTGCAAGCAGTTATTATTTGCACCAGTCAGTAGGGCATTACAATAATCAAGTCTCAACAGTATAGTTGATTGAGCAATTGTGGCACAGTTCTTTTCAGTGAAGAAGGGCCGGATGTCCTTTAACAGACGGTGGTGGTAGTTGCAATTGCTGCTGACCTGGTTGACGTAGGCATCAGTGTTCAGGGAGGATTCGAAAAGGATACCCAACGTTTTTACCTTGCTCAGCACTGGTATGATACAGTTCTCGTTTTCAAAGCTTGTATATTCTGAATTAAGTTTGAAGCATGCCTGCGAGGAACCAAATATCAGAATCTCTGTTTTGTTTCTGTTGAGGCACAACCAATTCCTGGTCATCGATGACTCGATTAAATAAATTGTAGGTGCTGAGCAGATTGGAGGAATCCAGTGCATGATCACCACTAATATCCAGGATCAACTGGGTGTCGTCTTCGTAGTTCGTAAATAATATCTTAGAGTCCTCGAGAAGCGAGCAGAGAGGTTTTAAGTACTGGTTGCACAACAGTGCAGACATGCAGGCTCCCTGGGGCACACCACACTAGATGGGGCCTGAAGATGAAAAGCTTCCCCCAATGAATTCTGGACACACTGTGGGACAGAAAGGACTGGATCCAATCGATAGCTTCATTTGAGCAATTGCCAGGTGACCAAGTGTGAGGAGGACGCGGTCATGGTCAAGCAAGTTGTATGCTGCTGACAGATCAAGTAAGACCAGGATGCCAGCTCTTCCACTATCCATGATTCTCAACATGTGTGTCTGCAGATCGACAAGAGCCATCTCCGTACTGTGTGCTGGTCTGAAGCCTTATTGCTTGTTGTGAAGGAAACCATTCACTTCCACAAAGGCTTGAAGCTGAGATGCAGCTATTTTATCAAGTATTTTCAAAAGAAATTGCAATTCGTTATGGGTCCAAGGTTAATAGGATCTTTATGGTGCATTCCCGGTTTCTTAAGCAAAAAGGTAACCGTCACTGCCTTAAACACTTCGGGGAGATGATTGTACCGAAAGGATGAATTAACCAGGAGCATAAGAACTGGTGCAAATAGCTCTTTGTGCTCTAGAATCAAATTCAGTCGAAGAATATTTTCTGGCCATGAAGTGGATCGCATAGTGGCAAGCTTATTCCCTCTGTAGGTGATGGAAATCGGAGACAGTGTGAATTTCTGGTGTTCCTTGGTCATGGCTGTTGATGCCAGAGAGTCTCTGATCGGAGGCGAGAGGGCCAACACATTTTTATTTTATCTCTGGCCTTTGTTATTTTAGCTTCAAATCCGCCTGTACTTCAGCGCAGTCATGGGCTTTGGGCAAGAAATGAACGGAATGTTCTTTAGGTTTCTCCAGTGATTTAAACATTTCGAAAGAGTTATCCTGTGCAGTTTGTAGCCTCATTTATCTGCACATTAAAGAAGTTCTTCTTAGTTTCTACTGTATTAGATTTCTATGGTTTTTCCTGCACTTCACATGCCTGTTTATTGTCATCAGATGGACAATTTAGGAACCGGGCAACTGGTTTTCTTTTGGCTCTTTTTTGAGAGCCAAGCTCTGGCGTGAACCACATTTGGTGGCTATTATTAGCTCTTTATGTGTATATGCGTGTGTGTAACTTTGGGACTCATCATTTAGTCATGTACAGAGAGCAATGAACTATTGTAATTGTCTCTGGAATCTCTCTTGTTTCTCCAGGCATAAGCATCCAACACATTCAGTGGTGGATGAAGCGGTGCCGTCCTTCATTGAATCCTAGGAAGGCTGAGATCAAACAGAACAAAGGAGACCCCCATTCTGAGTTCCAAATCCTCTCTTTCTAGCAGACCCGCCCTATCTACTGAGAGGTGAAAACCCCCAGGATCATCATGGATGCTGGCAGTTTCCTTCACAACCAGGATGAGAAGGAATCTCACCTCCCCAACACCTAGGTCATCACGTGGCCCCTGTGCCACCTGACCTGCTAGAAGCTGTGCGCTCCTCTCCTCCCCGCCACCCTGTACAGCTGTACTCCTCCTCTGTATCCTATCCCCCGCTGTATAACTCTTCTGTTACCTCTAAGAATCGCTCTGCTGCTTCTCAAAGCTACGACTGGCTTCAATAAATATCATAATAAAAATAATAATAATACAATATTTTAAATATTTCTAAAGAAAACCTCCTAGTGTGAAAACAATGTTGCCACTAGTGGGGTTAAAACATAGTGGTATTGTAGTAGGAGTTGCTGGTAATTTGTCACTTGACAAACGCAAGTTACTTAGGCATGCAGTCCAGTTACTGTTTACCACTACATTTCAACTGGCTCACAATGCTGGTCTTCAGGTGGTTAAGTCCTTTATGAAAGCTGATGTGCCAGTTATGGTAGCGCAGATTAGTGGATGCCTGATGGTCCTGTCTCATTGGGAAAAAAGTAATTATATTATAGTTGGTTATTTATAACGCGCTTAATACCCAGAGGTTTCGAAGCGCCGACCTGGGATCAAACCTGTGTTGCTGTGGCCATCTTGCTACCAAGGCGAGCGCCTTGCCCATGAGCTATCCTCCCGATAATGGCAATATGCAGTATGATATTGCTCTCTTGTACGAATAAGTATATAGCAGCCCACTGTGCAAATAGGTGGTGAGAAGGCATAGGTTCTAGCAGTGTCCATTGGGTGCACTACACCCTCTGACAGGTGTTCGCACACTCCTTGTCCTCTTTTCGGACAACTTATTGTACATGTAGGTTTTTCAGGCCACAATTCTTGAAACTATATAAAGCACTCTAACATATCTTTTATTGTCGACAGTTGCAAGGTTTTCATCATAAAATTCCATAGTTTTGACCGTGTCCATGCACATTAATGTGTTAAGGTTCAACCTTAACACAGCTGTCACTTTCCATCAGCATAACTATATGCACCTGAAAGGAAAAATAAGCAGTAATTTGTCAGAAGTATGTGTGTCCTGGAATTTGATGAATTACTGATTCAAAACATCATCTTTTGTTTTTATGCTGCTGTGCACGACCAGAACATCAAGGAATGCTGCAGAACCCCCAGCACCACTCGTTCCAATGCCACTGAAACTGGTTGGTCCAAACGGGCATAGGCTTCCCATGTCAGTCTTAGGGTTTTTTTGGACACACAGGTTTGATTCAGCATTGCAGACATTAAAGGGCAGTTTTCAGTTTTTAACCACATGGATCGAAGGCATATTTTATTATTTAACTCTGGAAGTCTATGGGATGAGGCTAACGTTGGGGGGAGATGTTATCTACATTATAAATATTATTTTTATTGTTATTGTTTTTGCTGAGGGATATGCTAGCAGGGTTGTTGTAAATATGGTGATATAAAAAAATACTCTTTACTACTGCTCTCCACATAGGTCCTAAAGGACCCCCAACCCCCACCCCCAACGTATTGCTAGGTAGTGTAGTCTTGGAGTGGCGCTAAGGATCTTACGTTAGTCACTTTGGCACCTGACCCCCAATAGTGGGGTTATATATATGACAGTCTCTTGAAATACTCCACTATGCTATGCCTTCTTCATATTGTTGTCTGTGGGTGGTATCTTGCACTCCTCTATTCTGCAACCTTTTTGCATTGGATTGGTTGTGGACCCTTAGGGTTGTCTTTCCTGCTGCATCCACTGGGGTTAGGAGTGAGGAAGGCACACTCTTTGATTGATCTTTTATGATGCAAGCCTTGCAAAATGTACTCGACCACTCGCACAGTTGAGGAGTTTATATCAAGGCTGAGTAACAGGTACATGGTATTTGATGTTGCTGGGGAGTACAATGACATATTGAGACATTTGAAACTTGTATTTGACTTTTTCTGTGAACACACTTTGCTTGCAGTAAATGTCAAATAAATGACGTGCTGTATGTGGCCACGCGGTGAATGGCAAGTGGGCCAAACATGCCTTGGGCTCATGGTGACATGCACTATTTCACAGAAACCGCTGGTAACATTTTTGTCACCCGTCACATTGGGTTGAGTGCATTTCTCTTAGGTTGAGTAGGCAAACTTAGTTACTCTACCTGCGGGTCTGATGGGATTGTGAAGAATTTGCAAGGCCTTCGATGCATCCCCTTTGACTTGGGACTGGGTATAGACTGTTTTGCTACTCATTCTGTGGGCAGTCTCCTTGGGATAGGGGGCAGACTGTTTGGTTGCTCTTTTCTACTGCATCTTATTCAGATGGGAATGGGGTGGACTTTCTGACTGCTCTTTTGTGCTGCTTCCCTTGGGGATGGAGATGGAGTCTTTGGCTGCTCTTTTCAGCAGCGCCCCCTTGCGATGGTGTTTGGGGGGACGTTTTGGGCTGCTATTTTGTGTGACATCCCTTTGAGAGAGGGTAGAGGGTAGAGGGCGGACCCTTTTGCTGCGTGCACTTGGGATGGGGAGGACTTTTCAGATGATCATTCTCTGCTGAGTGTGCAGGTAAATCAAAATGTAAATGCATGTGAATGGTTAATCTGTGCACCCTCCGACTATACATAAACGGCTCAGTTACAGGCTGCAAGGAGCTGGCGGTTGTGTCTTGACTTCTCCCCTGTCCTGGTGCTGTGTGCATGCAAGCTGATGGAATGCCTGTGGGATGTTCATGTGTGGAATGTTCATGTGCGAGTGCCCCTGAGTACTCTGAATGTCAGTTGAGAGCTGAGTGCCTGTGAGAGTGGGTGCCAGTGGGTATCTTCTAAGTCTTCCTAGTAATTATCTGAGAACTTCCCTATAACGTGCACCCTTGTCATCTGGATTTCAGTAAACAAATTACTCCTCCCCAGCCTGGTGTCTCAGAGTCTTCCTTCAAGGACACAACTTTTCAGTGGCTTCTCTCCATCTCCACCCACAGCCCAAGTGTGGCTTCATTTAAAATCCTTTTACCTATGGGATAGCTCATACCTACAATCACTGCACGATATAAAGGACCTCATTCCAGGTACAGTGGTAAAATTGAAAACATATAGTATTTACAATACCCCCTTATGGGAGGTTGTGCTTGCATGGGATAATTGTGGCATGGTTTACATAGAAATAGCAACAAAGCGAAATTTAGAGTCTAAGTGAAGAAGATAGCTCATGCAGAGGAAAGTCATTAAAATGCCACGCATTACTAAATACATGTATAGCTGGACAGTCACAATCCTTTTTAAGTGGAAAGTATAGATTTGCGCTGCATGGGGAGCTGGGTGGGTGATGGGACTGTGGTAAAAATGCAAGTTCAGTACAGTAAAAAGGCATGCACCTATCAGCTGTGGGAGTAGCCCACTAAAAGGGGATGAGGGCGTCATTGATAGCCACACTGTTTTATGTGCTAGGCTGGAGAATGTCCTTAGTAATTGTGTTTTGAGCTAATAACATATAGACAATAAAGTTAGGTTACAGATGGGTATGCAAGGTGTAACGTTAGACCGATATGCTGTAACAAGACCTCAAGGCATGCTTTTTAGAAACGATTTCACATTTCATTAACTCGCCCAGTAGCCGCAGAGGCTGGAGACACATTGCAAAGTACACGTTCCCAGGATTGTACACTGGGAAACGAACGGCCTTCGATACTTTTGAGGTCAGGAAGCAGAGCTCATGGCTGCCATGGAAAGCCATTGAACGCACAATCATTTTATAATTCAGCATATTAGTTTATGAATATGGTGTACTGACGGTTTCAAAATGTCCCATGACATTTTCAAATTGCTCCTTTGTACATCTTAGCCTGCAAAGAAGTTCGAGAGGTACCTAAAACGAAACATTAAAACAATAACTTGTCACTTGTTCAAGGCTTATGCAGTGTCATGATCAATAGTGTTCTCCTGAGAAATGCATGGAGATGACCGGCGGTACTTGAATAAAGATCTGCGGGTCATTCATCTTAAATGTTTCTACTTATTGGGGCCAGTAAAGGCAGCCTTGGCTGCTTGCAGGTCTTACAAAATGATGCTCTGCGCCTGGTAAAAATATATGCGCAGGTGCAAGTCTATTTCAGAGCACAGAAGAAATCTTCACTGGCTTCCGGTGGAGGCAAGGACCAGTTTTAAAGCACTTTCGATCGTGCACAAATGTTGCTACGGGCAGACCCTAGGATAACTTAAGAAACAGATAAGGGTGTGTATTGCGAAAAAGAGACACTAGCTCCAGTGATTAAATAAGTATTGTGGTTCCCAGTAACAAGTGGATTCAAGGATTAGACACATCCTTTCCTGTGCAGGAAGCTATAGCCTGGAATAAACTACCAAAAGAATTGTGTGCTGAATCTGACCACTTGAAATTCAGGAAGCGTCTGAAAACCCTCTTGATTTGAACCATCTGGTCTTCTTTTCTCTTGACCTCAGTTTCTCCGTCATTCTCTTGTGTGCCCTGATGCCTGCGGGCTGCGGTGCTATATAAACAAATAAATAAATAATAAATAAATAAATTAGCACCATGATGTGGGAATTGAGGGTTGAACTGTGGTGTTCCAAGGGTGGTCAAGGGTGATGTGGTGAGGTTTGCGAGACCCAATGGTCTGAAGATAATGTATGTCCCTTGCCATGTCTTGTGTCTCCCTTGCCTTGGTCCTGCAGGAATGCTTTCTTGATGGAATGCCTGGTGGAATGAATGCCTGTGGAATGTTGTTGGGTGAGGGCTGCTGTGAGTTCCATGAATGTCAGTTGGAGTGAGGCAGCCTGCGACAGTGGAGGCCGGTGGATGTCTTCTTGTACCTTTCTACTTACTTACCAATGAACTTAACTGCTGTATTCACCTTGTCATCTGGGACCTAGTAAAGAAGTTCACTTCCCCACCTGGAGTGTCCGGACTTTCATTTCACCCCGTAACCCCCCCCTCTATAGGGGAATGACACAATCCCGCCAATCAGCCTGACGTAGAGGATTGCCCTAATCTTGCAATGTGTTTTGATGCTGTTAGGAAAGATTTCGTAATTATAGGTAATTTTCCTTCCATGTGGCAACCCCTAAACTTTTTGCTGTTGTTTTTCACCTTGTTCTTGACTTTGCCAGAGAAGTGCAGCCTTCTGCTGCACTCCTCTGGGCTTTCGCTCCTTTTCTTACGGGGAAACTGACATGCCCTTAAGACAGTCAGTACCGGGGAACGCTGTTTCCCGTAGTTTCTTTTATCATGTTGCGGCTTTCGTGCAACATGACACAAGAGGGCACTGTAAGCTAAGTTACAGCTCTCTTGGGTCTCTAGCCTTCTACAGGCCCTAGATACTCGTTTAGGATTGTATCTGATCGGTGCAAGTAATTCAGGGACGGGAATGGTGGCAGCGATCGGTTCTTTGTGTTTTGAGCTCCTTTTGGCGTTCTAAACGCGTTTTCTGCGCTTAACCCAAAATGGTGGCCTGGCTCCCAAAATGGCCAGACCACGAGGCTCCTTTGTCCTGTCCGCTGACCGTCTTGCTCCCTTCACCTTCCCCAGGTCGAGCCGACCCGGGGCCTTCCTTATTTGGGCATGTACTTTCCCGCGAAACACGGATGCTTTCGCGGGCTTCTACATGTCTTGTGTGTGCCTCCAGGATGTGGGCTGGGATGTCTGGTCCCAATACACATCCTGGGTGCCAGAGAGTCTAGGGTGTTGTGAATGCCTGGGACCACCGTGGTCCGTGATTGGTCCACGTATGGTGTGAGTGTTGATGAGCGGATCTCCCATTGGGTCCCCTCCGTTTTGGCGCGAAGGGAACCGTGGATAAGAGGGGGCTGGAAACACCACTACCATGTCGATCTCCTGAGTTCTCACGAACGAAGGAATACAGGAGCCAAGTATCCTGCAACCAAGAGGCTGGACCGAGGAATCGCTGGTGACCCGCTGAAGGACTCCTCCTCTGCACTGCTGTCGCCTTGTGAAACCCTTTTCACCTTTGATCGAACCAGAAGGCCTGTACTGGTACTTCGACCCTTTGGAATAGCGCGAACAGCTATTCTCGGCATCTTCAACATCTCCTGCCAGTAAGCCTTCGGAAGCATCTCTGGGCCATCCAGCTGACTGACCAGCTTACACGGGAGTCTTGCTCTGTAACCGCCGCCAGGTTGTGTAGTATTTCGAGTCCTTGTCACTCTCACACGCTTCGTACACTTGGCGTTCCCAGGTCGGAAGTGAGTAGTGTACATTTGGCTCAGATACACACGGCCGCTCCGTTGCCCTGCTGTGGTGACAAAACTGTGCGGGTTTCTTCGATTGGGACGTCTTTTTACTCAACACGACGACGAGGCGTTCCCTGCTCTTCTGAACCTGCCAGCTGCTGAAACTGACGCGGAGAAGCCTGGGTCTGCTTGCATCGGGGACCGGTGAGTAGTTTAGCTAGGATCTGGTCGCCCTCCTGCAGGAGCCCATTGCTTTTCCCTGCTGTGTAAAACAGCACCCTTTTGCCGTACTTGCGCTCTGCTTCTGCCCACTGTGGAGGCTGCGCTTGAGTCGCGGAACTTCTTCTTCTGTAAGCACTAAACTGAACTGCCTGACTTCCTTCGAAGAGCTTCTCCTTTTGCCCGTTGGCACCAGCGCGTGCAGGTACTTTGAGCACAAAGCTCCACTCTTCGTAGGGCTCGGACTTCCATCTAGTTAGGTGCCTCTGAAGGCGAACTGAGTCTAAAGCATTGTATCGCACTGCCTGTTTTCCTTCCCTTGCAGGTGGACTACACATTTCGTGCATATAACGCTTGCGACTGTCGTATTTGTATATATATTGTGTTGATATGGTATGTGTTGGTTTAATATTGTGATATTGTGATTTTCTCGCTACGGTCATTGTTTTAAAGGCCTTAAAATAAATGTGTATATATTTTTTATATAACACCTGTTTGGAGTAGTTTGTAAGTGATCTTGCTTTGTGTGCTCATTGCGGGCTTTCAGTCACCCTCACCCCTCTTGAGACCTAGTCTTGACCGCCGCGATCGCTACCTTGATTGGTCTGGCTCGTCCAGAGGTTACCCTGTTCCAAGTAATTAGGTTGGCCTTCTGAACTTCTGCGCCACCAGGACAGAGTTCAGAAATCCGTCTTAACAAATTGGTGGCAGCGGTGGGATACGACTGAAGGTATCCAGTGTTGCGCACGAACTAAGGCAGTTTAGGTTATTCCAACCAGGACACGTAGTGAATTGTTGTAGTATAACTTTAAAAAGGCCATAGTCCTATCTAACAGTATGGAAACAAATACCTTGTTAACTTTAAATGCTTCCAAATCAGAAACATTGAAGAAGATGTGTGCGGAGAGATGTGTTTCCTCTCAAGGCACGAAATTGGAAATGATCCAAAGAATCGTGGCGTGGCAAGAAGCGCAGCTTGACGCTATAACTTCTGAGGGCAGTGCGGAAGGTGGTGGGGCTGCTCTCACTGGTAGAACCGACAGTTCTGCCGCCGCACTGATCCATCACGACCACGAGGACAGGGAGGACGAGATGTATAATGTTTCCTCTGCCAGTGCTGATGGGGAGGCTATGCTTGAATTCAAGAAGCAAGAGCTGCGGTTTAGGCAGCAGGAGCTTGAATTCAGCATAGCCAAACTAAAAATCGAACAGGCAGAAAAACAAAAAGACAGGGATCACCAGTTGGAACTGGCCAAGCTTCAGGTTGCAAATGGGTCCAAGAGTCCTGGACATGGGTCTGGGGCCTCCTCTCATCCACGGTTTCCGAAAGATCTGCTCAGTGTGTATGAAAAAAGGAATGACATTATGGACTGGCTGAATGCGTTTGAGTATGCATGCGAAGTTCAACAAGTTGACAATGCTGATAAGATTGCCTGGTTACTCAGCAGACTGCCCCACTCTGGCTGTAGTGCCATCATGGAAATGTCGAAGGCTGAGCGAGCTGATTTCCCAATGTTAAAGCAAACTCTCATTTTAAAGTTTGGGAAGACTCCGGGACAATATTTGAAACGTTTCAGAGAGTATAAGAAAAAGGAAGGTGGTACTTGGGTATCTTATGTCACTGAATCCTTGAAAAACTTAACTGGCTGGGTCGAAGGTTATAAGGTTTCTACCTTCGAGGGCATGATAAATCTTGTCATGCTGGAACACATTTTTGCTTCTTCTTCCCCGGAGCTTAAGCAGCACTTGGCCGATTCAAAGGAGATAGATCCTAAGAAGCTGGCCATTGCAGCAGACTTATGGGTGTCACATCGAGTGTCCCATAAGGACAAAACTCATCCTGGTAAGCAGGAGGAAGGGAAAAAGTCCAAAGATATGGAGGGTGGAGAATCTGCTAAAACTTCTTCTCATAAGGGCCACAAAAAGAAAAATAAGGGTAAGACACAAGAGAACTCACAGGGTAGTGGAGGTCAGCCTCTGAAACAGAACTCTGGTTACAACAAGCCTCCCTATGTAAACAGACCCAATGGATCTTGTTTTGCTTGTGGAGCAACTGACCACGTGAAGGGGGATCCCCGTTGTAAGGTTAGACCTTTGGGGGTCCACTCTGCTAATCTGGCCTTCTCCTCCTACGAGGAAGAAGAGATTACAGGAGCATCCTTCTCCTCAGACTCATTTCCCAGCGGGATAGAGGCTGAGGTAGTTTTAGTGTCCCTGGGTTCCTGGGAGCCTAAAGTCGCAGAGGCTTATGCTAGGATTCTGGATAATACCAAGCACTACTTTAAAGACAGTGTGCTGATCAATGGAGTAGATACTCCAGCTCTTAGGGATAGTGGGTGCAGTCGCACTGTAGTGGATTCTACCTTGGTAGACTCAGAGGAAGTTGCCAGAGCTACTCTAATGCCCACTAAATTGGCTGACGGCCCCCTCCGTATGTTTCCAATAATACCTGTAAATCTTACTTTAAATGATACAGCAGTCAGGATTCCAGTGAGCATTCAGAGAAACGTCCCGGGAAAGGTCTTGTTAGGTAATGATCTCAGAGCTTTAGGGCTTGTAGGAGACACTGCCGAAAGACCCTACACACGGTCTCAAGCACGGGCAGCATTGGCCAAGTCCAATACGCCGCCCCAGCCGAAGGGGAAACCCAAGGCGAAAGGAGTCGACAAGTCATGACGAGGGAAAGAGAATATTCCCCCGAGCTCGCCTACCACTGCGGTGGAGGAAGTTGGTCAATCGCCCGGGCCTGACGAGGAGGTGGCGATGCCTGAAGTATTCGTCCCCAACGATCATCCTGAACTAAAAGACTTGTTAGTTGAAGGAGGTCCTGATAGGGACGAATTCAGTAAAGGCCAACGTGAGTGCCCATCTCTGGAAGGCCTAAGGAGACAGGCCTGCTCCCAGCTTGAGGGTGAACCTCCTGGGATGCATAGGATTTATTGGGAAGGTGGACTCCTTTATAGTGAGCCCACAGAGTCTACAGAAGGAGACCATAGGAGGTTGGTGGTTCCCCTTGCTGTTAGGCCCTTCCTCCTGCAGTTGGCGCATGAAGTTCCCCTTGCTGGTCACCTTGGTATGAAGAGGACCAAGCAAAGGTTATCCATGCACTTTGTAGGGTATTTTGTGGAGATTTGGGGCCTGACGGTATTTTATTACCGCCGAAAAATAACTTAGCAATAATCACTCTTTGTATTCAGATTTGGCCATGTGCAACAATAATACAATGGACATGCATTATTTCAGCACCCAGACCTGCATATTTGGTATACGTGGTTGGTGGTATTTTGGTGAGCATAATTCCCTTGTTTTATTTGTGGCCCCAATGTCCAGAATCCCTTATCTTTGCTTAGACTTTTCGTGTGATCATTAGAGAGACCTCAGACCTGCATTCTAGGAATACCACATTTTCCAGTGATAGTGTTGGTGTGCCACCATGGGCGAACTCACTGACTTATTTACGACAGAGAGCTATATGTGGTAGTCTTGTGGTAATTTCCACTACCTTATATACGGTAGGGAGCTATGTTCAGAGAGTCTCTCTTCCCGTTGGCTCATGTACCTCCAACAAGCTATGCTACAGTCACTCACAATTATTCATACTGATTCTGGCATGCACACATCTGTCTTAAAATGACCATTGCACTGTTTAAAAATCTCCCCACATCATCAGCATTGTAATGGTAAACAATAAACATCACCCGTCTGTTTTCAAATATTTTTCTGTATTATAAAAGTTGTATTTAAACACGATCTCATTCTTTACAGAAATAAAATGGTACAGTCAAAGCATTGTCTGTGACACACTGCAAAGAGAGTGGCGGAGAACAGAACTCAAATTGCAACATTAGCACTTGATTAAGACACGCACAGGAATCCCCTTTCCTACACTGACTGCATATTTTCGTGCACACACACGGCTCCCACGCTTATGTAATTACCTTATCTGAGTTTTCTTCAGCTGTTCTCTTTCTGAATGTAGCTCCCTTGAAGATTAACCCCAGTAAAAGGATCGCCTTTCCTTCTCAAGCCGGGGTCATTGCCTGGAATTCTCAGCTTTTGCAGATAGGAATGCCTCCAACCAGGAAAAGGTCTTCCTCCCAGCTCGGCCAAATCTTGACTGTAGCAGGACGCAGGAATCTGCATTCAGTCAGGAGTCCCACAGCCAGGTCTTCTCCCCAGTAGTGCAGAAAAATGTCTGCCTGGAATTTTCCCCGTTACTGCCCACTAAAACTTTCCTCTCAGCCCTCTGTATGACGTGTCCCAATGAAATCCATCATCTCTCATCCTCCTACTCTTCAACAATAGCTTCGCTTATACATTTGCAATTGTTGCAAATCTGACTTCCTTCTTCCTGCAGTTACTGTGCACAAAAACACGGAGAATCAGGCAGAGAAGAGAAGAAAAAAAAATCTGCACACACATTTAAATGGTTTTCAGAGTATGCCTAATTCTGCAGTGGAGAACACATTTTATTAGTGGGTTATGTTAAATAAGGTTTTATTAGTCAGGTTAATGGTTAATAGGTTAGCTGTTAATTTTCAAATGTGTCTCTCGCACCATAGGCATTTCAGGTGAAAAATAGTGTGCATTTTTAAATGAGCACGTGTGCTTTTAACTGTAAAAATAGATTTGCATCTTATATGTTAAAATCGTTTTTGACTGAATAGCCTGTCTTTCCTTGTTAATCTGCTAACCCATATAGCAATGCACCGCATCCTTGTGGTGGTGCTGCAAAAAAAATGTGCTACTTGTGCAGTAGTGCTGTACTCTGTGCTGTAACATGCCAAATATCCTTACATATACCCTCCTTTTGTTTTTAGAACTTGGCTATAATCCAAGCCAATCCCTAAAAACAACTTGTTCTCTCTTTTTTTTTTTTACAATATAGCAATCCAACAAAATGAATATTCATGTGCATCAATGAAAATTTGCAATCAACATTTCATCTGAGTCCATCAGTTCATAAAATGTTCCACATTTGCCTTCTCAGTGGAAGTGGCATTACTTTAAGTTTAAATTTTCCAAGTCAATTAAAAACAAAGAAATAAAACAACTAACTAAAACAAATAATTAATATAACAAATTAAAATAAATAATTAAAATAATAAATACGTGGAACTTCATATGCCGGAACTTCTGTTTTGTCTCTTTTGGTATGTCCCGACCAGCGATGTTATTCGGTTCATTCGAGTATTCTTTCATCTTGGCAATCTTGAATCCACAGCAGTCATCTCTTTTGGCATTCCGGTTATTTTGTCTTCACCTCCAGCTGGAGTCAGGCATCTTTTGGTCTTCATCCAGGGGACTCCAGGACTCCATTGTCTCTCCCGTGGGCTCTGATCTCGGAACCTCCGATCAAATAATGTTAATTGTCTAAATCAAAATAAAAAATAAACAAATTAAGTACATAGCATAATACTAACTTCATCCTTTTGCCAAAAATAAAACATGCTTGGTAAAAATATTTCGTTTATATTTTTTCTGTTTTTTTTCTGAAATCAAATACAAGTTAAAAGAAAACAAGCATATATAAAACAGCATTCAATATTTAATACACTTTCTCTCTGCACACCAACCACGAGCTTCCGTTATATGTGCATTTATTTATTTATTTATTTATTTATATTATATATTTTTACATATATTACAGTGTTTATGTGCCATCATAACAATCAACTTTTTTTTAACTTCTTTGTCACTGCCTCCTGATTACACCCATTTATTTTCTCAAGGGACTCTATCTGTTTCTACATGCTCAAGCTGCCTGATCTCATGCCTGGGATGGCATGGTTTGATTTGATTTACATGGACAAACTGCTCTATTGCTGTTTCACCTTCATTTTTCAAAATTTTATACACTACAGGAGAGACCTTATCTATAATTCGAAATGGCCCCTGCCAGGCCGCTAGAAATTTAGAATTTTTCTGTTTACTTTTTCCAAAATGAAACTTGTACACCTGATCCCCTACACTGTATTCCTTTACTGATGTCTTTTTATCATAATATGACTTTGCACTGTCAGCAGCTCTTTCCAGATTTCTCTGCACAAAAGCAAATGCATGTTGCAAATGCCTCCTCAGTTCATCAATATATTCATGAACTGTGGATGCACTCACTAGAGTTTGCTCATGTGTTCTGTATAGTAGGTGTTGTGGTAACACCATTTTCCTACCTGTCAAGACCTCATGGGGGCTAACACCTGTTGCTTTGGCAGGAGTCGACCTGATTGCCATCAGAACCAACGGTAAACGTAAATCCCAGCTGGAACCTGCTTCTGCCACAAATTTCTTTAAAATATCCACAACAGACCTATTGCTTCTTTCAACTGTACCTGAAGACGCCGCCCGATATGCGATATGTAGTTTCCTTTTTACACCTAGTATTTGCCATACCTTACTCATTAGAGTACTTGTGAAATGACTTCCTCTGTCTGACTCAATTCTTTGTGGCAACCCAAACCTTGAGAACACATGGTTCACCAGCAATGTGGCTGCTGTTTGCGCACTACAATCTGGTGCAGGAATGCATTCAATCCACTTTGACATCAAACATACCACACTCAAAATATAACGGTGTCCCCTGCTCGACCTTTTTAAAGGACCTACATAGTCTATTTGCAAATCTGACCATGGGAGAGTTAGGCCTCTTTTCATCAATGGTGCTCTATGCATTGGTGAAGCAGGTTTAAATTGGGCGCATACTAGACATCCTCTAGTATATAATTCCACATCTTGGGACATATGTGGCCAGTAAGCATAATCTTTTAATATTTCTAATGTTTTTTGTGAACCTCTATGGCCTGCAGTTATGGCATCATGTGCATGGTGTAGCATCAGTCCTCTGAATGAAAGGGGTACTACCCACTGTATTTGCCCTGTTATGGACTCTCTAATCATGAGCCCATCCTGTAATCTAATTCGTGTTTTGTTCTTTAATAACACCCTCAACTCTTCTTTTCCCATACAATCATTTTCTGTTAAAGGATTTTGTTCAGGATCTATCAAATGATTATAATAGATTCCCAAAATTTGATCATTCTTTTGTGCCTCAATCAAATCTTGGTCTGGCGTGTCATGACTCCACTGCACCACCGGTTGATCTACCTCCTTTGGTGCTTTAGAACGTGTGACTGCATCAATTTGTATTTCACCCATTAAATAATCAATAGGTAGCAATTCTCCCATCACGGCCCCAATCTTAGCCAGATGGTCTGCCTTATCATTTCCCTCCTTATCCTCTCCTGGTGTTTTTAAATGCCCACGAATTTTTCTCCAGTATATTGTTAAATTATTTTCTGACACCAATTTGTCTATGGCTTGTATCATTTTTCCATGTTTAAGTGGCTTTTTGTTGTATGTAACCATGCCTCTTGCTTTCCAACCAGGCAAATACTCCACATGCTATTCCGTGCATAGTCAGAATCAGTCACCAGGACAATTTCACTGAACTTTTCATCAACTGCAGTAGCAATTGCTTTATAAATGGCTGCCAATTCCGCCACCTGACTGCTCCTATCTCCAATCCTCATCCCTATACTGGGGACGCCTTCACATTTCAACCAGACATTTCCTATTCCTGCCACTAACTGTTTATTACTGTCATTTTCAATGTGAAAAGCACAACCATCCACATATACAGTTGGCAAATCCTTGCATGTTTTTTCATCAAAAGCTTTGTGTGGTGATTGTTCAAATTCCTGTAAACTAGTTTCCACTTCCATTTCATTTGGTATTTGTTCAGCTGCACAGTCATGTAAGTCAGCTAACCCTTGAGCAATTGGGCTCTTTTTATTTTGTCCATATCTCACTTCTACGGGAAAACCTTGTAATGCCAGCGTCCATGAAGTGATTCTGGATTGCGCTAGATTGCCTGATCTAATTCTTTTACTCTCTAAAAATTGCAAAGGTTGATGATTTGTTTCAATAATCACCTTTTCTCCCTGAACAATGGGGCGGAAATGTTGTAGCGCCCACACAGTGGTTAATAGGGCCTTTTCACATTCATTAAATTTCATTTCAACTTGGGAAAATGCCTTACTTGCATATGCAATGGTTTTGTGATTCAAATCGTGTTTTTGTGATAATACTGCTGACATACAATGTTCAGAAAAACCTATTTCTATAAAGAAATCCCTGTCCTTTATGGGGTATGCTAAACATGGTGCCTTTACAAGACATTCCTTCAATCTAGCCACTGCATCAGACTGCTCTCTTTCCCATCTCCAGGGAGTATTTAGTTTAAGCAGTTTAGTCAATGGTTGAGTGATTTCTGCATAATTCTCAATGAACTTTCTGTTATAGCCTGTCATCCCTAATAAACTTTTTACTCCTTTCACATTTTTAGGATCTTTTAATCTTTGTATGGCCTCTATTTTCTTCCTTTGTGGATTTAGCCCATGTTCAGTCACTTCATGCCCTAGAAAGTTCACTTTTTTCTTGCACCATTGTGCTTTTTGCAAAGATACTTTGGCACCTGCTTTCTGCAATTGGCCAAGTATATGTCTTATTTCATCAAAATGGCTTTTCAGGCTTTCATTTTTTATCAGGACATCATCCACATAAACTATTGTTCCTCTTTCCGCTGCATCCGGCATGGCCTTTCTCAAAAATATGCCAAATTCACTCCCACTATTGATGTACCCGAATGGAGCTCTACGCCAGGCATATTGAGTCCTGTCAAATGTAAAGGAAAATAAGTGTTGTATCTCCTCTGCCAATGGCACGCACCAATATCCAGATGTGAGATCTAACGTGGTAAATACATTTGAACCATGTATCTGAGCTAGGCCCTGATCAATGAATGGTAGTGGCCATCTAGATACTGGTACTCTTTTATTTAACTCTCTTAAGTCTGCACACAGCCGCCATTGACCATTTGGCTTTAACACACCTAAAATAGGCGTATTGGATGTGCTATGAATGGGCCTGATTATTCCCCGTGATTCCAAATTTTTAATAATCTCTGCCAATGATTCTAAACATGCCAGCGGTAGTCTATACTGGCGTACAAACACTGAATTTCTGCTACAACCTTCTGGTAGTGTGGCCACATGTAAATCAGTTAAACCACAATCATAAGCATCTTTTGCAAATACATCCTTAAACTCCATAAATATTTCCCTCAGATTGTTTCGATCCTCATCGCTGTCACATGCATCCGCTAAGGAGATCTGCTCTTCTACCCTTCTGGAAAATTCTGGAAACTCTTCTGGTAAAGGAATCTCAGCGCTTTCCTCTAACTGTGTGGCTGTATCTTTTTGTAGAGCTGCCACTTTTAAATATTTTGGCATATCAGCTTCCACTTCAATGGGCTGATTTCCTGTTTCATTTTCATTTAAATTAAATATTATGCAATCCTCTTGATGGCAGCACACTGTCTCATTTGAATCATAAGGATACACAGAATGAATTTTAAATATTCCTTTGGGCTGAGAGTCCAGGTGTTCTGGCAACTCGCCCTTGGCATCTACATATTTTTCAGGAATATTCCCAATCACCATGTTATTTAAATCTGCCGTTAAATGTGATTTTTGTATGGCCATTCCTAATGGGGAGTTTTCCTCTAAATGAATATCCTGATAACCTTTATTATTTACCATGATTTTTACAGATCCCTCACCAATGTCTACCAATGGAATGTATTCATAATCCAGGCCTTGCTGTTTTATGGATTCATTCAGGCATACAAATGCATCAGAGCCTTTCATCTGCTGTCCATTCTTGCATTTCAGTGTTATTGCAAACTGTTTTGTAAATGCAGGAATAATAGTATCTTTCCTTATTTGTAATTCGATGGCATAAGGAACCAGTTGTGCACAATGATAAGCCCTTCTTTTGTCTTCAAATTCAGGTGCCGGCCCACCTAGGCGTGACCATATTTTTTGATTAAGGAAATCTAACACCATACACATTCTGTGCATGATGTCATTGCCCATGTAAAATTCATTTTGTGCTCCACTCACTATCCATACATTATGGTAAATTGTTTTCTGCCCAATGCTAATTTTAAGCATGCATCTGCCTGCAATTCGGTTTTCAAAGTCTGGACTGTCCAACCCAGAAACATATTGGTTTTTAATCCTAAATTTCGGGATTTCTTCCCTCTCCATAATTTTTTGCAACAATTTCTCATTAATGAAACTCCTTTCATGTTCAAGTGCTAAAGTGGCTTTTATTGTTTTAAGATAATCATTTATACCAACATGAACCCATGGTTGCTCATCTTCCATGTGTATTTCTGCCAGAGTGGTAATGTGTTTTTCTGAATCTGTTTTAGGAACAATATTCTGTTTGCATGTTTTCTCTTTTAAATAGAAACGTAATGTGTGCTCATCTATGGCAGTCTGCCAATCTTTCCTTGGGTCCAAGTATATTTGTACAGGTAGTTTTTCATTGTCGCTCTGATCTTTGTCTTGACACATTAATATAGCAGTGACACTAGGTATGCAGCTATTCTGGAGATATACCTCCACAGCATCATTTGTTTTGGCAACGGTGTGACATTCTTTTATATTGCTGTTTTGTGATTTTAGTTTCTTAGGCCTCAATGGTTTTTTGGTTAAGGACCACAGCACTCCATTCACCCCATCTATGAGAGGAGACAATCTTTTCAGGCAATCTGTCCCCATCAGAAATGGAATTTCACAAATAGATGTGATCAATACTTCTTGTTTCATTCTGTGCTTTCCTATTTTTATGTCAACCTCAGTTACACCTATGATGGGCACCTCCTCCCCATTAAAGTTATGCACTGGGCCTTGATTTGCCTTCACTGTGATCTGACTCTGTGGAGGCCTCCCTTCATTGATACTCTTTACCAGCTCCTTGGACATAATTGTGGCCTGTGCGCCAGTGTCAATCATAGCGAAGGTGTGGCATTTTTCTTCTACAGTGATGGGTGCATAATATCTGTCCTCAACTTCCTCTAATACACATAAGAAATGTGAATTCTTACTGATTTCAGGGCTCACCTTTCTCAGGTCTTTTTCACTTTTGGCTAAGCACATTGGTAAATGAAAAGACATTTTTCCCTCCTTTTTACCCATTTCTGTGCGAGATATTTTATTCATTTCTCCATGTTCAGAGGTTTTTTGGAGTGTGGCCACTGTTCGCCCATCCATCTGGGTAACATCAGAGACCACATTACAACCTTCCAACTGAACATGTGTAACAACATCATTCAGCAATTTGTCATTTTTTAATTCTGTGCATTTGTGATCATTTAGTGTAATACCATCCCTTTCAGCCTCTTCAAAAATATGTGGCTCAAAGAATTTTTCAGGTGATTGACTTGTACCCTCCTTGTGAGTATTTCCTTTTTCTGTCTGTGTTTGGTCATTGTTTTGCTTGCCCAGGGAAGGAGCTATGGCATCCCCACTTACTCCCTGTTCACTGGTATTCCCCATGCATGAGTCATTTTTCTTAAATCTGTTCCTTTGTTCTTTTGGAATTCCTAATGTTTCTTTTTCATTTGTGCAAATCTTTACTGTTTTATTTAGCTCTAAGTTAAACCGTACCTCTTTTTTAGAAGTATTTGCACTTTCTATCACAATTTCATTTACTGGTACTTTCATTTTTAATCCATTAGTCATCTCAGAGTTGTTATGCAAAATTATATCAGAGCAATCTGTCATTTTGGCACTGCAGTTATCATGAGTACTTAGTCACTTTTCGGAAGCCCCCCGGTCATTGCTATGGCCATCAGCCCCCTCTTTGGAAGGTTGTTTTTGCGCTGTATAGAGCTTTCCTATTTGCTCAGCTAACATTTTCACTTGGGCCCCAAGGCACTGGAACCTTTCTATCTCTCTAGGATCCTCTTTCTGTGTCCTAGGTCGATATTGGTTGTTTTCCCCCTGATTGGATCTATTTTGATACCTCTCAGGTGATTGATGTCGGTTGGGATGGTTTCTGAACTCTTGCACCCATCCTTTGATTATAGTCCCCTGGTGGGGAATCATTGTACTGGCGTGGACTGTAGTTCACGTTTTGCCTCATGTCCTGTCTCTCAGATTGTGGGTACTGGCCCCTATGTTGATTTCCATTATCAGTAAATCGATCCACATATCGGGGCCTATCCTGATTACCATATATCATGGTGTTGGGATCAAACCTGCTCTGTGTCCCCAATGACTGGTAGGGACCATCATTTCTTTGATCTTGATTTTGTCTCTGGTTATTGTTCATACCTGCCATATCAGGCCGATATCCTACCCGGGGTCTGTCCCCTTCATACCTAGGGCTGATGTAGCTCTCTCTATTACTAGGATCATGTGATTGGAACATTGGTACAGGAAATGGCGATCTTTGTTGATTACCCCTTTGTTCAGGTGTCACATTATTTTTACCTTGACTTTGAGCAGACTCAAGGGACATTTTGGCTTACCTGATTTCCATTACTGTGGCTGAGGGTTCTTTAGATTTAGGCCTAGTATCTTTCATTTTATCACTTTCTCTACCCTGACAATAGAGTACCTCATATAGCTTTGTGCTTTGATGTACAATCCATTCAAGGGACTTGTCACGGTCAAATTCACGGACCAATTGGGATATGATGTCTTTCTGTAGCCCATAGAAGTATGCAGTTTTAAACTCATTGGAATTTGAGTCAAAAGATACATCAAAGCGAGAGAATGCTCTTTTTAAGTCTTGTAAAAATTGGCGAGGGGATGTATTAGGTCCAGCAGTAATTGTGTACGCGACTTTCTTTGCCTCCTGCAATGACTGAAAAGGAGAAAAATGACGCCTAATTTCTTTTTCAAACTCCAGCCATGTCATATTCTGCTGTTCATTTAATCCCCTTATGATGCTGGCCGTCGGGGCATCTAAAGTTAAATGAAAATATTGTCTGTACTGTTCCTTAGGTATCTGGAGTGCTTTAAAAATGTCATGCACCGCTTCTAAGTGATCCTCAATGCAGCATTCACCTCCCTTTTTAAATGGTTTGATCAGGGCTTTAATGGATTTCATTATTTTTATGGGGCTACTTGTTGCAATGCATGGAATTGCACTATTTTGTGAGTCAATCCTGTTTTCAGGTGTATGAGATTGGTGACTGCCCCCAATGGGAGTATCAAATCCCCCAAGGGCGCTGCAACCAAGTTCAGTCACCGGCCCAGTCACTGGGGCACTAGCTCTTTGGGCAGAGCTAGAATTCACCTCCACTCCATTGAATGTGGTACCCTGCCGCCTCTCCTGGGACCTGGGAATGCACATTTGCTGTTCTAAGTCCTTACACTTTTTAAGGAGTCTGTTGGCTTCATCATGCAAATAATTATTTTCATCACTCATTTTATTAATCACACATTTGCATTTGGCATTCATTGGACTCTTTATTTCTCTTGTCTCTTTCTTGGATCATTTTAATCATTTCTTGTTCTGCACTCTGGAGATCACCTTCTTTTTCACAATGTTCTTTTTGTAAAATCTGCATTTCTGAAACAACCTCATCTTTATCCTGCCTAATGTGATCCACTAAGGCTTTTAAGTGTGCCAATTCTTGCTCACTATCCTCAAATTGTTTCTTGCTTTTGGATAACTGAGTATCAAAGTCTCTGCATTTTAATTGCATGTCTTTTTGGCATACATCCAATTCTGCTCTCAACATTTCCTGATTTTTACTTGCCCCTTCTAATTCAGTCTTTAACCTGTTAATTAGCTGAGTATCATTCTCTTGCATTCGCAGGGACTTGTTTAAAATAAACCATATTTTGCCGCATAGCCGTATTAAACAGTCTTTCTCTGCACTTTTATCGGCTGCATTCAATAATCTTGTAAGGCAGACCTGAATTATGCTGCCTTCTGCAAAAATACTGTCTAGTTTTTCTTTCTGCACCTCACCCTGAATGCGGTTACTCCATTCTAACGTGCTATTCGAAGACCAATTCCCATGTGCAAATAACTTTGCCTCTAAATATTGCACTAGATCTGAGAATGTGGTTTCCCTTTGTGACATTCTGAAATTCGTTTTTAGTGGCACACTGCTATTATAAAATGGGTTCCCTTTAATGTGCAAATGGCAGTGTGAGACACGCTTGCCACGCCCAGTAGGTACTCTATGATCACTTTCCCGGCCTGCAACGCACCATAAATATGTAGGGTATTTTGTGGAGATTTGGGGCCTGACGGTATTTTATTACCGCCGAAAAATAACTTAGCAATAATCACTCTTTGTATTCAGATTTGGCCATGTGCAACAATAATACAATGGACATGCATTATTTCAGCACCCAGACCTGCATATTTGGTATACGTGGTTGGTGGTATTTTGGTGAGCATAATTCCCTTGTTTTATTTGTGGCCCCAATGTCCAGAATCCCTTATCTTTGCTTAGACTTTTCGTGTGATCATTAGAGAGACCTCAGACCTGCATTCTAGGAATACCACATTTTCCAGTGATAGTGTTGGTGTGCCACCATGGGCGAACTCACTGACTTATTTACGACAGAGAGCTATATGTGGTAGTCTTGTGGTAATTTCCACTACCTTATATACGGTAGGGAGCTATGTTCAGAGAGTCTCTCTTCCCGTTGGCTCATGTACCTCCAACAAGCTATGCTACAGTCACTCACAATTATTCATACTGATTCTGACATGCACACATCTGTCTTAAAATGACCATTGCACTGTTTAAAAATCTCCCCACATCATCAGCATTGTAATGGTAAACAATAAACATCACCCGTCTGTTTTCAAATATTTTTCTGTATTATAAAAGTTGTATTTAAACACGATCTCATTCTTTACAGAAATAAAATGGTACAGTCAAAGCATTGTCTGTGACACACTGCAAAGAGAGTGGCGGAGAACAGAACTCAAATTGCAACATTAGCACTTGATTAAGACACGCACAGGAATCCCCTTTCCTACACTGACTGCATATTTTCGTGCACACACACGGCTCCCACGCTTATGTAATTACCTTATCTGAGTTTTCTTCAGCTGTTCTCTTTCTGAATGTAGCTCCCTTGAAGATTAACCCCAGTAAAAGGATCGCCTTTCCTTCTCAAGCCGGGGTCATTGCCTGGAATTCTCAGCTTTTGCAGATAGGAATGCCTCCAACCAGGAAAAGGTCTTCCTCCCAGCTCGGCCAAATCTTGACTGTAGCAGGACGCAGGAATCTGCATTCAGTCAGGAGTCCCACAGCCAGGTCTTCTCCCCAGTAGTGCAGAAAAATGTCTGCCTGGAATTTTCCCCGTTACTGCCCACTAAAACTTTCCTCTCAGCCCTCTGTATGACGTGTCCCAATGAAATCCATCATCTCTCATCCTCCTACTCTTCAACAATAGCTTCGCTTATACATTTGCAATTGTTGCAAATCTGACTTCCTTCTTCTTGCAGTTACTGTGCACAAAAACACGGAGAATCAGGCAGAGAAGAGAAGAAAAAAAAATCTGCACACACATTTAAATGGTTTTCAGAGTATGCCTAATTCTGCAGTGGAGAACACATTTTATTAGTGGGTTATGTTAAATAAGGTTTTATTAGTCAGGTTAATGGTTAATAGGTTAGCTGTTAATTTTCAAATGTGTCTCTCGCACCATAGGCATTTCAGGTGAAAAATAGTGTGCATTTTTAAATGAGCACGTGTGCTTTTAACTGTAAAAATAGATTTGCATCTTATATGTTAAAATCGTTTTTGACTGAATAGCCTGTCTTTCCTTGTTAATCTGCTAACCCATATAGCAATGCACCGCATCCTTGTGGTGGTGCTGCAAAAAAAATGTGCTACTTGTGCAGTAGTGCTGTACTCTGTGCTGTAACATGCCAAATATCCTTACAACTTCTACTGGCCCAAGATGGGGGTGCAAGTAGAAAGTCACTGCAGGAGTTGTGCCTCCTGCCAGTTGTCTGGTAAGGTTGGCGCGACAATCCAAGCTCCGTTGGTACCGCTCCCAGTTGTGGGGGTACCATTTGAAAGGGTAGGGATTGACATCGTTGGTCCCTTGACCCGCAAACATCCTCGGGCAATAGGTTTATCCTGGTGCTGGTCGACCATGCAACCCGGTATCCTGAGGCCATCCCATTGAAAACTGTAACTGCCAAGTCAGTTGCAAAAGCTTTACTCGGCATATTTACTAGGGTTGGCTTCCCTAAAGAAGTTGTGTCGGATCGTGGCAGCAACTTTATGTCGAAGTATATGCAGGCTATGTGGAAAGAGTGTGGGGTCACCTACAAGTTCTCTTCTGCATACCACCCCCAGACCAATGGTCTGGTGGAACGTTTCAACAGAACGTTAAAGAGCATGATTGGGGCTCTGGAGGAACCTCAGAGAAGAAAATGGGATCTTCTTTTACCATGCTTACTGTTTGCCTACCGAGAGGTACCACAGGAGGGTGTTGGCTTCAGCCCCTTCGAACTTCTGTTCGGTCATCCCGTATGGGGACCCTTAGCCATCGTCAAGGAGGGATGGGAGATGCCCACTCCCCCTGTTACTACCAACGTAGTTGATTATGTGCTAGGGCTCAGAAAACGGATGGTACTTCTCATGGGCTTGGCTAGTGATAAATTGAAGGCAGGACAAGCGCTGGTGAAACATTGGTATGACCAGAAAGCTTCCCTCATCAACTTTACACCTGGTCAGCAAGTCCTGATCATGAATCCCATAAGGCCTCGAGCTTTACAGGACAAATGGTCAGGCCCTTACACAGTGGTGGAGCCCCTGGGTGAGGTTAACTATTTAGTGGACCTTGGAAGGCCTGGACAGGCTCCAAAAGTGTTTCACGTGAATAGGCTGAAGGCTTTCGTCCCAAGAGTCGAAATCGCAGCACTGCTACTGGCTTCAGACGTTCAGGAAGAGGAGTCTGAACCTCTCCCCGACCTGTTCCAAAGCGGTCCTTCAGATAGCTCCTTTGAGGGTGTCCGAGTGGCCCCTCACCTGACTTCTAATCAGCAGGCTGAGGTGAAAAGTTTGCTTAGGCAGTTTTCCCCCCTGTTTTCACAGTCGCCTGGTTTGACACCTTGGTGCAAACATAACATTGACACAGGAGACAGTGTACCTACCAAAAGTAGGGGATACAGGATGTCAGACAAAGTACGGTCTTATATTAAGACCGAGGTCAACAAGATGTTAGACCTTGGGGTGATTGAACCCTCTAGTAGTCCTTGGTCCAGCCCTGTGGTTTTGGTTCCAAAGGCAGGCACTTCTGAATTGAGGTTCTGCATGGATTACAGGGCTCTGAATGCTGTCACCAAGACAGATGCACACCCCTTGCCTCGAACAGATGAGCTGGTGGATACTTTGGGTGCCTCCAAGTACCTCAGCACGTTTGACCTCACTGCTGGCTATTGGCAAATAGCTTTAGCAGAACATGCCAAGGAGAAGACAGCATTTTCTACTCCAGACGGCCTTTACCAATTCCGGGTAATGCCGCTCGGGTTGAAGAATGCACCTGCCACTTTCCAGAGGCTTGTGAATCATGTGTTGAATGGGTTGGACGAATTCTGTCTTGCATATCTGGACGATATAGCAGTTTTCAGTGCCACCTGGTAAGACCATGTGAAACACCTCGGGATTGTGCTCCAGGCTCTTCAGAAAGCACACCTGACCATAAAGGCTAGTAAATGCCAGATTGGACAAGGCTCAGTGGTTTACCTTGGACATGAAGTTGGTGGAGGGAGGATACAGCCTCTTCCCAGTAAAGTACAAGCAGTACAAGACTGGCCTACCCCCACCACGCAAACCCAAGTGAGAGCCTTCTTAGGACTCACGGGGTATTACCGCAATTTTGTGGCAGACTATGGCACCATAGCTGCTCCTCTGACTGCCCTCACAACTCCGAAGAAACCCAAGAAGGTAACTTGGACCGACGAGTGTGAGAAGGCCTTCAATGGCTTAAAAGACTCCTTGTGCCAGGCCCCTGTCCTCAGGGCCCCTGATTATCAAAGACCTTTTATCGTGCAGACGGACGCCTCTGACACTGGGATAGGAGCTGTACTGTCACAAGTAGATGAGAAGGGTAAGGAACACCCTATCGGTTTTATTAGTCGCCAGCTTAAGGACAGAGAGCTCAGATGGTCCACGGTAGAGAAAGAATGTTTCTCTGTTGTGTGGGCCCTAAGGAAGCTGAGGCCCTACCTCTATGGGACCCACTTCACTGTGCAGACTGACCATAAGCCGTTAAAGTGGCTAATGAACATGAAGGGGGAGAATCCAAAGTTGCTTAGGTGGTCCATAAGTCTACAAGGCTTCGACTTCACTATTGAGCATAGGCCAGGTGTCCAACATAGCAATGCTGATGGGTTGTCCAGAATGTTTAACCGACCTGAAAAAGAGACTCATCCAGGGGTGGATTAGTTCCCCCTGTCCATAGTCTGGGAGGGGCAAGTGTTAGGAAAGATTTCGTAATTATAGGTAATTTTCCTTCCATGTGGCAACCCCTAAACTTTTTGCTGTTGTTTTTCACCTTGTTCTTGACTTTGCAAGAGAAGTGCAGCCTTCTGCTGCACTCCTCTGGGCTTTCGCTCCTTTTCTTACGGGGAAACTGACATGCCCTTAAGACAGTCAGTACCGGGGAACGCTGTTTCCCGTAGTTTCTTTTATCATGTTGCGGCTTTCGTGCAACATGACACAAGAGGGCACTGTAAGCTAAGTTACAGCTCTCTTGGGTCTCTAGCCTTCTACAGGCCCTAGATACTCGTTTAGGATTGTATCTGATCGGTGCAAGTAATTCAGGGACGGGAATGGTGGCAGCGATCGGTTCTTTGTGTTTTGAGCTCCTTTTGGCGTTCTAAACGCGTTTTCTGCGCTTAACCCAAAATGGTGGCCTGGCTCCCAAAATG
Source organism: Ambystoma mexicanum (assembly GCF_040938575.1). Classification (NCBI taxonomy): domain Eukaryota; kingdom Metazoa; phylum Chordata; class Amphibia; order Caudata; family Ambystomatidae; genus Ambystoma; species Ambystoma mexicanum. Next base: position 216,144,723 of record NC_090938.1, read on the forward strand.
GCCAGACCACGAGGCTCCTTTTTCCTGTCCGCTGACCGTCTTGCTCCATTCACCTTCCCCAGGTCGAGCCGACCCGGGGCCTTCCTTATTTGGGCATGTACTTTCCCGCGAAACACGGATGCTTTCGCGGGCTTCTACATGTCTTGTGTGTGCCTCCAGGATGTGGGCTGGGATGTCTGGTCCCAATACACATCCTGGGTGCCAGAGAGTCTAGGGTGGTGTGAATGCCTGGGACCACCGTGGTCCGTGATTGGTCCACGTATGGTGTGAGTGTTGATGAGCGGATCTCCCATTGGGTCCCCTCCGTTTTGGCGCAAAGGGAACCGTGGATAAGAGGGGGCTGGAAACACCACTACCATGTCGATCTCCTGAGTTCTCACGAACGAAGGAATACAGGAGCCAAGTATCCTGCAACCAAGAGGCTGGACCGAGGAATCGCTGGTGACCCGCTGAAGGACTCCTCCTCTGCACTGCTGTCGCCTTGTGAAACCCTTTTCACCTTTGATCGAACCAGAAGGCCTGTACTGGTACTTTGACCCTTTGGAATAGCGGGAACAGTTATTCTCGGCATCTTCACCATCTCTTGCCAGTAAGCCTTCGGAAGCGTCTCTGGGCCATCCAGCTGACTGACCAGCTTACACAGGAGTCTTGCTCTGTAACCGCCGCCAGGTTGTGTAGTATTTCGAGTCCTTGTCACTCTCACACGCTTCGTACACTTGGCGTTCCCAGGTCGGAAGTGAGTAGTGTACATTTGGCTCAGATACACACGGCCGCTCCGTTGCCCTGCTGTGGTGACAAAACTGTGCGGGTTTCTTCTATTGGGACATCTTTTTACTCAACACGACGACGAGGCGTTCCCTGCTCTTCTGAACCTGCCAGCTGCTGAAACTGACGCGGAGAAGCCTGGGTCTGCTTGCATCGGGGACCGGTGAGTAGTTTAGCTAGGATCTGGTCGCCCTCCTGCAGGAGCCCATTGCTTTTCCCCGCTGTGTAAAACAGCACCCTTTTGCCGTACTCGCGCTCTGCTTCTGCCCACTGTGGAGGCTGCGCTTGAGTCGCGGAACTTGTTCTTCTTCTGTAAGCACTAAACTGAACTGCCTGACTTCCTTCGAAGAGCTTCTCCTTTTGCCCGTTGGCACCAGCGCGTGCAGGTACTTTGAGCACAAGGCTCCACTCTTCGCAGGGCTCGGACTTCCATCTAGTTAGGTGCCTCTGAAGGCGAACTGAGTCTAAAGCATTGTATCGCACTGACTGTTTTCCTTCCCTTGCAGGTGGACTACACATTTCGTGCATATAACGCTTGCGACTGTCGTATTTGTATATATATTGTGTTGATATGGTATGTGTTGGTTTAATATTGTGATATTGTGATTTTCTCGCTACGGTCATTGTTTAAAGGCCTTAAAATAAATGTGTATATATTTTTTATATAACACCTGTTTGGAGTAGTTTGTAAGTGATCTTGCTTTGTGTGCTCATTGCAGGCTTTCAGTCACCCTCACCCCTCTTGAGACCTAGTCTTGACCGCCGCGATCGCTACCTTGATTGGTCTGGCTCGTCCAGAGGTTACCCTGTTCCAAGTAATTAGGTTGGCCTTCTGAACTTCTGCGCCACCAGGACAGAGTTCAGAAATCCGTCTTAACAGATGCTAATTAGTTTGTGTAATTATAAAAGCTTCTGTTTTTGGGGCGTATGTTTGGCAGCGCCTTTCATGCAGTTCTGTTCTGCGTTCTGTATGAATCTTGCTTTCTCAGCTGTGACTGGACCCAGAATAAATTGCGTTTTACTTCTTGCTTGCTGTATAACCCTTTTTTGGATTACTTGCGTAATTTTTAAATCAGTGAGTTCTGAGGGATCGCGCTGTACAGGACAGTGAGCCAACAACTCTTCTTATCAGGCAAATCTACTGAAAATCTTTACTACGGTTATGGCTAGTAATGTACTACTCAAGTTGTCGTGAATTGGTACATTTGTCACTTCTCATATTTCACTGTGTATAAAAAACAACCGTAAAGATAAAAAAATAAGTATTGTGGGGGTAAAGATGTATTAAAAATACAACTTGTTACCTTCTATGTACCCAATGCCATAAATATCCCATGTGACCCCAGCTTGTAATACAGTGTTATTTGTATAACAATAGGAGAGATTCTAGATGCCACCATACTTGTAATGAAATCTCCATTCAAATCTGGAAATTCTTTGTTTTCGCCTATGATATATTTTCATTATATGTTTTCTATACATAATAACCGTACATCATTTTCATAATCTAATCACGTTCAGACACTCTCCTCCCTGCCATGAGAAAATGACATCACAGGCGATGTCACAATGCCCTCTGTCTCTACTCAGTGTTTCTGGAGGTCAAGCCCAGCTCGCAAGAGCTATTTGTTTGCACGAGTGTAGCTGTTTTTGTCCAACAGGGAAGAGACTTTGGGACAAGAAGTAGGGACGTTGTAATTAAAATAGTAAATGCTGTAATAAGGAAAGAGCCAAAAAAATACAAAGAGAAAGGTAGACAAACATGTGAAAGAAAATAAAAACATAATTTCTGAAAAGCATAGGAGGGGAGATTGTAGAAAGTCACGCCTTTCTGATAACGCAGATATGGAAAAAACAATGGCCGGCAGTTTATTGAAATAACAAGTAAAGAGAACTTTGCGGTCTAGAAAATGAGAAACCCTTATCATCTGTTCATTTCCTAGCATTATATTTGCAACTATTAAAGAATTCAAGAGGAAAACCCCAATTCCTCCAGTTTCTAAGCACTAACAAAATAGGTGTTGTGAGTTAAACAAATTATATATTTATCCGAGGTAATCTGCAGAATTGCTGAATCTAAGAGGTTACACAGGGAGACAAGCTTAACATTTGTTATGTTGGGCTAATAATCGGAATGTGAGTTCCATACACGTTTTTTGCTTTTTGGGAGCTATGTTTGTTAAAATGGGCTATGTGAGCTAACTGAGAAACGCTGGTAATAATTGTACACATAAGGAGCCCAGCCTAAATCCATTGGATGAGAATCTCACACTTTAACTGGTCTGAAGACATGCTGTTTGTAAACACTATTGACATCGAACATGGAGTTAGCCTCTATATTATCTTCTATGTATTATTGACTAGGAACGTGGAGTTAGTCTCTCTATTGTCTTCCATCGTCTATTAACCAGGCACATGGATTTAGTCCCTCTATATTGTCTTTCATGGTTTATTCACTAGGCACATGGAGTTAGTCTCGCTATATTATCTTCCATGGACTACTGACCAGGCACATGGAGTTTGTCTCTCTATATTAGCTCCTATGGACTATTGACTTGCCATTTGAAGTTAGTCTCTACATAGTCTTTTATTGGCAATTGACCGCATAGGCGGTTAGTTTGTCTACATTGTCTTTCAATGGTGTTTTATTGCAGCTGGGGCTTATCAAGGCAGGTGGAGACTGGGGTAAAGAAAAGGCACGGCACGTTGAAGATCTATATTTTTCATGTTGTTTAGAGGATTTGAGCTGCCCCTGCTCCCCCTATCCCCCCCAGGCACACACACACTGGGTCATATTACAGCAAAAGGGCAGCCCAATTGTGTATTGTGTAATAGTAGGTTTGATGCCATCCCCTTGTGATGCACAGTGGCCTGGGCAGCAAAGTGGCTATATAAGGGTTTGTCCACCTGGCTCCCCATGCCAGTTTCTCAGGTTTTTGGATCAAGAGGTTTCGGCATAGCGTAAATTGAAAAACGGTTTGCGTTTTTTGACTACTGGCTGCTGGTAAGGAGGGGACATTTTAAAATTCTGGGTGTCTATGGGATAAAGCTTACGGTGGTGGATATGCTCAATCTATATTTTAAATATTTTTATTATTGTTTGTTTGAGTGGTATGTTAGCAGCAGTGGGGACGAATAGGGTGATAGAGAAAGCCCCTTTAAAACCTGTCCTTCTATCGGCATAGGTCCTACAGGAAGCACCCTTCTTGTCTGGCAGTTTGGTCCTGGGAACTGAGACCCTTGGAGGCAGCTTCCCCTTTACTTTTTATAGCTACGATCTTGTCACTTCATTTGGCCTCAGACCCCCCCACCTTTGGGTTTATATAATGGACTCTTATTCTGTATCTTCAGATGTTGGTCTGTGGCAGCATGTTCTGTAACTCTATGGACCACTCCCTGAAGGCTCTTCTCAGCTGCGCCCCAGTGCATTGGAACTGGTGTCTGACTCCGGCAGCTCTTTTCTATTGCATTCCCTTGGCATGGGAATGGGGTCGGGCTCCTGACTTGCTCATTCTTTGGTGAGTCTTCTTGGTATAGGGACGGGGTGGGCTGCTGGCCTACTCATACTTTGGCGACTCTCCTTGGGATGGGGTAGGCTTTTGGACTGCTCATTCTTTGGTGAGTCTCCTTGGGATAGGGACGGGGTGGGCTGCTGGCCTACTCATACTTTGGCGACTCTCCTTGGGATGGGGTAGGCTTTTGGACTGCTCATTCTTTGGTGAGTCTCCTTGGGATAGGGACGGGGTGGGCTGCTGGCCTACTCATACTTTGGCGACTCTCCTTGGGATGGGGTAGGCTTTTGGACTGCTCATTCTTTGGTGAGTCTCCTTGGGATAGGGACGGGGTGGGCTGCTGGCCTACTCATACTTTGGCGACTCTCCTTGGGATGGGGTAGGCTTTTGGACTGCTCATTCTTTGGTGAGTCTCCTTGGGATAGGGACGGGGTGGGCTGCTGGCCTACTCATACTTTGGCGACTCTCCTTGGGATGGGGTAGGCTTTTGGACTGCTCATTCTTTGGTGAGTCTCCTTGGGATGGGGAAGTATTCGGTTGCTCTTTTCTGGTGCTAGGGCAAGTTACACCTGAAATGTGGGCTATTTTCAACAATATTAAAAATCAAGTTTTTATAGAGTTTTCTGCCATATACCGCTGTCTTCTAAGCACTGCAATAATGGGTGTTATTAGTTCAAGAAGTGCATTTGTAACCTTTGGAAGTTTCAGGGAGGTAATACTGTAAGGCTGGAAGGCTGGAAGGGAAGCTTAACATGTATATGGGTTGATGCCGGTAATGGGTGTTTTGGGTTAGGTCAGCTAAAGTGAGAAACATATCACTCATTGTAAGCCCTAGGGGCATAGCCTAGAGCCATGGAGTGTGAATTTCACACTCTAATTGGGCGGAAGCCATCATGCTTCTTTTAAGGACTATTGACCAGGCAAATGTCCTTTCTAAATGTCCTTTCATGGATTATTGACTGGGTGCATAGAGGTAGTAACTACTGACCAGGAAACTGGAGATACCCTTTGTTGTCTTGTATACACTATTGACAAGGCACATTGAGCTAGTTTATATAATACTCTCTTTCAGTGGTGGTTCTTTGCAGCTGGGTTTCTAAAGGCAGACAGAGGTTTGGCTAATGAACAGTCAAGGCCCTTTTCAGGTCTCTATAGATAACAGGAAGAAGGCAGCCAACTAGTGTTATATTACGTATAATGAGCTGCCTACCCACTTGTGTCATAGTATGCATGATTGATGTGATGCCATCCAAAAAAGGTAGCCCATTTGTGTCATAGTATGCATGACCCCCAACTCCCCTTTGTGATGCACTGTGATAGGGGCAGGGAAGTGGCTAAATAATCGTTGGTCCAGGTTAGCTCTGTGCCAGTTTCTCAAGGTTTTTGGACCAAGAGGTTTTGGCACAGCAGGTATTGAACTGAGGTTTTCAACCACGGGTAAGTGTGACATATTTCAGTATTCTGGGTGCCAATGGGAAAAAGCTAATGGTGGGTGCGATGCTATATATATCTATATCTCTCTCTCTCTCTATATATATATATATATATGGTAGAGCAGGAGTGTTCAGTTGGGTGATTGGTAAAGCCTTTTTACACTTGTACTGCTGTCCACTAAGGTCCTATAGAAAGCGTCCTCACTTCTGGTTTAGGTCGTTTGGTCGTAGTAGGAAGACCCTTGCAGGAAGCTTATTTACCACTTTTTAAACGTCGGCTCTTGAGTCTCTTCCTTTGTCCTCTGAACCCCCAGCATGGATCATTACTCCGCAACGGTGCACCTTGAGTTGGTGGCCTACGGACAGCATCTTATGTTCCTCTCTGGATCCTCCCTCGGGGCTTCTATTTTTTTGCTGCATCCCAGCGCTTTGAGACTGTCTGTGGACTGTGGCTTCTCTTGACCTCTGCTGCTTCCCCCTGGGATAGGGCCTGGGGGCTACCCTTTGGCTGTGCTTCTGTAATAGCCACTATAGATGGTGTTTGGAGGTAACAACTGGCTTCTCTTCTATGCTGCGTATCATGAACCTGATGCTCCGGGACATCAGCTCTTCTCCAGGATGTCGAATGATGCTTCCAGTCCTCTCACTCGCTGACCTTAGAACATTGCCCTCATTACAACTCAGGCGTTAAGGGTTTAACGGCGCCGTCGGCGCCGTTAAACCCTTAACGTCTGATTACAAGTGTCCCTTTTTGGGTTGGTGTTTAACGCCTGCTTTTAGCAGGCGTTAAAAATCCAACCCGCAAAGGAACATTGGAGCTAATTACGGCACTGTAATTTACGGTGCCGTAATTCGCGCCTTCCCCATTCCCATTATGCCCTATGGGGGCAAAAATGGGAATGGGCAAGGGCAAATGGTGAATGGGGAATTACCGCCCCACTCACCTTGGAATGGGGCGGTAATTCCGCCATCCACCATGGCGGAATCGTAACCTTAGCGGCATGGACCATGGTGCTAATAGCACCATGGTCCTCCGCCAAGGTTGTAATGAGGACCCATATGTTGAATAGTATATCTTGTCCCAAGGGCCAGTGTCCAGGGGAGAATAATTGGATAGGGAAAAGCAGAGCATCAATCCGATTTCATTAATCAAGAATGCTTTGGCCTGCTATGACATCAGTAGTCTGATGCCAGCTGAAGTTCCCAGAAAGCTGCCACCCTTCAGGGATGCAACAAGACTGTTGGCAAAAACAATGTCCAAATATCACAGAATGACGGGAACAATGCAATTTGTGTGACCTGGTAAATGATGTGTATTCTGACTATGATGCACTGAGACACGAGACCAGGGTGTTGATTGGTCCTTGTGACTTGGATGCTAGTGTCTTACAGGCTTGGATCGGGTTCTGTGATTGGCTATCTCACAAGTAAGGATCACCTATCCCAGTATTGCACTCAGGTAACCAGTAGGACGCATATAAAGGGGGCGATTAGATGGGCAGAAGCTCTGCACTAGGGTGGTAGAAAATGGGAAAAGCATGTTGGCATTAAATAGAACTTGAGGGTAGCATGTTGCCTATTCACTGGGACCTTCAAGGCCACATAGCAGCCTGGCGCATGATGCAAGTACACACAGGCTCTCAATGGTGTCTTGCGGGGTAGCCCATTGTCTACCCTCCCTGAGGAAGCACCGTGGGCCATCTTTGTGACCAGCTCCTGGGAAGAAAGCTCTTGGTGTGGGGCAATGTGACCCCTCTCCTCTGACATAGTGGATTTCCCTGGAGCAGGTCACGAATTCACTTGGATCGTTCACTGAGTCCGATGGAATCACTGTCATAAAGGGGTACACCTCTGACCTGGTGCTAGCCTGTCCTTCGCAAGAGGAAATCCTTATATGGCTAATGCAGCCCTATTGGCGATACATTGAGAACTATTCAAATTGGCTAATAACAGCAACTAGAATGCTTTGAAGCAAGAGTAATCTGGCCTCATGTGCTATATAAAATATGAGAATAGTGTCTAAAAGTTATGAACAGGTTGGCCCCGTGCTTCAAGGTGCCTATACCCTTTACACTCGTGAGACTCAGATCCCCTTGTTTCCTCGATTTCAGTATTTTACCTTATTTTTGGTGGAGGGCTTATGCTTGCGAGATGCTCAGAATTTTGTGCTGTGATTTATTGAATTACAGCTTTGAAGATGGAGCAAGATCTTAAGGCCACTGCTGACGAAATTATAACCAGGTAAGGGTAACCGCCGCCTACAAATCTACTTTCCTCACAGCCTGTATTAGCAAGAGAGGTGTGAATGTTAGATTATCAGAATTATTCATTGTCAATAATTGAATGCTTTTGTTCCAAATCAATTATTGACATTTTCCTTCCCTTGTTTGGCGCTATATAAAGGTGAAAGGTTGAATAGCTGCGAAGTGATACGGGAGGAGGGGCTATCCTTAACTCATCCTTGTTGCTCCCCAGAGATTTGTGTTTGTAATGATAACATGCAACGTGCATCTGTGACACTAATACAGTTCTCACTCCCTTCTGACCTCCTACAAAGATGCTCTCCATGCTCTTTTTCTGGAGGTAGTTAAGCCCAACTCCTCATCTCCACCCAATGAGGTTCTTCTGTCCTCGCTCTATCCCTTGCTTTGATTTTGTCCAGCTTTTAACCCATAACCCACAACGGCCCTGCCCTCTTTCCCAATAGCAATCTCCTTTCCTGCTGCCTTTTCTGTTGCCTCTATTATCCCTACTCTTAGCTATTTCTGTCCCAAGTACACTGCCTTACATGCACCCATTCCCTGAAACACCAACCCATCCTGTGCCCATGAAGATCAATTTGCTTGCAGCCTGGCTCCTGGTAACACTTGTCTGTACTATTTCTCTCACTTTAACCTTATGAACCAGGGATCTCACCAATCTGCATCGAAAGAGCGACTGTGCCAACCATCCTCAAAGCTCAGCATTAACTGAATTGACCTGGCCAATTTAATCTTGTTTCGACTCTTTAGTTCTTGAATGAGTAGACGATAGCTAGATCAATAACTAGTTCAGTGACCTGTGTGAGCCCCTCCTTTCTGGATGATGCAGCTGTCGCTCCATAGAAATGAGACATCTCACTTTCATACCACGGCCCATAACTCCAAACTCTTCTCTGTTATGCTGATCCTTGAACTCCGGGCCTTTGGCATTGTGAAAAGACCTTCCCTCGAACCTCATGTCTTGTCCAACACACTGTTCTAAATTGCTTCTTACCTTAAAACACAAATGCCATGTGCTCTAGCTCCTTAATGAAAGGGGATTGGGAATACTCCCAAACATCACACCTACCTAGGTCCCATCCATTACCCTCACACCCATTGAACGTATTGGGCCTCATTACGACCCTGGCGGTAAGGGGTTTACGCCAGCGTTAGCTGCGCCGACCCCTTACCGCCAATTACGAGGTCCCTTAGCGCCATGGCGCTTTTAACACCTGCTTTTAGCAGGTGTTAAAATCCATGGCGCTAAGGGACCATGGAGTTAATTACGCCACCGTAATTTACGGTGGCGTAATTAACGCCTTCCCCACTCCCATTATGCCCTATGGGGCAAAAATGGGAATGGGGAAGGGTAAATGGGGATTGGGGACTTACCGCCCCCGCCAACCTCGGAATAGGGCGGTAAGTCCGCCAACCACCATGGCGTAAACGTAGTTTACGCCATGGTGGTAAAGTCACGGCCCAGGCGGTAACTTACCGCCTGGGTCGTAATGAGGCCCATTGTATATTCACCTATTTGTAATGTTTGAATTTCCTCATTTGTCAGTATTGTCCCTAAACAATTGCCATTATGTACTTTCATTGAGTTTCAGACACATGCACATATGTGTGAAACACCATAGCCTGCTTTAAATACATTTAATAAAATGCACTGATGCAATGGCAAATGACTGTTCAAAGGATTTGAATTTGAACTTGGAGTTTCCTGCATCTTCAAGCTTTGCCCAGATGAAAAGGTGCAACTTTCTAGGTGCGATTGGTAGATTTCGTTGGTTGGTTATTCATGGACTGTACTGAGTAAGTTCTAAAACCATACATTATTTTATATATCTTTACAGGGTTATAACATCTGCAGAGCAAATATATCAAACTCAGCAGGCTGCAGAAGGGTAAGGATTGCAATACCAAAACTATGTTGCCACCATGTGGAAGTTCTCTAATAAGGTGGGGGAGTTGCTTATTAACACTCGTTGTTCCCAAAGGTATGAGGTAAGGGCTTAATACATACCCATCAGAATACGCAGCTGTTATCACCCATGTATCATTGTGGTTCGCAAAGTTTCACCCTTGGCCCACTATCCTTTCCCACATACAACTCTCATCTTGGTAAGCTTATCTCCCTTGGGGGTTTCCTACCACCTATTTGATGGCGATAACCAGGGTTCCATGTCATTTCATCGCGGGATGTTTTTTTGCTGTTTTTTTTACAGCAGATCTTTTTATAGACAAAACTAGATAAAAACGTTTTTTTTTATATTCCCGTACACCCACACCCAATTTATATAATTTTTTAACCCCCCAAAGAAATCAATGAGTTTTTTTGAAAAAAAATCCACTGTAAAAAACCCTGTGAAAAAACATCCTGCGATGAAAGGACGTCGTACCATAACCAGATCATTCATCTTACTCACATTTGCCCCTGACATTTGCTCTTCAAGCTCTTACTGTCATTTGACCATCAACTACTGGATGGTATTTAGATGCATGATCACCTTCTCAAAGACCAAAGTGTTACATGTCTCTATCCTCCATGTCCAATCTTCTCTCTCAGTATCTTCCTCTGGCGTTCTCATACCATGTCCAATGACCTGCAGTCTTGGTGACCAAACTCCATCAATGTATTACCTCCACTGCAAGGACAACCTTTTCAATATCATGCCCTATTTTCTTCTTACTCTGTAACATCCACCTCTATTTATGAACTTAGTTTCCCAGACTACTGGTCCAATCTTCTCCCGGGTTTCTCAAAATCTCAACTTCACAAAGTGCACTCTGTACAACCTCTCCAATCCTTTCCCACCTCTGCCCACTTTCTGATCCCGACTGGCTCACCAGGATTCACTGACTCCATTCCAAATTCCTATTGTCTTCGAGTCGATTCATGGTCTAGCCTGCCTCACCGCCGGCTCCTGTCTACCTCCATCATCTGATACTCCCCTCTTCCTCTGTTTTATTTCCCAATCCTGATGCTGCGTCCCATGTAAGCTTCCTGCACCTATTCAATGGAATTCCTCCTTAACTGATATCAAAAATATCACCTCAGTCTCTGCCTTCAACTATGCCCTTAGCTCCAACTCTTCGCTAAAGGCCGATCTGTCAAAATCCCCGGACACCATCCTCACCCATCACCTCCTTACTTCCATTGTATATATTGCATATTCTACTTTGTTTTATACATTTTCCATTGCATTGTCTATCAGTTTTCCACAATATATCCCATTATGTACATTGCTATCATTGGGTTTCAGTCCTTTTATGCTATTACTCCCCCGTTGTAGAGCACCTGGTCCTTAGCTTGAAAGATGCCTTGCTTCAAGTGTGATTAAAGAAAGATGCATTGCAATACTGTGAGAAAAGGCTATTCCAAGGATCTGAATTTGAGCTTTGAGTTATCCAGCTTTTCCCAGATGAAGCAGTGCTACTTTATAGATGTGAGAAGTGTATTCCTTGCGTTCATGAAATGTACTGGATTTAAAACCATCATTGAATATATCTTTACAGGTTGATCGTAGTGGCCAAAATAATTGTGTTGTCTGCAGATGAGACATCAAGGTAAGGATAGCCAAACCCAAAAAGCTGCCACACTATGAAAGTTTGTTTATATGCCAGTAGTAGTTGCTTATCAAATCAGTGTCCCTTGTAACACATTCCTGATACCACCCATGTCTCATTTAAAGGTTTTGTCCAGAACCCCTTCCCTTTCCCACATACATGTTTCTTGGTAAGCTTATCTCCTCCTTTGGGTTTGCCTAAAACATAAATATTCGCTGGCAATACCCAGATCTTCATCTTTGTCACCTTTACCCCTGAGCTTTGCTCTTCAAGCTCTTACTGTCGTTGAACATCAACAACTGGATGACACGTTGCTACGTATGCTCACCTTTTTGTAAGACCAAAGTCCCCTCCATGTCCAAAGCTCCTCTCTCAGTATCTTTTTCTGACGTCATCACACCATGGCCAATGACCAGCAGTCTCGGTCTGCTCTTTGAAAGTGATGTCAAACTCAATGTATTGCCTCCACTGACCATTGCAAGGTTTAACCTACTAAACATCAGGAGAATTCACACCCCATTTTCCTGTCACGCATTAACATTCACTTCAAACCAAATACTCAGATGACTCAACCACTGCCAGAGCCTTCTCCAGGGTATTCTCTCTACTCCTTTGCCCCTTCTCAACTTCACAACTTACACTCTGTATAACCTTCCCCAATCCAAGCCCATTTCTTCCTCATGCAGCTGGCTCTCCGTGAATCGCTGCTACATTTTCAAAATCCTTCCCCTACCCTTTAAATCAATTCATGGTCTAGTTTCCTCACACCTGGCTCCCTCTATCACCTGCTTCTACCAACCTCCTACCCTTCACTCCAGAACCCTTCTCAATGCATTCCCTGCTATCTTAGCTGCCTCCCATGTGTGTTTCTTGCGCCTCTTGGCTGGAACTCATGCCTTGGTGAAAAAAATATTACCCCTTTTCTCTTCCTTCCAATATGCTATTAGCATTATTTCATGGTAGCAGACCCTACAATATCCCCAGAGAGCAGGCAAACGTTTACACACCTACCCCCCCCCCACATTGTACACATTGTATATTTTGCTATTTCTAGTTTGTAATTAAAGTTTGCATTACCTGGGGCCAAATTATCTAAGATTTGTACAAATTCAAAAACGTGAGCAAATGCTATGATGCTATACAATGGAGCAAACAGGTTGTGTTACAATCAGTATTATCTAAAAACATCTACACTAGGAAAAATAAATCATTCTGTTTTTTTGTACTATGTTTGCTGCATAACATAAAAATAAATCTTTGCTACATTTCTTTTCATGTTACTCAACAAACACAGTTCATTTTGCCCTGTTAAAAACATTTTTAGATAGTGAAAATTGGAGCTAAATCTGTTTGCTCCATTCCCAATGATCGAACAGTAAAATTGGTGCTAAATTTATTTGAGTACCACTCTGTGGGAAAATAATGTCTTCTGTTATTTCAGCGCTCTGAGACCTATGGGTATGTAGCGCTATATAAGAAATACATTATTATTATTTGCTCCATTTTTTTCACCAGTGCAACGCTTTGATAATCTGGCCTCTGGTCTCAACGTTTGGGTTGACTCAGCCATTTCGGATTGATTCTGGGACTGTTATCTGGTAGTCGCTCGGCCAGCTGAGCCAGCGGAGCACTCTTCCACACCAGCCTGTCGCCTTTCACAGGGCATTCCCTGGCAGCTGTTACTGTGACTCTCCCGATGCTGCCCCACCGTGCTCTTCTCTGTTAAGCTGATGGCATCGCTCCATTCATGTGATGGTGCGTCACATGCCTTTGCCTGCCATGCTTAGCCCATGTGGTGCTCCACAGCGTGTCCATGTTGGCATGGCTGTGCTAAGTGGTGGGGACTTTGCACTCGACTCCTATTTTTGTTTATAAAGGTAGATCAAGCTCCCACAAGTGCTAATAACATTGGAAGCCACACAGAGCGGCATTTCTGGACAATTGGAGCCCACAGCCCTCCTTAAACACCCTTGCTTCGCTCAGGACATTAAGTCAAGCTTTTCAGGGTCCTAGACCCAGGAATGCTCCTCCGTGCATGCTCTAAGGCCAAAGTGTTCCAAAACATGTCCCACCCAATTTACCAAACACTGCCCCAGGTAATACACCCTACCACAACGGCCACAAGGCTCCCATGTGGACACAAATGCATCTATGCCCTTGAACTAGGCCGCCTAGAAACAGACCAGCACACAGCAGTTTAGCATCAACAAAAACTAGGAGCCTTGAAAAACGCCCCAATACGGTTTAAAACATACGCATAATAAATACTCAATAAATAAATAATAAATATCAGTGACTGATAACACAGCTATCTCGCATTTCCTCTCTCCCCACCAACACAGCCCTCCCCCCCACCCCACTGATTCACATCCACCAAACCACCTGGTGACCTGTGTGCGGTATAACATCCAGTTGCATAGCATAGCTTAATGTACATTGCTCTCACTGTGGTTTAATCCTTTAATAGAAGTCCTACCCCTTTGTGAAGCAACTGGGTATATGTTGGGAGAATTTGAATATGAGCTTTGTGTTGCCTGCACCTTCAAACAATGCTCAGAAGCAGACGGGAAACCTAGGTTTGATTGGTTCTCTATATTGGTTGCTCATTGACTGTACTGGGTAGGCTTTAAAACCATTAATTCTTTGAATATGTCTTTACAGATTTGTTGTCTCTGCTCACAAAATGATCGGTGTAGCCAATACCGTTGAAAGGTAAGGATGACCAACCCCAAAAATCCACTGCTGCCACCCTGTGGTAGATTGCGGATCAGGGTATTTCATTATCAATATCCTTGCTCCTTGACCTTGCTGTCAGCCAGTGGGGGTTTGCTGAAAGGGCAGGAGTGTGTAAGAGGAATCCCTTTTTGTTTATCTCTTATGAAGCAACAGTGTGGATTTTGTGAAGATTTCATTTACAACCACTCTATCTCTCCCCCTCACCCCCCACTGTGCAATTCTTGGATGGGTTTCATGGTGGCAGTCATTCACTGATCTGCAGTCCCATAGGATAAAAACACGGCTTGCATCCCACAAGCAGCATTTTCAGAAATATCCCTTAAGAAGGTACTGGGGAAGGGATATACTTCAGGATGCAACATAAAGTGGAGTATGAGTTCTTGGTTGGGGTAGTTGGGGGAAGAATGATCTTCCTATTGACTGCCATGGGTTCTTCAAGGCCTAGCAATGTTTCCCCATTATTGCTCTGAGTCTTGTTCAGTATGGCATTGTTTATGCACTGACCTGCTTCCTGTCCGGTCTATAATGTCCCCCCGCTCTGTGTACTGGCATGTACTGGCATGGGTCTTGTCCAGCCTGCCACCATTTTACCCCAACTTGTGTGTTGCCACCGGGCATGTGTCGCCTGAAACCCTTTATTTTTATACTAATATTCATATAATATATATATATGGGAGTAAGCTAATTTGTGTGCACTTCTTGCTTGGTGTATTAAAGAGCGAATCAGGGTGATGAGGGTAACCTTTGAGCAGGCTTCAGGAGGATATTAGACCAGATCTAAGAAGGGTCCTGACCTATTCGCCAATCTACAAAGATCTTGGATAACGTACTGTTCTTTTTATGCTTTACTAGGGATCACAATGTACCACATGAAGAGTCATGTAAGGTGCTACAAGACGTTCAAGCTTCAAGCGGTGAGCAATTGAAAGAGGGAGAGGAGTCCAGTGGCCTTTTGAGCTCCCAGGATGTGCAATCTGCACAATGTTTGACCACTGATGCAGAAGCAGGAGATGGGGTTTCATCACTCTTCGTGCTGGAACATGTTAAAGAGGGTAGTGATAATCGACCAGTCGAGAGTGATGAAACCCCATCTTCTGGTATGTCAAACCTCAATAGACACTCAGTGGGCGTCGAAACTGAGGAAATACTAAAGTCAGAAGTGGAGCAGACGATGGAGGAGGCTCCCCAGAGCCCCAAGGTAGGTTTGCTGTCCCAAACTCTTAACAGGCACAATTCCAATGTATCCCTGCTCAATGTTGTTTATATAATCCATTCTCTGTCTATCAGGCCACTGCAGTAAGAACATCTCCGTAAAACGCTGTAAAGCAATATCTGTAGTGGTGCCTAAAAGATAAGGGCCTGATTCACAGAGTGCTTTTCCATGGGGTTGCACCATTATAAAACCCTAATGTGAATCAGGTCCTACGTTTTGTCAACAACACACTCAGCATTAGGAAATGCAGGGTTAATATTTTGAAACAGGGATCACTGTAATTAAACTAACTTTGGATGTCTTTCTTTCAGCTGGAGGCACAAGAAAGAGAAGGTATGTTTAACAAACTATAATATATCTTTACTCTCACCGAACACTTGAGTTTATTTGCTTACTGTGTAAGGAAATCATTCAATTCCAAGCTTAGGAAATATTTGGTTATTCCTTCTATTTGGAAGTCTAAATACTTCCACGCCTTCATTTGGGTGCAATTAGCTAAAGAAAATTGAATTCAGCATTAAGGTTCCTTTAATGCTGAGTTTGAACCTGCCCGACTTCTAATGGAAGGCATGTTGTCACATCATGGTCATTGTTTGGACACAGGGAGGGGAGAGAGGAACTCTTTTGTATATGGTGAAGGGTAAAAGGCTGGCGAATCAGCCCCTTTGAAGATGACTTCAGCGCTGTAAGTGATACAAAAAAGCATGGAAATGTTTGAAATTCTGGCTCGTAGTTTGTAGTTATTTTGTTGTCTCCTGGTCTTACCGATGTGTAAAAGAGGCTTAACTGAAGTATTCTAATCTTGCACTTTACTGTTGTCAGCCAATTAATGCCAGGAAAGAGCTAAGAATTGTTCCCGGGTTTGTCAGTTGGGTTACAGGTAACAGCTGAGTAGGATTGTCTGGTTCTTGGAAACAGAGCTGTGGTTGGTGGATGCTGCCCAGTCCTGCATCCTAAAAGAAAGGAGAGCAAAATAACATGTTGCAGTGTCTCTGCATCCCAAGCTGTCTAAGGGTACAGTGGACCTGGGTTACTTACATTTGTCATAGCCTTCCCCAGCTGTTCCTCCGCTCATCTACCCTACAAAAGTTCCCAATGCCAGAGAAAAATTGCTAAATGCAGGCAAAAATCATATTCGTATCTGCCTTACCAATAGCAATATGTGAAGTGGAATGGAACTGAACACTTGTATGGTGTTCTGAGTGTGGAAATTGAAGCTAGATCTCTTCTGCAATCTTCCCAGGACTTAACCTGCACATTCAGCAATACCAATGAGAGCACAGCTTTCAATTCAAAGACAAGAGGGTTGTCCCCTACTCTGTCAGGCACTGGGGTATATAAAGCTAAAAGTAAAGTGAGGTATCCCAACAGGAACAAGCATATAGTTTAACAGTGGATTAAGTCACTGTAACTGTCTCTTAAGAACTGCATACAGTGAGTATTTTATTTACACATTATGTAGTGTCCTAATATAGAATCTCTATTTGAAAAGAACTGTCACACACTGAGCTGAATCCAATCACTTATTTGAGTTTCACATTTATTGATAACAGTTTAAAATATAGACAGATATATGAACAAAAACTAAAGCATATTTCAATATACAACTAAACCAAAATACGAAGATGCCCATAGCACATAGATTTTAGGCAATATTAGGTAGAATTCAAAAAAAGGAATGTTTGAACACAAACAGAATGTCTAACATCGTCTTCACATCTTGTTACCAGAGCATTTTGACCAAAACCTAGTCTATACAGAGCATAGAACACTGAAAAGTATGTGAGGCTATAAACACACGGAATATACTGTCATATTAAAGCCAATTAGAACAGTGTGGAACTGATGCGTTATTCTAAGACGGTAGTGTGTGTTGGAAAAGTCTCCGCTGAGTTAGGTCGATTCAGGGTCAGTTCAAGCATCTCTCTTTACTGGATGTCTGGAAAAGGGGCAAGCAGCCAAGTCAGTTTCCCCTCCTAAAATGGCAGCCACAATGTTCCAATTCAGGGTGAGGGGATAATCTATTCTCTAAGTGTTCAGCAATCCATCTTGCAATAGGCTACTAAGAATGGAAAGTACATTTACAATTACTCAAATCTTTACTCTATGTATATTTTGTTATACTGTGGTGTGTTGGGTTTTAGCAGGAATAATTAGTACACGTGTCTTTATGCCTGTACTTAATGTCCCTATCTAGCCTTAAACAAAATATATTTTATTTCTTCTAGGAGAAAAGGTTGTGCCTCAAAGGTAAGATCATGTGCACTAAGATTAATTCTTTATCTGACAAATAAGCACTGGAAAGTAAAAACTTAAACTTTTTCTTTGTGCATATTGTGAGAAACCTGAGGGTGTTCTCACTGGTAGACCCTGTGGATCCTTTGTTCAGGTGGCCAGGGGAGGGCCATCACGCTTGGATACCGACCCTCGGGGCGGACAAGCGAGGGAGGTTCACCTAGGCAAGGGGCCATTGGGGCCCGCGGAAGGAATGCCCTCGGGCAAGACGCGGTATCCCCACTGTCTTTCTGGTATGTAGGGTATTTTGTGGAGATTTGGGGCCTGACGGTATTTTATTACCGCCGAAAAATAACTTAGCAATAATCACTCCTTGTATTCAGATTGGGCCATGTGCAACAATAATACAGTGGACATGCATTATTTCAGCACCCAGACATGCATATTTGGTATGCGTGGTTGGTATGCGTGGTTGGTGGTATTTTGGTGAGCATAATTCCCTTGTTTTATTTGTGGCCCCAATGTCCAGAATCCCTTATCTTTGCTTAGATTTTTCGTGTAATCACTAGAGAGACCTCAGACCTACATTTCAGGAATACCACATTTTCAGTGTTAGTGTTAGTGTGCCACCATGGGCGATCTCACTGACTTATTTACGACAGAGAGCTATATGTGGTAATTTCCACTACCTTATATACGGTAGGGAACTATGTTCAGAGAGTCCCTCTTCCCGTTGGCTCATGTACCTCCAACGAGCTATGCTACAAACAATCACTCTCAACTGTCCATACTGAATATGATCATGCACACATCTGTCTTAAAATGACAATTGCATTGTTTAAAAATCTCCCCTCATCATCAGCACTGTATTGGTAAATATAAGACACACCACCCGTCTGCTTTCAAATATTTTTCTGTATTATAAAAGTTGCATTTAAACACGATCTCACTCTTTACAGAAATAAATAAAATAGCACAGTAACAGCATTGTCTGTGATACACTGAAAAAAAAAAATGGCGGAGAACAGAACCCAATTTGCAACATTAACATGTGATTAAGGCACCGGAATCTCCTTTCCTACTCTGACTGAATATTCTCGTACACACTCAGCTCCCACACTTATGTAATTACCTTATCTATTCAGCCGAGTTTTCTTCAGCTGTTCTCTTTCTGAATGTGGCTCCCTTGAAGATTAACCCCAGTGAAAAGGAGCGCCTTTCCTTCTCAAACCGGGGTCATTGCCTGGAATTCTCAGCTTTTGCAGATAGGAATGCTCCAGCCAGGAAAAAGGTCCTTCTCCCAGCTCTGCCAAATCTTGACTGTCCTTCTCTCTCCCTCAAACTCCCCCCAGCAAAACTCTGATCACTCCCTCTAGCATGATACTTGCTATGACGCTGCTCCAATCAGAATCAATCATGCCATCTCCTCCTTCTCTACACAATGGCTCATTTTTATAATAATACTTTGTAACCAACTGATTTCCTGTTCTTTCAAGCCCTTTTGCTTCCTGTAGTTATGTGGACAGGGCAGCAGAGAAAACGAAAAAAAAAAAAATGGATGTGCGTTTAAAAGTTCACTTTCAGAATAGGCCTAATTCTGCAGTGGAGACACATTTTTATTAGTGGATTATGTTAACTTCAGTTTCATTAGTCAGGTTAGTTATGAGTAATGTTAGTTATTAATTTCCAAATGTGTCTCTCGCACCATAGGCATTTCAGGTGAAAAATAGTGTGCATTTTTGAATGTGCACGTGTGCTTTTAACTGTAAAAATAGATTTGCATCTTATATGTTAAAATCGTTTTTGACTGAATAGCCTGTCTTTCCTTGTTAATCTGGTAACACATATAGCAATGCACCATAGGCATTTGGTGCTGCATCAAAAAAAATTGCTACCTGTGCAGTAGTGCTGTACTCTGTGCTGGTTGCTACCTGTGCAGTAGTGCTGTACTCTGTGCTGTAACACGCCAAATATCCTTACATACCCTCCTTTTGTTTTTAGAATTTGGCTACGATCCAAGCCAATTCCTAAAAACAATTTGTTCTTTTTCTTCTTTTCACAATATAGCAATCCAACAAAATGAATATTCATGTGCATCAATGAAAAAGTTGCAATCAATACAGTATTCATCTGAGTTCATTAGTTTACAAAATGTTCTACATTTGCCTTCTCAGTGGAAGTGGCATTACTCTTAAGTTTAGATTTTACAAGTCAATTAAAAACAATGAAATAAAACAACTAACCAAAACAAATAATTAATATAACAAATTAAAATAAATAATTAAAATAATAAATACGTGGAACTCCATATGTCAGGACTCTTGTCTGCCTCTGATATGTCCCGACCAGCAATGTTATTTGGTTCATTCGAGTACACTTTCATCTTGGCAATCTTAGATCCATAGGAGTCATCTTTTTTTAGCATTCTGGTTATCTTGTCTTCACCTCCACCTGGAGGCAGGCATCTTTTGGTCTTCATCCAGGGGACTCCAGGACTCCATCGTCTCCCGTGGCCTCTGATCCCGGAACCTCCGACCAAATAATGTTAATTTTCTAAATCA
The DNA here is from genome assembly GCF_040938575.1 of Ambystoma mexicanum. Classification (NCBI taxonomy): domain Eukaryota; kingdom Metazoa; phylum Chordata; class Amphibia; order Caudata; family Ambystomatidae; genus Ambystoma; species Ambystoma mexicanum. The sequence goes on from NC_090938.1 coordinate 216,164,991, forward strand.
AATAGAAATAAACAAATTAAGTACATAACACAATACTAACTTCACCCTTTTGCCAAAAATAAAACATGCTTGGTAAAAATATTTCGTTTTTTTTTTTTCTGAAATTAAACACAAGTTAAAAGAAAACAAGCACATACAAAACAGCATTCCATATTTAATACATTTTCTCTCTGCACACCAACCATGAGCTTCCATTATATATTTATTTATTTATTTATTTATTTTATATTATATATTTTTACATATATTACAGTGTTTATGTGCCATTATAACAATCAACTTTTTAACTTCTTTGTCACTGCCTCCTGATTGCACCCATTTATTTTCTCTTTTTGTGTTCAAGGGACTTTATCTGTTTCTACATGCTCAAGCTGCCTGATCTCATGTCTGGGATGGCATGGTTTGATTTGATTTACATGGACAAACTGCTCTATTGCTGTTTCACCTTCATTTTTCAAAATTTTATAAACCACAGGAGAGACTTTATGATTCGAAATGGCCCCTGCCAGGCTGCTAGAAATTTAGAATTTTTCTGTTTACTTTTTCCAAAATGAAACTTGTACACCTGATCCCCTACACTGTATTCCTTTACTGATGTCTTTTTGTCATAATAAGATTTTTCACTGTCAGCAGCTCTTTCCAGATTTCTCTGCACAAAAGCAAATGCATGTTGCAAATGCCTCCTCAGTTCATCAATATATTCATGAACTGTGGATGCACTCACAAGTGTCTGCTCCTGTGCTCTATATAGTAGGTGTTGTGGTAACACCATTTTCCTACCTGTCAAGACCTCATGGGGGCTAACACCTGTTGCTTTGGCAGGAGTTGACCTGATTGCCATCAAAACCAACGGTAAACGTAAATCCCAGCTGGAACCTGCTTCTGCCACAAATTTCTTTAAAATATCCACAACAGACCTATTGCTTCTTTCAACTGTACCTGAAGACGCCGCCCGATATGCGATATGTAGTTTCCTTTTCACACCTAGTATTTGCCATACCTTACTCATTAGAGTACTTGTGAAATGACTTCCTCTGTCTGACTCAATTCTTTGTGGCAACCCAAACCTTGAGAACACATGGTTCACCAGCAATGTGGCTGCTGTTTGCGCACTACAATCTGGTGCAGGAATGCATTCAATCCACTTCGACATCAAACATACCACACTCAAAATATAACGGTGTCCCCTGCTCGACCTTTTTAAAGGACCTACATAGTCTATTTGCAAATCTGACCATGGGAGAATTAGGCCTCTTTTCATCAATGGTGCTCTATGCATTGGTGAAGCAGGTTTAAATTGGGCGCATACTAGACATCCTCTAGTATATAATTCCACATCTTGGGACATATGTGGCCAGTAAGCATAATCTTTTAGTATTTCTAATGTTTTTTGTGAACCTCTATGGCCTGCAGTTATGGCATCATGTGCATGGTGTAGCATTAGTCCTCTGAATGAAAGGGGTACTACCCACTGTATTTGTCCTGTTATGGACTCTCTAATCATGAGTCCATCCTGTAATCTAATTCGTGTTTTGTTCTTTAATAGCACCCTCAACTCTTCTTTTCCCATACAATCATTTTCTGTTAAAGGATTTTGTTCGGGATCTATCAAATGATTATAATAGATTCCCAAAATGTGATCATTCTTTTGTGCCTCAATCAAATCTTGGTCTGGCGTGTCATGACTCCACTGCACCACCGGTTGATCTACCTCCTTTGGTGCTTTAGAACGTGTGACTGCATCAATTTGTATTTCACCCATTAAATAATCAATAGGTAGCAATTCTCCCATCACAGCCCCAATCTTAGCCAAGTGGTCTGCCTTATCATTTCCCTCCTTATCCTCTCCTGGTGTTTTTAAATGCCCACGAATTTTTCTCCAGTATATTGTTAACTTATTCTCTGACACCAATTTGTCTATGGCTTGTATCATTTTTCCATGCTTAATTGGCTTTTTGTTATATGTAACCATGCCTCTTGCTTTCCAACCAGGCAAATACTCCACAAAGCTATTCTGTGCATAGTCAGAATCAGTCAACAGGACAATTTCACTGAACTTTTTATCAACTGCAGTATCAATTGCTTTATAAATGGCTGCCAATTCCACCACCTGACTGCTCCTATCTCCAATCCTCATCCCTATACTGGGGACACCTTCACATTTCAACCAGACATTTCCTATTCCTGCCACTAATTGTTTATTACTGTCATTTTCAATGTGAAAAGCACAACCATCCACATATACAGTTGGCAAATCCTTGCATGTTTTTTCATCAAAAGCTTTGTGTGGTGATTGTTCAAATTCCTGCAAACTAGTTTCTACTTCCATTTCATTTGGTATTTGTTCAGCTGCACAGTCATGTAAGTCAGCTAACCCTTGAGCAATTGGGTTCTTTTTATTTTGTCCATATCTCACTTCTACGGGAAAACCTTGTAATGCCAGCGTCCATGAAGTGATTCTGGATTGCGCTAGATTACCTGATCTAATTCTTTTACTCTCTAAAAATTGCAAAGGTTGATTTGTTTCAATAATTACCTTTTCTCCCTGAACAATGGGGCGGAAATGTTGTAGCGCCCACACAGTGGTTAATAGGGCCTTTTCACATTCATTAAATTTCATTTCAACTTGGGAAAATGCCTTACTTGCATATGCAATGGTTTTGTGATTCAAATCGTGTTTTTGTGATAACACTGCTGACATACAATGTTCAGAAAAACCTATTCTATAAAGAAATCCCTGTCCTTTATGGGGTATGCTAAACATGGTGCCTTTACAAGACATTCCTTTAATTTAGCCACTACATCAGACTGCCCTTTTTCCCATTTCCAGGGAGTATTCAGTTTAAGCAGTTTAGTCAATGGTTGAGGGATTTCTGCATAATTTTCAATGAACTTTCTGTCATAGCCTGTCATCCCTAATAAACTTTTTACTCCTTTCACATTTTTAGGATCTTTTAATCTTTGTATGGCCTCTATTTTCTTATTTTGTGGATTTAGCCCATGTTCAGTCACTTCATGCCCTAGAAAGTTCACTTTTTTCTTGCACCATTGTGCTTTTTGCAAAGATACTTTGGCGCCTGCTTTCTGCAATTGGCCAAGGACATGTCTTATTTCATCAAAATGGCTTTTCAGGCTTTCATTTTTTATCAGGACATCGTCCACATAAACTATTGTTCCTCTTTCCGCTGCATCCGGCATGGCCTTTCTCAAAAATATGCCAAATTCACTCCCACTATTGATGTACCCGAACGGAGCTCTAAGCCAGGCATATTGAGTCCTGTCAAATGTAAAGGAAAATAAATGTTGTATCTCCTCTGCCAATGGCACACACCAATATCCAGAGGTGAGATCTAATGTGGTAAATACATTTGAACCATGTACCTGAGCTAGGCCCTGATCAATGAATGGCAGTGGCCATCTAGATACTGGTACTCTTTTATTTAACTCTCTCAAGTCTGCACACAGCCGCCATTGACCATTTGGCTTTAACACACCTAAAATAGGTGTATTGGATGTGCTATGAATGGGCCTGATGATTCCCCGCGATTCCAAATTTTTAATAATCTCTGCCAATGATTCTAAACATGCCAGCGGTAGTCTATACTGGCGTACAAACACTGGATTTCTGCTACACCCTTCTGGTAGTGTGGCCACATGTAAATCAGTTAAACCACAATCATAAGCATCTTTTGCAAATACATCCTTAAACTCCATAAATATCTCCCTCAGATTGTCCCTCTCTTCATTGCTTTCACATGCATCCGCTAAGGAGATCTGCTCTTCTACCATTTTGGAAAATTCTGGAAAATCTTCTGGTAAGGGAATCTCGGCGCTTTCCTCTAACTGTGTGGCTGTGTCTTTTTGTAAAGCTGCCACTTTTAAATATTTTGGCATATCAGCTTCCACTTCAATGGGCTGATTTTCTGTTTCATTTTCATTTAAATTAAATATTATGCAATCCTCTTGATGGCAGCACACTGTCTCATTTGAATCATAAGGATACACAGAATGAATTTTAAATATTCCTTTGGGCTGAGAGTCCAGGTGTTCTGGCAACTCGCCCTTGGCATCTACATATTTTTCAGGAATATTCCCAATCACCATGTTATTTAAATCTGCCGTATAATGTGATTTTTGTATGGCCATTCCTAATGGGGAGTTTTCCTCTAAATGAATATCCTGACAACCTTTATTATTTACCATAATTTTTACAGATCCTTCACCAATATTTACCAATGGAATGTATTCATAATCCAGGCCTTGCTGTTTTATGGATTCATTCAGGCATACAAATGCATCAGAGCCTTTCATCTGCTGTCCATTTTTGCATTTCAGTGTTATTGCAAACTGTTTTGTAAATGCAGGAATAATAGTATCTTTCCTCATTTGTAATTCGATTGCATAAGGAACCAGTTGTGCACAATGATAAGCCCTTCTTTTGTCTTCAAATTCAGGTGCCGGACCACCTAGGCGTGACCATACTTTTTGATTAAGGAAATCTAACACCGTACACATTCTGTGCATGATGTCATTGCCCATGTAAAATTCATTTTGTGCTCCACTCACTATCCAGACATTATGGTAAATTGTTTTCTGCCCAATGCTAATTTTAAGCATGCATCTGCCTGCAATTCGGTGTTCAAAGTCTGGACTGTCCAACCCAGAAACATGTTGGTTTTTAATCCTAAATTTCGGGATTTCTTCCCTCTCCATTTTTTTTTGCAACAATTTCTCATTAATGAAGCTCCTTTCATGTCCAAGCGCTAAAGTGGCTTTTATTGTTTTAAAATAGTCATTTATACCAACATGAACCCATGGTTGCTCATCTTCCATGTGTATTTCTGCCAGAGTGGTAATGTGTTTTTCTGAATCTGTTTTAGGAGCAATATTCTGTTTGCACGTTTTCTCTTTTAAATAAAAACGTAATGTGTGCTCATCTATGGCAGTCTGCCAATTTTTCCTTGGGTCCAAGTATATTTGTACAGGTAGTTTTTCATTGTCGCTCTGCATTTTGTCTTGACACATTAATATAACAGTGACACTAGGTATGCAGCTATTCTGGAGATATACTTCCACGGCATCATTTGTTTTGGCAACGGTGTGACATTCATTTATATTGCTGTTTTGTGATTTTAGTTTCTTAGGCCTCAATGGTTTTTTGGTTAAGGACCACAGCACTCCATTCACCCCATCTATTAGAGGAGACAATCTTTTCAGACAATCTGTCCCCATCAGAAATGGAATTTCACAAATAGATGTGATCAATACCTCTTGTTTCATTCTGTGCTTTCCTATTTTTATGTCAACCTCAGTTACACCTATGATGGGCACCTCCTCCCCATTAAAGTTATGCACTGGGCCTTGATTTTCCTTCACTGTGATCTGACTCTGTGGGGGTCTCCCTTCATTGATACTCTTTACCAGCTCCTTGGACATAATTGTGGCCTGTGCGCCAGTGTCAATCATAGCAAAGGTGTGGCATTTTTCTTCTACAGTGATGGGTGCATAATATCTGTCCTCAACTTCCTCTAATACACATAAGAAATGTGAATTATTACTGATTTCAGGGCTCACCTTTCTCAGGTCTTTTTCACTTTTGGCTAAACACATTGGTAAATGGAAAGACATTTTTCCCTCCTTTTTACCTATTTCTGCGCGAGAGATTTTATTCATTTCTCCATGATCAGAGGTTTTTTTGAGTGTGGCCACTGTTCGCCCATCCATCTGGGTAACATCAGAGACCACATTACAATCCTCCAACTGAACATGTGTAACAACATCATTCAGCAATTTGTCATTTTTTAATTCTGTGCATTTGTGATCATTTAGTGTGATACCAGCCCTTTCAGCCTCTTCAAAAATATGTGGCTCAAAGAATTCTTCAGGTGATTGACCTGTACCCTCCTTTTGAGTATTTCCTTTTTCTGTCTGTGTTTGGTCATTGTTTTGCTTGCCCAGGGAAGGAGCTATAGCATCCCCACTTACTCCCTGTTCACTGGTATTCCCCATGCATGAGTCATTTTTCTTAAGTCTGTCCCTTTGTTCTTTTGGAATTCCTAATGTTTCTTTTTCATTTGTGCAAATCTTTACTGTTTTATTTAGCTCAAGGTTAAATCGTACCTCTTTTTTAGAAGTATTTGCACTTTCTGTCACAAGTTCATTTACTGGCACTTTCATTTTTAATCCATTAGGCATCTCAGAGTCGTTATGCAAAATTATATCAGAGCAATCTGTCATTTTGGCACTGCAGTTATCATGAGTACTTAGTCACTTTTCGGAAGCCCCCCGGTCATTGCTATGGCCATCAGCCCCCTCTTTGGAAGGTTGTTTTTGTGCTGTACAGAGCTTTCCTATTTGCTCAGCTAACATTTTCACTTGGGCCTCAAGGCATTGGAACCTTTCCATCTCTCTAGGATCCTCTTTCTGTGGCCTAGGTCGATATTGGTTGTTTTCCCCCTGATTGGATCTATTCTGATACCTCTCAGGTGATTGATGTCGGTTGGGATGGTTTCTGAACCCTTGATTCATTTGTGGAGGTGAGCGGGTTGCACCCATCCTTTGATTATAGTCCCCTGGTGGGGAATCATTGTACTGGCGTGGATTGTAGTTCACGTTTTGCCTCATGTCCTGTCTCTCAGATTGTGGGTACTGGCCCCTATGTTGATTTCCATTATCAGTAAATCGATCCACATATCGGGGCCTATCCTGATTACCATATATCATGGTGTTGGGATCAAATCTACTCTGTGTCCCCAATGACTGGTAGGGACCATCATTTCTTTGATCTTGATTTTGTCTCTGGTTATTGTTCATACCTGCCATATCAGGCCGGTATCCTACCCGGGGTCTGTCCCCTAAATACCTAGGGCTGATGTAGCTCTCTCTATTACTAGGATCATGTGATTGGAACATTGGTACAGGAAATGGCGATCTTTGTTGATTATCCCTTTGTTCAGGTGTCACATTATTTTTACCTTGGCTTTGAGCAGACTCAAGGGACATTTTGGCTGACCTGATTTCCATTACTGTGGCTGAGGGTTCTTTAGATTTAGGTCTAGTATCTTTCATTTTATCACTTTCTCTACCCTGACAATAGAGTACCTCATATAGTTTTGTGCTTTGATGTACAATCCATTCAAGGGACTTGTCACGGTCAAATTCACGGACCAATTGGGATATGATGTCTTTCTGTAGCCCATAGAAGTATGCAGTTTTAAACTCATTGGAATTTGAGTCAAAAGATACATCAAAGCGAGAAAATGCTCTTTTTAAGTCTTGTAAAAATTGGCGAGGAGATGTATTAGGTCCAGCAGTAATTGTGTACGCGACTTTCTTTGCCTCCTGCAATGACTGAAAAGGAGAAAAATGACGCCTAATTTCTTTTTCAAACTCCAGCCATGTCATATTCTGCTGTTCATTTAATCCCCTTATTATGCTGGCCGTCGGGGCATCTAAAGTTAAATGAAAATATTGTCTGTACTGTTCCTTAGGTATCTGGAGTGCTTTAAAAATGTCATGCACCGCTTCTAAGTGATCCTCAATGCAGCATTCACCTCCCTTTTTAAATGGTTTGATCAGGGCTTTAATGGATTTCATTATTTTTATGGGGCTACTTATTGCAATGCATGGAATTGCACTATTTTGTGATTCAATCCTGTTTTCAGGTGTATGAGTTTGGTGGCTGCCCCCAATGGGAGTATCAAATCCCCCAAGGGCGCTGCAACCAAGTTCAGTCACCGGCCTAGTCACTGGAGCACTAGCTCTTTGGGCAGAGCTAGAATTCACCTCCACTCCATTGAATGTGGTACCCTGCCGCCTCTCCTGGGACCTGGGAATGCACATTTGCTGTTCTAAGTCCTTACACTTTTTAAGGAGTCTGTTGGTTTCATCCTGCAAATAGTTGTTTTCACCATTCATCTTATTAATCACCTCCTGCATGTCGCACATTTGCATTTGGCATTCATTGAACTCTTTATTTCTCTTGTCCCTTTCTTGAATCATTTTAATCATTTCTTGTTCTGCACTCTGGAGATCACCTTCTTTTTCACAATGTTCTTTTTGTAAAATCTGCATTTCTGAAACAACCTCATCTTTATCCCGTCTAATGTGATCCACTAAGGCTTTTAAGTGTGCCAATTCTTGCTCACTATCTTCAAATTGTTTCTTGCTTTTGGATAACTGAGTATCAAAGTCTCTGCATTTTAATTGCATGTCTTTTTGGCATACATCCAATTCTGCTCTCAACATTTCCTGATTTTTACTTGCCCCATCTAATTCAGTCTTTAACCTGTTAATTAGCTGAGTATCATTCTCCTGCATTCGCAGGGACTTGTTTAAAATAAACCATATTTTGCCGCATAGCCGTATTAAACAGTCTTTCTCTGCACTTTTATCGGCTGCATTCAATAATCTTGTAAGGCAGACCTGAATTATGCTGCCTTCTGCAAAAATATTGTCTAGTTTTTCTTTCTGCACCTCACCCTGAATGCGGTTACTCCATTCTAACGTGCTATTCGACGACCAATTCCCATGTGCAAACAACTTTGCCTCTAAATATTGCACTAGATCTGAGAATGTGGTTTCCCTTTGTGACATTCTGAAATTCGTTTTTAGTGGCACACTGCTATTATAAAATGGGTTCCCTTTAATGTGCAAATGGCAGTGTGAGACACGCTTGCCACGCCCAGTAGGTACTCTATGATCACTTTCCCGGCCTGCAACGCACCATAAATATGTAGGGTATTTTGTGGAGATTTGGGGCCTGACGGTATTTTATTACCGCCGAAAAATAACTTAGCAATAATCACTCCTTGTATTCAGATTGGGCCATGTGCAACAATAATACAGTGGACATGCATTATTTCAGCACCCAGACATGCATATTTGGTATGCGTGGTTGGTATGCGTGGTTGGTGGTATTTTGGTGAGCATAATTCCCTTGTTTTATTTGTGGCCCCAATGTCCAGAATCCCTTATCTTTGCTTAGATTTTTCGTGTAATCACTAGAGAGACCTCAGACCTACATTTCAGGAATACCACATTTTCAGTGTTAGTGTTAGTGTGCCACCATGGGCGATCTCACTGACTTATTTACGACAGAGAGCTATATGTGGTAATTTTGTGGTAATTTCCACTACCTTATATACGGTAGGGAACTATGTTCAGAGAGTCCCTCTTCCCGTTGGCTCATGTACCTCCAACGAGCTATGCTACAAACAATCACTCTCAACTGTCCATACTGAATATGATCATGCACACATCTGTCTTAAAATGACAATTGCATTGTTTAAAAATCTCCCCTCATCATCAGCACTGTATTGGTAAATATAAGACACACCACCCGTCTGCTTTCAAATATTTTTCTGTATTATAAAAGTTGCATTTAAACACGATCTCACTCTTTACAGAAATAAATAAAATAGCACAGTAACAGCATTGTCTGTGATACACTGAAAAAAAAAAATGGCGGAGAACAGAACCCAATTTGCAACATTAACATGTGATTAAGGCACCGGAATCTCCTTTCCTACTCTGACTGAATATTCTCGTATACACTCAGCTCCCACACTTACGTAATTACCTTATCTGTTCAGCCGAGTTTTCTTCAGCTGTTCTCTTTCTGAATGTGGCTCCCTTGAAGATTTACCCCAGTGAAAAGGAGCGCCTTTCCTTCTCAAACCGGGGTCATTGCCTGGAATTCTCAGCTTTTGCAGATAGGAATGCTCCAGCCAGGAAAAAGGTCCTTCTCCCAGCTCTGCCAAATCTTGACTGTCCTTCTCTCTCCCTCAAACTCCCCCCAGCAAAACTCTGATCACTCCCTCTAGCATGATACTTGCTATGACGCTGCTCCAATCAGAATCAATCATGCCATCTCCTCCTTCTCTACACAATGGCTCATTTTTATAATAATACTTTGTAACCAACTGATTTCCTGTTCTTTCGAGGCCTTTTGCTTCCTGTAGTTATGTGGACAGGGCAGCAGAGAAAACGAAAAAAAAAAAATGGATGTGCGTTTAAAAGTTCACTTTCAGAATAGGCCTAATTCTGCAGTGGAGACACATTTTTATTAGTGGATTATGTTAACTTCAGTTTCATTAGTCAGGTTAGTTATGAGTAATGTTAGTTATTAATTTCCAAATGTGTCTCTCGCACCATAGGCATTTCAGGTGAAAAATAGTGTGCATTTTTGAATGTGCACGTGTGCTTTTAACTGTAAAAATAGATTTGCATCTTATATGTTAAAATCGTTTTTGACTGAATAGCCTGTCTTTCCTTGTTAATCTGGTAACACATATAGCAATGCACCATAGGCATTTGGTGCTGCATCAAAAAAAAATTGCTACCTGTGCAGTAGTGCTGTACTCTGTGCTGGTTGCTACCTGTGCAGTAGTGCTGTACTCTGTGCTGTAACACGCCAAATATCCTTACAGGTATATTGCCACCACAGTCCCATCCTGCCCCACTACTTTCCTTTAAGAAAAGGCAGGAGAAAACACATGTATCCACAACGACCCATCTGTTCTCCCCTTTCTGACAATAACCTTCCTTCCTCTTCAGTGGAACACTACAAACCCCATAATCCCTGTTTTCTTGTTGAAAAAACTTTTAATAATTATTCATCCTATTTTCTTCCGTAATATGCAGCAAACTACATTCCCCAGAATCCCCTTCATTAACTCTTGTCTGTCAAATACTGTGAAGAAGAGGAAGCAAAATGGAGGAATAAGGATTACCCATAGGAATCCTTGGGCCATTAACTCCTATGGATGACCGCCATATTGTCCCGCTAATGATGACAGGCAGGCTCAGGCATTCCCTTCCAACCGTGCACACCTGAATCACCACTCCCAGGATGTATAAATGGCGGGGCAAGAAAGCACACTTTGAGTGAGTTGGGGATGCTGGAAGGTGCATGAAGCCAGAGGAAGACTAGAAGAGCTGCTGAGAACCCTGTGAGACCCTGTGAGACCTGGAGGAGAAAACCGCCCGAGACTGGCCCTGTGAGTCCAGGAGAGACTGCACTGTGGAGAGGGAGCTATACATCCAGAAGGCAAGACCAGGAGCAACTGGTGTTGCCTGGCCATACCCACAGACTCCTCCCCTGGGCCAGTCAGGTGAACCTAGGTCACTGAGTGTCAGCAGAAGAAACCCTGTCCTCAGAACATTATCCCCTTTTAGCGCCTGCAGCTCCCAATGCCAGGAAATGCCGTTTTGGGGAGCTCAGAAGTGGGAGCAAAATCCTGACTAGAAGTCCCAAAACCCTTTTTGTGAAATTGTGAGTGGTGACTCCAGCCTGGCAGAGGGAAGTCTTCTTTGTGGACTTTGAAGTCTTGGAGGAGGGTCTGCAGACGGAGACGCCTTGTGGATTTACAGAGACCTTTTGGGAGCAGGGTACGAGCCCGAAAGAGGTATGCCCTTTGGGACCCATATCAGGGGTCTGAGCCCAGCAGAGGGAGACCCTGGTGAAGTTTGTGAGTGAAATTGACACCAGAGACAGAGTGGTCCAGCACCACGTGGGGGCGCTCCTTCGAAGGTCTCTGACTGGTGCCCCTCTCCTGAACAAGGAAAATATTGAATTAAGATTATTGAAACCACAAGTACCCAGAGGCCTTAGGGGAGGCTGACAGGAGGTGTCAAAAGTGTTCATAAGAGGGACAAGCCAAACCCCTTGTACAGTCGAAGGTCTGACATGTTGTGGAAGCAAAATAACTGTTACTATGTCAAACAGTAACACACACGGGAACCTTGTGATAGAATTGTGTGAAGCCTGACTGGAGGCTTTAGGCAAAGCCTGACTGGGGGCTTAAGGGAAAGCCTGACTGGGGGCTAAGATGCTGACTTAGGTAAGGGAAAAGCCTAAGGGGTTTAGAATGACTTTCTGTTGAACTATGCTAAAATGGCAATGTGAACTCGACGGAGGGATACCAGGAGAAAGCTAAAGGAAGTGATTTCTGCACTGTGGTAAAGCTAACTGAACTGTTATTTTGGCACATGTGAACCCGGCTGAGGGATGCATGCGAATTAGGGTGAGCAGTAATACACCCGTGAACATTGTGATGACAAGTATGATCCAGCTGAGGGATGTCCACAGTGAGTGGTTGATCTGAACCTGACTGAGGGAGGCTAACGGTTGAGAGAAGGATCGGAGCCCGGCTGAGGGGGTCTCGAGTGTGAAGAGTAATCGCCTGACTTGAAGAAAAATATGTGGGGAAAGGAGACCCCGGCCATAATATCCTGACGTATCATTTTGTGAACACTTCTTTCTTTTCTTGTCAACATTATCCCACACTATTTCGTAGCATAGCAGTAAGGATTGGCAATAGGTTGTCTTAGTATAGGCCCTTTTTATTTTGACTAGACTCGTAGCTTGCTCCCATTTTAGATTAGGTGTTTATCTCACCCATTTAACAATTTAATACACACCCCTGAACTTCGCTCACTTGTGTCCGTCTTGCTTTGATACCATGCCTTCCTTACAATATCTGGAGTAATACCCGCAACTGGCTGTCTGGGCCAGCCCACCCATTTTACTGGAGTGTTTTTATTATTTTGATTCGCATTTGCATAATGTGTAATTTGAATTATGTGGTAGAGTGAACTATGGCCTGATATCCAGTGATTAGCATTATGGAATAGTATTTCCCATACAGTAAAGGTGTTGCTGTTTCGATGATTGACAAACTGTGGTTATATCTGTGGTCACCTCCGCCTTTGGTCTCTCCCTGCTCACTAATGGTTATAAATCATGAGTTTGTGTTTTGTCTTCAATTGGAGATGATCTTCTGACTCATGACAGGGTAGTGATCCAAAAACTAAAATGGCAGGCCCGCCTTTTCTTGTTACCATATAAATCCATTTCACTGGGGACAACCTATTCCAGTTCAGGGCTTTTGTTTTACTTTAGTGAATTTAATTATATTGAAGTCACCCAAGACTGCAGAATGCAAATGATGGAGAAATGAAAGCCCAGGACTGGGTCATATTTTCCCCAATGACACAGGTTCCTCTGGTAAGCTTAGCGTAAGAGTGCAGTATGCAGAAATTGAACTAACCGAGCAGTAAAACAAAACTACATTTTTAAATTCATTGTCTTAATACCTTATTACCTGGACAGCGATGAACTCATATGTGCTTTTATATCCAAGGAGAAGGACCTTCAGGGCTCAAATTTCCCACTTCTTTCGCTGCATTCTTGGAGCACTGCGCAAAGTTCGCCCGACTGTTGAAGATATGAACCAAGAAGATGCCACGGATAAGAGGTGAGCAGCCAGTTGGTTGTGAATTATCACATGCCTGATTCATGTTAAGCTCAGGTCTTGTAAGCAGACGGCAGGGAGTTGAGCTTGGCAGTGGTCAGAATTGAGCATGTAACCTTTTCAGCTGTACGTCTTACTTGTGCCAGAGGCGAGAACATTTCCGGTTACGGATGAGTACAAGCCTGGTCAGCGGTGAAAACAGAGGGGATCACTCACACCATCAAGATGTAAAGCCAGATAGGTTTATATTGAAATTCATGGTTGTAAGATGAGGGGAAAGCAGTGTGCATGGCAGAAAGCTGGACAGTGGAGGGAGATGACTATGCATAACGGTGGGCAGAATGAGGGGGATGGAGTGGGTATCCTGCCAGAAAATGAGGGAAGTAGAGCAGGATAACACCATTCCCATTGATGGAGAAGTGGTGATGGGCTGGCAAAAGCTTAGATCAGTAAGCAGCAAGAGGAAAGAGATGTTGAGCATTAGGTGGAGGGTGCAAACAATGCTGATCTGTGGACTAAGTATCACACGTCTTAAAGTCATTTGTCATTGGGCCTAACCGAGATGTATGTGGTCCTTTCTTAACCCTTGCATTCTTTTCCGTTTCCTAGAGCTGCTCTTGCTGCACCCACCCAGTGAGTCCTTTTGCTTTTTTATGAGCAGATCACAAGTATGGTAAAACGAGCATAGGGTTAATAGGCAGGAATGTGGAATGAGGTGATAAACCAAGGGGTGTTTCACCTACTAGTCCCTGGGAATCTCTCTGGGGGTGGTTCAGTGTGGGAGGATCGCCTGGGTGAGGGGCCTTGGTAGAGTGAGGTTGAGACAACCAATTGTGAAACGTGGTATTTCCCCCCTTTCCATTACCCATGATGCATCCTATTTTAAAGGATTCCCCAATGTTCCAAATCTCCCGTGTACAAACACTGGGCCGAGGAAAAGGGTAACAGTGTAAAGAGGCTAACTCTTACATGTCTCATTGGACATGTCCCGCTAATTGGGTCAGGCAAAGAAAGGCACTTGACTTTAACCACATACATGTGATAACCATTAGCTCCCCCCACATGGATAAAAGGCGGAACATAGACAGACACTCTGAGGAAGGTGGAACACGAGAAGGAGCAGAACTTCCGTGGTGAAGGCAAACCTACTGGAGCGGAGCGACCGACAGAGGGACGAGAGCAAAGGGGAGGGGAACCCAGGAGATCCTTGCAGGAGGAGGTTGCCTCTGAAGAGCTATGAAAGATACGTGGAGAATGCCAAATCCCAGACAAGACTGCATTGTGGTTCAAGGGTGCCAGCGACCCCTCCCGTGTGAACAACAGAGTTGGGCAGGTGAGCCCAAGCCTGTGATATTAACCTTGATTCGTGAATGAAAACCGTAAAGACAAGAAAATAATGCACACAGCCAGTGAGTTGGCGAGCGACCATAAAAAGGCTGGTGTGTGTTAAAGAAAAATTGAAGTTGCAACAATATATCTCACAATTGATGGCTGCACACGTGTGGATGAGACACGAAGGAAGGCAGAACTCTGGTGAGCTTTAAATTACCGATAACTGTGAAGCAAGTGATAGAGTAGCGGAGTGGTCCACTGAAAGGAAGTAGCCCACTCAAAAGTCTCTGTGAAAGGTGAAAGGTTTTGGTATTGGAAGGAACTCATGGTGGGAACATTAAAGACTGACACAAGGGATCACAGTTGAAGGTGTTTATTAAACTGTCCTTGGACCATAGCCCACTCAAAAGTCTCTGTGAAAGGTGAAAGGTTTTGGTATTGGAAGGAACTCATGGTGGGAACATTAAAGACTGACACAAGGGATCACAGTTGAAGGTGTTTATTAAACTGTCCTTGGACCACTGACACTTTACACTAGCCTCTCCTAAGACCTCTTGGTCTTTGTAGTTTCAACAAAACAATACAACCCAAAAGGACTTCAGTCAGAATTCTTTGAATGAGTGCCACCGTGACGCCTGACCACTCTGCTTCTAAACCTTTTACTAGGGTTTCTTTAAAGTTCAATTTACATAAGTTCTTTGTTCACCACACGCCAGCTGGACTTCCCGGTTTTATAGGGAGGCTTCGCAGGTCTGATTTGAAAAGGGCAAGTGCAATTCCCTCCTCGTTGTCCCTCCATGTCTCTCTGCCTTTCTCCTCTGTTTGAACTGCCAGTCCAGAATAGCTGCTTCCTCATGCGTTCGGCCTTGCTCGAAGTATTCTTTCGTACTCTGCCTTTTATCCGTATGGGGAAAGGAAATGGCTATCAGGTGTGCGTCGTTATTGTCAATTGCCTGATTCTGTCTGACACTTGTGTTGGGACATGTCAGGTAAATGGCTCGGAGTCTTAGTTCGTTGTCTGTCAAAGTGTAGGAAACTGTGTTGGAAAAGGGAGGTAGACCTTCTAAATATCCGAAAGGCTAGGATGCGGAAATGTGTTATAGGGAAGAGGGTACCATGCCTCACCCGTCTTTGTCCCACTTCCACTCACCCTGGACCCCTCCGCACTGGTCCACCCCCCAGGAACTAGATCCAAGAGCGATGGCCGTGTCCTGGCCACTTGGATGACAGATCCCTGGGGATTAGCGGTGAGACACCTTCAGGTTTCTCACAGTATAAAGCAACAAAGTGACTGAACTCTAAAATACATAACGATCAAGATTAACCCCTGCAAAAGGGGAACTGAAAAGGTGAAAGTTGAATGTTTGTGCTTATGATACTGAACTACCCAGACCAAGAGACACTGGGGCAAATAATACAAGAGCCTGAGATGAAGGGAAAGTTGAAGTGGTCCTGCTGAGGTCTATATACCAATCTTGCACATTCGAAAGTCTTGGACATCAGAAAAAGGTCGAAGCCCGACTAAAGTAGACCGGAAGAGTGATAAGTTAGGGGAAGGAAACCCCTAAAGAATGTGAATTAATCTTGGTGAAGGGACGCCCTACAAGTGCTGTGATTGAAAAGTCTGAGTCTGACAGAGACCTACGTGCCCTTTTTTTTTTTCATTTTTTTTTTAAACAACTTTGAACTGCGAAAGAACTTTTCAAAGTTGGAATTAGAGACTTTAATGTGTAAGGCCAGGCAGCCCTCAACCCATGTTTTTTAACTGCTTTTGTTTTGAGAACCTGAGCCAGAATGTGTCATCCTGTCCACGAGGGCCGTCTACTCTGTGCTGTCCAATGTGAGTAGGAGAGCTGACTCAGCCATTTTGATCCTTTTTGTTATAACACTGACTTTTCTTTTAATACATATTTCCCTTTACACACTTTTTGTAGAAGAGATGGGGCAGGCATTCAGTTTTGTTAGTATAGGCCATTTTGATTTGACAATGACGTGACTATGACTGTTTTCTTATGAGTTCATGGCAGAGACTACTCCCATCATAGCTATAGGGCAAAGTAGGAGTTTTTCCAAATCCCACGAATCTAATACAGGTTTTGTAATTTTATCTATGGTGTCAGTGTCCTACTTGTGATACCATGCGTCCCTTTCAATGAGGAATGGAATTGGAAGGCACTCCACTCTTGGAGTTGATATGCAAAATGTTCCTGCACTCTATGTTCCCGTGCTTATATTGGTGAACTACGAGTGAGGCCCTATGGCAGGATGAGACATGTATTAGGGATTTTGGTCCCAGGGGCCCACACTGGCACCTTACCTGCAAGTTTAATGTATCATCGAATACAGCAAATGGTGGTCAGCATAACCTTTATCCATAAATACATTGTTTAGCAGCTAGGGGATGTGGGATGGGGAACTATATCAAAACTGAAATTATTATGTATCTTGAACCCTGCAAAGAGATGTGGTCTAGTTGATTAAGTTGATTTTTTTACCTTGAGGGCCAAGACTTTTGTGTGGTGTATCAAGGAGTGCACTAAAAATGTCTTCTAACTTCTAAAACTGCATGCATTCATTACTAATGTAAAACCTTTTCTCCTTCCTTCTCAATGCAGGGACCAAGCAGATGTGAGATGCCATGCTAGAGGCTGGAGGTATGATCTTCGGATGCTGATGGAAGACATGTGGTGTGATGTGGGATTTAGGGTAGATCGTGGCATGCCTCCCTACTATATTACTGTGTTGTGTATCATTGGTAGTTCCTAGAGACTGCCTTTTATCCATGTGGAGAAATTGTGTCAAATCTTGGAAAATAAGGTGATTATAGTAAAACTAATGTGGGAGTAGTGAACACAAGTTATGACTCCTCATAATTCAGTGTACAGGGAACTGAGCACTCCCAAGGAGGGGCTAATGAGTGTACTGCCTGAGTGATAGGATGTCTGAAAAATCCCAAATTTTCATGGCTTGACGTTCTGTTTTCTTTTGCATTTTGCAGGCGTTTCATATGCATGGCATGAACACCCGTTGAACAAGGTAAACATGAACACTTTTACATTTGAAAACATTAAAAGAGTATTTAAGTTTTTTTCAGTGCACCAAACACACTTAGCTGTGACAAGTTTGTGGGATTTATTGATTGCTTTTTTACGATTCTAGAGTAGCTGTTATTAAATTAACCTCTTTCTTCAATGGTGACTTTCAGGGACCCTCCAAGTATCCCCCCCCCCGATCCAACACCTATCTGTACTATCCCTTAACTTTGCAGGCATGGTCAAAAGTGGCTAGGCTGGGACTCAGTCACTTACTCGCAACCCTTCCGTGCTCCGGATTCTATACCGGCCTTGGGAGTCCTATATTCATTTACTAATTGCACAAACGACTATGGGCTCCTTCTCCCTTTAGACCTGGGAAGAACTGACTCCTGTTTTCTGGGTGCCATCTTGATCCCAACCAAAGGAAACTCATGCACACACCTCAGCACTTGTAGGGATTGGAAGCCATTATTGACTTTGCCTACACTGACAGGCAACAACAAGGAGTCTTATTGGCTGAATAGATCTCAGTCTGTATGCGCAGCTTATGAAAAACTTGCTCAGGCCCAGACAGCAGTCACCCTTCCTGAGTGTAGCTATTCCCCCCCCCACACCTTGGATTTATTAAAAAAGGGACTCTGTAACGCCAAGTCTTGCCAGCATTTATTTTCTAATAGCCCTCTTCATTTGTCCCCTGTCATTCCTCCATTCAGTTTGTACGTTAAAGGTGAGAGGATTCTCTGTTCAGGCCTCTAGGCTTCGTTAATTCTGACTTGGCCCGATTTATTTGACATTCAGGAGGGCGCCAAAGACCTTCTCTTTAACTAAACTCTTCAGCTCTTTCTAGATGCAGGTTCCTAGGGACCTAGAAGCAATTTAAGTGTGTGCAGGGCACTTAATGAAGAGCAAACTCCAATTAATAGCTCTGAGTCTCACACACTGTTTCACAAAAGAATCAGTCAATACCTCCTTAGTAGTTTACAGTAATACACTTCCATGTTATTTTTGGTCTGATTGGAGAGAACTTTAGCTCTCTGCAGACATAACAAATGCATTTCTTAGAGACTCTGTAATCAATTTGCAGCCCTGCAATGCAGAATATGCCTCAGATCAATATCCTGCATTTTGCTGTGTCCATCATCTTTCCGTCATGTACATTTTAGAAAAGAAGAATTAAACACTGGTTGTTGAAAATATTGCCTAATATTACCTTTGTGTATTATTGTTTTCACAGACTTGCTATGAACTTAGGAGCATATTCGGCGCCATTCGAAAGCATCATCTCCTGCGTGTGAAGATGCAGTCCATGCGGTTACTTTGACTGCAAGTGGCGATGCACGAGAGCCAGACCGAGTGCGGACCGGCAATGGCGCCGCCGATCGTGGCATGATGCCCTCCCGTTTTAAAAAAAACAAATATTAGAATGATAGCATACAATCTCCTCCATAACCTAACTATGTATTAAAGTTCGTTTTACAATCATGTATCCATCGCTTCCATATTTTCCTTTAGATTTTGGTAAAAATGCAAGTTCATTGCGGTAAAAAGGCATGAATTTGTCAGCTTCTGGATTAGCCCACTAACATGGAAGGGGGCATTGTTGATAGCAACAAAGTTCTATGCACTAGACTGGAGAATGCCCTAAATAGTGTTTCAAGCAAATAACACAGATGATAATGATGGGTTACAGGTAAAAGTATACAGGGCCTAACATTAGATTGAGGCACTGTAAACAGGCCTCAGAGCATGCTTTTCATTAGAAACAAATTCAAATTCTTTAATGTTAATAATGTTGTTGATGTTAAAGGTATTTGTACCGCGCACCCTCACCAATGGAATTGGTCCCCAGGCGCTCAGGCGGATCTGCAGACAAGAAGGCGGGAATGGGTTAGTCAGGTGAAGAGGGAATAGGAAAGTGAGAGAATGGTGTGTTGTTGACAGCTTCAGTTCGGTTTTCAGTGTGCGCTGAGCTTTGGTGTGAATATCGGACCGATGCGAGACCTTGTGTGCTCTTGGTGCGGTTTACGTGTTTGTTGTTTGAGGTGTGATGAAATGCGTGCAGTTTGCTGAGCGAGAAGATGGTTGTGTGGAATTTTTGTGTGAGTTAGGTATGCAGAGATTTGAGCATAGGGTTAGTGGGTTATATGCCTCTTAATCCTTATAACTCTTGTTCTATGTATCCGGTTGTCCTATAGGTAGGCATATTTTTTACTTTTTCTTTCCTGTGCGTCTAATTGTTCAGAGTGATGGAGTTGCACCATTCCCACACCTGGGTTATTTTGATCTTAGTGTAATAGGCAGGGGCATGTCTTGTGCCCCACTCTGGTACTGGTGCTGTAGTTAGCAGTCACCCACTCCCTTGCTATCTATTTTCTGTCGATGCTCCATTGTTGCCAGTGTATAGTTTGTAGGCCAAGGTGCTATTGATATATCATCCTTGCCCTTCCATCACAACCTATCTATGATCTTTCTTTGGTATCGTTCTATCATATCTATCTCTCAGTTGGTAAGTTGATATGCCTTAGATTGCTCTTCCTTAACTTCTGTTTATGGGTGTTAGCTTAGCGGATTGGGAGGATCAGTTTCTTTCCTCAGCGTTGTTTCAGCTGTGTATATGCCCCCATACGCGTTCTTCTAGTTATGGGGTGAAGAGCCAGGATTTGAGGAGATTTCTGAACAGGAGGTGATTTCTTGTGTTACGTATGTTCTTTGGTAGCTCGTTCCTGATTTTTGGGGCAAGGTGAGAGAAAGAAGAACCTCTGAATGTTTGTTGTTGTAGGGTTTTGGTTCCAAATGGATATTGCTGCTCAATCTGAGCATCCCTATAGGCCAGTGTAGGCTTAATTTATCTCTTAGGAACTCTGTGCTTTGGTCATGGATTGCTTGCTCTGTGCGTAATGCACATTGCTTTGAACTTGATTCGCTGTTTCATTGGTAGCCAGTGTAGTGTTTTCATCGCTGGTGTGATGTGTTCTCTTCGGGGTAGTTTGATGTACTTAGTAGCAGCAGAGGCTGACAGCATTTTTCAAATTACACGTTCCCAGGCTCATAGTGCAAAACATGAATAGCTCTGGATACTTTGAGGTCAGGGAGCTAAGCTCATGGGTGCAAGGGGCGCGGTTAAATGGAGGGAGGAGCAACCGAACCCCAGGCACACTAAGATGAGGCATATTTGTTAAAGTGGTGGGCCTGTGGTGAAGGCCATTTGTGTATTAACTGAAATTTAACAGGTCGGGCATGTGGAGGGGCCGTGTATTGAGTGTAAGTGGGGCCTGAGGAGAAGGCCAGTGTGAATGAAATAGGGTGGTGAACGAGTAAAACGGTAAGTATAACAGTGAATTGTATGAATAATTGTGGGTAGATACAGGGGTAAAAGTGGTTTGAGATAAAAGAGGGTCCGAGGATAAAAAGGGAGAGTATTCGAAATATTGAGAGAAGGGCACAATAATGTCAGACTATTACATGGACTCACCCAATGACCATAGGTAACAAAAAATTGCCCAAATATCGTGATAAAATATTGAAATATCACTTTCCGTGGGTTAACAACACAGTGGGAAAGTGTGATCAGGGATGGCCCAAAGAGGGAATATTTCAAAATGATATGATTCAGAGCATGTATTCATATCTGTTAGCAACATGTAAAGGTGCAAAGCTTAAAAAGAGACTTGAGTCTCTGGAAACTTTACGAAGAGACTAAATCGGAAAAAAGGGAGAAGGGGAAGAGGAGAAAGCTAGCTCTCCACCCCCTCCTTAGGGATCGTTTCTGTTATTAAAGGCAGCTGCAGGATATAAAAATCCTAGGCGTGTATTTCCTGATAAGAAGAAAAAGAAAAATATGGCAGAGCCATAACCTCATTCAAAGAATAAGAACGAAAAAGGGAATACAAAATATTTAGCTGACATTTTGGAAAGCACAAGACAGCAACTGAACTCAATGGTTAGAGAAGCAGAAACGGAAGTGGACAGGGTGATCGGGAAAAACGGGAAGGAACAGGAAAAGGGAGAGGACCAGCAGGGATGGACGGCAGGACGTATAAAATTTAAAACTGGTAACTGAGCTCAGGACATGGAAGAGGACAAGCGAGACACGACCGTTGATCTGCACCCGACTTTGACCTTTGTGATCTAATAAGTGTGGGCAGATGGAGGAGGAAAGACAGGAGCAAATGGGGAGCTGGGAAATAGGTTTCGAAACAGGAAAGCAAGGATGGCAGTAGCAGCAAGACCCCGACAGGGAGTTAAGGACAGAGCACAAACTCAGTTGCCCCTTCTACAGAAGGCAAAAGGGGAAGTACATTACGTACCCTGGCACACCATGGATCGGGATAATTTGGTCTACAGTTTACCTTCACTAATGGCAGCGGCCAGCAAGTGGATATATGTATTCGATAAGGAGTCAGCAGGGATCCCACTGGCCATAAATAGGGGATATCAAGAGTTTATTGGCAGTTTTGGTAGGGGATCGAAGTGAAAGAATTTGGCAGCAAGCAGGATATGCCGGGGTAAAACGAAGCACTTACATACATGATGGGGCACCTTTGAACAATTATTGAGCACACGTGTGGAAAGCTCTGAGAGAGCTATATCCAGATATGCCAGATATGGGGTGAATATTAGCACGAAAAATGAAACCTGATGAGGACTGTGAGAAACCTGATGGTGTCTCCCTGACTAGTCCCAGGGGATCTGTCATCCAGGTGGCCAGGACACAGCCATCGCTATTGGAGTCAGTTCCTGGGGGTGGACCAGTGCGGGAGGATCACCTGGATGGATGGGTCTTCGAGAAGTGGAAGTGGGACACCGAAGGTTGAGACGCGGTACCCCCTTCCTTGAAACACCTTTTCCCCATCCTACCCTGTCGGACATTTAGAAGCTCTACCCCTCCCCTTTTCCAACACAAACACTTTCTTACACCGTAACAGACTAACACCAGAGTTGTGTATGTGACATGTCCCAACACAAGGGTCAGGCAGAATCAGGCAATTGATAATAATCACACACACCTGATGGCCCTTTACCTTACCCACTGGGATAAAAGGCGTAGCACGAGAGCACACTACAAGCAAGGCCGAACGCACTAGGAAACAGCTACACCAAACCCGCCGTTCAAGCAGAGAAGAAAGGAAGTGAGACCTGGAAACTGCCCTTGCCATTTTCAACTCAGACCTGCGAAGCCTTCGGAAAGGGAATTACAAGAGCATGGAATACAGCCAACGTGTGGAGCAATCGATGTCAATGGTGCATGGGGGCCTCCCAGATTGATAACAAAGGCACGGAGGCATGCTGGCTACTTTAGTACCGTCCTTGACACCAGGAGCAAGCCAAGCCAGCAGACCCGACATAATCAGTGAGTCTGAGGAAGCTGATAGCAAGCTGAATTGTATTAAGCCCAAGGTTGCAAGTGGCAACAAAAGATGAATGAATGAACTTGAGAAAAAAAGAATTTGTGTATGTTTGAACTTTTGAGGAAAGCCCACGGAAGGGCCAGCTGCAGAGTGGTCAGGTGCCATGGGGGTGCTAATTCGAAGGACTCTAGCTCGTCCCTTTTTTGAAACTGCAAGTACCAGAAGGCCCCAGAAAACTTTGACATGAGGTGTCGGAGTGGTCCTACAACGGTGATGACAAATACCTTGTAAACTCAAAAGTCTCTGACCCATTGCCAAGAGAAAGCTAAGGGAAGCGATTTCTGCATTGTGAGAACGTAAAGTGAACTGTATATTTGGCAAATGTGAAACCCAGTTTGAGGGATGCCTGTGAGTTGGGGTGAAGAGTAATACACCCGTGACCACTGTGTAGACAAGAGTGACCCCGGCCGAGGGTTGTCCACAGTGGAATGTTGTGAACCCGACAAAGGGAGTCCCAAGTTGCAAGAAGGATCCGAGCCCGGCGGATGTTTATCCAAGGGGCGAAGTGCAAGCACCCAAGGTACAAGGTTACAGAAGGAACTCTTCATTCGTTTGTTGTTTGGATTGATCAGGCCTTCCCAGGCAAGAGACTTTGCATAGAAAAGACTCGACCTCTGAAGGTTCGGATATCGTTGAACTGGAATTATGAGCCTCGAGCTGCAGAGGCCCAGGAGTGTGCTTTGCACAGAAGTCCGCCTTATCCAGTTCTAAAAACGTGGTGAAGGGAGACTAAGCCATATTATCCTAACTTATCATTTTGTGAACACTTCTTTCGTTTCTGGTGAACATTATCCCACACTTTTTTTGTAACTTAGTGGTAAGGATTGGCAATAGTTTATTTTTTAGTATAGGCCCTTTGTTTGACAAGATGCCACTAGGACTGCCTTTTTGTTATTTGATGGTCGTAGCTTGCTCCGATCTTAGATTTAGGTTTAGATTAGGCGTTTATCTAACCCATTATAAAGTTCCAATAAACACTCTTGAACTGTGATTACTTGTGTCTGTCTTTATTGTTGCCACAATGAGTCCCTTACAGGACCCTGCAGAATACATATAAACAATACAGGAGACGTGGATGCACGAGAATAAACGTCATGGGATAAGATATGTTTATTCTATCATATTCTAGTACGGAGGCTCCCCACAGATGTGTAATCTTCCCTAGAAAAAGTAGTAGGATAGAAGCAAAAGGATGGTCCAAGATACAGGTGACAATTTTGTCTCATTTGTTCTCATTCTTACTTGACAGAGTGGGTGAGAGCAGTGCTGCATTTTGAATTCTTCTGCCCCCCTGGGCCTTGATCTGGTACTGTGCCTTGTGTGACCTGTATTTGTGTGAAATAATTGTTGTTTGTTTGATTGTTTGCCCGCCTGTGTTCCCTCTTCACAGCCTCCCTTCCTCCCTGTGTCCCTCCTTCATGCCCACCTCCCAACCTGCCCACCCCCCCTGATAGGCCCACCTTCCCTTATCTCTGACCCACCCTGGGCAGCCTATGCCCGGCAGCCCCACGGCTAAGGGCCCCCAGGCAAAGGGTGTCTCCGACTTGGGCAACTCCATGTTAGTGTCTGCAGGCGTCCGCAGGGGACGCCACTTGCCAGGCAGTCACCAGGTTAACCCCACTGAGCTTCCTTACCTCCTCTTACCCTCCCTTGGTTTTGCTGCATTCCCCTTTGCTGAAAAACCTGGCCTTTTCTCCCCTTTCTAGGATTCTCAAGCTTAGGTGTTCTCCCTGAGTTGTTATAATAGGCACGGTATCAGTATTTAAATAATTTGCATTGTGGAAAACCTGGCCTTTTTCTCCCTTTCTAGGATTCTCAAACTTGAGTGTTCTCCCTGAGTTGTTATAATAGGCACTGTATCAGTATTTAAATAATTTGCATTGTGAAAACCCTGGCCTTTTTCTCCCTTTCTAGGATTCTCAAACTTAGCTGTGCCCTCCTACCTGTTTCATACCGGCACACTTTAAAAAAAACTCCTATCCTGAATGTTGCCTCCCGCTCTCTTATCTGCCTACTCCAGTGACCTTCGCTAGTGTCTTCCCCTCTCCCTTTCAACCCCTCTCCCACCTACTCTATATGGTGCTCTCTGTCTCTCCTATCTTTTCTAACTGCTTCTCTATTGACTATCCTGCTCTCCTCACTAAATCTTGTAAGAAGAAGTTTAAAAAGGACATCCTGGTCTCCAACCCAGGCCTCCCTATCGCTGACACCTACACCAGTGCCTCCTCCAAGGAAACTCTCACCGACATCCTCTTTGTCGTACCTTCGCCAGACCTATGGACCCTTCCTATGGTCTCTGTGCTCTTCCCCTTTCTCCTCTGCTCCCATTAATGGTGGCACCACTGGGACGCCCTCATGGCATACTTCCTTTCCTCTAAAGTCATCATTAATGTCTACTCCAATGGGACCGTCCTGGTCCAAGGCCCTCAGGCCAACCTTCATCTCTTTGATAGACGTTTCCCGCGCCTCATCAACTTCCTTTCTTCTCCTGCTGTCTCCTCTCCCCTTTCCTTGACTACCTTGCCTCCCCCTTCTGCCTCCTCCCTGGCTACCTTGCCGTCCCCTCCCTGCCCCCTCTCAAGGTCCCTCTACACTTCTGCAAGGCGTACATCTGATCTGTACCCCTCCCCGGAAGTCCTTCAAGGATAGCAACCTTCTCTATATTGCCACTCTAAACTCTCGCTCTGCTGTCAAACACTCCTCTGATATCTTCCGCCTTCTGTAAGAACTTAGCCTTGATGTCCTTGGTCTCACCGAGACATGGTTCACGACCAGCTCTGTCACAAGCTTTGATTCACTCCTACTTGATGGCTACAAGATCCTCTCCGCGCCAAGGGCCAACCGCTCTGATGGGGGTGTAGCCCTAATCTTCCCCGAGTGGATTCCTGCCTCTGTCACTCCTACGCAGGCCTACTCCTCTTTTGAATGCCTCGTCTGCAGACTCTCTCTCTCTCCGCGAGCCATTCACTTACTGTGGCTACTATCTATCGGCCACCTGGTCAGATTTCATCCTTCCTCTCTGAGTGGGCCGACCTCTCCTCCTCACTCCTGGCCTCCACTACTCAACTCCTCCTGCTTGGAGACTTCAACATCCCCCTGGATGCCTCCTGTCCTCCCTCTGGACTCTTTCACAACCTCTGCGACTCTCTCTCACTCTCCATTCTCCCCTCTGGCCCGACTCACTCTGCAGGGCACACTCTTGATGTTCTGATCTCCTCAGACCTCCCCCTCTCTGTCCCTCTCACCACTCCACTCTCATTGAGCAATCAATTCTCCTCTCATCCCACCTCACCCTCCCTACCCCTCAGACCAAGCCACTTCATCAATGCAACCCACCTTCCTTCTTGGTCACCTGACACATGAAGCGCGTGTCAGCTGAGGCTTTCGCCGCCACCTTCTCACCCCTCTTCCCCTTTGGCTGACTCTCACCTCGACACAGCCCTTTCCGCACTCCACTCTGCTATTTCTGATACTTTTGATATCCTTGTCCCTGTCATTAGAATCCGCCTGAAGCCCAAAGCCAAGTACAATTCCTGGTACGACTCAGACCTCGTCACCCTAAAACACAAGTGTAGGGTAGCTGAAAGGAAATGGCGTGCTTCATGTACATCCTCTGACGAACTGGCCTGTTGCCTGCTGCAAAGGCAATACCGGCTCTCTGACCTAACCAAGAAGACAGCGCATATCCAAGCTTGCGTCTCTGAAGAATCTAACAACTTGGCTGCACTCTTTAAAATCTGCAAGGAACTTGCCAATCCATCTGCAGTCTCTACCTCTCCTGTCCCCTCCCAGGCCCTCTGTACGGCACTGGCATCTCACTTCATCTCTAAAACTCAGGACATCCTGTCCTCTCTCTCCTGCTATCCCCTCCCTCACCCGACTCCCTGCTCTTCCTCTGGCTGCTCTGCAGCTGCCTCTCCTCCCTCCTTCTCTGCCTTTCCCCTGTTCTCCACAGATGAGGTTTCTAGACAAGTCTGACCTATGAAAGTCTTGTCAAAACAGGTTCACCCCTGTTCCTCTAAAACCATCAAAGACCCCATCGACTCCCTGGCTCCTGCCCTGGCTTATCTCTGCAATCACTCCTTTGCCACTGGAGTCTTCCCATCCCATCTGAAGCACTCGCTTGTGCACCCTCTTCTTAAGAAACCTACTGCCGACTCCTCCTGCCCGGCCAACTATCGCCCAATCTCCATCACTCCCTTCCTGGGCAAGCTCCTGGAGAAACTGGCTTTCTCCCAGCTTAATCTCCACACTGAATCTGTTTGTTGTCTTCATGACCATCAGTCTGGCTTCAGAGCTGCCAGAAGCATTGAAACAGCTCTCCTGAGCATCCGTGAAGACCTGCTCTACAACCTTGACTATACCCATTGAATACCCCTTGCATCCTCATCCTGCTTGATCTCTCCTCTGCCTTTGACACTGTCCCTCCCAGGTCGCTCTTGGGTCCTTCCTCTCCGCTATCTTTTTCTCTACCTGTGGTGTCCCCCAGGGGTCTAACCTTTCTCCCTGGCTCTTCAACCAATACCTGGCACTCCTAACCCACCGCATAGCCGCTCTCAGCTCCAACTTTCAGTTTAAAGCGGATGACACCCAGCTCATCTTCAGGCTACCCTCGGCCTCCTCCTCTACTTCCCTCATCTCTGACTGTCTGTCTGTCTGCTATCCAGGAGTGGTGTGCCACCAATGACCTCTGCCTTAATGCCAGTAAGACTGAGATTCTCCTCATCGGCACACCCGCTCCCTACTTTTCTGCAGCTCTCTGGCCGGCCTTCGTTGGCCCTCTTCCTGTTACCACCTGCAAGGCTAAAAACCTCAGGGTCATCTTTGACTCTACACTCTCCTTCTCTCCTCACATCTCTGACGTCTCTAAGAGGTCACACTACCAGCTACACCTCCTCAGAGGTATTCTTCCTTTCCTCTCCTTCCCCCAGAAGCTCACTGTTTCCAGAGCTCTGGTTCTCTCTAGGCTGGACTACTGCAACAGCCTCTTTCTAAATCTGCCTGCTTCTACCCTCCGCCCCCTGCAACTTATCCAGAACAGTACTGCGAGACTTGTCCTTGGCCTCAGGGAACGTATCTCTCCAGAACTGAAATCTCTGCACCGGCTCCCAGTGGCTGCGAGGATTATGTTCAAAACCCAATACCTTCAACTCTTCCTAAATACCTTCCTTCTCGAGCTCTTCACTCATCTGCCTCTAACTCACTCAGGGTCAGTCACTTCTCTAAGCAATGAGTTGGTGGTAGATCTCTTTCTTCGGCTGGGGCCTCTCTCTGGAACAGCCTCCCTGCCCCCCTGAAACTTGAGGAGAATCACCTTCGGTTCCAGAAGCTCCTCAAAACCTTTCTTTTTGCTTCTGCTTTTTCTCCTCCTCTCCCTTGCTGATTTCCTGGCTGACATTGAAATTGCACTGGTTACCTGGTCACCCTCTGATCTCGGGCCCAGGTCCCCCCCTCCCCCCCCCAGTTGCACTCCTGCACTGCCTTCCTGGCAACAACAGAACTTGGGGACTGTTTCTGTATCCCTATAGTCCCACTTCCAACACTTGACACCTGATGTCTGCACTTACCCTGCACTTGCCACCGGCTGGCCGTACTATTACTTATTGTTATTTATTCTTATCCCTTGTACTGCACTCTTCTCCCCCATGCACTTCTCCTCCCTCCCCTTCCCATGCACTTGCGAGATCTGAATGACACCTGGCCTAGTAAGAGCGCTGTCTGTCTCCCCTCTGTCCCCCTCCGTTGCCTTGTCGCGCCTCACTTGTGTATAGGCGCGTTATAAATGCCTTATCATATCAATTGTACATTATTGTAAAATAAAGCAGGAAAAAGACAAGGAGGTAGTAGACAATTCAGTCAAAGCAGAAAAACAAATTAGTTCAGAAAAATTGGCAAAAATAAGAATGGAAGGGGCAGTATTCACGGGACCAGTTAGCGTTTCGGCCGCTCAACAGGTGGGGCTTTCAGTAGCAGCAGCACAGCAAGCTGGATTTACACAAGCACCATATAACCCACAATGGTGGATCACAACAGATGCAACAGCATCCTGGATTTACAAATGTAGGAGGAGTAAATACATACATGGGTCAATATCAGACAGGGAGAGGATATTATCCAAAGAGAAGGGGATTTGGATATAGGGGCACGGGGCTCTGGTTCGGAGGACAGCGTTTTGTTCGGCACTTTTGGTCACTATTCCCGAACATGCCCATTCGTTCAGCAAACAGGACAGCAAAGGGGAGTGCAGCAACAGCAGCCATATATGCAGACAACCATCCAACCTCAGCAGATGCACATGATACCACAGCAACAGATGCAATTGCAACATACACAGACACAGGGACAAATACAGCACATGGAGGAATGATAGCTGGAAAGCAAGGTACAGTAAGCATACTGTAAACACCAGCACATATACACTCACAAGAGAAGGTAACAATATTGGGACAAACTAAGGTGCCCCATTACAATGGGGTCACAGTGGTGGGTGGAAATCCATTCACATCCTCGCTCAACAAATGTTCCCAATGGGGTACCCACGGGAAGTCCAAGTGTGTCCAGTCCTAGCAGTAACTTAAGACCCTGTAGAGGAGCCCGAGGTAGCAGTTCAAATAGGGCACAGGGACCTTTCCTTTCTTATAGATACTGGAGCAACTAGATCCTGTATAAAAGAAGTGGGGTTCCCATTATCCAACACGAAATTCAGCATGCAAGGCTTTTCGGGGACAAATAAAGCGGTTCCTCTAACAAAAGACTTACCACTAATGATAGGGACGCAACATATCATGGCATCACTATTGTACTCAAAAGACACACCTATTAACATATTAGGAAGATATTTGTTAAGTAAATTGAACACAATTTCATTTTCAGAGAAAGGGATGGAGTGCACTACACCTGGCATGTACCCAGATAGGGTGGCAGTACTGGTACAAGCGTACTATGCACACAGCACTTTAAGAGGGACACGGACACACGGACACACGGACACACGGACACACACACACACACACACAACCCCCCCCTATGTGTGTGTGCCTGGTGGTAGTGAAAAAAGATATGATTGTACAGTGTGCCAAGATGACAATAACATGGAGTGGCTATCAATACTGTGCATAGATCCCACACTACCATTGACAGGAGTAACAGACACAGACTTGCTTGCTAGAAAAGAAGAGACAGGGGATATAATATAGTGTTTCAGCTGAGCATACCTTGTCCAGTACAGATAAAGGAAAGAGCAGTACCCCAGATGACAACTGGTGAAAAGAGAGACAAAATACATGCAGGAGGATTTCGGAAAAGTTCCAGAGAATGTATACACTTAAGGACCCCATGATGTAGGAATACTGAAGGGGGCAAGAGCAGTGCGTATTAAGATCAAGAAAGGAGCACTGCTACCAAGGGTGAAGAAATATCTCTATTTGTGTATTTGGTTGCTAGGCAACCAGAGAGAGACACCGACTTAAACCAATTAAGGCGCCGGCAAGTGGAAGCCGGCCCGATCGCTGAAGGCCCGCAGCTCAATGCATCCTGTCCTGAGCCTGTCGGTGGCGAGAGGGCTGACAGGCTGCCTCTGCCTCCTCCAACCTTTCATACCACCGTCTGTCTACCTGTCTCTGTGCCTTTGCTGTTGCTCACACCCAAACAGCTTTTGAGGTAGTATCTGTATCAGCCGCCCCGCCCACGACCTATAGCTCTGCAGTCATACCCCGCTCCACACTGATTCTTATGTGTGCTGCCTCTAAATCACACTATAGTCTCCATTGTTCCCTCCCCCAAATCCCATATTTCTTATTGTCACCTTTTTCACACACCTGTTAGGCTGATGCCTTCGGCTTCATATTAGTAATACACTGTGATTACTCTATTACTGTGCTCTGCTGTTAATTGCTTTGCTATTACTTTGCTCTGCCTAAAATACTTTACAATTGTATGTATTCCAATCTTGCATGCACTCCAGTGTGCCAATTGTGCTGAGTCCTATGTATAGGCTTACTATACTGTATGCTCCCCATCACCAGCTCTACACACTAGACCGCCACATAAACATAGCACTTGATATCCCATTACCAATCAGATTACCTGAAAAGCTCTGCTCTGAGGGGCAAAGTGCTACCCGTTACTCCTATTGTCTAGACAGCACCAGCTGCTCCTCACCCTCCTCTCGTGCATACTCATCATGGCTACTACACGACTACCTAAGTCTGAAGACATACACCCCCACCCGGTTCTTGCAACCTTTCTGCAACACACAACATATTCCTTACCCTGCACCCACTGGATCCTTCACATGTGATACATACTCGCTAGCCCATAGACTTCACGGGCTTCATAACCGCACAAGACCCCCTGATTTATGCAAATGCCCCAGATCCACTCTCACCAGGAATACACATCTTGGGTACCGCTCCTAACACACCTCAAACCACATCTCCCTCAAAACCAATCTAAACTACTCGCACCTCAATGGGCCACCTCCCCAGACCACTCTTTTTGTCCCTAAACTTGCCTCAGCCACACAGCCTTCCTCAAAGCCTATTATCATCAAAGATGTACCTTGTCCCCTACAATGTGCACTCATCAATGCTAGATCACTTCCAGCTCATGCAACTGAGATCTATGACCTCATAACCAACTTCGACCTAGATGTTCTGGCCATCACAGAAACCTGGCTCCACGAGGCCTCAGGACCAGCCATCTCTCTTGCTCTTCCATCAGGGTACACCATGCTCCGCAAAGACAGACCTACTGCCAAAGGAGGTGGAGTAGCCCTTATCCTCAAAGAAAGCCTAGCAGCTAGACAAATTTCAACGCTATCATATGAGAATTTAGACTCTACTTCAGTCAAGCTTGCCATCTCCCCTAACTCCACCATTGACATTCACTTAGCCTACCGACCACCAGGCCTTTTAGCAGACCTTCATGACAACTTAATTCACCTCTTGGGTGGTAACCTAAAAACAGCCACCAAATCCATCCTTCTAGGTTATTTCAACCTGGGCTTTAACGACCCAAAAGACAAAAATGCCAAAGCCCTAGCCAAGAGCTTACTTGAACTGGGCTTCCAGCAAAACATAGATAAAGCTACTCACGTTAAAGGGCGCACCTTAGATTGGGTTGCAGTTCACAACTGTGCTGTAGACATCAGCTCAAATATTCCATCCCCATGGACTGACCACCACCTTATTCACTTCTTCATTCCCACCCACATAAAAGCTAAGCTATGTTGCCAACTGTTCCACCAACTATGGCCAGAAGCGCTTTTAACCTAACCAAAGACAGGATTCTCCCATACCGAGACAGCCCAGCCCTACAGCACCCGTTCTGCTCAGACCCCATTGTGCTAGCCTATATCTACAATACCACTCTCAGTAAAGCCGTGGATGCCATTGCCCCACTGGAGGCCAAGAAAGCTAAAATCAAGAAACACTCAAACTCCTGGTTCTCTGCAGAACTCAAGGAACTTT
Organism: Ambystoma mexicanum; assembly: GCF_040938575.1. Classification (NCBI taxonomy): domain Eukaryota; kingdom Metazoa; phylum Chordata; class Amphibia; order Caudata; family Ambystomatidae; genus Ambystoma; species Ambystoma mexicanum. The sequence goes on from NC_090938.1 coordinate 216,197,492, forward strand.
GCTCCCGCAAACGCTCAGCCCTGAGCAACTGGCAAAAGTCCCCACAGGCACCCACTATAGACATCTACAAAACCCTTGCAAACAATACAAAAAAGCTATTATTTTTGCCAAATCAGCATCCTATAATGAAAGGATCTCCAATGCTACCTCTGAATCTAAGGAGGAGTTCTCCATATTTAAAGAATTGGCCAGCCCAGTCACTGTCATCAAAGACGAGTCCTGGTGCACTAATGTTCAAAAAGCAATGATGAATAAAATTGAACTCCTGCAAAAGAAAATCAACGACCACAACTACCTCTCTTAGTACAGTTGTCTGCCTGCTCTAGTTCCAACACAGCCACTGCAGTCAAAACCTTCTTCTCCTTTAGGGAAGTAACGGAATCAGAAGTTCTAGACATCATCACCCGTTCTGCTCAGACCCCATTGTGCTAGCCTATATCTACAATACCACTCTCAGTAAAGCCGTGGATGCCATTGCCCCACTGGAGGCCAAGAAAGCTAAAATCAAGAAACACTCAAACTCCTGGTTCTCTGCAGAACTCAAGGAACTTTGCTCCCGCAAACGCTCAGCCCTGAGCAACTGGCAAAAGTCCCCACAGGCACCCACTATAGACATCTACAAAACCCTTGCAAACAATACAAAAAAGCTATTATTTTTGCCAAATCAGCATCCTATAATGAAAGGATCTCCAATGCTACCTCTGAATCTAAGGAGGAGTTCTCCATATTTAAAGAATTGGCCAGCCCAGTCACTGTCATCAAAGACGAGTCCTGGTGCACTAATGTTCAAAAAGCAATGATGAATAAAATTGAACTCCTGCAAAAGAAAATCAACGACCACAACTACCTCTCTTAGTACAGTTGTCTGCCTGCTCTAGTTCCAACACAGCCACTGCAGTCAAAACCTTCTTCTCCTTTAGGGAAGTAACGGAATCAGAAGTTCTAGACATCATCCAGAAAATCAAACCTTCAAATTGTAAAGGTGATGCTTGCCAGCCACATTAGTTAAAGACTGTGCGGACTCCTTGTCACCATACTAGACATCCTTCATTAATGCGTCATTCTAGACTAACACAGAACCATCATGCCTTAAAGAAGCCTGGGTTTGTTGTCCACTACTAAAAAAGCCCAATCTTGATCCTGAATCTAGCAACTATTACAGACCTATCACCACGGTCGCATTCCTCCTAAAAATTTTAGTCAAGGTTGTCCACACCCAAATTCAATTTTTTTTGTAAGCTAACAACATCTTAGTCAATCAGGCTTCCGCCCTGGCCACAGCACTGAATCTGCCCTCTTGTATCTCAAGATCCAAATAAGCGACCTAGAGGACAAAGGCCAACCGGCACTTCTCCTCATAGTGGATTTGTTGGCTGCCTTTGATGTCGTAGACCATGAGAGCATGTGCAAAGACCTTACTAACTCTGCTCACTTCTCCACCGATGCCTCTGTCTGGATCTCCTCCTTTCTTAAGTGGGGACTCCTGAGGTTCTTCTCAGACCAGGCACACGCAGCACCCACCACCTTACTGTGTGGTGTCCCGCAAGGTTCATGCACAGCCCCCACACTCTACAATATTTTCACCCTTCCCCTCTTCAAGGACTTGGATGATCGGGGCTTAGCCTACACCAACTATGCTGACGACACCAAAGTCCTACTCCCGCTCACCGTCTCCTATGTACAAGATGAGGCCTCCCTGGACAACATTTACACTGCCTTTCAGACATGGATGTCAGCAAACAGACTAGGGGCCTCATCACGAGTTTGGCGGTAACCCTTAAATCCGGCGGTAGCGCTGTTACCGCCGAATTTAAGGGTCTGCCAAATCAGGGCTTCGCTGATTTCCCCCAAGCTGTGTCATGACCCGGCGAAATTGCCCCTTCTGGACCTCATGGTCATTGTCACGAAGGGCTTGTACTCCTTGTTCCTCCCAACATGGCCCTACCAAGCTCCGTGCTACGCACTAGCTTTCACGTCGTGGCACGTACTGTAAATTGGTCACGCCCCTGCGGGTCCGTGCATCTCAACGCTATCTGCGGTAGTGACCCGACGTGTGCTTACTCTCTACATTGGTTTCCTTTGATCCTCTTACTTCCTTCCTTGTCTTTTATCCTGTTCCTGGATTTCCCCCCCTACTTACTCGTTCATCGCTAATCCTGGATACCCTGGAACCACGAACTTCCCGGAACTCTGAACGTGTCCTGCAACCTGACGAGGCTTGGGCGAGCCTATTCAAGACCCGAACCATCCACAGGAAGAGTCCTGCGGCCGAACAAGGGAGATCCCGATCACAGGTGAGACGGGGGAGATTTACGACAAGCTGTTAGGTGGGGGGAAATCTGCGGGAATTTCGCGCTCATACCGCGCCGGCGCGGTAAGAGCGCGATGTGTCCCCATTGAGCCCAATGGGGAATGGGGCATTCCCAAATGGGCTCAATGGGGAATGGGGATTTCCAAATCCGCCAAACCCGTGATCCGGCTCTAATAGCGCCGGTGGGATTGGCGGTAGGGCAGATAACGCCAGCGCTATTAGTGCCTGCGTTACCGCCCAACTCGTGATGAGACCCTATGTCTAAACGGGGACAAAACAGAGATCCTCCTTGTAGGCTCCAAAGAATTGCTTAACAAACTTGAACCGCAATACCAGATGTTTATCATTGATAACACACCTATTAAGGTGTCCCCAGCAGTCAAAACCCTTGGTGTCTTTATTGACTCAACTCTATCCATGACACGCCAGGTGAGTGCCATTGCCTCATCCTCTGCGTTCACCACTAAAATCATTAATTCAGTGAAACCTTACCTAACCAATACCAACCGTCTAGCAATAGCTAGAGCCACAGTTGGGGCAAAACTCAACTATTGTAATGCCTTACTCCTGGGCACCTCTACCAAAAACCTTCATATGCTACAAGTTACCCAGAACAACGCCCTTAGAGCTGCCCTTATCATCCCCATAAGGGAACACATCTCGCAAGCTAGGAGGGATGCACATTGGCTACCAGTTAAAGAATGCATACTATTCAAAACTATGGCCATCATGCATAAATGCATCTCCTGCACTGCCCCCTCCTACCTAGCAGAAAGAAATCAACCCTCTTACCTCCGCTAGACCCATCTGTTCACATCACACAAACATGATGTTTGTCCCCACTTTCAAAAGAACCAAAGCTGGAGGGGACAGCTTCCAACACCTTGCGCCCAAACACTGGAATGCCCTGCCCACAGCTCTCAGAAACAAAGCATCATACACCATTTTCCGCAAAGTTCTCAAAACCAAACTGCATAACTAGCCTGCACAAGAGTTTCTTAACCTGACCCTGTTCCAATGAAACCAAGGGACATACTGTATACTTTCATATCTGAAATGAAACTATACCTTGTACTGTACCTTGTATTTGCAACTAAGTAAGCTTTCTGCAACAGTGCCACGATGCCTAAGGGCCGATGTACGCTTTACAAATGGAAATAAATACATAAAATAAATATCCTTTTTCAGAAGAAGCATACAAAGGAATATATGAGACACTGCATGTCTTATGGCAGCACAGTATCATACAGGAATCTACATCACCATACAATCCAGTGGTCTATCCGCTTAAAAAGGGAAAAGGCAGGACTTGGGGAATGATACAGGATCTCTGCCCATTAACTACATCACTGAATCAGAATTTCCGCTAATTCCAAATCCAACAACAATTTTCTGCAGCATCCCGGCAAAGGCACGCTACTTCACAGTAGTGGTTTTGAAGAATGCATTCTTCTCTATTTCCCTGCATCCATACTCCAGATATCTCACTGTGTTCACGTATCTTGGGACCAGATTTGAACATACAAGAATGCCCCCGGGGTACTGTGAGGGACCCAGCATATTCAACAGAGTGATGCAAATGGATTTGAGTAATTTGCAAGTAGCAAGTACAGTGAAACAATATGTGGATGACCTTTTGGTGTAGCAGGACAGAAGATGAGTGCAGGAGGGATTCAGTGACCCTACTAATATTGCTGGCCGATAAGGGGTACAAAGTAAACATAGAAAAATTGCAGTATTGTCAAAAAGAAGTGGTTTACTTGAGGCAGATAGTATGAGCATATGGGAAAATAATTACACCAGAAAGAGTTGAAGCAATACATGAAACACCCCGACCAAAGAACAGTGAAAGAAATGCAACAGTTCTTAGGTTTATGCAATTATTGCAGAGCATGGGGTTTGATTACTCCACATACACCAGGCCACTCCTCCAGGCACTGAGGGAAGCACAGAAAGAGAAAAGCAATATAATGTGAACCTCTGAGATTAATGAAAATGTTGATGAACTTAAAAATGAGCTGGCACATGCACCAGTATTGGCTAAACCCAATTACAAGGAAAAGTTTAATTTGTTCTCTCACTCAGATGGTAAAGTAATGACATCCGTACTGACAAAAGAAGGGACTCGCACATAAGCAACTGGCATAATACAGTGGGTCACTAGACTCAGTGGTGCAGGGACACTTCCCTTATTAACAAGCACTAGCTGCCACTGCATTCGCAATTAAGGAGGCATCAACAATAACAATGAGGTGTCCAATTGTTTTGTGTGTGGAACATGTGTTGTTTGCGTTACTTAAAAGGTCCAAATCAGGGTATGAAATTATATTGACAAACACTGCAATAGAAATTGTAAGATGCAGGACATTAAACCCAGCCAAATTCATTGCAGAGCCAATAGAGAAAGGAGATTGTGTAAATGATTGTTTGGCATGCATGTAAAAGGGCGAAGGGAACCCCATGGTAAAAGAAGAAGCAATAGAAGGGGAGACATGATCTTTATTGATCGGTATTCAAGTATCAACCCAAATTCAGGACAAAGAAATTCTGGTGCAGCAGTGGTAGAACACAAACATGGAATACACAAGGAAGGGGAGTTTACTGTTTTTTCTCAAACACGACTGCCAGCACACTACTCTGCACAAGCAGTAGAATTGGTGGCCTTAATTGAGGTCCTAACCCTGTCTGAAAGTCAGGCTGTAAATATAATTTCCAATTCTGTGTACCTAACATCTACAGTACACTCAGGACTACCACAATGGGAAAGGAGGGGATCCAGGAGAAATTATGGCTAATAGGTACAACATGCAGCACTTTTGAGTAGATTATTGGAAATGGTACCGCTCCCAGCAGAATTGGCAATAATTAAATGAAAAGCACATACTGGGGCCCAAGCTCTTCTTTTATGGGGTAATGAAAGAGCAGACAGAGAGCAGCAAAAGAAGCAGCATATTTGCCAGAAGGGGCACATCTGTTCTTCCCAGGTGAAATGCAGAAAACACCACTTAGAGCGCTGATGGAAACAACTAAAGAACAAAATGCACTGCCAGAGGACTTCAATGCAACACCTATAGTGCAGATAATAGCATTGCAGGGAGAAGCATAATATGATGAAAAAGGGCTTTGAGATAAAAGGGGGTGCTTTCTATCTCCAACTTACTTGATTTGGCGACATGGCAGCATCAGCAAGGTGATAATGCCAAGAAAGTTGTTGAATGTGGCTCTGGAACAACTTCATCACCCTGCCCACGTATCGAAGGAGCATGTGGCTGCAGGGATGAGTGAGGATTTGTTCATGCCAAATTTATATGAATAAGTGTCTGAATTTGTGGGCAACTGCATGACATGTCCAAAATGTTAATCTGGTCACACTTTGAAAGTGATACGAGGAACTTTGCCATGACCGGAAAGGGCCCTTCCGGCACTTGCATATAGACTATGTCGACATGCAAGATAGATGTCCCCCTTATAGATACATGCTTACTGTGATGTCTGTTTTCACAGGGGCTTCAGCTGGACCCTGTGGCCGTAATGACATCTGTTCAGTGGCCACATTTTTGGTGAGGTAAGTATTCTCGAGGTGGGGGAAATCCCAGACAAATTTGCCTCTGACAATGGTCAGCATTTTGGAAATGATTTGATTGGGAAAATAATTGCCCTTCTAGGAATACGGCACTAACTGTTTACCATTTACCACATGCAGACCAACAATGTGGCTGAGAGAATGAATGGCCTACTAAAAGAGCGCTTGGCTAAGCTAACACTGACGCTTGGTACGACATGGTTGTATTGCTTACCCCTTGCTCTCCTTGCTTTGCAAAACTCCCCTGCAGGAGATCATCTTTTGACTCCTCATGAAATTGTTACTGGCAGGAGAATGCATGCACCTATCTCTCCAGCACATACAATTTCAGATGCTAACTCTTCTTCTAACATTCTCGGAGGGGAGTTCCATATATACCTCACAGAACTTACAAGATTGCTTGCCTATATATCCCAACAGACAAACCCAAGAACACCGACAGAGCAAGCAGGTGAAATAAACAGTGCCGATCAGGGATGGAAATTTCCACAAGCAGCACTTCTCTTTCCCGGGGACAAGATCTTTATAAGACATCATGTTAGAAAGTAGAAAGAAGAATGTTTTACTGGTTCATATACAGTGGCATACTCAACACCAAGGGCTGTCAAGGGCAAGGGTCGTCAAAGTATTGGTCCACCTCACCGACATGTGCAAGGACAAGAGCACCATCTACTCCGGAGAAGGGGGGCCGTGCGCAACGTGATGGGAAGTATCAATATACTGTCATTAACTCTTTTCTCAGCAATAAGTGTCATGGGAACCAGCATAGGGGCCCACTCCTCGCTAGCACAAACACATGGGGAAAGGCAGAAAGCAAAAATAGGGGCTAAATGGGTAAAGTAAAGGCCTGGCAAGCAAAACACTCACTGAGGCAGTCGTAAAGTGCACTTCACTCACATAGCCTTGTTTTAGCATAGCCTTTATTATCCAGCTACTTCCTGTACCTCCAACATGGATGCCGGTGTAACATCCAGGAACTTGGTGGAACTGTGTAGCACACTCTAGTGCCTGGGCGTGGCTGCCTATATAAGCCACGCCCAAGAACTAGCTTGTGCTTCGTGTGCACTCTGAAGCCTTGAGAACATGTTCACTGCAGCCCGGACTTCCATTGGTCCTTACCTGTTTCCCGCTTCACCGCAGCCTGGACTTCCATTGGTCCTTACCTGTCTCCCGCTTCACGGCAGCCAGGGCTTCCATCGGATCCTTCCTGTTTTCCACTTCACCGCAGCCCGGATTTCCAGTGGATTCCTTACCCATTTGTTCTTCGCGATTGAGCAAGCGTCTCATCTGCACGTCACATCAACGCTCCGGACCCGACCTGCAAAAGAAAAGGAACAAGCTAGAATCAGTAAGCACGCGCATGCTACTATTGCCTTTGTCTCCCGCGCGACCAAAGATGCATTCATTCTAACTTACCTCCGTGTGCGAGCTGAGCGGAGTTCTCCTCACCGTGGCCGCATCTAGTAGCTGCTCCTTTCTGAGATCTGCAAAGACAAAGCACTTTCATTAATGCTACGCAAGCATAGCCAGTGAAGTAACTGGCCATCATAGAACTTACCTTCCACTCACAGTTGAACTTACCTGCAGCTGCTCCTGCTACGTGGTCTTCAGGAATCAAGCCTGTGATAGAACTCACAAACAATTTCCAGTGCAGTAACTGGGCAAATACTGCAAAGAGTGTGTTACATCGGAAGGACACCCTGAACCTGAATCTCGTGACGCAACTAGCAGAAGACCCCCAGACAACTGCGCCCCTTTAGATGCAGGATTGAGAGCACGCTACACTAAATCAAAAGGTGAGCCACGCCCAAAACAAGGGTACACACTGCACTAGGGACACAGGGAGGGCAGAGGGAGGGTTGGAGCACCTTCCTCACAGAAAACCCACGAAAACACCCCTTCTTTTGGCATGTCAGCTTTCCAGCCCAGGGGTGATGAAAGGAAGAGACCAGAGGAATCCATTGCTCCCGCAGAGACCCAGGTGAGTGTGACAGAACACGAAGCCTACCATAATCCACTCTGCCTGAGCAATGGAAACTTGGGAAGTAGATCAGTTGTCCCAACTTCTGGGGGAGTTGTGGGTGGAGGTACATGCAGCCCGCGCCGAGACCAATGCTTTAAGGCGTGAGTTGATAGTCAATAGAGATAAAACAGACGAGATAGCCCTGCAGTTACTCCAAACCCAGGCAGGTCTGTCACCACTACCTGGGGGAGCTACATCAGCCCCAGTGCCACATCCATAACTCCTGTACAGGTGGTAAACTCAGGCAATATTCCACAAGCACCAACAGAGAGATCTGTGGGAGACCCAAAGAGATTTGGAACCTTTATGAACCAGTGTTGTTGAAATTTTTTGTGTAAACCAGGATTTTTCCCTACAGACCAGTCTAAGGTGGCCTTTGTGCTATCATATCTAGGGGGCCATGCAGCAGATTGTTCTGTCCCGTTAGTAAACAGTGATTACCCCTTGCTACGCAATTATGCCGGTTTGCATCATGAGTTAGAAAAGCTCTTCGAACGTCGCACACAATGTCAAGCCTTAGACGATGAGTTCTCATCTATCCGACAGGGTAGTCAGGACCTCCTGGCATATGTGGCTACGTTTAATCGGCTCGTGGCTGCGACGAATTGGCCGGAAGAGAAGCAAATCACCTTGTTTTACAGAGGCCTATGCGGGGAACTAAAAGATGTACTGGTGCAAGTAGTGAATCCTCCTGATGGCTGTACAGAGTACATCGACTTAGCACTCCAGCTTGATCACTGGTTACAAAATCAGAAGACTGATCGTTCCCGTTCTGAAGGCAGAACGTTCCATGTACGACCTAAGGAGACATTAGCCCGCCCTTCAGCAGAAACGCATCCCAAACCTATGCAATTAGGTGTAGTACGAGGTCCCCTCACTAAGTCAGAGCGAGAAAGGAGGCGGCAAGAACAACTATGCCTGTATTGTGGCCAATCAGGTCATTTACTTTGTAATTGCCCAGCAAAACCCCAGCGGAAGACTGTAGGGGCAATGGATGGGAACAAAGGTAGGGAGGAGATGGAAAACTTCAATGCCCAGCAGACATAGAGGTCAGTGGGTCGAGTGTGGTGAACACTCCACAGACCTGCCACTTTGCTATTCCGGTTATCATCATCAACCCACAACGCTCGTCCAAGATGCATGCAATCAAGGCTTTTGTGGACAGTGGGGCCATTGGCAACTACATGGACCTGGAAACTGCTGGCTGGATAGGTTACCGGTTTGTCCAAAGACAACAGCCGAAAACGTGACCACGGTAGATGGTTCCCAACTACTTTCCGGCCCCGTCACTCACTGTACTGCTAATGTCAGACTGCTCTGTCAAGACGGTCATAAAGAAGAAATTTTGTTTGATCTCATCGTGGCCCCACAATTCCAGGTGATTCTCGGCATGCCCTCGCTGGAGGCTCATAACCCTCAAATAACCTGGCGAGCTAAAACACTGGTTTTCCCGAAGGAATAATCGCTGTTACGAGAAGCATTGTCCCTCTGTACACCCGTTACTCACGTCTCCCAAGTCGATGCCTGTGCTAGGAATATTAGGAGCCCTACCTGCCAAATACCAGAAATATCAAGACGTCTTTGTTAGAGAACAATCTAATATGCTTCCCCCTCATTGTTCATATGACTGCCAAATTGATTTACTACTCGGGGCTCAAGCACCATGCAGCCGGATCTATGCTTTGACTGAGGTAGAGAATACCCACTTAAGGAAGTATCTGGACTAATACCTAGCAAATGGCTTCATCTGTCCTTCGAAATCACCTGCAGCTTCCCCCCTATTCTTTGTCCCCAAGAAGGAGGGTGACCTCCGAACATGTATTGACTACCGGGCACTAAATCAGGTCACCGTAGAAAATAGGTACCCACTGCCGTTAATCCCAGTTCTGCTAGACCAAGTACGACAAGAAGAAGTCTTCACGAAACTAGATCTTCGAGGAGCCTATCACCTGGTACGTGTAAAGAAGGGTGACGAATGGAAGACCGCATTTCGCACCAGGTACGGCTTGTATGAGTACAAAGTGATGCTGTTCGGGCTCTGTAATGCCCCGGCGGAATTTCAACACTTCATGAATGATGTTCTATGGGAGTTACTCGACGTGTGTGCGGTAGTGTACATCGACGATATCCTCATCTACTTGTCTAACCTGCAAGAACATGTTACACATGTGCGAGCAGTACTCTGCAAGTTACGGAAAAACCATTTATACGATAAGCTTGAAAAATGCTCATTCCATGTCACTGAGGTAGAGTTTTTGGGGTTTGTGCTGTCTCCGCAAGGCATCAAGATGGACAACAGAAAGGTAGAAGCTATACTCACTTGGCCTTCACCCACATCACTAAAAAGGGTACAAGGCTTCTTAGGCTTCTTGAATTTCTACCGGCGCTTTATACCCGGTTTTTCACACTTGGTACACCCAATTACCTCTCTCCTCCACAAACATCGAAAGTTCGAATGGACGCCTGCTGCAGAAGAAGCCTTCCGAGCACTGAAAGACAGGTTCACTTCAGCAGCATCCACAACCAGATCTCCCTTACATTGTGGAGACCAATGCTTCCAGTGTAGCCATGGGGGGAGTCCTATCCCAGCGGAATTCTGAAACTGGTCACGTACATCCTGTGGCATTCTGGTCAAGGAAATGTTCCCCAGGAGAATTAAACTACACAATTACGGATAAAGAGATGCTAGCAATCAAAAATGCCCTTAAGGAGTGGAGGCACTATTTACTCGGAGCCAAGCATACCATCAAGATCATAACAGATCATCGAAATTTACAATACTTACGCTTAGCCAAAGCACAATCATTGAGGCAGCTTCGTTGGACGTTGTTTTTAACTGAGTACGACTTTGTAATCACCTATCGACCACTAGTCAAAAACGGCAAACCAGACGCGTTATCTCGCATCGGCAAAGGAGAAGAGGCCTACAGCCATCCAGATCCAGTAGACATAATCCTTAGTGATAAAATCCTAGGCGTTTGCGGAAGCTCTCTCTCACCAATGGATACGCTTAAAGAAGAGGTAAAGAGCAGTATTTCTGCAGAAGAATTGAGGGCTTGGAACCAGAAAGGAGAGCACTTTTCTGTACGAGATGATCCTCCCCTATTTCCAGGAACGTCTGTACCCACCCACGCGTGCTCTAAGGGAGACGATTTTCACCAGTTACCATGGTTCACCCTGGAAGGTCACCCTGGAGGGGCTAAAACTCTTTCCAAAGTAAGGAGATAATACTGGTGGCCAACTTGGCGGAATGATACAATCAACTTCGTAAACTCGTGTGGGATCTGCGCTCAGAACAAGTCATCAAGGCAAAGACCAGCCAGTCTGGTACAACCCCTGACTATACCCCCCGCACCTTGGCACACTGTGTCGATTGGATTTTGTCATGGATCTGCCCTCCTGTTCCGTGTACACCACCATCTTGGTGGTGGTTGACCTTTTTTCCAAAATGGCCCACTTCATACCATTGCCTTCAGCTCAGGTTTTAGCCCAGATCTTCCTAGACCGCATAGTGAAATTACACGGGCTCCCATCTGTAGTAATATCTGACAAAGGGAGTCAGTTTGTGTCACAGTTCTGGAAGAAATGCTGTGTTCCAGCAGTAGCAGTCTGTTTATCCACCAGCCACCATCCACAAACCGACGGACAGATTGATGCACAAACCAAACCCTGGAGCAATATCTCCGCTGTCTGCTGCACCAAACAAACCATGCTTGGATGGAAATCTTGTGGATGGCAGAATACGTGTACAACAACTCAACATATGCTTCTACTCAACTGACTCCGTTATATACCATATATGGGCAGAATACACAAACTTCCATATACGATTCACCCGAAACAATTGAAATGCCAGCAGTCAAGACCTTACATGAACGTATCACCTGGCCAGCTAAGGAGGCAGTAACACATTTATGAACCGCTAAGGAAACAGAGAAAGGGTACGCCGATCAACACCGAAAGAAAGCCCCAAGCTATCAGGAAGGAGACTCTGTGTGGCTGGCATCAAAATATATAGCGCTTAAGGGACCAAGGAAATTTCAACCTACATTTTCAGGCCCTTTTACAATCGAAACTGTAATCTCCCCAGTAGCCATGAAGCTAGCCTTGCCACCTCACATGCACATACATCTGGTGTTCCACGTTTCACTGTTAAAACCTGTGCATCCAGGGACACGAGTATCAATACCCCCGGCTCCAATAGTGGTAGAGGGTGACAAGCCAGAATACAAAGTCAAGAGTATACTAGACTCAAAGGTAACAAGAATACCCTATACTATCTAGTAGACTGGAAAGGATACGCGCCGCAGGATAGGTCATGAAACCGAGTGAAAACATTCACGCCCCCCGGTTATTACTTAAATTTCATCAGGATAATCCCACCAAACCTGGACCAGGAAGAACTGCGTTGGGTGGGGCCTTGAGGGGGAGGACTGTCATGGGAACCAGCATAGGGCCCACTCCTCGCTAGCACAAACACATGGGGAAAGGCAGAACACAAAAATAGGGGCTAAATGGGTAAAGGCCTGGCAAGCAAAACACTCATTGAGGCAGTCATAGAGCGCACTTCACTCACACAGCCTTGTTTTAGCATAGCCTTTATTATCCAGCTACTTCCTGTACCTCCAAAATGGATGCTGGTGTAACATCCAGGAACTTGGTGGATCTGTGTAGCACACTAGTGTCTGGGCGTGGCTGCCTATATAAACCACGCTCAAGAACTAGCCCCTGCTTCCTGTGCACTCTGTAGCCTTGAGCACACGTTCACTGCAGCTCGGGCTTCAATTGATCCTCACCTGTTTCCCGCTTCACCGCAGCCCGGACTTCTATTGGTCCTTACCTGTCTCCCGCTTCACGGCAGCCTTGACTTCCATCTGATCCTTACCTGTTTTCCACTTCACCACAGCCCGGACTTCCAGTGGATTCCTTACCTGTTTGTTCTTCGCGATCGAGCAAGCGTCTCATCTGCGCGTCACACCAACGCTCTGGACCCGACCTGCAAAGAAAAGGAACACGTTTGAAACAGTATGCACGCACATGCTACTATAGCCTCTGTCTCCCGCGCGACCAAAGATGCATCCATTCCAACTTACCTCCGTGTGCGAGCTGAGCTAAGTTCTCCTCACCGCGGCCGCATCCAGTAGCTGCTCCATTCTGAGACATGCAAAGACAAAGAACTTTCATTAATGCTACGCATGCATAGCCAGTGAAGTAACTGGCCATTATAGAACTTACCTTCCACTCGCAGTTGCACTTACCTGCAGCTTCTTCTGCTACGTGGTCTTCAGGAATCAAGCCTGTGATAGAACTCACCAACAATTATCAGTGCAGTAACTGGGCAAATACTGCGAAGAGTGTGTTACATCAGAAGGACACCCTCAACCTGAACCTAGTGAAGCAACTAGCACCAGACCCCCAGACTACTGCGCCCCTGTAGATGCAGAATGGAGAGCGTGCTACACTAAATCAAAAGGTGAGCCACACCCGAAACAAGGGTATACACAGCACTTGGGACACAGGGAGGGCAGAGGGAGGGTTGGAGCACCTTCCTCACAGAAAACCCACTAAAACACCCCTTCTCTTGGCATGTCAGCTTTCCAGCCCATGGGTGACGAAAGGAAGAGACCGGAGGAATCCATTGCTCCTGCATAGACCAAGGTGAGCGTGACAATAAGGCTTTATCGAAGACCAACGAGGGAAAACAGAGATGAAGTATTTTCTGGACAATGTTAATATAAAAACACAGCAAAAACATCTATTTTGTGGTGTGCAGTAATATTAACATGCATTAGTATAGGATATTATTATTATGTTTTGTGTTAAACAGAAAAAAAGTGTTATACGGTCAAATATTAGTGTGAACAGAGCAAAAAGAAACATGTTAACTGAAGAAGGGTCCATCATGACACTGAAAAGGGGCAGTATACAACATCTGGAAACGGCTGGTATGATGAAATTTTGCGTGTTGGAAGAGAACGGGCAAATAGCGCATGTTACGTCTGCTCACTCATCCCACACGTAATAGGGTCACCCAAGCTTTTCCTGCCTCAGGCTGTATCATGTGAGGAAGCAGGATACACAATGCACCTTTCACTTTGCGAAAATAGGGGGTCTATTTCAAGAAACAAGTGTTTGTGCCCAATGGGTGGATGAAGAGGGAAGAGGTTTACACAGATAATTATGTGCAACTTGACATAATAGCTGAAAAAAGAGAGACCAAAAAGATGATAGTGGAATAAATAACACAAGGCTCTAAAAGGGGGAGCAGGTGATACATGATCACAAATGACTGCATTGTATAGATAAAGAAGGGTGCAGAATTTCAGGGTGTCACACAAGACCATTAATGCTGAAGGTTTGGTGGGAGCGGAACAAAATGTGGTGTCCAAAGTATACAATAGCTGCAAGGCAGTTCGGGGAAAAAATGTGCTTGCATTGATCTGGATCGGTGAAACTCATCAACCAGTTTACATGTATTTATTTTTTCATTTATACAGTGCGCAAGAACCTGCATGCTTCGAGGCACGGTTACAGGTACCAGTTACATATGGGCAGTTGGCAATAGGAAGGTATATATATGGTCAATTGGTAGATACATACAGATTGAAATGGAGCAAGGTTACATGCAATCAGAGAGTACAACCCCAGGCTCATTAGTTCCATACAGGAAGCCGGTAATGCACCGGGAGGGGAGGTCAGTCAAGGTTGAACAGGTTTAAGCAAGCAGCCAGGTTTTTAGAGCTTTTTGGATGACGCAGTAGGACTCGTCAGCCCTCAGCGCAGTGGGGAGTGAGTTCCATTGATTAGCTGCTATAGATCGAAAACTCGACCCCCCCCTTGCTTTGGAGCATTTGAACTTCCGTTGAATCAGCCGTTGGGCGTCAAGTGTTCTAGTAGGTCTGGAAGATTGCATTTTAGCGTTTTTTTGGAACATGTAGGGGGGAGCAGACCTGGAGATGCACCTGTGTGTGATCAATAAGGTTTTAAAAGTAATCCTTTCACAGATCTCGAGCCAGTGTACATCTCTTCGAGAAACTGAGATGTGTTCGGTTTTGGGGATGTTCAGGGCCACTCGAAGAGCGTTGTTTTGAATGGTTTTTAGTTTCTGAATGTTGCGTGTAGAGGCGCCAGCAAAGAGGAAATGGCATTCACTTGTTGAGTCAGAGATGGAGTGGTATCAAGGTAGACCCACAGTGTTTTCACCGTTGGTGAGACTGGAATCTGGGTGCCATCAATGTTAAACACAGAGTTTTTAAGGTTGAGATTTTTAAATCCTTTTGAAGGGCCAACGAGAAGGAGCTTGGTCGTCTCGTCATTCACACAGAGGACGTGTGTTGCCATCCAAGCTTGGATGGTCGCATAGGCTTCGCTTAGTGTGTACACGTCGATAGCATAGTTTCCAAAGAGAGGCAGGAGAATTTGCGTATTGTCGGCATAGTTGGAGTAGGCTATGCCGATAGGAGTCCAGAAGGTCGAAGAGTTGTTGAAAAAATGCTATAGAGCATGGGTGGAATGCATGACCCTTGTGGTGCTCTGCATTTGATTGGAGCTGGGGGAGCACTAGCATTCTCAGTGAGCATGCTCATACGAAGGAGGCAATCCAGTGAGAAGGATGCTGAGGTGGTAAGATGATGGCAGAAGATTTTGTGGTCCACTAGATCAAATGCTGTGGACAGATCTTGGAGGAGCAACATGGCAAGTCTACCCTCATCCCGGATATCGTCAATCTGTTTTTTTACGTCAAGGAGGTCTGACTCCATGCCATGGCCAGGAAGAAGCCAGACTGGCGGACTCCCAAGATCTGATTTCCTTCTAGGTTGTGCTGGTTTTGGACATAGACTGCACTGTCGAGAATCATTAATGGGAAGGGGACTGTGGTAATCAGCCGGTAATTGTTGGGAAGGGCAGGGTCCAGGAAGGTTTTTTTTTTTTTTTATAGTGGGACAACCCAGGCTTCTTTGGGGCTGGAAGGCACTGTGCCTGCCGCAAACTTCATCCTTCCTGCTCCCTCTCTGCCTTTCTCCGACTGCATGTTTGATGATACTTCTAGCCCTGCCCCCTTTGGATGTTCAACGCATCAGCTACATTTTTCTCAAGGTAAGCACTGCTGCCTTGCACTAAACATTGGTCATGCGCCGCGCATATTTCCCCCTGTCGGTCTAGTCTCTCCTATGGCTCCACCGCCTAAGGCCTCAGTGTCTTTTTGGGCTTGGTCCTGCCACAGACCCATCACCATGCATCAGATCTTCACCTTGTGTCCTGACCGCACGGAATTCGCCCTGACAGGAGCCAGTCTGTCCTCTTCTGTTGTTCCACGTGTCCCCCTATTGACTTTTTCTTCTCTCAGTCGCTTGATACCTAACGTTACATGGTAACTCATTCTTCTCGCTATGCACTTTTTACCATCTCTGCTTGTTCGCCGTGACTTATTCCCTAAAACAACATTCTTACTAAGACTATAAAAGCCTTGCTGTATCTATGACTTCTGCACCCCACCAATTCTGACTCTGTTATCCGTTACTACTTGCAGCCAACCTACCATTCAATAACTTTGACTTGTGCTGTCAGGCTTGTCAATGCCTAATGTGATTCTTTCAATGTATGCTGATGGTGTTTTGCCACGTGTAACCCTCCTGCTTTGGTCCTTGATCTGACATACTATGGTTGAGCGTGTTTGCTATAATATCTGTTTATTAGGATGTGTGGCATTCTATCTCCCTCACTCAGCCCTATCACTGTCGCTGTTTTTACCTACCTACTGCTTTATGCGTGATGTCGCCCCCTGCACCAGGAGGCGGTCTTTCCAAATGTGTTCACCCTTGTTGATGTCCCTGCTTGCTTTCCTGTTAAATGCATTCTTGTTGTATCCCCCTTCACCATGACTTGTGGCTTCCCCAAACTGTTACCCTATCCAATAGGCCTTCGTTCCGGCCAGCAGTGGGCTGTGCTGAACCTGCTTCTTGCAATCAATGTACCACTCACCACCTTCCTCTTCCTGCACCGCCTCCACTCCTCTTCTCCCCTGCACTTCTTGTTACAGCACTTGCACGATCCAAATTCTCTCAAAGCCTAGTAGGATTGCTTTTTATTGTTTTTGTTTTGTTTCCTCATCCTTGTTCGTCCCCTACTCTCGCTGCCCTCCTGCATTTCATGTTTTAGCACTTGCACATTCCGAATGTCTCAAGGCATCGTAGGAATGTTTTGTGTTCTTTCATTACTGTTCCACCTCCTTGTCTTGATGTGCCTTGAAACACTAGTTTGCTGTATAGGCGCATTACAAATAACCAATAAATAAAATTTAAAAAATCTAGGCAACACAATTTACTTCAGTGATAAGATTGCTGCTTTTCAGCCAGCATATGGATGTATTAATCAACACTAATTTCTAAACGACTTGATTTTCTCTGGTATCAAAACAAGTATGGTATTGGAAAAAAGTTCCTTAAACAAACAGTCATCAACAGATATCAATTTTACTTAATTGTCCAGTACAAGCCCCTGGTTTTATGAATGTATTGGATATGTGAAGACCATTTAAATATTCACAATGGCCAGCTGGCAATTGACTCCTACAGATTGATATTTTCAGAAAAGAATGTTTTGTCAGATTTAGCATTCTGGTCTGAATAAACATGTCTGCAGGCTCAACATCATATATATGTGCAGCTTTCAATGGACATGTGGGTGCACAGACTTTCAATCTACATGTGCCTAGTTTTCAGCCTCTTTGTGTATAGTTTTTATTTTATATGGGTGTATGCAGCTTTCAACCTACATGTGTTTTGGCCTACAGATGCAATATTACCCAGTAAACAATACAATGTTAAAACACCCCTACCTTTCTACCCCTTTTATATGAATCTCTTTTATATTACACATAGGTCTTTCAAGCAGGATAAGGGACTACAAGGGTTTAATAGGTTGCAAGATTTGTTAAGAATAGGAAGAATTCACTGTGCTCATTTCGGTTGTGCAAACACCTAATTTATGACTAGACTCACAACGGCTGGATGTTTTACATGATATCACGTTAGACAATAGTGTGTTGTGACTAAACTATGGCTTGTGTTATTCTGTGTCCACAAGAACCAAGGATTCTATTTAATGGTGTGTAATTTTACAAAGAGCTCTTCATTTAGGATGGAACCAAAATTCTGTTTTTTTAAATTGCACCTCAATGCAAAATGCATTTGATTTTTAGAAGATCACATCTCTCTTCATACTCTCTCTATATATAAATTGGAGACACAGGGCACCATGTTTAACACTGCACCTGTATCTTTATAACATTAGCATTTACCTTTAATTCAAAGCCCATTCGATTCCTGGGATTTTTAGAATGGGCACCCTCGAGGGATAATTTGGTGTTACATTTAAGTTTTTATTTACCTTTTTAAATGTGACTTCTCGTTTGCGGAAAATAAGCTTGGACCCTCTCTCTACAGCTGCTGAACTCAGCATGGTCCTTGCCCTGCAGGCTTTTTTGAACATAGTCCTGCTCATCTCTGTAATTAGCATTCCAACCAACCTCCATTTGCCAGTTCTATATCAACAATCACCAGCACCAGTTGCATCCAGATATATTCTTCAATATTAATCCTTAATTATTTCTTTCTAATACTCCTCCTCCCTGTGCTCATAGTGTTTGATATTCTTCAGCCCCCCCCCCGGATCTTGTGACAGAGATGTGGCTTCCACCATTATCATATCTACAAGGGAAGGTAACTTCCTCCTAATGTAACATGGCTATTTCCTTTATGCCAGATATCTTTGGGTGTTTATCTGTGGAGATTAATACAATATAGACTACTATAATCTATAGATAAGAACACACAATTATAAATTCATAATATCGCTGTCTATGAAATATTTCCTGAAATAATTGTTTTTTCTATTTATTTGCACATTTTCCTTTTCGTCCTGATCAATTTTTTTTATATGGGTTGGAAAACATATTTTATTTCTATTTACACTTTGCAATTAGTCTCATGTTGATCCCTTCGATCACAGAGATATGATTTTGTTAATGGTATTTTTTATTTACAATCCCATCCATTAGCTTTCTATGAAGTTTTGAAAATAAAAAGATGCTGAATTTGACCTGTAGGTGGTGCTTTTGATATATT
This sequence comes from Ambystoma mexicanum, assembly GCF_040938575.1. Lineage (NCBI taxonomy): Eukaryota > Metazoa > Chordata > Amphibia > Caudata > Ambystomatidae > Ambystoma > Ambystoma mexicanum. The sequence continues at coordinate 216,216,535 of NC_090938.1, forward strand.
TCCTGAACGTTCTGATTCCTGATACGAATATATGTCAATTTAAGTTTACTTTGCCTTTGCATGCAGATTGATTAGTTATTTATTATGCACCTCTACACAGGTATTTCAAGGTGCAACAAGACAAGGGTGGGGGAACAGAAGGAGGACAAGACAACAAGCTTACTAGGCCCTGTGTCACTGTGATCGGGCAAGCATGCAAAAACGAAGTACGGAGAGGGTAAAAGGAGAAGTGCACCCAGAGCAGCAGAGCCCTGACTTAAATACTGAGAGGCTGGGACTACAAGGGGCAATCCGAGCATGGTAGTGCAAGATTAGCCAGGAATAAGTGCAAGTAGGGCCAGGCAGCAAGTGCAGGGCGTCTGGTCGGGGGCCCATGATATTCTTTAACACTCAGCTGACAATCTGGCAGCCAGTTAGCAGACGGAGAAGGAGCAAGGGAAGGTTGGCAGGGAACATGGAGTGAGAAAGAAGAGGAGAAAAGGTAGGTCGATCAGTTAAGGTGCTGCATAACATCAGCTAATGAATTGTATGAGGGGTCTAGGGTTTGATATCTTTGATAGGTCCCTTTGTATTTCACATAAGCCAACTTTCTAGCAGTGCTTTTATGAGGCTTTAATGTGAAGAAACAGTTTAAACTCAGTGAATTCAGTAGTGCTGAACTGGAGCTGGGCTTTTAGCAAGGTACTTTTTTTTCAGTTTCAGGTAACCCCAAGCTACATCCCGCAATATATTTGTGCATGTTCTTTTTGAGTTATGCATGGCAGCATACAATAGCCGAGTTTACCTATTTATTTTCCCATGAGATCCCAAAATATACAGTTTCTGCCTTCATCATCTAGATATCCATAGCATGGGAGAATTCCTCTTAAACCGGTGGAATTCAATTGAATTTAATCCCCAGTTAGTAGAGGGATAGTCTCACAGGTCTGCTTGAATCAAATACCAATCAATAATGTATTTTATTTATTGTATTTGTATGTGGTTTATAAATAAGACCTTTACAAAAAAACAAAGGAATTAATGTTCATTTCATTTTACATTACTCATACAAACAAACAGAATCCATTTACAGACATTCCAAATTTAAAAGACTTAGACCACATATTTATAAAAATCACATACATGCAAAAACCCAACCACAGCTATTTTCATAGTCGCTGATTTCCCAGGTTGCATTTTCTTCCATAGGTTGTCGAAGTCTACCCATGTTAGATCATAAACACATTTTTGAAAACACATTATCCAACAAGGAAAATGAGCAGGACAGAATAGTAACAAATGACGAAGATTTTCTTTCGTTCCTTTGATATTCCAAAATCTACAGTACAACAGCTCTGAGGCTATATGATTTTTAATAATTAGAACCTCCTTAGTTAATAGCTCGTTAAATCTACACTATATATAATTGTTTCTGCAGGATTTAACTGGAAATCTTTCCAGATGGCTCTCTAAGGTTTCTACTTTTTTTCGGTATGAAAACCAAGAACTGATAACGCGACGATTTGGCTAAAGTCTCCATGGTAAGAATCCAATCCAGCCCTCTAACCTGTTACTTAACTTTAAGCGGATTAGACAATAACAATTCTTCCGTAACACCTACATTAATAAGGAGCATCCTACAGTGATCAATGAACTTGCAATTTGTCCCTAGGAGCCCATACTCATTATTGAGAGAATTTGTCGGTGAATTAAAAAATTTACAATATAAAGCGAATTGCCTCCACCAAATTGTACTGCACATTGATTGTATCCCCAGTCCATAGCGAATTGCTGTTATTGGTACACTCTTGGGAAGAAATAAAAGACTTTTCACCAAATTATCGCTTCATAGTACTCTAGTTCCTCTGGAAACCAAATTGATATAAACTCTAAACCATAGATGAATTATGGGATCACGTGTTGTTATGCTTGAACTAAAATGGCGCTGGTGCGCAGTGCATTCTGGGAGCGCTCAGAGCCATGATGGATATTTACTTCATGCCGCAGTGAAAAGCTGCACACATTTTGCTGAGTGTTAGATTCACGGTGCTGAGGAAAACATGCTTTCCAAACCTGGTATGCGGTCAAGGACATTTCTGCTGGGAACGCTAACCTTGTTATGGTTTGTTACGAGCGTGTTTTTAGAGAGGGGAGGCACTCTGCTCCTTGAGGGTGGCTGTCGATTGACCCAGCTGGCAACCAACGGCTGCTCATCAACTGCGCAAGTGCCATTTCCAGAAGGTTCGAGAACTGCCACCCCTTTTCGGAGTGTGTATATATGCGGAGACCCGGAGGTGATCAGGTGAGACTTCAGCCAGAGGAGGACGCTTACATCCGGCATTCCTGTGAGCTGTGGTGCTCTCGGCCTGGCTGTTCCCGTGGGTCTTCCAGCTGCTTCTGGGCGAGATGAGTAATCCAGTTACGCTCACAGTGATGTATTTCCTTTTGAATTCTTTGCTTCTTCTGTGATTTATGTCTATGTCATTTCTGTGAGTTATTTCTATGTTATCACTGGTTGCTTTTAAACTTGAATAAATAGCCGTATAAGTGCTGATTATCTTCTAAGAGTGTGTGGTCGCGAGTTATTGCGTCTTTCTCTTTCTGCGTTCAAAGTATTGGCTCTATAATTGCATTGGTGATTTATGAGTTTCCGTGCACTTTGGGGAGAGCAATACATTTTTGGCGTCACAAACAGGATACTTGTGATGAGTTGTTCCGAGTATTCAAGAATCTGTCTGAACGTAGATAGGATTCGGTTATCTTGCAAGTGAAAGTAAGTGGGTACTGAAGTTGTTTTTTTTTCCTTTGCCGGTGTGTGCGTGCCTGTGGGAGTGATTGCAGTGTGGAGAGAAAAAATATATAGATATAAAGAGGTTTTGTTTTGTTTGCGATAATGAGTAGTTTGTTCAGGAAGAAGAGCGTTACTGCTGGCAGTGACTGTTCTGATGTTGTTATTTCAGGCTGGACTAAGAGTCCATATGATAAGTTGGCCCAAGCGTGGGCATGTGGTGCAGGGCTAAGTGAAACATGGGATCAAGGATTGGGAGATGCCGATCCGTCTGATGTAATGGCATGCTTGCAACAAGTTCCAGTGGAACGTGGCAGAGAATGTGCGGCATTAGGTAGGCGAGGTTCGGTTCTTTTGCATGCTTATAGGAAAATACATCAAATGAAGGTGGAAATGAAAAATGAGGTTTTGCAATTAGAGAGAGAGCTGGCTGCAGAAAGGCAGATTCAAATGAAACTGTTTAAAGATAAGGCTGACACATATCAGGCTGTGGCCGAGAGGGCAGCAGTCAGAGTAGCCCGGTATAAGTATAGGAAAAGACAGGGAGGGGTCAATAAAAGAAAGGTGGCAACTGTAATCGCTACCGCTGGTGTGGACTGGGATCCGGATAAGTGGGATGGTGATATTTTTGACTCAACCAGTCTATAAAGTAGTTCCGCAAATAAGTCTGACCCCAAAATGGAAGTGTAACAAAAAACAGTGGTGGCTAAGCCCGTTAGAGAACGGCGAGCCGGACCCCACCCGCATAATCCTGCTGGCGGAATGGTGGATTTAACCACGCTGGAGGATTACACACAGCAGGAGGTTGGGGAAATTATTACCCGCTTGAGAAGCATGTAACCGTAAATACCCCATTACCACAGATTGGCCTAGTGAAGAAACAAAGTGGTATATGTTGAGAGAAGCAATTCAAAAAGTCAGAGAGCATGCTATGAAAGAGGCTATTCACATAGATGCTCCTGATCACATGGGAGCCGTGCCACTCTCAGTTTCAACTCGAAACATGGTGATTAGAACCGCACCACCCACATACAAAAGTGTCATTATGACTTTGCTCGTAGGTATGACGGGCAAAGCTACTGATGAGGTAGCGGATGCCATTAGGCAACTTGAAGATTTAGGGGAGTGGGATAAGAGCAATAACAAGCCACAGGAGAGAGAGGGGCGTAGTGAGAGAAGAACCGAAGTCAGGCGGCAAGATAGCAGAGACTCCCGAGTGTCCCGAAAAGACATATTTTTGGCTTTGTTAAAAGATGGTGTGCCACACGAAGAAATTGATGGCATTGAAACCAGAGTAATGTATGAATTATACAAAAAATGAGGACTTGCAGCCAAAGAGCGCTATAAACAGGTTAAGAAACAGGTAGTCACCACGCCGCAGGGGGACACCTCACCTTCTGCTCCCTCTGCAGAAGAACAAGACAAAGGGTCTATGAGGACACCTTCCCCGTACCAGGCAACATACGCTGATTTGAGAAAGGTGGTGAGTGCAATGTTAGAGGCGGAGTCGAGTCACACTCATTCGAAGTTTGACTAGGGATTTGGCCAAGTTCCGGCAGCGTCTGCCCACATAAAAGTTGATAGGCGGTCTCATATCGATGTTAGGATTTTTTGGGGGCCAGGAAATACACAAGGGGTGCGAGCATTGATAGACACCGGGGCGGAGGCCTCTTTGATTCATGGCAATCCAACACAATTTAAAGGCAAACAATTTACTATTACAGGTCTAGGGGGAAAGGAGACCCCCGCAGTACAAACGAAAGTGGAGATGAAAATAGGCAATTTGAATAGGCAGAAATACCAAGTGTTGATTGTCCCGATACCTGAATATATAATTGGCTTTGACATTTTGGAAGGGTTAACCTTGGGACTGGGCGGTAAAACGTACCAGTTTGCGGTGAGTGCATTGATCTGTACACCCATTACCGTAGGCAAATTGAAGATGCCCCCAGTGCAAGTGCCAGCGGCAACCAAGCGGGTAGCAATGAAACAATACCGCATTCCTGGGGGGCACAAGGAAATTTCAGACACCATCAAAGAGTACGTGGAGGCGGGTGTATTATGCCCTATTACCACCGCATGGAACAATCCTCTCTGGCCTATTAAAAAGGGATATGGGTCGTGGAGGATGACGGTGGATTACCGGGAGTTGAATAAACACACTCCTCCCTTAGTGCCCGCAGTCCCAGATGCCATTACCTTGATTGAGAATGTCCAAAAGTTTGAGGGGACTTGGTATGCAGTGATCGATTTAGCCAATGCATTTTTCTCTGTGCCAATTGCTGAAGAGTGTCAAGAACAGTTTGCATTTTCGTGGAGTGGACATCAGTACACTTTCAGGAGGCGACCTATGGGGTACATACATAGCCCGACTATCTGTCACCGGCTGGTGGCAGAGCACTTAGACAAGATACCGTGTAATCCCGACATACAAATCTCTCATTACATTGATGATATTTTGATTCAGGGCAAGGATGAGGACAGGTTGAGCACAGTGTGCAAAGCCAGTTAGATGTCATTATGGAAGGATTGAAGAAGGAAGAGTGGGAGATTAACCCGAGTACAATTCAAGGTCCAGCTGAAACAGTGATATTCCTAGGGATTCAGTGGCATCATGGGCATCGAGAAATGGTGCCAAAAGCCCGACAGAAAATACTTGAATTCACCAATCCAATGAACAAAAAGCAAGCTCAGCAGTTTATAGGGCTGTTTGGGTTTTGGAGACAGCACATTGCCCATTTAGGGCAGATATTGGCCCCCCTCTACAAGGTGACACGAAAGAAATATGAGTTTCAGTGGGGGGAGGAGCAACAGAAAGCCTTTGAGCTGGCGAAAGACACCGTGCAGCAGGTGCTTGATTTATGGCCATCGAAGGAAGGCGAAGTGGAATTAAATGTGTCTATACAAGACAATTATGCTAACTGGAGTGTATGGCAGAAACAAGACAGGAAACGTGTGCCATTGGGGTTTTCGAGTCGTAAGTTGCCCGATGCTGGTAACTCATACACTCCGTTTGAGAAGCAATTGCTGGCGTGTTATTGGGCACTTGTTGATACCGAGCAAATGACGGTGGCCCATGATGTATTAATGAGACCAGAAATACCAATCATGCAATGGGTACTGAGCTCTCCTAAAGCATATAGAATAGGACATGCTAAAGAAGCAAGCATAATTAAATGGAAATGGTATATTCAAGACAGAGCCAATCAGGGAAGGGTGGAGTTGCAAAATTACATGAGCAAGAAGCCAACATACCGCCCTCAGATTACATACCACCGGAAGTGCCTTAAAAACGTGAGTCTCCCGTGAAATGGGGAGTAACTTACAGCGATTTGACCTTGGAGCAAACAGAGCATGCTTGGTTCACGGATGGCTCAGCTCGATATGTGGGAACTGAGCGGTACTGGAAAGCCATGTCGTACAATCCCAAGACAAAAAAGATGTTGACAACGTCAGGGAAAGGGAAGAGAAGTCAGTTTGCAGAGCTTTACGCAGTTTACCAAGCATTGAAACAAGAGACCCCTGGTCAATGTTATGTGTAAACAGATTCATGGTCAGTGGCGAATGGATTGGCAGTATGGTTGCCAACTTGGCAAAAGAATGGGTGGAAGATTCATTCAAAAGAGTTGTGGGAAAAAGAACTGTGGCAAGATATTGCAGAAATGTTATTACAAAGTGAAGTCACTGTATATCATGCGGACGCGCATTGTGCCACAGACTCATTAGAACGTTGGTTTAATTCTGTTGCAGATGAACACACCAAGGTTTCATCTGTGGATGCAGAGGCTCAGGAAGACGATTTGGAGGGTTTGGCCAAATGGGCACATCAGAAATGTGGGCACCTTGGAGAAAAGGCTACTATCAGGTGGGCACAAGCTCGAGGAATCAGTCTTCCTTTAGAAGTAGTGAAAAAGATAATTTTGCAATGTCCAGTGTGCCAACACCAACTGCATAGACCTATCCCTCAGATTGTTCGAGGTACATTGCGAAGAGGAAAATTACCAGGTCAAATTTGGCAGATTGATTATATCGGTTCCATGCCAATCAGTAGAGGTTGTCAGTATGCATACACTATTGTGGATACATACTCAGGATATTTGATGGTTTTGCCCTGCAAACGTGCAACACAACTGAACACCATCAGGTTGTTAGATCAGATCATACTACATTATGGAGTGCCTTTGCAGATTCAAAGTGACAATGGGTCACATTTCAAAGGCAAATTAATTCAGGAGTATTGTCAGGAAAAGAGCATTGAGTGGTTGTATCACGTACCTTATTATCCAGCTGCTTCAGGGTTAATTGAATGAATGAATGGGTTATTGAAAGAACAGTTGCGCAAATCTGGAGACGGCAGTTTGGCAGGCTGGCGTGATTGTGTATTTGATGCGGTCCAAGTATTAAACAATAGACCTGTGAATGAGCATGAAACTCCTTTGATGCGATTAATGACTCCTACTTTACAGGTCCAACCGAATTCAGTCAGAGAAACACTATTGTACTGGGAAATTACTCCGGGTTCTTTAGCTCCCTATCAAGCAACTCCAGAGTCAGCAGGGGTAGACTTGCATTCCCATGAAGAAATCAGATTAGGCCGGAGAGGGATGGTTGTAATTGAAACAGGGATTGGAGTACAAATTCCCCTAGAGCTATGGGATGGATTGCCCCTAGATCTGGCCTAGTATTGAAGGGAGTTCAAGTGTTGGGAGGGGTAATTGATGCTGATTACCAAGGTGAGATTAAAGTCATCCTCATGAATAGTGGGGACCAATTGTTAGCGATCCACAAGGGTGATCGAGTGGCCCAATTGATCAATATTCCTGTTAAGTTGTCCATGATTAAGAAGGGGGAGCATCCTACAGTGTTAACTACCCGTGGGGATCGCGGTTTTGGCTCTTCAGAAAGTATGGTACTGGGTGCCAAGGTGTGGGTGGAAAAGCCAAGTGGCCCACCAGTGCCCGCAGATGTCATTGCATCAGGCAAAGATCAAGTAGTTTTAGTCATGGAGCCTGGTAGAAAGAAATGGCAATATGTGCCCGCAGACAAATGTTACCTGAGAGAGTGATGTACAACACTGATATCTCTTTTCTGGGTTTGCCTTGTAGATCCTGTGTCTGGCTGGTGTAATTGTGGTACTAAATGGACTCCATTTGGGAGAGTTAAACAGCCTGCTGCTACCAACGAAAAATGTCACATCTGTGCCAGTGATCAAGGGGATACTGATAGTGATGAATAATGTTGTCCCAAAGCAGCCTTATGCCGATGCCGAAAAGCCAGCCAGACCGAAGACATGGATTCGTGAAATGCGGAAAACACGTCAGGGGCAAGTGAAAACAACCTTGATGCAGTCATGCGAGAAGCATTTTCAGGACGGCGAAAACATCCTCCTCTGATCACCCAGACGTAGAATATGTGGATATATCTGGCAAAGCAGGTGCTCAACATATCGCACTTCTGTCTTACTGATGTTAGCTTTACTGACTACGTGTTTAGTAGCAGTGCCGACGCCTGTTCCGGTTTTAAAGCATATCTTCATTGTCACACACAATGATTCTTTGGTTCAAGATTCGGATATTAGGCATTTTTTTCCGTTAATGAGTACTGTAGGTTTTGCCAAGAAACCGATCGCAAATGGAGAAATTTGACACGTGTTAATACTTATAATATAACCCAAGGTGATGTATGTTATTTCATGACATGCAATGCACAAGAAATTGGCAAATGCCAACAGATCAATTTAACAAAACAGCACAATCACACAATGTTTGAGAGCCGACTGTGTTCGCGAGTGCCACGCACATGCACCAGTGTAAATAATACTGTGTCTTGTAATCATACAGTGATAGCTGCCAGTCATTTGAATCATGTGAAACTTCCAACAGCATGGCTCTTTTCATGTGGTAACATCACATACACTTATATTCCAGCTAACATTTCCAGAGGACCATGTGCTTTAACTCGATTAGGACTAATGATGTTTCCTTTACACCCAGCGATAACTCGAGGTAAAAGGTCAACTTTCGAATCTGTGGTTCCATCTCCTGATTGTGATTCACATGTACACTTGTTATCAGAAGCTGAAGTTCTAGCATTAACCCTTTCATTAGTGGGAGTTTGGGGTTTAGCTGCTGGGGGTTACAAATCTTTGATGAAATTAGCATGTTTAGTAGTCAAAAAGAATAACTCCTTTATAGTCAAGTTATTAGAAAAGCAACTTTGCAGAACAGAGCTGCTGTTCATTATCTATTGCTAAAGCATAATTTAGGGTGTAACGCATTTGAAGGTATGTGTTGTTTCAATTTAAGTGACCATTCACGATCTATTGAAAGTCATATTCGAGGTTTGAGGGATCTCATTTCTAAAGTGTCTCAAGATCGTACTGGGAATTGGTGGGATTGGTTATTTTCATGGATACCTGATATTGGGGGTACACTACGTTACGCTTTTGCTTGCATTTTCATTATATTAGCTATCATAATAGCTTGTTGTTGTTGTATTCAATGTATTCCCAATTTAGTTTTAATATTTCGTCAGGTTCAGAGACTGGCTCCTTTGCCACCGGGCTATGGAAGGTAAATATCCAAGGGTGAAATTGTTATGCTTGAACTAAAATGGCGCTGGTGCACAGTGCATTCTGGGAGCGCTCGGAGCCATGATGGATATTTACTTCATGCCGCAGTGAAAAGCTGCACACATTTTGCTGAGTGTTAGATTCACGGTGCTGAGGAAAACATGCTTTCCAAACCTGGTATGCGGTCAAGAACATTTCTGCTGGGAACGCTAACTTTGTTATGGTTTGTTACGAGCGTGTTTTTAGAGAAGGGATGCACTCTGCTCCTTGAGAGTGGCTGTCGATTGAACCAGCTGGCAACCGACGGGTGCTCATTAACTGCGCAAGTCCATTTCCAGGAGGTTCGAGAACTGCCACCCCTTTTCGGAGTGTGTATATATGCGGAAACCCGGAGGTGGTCAGGTGAGACTTCAGCCGGAGGAGGACGCTTACGTCCGGCATTCCTGTGAGCTGTGGTGCTCTCGGCCTGGCTGTTCCCAGGGTCTTGCAGCCGCTTCTGGGCGAGATGAGGAATCCAGTTACGCTCACAGTGATGTATTTCCTTTTGAATTCTCTGCTTCTTCTGTGATTTATGTCTATGTCATTTCTGTGAGTTATTTCTATGTTATCACTGGTTGTTTTTAAACTTGAATAAATAGGCGTATAAGTGCTGATTATCTTCTAAGAGTGTGTGGTCGCGAGTTATTGTGTCTTTCTGCATTCAAAGTATTGGCTCTATAATTGCATTGGTGATTTATGAGTTTCCGTGCACTTTGGGGAGAGCAATACACGTGTCCAATATAAAATTTTAAAACGGGACACATTGTAAATGTACCAAGTTTTGAATCTCTTTTTACCATTTCAGAGGCTAAAATTATTGCTTTACTTTTAAAACAATTTCTAATAAATATTTTCGATGGATGAGTTATCGGATATCCCAAATACAACATATGTGTCCTAACAGCTAAAACATTTCTATTAATAACACATTTAAATCCTTTTTTTCTTCTTTTTTTATTTTTACAAAACTTCATTAGCATTGTCTTGGCAGGATTAAAAACGCAATCCATGTGTATGCTTCAAAGGCCTTAATTAGTCTCAGGAGACATAGGTGTGTGCGGTTGAACAGAACAAAATCGTCTGTACAGACTACCCACACTAACCCCAGAATTCATATCTAAGGTGGTATAAAAGAGGCCTTCAGGAAATTAAAAAAGACAGGGGGGCAATTTGCACCCCTGTCACAGGCCATTGTTCGTAGTAATAGGTTTGGTCATAGTGCCCTCATTGTTTAATCGCACTTGAATTTTCGTATCTTTATGCATATAGACCAAAATACTTAACAAGGTCAATGGTAAGCCCCATTTCTTTAGTTTGGCCAATAAGAGTCTATGATTCACCAGATTGAAGGTTATGGAAAGATCCTTTGCTGTCCCATATATAGGTTTAGATGTATCCTGCCACGCTCATTTCTGGATTAATGTCATTAAGTATCCTCCACAGTCTGTTCCCATGTTTGCTCTAAATCCAATTTGGAATTTACTCAGTATACCATTTTGCAGAGCCCATTTCTCAATCTTTTCCAAAATTAAAGCACAACATATCTTAGAATCAACATCTATTAATGTCACAGTTCGATAGTTTGATGGGGACAATGTATCCCCCTTTTTATATATAGGTATCACTTGGGATATGGGAGTACTCATTGTGTCTGTGATGTTTCTAAACAATATAGACAGGATGTTAGCTCACATTTCTGGGGCTTGCCTAAGTATTTCATTTGAAAGTTTGTATGGAACCACCACCCTAGAAGGGCTTGTTCTCCTAATAAAATCTCTCAATGTCATTAACCAATAAGTGTAATGACCAGGCTTCCAGTAATGACTCTTTGGTTTTATCTACTCCAATGTAGCTTTTCCCATAAATTTGGGCAAAATACTGAGTCAAGGTTTCTTCCAATATGGCATTAGCTTGCATTATTGCTTCACTTCCTTCAACTGCATTTATCACAGACCAGAAGTTAGATTCCTTCCTGTCCTGCAGTAAAGCAAACAGACTCCCCATCTGTCTGATATAATTAATGGCGATACGACTGCCTCTCTTGTATATGGAATCTATTGCCAATTGAATCGAACTGATAATAGTACTAGCTTAAAAGTTCTGATAACTTATCCTCATAAAAGCTATTCACCAAACCTCTAACAATAGCAAAATTAAATGTATCTATATTCTTATTGTTCCATTTCAAAGATGTTTACCCTCATTCACCTCCAAACCACTGAAGCATCTATGGGCATGGGACCTGTATTTTCTAGCAAAGCTCGCAGTTAGCATATAATGGTCACTAAGATAATTTTGTACAATTTCAAATATTTTACAGTCATCCAACATCATACTGCTAGCAAATATATAATCCAGCACTGATGAGGAGCGGCCTCTTTGCCATGTTGGTTGATCATGCCAATCACTACCAAGCAGTTCATTCATCATACAAAGTCCCCCGTTTTCCATAAATTGCTTCCATTGCGCCTGTATCAACTTCCTTCTTCCATTAGTGCCCTTATTTTTATCCATTTCTTTTAGTAGTGGCTCTTCCCCACAGTCAATGTTAAAAATCCTCAGCAACAATTACTTGGGCCCCTGGGTACTCTGTCAATCAATCTTCTAAAATGGTGTGTACTGCATCCAACAATTCTAGTCTATCCCTTTTCATCGGTACCCAATATATATTTACCAGCATTAAGAACTTCAATGTTTAATGTTCCTGATTTTTTAGGTTCACAGCTAGCAAGCCCTTAACTTGATCTATCTGCTTGATAATCTAATATCCTGAATCATTCTGAATTACTACAATTAAACCGCCAGAAGGGTGGCCTTTTTCCCCCCTGCGTGGATAGTTAGCAAAATATCCAGTATCCATCTAATACAGGTGACATAGTTAACCAGACTTCATGTGGCAGGATGCATGTACAAGTTCTTAAGTATGTACATAGGCTCTCATCTTGCACCAGCACAACAAACCCTCTCAAGGTCCAAGGGATTCACTTTGATAATTATATTCAATGCTAGGGCTGCTGTTTTAAATGTGTTAGTTGTGTAATGGCGTCTCGTAGAGACATAGCCAACCATATGCGTTCACTTGCGTCTGTCTAATTCTGATCACCCCCAGCTCTTCTTCCTTCCAACAGGCCAGAAACTCCCATATCTTATCATTATCTACCCTTTCATCCTTATTAACACAAATCTCTATACTATTGTCTGTTTTAAAGGGCACCAAATTATAGTCCAGTTTTCTGAGGTTAAAAGACTCTTAACAGTATCTCATACACCATTCTCGATGGTATTTCAAGGTTAGCACAGTCTAGCTTTGGAGGGTTCCCAAATCTCACATACTCAATGTCCTTAGATTTGGTTAGGCGGAATGATGGTACTTCTTTGGAAAGCACTAAGATCCTAGATCTATTTAGAATTCTGCATCCCCTGTTATCATATATATATTCTAATAATAGACTATTGATTCCTAAATCTTTTAAATGTGATGAATGAACTTCCCACTTTTCACCATCACTGACACTATTGTGTACAGCCCGTTCTGAATAAAATATTGATTATCACGAGTTCAACATTGAAAGCAAATGAACACTTTTAGAAATTTCAGATATTTCTTTCTCTTCACATGACATCTAATTATAGTAATATGCTGAGAAATTGAGTTATTTTTAAGATTCAGCGCTGCGAAAATAAGGGTTCTGGGAAACAGGAACATAATTCTTGTGTCAGTTCCAAAATATGTGACAAATGTTACAACTTCCTTGCATTTGTCCATGCTTCTTTACCTATTTTTTTATTGTGCATTTATGACTATTTTTACACAGAGCATAAAAGAATACACATCATACAGATAAGATACAAATAAAAAGACATATTAATTCCATAAACCACCAAACAAAAAGAAAACAAAGCAGAAAAATAAGAACACAGCATCTTTCCCTCTCATGCCTACCTTTCACAGTCACGCTATTAACGTTCACAGATGTTACAATTCACCTTTCAATTAATTTCAGTTCTTTCAAGACCGCTATCACTTCTGCTGTTAAGAATGTTTCATGTCCCTGGCTTAACCTTTGCCAGAACAGATTCGTATACAAATCTTGATAGTCTCTTCTGCCTAATACACCAAGATCCTTCACATTCCGATAAGAGATGCACTATGGTCTATTTTTCCACCTCTTCACAGAGGTCACAAATATTAGATGGAAAAGAAATTAGATCTCTAATATGCTTAATTTACAATGTTAATATCATGTTTAACCAGAATCTCAAGAAGTCCATTCTGACCCTCGGGTTAATCCCTTTCTGCATATAGGCAGGAACAGTTGCTCTTGGCTTATCCAGCTCCGACCAAGACGAGGATATTTTGGCTTCTCTCATCTTTGTTATAGTTCTAATCCAGTCTATTTGTTTCAGCAGATCTTTAGCTTTTACTGGATTTTGGATTAGAATATCGGCTGAACATTCAGATAGTTCCAAAATTTTAATACATTTTTCTGATAGTTGCTTTAGAAACATGTTATTATTCTGTTTCAGAGTGAGTGCTAGATTTTCATACAATGTCTTTTTAGGAGGCTCTAAGATGACCCTATATTTAGTTAACCATTTCTATTCTAAGATAGCCAACAAGGAAGTAAGACCAAGTTCATATCTCAAACATGCAATTGGTATTGAAGACGGTAGGGCCAATACATCCTTGCAAAGCTTACCTTCTAGTCTGTCCCAGTTGGCATTAAAGGCTTGCAGGTCTGATTCGAAGCAATATGTCAGGGACGGGACAACCTTACCCACATAGTATTTTATAAGGGGCAGGATTGAGAACCGAAAGTATTTTGAGTGAATTCTCTTCAATTGGGCTCCCCCTTTTCTTAGTCTAGTCTCCACCATCTTCAAAAACATCCCCTGAGCTGAGGTACCCAGATATGCAACCTCCTTAACAATCGGGATGGTCACATTTTGTAAGGTCCACCCATAGGATTTGATTTGTTTCTGTGGCTGTTTGAAAATCATAATATTTGACTTATTTGGGTTAATTATCAGGTCGTTCAGTTGTGCATATTCGGCCAAGGCATTTAATAGTCTCTGTAAACCGACTTGAGAGTGGTCCATGACCACAATATCATCGGCATAGGCCAACCAGTTCACTCTTATCACAGCCTATCTTCGGAGCCACCAAGCCCTTTCCTGTTAACCACTCTCCCAAGTCTGCCATAAACAAGATAAATAGAAAAGGGGCCAGTAGGCAGCCTTGACGAACCCCCACCTCAGTGTCAACTGGACTAGATAGTAAGCCCAAATTCCCAAGCCTTACTCTAAGCCCTGATCCTTGATAAAGATGGATCAGAATATTCAATAGACCATCAGGAAGGCCCCATTTCTTTAGTTTGCACCATAATTTAGATCTATTAATGGTGTCAAAAGCTCGAGATAAGTCCCCCCAAGAATAAAAAAGAGGGGAGGAATCCTGTCCACGGGAAGTTACAGTTATACAGCCCAGAGTCAAGATATTTAAAATCGTGAGATTCCTTTTCTAAAGGCAGTCTGCTCCTTCGGGAGAATGTCCTTCAGAATTGCCCAAGCCTACAACTCCCGGAGGAGTAAACCACTGAACATTTTTCCATCCGCATCCAACAAAGAGATAGGGCGATAACTCTCTGCTAAGAGGCGGTCGCCCTTTTCATAAATTGGGATCACAATTGCTCTTCTCCATGAATCGGGGATCATTTGTGACTGTATTATATTAGTCAGTCAGTCAAACAACTTTATTCGGCCTGAAAGGCCATCAAAGTGCATCCTAAAAAACAGTTCTAATACATGAAAGCATAGAGAAACACAAAAAAAAAGAATAACGACAACACACCCAAATAGAGAACCAAACCATCCAAGAGTGCCCCCACACAGATCTCTAGGCCAATAATCAGAAACCCTGAACCACCTTCCCTCTGGTATCTCCCATAGCGCCTCGGGCCCAAGGCGGTTAGATTTGCCCCTGAAAGGGGACTAAACCCAGAGGAGGCTCTTGCAGGGCACACAAGGGCAGGTAAAGGGGGTGCGCTGACAGTGATACCACTTTTCCCTATCAGCCAGTGGCCATTACATTTTTCCAATACGGCCCTTGCCAGAAGGGCGCTCCCAAAAACCAGTTTGACAATGTCCGTTTTAGCTGAAGGATTGGACAATCTGGTGCACTCCAACAGAGAGCCCATGGACACGAACCCACACTCCCCCACAGCCCGCAACCAATGTAAACATTTATTCCGCAGGGCGTCCCTTGGTTCCCTTATGCCAAAAGTGGGTTTTGGAACACCATGAAGGAGGACCGTGGAGCTACTACAGCCTTCATTGGTGTGGCGCCCCAACCTCGGCCTGCCCGGACCGGGGATTGAGGCACTGGCCCTCCTCCCCACGCGGTGCTGCAACAATAATGGGGGCTTAGTCCTTAAGTCCAGATCAGTGGATTCCCACCTTCGGGGTGACAGTGGGGGAAAACCTAGCTTTGATCGGCTCCTCAGGGACTGGAGAGACCTAGCCCCGGAGGTAGCCAGGGACAGACAGGGGGTCGATGGATATATCCCTTTATCAAAGTCAAGCTTAGGACCCCTAGGGCCGGACCCTACTGCGCCCTCACCTTCCCTACCCGAACCCTCCTCCCCCCTAGTCCCCGCGTCCCCTTGATCAATACTAACAAAAGATTTTTGATCTCGACCATCTCTGATAACAGGAGGTTCCAGGGACAGCTAGGGAGGGTTGCAAAATCAGAGGAAGTTTGGGCTGGTAGAAAATGTTCTCCTTTTGGGGTGGATTTAGAGGCCAAGGGAGGGCTAAGACGGGGCAAAGAGCCAACCCCTGGGGAAGCATCAGAGGTTGGCTTAGTACCAGATCTGGACGGAGGGCAGGACTTCTCTCCCCCGCTCATGTCAACTGGACCCAAGGCCTCAGGAACCACAAACATGGGCACAAGGGAGGCGGCGGAATGGGCTTCAGCTTCAGTATGAGGAACTATAACCTCGTGGTTTTGGCCGGAAGATGGATGGAGAGGGGCCAGTGCCAGAGAAGGCAACAGAGGTGGGACCATAGATGGAGCCAGCGACACATTCCCTTTGATCAGTTTCGAAAACCCTATTGAGATCCTCTCACAGCCGTTGGCCAAGGTATCCAGAAGTCCGGCTGTAGCCACACAGTCGAGACCCCCTCCAGGGGTTAACAGGTTGACGGGGGTCCCAAGGTCATCCAGAAATGGGCTTATATGTCCGGTTGTAAGAAGGGGGATTGAAACATGATCACAGGAGGACCCAAAGGGCCTTAGTAGGGGCCCCACCTGCGAGCTGGGGGGGCAGGGTGGCTTGAACAAGGATTCTAAAGAGGCTCCCTCTTTGGTACAAGCAATGACCAAGGACAGTTGGGCAGGAGCTCCTTTCCCACAAAGACTCCCAATGCAAGTTCCCTTTGCCTGCATAGCCCCCAGTACTTTGCTCGACATACCTCCCCTCAGCCTTCTGCCCTTAATTGGCTTCCGATTCGCCAGTGGGGCCGAGGGTCCCTGAAGACTCGATAGAAGAGAGGATTTAGAGAGGTGAAGTGGGGAGAAAGGAGAGGAAATGGCTCCACCTTCCATGGCTCCATTGGCGACATCCTGGGGAAGACCCACCATGATATGACCTTAAGCGCCTGCAGGGGGGGTAATAGAGGTCTAGCCCTCCACAATACACAGTACGCTGTGGGCCTTGTTGGCTTTGTTGGCCCTCCCCACAGTAAATGCCTCCGTCCCACCTCACAGTCCAGGTACACCACCACGGGTCCGCGAACACCCTGCGGGACGCTAACACCCGCGCCCTTTCTCCCGCGGGCTTCACCCTGCGGGTCCCGTTATCAGCAGAAGTAGTGGGGGGGGCGTGGCTTCGGTATGGCGGCCCTCCTGGGCCAAGCTGCGGGACGCTAACACCCGCGCCCTTTCTCCCGCGGGCTTCACCCTGCGGGTCCCGTTATCAGCAGAAGTAGTGGGGGGGGCGTGGCTTCGGTATGGCGGCCCTCCTGGGCCAAGCTGCGGGACGCTAACACCCGCGCCCTTTCTCCCGCGGGCTTCACCCTGCGGGTCCCGTTATCAGCAGAAGTAGTGGGGGGGGCGTGGCTTCGGTATGGCGGCCCTCCTGGGCCAAGCTGCGGGACGCTAACACCCGCGCCCTTTCTCCCGCGGGCTTCACCCTGCGGGTCCCGTTATCAGCAGAAGTAGTGGGGGGGGCGTGGCTTCGGTATGGCGGCCCTCCTGGGCCAAGCTGCGGGACGCTAACACCCGCGCCCTTTCTCCCGCGGGCTTCACCCTGCGGGTCCCGTTATCAGCAGAAGTAGTGGGGGGGCGTGGCTTCGGTATGGCGGCCCTCCTGGGCCAAGCTGCGGGACGCTAACACCCGCGCCCTTTCTCCCGCGGGCTTCACCCTGCGGGTCCCGTTATCAGCAGAAGTAGTGGGGGGGGCGTGGCTTCGGTATGGCGGCCCTCCTGGGCCAAGCTGCGGGACGCTAACACCCGCGCCCTTTCTCCCGCGGGCTTCACCCTGCGGGTCCCGTTATCAGCAGAAGTAGTGGGGGGGGCGTGGCTTCGGTATGGCGGCCCTCCTGGGCCAAGCTGCGGTATTATATTATCAAAAAGGGATTTGAGAAAAGACGCCCATAACCTTTGGTTCTTCTTCAAAATTGAGTTCGAGAGGCCATTTGGGCCCGGAGCTCTTGAGTTAGAGGATTTCCCTCTTAGATGCACAATATCCTCCTCCAAAACTCCCAAACGCCACTTGTTTTTGGAAGGGGTGTAACAATCTAAAGGACCGACCTGGGCGTAGATCTTCGTAAAATATTCCACCCAGACCTTTTCCTCTATGCATGCTGTTAGAGCAGAATCCCGGCTGGACTGATCTGCATTGACAATAGTTCAAAAGTTCTTTGAATTCCTTTCGGATACTGCTTTTAACATTTCTTCCCCATCTCTATGAGAGAGTAGGAACTTATACGATCTCACCCAGTTTTTATAGGTGTTAGTCACCTGCTTTAGTTTGACACTACACTTCTCTTCATCCTTTACAGTTCTTCTAATCCTATATTTCTCGGGTCAAAGTAATTTCTTTTTTTTTTATAGATTACAGAGTCAAAGGAGTGTTTATGCTCCTTGGGTGGATTCATCTTTCCCACAATAGGTCTATTGAGGACCCACAGAAAATTAATATATGAGTTTAGACAGCAATAATCACTCAGTTGAACTTTAGAAAGAAAAGTTTGCGCCCCTTCCATACTCTGAGTTAATGCTTGGCCCCCTTGCTTAAATGTTACCACTTTGTTACATGACATTTTAGTAGTTAAAGCCAGGGTATATATTTGAGCTCTCCTTCCATTCCTTACAACAAATACAAAATCCAACATTTTATGATCACTGTCGTTGGTTTGAAGCAATTTCAATTTTATGCATTTTTCAAACAAATTACTCAAGGCACAAACATAATCAATTGTAGGGAACGCAAGCCCTCTACCCCAAGCGGGAGCGCCAATGGCCTCTCCCTT
Organism: Ambystoma mexicanum; assembly: GCF_040938575.1. NCBI lineage: Eukaryota > Metazoa > Chordata > Amphibia > Caudata > Ambystomatidae > Ambystoma > Ambystoma mexicanum. Next base: position 216,235,446 of record NC_090938.1, read on the forward strand.
GACATTATCATTCAGCATTAGCAGATTCCATTCTCTCAAGAAATCCACCCACCTATAACCATTTATCGTTATAGCCTTTGTCTGATAGGGAGGGAAATTTGAGGGAATGCACTGCGCATTAAAATCGCCCAGTATCAAGAGTTTGTCTGATGGAAATTGAGTTGAGATTAACACCAATATATCTGATAAGGAATGCAAATATGCTAATAATTCACTAGACACCGGGTTGCAGTATATTATTATCACAACCCAGTATACAATTGATCTTTGTACTCTCACCTTTATTCTAACTGCCAACAGACCCTGGCTACTGTCAGTGATCAAAGAGCAATCAGAAAACACAGTATCCCTACAGGCCAATAGCAGGCCACCACTCGGGCATTCCTAATATTCTGTTCTGTTCAAATATAGAGAAACCCTCAATCACAATCTTTTCAATTAACCAAGTTTCCTGAAATGAAATTAGATCAAAGTTACCAAAGATAGTGTCTTTGTACAACATTGGAAAACGAGTTAAAACCCCTCGTATTCCAAGACAAACATCTTATTTCCCATTCAGCTAGCTTCTTTACCTATTAATGAAACAATTCTTGTTGTGTTTTTAAAGTATGAAATCATGCTTTTTTACACTGTGTTGTGAAGAGTTCCTAATTATGCAAGCACAATTCGCGGCATCTACACAGCATTGACAGGCCAGTCTCTGGAATCAATAGAAGGCCCTGGAAATAGTTGCAGTCTTTTGATATTCACTTTTTCTCTGTTGAAATGTTCTTGGGTGTGCATACACATTTATTTACACTTTTCATTGTATAGAGGCATGCTTTTCATCATGGCAGCAAGCAAGGAGCACAAGCCGACTGGGTGGATAATTTTGTGAGTGGCACCTATCTCACTCCTTCAGAAATGCTCCATGTTCACAGTTTCCAGGAGAGGGACCAAGGAAGGATCAGGGATCATTCCATCTTGAAAAAATACATTAATTTGGTACTTGCATCATAGGGTCCTAACTGCCCCACAGCGTGGATTGTTGAAATTGCCTCAGCTGATCGCATCAAGGCTTGTATCACACTTTCATTTCTTAAGTTAGGATACTCAGATTACGGCCTCATTTGTTTTTCGTTGGGATGTGAGATCAAAGCACTTTCCTTGGGATCTTCTCCTTAGTCCCTCTTTTTAGTCTGGGAGGTTGGAAGTGAGGTCTCTGTCATTGTTCTACAGAAAGGGGCAGACTCGCTGGTTTAGTATGAAATTGTGACAAAATTATTATTGACCTATTGTATCAGTCCCTATATTAATCTATTCCATGCCAAGCCCGCATCTCTGGGGCATCTAACAACTCGGCTGAACTCTTTAAAATCTGCAAGGAACTGGCCAATCCTGCCACAGTCTCTACCTCTCGTGTCCCTTCCCAGGCCCTCTGCACAGCACTGGCGTCTCATTTCATCTCTAAAACTCAGGACATCCTGTCCTCACTCTCCTCCTATCCCCCCTCCCTCTACTCCCTGCTCTTCCTCTGGCCCTTCTGCAGCCACCTCTCCTCCCTCCTTCTCTGCCTTTCCCCTGTTCTTTGCAGACGAGGTTTCTAAACAAGTCCGATCTATGAAAGTCTTGTCAAAACAGGTTCACCCCTGTTCCTCCAAAACTATCATGGACCATATCGACTCCCTGGCTCCTACACTGGCTGATTTCTGCAATCACTCCTTTGCCACTGCAGTCTTCCCATCCCCCTGAAGCACTCCCTTGTGCACCAAGTTACCCTGTGCCGACCCCTCGTGCCTGGCTAACTATTGCCCAATCTCCATCACTTCCTTCATGGGCAAGCTCCTGGAGAAACTGGCCATCTCCCAACTTAATCTCCACTCTGAATCTGTAGGTTGTCTTCATGACCATCAGTCTGGCTTCAGAGCAGCCAGAAGCACGAAAACTGCTCTCCTGAACATCCGTGAAGACCTGCTCTCCAACCTTGACGCTAACACCCCCTGCGTCCTCATCCTGCTTGATCTCTCTTCTGCCTTTGACACTGTCAACCATGCCATCTTGCTCAACCATCTCCGTGATAACCTGGGTATCAATGGCCAGGCTCTGGCTTGGCTGACTTCTTTCCTCTCTGACCGACCCTCCTAGGTCCAACTTGGGTCCTTCCACTCCACTATCTTTTCCTCTACTTGTGGTGTCCCCCAGGGGTCTAACCACTCTCCCTGGCTGTTCAACCAATACCTGTCACTCCTTGCCCACTGCATCGCCGCTCTCTGCCCCAACTTTCAGTGCTACGTGGATGACACCCAGCTCATTTTCAGGCTACTCTCGGCCTCCTCCTCTCCTTCCCTCATCACTGACTGTCTGTCTGCTTTCCAGGAGTGGTGTGCCGCCAATGACCTCTGCCTTAATGCCAGTAAGACTGAGATTCTCCTCATCGGCACACCCGCTCCCTCCTTTCCTGTAGCTCTCTGGCCGGCTTCTCTTGGCCCTCTTCCTGCTCCCACCTGCAAGGCTAAAAACCTTGGGGTCATCTTCGACTCCATACTCTCCTTCTCCCCTCACATCTCTGCATCTCTAAGAAGTCACACTCCTCAGAGGTATTCTTCCTTTCCTCTCCTTCCCCCAGAAGCTCACTGTCTCCAGAACTCTGGTTCTCTTTAGGCTGGACTATTGCACCAGCCTCTTTCTAAATCTGCCTGCTTCTACTCTCTACCCTCTGCAACTTATCCAGAACAGGACTTCGAGACTTGTCCTTGGCCTCAAGCCCAGGCATCATATCTTTCCAGGACTGAAATCTCTGCACTGGCTCCAGTTGGCTACGAGGAATAAGTTCAAAACCCTCTGCATCATCCACAGGGCCTTCTGGGGCCTCAGGCCACAATACCCTCAACTCTTTCTCCCTAAATATCTTCCTTCTCGAGCTCTCCGCTCATCTGCCTCCAACTCCTTCAGAGTCAGTCGCTTCTCTAAGCAACAAGCTGGTGGTAGATCTCTTTCTTCGGCTGGAGCCTCCCTCTGGAATAGCCTCCCTGCCTCCCTTAAACTTGAGAACCATCTCTGGTTCTGGAAGCACCTCAAAACCTTTCTCTTTGCTTTTGCTTTTTCTCCTCCTCTCCTCTGCTGACCTCCTGGGTGTTACCGGAACTGCACTGGCTACCTGGACAACCTCTGATCTCAGACCCAGGTCCCTCCCCGCCAGCGTCACACACCTGCACTGCCCACCTGGCAACGCCCGCACTTGGGGACTGTTTCTGTATCCCTACAGTCCACCTACCATGCCTTGATACCTGATGTCTGCACTTACCCATGCACTTGCCACTTGATGGCCATTATTTACTTATTGTTTTATCTATTCCCATGTACTGCACTGTCCCTGCCCCCTTCCCATGTATTTGCGTTATCTGAATGACACCTGGCCTAGTAGGATCGCTGTCTGTCCTCCCTTTGCTCCCCTCCCTTGCCTCGTCGCACCTTGAAACACTTGTGTATAGGCGCGTTATGAATGCCATATCATATCATATCATGAACAAAACTATACATCAAAGCTTCACATATATTTAATCAATTCAGTTTTGTCTTTAACATTCTACTAACATTCATAATTTCAACATTATCATTTGGACTCACCTCTTCACGAAGATTCCTTTGTTTGATCAGAATTTGTCTGATTGGTGGAGGAAAGATGCGACGAAGAGCATTTTGAGGGTAACAGGCTTTCAGCTGGTTCACATGAATGCTGTTTCCTCCCCTTTTGAAATTCATATTTGTAGGGAAACAATCTTATCAGTGATCTCATGTGGTCCCTTCGAGCAGGCAAAGAACTTGCGTTCCTTATACCGGATCCTTTGGAAATGTTAAAGTAAAAGAACAACTGGTAATTATAAGTTCAACTAGGTTCAGAATCCACTATACACTTCTTTAAGATTCGTACAATTGTTTTATTATATTGCTTCACCCACCCCTCCCATCCTCCACTAGATGCAGGGTGGTAGTCTAAATGCAACTTACATTTAACGCCAAAACTTTCCCACATTTGGTCATTACCTCTCTGGTGATATGACTACCTCAGTCGAACTCAATCTTTTGAGGAAGTCTGAAGCAAGATAATATATGGTTAACTAAAAACATAGCTGCTGGCTGCACCTTGCAATTTAGAGCAGTAAGACATTCAACCCACTCAGTAAAGAGATATGTAATGGTTAACATATATTTGTTGCCGCTTGCAGATGAGTCACTCGACCAATAGAGTTGAGCTAAAGATCAGACCATGGTAAGGTCATTCATCTTTTTGTAGACAAGCCTGGTGAGTGGGAGAACTCAGTTGGAACTGAGCACACATCAGCCACCAATCTAACTATATGGACCCAATCCATGGAATTAATTGCGCGGAAAAATTGGGACTTGCGCGCGAAAACGCGCACTATCGCCCGTTTTGCGATTCATTTTACCGGAGACTGCGAATCTGCGCGGGTCCAGCACGTCACTGCGACACCACGAATGCCTTGCGTGAGACTCCCAGTGAAGGGGCGTACCATCTTGCACAGTCACTTAAAAAGGGCGCAGAACACATGGAATGGGGAACAACAAGCGTAAATGTGGGCGTTACATGGGAAGTACCACAGTAAAATACTTGCACGCCCACACACACGCTTACAACACGCATTCATGGAATCAAACAGGGCTCACCGGCGTGCAGAAATAGACGCGCTAATCCGGAAACACGTCTGCCATGCGAAAGCTGGAGTAAGCGTCAGCGCGCGCACACAAAAACAATGCATAAAAAGACGAAAACAAACGCGCGTATACAGCTACCATGAATGTGCCATTTTTGCAGCAGTGATCGTGGGACACCGCAGGAGGAGGGGGATAGCCAGAGCCTACATTTACTTTACCCAGGACCAGCCTTTTTGGGATGCCTGATGATGTAACACTTACCTGGGACTCAGCGGAAGCGTAATGCCTTCTCAGCCAGAGGATCTGTTATTTGGGCACTTTTTGGATTCTATTTTTGTGAAAATGACAAATATAACATAGAACTACTGTAATTTCTATCTTTCTTGGAAAAAACTGTATAGCAGTGCACCTTTGATATTCCCTCCCATCTCACCTGTGTTTATGTTTTGTGGAGCTCTCCATCCTGTATTCTACAGGGGCGCATTTGTATGAAAACTTTTAACTTGAAAGGCTGCAGTGTTCAAATGATTCTTGTCAGAATAATGTCCTTGCTTTTCTAGAGTTCTCTTGGGTAAGTATTTGGTGAAAAAATATTATAGTTCGTTAGATTCTGAACAGTCCATAAATTGGAGAGATATAATATTTTCCCTTTTACTTGCAGGTTCTTGGTTCTCAGAAAAGATTAATGGCTGCAGAATGGCTGCGACTATACTCGTTTTGAAGAAACGTTTAACAAACGTAATTTCATCTTACTGAGTAATTGCAGCCTTCAGAGACAAGCGCGGTAATAATTAAGCGAAGAAAAACTTGCTGGAACTTCAGGTAAGCAAGATATGTAAAATTTCTTCTTTCTTATTTCTATAAGTTCATTCATTAATGAAAATACCTTTTGTTTGCAGGTTTTCGGGAAGCTGTGGATGAAATACCTTTGGACGATGCAGAGTCTGCTGAGGAAACTTCGGAATGTAGGGACTGCGACCGTGAATGAAGACTGCTGCGAAGAAGATGCTGCAGCTGTGAAGGAACTTCGGAGAGGAGATGCAGAGACTACGAAATAAACAGCTGACGAAAGAAACGCTTCGGAAATACTTCGGTCCAGTATGTTTTTTCAAAAACAATGGAATTCTGTTGATTTTCTGTGGAAACTAATGTCTCTGAACTATCTTTTCTTTGACAGGCTCTGTCAGGAGATCGCCGGTAGCCTTACCCGCTGTCAGCGGAGAAGACGCGAAGCAAGCGCCCCAGCAGAGGCGGGGCTTAAGTAGCTCACTCTGCAATAAGTATAGTATGTGCTGTAAGTTAACAATGGACTTGGCGGCGGCCATGTTGAGTGTATGAAAACCAATGTAAGCGATATGTGAGTGTCACGACTTGTTGGTGGGTTCACCTGTTTAGGCTTTGCAAGCTTCTTCTTTGTTAGATCTGGCTGCCCATGTTTCTTGAAGGTGCGGGTCTTGTGGAGGTAAGGGCAGGTTTCTTCAGACGCTACTCTGTCGGTAGCAGCTGCCCTAGAGTTCAGTGTTCATCAAATGAATAGTCTGGGCTTGTAATGAGATCCAAAGGCAACAGCAGAGGCCCTGGAGGGAGTGCTGCGGAAGGCGGTGAGTCGCAGCTGCAGTTGAGGTCCGGAATGCTCCGGAAATCCGGGTGAGAGGTAGGGCGGTCCGAGGGCAACCACAAGCAGCAGTCCTGGATGGAGTGCCGCGGAAGGCGGTGAATCGCAGCCGCATTCGAGGGCTGGATTGTTCCGAAAATCCAGGGTAAGAGGTAAGGCGGTCCGAGGGCAACCACGAGGAGCAGTCCTGGATGGCGTGCCGCGGCAGGTGGAGAGACACGGCTGCGGAGATGCAGGAAGGCACAATAGAGAAAAAGGGAATTCCTAAGAGCGAGCGCGAGGAACAACACTCGAGCAAGGAATTGTGAGCGGATTGACACGTGCCGAACCGCAGGGGCGGGACGCTTATCTAGGCGAGCTAGAAGCTATACCGCTGATCAAAGAGCGGTGCCCGCCATATTGGGAGGGTGTGGGGAGCATTCCGGCATGTTGTTGAATGGACCAGGAGGTCCAAAGGGGGCGGTAATGAGATTTCATGACAGTATACCCCCTCCAAAGCCTCGTACCCCCTGGTTTGCCAGGATGTAACCAATGGAAACGTTGTACCAGCCTGGGGGCATTGAGGTTGGAGACTGGTTCCCTGGTACGATCGCTGGGTGGATAACCTTTCCATTCCACTAGGTATTGTAATGGTCCTCTTCTATACCTGGAATCACAAATTTTGGGAGACTTCATATTCAATTTGAGCCCGGACGAGTAGAGGAGGACGACAGGGGGCGTTCTTGGTAGAACAGTGATACGGTTTTAACAGGGAAGTATGGAAGACAGGATGTTTTCTGTTCCAAGTCAGAGGCAAACGTAGTTGATAGGCCACTGGATTGATCTTTTTGGATACAACGAAAGGGCCGTAGTAACGGTAGTAGAGCCATTAAGTAGCTCACGGTTAAGACACAAAAAAAGCTCAATCAGAGGATTTTTTTGCCATATGAGTTACATATGTGCTATATGTATAAATGTCTTTGTTCATGCAAAAATGAATTATTAGTATGTTATTGTCTTTTTAAATAGATGTATTGTTGATTTGTGTAATGTTGATAAATATTAAAATATGATTATATTTTGTGATAATCCATGGTTACTTGCCCTCATTTATGATGAAAGAGTGTAACATGACTACCTCAATAGGCATTTGGGAACTCACCAATAACAGAAAGGAAGGAAGCTGGTCTGTGGGATTTTGTGTTTTTGCATATATTTGTCCTCACCCACACAGCCCCTAAAAAGAGGACTTCATAGCTCTAGTTAGCTGTTGCCCGTAGTAACGGGGTGCCAGCTTGTTTGGTTTTATGTGTCTGGGTAAATATTGGGGGGACAACCAGACCTTGTCCCCAACATCATAGACTGGAGCAGGGCGTCTCTTGGTATCTGCAAACCTTTTAATGTTTTCCCAAGCCTGGGATAGATGATTCAGAGCTTCTTGATGAAATGATACCAACTGAGCAGTCCAGGAATCAACAGAAGGAACACGAATAGGAGAAGGCAGCACCGAGGGAAGTACTGAGGGGTGAAATTCTGGATTGCAAAAGAAGCGACTGGTCTTAATCAAGGAATGTTCCGAATTATTGTAAGCAGATTCTGCAACTGGTATAAGAACAGACCAGTCATACTGAACCTTGGTGGAAAAACAGCATAGATATTGTTCAAGGGTCTGGTTTACCCTTTCTGTGATACCATTGGTCTTGGGATGGTATCCAGATGAAAGGGCTTGTTGGATTCCCAACACCTTACAGAGAGTTTTCCAAAACTGGGAGATGTATTGAGGTCCATGATCAGAGATGATTTTAGATGGGAGCCCATGTAGTCGGAAAATGTGTTTTACAAAGAGTCCAGTCATTTCTGGGGCAGAAGGAAGTTTTGATAACAGTGTAAAGTGAGCCATGTGAGAGAAGAGATCGATGGTTACCATTATGACTGAATGTACTCTGGAAGGGGGTAGATCAACAATGAAATCCGTTGCTATGGCTTCCCAGAGCTGGGAAGGAGGGGCAGGTTGGAGGAGCAGGCCTGCGCGGTCTCTTGCTATCTGTCTTGTTCTGGTTGCATCTAAACATCTATCAGCATCTTGGGCCACCAGAAGTTTCTTTGAATGGAAAGAAGGGTATCACCGACCCCACGATGTCCATAGTAATGACTGGGAGGGTATCACTAGTTGGGATCCTCGTAAAAGAAACCCATCCTTGTATTTAAGACCCCAGGAATTGTGTCCTTGGAAATCTTTCCATAGGTCCGAGGTTGTAGTCTCGTTCTTAATGGATTCCAAGATGTCGGACGCTGAGCGATGAACACTGTGCTGGGGAACATTTTAGGCAGATTGGGCCTTTCCTGAGTAGGGTAGTCAGGACGTCTGGACAAGGAATCTGCGATGACGTTTGAGGTCCCCGGAATGTGAGATATCTGGAATTGTTATTGAGCAAAGAAGAAGGCCCACCGTGCTTGTCGACTGTTCCTGCACTCCATGGATTGAAGGACTTGTAGATTCCTGTGATCTGTTCGCACTTGTTTGGGATGAGCAGCACCCAGGAGGAGATGACGCCAATCTTTAAAGGCTTGGCGAATGGCAAGCAATTCTTTTTCTAGAACTGAATGGTGTGTCTCACATGGGAGCAAGATCCGGGATATGCAAGCTACCGGATGTTCGAGCCCATCTTGGGCTTGTTGTTTCAAGACCGCGCCTATCGCAAATTCAGAGGTGTCTGTCTCCACCAGAAAGAGTCTTGTAATGTCAGGCTGCATCAAAATGGGTTCTTGAGTGAACATTTCCTTAAGTCTTATAAAGGCGGCTTCTTGGGAAGAGGTTCATAGAAAGGGTGTGTTCTTCTTGAGTAAATTCACAATTGGTTGAACAATGGATGAAAAGGAAGGAATGAACTTCCTGTAAAAGTTTGCAAGGCCCAGGAAGGATTGGACTTGTTTTACAGAGCAGGGGACTGGCCAGGATGTGATAGCTTCGATTTTGGCAGGGTCCACAGCCACTCTTTGGGCGTTCAAAACAAATCCTAGGTAACGTACCGTTGAAACATGGAATGTGCATTTCTCTGGTTTGGCTAATAAGTGATGTTCTCTGAGTCGTTGCAACACGGCAGTGATATGTTCTTGATGTTGTGTTGGGTTCCTGGAGAACACCAGAATGTCATCCAAATACACAATAACATAGAGGAACAACATGTCTAAAAAAACCCGATCCATAAATTGCTGGAACACAGTTGGGGCGTTAGCAAGTCCAAAGGGCATGATCAGATACTCGAAGTGTCCAAATGGTGTTCGAAAGGCGGTCTTCCATTCATTGCCCTCCTTTATTCGGACCAGATGGTAGGCCCCCTCTCAAGTCCAACTTGGTGAAAATCACAGCGCCTCTGAGTGCTTCCAAAATGTCTGATATCAGGGGCAAGGGGTATCTGTCCTTGCGGGTACATTTATTTAAACCCCTGTAATCCAGGCAGGGTCGTAGTATCTTGGTGTCCTTCTTGGGTACAAAAAATAAAGATGCCCCTGCGGGGGACTTGGAAGGACGGATGGTTACGTTAGCAAGGTTGGTATCCAAATATTCTCGCAGGGCCTTCTTTTCGGGCTCCGATAGAATAAACATCCTGCCAAAGGGAATTATAGCATTTTCCTCAATATCGATGGCGCAATCATCTGGCCTATGTGGCGGCAGGGTTTGAACAATGGCAGAGGAAAAGACATCAGAGAACTGCTGGTAGACATCAGTTACATGAATAATATTGGAAATGGTAAGGGAAGAATTAGTCCTCTTGTCTACCTTGGATACGTCTGAATTGGTGGCAGACGTCAAACAGTGCGATAGGCAATATTCTGAGCGCAAAAACAAAGAGCCGGCAGTCCAGTTGATGTATGGATTATGTTTCTTTAACCAGGGCATGCCCAGGACCACTGGATAGTGTGCTGCTCTGATTATGTCGAACTGTAAGCTTTCTTGATGGTTGTGGATGGAAAGCATGAATGTCCTGGTTTGTTGGGTGATTGGTCCCAAGACAGGGGGGAGCCATCAATCCCCTCAACTGTCTGAATGATATCCTTTTGTTCTCTGGGTATATCGTGCCTAGATGCCCACTGATCATCCAAAAATATACCCATAGCGCCACAGTCAACCAAGGCCAGTACTGTCTGCGGTGCTCCGATGGAAGGGAGTAGAGTAACCTCAAGGACTACCAGGTTGCATCTTGATGAAGGATCCAGGATCGGTGGGATGGAGCGGTCCTTGGTCTCCCGAAACTGGGCTCCATTCAGGATTGGGAGCTGGCATTTCCCGAACGCCTTGGTGGTGCTATGGGACAGTTCCTAACCAGAGGTTTGTCTGAAGCACAGGATATGCATAACTCACTGTCAAATCTGCGGCTTCTCTCCTGGTTTGAAATAGGGCCTCTCGTCGCTCCCAGTTGAATGGGTTTGGGTTCAGCAAGAGGGTTTTCCTTTGTGGTAGGAGAGAACGGAGACATCTTGGGAAGGGAGCTTTGCGTTCTTCTTCTTTCTGCCTTTCTTTCTTGGAATCTGAAATCAATTTGCAGGGATAAATCTAATAGGGCCTGGAAGGAACTTGGACGGGCAATTTTGGCTAGCTCATCCTTTACTTCATCATTAAGGCCACGACGAAACAGGGTAAAGCATGCCTCGTTAGACCAGTCAGCTTCCTTGGCAAGTTGTTTAAATCTGGTAACATAGAATAACATATCCTGTGATCCTTGCCGGAACTCCAGCAGCCTTTCATGTGCAGTAAACACCTGGTCTGGGCGATCAAACATTTCCTTAAAGGCCCTAAAGAACCCGTCAGAATTGTCCAACAAGGGATCTCCTACTGAGACCAGTGGTGTAGCCCAGGCCAGGGCATTGCCGGTAAAATGAGCTATGACAAACCCCACCTGAGCTCTGGGGGTGGAAAAGTAGTATGGCTTAAACGTGAAGTGTACCAGACAGGAATCCAGGAACGGGCAGAGCTTCACATCAGCTTCAAGAATTGTGCCATGTGCACATCCTTATCGTGGTCATTTTTAACATTTTAGTTTGCCTTTATTAAACATCACGTTACGTTTTCACTACTCCATATCAGATTGCTGAGTATTTTATACTAATCAGGACTCCATTCCTGTTCAGCTTGTTTATTTGCGTGACAGAACTCCCGCATTCTCAGGCACTGCTGCAGCGACAGCGGGATATTTGAGGTCCACACTTTACGTGGGTTCCTCTTTTGACTATTTACCATCATCCACATTTTGGTTAGGTATGTTATTCGATTTTTTTCATACTAATGTCCGTTTCTTTTGAACATTGAACTTGACACTGATCAGGGTCTGTTATTTACAGATTTCTAGTATCCTTTTGGGAATTGGCCGTGTCTCTAGGAACTAACTGTTATATGAAGACAGTCTGTCTACTTATTTTTCCTGCACCGTCGGATTCTTTGTTTCCGGCACTTTCCACTCACAAAGGTAACGACTTTCGCATTACTTCCCCACTAGATCGATTGAGCTTAGGAACCACTAACTTTTTTCCCTATATATTCACTTTATCTTATGTTTCACCATCCACTTGACAAGTACCATTAGAGGGATCATTCCACTGAACTATAATATGATGTATGTTTTACTGTCTATTTTACAGGAAGGGGTGCATCAATTGACCTTCAGTTTCTCTCTCAAACATGGAACACATAATTCCCCTTATAATGATGCATGTATTACAACGCATATTATGACATGTTACAACAAATGTCACTACATTTTCTAAATTGTAAAATTGAATATGTTATGAATTGTGTCTACAATATTTTCTTTACTGAATTTGTGTTTTTCCCTTTACTTTAAGAGTCCAGGTTTGGCCTTTTGGCCTATTGAAGAAGAGGAGAACTTCCTCGAAACGCGTCGTCATTTAATATGGACTCCATTTTTCCTCAATTTGAGCTTCATCTATTGATTCCATTTTGTTTCTATGCACTGTAAATAATCTATCTCTGAACTATAATTCCTGTTGAAAATCATATAGCTTGGCTATAAATATAGATTTTTTATCTCACACTTCTGTGTCTGACCATATTTGTTAGAAACAAAAATATGTACAATGCGTATAACTCAATTTGAACAACTGTATTGGATTAATCCAAACATTTGAAAGTGTGCAGGGGACGGGAGGGTTCCCAAGTTGAATCCTCTTTCTTTTTACCACCTACATGATGACCCCAATACGGAACCCCACCACACCACCCCATGTAAGACACAACGCAGCCCATATTGCAACTAAGGGCATTATGGAGCGTACATTTGGAGTGCTAAAGTCACGTTTCCGCTCCCTTGACCACTCTGGTGGAGAGCTAATACATGCACCACCAGTAGTTTGCAGAATCATTGTGGCAGCATGTGTCCTGCACAATGTTGTAACACGGCGTAGTGTACCGGTGGACATGGTGGTGCCCCCACATCCCCAACCACATGCATGGCCGCTGTGCATGGGAGGGGAAAGGGCACGTGGCGAGGCTGCCCGTACCCAGTTTGTGGCACAACAACCCCTGCGGAGTGCACACAGGCTTGGCACATTCCAGGTGACAATCGATGACAAAGGGACAATCATCTGTCCCAAACTTAGCACCCTGAGAATTTGTCCTTGAAGGTGCTACATTGTGTGCATCCCTTACAACTTAAACTAACCCAATCTAGTGTGCACAAAAGGCACACCTGCAAGATGCAGTATGCCACCAGCCCCATGCCAAAGTACACATCTATATGCCAGTATGTCACCTATACCCTCCCAAACTTCATGTCACCTGGTTGCCACACCATGGAATGGCAAGTAACGTCAAAAGTGACACATAAATGGCCAACACACAACACTACTGTCACAAAGCGCTCAGCGATAAACGGAACTAGTACTAAAATAACTTACTCTCACACATCAAAACAATAATGTACACAGGAACATCAATTGGCCAGTGTAACATAACAGAAACACAGGACCCAACAGTGAATATGTCTGACAGTCACTAATCAGAATACCACAAGTGCCTCAACATGTCCTAACTACCACATGGCATCCTTCTATTTGTAGTGGGGCCCAGCTAACAAAAGGGGGCAGTGAAGCGCATACAGCAGGAAGGCCAACACCAATGGAGACAGGCAAGCTAATACATGAAGATGGAACATGAAAATATGATGGATCCCAATGTCAAAACAAAAAGGTTTGCACATTTTTGATGCTTTTTCAAAGTGCTCCGGTCCCGTCCCACAGGAAGGAGGAATGTCTCATAAGTATGAGACATTCCTCATGGTCACTACGGTGAGAAACCTGGTTAATAGTTTGTGCAGTGAATGGTTAGCATGCACTGCAGAAACAATTAAAACAATCCAGGTTACTCACCGTAGTGACCATCTTACTCCTAGTCCATAGTCCCCTTTCCTCCATACTTATGAGGCATTCCTCCGTCCTGTGGGACGGGACCGGAGCACTTTGAAAAAGCAAACATTTTAGTCCTTCGTCTCTCTCTGCACGGGGCACAGCCCGCGGCCGTAACCCCGCATCGCCCATCAGTCCTTTTCTATCGCCAGGTCAGAGACCTTTAAGCAATAATAGGGGAACCTTATTAGAGGGGACGGCGGGTGTATGGAGGAAAGGGACTAAGGACTAGGAGTAAGGTGGTCACTACGGTGAGTAACCTGGTTATACTCCTACGTCCCGTCCCCTTTCCTCCATACTTATGGGAGATTCCCAAGCACTCCTCACAGGAACTACAGGTGGATGGAAAAACCCGTTACTGAAAAAGGTTCTTCAGCACAGCCTGGCCAAACTGAGCATCAGATCTGGAGCTCAGGTCTAGACAATAATGCTTACGAAAAGCCGATGGGGAGGCCCAAGTAGCCGCCTTTGCGATGGTCTCCCAGGGGACATATTTCTGAAAGGCAACTGCAGCTGCCTTGCCCCGCACCAGGTGTGCATGAATACCTTTAGTAGGCTGCAGTCCTTGGACAGTGCAAGACTCCGTAATACAGGCAGCGACCCATCTGGAGATAGTTGCCTTAGAGGCCTGCTTACCTTGTGGATTACCAAAGTTCACCAACAATTGAGAAGAGCTCCGAAATTCAGATGTTCTGTCCAGATAGAACATAAGAGCCCTTCTAACATCCAAGCAGTGCAGAACCCTTTCCGCTTCTGAAGTAGGGTTCGGGAAGAAAACAGGCAGGGAGATTGCCTGATTTAGATGGAAATCAGAGACCACCTTCGGTAGGAAAGAAGGGTTTGTCCGTAGGACCACCTTATCTTTGTGAAAACCCAAGAAGGGATGCTCCACCGACAAAGCTTGGAGCTCACTCACACGCCTTGCTGAGGTAACGGCAACCAAAAAAGACACCTTCCACGACAGGTGCTTGAGGTCCATCGTGGCCATTGGTTCGAAGGGTTTATGGCACAACGCTGTAAGGACCACATTTAGATCCCACAGCGGGTGCGGATTACGAACTGGGGGGTAAAGGCACGTCAAACCTGCGAAATGTCTCTTAACCACTGGATTAGACAGAGAGTAAGAGCATTGGTCTGTAGATAGGTAGGCGGATACCGCCAAAAGATAAGTTCTGCATGACAGAACGTGAATTCCCGACTCTGCTAGTGTCAATCGTAGCTGCCCTTGGGTCCAGTTGTTTGTGTAAACACCAATGACAGAACCTAAGCCATTTGCTTCGGTACTGAAACCTAGTCGAGGGTTTCCTGGCTGCCTCAATAATGCGCATCTTATCCGCAGACAGGTTGAGATGTTCTAAAGACCTCAACTCAGGCACCATGCCGCCAAGCTGATCGATTGTGTGGAGGGGTGCCACAGCTGTTGCTCCCTGCACAGGCCCAGACACCTCAGACACCTCGGCCACCTCGCCCACCTTTGCCTCCCTTCCCACTTGTTGCCCTCCCAGTCATGGCACTGATGGATTAGCGCAATGGGAGGTGCAGCTAACAATTGCTCTGGGCAATCGGAGTGAGGGGCCAGGGTACGTGATGTAAAACATACCACTGTGCTCCAGCAAGGCTCAATGTAACTCCTGGGGAAAAATTAACAGGTCACGTAATGCACAGACACCCCAAAAACAAAACTAAACGTTTGAAACCCACGTGTGAAGGAAAAATGTTACACAGTACGCTGTGGCATCCAGCAACACAAAATATGTGTATACGAGGAGCACGTAGGGGACAATGACTACAAAAATGAGGGTAGGCGACACACAGGGGCAACCACAGTATGTAAAATGCGTACGCGACTCACCGTCAGCTTCACAAGAAAAGAAAAAATACACACGTGTGTGCGCGGAGGCAACTCCCCCACCAAAGCAAGAAATACGCACTGTCACAGTAGTGAACAATTCGCCTGGCACCCCAAAATACTGTGAAGTCCACGCATCCGTCCGCTACGAATTGCACATAGATTGCAATGTTGTCCTATGCATATGCACACCTTTATCCTGATACTGAACTGCAATGCCAAACTTTCAGCGCATGTCACATAACTTACGCGCTTAGGGCCTTTCCTCTGATTCCACGGTAATGCCCTGTTTCCGCACGTGCAGAGTCACTCTATTTCCGGCTGGCCAAGCGAGTAACACAGAAGACCCACGCTCCTGCCTACCAGCCAATTTACCTGCTTCCAACTGCCCCAAGCTGCCTCCTACGAGCCATCTGCTGCTGCTGCCCACTCTGTGTGCCTGTTGCCCACGTGCCCTGCATTTTGGTGCCTGCTGTACAGCCATTGCCAGTGCTCCTGTCGTTGGACCTGTGACCACCTCTGCTGATCCAGAAGACTCCCGACGTGCCATGCCACTCCATAGCTTAGCCCCTGGATCACCTTGCCCACCCACACCTGCCTCGGGGGTTGCCATGTCTGACCCAACATCATCGGAGGCAAGTGGCAACCCCCCGGCAGCGAGCCAGAGGGCTGTCAGCTTCTCAGCCAGGGAAGTTGACATACTGGTGGAGCAAGTCCTGGGGCATTATGATGCCCTCTTCGATGGACCATCGCAAGTCGGCAAGGATGGACGGAAGAAGATCTGGGCGGACATTGTGGGTGCCATCTACGCAGTGGGCGTGGCACCCCGCGACTATCACCATGTCCATAAGCGCTGGGAGGACTTCAAGGCCAGGACCCACAACAAGGCCCAGCGCCTCCTCAAGGCTGGTGACAACCAAGGGGGGCGCTGGGGCCGGTTGACCACCAACAACATGCGGGTCCTAGAGAGGTTCTACCGAGCGCTGCAAGCCCAGGTCATGGATTTGGAGCTCTGTCTGGAGTCGACTGGTAAGTGTCCATGTGTTCTTGTCCACCATTGTGCATGTGTGTTTTTTTAATTATTATTTGTAATGCGCACATAACCCAAGGGTAGCAAGGCGCAGGAGTAACAAGAGGATTGTATAGTTTAGGTTGCATAGAACATATTGGATAGTGTCCCATGGGGTTACAATAGAGGACACATTGACAACATAGGTAGAAGGTGCCAACGTAAAGGTTATCCAGGACAGTTTACATATAAAAAGAGTAATTACAGTAGTACACTATACATATAATAACATACAAGATTCACAATTTACAATTTTAAGTTATATCGGATTAGCAGGGCGAAAGGAAAGTCAGTGTGTTAGTTATCGTGATCCTTAATCCATTGGATGAGATTCGTCTTGAATTGTAAATAAGGAAGGCCTTCTCTCAGGGAGGGCGGTAGTGAGTTCCAATGTAATGCTGCTTTGACAGGGAAGCTGCTCCTTCCGGTCAAAGTGCGTTTGAATCTTGGTACTAATAGTAGGTTGGCATTGGCTTTTCTGGAAGGGCGGTAGGATGACTGTCTGGTAAATCTCGTTATGAGATATTGAGGGGCCAAATCGTGGAGGCATTTGTGAATCAAAGAGATAGATTTAAGGAAGATCTTATCTTTTGTGGAGAGCCAGTTGACAGATCTTCTAATGTCTGAAATGTGGGCTTTCTTCGGGAGACTTAGGGCTGCTCTTAGAGCGTTATTTTGCAAGATTTGAATCTTATTTGTGATGTATTTGTTTCTTCCTACATAAAGGGCATTACTGTAATCCAACTTGGATAGGATCAGAGCTCTAGCCAGTGTGATGCAGTTGTTAGAAGATAGGAATGGTCTGGCTGCTCTGATAAGTTTACAGGTATAGGAGGTGGCGAAGGCCATTGAGTTTACCTGTTTTTTGAATGATAATGTGGAATCTAGATAGAACCCAAGAGTTTTTACCTCCTTGGCCACAGCAATAATGTTATTGTCAATTTCAAATGATGAGTTGTTTTGGCCAAGTTTGTTGATATTAGCTGTTGTACCAAGAATGACGAGTTCCGTTTTGTCATCATTCAGGCATAGTCCATGTGAGGCCATCCATGCCTGCATGATGAGGTACACTCTGTTTACAAAGGCCAAATCCTTATCATAATCCCCGTCAACGGGATGAGGATCTGGGTATCATCAGCGTAGTTCGTGTAGGTGATACCCAGACCATCGAGATCATCGAAAAGGGGCTTTGTAAAGATGTTGTACAGGGTGGGGGAGACGCAAGAGCCCTGTGGCACGCCGCAGGTAATGGGCGTAGGGTCGGCAGCTGCTAGCGGGGAGAAGACTTGCATTGTTCTATTGCTGAGGAAGGACTAACTCCAGTCTATTGCCTCTTGGGAGAAGTGGGCGGCCGACTCAAGGTGATTGCACAGGATCTCATGGTCGACTTAGTCAAATGCTGCTGAGAGATCAAGGAGCAGCAGTAGTGCTGTCTTGCCCTCATCTCTCAACTCATCTATTTGTTTTTTGAGGTCAACCAGAGCGGTTTTGGTTCCATGTTGAGGTCTGAAACCTGACTGCCGGATTCCTAGGAGGTGGTTATGTTTGAAATATTGTTGGATTTGTAAGTATGCCATTTTGTCGAGGATTTTGAGCAGGAATGGCACTGTAGTAATAGGGCGGTAGTTTGTAGGAATGGAAGGGTCTAGGTTTTGTTTTTGAGGAGTGGGAGGACCCAGGACTGTTTCAGATTATCGGGTATCATGCCTGAGGTGAAGGATGCATTTATTAATTTAGTGATAAAAGGTGAAAGTTCGCGAGCTGCATCTTTTGAGTTGTGCTGGGCATAAGTCACCATGGCAGTTCGACGGTTTGAGAGTGAGGAAACTTTCTCAGCCTCTTTGATAGAAACTTTGCGAAAGTTAAAGTGTGGAGTGGACTCATGTGGAGGGGTCAAGATGGAATGCGTCACTGTCACATTGCTGTTGCTAGGTTTAGAGGTAGTGAGAAGGATGTCCTTTTTGTGGTTAATCTTAGTTTGCAAGGTAGTAATTTTATTAGCCAAAGCATTTTGAATGCTTGTGCACCAATTTTTATCCTTAAGGCAAGAGTCTGGAGTTTGGATAGGAGATTCTACCTCTTTCAGAATTGCAAAAAGCTCTTTAGTATTAGACTTAGCTTCCATAATTCGGAAGTTGAATGAAGTTTTTTTGGCGGAGATAATTTCATTTTTGTAGAGGGACGATTGCTTGCTTAGGTTATTCTTATTAGTCTCTGATGGATCAAGTCTCCATATTTTCTAGCAACAACGTTTCTCATGTCTAATTTCTTTTAATTGTGGAGAGAACGAGGTATTCACGTGTTTGCGGGGTTTGCTCTTTCTCATCTTTAGGGGTGCTATGGCATCAAGGGTTGATAACATCACTTTGGTATACGAATCTACCATGGTAAATGGGTCTATGTGATCTGGGATAGAATTAAGAGGAGGTAAGATCAGGGGGATGAGGTTTTCAGAGGTAATGTTTCTTTTGTTTCTAGTGGGGACTGCTGGGGCTACACTGTCAGTATGTAGAGGATGTCAGGCATCTAGTGAGAGCATAATCAGATGGTGGTCAGACCAAGGCTGGGGCATTATGGATAGGACCGTGATTGGGCAATTGTGCTCGGCAGTCAAGAGTTCTACCTTTCGTATGGGTAGGACATGTAATCTTTTGGGTGAATCCTAATTCCTCTAAGGAATTGTTGATTTGAGTGGCATTAGAGTCTAGAGGGTCATTGAGTCCCAAGTTAAAATCTCCTAGTACAAGTCTCTGGGAAGAGCTTTTTAGGTTGTTAGATAAGATGTTTGTTAGTTCCTCTTCGAAGAGTCCTAGAGGGCCTGGAGGTCGGTAAATAAGGTGGATAGTTACAGACTGTGTGTTGGTTATAGCTAGCTTGGCGGTAAGGGCTTCACAAGAGTCTGTACTATGAGGTGGAGCGAGTTTCAATGTGAGGTTGGTTTTGTATATTATTGTCAGAATATGCTGAAGTCCCTTCCCCCTGAGACTCCTCACCTGGGTCTTCAGTGGGGTTTGATGGCCTTGGTCTCCTTCTTCTTTCCGTCTGGGGACTCTCTCTTTCGTCACTTGACTTGATAGTCCTTCTTCCCTTCTTGCGTTCGAAGAGATAGGGACGTTCTCCCCCCGAGGCCACCTTGCCCGCCTATGGATCTGGCAGTCAGGTGAACCCAGGGGAGTCCGTTCCTCAAACAGGGAAAAAGCCTGATGGCAGAAAAAACCCTGTGTGTTAGTCGATGGGATTGGCCGATCCGATGGGAAGACTGGAGAGGCTGGTGTAGTCCCGTATCAGGTGAAACAGCAAGTTAAACGAAGGATAAGGGTTCGCTCCAAGCGATGCTCTGTGAGAGAATGGGGGTCGGCAGCTCGCTGGAAGCAAGGAACTGTTCCAAACAGGAGGCAAATGGAAAAGGATACAGGAGGCTAAAGAGGTAAGGATAGCCACAATAGGAATCTGGAGAAAACAAGAAGAGATGAAGATAACAAGCAGGTGAGAGTACCCGAGAAATCCAGGGAGAAAGAGAGCGAGAGAAAGAGAGAGCGCGAGAGAGAGAGAGAGAGCGAGAGAGAGAGAAAGAGAGAGCGAGAGAGAGAGAGAGCGAGAGAGAGAGATAGCGAGAGAGAATAGAAGGTGGGTGAAACACAGAAAAGAATGTGACTGACCCGAGAAACACAGCGGATGGTAAACAGAGCCCACTAGACCCCGAGGTAGAAATTAAAGGAACAGAAACCGGAAGGCGCACTCGAAAAGTGAGCCTTAGTCGGGAACAAACAGCCGCGGAAAGGCAGACCGAAGGTAAGAGAAACTCGTGAAAGAGGCTGGACAGGAGAAAAAGGGTTCTGAACGAGAGGGGATAACCAGGGAAGGCACAGGCAAATTCAAGGGAAAAAACTCGTAAGTGAGGCACTGCAGCAAGGCGAAAGTCAAAAGACCGACGAATGCGAGTTGCAACACGAGTTGCAGGGGGCGTGGTCTCCTCTTATACCTGCCGGTCCAAGACGACTAGAGCGTCAAACGGACCGGTAGAGAGGCTCAATACCGCCTCCATCTTGCCCAGAGTTTCCACGGCCGCGGTGTGACAGTATGCCCTCTCTTCATCGACTCTCCCCCGGGTTTTCCCGGATGTAGGCGATGGAACTGTCTTAGAAGTCGTGGGGCGTGGATATGACATCTGGGCTCCCAAGACCGTTCTGCTACAGAATATCCCTTCCACTGGACCAGATATTGTATAGTTCCATGCTTGTAACGTGAATCAACCAGCCTCTCCACTTCATATTCTTCCGGTTCGGGATCTTGGTGTATAGAGGAGGGTATACGACGGCCCATGGGATCTGGATGATAAGCCTTCAGGAGGGAGGTATGAAAAACAGGGTGTATCCTTTTCAGACTGGAAGGCAGACGTAATCGAAAGGCCACTGGGTTTACTTGAGATAAAATGGGAAATGGGCCTATAAAGCGGGCTGAGAATTTACCAGGATGAACCCAACGTGGGAGATATTTGGTTGACAACCAGACCTTAGTCCCCACTTCCCATTTGGGGTTAGGAGATCTCTTCTTATCAGCATACTTCTTGTATCGAATCCTACTTGCCTCCAGCTTTTGAGCCGCTTCCTTCTGGATGGATCGAAGATCAAACAGGCGCTGGTCTACCGAAGGGACTGAAGTTGGAGGAACCCCAAAGAGAGGTATATGCCTCGGATGGTATCCGTAGGTGAAGTAGAAGGGACTGAAGCCAGTTGCCGAATGTTTGGTGTTGTTGTAAGTAAATTCTGCTAAAGTTAGAAAGGACTTCCACTTATCTTGTTCCTGATGACAAAAGCAACAGAGATATTGTTCGAGAGTGGAATTTAGGCGTTCTGTTTGTCCGTTGCTTTGGGGATGATAACCAGAGGATAAGGCTCTCTTTATACCCAAAGCACTACATAAAGCTGACCAGAATCGGGATGTAAATTGGGAACCCCTATCGGAAACTATGGTCCGAGGTAGACCATGCAATCTTACTATTTCTCTCAGGAACACTTCGGCGGTTTCGGATGCAGAAGGCAAGCCAGGCAAGGGAGAGAAGTGAGCCATCTTGCTCAATGTATCCACCGTAACCATGATTGCTGTGGATCCCATAGAGAGAGGGAGATCCACGATGAAATCAGTGGAAATGTGTTCCCAGGGTTGTGATGGTAGAGGTTCTTGTTGGAGCAACCCCATGGGCCGATGAGTAATGGGTTTATTAGCCGCACATACCGGACAAGCCATCACATATGTTCTGACGTCCTGGTCCATAGTCGGCCACCAGAAATATCTGGATATCAGATGTAGTGTTGCCCCATGGCCCTTATGTCCTGCCGAAGGAAGGTCATGGCACCAGAATAAGGCTTGCGTCTGGAGTTTCTCCGATGGTAAATACAGTGATCCTCGATGAAAGTATAGCTTCCCTCTTCTTTCCATGAGGGTCATATGGTCGGGAGAGACTTCAGAGAGACTGGTCGAGCGCTCTACTTCTTGTATGAAGGAGTTGACCATTCCTAGGATTCTCTTACCAGAGAGCATCTCACCCAGGCCCTGATCCTCTTTGGGCTCCAGACTGCGGGACAGAGCGTCCGCTAGGGCATTCTCTTTTCCTGGAAGGTAGGTTATCTCAAAGTCGAACTGGGAAAAAGAATACGCCCATCGGGCGTGACGAGAATTGCGGCATTCCATCTGTTGCAAAACCTTAAGATTCCGGTGGTCAGTGCGAACCAGAAATGGATGGGCAGCCCCCTGAAGTAAATGCCTCCATTCAATGCATGCCTGACGAATCGCCAGTAATTCCCGTTCCAACACAGAGTAGTTCCTCTCACTAGGTGTAAGAGTTCTGGAATAATATGCTACCGGATGTTCTGCTCCGTCTTTGCCTGATTGTAGGAGAGCAGCTCCAATGGCACCTCCGGAAGCATCCATCTCCACCACAAAAGGAAGAGACTGATTTGGTTGCACTAGGATAGGAGCGGTGGTGAATGTCCTCTTAAGTAATAGAAAGGCCTGATCCGCCTCCTTATCCCATTCGAACTTCTGACCCTTCTTAAGCAAACGGGTGATTGGTAGAACAATATCCGAGAAGCTAGGAATAAATCTTCTGTAAAAGTTAGATAGTCCCAGAAATCTCTGTATATCCTTGGGATTCCTTGGAGTGGGCCATTGAAGAACTGCCTTAACCTTCTCCGAATCCATCTGTACCCCCTCTTTAGAAAGAATGAACCCTAAATAGGATACTGAGGAGGCTTCAAAAACACATTTCTCGGGTTTAACCAGTAGTTGATGTTCTCTCAACCTTTGAAGAACTTGCGTGACGTGCCTTCGATGTTCAGAGAGGGAGGAAGAGAAGATCAAAATATCGTCTAAATAGACCACCACCGAGATATATAGCATATCTGAGAAGATCTTATCTACAAAACGTTGGAACACGGCAGGAGCATTCACTAGTCCGAAGGGCATTACCCTATACTCAAAGTGTCCCAAGGGAGTTCTAAAAGCCGTTTTCCACTCATCTCCCTCCCTTATTCTCAACAAATGATAGGCTCCTCGAAGGTCTAGCTTTGTAAAGATTGAGGCTCCTTCCACTGCTTCAAGTACCTCCTTTATGAGGGGCATAGGGTACCTGTCCCTGATAGTCAGGCTGTTCAGCCCACGGTAGTCTATACACGGTCTTAATTCCGTAGTACCCTTCTTAGGAATGAAGAACATTGAGGCCCCTGCCGGAGAATGGGATTCTTGTATTAAACCGTTTTGCAGATTGGCATCCAAATACTCCTTCAATGCTCTTCTTTCCGGAAGTGACATGGGGTACATACGACCAAAAGGAACAGATGCCTCAGGCTTTAGATCGATACCGCAGTCCTCGGCTCGATGTGGGGGTAGAGTACGAGGTAGTCTGTCTTCGAAGATTTCAGCATACTCCTGATAACGCGGTGGAATCGTTTGGACCACTGTTGTGAAAGTCGAGAGTGCTATCCCCTTCCTCATCAAAGGAGAGGGTTGTGGTAGACATTCCTTCGAGCAGTACTGTGACAAAAAACAGACGGTATTCGCAGACCAATCAATCCTGGGATTATGTTTACGTAGCCAGGGAATGCCCAGGATGATTGGGAAATGAGCTGCTCTTATAACATCAAAGACGATCTGTTCTTGGTGCTGAGACAAGGACATGTTAGCCGGAACTGTCTCCTTAATGATGGGACCGGAGGAAAGGGGAGCTCCATCTACCCCTTCTACAGGCAAAGGGCAGGCCTTCCGACGCAGGGGTATGCCTTGTTCTTGAGCCCACTGGATATCAATAAAGTTCCCGGCCGCACCACAATCCAGCATGGCTAAGACTTCTACAGATGGAGAGGAATCAAAGGTAAGGCTCACAGAAAACACCATAAGGCTGTTATTATCCGCAGAAGGATCCTGGTGGGTGGAATTGCAGGGATTCTTCGATTCTGCCCGGTTCCTTTCCCTGCTCAAGACCGGGGAGGCGCGTTTCCCGGGGCGTCTCGGGGGTACCTCTGGACAATTCCGGAGCAAATGTTTCGGAGATCCGCAGTACATGCCGAGACCCAGGTCTCTGCGTCTCTTGCGTTCCTCGGGGGTCAAAGGGCCTCGGGTGGTCCCTATCTGCACAAGGCTCTTCCTGTTGGGGTCGGTTAGAAGAACTAGCAGTGGGAATCCCTCCTGAGGGATGAGGTCTGAATCTCCTTCTTTCTAACCTCCGTTCCTGCAGTCTGTACTCTAATTGCAGGGATAACGTAACCAATTCTTGAAAGGAGGTAGGACGCGCCATCCTGGCTAGCTCATCCTTGAGCTCATCATGTAAGCCTCGATGAAAAAGGGTCTGCTGGGCCGAATCTGGCCATCCTGAGTCTGTAGCCAATTTGGTAAAAGTAGAGGCATAAGTCTGTACATCTTGATTGCCTTGACGGAGATCTAGAAGGGCTTCATAGGAAGAATACTGGACCTCTGGTCTCTCAAATCTGGAACGCAGCAGTTGAGTGAACTGAGAGTAATCTGCTATGGCAGGATCTGCGAGTGCTATCAGTGGAGTTGCCCAAGCCAATGCGTTGCCAGCAAGGTTGGAAACAAGAAACCCTACCTTAGCTCTATCCAGTTCATATGCCCTTGGTCGAAACGTGAAATAAATCATACAAGCGTTCAGGAATTCCTTTAGGAGTTTCGGATTGCCATCATACTTCCCAAAAGAAAAAGTCAGGGGAGGTAGATCGCCTCGGGTTTCTTCTCGTGCCGCTACTTGTTGGCGTAGGTTAGCGTTCTCGGTTCGGAGATTCTGAACCTCGGCTTGAAGGCCCTGAATAGCAGTCACCATCTCCTGGTATTGTTCCAAGGAGGCCATGCCGGTTGTGTGGCGTTGCAATCTGTCAGAATATGCTGAAGTCCCTTCCCCCTGAGACTCCTCACCTGGGTCTTCAGTGGGGTTTGATGGCCTCGGTCTCCTTCTTCTTTCTGTCTGGGGACTCTCTCTTTCATCACTTGACTTGATAGTCCTTCTTCCCTTCTTGCGTTCGAAGAGATAGGGACGTTCTCCCCCCGAGGCCACCTTGCCCGCCTATGGATCTGGCAGTCAGGTGAACCCAGGGGAGTCCGTTCCTCAAACAGGGAAAAAGCCTGATGGCAGAAAAAACCCTGTGTGTTAGTCGATGGGATTGGCCGATCCGATGGGAAGACTGGAGAGGCTGGTGTAGTCCCGTATCAGGTGAAACAGCAAGTTAAACGAAGGCCTGATCCTCCTGGATAAGGGTTCGCTCCAAGCGATGCTCTGTGAGAGAATGGGGGTCGGCAGCTCGCTGGAAGCAAGGAACTGTTCCAAACAGGAGGCAAATGGAAAAGGATACAGGAGGCTAAAGAGGTAAGGATAGCCACAATAGGAATCTGGAGAAAACAAGAAGAGATGAAGATAACAAGCAGGTGAGAGTACCCGAGAAATCCAGGGAGAAAGAGAGCGAGAGAAAGAGAGAGCGCGAGAGAGAGAGAGAGAGCGAGAGAGAGAGAAAGAGAGAGCGAGAGAGAGAGAGAGAGCGAGAGAGAGAGATAGCGAGAGAGAATAGAAGGTGGGTGAAACACAGAAAAGAATGTGACTGACCCGAGAAACACAGCGGATGGTAAACAGAGCCCACTAGACCCCGAGGTAGAAATTAAAGGAACAGAAACCGGAAGGCGCACTCGAAAAGTGAGCCTTAGTCGGGAACAAACAGCCGCGGAAAGGCAGACCGAAGGTAAGAGAAACTCGTGAAAGAGGCTGGACAGGAGAAAAAGGGTTCTGAACGAGAGGGGATAACCAGGGAAGGCACAGGCAAATTCAAGGGAAAAAACTCGTAAGTGAGGCACTGCAGCAAGGCGAAAGTCAAAAGACCGACGAATGCGAGTTGCAACGCGAGTTGCAGGGGGCGTGGTCTCCTCTTATACCTGCCGGTCCAAGACGACTAGAGCGTCAAACGGACCGGTAGAGAGGCTCAATACCGCCTCCATCTTGCCCAGAGTTTCCACGGCCGCGGTGTGACAATTATGGCAAGACCTCCGCCTCGAGAGGTGGTACAATCTAGTCTTAGGAGGGTATAGTCATCTGGGATGGCTAGCATAATTGCTGGACCAGCTGCGGGGTGAAGCCAGAATTCTGTAATGGCTTGGAAGTCTATGGTTTCATTTCGTAGTAGGTCTGCAATCTCTGTTGCGTGGGCGACCATAGAGCGTGCATTTATAAGTCCGCCTTTTATCGTCGGCTGAACTGATTGGGGCAGTACCTTATGAATGCAATTAGGGGCGTAGTAGTCTCTCGGAAGAGTCTACTATTGAGTTGAAGGTGGTGTCGGCTTGTTTTGCAAGGACCGGTAGTGGCATTATTAGGCACTTTTTTAGGTAGAGGGTCATACAGTCTAGGGAGTCTTGCGCGTAGTTTAAGGTTCCTCTGTATTAGGGTGCAAGGTCTAGTACTCATGTTAGTCTGCTTGGAGGGGTTGTGTGCAGGTGACGGTGGTGGGAGGTATAGTATCATAGTGAAATCTTGTATGGTGATTATATAAAGGAGAGCCCTTAGTAGAATCGTATAGAACGGTGGTAGGTACATGGCGTATGCGTGGAGCTATGTGTGTTAGGTGGGCGGTAAAAGTAAGTGAGGTCTGTGTGCTAGTAGGCTAAAATTCAGGATGGGACCTTGAGTTAGGGTCATACATCTAGACCTGTGGGTGCACAGTTCTAAGATTTTGAGACTTGAACAGAGGTGCACAGACTAGAGTAATTCCAGGTGACGAGGGCGTGGGCTGGGCTGCTCTCTAGCACATCATATAGGTTAAAGGGATGGCAAGGTAAAATGCAATGATAGGCTGATGACTAGAAGTTCACACAGGCTAAAATAATATCAAAGTAACATGCAGCATGGGGCTGCTGTCTAGTAGATCACTCAAATTAAATAGTGCCATGGTAAAATGTAGCGAAGGCTACTGGCTCGAAATTCACACAGGTTGCGATAGAATCACACAGTAATAATAGTGCCAAGTAGAGTGCAAGGGACTATTGTCTGTTTGTAGGCACACAATATGTTTAGATCACCTATGATAGAGTAAAGACGATAGTACTGAAGACTAATTGCAGGCAAGGGTAAATGGGTTTGGCGGATCTACCATGTTACATACATATGCGTAGAAGTTTCGAGGTACGCAGTGCACGGGTACAGGTATGGGGTGAGTGGGCAGACTGGTGTACGAATGATGTAAGCAGCAGTAGGCGATCGCAAGTACGGTGTGCTTAGTTGGACTGAGTTAAATACAGTGAGGCTAAACAAAGTGCAGTTAATCATTCACTAATCACAGCGGCAGCAGATTCCGCGGGAGTCGCGGTCTTACAGAACTTATAATCTGGCATGCAGCAGATCATAGACGACATGTAGAAAGACAGTAGGTGTTGGCAGCGCATGCATAGGGATAGTCTGTGCAAGGTATGGCAAATATAGCCGGGTGCATAGTTCGGGTGAACTGTGCATGTACAGCTGTACCTTAAGTTAAAAGTTAGATGATCCACATGCAGGAAGGGATTCACCAGCTCCAGTGTAACACGCCGACACGCCGGTGACGCTTGGTCAGCTCAGTCAGGGGATGGCCTTCTCTCTGGCCTTACCTCGCATTGGCCGGCTCTCGCATGTCGGTGATAGGTGGCAGGCTATGTTGCTGATTGCAACCAATCCAAAGGCAGCAGTGGCTAGTATGCAGTCAGGCATACACTCAGGACAAGGTCAGGCGCGGCCAGCACAAAGCACAGTGGCCATCTTAGAATACTCTAAACAGTCGGACTTCGGTAATTATGAACTGCACACTGGCAATGTGCACGTGGAATCAGCAGGCAAATGAGGTGGGTAGCTTGCCAGATTATAACAGGCAACGTGCTTCAATATAATTTCAAATTTAGATGGGATTTGGGCGATGACGATCTGCGATGTTAAGAGGGGCTCTAAGGCAGCTGGTAAGATGCCTGGAGCTTACCTCTACATCCCGGCATCTTGGGGGCGACTGCAGCTGCTGTTGATGTGTGGTTGGAGTGTGCACCTTGGCCTTATGTCTGGCATGCTTCTTGTACAGATGTCTGTGTGCATGTTCCAGACAGTGCTGCATACAAGTTCATTCAAGCATGTGTGACATCAATGGTGTTTGTGTTGCAATGCATGATGCGCGCCAGCATATAACAACGTGCACATGTTTGCATACATGTGTCTGGACTGGGGCATGTGAGAGGTGTGACACATGGGTGCTTTTGGCAGCATGATGGACATGCATGGTGGACATGTGCATGTGGCTGAGAAGTGTGTGTGTGACTGGCCAACACTCCGGGATGTATGTTATTTGAGCATTTGAATGTGTGATTGACTCATGCTGCCAATTTGACCTCGAGTGCACTCTGACGTGATAGCGCCATGGCCTGCTTCATGACTGTCACGTGATGTGTGTGAATGAGATGTGTATGTCCATGATGCATGTGAGCTGAATGCACAATTTTGATGTGCTGACAGTGCCTTGTCCAAGGATGTCTGCTGTGAATGACAGACATGATTGTTCATGTGTGTGAATAGCACTTCCCTGTATGTTGTGGACAGTGATGATGGTTGTGACCTTTGACAGTGCCACTCATGTACATTTGCATTGTGCCAAACACACATATGTACAGTACCCTGGTGATTGTGTTCTATGTTTGCCTATCCACAGCGACGATGGAAGAAGAGGGCGGAGAAGGCGCTGTGGAGCAAGGCAGCGGGGATGCCTCCACCAGGCACAGACGCAAGGCCCAGTCATCCTCCCAGCTCATATCATCTTCGGGGAGCGAGGAGACTGGTGCTGCGTCAGAGACAACGGCCGCAGCTGCTGAGAGTAGGCCCAAGAGGGTAAAGTTGGTTGTGGCTCCTCGGCAGTGGGAGGGACAGGTGAGGTAGCACAGGGGCAATCAGATGCGGAAGACTGTGGGGAGGCATCCAGGTTGGAGGAGGAGGTGTTGGCCTCATCAGCCCAGCCCATGGGGCCCGGTGGGGGTGATGACGTGGGTGTGACTGGTGCAGTCCAGGGTCAAGGGGCCGGAGTCAGTGCAGGTCGCCAAGGAGGTGCCTGTGCCTAATCTTGTCCCTGGAAATGTGACTGCACCAGTATGCACCTGCGGGCATGCCTCAGGCCGGACCCATCCGCAGGTGGCGGATGTTTCAACGCAAACGGAAACTCCAATACCTGTGGAAGAAGCAATTTAGGACAGGGTGGAACCGTTGCTAGCCGGTATCACAAGGCATACATGCACCCTTTGTGATGATGTGCAGGCTTCCGATCGGGTGCTTGCATGTCATCACAATGAGGTCTGCCTTCTCCTGAACTGGCTAGCACATTTCCTGGTCTCGAATTGTGTATTTGGGCTGGCCACTGCTGCAACCCCCTCCTCGTCTTCCTCCTCTGTGCTCTAGTCGTCCTCCCTGCCGTCTTCCGGCCCAGATACCACCAGGGCCCCCGTGTACCTGGCCCGACCCCGGCGGGCAGTCTGGTGGAGATCACATCCCTGTCAGAGTCGGGAGTCGAAGTTGGATCAGCCAAGGTGGTCACCACGCAGATCCAGCTGGCAACAGGAGCTGTGGCAATGGAGGGAGGGCAGGCACCAAGAAGCAGGGCACGTGCACGACGGCCCCAGGTGTTGTCATCATCCCGGAGGTTGTCCTTGAGGCGCAGGCACTTTTGGCAGCAGCAGGCTCGGAGTAGGAGGCTACAGGACTCGGGCATCCCATCGTAAGGAGGCAAGTATCGGCCATCAGGTAGGAGGCAAACGTGGACCTTACACAAAGGATGTCTTCCATGGTGGAACGTTTGGGCCAGCAGATCAGGGCAGAGCGGCACCGGCCCGGGAGGCAAGACTCATCATGGCCAGGTCCTCGAGGAAACTTGCAGGGGGTTCAATAGGAGCATGTTGGAGTCCCTGCAAGCCATCGAGGGGAGAGCAGAGGCCCCTCTTGTTTAGTTGTAAGTCTAATATTTTTTGCCTTTTTTGGGAGTTTTTGTGCTCCACTTTTTGTATATAGTTTTTTATTCAATTTTTCTGGACTATTTTCTCATTGTTTTCTTATACGTTTGGGACAATGGACCTCTTATATTTTTACATAGCTTGCATTTTTTTGGATCCTTTTGTGTTAACCATGATGGAATGGTTTTCTTTTCATTTTTGTTTTCATTTGGATATTCATTTAAGGACATGGAGCTTAAAATTAGTTTGAAATCTTTTTTTCCCGTACACTGTTTTTTCATTTGGACAAACTTGTATTTATTTGTTTCTTGCACATTTTATTGATTTTATGAGAAAAAGTATGACTTTAATACTGGTTTTTAATTGGTACTCAAAGTGGTGTTTGGTCTCGATGGTTTTGTGCAAGTTTCACTCTTTTCTGTGTCCCCGATGATGACCCCTTACTCTGTTCTGTATCCCTGATGATGATCAATGTTGTTCATGTGTGTGCACACATGAATGCATGTGTCATATTTGACATCCATTTGCATGGGGCATGTTCTGGTGTGTATGAGTCATGGGTGGTAAGGTGCACTTGGAGTGTGCATCGTGTGGTGGCATTTCATTTCACATGTGCAGCATTGATGTGTATTGGTCCTCAGTGTGTTGGGAGGGTCGGTAGGGTGAGTAATGGGAGTGTGAAATGTTTTCAATTTTGTCACAGGATTAGCTTGATGCAGTGTAAGGGCCTTCGCAGGCATGTCTTTGTGATCACTTAATATCTTGAATTGTCTCTCGTGCACTTTGATATATATTTAAATTGCTATAGTTTTACACATGGACAGTCTAATGCTGCACTATTAGTTGTTTGGGAACGGTATGATTGCCATGTACACAATCAGGACTTGAGTCATTCCTCTGTGCTTGTGCTTCTGGTACTCCTCTGCCCTGATGACGTCCTGTGCAATTCTGCTACGGTCAGCTGTGTACCCTATGAACTTGTCATGAGGTCCCCTCACACACCACTTGCACACCTGCACTGGCTCACAGGCATGCACCATCTGTAGACTGTGTTTATGTATGCCAACAGGCACCTACCGACAGTTTGCAACTCCTGTCTGCACTTAGGCTTGGAGTTGACACCGGATGGGCAGATTATCTTTGTTGTCGTTTTGTGTTTTTTTCTTGAGATGTCCTTCACAGGTGCAGGTCTGCCACCTCCCCAACCACATTTCATCAATCATCACTTCCCAGGCACGGATACTGTTTCAATGTCAGCTGCCATGACAAGTTTCTTGTTCTGTCTTCACTGTTCCCCCTCCCGGGAGTCTTTGGACTTTTGCACATGTGTGTGCATGTGCATTCTGAATGACATGTGATTTGATTGTATGTCATGTCCTTCACACATGGGAGGGTCACTCGTGTGTTTATGGAGTTATACGCTCCGGTGATGTGTGCTCATTGAGGCTCATGCCATGATACGCCAGGCCAATGTCTCTTTATGTGACACAAATCGATGATGCTTTTCATTTTTTCACGGTGTGAGTATTTGCACATGTGGTATCTTGACATTACTTTGTCACATGCCATGCAGGGCCTTTCTTTGCCATACACTTTTGGGATGTGTATGTTGGGATGTGGTTGCAGTCAGCAATTGTGTGTGATCAGCTGTGACATTGTAGCTTGTGGTTCCAGGTGTATGTTTTTTTTGTTGTTTGCTGAGTTTTGTGTGCAGGGGATTAAGGGTGGTGTCACTACACTGCATGCAAGGTCCTGAATACACCATCAATGCAGTGAACATGTGTCACTAGGTCATCATCCGGCATGCAGGTGGTGTCCAGTATGGGGGGCCTGCCTGCAGATTGTCGCGACGGGTGATGGGGGCATGGGTGTTCCATGAGATGGGGGCTGCCTGCAGGTTGCTGTGATGGGGGGACCTGCCTGCAGGTTGCAGTGACGGGTGATGGGGGTGTCCCATGAGACGGGGACCGCCTGGAGGTTGCCGTGACAGGTGATGGGGTGTCCCATGAGACGGGGCCTGCCTGCAGGTTGCTGTGATGGGTGATGTGGGTGGGGGGGCCATGAGGCGGGGCCTGCCTGCAGGTTGCCGTGATGGGGGCAGGGGTGTCCCATGAGACGGGGCCTGCCTGCTGGTTGCCGTGACAGGTGATGAGGGGGCGGGGGACCCATGAGAAGGGGCCTGCTTGCAGGTTACCGTTTACCGTGATGGGGCGGGGTGTCCCATGAGACGGGGCCTGCTTGCAGGCTTGGGTGGTGGGTGCTGGGGTGTGCCATGTGGCGGAGTATACCTGCGGGCTCGGGTGGTGGGTGCCGGGGTGTCCCATGTGGCAGCGGATGCCTGTGGGCTCGGGTAGTGGGTGCTGAGGTGTCCCATGTGGCGTGGGATGCTTGCGACCTGTGGTGATGGGGGCTGGGGGTGTGGGTGTCCCGTCAGGAGGGGTCTGCTTACTGTGGATTTGTACAGGTGTGACGTGTTGTGTTGGAGCGAATTGGGTGTGTCTGGGGTACATGCTGAGTTTCCACACGATTTGGCTGGGGTGCGTACAGGGTATGCGCGATTACCCCGGACGCACCACAGCCAAATCATGTGGAGAATCCCACACGTACCTCGTACGCACCCCAGCCAAATCGCGTGGAAACTCCTGCACATACCCTGGACGCACCACAGCCAAATCACGTAGGAACTCATTGCGTACCCCATACGCACCCAAACAAATCACATGGACACACCCACGCATACTCCGGACGCACCCCAGAAAAACCGTGTGGAAACATGCGCATGTATCCCGGACGCACCCCGTGTTGGAGGTGTTACTGGCACAGCTTGATGTTCCTTGCGCCATGGCTACTGATGCCTCGGAGAATCCATGAGAATACGTGTGCCGCTCAATTGTTTCTTTGCGCCACGGTGGTCGCACGCTCCTTCCCAGTGCACCGCGCTTTCACCTTTTCTGCACTGGATTCTATGAATTGGGCCCTATATGTTTTAGTCTTGACCGCTGTGTGGCCAAAAAGCGACCAAACATTTGATCTTCATTTTCTTTTGAAAACTCCTATGACCAGCTGTTACTGTGTCCTGGGCATGATTCAACTTTCTATTTCTGAATGAAATAGGTATCACCCACTGATCATTACCAGATTTGGATCTCCTAACCAACAGTGTAGGTCTCATTACGAGGCAGGCGCTGACAGAATGAAGGGGGCCGGTACGGGACCGGTCCCCTTCATTCCATCAGGGACGATTACGAGGTTCCTTTTGCGGGACCCGGATCAGACGTCTGGTAAAACCAGGTGCCTTTTCCGGGTCCCGCGAGGGGAAGAGGGAGGTAACAACGGTACACCTGTGATGTGCCTGTTGTTACCTCCATCCCCATTCCCATTGAGCCCTATGGGGGCTCAAATGGGAATGGGGAATGGTTCCTGCAAGGAGGAATTACCGGGTCCTCCTATGTCGGAATGACCCGGTTATTCCTCACTGTAGGAACCCGGTAAAGGAGCCCGGTTTGGAGGCAGCCATGGAGCTACTAGCTCCATGGCTGCCTCCAAACTCATAATGAGGGCCTTTGTCTTGAACTTTGAACATCTCCTGGAATTTCATTAATACTCAAAGATCTTCCTTTCACTGCTAATACATTTCAAAAACGGGAAAGCTTTTGGGGTCTTCTAGATATTTATAAAATCTTCCAATAGTGGATCAACTTTCTGCATTGTTAGGGAGAATTCTCAAGTATGGCTAATTTCCCTTACCTAGTGAGTACCTCAGCAGCTTTGCTGGATTACTGGGATTCATTTTTTCACCTGGTCAGAGTGTGAGCCTTTTTCCCACTCTTACATGTGTTGTGCTGTGTGTATTTAACATTTTCTGTGTTCATTGACTGAGGAGCCTCACCTACTCCACAGGCATCATCTTTTACTATGTGTTACACAGCACCCTCAGTGCAGTAACACAGGGTTGCCTTTTAGACTTCACAACTCAGACTCAATTTTCTGGGGCTGACCACTGCCCTCCAGAACAATTAAAGTTGCCATTAACTTTACTAGTCTCTTTTAAATCCACAGACCCAGTACAAACCATCTTATATGGAGTACTGGAAAGGGTTACTACTCATCCCTTTTTGTCTGTCTCTCTTGGAGCATTGCTTTGCTCCCTTTCCATTAAGACCTGGCTGGTGGCAGTGTTAACTACCCTATTTTCTCTACCGCAGTTATGTTAGATAACCCTGGTATTGTTTTAGGCTATCTTGGTAGCCTCAAACTTAAACCCGCTTGACCATATTGTTTTTAATATTGTTCTTGCTGGGTTTAGTCACCATTTCTTTTTGGAAAAGTCTTTCTCGTGTTCGTCTCTACGCGCTAAACCAGGTTTGGTTCCTTTGTTCACTGTCTTTTTGGGGGCTTCTGCATAGAAGCCCTCTCAAGGTCTGGGTAGGCAGGATGTGAGGGGGGGTTTTCGGACCCCTGCCATGGGTTCCCTTGGTAACCCAAGTTGCACTAATGTTTGATTGGCTGGGTGACTGTCCCAGCCAGGACAGCCACCCTGCTGTGTGATTGACAGCCAGGCTGTGTGAATGGGGGAAAACTGCATAAAAAGCAGGTCTCTCGGTCTGGAAGAGCAGAGTCGCCACTGGAACGAAAAAATTGACGAGGGGCTGACAGAAGAGGACCCCTACTACGACTGAACCGCCTGGTGAAGCCCTGCTGCAGGTCCGAATCCCCAAACTCCAACGACAGAGAAGATCCTCCAGGAATCTTCTTCCCCTGAGCTGTTGGGACCAACCAGTTTTCCCAAACTGCAAGCCAGGACTCCCTCCTCTGGTCGAATTCACTGTACAGAGGTACAGTGGGCCGGAAAGCCAGGAAGGTCGGACCCTGCTTGGGTTTTAAGGAGCGCACCTTTTATTTGTTCCTTTGCTCTGCTGCTGGTTTCTTCGCTGGGTAGTGCAGGACCCTCCAGTGTTTCTACTTCGTGTCAGTCCGACAGTCGCTTCAGGAACCGTGAGCCTGCAGGAACTACTAGGAACGTCCGCCTCAGCTACAGGTTCTTCTCCATTGAAAGGTACTGTCCGAATCCGGTTTTTCGTTTTGTTCAGCCGTGGTGAAAGTGTGTGAAATCTTTCTCCAATCCGAGGGCTTGTCCTTCTCTACTCTTTAACCTAACTTTTCTGCCATCCAACTTCGTCCGGAACTCTTGGCAAAGACTTAACCGCGAACTACCCTGAGCTGTTTGATCTTGAGCAAAAGACTTTTGTCCTATTGACTTTGGCCCTAAGCCTTTTTGATTTGATTCTATCACTGTAGTTCCTCTTTCTAGATTGCCCTGCTTACTTACCTGTTGGTGCTGTTCAATTTCTGCCTAACTTTGTCTTTCCCTCCCTTTTAAATTTCTGGAGTGCCATTTTGCTCCCACTCCATTTGTGAGCTTAACTTGTCTGGAACCTATTGGGAGTGGTGTAGTGTATTAAGAGTGTGATTTTTAAACTGCTTTACTTTAGTGAAACGTTATACAACTGATGAGTAAATAAATGTATATTCTTTTACTTGGAAACCTTGAGTCAGTGTTTGTTTAAATCATAGTAACTGTTGTCCTTTGTGTAACTATTTGATACTGCTCCATTTGCTCTTGAGGTAAGTCTGGCTGCTCAGCCATTGCTACCACTTTACTGTGTAGTACAGGCTTGTACCAAAGGTGAATTTGTGCTGCCACTTGTAGTCCTAATTGTGTGTAGTGTTCCCAAAGGGTACTGCATATAATTCTGCCTAACATGCATGGTAATTCAATCTTAGTCTGTAGCATCTCTACTCGATTAAAGAATAGACAGTTCGCTTTCAGATTGAGTTTGTGATCAGTTCACTGCTGTTACCTGTATTTTTCCAAGGGGATGTTCCATGTCAATGTACTTGCCCTGAATTGCTCTGGTATCGGAGAGTTGATCAGCCAAATAATTTCTGGTTTTATTGAGACTATAAACCTTTCAGTGACCCTTAATGTTCTTCCAAAATAGGGTCTTGTTTGATGTCACTAAATCATCTATCATTTGGATTACATTTGGGCATATAGTCTGAATCAATTATGATCAATGGTTCCTGGAGCTAGTGATCAACGTCAGTAAGGGCAGCTTTAAAGGTTTCATCAGTTCCGCCAACTGACTATTCCAGGGACACACATTATAACCGGCTGCTAGTTCAGCAGTCATTCACCTATGCATTCAAAGCACTGCTACTAATTCTTTCATTTCATTATCTTTTATATGGTAGGAACATCCATCCATATAAACTGAGGATATTCCCTGATAAATGGAGCAAAATTGGCCTACTTATTATTGCCCATGTGTACCTTCATCCAATACTCAACTGTCTTGTACATAATTATGTAGACTAACTAATCCTTGTGCCATAGAACTGACAATTTCTGATTTCTACATGGTAACCCTACCCTGAAAGAATTCAGGAAGTAATCCTTCTGTTAGAGACATTCACACTTCGTATCTGGTCACTTTGCAAATATTGCACACTCTGCTAGGAGGTCTCAACTATGATATGTTCCCATGGATCAACGGACAGTAGTTTTTCAACACCCATTGCAAGGAGTGATTTCTCGCATTCATTACATTTGATATTTATGTGTGATAAGGTTCTGCTTGAGTAGGACATCACCTTATTAACCTGGACATGCTTCTGATATAAGACCACAGTTATAAAGGTGTCCGGAAATCCTGTTCTCAGAAAGAGTTCCTTATTTTTGATGGTATTAACCAAGCATGGAGCTTG
Organism: Ambystoma mexicanum; assembly: GCF_040938575.1. Lineage (NCBI taxonomy): Eukaryota > Metazoa > Chordata > Amphibia > Caudata > Ambystomatidae > Ambystoma > Ambystoma mexicanum. The sequence goes on from NC_090938.1 coordinate 216,272,295, forward strand.
GGATAAACTTCTTTTCAGTTTTTTCACAGTCTCTGTCTGAGAGTACAAACTCTCCTACTTGGCCCCTGCCTTCAGCAGCTGGACCAACATTTGAAGGATCTCAGCATAATCTCTTATGAATTTAGAACTGGAGTTTGTGAATCTTAAAAGGCTATGGCCCTCATTCCGAGTCTGGAGGTAAGTGAAAAACGATGCCGGTAAAGGATTACCGGCATCGTTTACCGCTACGGACTATTCTGACTAACCAGACCGCCATTAACGGCATCGTCAAGTACGATGCCGTAAATAGCGGTCTGGGCGCGCGCACGCGACATACCATGCCGGCATTATCAGCATGCCATAAACCGTAGAAGATCACAAGTGTGGTGGACTTGCAAATAACGGCCCCATGAAGGCGGAAAAAGTGCATACCGGCATGGCATAAATACCGGCATTGCCGACCAGGAGTAAAGAGCCCTGAGCAGTGTCCCCAACTGCCACATGTGCACCTAATCAGCACAGGTGGAGGCAATGGAGCCAGGCCCAGTACAAAAGGAGCACACCCACACACCACACCCCCTCCCACACCAAGATGATACCAATAGTAGTAGCATTACTGGAGCTGGAGGCTGGATGCCCCAACATCAACAACAACAGCCGCCACCACAGAGGAGACGCAGGAGGAGAAGGAGGGTGAGACAGGCCCAGCATGCCCCACCAGTGCAGCCACCGTTACCACACCGGCAGCCCACAATTCCTTGCATCAGAGCCAGTCCATTCAATCTAACCCCTGAGCAGATCCACACCCTGTACCGGCTTGACCGGGACACCATCACCACCATAGTGGACCTGAGACACAACGACATAGTGAGCCTCATAGAAATACGAACCGCCATCCCCCCTCTACTGAAGGTAGTGTCTGTGCTCCACTTCCTCGCCACAGGCACCTACCAGCACACAGTGCGGCACATGCATGGCATATCACAACCCTTATTTTCCCAGATTCTGAACCAAGAGCGGATGCCCTCCTCAAGCACACAAGGGACAACATATCCCTACCACGTACACACCAGGAGATCTTTGATACAAAAGTTGCCTTCCATGCACTGGCAGGCATGCCAAATTGTGTAGGTGCCCTCGACTGCACTCACGTGGAGTTGGTGGTCCTGCATGCCATGGAGGTGGTGTATTGCAACTGCAAGCAATACCACTCCATCAATGTGCAGATGGTATGCGATGCCAGCAAGATCATCACACATTGCTGTGCCCGATATCCCGGATCAACTCATGACTCGATGGTCCTGCGGAACTCCACGCTACCACACTTCATGGAGCAACATGCTGGACGACGTGCCTGGCTGCTAGGTGAGTTGCCTGACTGGGCCATGGCAGTGCATCAGGGTTGTGAGGTGGGTGGATGCATACTCCACCTGGGTGGGAAGGGGGGGAAATGCATACTCCACCTGGGTGGGAAGGGGGGGAATACATACTCCACCTGGATGGGAAGTGCGGGAGAATGCATACTCCACCTGGGTGGGAATGTTGATGTCAGTGCACACCATGGATCATCCTCAAGTTGCAACACACACCATTAGTCCATTGCACAGGACACATAGCGGGACCTGAAATGGGGTCAATGCATTCAGGGACATGTGCATGTGGGCACCAATTACCTGCAGGCATGTGAGACTAGTACAGCTGTGCAACATGAATGTGCAAAGATTTACCTTCATTCCCCTATCATGCAGGTGATGGAGGCTATCCCTTGAAGCCGTGGCTCCTGACCCCTGTCCGAAACCCCCAGAACAGGCACGAGGAGGACTACAATCGTTCCCATACCTGTACACGTGTGGTAATTGAGAAGACCTTTGGCCTGTTGAAGGCACGATTTCGCTGCCCCAGCCGGTCGGGTGGGGCACTCCTCTAGAGACATGAGAAGATGGCCAAGATCACCATGGCATGTGTGATGCTGCACAATATGTGCATCCGCCGGAACGTGCCCCTGCCCCCTGACATGGAACACCTACCACCTGATGAAGAAGAAGGGGATGATGAAGATGTGGCAGGACCTAATCACGTTGGCGATGCACAGGAGGGACTTGCTGTGCTCCAGTCAGTGATTTCACAATATTTCTGACTTACATGTCAGCAGAGGGTGACATAATGGTTGGACATAGGGCACTGGGAGTTGGGGTACATGTACACTATGCACTGTGCAAGATTAAATGACACATGTGCAATGATGAATGTCCACTCTGGTTATTTTTTTTTTAACAGAACCGGTGTATTGAAAGTCATGATATGAACGTGAATAACAAACCCTCCACCACCCTCCCCCTTCCCCCACAATTCCCCCACAATTCCCTCACACACCCTCAACCCCCTCCCCCCACAACTCCCCCACACACCCTCACCCCCTCTCCCTCCCCCCACAACTCCCACACACCCTCACCCCCCTCCCCCCACAACTCCCTCACACAAGTCCCATAGGGTCCACGGAGCCCAAATGAGGCTACCAGTACAGTCACTCAGCACTCCCGTTGCCAGGGGGAGGCATGTCCCGTCGGCACAGCGCACGGAGCGACCGGTGGAGCGGGCTGCTCTGCGTAGAGCTGCTTGTTGAGGGTGTGGCCTCATGTTGAGGCTGTTGGGCAGGAAGGGCTGCCTCCAAAGCGTCAGCGATACCCGAGCACCTCGCAGAGGCGGTTTGTGTTCTCTGTAATGGACTGGCCCAGTGCCCTCAAATCCCCGTGCTAATCCTCCCTGGCCTGCCGCTTGTCCTGGAGAAATTCAGAAATTAGGGCAGTGAGTTCTCTCCGGTCCTCATCATCCAATTATTGAAACACATTTATTGAGGTTTCATTTCCATAGGGCATCACACTTGTTTAGCATATAATGATCTTACCCCAGATGCCCATGTAGGGGTTCCCCACCTTTAGTTTGTTGGATTTATGGGATGCTTGGACACCATGTTCGACGAGTAAAACCCGCCTGTATCGTTGGTGCGATTAGAGATACATTCCCCAGTGACAGCGGTCAGTACAGGGGATTTTCCCACACTGTGCTGTAACCCGAAGTATACAATGTGTAGTACATTTGTGCCATCAACATCAGCAACAAAATAAAATACAACTGAACTTTTATGAATGGTTATTTCAATTTTTCTGTGAATCAGGGACACGCTCACTTGTCCTGAAGGCTGACTGGGTGGCAACTACCGAGGTGCCAAACACCATGGACACCTCAAAGGTATCTTTTGCGCAGGGGGCATTGTACACATGGCCTAGCCAGACCCAGTGTCTCCAGGAAGGCTCCCCTGAAGCAGGCCGTGCCCCTGCAATCAACATAAAAGTGTGTCTCTCTCTTCAGCAGTGTTCCAGGCCTTGTTTGCACGTCTCTTGCCCATCCATCCCCCCTGCATTATCAACAGTGGTTCGCACCTGTGGATGTGCGCTGCCAAGGATGGGAACGGCCAAGGTGTCAAACACCATGTACACTTCAAAGGTATCTTCTGAGCAGGGGCCATTGTTCACATGGCCTCCCCAGGCCCAGTGTCTCCAGGCAGTCTCCCCTGAAGCAGGCCGCGCCCCTACTATCCACATAAGACCATGCCATATACACGTCACTCATTCACATACACACCCACTTTTATAATTCTTTATAAACCCCTTGATATTTATCGTGAAAACATCTGTGAGCACTGGAAGTCAACTTGTGACCGCAGTACCTGTTCTTCTGCTACTAACTACCCTGCTTGCTAAATCTAACTGTTTGTTGGTCAAGGTAAGGGCAGGTCATCTAATCATCTCTTCTTAATCTCTAAATTTCTATCTATTTCGAACAAACGTACCCAGTGGTATAATGTTCATTCATCTAATTGCCATTATCATTGACTTCTGTTTGATTTGTTCTGTTCTCGATATATAGCAATTGTCATCAATGTCAATTGGAATAGAATTGCATCCTTCGCGGACCGTGTCTATAAGCATGTTTCCTTTTGATGCATGATAGTACATTCACGTTACGATTTGCGTCACATCAATCAATTGTGTATGAAAGATATCCTAGAATACAGTAGGCTATGCTACACAGGTTTTGCTTCTGTGACCAAAACATACATTGCATAGAAAAATGTATGATATAATTCCATCTTTCTCATGCATTCATGCAAAATAGTTTTTTAACAATGTTATACAGATTTTTCAACAATGCCGTCTTGTATGGTTTACGGTTGCCGTTCTAAGATCCATATGAAACCTAAAGGCACAATAATGCATACATTCCACAGGGATATAGATCTAATAAGAGAATGGGTCAGATATTGCAGATTTGCACTGGAAGAGCTTAAAAGAATAGCCCAGGATGTCTTGGAGGACTTCAGGGGTTATCGATTCCGCATCTGCAGCCTGCACTTTACCACAAATATGTACGACCAATCGCAGTACACAAAGAAGCATCGACTGAGAATGTATTGTAATTGCTTCCAAATGCAATTCCAACTCTATTCATGCACACGCTGCCTCAGGTGATTCACAGTTCATGATTTAGCTGTAGGCCTTGGGGTACTGAACAGGTAACTACACGGACGCATTGGTGCTTTCGGTATAAATGTTTCTTACTAAGCTTTGCATATTAACCAGATTGTATTGTTTTATAGCTATATCCCATTTTGCGAGACATCTGTCCCTGGTTTTAGGAGCATCATAGAAAATTATTTATGAACACAGAAAACTATGTGATAGTGTCCTTCGAAATAAGCACAATCAGTTGCTTCAATTGTCAATTTCTTTAGGTGAGCATTTTCACTGAAACACAGACTATCGGTAGTGGCAACATCATCGACACGGCAGTATAACAATGGTGAGCCATACAGACTTGTTGAAGTTCATATTCTTGAGAGTTGGATCTTCCCACATATCTAATGCAAATCTAATTTTCTCTTTACCACTTTGTGACAATGCACTGAAAATGAAGGAGCAAGATTCTGCATCAATTTCTTTCCCGGAGTCAACAACAACTTTGAGCGTCTATCAGGTAGTTTTATTTTGCTATTCGATTACGGAAATGTAATATGGATGGAATTTTAGATAATATGAAATAGTTTACGTATCATGTTGTTTGTTTACATAATGTTTCATTTATGGGTTTTTATTGAAATGTACCATTGACTACATCCGATGGTGTCTGTTCAATTTCACTGTTTTCATCCACACTAAAACAAATACTGTGTTACGGGGGCATGCTGGGACTTCGACTAAAATTACATCATCCTTTGGAGTTGGTCCAGAGCATGAGGTATGCGTACTGACAGTTCCATTGAATGAAAGTATATCCTACATCTGATACTATTAGACAGTGACATTATTATAAACAAGCATCTTTTCAAACTTTTACCATTTGAGTTCTAACATTAGAATTTCTACCCTAATTGTGAATACAATGCAAAATGCTTGAGTGCAACATTACAAACCATGGGTTTCGCACTGTGATCGCTGATCGAGTACACTAGCCATCAATCAAGTGAAATTCGAAATGTATATTTTGACTAAATGACATACACAGTTTACGAGGGTATGTATGTAAGCGATCTGTGCGAGGAAAGAATTAGATTTCAAAAACGATTGATTTTTTTAATGAATATTATATTCAAGGGATGTAAACAAGGTCAGGAATTAGAAGAGGAGACACATGGATCAGAGGTGGCGGACCAGCTTGCTGGTGAGGTCGTTACAGTGAAGAACATGGTTTCACAGAAAATCAAGAAAACTAGGGTAACTAACAAACAATTTCGTTTACAAAAAGTGGTTTGGGCTGGTGTGGTCTTCATAACATGTTTTTTTTTAATCTAAAGTGCTATATGCTGTATGTTGGATTTACATTGAACATGTTTTTACAACCCATCTCCTAGAGGCCCAGACGAAAACGAAGTATGAAGACACAGACAACAAATTAAGCCAAAGATGTTGCTTGCCAAACAGATTTCACCATGGAGCAACTAATATTTGAGGCGCGGCGTAGTCCAGTCAATAATCAGACTCGAGATGCTTATGCTCAATGTCCAGAAAATGAATTGAATGTGAACATCGAAGCAAGCAAAGTGTTTTTGGACCATTGATACACTGTGAGAACTCGACAAGATGAAGAAGAAACTGAATATAAGGAAGATGCTTTTCAATTACTCAGTAACCACTTCACACAATCCACACTCGCAAAAAAGGGCCAATATACAATCGACATTGATGGTTTCGCCAATTTGTGTGCAAATAACACAAGCTGAAATAACAGACACTGAAGCTAAAACACAATTGACTGAGGAACTAGCCAAAGATCTCGACTTCAGTGTGTCCTGTTCAGCCGATATGTCCACCACAGTTGAGTCACAAATCACATTCATGCAGGACGATAGTCTAATAAAGGAGCACAAATACATTGTATTCGACAGCTGTCTGGTACAGATTATACTGATGCTGAAATGTGTCCATCCAGTGTGGAGGGAAGTATGCGGGCAGCCATTGGTGAATGTGACTTGTGTATCACAAAGAACAAACCTGAAACTCCAAGCCACCTGTGGCCTGTTTCATGCTACATTTTCATGGTCCGCTCAACCGATGCTGGGCAAAGTGCCAGCTGGAAATCTACTGTGTGCAGCAGCTTAACTTTTCAGTGGCTCTACTTTTAGTAAGTTGTCCAGTTTATGTCAATTTGTGGGACTCCAGTTCATTTCTAAAATGCAGTACTACAAATATTGAGAATATGTATTCCCTGCTATTAGTGAAGCATGGAAAATGTAATAAACGTCAATTGAAAGGACATTCTCTGACAAACGGTTCAGGCTAGCTGGCGATGGACACTGTGACAGCCCCAGATTTTCAGCAAAGTACTGCACATACCACTTCCAGGACATGGAAACTAGAACAAAAATAAAAATTGTGAGTTTGGTGGTTGTACAGGTGTCCGAATGTAAATCCTTAGTGGCCATGGAGAAACATGGTTTTATAAAATACCTGGAAGATCTCCAATCGAGGGGAATGCAAATAGACCTCATAGCCACCGACAGACATGTTTCAATGGCCAAGGTCATGCAAGAGCAGTTTCCAAACATTTCGCCATCAATTTGATGTATGGCACGTTGTCAAATCAATCAATAAAAAAAAAATCTCAGCTGCTGGGAAAAAAAGGGTTCTGAAAATATTTTACAGTGGTCCCAGTCTTTGAGAAACCATCTTTGGTGGAGCTTCAAAACTTGTGGTGGGTCTGTGGAAATTCTACTTGAAAAATGGCGCTCATTGATGCACCACTGTTCCAACATTCACTCATGGACAGAGAACCAACATTTTCACTAATGTGCACGGACCTTTATCGGTGGAGCAGGAATGCAAGAAGAAGTGGTTGGTTCCATCTTCACCTCCACACAAAGCTCTTGAGAAGATCATGTTTGATATAACTCTATGAAGAGATCTGAAGGGACTCACAGAATTCTGTCACATGGGAGATTTGGAGGTGTTCCACAATATGTGCCTAAAGTACAGGCCCAAGAGATTGCATTTTGGCATAGACGGGATGCAATATGGGACATTACTAGAGGTCTTAGTGCATAACGAGAACGTAGGGAGAGAACAATCGAGGACTGCAGGAAACTTTGGGATGCTTCGTTACACAAAGGCCTTTACGAAAAGAAGCAAAAAATGGGTGGTCAAGCCAATATACCAGGAAATGGAATTCGATTTTGTGAAAGATCTCACTTTGACTGTGTTGGACATACATACTCATGGAATCGCTCAAGATTTTGTTCCTCGGACACATACATTGTCACAAAACATTGCAAACGTGCCTTGTCCACCGAAAGCAGAACTCGTGGAACAGTTCACTTCCCGGTTCAAATGATTAGCAACTATTTATTAGTTCAACAATGTTTATATGAAGTGTCCAAATAAAGCGTCCAAATTGTCTTTTTAAATGTATCCTCTTTGTCCATTTTTTTTGCAAGAAGTGCCTTTTGAAGGTTCCCATACAGTGTAACGGTGTGCTTTCACACTTCACGCTTTCGTCAAGCTCTTGTGGGTCCTTCACTGATGGGGGAGGGTCAGATGGATATCAGCATGAAAGCAACTTTGGGGTTCTGCAGTTGTCTTACCTAGCGCATGTCCAAATAGCTGAATAAATACGCGTCCCAAAAAGGAATGAGACTGAGTCTACATAAACTTGGCACGCAAGAACTACTGACTGTAAGCAAATTAAAGCATCAAAGGGGGTTGTTGGTGAGAAATAGGTGCATTCTGACCTATATTTTTATGGGGGCATGTGTCAGGTGTCGTTGCTATTGAATGCCTTATCAGAGGGGCTGTTCTATGATTTGCGCCCTCATAGTTTTACAATTTCAAATGCAGTGGGGATAGATGTCAGTGGGCCTCATTAGGACCCTGGCGGAGTGGGTTTCCGCCAGCGCTAATCGCGGCGGACCCGTCCGCCGTACTACGAGTTCCCTTAGCGCCATGGAGGTTTTCTCCGCCTGGTTTTACCGGGCGGAGAAAACCATGGCGCTAAGGGACCTCGTTGTTAATTACGCCGCCGTACTTTACGGCGGCGTAATTAACTCCTTCCCCACTCCCATTATACCCTATGGGGCAAGAATGGGAATGGGGAAGGGTAAAATGGGGATTGGGGATTTACCGCTCCGCCAAGGTCGGCATGGGGTGGTAAATCCGCCAACCCCCATGGCGCTATCGGCGGCTTTCCGCCATGCTCCGCGGTGCATTTAGCACCGCGGATTCCGCCAGGGTCGTAATGAGGGCCAGTGTTACCAAAATATATGACCACTCCCGATCAGGTATATAGGAGGTGAAGTTGAGGTGCTGCGGGGCTAGGGTCTGGGGACTAGATGTCTTCAAAGGGAACAGGGGTCATGGGTTCAGGGGACCGCAGCCTGGCAGGAGGGGGTTGGAGATGGCATGAGTCAGTGAGCAGAGACGGATTGTGCACTAAGGTTGGAGCAGGGCTTGCTCTGACATTCTCGTACAAGCACATTTTGTCAGGGCTCGAGACTCGCTACTTGCAAAAATGATTAGCTGATTTGCTTTGAGAACACAAGACTGGCTGAGCTGACAGGTGGTTGGTGCTTGCTGTGTGAGGCGCTGGGAGAGTGAGCAGTTCACCAGAGGGACACTAAAAATAAGGCATTTGCAAGTAAACTAACTGTAGCTGTTTTCATTAAAAAAAAAGTAAATCACTAGAAATTTTGTACAGCATTGCTGGATGCCAGCAAACAATTAGTTCATTTTTCAAAAATATTTCAGATGCCACTGTGGTCTGCAAGGCTATTTGCTCACATTAGAAGTGAAGGTCACCGTGTTTGAATTTTGCTTGTGAGATGTGCACACCCACTCATCATACATAGTATAAGGTTCGATTATTTTTCGGACTTGGAAGAAAGGGAGGTTTCCGGATGGAATGAATGAAGGGAGGTGTGTAATGACATCAAATATGATAAGGTTCACCATTCCAAAACGGGACAAAGGAACATGTAATTTCATTTTATGAAAATGTGTAGATCTGAACAGAGTCTCTGCGTTGCGCCGACAGAATGGAAATGCTGAATATGGGAATAGTTTCTTACCTGTAACTCCATTTCTCCAGCATTGGTATCTTTCATGGATTCACATGCTTAGAATATTCCCCGTCGTCAGACTGGGACCCCTCGGTACACATATATAGCCTTTTTCAAAGGAAAAACTTTAGACACTTTTGTGTCCTATCTACGTCCTTCTAGGACCCGCCTACGCATGCTCCGCAGGCCGTGCTAGTATAAGAGGCCCGCCCCCGCGGCTCCCCTTCAGATTTTGGCCCCTCCAAAGTAGGAAGGGTTAAATTTATCACATGCATTACATACGGGGAGGTTGGCGGGCGCATGTGAATCCATGAAAGATACCAATGCTGGAGAAATGGAGTTACAGGTAAGAAACTATTCCCTTCTCCAGCATTGGATCTTTCATGGATTCACATGCTTAGAATAGATTGTATAGCAGTAACGCTTGAGACGGCGGTGAGAATGTAATATAACAATATATATCCTCACCCTACTACACAATGCATATCTCCCGTAGGGATAAGTTAAGTCATATAACATTGCCCACATAAAGTATATCGCCCTTAAGAGGGTAGATAACTGAATCTCCACAGGGAAGAGCTTACCTTACTGAAACAAATGGCGCAGGACAGCTCTTCCCATCTGCACCTCGTCTGCATGCTGCCTGGCAAGGCAGTAGTGACGGGTAAACGTGTGGGGCACTGACCATGCCGCCGCTTGGCATATGTCCGTCAACGGAATCCCAGCCCATAACGCTGTTGAGGAGGACATCGACCTTGTAGATTGAGCTCTAGGATGTCCTTGCAGTGGCCTTCTGGCCTTAGAGTGACAAAAAGCAATCGTCGACGAGACCCATCTAGCCAGTCCCTGTTTAGAGATTGCTTTTCCTCTCGTCGACGGACCATATGCGACGAACAGTTGCCGAGTAGCCCTGATGTCTTGTGTACGATGTAGGTAGAATTTCAGGGCCCTCTTAACGTCCAGGGTATGAAGAGTTTTTTCTGCTGCCGATGATGGAGTGGCGAAGAAAGTAGGCAGAACCACGGATGAGTGTTTGTGGTATACCGTCGGAACCTTCGGGACGAACATAGGGTTAGTTGCCAGGACTACCTTGTCCTTAAAGAATCTTAGGTAGGGCGGGTCCACGACCAGCGCTTGTAGTTCTGAGATACGTCTGGCTGATGTGATAGCTATCAGGAATGCCAACTTCCACGAAATGAATTTTATGTCGGACGTGGCCATAGGCTCGAAAGGCGGTTTCATCAAGCCTGCCAACACTGTGTTGAGGCTCCACGTCGGGGGAAAACGTTTCACCGGGGGAAAGGCTCGAAATAAACCCTGCATGAAGTGTTTTACCAGTCTGTCACTAAATAGAGGAGACGACTGCCTCTTCCTTGTGAACCTCGAGATGGCTGCCAGGTGTACCTTTATCGACGAGGGGGACAATCCCTTTTCTGCCAAGAGGAGCAGGTAAGGTAGAACTTGTTCCGGCGTCACCAACAATGGTTGTAGGCCCCGTTGTCCTCTACACCATTCACAGAATCTCCGCCACTTATAGGAGTAAGATTTGTTAGTAGAAGGGGCTCTAGCCGCCTGTAGAATTTTTTGGCAATCCTCTGAAATGTCTAAGGCGCCGAACTCCGAGAAGTCAGGAGCCAGGACGTAAGGTTGAGACTGTCCGGGTCGTGATGCCACACCGTGCCTCTGTCCCGGGATAGAAGGTACGGGACTTTCGGAAACGCTATGGGATGTTCCAGCGATAGATGGAGGAGGTCTGAGAACCACGGTTGCCTCGGCCAGTATGGTGTCACTAGAATCACCCGGCAATTGTATCTGCGTATCCACTGTATTGTTTTCCGTATGAGGGGAAACGGGGGGAAAGCATAGAGGAACATGTCCGTCCATGGGAAGGAGAACGCCTCCCCCACCGATCCCTCTTGGGGCCATCTGCTTGCAAATTGCTCGCATTTCTTGTTGTCTTTGGTCGCAAAGGCGTCCAGAGGGGGGTGACCCCATTTCTCGAACACTTTCCTCAAGTGACCCGTGTCCACTTCCCACTCGTGTATCTGGGCCATGCTTCTGCTGAGGGAGTCGGCTTGGCCGTTCCTCACTCCTGGAAGGTGATGAGCCACGATGGAAATTTCGTGTTTCGATGCCCATTGCCATGTTTTCTGGGCTTCTATGGAAAGAGTCCTCGATCGTGTCCCTCCTTGTTTCCTCAGATAAAACATGGCTGTTGTATTGTCGGTCAGTATTCGCACTAGCGAACTCTTGATGTGTGGTAGGAACGCCTTCAAAGCCCATCGTACCGCTCTGAGTTCCAGTACGTTTACGTGTAGGAGTGACTCCGTTGGAGACCAGCGACCTTGCGTTTGGAGAGCATCCATGTGCGCTCCCCATCCGGTTAGGGACGCATCCGTAACTATGGTGCTCTGAAACTCCGGCTCCTGTAGGGGCACACCGTTGCTCAGATTGTGGGAACTCTGCCACCACTGGAGGGTCCGACGTAGCTTGTCGTCGTCGACGGTTATCCTGTCCGACCACGATCCCTGAGCCTGTGCCATCGGTCCGCGAGGAATTCTTGGACTGGCCTCATGAATAGTCGACAGTTTCTCACCAGATGGATGCAGGATGCCATGGCCCCCAGGACCGAAACATACTTTCTCACTGAGATCCTGGTGTTCCGCCGTAGCTGGGCCGCTTTTTGAATGAGTCTTGAGGTCCTGTCGAGGGAAGGTTTCACCAGCCCTAACTGAGTCTCGAACTGTGCCCCCAAGAATACCAGCGTTCTCGATGGCCGCAGAGAGGATTTCTCGAAAGTTTATGGCGAATCCTAGTCGTGGTAGAAGCTGCCTGGTGGCTTGCAGACTTGTGTTGGTCGACGCTGGGGAGGATCCCCTTACCAGCCAGTCATCGAGGTATGGGTATACATGGTGGCTTTGCTTCTTTAGCCAGGCAGCCACTGGAGCCAGGCATTTTGTGAACGTTCTGGGGGAGGTCTTGAGCCCGAAAGGAAGAACCGTGAATTGGTAGTGAGTTCGCCCTATTACAAAACGTAGGAATTTCCTGTGTTTCCGACACATTGGAATATGGAAATACACGTCCTGTAAATCCAGGGACGCCAGGAAATCTCCCTTTTGAACTGCGCGGATCACTTCCTGCAGAGTGAGCATCTTGAATTTTAGGCTCTTTAAGGACTTGTTGAGATCGCGTAAGTCTAGAATGGGACGCCATTTGCCGTTCGGCTTTTTTACGACGAAGTATCTTGAGTAGACTCCTTGGCCTCTCTGTGATGTTGGAACTAATTCTATCACACCCTTCGCTAACATGAGTGTAACCTCTTGTTGCAGTACCTTCATATGGGACTGAGCGGTGAACGCAGGTGGAATTTGCGGAGGGTTGTGTTTGAATTGCAGAGAGTGTCCGTTTCTTATGGTGTCTAACACCCATTGGTCCGTCGTTATCCTTTCCCATTCGTCGACATATGCTGAGACTCTTCCCCCCAGAACGGTGAGTGGTATGTCACTGCTGATCTTTATTTTGCTTGTCTCTCGACGACGATGGGTATGATGGTCGTTTTCTGGAAGACTGGAAGTTTCGTCGACGGTTAGCCGATTGTGAGGCACGTCGGTATCCCTGGGAGGGGTAAGCCGATCTGGCAAAGGATCTGTCTCCAGAAGAGAATCTTGAATTACCTGAAGCCCCTCTAAAGGGACAAAAAGACTTGTAACTTCTGCCACTCTGGAGGGCACCCAATGAACGTGCCGTGTCCGAATCTTCTTTCATCCCTTTTAGGGCCTCGTCCACCTTCTCGCCGAAAAGAAGGTCTCCCTCAAAGGGCATATCTAAGACCTTGTATTGCACCTCTGGCCTGAAGTAGGTACACTTAAGCCATGACTGTCGATGCAATACCACCCCATTGTTGACTTGCTTGAAGCCTGACTCAGCGAGATCCACCGTGATGTTTATTGCGTGATTTGAGGCTTCCTCACCCTCTCGGACCAGTAGCATCGCCGCCTTCCTCTGTTCTTCTGGAAGATGATCAAGCAGCGGAGCTAATCTGTTCCACATCTCCCTATCGTATCTGGCCACAATTGCCAGAGAGTTTGCGGCCTTTACTGTGGTCTCTCCCATGGAGAGCACTTTCTTGCCAAAGGCATCTTGGCGTCTCGCCTCGTTCTCAGGAGGAGTCGTGCACTTGTGCTGTGCCTTTGCCTTCCTCGCTGCTGCCGCCGACACCACCGAGTCCGGTGTTGGTTGGGAGGATAAACACTTGGGGGTAGACTCTGGAGCCTTAAACTTTTTTTCTAGGCGTCCTTTCACTGCTGGTTCTGAGAATGGGTGTCTCATTGTCTGCAACCCCTCTTTCCATACATGGTCCAGTATTGGTATCGAGAACACCGACCTCCTTCTCTTGCCCATGTGGTCGAACAAAAAACAATCCTTTTTCTGTTCTTCTTGGGACAGACCAAATTCTTTGCATGCCTTCTCCATCGTAGAATGGAATGACGCGATGTCGTCCGGAGGGGACGGGTGAGCTGGGCTTCTGGGGTTTTCCAACTCCGCCTCTGACTCTCAGGTAGGATCCCTGGAGGGGGATAATGAGATATCCGACATGGCCCCCCTGTCGGACTCCGAATCTGGCAGCTCACCTTCCTCCTGTGCCAGTGTTGAGATTGGCGTGCGTGGGTGTGTCTGTTGACGGGACGGGCCCGGCTCGTCGACGAGTGACTGTGGCAGGCTTGCCTGGGGTAGTCGCTGGTCCAACGACTGCAACAAGGACTGAAGCGTGGACAGAATATCCAACGACAAAACCGATTGAGGATTGAGGAGAGGGGCAGATACCGGTGTAACGGAGGCCCTCGTCGATGACTTGTCAGCCGCTCGTAGCCCTAGGTCTGCTGGGCCAGCAACTCTCTCGTTCTCGTCCTCCGAGGACAGCAACATAGCTTGTTCTTGTAGCAAAGGCTCCGGGGGGGTCGGGTCAAAGACTTCAGGCCTCCAGGCCTCCTGTAGGATCCCCGTCCACGAGGCCCTCGTCGACGCCATTGTCGACGGGATGGTGGATGCCCCCTGTGCAAGTGGTAGGGAGGCGGTCGATGACTGGACCGCCGTCGACGACGAAGACTTCGCAGGTGGTTTTGGCGGTCCCGCCTTCTCCACACTGTGCCCGCTTTTACTCGACTCTCGACTCGTGGTCGATCTGTGATGATCGCCAGAGGAGGATTTCCTTTCCTTCTCATGCTTTTTTGATGAGGATGTTTTCTTTGCCGAGGAGTCTCTAGTGGAGTGACTTCCAGACGACTCTTTTTCCGACGGTCTAGATTTCTTCGCCGGCGGTTCCGACGAGGCGGCTCGGCGCGATGTTTTCGCTGACTGTGTGGAGCCCACCTCCGAGGGGGGGTATGCCCCCACTCCATCATTCAGCCATGCCACCAGGCGTCGGTTCCGGTCTTTGAGGGTTTTTTGAGAAAACCCCTTGCATATGTCGCAGGTATCCGCCGAATGGTGAGGGTGGAGGCAATATATGCAGTCCATATGTCCGTCCCCCTCGTAAACCTTTTTTAAGCCGCATGTCGCGCATGGACGGAACAGCGCTTTACCTGACACAGAGGACATTATTACTCGAAATCCAATGACGCAACCTAGTACAAAACAGTACGACAACACGAGGAGATCCCACTACTTTGGAGACGGTTGAAATCTGATGGGGAGCCGTGGGGGCGGGCCTCTTATACTAGCACAGCCTGCGGAGCATGCGTAGGCGGGTCCTAGAAGGACGTAGATAGGACACAAAAGTGTCGAAAGTTTTTCCTTTGAAAAAGGCTATATATGTGTACCGAGGGGTCCCAGTCAGACGACGGGGAATATTCTAAGCATGTGAATCCATGAAAGATCCAATGCTGGAGAATATATAAGTTTGACTGCAGACGATTTTATAGACGAACAAGTCAAGGTTTCATTATCTGACCATTGTTGCTGGTTTACATTGTAATGGGTTGTTGTTTGTGGCATATTGCAATGACACGCAAAAACAACCTGGGCCTCATTACCACCATTTTGAATTCTATTGTGCCAAATGCTATGCCACCTGTGTCCACCACCCATGAAAATGTGCCCCCCAGTGTAAAATCTGTGTTGTGCAAATCTTCTACCACCATTTTGAATTCTATTGTGCCAAATGCTATGCCACCTGAGTCCACCACCCATGAAAATGAACCGCTCCCTGTAAGACCTGTGATGGGCACCGCCCACAACACGCTCGATGCACCTAGCCCCTCCATACCACCACCTCTCATCACAAGCTCCCCCACAGCCACTGCTGAACCCCACCTGAAATGCGCCATGATTAACGCTAGATCCGTCAATGCCCATGCCCTAGACATCCACGACCTCCTAACCTCCCAAGACCTAGATCTACTTATGATCTCAGAAACTTTGCTACATGAGGCCTCTGGCCCGGCGCTCTCACTCGCCCTACCTCTTGGCTACTCCATTACTAGACAAGACCGCCTCTCCAAAGGTGGAGGTGTAGCAATTATCGCCAAAGACTACCTCTCTGTCAGAAAGGTAGAGAAATCCCTAAACAACAACAGCGACTATCTCCAAGTCAAAATAACCCTCTCCCCCCACTGCACAATTACTGTGCACACTGTATACCGCCCACCAGGCCCAACAGGAGACTTTCAAGCCTCTCTCATCCACCTCCTCTCGGACAACCTCAAAAAGCAGTCTAAAGCCATTCTCCTGGGGGATGTCAACCTAGGGCTCCGGGATAGTAAGGACGTAGCAGCAAAATCCCTCGACTCTGCCCTTAAGGCGCTAGGGTACAAGAACACCATACTTAGCCCAACTCACACCCAAGGCAGAACGCTGGACTGGATAGCACAACACAACTGTCCACTCATCATCACTGGAAACACTCCCACCCCATGGTCGGACCACCACACTATCACCTTTAGCATCCCCACCACTAGTTCCCCTGCTACCCCTTCACCCCAACCACTCCCTCCCTGCCTCGCCAGAAGCTCCCGCCAACTCACTAAGGAGAGATTACTGCCCTTCCTCCAAGGCCCAGCCTTCAGACCACCTTTCGCTTCAGACCCTGAAACACTCGCATCAACCTATGCTAATGCCATCAAAGCAGCCATCAACACCATTGCCCCTCTCAAACCTCGAAAATCCAAACCCACTGCACATTCCAATTCTTGGTTCACGCCGGACCTCCTCTCACTCCGCAACGAGAAAAAAGCTGCACTCACACAGTGGCAAAGGTCCCACTCCGAAAAAGATAGATGATCTTCAAAGCCCTTTCCACCAAATACAAAAAGGCAATCACCCAAGCCAAAGCCAAATCATTTGAATCCAGAATCTTGGAAGCCCAATCCAGTACCAAAGAAATATTCGCCATTTTCAGAGAACTCGAAACACCCACTCCCGCCTCCCAGAATTTCACCAAAGACAAGGACTGGTGTGACGGAATACAGAAGGCCATGCAATCCAAAATTAGCCTCCTCAAAAACAAAATACTAGCCACTAAACTAGCTCTACCGAGTAAGCACATCCCAGTCCCACCGCCCGCCCCTGATCCCCCCGTACCCTACTCCTTCAAACCCATTCAGGAAAAAGACGTCATCAACATAATGAGGAACATTAAACCCTCTAACTGCAAAGGTGATGCTTGCCCAGCTTCCATTATTAAAGACTGCGCAGAACCGCTAGCCCCCTTCCTAACAGCCTTTGTAAATGCCTCTTACCACAGGTATAGTCCCTGCCTCCCTCAAGGAAGCCTGGGTCCGCCCTCTTCTAAAGAAGCCAACGCTCGATCCCACCTCCCCCAATAACTACAGACCCATCACCACTGTCCCGTTCCTCCTCAAAATATTGGACAAAGCAGCCTACCTGCAGGTTCAACACTTCCTTGAAGAGAACAAACTCCTTGGTCTCCGCCAATCTGGTTTCCACCCCAGACACGGAACAGAAACCGCCCTACTTGACTTGAAAAACCAGATGGACGATGCGAGAGACTTGGGCAAACCTACACTCCTCCTACTCCTCGACCTCTCAGCGGCCTTCGACCTCGTGGATCATGGCGTCCTATGCCACCACCTCACCACCACGGCCAAATTCTCCCCAGAGGCTACAGCATGGATCACCTCCTTCCTACAAGACAGAACCATGCAAGTATTCTCTGACTTAGCCGCCGCATCACCAACCACTATACTCTGTGGGGTGCCCCAAGGCTCCTGCCTCTCCCCCACGCTATACAACATTTTTACACGCCCCCTTTTCCTCATCCTCGACGCCATGGGCATCTCCTACACCAACTACGCTGACGACACACAAATCCTCATTACTCTCACAGGCAACTACAACACTGACTCCCTGGCCCTCAACAACCTTTACAATACCATCCAAGCCTGGATGGCAGACAACGGTCTATGCCTCAACTCCGACAAGACGGAACTCCTACTGGTAGGCTCTCCCGACACCCTAAAGAATCTAGATGCCCAATTCAGTCACTTCACCATTGATTCCATTAAAATTCCAGTCTCCGAATCTGTCAAAACCCTGGGAGTTTATCTGGATTCTAGCCTATCCATGGACAGACAAATCAATGCCATTGCCTCTGCAGCGGCATATCATGCCAAACTTATCAATGCAGTCAGACCATTTCTCTCCAAAGAGAACTGCACTAACATAGCCAGAGCCATCGCCGCCTCTAGGCTAGACTACTGTAACGTACTCTTTCTAGGAACCTCTAAAAAAACCTAGAGAGACTACAAGTAATACAGAACAACGCGCTCCGGGCAGCCCAAGGTATTGCAAAAAGAGAACACATCTCTGAGGCCAGAAAACTAGCCCATTGGCTCCCATTAAAAGAAAGGATATTATTCAAAGCCCTAACATTGACCCACAAGTGCATCCCATACTTGCCAACCCTACCGATTTAGGCGGTAGGATACCGCTTTTTAAGCAGTCCTACCGCCTACCGATTTTTTGACATGAAATACCGATTTTTTTTTGTAAAAAAAAAAAAAAAAAAAAAAAAAATTTTTTTTTACATTTTTTTTTTTTTGACCACGCCAGCTCGGGGAGTCTTTCAAGGGCTCCCCCGAGCTGGCGCACCGGGAGAATGCCCGGCATGCAGGCTTTTAATGTCAAAGGCACCCACGGCGGTGGGCTAAAAGCGCCCTTCCGCCGCGGGTGCCTTTGACAAAAGGCGCCATTAGCCCCCCACCACGCCAACTCGGGGAGTCTTTCAAGGACTTCCCCGAGCTGGCGTAGCGGGAGAAGGCGCAGCATGCAGGCTTTTAATGTCAAAGGCACCCACGGCGGTGGGCTAAAAGCGCCCTTCCGCCGCGGGTGCCTTTGGCAAAAGGCGCCATTAGCCCCCCACCACGCCAACTCGGGGAGTCTTTCAAGGACTTCCCCGAGCTGGTGTAGCGGGAGAAGGCGCGGCATGCAGGCTGTTAACGTCAAAGGCACCCACGGCGGTGGGCTAAAAGCACCCTTCCGCCGCGGGTGCCTTTGGCAAAAGGCGCCATTAGCCCCCCACCACGCCAACTCGGGGAGTTTTTCAAGGACTTCCCCGAGCTGGCGTAGCGGGAGAAGGCGCAGCATGCAGGCTTTTAATGTCAAAGGCACCCACGGCGGTGGGCTAAAAGCGCCCCTCCACCGCGGGTGCCTTTTGGTCAAAGGCGCCATTAGCCCCCCACCACGCCAGCTCGGGGGAGTCTTTCAAGGACTTCCCCGAGCTGGCGTAGCGGGAGAAGGCGCAGCATGCAGGCTTTTAATGTCAAAGGCACCCACGGCGGTGGGCTAAAAGCGCCCCTCCACCGCGGGTGCCTTTTGGTCAAAGGCGCCATTAGCCCCCCACCACGCCAGCTCGGGGGAGTCTTTCAAGGACTTCCCCGAGCTGGCGTAGCGGGAGAAGGCGCAGCATGCAGGCCTTTGATGTAAAAGGCGTCCACGGCGGTGGGCTAAAGGCGCCCCTCCGCCGCGAGTGCCTTTCACAAAAGGCGCCATTAGCCCCCCCACCACGTCAACTCTGGTGAGTCTTTCAAGGGCTCCCCCGAGCTGGCGTGATGGCAGAAGGCGTGGCAGGCGCCTCATTGTCATTGAATGCACCCGCGGCGGCGGGCTCATTCAATGACAATGGGCTGCTGACGCGCCCTATTCCTATCATTACCTCCTCGACTGACTATTTTTGAAACTTTAAGATTCCTACAGATTTTTGGTCACAGAATGTTGGCATGTATGGCATCCACCTCAATGCACCTGCATACCTCTCACAAAGGATACACCCTGTCTCCTCCACCAGGCCAACCAGATCACCCTACACCAACATGCTCTCAGTACCTCTAGTAAAAAAAGTAAAAGCGGGCGGATCCAGCTTCCCTTACCTTGCGCCCTCGCACTGGAATGCCCTACCACACACTATCCGTAGAGAGGCCTCCCTCACCACCTTCCGCAAAATGCTGAAGACTACCCTGTTCACTTGTTCAAAAGCAATACTTGTAACAACAGTACGTCATCCTGCAACATTGACAATGTGTCAACATCCGCTATTTTACCTGTACCATGTAACTAAGTTCATTGCAAGTAACAGCGCCTCAATGCCCCTGGGCTGCTTATGCGCTATATAAATGTAAATAAATAAATAAATTACTAGTCGGGTGGTAACCGAGGCGGTAAAACCGCCTGGTTACCGCCAGACTCGTATTACCATTCCACCTCCGTGATTCCCGGAATTACCGGGGCATTACAACACCGGTGTCCCGGGAATTCCGGAGGCGGAATGGTGTAAATCCCCAATCCCATTGAGTCCTATAGGACTCAATGGGAATGGGGATCATGGAAACACCGGCACCATCTCGTGATGGTGCTGGTGTTTCGTCGTCCGCCTGCAGGCGGGCGGTGTTAAACCCACCAGGTCAGACCTGGCGGGATTGACGCCTCTGCCTGCAGGAGTGGGGATCACCCGGTATGGAAACAACAGTGGCGGTGGGTTTACCGCCACCATTGTTTCCACACCGGGTGGGTTGTAATGAGGCGCAACCTGTGTGTACTTGTCTTTGTCCCGGGCAAATGGGCAGTACATCACCGAAATGCATGTAGTCCACATCTGGGTTCCCCCAGGTTCCACCAACGCTAAATTCTACGCTAATATTCTGTTAAATGCTGTCTATGTGTTCTTCGAATTCTTCCGTCAACCTCTGCATCCCATTGCAAGCTAAACATACTCCATAGCACTAACCTCTCAAGCACTTCGTAGACTCCAACTTTCCACAATGTTTTCTCTGTGTTTCCATTGTTTCACGTTTGTGTTCATCATTAGTTTTCACACAGTGCAGAATTAATGGGTAAATTGATCAATTAGAAAAAAGAACAGCAACTGAGAGACATTTCGGTTATGTTTTCTACACACCTACATCCTGCCATTCTGCGAATGTCATCGATTCCACATACCAATTGATGGCTTCTTTAGCCGGTAGCTGCAGATACACTGAAATGGCTGGATCACAATGACGCTGTTTTGGGACGATCTCCCCGGGCCGATATGCCCTTTTGCGGTACCAGAGATAAGGAGCAACCTGACATTGTTTACGGTGGCCTAGCGCCAAGCTGATGCCGAAGCCTTGCAATTCACGATGCGTCCAATGCGCTTCTTATACCCAAAATGAACACCGTGTGACTCACGATAAACATTTGTGGATCGAGAACAAAGAACGAAATTACCAATGTGGTTGAATATGGCAATCGCCAGATGTTCTCGTATCGTTTATAATTAAATAAAAGCACATTATAAATTGCAGAGTATTGCGGTTTCTTTTAAAAATAATGTTTTGTATTCAAAATTGAGATGCGCTGTGTTGTGAGAGGATGTGTGCTGATATTCCGGGTTCTGCGTCAACTGACGTCAACACGTAGGTGATTACTGGGTACGTTTGGCTATGCTGCCCAGTAACGTCATGGAGATAGGCAGAGAATATCGCTAGGAATGGTGATGTCAGCCCCAGGGGCTGGGGATATGATTTAGTGCCGCCAGGGCAGTTCACCCGAGTGCGATGCAGCAACGGATAAGATTAGCACAAGATGGCCGTGCCCTGCTGACTGATTTCGCATGTGGAAAAGTGAGGAAAACTACGGTAAGGTACATAGGAAATGTTTGTACTATCGATCAACGTATGCTTAAAAACACATGCCCAAAAGTTCGGGAAAATAATATTTTTGAGAGCAATATTCCTTTAGTAGTTTTAATTAATAGGTCATCCACATTAGCCATATTCCCTCTTTCTACAAGGTCAGACATTGCGTTATGTACGAATATATTGATCTCACTTCCACCATTAATCTACCCAAAGGAGTTCTGGTCAAGCATACTGCTGCACACCAAAGGAAAATACACGTTTATATTGGTGTTCACAAAGTACCAAGACGGTCCAATATCAATTAGTCAAATCGAGGGCCATGTTTACTTTTGATCCCTAGAGCTGTGCAAGGCCCTGATCAATATAATGAAGAGGCAACCATAACCTGTGTACCCTTGTATTCAGTTCCCTTAGGTCTGCAAAGAGTATCCATTGTCCATTGGGTTTCATATTCATAGTACTGGATTATTAAAAGGTACTGTGTGTTGGTCGAATAATCCTACTAGAGTCCAAATTATTCATATTCTCTGTGAGCGATTCCATGGATGGTAGAGGTAAATGATATTGTCTTATAAATACTGGTGCCATATTGGGGCCCATAGATATGGTTCTATAGTGAAGAGACGTATGCCCACAATTATACCATACCATATCTACAGAGAAAATCCATAAATATTGGTCTTAAATTGTTGTTTCTTGCCTTCAGTCTCACATGTATCTGCCATAATAATCTGTTCCTCCGCCATTTTATGGAAGCCTGGAAATATTTCTGGAATTGCTATTTCTGAGGTATCTCCTAGTTGTGTAGTGAGGTCTTTGCTTATGGTATCTACCTGGGCAGTTGATTCCTTTGTGTTAAGGTAGATACTAATGACTTTGAATACATTCTCATGTTCCAGGGTATCACAGGTAACATCCTCTATTCCATATGGGCATAGGTAGTAGACCATAAATGTCCACTCTTATTGAATATAAAGAGTTTCTGATTGGTTACTATCAGCATTGTTATAACAATCTTCGGTATGGTCAAAGCTATGGAAAAGTGTTTAGAATCAACAGTCATTCCAATTGTGGTATATAGGGAAACAATGCCACTTTGTGGATCTTAATTATCAACCAGTATTCGGATTTTGTCATCTTTGAGATCTACTAATGTTTCAATGTAGGGGCATGCCTTGTTGCTGAAGAATTTTATTTAAATTAATAAAAGCTTATATATTAAACAAGGCCTGTTCTTCTCTAATTTTTACTGGCAATGTGTCTTATCGCGTGTGTCCTGGAATAATAACCTCTTCTTTAATTTTAACTTGAGCCGCATAAGGCAGCAATTGGGCTAGCCAAAATGGCTTTTCCAGATCATAACAATCCATTGAGTTTCCCCTGATTCCGGACCAGACTGTTATTAATAAGAGCCAAATAACTGCATGTCGATGACGTATGTCATTACCGATATAACATTCAGAGAATTTATTGTTTTTATTGATTTTTTTATAACACGCTTAATACCGGAGTTCGGTTTCTAAGCGCCGATCCGGGAATCGATCCTCTGTTGCTCTGCGTGGTCGTGCTACCAAAACCAGACATTTTTTTTTACTTCAGCATGCACTTGCTGTAATCATGAATTTTGAATCCATTGCATCAATTCCAGAGACTCATTTTCATCCAAATTAAATGTGGGAATCTTCTGATCCCTTTGGAATTTCCAAGTAATCTTTAACTAATAAAACTTTTTTTTTGAGTTAAGCAAACTTCAGGGAAAACTGTTTCCTTAACTTTGGTGAATTGAATGGGGAAGAATGTGAGCTCTTATTTTCTTTGTAGTGAAGCTAAACTGCTGATTCTATTTTCTGAGTTAACCTCCCGTCGACTTTGGTCCTCACTGGAGGTCTACCGTGGATACAATTTCAGGTATTTCCCTCCAAAGTGGAGAATCAATAATTGTTGGTGGAAGATGTATTCTCAAAGGTTCTGTGCAAGTCCTTCACTTCCATCTTGTTCCTTCTCAGAATGGATAATGGTGCCTGGGTCTTGAGTGTTTTAGAAGTGATTCCCTACTCATTCTGGGAGTTTTTAACCAAATGGCAGGTGCCATTTAAGCTGACTTAGTTATTACTTATTTTGAGTTTGATTGGTAGGTGAGTTTGGGTTCAGAGGCCTGGTTCATGCAATATATCCGAGGTGAAAGCCTCTGAAGTAAATTGTTTCCTAGTAAAACAGGTGTGCCCTGAAGAGTCACAACTATCGTCAGATGCATCAGTCTCTGTCGCCCTATTTTTATTTCGATTTCAGTAACTTCCTCTACTGGGATTTGCTTCCCAGAGAAATTGTGTAGTTCTCCATGAAGAGTGACTTTTCCCTCTTCCGTGGTTGAGAATCTCAAGCACTCAGAGTCGCTTGCGACCCTGTATCTATGAATGTCAGTAAGTCACAATGTCACTGTCACTGAACCTGGAAAGACGCGGAAAACCTTTCATCTTTCAGCTCTTACATACGAGTTAGTGGATAATTTGAATTTAATTTGACGAATGTTTGGGATTTCATAAGCTTGACTTTGGGTAGTCCCATTGGAGCCTTCTTCTAAGATATTCTTTGAGCCTAAATACTGAGGGCTAATGTAAGTCTCTGGTTTTATGGGATCAGTATTTTGCCAGCTAGGTAGAGGACAAGTTGGCTGCCTTTGTCTGTTAGGATTGTTCACATCAGAGGTAAAGGTAATTGTGCCTCTGTCTCTAAGTCCAACTGAGAAATACTCTTTGCCTCAGCTACCTTAACAGTGGCTGGAGCAGGCCTTTGCTTGGGACTCTTTTCTTTGTTTTTAGGAGTTGCTGTGTTCTGTACTTCGTAGATCCTTGTAGCCTGAGTGAGTATCCATTGACATTACTCGAGCCAACAAAATCACACAGTAAGTGATTACACTGTATTTTGGAAGAGCATAAAGAATGAAGTTTTGAAGTCTGACCTTTCGACATTGAAATGCCAAGAAATCTGATCAAATGTATGCTTGGGCAAAGCCACAAGGAGATTGATCCTCAGTACAAATTAAATTGTAAGCTGCCTTGTGTGTTTTTTGGGGGTTTCTGTAAGTGCAAAAATATGTCCAAATGTCCACCTCATAAGAGGACCATCTGTAGTCGTTTTGCTCTTCCAGTCCAGCAAAGAAATAAGAAAACTTGAGATAGGACGTCCATTTTACAAAGTCTATAGGCTTCATCATGACCCCCAGCGGTAGCGGCATTACAGCCCCGGCGGTCCCGGAAGCCAGGCAACGCAAATAGTAAGTCCCCATTCCCATTGAGTCCCACAGGACTCAATGGGAATGGAGAAGACGGTAGCACCGGCACCACTCATAATGGTGCCAGTGCTACCGTCAAAGTATGCGGGCAGGTGCCATTCCTCTCACTAGGTCAGACTTGGCGGATGGGGTGGCTAACGCCCACAGAACTCGGAGTGTGCCGGTCCGGTAACAACGATGCCGGCGGCTTACCGGCACCGTTGTTAACATGACCGGCACACTCATAATGAGGCCCTATGTTCTTTTGTTAAAGCTTCAATCCAAAATGACGCCATCATCAGTTCCTACAATTCGAAGTGTTCACAAACAAAATATTTAGCATTTTTATGGTAATGGGTCATAACGCTTTTTATGACCTTAATATGTTTGAGTGGATCTTGCACTAACTCCGATTGTGGCTTTCTTTTTCTATGCCTCTTTACTTGTATTCAGCTTCCTTCATCAGAATCAGAGGCACTACTCGAATCACCTTACCTACTTGCATATTTTCCTCCATTGTCACTAGAACTGTAAAGTGGTTGCCTATGTGCATGGTATTGGAGCCCCTGCTTTAATTCTCCTTCCCATCACACTTCTGGGTTATGGGCCTTTTCTGATGGGCTGGATAGCATGGCATTTCTACATGTTGTCACTCAAACCCAGTGTTCCTCCATCTAGCTAGGGGCTCCAGTGTATCAAACTAGTCGGAAGCATTGATAGTGGATTTTACTCGTCTCTCTGTTAAATCATACACTGTATTTCTTGTTCCCTTAACACATGTTCATCTCTTGGCTCACTAGCCCTCTCTTTGGGTATGCTCTACGTCACTCTCCTCTCCTCTCACCTGGATTTCTCTGTATTCTTCTGTATCAGACAGGCAAATCATATCTTCCTGTGTAGTTGGGTTGGTTTGGGATGAATAGTTGCTCTGTCTGGGACCCCCATATCCTGACTATGACCAGGAGCATCAAAGCTACTAGCATGAGTTTGGGAAGTTTTTGGCAATGGAGAGGTAGTCTCAGGGTTGGGGAAAATCTCCCCTATTCCATGAAACATAACTATCTGCAAGTTTTAGACTGTGAATCTGAACATGCTTGAAGATCTTTATTTTCTTAGTCCAGTCTAGCATTATGATGCGTTATAATTGTGATCTCCTATTTATTCCAGATTAGCTGTTGCCTAGACTCTTTCCGACTAGACTGGTTAGTGTTAAATGCTTGTGTTTTGGAAGCTAGTGTTTCTTTCATGTGTTTTTTTAGCTCCTTTTGTAATGAGCCTCCTAATTGCTGATACATTTCTGTTTGTTCTGCTGATCTTGACAAATAGTCTGCCAGCTATTTAACTCTTTCTTCAGGTTTTTGATCTCTGACATTGCATCAATGGGGAGATAGTCTCAGAGATTGGGTACTTCCATTAAACTCATCTTCTGCAAGTTTTAGACTGCAAATCCAAAATTGCTTGAAGATCTTTAAGTTCTTGCCTCAATCTAGCATTATGATCCATTTCAATTTTGAACGGCAAACTTTACTTCATACTAGCCGTTTACTTCAGACTAGACTGTCTAGTGTTACATGCTCTAGTTTTGGAAGCTAGTGTTTCTTTCATATTATGTAGCTCTTGCTGTAATGGGTCTCCTTTTAGCTGATAAATGTGTGTTTCTTTTACTGACCCCTGACTAATAACCTGGCAGCTATTTAACTCTGTCTTCAGGTGTTTGATCTCTGACGTTGCATCACCAACATCATTCTCTAATGTGTCCATTAACTCTCTTAATGAGACATTTTCATCTATTACCTGCAATCATTCTTGTGCACTCACCTTATTTTGATCATTCTGCACTCAGCGTTAGCTGCTTGTGAGGTGCGCTGGCTTATTTCTTGAATAGCAGCATCTTTACCCTTAGGCAACTGAGTCTGTTATTTCCTAATGATTTTTATATCATTGTACAGATGATCAAATTATGTCTGTGAGTCAATGGGGCTCAGTACTTTCATTGGTTATTTTAGCCTTCAATTTCATCATGTGTATTGAATGTCATTATGATTGAGCATTTGTTCTCTAGGCACTCTTTGGCATCTTGCACAGGTGCTAATTCTGCAAAGCCATCATCTATATTTTCTGTAAAGTGGTGCAAATCATGTGCACTTTCTGCTAACCTATTCTCCATCAATTGAAGGTGAAATATGTGTTTACAAGTGTCAGGCTTCGCTTTTGTTGATGTCAGTAACAATCTTTGAATCACTTCATTAACAAGCTCTCTGGTGATCAAACATCTGCTTCTATGTTTTCAACCATGTTTCTTTTCTATTTGCCATTTTTGAATGTCCTGCATCTGCTATGGACCATACACAAAGTATCTAGTTATTGCATGGTCATGGGTCAGGTCCAAAACTGCTCTGACGTTCTATGACATCATGGCTGTATTGTAATTGGCTACAACTCTGATCGATTAATATATTAGATTTCCAACTTTCAATCACCTTAAACATCCACTTTGAATTCTTCTTTTTCTTTAAACACATTTGAACATACATTTATAAATGCACCATTTACAACAGACCATACAAAAGGACCATTTAATTCTATGCACTATTGAACGTTCTTACATATGTGTGATCTTTTGCACTTCTTGTGTTACTCAATGGGTTACTCAGTGCACTGATGGCAGATTGGTTTCATGCCCCCTGAAATACACTCGAATTCTGGAAAATAAAAAAGACAGTGGGCCTGATTTACAAACAAACAAAAAATTCTATGGGAATTTCGTATGATAAATCTTATTGTAAATCAAGTCCAGCTTGTTTCTCAAAATTCCAAATGTATTTCAAATAATTGAGTGAACTTCAAACCAAAGTGGTCTCCAGCTTTCTATCAAGGAAATCACTACAACGTTATGTATTCATGAATAATTAATCAGCAATGCATATTTTTCTTGCCTACATGAAGCTCACTATTGGTTCTCACCCAAGTTTTCAGTTTCAAAATCAAATATATGTATATTATAATCTAAAGGAAACTAGGCATTTTAAATACACTCTTTCTATGAGGATATTGCGGTATTACATGGAATATTTTGCAGCGTAAAAGGCACAGTGTGCGCCATAAAACTGCAGTTATTGCAGCATTTTTGCAGCACATTTTTTATTGACTGGAGGGTGTAAGTTTGACAGGTGGCAAGAAAGAGGCAGAAGGGCCAGGTTGTCATTATTTGCACCTTTTGTATTAATTTGTTAGGAAGAGTCCCAGATGTCCCTGGCTTCACAGAACAGTGTTTGTTTTGCTCTACTTTTGTGTTTGAATGTGCATGCCAATTTAATATTATTAACTTTGTTGACCATTGTCAGTTGTAATGGTGAAAATAGTCTCCCTCTATGTTCTCCAATCCAGCAAGCACCCACACCCCACTCACAAACATCCCTCACACTCAGCAATTCCCAATAACAACTTGCACTACCTAACCTCTTACTCTACCTGTCATGCACATACTCACGTGATCTGTCACACTGTCAAGTCATCACTCGCACTTCCCAGTCCCTGCACCACTCCAAACCATGCTCCCAACTCACATCTTACACTCCTCAGTTCCTCCTGTAGTCTACAGGCTTTCATTCTATCTTTCGCCTGCTTAATCTTTCATCGTTTCTCCTATTCTTTCGCAATCTTCCCCCCATCCTTGCCTCCAATCTACAGCTCACTTACTCTTTTCGGCAAACCGCTCCCTCTCTGCTTTTTAGTCCACCCATCTCCCTCTAGTCCACCGCTCTGTCTCCTCTCTCTTGCACACCGCTTCCCTCCACTTTCCCCCTCTGGCCCACTGCTCTCCCTCTGCTTTCTTGTCCATCACTCCACATCTGGCCCATTGCCCCCTATCTCTCTCCTTTCCCCTTCAAATTGTGACTATTTTTAAAATGTTTCAAAAATGTAGATTTTGAGCCAGTTCCTCAAAAAATGTGGCAATGAAAAATAGAACAGAGGATGTGCTATTTTAGATGCCCCAGTTTTGGAAATGCACAGGTCACCTTTTTTCTCAAAGATGATCTTCACATTTCCAGGGGGCCGAGCAGTAGCGCAAATGATGCGCTGGTCAACCAAGTTAAATACATTAGTGTCAGAAGTGCTCTCCTTACACTAACGTTCTGCAGGCTTCCAGCACCCAAGTAGCTGCTGGGAGCGCATTTCACCATGATGGGTCAAAGCGCCTCTATCTGTAAAAGGTAATCCAAAAAAAATAACATTTATATGCCCGTTTGAGGAACAGAAATGCAAGTGAGCCAGCAATGGTTAATACCTCTGATGCCCCACTTATAAAAATATTGCACAAAAGGGGCAGCAAAAACCCTGTCATGCAATGTGCACCCCCTGTGCCTTTCCAAACTGGTGCATGCAATTACCTTATTTTCTGCACATTTAAAATGCATCCTGTTCATGATTTGAGGATGCACTTTTAAATTTGCTGAAACACCCTCTGATTTGGGCAAATGCGCAAAGGGTTGAAAAAGGGCTTTGGAATGGGCGCATATAAGATGCACCCATTCAGATGCCCTTTGTAGTTTGGGCTGCTTCTTTTTTTAGCACAAGCCATATGATATGTTAGCGCACCTCATCATTTGCGCCACAAAATGTTTTGTGAAACTGTCCTTTTGTCATTTATTTTTAAAAACTACAATTTTCTCAAAAACAGGCGTTTTCGCAGGTTTTTTTGAAAACGTTAATCTTTTTTTTTAACATTTTTTCGCGCCATTTTACGTGATCGCAAAATCGTGATAAGCTGGAGGGTCTGTCTAGGCAACACAATTTGCTTTAATGATATCATTGCCACAATTTGGCCAGCATTTGCATTTATTTATCTATAGCACTTTCAAAAGCACATTTCTGCAGTTGATTTTCTGCAGTATCAAAGCCAGTATGGAATTGGATGGGAAAATGTACTTGAACACAAACATTTATCAACATGTATTTATTCTACTTAATTTCCTTGCACGCATGTGGGGTTGTGAATGTATTGGCTATGTGTAAGTAATTTAAATATAGATTATGGTCAGCTGGCATGTGTCCCCTACAGTTATGGATTCAGAAAAAATACTCTTATGGATTTTGCATTGTGCTCTGAATACACGCATTTGCAAGCTTCTTAGAAAATATATGTGCAGCTTTGTATGTGTACAGCTTTCAAGCTACATGTGTTTTGGACTGGAGATGCAATATTCTTCAATAACAGAAACACCTCTGCACTTTCACATTACAAATAGGCCTGCGTTTTCATTTCAAGATAAGTGACTGTAAGGGTTTAACACTTTGCACAATTTTGTAAGAAGAGGATGAATTCTCTATGCTAATTAAGGATGCACAAACATCAAATTTAGGACTAGACTCACACCGGCTGCATGTTTTGCATCATATCACATTAGACAATAGTGTGTCGTGACTACACTATGGCCTGTGTAATTTTGTGTCTGCGCGATTTAAGGATTCTATGTAATGGGGCTTAATTTTACAACAGCTCTCTGCATTTAAGTTGCAACAAAATTAAATGTTTTTTAAATTGCGCCTCTCAAAACAAATGTATTGGGTTTTAAGGAAATTACATCTCCCTAAACACTGAATATAAATGGGGCAAACGGGGCACCGTATTTAGCACTATAACCTTCAATTAGGATTTCCCTTTAATATCTTTGAGTCCTTGGATTTTACCATGGACAGTCTATACAGACAATTTGGAGTTACATTGGAATTGTATTTACTTTTTTAGATGTGGCTTCTCATTTGGGGAACATCAGCTGGGCCCTCCCTTTGGAGCTGTTGCTCACAGCAAGGTCTGTATTGCTGACTGTTTGGAACCCAAGCTCATCTCTCCAGTCTGCATTCCAACCAGCACCAGGTCTCTTTTTTTGCAGCTATCTCCAACTCCAGTTGCATCCAGAAATATCTTCAATAGAAATCCTTCATTTTTTATTACTAATACTCCTCCTTCCAGTTTGCATGCTGATATATATTCTTCAGCTACTCCACAGATCTTGTGGCAGAAATGTGGCTTTCAGCAATCACATGATCTAGAAGGGAAGGGTTACTCACTTCTAATGTAAAATGGCAATTTAGTTCATGCCACATATCCTTGGATGTGTATGTGAGATAGTACAATATAGACTATCATAATCTATAGATCGGAATGCAATATTGATGATGCAGCACATCTCTGTACATTAAATATATACTGAGATAATTATGTTTTAAGTGTTGTAAAATATTTTTTCTATCTATAATTTGGACTAAGTCTCATGTTGATCGAACCTTTGATCACAGAGATATGATTTTTTTTAATGGTTACAGTTTTGATTTAAAGTCCCATCTAGTAGAGTTCTATTCACTTTTGAAAATAAAAACATGAATTTGGCATCCCGATGATACTACACTATACATCTCCTGCATATTTTCCGTCCTGATATGAATATATATATAGATGTCAATACAAGGTCGCTTTTGCTTTTGCCTGTAGATCAGATAAGGCTTTGCATAACTTCAGCTAATGGATTTTATGAGGGGCCTAGGGTTTGATATATTTGACTTTGTATTTCACATGAGACAGTCTTCTGGTAGTGCTTTAATTAGGCTTTAATGTGAAAATACAGTTTAAACTTGGTGAATTCAATAGTGTTGTGTGGGCTCATGTCTTGTGATGTGAATTCCTGAACTTGGTTTGGGCTTTTAGGAAGTAGAATTTTTGGTCAGTTTCAAGTTACCCCAAACTACATCCAGCAATATGTTTGAGCATGTTCATATTGAGTTTTAAATACTATATTTTGTTATTCAGAGGGAAGTGACTGTATGACAGAATAAAATAGAACACAAAATAAGGCTTTACGTCTGCGTTTCACATTACAATATTTTACAAAGGAATTTGTGCAGCTATTAATTTAGAATTGCATTTTCCCTCGAGTTCTCCATTGAAAGGAAAGGACAACATTTTAAAATTACGGATATTTAGCTCTCTGCTCGTGACACCTAAATATAGGCACATGCTCAGAATTCAAGTTCTTTTTAAGTTCTGAGGCTGAAAAAACAAGTGTGCTAGACCCGATAACATAGCACTTGTGTAAATTCCGAAATTGTCCCTTGAGCTTTTAAAGCTTTGAACATATGTCTTTAGGACTTCTGAATTCTCTTGGATATGAATGCACTGCTAAGTTCTGGAACTTGTCTTATTATACGCAACACAACTTCCATCTTCCATGCATATCCACATTTGTTCACTTATTATTCAGGGAATAGTTGAAGAAGTAGTTCTTTTACATTGTGTCTTCAAAGTATGAAATCAGGCATTTTCGCACAGTCATGTGAAGAGTTTATGTAATCGCTGTTCTCAGCATGTACTTAACATTGAGAAGCTAGTCTCTGGCATCAATTAATAGCCATGGAAATTGTTCCAGTCTTTTGAAATTCACTTTACTCTGTTGAAAATGTACTTGGGGATACACCTATTTATTTTAATTTCACATTTTACAGGGGCATGGTTTTCATTATGACAGTGAGCAAGATATGCAATCCAACAGGATGCATAAGAGATTTTCTGTGTTCTCAGTTTACTTTATTGGAATGGCACTCAGTTCCATAATTCCCCACAGACCCCCCCTTTCCTGGAAATGATGTCTTCCGGAGAGGGACCAAGGTTCAGGGATCATTCCTTCTTGAAAAAATATATTCCTTTGGTACTTTCAACATGGGGTCGATATCTGCCCCACAATGTGGATTGTTGAACTAGCCTCTGCTCGTCATATAAAAGCTTGGATCACATCTTTTTTACTTCATATAGGGGTGCTCAGATCACTGTCTCCTTTCTCCTTCTTTTGGGCATACAATCAATACCACTCCCCCCAGAACCCCCTCTCTCCTGCTTTTGGATCTGGAAGGCTGGAAGTAAGTTTTCCATCATTTTGCTACAGAGAGGGATAGAAAGGCTGGTTTAGTATGATATTGCGACAAAATAATATTAGGCAAATTTAATAAGTCCATATAGTACCCTAGTCTATGAACAACAATATAACTGATTTATTATGTTTGATCTTTCACATTCACCAACATTCATCTTTTCAACCAAAACATGTGTACTTGCCTCTTTACTCAGATTATTTTCCTTGGTCAGAAATCTGGTCGGGAGGAGGAACTGATTCCTCGATCCAATGAAGATTATTTCAAGGGAGAGAGACATTTTTTAGCTGGTTAACCTGGATGCAACATTCCTCCGTCTGCTCCCCTTTTGGAATGTATATTCTGTAGACAACTGGAGATATATTATCAGCAATCTCATATAATCTCTAGCATCTGGAAAGGAACTTGTATTCCCGGGGCTGGTTTCTTTGGAAATTATAAAGATAGCTCTCTAAATCTATCTATTGATCTACCTCACATTCTTTCTTGGATATCCACAGTTCATAGTAGGTTATTGTGCTTAGAGCAGATCTTTCTAGATTACGTTGCACATAGGTAAAAGCATGTTGGAGATGTTTCTG
The DNA here is from genome assembly GCF_040938575.1 of Ambystoma mexicanum. Lineage (NCBI taxonomy): Eukaryota > Metazoa > Chordata > Amphibia > Caudata > Ambystomatidae > Ambystoma > Ambystoma mexicanum. The sequence continues at coordinate 216,305,787 of NC_090938.1, forward strand.
CAGATTCTATACGTATTCATGAGCAGTAGAGGAGTTGGTCAACATATGTTCCTGTGTTCAGTATAAAAGATGTGGAGGTAAAGCCATGTTCCCAGCAGTCATCGGTTCAAAAGCAGCCTTGTTTTACCCTAGAAGTAGGTGTACACCTCAGAGACATCAGGACTAGAATTAATCATCAGCCCCAACTGCACCAAGAATCCATGGCAAACATCTTCAGGATTCTTACAATTATTTTATCATATAGCTCCACCCCCACTAGATGCCGAGTGGTAGGCGATATTCAACCTTCAGGTGACTCCAACAATGTCCACATTTTGGTCATTATCTCTCTGGTAAAATGACTACCCCAGTGGGACTCAGTCTTTTGAGGAAGTCTGAAGCGAGAAAATATGTGGTTCATGATTAACATTGCTGCTGTCTCCACTTTGCTATTTGGAGACAGAATACATTTAATCCAATTAGTAAAGAGGCATGTAACCGTCAACAAATATTTACCGCTGCTTGCAGAATGAGTCACTGGATCAATAAAGTCGTTTTGAAGATAAGACCATGGTAAGGTAATTCCTCTAATTTGTAGAAGAACCCTGTGGGTGGGAGAACTCAGTTAGAACTGAGCACACACAAGTCACCCCTTTAGGTAAATATTTAGGTCTGGACATGTGTGTGGGCAGGAAGCGATCTAATGTAGGATGTCTTTTGAACACCCCTATGACCAGCTGTTTCTATGTCATGCACATGATTCAACATTATACTTCGGAATGAGGTAGGTACCACCCACTTATCGAAACAAGATTGAGATTTCCTAACCAAAAATCTATCTTGAATTTTGTACATCTTCTGGAATTTCATGAATATTCGAAGATCTTCTTTTCCATACCAATCCGGTTCCGATAAGGGAAAACATTCTCGATCTTCTAGATATTTGTAATATTGCCTATGATTAGATCTCCTCTCTGTGTAGGAAATCTTAGTCTGCAGCATCTCTAATACATTGCAGAATAGACAGCTCAGTATCAGCTTGAGTTTGTGATTGAGTCACTGCTGTTACTTGTGTTTCTCCAAGAAGATGTTCCATGTCAATCTACTCCCCTGGATTGAACCGGTTTTGGCAGGTTGATCAGCCAAATAGTTTATGGCTTTATTGGGACCTTCACCATTTGAGTGGCCCTTTATTTTCTTCCAAAATAGGGTCAGGTTGTTTGATGTCACTAGATCATCTATAGCCTGGATTAACTTCTCATGTTTTAGAGGTTTGTTGTTTGCACAAAACATACCTCTGGCTGCCACGCCTGGGCCACTGGAGCACTAATTAGCAGCTACTGTGGACGATTTAGGACTCATTCATCGCCATAATCCTCCATGGACAATACCTATTCATAATGTTGTTTTTAGTTTCCATTTGCAAGACTTTGTAGAGGATTTATTTAATTTCACAAACTACATAGCCTATAATGCACCTTGTGGCAGTGCTCATTCCCTGGCTATTCCTATGCAGCAGTCTTAGAACTACAATCCACAGAAGCCTTAGAGATCAGTGCTGCTTTCACTTTCCCAGGACCAGAGAGGGAGGAGGCAGAATACCTTCAGGTGTTGTGCTCCAGGTAATGCTAATGAGCCTGCCTCAGCAAAGGGCAGGTCAGTAGTTAAGCAGCTGCCTTGCAGGAGCACAGGGCTCTTACATTGATTTCACTCCCAGCCCACTGTACTTTGATCCTTGGATTATTGCTGTGTCCTGTTGCTTCCAGACCCTGCTCCTGTTCCATTGCTCTGTGCTCTATGACTTGCAACCCTGCTACTCTGCCTTTACTGCCCTGCCTTCTACCGTGCACATGTGTGCTACCTGCACTGCAGCCCTACTCCCCTGCTTGCAGAACACTGTTCCCTGTTTGCAATCTCTTGCTCTCTACCATTATCTTGTTCACTGTCCAGCAGTTCTTTGATATGTGACCGTCTGTGTTACCTGACTTTAGCTTCCTAGATTCCAGTCCTGAGTTTCCTTGCTATGGGTCTGCAGTCCTGCCTTTGTTATTCCAGTACAGAGTTACAGTTCCTTGTATTCCTTGCTACCAGTCTGCAGTTCAGTCCTTGTTATCCTAGTCCTGATTTGACTTGTTCCCGGTCTATAGTTCAGTCTGCTGTTCCTTGATTACGGTCCTTAGTTTCTAGTCTGTAGTCTCAGTCTCCTGTACCCTTGCACTAAAAGATCCTTGTCGTCTTGCTTTCCCTCTTTCTTCCAGTTCTCTGTCCTTAACTTTGCTCACTTTGACTTTCCATTCTTTCCCTGTATATTTCCGTTACTGTTCTTGTCCTCACTTGTGCTTGTGTAATTCCTTTGCTCAGATTTTGGCTGCTGCATTTCAATAAGGCAATCGAAGCCTCTTTCCTATGTGTCCTAATGTTAAAAGTGTGCTTGTTCCTGTTTCAGGTGGCAGTCACTGTTCAGTACTACTGGGTCCATACCGGCTTCAGTCTTGTCACTTGCATAGCACAAAATGTGTGGGTCCCCCTGTTAGCATTGCTGAGGGCCCACCCCCGCAAGCTCGGCCACACATCATGGGTTGTGCCACACTCTGGGCCGGCCTAGACTACCACTCCTGCACAATACAAACAATGAGAATGCTGCTGCAGGGGCTTCACACACTGTACTTGGAGGAAGATATAAATGTGCGTTTTAATGCATTATACAGCACACTTTCTGAGAAAAATTGGCTAAAAAGCCAGAGCGTTTGCAATTGTTTTGGAGGGTAACACCAATCCTAAATCCAATACATGCAAGTCACCAACAGTGCACAGGAACATTAATGCTTTAATTAATGTAATGCTTTGCTATAAGAAAAATGCCCTGCTGCAATGAAATCATGTCCAACTGTCTGCACAATGTAGACGAGTCTAGATACAAAATAAACATATTACAGTAAAACATGCCATGCCACAGTAAGACATACTGAGACTGGTTGCACTAAAATGCCAGTCGAAGCAATAACAATATCATAGTTATTCTATCAGAGATGCCCAGAAAAATATACAATACCACAGTAAGAAACAGCAGTGGCGGTTGATGAATTCTTTAAGTGGAGGGGTGTAAATATTTCCCTCAAACCAATTCAGAGGGTGCAAGGTGGGGTGGTTCTACCCCCGCTGAAATGTATTTAACTTATGGGTTTTGTTAGAAGGTGCACAGGAGCATTTCTCCAACATATTTTCATGATGCCTTTGCCCGCAATATGTGCAAGTATAAAAACATTTTCGTGCTTGCTGTGCCCATACATCTCCATACTGGCTGCACCAACATATGCCAGTATTCCCATATAAGAACATACTCATGTTTGCTTTGCACATAATGCCAGTAATGCTACTATAAGAAAATATATGCACGCTGGTTCTGTCAATATATACCAGTACCCCCACAACATACTCCTGTTTGCCCAAATGCATGCCACAGTGGGAAAATATTCCAAACTGGCTGCACCAAAATGCCAGTGTAGCTACATAATAACACTTATCATGCTTGCTTCATTGAAGATGCCAATATAAAATCTCATGCCACAGTAAGAAATGGCTAGACTAGCTGCACCAAAATGCCAGTTAGTTCAGCCACGTAATAACACTTCTCATGCTTGCTTCATTGAAGATGCCAATATAAAATGTCATGCAACAGTAAGTAATGGCTAGACTAGCTGTATTAAAATACCAGTCTAGCTACATAATAACACTTATCATGCTTGCTTTATCAAAGATGCCCAATACAAAATGTCATGCTACAGTAAGAAATGGCAAGACAGGCTCCACCGAAATGCCAGTCCAGCCACATAATAACACTTATCATGCTTGATCACGGATGCCCAGTAAAAAATGATATGTCTGCCCCTGGGCCCTACAGCTCCGCACACATGCACAAAATCAATGTGATTATGTGTGTATGCGAGGCGCAGGTGGGCCCAGGGGGCAGGCATGGCATTCTTTGCTAGACAGACTAGATGTCCAGTAAAAAATACAATCCCAGTCCAGTGAGCCCCACAGCACCTAACACATGCACACAATCAATGTGATTATGTGTGTATCAGATGCACTGTAGGTACAGATGGACAGGTTGGTATTTATTTTACTAGACATCTATGATAGGTGTTCAGTAAAAAAAAAAGAAAAAAAAAGAAAAGAAGAATACCATACCTATCCCCTGGGCCCCACAGCTCCTCAGAAGGAGAGCCGATATTGGCCAGTGGGGATGGGGATTGTGCGATTAAGGGATGATTTCTCATGCCTATGTTGTACAAACCTCCTCCCTCCACCTGCCAAAATCAGCTCCACAGACCAGCTCACACACATATATATATTCATTCAGCATTCCCACAGCATGCACTGGCTCATTCACACAAGCACCCATCATCATACACTCACTCATAACACAAGCATACACACTACACACATCCATACACCTATTTAACTAATAAATAAAGGAACATAAAATGACCTTCTGGCTTCCTCTGAGCGCTCAAGCTCCGATGTAGTATGAACAGGAATCAGGAGGCAAGAGCTTCCTAGTCCATGGACATGCATGCAGGGGCCCGAGCATGGGTGATGAAATGCCCCGCTCCAGCCTGCTCTTTTTGTATGTGCAAGGAAGTGCTGACGCGCTCCATCGCACATACAGATATGCAGTTCCCCAGCTAGCATTTCAGCGCTCAGTGTTTCACTGGGCTGGCTCCTCCATAACGAATGAGGGAGCCGGTATGCCAATGCCCTACTCGCCAATTATGAACAAGCCACCACTGAGAAATGGCTAGACTGGCTGGCCTCAAATGCCAGTTTATCCATGTAATTACCCTTAGCAGGTCTGTCTTATCAAAGACAGTAAAAGAAAGTCAAGCCACAGTAAGAAATGACTTCACTGGCTGCACCAAAATGCTACTCTAGCCAGTAATAACACATCATGCCTGCTTTGCCTGGACACGGATGACCATTACAATTTAATGCACAGGCCCAGCCCCACCCCACCCTACCACATGTCCCCTCTCCCTCACACACCATACTCCAAAATTGGCTCCTTTGTCCAGAATAACCTCCACACCCCCTTCCTCATCCCAGTACTTGTGTATGAGGCACCTTGCCTCATACACAAGTACTGTGATGAGGAAGAGTTGGACTAGGAGTTATGAAAATTTCAGGTAACTAAGCCAGGCATTACTTCCACTTCCCTCTACCTCATCCCTGTACTGAAGTACTTGGATGAGGAACATTAGGAGTAATGAAGATTACAGGTAACTAAGCCAGGCATTAAACACAAGCACACACACATTCATACGCCATTCACCATGCACTCACACACGCACCCCCAGCCACCCATCCATTTACGTGTGCATCCTTTCACTATACACTCGCACACGCACACCCAGGCAGCCACCCATACATCATTCACTCACTCATTCTTACATATACAGACACCCACTTAGATGCACGTATTCACATCAAAACAAAACACATTTTCTTACCTTTTGAATCCGTTGGTGCAGTAAATAGGACCTCCAGCTCACGCAAGCAGTCACGCTGGTCATATCAGAGGACCTGCAGGCTTACAAGTCATGGGGTGAGGGGGAAGCCCTATAGCTTCAACAATTTCCATTAAGGGACCCAAACATAATAGAATAATTTCTTTATGAAGCCAGAGTGACTTCAAAAATAAACTATTTCTTTTTTAATTCATAAGGCTCTCCCTGTCCCCCACCTCAAGGCCTCCTGGAGGCATCTTTGTCATGGGGTGGGGAGCCCTATAAAATCAAAAAGAAATTGTTTCTTTCTGAAGTCACTCTGCCTTCATAAAGAAATTATTCCATTATGGTTGGGTCCCTTAATGGAAATATTTACTTCAAATCATTGAGGTCTTGGAATATCAACTTAGGTTGCCCTGCGCCAATAGTGTTGCATGCTTATGAAGATACGGAGGCCCCCCGCTCCATGTTGGTAAACACATGAAAGCAGCTTCTTCACTTGTGTAGCAGTGCCACAGTAAATGATACACAATACTGATATAATTGTTAATGTATTTTGATATGACTTTGTAGCCCTTTGTGAGACACGTGTTTCGTCAAGTGCTATGCCTTTTTGTGATAAGGTGAAATGCCCCAGTGAAAAGCTGATAAACCAGGCTGAAAAGGATGCCTGGTGGCGTTAAGAAAGATACGCCCCTTAGCCATCCTTTTCTTCACCTACCCCACGCTGTCTTGTCCCTCAAACAGACCAGGGTGCGGTCAGTCCTGCATACCCCACCCCAGTCTGACCTGCATACCCGACCCCAGTCTCTCCCAGGCTGTGTTTGGTTTCATTTCCCAAAGGGGGTTGTTATTGGAACCCCTTTGGAAAACGAACCCAAACATAGCCTGGGCTGTATTTGGATTGAGTTCCAGCATGTGGATGGGGCTCTCTCAGTGCTTGTGCCAGAGAAGACGGGAGCCACAGCCTCGGAGGGTCCCATCTGGCGTTGGAACAGGAAGGAGGAGCACTGCACGGAAACGTCGTCAAACAGACTTTCACTTGAGGTAAGTTATTTCTCAAGTTAGGTTTTTCTCGAGTCCGACCCGTGTTCTGCAATGCAGTTAGTCTCTCTGCGCTGCAGAACTATAGGACTCGCGGGCTGTGTGAGAGGCCTGCTGACTGCGTCTGTTTTCTGAGTCCTCCGTCCTGGCTGGCGTTTAATGAGTTTACTTCATCATGATGGTGAAGTACACTCATTAAACTGGGCCAGGATGATGCGAACAGTCGTTTTTTTGTGCATTTTGATGTTAAAGAATATTGTAACAATGGTCAAAACTTGTTACCATTGTTACAATATTCTTTGACATCAAAATGCACAACACTTTGCATCACATTTTATCAGAATACTCTCCATTGGGTGGGTATATTCAAACAGTCTGTCACAAAAGGAATGAATTGCCATTTGCAACTGTGGGCTATGTTTTCATTGTTTCATTGGGATGCTGTTGTCCACCTATTTAACACTTCACTTGTGTACTGCTGTTGACCGATGCTTCACTCGCTACCTTCCACATGAGGGCACCCAGATTGCCTGTGTCAAAAGTCCTCACAGTGTGATCAAGGAGGCAGGAATACCGCTGGTGCTTACACATCACTGAGCATGCTCATCACATAGCAGCACTGGGGAGTTTTGTTTCAGGCCATGGAGACTCCATCATTCCCCAGTCCTGCTCTTGGTGAGTTATATTTATGGAATTACCACCTGGAGCCTCCCTCCTCAAGAGCAAGCTTGTGGTGGAATTCAGCCAGGCACAAACAAGTGCTTTCCAATCGGACGGTGAATGCCAAGCACCTCTACCGGCAGCCACAATGTCTTTCTAGTCTTGAAATCAATTTCAATAGCATAGGTACCACAGGAGGGTTGAGAGAAACTCCTCCCACCTTGCTCAGCTTTCTACAAAACCCTCCACAACATGCCAACACAATGATGCTAACTGCCAAGCCCAAAGCGGCAACGTCCATTCTTATCCTTTATTTCAACGCTACTACATCACCAACCCTTCTGGGAAATGTAGCCCAGATTTACTAATGCATCGACAGCCTACTAAGCCAGGGTGTGAATATGGAATGCTTAACTGGTCTACTTATTCGTGTAGAACTTTCCGGATATATATTTGTTCCATACTCCCTCTGACATCACATTGTCTCTTCCTTCCTCTATCAATCTGTTGGAACCATCCACCTTATTAACAGCTTTAAAAAACATGTCAGTGTTAAATTTGATAGCATATGCCAACATGTGTTGTGCTGCTACATGCTCCATTTGCTCATTAGTGCCCACATGCAAACCTCCGAATGTGCATAAGGATTCCACCAACAGAAGAACAAGTTACTTACCAACTGTAACGTTCTTTCTATTGGATGTTCCTCCCATGTATTCCTCATCTTAGATATTTCCTTACCTTCAGCTTTGATGCTTTGGAAAAAAATTCTCCCCACCATAGTGTGCTCCACTCGAGGCTGCAGCGTTGATGTCGGCAGCATCCGTCGAACGCCAACATAATCCGCTGTATAAATGCCTCGAGCGCGTCCGTTGGCCTCAGTTCTGTTTTTTCGTATATTGTAGCCAATGGATTGTAGTTAATGGCGTTCCTCTTTTGACCCAAGCCTTAAAGGAATTCTGAGTGTAAACCACGTAAACTGTACTGTAGGTACAGTTTACGTGGTAGGCTGGGAGGGTCGATGAGGAATCCGTGGGAGGAACATCCAATTGAAAGAACGTTACAGTTGGTAAGTAACTTGTTCTTCGAATGAATTGTGTCCTCCCACATATTCCTCATCTTAGATAGACTCCCAAAGCAGTTTTGTATCAGCGGTGGAAGTACAGAAATATTAGTCATGTACAGAATAAAGTACTGATTTAGCAAAAAGACCTCCTTGTGAAGAAGTCAAATCTAGAGCATAATGTTTTATAAAAGTGTGAATGGATGACCATGTGGCTGCTGCGCAAATATCTTGCACTGGGACATCCTTTTGAAGTGCTGTTGAAGTCGCCATGCCCCTGGTTGAATGAACCCTCAGCCCATTTGGAGGATCTTTCCCAGCCAATCTATAACATTCAGTTAGAGCCAAAATTATCCATCTAGAAATGTTTTAGTCACTGCCAGTCCCACTTTGCAGCCAGTGTATCCTACAAAAAATTGTTCACACTGACTTAATCTTGCCAATCTTGAAATATAGAAGTTGAGAGCCCTTCTAGGGTCTGATCTATGTAGCCTTTACTCTTCCCTTCTTGCTTGAGGAGGAGGGTAAAAAGAAGGCAGTGTTATTTTTTTGGGACAGGTGAAAATCTGAGACACTGTTTGGGGGAAAAAAGAGGGTTTTACCCTAAGGACAACTTTATCTTTATAAAAGATGGTGTGAGGAGGTGCGCTAGAAAGTTCCTGCAACTCAATTACCCTGCGGGCTGATGTAATTGCCACAAGTAGTATTGTTTTTAAAGTAAGGAGCCTTAACGGAAAACAATGTAAAGGCTCAAATGGAATGCATTTGAGGAACTTTAGTGCTAGGTTTAAGTCCCACACAGGTACTTGAAAAGGTATTGGAAAAAACACATTATTTAGACCTTTTAAGAATTGAGTTATCAAAGAGATTCTTCCTCTGAGGAGCGCTTGAAAATAGATAGCGCTGCTAAATAGCCCTTGATTGTGCCAACCTGGAGCCTCAGATAAGCCAAGTATAACAGAAAAGATAATATTGTGGGAATATTACACTGAAACTGGTCCACATTATTATCTTTGCACCAGTTACTGACCTTGTTCCAACGACACTGATATAGAGATTTAGTTGCTGGCCTTCTGGCCGAAAGCAAGGTCTCCATGACGTCATCCGGAAGGTCCCAATCCTTGTATTTCAGCCTCTCAGAAGCCATGCGTGAAGGTTGAGTGTATTGACTCCTGGATGGAGAACGTGACCTTCATCTTGCGAGAGAAGATCCTCTTTTTGAAAGACGTATTGGAGGGCAGATGGACATGTCCAGAAGGTCTGGGTACCACTTTCTCCCGGCCCAATCTGGGGCAATTAGGATCATGGTTTTCCTGAACTTTCTCAACCTCCTGATTACTTGAGGGATCACAGGGACTGGAGGAAAAGCACAGGAAAAGAGGTCCCATAAGAGCATCCTGAAAACCTCCACCCAATCAGGGCAGTGGGGGAATCCTCCGCCAACCGGGGAAGCAGGGAGGAGTAAGAAGATTACTCTCCTGTGCCCCACAGGGGAGTAGAAACTAGTCCCCACCATTCTGCAAGCCTCTCCCAAGCTCAAAGAATCAGGGAGCGCCTAGATGATCATGAGGGGACCTCAAGTAGCAGCGCCTCGGAGTATGAGGGCAAGTGGACTCGGGTGATTAAGGCAAAGAAGGCAAATAAACTTAAGAGAGTTATGACAAAAGACCCCATCAGGTAGATGTTGTAACCCCATACAACAAAAATGCAAACTATTCTGTTGGGGAACAAAAGCATAGAACATAATTATTGGCTTGTGAGAGATGTCCCTGCTGCATTCTATTTAGGCAGTGACATTTTCAATCGTTTTGCCATTAATGTGGACCTGATAAATTACAAAGCCTGGTCCCGACTAGGGGGAAATCCCATGGACTTTGATGATTCAGAAAAAGCATTTCAGTCAGCCCAATTGCTGCCATATGCAGTTGAGGTCCAAATTGGAGAGGAGGTCACCATCCCAGGACGGACCAGACTATTCCCACTTGAAAAATAAATTAAAAGAGGACAGAAACTGCTAAATCCTGACGCATATATACACCTCAATGCCCATCTCCAACAGAAGGGGTTGGGGTTAAACCCAACACCATTAGTCAAGGTAGAACACAACACCATTCCAATATTGATGGATAACAGCGACCTTAGGAGTATCACTCTGGGCGCAGGCACCATTATTGGAATGGTGGTTGATGAGCGACATTTTTCCATAGATCTAGGAAATTAACTGATAGAACCAATCCCCAATGACTGTTTTGACAGTGATAGTGACAATGATTTACCACCAGACCGGATCTTCACCCGGTAAGGGGGGAATTTCCTGGTGTACTCCTCCTGCCCTTACGGTGAGGAAGAGGTGACCTGTGCCATCAGGCAGGATGAGGTGATCTGCTGGGTCTACAATGACAGCCTCTCCTACCTGAAACCCTGTGTCCAGGTCAATCCTCTAACCACCCAGCTGGAGGAGGCCGCTGAGATAGCAAAACTGGAAGTCTTTCCAGGCTTCAGGCAAATGGTTGAAGAGCGAGTCAACCTAGCTGATGCCTGTGAGAATCTGGAGCAAAAGCAAAAGTTGAAACAGGTATTCTTAGATTTTCAAGATCTCTTTGTGGTGGACTCGTATGATCGTGGTCGCACCGAAATCAACACTACAACAATTCCCACGGATCCTGGAATGACTCCAGTGTTTGTGAAGCAATACCGCTTGCCTCTCACATCCATGGAGTCCCTGACGGAAATCATCAAAAACCTTGAGTACCGTGGGATAATTCATCCAGTCCATAGCACCTTTAGTAATCCGGTGCTGGCGATTTTAAAACCGAACGGCCAGTGGACACTCTGTGCTGACCTGAGGGAGCTGAACAAACGGGTCCGCATGTCCCGATGGCCTCTCCCCTGCATTGACCAGCGGCTGGCTCAGATCCATGGGTCAAAGGTATATACTGCCATTGACCTGACCAATGGGTACTGGACTGTGCCTGTCAGTAGGGAGGACCAATACAAGCTGGACTTTACCTTCGGGGCAGCAGTACACCTGGACCCAGACTCCCTTCGGGTACATCAACTCCGGCAACAAATTCAGCATCTTCCTACAGAAGGCCATGCCCGACTTGGGTGAAAGGGATAACCTGGCCTATGCGGATGATGTCCTGATAAAAAGCTCAACTGTGGAGGAACACATAGCGGGTTGCCGGAGCAAAACTATCCTTCCAAAAGGCGCAGTGGTGCAGGACCCGTGTCAACTTCCTGGTGCTTGAGATAACTCCTGAGGGTCTCTGTCCCCAGGAGAAGAACGTGGAAGCACTCCTAAAGCTTAAAGACCCCACAAATCCTCAGGAGCTAAGAAGCCTCCTTGCACTGACTAATTACAGTAGGAAGTTCATTGAGGATTACGCAGAGATCACAAGACCCCTGATCCATCTGTCGAAAGGGGGGTTCAAGTGGGAGTGGGGTCCAGAACAAGCTGAGGCAGTAAAACAACTCAAAAGAAGCCTCTCACAAGCGCCTTGTCTAGCTTACCCTGCCAAAAACAAGGAGTTCTTCTTGGAGACAGGGTTTTCAAATACATGCTTGACTGCAGTATTACATCAAAAGCATGACAAGGTCAATAAAGTAATCTCCTATGAAAGCAAGACTTTATCCTCTGTGGAGGAAAATTTCAACGATTGTGAGAAGGCACTCCTGGCAACGGTGTGGGCACTGAAAGATTACAGCGTGTTTATCAAGGGGGAACATATCATAATGGAGACTCCACACCAGCCTCTGCAATACCTCCAAAGTGACAGGCTGGAAATGTGAGTAATTCCAGAATTACTTCCTGGATTCTGTCAATACAAGGCTTTCCTGTGGAGGTCAGATATGGCCAAAACCAGGAGAGTCCGCTAGCGCAAGGTCTGGCTGACTTGCATGGAATGTCTCCCGGCCCCAAATTACAAGGCAGAAACAGCAGCTGCCCAGATGATCAACCACATCTTCTCGCGTTTTGGCCTACCCCAAAGGATTGAGTCAGACCGTGGTAGTCACTTCACAAGCAAAGTGATGACAAAGATGTGGGAGATACTTGATGTAAAAAGGCAACTTCACATTGCATACTGCTGTCCTCTAGTGGTGCGACTTGAGAGGTACAATAAAACCATTGTGAGCATTCGAAAAACGTTTGTGGTAGACTCTGGGTCAAGTTGGGACATCCAATTACTGCTTGTCCTGATGCCCATCAGATCTACACCTTCTTCTGCAACCAAGATGTCTCCTTTTGAGTTGATGACTGGACGAAGGATGGTGCTACCTCAGCATCTGCTCTACATAACACAAGAGCAGACACTGATAAATGCCTCCACAACTCATGAGTATGTTGAGAATCTAAGAAAACACCTTCAACATGCTTTTGCGTACGCTCAGCGGAATCTGAAAACATCTGCAGATGGTATGAAGACTCAATATGATTTAAAAACAACCAAAAAGTAAAACCAAGCAGGAGACAGGGTCTACTTGTACAATTTCGAATGGAACCAGACCAAAGAGCGTACATTGTTGCCAAGCTGGCTGGGTCCTTTTGAAATTGTAGATAAAATGTCACATATCGCCTACAGAATCTGCAACCCCAAAGGAGAACTGACAGAAGAGAAATGGGTCCATATTAATCAGCTAAAGAGTTGTCACCCTATGCACACTTTGCAGCTTTTTGAGGAGCCAAGGGAAAATCAAATAGAGGAGACATATGAAGCATCAGAATAAGACAAAGAAGAACCAGAAAGGAACACATAGATTTATAGGTATAATTATGTACAAGGGAGTATTTTTCTTCATTATCAATTGGCATTATTTAATGCATGTGTGTGCCACTGCTGTCATCCTTCTGGGGGGGCAGTCAGTGGGAAAATGTAGTAACCGGTTTGTGCTTATTTCATAGATTCGTACTGGTTGTCCCTTCATCACCAAGGAGGACCTCCATGGGTACTGGGAAAGGAAAGAGCCAAGGAAAAGCTGTTGGCGTCGCTCACCGCTACAACATGAGACGACGGGAGGATTGTGGAAGTACCGCTCCCGGATGATGGAAGGACTTCACCCGAGGAGCCCCGCTGCCCACCTGATGAATTTGTTTCCCCTACTGTCCCTCGACAGTGAATCTCAGAAGAGTCGGGGGTAGGGGGGGTTGTGGGATATATTGACCCAACTCAGCAGTCCTTCCCCACATCACCAAGCTGCGCATCTACAGTCACCAGCCAAATGGCTGTGCTGGCTCATGTGGGCACCATGGCACCAAAACTGCGTTTTGCAGAAACAAAAGATAGCTGCACTGTTTTGCCAAGTGCCATTGGGCAAGATGGAACAGGAAGCACCCCGAGAAAGGCTACTAGGGTGTGTTATTGTTTGTCTTAAAGAAATAGAGTGAAAAAGCAGTGCAACTTTGCTGTAAGCCCAAAATTCCCATTGAAAAAAGGGACTATGTCACCTCTAAAATGATGCCGCTCTGATGCGATTTGTCCTGTTTTCACCAACCTGCTTTTCTCAAAAAGACCCTGTCACGCCCAGCCATATTCACATTGTGCTCCATCAGAAAAGAGCATTATTCCTGAATGACAGGCTGTGCAAGCCAAACCGGAGAAAAATCAACAAAAGCTTTCCCTCAGCTACACGGGAAACACTTAAATTGGTCTACAAAACGTCAAAATTCACTGCTTAAAAAGGAAATCAGAGCTTTCTGTGCACTTGTCAATTACAGGAGACCTTTGCCTTGTACAGACTGTTGTGTACAATTAACTATGGCTGCAAACATTTGCGAGAACAATTCAACTTTTAGTCACCACATGTGAAATGTACTTTTGAAAATAAAGGAAAATATCTGTTTTAAAAGGGCATGTTGGATAAGGCCCTGCCCTTATCTAGCAATGTGAAGGGAGAGCAAGCAGCTAGTGGGACGCAAGCCGGTCTGATTTCAGGATGTAAAAGGTACCACAGCTCTTCCGCTTTTTTAATGGGAGTCTTGTGGATAATTTTGTGTAAGTAACATTTTCCTTTCTTTCAAAACCGATTTCTCACTTTTAACTGGTCTAGTTTCCTAAAAACGTACTTCATTCTACCTTCCAAATCTCTCTCAATTTCTCTTCTTTCACCTCTATACTGTCCCTATGATATACATCTATTCCCCAGCCCAAAAACCGCATTCGAATTCCGTGTTTTTCATCCGTTTTTAAAAAATAACCATTTTTGCATTTAAAACAGCTTCTGTGTAAAAATGCAACTTTCCAACGTGTGATTTGACTGCACTGGGTTTTCAATTTCCAATCTGTTTTGTGAACTGTATGCTTTTGAGATACCTTACCTTATGGTTGCTAGTGCGGGAACATTGCAGGGGGAAACCTTAACTTGGATGCTATCTCTCCTAATTCAATAAGTGCTCCTATTCATTTGTGTTGTGTATATGTTCTACTAGAAGGTTAACCAAGTGCATTGCTTACATTCTATTGTAATTATCACCCCATTGGTGATTGCGGCCCCATATTAAAAATGGTATGAGAACTTTAAAAATAAATAAATATTGCATTTTCACCAAACGGCCTGGTTCATGGTCCATTGTGACCCGGGGTATTTGAAAAAGGGGGCGTGATACTAGTTATGTACCATCTCAAATTGAATTTGCATAAAATAAAGAGAAAGGCAAACGCTTTGAAAACACTTGTGTATAGGCGCAATACAAATAAACTATCATATCATATCATAATGCTATAGTTATCATTAGGCATTTTCTTCTATAGTAGTATGAGATTCACTTCATAGCTTATGTTAATATATCATGCAGCATGATATATTAACACAAGCTCTAAAGTCAATCACCTATGGAGCTGCAGATGAGACACAGTGGGCCTCATTAGAAGTCCGGCAGCAAAAAAATCATAATTACCGGCATGCCAGTGCTACCATGTCTGTGAGGTTGATTCCGCGATAGCGTGCATGCGCATTCCGGCATGCTAGAAATGGTTGCATTGGCACACCAGTAATACCACCAAACCCCCCCAAAATCTCCACACCGGCACCCTCGGTGCCGGTGACTCTGATTCCAGTTCTATGCTACCGGACTCACTGGCACCAGTAACAATGGTGCTGTTATTACCGTGACCAGAAATAACGTGTTTGCCGGAACTGGAAATGGACTGGCAGCCATTTATAAAACACAATCCATTGCAATCCTCTGAGCACAGGAGTGACACCCACATCCCGAGCACAGATTATTATCAGGAGACATGTCAGCAAGGGTAGCTGCAACCCGGAGGCGCAAGCCGTGCTTCAGTGAGGCTGAATCGAACATGCTTGCAGATACCATAGTCGAGCATGCAGATCAAATATTCAGCAATGACCTCAGAAGCAGGCCCAGTTAAGCAGGAAGAAAATCTGGGAGGAGGTTACCCAGAAGGTCACGGCAGTTGGAACAACACCACAAATTGTCTGGGACTGCCACAAAAGGTGGGCCGACCTTCGTCTGAGAGTGCAAAATCTCCTGTCGGCACAGCTACCCAGGGCATGGCCACAGGCGGCGGCACTGCATCCCCCTCCTCCTGCAGCCATGAGGAGACCTGCAGTAGCATGCCCCACATAGAGTCGATTGAGGGAGTTTGTGCAGCGGAGGCTGGAGCTGTGAAATCGGAGGAGGCTGATGAGTACCCCTAAACCCAATGTCAGATCAGCGACCTTGTCCACACTGTATATGTTAGAGTAGGGAAACATGTCAAGTATGTTGTGCTCAGCGCCAGTACAGCCCTGCCGGCCGACCCCCTGCAAACTGGTTGCACACATCCACATACACTTTGCCCCCAAATCTCATTCATACACCACTCACTCAGTGAACATAACACAGGCCCCCTGTATCACCCTCACAAGATGCTCCTGCTGGCAGTCAGACACACATCCCACTGACACAGCCTAACTTGTGTTGTCACCGCCGTGCTAGCACAGGCCCAAAGTCACATCAGTGGCAAGCACCTCCACCACCAGCAAATGGCCTGTCACACACAGCAATGATACATGTTGTCTTCTTGTTGCATCCACCACAACCCATGTTGCAAAATCTTCACTGACGCAGTAAGCGTAATATGCAGCAGTCACATGTGGAACACATCCATGGCATAACCAGCCACAACACAATATCATACAGCTTGTGCACCACACCCATAACACCCTAACTGGGAAACCCCAGTACACCACGGACGTGCCACTGCACACACCATGCAGGCACACCACACGTGCACCTGTGTAGCATCCCCGACACATGCATGTGTGCACCATGCAATGGCCACAGCCATCTCCCTGACACAGCATTGTTATAAAAAAGTACTAGCATTCATGTTTGTCTCATCAATCCACACCCATCACTGATGCCCTGCCTTTCTGACTCCCTCAGGCACAACATCTAGCAATGAGGCTGGACAGCCAAGTACATCCAGAGCCACCAGGCCTCACCGCAGATGGACCACCACTACGTCCACACAGGACTCCACAGCATCCTCCGGGAGGTGTGAGAGCGCCTCCACATCTGCATCCCACCAGCCGCCCACCATACCGCAGGCACTGGCACCCCAGCCACCCACCATCCCGGCGCACTGGCACCCCAGCCACCCACCATCACCCCAGCCACCCACCATCCCAGTGTCACCGGCACCCTAGCCACTCACTATCCCGGTGGCACATGCACCTATGTCGCAGGTACGGCCGCAAGGGGGTCCTGACGAAAACACTGGGGAGGAGGCTGGATCAGAAATTGTGGACACGGATCAGAGCTACAAGGAGGCTGTGGCCTTCAGTTCTGTGGGCCCAATGAGCCCCCAGACCCCACCCTTACGCAGTGTCAGGGACATTGAAGGGTGCCCATGACGTATGAAGCAACAGCAGGATTCCCTGACATCACTTGTTCAACAGCACCTTCATGAGGCACAACTCATGCGGAAGAGTGTTCAGGCAAGTTCGAGGAGGAATGCAAGGGTGCTGGGCAGATGAACAGGTGCCATTGTGCAGATTTCACACTGGGTGAGGGAGGGCAACTGTGCGATATCCTCGATAGCGGAAACAATGCCCATGTTACTCTGGGCCTTCCCGGACCAAAGGCACCTGTGTATACCATCGGCTCCCTTCACTATTAGCACAGCAGGGACTTCTTTACAAAGCAGCCCAAGGCGTCGCTCAGTGCGGCTGTCTCAGCCCGCACAAAGCCGCACCCCGGATCCTAAAAGGGGCAGGAAATGGGGCATGGATACATGGGTGCCCTGTCTGAGTACTCTGCAACTGTACATAGCTATACAGGACATGATATGCACATAGACAGTTCAGTGAGGAGTTGTGGGGAGGGAGAGTTGGGGAGGGGGTGGGGGTTGTGGGGATAGTTGGGGAGTGGGTGTGGGGAGGGGGTGAGGGTTGTGGGGATAGTTGGAGAGTGGGTGTGGGGAGGGACAGTTGGAGAGGGGTTGGGGCTTATGTGGATAATTGGGATGTACACTATCACCAGTATACTAAAATCATATTTGTAAATAGTTTGAAATCACATAATATAGTTGGTGTGGCAAGTTGAATTCATGAATGGACAATAATTATTCTGTGTGATAGTATTTATTTACATGCAGTGCCTAGTGCCCAGTGTGCAAGGTGGCCTGTGCCACTTGTCAGGCAGGTGATTAGAAATAGTGCTGTACAAGTTCATCCTGCGCAATACGTCCATCCATTCCATCACGGCACTGCCCAATGTCCTGATCATCATCACCGTCATCCTCCGCCTCTGGTGGGTGCATGTCCATGTCGGGGGACAGGGGGACGTTGCATCTGATGCACATGTGCAACATGGCACCGGCAAGAACTATCTTACCCCCCTTTTCTTGACTGGACATCAGTGCTCCCCCCAATCTGCTTAGGCAGCGGAACCTTGCTTTCAACAGGCCAAATGTCTGTTCAATTGTACCCACAGTACGTACAAGGCCACGATTGTATGCCTGCTCATGGATGTTGTGTGGTTGCCTCACAGGTAGTCATCAACCATGGCGACAGAGGGTAACTGGCAGCACCTGCACGGGGCCAACAGAAAGTGTACAATGTCATTCCTATGTTCATGTCATTGGCACAGGCTAAATAGTGATGATTTCAGTGGGCAGACATGCACATGCAGTATTTATATAACCTAACATAGGTCCTGTTTGAGGTACCTGATAGCACTTTATAAATATGCGTGTGGGTGGTGTGGCAGGCAGTGGCATTCACTTTGACTATTCTTATTCACTATGACCGCCGACCTTTGTTGTACCAAAGACAGATTCTGAAAAGATGCATCTATCATTCCTGTGAAAGGCCCCGGATATCCCAGGGGAGGGAACGTTTAAGAATCACCAAGGCTGTTCCACAATTGATTACTTTTGTATTTCAGTAAACCTCTGGGAATGTGTTGTGAGTTTTGAGGTGCAGGCGGATACTCATAGTGACCACCTGCCCATCTGTCTTACGCTAATGGGTCTGTTAGGGGAACGGGAATCTCTGGTTACAGCCCCCAGTCCGCGTCAGGGGGTACTCTCAGGTTCCAGAAGAATTAAATGGGGTACCATCTTAGAGGAGGGGCTACATCATGTTTCCTTAAGGGAGAATAACTCGCTTGTGCTGGACATATTGGGCAATCATCATTCTGCACACATAATTGTAGAGAAATTTGTAGAATTATTGGCTGCACTAACTTCAAAATTCTCCAAAACTATCAAGTCCAATGGTCAAATATTAAAGAAAGGTTGGTTTGATGAAGCCTGCAAAAATGCTAAGAAATCGCTGCTGAGAACCCTTAAGGACCCATTTAGTTCTAGATCGAAGATTGCACAAGATAGGAAAACCTACCAACAGGAGCTAAAGAGAAGGAAAAGGGAGATAGAACAGGGAGCCTGGGAAGGTTTTTTGAATGCCGCCATGAAGAGGGACCAGAAGGCTTTTTGGGCATTTGTAAAAAGTGGCCCGGATGGCTGGTGGTCCAACGTGGGGAGTGGCACCCATGTGGAAGAAGGGGCATGGATGGCGCATTTTGGTAGTCTATTTCGATCTGAACATTCAGAGGTCGCGTCAGACTTTAGCGGCCCCTGTCTGATGTTTGAAGTGGAAGAGACTGCTAAGGCAATTAGGCTCCAAGCACACAACCGCGCCCCTGGCCCGGATATGATACCCTCAGATATGTTCCAGGACCCAGTTGATCTGTGGGCCCCACTTCTGACCGTGGCATTCAATGCTTGTCTTAAATCGAGGAAATACCCTTCCTCGTGGAAGAGGGCAATAATATTCCCCATTTTTAAAAAGGGAGACATGTCTAGCCCCGGTGCTTATAGACCTATTTCCCTACTAGACTCATCGTTTAAAATCTTTGGGAGAATATTGCTGGCCCGCATAGAAGCTTGGCTTGGGACACAACCAGTTCTCTCTGATATTCAATTTGGGTTTCGTCCTGGAGTAGGCACCATTGAACAAAGTCTTAACCTGTATTTACTGGTGGCTAATACTGTGTTTTGTAGGGGCGAGGCTGTTTATCTAGCATTCATGGACTTAAGCACTGCCTTTGATAAAGTAGATAGAGCTAAGCTCTGGGCAGTGCTTGGGTCCTTAGGGTGCCCTGGGGAAATTTTACAGGCTTTGGTTGACCTCCATACAAACAATGAGGCCTGTGTACGAAGTGGCTCTGAGGGGCATTGTACGGCGTGTTTCCAGGTGGGGTGCGGTGTGAGGCAGGGCTGTGTGCTGGCCCCCATCTGCTTCTGCCTGTACATTAATGGCCTATCACTGAACCTGACTGGAGTATTGGCCGATTTTTTAGTTTTGGGAGGAAGGGGGTTTCCAGTATTGGCCTATGCTGATGACACTGTCCTTCTTGCAAGAACACCTAGGGCCCTACAGATACTGATTAATGCTTATTCAAGGTTTATGGATAATCTGGGCCTAAAAATCAACCCCAAGAAATCGGCAGTAATGGCGTGCGTTGGCAGAAAACGTCCTGTGCCCATGAAACCAATGCTTTGTGCAGACGAAATTATTCCTAGAGTTAGGACTTTTGATTACCTTGGAATAAGTTTTTCGGAGGCCCTAAATGGTAAAGACCACGTGACCAAACAATCTATTAAGATGAGTCAACAGATAGGTGGAATTTTTAGATTCATGTCGAAGTGCAGGGGCCGGCCTTTGGATGTGATCCTTAAGATCTATGGCACTCAAACTGTGGCTTCTACCCTCTATGGCGCAGCTATCTGGGGTTTCCAGAATACAGGGGAAATTCAGATAAAGGAGAACAAATTTTTCAAAAATCTGCTTGGGCTCCCGTCCAGTGTATCTGGAATAGCCGTCCATAGGGAGTTGGGTGTGGAGTTTTGGGAAGATCAGTGGGCGTTGGCCCCTCTTTTATTTTGGGTCAGGCTGTGGGCTAACGAGCAAGCTTCCTTATGCCATACTATTATTCGTACCGTGTTGGGCAAAGGTGGCTGGAAAAAAATTCCATGGCTTGCGTATGTTTTCTCAATTTTGGGTGAAGCCAACATAGGCGCCCTTTTTCCGCCTGATACTATTTTGACCAAAAGGGAGGGGTCTGCATACAAAGCCTCGCTGGGTAAATTCATAGCAAGCAAAAGAACTCTGCTAGAGCGTGGCCATAGCAAAGGTGAATTTCACTCAAGTATCAGTTGTCTAACGGGAATTCAACCTTACTTGCTTTGGAGTACGTTAAAAAGGGATAGGTGGCTGATTACAAGGGCACGGTTCGATTGCCTTCGGTTGCAAGGCAACACCTATAAATGGAAGGGTTCTTCTGACTCAGCGGGTTGTCCGGTTTGTGGACATGATAGAGAGGATCTCTCTCATTTGTTATTCTTCTGTATAGGGTATGCAGGTATACGCAAAATGTCTCTGATTCCTGCCCTTAAGAAGTCAACGATTCGTACACACAGGGCTGCTCTTGTGTTTCTCCTGAGCGCTGAATCAGTCTATACCGCTTGGGCTCTCTTGACGTTTCTGAAAAGAGCGATGTATTTTAGGAATCGTATTGTGAAATTGCAAGGTGGCGAGGGCCCGTAAGAAAACTCTATAGTACCTGTACTGGGTTAAAGTATTTTTGTATTGTCTTTTTAAACTAATCTTCACTAAAACAACTTTTAAATGTAGCTCATGTCGAGGCAACCGCCTAACTGCCAAATGCATTTGTATGCTGTTTCCGCTAATGTTTTGTAATTATTTTTTCTTATGGAAGTGTAATTTTAAGATTTTTGTAATTTGAATTAGTGTAATAATTGTGTTTACTTGTCGTTTAATGGTTGCTTTATACAACCGAATAAACTTGTTTGACTGACATTCCTGTGATATGGAGGAAAATTGAAGTACATGTCCATGTGGGAGTGCACTTTTGCTTTTCACATGAGTAGCATGTGTGATAGTGTGGTTCGATGAGGCGGGGACATGGACATTTGGTGTGTTGGCAGATAATGCTATGTGGGTGGTTGCTGTGTTGTTATCCGTCTGCACATCAGGTGGTGTGTGTCTGCTAAAATGTGTTTGTGCTAAATGTTACAGATCTGTTGTGATGCATCATGGTACATGTAGTTTTCTTGTTCATATGTGTTCAGATTGGCTGCTGCCATACATGTACTGGATAGATATCTAAGTTGCAGGCACGCCTGTCAAGGGCTTGCACACAGGCATGCTATGACTGCGTAACCGCTTCTGTCACACCTGTACACTTTCATGTGTTATGCACGCACAACACAAACTACATACGTGTCCCCTTATAGTCAGTGAATGTACGTGTAGTACTATAGGCTTGATTCCTGAGATTCTTAATCAAGGCACCCATTTCCCTTTCCACTCCATATCATGCACATTTTCCATTTCATGGTGTTTTCTCATTTAAGGAACACAAGTAAGTGGTATGTGAGATGGAATTGAGTATTCTAGCTGCACAGCCACGGGTCATGTGTGTTTGACATGGCCCCCAATTTAAAAGTGTTCAAGGCCTAGTAGTTGTACTCACCCAGCAGCCAGGTACACTATGCTGTTCCCTCCACCCCCCCCCCCAATTAAAATGTGCTCATGGCCTAGTAGTTGTACTCACGCAGCAGCCAGGTACACTATGCTGTTTCATGCCCCCCCCCCATTCGAATGTGCTCATGGCCTAGTAGTTGTACTTACCCAGCAGCCAGGTACACTATGCTGTTTCATGCCCCCCCACCCTCCAATTCAAATGTGATCATGACCTAGGAGTTGTACTCACCCAGCACCCAGGTACGCTGTCCACCGTGATGTGCCATGTACCGAGGCAGCGTGGAGTTGCTCAGCACCATGGAGTCATAGGTGGAAACAGGAAATCTGGCAAAGCAATGGATGATGATGAGGAAGGCCAATTATAACTCTTTTTATATATACGTTTTTTAGTTTTCCATGACCTGATGATTCGATCAGTAACGGTGTGGTATGATCACTATTCGTTTCCATGGGGCACAAAAGATGAATGCAAGGAAATTGAAGCATTTAATGTCTGCAATCAAATATTAAGGGGAGGGAAGGAAAAGTGCAATGTTGTTGCATGTGTTGCATATTTCAGTTTCTCATTTTTCTCTTTGGGATGTGTTTTTTTCCCTTGTCTCTTATCCATGGTGATAGTGCAGGAAACACAGACAAGGCAGACAGCCTTTGATCAGACTTTCAACAACACAGACATGTGATCAGAAATGGATTATTTATATGTCCCGAGGAAGGCTGTGGTACGATAATCACACTGAATACCCAGCCGAAACTCGAGTCGACATTGTACTAGTTTGAATTCCATTTGGACAATAACTTCTACAGTTATACAACTTTGATGGAAGATTATTGTATCGAAATTCTAGACGGCTACATGCCATGATTGTGAATTATGGGTGCGATGATTGGTACAAAATAGTATTTTGCATGTGAGGTCAAATGGTGTGACCCATCGTTTTGAATAGATTGTTCCTATTGCGTTGTTTGCACAGTTTGGAAGTAGTTTAATGGGAATGAATTTGTTTGATGTGGATGAGTCAGAATGGTAGATCACAGTATGGTTGTGTGTGGTGATATGACTAAAGAACAAGTTACTTAGCAACTGGTAACATTCTTTCGACTGGATGTTCCTCCAGCGTATTCCACATCTTTGACATGTAATGTCCACAGCTGTGCACTTTGGAAACTTTTTCGGCAGAGGGCGTCCTGCGCCGGGTCAATGTCCCTCGAAGGCCTCCGTCGAGGGCGACATCACAGGATGTTATAAATAGGATACACGGCGCCCGTAGCCTCAGTTTAAGTTTTTTCCCTCAGAACGTGTGGCACCAGTCTCATGCCTACTTGACTGCACTTAGCCTTGCGGAAACGAAGCTGTAATTGCATAGGAAATTCTCCTGAGGGACAGGCTAGGAGGGCAATGTGGAATATGTTGGAGGAACATTAAGTCAAATGAACATTACCAGATGGTAAGTAACTTGTTCTTTGAATGGATTGTGTCCTCCAACGTATTCCACATCTTTGACAGACTCCCAAAGCAGTACCAGTAAATGGAGGAGGGAAAATAATTTAGTGTACCCAATTAGATTGCGGAATAAAAGAACCGCCTTCCCAAAGGCCATATCCTGACCATGGATTGAATCCAGGGAATAACGTTTTACAAAAGGTGTGGATGAAAGCCCATGTAGCGGCATCACAAATATTCCTAATAGGAACCCCCGGCTGGAGGGTGGTGGAAGTAGCCACGCCCCTAGTGGAATGAGCTGTCAACCCTTCAGGAGGGTCCTTACTCCCCAATCGGTAACACTCCATAATGATAAGGATAATCCACCTGGACAAGGTCTGTTTGGAAACAGCCTGGCCGAAACGATGTCCGCCATATCCTACAAAGAGTTGATCGTCCACTCTGACCCTGGACATCCTAGTAATGTAAAAGCTCAGAGCTCTCCTAGCATCCAGTCGCTCCTCTTCCTTACCAGGATGAGGAGGAGGGTAGAAAGATGGAAGAACCACCTTTTGACTCAAACGGTATTCAGAAACTACCTTAGGCAGAAAGGAGGGACGTACTCGCAGTACAACCCTGTACTTGTGAAACACAGTAAAGGGTGGCTTAGATGAAAGTGCCTGCAATTCACTCACTCTGCGAGTGGAAGTAACTGCAACCAAGAACACAGTCTTGAAGCACAGTAATCTCAAAGGACAAGAGTGCAAAGGTCCAAATGGAACACCCATGAGAAATTTCAAAACCAAATTCAAATCCCAACCCGGCACCTGGAAAGTGGACGACAGGAATACATTAGTCAGTCCTTTAAGAAACGGAGAAATCAAAGGAATCTTAAAATAAGAATATTCTTCAGACAAGCGCTTAAAGATAGACAGCGCCGCCAGGTAACCTTTAATGGTACCCACTTGAAGGGCCCTGTGGGCCAAAGAAAGTAACAAAGGCAAAACCATAGGAATGGAGCACTGAAAAGGATCAACATTGTGATCTCTGGACCAGTCGCAGAACTTACGCCAACAGCAATGGTACAGGGATTTTGTTGCAGGCTGCCTGGCCGAAAGCAACACCTCCATCACGTCATCCCGGAGGTCTCAATCCTTATACCACAACCTTTCAGATACCAAGCATGAAGGTTGAGAGTCTTGACCTCTGGATGGACAACACTCCCCTGGCCCCCCCCCCGCACCACTGCCCCCGCGCGCGAGATCATATCCTCCCGGTAGGGAAGACGGCATGGAGGACAGATGGACATTTCTATGAGGTCCGGGTATCATGCTCTCTTGGCCCAATACGGAGCGATGAGGATCATGTGGGAACCGAACCTCTGTAACCTCTGCAACACTTGAGGAATGACAGGGACTGGAGAAAATGCGTACAGCAGAGGGAATGACCAATCCACCATGAACGCGTCTCCTAAGACTCCTTTTTGAGTAAATTCTGTTGAGCCGAATCTCTCGCACTTCCGGCTGACACTGGTGGCGAAGAGATCCACTTGCGGGGTTCCCCAAAGGGCAAAGATCTCCTGAAGAACTTCCTGAGCCAACTCCCACTCGTGGGAGACCGTGCTTTGCCTGCTCAGAGCGTCCCCCCGCCGCATTTTCGTCTCCGGCCAGATGAACTGGTGAGATCAAAATGTCCTGCTGGATGGCCCAGAACCAGAGCTGCATGGCCTCTCTGCACAACGGAAGTGACCCCACCCCCCCTTTTTGTTGAGGTAATGCATGGCTACTGTGTTGTCCCTCATGATCAGGACACTCTTCCCCCATACAGAGGGCAGAAAAGCCTTCAGTGCTAGTCTAACGGCCCGCAGCTCTAACAGATTGATGTGGAGTTTGGACTCTGACAGAGACCAACAACCGCTGGCGGCAAGTCGTTGGCATGAGCACCCTATCCTGTGAGGGAAGCATCCGTCACTACCGTAACCTCCGGCCACAGTTGCTAAAACTGTTCCCCTTTCATCAGGTTCCCTTCATTGGCCCACCACAGAAGATCCTGGGAGACCGAGGGTGGAATCTGAACGGGATCCGACATCTTGCCGGAGAATTGTGACTACTGCATCTTGAGAGCCCACTGCAGGGATCTCATCCGCAGGTGGGCCTCTGGCCCCAGAAAAATTCAGGAGGCCAAGAATTTGAAAGCCGGGAGACTTTGGGCATGTTGAAACTTGCCCACCGTCTGCACAATGTGATGAGCTCTTACCTTGGGAGGCGAACACTTCCCCAAGGACGTGTCTAAAACAGCTCCGATGTACTGGAGCTGTTGGGAAGGTGTCAGATGCGACTTCTTGAAATTCAGGGAGAAGCCCAGCCTGTGGAGGGTGCGGCAGGTGACACCGAGATGATCCAACACCAGCTCGGGAGAACGCGCCTGGATCACCCAGTCGTCCAGGTTGGGGTAGATGTGAATACCCCCTCGCCTGAGGTATGCTGCCACCACCACCATTAGCTTAGTGAAGACCCTCAGGTCGGAGGTCAATCCGAACGGCAGGACCCGAAACTGAAAGTGCAAGTCACCAGCCGCAAACCTCAGGTACTTCCTGTGCGCGGGATGAATCGGCACATGAAAGTAATCATCCTTGAGGTCCAGAGACACCAACTAATCCTGAAGTTTAAGGGCCTGGAGGATTTGAGAAAGAGTGACCATCTTGAACTTGTTCTTCCTGAGAGGTTTGTTCAACCAATGCAAGTCCATGAAGGGTCTCAATCCCCCGTCTTTCTTTGGGATAAAAAAATAAGGGGAATACCATCCCTTGTTTCTCTCCGCTACCGGCACCAGTTCGATAGCGCCTTTCTCCAGCAGGCTCAGGATTTCCTGCGCAAGGAAGCTTCAAAAGAGAGTTTCCCCGGTGGATTGTTGTGAGACCGCTGAAGGAAGGGAAGGCAATAGCCGTGGGCAATGGTATCCATAACCCACGCATCTGAAGTAATGGCACGCCATTCTTCGAGATGCTGAGACAGTCTGCCCTCAACCGGCGAACCATGGGACATGGCCTCATGACTTCTGCAAGCAGCTGCGGCAGTGCCTGAAGGTAAAGAGGCAGCTGCCTGAGCGGCTTTGGCACCACAATTTACCCAACCACCATGGGTATTTTTTCGCTGGCCCCTTTGACTGGTGGCCCCTCTCGTTCTACCAAAGGGGGAGTAGTAACGAAAGGAACCTCCCCTCCACTGCTGTCCCCTAGGACGAAAAGGCGGAGGTTGATGCACCGCAGTGCTTAAAGATTTCGCTGCAGCCTTTAAGGTCTGTAACCTCTCAAGGCTCTTGTCAGCCTTGCTGCCAAATAAATGTGTGCCATCAAAGGGCATGTTGAGAAGACGGGCCTGCACATCCGGAGCAAACCCTGACTTCTGGAACCATGCAAATCTGCGTATAACGGCGCTCGCAGCCATGGATCGGCTAACACTGTCGGCAGTATCCAAACCCGACCGAAGGGATTCACACATGGCATCCTTGCCATCCTGCACGAGAGCAAGGAGCACATCCCTTTCTTCCCCCTCGGGAATATGCTCAGCCGCCAAAGAAACACAATTGCACAGAGTGTGTGAAAACCTTGCCAAGGCACACGGGGAGTTGGCTGATTTCAGGGCCATGCTCCCAGCAGAAAACACCTTCCGGGCCCAACCGTTGAAGCGATTGCCATCCCTATCCAGAGGGATAGTAGGGTACGCCACCTGCCTCGAGGTGGCAATAGCCGCCTGGACCACCAAACTCTTGGAAGTGGGGTGAGTAGATAGATAGCTGGGGTCGCTAAAGGAAGGGTAGTATTTCTTGGTCAAACACTTATTAACAGCCGGAAGAGATTCCGGGGACTGCCAAGCTGCTGCCATCCTTTTCTGCAAGGTAAGATGAAATGGCAAAACAGGGTCAGAGGATGGACCTTGATCCAATATGTCAGTCAGATCATCCTACACAAAGTCTTCAGGAGGACTGGACCAGCCCAGATACTCCGAGACCCATGCCATGAGCCTCCTATAAGAAGACTCTGCATGAGCCCCAGGCTCAGGTCTACCGAATACCACTTACAGGGAAGTGGCCAGCCCATTGGCCTCATGGAGGGTCTGCCTCAACTCCTCCAAATGACTGTCTCCAGAAAAAAAGTGGATCATCATCAAGGTCACCAGGTTCCTCAACCTCAGACCTTTCCTCTTCTTCATAAATATCATACAGAGGGAGTTGAAAAAGAGGTCTGGGGACAGGAGAGGGCCTGGAGGCCAAAACCGGCCTCACAGACTTCGACAGAGACTTCCTTGGAGGATCCATAATATCCGGGTACTCCAATGGCAAATTTCGAGAAAAAAATCCCTGAAGGCGCCGGTAGCGTCGAAGGCTTCGACGTCGAGACGTCGAGCGAGTCGACAACCTCGACGTCGTGATCGCCGAAGGCTTTGGCGTTGACACAGGTGCCGACGGCCCAATGGGCTGATACGACAGCAAGGCGACGACGTCCGAATCGGATGGACACAGCACCGAATGAGTCGACACCGGCCCCAACGCATCAATAGGTTGCTGCGGTCTCGCTGGAGACGAGGACCGAGACCCAGAGACACATCTCTTCTGACTCTTCGAATCCTTATCCGAATGGGAACTCGGCGGCTCCCGATGTGAGTTGCATCGTGCATCCAAAAATCGCTAACATGGATTGTTTAAACGCTGCCCATTCCTCCGGAAGTCGAGGACTTTTTAGGGCACGTAACCTTCCTCGAGGTACCTTCCTTCAAGGAGGACGGGGAAGGTCACTGGTGACGGCGCTTCCTAGAGTGCCAGGATGAGGACGAGTGGCGGGTACCACTCCGTGACCGCGATCCCCGGGACTCCTTCCGACGCAGAGAGTCGCCCTTCGAGTCGTCGGTGGAAACCTCCTGGGACTTGGAAGTCTGGGACTTAACAGACTTAGAGCCCCTACCTACCTGGAGCTTCCCCTTCCACTCCCGCAAGGCCTTGGCAGTCAGCGACTGGCATTTCGAGCAGTCGTCTGTGTCATGTGACTCAACCAGGCACCACACACAAATGCACTGGGGGTCAGTGAGTGACATCTTCGACTTGCAGTCCCGGCAGGTCTTGAAGCCAGATCGCAAAGTCGGAGGGGTCGAAGAGAAAGATATTGTAATAATGAACGCACAAGGCACACCGAGTCTCACGAAGATAACACGTTCGCGGAAAAAACAGAACAGAGGCTACGGGCGCCGTGCGTCCTATTTATAACATCCTGTGACGTCGCCCTCGACGGAGGCCTTCGAGGGACATTGAACCGACTTCGACGCAGGACGCCCTCTGCCGAAAAGGTTTACGAAGTGCACAGCTGTGGACATTACATGTCAAAGATGTGGAATACGTTGGAGGCAGTCCTCTAGATAAGGTGCATATCTTTCCCTTTTACGCATCTAATTGTAGCCAATACGGATCATTTCACTTTCTACTGCGTACCGTGTACGCTTTATTTATTCATTTAAGAAACATACTTTCCACCACTAGATGTCACTGTAGCATTTCTTTTGTCATAGCCTTTCTTATGCATGATAATTTCAAACTGAAAGACCACGAGTCCCCTTGCAAATGTGTGATAGTTAAAGACTAAAACAATAAAGCATGCACCCTTTTAAAATGTGGGCATACTATAACGTCTAATAGCTTCATATGCTAAAAAGTAAAGTATACTTCAATGTCTTTAGTTGAATGTTCTTTAACCATACATAACAACACGGTGGAGTTTTGTGACAAATCGCCAAACCTAATTGAGTTTATGGCAGAACTTATTTTTTTGTGTGTTTTTAAAGCGCTGAAAATAAAGTGGGTAAATCAGGATGTTTTACCTTTTGCATCTTAGAATTTTCCATTCAGGATGTGGAAAATAAAAAGGTACAGTGATATTATTTTGGCCCAATATGCTGCTATAAGGATTTACATGTTGTCATGATGCTTTACTATGCAATTTGTTTATTTTGCAAGTAAACTCTATAGGACAGTATTATTGTAGGTCTTGACACCCAAAACTTACATTTTTGTTCCAAGTAAAAGACGGAAGAAGGTGGCTGTTCACAAATTGAAAGAGTGGGTTAAAATCAAAGCTTTGCGGTTTAGCGTAACTCCAATCCTGGCCAAATAATGTAATCTCACCCTGACTTCAATCGCAAAAATTGGAGTGCTTATAAATGATAACGTTTACACCCTTACAATAGGACCGTTTTAAGTGTAGGGACACATTGGTGTATCCTGGTGCTCCTCTGCTAGTGGCTCCAATACTGCTGCATAGAATTGCATTATTGCTGCACTAGCCCTCCCCCAGTCTTGTAACACTGTATTTGACAGGCCGACATAGTCTCAACAGCCAGTCAGTGCACCAGAGATTCTACTATACGGACTGTGGTAGAACCAACATTATATTTTCTCCCCTGTTCCTCTCAGCCACTGAAGTTGTTTGGGCCGACCAGAGTACTGCCCCACACTCTGCAATGTCCTGTTAAGCTATGATATTGAGTCTTTCATTGCACACCATCTGCCATTTTCACACTTTCTAGGACCTTCAGGATCTGCAAGAAGTGGGTTTTTAAGACACAAAGGAGAGAGCAGTTAACTGATTCTAACATTTAAGCTATACTAGAATAGACTTATTACAACTGTTAATGAAGGTAGATGCCCCTACACAAGTAAGTTTGCCACTTCTCCACAGTCTCTGAATTTAGTCCCTCTCCCAACATTTGAAGGGTTAGCCCACCCCTACATTTTAGCCTAGGTGCACTCCTGGATGGGTGCACTTGCATTTTGTTAGGCAGAGAGGGGAGCCTTTCCCCGAAACTGGCAGCATTAAAGTTTTACTGTGTTTGTTCAGAAAAATGTACTTGAACAAACGCAGTAAAACTTTAAAGCTGTTACTTTCAAGAAAGTCCTCCATCACCTCTCTGCATATTGTGCTTTAAAATATACTAATCGATAGTTGCTCCCCACACCATACCATGAGGGCAGGTGGGTAGAACAGTGGGGACAGAGCCTCCAAATTTACCCTGCCTATTTTAGTGGCCCCTCCTATCATGACTTAATCCCCCGCCCCCGAAATGTAGGTTTTGTTGCGCCCCTGCATGGCAGGGAGGTCAGGTAGGTCGGCTCACTCTCACAAGCCACCAGCCACCCCCACCACTCCCCTCACAGTGCTGAAATAAAGGGGCGGGAGCCAACACATCTGCAATAATTCCTTTACTTGCTGCACCATGGGCCTTTGCAAACCTGCTCTGTAATGTATAATTTATAAAGTTATGCTGGCTGTAGTAAGACGTGCGCTTGCTGGTGGGCTATACAACGAGGGTTGGGCCGTTAGCCCATGCAGGGATGAACGGTTCCATTACCCTGCACCAGAGATGCAGAGCAGCCCAGGAACTGAATATATTTGCCATTAGCACATGCATGGAGGCCATGTGTATTGGCACATGCAGAAAACAGATGCTCAGTTAGCATGTGCAGAGAGGAGATGTGCTGCTGCATGTGTACAGAGGCTATGCCAATAACATGTGGAAAGGGAGTATGTGTTCTTACATAGTGCTTTTAGCAAAATTCCTTCAGCTTTTAAGCACTGTGGTAACAGTTATTATCCCAGTTCAAATTTTATTACAGCAAAACCAAGCAGAATGCCAGGGGAGCACTCTTGGGCATTGTGGTGGGGGCTGGTGAGGATGTGTTCGAGTCAAGCTGAATAGGGAAAGGGGAGGGGGGAAAATCGGGTATATTTGGCCCAAGTACATTTTGTCCATTTCCAGCACCGATAGTAACTTATGTGAACGGTTATTCTTCAATATTGCATGTCTTGTAAGAAAGAAGCGACTCCTCTGCGGTCTTCCCTCTGTGCCACACCCATCAAGGCTGCGTCAGCCCTCCACGTAATTGGAACTTGGGAAGTGCAGGCCGCCCTCCTACGGTAGCTTTCCAGCCTTTCTTTGGATGCAACGTTAGCATGTGTTTTGCCAACATTAGCCTGTGCAGAAGGGAGCCCTGCCATTAAGACTGGCAGAGAGAAGATGTGCTATTATAGCATGGGCAGAGGAGATGCTACATTAGCACTCGCAGAGAAGAAATGTCCCCTAGTACGTACTTAGTAAAGATGTGTCATTTGTATGTGCCAAGAAGAGATGTGCCATTAGTATGGAACAGAAGTGCAATTGGCATACAGAGCCGAGATGTGCTGTTAGAATGTGCAGAGACAGGATGTGCAGGGAGGATATATGCCAATATCAAGTGGAGAGATGTGCTGTTAATATGTGCTCAGACGGGATGTGCCGTCTGCATGTGACGTGAAGGGCTCTCCCCAAGCCAGACAACTTTGATCTACGGGTCTGATTTTACGTATGCATTGGATACGTTTTATTCTCTTGCAGAGGAGAAAACTCATTTTTACTCTCATGTTTTGCATTTACTCTCTAATTTGAAAAATCATGCGTAAAATACTCCCACCTCAAAATCTTATCTGGAGCACTGGTTGGAGGACACAATCCATTCGAAATATATAGTTATATCATTGATTCAGCTTTGAATTTGTTTTAAATGATATGAAATTTCGCGTACATTGTTTTTGTTTGTTCTTGTGTATTCTATAAAATAAAGCATTGTGACAATCAATTGAAGTTGATTTTTATGAAAAGAGATTATTTTTCTATATAGTAACACAATTGAATGCAATGAGAGATTGTATTTGCGGATATTTACATGTTGTGATGTCTATTGTTAGCCTGAGACACTCAGGTCAAAAAATAAGTTACTAGGCAAGACCGCAGTTTTTTGTATTTAGATTATTCTCAGTACAGCCCTTGGCTGTTGTGGTCCCCCACATTTTTTCTACAAATGTATTGCTCAACAGGTCCCCACCTCTGCCCCTTGTGTCTCACAGATATGCTGCACCATGACGGAGTTAAATACTTTGAGTTACACACAGGCCCAAATTCAGAAGGCCATAGTGGCCCAACTATCTTTGACGACATCCCACATATGGGGAATGCAAATCCTTTGTTTACACCAGAAGGATTATTAAGAGCTAAGAAAAAGGGATTCCATACAGAATTGCATGGACATCTACTTAAGGAATATTTAAAATCTAATACTGTTCCCCTAGGCCTCCAGGTTCAAATTATACCAGCAGTGTTCCTAGAGGATGAAGAGTATAGGATCTGCTTCAGCCAAACAGCCACAGAATGTAGCTGGGACATGATGCTGTTGACCATTAATACAGCTGATAGACTGTCCAACAAACAAGAACAAGAACCGGATGATCAGGAAGCAGCATTCTCAGCTAGTGATATAATCACAGAAACAGAAAGCAAACTCAATGCTGTCAACAAAGAATGGGAGGTTTTAAACAATTTATTTTGTTGAAAAAATTGAACAAAATCAAACTAATTGAAAAGTGTTATCGCCCCTTTTCAAAAGAAAAGGTATACCCAGACTCAGCGAGAGACTATAAAGCACCTAATTGGAATACGAGATTCCAGAATAGACCGTAAGGTAACAAGCGCCGAGTTACATTTTCTGATACCAGTCCCTCCGGTGAAGACAATCCTCAAATCACTACCTCTGATCAGAAGTAATCATGACTCATTGTGGTATCCATGAAGAAAATGTCGCCCTAAAAGCTTTATCTAACAAAAAAGAAATAGTTATTAAATCTGCTTATAAGGGCGAAGGAATCGTGATAATGGATAGGGAATGTTATGAGAAGATGGTACAAGCCCTAATCGACAATGCAAACTACTATTCCAAAACCTGAATAGATCCCACAGATGAACTGATGAAAACACTGCAAGAACTTTGAACTCAGGGCATTGAATCTGGCTTTCTGACCACAGATGAAGCATGCTTCTTGACACCTAGGGATTGCAGATTACCTATTATATATGCATTGCCTAAAATACATAAAAATTGAGTAGATCAACCAGGTAGACCTATTGTCTCACTATGTGAATCAATGTTGGAGCCCTGTGGTAAATATTTAGAAAAAGCCATTCACGAGCTAGAAGAGGATACACAATCTTTCCTTAAGGACACCATGCTACCATCGACCACTATGATGGTTTGGCATTGGACCATTAGACTAGTCCATTAGTCACTCTAGACATCACTGCGCTGTACACGAACATTCCACAGAAAGATGCTTAAGCGTGCATAGAACATAGGTTAAATAGTCGCCCTATGCCACAGGCAATACTGTATGGGAGGACTGGTCCAGGAGACCCCCCTCCCATGCCTCTTCTCCCCCGGTGAGGTTCATGGCTCACCGGGTGTCCTTCCTGCCACCAGGGCCCAGTTGGTGGGTGGGGCACTGGCTGAAGACATTGACCAAACCTGTTCAATTTAGCTAGGCCCTGGAAACCATTTTGTATAATAAAAATGGCTTGAGCCCTGCGCACCGCCGCACGGCCCCCACCCTCGGAGACGTATCACTCATCCCTGTGGCCACAGCTCCCTGGCAGATCCGCTAAGAGCCCCTTCCCACGAACAGACGGGCATGAGCTAGTGTTAGATACCAACACTGTAACATTTCACCTTCCGCAGTGTATCGCTGTTTCCAGTATGACCCGGCCAGCAGGGCCTGGGAGGAAAAGAACTGTACAATGGTCCTCTGACAAAAAGCAAAGCCCCCAAATACTAATGAGCAAACCACCTGTGATGAAAGCGTACTCTCCACAACCTCTCTGACTAAAAAACCTGTAAAATATATGAAAATGGCAGGATGGGTGCTCATATGACATTAGGGATGAAGCACCCACATCCCTGTAGCTATGCGCAAATGGTAAAAGCGTCCCGGTGGTTTTTCATGTTATGTGTGTTATCGAGAAGACTGCACCCCACAGTCCCGCGCCAAAACTGAACTAATGCTGCTAGAGTGCAAAGGAAGACAAATGCAACCATACTGAGGGCTCATATAAGGGGTGCACGAAAATGCAGCATATGTGTGTCCGAGCCCACTATGTGCCACTGCCGCCAGTCTCAGTGGCGGGTTGTTCCTGCGTGCTCCACCAACCTTACTACTACCTCACTTACCGCACATGTATAAACATATAACAAAACGTTGTAGTTGTTAAAGACGTAGTGTACAAGTAATGTGTTCAAATTGGCCATATGGATGGCACTAGCAATGTCAAAAACGTGAACTTTGAAAAGACTTAATGAGTACTGTATATTATATGAATGTTTATGTCTCTTCCACCTAAAGTCTGCAACGCACGAGGAAAATACCTTTGTGAGCACATGCAAGGCCATTCCCCCTTCCTCCCAGTGAAGCCTGCCAGACGAAAAAGCAGGGGCCTGTGCTGCGGTGCTCCACCTCCCCCAATTCGGCTGTAGCCGCTTCAAGCATTTGCATTCCCCCGCAGCACCCAAGGCCACGGCCTGCCACCTGACTTATTTACAACCCAGCAGTAAACCCCGGCCTTAAAACACAGATCTAAAGGCACCCTTTCTCAGACTCCACGACCCGCGGCTCACCTTAGGGTAATGGCCCCTGTAAAATTAGGACACCCAATATTATGGCAACATTACAAGAACACATCCATAATGACTTCTAACAAGACATGAAGACACAGACCGCCTGTCCTATGTCCCGAGACTTAACCCCACAACCTCTGATACATGGTCAATAGGATGGCGGTAACCATGTATTGACGAATCGCCAACAGACCCCACTCCAGGTGCATTCCTCCTGTGTTGCATTGACCTGTAGAATAACCTATTGGAAGATTTACCAGGGAAGATAATATTGCAATGTT
Source organism: Ambystoma mexicanum (assembly GCF_040938575.1). Lineage (NCBI taxonomy): Eukaryota > Metazoa > Chordata > Amphibia > Caudata > Ambystomatidae > Ambystoma > Ambystoma mexicanum. Next base: position 216,341,274 of record NC_090938.1, read on the forward strand.
GAATGACTGCGGTGTGCGTGGCCCTAGGGCAGGAAGTCAGGAAAGACATTCATCTCTGACACTGATCATGGTTGGCACAACAACACCGTCCGGATGAGCCCAGCTGACCTGCCAGACCCAGCCCAACCCACGAGGGTAACTAGTGACGTCCTCCAGCCGCGGAAAACCACATCGCAGCAGCACCTATAGCTAGTCGTCGCCACCCAATCCCCACGAACTTGTGCCCCCTATAGCATGTAGGTTCTTATGACGTTTTTTGTAAATATATACGCCTGTCTTTGCTATTGTCAGACAGAGCGCTCTCGGAGTTTGCAGAGTTCTTTGCATGCCCTATTTTGATTGATAAACTCCCATTTAAGCTCACCCGCACTTTGCCCTGGCCTTATTCCCATCCTGGGAGAGTCCATTATTGTCTCTCATTGCGGGGAGGATCGTGCTATCTGGGGACGCTTGCCTTCAGTGGTGACCCCGAAAGCGTGATTTTAACTTCTCTCCTAAAATATATATATATCCCTACCGTCCCCTTTGGCACGAAAATCTATGGTCGAAAAGGGATACGCTCATACTGTACAGGTGGCGGGAAAACACGCCCATGCGCAATAAGACATAGGTACGAGAGTTCATATGGTGACACGTCCATAGTAAGAGACAGACATACATAGAAAGGTACACTAGCATCCAGCAAGTACGAAGTATGGCGGCAGAAACACCCTTATCACATATTTGTAAGAGCCTACCTGGGTACGCAGAACGGATTAAGAAATATCATGACCAGTGGATCACAGAGTTGAAGGAAGAAGGGTTACCTCATATATGGCCAGAAAGGTCATTTGACAAAAGCGTCTTAGATATGGTAGCCACATGCATTTGTTTGAAATATAAGGGGAAGCAACTACACAATAGGAGGGAAATATTAGACCTATGGAGACTGTTTGAAGAAATACCCCCTCCTAAGAAAAGGGAATCAGATCCTGACCTACCATCTACTACTGACAACCCATTGCTGATACCAAAAGATGACAAGGTACTTTCAGAAGAGAAGCCCCCCGATTGAGGTAACCAGGTTGTACCCAATGCTAAATAAGCCAGTGCCCGCAGAAGGATATATCGACCCAACTTATGTACCCCCAACGACAACCACTACCACTCAAGGGCCAACTGCACCACCACCATATGAGAGTCATAGAGAACGAGAGCAGGTAAGTACACCAAGGGTGGATATAGAGAAATTGACAGGGGATCTAGAATCCAGACTCTCTATAGCCAAAGATGAGCTCTCGAGAATTAAAAGTATATGTGAGCGGACTCCAATCAGCACCGCTAGATCAGAGCCTGCATCAGGAGCGCAGAGTGAGAATAGGACATTTGGAGAAGGATGGAAAAAAGGAGAGATACTGTTTAGGATAGAAGAAGAACCAACATGGATAATTGAACTAGAGGGAAGAGAGGGGTGTACTGGTGATGAGGTAAGGACCACAGGAGGCAGAGCGGAGCTATTGTGTGATATAGGGGATGACTTAGAAGAAGGTGAAAGGCTGAGTGTGGCAATGGGAGGGGGAAGCGAGGAGTTGGATGGCGCATGCTCAATGAGAACGATGGACGAGGAGTGGACAAGGCGACTAAGGAACAGATTGGGAAAAATGGCGCCATTAGGAAAATCAGGAGTAAAGATGAGTGCAGATACAACGACAAAGGGGAAGCTACAACTCCCATTGATACATAGAGGAGGAGGGAGGCCGAATTAATACCCTGGGCTCAGATGGATAAGGCCAATTTGTTAAAATTATTGCCCCCGCTATCAGGAGGGGCAAGCAAGTGGATATATGCCTTTGAGAAACACACAGCCGGGGTACCTCTAGCAATAGGCGACGTGAAGAGTTTGCTAGTATCAGCAGTTGGGGATCAAGCTGACAGAGTATGGGTAAAAGCTGGCTTCCCGGGAGTGACGTTAGACTGCGATCGTCATGATGGCGCCTCTTTCAATACAGTACGTGCCAGGGTGTGGGATGCCTTGCGGGAAACGATCCCAGATACCCCAGATTTACAGTCTGTAATGCTATGTACAATGAATGACGGGGAAGATGCTATGGATTACATTTTTCGAGTCCAAGAGATGTGGAGAACCGAAACGGGCACGCCCTGGTATCAGTCAACATCATTATTCTATTTTATAATAAAGAGGGGGCTCCCAAAAGAGGTGCAAAAAGCACTTGACAAAATAGCAGGTATTGAAGCAAAAGGTTGGCCCGAAATTCAGAGCATAATAGTTCACCACTGTAAACGAATAAAAGAAAGGGAAAAGGAGGTGGCGCAGAGAAGATTGGCAGACAAAGCGAAACTAGTACAAACAAAGCTGTTGAAGGTCGCTGCAGCAGTAGCTGCGCTCCCCACACAGTAGGGAGGGAGATGAAGAGGAGGAGGGGCTGGTAGCAATACAGGGGAGGATGGCAATGAATTGGGCAGGAGTAGGATCACGGCAGTGGAACGAGCAGGAGCAGAGTGGAGGTCCAAACTGGCAAGAGTGGGCCCCTCGAGGGGGACGAGGTAGGTACAGGGGTCGAAGAGGGGGTGGACAAGGGTATGGGGGAATGGGAGGAAACGGATGGTAGGGTCCCAGGGGTGCACAAGGAAGTTGTTGGAACTGCGGGAGGTGGGGGCACTTTTCAAGAGAGTGCAGGAGTAGACCGAACAACGGGTTTCCGGAGGTAGAACACTATGGCCATCCTCATCCGGGGAGCCCATATGGTCTCCCAATGGGACAACAACAAAGGGACCCAGGGCAGGGGTACCCTGAACAACGGCAGGGACACCAATACAGAACACAGAATCACCCGCAAAACAATGACACTATGCACTACACACCAGGTAACCCTTTCGCGACAACAGCAAATGGGGCCCCAGCACCAGCCCCCTATAGCTGTGCATCAGTAGTTTCAGGAAGTGTGCTCAACCAGGGGGGGGGGCTATGAGACACCCCGCATAGGACAGCCCACAGAGAACACTTGCGTGTCCTGTCCTATCTACCACCTACGATGCAGCAGAGGAACCATTGGTAGGGGCGCAGATAGGAGACAAGCAGTTCATATTCATGGTGGATTTGGGAGCGGAGAAATCATGTATTAGGGAGGGCCGGTTCCCGTTATCTAACCTGAAGTTAGAGACGCAGGGGTTCTCTGGGGATGTAATTGAAGTTCCTTACACAGAAGCTTTAGATGTGACAGTAGGGGGTAAAACTGTAAAAACACCCTTACTGTATTACGAACAATCGCCAATAAACTTGCTAGGGAGGGACCTTCTTAGCAAGCTTAACATGACAATATCATTCACAGAAAGGGGAATAGTGTGTTCAACACCAGGAATATGCCCATTATGTGTAATTCTGGTAGTACAGGCTCAAACAACTGCTCCGGAAATACGTGGCCTGCCAGTGGATGAAAGAATGTTTATTGAAGGTTTGAAAACACTGGCCCAAGTAGTTCCTGAGCTAAAAAAACTGGATTGGAGAATACCCGCCGAATTCATCTTCCGCCCAATAGTGCGCCCAGACATAGCACCAGGGTCAGTGGTATCATTAGACTTGCATGCTGTACAGGTGTCAGCGAAATGGATTGCAGTAATTGGGATGGACATAGATGGATGTGAATGGCGCACTGTACTGTGCGTCAACGCCAATATTGCCCTACGAGACTTATCTGATGAGGATCTTTTCTCTGATTCAGACAATGATGGCGAAATAATAATGGAAATAGCAATGCCCTGTGACATTTTGATTGAAGCTAGGCAAATTCCCGTTCAGTTGATGGCAGTAGTGGGAACACCACCGTCATTTTTTGATGATGACATGCGACTGGTGCCAGGCAATTTGTGGACAACAGGCCCCCATGATTTGGGGTTGTTGCACGGAGTGACGGCTGTGGTCATAAAACTCAAACAAGGGGCAATCCTGCCCCGAGTAAAGCAATATCCATTGTCCCGTGAGGCGGAGGAAGGAATAAAAGAGACAATAAATGCATTATTAGCTCAGGGAATAATAGTGCCTTCAAACTCACCGTGCAACACCTGCATCTACCCGATTAAAAAAGCAAAGGGAGGGGCTTGGAGGATGATCCAGGATTTACGCCCCTTAAATGACGTCATACAGAAAGAGTTCCCTTTGGTCCCGAACCCTGCTTCAATATAATGCAGTATCCCAAAAACGGCATCACATTTCACACTGGTCGACTTGAAAAACGCATTCTTTTCCATCCCCTTGGCTGAAGAAAGCAGATACCTGACGGCATTCACCTTAGGGGGAAAGAGATACGGACATTGCAGATTACCACAGGGATACTGTGAGAGCCCAAGTATATTCAACCGCATACTACACGAAGACCTGGGTAATTTATCAGTTGAAAGCACAATCATTCAGTATGTAGACGATCTGCTCGTCTGCGCTCAAGATGAAGAAACGTGCAGAAAAGACTCAGTAACACTCCTGTCACTGCTGGCAAACAAGGGGTACAAAGTGGACAAAGAAAAGTGACAAAACTGTCAGAAAGAGATCTTATACTTAGGGCAGCTGATATCGAAAGACGGAAAGAGAATAATCCCCGACAGTGTAGAAGCCTTAAGATCAGTGAGAGAACCCACAACAGTGAAGGAAATGCAGAAATTCCTGGGAATGTGCAATTATTGCAGAGCATGGATATTAGATTATGCAGCCTACACAAGACCATTACTGCAAGCACTCAAGGAGGCACAACACGAGAACAGGAAAATAGAATGGTCAGAAGAGATGAGTGACTCATTCAAGTCACTAAAAGAATTGATTTCGAGTGCTCCGGTACTCGCCAACCCTGATTATGAACGCGAGTTTTTCCTATTTTCACATTGTAAGGGAACACTCATGACGGCTGTACTGACACAAAAGACTTCTCTAGGACACAAAACGTTGGCTTACTATAGTGGCACCCTGGAATGCGGTGATGCAAGGACACTTCGCGTGCGAGCAATCTCTCGCCGCCGCCACGTTCGCCATTTAAAAAAGTGCCACAATAGTAATGGGATGCCCTGTCACATTGTTTGTGGAACACTCATTATTTGTATTACTTGAGAGGTCAAAAAGTACACTGACCACACAGCGAGCAACTGCCTATGAGATAATATTGTTGAGCGCCAATATCAGTGTGGTACGATGCAGGACAGTGAATCCGGCAACATTCATTACATTACAGAAGCATGCACATTGGAGGACATGCAGGAACACAACTGTGCAATTTACACAGGGGAAACAGGGGAGGACACGGTGGTGTGCGAGAATGCCCTGAGCGAGGGGGAGGTGTACTTTGTGGATGGGTCAGCATCAATTGACATGGACACGGGAGAGAAACATGTGGGGATGGCGGTGGTGAGGTTAGAAGATGGTGAGTATGAGACACTAGTGCAGTATTGCCTTCCATCCCATTTCTCAGCACAGGCAGCGGAACTCATTGCCTTAATAGAAGCACTACATGCCGCTAAAGGTTGTGCAGTAACAATATACACAGATTCAGCTTACATGACGACCACAGTACATGGAGGTCTGGCAAGATGGGGGCGGAGGGGGTTTCGAAGAGCAGATGGGACTCCAGTGCAGCATTCAGAATTGCTGAAGGAGTTAATTGAGGCCCTAAAAGACCCAACAGTGGTAGCAATAGTGAAGTGCCAAACACATACGTCCAACACAGACTTTGTGTCTTTGGGGAACGCGGCAGCGGACGCTGCTGCCAAGGAACCTTCATACTTTGAAAAACATGAAACAGGTGAGTACATGCTGCAGCACAAGACAAACGAAGAGCTCCCAGAAGGATACAATGCGATGCCCATATCACAAATACTAGAGTTACAGGAGGGAGCAAGTGGCGATGAAAAGATGATGTGGGTAAAACGAGGGTGCAGCCAATCAGCAACAGGCTTACTCTGGCGACAAAATAACTCAGGAAAAGTGGTAATGCCAGTAAAACTATTAGAAATAGCGTTTCAACAATTACACTTCCCAGCACACAACACGAAACAACACATTGCAGCAGAGATACAAGAGGAGTGGTTCGTGCCCTGTCTTCAGGAGCACATATCTAGATTGACAATGGAGTGCACAACATGCCAGATATACAACTCTGGAATGACATTACGTACACTCAGGGGAACAATTCCAAAACCAATTGGGCCATTCAGAGAGCTACACATTGACTACGCAGACATGGGAGAAAGGTGTAATGGAGCACGCTACATGATTGTGGTTGTATGCCCATTTTCAAGGTGGGTGGAAGCAGGCCCATGTGCACGACCTGATGCTAAAAGCGCTGCAAAGTTCCTAGTAAGGGAAGTGTTCCCACGCTGGGGAATTTGTGACGTAGTTCGCTCAGACAACGGCACTCACTTTGTGAACGAGCTCTTCAAAGAAGTAACAACACTATTGGGAATAAAACATAAATTGTGCTTGATTTATCATCCTCAAAGTAATGGCGTGGTAGAAAAGATGAACGGCCTGTTAAAAGGAAGATTATCAAAATTATGCTTCTCATTAAAGAAGAACTGGATTTACTGTTTGCCCCTTGCGCTGTTTGAGCTGAGAAATCAGCCAAGCAAAGACCACCATTTGTCCCCGCACGAAATAGTGACCAAAAGACGAATGCACACAGCACACTCCCCACTACGCCAACACTCAGACGTGCACAGAAGCACTGCGATATTGGGAGATGAGTTCACAGACTACCTGAAAAAGCTAACTAGGGCTGCGCGCGCAATAGCAAAGCAGCTCTCCCCACCATTCACAAGGGAAGAAGGGAACACAACAGAGTCCCTTAAGGAACCTGAAAGACCGGTACAACTGATGCCGGGAGAGTTCATTTATGTCCGGAGCTTTGTGCGCTGGTGGAATGCACCACAGTTCCACGGACCATACGAAGTGGTATTTTGCACTCCTACGGCTGTAAAAGTGAAGGGCCTTAAGTACTGGATACATTTGACGGATGTACGAAGGGCATATAATAGTGTGCGGGAGGAGTGGATGAGGGGGCACAGACAACAGCAAACAATACAAATGAAAATAATGAGTGAATGTGAACAAGTGTGTGACGGAAATGCACCTGATTGAGAAAGTTGATGACAAGAACCATTACACTTAAGGGTATCTATAAAGATGGAAAAAAAAATATATATGGACTTATGTGTAAATAATAATGTGATAAAAATGTATAGTGTCTGCTCCCTTGTCTGTACATCCCCAACCCCACTCCCTTAACCACTTCCGTTCCCCTTCCATGATATCTTGGCACTGGTAGTGCCAACAAAATGTTTACATGCATGCACTTAATGCACTTTTATATCTCAAACAGGAAATACCATGGCAACTAACGGGCAGCCTGCAACGGATAGATTTATTAGATATAGAGAATTGTTAGCTGAAAAATGTAGATATTCGTATGAGTGTGGATTGTCCATATGCATTACATTATTTTTTACAATGATGTTTGGTCTGGTTACGTATTGGTTCATAGCGTTCACCTCTATCGAGATGAACGAGGGGGGAGGGATTAACGGGACTAATATGACAAATGAAACAGCAATTGTAAATACTAAAGAAGGTGATTTTTTGGTATGGGATGGAACTAAACTGGTATGGGGATATTACACGACACCATCCAATGTTGCTATCTCGCATAATGAAGGTCTGCAGGGAAAAATGCAAAACAGCACAATTTCCCCGCCAAAGGTTACTAATTACAATGCCCGCAGTCTAAATGATCGTAACCCCTCTGCTATATCCTGGTTATATAACACCCCCACCAGCAGGCCCACTCCCGTAACAAAAAACACACTGCCAGATAGCATAAAGAAGGAGAATGAAGAAATGACAGCGACATATGAAATACTGTATGATAATTGGGCAATGGGGGGGCGGAGAAAGGGGGGCCCACACTGTCCATCGCCCATGAGGCCGGGAAATACTTTAGAAAAAGGAATAACAGAAGGAGAAGGGAGGCGGGGAGGAGGAAATATGATGAATATTATGGGTTAGAATTAGACAAAATGGAAGACCCACGACACCCCCACCAGACAAACAAATGGTGTGCAGACATGAGTGCAACGGCTAAGCAAACAACAAATGAGAGCTGTTATGTCTGCTCCCTCATTCCCCATGCTTCAGGTACACCCAAAGTATTGTTACCGAAAGAGTTGCCTATTGTCCATGCCCAGTTCTCCTTCATCTCACGTTGTGCAGAATTAAGAACACTTTCCAGGCACATGAGGTAACTTTCAGGATGCTGCAGAACGAAAAGACTTGTTACCCAAAGGCAGTAGGAGTGGTCTGTTTGGAAGAGCCATTTTTTATAATACAAGGGACACTTTTTTCGGACAACAAGTGGAAGGACGAAGAAATAATATGCAAGGCTGAAGCACTGCGGGGTGTGGCACCAGAGAAACTGCAATGGATAGAAGAGACATGCACACCCATATGGAAGGAGCACATCTCAGAATTGACTTGGGTAACGGCCATCGAGAAACCCTTTAAGCTGCAGAAAGAAATAAACTATGAACTGTGTTTCAAGGGGGATGGGAGAACCACCATGGGGGCAAACAAGAACTGTAACAAGACAGTCACCATCCCAGATATGAGAAAAGGGACAGCGGCCCTAATGGATACCTATTGGGTATGTGGCAACCAGGCATACCTACACCTCCCACAATCCTGGGGTGGCAGCTGTTCATTGGCCACCCTGCACTCCGCGCTAATGGTAATCCCGGAAAGCCACATTGATGGGGGCAAGGAGACGCGAGGAAAATCTCAACAGAATGGAGCCCAACCGACTGCAGAATCACAAGTATATGGCCTGTCCACCGGAAACAAGGAAGGGGCGCTGTCCCGAAACAGACGGTCATCGAACTACATATCAAAAGCATCATCAGAACTTCTGGCACAGATCCCAGATAAATATCGATTATTCAGCTCTGCAGAAACATTCTTCACATCGCTCGTCCCAAGCATCCAGGCACGAGCAAATGCAAAGTGGCTCCAAATCACACGTTGGGAACTGATCCAACTGGCAAACGATACTGAAGAAGGGTTTAACGTAATAAAAGTGGAACTGCGAGCACTACGGCCAATGAACATGCAGAACAGGTATGTGTTGGACCTGCTGACAGCAATGGACGGAGGTGTTTGCCGAAAAATCGGAAGTGCCTGCTGCACTTTGTACCTTCTGAAGACGCAGATAACGGCTCCCTGTCCCATGTGATCGAAGCAGTACATAACCTAGGAGAAAGAATGAGAATGGAAGGTGGAGCAGAAGAAAGTACATGGTTCGACAATATCTTCTCTTGGGTCCCATCATGGCTGGGAATGACTGTCAAGTTTTTGATCCCAGCTGTAGTGTTCCTCCTTTTCATTTTTTGCCTATGCCAGGTGGGTATTCGATGTTGTGCCAACGCAGTGCCGAATGGCTCAATGCGGATGGTGACAATGGGCAACGCCCGCGGTACAATACAAACTATGCAGGAAGCACAGCTACAAACGGGTACAGAATACACATCAAGATTCCAGATGGTGCCCATGTACCACCACGATGATATAGTAGATAAGTTATGGCACACTACAATTAAAGAACCCCGTGTACTTGAATGGTATGAGTAGGTGTGGGTGGACCTAGCAGGGGAGAGCGGTTGTATACACCTGACCTGTACCCCAGATGAATATGCTAGGAGAGGTGAAAGCCTGCGAGGGGTGTGCAGGGCATGGATGCCCATAAAAGGCACCCCTGCATGGGGTGACGCTATAGCTGACGAGGAAGAGTGCAGGAGGTTGGAGGATTTAAAGTATTCGTTACCTAAGTAACAAAAGGGGGGAAATGTATGGGAGGACTGGTCCCCTCCCATGCCTCTTCTCCCCCGGTGAGGTTCATGGCTCACTGGGTGTCCTTCCTGCCACCAGGGCCCAGGTGGTGGGTGGGGCACTGGCTGCAGACATTGACCAAACCTGTTCAATTTAGCTAGGCCCTGGAAACCATTTTGTATAATAAAAATGGCTTGAGCCCTGCGCACCGCCGCACGGCCCCCACCCTCGGAGAAGTATCACTCATCCCTGTGGCCATAGCTCCCTGGCAGATCCGCTAAGAGCCCGTTCCCACGAACAGATGGACATGAGCTAGTGTTAGATACCAACACTGTAACATTTCACCTTCCGCAGTGTATCGCTGTTTCCAGTATGACCCGGCCAGCAGGGCCTGGGTGGAAAAGAACTGTACAATGGTCCTCTGACAAAATGCAAAGCCCCCAAATACTAATGAGCAAACAACCTGTGATGAAAGCGTTCTCTCCACAACCTCTCTGACTAAAAAACCTGTAAAATATATGAAAATGGCAGGATGGGTGCTCATATGACATTAGGGATGAAGCACATACATCCCTGTAGCTATGCCCAAATGGTAAAAGCGTCCTGGTGGTTTTTCATGTTATGTGTGTTATCGAGAAGACTGCACCCCACAGTCCCGCGCCAAAACTGAATTAATGCTGCTAGAGTGCAAAGAAAGACAAATGCAACCATACTGAGGGCTCATATAAGGGGTGCACGAAAATGCAGCATATGTGTGTCCGAGCCCACTATGTGCCACTGCCGCCAGTCTCAGTGGCGGGTTGTTCCTGCGTGCTCCACCAACCTTACTACTACCTCACTTACCGCGCATGTATAAACATATAACAAAACAGTGTAGTTGTTAAAGACGTAGTGTACAAGTAATGTGTTCAAATTGGCCATATGGATGGCACTAGCAATGTCAAAAACGTGAGCTTTGAAAAGACTTTATGAGTACTGTATATTATATGAATGTTTATGTCTCTTCCACCTAAAGTCTGCAACGCACGAGGAAAATACCTTTGTGAGCACATGCAAGGCCATTCCCCCTTCCTCCCAGTGAAGACTGCCAGACGAAAAAGCAGGGGCCTGTGCCGCGCTGCTCCACCTCCCCTAATTCGGCTGGAGCCGCTTCAAGCATTCGCATTCCCCCGCAGCACCCAAGGCCACGGCCTGCCACCTGACTTATTTACAACCCAGCAGTAAACCCTGGCCTTAAAACACAGATCTAAAGGTGCCCTTTCTTAGACTCCACGACCCGCCGGCTCACCTTAGGGTAATGGCCCCTGTAAAATTAGGACACCCTATATTATGGCAACATTACAAGAACACATCCATAATGACTTCTAACAAGACATGAAGACACGGAACGCCTGTCCCATGCCCCGAGACCTAACCCCACAACCTCTGATACCCGGTCAATAGGATGGCGGTAACCATGTATTGACGAATCGCCAACAGACCCCACTCCAGGTGCATTCCTCCTGTGTTGCATTAACCTGTAGAATAACCTATTGGAAGATTTACCAGGGAAGATAATATTGCAATGTTGAATGACTGCGGTGTGCGTGGCCCTAGGGCAGGAAGTCAGGAAAGACATTTATCTCTGACACTGATCACGGTTGGCACAACAACACGGTCCGGATGAGCCCAGCTGACCTGCCAGGCCCAGCCCAACCCACGAGGGTAACCAGTGACGTCCTCCAGCTGCGGCAAACCACATCGCAGCAGCGCCTATAGCTAGTCGTCGCCATCCAATCCCCACGAACTTGTGCCCCCTATAGCATGTAGGTTCTTATGACGTTTTTTGTAAATATATACGCCTGTCTTTGCTATTGTCAGACAGAGTGCTCTCGGAGTTTGCAGAGTTCTTTGCATGCCCTATTTTGATTGATAAACTCCCATTTAAGCTCACCCGCACTTTGTCCTGGCCTTATTCCCATCCTGGGAGAGTCCATTATTGTCTCTCATTGCGGGGAGGATCGTGCTATCTGGGGACGCTTGCCTTCAATACCTACAGAATGTGTTCTAAATCTTCTTCAGATTGCCTTGTGTAACAATTTATTTCAGTTCTTGGAGGACATCTACGTGCAGAAACAAGGCACCTCCATGGGGGCAGCCTTTGCCCCAAGTCTAGCCAATATTTATATGGCAGACTTTGAGAACAAATTCATTTATAATAACAATCCCTTCAACAATCAGGTTTTCCACAGGAAACGTTATACAGATGATATTTTATTTGCCTGGCAAGGCACCAAGGAACAACTGGATGTCTTCATTGGTTAGCTCAATCAATGTAATTGCAATCTCACATTTACTGGACACTCAGATAACCAACAATTACCTTTTCTGGATTTTAGTCATGTCACATCACGAGGGGCATATTTATATCTCCCTCTATCGTAAATCAACAGAACGAAACACCCTTTTGGAGTATTCAAGTCAACATCTACACTCCCAAAAGGATAATCTGCCTTACAGTCAATGTTTGCGCCTTCTGCTTAATTACACGACCATCACAAATTTTGAACAAACCGCCAACATACTGGGGGAAAGATTACTGTAAAGAGGATATCCCCGAAAACTCATTACAAAATCAGCCAAACGAGCACGTTGGACACCTAGAGAACATCTATTGTGCCCACATGAGAAGAGAATTGACTCGGAACATATAGTGTGCATGACCACTTTTTCGCAGCAAACAGTCCGCCCAAAAAGCGTATCAAAAAACATTGGAATCTGGTAACAAGCAAGGGATGTACCACCAGTTTCCCTCTCTCCCTTTAAAACAGGCCAAAAATCTTCTTCTTGTACACTCCAGATTAGAGACACCTAAGGTGAACTTTGCACAAAACACCTTAAGAGCTGCATGGAATTCTTAAAGAGAACAGGTACTGGGCCATCACGCATGTGGCAATTGCAGTGTATGTCATTCGACATCTAAACAATTTTTCATCAGGGAGATTTCCACTGGCAAATATGTCAATTTACCAATTGCCAGTCTGCTAATGTCATCTATGTTATTAGATGTCCCTGCCATCAAATCGATGTGGGTATGACCACAAGAGAGATAGTTACACACATCCATGAACACCGCTCACGCATCAGGACAAAGAACCTTTCGGCACCATTTGTACAACACTTCATGACAGCTGCATATACAGAGGATGAAATGTATTGGATTGTGATTAATCAATTAAAACATGACGTGGGTCAATATTTCATGCAACACAGATTATTTACCTTAGAGCAACGCTGGATAACCAGAGTGCGCGCCTCATCTCCATTTTTTACAGTGTTTCAAGAGTCTCGGGTTCAAGGGGCAGCAGCACCAGGGTCATCATGCCTTACTATGGAGAGCCATAAACATGGTTTCCTCTGTCCCCCTATCAAGGGTAAGATGTGTGCTTTGGAGGAGAGTTGGTTCCTAGTCACCTGCATTGAAAAAATTGTGCGACTACATGTACCAGAATCCTTAGAGATTTTAATGAGAATTAACCAGACACACCTGAAAAGGAAAAGGAAAACAGCCTCCCTGATGATAGAGTCAAGAAAAGGTTTGGAGGAGAGGACTAACTGTTGCTTTAGCAGGTAAAACTGAGGGGGAACCAGAGTGTGGGCCTCATCCCCATTTTTTACAACTTTGGATACATCGACTAAGAACCCATGAAACAGGCCTGAATGAAGAAATACAATGGCCCGTTCTGCTACATCAATAAACATGTCGTTTTATAATATATGGACCGGGGATCATATCATTTATGTATCTGAAATACCTATGTGTTTCAAGTTATGAAGCACAGGGTTGGGTCTTGGTCCCCCATAGTCACATAACATCTGAGGCACAAACAGGTTGTATGGGCCGTAATGGTAAGATGTGTACCGATATGGGGCTGTTTGATGGAAGGTTTCCCTCACCCATACATAGCTGTCCAAATTCATTTATTTTTCTGTAATTTTTCTGTCATACAACCACCATGAGGGTCACCTCGCTTGCCAGGGACATTAAATCCACACCGGGCACGAACGACATTCGTGAGGCCTTTTAATGCCACTGAGCGGACCTTTGCATTCCATGAGTGACAATTTTAGGATCCATTTTTGATTCAGGGTAAGATGTGTACCGATATGGGGTTGTGTGATGGAAGGCTTCCCTCACCCACATATAGATGTCCAAATCAATTTATTTTTCTGTAATTATTCTGTCATATAACCACCAATGAGGGCCGCCTCGCTTGCCAGGGACATTAAATCTACACTCGGCATGAACGACATTAGTGAGGCCATATAATATCATTGAGCTGACATTTCCATTCCGTGAGCGATGATTCAAGATTCATTTTTCTAATTCTTTGGTCACAACATGGATTAATCTCCACAAACTATTCCATCATGACGGCTGCGTTCTAATCGATTGCAACTTTCCAGAGGTGGAAATTAATTGAATTTTTCTTTATGTGCAGCAAAATGAAATATTTTTCTTTCCTTCCGCGCAGCAAAACAAAGCATTATGGGCGTTTATGTAACACACATGCATGCATACATAAAACTTGTACTGTATTTACTCTTGGGCCAATTTGTGGTGGCATCCCCACATTTTGGGAATGGATGTATTGAATCGCGTTGGCGTATCATCAAGGGGACGCACCAGGAAGAAAAGCAACACTTTCTACATCTCCGAAGTTAAGGGATGGGAATGGAATTGGGACCAGGAGTCCTCTAAGGAGCACAGGCAGGGCATGGGCGAGCCGACCGTGAGCGCTCTAAGGAGCACCGACTATGGCCCGAGCGAGGTGGGCGGAGCCGTGGTAAGCGTACGCCTCACATGTGTTTGCCCCACATGCTTCATTCCAGGCTTACTCTCTGAAAAAGCCCCTAGCTTTGGGCATCAGAGAAGGGGCCTTCAGAGGTGACCTTTGGGAGATATCAACCGGTTTGCAGTCTACCCTAAGGGCCCCTTAGCCACTCCAAGTCGGATGTGCTATCCGGCACCACCTATAAGAGGAATAGCAGGGTCTTACTACCAAATAGTATTTAAGATATTGGCCAGCTGCGCATGAAGAATTGTGTGCTTCAGGATGGGCATACACTTGGGTTGCAATATGGCCAAGTTGTTTATGCCAGACCTAGGTGTTACATCCATTTAATGGGAGTACACCTGGCAGCGGTTTTCCAGCGCATTTGGGAGGCAGCAATTGGTTTTCTGCCACCCTGAATGTCTCCAGTGCCTTTTATCTTGAGGTTTTGACAATTGATATAGAACTTGTCTGAACTCAATAGGCTCATAGCATCCCACTTATCTGTGTCCATATCATCTTCCATTATAGATGGACATTAGAATGTTCGGATGAACAAACATGGAGACGTAAAGGATGGGAACGAATATGAAATGAACTTCCCTTTTTGATGTGGCTAAAGGAACAGAAATTTGCCAACCGAGGAGACTGCCTCATGAAAAAAAACACTATTGCACTCTTGGTCTGGGGCAGAGGTTAGCACCAAACTGGCACAGCTGGGATGGCGTCCACCGATATTGATTTAGGTATGTCAATGCCCCGTTGGGAGTAGATCTTTTGACGTGACTAAGGAGGAATATTGTTCTCCATTGTTCAGGGTGCTTGACAGATTTGTTAACTAACACCATGGGCCTCATCTAGAAGATTACTACCGTGTGGAATTATTGTAACTTGACAAGTAGTACTGCAAGGATTGAGCGGACATCAGATAGAAGTGGATAGTTGTTCAAACCGATTGTTGTGACATCTATTTTGATAGATAAAAAGACAAAGGTTCTGTCATTAGATCATTTCAGGAACACCGTCATGGGGACTATACCCGTGAGACACACAGTGAGTTAGATGTGGGACAATATAACTCTTTTTATATATACGTTTTTAAGTTTTCCATGCCCAAAAGATGAACGCAAGGAATTTCAAGCATTTAATGTCTGCAATCAAATATGAAGGGGGGGAGGGGGTGCAATATTGTTGCATGTGTTGTATATTTCAGTTTCTCATTATTCTCTTTGGGATTTTTTTTTCCCTTGTCTCTTATCTGTGGTGATAATGCAGGAAACACAGACAAGGCAGACAGGATTTGATCAGACTTTCAACAACACACACATGTGATCAGAAATGGGTTGTTTATATGTCCCGAGGATGGCAGTGGTACGATAACTACACTGAATACCAAGCCGAAACTCAAATCGACATTGTACTAGTTTGAATTCCATTTGGACAATAACTTGGACAGTTATACAACATTGATGGAAGATTATTGCATCTAAATTCTAGACGGATACATGCCACGATTGTGAATTATTGGTGCACTGATGGTTACAAGTTAGTATTTTTCACTTGAGGTCAAATGGTGTGACCCATCGTTATGAATAGATTGTTCTTATCGCGTTGTTTGCACAGTATGAAGTAGTTGAATGGGAATTAATATGTTTGATGTGGATGAGTCAGAATGGTAGATCACTGTATGGCTGTGTGTGTTGATATGACTAAAATGTATCGTATCGTTCATTCAGCTATGAATTTCTTTTAAATTATATGAAATTTCACATACATTGTTTTTGTATGTTCTTATGTATTCTATAAAACAAAGAACAATTGTGACAATCAATTGAAGTTGATTTTAATGAAAAGAGATGATTTTTTTGTATAGTAACACAATTGAATGCGATGAGAGTTTGTATTTGCCTTCGGGTATTTACATGTTGTGAGGTGGGCATCACACACCAACTGCACGTTCAGCGAATTATGTTGTTTTCGATTGCAGTACACAGCCTCCACAGCATGCCTGGCCACCAGATCAACATGTGTGCAGTCCAAGGCACCAATGATGTTCGGCATGCCTGCAAGGGCATGGAAGGCTATTTTCATGTGGTTTACCTGGTCTGCTGTTCTAGGTAGACTGATGGAGTCTTGTACGTGTCGCAGGAGTGCATCAATCACCTGGAAGAGGACATGTGAAAAACAGGGTTGCGATATCCCATGCAGCTCTCCGACTGTGTGCTGGTACGTGCCTGCGGCGAGGAAGTGCAGCACGGATCCTACCTTGAACAAAGGGGGTGGCTGTGCATATATTTATGAGGCTGACCAAGTCGTCATGGATCAGGTCCACTATATTGATGATGGTGTCCTGGTCTAGCCGGTACAGGGTGTTGATCTGCATTTCACTCAGGTTTAAGGCAGTGGCCCTTATCGAGGGATTGGTGGATGTCAGAGTGGTGCAACAAGCTGGGCAATGGGGTTTTGCTGGCCCATGATGGCCCTCCTTCTCCTCATATGCCTCAGCTGCATCCTCTGCCTCCCTGCCTCTTGAAGTAATAGTCCTGCAGGCATGGCCTCCAGCTCCAACTACTGCTAGCATTGTGGTGTAGTAGGGGTGTGGCAGTGGTCCTTTTTCTGCTGTAGCACTGCTCATTTGTACCACCTGTGCTGATTATTTGCATCTGTGGCATGTTTCTACACACATGAGTCTACATAACGCCTATTACACCGGCGTGTATTCTATTTCACGTTCATAGCCGCATGTACATGCCGGTAAATTGCGTGTCTGTGCTGCTCGTAATGTACACTTCATTACGCCATGCCGGTATGACAGGCAAGGCTGCAGTGGCACTCCGCAGATACTGGCAACGGTGTTGCCGGGTGTGGCTGTTATGCTTGAACTAAAAGGGTGATGGTGCGCAGTGCATTATGGGAGCGCCGGAGCCATGATGGATATTTACTTCATGCCGCAGTGAAAAGCTGCACACATTTTGCTGAGTGTTAAATTCACGGCGCTGAAGAAAACATGCTTTCCAAACCTGGTATGCGGTCAAGGACATTTCTGCTGGGAAAGCTAACTTTGTTATGGTTTGTTATGAGCGTGCTTTTAGAGGAGGGAGGCACTCTGCTCTTTGAGGGTGGCTGTCGATTGACCCAGCTGGCAACCAAGGGCTGCTCATCAATGCGCAAGTGCCATTTCCAGAAGGTTTGAGAATCGCCACCGGGTCCCGGAGGTGGTCAGGTGAGACTTCAGCCGGAGGAGGATGCTTACGTCCGGCATTCCTGTGAGCTGTGGTACTTTCGGCCTGGCTGTTCACGGGGTCTTCTGGGCGAGATGAGGAATCCAGTTACGCTCACGGTGATGTATTTCCTTTAGCATTCTTTGCTTCTTCTGTGATTTACGTCTATGCTACTGCTGTGAGTTATTTCTATGTTATTACTGGTTGCTCTTAAACTTTGAATAAATAGCCGTATAAGTGCTCATTATTTTCTAAGAGTGTGTGGTTGCGAGTTATTGCGTCTTTCTGCGTTCAAAGTATTGGCTCTATAATTGCATTGGTGATTTGTGATTTTCTGTGTACTCAGAGGAGAGCAATACATTTTTGACGTCACAAACAGGATACTTGTGATGAGTTGTTCCTAGTATTCAAGAATCTGTTTGAACATAGATAGGATTCTGTTATCTTGCAAGTGAAAGTAAGTGGGTAGTGAAGTTGTTTTTTTTCCCTTTGCCGGTGTGTGCGTGCCTGTGGGAGTGATTGCAGTGTGGAGAGAAAAAATATATAGATATAAAGAGGTTTTGTTTTGTTTGCGATAATGAGTAGTTTGTTCAGGAAAAAGAGTGTTGCCGCTGGCGGTGAATGTTCTGATGTTGTTATTCCAGGCTGGACTAAGAGTCCATATGATAAGTTGGCCCATGCGTGGGCATGTGGTGCAGGGCTAAGTGAAACATGGGAGCAGGGATTGGGAGATGCTGATCTGTCTGATGTAATGGCATGCTTGCAACAAGTTCCAATGGAACGTGGCAGAGAATGTGCGGCATTAGGTAGGCGGGGTTGGGTTCTTTTGCATGCTTATACGAAAATACATCAAATGAAGATGGAAATGAAAAATGAGGTTTTGCGATTAGAGAGAGAGCTGGCTGCAGAAAGGCAGACTGCGTTAATGCAGCAGATTCAAATGAAAATGTTTAAAGATAAGGCTGATACATATCAGGCTGCGGCCGAGAGGGCAGCAGTCAGAGTAGCCTGGTATAAGTATAGGAAAAGACGGGGAGGGGTCAACAAAAGAAAGGTGGCAACTGTAATCTCTACCGCTGGTGTGGACTGGGATCCGGATAAGTGGGATGGTGATATTTTTGACTCAACAAGTCTAGAAAGTAGTTCCGCAAATGAGTCTGACCCCAAAATGGAAGTGAAACAGAAAAAAGTGGCGGCTAAGCCCGTTAGAAGACGGCGAGCCGGACCCCACCCGCAGAATCCTGCTGGCGGAATGGTGGATTTAACCGCGCTGGAGGATTACACACAACAGGAGGTTGGGTAAATTATTACCCGTTTGAGGCAAAAATCAGGGGAAGCTTTATTGACATGGATGGTGAGATTGCTAGATGGGGGTGCTGCAGGGTTGTTGGTAGATTCTACGGATTCACCGCATTTTTTACCCCTGTCAATTGACACCACTGTACAGGAGGTCTTAAGGGCAGGACCGCCCCTGACGGAAATGGTCAAGATACACAGGTGTCTTTGTTGCACCTGATAGCCCAAGCATGTAACCGTAAATACCCCATTACCACAGATTGGCCTAGCGAAGAAACGAAGTAGTATACGTTGAGAGAGGCAATTCAAAATGTCAGAGAGCATGCTATGAAAGAGGCTATTCACATAGATGCTCATGATCACATGGGAGCCGTGCCGCTCTCAGTTTCAACTCGAAACATGGTGATTAGAACCGAGCCACCCGCATACAAAAGTGTCATTATGACTTTGCTCGTAGGTATGACGGGCAAAGCCACTGATGAGGTAGCGGATGCCATTCGGCAGCTTGCAGATATAGGGGAGTGGGATAAGAGCGATAACAAGCCACGGAGAGAGTGGGGCGTAGTGAGAGAAGAACCTAAGGCAGGCGGCAAGATAGCAGAGACTCCTGAGTGTCCCGAAAAGACCTTTTTTTGGCTTTGTTAAAGGATGGCGTGCCACACGAAGAAATTGATGGCATTGAAACCAGAGTAATGTATGAATTATACAAAAAACGAGGATTTGCAGCCAAAGAGCGCTATAAACAGGTTAAGAAACAGGTAGTCACCACGCCACAGGGGGATACCTCACCTTCTGCTCCCCCTGCGGAAGAACAAGATGAAGGGACTATGGGGACACCTTCCCCGTACCAGCCAACATACGCTGATTTGAGAAAGGTGGTGAGTGCAATGTTAAGGGCAGAGTCGAGTCACACTCATTCGAAGTTTGACTAGAGCTTCGGCCAAGCTCTGGCAGCGTCTGCCTGCATAAAAGTTGATAGGCGGCCCCATGTTGATGTTAAGATTTTTTGGGGGCCAAGAAATACACAAAGGGTGCGAGCATTGATAGACACCGGGCGGAGGCCTCTTTGATTCATGGCAATCCAACACGATTTAAAGGCAAACAATTTACTATTACAGGTCTAGGGGAAAGGAGACCCCCGCAGTACAAACGAAAGTGGAGATGAAAATAGGCAATTTGAATCGGCAAAAATACCAAGTGTTGATTGTCCTGATACCTGAATATATAATTGGCTTTGACATTTTGGAAGGGTTAACCTTGGGACTTGGTGGTAAAACGTACCAGTTTGGGTGAGTGCATTGATCTGTACACCCATTACCGTAGGCAAATTGAAGATGCCCCCAGTGCAAGTGCCGGTGGCAACCAAGCGGGTAGCAATGAAACAATACCGCATTCCTGGGGGGGCACAAGGAAATTTCAGACACCATCAAAGAGTACGTGGAGGTGGGTGTGTTACGGACTATTACCACCGCATGGAACAATCCTCTCTGGCCTATTAAAAAGGGAGATGGGTCGTGGAGGATGACAGTGGATTACCGGGAGTTGAATAAACACACTCCTCCCTTAGTGCCCGCAGTCCCAGATGCCATTACCTTGATTGAGAATGTCCAAAAGTTTGAGGGGACTTGGTATGCAGTGATCGATTTAGCCAATGCATTTTTCTCTGTGCCAATTGCTGAAGAGTGTCAAGAGCAGTTTGCATTTTCGTGGAGTGGACGTCAGTACACTTTCACGAGGCTACCTATGGGTACATACATAGCCCAACTATCTGTCACCGGCTGGTGGCAGAGCACATAGACAAGATACCGTGTAAACCTGACATACAAATCTCTCATTACATTGATGATATTTTGATTCAGGGCAAGGATGAGCACAGTGTGCAAAGTCAGTTAGATGTCATTATGGAAGGATTGAAGAAAGAAGGGTGGGAGATTAACCCGAATAAAATTCAAGGTCCAGCTGAAACAGTGATATTCCTAGGGATTCAGTGGCATCATGGGCATCGAAAAATGGTGCCAAAAGCTCAACAGAAAATACTTGAATTCACCACTCCAATGAACAAAAAGCAAGCTCAGCAGTTTATAGGGCTGTTTGGGTTTTATAGACAGCACATTCCCCATTTAGGGCAGATATTGGCCCCCCTCTACAAGGTGACACGAAAGAAATATGAGTTTCAGTGGGCGGGAAGAGCAGCAGAAAGCCTTTGAGCTGGCGAAAGACACTGTGCAGCAGGTGCCTGATTTATGGCCATTGAAGGAAGGGGAAGTGGAGTTAAACGTGTCAGTGCAAGACAATTATGCTAACTGGAGTGTGTGGCAGAAACAAGACAGGAAACGTGTGCCATTAGGGTTTTGGAGTCGTAAGTTGCCTGACGCTGGTAACTCATACACTCCGTTTGAAAAGCAATTGCTGGCGTGTTATTGGGCCCTTGTTGATACTGAGCAAATGACGGTGGGTCATGATGTATTAATGAGACCAGAAATACCAATCATGCAATGGGTACTGAGCTCTCCTAAAACGCATAGAATAGGACATGTTCAAGAAGCCAGCATAATTAAATGGAAATAGCATATTCAAGACAGAGCCAAATCAGGGAAGGGTGGAGTTGCAAAACTACATGAGCAAGTAGCCAACATACCGCCCTCAGATTACATACCACCGGAAGTGCCTGAAAAACGCGAGTCTCCCGTGAAATGGGGAGTACCTTACAGCGATTTGACCATGGAGCAAACAGAGCATGCTTGGTTCACGGATGGTTCAGCTCGATATGTGGGAACTGAGCGGTACTGGAAAGCAGTGTCGTACAATCCCAAGACAAAAAAGATGTTGACAACGTCAGGGAAAGGGAAGAGCAGTCAGTTTGCAGAGCTTTACGCAGTTTACCAAGCATTGAAACAAGAGACCCCTGATCAATGTTATGTGTACACAGATTCATGGTCAGTGGCGAATGGATTGGCAGTGTGGTTGGCAACTTGGCAAAAGAATGGGTGGAAGATTCATTCAAAAGAGTTGTGGGGAAAAGAACTGTGGCAAGATATTGCAGAAATGTTATCACAAAGTGAAGTCACTGTATATCATGTGGACGCGCATTGTGCCACAGACTCATTAGAACGTTGGTTTCATTCTGTTGCAGACGAACACACCAAGATTTCATCTGTGGATGCAGAGGCCCAGGAAGACGATTTGGAGTGTTTGGCCAAATGGGCTCATCAGAAATGTGGCCACCTTTGAGAAAAGGCTACCATCAGGTGGGCACAAGCTCGAGGAATCAGTCTTCCTTTAGAAGTAGTGAAAACTATAATTTTGCAATGTCCAGTGTGCCAACACCAACTGTCCCTGAGATTGTTCGAGGTACATTGCGAAGAGGAAAATTACCAGGTCAAATTTGGCAGATTGATTATATCGGTCCCATGCCAATCAGTAAAGGTTGTCAGCATGCATGCACTATTGTGGATACATACTCAGGATATTTGATGGTTTTGCCATGCAAAGGTCCAACACAACTGAATACCATCAGGTTGTTAGATCAGATCATACTACATTATGCAGTGCCTTTGCAGATTCAAAGTGACAATGGGTCACATTTCAAAGGCAAATTAATTCAGGAGTATTCTCAGGAAAAGATCATTGAGTGGTTGTATCACGTACCTTATTATCCAGCTGCTTCCGGGTTAATTGAACGAATGAATGGGTTATTAAAAGAACAGTTGCGCAAATCTGGAGATGGCAATTTGGCAGGCTGGCATGATCGTGTGTTTGATGCGGTGCAAGTATTAAACAATAGACCTGTGAATGAGCATGAAACTCCTTTAATGCGATTAATGACTCCTACTTTACAGGTCCAACCCAATTCAGTCAGAGAAACACTATTGTACTGGGAAATTACTCTGGGTTCTTTAGCTCCCTATCGAGCAACTCCAGAGTCAGCAGGGGTAGACTTGCATTCCCATGAAGAAATCAGATTGGACCAGAGAGGGATGGTTGTAATTGAAACAGGGATTGGAGTACAAATTCCCCCAGAGCAAGGCGAGATTAAAGTCATCCTAATGAATAGTGGGGACCAATTGTTATCGATCCACAAGGGTGATCGAGTGGCCCAATTGATCATTATTCCCGTTAAGTTGTCCATGATTAAGAAGGGGGAGCCTCCTACAGTGTTAACTACCCGTGGGGATCGCGGTTTTGGCTCTTCAGACAGTATAGTACCGGGTGCAAAGGTGTGGGGTGAAAAGCCAAGTGGCCCACCAGTGCCCGCAGATGTCATTGCATCAGGCAAAGATCAAGTAGTTTTAGTCATGGAGCCTGGTAGAAAGAAATGGCAATATGTGCCCGCAGACAAATGTTACCTGAGAGAGTGATGTACAACACTGATATCTCTTTTCTGGGTTTGCCTTGTAGATCCTGTGTCTGGCTGGTGTAATTGTGGTACTAAATGGACTCCATTTGGGAGAGTTAAACGCCTGCTGCTACCAACGAAAAATGTCACATCTGTGCCAGTGATCAAGGGGATACTGAAAGTGATGAATAATGTTGTCCCAAAGCAGCCTTATGCCGATGCCGAAAAGCCAGCCAGACCGAAGACATGGATTTGTGAAATGCGGCAAACACGTCAGGAGCAAGTGAAAACAACCTTGATGCCAGTCATGCAAGAAGCATTTTCAGGACGGCGAAAACATTCTCCTATGATCACCCAGACGGAGAATATGTGGATATATCTGGCACAGCAGGTGCTTAACATATCGCACTTCTGTCTTACTGATGTGCCCAATGCTGAAGCTTTACTGACTACCTGCTTAGTAGCAGTGCAGACGCGTGTTCCAGTTTTAAAGCATATCTTCGGCGTCACACACAATGATTCTTAGGTTCAAGATTCGGATATTAGGCAATCTTTTTCCGTTTATGAGTACTGTAGGTTTTGCCAAGAAACCGATCGCAAATGGAGAAATTTGACACGTGTTATTACTTATAATATAACCCAAGATGATGTATGTTATTTTATGACCTGCAATGCACAAGAAATTGGCAAATGCCAACAGATAGATTTAACCAAACAGCACAATCATACAATGTTTGAGCATCGACTGTGTTCGCGAGTGCCACGCACATGCACCAGTGTAAATAATACTATGTCTTGTAATCATATAGTGATAGCTGCCAGTCATTTGAATTATGTGAAACTTCCAACAGGATGGCTCTTTTCATGTGGCAACATCACATACACTTATATTCCAGCTAACATTTCCGGAGGTCCATGTGCTTTAACTCGATTAGGACTAATGATGTTTCCTTTACACTCAGCAATAACTCGAGGTAAAAGGTCAACTTTCGAATCTGTGGGTCTATCTCCTGATTGTGATTCACATGTACACTTGTTATCAGAAGCTGAGGTTCTAGCATTAACCCTTTTATTAGTGGGAGTTTGGGGTTTAGCTGCTGTGGGTTACAAATCTTTGATGAAATTAGCATTTTAGTAGTCAAAAGCCTTAATCATACTTCTCAGGCATTAGAAGAATTACTCTTTGATAGTCAAGTTATTAGAAAAGCAATGTTGCAGAACAGAGCTGCTGTTGATTACCTATTGCTAAAGCATAATTTAGGGTTTAACGCATTTGAAGGTATGTGTTGTTTCAATTTAAATGACCATTCACGATCCATTGAAAGTCATATTCGAGGTTTGAGGGATCTCATTTCTCAAGTTTCTCAAGATCGTACTAGCAATTGGTGGGATTGGTTATTTTCATGGATACCTGATATTGGGTGTACACTACGTTACGCTTTTGCTTGCATTTTCATTATATTAGCTATCATAATAGCTCGTTGTTGTTGTATTCAATGTATTCCCAATTTAGTTTTAATGTTTCGTAGGTTTCAGAGACCAGCTCCTTTGCCACCGGGCTATGGAAGGTAAATATCCAAGGGTAGAATTGTTATGCTTGAACTAAAATGGCACTTGTGCGCAGTGCATTATGGGAGCGCTCGGAGCCATGATGGATATTTACTTCATGCCGCAGTGAAAAGCTGCACACATTCTGCTGAGTGTTAGATTCACGGTGCTGAGGAAAACATGCTTTCCAAACCTGGTATGCGGTCAAGGACATTTCTGCTGGGAAAGCTAACTTTGTTATGGTTTGTTATGAGCGTGTTTTAGAGGAGGGAGGCACTCTGCTCTTTGAGGGTGGCTGTCGATTGACCCAGCTGGCAACCAACGGCTGCTCATCAATGCCCAAGTACCATTTCCAGAAGGTTCGAGAATTGCCACCCCTTTTCGGAGTGTGCATATATGCAGGGTCCCGGGGGTGGTCAGGTGAGACTTCAGCCGGAGGAGGACGCTTACGTCCGGCATTCCTGTGGGCAGTAGTACTCTCGGCCTGGCTGTTCCCGGGGTCTTCCAGCCGCTTCTGGGCGAGATGAGGAATCCAGTTACGCTCACGGTGATGTATTTCCTTTTGCATTCTTTGCTTCTTCTGTGATGTATGTCTATGTTACTGCTGTGAGTTATTTCTATGTTATTACTGGTTGCTTTTAAACTTTTAATAAATAGCCGTATAAGTGCTCATTATTTTCTAAGAGTGTGTGGTTGCGAGTTATTGCGTCTTTCTGCGTTCAAAGTATTGGCACTATAATTGCATTGGTGATTTGTGATTTTCCGTGTACTCTGAGGAGAGCAATACAGCGGCGGGTCACTTACAGTGCCGGTGATACCACCATCCTGACTCATACTGTGCCAGTTCGAAAAAGGTGCCAGTACGGAAATACCGGCCCCGTTGTTTCCGGACTGGCACACTTGTAATGAAGCCCAGGATCCCACACTTTGGTTAAATGGTCAAACCAGGATGTGGGCAATTTAAGCAACTGAGCACATCTTCCCAGGTTTAGCTGTTATAAATATTTATTAAGGTTCTGCTTTGCATTTGATGTGCTTCAATAATACTTTATTTATAACAATGCCTTGGAAGCAATTAAGCGAACCACATTACATAATGAACTAGCCTTTCACAGTAAACATAAACATAGAAATATGTAGAGCAATAAGAGTATGACTTTAGTTTTATTCTCCCCATCCTGCATGCAAAGTCACAATAGCATCATGCAGACAAATGTGAGCCTAAAAAATCCCCCTTGGGTTTTAAAGCCATAGGGCCTCATTATGAGTCAGCCGGTCTGGACAGAACGGTGGTGGTAAATCCGCCACCACCGTTCTTTCCGGACCGGCTCATTAAGAGTCCTGCAGGCGGGAGGTGCCACTTCCGCCAGGTCTGACCTGGCGGGTTTAACACCAACCGCCTGCAGGTCAACGTGGAAACACCAGCACCATTACAAGTTGGTGCCGGTGTTTCCACTTCCCCATTCCCATGGAGTCCTATAGCACACCATGGGAATGGGGATTTACCGAATTCCGCCTCCGGAATTACCGGGTCACCGGGGTTGGAATCAGGGAGGCGGAATGGTAATACGAGTCGTAATGAGGCCCATAGTCGTTATTTCATAAAGCATGCAGCATTGTGCACCCTTCTCACTTCTGGTCACCCCATTTACATTTTGTAAGAGACAAAATCCCTGCCAACAGTCCCCTCCCATCAGCGTCTAATAACTCCCATTCTAATGATCTGACACAGAGCAATGTGTCAGGTCCTCAGAGAGCTTCTCTGCTGCCTGGAGCACCTGGGACATTGTCCTGGCAGAGGGACCTCTCTCCGGTTCCACACCTTCATTGACAATTATGGTGCTGAATGGGAAAGGTGTCCTGCTGCCAGGACAATGAGGGGGCTGAGTAGTACCGAACGAGAAAGGTGTCCCACTGCCAAATGCCCCTGGCTGGCTCTTAAAAGAGCCACGCGGGGGCAAGTTGACCCCCCTTTCCCCGCCGCTCAGTACGCCACTGCTTGCATAGTGCAAAGTGCACAAAATAGGGACGGCTTACTGTGCAAACTCTGCAAAATTATTGGACCATGACCAGGGGTGCAACAAAACCTAAATTTCAGGCAAGGGGAGGTGACCATTTGTTGGAAGATGTGCTAACTTCAGAGACGGTGGGGGAAGAGCAAACCTTTTTGCGCATTATAATAAGAGAGACTAATCTGGTGAAGCTTTAATGTTGCAAGCCGTTAACTCTCTCCTTTAATTCTGAAAGCACCCACTTATGGATTGATGTGAGAATGAGCAATCTCCTGACCCCTCTCTACCCTTCCAATCACTCCCCTAGCATGCAAGTATGAACTTAACCCCACATCACGATTTCAATTTCCTAAAAATGCATGCATATGAGTGCAGGTGCGCACAGTGAAATGCTTTATATTAGTAATTGCCGGGCCATTGTTAACAGCAAAGCCCAGGCGCCATTTAACATCTGTGTCCTGCTTTATCCGGCCACAGCTCTGTAACTTAGCCAGGTCGATTCAGCATAGCACAAACATTTTTAGGTGTAGGAGGGGTGGGCTGAAGCCCAGTCAGCTCAATGGTGTTGTGCCACTGCCCATGACCAAGAGGGCCACTGGGGCCAATGTTAAATACTGAACCAATTTTTTTTTTTCACCATTCACAGTAAAATGGCCCAGGTAAGCTAGCGGTAAATGAGCCTTCCCAAAGTATTTTTACATGGTTCATTACTACAGGGCTGGCACTGCTATCCAGGACCTTGATGGGGCTTCCTTTCCCAAGGAACCCACACATTTTCCAGATTCTGGAGGGGGCGTCACAGTGCAGTACCTCCAGGGCCCACTCATATGAGCACTGCAGAGGCTGTCATTCTGGGCTGGGTCCCATTCAGTGCTCCTTCCAGCTTGAAGAAGGCCTCGCTGCTGAAATGGGTGTAATTAGTGTGTGCTGATGGAGGTGCCAGTGAGGGAATCGAGTGGAAGGCATTGCTAGACAGGAGCGGCTGAGGAGATATACATATGTGAGGTAATGATAGCCTTGCAGTGGTAGTAAAATATTGTGTGGGTGCTCCTCTGAGAACTGCTTGTATCTTAGGTCTTTTTCTACAATTTAACAAGAAAATTGTGCTGGGAAATGCACCATTTCTACTCCGCATTTAAAAAAAAAATTCTCCTAGGGGAGAACCCCCAAAGACCCCCCTTTGCAAAGTCGGGTGAGCTTGCTGCGCTCGCTCCCTACTTTCGCTTCCTACCGCCTTCATCAAACATATTTACGTCCCACCACTTTAAAAGTTCACCAGCCGTTACTGTTCTATCTACAGGTCATGTGCAGGAGGAGAATACATTTTTGCAAACATTACTAGTGTCGAGAGGCAGAGGAATCCGTCATGCAAAGCGTTGGCCCCTCCCACATGCCTCTATAGTGCAGGAACGAAAGGAGAAGAAGAGATGAATTTGCAAGCTCTAGCAGACATGAACATGCTGTAACCAAAGATGATGAGAGCAAGTGACATCACTGCCAAAACTGACACACGTAGACGCACTACACACGAAGCAATTATGCACTCACCACAAAGATACATAGACACTAGGTCAAATTAGCATTTACACATGAAGAATGTTACCTGCAACCAATAGACACTAGAAAACATCATAAACAAGGTATACGCTGAAACGCAAGACAAATGAGATAAACATAAAACTTGCTTAAAGTAGAAATTCAACAGTAATGAGCAGATATTTTGGATTAAATGGATGGCGCAACGACGTTCGAGTGAATGGGAAGTATCGAAGAAGCCTCGGAGCTGCAGGAAGGTCAGACTTGCATAATCAGGTGAAAATACAGACTGGAGCAGATAAGACAATAGCTTCACAACCTCTGCCAAAGTTGTTCTAGAAAAGGGAGGCTTGGAATAACACTGAGAGCAGAAAATAATAATTCTCAAGAGTAAAGCACATTTTTCTTAGATTAAGCCAAGAAACAAACAGTTCTTGAAAACCAGGTGCTCGTTAATTAAGGTTTAAAATTGTAAGAAAAGTAGCTCGAACAAATCTCTAATGGCCAGGAAGGATAAGAACACCTGTTTTAATAGGGGCAAAAATCCTAGTAAACGTTGAGCACAATAATTCAAAATGTGGTCTCCTCGCACATGATTTATAACCTGGAGAACAGTGGCTATTTGTTAACTCCAGGCACAGATAGACTGAGGCATCCACTCCCCTCAAATTCTCAAAACAACGATACAGACAAAGCCAAGTTCAAAGCTAAAAGTCCTGGCTTGTGGCCTAGGAAATCAGAGATGATGTCTTATAATTGGGAAAAGAAGCACCTTGTTGCCACTCTCCCTACCACAGTTGTTGCTCATGTGCTGATGACCTGCCAAGTAGTCAAGGTTGGTAAAGCGAATACCAACCAATCACAGTTCTCAAATAACACCCTCTTGTAACTGTTGCAGTAGCCAATAGTTAATTGTTGTGATGATTTTGAGCCATCAGATAAAGCATAGCATAACCAATGAGAAAACTAACACCTATACATTACATATACAGACGATTCCCCTAACCAATTCCACCTTCCTGTAGGTTTTTGTACCTAAGATTGCGGTGAGACATCAGTTATGATGTATTTTGTATTCTTAAATTGTTGTCAAGCTCGAGAATGATGATAGTGTAAGGAATATTCTTATTTACTGCTGTCCTGTTTTATGTGATTGTTAATAAAAACAGGCCATTGTCAATTACCTTGACTCTTCTATTTTTCGCCACAAGATTTCCGAGCCTGTCTGTTCAGCAAAGGACTGGAGATTTCTGCTCCATTTATGTATTTTATTTATTGGGAATTTATAATGCGACTATACAGCAAAGGTGTTTCAAGGCGCACCAAGACAAGAGGGTGCGGGGGGGTTACAGGGATGAAATAACAAAAACAGTCCTTCTAGGTCTTGTGTCATTCGGATCATGCAAGTGCAGTAACAAGAAGTGCTGGGGAGTAGAGGGGGAGAGCCGGTCGGAGCGGAATGCACTGATGCTAGGGTGGGAAGGAAGTGCAAGTTGGAGTGGAGAGCGCACATGTGCAGGGGGGAGGAAGAAGGGGGTGAGGATGGCCCCTGGGCTAGACAAGTGATAAGGGGAGGCCAGGTGGACAAGTACCAGGGGAGTGCAGGGGAATGAGGGTCTACATACTAAGTGCAACGACACGGCTGGAAGGTCTCAATGGGTCCAGGCTCAGCCGGGCAAGTGTGGTGGGAGGAAGCCCGGTAGGGTTATTGCAGGTTGAGGGGTGGGTCACAGGAGACCGAAGTGCTTGGGGAGACTGGGCGAGGGAGGCCTGGACCCTGTAGGAATCAGAGGAAACCAGGCCACCAGTCAAAAACGGCAGAGGGGGAAATTAGCAAGGGAGGAAGAGAGGGAAGAAAGAAGAGAAAATGAGGGTCTTGAGAAGCATGCAGAACTTAAGATTTGGCTCACGTTTGAGAGGGGCAGGGAGGACATTCCAGAGGGAGGCTCCTGCAGAAGAGAGAGATCTACCACCCACTCACTGCATTGCATATGATAGCACTTCTGAGGTTTCTGACCAGCGCCCTGTGAGTGTTGAATCTTCCCCCTTTGTGGCTGAGGACGGTGGAGTGACCCGTGGAGACCAGAAATTCATTAGTGAACTGAGATGGTCATCAGGAGCGCCCTTGGAGATAATCCTGCCCAACCACCGTGGGCCACCCCGATGGGCAAAGGCGTAGTGGCCGATTGAGGGAGGATCGATACGGAAGGCCTAGCTGATCCATGGATGTAAGTATAGAGCATCTAATTGACAAACGAAGGTGAGAGTGAGTCAGTTGTATAATATTGGAAAAGAGTGATAAAGAATTTGCTCATGAGAAGATGCCTGTAACCTGGGTTATGGAGGGTAGAGCACTAAACCTTGAGATGAGGCATTACATTATTAAGAAGTAAAAGAGATTATCTGTGAGCTGATGAAGACCCAGCATTATACAAACACTCAATTCAGGAGATGTGGAGGGAGGAAACAGGTGAAGCATGGGATAAAAACACACCAATTTTCTATCACGTGTTACGCAGGAGGTTGCCAACACAGGTACAAACTGAGTTAGACCAGATAGTGGGCACTGAGGCAAAAACAAGAGGAGAAATTGAAGCAGACATAGTACATTATTGCAAATGTAAGCGAGAAAAAGAAAGATCAGGCACAGCGTGCTGAAGCAAAGCAAATGGCAGAAGAAGTTAGCAAAGGTTAGTATGGAAGGTTCAATGGTTAAAAATGCTGGTGATAATGGACAAGGTGATGAGTCACAGCAAGGAAGGGCAGGTGTGACGGGGAACGATAGAAGAAACATGAGACGGGGACAAGGAGCAGAGAGCAACTCCAGAGATGGGGTGGAATCAGAGGTTTGATACCCAGATTTGGAGGAGCATACTCGATATGCAGTAAAATTCATAACGTAGCATGAGACTGTAGAAGTAAGCAACTAATGCAGTCTCATCCAGGTGCGCCACAGATCAATAACCAGCTTATGATTCCTCATACATGGCACCAGCTCATGGAAGATATGCCCCAGGATCAGCACAACCACAGTACCCAGGTCCACAACAGATGGGAGGCCCCATGCACGGACGACCCATACATTACCCAACCCCACATGCAGAACAGAACACAGCACAGCAGGGACCAGCCCAATCAGTTACACCCCTTTGGCAACAAAACACACTACCATGAGGGACCGTGACGCACTACGCAGGAGTAAGTGTCATGGGAGACAACACATTCCCACTCCCCAGCAATAATATGTATTCACAATAGGACAACCCACAGTGAGCCCTGACGTGTCCAGTCTTATCCATCACACCAAACCCAGAAAAGCAACCTAAAGTCAGTGTGAAGATAGAACAGAATGTTCAACTTTATGGTGTATACAGGAGCTACAATGTCCTGTATCAAGGGAGGGAGGTTCCCATTGACCAACAGGTATATGGACACACTGGGAT
Source organism: Ambystoma mexicanum (assembly GCF_040938575.1). Taxonomy (NCBI): domain Eukaryota; kingdom Metazoa; phylum Chordata; class Amphibia; order Caudata; family Ambystomatidae; genus Ambystoma; species Ambystoma mexicanum. Next base: position 216,373,330 of record NC_090938.1, read on the forward strand.
CCTCTGGGGTAGTAAACAAACTATAGGGACACAAGAGATGTTAGCATCACTACTATACAGCACAGAGACATCATTAAACTTGCTAAGCAGGAACTTACTACACAGGTTGAACATGACAATCTCATTCACAGACGAAGGAATAGTGTGCTCCACACCAGGTATGCACTACACCCGAATAGCCACAGTAGTCCAAGCACAATGCAACACAAACGCAGTTCGAGCATTACCCTTGCATGAGAAAATGTTTTCATATGCCCTGACCGTCTTAATCAGATGGCTTCCAAATGTTCAAAACATTAACTTTTCTTTGCCAGAATAATTCCTATTCAGACCAGCAGTCCCACAAGAAAGCCAAAGGTACCAAATTCATGTAACACATTGATGCATTGATCACCAAAAAAGAGGCTATCATTCTCAGAGGCACAGATGAAGAGGGAACAGAATAGTGCACTGTTCTATGTATAGACCCCACACTAGCATTTGGAGAAATCACTGACAAGCTATTATTGCAAACAGATTCTGAGGGAAAAATATTATTTGAAATATTGTTCCCGTGTCACATGGTAATTTAAAAGGGAGAGACACTGCAGACAGTGCTAGTAGCAACAGCACCACCCACTCAGTTAGAAGAGGACTTGGAAGCAGTGCCTGACAGACTGTGGGCAGACAACCCCTATGACGTGGGGCTTTTAACCAGCATATGAGCAGTTTGAATCAAACTCAAGCCAGGAGCCATATTGCCACGTGTAAAACAATATTCACTTTCCAGAGAAGCAGATGAAGGATTATGTGACACAATTACTGCACTATATGAGCAAGGCATCATAGTACCACCTGCATCACCATGCAACACGGTTAGATACCCAATCAAGAAAGCAAAAGCCTAATTGTGGAGGTTTAAACGGGACCCCAGGCCTCTCAACAATATAGTAGAAGCAGAGTATCCACTAGTGCCCAATCCCGCTTCAATACTCTGCAACATTCCTGCAGACACCACACATTTCACAGTGATTGATCTCAAAAATGCATTTTTCTCAGTACCCTTACATCCAGATTACCAGTACCTTACCATGTTTGCATATCGTGGCCAGAAATACCATCACACTCATTTACCACAAGGGTACTGCGAGTCCCCTAGTGCATTCTATAGGAAACATACAAATGCCAAGCACAATACTAAAATATGTAGATTTGTTAGTGTGCAGCTCCTAAGAAGAACAGTATAGAGAAGACCCAATGAAGCTTCTCCAATTTGTCGCAGACAAAGGCTACAAGGTTGACAAGGGGAAGTAAGTTGCCAGAAAGAAGTAGTGTCAGCAGCAGTGAAGAGGATAACCCCAGAGAGGGCAACAGCAAGTCAGGAAAGAAATGCAGCAGTTCCTAGGGCTTTGTAATTTCTGCAGAACATGGATATTTGACTATTCAACATATGTCAGGCCCTTACTGCAAGCACTGAAAGATACCCAGAAAAACATCAGCAATGCCCCAGTGGTAGCAACACCGGACTTTCAAATGCAAATGGATATTTAATGACACGAGTGCTCACACAGAAAGCATCTCAGAAACACAAACCCCTAGCTTACTACAGTGGGCTTTTGGACCCAGTAATGCAAGGGCATTTCCCTTGTGAACAAGCATTGGCAGCCACTGCATTCAGAATCCAGAAATCTGCTATCACCATGGGTTGCCCAATAACTTTGTATGCCAAACATGCAATTGTCACCGTATTAGAAAGAAGCAAATCCACCCTTACAACAGAGCATCAGGGTATGAAGTTATATTATCCAACCCAGCCATTAACATAGTAAAATGCAACATTGTTAACACAGCAACATTCATGGCAAAGCCAGTAGAATCACAAAATAAAGTACGTGATTGTGCAGTATATGAAGGAGAATCGCAACACAAGAGGAGATTAAGTGAAGATGCACTTGAGACAGGAGAAACACTATGTAGACGGGTCCACAACAATAAACCGAGAGGATGGTCAAAGCCATACAGGAGCAGCATTGGTGAGATATGCACAAGACCAGGAAGAATAATTTAAAATAGTGATGCAGAAAAGATTGCCCTTACACATGTCAGCACAGGCGGCAGACCTTCTCGCACTCACAGAAGCACTTGAAGGGTCCTCGGATTAGGACTTCACAGAATCTGTTTACGTGACATTGACAGTCAATTCAGGATTATACAGATGGAAAAGGAGAGGCTACAGGAGGTCGGACGCAACACTGGTCGAGCATGCTGGATTACTCGCCAGACTATTAGAGGCACTGAAGTGCCCCCTCCATGTAGCAATCATAAATTGTGCCGTGCACACCAAAGGAAAAGATGTAATTTCACGAAGAATCACAGTTGCGGACACAACCACCATACAGGCAGCTTGTATGCCCTTTCCAATAAACGTAACATGCCTGTCATTGTGGTACAGCAGGAACAGCTACCAGATGCAAACAGTGCAATGTCAATTGCAGACATTTTAGAGCTTCAGGCAAGAGCCCCAGCAAAGGAAAAAGTACTGTTTGATGTGATGAATCTAGTGAAATCTGGTATGACTGGTATAGGCCTCCTCTCACGTGGCCAGGGAAACCTGATCCTGCACCTGGGGATGGTATTATGTGGGTGGATCAAATGGGAGGGGACTCATATGAGGGGGAGTTGGGGACCTCTCTAACTCATGATTCCCCCAATGTTCCTAAAGCCTTAATGGCTTACTGTAAACAAATAGACATTTTTGCCATAAAAACAACTATGAACTCCAAGTTCAATAATGCCTGTGGTACTAGGATGAGGAAGAGGAGCTCAGAGTTGATAAAGCATAATGTGCGGTCTAGTTGTTGGGGTAGGAAGCACCAGAGCAGGACATTTAAAAGTAGGAATGAGCTTCAGGTGCAAGAAGAAGGAAAGCTTATGGTGTAGTAGAGGCGGCAGCAGGGCTGCATGCGGGAGATGCTGTAGAGGCCAAGGAAGCACCTGCTGAGGCCAACGCGGTAGAAGACATGTGGCCATGCAGAGAATACACAGCTGGAAGTGGCTCTGAGGAAAGCTATGCTGTGTGGGAGATGAGCTCCCAACACGCTGTGAACTGCTCCAGTAAAAAGGCTGAACCGGAGATCACACAGCTGTTAGAGCTCCCCTGAAAGATGGCGTGTACTGCAAAAGTCAAACCGGAGCTGGCAGAAGAGTAGAGAGGCATGAGGAGATCCTCTGCAGTACCCACGAGTCAGAAGGAGACACAAAGGTAGACTGGTGAGTTGGCCTGAATCAGCTGACCCCAGAGCACTCTGAAAAAGTCTGCTAAGTGGAACTAATGATTTTGAATACCAAAAAAAAAAACAAGGCAGACACGGAGCAACTCCCTTGAGGGGTACCAATTGGGGGATAACTGTAACCCGCATTGCCAGAAGCCAAGAGGCCGCAGAAGAGTGATACAAGGGCAGCCAGGGTGCGAATCTCCTGATAAGGGATACCGTTTGGGAGATAATTGTAACCCACATTGCCAGCAGCCAAGAGGCTGCATGAAAATAATACAAAGGCTTCAGGAGCATAACCATCCTTCTATGAGACACCAATGGGAGAAAACTATAACCTGCATTGCCTACAGCCAAAAGGCAATACAAGAATAATTTAGAGACAGCAAGGGCACAACTTCCCTTTTATGGAATACCAATTTGGGAAGAGTTGTAACTCACTTTGTCAAGAGTCAAGACACTGTAAAGAGAACCGTTATTATTCAAACCTCCTCATTTAGGGTCCTCGTATGGAGAGTTTTTGAACAAGCATTACCACTGAATGCAATTGTTAGTTGTAGGAGTGTTCATCTTGGCAAGTGAGTAAACCAGGAAAGAGACCTATAGTCGTTAGTCCTGGCAGGCGAGTATACCAGGAAATAAGAAGATGATTTCAAGCACTGTGGTTGTAGTACAAGGTGTGTCTTGAGAAACTGCTTTACAGAAAGTGATTACTGGGCTATCGAGACTAAGGTTTTTCCCTTGAAGAAGTATGATGATGTGTTCATCATTTCTTGGCTTTTGGGAAGAGAACAATTGTCTTTGTTTATGAAATTGTGTTTTGAGGGAAAGACCTTTGCTTTGCTGAGCAGGAGACTGTGGAAAATAACAGTTCCTTTGATTTATAAAGAAGCATTTGTAAAAGAGATATTCACTTTGCCAAGTGGAAGGATACATTGAATGAAAAAGACCTTTTGTGCTATGTTGAATGGAACTTTGTTATTGTATAGAACTTTCTTGAACCTGAACTTTGCTCAAGGTATTCCTGAACTGATTCAGGGGGATGGAGTACAACCCTGGTCACAAGGAGTACTTTCTAAAGTTTTTAAGTTTGAATGGATATATTATTTTGTGGAACTAAAGACAGCCAAACAATTCTTGTATAATGTTGTTGTGTATATTAGTGTGAGGGTCAGAGACTTTTTGAACACTCAGTCATTTTTCTTTATTCTTAGTTTGCTAGGCAGGGACATCCTTGTTAGGTTAGAGGAAGATGGGTGTTTGCCTGCCTCACCCCTTTTTATTTAATAAAATGGCAACTTGTGAGAAAAATATAGCCTTGTGTCCGTCTCACATTTCTGACCCCTCACATTGGAGAGAGGATGTACCTTATCACCCACAGATATGTTATGGAGACAATAATCACACAGGTAAAGTAGTGATGCCATTGGAGCTATTGAATGTCGCCTTGGGACAGCTCCACTACCCAACCCATTCACCAGGTAGCACATTGCTGCTGATATAAGCACAGATTGGTTCATTCCGAACCTTTCAGAACAAGTGGACAGGTTTGTGGCCAATATCACAACGTGCCACATGTACCACCCTGGGTACACAATGAAAACCTTACTAGGAACACTGCCACAACGATTAGGACCTTTCAAAGAACTCCATGTTGACTTTATTGACATGGTGAACAGGTGCAGTATATATAAGTATCTGTTAGTTGCTCTATGCCCATTCTCCAGTTGGATTGAGGCTGATCCCTGTGTGAACGCTGATGCAAAATGTGCAGCCAAATTTCTGGTGAGAGAGGTATTTCCTGGATAGGGAATATGCAGTGTGCCGAGGTCCGCCAATGGTACTCACTTTACTATCAAATTTTTTAATAAAGTCACACAATGATTGGGGATAAAGCACAAGCTATGCACTGTGTACAGGCCAGAAGCCAACTGGATTGTAGAAAAGCTCAAAGGCCTACTCAAAAATAAGCTGGCCAAAATGTATGCCACGCTCAAAAAGAGCTGGCTCCACTATCTGCCCCTGGCCCTTTTCAGTCTGCGCAACCAGACATAGACCACCACTTGTCACTGCACGAGGTGTGACATGGAGGAGGATGCACATGCCGGTGGCTCACACTCGAACACTGACAGACGCTCAGAGGAGCGCTGATATCTTGTGGGCAGAATTCAATGTATATCTGAAGAACCTGTCAACATGTGCACAAGTTTTGTCTAATCAGGTAATTGCCAAAACACAGCAAAGGGCTGCAACAAACTTGAGTGGCACGGCAGCATTGATGTCAACGTAACTGCGCCACAGAGACAAAGTCTACGTGAGACAGCCAACCGCAAGTGGCACCAACCCAAGTATATGGAACCGTATTAGATCCTCCAAGTCTCCCCAACCGCTATAAAAGTGAAACCTGCAAGGCCCGGATCCACATATATGATGTCAAAAGAGACACCAGCACAGCAATAGGGGTCCACCAAGAAGCCAATGCTGAGACAAGCACCTTAAGCCAAAGTTGAGTACATAAATCATGCGCTCGTGCCTTAAGAGAGGGCCATTCGGGTAGACGAAGGTTGACAGGTCGGCTCAAACTGTAGAGACTCAAGGAACAAGACCCAGCAGAATGAAACAGTGGTCTAAAGGGGTTTGCTTTTTGTTGTTTCTCTCTTTCTTTGTTGAAATGATTGACAGTAGAAGCTAGAAGTAGCAGCAAAAATATAACTGAAACTATGAATGTAGAACTAACCTTGTGACCAGGCATGAATGAAATATGCAAGAGGAAGAAAGTGTAAATGCTAATATAATTGAAGAGCAGCACTCCGAAGGGAGTAATGTCTGTTATCTGACATGAAAGCTATCAGCAGAGCTGAACATAATGATTCTTGTTTTGTATGTGGACTTATTCCAAATGCAGGTGGCACCCACAGGTTGCATTCTCTGAGAAATATCATTGTTAGAATCACAGTGTCTGGCACATTTAGGTTAAATGGTAAATGGTAGTTTCAGTGACACACAGTTTATTTATGTCTTTATTTATTGGTCACTTGTCAGGCGCTTATACAATTAGAAAAACTTTTTCAAAGCACCCATAAGGCAACAGGGTGAGGACAGGGGAAGAGAGACAATTAGTTACAATAGAGATACATAATTGAAGACAGTACAAACAAATCAGAAGAATGATATGGAGGGGGAGACTATAAAGTTCAAATAAGGCTTGAAGAAACAGACAGAAGCAAGTGTGAAGGAAAACAAGGACAATGCTACAATTTCTGTGCCATCAAACCGCAAGTGTACATTGAAGTACAGACATATGTAAGAAACCTGAGGTTATTTTCCCAAGTAAACCTTGAGAATCCCTTATTCAGGTGGCCAGGGAAGGGCTGGCCCTCTCAGATCCCAACCCTGGGGGTGGACAGGCGAGTGCGGATCACCTGGGTAGGGTAACCCAGGGTTGTGCTTGGGGAAATGCCCAAGGTGAGATGCAGTATTATACTGGGGAAGAAGGAGAGGAGGACGAGATCCCTGAGACCATTGTAGGTTGTACAGCAACAGGGGTCCATCAAGAAGCCAACGCTGAGACAAGCACCTTAAGCCAAAGTTGAGTACATAAATCATGCGCTCACGTCTTAAGAGAGTACGACCATTTGGGCAGACCAAGGTGACAGGTCGACTCAAACTGTAGAGACTCAATGAACAAGAACCAACAGAATGAAATGGTGGTCTGAAGGGATTTGTTTTTGTTGTTTCTCTCTTTCTTTGTTGAAATGATTGACAGTAGAAGTTAGAAGTAGCAGCAGAAATGTAAATGAAACTATGAATGTAGAACTAACCTTGTGACCAGGCATGAATGAAATTTACAAGAGGAAAAAAAGTGTAAATGCTAATAATGACGGTAAGTGTACATTGAAGTACTGACATATGTAAGAAACCTGAGGTTATTCTCTGAAGTAGAGCTCGAGAATCCCTTATTCAGGGGGACGGGGAAGGGCCGGCCCTCTCAGATCCCATCCCTGGCGGTGGACAGGCAAGGGCGGATCACCTGGGTAGGGTAAGATGGGGTTGTGTACACAGATTCATGGTCAGTGGCGAATGGATTGGCAGTGTGGTTGGCAACTTGGCAAAAGAATGGGTGGAAGATTCATTCAAAAGAGTTGTGGGGAAAAGAACTGTGGCAAGATATTGCAGAAATGTTATCACAAAGTGAAGTCACTGTATATCATGTGGAGCGCATTGTGCCACAGACTCATTAGAACGTTGGTTTCATTCTGTTGCAGACGAACACACCAAGATTTCATCTGTGGATGCAGAGGCCCAGGAAGACGATTTGGAGGGTTTGGCCAAATGGGCTCATCAGAAATGTGGCCACCTTTGAGAAAAGGCTACCATCAGGTGGGCACAAGCTCGAGGAATCAGTCTTCCTTTAGAAGTAGTGAAAACTATAATTTTGCAATGTCCAGTGTGCCAACACCAACTGTCCCTGAGATTGTTCGAGGTACATTGCGAAGAGGAAAATTACCAGGTCAAATTTGGCAGATTGATTATATCGGTCCCATGCCAATCAGTAAAGGTTGTCAGCATGCATGCACTATTGTGGATACATACTCAGGATATTTGATGGTTTTGCCATGCAAAGGTCCAACACAACTGAATACCATCAGGTTGTTAGATCAGATCATACTACATTATGCAGTGCCTTTGCAGATTCAAAGTGACAATGGGTCACATTTCAAAGGCAAATTAATTCAGGAGTATTCTCAGGAAAAGATCATTGAGTGGTTGTATCACGTACCTTATTATCCAGCTGCTTCCGGGTTAATTGAACGAATGAATGGGTTATTAAAAGAACAGTTGCGCAAATCTGGAGATGGCAATTTGGCAGGCTGGCATGTTCGTGTGTTTGATGCGGTGCAAGTATTAAACAATAGACCTGTGAATGAGCATGAAACTCCTTTAATGCGATTAATGACTCCTACTTTACAGGTCCAACCCAATTCAGTCAGAGAAACACTATTGTACTGGGAAATTACTCTGGGTTCTTTAGCTCCCTATCGAGCAACTCCAGAGTCAGCAGGGGTAGACTTGCATTCCCATGAAGAAATCAGATTGGACCAGAGAGGGATGGTTGTAATTGAAACAGGGATTGGAGTACAAATTCCCCCAGAGCAAGGCGAGATTAAAGTCATCCTAATGAATAGTGGGGACCAATTGTTATCGATCCACAAGGGTGATCGAGTGGCCCAATTGATCATTATTCCCGTTAAGTTGTCCATGATTAAGAAGGGGGAGCCTCCTACAGTGTTAACTACCCGTGGGGATCGCGGTTTTGGCTCTTCAGACAGTATAGTACCGGGTGCAAAGGTGTGGGTGGAAAAGCCAAGTGGCCCACCAGTGCCCGCAGATGTCATTGCATCAGGCAAAGATCAAGTAGTTTTAGTCATGGAGCCTGGTAGAAAGAAATGGCAATATGTGCCCGCAGACAAATGTTACCTGAGAGAGTGATGTACAACACTGATATCTCTTTTCTGGGTTTGCCTTGTAGATCCTGTGTCTGGCTGGTGTAATTGTGGTACTAAATGGACTCCATTTGGGAGAGTTAAACGCCTGCTGCTACCAACGAAAAATGTCACATCTGTGCCAGTGATCAAGGGGATACTGATAGTGATGAATAATGTTGTCCCAAAGCAGCCTTATGCCGATGCCGAAAAGCCAGCCAGACCGAAGACATGGATTTGTGAAATGCGGCAAACACGTCAGGAGCAAGTGAAAACAACCTTGATGCCAGTCATGCAAGAAGCATTTTCAGGACGGCGAAAACATTCTCCTATGATCACCCAGACGGAGAATATGTGGATATATCTGGCACAGCAGGTGCTTAACATATCGCACTTCTGTCTTACTGATGTGCCCAATGCTGAAGCTTTACTGACTACCTGCTTAGTAGCAGTGCCGGCGCGTGTTCCAGTTTTAAAGCATATCTTCGGCGTCACACACAATGATTCTTAGGTTCAAGATTCGGATATTAGGCAATCTTTTTCCGTTTATGAGTACTGTAGGTTTTGCCAAGAAACCGATCGCAAATGGAGAAATTTGACACGTGTTATTACTTATAATATAACCCAAGATGATGTATGTTATTTTATGACCTGCAATGCACAAGAAATTGGCAAATGCCAACAGATAGATTTAACCAAACAGCACAATCATACAATGTTTGAGCATCGACTGTGTTCGCGAGTGCCACGCACATGCACCAGTGTAAATAATACTATGTCTTGTAATCATATAGTGATAGCTGCCAGTCATTTGAATTATGTGAAACTTCCAACAGGATGGCTCTTTTCATGTGGCAACATCACATACACTTATATTCCAGCTAACATTTCCGGAGGTCCATGTGCTTTAACTCGATTAGGACTAATGATGTTTCCTTTACACTCAGCAATAACTCGAGGTAAAAGGTCAACTTTCGAATCTGTGGGTCTATCTCCTGATTGTGATTCACATGTACACTTGTTATCAGAAGCTGAGGTTCTAGCATTAACCCTTTTATTAGTGGGAGTTTGGGGTTTAGCTGCTGTGGGTTACAAATCTTTGATGAAATTAGCATTTTAGTAGTCAAAAGCCTTAATCATACTTCTCAGGCATTAGAAGAATTACTCTTTGATAGTCAAGTTATTAGAAAAGCAACGTTGCAGAACAGAGCTGCTGTTGATTACCTATTGCTAAAGCATAATTTAGGGTTTAACGCATTTGAAGGTATGTGTTGTTTCAATTTAAATGACCATACACGATCCATTGAAAGTCATATTCGAGGTTTGAGGGATCTCATTTCTCAAGTTTCTCAAGATCGTACTAGCAATTGGTGGGATTGGTTATTTTCATGGATACCTGATATTGGGGGTACACTACGTTACGCTTTTGCTTGCATTTTCATTATATTAGCTATCATAATAGCTCGTTGTTGTTGTATTCAATGTATTCCCAATTTAGTTTTAATGTTTCGTAGGTTTCAGAGACCAGCTCCTTTGCCACCGGGCTATGGAAGGTAAATATCCAAGGGTAGAATTGTTATGCTTGAACTAAAATGGCACTTGTGCGCAGTGCATTATGGGAGCGCTCGGAGCCATGATGGATATTTACTTCATGCCGCAGTGAAAAGCTGCACACATTCTGCTGAGTGTTAGATTCACGGTGCTGAGGAAAACATGCTTTCCAAACCTGGTATGCGGTCAAGGACATTTCTGCTGGGAAAGCTAACTTTGTTATGGTTTGTTATGAGCGTGTTTTTAGAGGAGGGAGGCACTCTGCTCTTTGAGGGTGGCTGTCGATTAACCCAGCTGGCAACCAACGGCTGCTCATCAATGCCCAAGTACCATTTCCAGAAGGTTCGAGAATTGCCACCCCTTTTCGGAGTGTGCATATATGCAGGGTCCCGGGGGTGGTCAGGTGAGACTTCAGCCGGAGGAGGACGCTTACGTCCGGCATTCCTGTGGGCTGTAGTACTCTCGGCCTGGCTGTTCCCGGGGTCTTCCAGCCGCTTCTGGGCGAGATGAGGAATCCAGTTACGCTCACAGTGATGTATTTCCTTTTGCATTCTTTGCTTCTTCTGTGATGTATGTCTATGTTACTGCTGTGAGTTATTTCTATGTTATTACTGGTTGCTTTTAAACTTTGAATAAATAGCCGTATAAGTGCTCATTATTTTCTAAGAGTGTGTGGTTGCGAGTTATTGCGTCTTTCTGCGTTTGGCTCTATAATTGCATTGGTGATTTGTGATTTTCCGTGTACTCTGAGGAGAGCAATACAGCGGCGGGTCACTTACAGTGCCGGTGATACCACCATCCTGACTCATACTGTGCCAGTTCGAAAAAGGTGCCAGTACGGAAATACCGGCGCCGTTGTTTCCGGACTGGCACACTTGTAATGAAGCCCAGGATCACACACTTTGGTTAAATGGTCAAACCAGGATGTGGGCAATTTAAGCAACTGAGCACATCTTCCCAGGTTTAGCTGTTATAAATATTTATTAAGGTTCTGCTTTGCATTTGATGTGCTTCAATAATACTTTATTTATAACAATGCCTTGGAAGCAATTAAGCGAACCACATTACATAATGAACTAGCCTTTCACAGTAAACATAAACATAGAAATATGTAGAGCAATAAGAGTATGACTTTAGTTTTATTCTCCCCATCCTGCATGCAAAGTCACAATAGCATCATGCAGACAAATGTGAGCCTAGAAAATCCCCCTTGGGTTTTAAAGCCATAGGGCCTCATTATGAGTCAGCCGGTCCGGACAGAACGGTAGTGGTAAATCCGCCACCACTGTTCTTTCTGGACCGGCTCATTAAGAGTCCTGCAGGCGGGAGGTGCCACTCCCGCCAGGTCTGACCTGGCGGGTTTAACACCAACCGCCTGCAGGTCGACGTGGAAACACCAGCACCATTACAAGTTGGTGCCGGTGTTTCCACTTCCCCATTCCCATGGAGTCCTATAGCACACCATGGGAATGGGGATTTACCGAATTCCGCCTCCGGAATTACCGGGTCACCGGGGTTGGAATCAGGGAGGCGGAATGGTAATACGAGTCGTAATGAGGCCCATAGTCGTTATTTCATAAAGCATGCAGCATTGTGCACCCTTCTCACTTCTGGTCACCCCATTTACATTTTGTAAGAGACAAAATCCCTGCCAACAGTCCCCTCCCATCAGCGTCTAATAACTCCCATTCTAATGATCTGACACAGAGCAATGTGTCAGGTCCTCAGAGAGCTTCTCTGCTGCCTGGAGCACCTGGGACATTGTCCTGGCAGAGGGACCTCTCTCCGGTTCCACACCTTCATTGACAATTATGGTGCTGAATGGGAAAGGTGTCCTGCTGCCAGGACAATGAGGGGGCTGAGTAGTACCGAACGAGAAAGGTGTCCCACTGCCAAATGCCCCTGGCTGGCTCTTAAAAGAGCCACGCGGGGGCAAGTTGTCCCCCCTTTCCCCGCCGCTCAGTACGCCACTGCTTGCATAGTGCAAAGTGCACAAAATAGGGACGGCTTACTGTGCAAACTCTGCAAAATTATTGGACCATGACCAGGGGTGCAACAAAACCTAAATTTCAGGCAAGGGGAGGTGACCATTTGTTGGAAGATGTGCTAACTTCAGAGACGGTGGGGGAAGAGCAAACCTTTTTGCGCATTATAATAAGAGAGACTAATCTGGTGAAGCTTTAATGTTGCAAGCCGTTAACTCTCTCCTTTAATTCTGAAAGCACCCACTTATGGATTGATGTGAGAATGAGCAATCTCCTGACCCCTCTCTACCCTTCCAATCACTCCCCTAGCATGCAAGTATGAACTTAACCCCACATCACGATTTCAATTGCCTAAAAATGCATGCATATGAGTGCAGGTGCGCACAGTGAAATGGTTTATAATAGTAATTGCCGGGCCATTGTTAACAGCAAAGCCCAGGCGCCATTTAACATCTGTGTCCTGCTTTATCCGGCCACAGCTCTGTAACTTAGCCAGGTCGATTCAGCATAGCACAAACATTTTTAGGTGTAGGAGGGGTGGGCTGAAGCCCAGTCAGCTCAATGGTGTTGTGCCACTGCCCATGACCAAGAGGGCCACTGGGGCCAATGTTAAATACTGAACCAATTTTTTTTTTTCACCATTCACAGTAAAATGGCCCAGGTAAGCTAGCGGTAAATGAGTCTTCCCAAAGTATTTTTACATGGTTCATTACTACAGGGCTGGCACTGCTATCCAGGACCTTGATGGGGCTTCCTTTCCCAAGGAACCCACACATTTTCCAGATTCGGGAGGGGGCGTCACAGTGCAGTACCTCCAGGGCCCACTCATATGAGCACTGCAGAGGCTGTCATTCTGGGCTGGGTCCCATTCAGTGCTCCTTCCAGCTCTGAAGAAGGCCTCGCTGCTGAAATGGGTGTAATTAGTGTGTGCTGATGGAGGTGCAAGTGAGGGAATCGAGTGGAAGGCATTGCTAGACAGGAGCGGCTGAGGAGATATACATATGTGAGGTAATGATAGCCTTGCAGTGGGAGTAAAATATTGTGTGGGTGCTCCTCTGAGAACTGCTTGTATCTTAGGTCTTTTTCTACAATTTAACATGAAAATTGTGCTGGGAAATGCACCATTTCTACTCCGCATTTAAAAAAAATATTCTCCTAGGGGAGAACCCCCAAAGACCCCCCTTTGCAAAGTCGGGTGAGCTTGCTGCGCTCGCTCCCTACTTTCGCTTCCTACCGCCTTCATCAAACATATTTACGTCCCACCACTTTAAAAGTTCACCAGCCGCCACTGTTCTATCTACAGGTCAAGTGCAGGAGGAGAATACATTTTTGCAAACATTACTAGTGTCGAGAGGCAGAGGAATCCGTCATGCAAAGCGTTGGCCCCTCCCACATGCCTCTATAGTGCAGGAACGAAAGGAGAAGAAGAGATGAATTTGCAAGCTCTAGCAGACATGAACATGCTGTAACCAAAGATGATGAGAGCAAGTGACATCACTGCCAAAACTGACACACGTAGACGCACTACACACAAAGCAATTATGCACTCACCACAAAGATACATAGACACTAGGTCAAATTAGCATTTACACATGAAGAATGTTACCTGCAACCAATAGACACTAGAAAACATCATAAACAAGGTATACGCTGAAACGCAAGACAAATGAGATAAACACAAAACTTGCTTAAAGTAGAAATTCAACAGTAATGAGCAGATATTTTGGATTAAATGGATGGCGCAACGACGTTCGAGTGAATGGGAAGTATCGAAGAAGCCTCGGAGCTGCAGGAAGGTCAGACTTGCATAATCAGGTGAAAATACAGACTGGAGCAGATAAGACAATAGCTTCACAACCTCTGCCAAAGTTGTTCTAGAAAAGGGAGGCTTGGAATAACACTGAGAGCAGAAAATAATAATTCTCAAGAGTAAAGCACATTTTTCTTAGATTAAGCCAAGAAACAAACAGTTCTTGAAAACCAGGTGCTCGTTAATTAAGGTTTAAAATTGTAAGAAAAGTAGCTCGAACAAATCTCTAATGGCCAGGAAGGATAAGAACACTTGTTTTAATAGGGGCAAAAATCCTAGTAAACGTTGAGCACAATAATTCAAAATGTGGTCTCCTCGCACATGATTTATAACCTGGAGAACAGTGGCTATTTGTTAACTCCAGGCACAGATAGACTGAGGCATCCACTCCCCTCAAATTCTCAAAACAACGATACAGACAAAGCCAAGTTCAAAGCTAAAAGTCCTGGCTTGTGGCCTAGGAAATCAGAGATGATGTCTTATAATTGGGAAAAGAAGCACCTTGTTGCCACTCTCCCTACCACAGTTGTTGCTCATGTGCTGATGACCTGCCAAGTAGTCAAGGTTGGTAAAGCGAATACCAACCAATCACAGTTCTCAAATAACACCCTCTTGTAACTGTTGCAGTAGCCAATAGTTAATTGTTGTGATGATTTTGAGCCATCAGATAAAGCATAGCATAACCAATGAGAAACCTAACACCTATACATTACATATACAGACGATTCCTCTAACCAATTCCACCTTCCTGTAGGTTTTTGTACCTAAGATTGTGGTGAGACAATCTTGTTATGATGTATTTTGTATTCTTAAATTGTTGTCAAGCTCGAGAATGATGATAGTGTAAGGAATATTCTTATTTACTGCTGTCCCTGTTTTATGTGATTGTTAATAAAAACAGGCCATTGTCAATTACCTTGACTCTTCTATTTTTCGCCACAAGATTTCCGAGCCTGTCTGTTCAGCAAAGGACTGGAGATTTCTGCTCCATTTATGTATTTTATTTATTGGGAATTTATAATGCGACTATACAGCAAAGGTGTTTCAAGGCGCACCAAGAAAAGAGGGTGCGGGGGGGGGTACAGGGATGAAATAACAAAAACAGTCCTTCTAGGTCTTGTGTCATTCGGATCATGCAAGTGCAGTAACAAGAAGTGCTGGGGAGTAGAGGGGGAGAGCCGGTCGGAGCGGAATGCACTGATGCTAGGGTGGGAAGGAAGTGCAAGTTGGAGTGGAGAGCGCACATGTGCAGGGGGGAGGAAGAAGGGGGTGAGGATGGCCCCTGGGCTAGACAAGTGATAAGGGGAGGCCAGGTGGACAAGTACCAGGGGAGTGCAGGGGAATGAGGGTCTACATACTAAGTGCAACGACACGGCTGGAAGGTCTCAATGGGTGCAGGCTCAGCCGGGCAAGTGTGGTGGGAGGAAGCCCGGTAGGGTTATTGCAGGTTGAGGGGTGGGTCACAGGAGACCGAAGTGCTTGGGGAGACAGGGCGAGGGGGGCCTGGACCCTGTAGGAATCAGAGGAAACCAGGCCACCAGTCAAAAACGGCAGAGGGGGAAATTAGCAAGGGAGGAAGAGAGGGAAGAAAGAAGAGAAAATGAGGGTCTTGAGAAGCATGCAGAACTTAAGATTTGGCTCACGTTTGAGAGGGGCAGGGAGGACATTCCAGAGGGAGGCTCCTGCAGAAGAGAGAGATCTACCACCCACTCACTGCATTGCATATGATAGCACTTCCGTGGAGACCAGAACATCATTAGTGAACTGAAATGGTCATCAGGAGCGCCCTTAGAGATAATCCTGCCCAACCACCGTGGGCCACCCTGATGGGCAAAGGCGTAGTGGCCGATTGAGGGAGGATCGATACGGAAGGCCTAGCTGATCCATGGATGTAAGTATAGAGCATCTAATTGACAAACAAAGGTGAGAGTGAGTCATTTGTATAATATTGGAAAAGAGTGATAAAGAATTTGCTCATGAGAAGATACCTGTAACCTGGGTTATGGAGGGTAGAGCACTAAACCTTGAGATGAGGTATTACATTATTAAGAAGTAAAAGAGATTATCTGTGAGCTGATGAAGACCCAGCATTATACAAACACTCAATTCAGGAGATGTGGAGGGAGGAAACAGGTGAAGCATGGGATAGAAACACACCAATTTTCTATCACGTGTTACGCAGGAGGTTGCCAACACAGGTACAAACTGAGTTAGACCAGATAGTGGGCACTGAGGCAAAAACAAGAGGAGAAATTGAAGCAGACATAGTACATTATTGCAAATGTAAGCGAGAAAAAGAAAGATCAGGCACAGCGTGCTGAAGCAAAGCAAATGGCAGAAGAAGTTAGCAAAGGTTAGTATGGAAGGTTCAATGGTTAAAAATGCTGGTGATAATGGACAAGGTGATGAGTCACAGCAAGGAAGGGCAGGTGTGACGGGGAACGATAGAAGAAACATGAGACGGGGACAAGGAGCAGAGAGCAACTCCAGAGATGGGGTGGAATCAGAGGTTTGATACCCAGATTTGGAGGAGCATACTCGATATGCAGTAAAATTCATAACGTAGCATGAGACTGTAGAAGTAAGCAACTAATGCAGTCTCATCCAGGTGCGCCCCAGATCAATAACCAGCTTATGATTCCTCATACATGGCACCAGCTCATGGAAGATATGCCCCAGGATCAGCACAACCACAGTACCCAGGTCCACAACAGATGGGAGGCCCCATGCACGGACGACCCATACATTACCCAACCCCACATGCAGAACAGAACACAGCACAGCAGGGACCAGCCCAATCAGTTACACCCCTTTGGCAACAAAACACACTACCATGAGGGACAGTGACGCACTACGCAGGAGTAAGTGTCATGGGAGACAACACATTCCCACTCCCCAGCAATAATATGTATTCACAATAGGACAACCCACAGTGAGCCCTGACGTGTCCAGTCTTATCCATCACACCAAACCCAGAAAAGCAACCTAAAGTCAGTGTGAAGATAGAACAGAATGTTCAACTTTATGGTGTATACAGGAGCTACAATGTCCTGTATCAAGGGAGGGAGGTTCCCATTGACCAACAGGTATATGGACACACTGGGATCCTCTGGGGTAGTAAACAAACTATAGGGACACAAGAGATGTTAGCATCACTACTATACAGCACAGAGACATCATTAAACTTGCTAAGCAGGAACTTACTACACAGGTTGAACATGACAATCTCATTCACAGACGAAGGAATAGTGTGCTCCACACCAGGTATGCGCTACACCCGAATAGCCACAGTAGTCCAAGCACAATGCAACACAAACGCAGTTCGAGCATTACCCTTGCATGAGCAAATGTTTTCATATGCCCTGACCGTCTTAATCAGATGGCTTCCAAATGTTCAAAACATTAACTTTTCTTTGCCAGAATAATTCCTATTCAGACCAGCAGTCCCACAAGAAAGCCAAAGGTACCAAATTCATGTAACACATTGATGCATTGATCACCAAAAAAGAGGCTATCATTCTCAGAGGCACAGATGAAGAGGGAACAGAATAGTGCACTGTTCTATGTATAGACCCCACACTAGCATTTGGAGAAGTCACTGACAAGCTATTATTGCAAACAGATTCTGAGGGAAAAATATTATTTGAAATATTGTTCCCGTGTCACATGGTAATTTAAAAGGGAGAGACACTGCAGACAGTGCTAGTAGCAACAGCACCACCCACTCAGTTAGAAGAGGACTTGGAAGCAGTGCCTGACAGACTGTGGGCAGACAACCCCTATGACGTGGGGCTTTTAACCAGCATATGAGCAGTTTGAATCAAACTCAAGCCAGGAGCCATATTGCCACGTGTAAAACAATATTCACTTTCCAGAGAAGCAGATGAAGGATTATGTGACACAATTACTGCACTATATGAGCAAGGCATCATAGTACCACCTACATCACCATGCAACACGGTTAGATACCCAATCAAGAAAGCAAAAGCCTAATTGTGGAGGTTTAAACGGGACCCCAGGCCTCTCAACAATATAGTAGAAGCAGAGTATCCACTAGTGCCCAATCCCGCTTCAATACTCTGCAACATTCCTGCAGACACCACACACTTCACAGTGATTGATCTCAAAAATGCATTTTTCTCAGTACCCTTACATCCAGATTACCAGTACCTTACCATGTTTGCATATCGTGGCCCGAAATACCATCACACTCATTTACCACAAGGGTACTGCGAGTCCCCTAGTGCATTCTATAGGAAACATACAAATGCCAAGCACAATACTAAAATATGTAGATTTGTTAGTGTGCAGCTCCTAAGATGAACACTATAGAGAAGACCCAATGAAGCTTCTCCAATTTGTCGCAGACAAAGGCTACAAGGTTGACAAGGAGAAGTAAGCTGCCAGAAAGAAGTAGTGTCAGCAGCAGTGACGAGGATAACCCCAGAGAGGGCAACAGCAAGTCAGGAAAGAAATGCAGCAGTTAATAGGGCTTTGTAATTTCTGCAGAACATGGATATTTGACTATTCAACATATGTCAGGCCCTTACTGCAAGCACTGAAAGATACCCAGAAATACATCAGCAATGCCCCAGTGGTAGCAACACCGGACTTTCAAATGCAAATGGATATTTAATGACACGAGTGCTCACACAGAAAGCATCTCAGAAACACAAACCCCTAGCTTACTACAGTGGGCTTTTGGACCTAGTAATGCAAGGGCATTTCCCTTGTGAACAAGCATTGGCAGCCACTGCATTCAGAATCCAGAAATCTGCTATCACCATGGGTTGCCCAATAACTTTGTATGCCAAACATGCAATTGTCACCGTATTAGAAAGAAGCAAATCCACCCTTACAACACAGAGCATCAGGGTATGAAGTTATATTATCCAACCCAGCCATTAACATAGTAAGGTGCAACATTGTTAACACAGCAACATTCATGGCAAAGCCAGTAGAATCACAAAATAAAGTACGTGATTGTGCAGTATATGAAGGAGAATCGCAACACAAGAGGAGATTAAGTGAAGATGCACTTGAGACAGGAGAAACACTATGTAGACGGGTCCACAACAATAAACCGAGAGGATGGTCAAAGCCATACAGGAGCAGCATTGGTGAGATATGCACAAGACCAGGAAGAATAATTTAAAATAGTGATGCAGAAAAGATTGCCCTTACACATGTCAGCACAGGCGGCAGACCTTCTCGCACTCACAGAAGCACTTGAAGGGTCCTCGGATTAGGACTTCACAGAATCTGTTTACGTGACATTGACAGTCAATTCAGGATTATACAGATAGAAAAGGAGAGGCTACAGGAGGTCGGACGCAACACTGGTCGAGCATGCTGGATTACTCGCCAGACTATTAGAGGCACTGAAGTGCCCCCTCCATGTAGCAATCATAAATTGTGCCGTGCACACCAAAGGAAAAGATGTAATTTCACGAAGAATCACGGTTGCGGACACAACCACCATACAGGCAGCTTGTATGCCCTTTCCAATAAACGTAACATGCCAGTCATTGTGGTACAGCAGGAACAGCTACCAGATGCAAACAGTGCAATGTCAATTGCAGACATTTTAGAGCTTCAGGCAAGAGCCCCAGCAAAGGAAAAAGTACTGTTTGATGTGATGAATCTAGTGAAATCTGGTATGACTGGTATAGGCCTCCTCTCACGTGGCCAGGGAAACCTGATCCTGCACCTGGGGATGGTATTATGTGGGTGGATCAAATGGGAGGGGACTCATATGAGGGGGAGTTGGGGACCTCTCTAACTCATGATTCCCCCAATGTTCCTAAAGCCTTAATGGCTTACTGTAAACAAATAGACATTTTTGCCATAAAAACAACTATGAACTCCAAGTTCAATAATGCCTGTGGTACTGGGATGAGGAAGAGGAGCTCAGAGTTGATAAAGCATAATGTGCGGTCTAGTTGTTGGGGTAGGAAGCACCAGAGCAGGACATTTAAAAGTAGGAATGAGCTTCAGGTGCAAGAAGAAGGAAAGCTTATGGTGTAGTAGAGGCGGCAGCAGGGCTGCATGCGGGAGATGCTGTAGAGGCCAAGGAAGCACCTGCTGAGGCCAACGCGGTAGAAGACATGTGGCCATGCAGAGAATACACAGCTGGAAGTGGCTCTGAGGAAAGCTATGCTGTGTGGGAGATGAGCTCCCAACACGATGTGAACTGCTCCAGTAAAAAGGCTGAACCGGAGATCACACAGCTGTCAGAGCTCCCCTGAAAGATGGCGTGTACTGCAAAAGTCAAACCGGAGCTGGCGGAAGAGTAGAGAGGCGTGAGGAGATCCTCTGCAGTACCCACGAGTCAGAAGGAGACGCAAAGGTAGACTGGTGAGTTGGCCTGAATCAGCTGACCCCAGGGCACTCTGAAAAAGTCTGCTAAGTGGAACTAATGATTTTGAATACCAAAAAAAAAAAACAAGGCAGACACGGAGCAACTCCCTTGAGGGGTACCAATTGGGGGATAACTGTAACCCGCATTGCCAGAAGCCAAGAGGCCGCAGAAGAGTGATACAAGGGCAGCCAGGGTGCGAATCTCCTGATAAGGGATACCGTTTGGCAGATAATTGTAACCCACATTGCCAGCAGCCAAGAGGCTGCATGAAAATAATACAAAGGCTTCAGGAGCATAACCATCCTTCTATGAGACACCAATGGGAGAAAACTATAACCTGCATTGCCTACAGCCAAAAGGCAATACAAGAATAATTTAGAGACAGCAAGGGCACAACTTCCCTTTTATGGAATACCAATTTGGGAAGAGTTGTAACTCACTTTGTCAAGAGTCAAGACACTGTAAAGAGAACCGTTATTATTCAAACCTCCTCATTTAGGGTCCTCGTATGGAGAGTTTCTGAACATGCATTACCACTGAATGCAATTGTTAGTTGTAGGAGTGTTCATCTTGGCAAGTGAGTAAACCAGGAAAGAGACCTATAGTCGTTAGTCCTGGCAGGCGAGTATACCAGGAAATAAGAAGATGATTTAAAGCACTGTGGTTGTAGTACAAGGTGTGTCTTGAGAAACTGCTTTACAGAAAGTGATTACTGGGCTATCGAGACTAAGGTTTTTCCCTTGAAGAGGTATGATGATGTGTTCATCATTTCTTGGCTTTTGGGAAGAGAACAATTGTCTTTGTTTATGAAATTGTGTTTTGAGGGAAAGACCTTTGCTTTGCCGAGCAGGAGACTGTGGAAAATAACAGTTCCTTTGATTTATAAAGAAGCATTTGTAAAAGAGATATTCACTTTGCCAAGTGGAAGGATACATTGAATGAAAAAGACCTTTTGTGCTATGTTGAATGGAACTTTGTTATTGTATAGAACTTTCTTGAACCTGAACTTTGCTCAAGGTATTCCTGAACTGATTCAGGGGGATGGAGTACACCCCTGGTCACAAGGAGTACTTTCTAAAGCTTTTAAGTTTGAATGGATATATTATTTTGTGGAACTAAAGACAGCCAAACAATTCTTGTATAATGTTGTTGTGTATATTAGTGTGAGGGTCAGAGACTTTTTGAACACTCAGTCATTTTTCTTTATTCTTAGTTTGCTAGGCAGGGACATCCTTGTTAGGTTAGAGGAAGATGGGTGTTTGCCTGCCTCACCCCTTTTTATTTAATAAAATGGCAACTTGTGAGAAAAATATAGCCTTGTGTCTGTCTCACATTTCTGACCCCTCACATTGGAGAGAGGATGCACCTTATCACCCACAGATATGTTATGGAGACAATAATCACACAGGTAAAGTAGTGATGCCATTGGAGCTATTGAATGTCGCCTTGGGACAGCTCCACTACCCAACCCATTCACCAGGTAGCACATTGCTGCTGATATAAGCACAGATTGGTTCATTCCGAACCTTTCAGAACAAGTGGACAGGTTTGTGGCCAATATCACAACGTGCCACATGTACCACCCTGGGTACACAATGAAAACCTTACTAGGAACACTGCCACAACGATTAGGACCTTTCAAAGAACTCCATGTTGACTTTATTGACATGGTGAACAGGTGCAGTATATATAAGTATATGTTAGTTGCTCTATGCCCATTCTCCAGTTGGATTGAGGCTGATCCCTGTGTGAACGCTGATGCAAAATGTGCAGCCAAATTTCTGGTGAGAGAGGTATTTCCTGGATAGGGAATATGCAGTGTGCCGAGGTCCGCCAATGGTACTCACTTTACTATCAAATTTTTTAATAAAGTCACACAATGATTGGGGATAAAGCACAAGCTATGCACTGTGTACAGGCCAGAAGCCAACTGGGTTGTAGAAAAGCTCAAAGGCCTACTCAAAAATAAGCTGGCCAAAATGTATGCCACGCTCAAAAAGAGCTGGCTCCACTATCTGCCCCTGGCCCTTTTCAGTCTGCGCAACCAGACATAGACCACCACTTGTCACTGCATGAGGTGTGACATGGAGGAGGATGCACATGCCGGTGGCTCACACTCGAACACTGACAGACGCTCAGAGGAGCGCTGATATTTTGTGGGCAGAATTCAATGTATATCTGAAGAACCTGTCAACATGTGCACAAGTTTTGTCTAATCAGGTAATTGCCAAAACACAGCAAAGGGCTGCAACAAACTTGAGTGGCACGGCAGCATTGATGTCAACGTAACTGCGCCACAGAGACAAAGTCTACGTGAGACAGCCAACCGCAAGTGGCACCAACCCAAGTATATGGAACCGTATTAGATCCTCCAAGTCTCCCCAACCGCTCTAAAAGTGAAACCTGCAAGGCCCGGATCCACATATATGATGTCAAAAGAGACACCAGCACAGCAATAAGGGTCCACCAAGAAGCCAACGCTGAGACAAGCACCTTAAGCCAAAGTTGAGTACATAAATCATGCGCTCGTGCCTTAAGAGAGGACCATTCGGGTAGACGAAGGTTGACAGGTCGACTCAAACTGTAGAGACTCAAGGAACAAGACCCAGCAGAATGAAACAGTGGTCTAAAGGGGTTTGCTTTTTGTTGTTTCTCTCTTTCTTTGTTGAAATGATTGACAGTAGAAGCTAGAAGTAGCAGCAAAAATATAACTGAAACTATGAATGTAGAACTAACCTTGTGACCAGGCATGAATGAAATATGCAAGAGGAAGAAAGTGTAAATGCTAATATAATTGAAGAGCAGCACTCCGAAGGGAGTAATGTCTGTTATCCGACATGAAAGCTATCAGCAGAGCTGAACATAATGATTCTTGTTTTGTATGTGGACTTATTCCAAATGCAGGTGGCACCCACAGGTTGCATTCTCTGAGAAATATCATTGTTAGAATCACAGTGTCTGGCACATTTAGGTTAAATGGTAAATGGTAGTTTCAGTGACACACAGTTTATTTATGTCTTTATTTATTGGTCACTTGTCAGGCGCTTATACAATTAGCAAAACTTTTTCAAAGCACCCATAAGGCAACAGGGTGAGGACAGGGGAAGAGAGACAATTAGTTACAATAGAGATACATAATTGAAGACAGTACAAACAAATCAGAAGAATGATATGGAGGGGGAGACTATAAAGTTCAAATAAGGCTTGAAGAAACAGACAGAAGCAAATGTGAAGGAAAACAAGGACAATGCTACAATTTCTGTGCCATCAAACCGCAAGTGTACATTGAAGTACAGACATAATTAAGAAACCTGAGGTTATTTTCCCAAGTAAACCTTGAGAATCCCTTATTCAGGTGGCCAGGGAAGGGCTGGCCCTCTCAGATCCCAACCCTGGGGGTGGACAGGCGAGTGCGGATCACCTGGGTAGGGTAACCCAGGGTTGTGCTTGGGGAAATGCCCCAGGTGAGATGCAGTATTATACTGGGGAAGAAGGAGAGGAGGACGAGATCCCTGAGACCTTTGTAGGTTGTACAGCAACAGGGGTCCATCAAGAAGCCAACGCTGAGACAAGCACCTTAAGCCAAAGTTGAGTACATAAATCATGCGCTCACGTCTTAAGAGAGTACGACCATTTGGGCAGACCAAGGTGACAGGTCGACTCAAACTGTAGAGACTCAATGAACAAGAACCAACAGAATGAAATGGTGGTCTGAAGGGATTTGTTTTTGTTGTTTCTCTCTTTCTTTGTTGAAATGATTGACAGTAGAAGTTAGAAGTATCAGCAGAAATGTAAATGAAACTATGAATGTAGAACTAACCTTGTGACCAGGCATGAATGAAATTTACAAGAGGAAAAAAAGTGTAAATGCTAATAATGACGGTAAGTGTACATTGAAGTACAGACATATGTAAGAAACCTGAGGTTATTCTCCGAAGTAGAGATCGAGAATCCCTTATTCAGGGGGACAGGGAAGGGCTGGCCCTCTCAGATCCCATCCCTGGCGGTGGACAGGCAAGGGCGGATCACCTGGGTAGGGTAAGCTGGGGTTGTGCTTGGGGAAATGTCCCAGGTGAGAAGCAGTATTATACCAGGGAAGAAGCAGAGGAGGACGAGATCCCTGAGACCTTTGTAGGTTGTACCACCTCTGTTTCCCTTCCAACAAATCTCTCTTGCCCAGATCCAACAACACCTCTGCATATGACAAATTCCCTAGGAAACCAAACCCTGTTGCACTTGGAAACTATCTCTCCCAGAATCCCTATTTTCTTGTGTCCTACCCGAGTACTCCCAGTCGTTCTCCTTCACGTCCCTCTGATTATTGTTTCCCAATCTCTTTTGATAGAACGCCACTGTCCCCCCTATTCATTTCACAAACCCTACCAAACTTGCCCTTCCGAATTCACCTACCCCCCCCTCTAGGATGAAGAACATAATTCCTCATGACACTGCCTCCCCCTCCCGACAGCAGTACTTTCTCACACCTTGGAAAACAATGGACTAACCCTCGAGCCGTTTTTCTGATATGTGCTCACACAAGGGACAGGCGGAGTCAGGCAGTTAACCGGAATCACACACACCTGACGGCCCTTTCTCTTCCTGATAGGGATAAAAGGTGGAGCTCAAGAGCACATTACGAGCAAGGCAAACTGGACGACAACAGCTATCCCAGAGCGGCAGTTCCCAGATGAAGAGAAAGGCGGCGAGCAGTGAAGAGGCAATGAGGAGAGAAGTGACCTTTCCCGTTCCGATCCAGACCCGCAAAGCCTCTGTGGAAGGAAGCATAAGACTTCTTAGTATAGGCCTGTTTTATTTGACAAGACACCACTAGGACTGCCTTGTTATTATTTGATGGTCGTAGCTTGCTCCCATCTTAGATTTAGGTTTAGATTAGATGTTTTTTCAACCTACCTATACAGTTTAATAAACACTCTTGAACTGTGATCACTTGTGTCTGTCTTTACTGTTACCACCATGCGTTCCTTAAAGTGCTCACTCAGGAGACTCTGCTCAATTCCCCTGCAGTTGAAACTTCCGAAACCAGAAGGCAATAGGAGAGCCACAAGGAAAATGGTCACAGTGGTCATACAGGGGTCTAGCAAAAATCCCTGTACAGTTGAAAGTCTTTGACCGGCACGTCATGAGAAAGCTAAGGGAGACGAATCCTGCATAATAAGAAAGGAGTATGGTCGGCAAGAGTGAACCTGACAGAGGGATGCTGATAAAAAGGGGCAAAGCATGATGCCACTGTGAACATTGTGTTGACAAGAGAGAACGCGCCAGAGGGATGTCCACAGTGGAGTGTTTAAATACACATTAAGACTTGTGAACATGAAAGGTGAGAATATTTTGGAGTAAAAGCCGCAGTGAACCCGACGGAGGGAGGCAAACACTCGAGAAGGGTTTGAGCCTAGAAGTGGGGGATCCAGGGATAAAGAATTATCATCCTAAAGTGCAATCAGAAAGGAACTTTTGTTTGTGATTTTGACAGTTTAATAAACACCCTTGAACTGTGATCCAAGGCATAAATTAGTTTCCAAAAATTGATTAGCAGAGTTTGCTAATTACATTTTTCTTGATTAGCATACACACCCATTTCATTAGCAATTTTTTACTGATGTTTTTAATGCCACCAGAAGATACTTGTACCGAAGATATAAAATAGGCAATAATACGCAGTTTTGTATACCGTTGAAGTAAGACATTAGTGAGATAAGTCGGGCCTTGCAAATTCTTTATGTAAAATGGTGCATGTCACCACAGACCCACTTTAGTTTGGACACTGCTGCCACCCAGAGGCCAGTCATGCACAGTGAAACCTTTATCTGACATTTACTGCAAACTAAGTAAAGTTTAAATAAAATTTTCCAACAACCCCTGCAAATGGTACTGGCCCTTCTTAAAATCTACTCGACTATGCGATTGGGCGAAAATACTTTGGAAGCCCTGGGTGAGTGTCTGTAAAAAGGTTAGCTGCATGAATGGACACAAATAAATAGATATGATAAAAATGTTCTTAAAACAGTTTGGCCAGCTCTCTCTACTGCAGGTGCAAATATGTAATGCAATCATAATCATAGAGCAAAGTGAGCTCTGAAGGCCAACTACAGTGTTCGGTTTTGCAGTAGGTCTCTAGATGTACAGGCCAGAGTGAATGGCATAGAAGGCAGAGAACTGGGCAAAGGGTAGCGGGTATAAACCAACATGACAAGATAGAATGTCAAGGAGTATGGTATCAGCTCATGGGCTGAGCACCAGTTGCATGCTGTATGTAACCAGCAGGCCTCTGGACTAGGTTCGTGGTCAAAGCATTTGGCCACGTGGTCATGAACATTTTCAAAAGAGTCTACTCGTCAATATGATACATCTTCCCCAACAAAATGAAATCTAGTTGGCACTGAGATTTAGATACACTTCACTGTAAAGCATGGAGACAATGCAATGTTTTACAATAGCAATACTGTAATTATGCATTATGTAACCTATTACATTTTTAGAAAGGGAATTGAAAGCATTTACAAAAAATAACTAACACATACTGGTCTTTGGCAGACAGGATACAGTTGCTTAATAACAGTATTATCCAGATTATTTCTGGTTTGCAATTATTTGAAAAATAAAATATGCGTAGCACTCCCCCACAGGCCTTTTGGCACAGAAGTGAAGGGGATGATTACTGCTGCCATCTCTCTCCATTAGCCCCTTTGAACTTGCAGTGAACAGAGAAAAGAGGGTGGAAAGGGCTCTAAAGGCAAGAGAGGAATGCAGGGTGAGCTGTGCTTTCATTGAACAGGGTAACTTAAATAGCTAACTTTGCTACACAGGTGCCAATTTAATTAGCAAACCTACAGAATTGCATAGCAAATTGCTCCGCGACACTGCTTATTTTATGCCTTGTGATCACTTGTGTCTGGCTTTACTGTTGCCACCATGAGTTCCTTACACATACTGGAATGAGCAATGGTTCAAGGGGCAAGCAGTATTCAAAGCAAAAGTACTGGTGGGGTGGAAAGAAGAAGTTATAAAGAACGTAGATGGGAAATGCTGAGAAGTTTGGGCATCATATGTGAAAAAAATGATGAATTTGCAACAACATGAACAGTCAGTAAAAGCACAGATACTCTCAATCTTCCTTTTGTTTCAGAGGAAAAGGAACTGTGCCAGTGGACACCTATAAGAACTGTAACCAAAACCATCACGATTCCAGCGCTGCAGAAAGTACACAGCTGCCATTATGGACATGTACTAGCAATGTGGACCAAATGCCTACTTCTATCTACAATCATCTTGGAACGCGAGGTGCTCTCTTGTGAACTTACACACCCCAGTGCTCCTAATCCCTGCAGAGCATATAGTGGTCCCTAGGAAGAAACCCCTGTCCCCTACTGTGCCCCAACAACGGCAAAGCATAATGACTCACAAATACTGGTTCCGAAATGGCGTTCAAACCATATCAGTAATGAAGCTGAGCAAGCCCTCAAGGAAGTCCCCACAAAGTATAGGATGTTCAGAAGTCACTCTGCAGCACATCCTGGGGCCAGGGTCAAAATCCTCAAGTTCAACAACACCCATAGAGGGGCCTCAGCCAAGCACACCCAGGCGCCAGTCTGAGCGCCAATTGGGCCCTAGATCATTAGGGTCTGACATGGGGGAAAGAGGCCACGGAAGTGACTTTGAGACACATTTGGCCCAGAGAGGCCATGCTGGGGAGCTGGTGGTTGGAGGGGGATAGTGTTCTGGGAAGTTGGTGGTGGGAGGGGGGAGAGTGTGCTGGGGAGTTGGAGTATGGAGTCGGTGGTGGGAAGGGGAATAGTGTGCTGGGGAGTTGGCGGGAGGGGGTGGGGGGATAGTTAGTGCACATAGTTCAATTAAAACTGTTGAACTTCATCAATGCAAGAACATTCTTAATTGTGTAATTGACATGCAACAGAAGTGAGTGTCACACAGTCGTGTATGGCTTGAGCCATGTGAATGTGTCAAAACAAATTCTCTTTCAGTCTGCCATCCCTCACGTCGTCTCTGAAAATGTGTGCAGTTGTCTGTGCCACAGGCACTGCATCCTCATTCTGGGAGAGGCATGTCCATGTCAGGGGGGTAGCAGAACATTTCTCAGCAGGCAGATATTGTGCAGCATGGCACACACAAGCTTACCCTCTTTCGCAGGAGCTTTCGTGAGGACTCCACCAGTATGGTCGAGGCAGCGGAAACGTGCCTTCAGGAGGCCAACGGTACCCTTGATACACACAAGGGTCCTGCTGCGGGCGTGGTTGTAGGCAATATCCTGTGGTGTTAGTGAATCACGCACAGGGGTCATTTGCCAGGGAAGTTGTGGGTATCCGGATTTACCTGCATGGGGAGAGGCACAGCCATTAGTCACAGTGTAATGTGTGGGGTGGCCTTATGCAATATGAAGGCAATGGACATCATGTGTATGCATATGGGGCTTAATTCCGTGGCATCTGTCTGTACAATGTCTGTGCATGCTGTGTCACTCGTATCATGCATTGTCATTACTTTACATGCACCCTGTTCCCCTGCAACAGTTGTTACGTCATGTGTCTGTCAGTGACAGTGAAGCTGACATGGTGGCTGTCTTGTGGCAGTGTATTGGCCAGCATCCGGGCTGGGTGTTCATGGGTACATGGCTCTGGTACCGGGAGGATTGATTGTGTGTGCTGCGATGGGGCAATATGTTTGACAATGCTTTGGATTATGCATGTTGCATTGTGGTACCTGTAGTCATGTGTGTTTTTGGCGTTGCCACTGTATGTGTTCATCAGTTTTACTGTCCAGGTATGTCAAACATGTGCATGTTCCCTTGGATGTACCGTGACATTGGTGCGGGAGGTGGATAGGTACAACTTTTGCATTTGGTCGTCATGCCATGCTTTGTGTAGTTATTCCCCTCCATTTGGTCAAGTGCTTCGCAGCGCATGAGTGCAGACAGTTTTACTCACCCACTATCCATGTCAATTGTCTTCTGTGCCTCTCCATTTATCCTGGCAGTGTGCTGTTTCGTAGGAACATGGAATCATGGGTGGCACAGCAGTGGGCAATGAGTTTTGGGGTCGCAGGTCACTGGCACATTTAGGGAGTGGTAGCGCATGTGGATACGGTACACTGCTTCGTGGGCCTCGGGGGCATACCAAAGCAACATGGGTACAGTCCAGGGTTGCAATCACATTTGGCATTTGGGCGACGGCATAGAACGTGCCTTCATGGCGTTGACTTGGGCTGGGCTGGTGGGCAATGAGATGTGGCCTTGCACATTCCGCAGGAGGGCATCCAGCACCTGAACCAACACTGCACAAAATGTGGGCTGTGCCATGCCGTGCATCAAGGTCATGGAGTGCTGGAAGGTGCCAGTGCCTAAGAATTGTAGGACGGACACTAGCTTCAGCAGTTGGGGCACAGCTGTCTGGATGTTAATCCTGCTTCCTATGTCATCCTGTAGTGTACTGAGGAGCTTAGTTATGGTCTTCCTGTTCCTGGGGAATGTCAGTCTTACTGGCATTAAGGCAGAGATCATTGGCAGCGCACCACTCCTGGATGGAGGACCGACAGTCAGTGATGAGAGAGGAAAAAAGGGTGGCTGAGGGTAGCCTGAAAATGAGTTGAGTGTCATCTGCATAGCACTGGATGTTGGGGCAGAATGCTGCAATGCAGTGGGCAAGAAGTGCCAGGTATTTGTTAAACAGCCAGGGAGAGAGGTTAGACCCCTGGGGAACACCACAGGTAGAGATAGAGATAGAGGAGAGGAAGTACTCAAGTTAAACCTGGGAGGGTCGATCAGAGAGGAAAAAAGACAGCCACGCCAGGGCCTGACCGGTGATGCCCAGGTTTTCACAGAGACGATTGAGCAGGATGGCATGGTTGACCCTATCAAAGGCAGAAGAGAGATCAAGTAAGATGAGGACACCGGGGGTGTTGGAGTCAAGGTTGGAGAGCAGGTCTTGGAAACAGTGTTTGTGGAGTGGTGTGCCTTATGTAACCCTTTTGAGTGGATTGGAATCAACCGTCACTTCATTTCTGCCAACCAAGTTCATTTACCTCCACCTGGAGGCTGGGGCTAATTGCGCCATGTTTTCGGCGATATTAGCACTAATGCTGTCATATATGGACTTGGGCTGCAGTGATTGCGCCAGATGTTAACAGCGCTGATTCCATTGGCTGTAATTGTGCCGGCTGTCATAGCGCTGGCTGTTTTACAGTCTGCAGTATTTGCGCCAGCTCATGATCCGGTGGAGCAGCATTAGCAGTGAAAATTCCGTTACTGACACTTTTAGGGCTTATCGCCCAACCCGTGATGAGGCCTAGTGTTATTTAGAGTGAAGTGAATGCATGGCAGAATAACTAGAACTTAAAATAAGACTTCATCACGTTTTACATTATTTTATATGAGAATTCACAAGTGCACCTATTCATTTACAATTGCATTTTCCCATGAGTTCACCATTGGAAGGAAAGCAAAACATTTTAAAATTGCATATATGCCTTTTTCTACATAACATCTAAATAGAAGCTTATGTTGACAAATCAAGTTCTTTTTAAGCTTCAGGGCTGCGGAAACGAGTGTGCTGGGACCCATGAATATAGTACTTGTGTAATTTTCTAAATGTTTCCTAGCAGTTTTAAAGCGCTGGATATATGTCCTTAGGACTACTGGATTCTCCTGAATGTGAATGCACTCCAATGTTCTGGGCATTGTCTCTTTATATGTGAAAAAAGTTCCAACTTCAATGCATTTTACCACATGTCTTTACCTCTTGTGACAGTATGAAATATGGCCTCTTTGCACTGTCATGTGACGAGTTCCTGTTTATAAGATCAAAGTTCTCTGCATGTACATAGCATTGACAAGCCAGTCTCTGGATTCAATTAAAGGCCTTGGGAATAGTTTCAGTGGTTTGGAATTCAATTTTACACTGCTGAACATGTTCTTGGGCATGCACGCATTTATTTGCACCTTGCACTTTACAGGGGAATGCTTTTCATGAGGGCATTGAGCAAAAAGCACGATTCAACACTACAATTTATTTTGTGAATGGCACCTCTCTCACTCTTTCAGGGATGCTCCCTGTTCTCAGTTTACTTTAGGGGAAAGACACTCAGTTACATAATTCCCCACATTCCAAACAGCAGTATTTTGCCTGTTGATTGATCTCATGGTACCAGATCAGAAGAGTGATAGAGGAGCAATACATGACTTGCAAGATGTCAGTCGCGTCCAAGAGAGTCAAAGATTCAAGAAACAAACATAGAATATTATAAATTCAAGAAACTGTGAGTGATTGTTTCCTGACAAATATGGGACCTAGAACAAGGGGGAGTAGAGAAGGACAGTGGTCTAGAGTCCTATGGTGGGATGGGAAAGACTTCAGAGTGGTATTTACCCAGACCCTAAGCCTTTTTGGTGAACAAAATAAATCTAATTGCGAATTGTTCCGTGGTCTCTAGGCTTCTGATGATCCTTCAGCCCTGACAGTCCCAACATCTTGCCTACTGTCCACACCAGTCACATTGACACCCCCCTCAGCTACCCAGTAGTGTTACACCCTTAAACCTAGCTGTCAAAGACATTGAAGTTATCTAACTTATGCAATGTGCATCGTGAAAGACTCTGGCGGGGAAATATTTAAAGATGACATACCACATAGAACGCCTAGAAGAGTATTGCAGGGGAAGACCCTCGTTCTCCATTGTACTCTCCAGCTTATATTCCATAAACAGAAACAACTCACAAGACTGCTGGTAGCCCCAATGTTCAGTATTAGAGACCTGAGTGTGGACTGAGTGCCTTCAGGTTGATCATCATTAATGCAGGGTAAATGAGTGAAACACTGCATAACGCAACATTAAATACAATATTTTTCTCTACACTCTGTCTTTATTTCTTTATTTCCCCCAGGGATCTAGCATGTTGCCCTAAGTAGCCACGCCCAAATCGGACCACAGGGTTCATTACTGTCACACGCACCCCTGCATCCGCTTCTTCTTGCCAACCACCCCATTCCATTGGAACTCACTGCTCATCACAATCAAAACCAGCTCAACCGTATCTCTTCAAACATCATCCTCTAGCTAAAGAGGTAGAACCTCGCACCCCCTCTTAATCCCCCTGACCTCGCTCCCTCCAGTGCCTTCAAAGAATTTAATTGTGTGTATTTATACAGTACTACTCTTTTGTTTGCACTACTCACCCCCCTACGTTAATGTTACTTTTTAAAGTTACATGTTTTTATTTTGTCTATGGCCCACTTTGTTCATTACCTCACAAATGAGCACACCACTTGTTCTCATTTCTGTGCCATTGTGCAGTCATACTTCTTCCACCACGAATTGTAAGTCATTTGTGATTGAAACTGCCTTTCCTGTTCTGCAAATAAATGGAAATAGTCATTTGAATGCCTGCCCAGGAAGGTAAGAAGGGGTCCCATACGCTTCACCTATTGAGTCTGCCAGTTCTCTGCTGAGACAGACAAGTAATATTGGTAATCACGGTGTTGTGTCAGTTAATGTAGAGCCGATTAGGGGAAGCCTAATAGTACTGTCTGTAAGGAATCAAGAGTAAGAATCGAACACAGTGGCATAATACGTTTTGGTTATGGACTTTTTTTCCAGAAAATAATAAAAAAGGGTTGGGATGAATACTATATATCCCCAGTCCTAAAAGTCGTTTCCCTGCCTCAACAAAACTAAGGAATATCTGTGTCAGGGTGTTAAACAAAAGAGTGTCCTCCATCCTGTGTCCAAAAATCCTAAACTGACCCTTGCACTCTAAACTCAGTATAATGTGCACAAGGGAGATCTGGTACTTGTAGCTTTCTTTCAAAGTTCTCAACGTAAAGTTCTTAAGGTGAAGAAAAGTTATAAAAGTTCTACTAGAGAAAGGGGCCCTCCCTTCCCTTGCGGTTTTGCGGATCCTTCACTGTTTATCAAGCACTTCTGGATAAAAGTCAATAATGTTCCGCTGCTTCACCAAAATGGGAGGGAGGGCCTGCTCTACGTTTCGCTCTTCTCCCAATATTTCACTACACAGTGCGAAGGAGGACAGCTTCTCCTTTGAGGTCCTCCAGTTTGTATACTTCCACAATTTTGAGGAAAATACTTTTTTCCCCCTTTACCTCTTCTGTTTTCCACATTCAATTATTTAACATCTTCCCACTTCACACGAGGGGAATGAGTCTTCTTTTTTGAATTCCTCCACTCGTTACACTTACTTCCCCAATTCAACTTTACTCAACTTTACTCATGCGCATGACTTTCCACTTGCGATTCCTTTAAGTGCACAATTCTTTACACTACTCAGTCTTCTTTCTACCCCTGGTATACTCTCCTGCCATGGTATCTGTAACTTTCTTATCGATCCTTAAAAGGGGCATGAATCCTTCCTTTTGTATTCACAATTACAGGTTCACTTCTCGGCTCACTCCTAGTTTACTCTCAAGCCAGAATATCACTTCACTTTTCTTCTAACCCATGGTTTACCCTTCTGCCAGGAGATCATCTAACTTTCTTTTCTCACTCCTGGTTTACTCTCCTGCCAGGATATCACTTCACTTCCTTTTGTCTTCCTCTCTTGTGTGTAAGTACCAGACTCACTGTCCACCTGGTCTATCTGGTAACCTGCCAGGGCTTTTCCTTTTTCCATTCACTCTTTCTTTCATCCATATGACAATGTATTTCCAATATTGGGTTATTGCCCCCTTTTTTTTATTCCTCTTTCAAGTGTTGGGTATCCAACCCTCTCTTAACACTATTCACAGGTGAATAACATCTTCCTCTCAAGCATTGGGTCTCCGACCTACCTTTAACACTGTTCACATATATATAAATTCCTTCTTTTAAATACTGTGTTGCCATCCCTTTCTTAACAATGTTCTCATCCGTGGCTGTGTATTTAATATGTTCGATTGGGCTTTCCTCTGTTATCACTGGGACGCAGCATTTGTCTTCCTTGGCTCCAGGTAACCCATTTGTTGTCCCTGAGCTTACCCAGCAATGTAGCGGGTTCTCCCGTCCCTTCTGCATCTCTGTCGGTGTTATGCTTGATTTATGCTTGATCCAAAATGGCGCGGGTGCGCAATGCAGTCTGGGAGCGCTTGGAGCAATGTTGTATATTTACTTCATACCGCAGTGAAACGCAGCACACATTTTGCTGAGTGTTAGATCTACAGTGCTGAGACAAACATGCTTTTCCAAACCTGGTATGCGGTCAAGGCCATTTCTGCTGGGAAAGCTAACGTTGTTATGGCTTGCTACTGTTCTCTGTGGAGCGTGTTTTTAGAGAAGGGAGGCACTGCGCTTCTTGGGGGGAGCTCTCGATTGACCCAGCTGGCAACCAACGGCTGTTCCTCAACTGCGCAAGTGCAATTTCCAGAATGTTCGAGAATTAACTCCCCTTTGTGGAGTGTGTATATATGCGGAAACCCGGAGGTGGTCAGGTGAGACTTCAGCCGGAGAAGGACGCTTACGTCCGGCCTTCCTGTGAGCTGTGGTGCTCTCGGCCTGGCTGTTCCCGGGGTCTTCCAGCCGCTTCTGGACGAGATGAGGAATCCTGTTACGCTCACGGTGATGTATTTCTTTTTGACTTCTTTACTTCTTCTGTGATCTATGTTCTTATTATTTTTGTGAGTTATTTCTAGGTACTTGTAATCTTTGAATAAATAGCCGTAAAGAGCTGATTATCTTTTAAAGAGTGCGTGGCTGTGGGTTATTGTGTCTGTCTGTATATGGTTCAAAGTATTTGCTCTAGAATTGCATTGGTGATTTATGGGGGTTCGTAGCGCTATATAAATGCCAAATTATTATTATTATTATTATTATTATTATTATTATTATGGTTGTTCCGTGCACTTTTCGGGGAAGAGCAATACAGTCGGTCTGCTGACTAGGCTTGCGACCTGTCGCCAGTCAGCTCATGCGTTGTTTTCTTTCACTCTGGGAGCTCCAGCTGCCCACGGTCATCAAGCAGTAAGCTTCTTTCGGCTCAGTCTCCTTGCACACCGTTCGTGTTTGCCTCCATGCTGCTTCTTACTATCAGCTTGTCAGCTTGTCTCTGATTTCCTGACCAGCATCAGAGCAAGTTGCAAACAGCCTCTGACTCTGCCTCTCTGTCAGCCGCCTTTTTCTCAGCTGCTTCTCTCTCAGATCCCCGTCAGCTGTGGCAGTTTTAAACTTCCCTGCATTGCGCCATCTTTTCCAAAGACTAGAACGCAGCGTTGACTTACCGTTTCTGGTCATCTTCCTTGCACCATCCCTCTTCCTCGTCTCTGTACTAAGATGGGGGGTGGGGGTAAATAGGGTAATTGGTTGAGAAATTAGTATCTATGTTACAATAGGCCATAGAGGTATGTTGTAAAGGTGCATGGGTGTCATGTGGACTTATGGCTGCAAAGTTATTTTGCTTCAGGGTTTTCTTACCTCTCTGGAGTTGGTCTTCCCCCTACGTAGTCCTCCCGCAGAAAGCCACCACCAGGGTCAGAGTCAGGTAGCTTCTGCCTTTCTCTGGCCACATAAGAAAAGCTTCCTTCCAGAGGGTCATTGAAGATGTTGCTAGATTCGTCACATGTCCCATTAGAAAGAGTATAGCAGTTGCACTGGGAAATGGCTTTTCTGCACAAATAAAAAAATGACTGCTCTTCTCAGAAGTTCTAGGTCTGTCCTCTTTTAAGTATATAAGTCAAATAAGTGCTGCTACTTTCCAGTTATTTAAAGAATGTACTGAGCGGCGCAGGAGAAAATCTCCAGCAGATCGCAGGACAGGATCCGCACAACGTCAATGAAACAAGAAACCAGGTAGGATTCACGTGTACGTATCACAATCCAGGTCAATGGAAAATAGCTGCAGGCATGGCTAACTACCCACATGCATCAGCAGCAATCATACACTACCTGATGCCACATTGCATTGGAATACAGTCCTACGATAAAAATTTGGTCTAGCTGGACACATAATCATCCTCCTGGACTTGCATACTCTCCAGAAAACATAACAGCACCCATCCACAAGTCAGCTCGACATGGGTCGCTAGCAGGCAATTGGCCCCCCTACCAACCTTTGTATTGGCTAAATGCACACATCCATCCTAAACACCTCTGTCAAACCTCCATTACTTCAGATTTTGGTCCCCCGAGAATGTTCACCTACAGTGCTTTAAGGCCATACCAATGGGAATAGGTGCTATGCCAAATTACATTACAAAATTACATTACATTAAATTGATCATACCCTTGCTGAAAAGGGAAAGCCTCTGGCAGTGCTCATTATGGTGCACTCTATCTGCTGGCAAGGGTAGAAGACGGAGTACCCACACTCCTTTCCCTCTTTGCTGACAAAACTACTCCAATTAATCTTTATAGCTGACACTTTCAAGGTTTTCATCATAAAAGTCCAATGTTTTGTCCAGCATGTTACAGCTTTATTAAGAAACTTCTGACACAGGTGGTATCACTAGATTCAAGCTAAACACAACAATCACTTTCCAATTAGCAAAACTATAAACATCTGAAATAAAAAATACCAGTAATTTGTCAGATGAATTAGTTTCCTAAATCCTGATGTAAAAACTGAAAAAGATCTCATGACCTCTTGCTATCTAAAACACATCACAAAGCTTTGGAAACCCTGTCTGGGGTTACGCAAACTCACTCCGTTTATCCCATGAACTTCAAATGTCTTTTGGTGGTCCTATGACTAGGTAGAGGCCTGCCTGTCATTAGCGCCGCGATACACTGCCTAGTAGCTTCTTCAGTGTGACCCCATAGTCTGGGGGCCCCCCAGTCTCACTGTTGCTCTGCAGTACTACCTGTCTTTGTGGTGACCCTCTCGGATGGGGAGCCTGCCCAATATCACTGCTATAACCCATGACCACGTTATCTTCTGGGTGGCGCTGCAACCTGGAGGGCCGCCTAATGCCCACCGCATTTTTTAATCTTCAGGCAACATCGCTGTTTCCATGGGGACAATGCTGTCATTACTGCCACACCTTGCTCGGCTTTCCTCCTCACTGCACTGCCTCCTCCTCTGCATTGTGTGAGAGGGACCACAGATCTATCGGGGTGCTCCAGCCGGCATGTTGGAGCTCCATGCTTCACCCAAGCTGCTCCGCCGTGGCAACCCGGGCCTTACACAACTTTGGCTTCTCCTTCATTTGGGCTGCTATAGCAGCCCAGGTCTTATTTAACCACCCCACTCTTCACCTCCTGAGCCGCCAGGTAGAGGTGGCACGGAAGGGCTTTCGTTACTGGCCCTGGGGGAAGGACAACATGGGGCATGGCCTGGCTGCACAGTCCTGGCTGCAATCCCTCCATCCCCTTACGCAGCCCAGACTGGGCAGCTCTGTGGAACTTCGGCCCGGGCAGCACTGCCCACACTGACTGAACCCTTTACTTTAGATGAGACCACTGAGCCCCCCGGACCTGTAGGGAGTTTTTTTTTCTCTCTTTCTCTTTGCTTTTTCACTTCCCTCTCCTTTTGTTCCTTTTCACTTTTCAACCATTTCCTAGCTGTTTACTATTTTCACACTTCTTGGATTCTTTGGCTGCTCTTTTGTGCTACATCCCCTGGGAATAGGAACGGGGAATAGCAGGCAGACTTTTCTGCTATATGCATTTCAAATGGGGCAGATAGTTGGACGGGTCATTCTCTGCTGAGTTTTGCTGGTAAACTAAAATGTAAATATATGTGTGAATGATTTATCTGTGAACCCTCCGACTATAAATTGGTGGTAAGATAACATCAAAATCCTACGGCTTCTCTTCATCCCCACCAACAGCCTAAGCTTGGCTTCACTTAACCTTCTTTTCCTTGAGGTATATAGTTCAAAGCTGCAGCCATTGCACAATTTGTAGGGCCTCATTGCGGGTATGGTGGTAAAATTGAAAAACGGTGCTCTTTTTAATACTGCATTATGACAGGTTGGGTTTGCATCGGATCGTAGTGACATGGTTTACATAGAAAATAACAACAAACCAAAATTTAGAGCCTACAGTGCAAAACAATCATTACAATTGCATTAATTATTAAATTACTATGTAGCTGGACAAGCGTGTGTCTGTTAAAGTGGAGGGAATTGATTTTTGGTCAATAAAGAGAGGCGATTGCCTTTTAAGGAACAATGTTAACAGGCATTGTATTTTTTATTATTATTATTTGGGTTTTTATTGAGTGTGGACCTTGCTCCAGGAATCAACGTAACACTTTGCACTTATAGGGTGAAGAACAACCTTAGGGAGCAGAGAAAAAGGGAGTGGGGCTCTAACAAGGGAGGGAGGGAAATTGTCAGCAATGGGGTCCCCAATTAACCAGGGGCGGAAACAGTGGGGATCAGATCACCCAGTCTCAGGTAGGGTGGGGAGTGGATGCACCTAGGTGTTAGGGAGTAGCCATTCTTTGAAGAGAAGGGTTTTGAGCTACTTCTTGAACTGTAGCAGCAAGGGGGTTGATTTGGATGTTGATGGAATGGAGGTTCCAGTGTCTTGGGGCGTACACAGAGAAGGCCAGTCTTCCGTTTTATGCACTGGGCGGAATTCAATTCTGCACATATCCTTACTTCTGGTGGACCGTAGTGCTCTGGACATGCTGAGTTCCTTAATGAGGTAGCTTGAGGACTTCAGGGTGACAACCTTGAAGATGATTCAGCAAGATTTTAATATGATACAGGTTTGCAGCAGGAGCCAATGCAGTTCGATGTAGGAATCTTTTGATGAGTTGTGCTGCAGCATTAAGGACACATCTCAGGAGAGCGAGGGTAGTGGCCGGAAGGCCTTGCAAGAGGGCTTTGTCACCATGCAGGTAGGAGATGACCAAGGCTTTAATAGCAGATCTGAAGTTACTTTCTGGGATGAAGGGCTTGATTTTTGCAGGAGAGAAAGTTGGCACCAAGCCATTAAAATATGTGAAATGGAGGTTAGGGGAGGAGACACTTAGCCAACAATTCTGGTTTGGGGAAAAAGTTACTTTAAATCTTGGCTATGGCTATCAGGATGCTGCTAGTTTTCACATGACTGAGCACATAGCAGGTAAGCATGCACCAACATGGTTCTAGGTCAAAGGATCGACACCAAAGGGTCGACAGATCAAAGGATCATTTTTTTTTTTCACATTGTTTTTGTTTTTGGGGGGTGTTCCCCCCAACCCACCCTTTTTTGCTAAAAACCACTCCCCCCCCCCCAAAAAAAACATGTGAAAAAAAATATATATGTGATCCTTTGACCTGTCGACCCTTTGGTGTCGATCCTTTGACCTGTCGACCCTTTATATTCGATCCTTTGACTAGACACCCACCAACATATGTTTACATCCTCTGTCCCCACAGGCCATTCCCATTCCCGCACACAGGAGTCTGTCCTGATACATTCTGGTTTCACCATCACCGTCTTCTGGTCAATGCTGGATTTTACTTTTATGGACTTCATTGATTCACGGTACGTCACTCTTTCTCAAATCGCATGCTGGACTTCTTGTACTCATGGATGCTGTTCCCATCTTCATCTTGTATCCTGGCTTGCAACATTATGTCTTACTACTGACTTCTGAAATTGTATTCACTCTCCCCTCTTGCTTCTCCTCTCGTTTTGACTGCTTACTCGCTGTACTCTCCTCCCCTCCCCCTTTTCCTATCCCCTCCCCCCCTTACTTTCTTCTATGCACTTTCTCTATCAGAATTGGCCCTGGACCTAGTATGATAGCAACCTCGTCTGTCGCTCCCCCATCCCCTTACTGTTCCATCCTCCATCCAGCACTATCTGAAACGTTGTCAGGCCTAGTACGATAGTCGCTTGTTTTTTTCCTCCCCTCCCTTTCTGCACCCCTCTCCCTCACCTTTTGTTTTTCTCCACCTCTACAAGAAATGTTGTCAGGCCTAGTACAGTTGTCGCCTGTCTGTTTCCATTTCCTTCCCACTCTCTCCCTTCCTTCCTT
Organism: Ambystoma mexicanum; assembly: GCF_040938575.1. Classification (NCBI taxonomy): domain Eukaryota; kingdom Metazoa; phylum Chordata; class Amphibia; order Caudata; family Ambystomatidae; genus Ambystoma; species Ambystoma mexicanum. The sequence goes on from NC_090938.1 coordinate 216,413,695, forward strand.
ATCTATGCCTTAGCTCTTGCACTATCTGAAAAGTCATCAGGCCGAGTACGATAGTTAATTTCACATCCTTACTGTTCATGGCCTGTAAGAATGTCATTGTATTTTGCCTTGTTCCCTCCCTTGCCTTGAAACGCTTTGAAACACATTCTGTATAGGCCCTATATAAATAAACTATCATATCATGTCTAATGTTTCACTGTGTATAACATTCTATCGATATATCTATATTGTTTTTCATATCGCACCATTCGCCCCTAGGCTTGAAGGCGCTCAGACAGAAAACAAACATATAACTGGTAGGCATTCTGTGGAGAAATTCTGATATCAGCTGGAACGAGATGGAATTAACTAGACCATTCCTCCCAGCAAACAGCATTGTCTTCAGTTGTTTTTTTTTAAATAGAGTAACGGTCAGACAGCTCTTGAGATCAAGGGTAAGGATTCCAGATGGTAGGTGCCCAGACATTAAAGCTGGCACCACGAACCCTATTGAGAGTCATACGAACCCTATTGAGAGTCATACGCGGTTGATGCAGCAGCTGATTTCCATTTGAGCGGAGGGTCCTTCTTACAGAAGCTCTTTTATCCTATTGACCAGACAGCAGGGTGCATTGCCTGATAGGCATTTGGATACCAAATGTTCGCTTTTGAATTTCATTTGCTGCTCATTTGGTAAAAAAATAAAGAGGGTTAAAGAGATATTTAAAATACCACTAGATTTTACCGTTATCATCAGACAGTATGTTGTCATGACTTGCTGTGGCTGTGATGTCATCATCATGTTGGGTCTGGAATGTTTGTGTCTAGTTAAGCATAAGGGTTACAGAAGAGTTCAGTTGAAGTGACAGTGCAACTGAGGAGGTGGTGTTGTGGGCTGAGTCTGGGGGCACCGTCCCAGCACATACAGATAGTGCCATGACCACGTCATGGACACTAGCAGGGATCACCCCAATTGCAGTGTTCACATGGCAAGACATCAGTTGCCGGCAGTTCCCTGGCTAGCAACTGTGCTGTCGCAGCAAGGCTCCCAGGCTACACATCCTGCTCCGGAGGCACCCAGATCAGCAGGGCCGCAATACTCTGATCACAGCAGCCTGCAGGCCAGGGTAGCAGGCCCATATTCACACTGCATCAGACAGCAGGCCCAATAATGATATACAACAGAAGTGCCATTCATGGAGTCTGCCGTCATGCTGGTGCACGTGCAGGCTGAGGCTCCTTTTATTGACTGCCAGTCATGACACACATTCATAAAGGAGCAACGCCACAGGTGGTCACCTGGGGGTTGGCGCTGATAGTCCCTTATAACAACTGCCAACCAAGCATCACCCTGTACAACAGCTTCAGGGCAATAAAACTGACTTACCTTGAGAACAGCTGACTCAGTGTCTTAATCTAGAACATAACATTTGGCAACAAGTTGAAGAATTTCGTGTGCTTCGCCTACTGCCCCCCAACTGAAGACAATTAACCACCCAGAGCTCTGCTGTCAAAGGATAAGGGAGAGCGCAGCTGTGGGAACTGGAGCAAAGTGAACTCCGTCCCCGTGGCGAGAAGCAGACCGACAATAGTGGCGAAGAGACAATCAGCCCAGAGCGCGGTGCAGTGAGACTGCAGCGCCCCCTGTGGCTGCAGGTCCTAGACTGTGGCCGTGGAGATCGGACGGGGCAGACGAGTCAACCGAGGCGTCCAGGCAAATAGGGTAAGGAAAGAGAGGGAGCTCCGCACTCCACGGTGCCCTGAATGCAGTGATGACGTCACCGCTGGAGCCGCCAATGGTGGCGCACACTGCAACGCCGCTGTTCACTGATTCCCGCTTTGACGGTTGACCTGTGCTCGCGGCTTCCTGTTACGCTGGCCGCGGTATGAAACGTCACGCAGAGCGTGCCGGCGATGAATTAAGCTAACGGTTTTCTGAAGAAGCAGCCGATGAACCAGTTTTATGGCCCGGGCCAAGAAATCCTGGGAGGAAGAGCGTTTTAAAGATGTAAATTACGGCGAGGACGAGCAGCCGGTGTACGGACTGAGGGGAATGAGCCCCGTCATGAAGAGGTGCAGCGGACGTCCTGAAGAGCCGGACGTAGAAGGGTGCTGTCCGAATGAGCAGGACTTTATGAGGTACTGCGATGGGCCAAGAAGGCCCTGCGACAACTGTCAAACGCTGCACCGAGTGTCAGAAGAGGAAGACAAATTGGCCATTTACCTTGGTGTTTGTTTGATCTGCGGAGCTGTATTGAAGGTTCCCAGAAATTAGCATCTTTTAGTTCTGGTAGATTTCTTTAGGGCGATTACGTGTATCCAATTAAGTAATGTCTTCTAATATCTGTTAACAAGAAAAGTGATACTATTTGACAATAGTGAACGTTTGTTTTGCGCGTTAAGGGACCATGATGTTGTAGCGTGTTGATTATGCCAATGTTAATGATAATTATGTGTTATTTATATAGCGCCTTAATCCAAAACGCTTTACAGAGCACATATTTTACCTACAATATCACCCAACCGAAATTGGTACTCATTTATCGACCTCGGAAGGATGAAAGGCTGGTTGGGTGATAATGTAGGTAAATATGTGCTCTGTAAAGCGCTTTGGATTAAGGCGCTGTATAAACAACACACCATTATCATTATATAGGACAGTGATTTAAGATTTGCTATGTCTGTGCTATACCTAGTAGCATGGCAGATTATTTATCCTGGGTGCGTCCCAGTGATTGTGTTGTTGCATGGTCTGTGGTGTATGTGAACTTTATGAGATGTTGAAGCTTTGAATGCTTAAGGGTTAAACACGATGTGTCTGTCCACTGGTTGGAGTGTACAGTGCCATGCCTGACAGGTGTTATGTTGTATGGAGTACAAAACCATGCCTGTTAGGTGCTATGTTATTGATGAGTTAATGGCTTAGTGCCCTGCCTGTGAAGCTTATTTGGCGGGGCCCGGCACTGAATTGGTATGTTATTGAATTAGTATTTTATGAAAAGTAACCCGTATCGTTTCATTTTTGTCCACCATGCTCACTGCCGAGGTGAGAGACACTCTGGAGGCCTTTCTCTGTGGCCTAGTGGCATTTTAAAGATGGCTTCTGCCTTTTCCTTTCAGTGAAGGCTCACTGCGGTCACCAGCATCTGCCTGGTTGCCTGCTGATTGGATACCTGCAATACTTATTGGCCAATGGTGGACCGGCAGGCTTTAGCCAGCCCACCCCTTCAAAGGCCCATTTCCTGCCTGAATTCTCTGCCTTCGCATTTCCAACTTGCCTGTTTTGGTTGACTCCTGCCTGCAGACCCGACAAGACTACAGATGGTGCACCTATTGGCCGTGCATCACCTTCGCATATGAGGTAGGAGCAAACCAGGCAGAAATAATTAAAAAACAAAAAGTGTTTGGTGAAAACTGAAGCTTTTTTTCAAATTTCGGTAAAGAAAAAGGTAACCTGGATCGTTCATTTTTATCCTCGCGCTATCCTTTTTTACCCACATCCTGCCTGCTGCCCACCGTGCTCACTGCCAAAGTGAGAGACCCATCAGGAGGCCTTTCTGTGCTGCCCGTGGCATTTTAAAGATGGCTGCCACCTATTTCTTTCAGTGAAGGCTCACTGCGGTCACCAGCATCTGCCTCCTTGCCTGCCGATTGGCTACCTGCAGTACTTATAGGCCTATGGTGGACCGTAGGATTTAGCCAGCCCTTTTCCTAAGGCCCTGTCTGCTCCCTGTCCGTTGCCCGGCTGTGTCTGTGGGTCCTCTCCTACCCCCCCCAGGCCCCACGTGCAAATGGAGACTGAGGTGAACTCCCCTTCTCACCGGAAACACAATCAAATGGAGCATCTAACATTTCATTTCACTTAAGGTCAGTTCCGTCAGTAACTTCATCGACCCCCTCTTTCACACCTGGGACTGTCCCACCTCTCACTCCATCTCATTTGGACTCCCACTAATTTTGCTGTGCTCAGTTGCAGTTTTGTGTTTTCACCCAGATCTGCTGAAATCGAATTTGGCAGTGCTCAGTTGCAGTAGTGTGTTTTCACTTTGTCCTGCTGAATTCGAATTTAGCTGTGCCCAGTTGCAGTATTGTGTTTTCACCCTGTCCTACTGTAATAGAATCTAGCTTTGCCTTATGGCTGCTTGGTGTCTTCACAGCTGGTAGCTACCCCCCGTCTCCCCCCTCCCTTGTGTCCCCCACCCCCTTCCTTCGAGTGCATCAGACTGGTGTCTCTCCCCCCTCCACTAGAGGCAACCATGTCGCTTTCTATCTCTCCTATCCTCTCCAACTGTTTCACTATCTCCTATCCTTCTATCACTAAATCTGGACGGAAGAAATTTAAGGATATACTGGGCTCCAACCCAGGCCTTCCTATTGCAGACACCTATGTCACGGCTTCTGAGAAACTATCACTGACATCCTCTTCTTCGTTAATTCACCTGACCTATGGACTCGCTACATGGTCCGCTTTCTCTCTCCTACTGCCTCTTCCCCCATTAATGGTGGCACTCGTTGGGAGGTTCTCCTTAACCTCTTTGCCATTTACAAAGTCGTCATAAATGTTTATCTCAATGGAACCATCATGGTTCAGGGTCCTCAACCCAACCTTCTTCTCTTTGACAGGCTCCACCCTCGCCTCTCTAACCTCACCTCTCTCTCCGGCCAGGCAACATTGCCTTCTGTGCCTTCCTCCTCCTCTGCACAGGCTCCCCTGCCTTCTGTGCCTTCCTCCTCCTCCCCCTCTGCACAGGCTCCCCTGCCTTGCCGTACTGTCCTGGCTCCCTTGTGGTCCTTGGCTCCTTCGCCATCCTCCACTATCCCACTGGCCCTCTTGCCACCCTCAGTGGGGACCACTGTCCCCTGTGCCCCCTGAGGAAGACCTACAAAGATGGCAAGCTGTTCCACATTGCCACTCTCAACACTCGCTCTGCCGGCAAACACTCGTCTGACATCTGCAACCTCCTCAAACTCATGGATATTGATGTGCATGCCATCACTGAGACAAGGTTCAAGGATAGCTCTGTCACAAGCTTTGACACACTCCTCCCTGAAGGCTACAAAATCCTCTCTGCGCCCAGGCCTAAGAGGAAAGGTGGGGGAGTGGCACTTATCTTCGTAGAATGGATCCCTGTGTCTATCATTCAGACTCAGGCTTACTCCTCTTTAGAGTACCTAGCTTGCAGACTCCCACTCTCCCCTAAATCTTCTCTCACCATGGCCACCTTCTATTGGCCATCAGGTCAGTCCACTCTCTTCCTCTCGGAATGGCCTGAGCTGGCCTCCTCCCTACTCTCCTCCTCCTCAACTCCTCCTGATGGGAGATCTGAACATCCATCTGGACTCCTCGGCCATTTCCACAACCTTTGTGACTCACTATCTCTCTCTATCCTACTTTCTGGCTCCACACACGCACCTCGGGCCACACCTTGGATGCTCTCATCCCTACTGACATCCCTCTCAATAATCTCTCTCTCTTGGACTGATCACTCTCTTCTCTCAACACACTTGAAGCTCTCCTCTTCTCTTGCAGAATCACACCTGGCACAGCCACTCGGCTTCAAAGTCACCAGACCCATGAAAAAAGTGACAGTGGCTGCCTTTGGCTCCACCTACTCTCCTCCACCCATTCCTTCGGCTGAATCCCACTCTGATACAGCGCTCGTTAACTTCAATCTATCTCCAACACTTTTGACACTCTTGCCCCTGTCATGAAGGTCTGACTGAAGCCTTCCAAGAAGTGCAACTCTTGGTACGACTCTGACCTAGCTGCCCTTAAACGCAAGTGTAGGGCAGCTGAGAGGAAATGTATTGTGTCGGGCGAACCATCTGACAAATTGGCCTGCTGCCTCTTTCAAAGACAATATTGACTCTGCATCCGCTCCGAGTCTTTATTCAAGCCTGCATCTCTGTGGCATCAAACAGCACTGCCAAACCTTTCAAAGTCTAATAGGAACTGGCCAATCCTGAAACAGCCTCTTCTTCTGTCACACCCACCCAGGACCTTTGCTCGGCCCTGGCTGCACAGTTCACCACAAAAACCCAAGACATCCTTTCCACCCTCTCCACCACACCACAGCATACACCTACACCGGAGCCTCCCTTGGCCCCCCTCTACTTACCCTCTTCTCTCTCACCCATCACACCTGATGAGGTGTCCGGACAAGTCTGATCTATGAAGGCTTCATCCAAACAGATGGACCACTGCCCCACTAAAACCATCAAAGGCAATATTGACTCCCTCGCCCCAGCCTTGGATGACCTCTGCATCTCTCCTTTTCCACTGGAGTTTTCGCAACTGCCCTTAAGCACTCCCTTGTGCACCCTCTGCTCAAAAAACCCTCTGCTGACCCTTCCATTCTGGAAAACTACCACCCTATCTCCATCACTCCTTTCCTGGTCAAATTCCTTGAGAAGTTGGCTATCTCTCAGCTGACCCTCCACACTGAATTTATTGGTTGCTTCCATGACCATCAGTCTGGCTTTAGAGCATCCAAAAGCACGGAAACTGCTCTTCTGAACACCTGTGAAGACCTGCTCTCAAATCTTGACACCAACTGTCTTCATTCTCCTCGTCCTCTCCTCTGCCTTTGACACGGTTAACTACAACATCCTGATCGCACGTCTCCGTGACACCCTGGGAATCACTGGCTGGTCAGGCTCTGGTGTGGTCACCTCCTTTCTCTCCGGCCGCCCATCCCAGGTGGAACTCGGAGCCTTTCTCTGAAATAAAGCTCTCTCTACCTGTGGCGTTCCCCAGGGATCTTACCTATCCCCCTGGTTCTTCAATGTCTACATGGCTGCCCTGGCACGTGTGATTGCCACTTTCACTTCTAACTTCCAATGTTACACAGATGACGCACAACCACCTTTCAGGCTACCCTCAGCCTCCTCCTTCTCCTCCCCCTCGCTCATTTCTGACTGTCCGCTTTCAGTCATGGTGTGCTGCAAATGACCTCTGCCTCAACGCCAGTAAGACTGAGATCATTCACATTGGGGTGAATGAGAGCAGAGGTGCTCTTGCTTTCCCACTTTCACTCTGGCCGGTCTCCCTTGTCCCTGCGCCAGCACCCACCTGCGAGGCAAGAAACCTTCGGGTAATTTTTTACTCTGTCGTTCTCCTCTCACATTTCGGACAGCTCTAAAGTCTATCAGCTACACCTCCTAAGAGGTATTTCTCACCTTCCCACATTGGTTCACTATCTCCAGTTCCCTGGTTCTCTCTAGGCTGCACTATTGCAACAGCCTATTCCTCAACCTCCCTTCTTTGGCCCTGCGCCCTCTGCAACTCATCCAGAACAGTGAGACTTATCCTTGGCATTAAGCCCAGGGACCGCATCTCTCCGGGGCTGAAATCCCTTCACTGGCTCCCTGTGGCTGCAAGGATCAAGTTCAAGACCCTCTGCATTATCCACAAGGCTTTCTGGGGCCTGCGACCTACCTACCTGCAAAGTTGCTTACATAAATACTGTCCCTCTCGAGCCCTCTACTCATCTATCACCAACCTTCTGTGAGTGAGCCGGTTCTCCAAGCAGAGATTTGGAGGGAGATTCTAGCCTCAGCAGGTGCATCCCTCTGGAATAGCCTCCCTCCCTCCCTCCCTTCCTCCCTCCCTCCGTCTTGAGCTTGATCTTCTTAAGTTCCGGAAATGCCTCAAGACCTCCCTCTTCTCCTCTTCCTTCTCTATCTTCTCTTTCCATGTACCCCTACTCGTCCTTTACAGCTTGCTGACTGGCCTCCTGGTGTACCTCAGATTCTCACAGGTCCCTGGCACCCCGCCAGTCCTCTTTCGCACTTGCCTCCGGGCCCTACACCCCACCCACACTCATTGCACTTGAGAAATAACCCTAAAGAGTGTCTCTCTCTGCACTTTCCTCAGTCTCCACCGACTGTGTGCACTTGGACCTCCCCCTCCCTGTTACCGTCTGTGCACTTGCACGATCCGTACGCTCTGTGCTGAAGATCGCCTATCTGTCCTCCCTTCCTCCCCCCCTTTAATTGCACTGGTATCAGCCCTCCAGATAAGAGGCTATCTGCCCTTTTTACGCATGGAAATGCTGTAAAAACTCTACATGTTTTTTTTCTTTCTGCATATTCTTTACGCAGGCAGGCCTCATTTGATTTGAAGCCCGTACCTCTTTCGGCCTCTGGGGGCAGCACTCCAGGACGTGGAACTTTATTCCAATCCTTTTGCCGACTGTTGCACGACTGCCTGAGTTGACTACATCTGGGTAGGTGTAGAAGACTTGAGCCTTCTTGGTACTGTCAGCATGCCACAAAACCCCAAGATATGCAGTTTCAGGTAGCACTTAACACACACAGCCATGTAGCAGATGCATACCAAATGCAGATGTGTGCGTGTGAAACACTATTATTCTCCTGCCTGCTAGTTCTGCTTATGGTATAGCGAGGTGGCAGGTATTCCTCACTGTGCAGGCCTCCTCTTCCCCCACCCCTGAGCTGCACAAGGCTAATGGCATCTGCCACGTTTAGTATAAATTAAAACCAATCCTGAACATCTGCGTTTCAGCACCCACATAAAGACTGTAGTTCCACACAAAATCCTCCCGCACTGACCGTGAGCCTCAGTCGCATAAGCCCAGTGCTAGTCACATGGTTTGTTAGCTTTAAAATCACAAGCCCAAAAAAAGACATCAGCGTCCTTTATCTTGAAATCTGCGTGGTTTGTTCATTTAAAGTGCCTGCCTACTTCCACTTTGGGTCCAGAGTGTTAAACTGCTTGCATTGCTCATTGTAAAGTTTAATAAAATGGCATGCCTGCTTCTGGGTAAGTGTACTGAATGTTTTCTCCTGGGTTTTATTTGGTACTACTTGCTTTCATTTTAGGTGCATTCAAAGGGGCGGTGGGATGGTAGAGTATTTAATGTGTTCCTTTGGAAATTCGATCTTGCTGATTTTCATGCGCAATTATGTACGATTTCTGAAATAGGCCCCAATGGTGTGATAGCTAAATCAGAGGATGAATGGTCATCAGATAACAGTGCTGCCTCCATAGCTGTGTGCCTAGGTTGAAACTGTGTTCCCACCTCATATAGAAGCACCAGTGCACTAGATCCCTGCCTTCTTTACAGTCTATAAAAAGAATAATAATTTGAATTACAAACCGCTTCAGGTAAATTTACTGCATACAAGCGCTGTATTTATTTGTCATGGTACATATTCATGGTGTTGGATTTACCTACCTTAGATTTAGAGCCGAGTTGGCCTGACTGGGGATTGGGACCCTTAATGGGACGAGCATGTTGCTCTTGAGCTAACCATATCCTTTCAAGCACATTATGCCTCCCAATCTATTACAGGAAGCAAGAGCAGTTGAGCACATGGAGCAGGAAGGCATCACTGCAGTGGGTGGCACCCCAAAGAATTCTAGCCTGGTGAACATGATTTCCCAGATGCACAGCGACCATGTAACTAGGCTCTCCCTGCTTATGGGCAGTTCAATGTTTTTCATCCAGCTTTGGGCATATATCGGACAGCTGTGCATGGAATCTGTTGGTAGAATGGCTCTCCACAATGCATTCAATGCAAACCATTAGCTGAATGTCATCAGCATGAATCTGGATTTCTAAATTGAAACGTTGTGTCAAGGGTGGCAAACATTACTTTACATTCTGATACTTGCGGTTTTCTTTTCCAGATAGAGAAAACAAAGCAATATAATCATTCTTTTTTGCTAAATAATAATAGTTGGCATTTAAGTACTGCTACAAACCCTCAGGCATTTGAGCTTATTAATACCCACGGTGTCTGAAAGGCTGAGTTTGTCCCTCCTGGGATTCCAACCTGCATCAGCAGGCTCTGCACGGATGTTAAAACGCGCGCTCTACTCACTCTATCTGGCTAAATGTGTATTAACAGATTGGTCTACAGTGTAATTTGTCCTCTATTCAAGTCTTCCCTATGGAACAGCTTGTTATTTTAGCAATTTAAAGCCAAACAGTAACATACATTTGTACTAACTTGAGATCCAGAGATATGAGGTCGAGTGTCTAAGGTCCAAAACGGGCTGATTTCACCTCTTAACTAAAGTTGTTCATCCTTTAACATAATTTTATTTCACTGTACCAGGTCTTCTACTTGGACCATCTTGTGGGGTTTGTACTATAGGTGTTGGGGAGGCAGTATACCAGGCATGCACACCTCCCTTCCTACACACAAGAAAAGCACCCTACAGCCTAAAATGTGGTTAGCACCCAAAGACGCCTTAGGGTATTGGTTGTGCTTGGTTAGTGTTGCTAATCATTCACGCATGGGTATTCTGCTGGCACTTCTGGAGTTAAGTCGGATGCTGTTGAATAGCTCTGTCAATTACTTCTCTGGCTGCTTCACCGCTAACGGACACACATGAAGATGTGGGAAAAGAACTGCCTAAGGCAAAGGGCAATAGTGTGATCTAAGCATTTGTTTAAGAAATGAATGGACGGTGTGGATGAAGGCCATCACACATCTTGGTACTCTCTATTTTCGTAAGCTAGGTTTAACATTTTATCCTTGGCTTGGGGGGAGCGCAAGTTGACCCATGGCAGGAGAGGGTCATGTGCTGTTGGAGCTGTGGGGCGATTTTAGATTGGACCTGGAAACCAGGAAACCATGAACTCCAAAAGCAACAGCTTTGCATTAACAAGGAGCTGTTATGCTGCATAGAAGAACTTACTGCCCATAGGGGAGCTAGGGGAGCTGAGGGGATGTGGTGGGTGCCTGGGAAGAATAGAAATGGGTCTGGAGAGATGTGGGACACAAAAATGTTTTATTTCGGTAAGCATGGTACGCCACTGATGCATGGGTGCACCCATTTTCTATTACTGGCTTCATGTGAGTAATGGAAAGTGGCTGCAATATGTCTTTAAATCTTAGGTAAATTCAGGCTTTTGACAACTAATGGGTGGGTGTGCACGCGTTTCAGATGATGCTGTATCATGCACATTACAGCATGCTGTTGCACCAAAACACAGGGTTATATTATCTCTTATAAAACACACTGGAGTATGAATCCTATTTAAGGGTTTTAAGATCTGAGAACATGGTATACAGAGCAGTCCCAAATTCAGAACCTGGAGAATAAAGAGCAGACCTGATAAAATACCAAAGCCCATTGATCTGTCACAAAGTCACCTTTTTATTTTAAGGTGATTGACCATTCCTTTGACCTTAATCTAGGCCTGCTAAATTCTGGGTAACTCTGTAGTGTGCTCTAAATCAATGGTAACTTGTGGGTCATTTTTGATAGCAGTCTGTGACTCAGATGGAGTTTGAGACTAAACTAAGAAAAGGTCTCACTTGTCATGTCCAATTTAGGCCACCACATAGACCTCTCTTTAGCAATGTGTCCTGACCTGTATTCATATGTGGTAATAACGAACAGAACAAGAATATCCAAGATTCTGCCAGCCAAACCAGGAGAGACATTAACCCTTTAGCTGCCATGGGTATTTCCCCCCAGTGCCAGGGCCTTTTTTGGTGATTTCGGTATGTGGCCATTCAATGGCTTGTAACTTTTTTTTACATGAGATATCTCTGCCAAATTTGCCTCCTAGGTTGCTGTAGTGGGGTGAGAGAAAATGACCAAAAAGGGTGAATATTTTGTTTTTTCAAAAAATGCCAATAAAATGATGTACAAAGAAGCCTGTGGTTTTTTCCTTGTAAGAGCTAGGAACAAATGGCTTGCTGTGCTGAATTCCCCAATTTCCTGGCTTTCAAGAACAGGATGAGTGGAAACGGAAAAACATTATTTTGATGTGGTTATCAACTGTTTTGTAAGAGGTAGGCGATTTTGGCCATTTTTGCCAATTGGACATGCATGGACGTAATGGGAGAAAAGGGTAGGAAAGCCGAATTGGAGGACAGAAAGGCATATATTTCTGAAAAGTAGACAAAATTCCAAGTTTAGGAAGGGGTGATTTGCGTAGGTCAGACAAACACTAGGCAGGGGAAAATGCCATAGATTCGGGGGAAAAGCGGGAAAATGACTGAAAAAAAAGGTATGTGTTCGGCATGGTTGGCTTGGTAGGGCAATGGCTTCTATGAATTTTGAGAAAAGCAATGCTCCGCTACATTCCCCCGACTCTTGCAGTTAGGAAAGCACACATTCTTTGTAGTGTTTTACAAAACAAGCAATACCACAAGCCAAACACTGAGCCATGGTAGACAGGAGTTTTATGCTCACGGCCTGAACAGATGCACTTTGCATGTGTAAATCGGGAAAACCAATGTGGTGAGGAACGGCAAGCACACATTTTTTGAAAAACCACAGGCAGACCTTTTCAAGAGTAGGTGACTTGTGCAGGTTACACTGGGGTGCCTGTCCCACCATTTTTGGGGACCCTCTCCCCCCACCCCAAATGGAGGGTGGGGTGTACCTCACGCAGCCGTTTGTAGGAGGCCCAGGAAGGCCTGCATGATGTGCCCCCGCCACCCATTTCGGGTGTGGGGGGGAGAGGGCCCCCAAACATTGTGGGACAAGCCCCCCAGTGGCTGGGGCAGTAAGGTTTGGGCACCCCGTGGCCAGATTGGCACACCAATGTGCCCCTCTGTGCCAAGGCAAGTTTCGTAAACAAAGAAAAAAAATGGAAAATGGTGGAACGCATTTTAGGGGGGGCTGTGGGGCACCCCAAAGGGACAGGGAATTTTCTAATGGGATGGAGTAGTGACCCCGTCTCCCCCACCCACAATGGAGTGGGTGCCATGTCATGCAGCCCTCCCTGGGACCAGATATCTGCTCCTAGGAAGGGACGCCTGAGCCCAGAGAGGAGTGCAGGACAGCCCCCCAACTTATCTGCTCCTGGTGAGGGCTACATGAGATGGGCTGCCCCTCCAATTGGGGTGGGGGTGGAGAGGTGCACCCCCTTCACATTAGAAAATTCCACGGCGGTGTAGGGGGCCCCTCCGCCCGTGCTAAAGGGCAAACTGCCATTTTGAATTATTTTCTTTGTTTACTATTCCTGGTTAGGTGCAGAGGGGCACATTGGTGTGCCAATCTGGCGCCAGGGTGCCCAAACCTTACTGCCCCACCCACTGGGGGGCCTGTCCCACCATTTTTGGGGGCCCTCTCTCCCCCACCCCCAAATGGAGGGGGGTGTACCTCACACAGCCGTTTGTAGGAGGCCCAGGAGGTCCTGCATGAGGTGCCCCCGCCACCTATTTGGGGTGCGGGGGGAGAGGACCCCCAAAAATGGTGGGACAGACCCCCCAGTGGGTGGGGCAGTAAGGTTTGGGCACCCCGGAACCAGATTGGCACACCAATGTGCCCCTCTGCACCAAGGCAAGTTTTGTAAACAAAGAAAAAAATGAAAAAGGTACACTACACTTTAGGGCGGGTTGAGGGGCACCCTAAACCGCCAGGTAATTTTCTAATGTAATGGGGGGTGACCCTCTACCCCCCCACACACCAAATTCAGGGGAGCATCTCATTCAGCCCTCCCTGGGGGCAGATAAGAGGGGGGCATCTCATGCAGCCCTCCCTGGGGTCAGATGCCCCTTCCTAGGAGCAGATATCTGCCCCCAGGGAGGGCTACAAGGGTTGCCCCCATTTCCCCTTGGGGTGAGGGGGAGAGGAACACCCCCTTTTCTGTAAAATATATCCCTGGTGGCTAGTGGCCCCCCCACTCCCACACAAAATTCCCTTTTTTTTGTTTTTGTTGATTTTTATTTTTTTTATTTTGCCCCCTTCCCTGGGGGCAGATGATCAGCCATCTGCCCCCAGGGTTGTACACATATGTGCCCCCATGCTTTGGGGCCCAGGGGGGCAAGGGCTGCTTACTGTAAGCGGCCCCCACCCCCCCTGCATTCAAAGACATCCCTGGTGTCTAGTGGCCATTGCTGCCCGCGCATCGAATGCCCTGCGCCCGATCCGCGGGCAGCAATGCTGTTACACAGGGTGTCCTTGGAAAGGGGAGAATCTCCCCTTTCCGAAAAGATCTCTGGTGGCTAGGGCCCCCAAAACCCCTCCCCCTTCCCGTCACTTTTTTACCCTTGTGTTTTTTTTTTTTTTTTGCCCCCTTCCCTGGGGGCAGATCAGCCATCTGCCCCCAGGGGGGCCCTAACCTGCAGGCCCCATCCTTTGGGGGGCCTGCACATTTCTTCCTGGTGGCCCTCCCCCCACCCCAAAATGTATAGGGGCCACCTCATGTACTCCTGCCTGGGGGCAGAAATCTGCCCCCAGGGAGGGCTACAAGGGGTGGCCCCTGTTTCCACTTGGTGTGGGAGGGGGAGGGCCACCACCGTTTCAGGGGTGGGCAAAAAAAATCCTGTGTCCCCCCCCCATCCCCATTCCATTCTTTTTATTATTTTTTTTATATGCCCCCTCCCCTGGGGGCAGATGGTCTCCTGTCTGCCCCCAGGGGTCTTTATATCTTCATTCTTTGGGGGCCGGGGGGGAGAGGGCTGCTTACTGTAAGCAGCCCCCCTTTCCCCCCTTGTAACAAACGTTTCCCTGGAGTCTAGTGGGCATTGCTGCCCACGCATCAAGCGCTCTGCGGCCGATCCGCCGGCAGCAATGCTGTCACACAGGGTATCGTTGGGAAGGGGAGTATCTCCCCTTTCCAACAATACCCACCTTGATCTCCGGCTTGAAATACAGCCGGAGATCGAGGGTGAGAAAGGTGAAGACTCGCCTTATATTTTCACTGCAGCAGCCCGAAATGGCTGCTGCAGTGAAAATTACTTTCAGTTTCACGTCGGCGTGCGTGAACTGAAGGTAATCCAACCCCCTGGCTGTGAGGGGGACCTCTCCCTCACATAGCCCGGGGGTTGGATTACAGTTCGCTCAAAACAAGGTGCCAAAAAGGACGAGCTATCTCGTCCGAAATGGCTGCTGCAGTGAAAATTACTTTCAGTTTCACGTCGGCGTGCGTGAACTGAAGGTAATCCAACCCCCAGGCAGTGAGGGGGGACCTCTCCCTCACATAGCCCGGGGGTTGGATTACAGTTCGCTCAAAACAAGGTGCCAAAAAGGACGAGCTATCTCGTCCTTGGCACTGCGTATGCAATTCCAAGGACGAGATATCTCGCCCTTGGCACTGTAGGGGTTAATCGAACATAGTTGCGGATTAGGAGGGCACAAAAGTGCCCTCTTTTCCCATCTACTTGGATCCAGCTAGTTGGGTCCAGCTACTTTCATAGATGAAGATGAAGCTTTGTGGTCTGCAAGTTCTTATGTAGGTAAATGTTTAACACACATTATACCTTGTTTTGAATATATAATACAGGTAACAAACACTACCCCAAGATGGACCCCTACGGAGATCAATCCATCTCTGCTGTCTGCATGCACTTTCATGGTTGAAAGTGCGTTTATGAAATAACTCACAGAACTTGAAGTGGAATTTGACGTTTTTGAAGAAATGTGATTGGTAGTGGTCACTTGTGGGTCTAAAGAAATGATGCTCAAAGGCCAGTTGGATGTTTGTTCGAAGTTTGGTTCCAAGTCAATAGAATCGTGGAATTATTTCTACAATTCTGAAGGAGTGCATCATGCGTAAATATCAGTATTCAATCAGCGCAGTGAATGGTTTTATGTAAAGTTCACCCAAAACATAAGTACCAGAAATTAACTATCAACAAATGAGGACATCCCCTGATGTGGTGCTATGGACAGAAACATGTTGGGATCACAAAATTCAGACACACTATTTGGAATGAAATGTCATTTCTGTCCCATTGTGTCCTTCTGATGAAGTGTTAAAATTGTTGTATTGTAAGCAACGGATAATTGTATTGTTTCTTTTTGGTTTTGTTCATTGGTTAATTATTTCTTTGGGTGTTAACAATTTTGACCAGCTTTTGATTATGAGTTTTTTATTAAAGTCTACTCCATTTTTTCAGGACTATGCAGTAGGATGAGAGAGCAGACTTAACATATAATGATATTGTTATGGAGATTGTATTAATCTGTCTCTTATTTATATTTACATACCTTGTTTTGAGCCACGTTTTGATATACGCCTCTGTTTTGTTGTTGTACGTTTTTAACCTAACACACATGGTCAATGCATGTCACATGATTTTTACTCACTTGCAGAAGAGAAAACACATTTTTACTCTCTTGAAATTGCATTTACTCTCCAATTATAAAAACAGGGTGTAACCTACTCCCACCTTTAAATTTTATCTCAAGTACTGACTGGTATAATCTGCAGAATCGCTGTCAGGCCTATTTGCAGTATTTCAAACTGTCAAATAGAATACATTTATTCTTCGCACTTACTATTATCGTCTCAGAATTTCAAGGGCTCTGAGCGACTGTTTTTCTCCCCATGTTCCCACCCTCCTTGAGTGCTTTGAAACACTTGCCTCTGTATAGGTGCTTTATAAATAAAAATAAAAAATCCATACCATTGTTCATGAGTTTATGGCTTAGTGCCCTGCCTGTGAGGCAAATGTGGCATGGTTTGGCACTGAATTAGTATGTTATTGAAGAGTTTGACTGTGATGCTGGAAATGCGTTGGAGGGAAAGAGCCTCCATGTCCTTGTCCTGTACTCCTTTCATCATGTGTGTTTTGTGTTATTTTCTGCACAGGAGTCCATGTGGGACTCCTAGCAGTGCAGCTCTTCCTCTTTTTGGTTTGGTGAACAGACCCTTGGGATACTCTTATGGCACCCATAGATGGGGGTACAACCTTGTACCCCTAGTGTATGTTTTTGGGCACCTGTGTGTGGCCCACAGATCAGGGTATGGGCTGAAATTGACAGGTGCTCGGAGTATCCTCCATTTTGGGATACCCAAGCCCTGGCATTGGAATCTGTTGATTCCTGATAGGAGACAAGATGGCCCCTGTGGCATCTTGATTTCTATTGCATGTTACCTTGTTTGTTGCAACTGGTATGAATGCAGTGTGGAGTGCTGAATGGCTGGGTACTTGTCCAAATACACATTCCTTGTTGTGAGTGTCTGGAGGGGAGACAATGGCCTGAATGCACTGTGAGCCTGATTGGCTGGCTGGCTGCCTGCCTGCCTGCCTGAATGCCCTTCTGAATGATTGGTTGCCTGAGTGTGACCCAGCAGAGTGAATGAGAGACCTAACAGTATATCTGGGGTCCTCTCATTGATGGAAATTGTTCAGAAACTGAAGTCGAAACTTGAAACTGCTTACCCTTGGCTCTGAGCTGAAGAAGAATTGCTGCTGCTTTAATTCAACGCAATCTGAAAGCTGTTGTCTTCAAGGACTGATCCAAGAGAGGACATGGCTAGGAGACCTCTTCCCGAGCTACGTGGGAACTTGGTGCACCCGCTTACCTTCATCAAGGCTCCCTGGAAGTCAGTCCTCCAAAAGCTGCCGACCAGAGACATCGACCGGAGCCGCAACGCTACATTGCCTAAGACATTTGAAATCAAGGACTCCCTTGCCAGCACCGTCCACCGCTTCGTCCTGCTGGAGAAAGTCGAGGCCGCTGACGGGCAAAGGAGAATCCACCAGTGGGTTTCCCACCACCCGAAGTACACAAAGAGGTTGACGAAGATCCAAAAGCCAGCTGTGGTCGAGTCCCGTTCACTAACGCCAATGCTGAGGACCCGACGCCCTTTCTGGGCCTATGTTCTTCATTTGACTTTGTGGCAACAAAGTATCGTCGTTGAGGTGCACGGACGTCCACGATCGATCGTCGACGATCACTGCAAAGACCGAAGCTGCTGCCCTGACGTCAGTCTTCAAGGAATCTCGATGATCCGTGGCTCCTGCCTTTTAAAGGGAGTTCACTCAAGAAGGATCCGTCAACGACCTGACATCAAACTTTGCCAAACCAGGTACATTGAGTAGTAGAACATTTCTGCTTAAGCAATATATGGACTGGGCTACAGGTTGCCCAGGTGGGGGGGGATCCTCACCAGAACTGTGCCTAGTGGTAGGGGCCCAGTATTCTGCCAATTGTTTAACCAACTTGTTTTCTTCCCAAGTTTATTGTTATCATTTGCAATTGATTTGTCTGCCGTATGAGACTGTTAGCAGTTTGTGCATTTTAATGGAGTCAAAGAGTAATTGTGGTACCACATAGAAATAGTACATTTTTCATTATAGTATTGCCTGAGCACAAGGTGGGTTATTGTATGTGTACATAACTTGAACCTTATTTATATAAAAAGAACTGTGCTATCACTAACATAGTGTGTGGACATTCCTTTGTGGGGTTAGGGGACTACACTGTACTTAAGAACTAGCCCGCATCACCTCCTGAGAGCTTAAGCCTTGATTGCTCATCCACGTTTACCAAATAGAGAACTTGGCTGGGGTGCTCTGTGCTTCTACTCTGCCATATAGAGGGCAGGAGTACAGAATCTCCCCTCCAGTCTTTACAATGGCTTAGGCAATTAGTATGTTATTGATGACTTTATGGCTTAGTGCCCTGCCTGTGAGGTGAAGTTGTTGTGGTTTGGCACTAAATTAGTGTTATTTACGAGTTTTTGGCTTTGTCTCCTGCCTTGTGAGGCGAAGTTGGCGCGGTTTGGTAGTATGTTTTTGACTAGTTTATTGCTTAGTGGTGCCCTGCCTGTAAGGCGAATTTGGCATGGTTTGGCACTGATTTATTATGTTATTGATGAGTTTATGGCTTAGTGCGAGGATTGACCTTTGGGTTCCATCTGTTATGTGGAATGGAAGGGACCGATCCTGGCAGTGCCTTTGAAGTAACGGCTGTTTGTGAGTGCATATTTTGCGCAACACAATCTTTTTGTTCTTTGGAAGGGCTTGAAGGCAGGTAACCAGGTTGAGAGGGATTTAACCAATTGGTGTTGGTTGTATTTTAACAGGGATCAGTATCTACGACTATTTTTGCGGACATCTGGTTGGTACTAAGTGGGGTCAATGCGTTATATGGTTTGATTGGAGTATGAATTGACTCATAGTATATTTTTTGTTTTTTACTTTAATTTCTCTTTTCGGAGGGAGTGAAGTGTCCATTTAAGGGCCACATTTCATTAGTTGTGTGCCACAGTTCACTATTGATTATAGTTAGTTCTGGTGTGATGGCAGGAATAGTGATTATGAGTAGAAAAATTGTTAATCTTCCATGGTCTGTATGTGCAAAAGGGAAAGGTGTGAGATTAAGTTTATATGTGTGTGAGCATAGGGAACGCTGAGAGGTTCAATTTGATAGTTCAGATGATCTGTGGTTAGTATAAGTATGTGCCTACTTGTAATGTGCAGAGTTTTGGGTGGTTGCACCTGATGTTCAATGCAGGTTCAACTAATATCACATGCCAGTATAAGTTATGATTTGAGTGTCTCCTACAGGTAGAGGGTTGTATGTGCCATTGCATGTATACCAGTAGTGTAATATGCATATCATGGGCTGCACTCTGTACATTTGAGGATGTTCCTTTGTGAATTAGAATAGGTTGCGTAATGACATCAGTGGGCTGATTGGAAAAGTTGATAGAGTATAGCACCTACTCCATTCTTATTGTTGTACCTACATTCCCACTTATGCAAGGGATATTGAGTGTGGGGGGAGTGTTATGACTTGCTGTGTCTGTGATGTCATCATGTCGGGTCTAGAATGTTTGTGTCTAGTTGCGCATTAGGGTTCCAGAAGAGTTGAGTTGGAGAGGGTGCAACTAAGCATGTGCTAACATGGTTTAGTTTAGTTTGTTTATTTGTAGACCACAGCCAAGCCCAGGGGCATCTGGGCGCTATTCTTACAAGTTACACAGGCAAAAATGAAAAATGCAGAGCTAGCATACAATAATGATACACAAAGGTTACATACATAAATTTACAGATGTACATCAGACATCATTTCAAGTCATGGGCAAAGGTTATGTATTTACAGCAGGAAATGACGATTATATCCCGTTATTCTAGCTGTAATTCTAGCTAAAATGCAGCTAGGTTGAGGTCTTGCTCCTGGAGCCAACATTTATAGGCCGATTCATGGAATTAATGTGCGCTGAAAATTTCGGCGCAAGCGTGCGAAAACGTGCGATTCGCAGGGAAAGAGCGAAAATCGCAGTGCAAGTGCGAATATCGCAGGGAAACCAGCGCACATCTATTCATGGAAGTCCGTGCGCGAGTAAAATCAGGGATGTGCGCTGAAAAAGTGTGCGCCGCACGCCGGCGCACAGGTCATCTAACGGCGTGCACTAAGGCCACAGCGAAAGTGCACATAGCGCGGCGCACATAACAAAAGTAGGCGGAACACGGGGCGTAACACTCGGAATGGGGAACAACTCGTGAAAATGTGGGCGTCACGGGGGAAGTACAGGAGGCAAGTGCGCGGAACGCCCACACGCTCGCCTACAACAATTATTCATGGAATGGAATAGGGCAAACCAGCGCACGGGCAAAGACGTGCACAGACCCAAACCCGTCCGCCACATGAAGGCAGGCGGTAGCGTCCCTGCGCTGGAAAAAAATGTGCGCCAAAATGTGCGCTAACAAAAAGCACGAATATACAGCTCTGATGAATGTCCCATACTGTGGCCCCCTAGGACAAATGACGTGCAAAGGGGTATGCGACAAACAGCGACATCCGCTGTGTGAAAAATAGCGTGTGCATGTATTTCGGGTGTGCGCAGGAAGTTTTACATGCGATCGGGCCTGGGGGAGCGGGGTATGTGTATTCCAGGGGTGCGCGGGAAGTTTCACACGCGATTGGGCCTGGGTGAGCGGGGTACGTGTACTACTGGGGTGCGCGGGAAGTGTCGTACGTGATTGGCCAGGGTACGTGCATTCCTGGGGTTCGTGTGAAGTTTCACCCGTGATTTCAGCAGGGTACGTGTATTACGGGGTTCGCGTGAAGTTTCACCCGCTATTACAGCAGGGTACGTGTATTCCTGGGGTTCATGTGAAGTTTCACCTGCGATTTCAGCAGGGTACGTGTATTACGGGGTTCGCGTGAAGTTTCACACGCGAAAGGGCCCTGGTCGAGGGAGTACGTGAATTTCAGGGGTGCGCGGCAAGTTTTACACGCGAAAGGGCAACGCCCGTGCACAATACGTCACAGACGCGCTTACGCGCTAAGGGCCTTTCCTCGAATTACACGCTGACATGCAAGATTTTCACATGCCGAATCACTCCGTATCAAGCTGGCCACGCCTACACACACGCTCCTGCCCAGAAGGCCATTTTCCTGCCCCCCAGAGTCCCGAGCATGCTCCCACCAGCCATCTGCTGCTGCCTGTCTGCCTGCTGCCCACGTGCCCTGCTATTTGGTGCCTGCACATCAGCCATCTGCAGGGGTCCAGTTGCTGTGTCCACCCCTGCTGGAACAGAAGACTCCCGACTGGAATTCCATCGCTCCACAGCCCAGCCCCAGGACCCAGTTGCCCACCCACCCCTGCCTTTGGGGTTGCCATGTCGGGCACATCTCCATCTGGCACCACTGGCAACCCCCAGCCAGAGAGGCAGAGGGCCACCAGCTTCACTGCCACCGAAGTTGGTGTCCTGGTGGAGCATGTCCTGGGGCATTATGATGCCCTCTTCGGAACATCACGCGCCAACAAGGAATGACGGGAGAGGATCTGGGACGACGTAGTGGTTGCCATCAACGCGGAGGGGGTGGCAACCCGCGACATCAAGCACGTCAAGAAGCGCTGGGAGGACTTCAGGTCCAGGACCCTCCACAAGGCCCGGCGCCTCGCGGAAGGGGGCCGGGCCCGCATGAGTACCATCCAGATGAGGGTCCTGGAACGCGTAGGCTCAGCGCTCCACGGCCAGATCCTTCGGAGGCAGACCCGTCTGGAGTTGAGCGGTAAGTGGCCAAGCATTGCTGTGTGAGACAGGGCATGTTGCAGTGTGCTGGTAGTCTGATACTTGCCTGTATGTGTGACCTAGGCCATGATGGATGTGTGTGTGCAGGGACATCATGGTCATGCATGTGAGACCAGTTATGTGTGAACCACATGGTTGGTGCATGTGTTTTAATGCAACATGGGGAGCTCTATGTGGAATGCACACATGAAAGCATGGCTGTCTCTGTTGCTGGACATGGAGGGGGGTGAGGAATGGGTGCTGATGTCATGTACATGTATGGTGCACATGTGTGTGTGTGCCTGAGAAGTGTGTGTGTGACTTTGAAATGCCATGGATGCATGTGACTTTGAAGGCAACATCTTGGTTTACAGGGGCCCTTCTACATGGATGTTGATTGCAGACGCCAGGACTGTTTCTGCATGTGTGTTGTGTGCATTCACCCATGTGTTGTGGAATGACAGGATGGAAGTGACATTTGACAGTGCCACTCATGTGTTATTGCTTCCTGTCTAGGGTATTTTGTACTGTACCCTGATGCTTGTGTTCTATGCCTCCCTCTACGCAGCGTCAAGTGAAGAAGAGGGCGGAGACGGCGCTGTGGAGCCAAGCGGCGGGGATGCCTCCACTGGGCGGCGATGCAAGGCCCAGCCACCCTCACAGGAATTACCATCATCTGGGAGCGAGGGGGCTGGTGCTGCGTCTGCCACAACGGCTGTGGCAGAAGGGCCGGGTGAGCCCCTAAAGGGGCTTCCAATGGCAGAAGACGGTGTGGAGACATCCAGGTTGGTGGTCTCCACAGAGGGGGAGGAGCCCGCTACTGAGCCGCACATGGGGCTTGGTGGGGGTAGTACCACTGGTGCAAGTGGTGCTGTCCAGGGCCAGGGTCAGGAGGCAGCACAGGTCACCGCAGAGGGGCCTGTGCATGTCGCTGTCCTTGATGCACCAGCAGGGAGGCCCTGTCCCAGGCCCGTCCGCAGGTAGGGGAGAGTGCCATATCACCTGCCTCTCTACTACCTGCGGGCGAGGGGTCCCGCGACTGTATGGGATCCGTCCTGGTAGGTGTCACGTTGCGCACGCGTGTCATTCCTGATGACGTGCATTCTTCCTGGACGGAGAACGCACGCCATCACGAAGAGCAGCGTCGTGACGTGGCACTGCTGGGAGGGGCCCTGGTCGGTGGGTTCCTACATGTGTCGCGCACTCTGGCGGACCTCTCCTCCTCTGTGGAGGCTGTGCGCCGGTCGTTCTCCACATCGTCTTCCGGCCCAAATTCCACCAGGGCCCCCTGTGGACCTGGCCTGACCAACACAGCCAGCTTGGTGGAGATCCCATCCCTGCCACAGTCGGGAGTTGGCGGTCCAGCAGGGGTGGACACCACAACTGGAGACCAGCAGATGGAGGATGTGCAGGCACCATCGGACAGGGCACATGGACAGCAGGAGCAGGCTGTAGGTGGGAGCCATGATGGCTCGGGGCCATCAACATCGGAGGGGCAGGCATCGGCCAGAGGGCAGGAGGACCCTGGACAGGAAGTGTCTTCTGTGTGGCAGCGGTTGGGCCACGCGATAGATGTGGAGCGGCAGCAGGCGGAATAGGCACGGCTCACGAAGGTCAGGGCGGAGAACTCCACGCGTAGGGCCCTGAGGCGGGCCGAGTGCCTTGAGGCCATTTGCAGGGACCTCGAGTTACAGATGTCATTGTCCCTGCAAACCCTCGGAGCCATGGAAGAGGACCGCCTCTGGGACATCGAGCAGGAGTTCGATGATGCCCTGGCCCGGAACATCAACATGTGAGCCGTTGGACTTGCCCGCTGCCCTTGTAAATAGTTAGTTAGTATTAGGTTTCCTTTTGGTTTTTTCTTTCTTTTGGACCGCTTGGACAATGGACCAGAATTTTTGTATGTAGTTTTTTTATTAGGTAGTAGCTTTTGGTAGGTTTCATTTCTTAAGTTGGGCTCATGGACCCTGGATTCTTCTCTTGTACATAGTTTTACATTGGATTCATCTTTTTTGATTTTTTTTTTGTGCTCACCATGGAGCAATGGTTTTTACTTTTTATTTTCCCTTGGATTTGATTTTTTGAACTGTGACTTTGGACAACATTTCTTTTTGGATTTCTTTTGCTTGTGTTTTCTTGATTTTCATGATTTATCGGACATGGACCATTTATTTTGTTATTCCCATTGTTGTGCGTTTAATTTGATTTACTTTCATGTTATCTTTAATATATATTTTTTTATACTTCCATTTGTGGTATCATCTCATTGGTTTCATGCATGTCATGATATGGGTTTTGACATTCACTTGCACCCATTGTGTGTGTGTCTGACGTACATGTGTTCATTTACATACTTGCCATTGGGGTTGTATCATGTTATTTGTATTTCTATGTGGGTGGATGCAATACTTGGGTGGGTCTTTGGCATGTGGAGGCTGGCCATAAGGGCCAGAGATCTAGATTGTGATGACGTGTTGGCTGGGGGACATGTGTCGGGGCATGCTGGCAGGTGCCCTGCACTGCTGGGGGGTGGGGGTGCAAGGGGACATGAGTGGAGGCCTGCAGGCAGGTGCCCCTCAGTGCTAGGGGGTGGGGGTACAAGGGGACATCAGTGGGGGCCTGCTGGCAGGTGCCCCGCACTGCTGGTGGGTGGGTGTGCAATGGGACATGAGTGGGGGCCTGCTGGCAGGTGCCCCTCAGTGCTGGGGGGTGGGGGTGCAAGGGCACATGAGTGGGGGCCTGCTGGCAGGTGCCCTGTACTGCTGGGGGGTGGGGGTGTAGGGGGACATGAGTGGGGGCCTGCTGGAAGGTGCCCTGCACTGCTGGGGGGTGGGGGCTGCAAAGGGACATGAGTGGGGGTCTGCTGGCAGGTGCCCTACACTGTTTGGGGGGTGGGGGTGCTGGGGGACATGAGTGGGGGCCTGCTGGCAGGTGCCCTGGACTGCTGTGGGGTGGGGGTGCAAGGGGGTAATGCATTGGTGATCACTAGTGCAAGGTGACATGTGGCTTGGCTGGGGCGGCATGCCCATGGTGGATGGGCTGCCTGCGGGACATGACCAAGGGTGCAGAGTAGTCCCCTGTGGTGTGGTCTGCCTGCAGGGGCCGTGGAGGGTGTAGAGGGAACACCTGGGAGGACCCACACCGCCAATTCACTTGTAGGACTCCCCTGCACCCCCAAAATACACGTACCCCACTCGCACAGGGCCTATCGTGTGTGAAACTTGCCCGCACCCCAGTAATACACGTACCCTGCTGAAATCGCATGTGGAACTTCCCGCGCACCCCAATAATACACGTACCCTGCTGAAATTGCTTGTGGTACTTCCCGCGCACCCCTGTAATACACATACCCTGCTGGAATCGCGTGTAAAACTTCCCCGCACACCAGAAATACACGTGCCCTGCTGATATCGCGTGTGGGACTTCCCGCGCACCCCAGTAATACACATACCCTGCTGAAATCGCGTGTTAAACCTCCCTGCACCCCAGAAATACACGTACCCTGCTGAAATCACGTGTGGTACTTCCTGCGCACCCCTGTAATACACGTACCCTGCTGGAATCGCGTATGGAACTTCCCGCGCACCCCTGTAATGCACGTACCCTGCTGCAATCGCGTGTGGTACTTCCTGCGCACCCCTGTAATACACGTACCCTGCTGGAATCGCGTGTGAAACTTCCCCGCAGCCCAGAAATACACGCACCCTGCTGAAATCGCGTGTGGAACTTCTCGCGCACCCCTGTAATGCACGTACCCTGCTGAAATTGCGTGTTAAAACTTCCCCGTACACCAGAAATACACGTGCCCTGCTGAAATCGCATGTGGAACTTCCCGCGCACCCCTGTAATACACCTACCCTGCTGGAATCGCGTGTGGAACTTCCCGCGCACCCCTGTAATACACGTACCCTGCTGGAATCGCGTGTGGAACTTCCCGCGCACCCCTGTAATACACGTACCCTGCTGAAATCGCGTGTGAAACTTCCCCGCACCCCAGAAATACACGTACCCTGCTGAAATCGCATGTGGAACTTCCCGCGCACCCCAGTAATACACGTTCCCCGCTCGGCGTTTGCTGTTTGCCAGCCCTGCATACTGGTCCAGGGTTAGTGCAGCCCTTTGCGCTGAGTTGGGAATTTTGATGGCTTTTCCTTGCGCGAGGGCGTTCTTGGGTGCGTAACTGGCTCTGCTGCAGGGTCGCTGCGCCACGGCTGGTTCTGGAGGCTAAAATCCAAGAATACGCTGTGCGCGGATATCGATTTTAGCGCACGCGGCTGGCGCAGACATTCGCACGCGCACACTGTGCGCCAGCCGCGTGCGCCACTTTTGTGCGAAATTCTATGAATTACCCTGTAAATCTTCTTTCGGAATAGAACGAAGGATGGTTAGCGAAACGGGGAGTGTATTCCATTTCTTTGCTGTGAGGACTGGGAAGCTGACCCCACCTGCGTGCTGTTGGTTAAAGCGTGGAATGGAAATGCAATGTGACTGAGCAGTTCTGGTAGGTCGTGTTCAGGAATGATGTGTAATAGTGTTGGATAAGTAGATGGACGCTTGGTTGGCGAGGCACTTGTAGGTGAGGGAGAGTGTTTTCAGGTCAATTCCTTGATTAATATTGAGCCATTTTATTGTGTGTCTAGTTGCGGTGATATGTTGCTTCCTGGGGATGTTGCATGATGATCCGATAGCGTTATTTTGCATGACTTGCATTTTGTTGAGGTTTTGTTGAGATGTGCCCAAGTATAATGCATTGCAATAATCGAGCTTCGAAAAGCAAAGTGCTCTTGCTTCTGAGATGCAATTAGTTGTAGTCGGATATGGGCAGAAAGCTGTGGATGATGCCAAAGCATTAGTTTGTCTCGTTAGGGTGAGAGCGGAGTCAATATAGATTCCTAGAGTTTTCACAATGTTGGCTACTTTAATACTGTTGCCATCAATATTAAATGAGGTGAATAGGGCACCTAGTTTGGTTAGTTTGGTAGTTGAACCCAAGAGGAGCAGCTGAGTCTTCTCATCATTGAGGCAAAGCCCATGCTTCGCCATCCAAGTTTGTATGATGCTTTAAATGTCTACAATGTGATCACCAGTAATGGGGATGAGTATCTGGGTATCATCCGCCTAGTTGGTGTACGTGACTCCCAGATAGTGAAGTGTATCAATAAGAGGCTTAGTGAACACTTTATTATTATTATTATTATTATTTTTTTTTAATGGTATATTTGGTAATCCAAACATTTCATTGTATTGGTCTTTCAAAGAATCATTTGGATAATTGCCATGGGATGATGTCCTTTTTTTTAGTTTTTCGTATTTCGATCTCGATCCAAAATTTGATGGCTGTTAGAATTGGATGTTTGTCATTGCCTTTTAGTAATTGGTTCCAGTGTTCTTTTGTTGTCATCTGTTTTTTTTGATATTCTGAAGAATTCCTCGAATAGATTTTTTTTCTTGTAGTGCTGGGCAAACCACAATGATATGGAACAATGTCTCTTTGGTTCCCTCATTCTGGCAGAAACAGCAGTCTGCGGATTTAATTTCTGTCTGTTGAGTGATACTCAGATAGTCTTGAGTTGGTAGGATGTTCAATCGGAACCTTAAGAAGAGATCTCGGGTATGTCGATCTGGAAAACAGGTCAAGTATGGAGGAACTTCATGTAGGCTCTTATGTCTATTTCACATACTTGGTGGCATTTATAGTTAGTCTGGTCTTCAAGAGTTTTTATCCAGTCGTTCCTTTTTAGTGTTAGTTTTGCATGTTGTGGCCTGTTTATTAGCGTTTCTTCGGTAATGCCTTCGGCGTCCATTTGAGACTTGATCGTATTGGCCCATTGTTGGAGAACCGTTGCGTTCAGTGCGTTTTCTTTTGCTTTTCAATATTTCTATGGCTGGGATCTTTTCGTGGCTTATTATTTTTCTGTAGAGATCCATCTGTTTCCATAATATTATGGATTGTAATGATTGCAATGCCAATTCGAATCGGATCCTTGCCATGGGGAAACTTTTCGGTAATGCCAGTGTTTTTCTCCAGAGGTCCCATTTCAGTCCTTGGTTGTTTGCTAGGGTTTCGCCAGCATAAGTCACTATGGGAACAACTTTTTGTTTATAGAAAGTGATTCTTGATTTGAAGGAATATGTCCCGAATTTGCAGTGATAGAACCGACCCAGTCTGTCTAGGGATCTAGCTTTGTCTTCGATGTGCATTTTCCATTGTTGTTCCATGGATGACGCATTTATCATTACCCCTAGATATTTGATGACATTTGTTGTTTCAATTTCTTTGCCTTCGAGGTAGAACTTTTGGTTTTTTTCGGTTTTGTTTTTTGGGTTGTTAGGTTCATTACTTTTGGTTTTGTTTATGTTGATCTGAAGTTCATTAGCTTTCATGTAAGTTACTACCTTGTCCAGAGTTTTTTTGTAGACCTAATGGGGTTTTATCCATGACTGTGATGTCATCAGCGTATACTAATGATAGAACGGATTAATTGTTAAGTTTTGGTGGATCTTTGAGTTGAAAGTCATAAGTGTATAAATTGTAGAGGCAGGCAGCTAAGGGACATCCTTGCTTAAGATCGTTGAAAGTATTGATTGGTTGTGTAACTTTTACCATGTTTTGTTAGCCTGACTCGGACTGAGGTGTTGGTGTATAGTTGCTTGATCGGGTGAAGAATTGCTGGTGGACAGCCCCATGGTGTTAATTTAGTCCATAGTTTTGTTCTATTAGTCGAATGCCATTTTTAGGTCGATAAAAACTGCATGTACCTGTTAATTTCTTAATGCAGATTTGTATTTGAGAAGGCTCAGTATTATCAAGTTGACGTTGGTTCCGATTTTGCCTACGAATCCTGTTTGCCTTTTTTCTAGTTTCCCGTTATTTGCTTCCCAATCGGCAAGTTTTTTTTCAATAGAAAGTTCGCAAAAAGTTTTCCTAACGGGTCAAGTAAGGCTATGGGTCTGTAGTTATGTGGGTTCTTTCTGTCGCCAGTTTTGAAGATTGGGATCAAGATGGCTAACGTCCAGCTACTTGGGATTTTTTGAGTTTTTTCTATGATAAGGAGCAGTTGGGGAAAAGAGGCTAGCCCAGGTTTCCGGTGCAGCCTTCAGGATTGCGTTTGACAGTCCGCCTGGACCTGGTGCTCTTGATGGATTTAGAGTTCTGATGGTTTGAATGATGTCCTCAGTTTCCCATTTCAGATTCCACGGTGGACAGATGGGTTCTTGTTGGATCATCTGTACAGGTGTACTGATGTTGTATAAAGTGTTGAAATGAGCACTCCACGCTTCGGGATCGACTTCTTGGATCATATCTGTTGTTTCCGTTTAGGAGGGACCATAATTGCCTTGTATTTTTCCCTTTGATTGCCGCTAGAATAGCTTCAGCGTCCGCTTGTTGCAATAATCCTTTGGCTGATTTGATCGAGTTAGAATAATTCTGTTTTTTTCTTTTTTTATGGCGATATTTGCTGCTGTTGTGTTTAGTTTTTTCAGTTGGCGTATCTTTCTTGAAGCATTTTTTTCCTTTCTTTAATGTCCGTATTGAATGGGTGTTTATGTATAACAATGATATGATAGGCATTTGTAACGCGCCTATACACAAGTGTTAAAAGGCGCGACGAGGCAGGGAGGGGGGAACAAGGGGAAGACAGACAGCGATCCTACTAGGCCAGGTGTCACTCAGATCGCGCAAGTGCAGGGGTAGGGGGAAGGGAGAGGTGCATGGGGAAGGGGAGGGGGGAAGTGCAGTACAAGGTAAGTAGAATAAATAAATAAAAGGGCCAGCTGGTGGCAAGTGAAAGGTAAGTGCAGAACAAGTGCTGGGAAGGGGGGCTGTAGGGATACAGAGACAGTCCCGCAGTGCAGGGGTTGCCAGGGAGGCAGTGCAAGTGGAGAGTGGCTGGGCCCAGGACTAAGGTCGGTGAGAGTGGCCCAGTTGCAGATTCAGTGCAGTTTCAGCGAAGAATTAGCAGGGGAGAGGGAGAGAGAAAGCAGAAGCAAAGAGGAAGGTTTTGAGGTGCTTCCGGAACCGGAGATGGTTCTCCTCAAGTTTCAGGGGGGCAGGAAGGCTGTTCCAGAGGGAGGCCCCTGCCGCGGAGAGAGATCTACCCCCAGCTCGTTGCTTCGAGAAGCGGCTGACCCTGAGGGAGTTGGAGACGGATGAGCGAAGGGCTCGGGAAGGAAGATATTTAGGAAGAGAGAGTTGAAGGTATTTAGGCCCCAGACCCCAGAAGGCCTTGTGGACAATGCAGAGGGTTTTGAACTTTATCCTCGCAGCCACTGGAAGCCAGTGTAGAGATTTCAGTCCTGGAGAGATACGGTCCCTGGGCTTGAGGCCAAGGACAAGTCTCGCAGTTCTGTTCTGGATGAGTTGCAGAGGGCGGAGTGTGGAGGCAGGCAGATTAAGATAGAGGCTGTTACAGTAGTCCAGCTTTCAGAGAACCAGGGCTCGGGAGACAGCGAGCGTCTGGGGGAAGGAGAGGAAGGGAAGAATACCTCTGAGGAGGTGCAGCTGGTAGTGTGACTTCTTAGAGACGTCAGATATATGAGGAGAGAAGGAGAGTGTGGAGTCGAAGATAACCCCAAGGTTTTTTGCCTTGCAGGTAGGAGCAGGAAGAGGGCCAAGAGAGGCCAGCCAGAGAGCTGCAGGGAAGGAGGGAGTGGGTGTGCCGATGAGCAGAATCTCAGTCTTACTGGCATTAAGACAGAGGTCATTGGCGGCACACCATTCCTGGATAGCAGACAGACAGTCAGAGATGAGGGAGGGAAAGGAGGAGGCCGAGGGTAGCCTGAAAATGAGCTGGGTATCGTCCGCACAGCACTGAAAGTTGGGGCAGAGAGCGGCGATGCGGTGGGCAAGGAGTGCCAGATACTGGTTGAACAGCCAGGGGGAGAGATTAGATCCCTGGGGGACACCACAGGTGGAGAAAAATATGTCGGAGAGAAAGGACCCGAGTTGGACCTGGGAGGGTCGATTGGAGAGTAAAGAGCCACGCCAGAGCCTGACCAGTGATACCCAGGTTATCACAGAGACGGTTGAGCAGGATGGCATGGTTGACAGTGTCAAAGGCAGAAGAGAGATCGAGCAGAATGAGAACACACGGAGTGTTGGAGTCGAGGTTCAAGAGCAGGTCCTCACAGATGTTCAGGAGAGCAGTTTCCGTGCTTCTGGAAGCTCTGAAGCCAGATTGATGGTCATGAAGACTGCCAACAGATTCAGCATGGAGGTTAAGCTGGGAGATGGCCAGTTTCTCCAGGAGCTTGCCCAGGAAGGGAGTGATGGAGATTGGGCGATAGTTAGCCGGGCAGGAGGGGTCAGAAGAGGGTTTCTTAAGAAGAGGGTGCACAAGGGAGTGCTTAAGGGGGGATGGGAAGACTCCAGAGGCGAAGGAGTGGTTGCAAAAGTCAGCCAGGGCAGGAGCCAGGGAGTCAATGTGGTCCTTGATAGTTCTGGAGGAACAGGGGTGAACCTGTTTAGACGAGACTTTCATAGATCGGACTTGTCTGGAAACCTCGTCAGCAGAAAAAAGGGGAAAGGCAGAGAAGGAGGGAGGCGGGGTGGCTGCAGAAGGGCCCGAGGAAGAGCCGGGCAGAGAGGGAGGGAGGTGGTAGGAGGAGAGTGAGGATAGGATGTCCTGAGTTTTAGAGATGAAGTGAGAGGCCAGTGCAGTGCAGAGGGCCTGGGAGGGGACAGGAGAGGTAGAAACTGCAGCAGGGTTGGCAAGCTCCTTGCAGATTTTAAAGAGTTCGGCCGAGTTGTTAGATGCCGCAGAGATGCGGGCTTGGATAAGGGCTCTCTTCTTGGTGAGAACGGAGAGACGGTATTGCCTTTGGAGCAGGCAGCAGGCCAGTTTGTCAGAGGATGAACATGAAGCACGCCATTTCCTCTCTGCCACCCTGCACTTGCGTTTTAGGGTGACGAGATCCGAGTCATACCAGGAGTTACATTTGGCTTTGGGCTTCAGGCGGATTCTCATGACAGGGGCAAGGATATCAAGAGTATCAGATATAGCAGAGTGGAGCATGGAGAGGGCTGTGTCAGGGTGGGAGTCAGCCGAGGGGTGGGGGGGTGAGAAGGTGGCTGCGAAAGCCTCAACTGACACGCGCTTCATGGGTCGGATGACCGAGAAGGTGGGTGGCAGTGGTGAGGGTGGCTTTGCCTGTGGGGTGGGGTAGGGAGGGTGAGGTGGGAGGATAGGAGAAAGTGATCACTCCAGGAGAGAGGAGTGGAGAGAGGGACGGAGAGGGGAAGGTCAGAAGAGATCAGAGCATCAAAAGTGTGCCCTGCAGAATGAGTAGGCCCAGACGGGAGAATAGAGAGTGAGAGAGAGTCGCAGAGGTCACGAAAAAGTCCCGTGGGGGGACAGGAGGCATCCAAGTGGATGTTGAAGTCACCAAGAAAGAGGATTTGAGTGGTAGAGGACAGGAGTGAGGAGGAGAGGTCAGCCCACTCGGAGAGGAAGGAGGAGATTTGACCAGGTGGCCGATAGACAGTAGCCATGGTAAGGGAATGGCTAGGAGAGAGAGAGACGGTAGACAAGGCATTCAAAAGAGGAGTAGGTCTGCGTAGGAGTGACAGAGGCAGGAATCCACTCAGGGAAGATAAGGGCCACACCCCCACCTGCACGGTTGGGCCTGGGTACGGAGAGGATCTTGTAACCGTCAGGTAGGAGTGTGTCAAGGCTGGTGACAGAGCTGGCCGTGAACCATGTCTCAGTGAGACCGAGGACGTCAAGGTCCAGTTCCTCAAGAAGGTGACAGATATCAGAAGAATGCTTGATTGCAGAGCGAGAGTTGTGGCAATGTGGAGAAGGTTGCCATCCTGGAAGGACTTCCGGGGAGGGGTACAGATCAGAGGTACGCCCTGCGGAGGTGTAGAAGAGGGAGGTGAAGAAGTAGCACGAGAGGGGGCAGGGAGGGAGGGTAGAGGCAAGGAAGCCGAGGACAGAGGAGGGGGGACAGCAGGAGAGGAAAGGAAGTTGATGAGGCGTGGGAATCGTCTATCAAAGAGATGAAGGTTGGCCTGAGGGCCTTGGACCAAGACAGTGCCATTAGTGTAGACATTAATGATGGCCTTAGAGGAGTGGAAGGAGGCCAAGAGGACATCCCAGCGGGTGCCACCATTAATGGGAGAAGAGGAGAAAGGAGAGAGCACAGAGACCATATGAAGGGTCCATAGGACAGGCGAAGGTATGAAAAAGAGGATGTCAGTGAGAGTTTCCTTGGAGCAGGCACTAGTGTAGGGGTCAGCGATAGGGAGGCCTGGGTTGGAGACCAGGATGTCCTTTTTAAACTTTTTCTTACCAGATTTAGTGAGGAGAGCAGGTTAGTCAATAGAGAAGCAGTTAGAGAAGATAGGCGAGATAGAGAGCACCATGGAGTAGGAGGGAGTGGGGGGGGAGACAGACGATACGAGAGCACACAGAGCACACAGAGCACACAGGCAGGAAGTAAGCGGCAAGCCCAAGTTTACCACATTTCAGAACGGTGAGTGCATATTAGGTACAGAGGTCACCTAAGTGTGAGAATCCTGCGAGGGGAGAAAAACCCTAGTTACCGCAACTGTGGGACACAGTGAGGTGAAGACACCATGTGAATGAAGTGACCAGGAATAGAAGGGGTGGGCCGGGAGAAGGTAGAGATAGAAGTACAGGCGCCTGGCGTCCCCTGCGGACACCTGCAGACACACAGGGAGCCGCAACCGTAGGAGCTGCCCTTTGCCTAAGGGGCCCTTAGCCGAGGGGGGCTGCCGGGCAGGGGGCTGCCCAGGAAGGGGGGTGGATATAGGCAGAGGGAGGAGGGGAAGAGGAAGGGGAGGGGGTGTGTGGGCGGGCAGGGAGGCGGGAAGGCAGAGGAGGACCAGGAAGTGGGAGGGGGGAAAGCAGGCACAACAACGCGCTCAGAGCGCCAGACAAAATAAACACTTTTTTTTGTGCTCAATTGAACTCACAGGGCCCGCAGGGCCAGGCAGGGCTTCCCTAAGCCAGCTGATCCCTCAGGCTACCGGCGACTGCTCTCCCACGCTCGGATGAACAAAGAAGCGAGCGGGGGGAGCAGCCGCCGAGTAGGCCAGAGGGAGGCTGCTAGTCAGCCAATCAGAGGGGGCGGTTGGCAGGCAGGGAGGCGGGAAGGCAGAGGAGGACCAGGAAGTGGGAGGGGGGAAAGCAGGCACAACAACGCGCTCAGAGCGCCAGACAAAATAAACACTTTTTAAAAAAAAAATTTTTTTTTTTTGCACAATTGAACTCACAGGGCCCGCAGTAACAATGGAATTGGTACTTTTGAAGGTCTGGTAGTCTTTGAGTACCGATTCATAGTTGAGTTTTACATAGTCGGGCATCGATGTTCTTTCAAATTTAGATACTAGTTTGGTCGTTTGGTGCTGTTTTATTCTTAGTTTCATTAAACCGTTGTTTCAAGATCTGGAAGGTTGAGGGGAGAAATTCTCGATTTGTTCTGTCTGCCATGTTATTGAAATTTGACAATGGTCACTGTTAGATTGTGCGGAGTTTTCTGTGGCAATGAGGTTGTTCTTTATTCCTTCAAAGATGTAAATATAGTCAATAATCGATTTTGATTTGTCACTGGACCATGTTGGCGGCATTTGACTTGTATGTTTAGCGGTTGTTCTGTTAGTTTTCGGATCTCGATCTCTTTGGTCCATTTTCTTGCTCTTGGAGATAATTTCTGGATATCTAGATGGATTCCTTCAGAGTTGTAAAGGTAGATGTTTAAATCACCGGCGACTACAAACTCAGTTTGCGCAAAAGAATTTGCTATTTTGTCGAACTCGTTGTAGATGGAGTCTATGAACTTATTATCAGTCATTGCTATTTCGTTCCAGTAGATTTTGAAGATTAAGTGTGTTTTGTTTGGAGGTTGCTCTGGTTTGGATGACGGGGTCAAAATACAGATGACAATGGATTGGGCCCATGGATGGATATTTTTCTTTTTAACAATTGACCAGTTGGGGTCTATCTTCAAGATTATCATACCGGATGATGGTCTGCCTTATTGTATGGTGATTGCCGGGTTCATATAAGTAGAAAACCCATCGCAGACAACTTCTGTCGATAGCCAAGTCTCTTGGAGGCATAGTATAGCCATTTATTTTTGGTTTGTAGCTCCCTCTGAGAGGAGATGTTTGTACCCTCTCGTGTTCCATGAAGATAGTTATTTCGGTTGTTGGATTTCCGTTCGGGGTTGGTTGTTATAGAAAGGTTTTCCTTTGTGTGCTTCGGTGTTCGCTTCTGGTTGGTGAATTGCTGTTGGGATACGTTGGGGAGATTATCTCCCTTGGTACTTCTGTTGTTCTGTTTTTCTGGTATAAATATGTTTGCCTAAACAGGTTGTCGTTTCCTGTTAGGTATGGTTCTTCAATTGTTCGTGGCCTACTTGAAGATTGTTGTTGGTATTATTTGCGATGAATCGGGGCAGCTTGAGGTCTGATGTTGGTATCCAATTTCTTTTCTTTGAGAGCCATGAATCTTGTTACTTGGATTTGTTCTATGATGAAGCCCCATTTGGCCAGTTGTTTTTTGGTAGACATAACTAGTTGGATCGTTTGGTTGTTATGAAAGTCAATGTGGACTGTTTCCATCTTTTTCTTGTTCGGAAAATGTATAACGTTGATGTGTTGTGTAGTGATCTTCGACAGTGTCGGGATAGCGTTGAGTAGGCAAAGGATGTTTACTCTGTTCAAGATTCGTTTTTCGGCCATCCTTAAATCTGAAGCAGTTAGCGAGAGTCTGAATATGTTTGGTTCCTGACGCAGATCTGTAAATGTGGGTCTGATTAAAGATGTGTTTGTTTCAATCTGTCTATTTTTCCGTGGTATCAGAAAGGGCGTCAGGTTCTGACGGGAACCAGGATTCTTCAGTTGATATTGAAGAGTACACAAGTTACATGTTTGTTGTTGATTCGTCGATATTCGTGTACATTGAAGTTGAGGAGATCTCACAGTATTCATCTATTATGATCATTGAGTCTTCTTGGGAGTCATGTTCTCTATTGCTAGTTTGAAGTGCGGACGAAGTCAACGTATTTTGTGCATCTGCTGTCGTTGGTGCTTTAGGCTCGATGTCATGGTCGATTGCATCCATTAATGCGTCTAGTGGTCCTTGTTCTTCAATTGGGATCAATTCTCCTTGTGGTTGGGATTTAAGTTTTTTTGTTGTTCTTTGTATTTGTATTTGTCTTTGTCGTTTCCTTGGCCGGAGGATTAGTGCTCTGGGTTGAGTTGCAATTTTCGCAGGAAAGCTTGTGAGCCTGTTTGAGGTTTATTTATTTATTTATTTATTTTCTTTTGTAGTTGTTGCTTTGCTCTGGCTGTGTTTTTTTAGGTCAAAGATGTCAAACGGAGTACATGTTGGGGGTTCTGTGTTAGAAGTATTGAGTGGAGTTGGTAAATTGTGCGTTTGAAGTTCATATTGGGTTGTTTGGTCTTTCTTAGAATCGCCTTTTGTTGAGGAATGTTCTGTATGAGGGCACCTTGTGCCTTGATCTTGGGGTGTGGTCGCTTGTAGGTTTCTTTTTGCTTTGTCGTCCATGGTTTTGGTGGTAAATGTTGTCAATGTTTCTATAAGAGTTTACTTGTCCAGTCGATCAGTTCTTGCTATTTCAGCTAGGCGGTTCTGCCATATTCTTGTGGATTCTGCTTCATGATTCAGTCGATCTTGAATTGAAGTTATGAAGCAGTCTATGGTTGGTTGTTTTGTTAGGATCATTGCAAGCAAAGTGGCTTGGTCTTTAGTGGCATCGACTGTTGCTTCTTGGATCTTTAAGAAGGGGACCATCACTAATGATAGAACTGCCACTAGCGTATTTTGGAGATCTAGCATGGTGTTTTTTCAGCTTTTTGAGGAGGTTAGTCTGAATCTTGTTGGTTTAGGGCAGCCGTTGTTGCATTCAATAGGTTCTGTTCCGGGAATGTTTTAGGAAAGAACAAGTTTGCTTTGGTGGGGAGTGGTGTCGATGTACTAGATATAACGTTTGTGTTTCCCTTATGTTCGTCTGTGAGGGCTTTCATTTTCTTCTGTTCCTGGAAGTCCATGATGGCATCTATTTCTGTGATGTCAAGTGAAGGTCGAGATGCTCGGCTTGAAGGTTTAGAGCAGTTGTCTTGGGAGGAGTCTGTAAGGTGGTAAGTTGACTGCCACTGGTGTTTGGCTATGAGCGCTCTTTGTCGTAGTGTTAGGTTCAGCGTTGAGTCTTTCGATTTTTTTTTTTGGTAACAGGAGTATGAAGCTGGAGGTCAGATTGGAGTGCAGAAGTGGAAGCTCTTTTTCAGGAAACTATTGGGGATTTAGAGGTCGTTTCTGGTATTTGATTGGTTGTTATTTTCTGGCTTTTGTCGTTCTTCAGTGTTTTGACTACAATTGTGGATTTGGGGTACTTCAGTTCTTTGTCAGCATGACTGGAGGAGCATGGTGAAGTGCTTGATGGAACGGTGGTAGAGGTAGATGGCGAATCTTGGTTCGTAGGATTGAGAGATACGGGTTTCTCTTTGTTGTAATTTGGGATTTGTGGGGGACTATTAAGGGTAAGAGGCTTTGTTTTGCTTGTGGTATTGCTAGGTTCTTTAAGTGCAGTGGTTTGTAAGTTCAGCGTTGAGGTATGTTTTGGAAGATAACAGTTTCTTCTAGCTTCTCTTGGAGGCGTGTTCTAGGCTTGGTGCTCTCCATATCTATATTTTTTTCTTCTTCTGAGTATGTGGGGACGTAAAAGGAGCAGGCTCTCACTTGATTACTGCGTAAACAGCTGGAAACAGCAGACAACGACGCCCTTGTCACCGCGACAGGCTTTACGCCGCAAGGGCGGCTGGATCTTTCTTTTAAGCCCGCTTCCTGGGGGCGAGGCTTCAATCTGCTCACGTGACTCAGATCACGTGACCTCTCGACGAGAAAAAATAAAACAAACACTGCGCTCGCTTCAAACTGCTGTGCAGGGGGCACAGGCTTACGCGAATAGGAGCGGGATGTTTGCAGGTAGGGAGAGAGTCAATTTTGCAGCTCACAACTTGTGCTTTGATGATCACAGAGGGAAACAGCAGACAACGACGCCCTTGTCACCACGACGGGCTTTACACAACACATTGTGGAGAGTAGGGGACACACAAGATCCTTGTGGAACCCCGCAGGTGACTGGAGTCGGTAAGGCTGCGGCTGAGGGTGCAAAGACCCTCATGGATCTATTGTTAAGGAAGGACTCTATCCACGTGTTTGCTTGGTCCGAGAAGTGCGCCGTAGATGAAAGGTGTTTACATAATATTTTATGGTTCACCAAATCAAATGCCGCTGATAGGTCAAGTAACGGAGCAAGGCTAATTTACCCTTGTCTTTTAAAGTTTGGATTTGCATCTTCAGGTCATTGGGTGATGGGGCTGGTAGTCCTTTATAACAACTGCCTAACATGAATAAACTTGTACCACAGCGTTGGAGCAATAAAGCTGATTTACCTGGAGAACGGCAGACTCTGTGTCTTAATCTAGAACATAACACAGTACCTCTATGCACCCAATGCCATGAATATCCAATGTGATCCCAACCAGTAATAAGAGTGTATTTTTTATTTTTTTATGAAAGTGTTACATTGGTTATAACCCTAAACACATTTAATAACAGAAAGTAATTACATTTAATACTCTAGAAACATTAAACAGTGCTTTCTTTTGCATGTGCTTTACGCATATAAAAGTGATAAACTAGCTGTTTAAAACACAACACATTTTTGAAAAATGAATTTCTTCAATATAAAGAACTTGCTAAAAAGTTTAAATGTCGAAAATGTCAAAGTAATAATTTCATGATTTCCTGCCACATATAATAGAGTAAAATTAATTACCACGTTTCCCCCGCCACATTTAGAAAGGACGAAAATTGATCTGTACAAATAAAATTCATATGCTATAACAATCAGGTTGTATTTAAAATTAGAACGTATGTTACATACATTTGCCCCTTACCACATACCTATAAAAAGTCTCTATCCATTTTTAGATCTGAACATTCTTGGTTTTCGCCTATGGAATACTTTCATTCCATTACGTTTTTGCGTGCGGTCTGCACATCATTTTCATATTGTCATCCAGTTCAGACAGGTTCTTCCCTGCCATAAGAAAATTACATCGAAAGTGATTCATTTAATTAATTAAAATAGTTTTTTTATAATGCGCTTAATACCAAAGGGGTTTCTAAGCTCGGACCCGTGATTCAAACCTGTGTTATGTGTCGTCTTGCCTCCGAGACGAGCTTGTTGCCACTGAGCTATACTACCCGTGTCTCAATGTCCCTTGTCTCTAGCCACTAATTGTGGAGGTGAAGCTCAGCCAGTGCTTAGTTTGTGGGGGTGTTTGCCAGGGCTAAGCCCTGGCACTGAGCCCCAGCACTTTTTGTCTCGGACTCCATTTAATAGTCATTGCATCCATTAACCACATGAGCAGGTGCAAGCTGTAGTGTAACCCCAAATATGTCAACACTGTGGGGAGCAGCTATGGGTGATAGCAGCCATGGTGGGGAACTGCCCACCCGCATTGTCGCAGCAGTGATAGACAATATTTGGGTACTGGCACTTTTTTATTTACAAGCTAAACTCTGCTCACAAGAGCTGTTTGTTTGCGCGTGTGTAGCCCAGTTTATCGAACAGGAAGGGACTTTGGGACAAGAAGGCGTGAAGTTGAAATTAAAAGGAAAATGCTGTAAAAAAAAATACAGCCATCAACATAGGGACAAAAAAGACTACAAGAAATGTGAAAGATAAAGAAACCTGATTTCAGAATAGGATCAGAGAGAACAAAAAAGTCATGCTGTTCTGATAAAACACAGATAACAAAAAAAACATTGGCCAGCGGTTGATTTTAGCAGAAAGTAAAGAGCACTTTGTGGTCAAGACCATGAGAAAACCTCAGCATCTAACTGTTCACATCCAAGCATGATTGTTTCCGATTGTTAAAAAATATATATAGAGAGAGAGACAATCCCCACTCATGTGCTAATTATGTATGTAATTTTAAATAGTTTGAAAAAACAAAAAAGACCTAAAGTAGAACTCTCTTATTGTGGAAACAGAGAAATTGACATGAGGCCGGGAAGCCCAAAAGGAAACACACCAACACAGGTTACAAAGGACATACAAAGCGCTTTATTTCAAAGTTACAAAGTTACCAAAGTCAATTGACATGCGAATAGCTATTCGGCCCTCTGACTAACACACAAACCTTCAACGTTAGGTTCGCACTGAAAGTGGGAGAGACCGATCATCGGGATGCTTGGGTTTTTATACATTTAGTACTGCATTGGCCAGCCCTCTTACAAGTTAACCATTTCTGGAACCATGGCTAGGGTTCGTAGCCAGGTCGAACACACAATTTCCATATATTAGATCAGTTCCGCTGATACGGTTACATATTTACACATAGGTTAAACAGAGGACAGGGTCTTAGTTCATGACCCTAACAAGTAGCCTGCGGACATTTTATTCATTCACGTGTGCGGAGGTCACCATCGCCGAAGTCTTACTCGAAATGTCATTCGGCCTCCATTTTGTGATTCAGGGTGACTTCCACACTGCAAGAGTACCTAAAATGGCGGCTAGATCCAAGATGGCGGCTTACACGATACATTAAGGTCAAGACCTTGCCGCGGAACCTATGTACATAGTATTCTTTAGACAGCTTGGCGTAGGCCAACATACATTTAAACAATGCGATTGGGGTCATAATATTATATCGATTTCCACAGACCCTCCTTTTGGCCTATGCCAAGTGCTAAAACATTATTTCCTAATACTTTTGAAAATACTTGAAGGCATTAGCATCCATAGGTTCCGCATCATTGTCTGAAATGTCAATAGCCATAAAGTTGTTCATAAGAACTTCTTGCAACATGAATTCTTTAGATGCTGTCTTCGGGGTATATATTCTACGCCCTATTGCGCTCATAACTTGGGCACAAC
Organism: Ambystoma mexicanum; assembly: GCF_040938575.1. NCBI lineage: Eukaryota > Metazoa > Chordata > Amphibia > Caudata > Ambystomatidae > Ambystoma > Ambystoma mexicanum. The sequence continues at coordinate 216,454,312 of NC_090938.1, forward strand.
ATCCCCCTATCATTCCGCATATACTCGGGAGGCATTGAAAACAGCAGCACAGGAATAACAGAGTCCCTAAAATACCTAAAATAACAGAAAGCACCTTCCACCCCCAAGATCGTAGAGAATCCCAAAACCAAGTACTAAGGCTCCAGTCTCCTACAGGGATATGGACTTCAGAACTAAGAGTGTGTAAATTCTGAATTGCTTTGAATATTGTTGGTGAAGAATCTGGTACGAAAACACAGCAAGCGGACCCCACTAATTTACATACTCCACCTCGTTCAGCTAAAATGACATCTAATGCCATTCGATTTTGAAGTGCTACCAATCTTATTGCCTTTTGCTCTAAGGTCATATTGTAAAGTATGTCCGTGGTCCGGTTGATCGTTTTCTCCAACACCCTCGCTAATCCCCTAATGTTTTCTGAATTTGCTATTTGTCCCCAAAAGGGGACTACTGATTTGGCTATATCCCCGAACACTTGTCCAGGGGTATCTCCATCATTATCCCGTCGCGGGCGAGCCTTAGATACCTCTAAGGTACTGGCTATAAATACACCTGGTAACAATATCCCTAAATAACAAGTCCCCTGCCAATCCTTGGGCAACCAGGGAAAAGCTAAACTACCACACACAAAATAAACCGGTCCCCCTACATACAAAGGCCTATTTTCCCCAGTCAAATTTACAATATTTATACAAGGCTCGAAATCTCCCATTGGCCTAGTGCCGTTTCTTTGTACACAGAAAGGGACAGAATCAGGACTATGATTTACAGAATAAGAAGGAGGCATAGCATCCTTATTGCCTATCGGAGCCATCTTGAAAGAAACTAGATTTTGAAAAGGAAAAGAAAGTTTATCAGACGGCCTAATAGAAGCGATATTAGGTCTCCTCCTATTTGCGAAAAGCGAGCATCCCAGGGGAGTCAATTCACGTTTTTCAAATTCATTCAAATTAGTCCCATCGAAGTTCCCTGAGATGCTATCATTCCATCGGCCAAAAAAGAGTGCTCTAAGAGAGGCATAGCAAGAGGTTGTTAGAGGTAAGGGATGTATATACCATCCCAGTCCCTTGTTCCCATGTTGTGGTAAGTGAGTGCAGACCCAACAATTACTCCTATTAAAAATAGCATGCGTAGCATTCATCACTATCATCAAAGTGTTATTATAATATTACTGTCTATGCCGAGAGTCCCTAGGGGACAGAGTGTGAAGGTGTACAGAGGGAGTCAAAACAGTTGGTACAATTTTGGTCGGTAACAGAGGCTTCAAAGGATACATTTCTTCAAAGTACCAAAGTCCCACGGCAGCAGTTGCAAAACTAACAATAATCAAAACGAGAACGCAACAGTACGTTTTCGGGGCCCAGGCACATTGTCCATTGTTCGAATTGGTCACCTCCTTATCTAATAGTTCAATACGAGGAGCAGCGGTGAAGGCGGCAGGCATCATGGTTATCCCGATCGACGGCCCCAATGTTCGTTGCTGGCGGCACTTCGGCCGCGCAACTTCTTAGTCCTTCCCAACCCTGGCCAACAGAACCCCCCCTTTTCTTTGTTCCAAAAAAAGGGAAGACGATAGTATTTCAATCACTCCTTTTTCTTCCAGATGCACGATACTCGTGCGGCGATTTTATTTGCGTGGTCGAAGGTTGTACCGGATGGTACCCAAGTTTGTTGAATCCAAAAGCAAAGTATCGTCGCTCCCTAAGGGGAGCGTCGTATCAGTAGCGACGGAAGTCGCAGAACTCGAAACAAGGTTTTCCGGAAGTGATTGATCAAGGGAGTGCGGAGACAAAATGGACGGCTCCCCGAGCTCCTCAGGCTCAGAGAACTTCTCCGACGCACTCACAACGCTGCCTGCTACTCCGAGATCAGAGAGTGTAGCACCAGCGAGGGGTTCTGTTTCTTCTGTAACGTGTGGCGTCGGGTGAGGGATCTTCTTGATATGTGTTGCATGTATCCAGTTCTTCTTTCCTGCCACCCGCACTGCCGTCCTGGTGACCAATAAAACCTGGTAGGGTCCCCGCCAGCGAGGCGCGAGACAGGAAGACCTTTCGTAGGCCTTCACCAGGACCCAGCTGCCGGGCAATATATCGTGTCCTGGGCCCGTAAACCGTACAGGTAAGGCAGCATTCACCTGGTGGTAAATGAAATACAGATTTTTAGTCAATTGATTACAATAGTCTATGAGCAATACATTCTCCACATCCCTCAGGGCTTTAGGTTTAGGGAGACCCCAAATATTAGCAGGCCTTCCCATTACTACCTCGAATGGAGAGAGCCCAGTTCTAGTCTGGGGTGTGGTGCGCATAGCTAACAACACAATAGGTAAAGCATCTGGCCATTTTAATTTAGTGTCGGCACATGTTTTTGCAAGTTTGTTTTTCAAAATACCGTTGTGTCTTTCTACCAACCCCGCACTTTGAGGGTGCCTAGCTGAATGAAAACGTTTCTCTATCCCTAAGGCAACACATATTTGCAACATTACGGCTGCGATGAAGTGGGGGCCGTTGTCCGACCAAATTATCCTCGGGAGCCCAAATCGAGGAAAATAGTCTTTTACCAAGATCTTTGCGGTGGTCATGGCGGTAGCATCTTTGACGGGGAAAGCCTCGACCCATTTGCTAAAAGCACAAATGATAACAAGAACATATTTCAAGTTATTACATCGCTCCATTTCAATAAAATCAAGGTGAATGGTTTCAAAGGGGACAGAGGGGGGCCCGAAACTTCCCCTTGGAGTCACTGTCCCTTTACCCACATTGTGCTGCAGGCAAATCATACAGTTCTGGACGTATCTTTTTGCAGTTTCCAAAATTTTATCATTCACCCAAACCTGCTGTAATATCTTCGCAATTTGCTGGGCACACACATGTGTTGGACCGTGTGCCATCGTGACCATTGCTAATACATAAGAATCAGGAAGCAACCATTTCCCGTCAGATGCGTCCACCCAACACCCTTCGTCATCCAATTTCCCCATGCCTTCAGCCCATTTCCTAGATTCTTCAACAGAGGCATCAGTCTGAATATCTCGCACAGACCCAATGCCTTCATCTATTATACAACCATCTCTCACTTCCCTCGAGGTGTACATGTCTGTGCTAAGGTCTGTAGCTGTTTGTCTAGCTATCAAATCTGCAAAAGCATTTCCTCTTCCCACATTGTCTATGACCTTGCGATGTGCTGCACATTTCATGATTGCTAATTGTTCAGGGAGTGAGAGCGCTAAAAGTAGTTGTACTATTAAGGGACCATGCTGAATCTTGGTCCCGTGTGAGGTCAGAAACCCTCTTTCCGACCACAGTTTTCCGAAGTTGTGAGCCACCCCAAAGGCGTACTGACTATCCGTATAAATGTTAACTCTATGCCCTTGGGAGAGCTCACAAGCGCGGGTCAACGCTATAATCTCTGCGGCCTGCGCGGAGTTATGCGGAATCCTTTTAGTTTCTACGATCTTGTTCAAAGTAGTAACTGCATAAGCAGCTGTAGATGTGCCATTCGGAAGTTTAAAACAGGAGCCATCACAAAACCGCTCCCCTTCCGCATTCTCCAAAGGAGTATCTGAGAGGTCTATTCTGCCCTTTGTTTCTTGTTCAGTGGCATACAGGCAGTCATGTGATCCGTCATCGCCGCAAGCAGTAGTTTGCGGGAGAGGCAAAAGTTCAGCCGGATTGAGAACACAACACCTTTTAATTTGGATATGAGGAGCAAATAGAACTAATTCGTACCTGGTCAACCGGGCAGAAGTAAGGTGTTGTGTTTGAGTTTTATTCAATAGAATATCGACAGAGTGAGGTACCATCAGAATTAAATCGTGGCCTAGGACCATCCCCTCACTCTGTTTTACAGATGCAGCGGCAGCAGCAACAGCGCGCAGACATCGCGGCAAAGCGCATGCAACAGGATCGAGGGCGGAGGAATAATAGCCGCACGGCCTATTCTTCCCTCCATGTTCCTGCGTTAACACAGACAAAGCACATCCATTACATTCATGCACAAACAACACAAAGGCCTTATCGTAATTTGGTGTACCCAGAACCGGTGCTGAACACAGCGCGGCTTTGAGAAGCTCAAATGATCGTTGATGTTCCGATTCCCATGGCAATGGCAGAGAAATGCCCTTCTTCGTCAAAGCCAACATCGGTTTTACCACTAGGGCAAAGTTCGGGATCCACAGTCTACAGTAGGACGTCATCCCTATCAGGGCTCTGACTTCCTTCTGTGTTTTTGGGACAGACATGCCAGAAATGTGTTTTATTCGTTCAGGTGTCAATCTTCTCCCCTCCTTTGACAGGAGGTAGCCTAGATAGGCAACCTCCTGACAACAATATTGAAATTTCTTAAGTGAAGCTTTGTGACCATTTTCAGCTAAATGAACAAGCAACAATATAGTGCCTTCTTTACAAGCTTTCTCAGAGTCTGCAGCCAGGAGCAAATCGTCTACATATTGAAGCAGCGTGCAAGTAGGTGGTAATTCAAGGGTGTCGAGCTGCTCTTTTAAGGCTCTACTATAGATACTAGGACTTTCAGTATACCCTTGAGGTGCCCTTGTGAATGTAAACGAGCGTCCCCCCAAGGTGAACGCAAACAAATACCTGCTCTCCTCATGTATCGGAATACTAAAGAAGGCGTTTTTTAAATCTACGACACTAAAGTGTGTAGCCGTAGCAGGGATCATTGTTAAGATCGTTGTTACATCAGGCACGATTGGAAATTGTGGGGCTACCACCCGGTTAATAGCACGAAGATCTATTATAAACCGGTACGGAATTGCATTGTCGCCTTTCTTATATACTGGCAAGATCGGGCTATTACATAAGCTACCTGTAATCTCTTCGATCACTCCACGATGTACAAAATCGGAGACAATGCATTTCAGAGCGCGCTCTCCTTCAATTGAAATTTTATATTGCGGAATGCGCGGTAGCTTAACCCCATGTTTCAATATTATCTTAACAGGGTCGATGTGCAATATCCCCGACATCATTATCGTCTATTGCCCACAAACATTCTGGGACAATGTCAAATTCGGGAGGTAGAGGTCGGGTCAAGTATTGGGAGTTACAGGGTTGCTGTGGTGAAACTGTTAATCTTATTCCGTCAGGGGAACAATGAATCACTGCATTCAGTTTCTTCAACAAATTCAACCCCAGCAAATTTTCTCCACAGTTTGAAGTAAGAAGAAAAGGGCACTGGTCTGTAAAAGGACCCAAAGAAACGGATACCGGCGCAGAAACCGGACAAACAGTTGGTATGCCAGAGAACCCTATAGAGACGTTTGTTTGCCCTGACAGTGGGATGTTTGGAACCCTCGAATGGTCGATGGAGCACTTTTGTGCTCCAGTGTCGATCAAGAACTGATGTTTCCTATTCCCCACCAATAATTCAACATAGGGGCCCTTCTGAATAACGGGAATAGGTAAAGGTTCCAAACGCTGCTTCGGGCAATCCTAGTAAGGCAGAACTTCATCAAAGGGAAGTGCCTCAGAAAGATAGGCGGCGGAAGGGTGATCAAATATATTTCTCGAGTCCATACTCGGAGTCTGATTTTCCCGTGAAAAAGGTTGCTGGGGATCTTGTAGAAGCTGACCCCTATCAGGGCCCCCTGCTCCGGGGCGGCCCCTTGGTCGCCTACCCATACCTCCAAATGTGCCTCCTGACCTCTGACGAAGGGCAGGGCACTGTGCTCGCCAGTGACCTTCCTGGCGGCAATAAGCACACTGATTAATATTTATAGAATTTGGAGGAGTATTTCCTCTTGGAATGTACTGACCTCTAGTCTGTGTCGTACCTCCTCTGGGGTTTCTGACAATTTGCTGCAACAATACCTTAGTCTTTAGGTCACCCCTTCTTTTTTCGATTTTCTCTTTTTCATTATTAACCCGATTCTCGTAATACTGAGCCATATGCAAGACCTCTGACTGAGATTTTGCCTGCCAAGCGCTCTCTGAGGACATAATTTGTGACTGGATGTCGGGCAACAATCCACGCACAAATTTGTCCACAAACAACCTCTTCCCCGACTCTGTACCTAAATCCTGTCCACTGAAGTCGGAGAACACCTGTTCGAATCTATTAAAGAATTCAGTAGTACCTTCAGTTTTCCCTTGGATGCAGGCCGTAAGCTTGTCCCAAATAATCCTTTTTTCTGGGATTATAGTTTTTAGTTTAGCAACTATTCTATCGGGTAAGGTAAGTATTACCTGGGGTGGTTTCTCACCAGCTAGTCGTTCTCTGTCTATTCTAATCAGATTTACCCATGTATCCCCTAGCCCCGGCACATCATCTATTGTCCGTACCTGTTTCCATACATCAACTGGCAAAAGCACCGGAAACAATAAATCCATGTCACTTAAGGTGAACACAGAAGACTGCAAGACGGATTCTATTTCTTTATAAAACCCTGTCGGGTTTTTCCTAATATCAGGGACTGATTGTCTAATCGTGTTCACTTCCTGTCGGGAGAACGGGACGTGAACAAACTGCGATACGTAATGTGCAGGGATATCCGTCGCGGGAGTACCAGCTACTCGGCGGGGATTTCTACTTTTGGGACAAGGGTCGGAGGGACCTCTCTCATAGGCAACTGAGATATAGGGACCTCCGACCGCTTACTGAGCAATAGGGCCAAATCGAGCGCTAAAGCAGCTGTAGAAGTGTCGGGCGAAAAAGCTCTTTTACAAATACCCAATAACTCTATGGGGCAACCAACCTTCTTCCTTATACATTCCTCCTGTAAGTGCTGTACCATCACTTGGATTACCTTCCTTTGCATCTCTACCGTGTATTGACTATATGTGTCATACACCTCATCTGGCGGTATCGATGAATCCGAGATCCATCGAATCGCGTCTTTGGTACAAATTCGTACTTCCTCAGGTGCTGAACTTCGGCACGAAAGGAACCGTTTCTGTGCATACATCCTGTCGTCCTCATCATCCTCGTTTTGTAACCTTTCAAAATCCCTCCTAAACTCAAACAATCTGTCAACATGTCCATATACTTTCTGCTCTGTATCCCTCGAAAGTGCCAAGGCATTCAGATCTCTCACCCCTTGTGGGAGATCCGAAGTCTGCAATCTACCCCACATTACACCTAAATGAATCCCCAGTCCTTCAATAAAAACGTTTTTCTCGGGAAAATCGTGCAAATTAGATAATGTTGAAAGTACATCAGTTTGATCACCTTTTTCCATGCAATGTTTAGCCCAAGCAAATAGTTCCTGTTTCCTGCCCGCATGAACAGTACTACGAGTCACAATTTTCGACCCTGCACCGGGATCTGATTTAGTGAACACGGGACTCCCCAGAATCGGAGCTGTAGGTGAACCTAACAAGGGTGCAGGGGAAAGAGGTAATGTAATAGACGAAATAGACAGAGGAGCGACAACCAAAGAACTAGGGGCAGTAGGCTGCGCAGGAGGAGTAGGAATAACGATAGGAGCAATAGCAGGAACGGGCAAGGTGCCCACAACGGGAGCATACGGAGGTGGCGCTGAAGAATCAGGCCTCCGTTCGTTTAATATTTTCTCAATAAACTCCTCGGAAACATGGAAATCTTTAGAGGGGTAAATTTTCTGGACCCCGAGCGAGAAAGCTCTATCCATCTTCTGGGTTTCATCTAATCGTTTTTCCTTGTCATACAACAATGCCTTTTCGGCATTCGTTTTATGACGTCGTGCATGTTTATCCCTACTTTTAAGCTGCTGTAATGCTTCCTTTTTCCAATTTTGTAATACATCAAAGGCTGCTGGCCTAGCCTTCTTTTTAAGCAAGATCGACTCTAAGTATTCAATACGGGGGATCTCAAAGCTACCATTGATTGGCCACTGAAATTCGGAGGCATTTCTGGTCTGTCTGTGCCAAATGTCATTAAATACAATACTACCAATGCCATACTTACAGTACATAGTACACGCCGGCGACCCCTCCTGTGGTGCCGGACGGCTAAATTCCAAAGATTGTCGATCGCTGCGGAACAGAACCCTAAAGCAGCTAGACAATTTCCCAGGCATTTCTCAAAGAATTGGTGTTAGCTGGTCCAATAATTGTGTCTGCAGATACAATACGCCAAATTCAAATTGTCAGGGTTAAATTAAGAGCCGGGTCACGACTACACCTGACCAAACCTAAGGAGGACCGTACGGTTTACAAAGGACTTCAACTAACAAATTTTACCTGCGTTCGGTGGTTTCGGCAAATCTGCCCGCCTCGGAATTGGACTCTCGTCAAGATGCCGTGTCAGACCGCACGACTATCGCCCAAGGATCGGATCGTGCAGCGCTGCCGAGGTATCGCGTCTCGATCGGTCGGGCCCGCAGAATCACACCGTCCGATCCCGATTCGATAGTCTGCGTCAACCTTCAATGATCTGGCATCAATCTTGAGGGTCCCTATTCGGGCGCCAACTGTGGAAACAGAGAAATTGACATGAGGCCGGGAAGCCCAAAAGGAAACACACCAACACAGGTTACAAAGGACATACAAAGCGCTTTATTTCAAAGTTACAAAGTTACCAAAGTCAATTGACATGCGAATAGCTATTCGGCCCTCTGACTAACACACGAACCTTCAACGTTAGGTTCGCACTGAAAGTGGGAGAGACCGATCATCGGGATGCTTGGGTTTTTATACATTTAGTACTGCATTGGCCAGCCCTCTTACAAGTTAACCATTTCTGGAACCATGGCTAGGGTTCGTAGCCAGGTCGAACACACAATTTCCATATATTAGATCAGTTCCGCTGATACGGTTACATATTTACACATAGGTTAAACAGAGGACAGGGTCTTAGTTCATGACCCTAACAAGTAGCCTGCGGACATTTTATTCATTCACGTGTGCGGAGGTCACCATCGCCGAAGTCTTACTCGAAATGTCATTCGGCCTCCATTTTGTGATTCAGGGTGACTTCCACACTGCAAGAGTACCTAAAATGGCGGCTAGATCCAAGATGGCGGCTTACACGATACATTAAGGTCAAGACCTTGCCGCGGAACCTATGTACATAGTATTCTTTAGACAGCTCGGCGTAGGCCAACATACATTTAAACGATGCGATTGGGGTCATAATATTATATCGATTTCCACATTATGACTCAGAAATTTCGCCGTTCGTCCTTATGCACAAGACTGCACTCTCTAGCTAAAGCTGGAAGGCAAGTTAAGCATGTTCAATGGTAGATAAAATCACATTTTAATATAGTGCTTCATGCCAGATTCCCCTAGTTTCTAAACACAGAAACAATAGGTGGTGGTAGTTACAGAATTACATTTTTAGCAAAGAACCATTTTGTGGAATCAGAGAAGTAAAACGGGTAGCTTAAGACTTGTTATGCCTGGTTAAAGCTGGTAATGTGAGTTCCAAGTACGATTTGTTTTTGGGGAGCTATGTTTGTCGAAATGAGTTAGTTTAGCTAAACTTAGTAATACCACTATTATTGTAATTTAACAACTCAGTGCATGAACATCATTGGAAGGTCGATATGGTCAACAGAATGACTCAATACAGCATTCAAGGCCAGCTGCTGAATAGAAACTTTGGAAAGTTCACTCTAGCACCAGTCCTGACCTTCTACATCCAAAAGGTGATTCCTGCAATTACCTTCGGTTCAGAGTCTGGTTGGAACATCGATGCTTTGTTCTGGCAAAAGCTAGAAGGGATCTACTGGCGGCGTGTCCTGAAGCTTCCTTCATACATCTCGATGATCCACATAAGACATGAATTATCCTTAAATTCCCTACACACTCATGTAATGTGGAAATCACTAATGCTATTACGCAAAATGAATTTGATCCCCATAACGCCAGCATTTGAAATCTTTGCCGGGGAAAAAACTACAGGAAATTCGAAATTGCTAGACGAGTGGAAACAAATAATGATATCAACCTTATCTAATGCCGATCTGACCTTGCAAGACCTGCTGACGCGACCACAATCCATAAAAACAAAATTCGAACAGTGGTGCTGGATTAAGAACAAGGAGCGACGCTTGCAGTTGAAGACCTCCCTAGACTCTGGAATAAACTAAATGTTACAAGTAAATATTTAACGAATTGTCCATCCCGTCACCATCGCGAGCAGTTTCTAAGACTTCGATTAAACGCTATCAAAACAAAAGAAATGATGTGGGATCGTCACTTTAAAGAAGCAAAGGATAATTTATGTCGCTTCTGTTATAACGAAACAGAATCCCTAGAACATCTGATTACCAAATGCACGAAGACCTCCTTAAAGAGAATGCAACACCTAGGAGAATATATCCCAGTAGATTATATGACACGAGACTGGTGGTCCTACGTAGCAGCCGGTCACAGCACAAAATTAAGCTGTGCGGTAATAGACTACATAGACGCCTTAAATCTTGAAGATCTGTAAATGATTCTCCGAAATTGAATCCTTCCTTCCACTCAGAATATCGGACATAGTACCATAAATTGGTTTTTGGCTAGACGATTTTCGATGAATGATGTTATTTTGTAATAAAAGTCTGATGCCACATTGCTTGCAATGTGGTACTTTAGGCTGATGTTTCAATAAAAAAAAAAAAAAAAAAAGATTATTGTAAATTGGCCTAAAGTAATTGGATGAGAATCTCTTTTTGATTGGTCTGAAGCCATCATGCAGCTTCTCATTGACTATTGCCTTTCCCCCTTTCATTCACTTTCCTCCCTCCAATCTCCCTCCAAGCTCGTAATCTAGGCGTTCTCTTTGACTCCTCTCTCACCTTCTCGCAACACATTTCACTCACCTGCCGATATCACCTCTACAATATTCGCAAAATCCGTCCCTCCCTCACTTTCCACGCCACCTGACTCCTAATTTCATCTCATCTTTTCCCACCTCTTCTACTGCTCTTCTCTAATCTTTGGACTTCCCGCACCTCAGCTTGCCCCTCTTAAATCCATATACCACTCTGCTGTTCGTACCCTTTGTCTCCTTACCTCCCGTGACTCCATCTCTTCCTCGCTCTCTCACCTTGGCTGGCTATCTTTCCACTTACAGCTAAAATGTTACTTTCTCTGCCTTGTGTTCAAATCCCTCCATGGTCTTGCTCTTCCTTATCTCTCCTCCCTTCTCTCCTTCTACTCCCCCTCCCGTTCCCTTCGTTCCGCTGACCATTTCCTTCTCAATGTACCTCCATCCCCCTGCGCTTCCTCCCGTTTCTGCTCCTTCCAACTCCTTGCACCTCTGCACTGGAACTCGCTCCCTCTCACAATCTGCTCTACCACGACCTTCACCTCATTTCGCACTTCCCTTAACTCCCTCCTCCATTCTCCTCCGAAAACTCCCCCTCTGCCCTCTCTACTTCCCCTCCCCCCTTTCCCTTCATCTGATTCCTCTCTCTCCCTTCCATTTTCCCTCGTCCAATCCATCTCCTACCCCCACACCTATTCCCACTCCCCCCCCCTTCAGTTAAGTGCTCTTTGCACTGTTTTGTTGATTGATTCAAGTTGTAAATGTTTGCTCCCAATGTTATTTGTTGTTATTTTGTATTATGTTGCTCCATTGTACAGCACCTTGTTGTAAAGCGCTCTATAAATAAATCAATCAATCAATCACGTGTAGTTATGATATGATATGATAGGTTATTTATAACGCGCTTAATACCCAGAGGTTTCCAAGCGCGGACCCAGGGATCGAACCTGTGTTGCTCCGTGTCGTCTTGTTTCCAAGTCGAGCACGCTGCCGCTGAGCTATCCTCCTGGAGTTAGAATCTCTATACTGTTTTTCAACAGTGGTTCATTTCAGCTTGCTGCTGGGGACTCTCAAGACAGGGGGATACTGGGGTAAAGAAAAGGTATGACACATTTCTGATCTCTAATTCTCATGATCCCATACACACTGGGTCAGATACAGAAAAAAGGCAGCCCACTTGTCATAGGATGGGCAGCAAAGTGGCTATATACGGGTTGGTCCACCTGACTCACAGTGCCATTTTCTTGGGTTTTTGGCCCGTGTGTTTTTGGCATTGCGGAAATTGGAAAACGGATTGGGGTTTTTAACCACTGTTAAGGAAGGCAAATTTTAAAATTCCGGGCAACCATGGATAAAGCTAACAATGGGGGAGATGATATCTCTACATAATAAATATTATTTGTGGTGTTATATTTGCTAGGGGGTCATGATGGCATGAGTGTTGGCCAATAGAGCATTGGGCAAAATCCCTCTAGCACTTGTCCGGCTGTCCACATAGTTCCTACAGGAAGTGCCCTCGCTTTAGTTAGGCAGTTGTGATCTGGGACGGAGACCCTTTGGGAAAGCCTACTCACTGCATATTAGAGCCACTTCCTTTGGTCTCTGACCCCCAGGATTGTGGTTATATGATAGCATTTTACATGAATCCTCTATGCTTCACCTGCTCTGTGGGCAGCACCTTCTGTTCCTCTATGGCCCCTTCGTTGAAGGTTCTTCTCAGCTTTGTCCCAGTGCTTTGGGACTTGGGGCTGACTCAGGCTGCTCTTTTCCACTGCGTCCCCTTGGGATGGGAATTCGGTGTGCTGTTGGCCTGCTCATTCTTTGGCGAGTCTCCTTGGGGTGGGCTGTTTACTTGCTCGTTCTTTAGTTAGTCTCCTTCGGATCGTAATGGCGTGAGCTGTTGGCCTGCTCGTTCTTTTGTGAGTCTCTTTGAGGTGGGTTTGCGTGGGCCTGATCATTCTTTGGTGGGTCTCCTTAGGAAGGGTAGATTTGTGGTTGCTCTATCCTGCTGCTGCGATAAATTAAAACTGGATGGCGAGTTAAACATTTTCCACAGTAGTTCAAAATTACATTTATCGATAGCGTTTCATGCCTTATCCCTCCACCTTTTAAGCACAGTAATAATGGATGTTATTAGTTCAAGAAGGGCATTTCTAATCTTGGTCAGTTTCATGGAGGTAATACGGTAATGCTGGAAAGCAAGCAAAATATGCATATACGGTTGATGCCCGCAATGGGAGTTGGCCTTTTTAGTTGTAGGGATGTAACGGTATAACGGTATACCGTGAAAGATACCGTGAACCACTTAATTGAACAATAATAACCGTCACATTGTTTATACCGTTATACCGTTCATACCGTAAAGTGTGCTTTTCAATCTGATTTGGAAAGGCTGCAGTAAGCAAGTGCTGCGCAGTCTTGGTCTTGCACTGTTGGATGTGCCGTCTGCCAAGTAGTTTCAGTTGGAGCAGTTTTTAATGCCATTCCATAAACCACACCTGCCTGACACAAAATGAATATGTTAGCAATAGGAAGAATAGATACAGTGCCAAGAACGAAAAGGGTTTACTTTGGGTTGGAGGCTTTGGGGTTTATATATTTATAATGGATAATGTTCTCTAAACATATGGCAATGGGGGATTTCCCTGGTTCTATCATTGAATTTACATATAATAAGTCATACTGCGAAATTCACTCATCTCTGTGGGTATTCCCTGCTGCCATACCAAAGGGTAACATGTCCGTGATTACTGAACACCTTTTGGCCCGCAAGTAAACTAAAGGCTGTAACGTAAAGAGAGTGCGTCTGTGTGTGTGTGTGTGTGTGTGTGTGTGTGTCTGTGTGTGTGTGTGTGTGTCTGTGTGTGTATATGCGCACAAGCGTATACTACCATCAGCCTCCATTGATCGGTGGCATGCAGGTTATCAAGATGGCAACATGTTCATCTTCACCAGTAGCCAGTGGGGGAGCATAAAGCCTAAATGACCACTTAAGAAAAGCTATTCAGTTTGCTTTGCCAGTTGCAGCAGGGCTCCCCCCCTCCTCCTCTCCACACGTGTGTATGTGTTTGGTGGAAGCAAGGCATTTCAGTGGAAAGTATGTTGAAAAGCCCAATTCTGGCCCTGGGTGCCTGGTTTTGTTTGTGATGCCAAATCTGTCAATTTTTGACCTTTTAGAAAATATTTGTTAAGATTATTTAACTCCACCTGCTATACCGCGATAACCATGATATACCGTCATTTGGCAAGAAGGTTATCGTACCGTCATAAAACTAATACCGTGACACCAATAGGTGGTGCTGAAAGTGCTACCTTTAAGCCAAAAAATATTGTCATTAAAATAAGAGCTTTAACATAAGAGCTTCAAATAGGGGCTTTGAATGAGGGTCTCTATAATGCATTTCAATGCAGATGACATATGAGGATGAATTTGTATTGTTTGGCTATGTGTCACACCCATTTAATGTCCATCTTGAAGTCCAATCTATATAATTTTCCTCCCATCTTCACCTTAAACCACACCCCTTTTTAAACTTATTACCTGCATTTGTAATGTGTGCTGAATTTTAGAAAGTTATTTGACTTGATGCTTTAAACAATATTTACTGCAGCTTTTAAGTTATGTTACATATTTTTATGTATTTTGTACTAAATATAAACAAGTCATTGTTAGAGTTACAATTTGTTCTAAAATGTCTGAACATGTCCATGTACTTGCTTGTGGGTGTGTAGTGTTTTCTGCTGTAAATAGTACCTGATTGGATATGCAGTTACTGATGTCAGTATGATGTGATTGGATCTCCAGTTTGTGTGTGTTTGCCCCAGGCAGCCATTTGAATTCGGCATTAGAGTGAGTTAAGGCTGTTTTATTTTGTAGTTATTTATACATTCTAAAGCACAACAAACCGCATGCAATTCACTACAAAACAAACCACACATATACTCGCACCACAGCGCATGAAGGCTACCAACCGAAAAAGACACCTAAGCTCAGCAAACGGTGCAAATTCAACTGAAGCTGCCAACAGCACATCACAGCTCTCTTGCTCTTTCTCCCACTCAGTCCTACTAACTTACCCTACTCTCTTGCTTTTCAGATCTGCCAGGCGACCACTCGAGTGGTGTGCGCGGTATACATATCCTTTACCATAACATAAAATGTGCACTCCTAATGCGGTACATTTGCATTTCCGCCGCTTGCCATACACCGTCGGTAGTACGCTCCTGCTGTTCCCAGCAGCAGTCCCAAATTAACAGAGCGAGCGAGTGGGGTCCTGCACACATTCTCCCCTCTTTACCTGTGCATGCCGGTAGCTGTGCGCTGCTTTTGGACGCATAAGGTGTCTTCCACTACCTCCAAGTATTTTTCAATCGCCAGTACATGTTTGTCCTTTTTAAAAAATGTTTTACAGAGCTCAGCAGAACTCCCTTTTATTTCTCTGGCCAATTTGAGTAGGAGGTTATGCAGGTCACTCTTGTTGGCCAGAGTGTCCTTCATGTCCTCTTTTTGTTGTAGGGCATAAACCTGAGTGACTGTATGCTTGATTTTTTTATTTCGCTTTTGACCATTTTAACACTTATTTTATAAAGCTTGCACACTCCCGCCGCATACTTCTTTCATCTTTTTGAAATCGCCAACATTTTGACTCGGCAAAAAGTAATTGCATTGTTCACGAACGCAAATTTGTCACCGAGAGGGATCGCCCTGCACTGCAGCCTCTCCCCACTTTCCTTTGCCCTCAGTTTCTCGTGGTACTCTCCCACCCACCTCAATGGTCTCCCTATTTCTCCCACACTCACCCCAATGGTCTCCCTATTTCTCCCACACTCAAGTCTACAGGACCCCCCCCTTCTCTGGCGAAGTCTCTCCCTATATTGAGTATATCTCCTTCCCCAAAGCTGCATCGCAACATCATACAGTGTAGGTGCAGTTATTTTAAAACAATACAACCTTCAGCTCTATAAGAGAATCCATCTCTTGCTTGGTGCGTATAGATCCCCGGCCACATGTGATACTCTACAGTGCATGATAATATGCTGACTTACCAAAGAATTGGCCTCTTGTGGCTTCTCAGTGTCATAGGTGCCTGATCCAGCGCAGAAGTAGCACAAACTCCTCCCTCCCCATAGCAGTTTTGCCGCCTGCGACTTAATGGACACAGGGCACCGCAACCACCACGGGGAAAGAGGGCTAGGGTCCACGGATTGGATGGGTACGGGGCAGTAGGATCACCGGGTAGAGGTTGAAGAAGTTATGGATAGGTAGAGGGCCTGGGGGAAAGCATGCTCCTTGTCTCTTGTTAGTGGTTGGTTGGTTACACTGAGGCACCTTCTAAACAACACTTTCATGCATACACACAGAATCACTCTTAGGCGTTCACACTCAGTTTTTCTGCACTGAGTAAGAGTAGGTGCTGGGCTTCTTGACACAGATTCAAAAGCTTGCACTCCAAGACACTTAATTCAGCGTCTTCACCATTGTTTGACACTTACTTCAGTGACTGCTACACAGGACAACATGGGCACCTACTGCAGTGCTTTCTGCTTAAACTCACAACCTAGAACTTGTTACACATTGGGCATGGTCACTGATCGTAAAGCCCCCTACTGAAACTACATAGCATGTGCTGGTAACAAGGAACATATATGCACAAGTGTCTGGTTTTGTACTGGCCCAGCACCAGGCAGTCAATTACACAATGCAGATCGTAAGTACAAAGAAACTATAAGGAACTTAGCTTCGGTGATTGTCTGAAGTCCGGTTTTGTCTCTGGCCCTCAGCGGTGCCTTGGAAACCGTGAGCTGCGTCTGCCAAATGAAAAAGTATTAGTGCGCGTGTTTTAAAATGACGCAATTTCACCAATGATCAGCTCGCACACATTCTTCCATGTGATTAGTAACATGCGGTATTCCCCGCCCCTGATGCTCAAAATGCGCCTTAGGGTTTCCTTAGTGGTCGGGTGCCTCCCGGTCCTCAACCCCCCGTGCTGTCATGCAGTTAGTAGTTCTGGAACTGCGAATGCGGATCTACGTTCCATGCAGGGAAAAGAAAAGTACTTAGCTTTTGTGCCGCTGGGCCGCAGTGAACAGATTTGGCCGAGGGATGGCCCAGCGTAGGAGTTTGCCTTCTTGGAGCTCTGGTAAATGAGTCCGCCCGTGAGGAAGTCGAGCGCGAACAGAGTTTCGTTGTCTGCACATGCATGATCAACGTCTCGCGCATGCGCAGTAGCTTGGGCGTTGTCCACGTGGTTTTCAGGCCCCGTGTGCCTGTTCCTGGATGTGCTGCTCCTGAGGCTGCTGGGGATTGTAGTCCTGGAGCTGTTACATGCTTCTCATGCTGCGTTCGTCCAGCAGATGCAATTCTTCCCCAAAGAGGGACAGAGATGGCATCTGCTGGATAAATAGGTCCCCATACAGGTGGCTGCCACACTAGGTCCCTGCTGTGCCCTGACACTCAGGAGTTAGAAAGACACTGTGTACATGCTTTGAGAAGAAACGTGATAGAATTTAGAGGGAAATGGATTCATCCTTCATTTAGGAAGAAAGACACCTCCTGCTACAGTCACTGAAAGTTGTCTTCTGCACAGGCATACACATTTAGTTGTTTACAGTTTAGTAAAATTCCTCAATTTGGTAAAAAGCATGTAAAGTAGTAGAGGATACTGAAATGTAAAATGTAAATGTATATTACATGTATTGATCTTAAAATTGGGGTTGAATAATGCAATTTCTTCTAAGAGATGAGTTGTTAGCTATCCTTTGATGCATGCTTTAAACTGTAAGGTTTTCTTTAAACGGTGGCTAAACAATAGCATGCACTGTCAAAGCCAACAGCTTGGGCTTTTGTGTAGGTATGGTATAGGCATTTTTTCACACACTACCATAATGGTACTGCCGGGCTATAAAATGGCGAAAACTAGGAAACTGTTGCTTTGGCCCATACGTGTTTACAAGAGAATTTCAGTGTAAGGGACAGATGTGAGGACAAACATATTGCTCAAAAACAAAGTGCCAGAAGGCACACTTGGTATGCCATTTTTATTCCACCAGGAGATGATTTACAATTAAGACATCTTCTATGAGAAGACTGCTTAGGGGTAACAATGGCAGACCTATGGTTTGATGTTATAACATGATAGCGCCATCTCAAAGACATCTGAGGATGGTGTGTTTTGGGGGGGGGGGCTGGTGTTGGGTGGGAACGGCCACAGGAATTAGAATGGCCGTTGGTGATCAATGAGTGGGAAGTAGAAAACAACACCCACAAGATGTGTCCCCACACCCCTCACTTTGTGTACTCCTATGCCAACATTTTTGGCTCTAAAGGTGCCACTAAAGCACCATTTACTAGACGCAAATACAAATACATTGAATTTTAGAAACATTTGGGTGGATAAACAGCCAATTATGTGACTTGTCCCTTATGACAGAATATTTTTAGGGGTCACCATTCATTTTCATTTTCTGTTTTAGAGAAGTGATGCTTGTGAAAAAGTTTTTGTGAAAAGGAGGTTGACGAAGGCGGAGCTTAAACAGTGGCACTGCGGAATGCAGTTTCTTCCCTTGGAGGAATTACTTGATGGACATTTTGTTTTTACTTTAAGTGTGGTGACTATTAATATTGACACCGGAGCCTCATAACGGGTAAGTAGAGCTCCATTATTGAAGAGGCCAAACGCTTCCTCCAACATCCACTCTCAACCGCCTTCCTCGCACCTCTCCCACATTCTCACACGCACCATACATTCCAAACCTCATACACTCGACACTCCACTCAACACCCACACAGGAGCACAGGAGACAAAGATACTACACCCCTGTATTTCCCAGCATTACACAGAAAACAAACAAATACAATACAATCCGAACACTATACAGAAACATAACATTGTCTAAAATAAATCCCTCGATGTTCCTGCGTTATCTCATGGAAAAATGCTTTCAAGTCAGTTCCTGACATAGAACCTCATTCCGAGTATGGCGATAGGGGGTTAATGGCACCGGTAAGGATGCCGGTGCCGTTAACCCCCTACTGCCACATTCTGAGGGCCCTTAGCGGGTTCCAGCAGGAACGGCTGGTCTGACCAGCCGTTCTTAGCGGGACCCGTTAAGGGACCAGGGAGCAAATAAGGGGCCCGCTACTAGCGGGCCCCTTATTTGCTCCTTCCCCATTCCCATTGAGCCATATGGGGGATCGAATGGGAATGGGGAATGGTTTTCTGAATGGGGACTTACCGGGTCCTCCAAGGTTGGAATGACCCAGTAAATCCCCATTCTGAGACACAAGACACTGGACCCGGGCCCGGGTTTGGAGGCAGCCATCGTGCTAAAAGCACCATGGCTACCTCCAAACTCGGAATGACCCCCATAGCCTTTTGACCATACTGGAGGTTTTCTCATTCTTCCTCTCGAACCAACAAATTGGTTGGTGAAGTCGACACCCTCCTCTCTTCTACAACCCTATTCTCCTCTACAGCAGCATCCACCTCAAAGAATCCACTTCTATTACACCCATCAACTCCCACGTCCTCAACAACCATACTCCTGCTTTCCCATTTTCGTCTACTTACTCGATCCATATTCCAAATCGACCCATCCTGGATTCTGACTGCATTGCAAAATCCTTCCTTTACGCTCACAGGCCCGGAATACTTAGACTCTCCCTCTCCCTTTCCCTTTCTCACCGACCTTCCCTTCTTCATCCTGACCAAATCACCAGGTGCCACAAAACTGCTAAATACCTCTTCACGCACATTTTCAATCTGGCTTTCCCCTTGATTCACCCATACAGGATTCAAAGCAGTGTTGGGCTCTCTGCCCCTCATCAACAAAAATAGACTTTTCGAGTCTGTTCGAACAGATGTCCTAATGCCCCATAATTTCTCCTCTGTTGCCACCTGTACTGACATGATATCTCTGATGGCCTGTTCCACATCGTCAACAACTACCCTGTTACATTTCTCCATAAGCACATTACACTAAGAGAGACCGAGAAGGGGGTCTCATACCTGAGTAAACCCTTATCAATTATGTTCACACATTTGAAAACTCAGGCTGGTCTGTTATATCTGAGGTATTTTTTATGGCTTTTTATTTTTCCATTTCAAGTTTTGCCCTCCTCTTGAGGTTTTTGGGGGGGTTCTATGTTTTTCAAAACTGCTTCACAGATGAAAAAACACAATTTTATTCCGTTTCTCTATCGAAAGGATTTAAAAAATATATTTCTTTTGTGTTTCTGGCCAACAAAAGATACCTTTTGAGTTTTGCTTCTTGGGAATAAACCTGTGTCCTGCATTATTGTTTCTCAGGACGCAGTGTTGGATAAAGCCATATCGTTCAAAATGGCTCTCCTGTATTTTCCGAACCGGTCTTCCTCGTGTTGTTAAGGAGACTAAGTTTAGAGTGAGATTGTTTGTTTTTATTCACTTTTTATGCGCACCAGACCCGTGGGTAACAGGGCGCAGCAATAAGAAGATACAAGGCTTGTATGGTTACAACATAGAATAATATGCAATGTACAATAGACATCTATCAGCACACATAATTACAAAATATACATATGAATATACAGTGTACAGGGTGTAGTTTACCAGATATAGCACATGTGTAGTATGCCCGATAAGGCACTGATGAGTACATGGTTACCGATATACAAATACAGGTAAGATAAGCCGGATTTGTCACAGGTAGTTACAGCCAGTGGTAGGCGACACAAATCGACTTATGGTCAGTAGCCGTGAGGTGTTGAATTACATTTTTTCTTAAAAGATTGTCCTACTATTCAGGAGGATCCGAGTCCGAAGCTTCCACCGAGTTTCCAGAATTTTGTCACTCGTCTGGTAGGTTTGGAAAAGAAAAAAGCCTACCGGTTTCTGTGGTGTTACCAGAATGCAACCACTTTCATCAGGGCTAGACAGATGCTCTTTACATGATGTCTTTTTATAAGGTTTACTGATTTTGTTTGGGATTGAAACAGGAGATCCCACCTGCAGATGGAGAAAGTGGCATACAATCCGTGTGTAGAGGAAGCATATGTACGTGTCTTCCTAGGAAGGCATGAAGCTATTTGTATGCCTGGGAATCTAAAGTGAGAAATGTATAAAGTTAGGTTCTCACTTGTTCAGGGCAACACTTGTTTAGGCAATTTATCAGATTTAAAAACGAAGTGCTAACATAAAATGGGCCTATTCAAATGAGAAGGGACCCACAGCATATTTTATCACAGGAGACTTCGTAAAAAGGAGACCAAAGACAGGTTATTCAGGGCTAATGGCAGCTATGAACTGCAGGTTGTTAATTTATTTAAAGTGTGTCTCTAGGCACAAGTATCCCGAACCCGGACCGCATGATGGAGAGTGGTCAGGGTCAGAATCAATTGGCATGAGTCTGACTGATCACATAGTTCCTAATTCGCGAGGACATTTTGAACTGCGAGCCAAAAAAAGGCGGTGAGTGAGAAGGGGGTGAACCGAGAAAGCAGCCTATCTCGTGCTCACGCAAGGAGTCCCTCAGAGCTTTTGCTTTCCAGGATCCGGAGCGCACACATGAACCGGTTCGTTACTGTGTGTGCGTGTTGCCGGAAGGATCAGGCATTTTGGTCCAACCGTGACGGCTGGCTAGACATAAATAACGGACTATCAGATGTAATCTAGTCCGGCGCCATCTTGGAAGGGAAGTGAAAGAGTATTCATGAACTTCGGAATAAATGGGGAAAGTTGGGGCCTGTCTCATAACCAAGTTAGATAAACAGCAGACCTGATGTTGTCTGAGGTACAGGCTGAACATGTGTACCATTTTGTTATTAGAGGTACATGTTGCCGAAGGGATCCAGCTGCATAGATACAAAAAACAGACTATTAGGTATTGTGTGGTTAAGTTCAAAGGTGATTGGTCTAGTAATGGTCGGCCATGAAGCTGTTGATAAGATAAGGTCGACAGTTCACATATTTACGACCCCTAAGGTGATCCAATTCTGGGAAAATACTTCAGAAATGCACAAATAGCTACATCTGGTTATCATCAATGATGTCTTGACAAAAAACCCTTTTCAGGATAGAATTACCATACAGACAAGTATATCACTCACGTTGTAGATGCATGAACATATAGGTAAATCCAGACTGGGGGCACCACTCGATAAAAATGTCTCGGGGTTTGCCCTAGCTGCTCATTGGTTTTAATGAGGTTCCAGAGTGTCTGGCCCACAGAGCAAATCATGTCTGTGCAAACATTATCTAGAGAATATACAGACAGTAATAATAAAGGTGGGTATGGTAGAGACACACATGTATGGTTGCACATTATGTACCGCAAAGACAGAGAAAAAGGAATCAAAAGTATACACGTGTAATCAAAGACATTCAAGAGTGTACGTGTGCAGACAAGATCATTCTTGGAATCTCATTTTACAAAGTTGCCAGGGTCTGCCAGCTTGTTGGTTCGTTAAGACCCACAGTGTCTGTCTTAAGGCGGAAAATCCAAAGTTCTTTTCTTCTGAAGAGCAAGTTGATACATTTCCTCCTTGTTTTGGGATATTCATTTTCTCAATGATTGTCCATTTGAAATCAGTTGCGCCATGTTGGTTTTCTATGAAATGAGTTACCATTGGTGCAGTCAGTTTTTTAGTGCGGATGCACAACCGATGTTCCGCTAATCTGGTCTTTATTGGTCCAGTGGTCATTCCTACGTATCGCATTCCGCAAGGGCAGGTGATCAGGTATATGACATTCTAGCTGTTACAATTCATGAAACTCTTCTAGAGCCATGGGTAATGCCATTCGATGTTTATTGATGTTGTTCTTGTTGTTCCAGTGCAAGCACTGCATGTCCCACATGGTGTATGTCCTGTGGGTTTTGTCTGGTTCCACAAGGTGTTTATACTAGAATCCCTTGGTTCTTTATAGGTATGGATTAAGGAGTCTCGTAGGTTCTTCCCTCTTCTAATCGCGAATCTTGGTTTTTCCAGGCTGGATTCGCCTACATTCAGGAGTGGCCTGAGTTTTAATACTTCCTTCTTGATCTTGTTCGTTAGGGGCGAAAAGCTAAATTTCGAAGGGATTGTGTCCTCCGACGTATTCCTCATCTTAGATATATCCTTCCAGCTCTGCTGGCCTCGTAAATTTTTTTTCAGTAGAGGGCGCTGCGCGTCGACGTCCCTCGAGTCGATGTCCCTCGACAGCCGCCGTATCGACGCTCGACGTCATCCTGCCCATAAAGGCCGCGCGCAGCGTCCGTTGCTCAGTTCCGTTTTTCCGCGCTACTCGGTGCCTCGGAATACCGTTGCTCAGTTATTAGTTTAATAAATACTATTTACCTCGAGTTATTCGATACCGTACTCGATGGCTTCCTCGTCGGAACCGACAACTCCTCGATCCGGCTTCAAAAAATGTCGAGATTGTGGAAAAAAGATGTCGTTGACCGATCCTCACAGAAATTGTCTGTGGTGCTTGGGAGCCGAACACCATTGTTCGGAGTGCGAGGACTGTATGTCCATGACAGCTAAGGCCCTGAAGGAGCGTAGGGGGAAGCTGGAGAAAGGTAAGACTTTTAAAGCTTCTTCTTCGTCGACGAAGTCGAGACATTCGTCTCCTCGTCACCATTCACGCTCCAGGTCTCGGAGTGGGTCTCTTCACTCCTCGAGATCGAAACACTCGAAGAGGAGACGTCGAAGATCTCCTTCTCCGTCTTCCTCTTCCTCTGTTTCGCCAAAAAGAATCCCTTGCCCCACGAAACATAGTTCCCGGGCTGAATGGGAGGAATTCAGAAAAAATATGATGAGCGTCTTCGAGAACGCGGCCTTGACCCCCTCGAAGACTGCCGAGAGCGATGCTCTGGTCGAAAGACCCGAAAGACCCGAAGGTCAAAAACGCCGCGAGTCGCAGTACCCGGCGAAAGAAACCTCTCGAGTGCGTCTCGAACCCTCGAGTAGGACTATGACCTCCAAACCTTCCTCGAAGGTTCCGTCGACGCCGTCGACGACGGTTACGTCGACGTCGATGTCTTCGACGCCGTTGTCGAGGAGACCTTCGACACCGGCGTCGACGCCGAGAAAAGTCACGATGTCCACACATCCAGTGACGATCCCCAGGCCCTCGACGTCGATGGCGTCGATAGTGTCGAGTAGAATTCCAATTCTCTCGAGGTCCTCGAGGCCTCCACCTCTGTTTTCGACGCCACGCTCGAAGCCTTCGACGTCGGCGTCGACGACATCGACACTCTCGAGGCCAATTATGACAACGTCGGCACCCTCTGCCTTGGAAATGGGATTTACTCCCTTTATGAGTTCAGAACAATTGAGAACTATATCCTCAATTTTAGAAGAGGGTGATTTGTCTGAACAAGACACATTTGAGTTACAGGGACCTGTAACCCCGGTTAGAGAGGAATTTTCCTCTGAAGAGCGCAGATTAAAGGATCTTCATGATTCTTTAAATGAGGCAAGTGGGTTAGACACTTCCCCTGAGGTGGATTTTGCTAAACCAGACCCGGGGGAGCATGCTGAAACTCCCTACAGAGCCTTAATGGCCAGGATTACGGAGTTCATGGGGTGGTCTACACCTTCACAATCTTTTCAGCAAGATGACCTCACGGATATTCTTGATAAAGGCCCACAAGAAGATCCAGTGGTGCCCTTTCATAAAGCTCTTCAGAGAAAGATCATGACAAACTGGGAAACCCCAGATGTAATACCAGCAGTAAATAAAAAACTGTCTGCAAAATACAGGGTATCTTCCACAGACCCAGAGTTCTTGTCTAAACATCCATCCCCAGAAAGTCTGGTGGTACAAGCAGCATCCTCTACCGATGTCAAGACGGCTTATCCTACAGTCCCACAGGATAGGGACGATAAAAAGTATGATGCTATGGCAAAGAAAGTCTTTTCAGCATGTAGCATGGCGTTAAAGTCTGTTAATGCTACTTGCACCCTTGCTAGGTTCAGCCATACACTTTGGGAGTGTGCTTCTACAGCGGCTGACTGCATCCCGGAGGGAGAAGAAAGGGATGCGTTCCTGAATATTATACAGGACGGTAAAAACGCTATGTGCGAATCCCTCCAGACGGGCATTGATTCGGCTGACAGTATCAGCAGAGCAATGGCGGCAAGTACATCAACCAGGCGGTTCGCTTGGTTGAGAAAGTCGGGTTTTGCCCCAGATGTGCAAGCCAGGCTCTTGAACATGCCATTTGATGGCTCTTCTTTGTTCGGGAAAAAGGCGGATGACAGTTTAGAGAAACTGCAAACTTCAAAAGCAGCAGCAAAATCCCTAGGAGCTGCAATCCGTCAGACTCCTTTTCGTCCCACGGGAACCTCTGCGAGGGGCAAGTCCTTTCGCTTCTACTCCTCTTTCGGAAGAGGTAGAGGACGACCGACTCAAAGGGGTCAAAGAAGAACTACCCGAGGTGGACGGGGTAGATACTCTAAAGCCGCAGCAACAGCAGGTGCCTCTTTACCATCGGCATCTGCATCAGCCGCCCCAAAACCACTCTGAGGACTCCCCTCACAGGACACCTGTAGGAGGCAGGTTGACTCAACCTCTGACGGTATGGCAGGCTATCACGTCAGATGCTTGGGCATTGGAAACAGTCGGCCAAGGTTACTGCCTGCCTTTCCTACGTACACCTCAGAGTCATCCACCGGGGATCAGCTCTCAGAAAGTTCCAGATCCGCTCCTCTTGCAGGAAATTTCAGACCTGCTAGAGAAAGGTGCCATAGAACCGGTACCTGTAGCGGAGAGGAACAAGGGCTGGTATTCCCCTTACTTTCTCATTCCGAAGAAAGACGGAGGACTGAGACCCATCTTGGACTTGCGAGAATTGAACAAATTCCTCAGAAAAGACAAATTCAAGATGGTCACTCTTTCTCAGATCCTCCAGGCCCTTCAGTTCCAGGACTGGTTGGGATCTCTGGACCTTCAGGACGCTTATTTCCATGTGCCTATCCATCTCAAACACAGGAAATACCTGAGGTTCGCAATTGGCAACTCTCACTATCAATTTCGAGTACTGCCATTTGGGCTGACCTCCGCCCCGAGGGTTTTCACCAAGTTAATGTCGGTAGTGGCTGCAAGTCTAAGGAGGGAAGGGATTCACGTCTACCCCTACCTGGACGATTGGCTGATCAGGGCTGTTTCTCCGGAGCAAGCTCAGATCCAGCTAAATCACGTGTGCTACTCTCTTCACAAACTGGGCTTCTCCCTCAATTTAAAGAAGTCTCAAATGATACCATCGCAGAGACTCCAGTTCATAGGAGCGATCCTGGACACTTCCCTGGGAAAAGCCTCGCCACCAGAGGTGAGGGCTCAAGATATTCTACAGATGGTTACCAAGTTCCAACATGCCCAACATCTCCCAGCCTTCGACTTTTTGAGGTTGCTGGGCCTCATGGCATCCTGCATTTTCCTTGTGCCAGAGGCTCGCCTGAGAATGAGATCCCTCCAGTGGGCACTGAGGACTCAGTGGTCACAATTCTCAGGGAGAATGACAGATCTTCTTCAGGTTCCCGGCAGGGTGGCTCGAGACCTTCAGTGGTGGGCCTGTCAGGAGAACATTCTGAAAGGAGAACAGTTTTGGCAACCCTGGCCGGAGATAACAGTAGTAACGGATGCCTCACTCACGGGGTGGGGAGCCCACGCCAACGACTTGACCATCAGCGGTCGTTGGTCTCCATCGGAGTCCAGACTACACATCAACCTATTAGAGCTGAGAGCCATCAGACTTGCGTTGAAGGCTTTCCTGCCGGTTGTACAGGGGAAAAACGTCCTGATAATGACGGACAACACGGTGGCCATGCACTACCTCAACAAAAGAGGAGGCGTAGGATCACTACCCCTGTGCAGAGAGGCGATGCAGCTCTGGTATTGGGCAATCCAAGAAGGAATCTCTCTATCGGCAGTTCACCTAGCCGGAGAGAAGAACTTGACAGCGGACGCTCTGAGCAGGCAGAACACAGTCTCCCACGAGTGGGAACTAGCTCAGGAAGTCCTTCAAGAGATCTTCGCCCTTTGGGGAACCCCTCAGGTAGACCTGTTCGCCACCAGCCTAAACAGGAAATGCGACCTGTTCTGCTCAAGGGAATTTCCTCCGAGAGGAGCTCTGGGAGACGCATTCATAGTGGACTGGGAGTTTCCGCTTCTGTACGCGTTCCCACCGGTCCCTGTCATTCCTCAAATGATCAGGAGGTTGAGAAGATTCCGGCGAACCATGATCCTAATTGCCCCGGATTGGGCCAGGAGAACATGGTACCCGGACCTTCTAGACTTGTCCATCTGCCCTCCAATTCGACTTCCGCTCAGAGAGAATCTTCTCTCTCAGAAGGGAGGTCAGGTTCTCCATCCGGACATCAAAACCCTCAACCTACACGCTTGGCTTCTGAACGGCTGAGGTACAAGGATTGGGACCTCCCTGATGATGTTATGGAGGTGTTGCTTTCGGCAAGGAGGCCAGCAACTAAGTCTTTATACCGCTGCCGTTGGAACAGATTTTGCAGCTGGTGTAGAGAACAGAATATCGACCCATTTTCATGTGGTACTCCAATGGTTTTGTCCTTCTTACTATATTTGGCAAATTCAGGCCTTCAAGTTGGTACCATTAAGGGCTATCTCGCAGCGCTATCTATCTTTAAGCGGACTGCGGAGGAGCCATCCTATTTCAAATTACCCTTGGTAATACAGTTTCTAAAGGGGTTAACCAATGTTTATCCCCCAAGACCATTCCAAGTTCCCCTATGGGATTTAAACTTAGTACTAACTTTCCTGATGGGTACACCTTTCGAACCTCTCCATTCTTGTTCGTTAAGATTCCTTACCCTTAAGACTGTTTTATTAACAGCACTCACATCTGCTAGAAGGGTGAGCGAATTACAAGCTCTTTCTTGTAAACCCCCTCATACAATCTTTCACAAAGACAAGGTTGTCCTACAAGTGAAGCCTAATTTCCTCCCAAAGGTAGTTTCTGAGTTCCATATCTCTCAGAAGATTACCCTGCCATCTTTCTATCCTCCTCCTCACCCAGGGAAAGAGGAAGAGAGGTTACACAGACTAGACCCTAGGAGGGCTTTAAGTTTTTACATTAGTAGACTAACCAGGATAAGACAGGCAGACCAGCTATTTGTAGGTTACGCAGGTCACAAGCTGGGGTTACCTATAACTAAACAGACCATTTCCAGATGGATCATTCTAGCCATTCTGGAATGTTATAAACTGGCAGGGAAAGAGCCCCCTCAAAACCTTAGGGCTCATTCGACCAGAGGTATTGCAGCTTCATCGGCCCTCAAAAGAGGCGTGCCGGTTAAAGACATCTGTGCGGCCGCCACATGGTCGTCTGTCCATACCTTTTCACGTTTTTACAATCTGGATTCTCCTCTAGTCAAGAGACTAGGTTTGGAAGGGCTGTACTACATTCTATTCATCAATAGAAGACAGCGTGAAGTCAGTACTCCCTCCTCCGAATATAGAATACTGCTATGGGAGCCTATCTAAGATGAGGAATACGTCGGAGGACACAATCCCTTCGAAGAACATGTTACTTCTTACCTTGTAACGTTCTTTCGACGGGATGTTCCTCCGACGTATTCCTCATCAACCCTCCCATCCATCCCCGCAGTTCTACTTCCCTTGTTGTTGCAGCTTACGCTCCTTCAGGGTGATTAGTCTAGTCCAAACAGTAATACTGTGGGCTTCAAAACGGAACTGAGCAACGGTCGCTGCGCGCGGCCTTTATGGGCAGGATGACGTCGAGCGTCGATACGGCGGCTGTCGAGGGACATCGACTCGAGGGACGTCGACGCGCAGCGCCCTCTACTGAAAAAAAATTTCCGAGGCCAGCAGAGCTGGAAGGATATATCTAAGATGAGGAATACGTCGGAGGAACATCCCGTCGAAAGAACGTTACAAGGTAAGAAGTAACTTGTTCATTGCAGTGATTCTCTCCATAAGCCAATTGGTTTGTGGGTGATTGTTTGCTGAGAACTTCAATGTCAACCGACCTGGCATACTTCGACATCTCACTACTGCTGAATTGTACATCATTGTCACTAATGACAGTTTTTGGGTAACCCTCTCTTCTAAACACATTCTCCAAGAAGTGTATGACCTCAGATGCAACAACCTTACATACCATTCTAATCTCAAGCCATTTAGAACAATAATACACCATGACAATTAAACATCTTTTCTCTCTACCTAAATTACTATATGGGCCCACAATGTCAATTCTGACTTGTTCCCAGGGCTCCTCTGGCCATCCCATAACCACCTGCTCAGACTTACTCGCCTTACAACTCTTGTCTGAGTTTTGACAGGGCCACCAACATCTTAAAAACCTTTCAACTTTAAGGTCCACGCCAGTCCACCAATACTTGAACTGGACATTCCGTTTGGTACCTGTTGACCATGGGTATCCCTGATGCGCGCTCTCAATTAAACCGTCTCTCAGGGTCTAGGGCGGTACCAACTTGTCACATTAATCTCTAACCTCTCAAAACGGAAGACATGCTGTGAGTAGTTCAACCATCCGCACAAGCAGTGTGCACTCGTCCGGGCTGTTATATATATATATTTTTTTAAGAAATTGAATGTTGGTAATTAAACCTCTCGGAAATGAGTGGGGCTAATCCGTACACATTTCCCAATGCTCACCGCACAACAAACAGTCAAGTGTACTCTGGAGGACACAGCCTACAGGCTCAGTCCTCCTGTCATGTTCAGCTGGAATGTGACAGCCACGGGTCACCTTCCAGCCATGGCCAGCCTAATTAAAATATCAGAGGCTCCATGGATCCGCCCTGCCTATTTAGTTCTGTGTGGTGGCAGCGTATACTGATGGGAGTTGATGAAGAAGGCCTGCAAAGAGGCCTGTTCACAGAACTAAAAAAGGGCAGGAAACCACAACACCGTTTTGATATGCAATGTGTCAGCTTGAAGCCAGTTCTGTATGAAGGGCAGTGAATGTCATGTCTGGGACAACTGTTTGCAGTAGGCAACCCTTGCAGGTCCACCCCCTTTCAGAGGGACGATGTATGTGATTTGAGGGAGATCTGTTCGCCACAAACGTCAAGGGTGACCTGCGCTTTGATCAGGAGTCACAGAGAGCTCAATTAACCAGAGAGACCCTTTGATCCACAACAGACAGGAAAATGGGTGGGACTTAGTAGCACCTGTTGTCACCCCTTACCTTTCCTGTTGCAAAGTACTCTGGTTATGACCTCACACATAACAGAGGATTGTTGGTGGGGGAATCCAGGTTTGGTTCATTAAGATAAGCTTAGCCTGTACCAATCACTGGGGTCCATTTGGCTTTAAAAGAGGGTTGAGCCCCTCTTTTGGCAGATCATCCAAAGACTTTGAAAGGAGTAAGAAGGACTCATTTGGACCCTGGCTGAAGGTACAGTCGGCCTTACAGCTTCCGCCAGTGAAGGAAGGCCAGGATTTCCAAGAGGGAAGCAAGATCCCTTCCCTAAACATCTCCCAGGGAACAGAGGGAGATACCAGACTCAGAGGACCTGTCCAGCAGCTGTAGAACCGTTACCCAGCGAGCACACAGCGTGCCATGCTAGGTTCTTCCAGCAAGCTTCCTAGGATGGAAGTGCCAGAGAGTCTCTGAACAAAGGACAAGGCCGTTGTCTACAAACACTCCCTGCCGCTTTGGGCCGTCCACCTTAAAGGCCGACACAAGCCCTACAAAGAGGTTAGGAGGAGTGCCACAACAAGCATCAACCAGCGTCCATCTTTTAAGGACATTTTCGAGGCAGTCGAGCCTCTCAACCACGACCGGCTGCACCACTGACTGTTGTCACGCTGCAGTCACTAAAGCCACCCGAGACGCCTCGACCACCGTTCCAGATCACCAACCAGCACAGAGACAACGATTCTTGAACCCAAGCCGTTGTCTAGGGCAGCCTGCAGCCGTCCGCCCAACCACGCTTGCCGAACTGCCTGCCGCCTTATACCCGCAGCTGTCTCCTGTTTCAACTCTGTCACAGGAGCTGCAAAGCACATTGGAACCGACTCGACGCTGTCAAACATCAATCATCTCAAGCACCAGGTACATTGTAGTTCTGTCCCCCTGGTCCTTCTCTGAAGGCCCCTACTGACATTAACGACGCCTTGCTCCCTTGGTTCTTGACCCAAATTACCTTGAACAGTTAAGACTGATTGCTTTACCGATTACCCTCCTGTCAGTATCCAGCGTGCATCCCTTTCCTTCGTGGAACTGTCTGTCCTCTGTTTTCTTTACGGGGTGGGCTGTATTTTGTCGTGTGCTAGAACGGTCTGTTGTAATAATAATAATAAAGTAGATATTTGTATACAACTTTGACTGGACAGTCCCTTTTGAAAATTCGGTAATAATTGTATTTTCGCTGCGTTGCAACTGTCCAACGATCCACGACTTTGCAGCGATAAACCTGCTGTTCCGTCCACGTTACTAAAATTGGACAAGGAGGTTTCTAATGTACTTGTTTTTCCAGTCTGTTCCTATTCCTTCTGCTGTACCCGATATGTGGGGCTAATTGATGGTTTAGAAACTGATATTCATCCCTGGACCACTGGTGCCTCAGAAGTTGATTCGTCACATTGTA
Organism: Ambystoma mexicanum; assembly: GCF_040938575.1. Taxonomy (NCBI): domain Eukaryota; kingdom Metazoa; phylum Chordata; class Amphibia; order Caudata; family Ambystomatidae; genus Ambystoma; species Ambystoma mexicanum. The sequence continues at coordinate 216,485,585 of NC_090938.1, forward strand.
GGAATTCAACCATCCACTCCGGGGAGTGTGCACTCGCATGGGCTGTTATATTTTTTTTAAAGAAATTGAATTTTGGTAGATAAACCTCTGGGAAATGTGTTGGGCTAATCCGCACACATTTCCCAATGCTCACCGCACAAACGCATAGTCAAGTGTACTCTGGGGGACACAGCCTACCGGTGCAGTCCCCCTGTCATGCTCATCTGCAATGTGACCGCCAAAGTTACATCAAAGCATCTCAAGAAGGGGGAAGGCAACACCTTCCTACAGCCATGGCCAGCCTAATTAAAATACCAGAGGCTCTATGGATCCACCCCGCCTATCAAGTTCTGTGTGGTGGCAGCGCATACTTATGTGAATTAATTGGAACAGGCCTGCAAAGGGGCCTGTTCACAGAACTAACCAAGGGCAGGAAACCCCAACACCTTTTTGATATGTAATTTGTCAGCTTGGAGTTAGCTCCCACCCCTCTGTATGAAGGGCAGTGAATGTCCTGTCTGGGACAACTGTTTACAGTAGGCAACCCCTGTAGTTCGACCCCCTCCCCCTTTCAGACGGACGAAGTATGTGATTTGAGAGAGACAGCAGGTCTGTTCTCGCCACAGACCTCAAGGGGAGACCTGCGCTTTGATCGGGAGTCACATAGAGCTCACTTAATAAGAGAGACACTTTGATCCACAACAGATGGGAAGATGGGTGGGACTTAGTAGTACCTGTTGTCACCCCTTACCTTTCCTGTCGCAAAGCACTCTGGTTATGACCTCACACATAACAGAAGATTGTTGGTGGGGGAATCCAGGTTTGGTTCATTAAGGTAGGCTTAGCCTGCACCAATCACTGGGACCCATTTGGCTTTAAAAGAGGGTTGAGCCCCTCTTTTGGCAGATCTTCTGATGACTTTGAAAAGTGTAAGAAGTAGGGCTCATTTTGACCCTGGCTGAAGGTACCGTCTGCCTTACAGCTTCCGCCAGTGAAGGAAGGCCAGGATTTCCAAGAGGGAAGCAAGATACCTCCCCTAAACCTCTCCCAGGGAACAGAGGACCCATCCAGCAGCTCCAGGACAGTACCCAGCCAGTACACAGCGTGCCCTGCTAGGTTCTGCCTGGACGCTTCCTAGGTGTGAAGTGCCAGAGAGTCTCTGAACAAAGGACAAGGCTGTTGCCTGCAAACACTCTACTTAGCTTTGGGCCGTCTACCTTAAAGGACGGCACAAGCCCTGTGAAGAATCTAGGAGGAGTGCTGTTAGGCAGAATCCTGTGCAGTGCCCTTAGGGACCACTACACACAATTAAGACTGCAGGTGGCAATACAAGTTTTACCTTTGGTACAAGCCTGTACTACTATGTCAGAGTGGTAGCAGTGGCGGAGCAGCCAGGCTTATCTCAAGAGTATATGAGCAGTAGCAGAGATTACACAAAGGGGACCACAATTACTGTGACTCAAGCAAACACTGACTCAAGGTTTCAGGTAAAAAAATATAAGTAAATTTATTTTTAAACCATTTGTTATAAACACAACACTTCTATTAAACTCCAATAAAAACCCCACGTTAAATATACCACAACGAACCAATTCACTTTGTACAGTAAGTCTCAAGGTAAGTACCCTATGTTTGAATGAACCAGTGTTACGAGCAAAACATGTTACTGTGAATACGATTGCGATCACTTTTTGACAGTTCGGTCTACTAAATAAACGCGTATCCGTGACATGAAATGCTACCGGGGCAAAAACACACTTAGCACCTCAGATACCCAGAGGGAGTTGGAGGCAAAAATCACAGGCAATATTTTGGTTAGGCAGGCAGAATCGAGAAACACTAAGACATGAGTTCAAAACTCAAAGGGCCGGAGCCAGGGTCGAAAGAGACCGGGGCCTGTTGCCGAAGATCACACAGTCAGACAGTTCACAATTCAGCGTAGCCAAAAGTACTTCGATATTGTCAATGTTCGGATGCAAAAATTATAAGGAGGGAAGACAACGGCAAGCCTTGGAAAATGAAGAAAAGGGGTTCACCCAGTTTCCTCAAGTAGAACACAGTACCTTGTTCCAGTGGTGCAGCTGGTGACCTGGCAGTTGTTCCTGTTGGTTTCCCGCAGACCCACGATTCCTGGAGCTTCGTTGTGAAGGAGGACGTCTGAAGGGGGTCTGCACCACACAGGGATGAAGCCGGCAACGACGAGGAGTAAAAGGTGTGCTCCTTAAAAACAGGAGAGGCTCTTCAGGTGGCTATCCGGACCACTACAGCAGCGTGCAGCGATTTCGACCAAGGAAGAGGATCCTCTGGCTGTAGAAGGTGAGCTGGTTATCCCCACCAAGCTCAAGGGAAGAAGACTCCGTACTGGATCTTCTCTAAGTTGTTGAAGGGAAGATCGCTCAGGACTGCAGCAGGGCTTCACTGGGATGGGGTAGTTGCAGCAGCCGTCGTTCTCTTCGGTTCCTTGTAGTTCCAGTGGCGACTCTTGACTTTCAGCCTAAGAGACCTGCCTTTTATGCGAAAAACCCCCATTCACACAGCCTGGCAGTCAATCTCCCAGCAGGGGGGTTGTCCAGCCCGGACAACTACCCTGGCCAATCATGACAAAGAGCGACTTGGGTTTCCTAGGATACCCTGTGCAGGGGTGACTACACCCCTCCCTCACATTCAGCCCACCTAGACACCCAGGCGCCTTGAGGGGGGCTTCTGAGCAGAAGCCCGCCAAAAGACAGTGAACAAAGAAGGCAAATCTAGTTTGCCGTGCAAAGTAAAACACAAGAAGGACTTTAACAAAAAGAAATGGCGAATAAACCCAACCGGAGCAAAAAGAAAGACGATTTGGTCAAGCGGGTTTAGGTTCGAGGCTAATATAATAGCCAAGAACAGTACCACGTTTATCTAATATAATCGCGGTAGAAAAGTTAGGGTAGATACCACTGCCACCAGCCAAGTCTAAATGTTAAGAGCGAAACAATGCTCTAGAAGTTACAGATACAAAGGGATACAAATTAACCCTTTCCAGTACTCCATGGAAGATGGGGCGTACTGAATCTGTGGTAGATTGACTAAGTAAAGTTAATCGTAACTTTACCCTTTTCTGGGGGACGGTAGTCGCCTCAGAAATGGAGTCGAGGGAAGTCTAACAGACAACCCTGTGCCACAGCACTGAAGGTGCTGTGTGACACATAAAAAGAAGAGGGCTACTGAAGTGGTGTACTTCAGAGTCCACAATCACAAAAACAGGTAGAAACACATAGCAAAACACAGGTAAGAGTGGGGAAAAAGCTCTCACTCTTACCAAGTGGAAAAAAATAAACTCCAGAAGTCCAGCAAAGCTGCTGGGGGACTCAATAGGTGAGGGAAATCAGCCATAGATGAGAATTCTCCCTAACAAGTGTCACAACCGGCATCAACTAGGGCCATTTTTAAGGACATTTTCGAGGCAGTCGAGCCCTCCAACCACAACTGGCTGCACCACTGACTGTTGTCATGCTGCAGTCACTAAAGCCCTACAAGACGCCTCTACCAGCTTTCCAGATCCACCAACCAGCACAGAGACCACGATTCTTGACCCTGCCATCAGTGTTAGGGAAGATTTCCATTATATGTGTAATTTTCCCTCCAGTTGTACACCCCCAAACTTTTTGCAGCTGCTTAAACCCTAAGGTCTGACTTTGCCAGAGAAGCACAGCCTGCAGCTGCACTCCTCTGGGATTTCGCTCACTTCTTATGTGGAAACTGACATGCCCTTAAGACAGTCAGTATTGGGAGACTTTGTTTCCCTTAGTCCTTTTCCAATGTTGCAACTTTTCTGCAACATGTAGCAAGTGCACAATGTACCTTACAGTACAGTGCCCTTGGGTCGCATAGTCGTTTCCAAAGACATACTCTCGTAGGACTTTTTAGGAGATGTGTCATGGACAGGGCTGGTGGCAGCTTATCTTTTTATGTAATTTTAACCCTTTCCTGCCCTTTAAACTGCGATCGCTGCGTTTGGCTTGAATAGGTGGCCTGGCTCTAAAATGGCCATGCCACGAGGTTTTGTCTTTTGGCCATTCTGCCCCTTTGCCTTCCCCAGGTCAAGCCAACCCGGGTCAGTCCTTATTTGGTCATGCAGTTTCCCACGAAACGGCAAGCTTTCGCAGGTTTCTGCATGCCTTGTGTGTGTGCCTCCAGGATGTGGGTTGGGGTGTCTGTCTCCAATACACATCTTGGGTGCCAGAGAGTCTGGAGTGCTGTGAATGCCTGGGACCACCGTGGTCCATGATTGGCCCATGTAGGGAGCGTGTGTTTGTGAGCAGATCTGCCATTGAGTTCTCTTCGTTTTGGTACGAAGGAGACTCTGGATAAGAGGAGGCCCCAAACACCCATACCATGACGATCTCTGGAGTTCTCGCTGAACGAAGGATAGGATCTGAGTATCCGGAAACTAAGAAGCCGAGTCGAGGAACCGCTGGTGAACCACTGGAAGGTTTGGCACCCTGAGGTCGCTGTCCTCTCGTGGGAGCCCTCTTCATCTGGTCGTCCTAGAAGGTCTGCGAAGACTCTTCGACCCATTAGAATAGTGGGACCAATTATTCTCGCCACCTTCAACAAAACCTGCAAGTAGGCCTTCTCGGAAGTGTCCCTGGGCCAACCAGTGGGATGACCAGCTTACGCAGGACCTTTGCTCTGTCTCCGCTGCCGTTTCGAGGAGACCCTCGAAACTTGGTATACTGCTAGCTCTCTGTCCACGGCACCCTCACACCGAATTTCGTACACCTGGCGTTCCCAGGTCTGAAGTGAGAGGAGTGCGCCAGGACCAGACTAAACGCGGTTACTGTGTTGCCCAGCCACGGTAACCATCTTTGCAGGTGCGCTGCATTTGTGCCCCTCTTGCCCCTGAAGGCTGCTGCATTGAAACTGGCCTGATCCATCCATCAGGAGCAGAGAAATTGCCACTGACTGAAGCCGCAGAGCTGTCATATTGCCGCATTTGAACCAACCTGCAACCGAAGCGGACTCGACTGGCGAAGTTTGGTCCAGAGTGCGCAGGGGTCGGTAAGTAATTGCATCCCTAACCGGTGGCCCCTAGCGCCTCCATTCATTTTTTATGCACAAGTGGCCCCTGGGGTCCCTCTCATTTCCACTGCTAGTTCGAACTAGCAAACTATTCCCGAAACTTGGAATCACCTCTGCCTTCACGTGGAGGCCCTCCTCGAATAGTGGGAATCTATTCTTCATCACCTCACCCACCTGCCTGAGCTGCTAGAGACCTCGTTTTGCCCATTGGAACAACCGTGTGTGCCTGCACTGCATGTGCTATTGAGAATAAGGGTCCTCTCTTCTTGGGGCTTGGACTGCCAGTTAGCTAGGTGTGTGTTTGATGTTGAAGGGGACTAAAGACTATCTGCACTGCCTATTTCCCCTCCCCCTCTAGGTTGTGCCTTTAACCTTTTTAGACCCAAATGGTCTTGTATATATCTTGTATTCATTATGTTGTGTTGGTTTGATAGTATTGCTGTGATTCTTTTACTGTGTGAGTTACAAAGGCCTTGTAATAAATGCGTTCATATTTTTGATATATATGTCAGAGTAATTTGTAAGTGTCCTTGCTCTGTGTGCTGATTGAGGTCCTTCAGTCACCCTCACCCCTCCTGAGACCTAGTCTTGACCGCAGACCATATTTACCTTCATTGGTCTGGCTTGTCCAGAGGTTACCCTGTTCCAAGAAACTAGGCTGGTCTTCTGAACTTCTGCCCACCAGGTCAGAGTTCAGAAATCCGTCTTAACAGTCAGTCCAGCCTCGCTTCCCGAACTGCCTGCTGCCTGATACCTGCAGCTGTGTCCCGTCTTGAACTCTTTCGCAGGAGCTGCAAAGCGTCCTGGAACCGACACGACGCTGTCGCTCATCAAGATCATCTCAAATACTAGGTACATTGTGGTTCTGTCCCACTGGTCCTTCTGCGAAGGCTGCTAGTGACATTTACAACCTTTGCTCCCTTGGTGCTGAAACCAAATAACCTTGAACAGTTAAGACTGATTGCTTTACCGACTACCCTCCTGTCAGTATCCAGAGTACATCCCTTTCCTTCATGAAAATGTCTGTCCTCTGTGTTCCTTTACAGGGTGGGCTGTGTTCTGTGTTGTGCTAGAACTGTCTGTTGTAATAATAATAAAGTAGATATTTGTATACAACTTTGGCGAACAGTCCCTTTTTATCATTGGGTAATAATTGTATTTTTGCTGTGTTGCAACTAACCAATAATCCACAACCTTGCAGAGGTAAGTCTGCTGTTCCCTTCACTTTATCAAAATCGGACAAGGAGGTTTATAATTTACTTGTTGTTCCAATCTGTTCGGATTGCTTCTGGTGTGCTAGAGGTGTGGGGCTGATTGATGGTTTAAAAACCGATATTCATCACTGGAACACTGGTGCCCCGGAAGTTGATTCGTCACACATGCTTCATCCAACAAACACGTGTTAGGCCAACCTCTCATCGTAAACTCCATGACTTTACACAACACCTCATCACCCGCAACTCCTGGATCCACCTCTCTCTCTCGGGATAACATCCAAAACGAATACAGCAATCTGTAAAGGCCCATCCCCGTCTTAGCACGTGCAGAGCAAATAAATAGACACACCCCAACAGGCAATGAGACTAAGAGAAAAGGCTGCTAGAGTTATTCTTTATATAAAGAAATGGCATCCAGAGAACTCTGCTGCCCGAGAGCGCTCTGGCAAACAATACACTTACAATTGATTATAAGAGGAGAAAGCGTCATAAGTGATGTCAGACATAAATGTTGCAAAGTTGAACATGATTAGACACAAGCTAGTGTTGTATAGGCGCATATAGGTGCTGCTCCTCCTTGGTTGGCTACTGGGTTGGCGGGAGGGTGAGCGTTGCGAGGTCCATCTGTCTCTGTCCAAGCGGGGGTGAGGGTCAGGTCGCTGTGAGGCAGGGTGACCGCCAACTAAGCTAACATAATACACTACCATAAACATGCACTAAATAATAGTCATTACAACTCCTTTGAGCAAATCATCATAAACCTATAAATTGTGTTTGTGTAATCGCTCCTTTACTTATTGGGACTTATATGGGGTACCAGGTTAAGGGTCTTGACCAGTATGATATCGATTGCGGAGTGGGTCTGGACTTATCAAAGAGGCTGGGGAGAGAAAGTTGACGTTTGTTTGTTGCAGGGGTCAATATACTGTGACAGAGGTCCGATTTTAGCTAAGAGCATGCTGAGGGCTTCATGTCAGGGTCACATATCTGTTACATCAAGAGAATACCTTGCATGGGCACAGGGTTACACTGGCAGTAATTTTTCTACAACGAGGGTGAGGGGGCACGGGTGGGTTTTGTGGAGATGGATGAGCTGCAAGGCCTGGCCCAGGCCGGTTCACACAGGGGACAGTGATCTCAGAGGAAGAGCGAGATGTTAAATTTGTTTTTGTTGCAATTGTAACCAGCTCGAGCATGAGAATGGAGCTTTGAAACTTTCAGACACAGTGAGAAAGGGCGGGGGCCCTGTGCGCGGTGTGCACGACGCTGCTAAGGGGAGAGAAGCCTTTTCGTATTATTGTAGTGAGGCCTAGTTCAAAAGATGGAGTCAAGGGTGCACAAAATGTATGCCACGTGTCTCGCGCAACAGCCCCATCTATGCCAATGCCAGCATAAGGCTGATATTCACATAAGGGCAATGGAGGCGTCCCCCACCATTGGAAGAGCACGTTTTCCAGGCTGTACTGAATGTATGGTGGTGGGCCCAAACGGCCCCTCACTCCCTCACAAACCTCCAACTCCTCAACCTGAATCTCTCCATCCACTTTCAGGGGCAACCTTGACAGAAAATCAGCCACCTTGTCCCTATTACCAAGCACGTCCTTGACCTCAAAATGGTAATCCTGTAACCTCAAGCTTAACCTTGCAAGCCTGGGTGTTGCCTTGCACATTCCTAGTACTGAGAGAACCTGCACCAGAGGTTTGTGACCAGTGCAGATCGTAAACATATTAGCCCACACATACTTCCTGAGGTAGTTTCCCACTTAGACACAAGCCAACAACTCCCTTTCAATTACCGAATACCTAGTCTTCACCTCTGTTAGTGCTTTGGATGCATGGCAGATGATCTCTCATGTCCGTCTTCACTTGTGACAACACTGCCCCTAACCCGATGCCACTTGCATCTACAGTGAGCTTGGTCTTCCTACCAATCGCAAATCCTCCAAGATTTAATGATTCACACAAACTGTTCTTTATGCACTCAGCAGATTTCTCACATTCAGCGTTCCTATCAAATTTGACCTCTTTCTTGAGCAATCTTCTCATAGGCTCTGTCAAGCTGCCAAAATTCCGTACAAACTTGTTATATTATTCGCACAGCGCTAAGAGCGACCTGAGCTCTTCCTTGTTCTTAGGTTGTTGCACACTCTTTGATGGCTTTCATGACCTCATTCTTGGCTTTAAAACCTTCTTCACTCAGTACATGGCCCAAATACTCCACCTCAGGTTCCTTTAACCTGCATTTACTCATTTCAACTTTTTAACCTGCATTTACTCATTTCAACTTTCTAGCCCTTTTCACTCAACCTACACAGTACATCACGCAACCTTCATCATGCTCGCATTTCCCCTTTCCAAACACGATGTCGTCCTGGTACAACAAGGTTCCCTTTTAGACCCTTCAGTACTTGGGTCATTGCCTTCTCAAACACTGCAGCTGTGGATGCTAATACAAACCGCATCCTTCTATAGCAGTACTTGCCAAAAGGCGCAATAAAAGCTGTCAAGTTTCTTCAATCCTCTGTGAGGTTGATTTGATGGTACGCGTTGGACAAGTCTAACATGGTGAACAGATCTGCTCCCTCAATGCAATTCAACATTTCCAATATTATGGGCAGTGGATATTTGTCCACCCAAATGTTCCTGTTTATGTCTCTCAGATCTATGCAGATTCTTAACTTTCCATTTGTTTTGACTGGAGCAACAATAGGGCTCACCCATTGAGACGACTCAGTCCTTTCAATGATCCCTTCACTCTCAAGTCTATTCAGCTCTTGCTCCACACTTTCCACTGATGCAAAGGAATCCGTCTTGCCTTGGCATGCACAACTGGAACTGCTCAAGGTTTTAATGATTCTATGAGCATAGTTATTTAGTAGTCTTAACTCTTGATGAAACACGTCGCTAGCATTCTTCTCCAAGTTCCCCTCCACACTTGATTTGCTGCTCCTCACCACTTACACAGGCTTGTTCTCACAAGTATCTAGTCTAATCATTAATTCTGCCCGATCCTTCCAGCCCATGACATTCACACCTTTCATATGTAAACGTTTATTTCGAAGGGAGTGTGTCCTCCGACGTATTCCTTATCTTTGATAGATCATCTCCAAGCTTGCTGGCCTCGGAATTTTTTTTTCAGTAGAGGGCGCTGCGCGTCGATGTCCCTCGAGCCGATGTCCCTCGACGGCCTCTGTATCGGCGCTGACATCATCACGCGTATAAATAGACTTGCGCAGCGTCCGTTGTTCCGTTTTTCCGCACTTCGTGGGGCCTTGGAATATAGTTTCTCAGTTCTTCAGTCAAATATATAATTATTCCTTGTGAATACCGACTCATACTCGATGGCTTCCTCACCCAAACCGACGACTCCACGGTGCGGCTTCAAAAAATGTTGAGACTGTGGAAAGAAAATGTCGTTGACGGATCCTCGCAGGATCTGTTTATGGTGCTTGGGAATCGAGCACACAATAAACTTAAGAGAGACTAGAGGTAATATTTCCTATGACCGATAGTGAACAGCCCTCTATAAACAGAACTCTTAAACAATACACAATGTTCAATCGGTCCCTTGCTTCCCCAAGTCCATATTTGGTTGAACCTTACTGTATGAGGTTAATAGCTCTTAACCTGGATCTACAAAGTGCTCACCCCTATCGTCGAGACAAGCAACCCAGTCCGTAAAAACCTTTCACTTATTCTTCCTAAAAATCATGCTTTCTTTCATACCACATCCATACCATACCCGACATGTTTGTAGATCCAGGTTAAGAGATGAATTTTTGCCAATTACCAAAATGGTCAACTATTACATGAGATTAAATGTATACAACGATATTGCAGGGTAATGGTGTAGATATTGTGATTTGCATACTATCAGAAATACTCCTTTTTTTAAAAAAGATTTAAAAAATTGGAACTGTGAAGAAGAAAAGATAAAAATAAAAAAGTTTTTTACTGTTGAAATATGAAAAATAAAATACTATTTTTGCGATACAATGTGGTGTAGTATGTTAACCTAATGGCTATTAACCTCATACAGTAAGGTTCAACCAAATATGGACTTGGGGAAGCAAGGGACCGATTGAACATTGTGTATTGCTTGGGAATCGAGCACCATTGTTCGGAGTGCGAGGACTGCATGTCCATGATGGCGAAAGCCTTGAAGGAGCGTAAGGGGAAGCCTGAGAGAGGTAAGGCAGTTAAAACTTCTTTGAAAGTTTCCTCGGTGGAGTCGAGACATTCGTCTCCTCACCATCACAAAAGACATTCTCGTTCTAGGTCTCGAAGCAGTTCCCATCACTCTTCGAGATCTAAGCATTCAAAAAAGAGACGTCGAAGATCCCCCTTCTTCGTCTTCTTCCGTTTCCCCAAAAAAGGGCCCCACAAAACATAGCTCTCAGGCTCAGTGGGAGGAATTCAGGAAAAAGATGCTAAGCGTCTTCGAGAAAGCGGCCTCGACCCCCTCGAAGACTGCTGAGGGTGATACCCTGGGTGAAAGACCTGAAAATTCAAAAAGCTGCGAGTCGCAGCACCCGGCGAAACAAGCCACTCGAGAGCGTCACGAACGCCGTCGTTGAAGATCCCTTCGACACATATATCCGCGGCGTCAACGTTGTTATCGAAGGGTTCTTCGATGCACAGGTCAGTCGAGTCGACGCCGTCTTCGACGTCGACGCCGAGAAAGGATAAACCCACGGCCACCTCACAGCCAGTGGCCATACCCAGAGCCTCGAGCACGAGAATGTCGTCGACAACCTCGAGTAGAATCCCGATACTCTCGAGTTCATCGAGGCCTCTACCACCTTTCTCGATGCCTTTTTCAATGGCTTCGAAGCCCTTAACGTCCGCGTCGACGACGTCGACGTTTTCTCCGCCAATCATGACGTTTTTGGCTCCTTCTGCTCTGGAAATGGGATTTATACCATTTTCAAGACCTGATCACTCCAGAGTCTTATCTTATATATATGAAGAAGGGGAGGATTCGGATCAGGAAAGACCTTTTGAGTTGCAGGGATCTGGAACTCCTGCACCAGAGGAATTTACCTCTGAGGAAGGTAGGTTGAAAGACCTCTATGAATCCCTACAGGAAGCAAGTGGGTTGGACACTTCCCCAGAAGTGGAATTTGCCACACCAGACCCAGGGGAACATGCAGAAACCCCTTATAGAACCTTGATGGCAAGGATAATAGAGTTTACGGGATGGTCCACACCCTCACCTGCTTTTCAGCAAGACGACCTCACAGACATCTTGGTCAAAGGTCCACAGGAGGATCCTGTGGTGCCATTTCATGCAGCATTACAAAGGAGAATATTGGGAAACTGGGAAACACCTGAGGTAATCCCGGCGGTTAACAAAAAATTATCAGCTAACTATATGGGGCCTCATTACGACCCAGGCGGTAAGTTACCGCCTGGGTCGTACCTTTACCACCATGGCGTAAACTACGTTTACGCCATGGTGGTTGGCGGACTTACCGCCCCATTCCGAGGTTGGCGGGGCGGTAAGTCCCCAATCCCCATTTACCCTTCCCCATTCCCATTTTTGCCCCATAGGGCATAATGGGAGTGGGGAAGGCGTTAATTACGCCACCGTAAATTACGGTGGCGTAATTAACATCAAGGTCCCTTAGCGCCATGGATTTTAACACCTGCTAAAAGTAGGTGTTAAAACCTCCATGGCGCTAAGGGACCTCGGAATCAGGCGGTAAGGGTCGGCGCTGTTTACGCCGCCGTAAACCCCTTACCGCCTGAGTCGTAATGAGGCCCATGGTGTCTTCTGCTGACCCTGAATATTTATCCAAACACCCAACTCCGGAGAGTCTGGTTGTTCAGGCAGCTACTTCAGCGGGTAGTAAATCAGCTTACCCTACTGTTCCACAGGATAGGGATGATAAGAGATATAACTCTATGGCCAAAAAAGTCTTTTCCGCATGTAGCATGGCGTTGAAATCCATCAATGCTACTTGTACGCTCGCAAGGTTCAGCCACACACTTTGGGAGTGTACTTAATCAGCGGCTGACTGCCTCCCAGAGGGAGAAGAAAGGGAAGCGTTCCTAAACATCATCAAGGATGGTAAAGACGCTATGTGCGAATCCCTTCAAACTGGCATTGATTCTGCTGACAGCATCAGCAGGCCCATGGCGGCAAGTACAACAACCCGGAGATTTGCTTGGGCATCTGGTTTTGCTCCAGATATGCAAAGCAGACGCTTGAATATGCCCTTTGACGGCTCTTCTTTGTTTGGTTAGAAGGCGGATGACAGTTTAGAAAAACTACAAACATCAAAGACCGCAACAAAATCCCTAGGAGCTGCAATCCGTCAGACACCATATCGCCCCTCAGGAACCTCTTCGAGTGGTAAGTCCTTTCGCTTCTATTCCACATTTGGAAAAGGCAGAGGACAGCCAGTTGAAAGGGGTCAGAAAAAATTCACCCAAGGTGGACGGGGTAAAAATACAAAAGCTGCAGCAGAAGCAGGTGCCTCTTTACCCTCGGCATCTGCATCATCCGCCTCCAAACCGCTCTGAGGACTCTCTTCACAAAACACCAGTAGGGGGCAGGTTAACTCAACATCTGACGGAATGGCAGGCTTTTACGTCAGATGCTTGGGCATTGGAGACAGTTGCCCAAGGTTACTGCCTGCCTTTTCTACGCATCGCTCAGTCATCCACTGGGGAACAGCTCTCTGAAAGTTCCAGATCCGCTCCTCTTGCAGGAAATTGTAGACCTGCTAGAGAAAGGTGCCATAGAACCGGTACCTGTAGCGGAGAGGAACAAGGGCTGGTACTCCCCCCTGTATCTTCGAAACAAGCTCAGATCCAGCTAGATTATGTCTGCCACTTCCTTCACAAACTGGGCTTCTCCCTCAGTTTAAAAAAGTCACAGATGATACCATCACAGAAACTCCAGTTCATTGGAGCGGTCCTGGACACTTCCCTGGGAAAAGCCTCGCCACCAGAGGTGAGGGCTCAAGATATTCTGCAGATGGTCACCAAGTTTCAAAATGCCCAACGTCTCCCAGCCTTCGACTTTTTGAGGTTGCTAGGCCTCATGGCATCCTGCATCTTTCTTGTGCCAGAGGCTCGCCTGAGAATGAGATCTCTTCAGAGGGCACTGAGAACTCGGTGGTCGCAATTCTCAGGGAGAATGACAGACCTCCTTCAGGTTCCGGACAAGGTGGCTCGAGACCTTCAGTGGTGGGCCTGCCAGAAAAACATCTTGAAGGGGGAACTGTTTTGGCAACCATGGCCGGAGATAACAGTAGTCACAGATGCCTCACTCACGGGGTGGGGAGCCCATACCAACGACTAGACCATCAGTGGTCGTTGGTCTCCATCGGAGTCCAGACTACGTATCAACCTGTTAGAGCTGAGAGCGATCAGACTAGCGCTGAAAGCTTTTCTGCCATCTGTACAGGGGAAAAATGTCCTGATAATGACGGACAACACAGTGGCCATGCACTACCTCAACAAAAGAGGAGGCGTAGGATCACTGCCACTGTGCAGCTCTGGTTTTGGGCAATTCAAGAAGGAATCTCTCTATTGGCAGTTCACCTAGCCGGAGAGAATAACTTGATGGCGGACGATCTGAGCAGGCAGGGCAGAGTCTCCCACTAGTGGGAACTAGCTCAGGAAGTCCTTCAGGAGATCTTCGCCCTTTGGGGAACCCCTCAAGTGGATCTGTTTGCCACCAGTACCAACAGAAAGTGTGATCTGTTTTGTTCAAGGGAATTTCCCCCGATAGGAGCTCTAGGGGACGCGTTCGTAGTGGACTGGGAGTTTCCACTCTTTTACGCGTTTCCACCAGTCCGTGTTATTCCTCAAATGATCAGGAGGTTGAGAAGATTCCGGAGGACCATGATCCTAATTGCCCCAGACTGGGACAGGAGAACGTGGTACCCGGACCTTCTGGACATGCCCATCTGTCCTCCAATTCGTCTTCCACTCAAGGAGAATCTTCTCTCACAGAAGGGAGGTCAGGTTCTCCATCCAGACATCAGATCCCTCAACCTTCACGCCTGGCTTCTGAAAGGTTGAGATACAAGGATTGGGACCTCCCTGATGACGTCATGTTGCTTTTGGCCAGAAGGCCAGCAACAAAGTCTTTATACCGCTGCCGTTGGAACAAATTTTGCAGCTGGTGTAGAGAAGAGAATATCGACCCCTTTTCATGTGGTACACCAACGGTGTTATCCTTTCTACTCTACTTGGCAAATTCAGGCCTTCAAGTTGGCACTATCAAGGGCTATCTCGCAGCGCTATCGATCTTCAAGCGCACTGTAGAGGAGCCTTTGTATTTCAAATTACCTTTAGTAATACAATTTCTAAAGGGATTAACTAATGCCTACCCTCCAAGACCTTTCCAGGTTCCTTTATGGGACTTAAATGTAGTCTTACATTTTCTGATGGGTACTCCTTTCGAACCACTCCATTCTTGTTCGCTAAGGTTACTCACCCTTAAATCTGTCTTATTAGTGGCTTTAACATCTGCTAGAAGGGTGAGCAAATTACAAGCTCTATCTTGTAATCCCCCTCATACAAGTTTTCACAAAGACAAAGTTGTCCTACAGGTGAAGCCTAATTTCCTCCCAAAGGTGGTTTCTGAATTCCACATCACTCAGAAAATTACCTTACCTTCATTCTATCCGCCTCCCCATCCGGGGAAAGAGGAAGAAAGGCTACATAGGCTGGACCCGAAGCGGGCTTTAAGTTTTTACTTCAGCAGACTTGCTAGGATTAGGTAAGCAGACAACTGTTCGTAGGTTACTCAGGGCACAAATTAGGTCTACCGATAACAAAACAAACCATTTCCAGATGGATTATTTTGGCCATCCTGGAATGTTACAAACTAGCAGGGAAAGAGCCTCCTTACAATCTTAGGGCTCGTTCAATCAGGGGTATCGCAGCCTCCTCGGCCCTCCAAAGAGGGGTTCCGGTTCGAGACATATGTGCGGCTGCCACATGGTCGTCCGCACATACCTTCACAAGATTTTACAACCTGGATTCCTCCTCTAGTCAAGAGACTAGGTTTGGCAAAGCCGTATTACATTCGGTTCATTCCTAAAAGGAAACATGGCGTTTTACTCCCACCTCAAATTACACACCACTGCTATGGGAGTCTATCAAAGATAAGGAATACGTCAGAGGACACAATCCCTTCGAAGAACAAGTTACTTCTTACCTTGTAACGTTCTTTCGATGGGATGTTCCTCCGATGTATTCCTTATCGCCCTTCCCATCCATCCCCGCAGTAATACTTCCCTTGTGGTTGCATCTTACGCTCCTTCGAGGTCAATAACCAATTAATGTAAAACAACTGTTAACGTCAAAACGGAACTGAGAAACGGACGCTGCGCGAGTCTATTTATACGCGTGATGATGTCGGCGCCGATACAGAGGCCGTCGAGGGATACCGGCTCGAGGGACGTCGACGCGCAGCGCCCTCTATTGAAAAATGTTTCCGAGGCCAGCAAGCTGGGAGATGATCTATCAAAGATAAGGAATACGTCAGAGGAGCATCCCATCGAAAGAACGTTACAAGGTAAGAAGTAACTTGTTCTTCTGCTTGATGGTCCTTAATTGTACCATGCTCTTGATCCAACCTGTGATGTGAATCTTCGAACCCTCGTGGATTCTTTGTGAGGTCGATGAACTTTGACTCTCAATCCTTGGTATTTATTTTTTCCTATATCACAGCTGTTATAATAGTGTATGGAGAGAAGCTATCGAACATCACTGACAACTTCCAATTTTCAATTCTTATGTCACATCTTGGGCATTTTAAATCTCCATTGGCTGGTTCAAGTACTACCACCACCACCACCACCACGCGGTCCTCTTCTGAGTCTGTCATCTTGTACCAAAGATACTTTCTTTTTGTTTCTACAGACCACGGCAAAATGTCCCTTCACCCTGCCTATTGCATATGCCTGGTTGATGGCAGGACAGTTTTACTAATTGGAATGATAGCCTACTTTCCCACACCTCAAGCATCTATCTTTATCCTTGCTTTCATTCTTGAACACAGCTTTCTTCATTCCTCTCTGGAATTCTTAGCGATCCTGATCTTTTGATCTCATGTGTTTATTTCATACAGCTTCATCAACATCCACTTTGTCTCTCTTGCTCATGAGCACACTTAAGAGGTTGCTCTCCAGATTCTTTCTCTGCCAGACTTCGTTTTTGCTTGAAGAACCTCCATTTCCTTCTTGATTTCATTAACCCTTTAACTGCCATGGGTATTTCCCCCCAGTGCCAAGGCCTTTTTTGGTGATTTCGGTATGTGGCCATTCAATGCCTTGTAACTTTTTTGTTGCATGTGATATCTCGCCCAAATTTGGCCCCTTTTTTCCCCCACATATAGGCAGTCGTAACGCCACCCAGGAATCCTAGGTTGCTGTAGGGGAGGAGGTTGGAGAAAATGACCAAAAAGGGTGAATATTTTGTTTTTTCAAAAAATGCGAATAAAATGATGTACAAAGAAGCCTGTGTTTTTTTCTTTGTAAGAGCTAGGAACAAATGGTTTGCTGTGCTGAATTCCCCAATTTCCTGGCTTTCAAGAATTCCTCCTTGAAGTAGAAACGAAAAAACATTATTTTGATGTGGTTATCAACCGTTTTGTGAGAGGTAGGCGATTTTGGGCATTTTTGCCAATTGGACATGCATGGACGCAATGGAAGAAAAGGATAGGAAAGCTGAATTGGAGGACAGAAAGGCATACATTTCTGAAAAGTAGACAAAATTCCAAGTTTAGGAAAGGGTGATTTGCGCAGGTCGGGCAACAACTAGGTAGGGGAAAATGCCATAGATTGGGGGGGAAAAACGGGAAAATGACCTAAAAAAAAAGGTATGTGGTGGACATGGTTGGCATGGTACGGCAATGGCTTCTATGAATTTTGAGAAAAGCAATGCTCGGCTACATTCCCCGACTCTTGTAGTCAGGTAAGCACACATTTTTTGTAGGTTTCACAAAACAAGCAATACCATAAGCCAAACACTGAGCCATGGTACACATGAGTTTTGTGCTTATGGCCTGAACAGATGTACTTAGCATGTGTAAATCAGGAAAACCAATGTGGTGAGGAACAGCAAGCATACCTTTTTTTGAAGGAGCACAGGCAGACCTTTTCAAGGGCAGTTGACTTGAGCAGGTTACAAAAGTGTATTCTGCCTAAAGCAGCGACTAAGTGTAGGGCACATTTGGCAAATAAAAGGGTTGTGTGACAAAGGGCACCAGCAAATGGGTCAAAACATTATGAAAACCACACAAACACAACAAATGTCATACCTTCCCGCGTTCCCACATGTGTCCCGATACAAAAAGGTACCTCACATGTGTGGGTGCACCTACCTGGGCGCCAAGGTGAAAGCCTAAAACACAGGTAACCCTAAGTCTGTTTTGACACCTCAATTTCACACTTTTTCCAGACGGGCACACCATACAGATATGGGCCTCGGGTGTTCAAGCCACTAAGGAAAACAGGGAACCCCATGCATTTCCGAAATGAGGACACCCATGGGAATCCCCAGAGGTATGATTTGCGCAAAGTGGCCCAGAATTTATTACCCAGACACCCCCGCAAAGTCTGAAATGTGGGGAAAAAAACGCATTTTCTGCACATTTCACTCGGCTCACCCATCGAAACACGCCGCCAACAACACGTGGCTTACCGTCCCGCTTTCCCACAGGTGTCCCGATGAAAACGGTACCTCACATGTTTGAGTGCACCTACCTGGGTGCAAAGAGGAAAGCCAAAAACGCTGCTAACCCCAAGTCTTTTCGGACAACAGAAAATGTTGAATTTTGCTGAAGCCCACACCATACACGTTTGGGCCTAGGGTTTCCAAGCCACCAAGGAAAACTGGGAACCCCATGCGTTTCCAAAAAGAGGGCAAACGTTGGAATCAGTAGAGGGCTGACTTGCGCAAATCGGCCCAGAATTTATTATCCAGAAGCCCCGGCAAAATCTGAAATATGGCAAAAAAAAAACAAATTTTTCACTTTGTCGGTGGTTCTGGGTAAAACATTCTGGTCCGCTTTGCGCAAGTTGGACCTCTGTGGATTCCTACTGGTGCCCTCTTTTCAGAAATGCATGGGGTTCCCTGTTTTCCTTGCTGGCTTCGACACCCTAGACCCAAATCTGTAGGTTGCCCACATGAACAAAATGTGCTGTGGCGAAAGGCTTGGGGTTACCAGCGGGTTACCCTTTTCCTTTTGCACCCCAGGTAGGTGCACTCACACATGTGAGGTACCGTTTTTGTCGTAACCCAACTCCAATCTGGCCTCGGGGTGCCCAAACCTTTCCGCCCCACCCACTGGGAGGCCTGTACCAGAGTTTTTGGGGGCCCTCTACCCCTCAACCCAAATGGGTGGCGGGGGCACCTCATGCAGGCCTCCCTGGGCCTCCTTCAAATGGCTGCGTGAGATACACCCCCCCCTCCATTTGGGGTGGGGGGGAGAGGGCCCCCAGTGGTTGGGGCAGTGAGGTTTGGGCACCCCGGGGCCAGATTGGCACACCAATGTGCCCCTCTGCGCCAAGGCAAGTAAACAAAGAAAAAAATCAAAAATGGTATACTACACTTTAGGGCGGGCTGAGGGGCACCCTGTCTGCATGTTGCGTGACATTCTAGGGTGCTTTACTCTAGCCCCGTTGTCACTGCTGCTGCCGTTTAGGTTTGCGAGCGTACTGTAAGGAAGGCATGGTATCAACAGCAGACACAGACGCAATAGATGCAAGTTTCAAAAAACCTTTATTTTGTATTTGATATGGTTGGAAGAAATCCTAATTGGCCCTAACTCTAAAATTGGAGTAGTCTCAACTATTAAACAATTAACAAACAAGTCCAATCGGTCTAGTCAAAATAAAAAAGGCCTATACTAAAAATAAAACTTAACTTGCCCTCCTTTTCAAATGACAAATGTGTACAGGGTATATAAAAAGGAAAAATAGTGTCTCAAAAGAAATGTCAGAATGGTTTAGGTAGAAACTCCCCACGTTTAGAAACACAGGGTTTCCAGAGTTTCTTAAAAGGATAGGTGGTGTGCACAATTCTATCAATCTGGCACACTTTGGCTTACTGGTACAATTCAACAGTTCAGGCTCCGGCTTCAAGCTCTTAACAGTTCAACAAGTTCTTTAGGCTTCGTCCGCCTTGCCACAAATGCTCAGTTCAACTCATAACTTGTACTTTACCACTATTAAACACATGCTTCCCTCCGCCGGGCTCGAGCCCGTCTTTCTTTTCACATTTGACTTTCACTTTACCACAGTTCAACACAGGCTTCCCTCTGCCAGACTCGAGACTGTCTTTTGTAATTTCACTTCTCACATGGGTCTCTCTCCGCTTGGCTCAAACCCTCTTTTCTCTTTGTGGGGTTCCCTTCCCCCTGCTTCATTTCATAAAACTTTTATCTTTACTTTTACCGTTGAAGACTTAAGAAACTGCAAGGAGTTTATGTAGACCTTTGCATGACCACTTCGACCTCTCTTTAAACAATTTAACACTCTTCATCAAACCTCGACACCAATGCTTTTTGGTACTTGTAGTTCCTTGGAATTATAATTTCTTTACTTTGCCCTCTTGGCATGCATAAAATTCCTACGTTGCCCTCTTGGCATATTTAAAGGTCATATACTTTGGTTTTCTACTCCATCAACTTTATTCAAGATTGCGGTTACTTTCTCGCCTTAGTTTCCCGCTTTATCACAACTTCAAACATTTTACAGCGACTTTCGAATGTGCAATTCCGCCACGCAGGACTCTGTATACTCTCATCACAGTTCAGCAATTGTCTTTTCCATTACGTGTTTATCGCCACACGTGCAATCTTCAACTCTTGTTAGTTTAATTTGCCTTTAACACAAACCAGGCCTTTGTTACCTTTGATAACTCACTGGTCATGTTAATTGGGTTTCTTTCTTCAATGCCTTTCATGTAGCAGTCAAGGCCGATACCATTACCTCTTCTGCTCCTTCCCCAACTTCGTCGTTCACCCAGGAGGGGAGCGTGCCGCCTTGAAGCAGTTTGATGGTATATCCTTTCTTAATCTTGGAACGCTTACGGTTTTTCGAAAGTATGAAATTCTTGCCTGGCTCTCTCTCCTTCTCCTCAAGTGCTGATCAGCCCCTTGGTCTTCCATCTTCGATAGCCTGGTTGGCATCAGCCCCGCAAGAGCTGATCCTTCTCGTACCCAGCCTTGCTCAGTGTGTGCCTGTGCGCACCACCTGAAAGGGAGTGTTAACAAGTGGCAGGTGTGGGTAGTTAGGATTACGTGCCTGACTCTGCCTGATCTCTTTAAAGGGACAGAGCCATTGCAAGTCACTAGAGGTAATCTTCCTGGCCTCATTCCTCATCTTCCTTGGCAAATTAGTGTTGTCAGTGTAAAGTGGGGAGGAATTATGGGAGCTGTAGCGTCCCATAAAATAGGTAGGGACAGGAGTTAGATGGGCTGTGGGAAAAGGGGGGATACCATGTCTCACCATCAGTTGCTTCTCCTCCACCCCCGATGAACCCCTACCCAGGTGATCCTCCCTCACTTGTCCACCCCCAGGGTCAGAATCCAAAAGCGATGGCCTTTCCCTGGCCACCTGAGTACATGATCCCCGGGGACTTGGTTGTGAAACACCCTCTAGTTTATTCACTGCACGCTTCAGGCAACTTCCTTTTTATAATAAGTAGCAGTGGCTGCAGTGGCAGCCGTAGTGGAGTCTGTGGATATGGCCGCCGTAGCAGCATGGAGCAGAGTAGTAGTTGTAACAATCAAAGAAGTTTCCAGTGTGGAAAGAAGAGGCAGAAGGAGAAACGTACAGGATACAGTCTCGGACTGTGCCACACTACTGCTGCTTTTCCAGCAGACCGGGGGGCAGTGACAGTTGGCCCGCTGCATTTATTCTATAGCGGATCCCTGGCTTCAAGGTTGTACAGCAAGTCCCGAGCAGACAGGCTTCCTTTATCGGTGCCAGCCGCACCGGGCTGCAGGGGATGAAGGATTCCTGGTGAACAGTGTTCTGCGACGTGCTGCAAACAAGGAACCCGGGCTGCGGCATTGGAATAAAAAGGTACAAAGTGGGAAGGGAAGCAGACCCATTAACCTAGGGAAAGAATAAATAGTGTTAACCCAAGTGAAGAAACACTCTTCCCTGTACTAAGTAAGTAGAGCCCAAACCCCATCCGTCAGCGCACAAATACCAAAATAAGAGGGGAAATAGACACAATTAAGACACCACGCAAGCGTCTATAAAGAGTTGCTCTTTTTCATCCCAGTGATCTTGGAATTGAAGTTAATAGACACACATCTGAATGGGCAAACTTGATAAAAGAAATCCGTGAAGCACAACACAGTCAGTCCTTGGCAGGAGAGTACACCAAGGCTGGGAGCGGGGGTGGGAGGGCAAGAAAATATATTTGATTTTCCATAATAGAAGGAAAGACCAGGGGATGTGGAGTGTCTCCCCTGGCATTGCTAGATCTGCTAGAAGTTACTTTCCCTAATACTGAGCAGACCATAAGCAAGAAAGCCTTATTTGAGAATTGTGGTTTCCCTTTATTTTTTAATCTTTTAGGTTACCTTACAACTTGGAACTTTGCTCAGGTACACTGAGGACGGTTGAAAAAGGGCATCCACGCAGTTTTCTCTCTTTGGATAGGTTTTGTTACATTTAGAGTGTGAGGGACAGAGAAGGTTTTGGACGCAGGACCGTGAATTTTATTTTTGACATCCAGATGACTGTCTCGTTAGTTTTGTTGAGACAGGGAAACCCTACATAGAGATAGGCCTAGTGAGGCATTTTTCTGAACCACTGTTATTATTTAAATAAAAGTATTTTGTCGAATACCAACACTCTGTCCGTCTCCTTACTTCGACCTGTCACAGAATTTACCTTTACAATGCACTGTTAAAACTAGAGGGGTAGTTCGCATATTTAATTGCTTGCCACCGTCTTGGGGCCAGCCTGTATTTTGCAAGTCCTAATCATTATAGGGCAAAAGTGGACCTACACCATTCCAGGGTTGATAAATGAAGCACCACTAAAATGGGCTAATAAGGTAGTATAATGCTTTATTCTAAAGTGGGTCAAATCCCTCATTTCCATGATTTTAGTATTTCATTTTGATTGGTGGATTGCTTATGTGTGTGAATTGAACTGCTTAGAATTTAGAATTGTGTACTGCGATTTATTTGAGTTACAGCTTTTCAAGATGCAGAAAGAACTTGAGGCTCATCGAATGATCGACGGCTAAGGATAACCGGAAACTAAAAATCTACTCATCTATATTAGTAAGAGAGGTGGAGAGATTGTTTTTGCAGCCATGTTTGACTTGGCTATATCTGGCTGTTGCTGGTCAATTCCTGACTGCCAATATGTGGAGTGTCTATGACATTGTAGGGCATCCAGGCCTCTACTTCACCACTGTGGAAAAGCATTTTTTCATGAATTGAGGAATTGGTGAAAATTTGAATCAACTCAGTTGCCAAACTGAATATATTTCTGAATTTTTGACCATCAATAGTTGAATGCTTTTGTTTTAAATCAATTATTGATTGTCGTTTACCTGCTCTTGTTCGGGGCTATAGAAAGGTGGAATAGCAGTGAGGTAACAGGGGCAATGAGGGGGGTCTTGGACCGCCCCGCAGACTTGCTGTTCCAATGCAGACATGCAACTCACATCTTTGACTCTCAGGCAGTTCTCCCTCACTCCTGATCTCGGACAAAGACTGTCTCTATGCTCTTGGTTGGAGGTAGTTCAATCCACTGGCTTTGTCTCTGCCCCAATCTTTGTCTCTGCCCTCAAACCTTTCAGTACACTCTAGGGCAAGATGTTTGCTGCACTTGCTCTTTCTCCGGCTCTCCAATGTTGTCTGACTTCTCACCCATGATCCCTAAAATCTGACACCTCACCTGCCCTTCCATCTCTCCCACCCCAACCTCCTTTTCTGCTCTCGCTACCATCCCTACTCTTGGCTTCTTCAGCCCTATGTTCCCTGCCTCTCAGCCTAGGATCTTCGCCCTCCATAACCTTATAAACCAGGCATCTCCCAGACTGGCTTCAAAAGAGTGACAGCGCAGTGCTAACTATCCTCAAGGTCCAGCATTAACTGTAACAACATGAACCAAGTTTCATCTTCACTCCCTTCTAATCCTGCACTACAAAGTTCTTGAACGTGTAGTCTTTAAAAAATTACCTCAGTAAACGACCTACAAGCACCTCCAATATGAATTATGCAGCTGTCGCACCATACAAATGACATGCATGTAAATGTAACGTCCTGGACAACTTAATCCCGTCTACCGTCCACACCTGCACTCTGTAGTTCTTGAATGGGTAGTCTTTAGCCGGATCACCGACTTCTCTAGTTCAGCGACCTGGGTGAGCCCCTTCAATGTGGATGACAAAGCTGCCTCTCCATAGAAATGACGTATCTAACTTTTGACCCACTGCGTATATCTCCAAACTCTCCTTTGCTATCCTGATCCTTAACTCCAGTGACCTTTGGACGGTCAACTATCCTTCTCTCAAACCTTGCTGTCCAAGACACTGTTCTGAATTGCTTCTTACCTTAAGACACAAATGCCATGTACTCTATTATCTCACTGATAGGGGACCCTGGAATACTCCCAAACCTCCCCTAGGTCCCCTCATGACCATTGCAACATATTGCTATTCAGTTATTTGTAATGTTTGCATTTCCTCATTGTCAGTACTGCCCCAAAACACATCAAATTATGTACTTTCATTGGATTTCAAACCTATCTCTGGGTGCGTTACAACAGCGTAGTAGTCTATTATAGTTTTAGAGAGTCTGGATATAGGTTTGAAACACCATGCCCTGCTTTCAATAAATATAATTAAAATTCACTCATGAGATGATGGACTAGTCAAAGGTTTGGAATATGAGCTTTGCCTGCATCTTAAAGCTTTGCCCAGAGGAAGAGGTGCAACTTGCTTAGTGTGATTGGTACATTACTATGGTTGTTCATGGACTGTACTGAAAGGTTTTAATACCATACATTATTTGAATATATCTTTACTGTATAAATGCAGCTGTGCACATTTATCTGGATGAGAACGGTACGGCTAGCAACCCCAAAAATCCATTCTGTTGCCCCCATGGGAGTTTGCTGTTAGGGTTGGGGTAGTTGCTGTTATTCTTTTTTCTTTTCTTTAAATTATTGAAAGCGTGGGCGGACCCACGCAGGCACTTCCCCATCCCCTTTCCTACATACAATTCCCCTCTTGGTAATCTCATCTCCTCTTTATGATTTTCCTAACACCTATTTGCTGGTGATACCTATATCCTTCATCTTTCTCACCTTTACCCTTGACCTTTGCACTTCAAGCTCTTACTGTGTTTGGACCATCAAACTCTGGGTACACTTTGATGCCTATGCTCAACTTCTCCAAGACCAAAGTGCTATTTGTCAGTGTCCTTCATGCTCCAAAGCTCTGTCCCCAGTATCTTCCTCTGATGTTCTCACACCATGTCCAATGCAGTCTTGGTGTAATCTTCTACAGTGATCCCACCCTTCATCAATGTACCACCTCCACTGACCATTCCAAGTCCATCCTACAAAAAAGATCAGGAAACTCCATGCCCTGTTTTCCTCTTACTCTAACAGTCACCTCTACCCATCTACTCAGTTCACTCAACTACAGTTTTCACAAGGGTTTCTCTCCCTACTCCTTTTCCCCTTAAACAAAAACCTCAGCTTCACAATATGCACTCTGTACAACCTCACAGATCCTCTCCCACTTCTGCTCCGTTCTTGACGCTGCTGGTTCACCATGGATCACTGATCTTGTTCTAAATTCCTTTTACTTGTCTTCAAATTAATTAATCTCTAGCCCTCCAAATGTCCAGCTCTTCTAGCTACCTCCATCACCGGCTATTCCCCATCTCCTACCTTTCACTGCAGGGCTGTTCTTTCTTTCTGTTATTATTTCCCGGTTTTGCTGCTGCATCCTATTCCCAATTCCTGCCCTCTTCAATAGAACTCCCTCATCCCTAATATGAAAGATAACACCTTAGTCTCTGCCTTCAATTATGCCCTTGGCTCCATCTACTCACTGGAATGGGACACGTCAATATCCCCAGGCACCACCCTCACCCTTGGAGCCCTCTGTACCGCCATTGTACTTGTTGTATATTCATCTCTGTTTTATAGTGTGTCCATTCTTTGTCAGTGCCCCAAAATATGTCCTATTGTGTATATTGTACTAATTTGGTTTCATTGCTTTATACTACTACTCCCCTGTTGTAAATCACCTTGCCGTAAGTTTGAAACACTATGCTATGCTTTAAATGTTATTAAATAAATATACATTGTGATGCAATGAGGAAAGGCTATTCCAAAGGTCTGAATTTGAGCTTTGTGTTGTCCAGCGTTGCTCAAATAAAGCAGTGCAAATTTCTAGATGCGATTTAGAGTCTAACTTTGGTTCATGGAATGTACTGGTTTTAAAACCATCATTTGAATATATCGCTGCTAGTTGACCATAGCGGCTAAGATAATTACGAAGAAGGAGGATGCAACTAGGTAAGGATAGCCAACCCCAAATATTCAATCTGCTGCCACCCTGGGAAAGTGTTCTTATAGGGCAGGGTTAGTTGCTTATCAATATTGTTGCTGATCGTAGCGGTATGTCAGCAGGACTTATTCAGTGACCCTGGGAAAACAAAGTGCAATTACCAGTGTCTCATTGAGGGTCTTCCAGTATCACCAATGGCCCACGCTCCTTTCCCACATGCACCTCCTCTCTTGGTAAGCTTTTCTCCTCGTTGAGGTTTGGCTACCCACATATTCACTGACTATACACAGATAGCACTGAGCTTAGCTCTTACTGGGCCTCAATACAAATTGGGCAGTAATCGGGCACAATTTCTGCTGAGCGGAAATAGCGTTACCGGCGGGTCGTGGAGCGAAATTAGTGCCACATCACAACCTGGCATGAACTCATGCCCGACTCTGGCGGTAACACTATTAGAGCCCGGCGGAAATAAAGATAAACACCAAAATAGCGACACTAATGGCGCTATCGCCAGTGACCCCGGCACTAATAGCGCTGGTGAAAATTGCATCATCGCTGGAATGGGAAGCATTGCGGCTGCCATTTGGAAAAAGAATCCATCAAATATCTCCACTTCCTGCAACCATACGGTCCTGGAAACAAGCCAGAATGTCTCAGAGGATCAGAAGCAAGGTGGCCGAAAGCCTTCCTTACCCTAGTTTAGTGAGGGGGAGCTGGTGGTACTCACTGATGGGGTTGTTGCTCACAGTGATCAGCTATATGGCATCCAGCAATGCAAAACATCAGCACAGCAGAGGACAGTCATCTGGCACTCCACCTGCCAGAAAGTGACAGCTGTGACCAGAGTATCCTGTGACGTGGAGGACTGTCGCAAATGCTGGAGGAGGAACTGTGGAGCCACTGGTCCTCACTGCCTGGGAGAAAAAGCACAGCACAGTGCTGGTTATGGAGGGAGTAGAGAGTGTCAGAGGTGCAGAGGTGGGTGCCAGGAGGCAGTAGGTGAGTCAACCCCCCCCCACACCACCCCCAGCATAAGTGCATGCACAAATGACAGTCTAGCATGACATGTGGACAGGGACACATGTCAGCAGACCCAGTAGCTGGGTCTGTGTTACGCTCACCTGGTTCCCACAGGGGCGTAGATCGAACCCGGACAGCTGCGGCCTCCACCAGCGTGAAGCGTAGGGCAAAGATGACCGTCTGGATGGACCCCCTCAGTCTTGTAAGCTTGACTCGTAGAAATATTCTCCTGTAGATGGAGAAATGTATTTAGCCCCGTGGGTGTGAATGCAGACCCCCCCTCCCTGCTCCCGTTCTCCCCACTTGCCACCTCCGATATTCCCGGTCAGTGTTCTCACCTTATATTTTTGATTGGTGAGCTCTCCATCCTGCGTGGCATGCAGGAGCGCGTAGATAACAGTTACTTCACTGGTTTTAGGTGTTGGCGTTCTGGACGATTATTGAGTCCTGAGTTTGCCAAGTTTTTAAAGAGTTAAAAATGACCAAAGTTCACTCTTGCACTCCCCTGTTGATTTGCGGCGGCAAATTCTGTCTGGAGGTTGCTGGCGGCATTCAGGTAAGAGTCTGTATTACCCAAACTGTCCTGTAAAGGTGCGTGAGATTAGCTCAATGTCTTTTCCTTTTTCCTAGCTGCGGCATATTGAAGGATAAAGCCTCCGGTGATAATCAGTTAAGTCTTGTAATATAAGTGATTTTCTTTTTAGTCTCTTTAGGCTCACCTCGCTTTTTCTTGTCTTTTCCCCAGGTGTTGAAAATCGCCGAAAAAGTGACGGAGGCAGCACTGAGTCGGAGATGCTCTGGGCTGGTGAAAATGGAGCGGCTCTGCAGCTGGGATGCGACGCGTGCCGGAAGAATGTACCTTCAGGCTCGGAGTGATGCAGGATCCGAAATCAGGTGAAGAATCAGATTAAAGTCTGTAATCTAACCTCTTCTTCTATTTTCCTTTCTCTCCTAGGGGCTCCATGTTCGAGGCGGGCGTGGAAGAAGGGTGGATGCAGGTTTGCTGACACGGTGAGCGTTACGCTGCTAAATGCAGAATAACACGAAGCGTGTGTTGAAGATCGGGTGTGGTTTAAATAGCTTTGAAAGTAGTCCCAGGTAAGAAGTCTCTAGAACCACACCCGAGTGAAAAGTAGTCCTTGTGGAAAAATAGTCCCTTCAGGTCTCGCGTTGGCCTGGGTGCATGTGCAGCATGGTCTGCCTGAGGCAAGTGATGACTATGAGCCTGGCGCCTTAGGCGCCAGGACTGATTTCTACTATGAGCCTGGCGCCTAAGGTGCCAGGACTGAACCCAGATAGCCCCTAGCCGGGGCTTCTGAGGTTTAAACAGATGTCCGGATGCCTGCTTCCGGGGCGGATGGGCTTGGTCCAGCTGCCCGGGGGTAGGCATCATGACAGTCTGCCAACAGGATGAAGAGAGGAGGTGCCACATCATCCACCCTCCACAACAGCCATGTGGCAGGGCACCCTTGTGTGTCACAGCAGTGGGAAGGGGGGGGGGGGTGTATGTGGCTATCCAAATGCCATCCACACCACACCCCTGCTGGTACACCCTGTGCCAGTGGGATGGTGGTGCATGAGCAACCACGACACCATGCAGCAGTCACATCAGCATGTTGCGGGCCCAGTTGTCCTGCCCTATGTTG
The DNA here is from genome assembly GCF_040938575.1 of Ambystoma mexicanum. Lineage (NCBI taxonomy): Eukaryota > Metazoa > Chordata > Amphibia > Caudata > Ambystomatidae > Ambystoma > Ambystoma mexicanum. The sequence continues at coordinate 216,514,035 of NC_090938.1, forward strand.
GCATGGCAGACCAGACACAGGGAAGTACACGTCCTGTACACCGTCATGGGCTCAGCTAGCCAATCAGTGTACACCACAGTGCAACACTGCTGGCTGCATAGCAGTACCTGATAGAGCCATGCCAGTCCCATGGAGTAAGCCACCACCCCCACAAGTTGGTTGCCACCCGGGGAGGGGATGTGGGGGTCATGGAGGACCACAAGCATGCATGCCAAACATCAGCTGCTCCAGCATGGACACCCTACCCTCCCCACACACAGGCCAAATGCCAACTGGCCATGTGTCACACACTCACTGATGCAACCATCCCCATAATGCTGGGCCCACATACAATCTCCCCTGACGACCATGCCCATCTGTCCAAATGTGTGGGGCCCAATCTGTACCATGGTAAAGTTGTCTTGCATGCCAACGCATGTGGGGGAACCATACCTGATGACATTTCTTACGTCCCCTACAGGCACTCGTGCAACGCCAGAGGTGTTCAAGGACGAGCGGGCAGGCCCATCTGGGAGTGGCGCATCCAGGCCCTCAAAGCCCGCTATCCGCACCACCCTGCGAAGGCACAGACGGGCAATGCCAAGGTGGATTTACTGCCGTGAGACACAGCAACCCAGCAGGGCCAGGCCAACGTCGACTCCACAACCCACCAGAACCACTGCAAGGGCCACTGCACCCACTCTCGCAGCTGGAGGGTCGCACACAGGGGCCACACCTCCAGGAAGGGCGACTGCAAAACCACAGGGGGACACCAGCCCGGTGTCAACATATACAAAAGGGCCACAAACCCCTGGGCGCAGTCGCTGCTGCCAGCGTACACCAAAACCAGAAAGCCCTGACTGCCGCCAGTGTGCTCCGTCCCCTAAGGCCATCGCTGGCCCCTGCAAACACCGGAGCCGGACATTGACACCCCTTCACATGGCTCCCTTGACAACAGCCCAGTGCAACTGTACAGCCCCCCCCCCCCCCCAATAAGGCACAAACCAACAAGCAGCATGGTGCTGCAGAGGCTGGATGAGATGGAGCAGAGACAGAGGGAGATGAAGGCAATACGACACATGCACTCTGAACACCTCCAGGCTATATGTGACAGCATACATTGGGCTATCCGCAGGATTGTGCGGGCCATCGCAAATAACCGGGGTTAGACAACTGCCAGCACTGCCATCCTGACCCTATACACCAAGAGGGTCAGGGAGATGACCGAAGGTGTCTGCCCTGGCAGAGGCCATCCGCCAGAGCAACGAGTTGGCACGCCACGCTCCATCCCTTCCAGTTCTACAACTCCCACAGTGGAGTCTTAGCAGAGCACACAGAGGCGTCAGTCCCAGCGCCATCTCTGCCCAAGATCACCGGGGGCTGGCAAGGGGGGAAAGAGGCCACAGTTGTAAACGGCATCGAGACGCTTATTGCCCTGAGTGGCCATGCTGGGGAGTTGGTGGTGGGAGGGGGATAGTGTACTGGGCGAGTTGGTGGTGGGAGGAGAGAGAGGGCATATTGTGCTGGAGAGTTGGTGATGGGAGGAGGGAGAGGGGATAGTTGGGGCATATCATTAAAACTAACTTCATCAGGGCGAGGTGCACACCGTGGTGCATGGATTGTGGGTGGTAAATTGTCAATCAGTGCCTGGCGACCCCGTCTTCCATACCTCACCTCATCCCTGGTGTTGCCTTCTGTAGCCCCTGCCTCAGGCACTTCATCATCATCATCCCGGGGGTTGCATGTCCACGTCGGGGGGTAGGGATACATTCCTCTATGCAGATGTTGTTTAGCATGGCACATAACCAGCACTATTTTTCCTACTTTCTCTGGTGGGTACATAAGGGCTCCACCTGTACTATCTAGGTAGTGGAAACGTGCCTTTAGGAGTCCAAAGGTGCACTCATTGCACACACGGGTGCTGCTGTGTGCGTGGTTGTAGGCTATGTCGTGCAGCGTTCATGTATCATGCACAAGGGTCATTAGCCAAGCCAGCTGCTGGTATCCGGAGACACCTGCATGTGGAGAGGCACAAACAGTGACTGTGAAATGCGTGAGGGTGGACCTACACAGTATCAGGGATATGGACATCATGTGCGTTCAAATGTAGCTTCATCCCATGGCATGTGCTTGTACATTCTGTGTCACTGGTATCATGCATTGTTTTGGCTTCACATGCACCCTGTTACGTTGCAGCAGATGTTTCATGATGTGTCTGTCGGTGATCTATGTTCCTGGTGGCTGTATTGTGGCTGTGTATTACTCCGATGCATGTGGCATGCAGGGTTGTCGATCGACCTTCCCTACGCCTCTGGGGGGAAGTGGGTCAGCATTGTGGGGTGCATGTACATGGGTATATGGCTGTGGCACTTGCAGGGCTGTTCTTGTGTGATGCAGTGTGGCACTTTGGTTGTTATTACTTTGGATCATGCATGATGCATTGTGGTACTTGTAGTCAGGTGTGTGGTTTGAATTGCTGCTGTATGTGTTCGTCAGCATGTCCGTCCAGGTGTGTCCAACATGTGCATGCTCCCTGGGCTGTACTCTTGCTGGTGCGGGAGCTAGCAGTGTACTGTTTTTGCATTTACTTGTCATGCCGTGCTTTGGGTCTTCACATTCCCCACCCCTGCATATGGTCTGGTGCTTCACAATGCATACGTATAGGCAGATATACTCACCCAATATACACGTCATTTGCCCTCTGTGCCTCTCCATGTATCCAGGCATCGTGCTGTTCCGTAGGACCATGTAGTCGTTGGTGGATCCTGGATAGCGGGCACAGCAGTGGGTGATTATGAGGTTGGGTTGCAGGTATGATATGATATATTTTTTTCTATCGCGATCGTACACACGTGTTTCACAAGCTCACCTGCACATTGAGGGAGTGGTAGTGTTTGCAATTTCAGTTCACTGCTTCGTGGGCCTGGAGGGCCACCAACACATGTGTGCAGTCCAGAGCTGCAATCACGTTAGGCAATTGGGCAACGGCATAGAACTATGCCATCATGGCATTGACCTGGGCTGGCGTGGTGGGCAGTACAATGTGGTGTTGCACATTCCACAGGAGGACATCCAGCACCTTGGCAAGAACAGCACAGAATGTGGGCTATGTCATGCCATGCATCATGGCCACGAAGTGCTGGACTGTGCAATTACCCAGGAATTGTAATACTGGCACTAGCTTAAGCAGGGTGGGCACAGCTGTACCAGTGTTTATCATGCTCCCTATGTCCTCCTGTATTGTACTGAGCAGCTCGGTAATGGTCTCCCTGTTGAGCCGGTACAGTGTCACGAATCGGGTGTCAGTGAAGGTCCAGGGTGAGTGCCTGGCCTGGAGGATCAGTGCCAGCCTTGCTTGGGCTCTTCTACTTCACAACATCGCCACTCCCCGTACTTCCTGTGCCCTGGCCTAGTTGTCCTGCAGCTATATCTCCAGGTGCAGCATGATGATGGGCAGCTGCCTGTCCCAGCTCATAGTGGATAATGGCAGCATGGTATTGGAAACAGTGTTTGGGGTAGGGTGTGCCTTATGTAACATCCTGGCTTCATTTCTGTCACCTGTGTTCATTTGCCTCCAGCTAGATGCTGTGTTTTTGGAAGTATTGGTGCTGGTTTTCGGCGCTAATACCGCCACACATGGACTTGTGATGAGGCAGTGATTGTGCTTCGAGTTGCTGTCGCAGATACCACGGCCGTAATAGCGCCAGATGAATTTACAGTCTGAGGTATTTGTGCTGGCGGAGCAGTATTGGCAACGCTAATTCCGTTAGCGCCACTTTTAAGGATTGCCGTCAGACATCTAATGAGGCCCACTGTCTTTTGACCATTAAAAGCTGGAAGGCACTCTGCTGCTTATGCTCACCTTCTCTAAGACCAAAGTCCCCTCCTTGTCTCCTCTATCAATATCTTTCTCTGATATTCTCACACCATGTCTGATGACCTGCGGTTACGGTGTCCTCTTCGACAGTGATCTCAAACTCAATCCATTTTACTCCACTGACCATTGTGAGGTTCAACCCACTAAGCATCAGGAAAATTCACTCCCTATTTTTCTCTCTATAAAATGCACTTCAACCCATGTACTCATTTGACTTGAATACTACTCCAGCCTTTCCCAGTACTTCCCTATCTACTCTTTTGCCAACTTCGCAACTTCACAATGTGCACTCTGTATAACCTCCCCTGATCCACTCCCATATCTACCCATGGCCTCATGCCAGCTGGCTTGCCATGAATCACTGATCCCTTTTCAAATTCCATCTCACTATTAGATCAATTCATGGGTTAGTCATCTCACCCCTGGCTCATCTGGGTATCTTTATCAGCTGCTCCTGCCAACTTCTAACCCTTCTCTCCAGAGCCCTTCTCAATTCGTTCCCTTTTACCTTAGCTGTGCCGACCTTTTTAACCTTCTTTATTGGCACACTAGGCATATTACAGTACATAGCATTATAACATGACCTTTAACTGGCTGGACTGATGGACAAGAGAACCATGCCTGCCCAGATCCATAGTGGGGATTCTCACACGGATCCACCGCAATAAAATACAGCACTTGTCCAGGAGGAGTCACAGATTTACAAATGTACTCATGAATCCCAGGTTGGGCTCAAAAAACATGAAATAAACGGTGCAGAGGTGAGGGGAAAAACATTCAACATTCATGTCCATCATTTCCGATTACATCCCTCCACCGCGCAGTCCCAAATCATATGATGGTATTTAGCGTTGGCACCATTACACCTTGGGCATGCACTCAATCCCTCCCTGGAAAATAACCGTAGTCTATCAGGTGTAATGATAGCGGTGTAACACTTTTAACTGTATTGGCTGAAATCTAGAGTTGTACAACACCTGTGTGCACATATCCGCCCAGAGGTCATCGTTGATGTCTATCTGTAAGTCCCTTGCCCATTTTAAGCAAGCATTGGTCCAAGGCGGTGTCAATCGGTTCTGGATCATACGGTATAGAGAAGACACCAAGACACGATTTTGACTTGCAGTTAAAATGTACCCCAGTATCCTGTCATTCTCCTGTCCACTGGGAAACCCCCCACCCACACTGCTTTTTGCATGTCCTTCGTGGGCATGCAAGCTGTAGCCACAGCAAAGTTTTGCGCTGTTTGGGCAGAAGGAATGTTGCTGGAGGAGATAAAGTTAACCTCTGATACATGGCCCCAAGCATGCTAAACACTTATTGCGACCAGACCCTTTGGGAGCCATTGTCTGCTCAGGTTAAGGAGGGTTTCCAAGTGGGAGATCCCTATGATATGGGGCGGATACACCTATCCCTTGCCATAGTTTGCGCCAGGCCATTGCAGTTGTGCTAGCTGGGGTCAAACTCACAGCTATCTGTAAAGCGGGCAGGGAAGTTTAGTGACCTGGGGTCCCTGTCGCCAGCAAAGTGTGCCTCCAGTTTTATGTGTTGGTGTGGGGGGGGGGGGGGTGGATTAGTACCAAAAGGCTGCAAATTCAGCCTTTTCACCATGCACCGAAGCAAATACTGTGTAAGTACCGCTTGGCTGTGTTACTTTCCTTCGACTCCCAGGATTTGTGACAAAGGATTGCCTTGCTTATCATATTTGTGGACTGCATTACCCCGAAGGCTTAATTACAAAGCCCACTGTGCTTGCAACGCCCTGCTGGAGGCGTGACTATAAAATTCTGAAGGCGGGCGGACCACGTGCGCCGAAGCAAGTACTTTGTAAGTACCACTTGGCTGCTTAGCTGCGGTACTGCAGTACGGAGAAATCCTATGTAAGAGTAACCTTTACCTTGTCAAATTGTTTGAATATTACTGAATATCATTTGATTGTTTTCGAGTTTGCAATTGGCTGAGAGATTGGGTGGTTGTTATGAGTTAGTAATAATCCCGTCTAGAGAGAGTATAGAGGCAAATGCGATTATACACCCCAAAATCTAACGTGCCGGATATGCCTGATATGCCCCTATCTCCTATAAAAATCCTGTCCAAAACAGCAGACAAACTGAAGCGTCTGTCCCGCATCTCGTGGAAAGCCATTAGGCTGACCCAGTTGTACGCTCTCCTATCCTCAATAAAGATATTCAAATGTTTTGTGCTATATGCAAGGAAACAACTGCAGCGCCTGTCGCGCTTACTGATAGCACCAAAATGATCTTGGAAGGTAAATCCTGTTTAAAAGATGCTCAAGGGCTCGCACCTCAAGTTTTGTCTAACACAATTTTGCAACTAACCACGTCACCCAACCAAGATTTAGAGACTGGTACAAACATGACGACAGTTGAAGCTACATAAAGTGATTAGGTGTTTTCCGATATATCGATCCATGCGAGTATTGGAGGAGAATCGATATCGAATCACACTGAGTCACCTGAGTATCATGCATGTTGTTCTATGCACTCTGAGTCCTTCCATGGTAGCCTCATACATCCAGCCGACACCTGCACTCTACTGACCCAAGTAAATCCCCAGTCAATAATGGTCTGATTGAAATTACTCTGGAGCAGTCAACACAACAATAGCAAGTTTATTCAAATTATTTGAGTCTCTTGATTCAAAGATTTCTCAACAATCTTTACAAATTCAACAAGAGTTGATTGGATTGCCAAAACACCAAACATGACAGATACAATAGAAATGCGTCCCAAAATAATGGAGACGATTGAGATTATAGGTGAACATAACAGAACTGTACATGTTGTATCAGAGAGTCCAATAGCACCGGTATTACCTGCCTTTACACAGATAATCCGGCCTGTAGAGTGTGGCAATGCGGTAATCACAGAAGCAAACACCTCATGGATTAGTGTTGAGACGCAACCTGAGTATCGACAGCAGCACTCTAGGCGAGAACCATATTATGTTTGTAGTCAACAGCCTCGCGGGCAAGACACCTCTTAACAAAACCCTATCAAATGACCCGGAAGCCCAATAAAGTTTCTAATCTCCAATCACGATCACACATCGGAGATACCACTAAGAGGCGTAAAGACCAACTGCAATCTGCCCCAGTAGCAAAAAATGCAAATTAATCGGAAAAAAAAACAATGATCAAGGGTCTGAAATGCATATATAGGCAAGACAAAGTTGTGCTGCAACAAATCAGACTCAAGTGGCAGCATGTCAGCCAGTTAATCATCCTCCCTTAAATGAGTTGATATCACTCATAGAAGGAGACGCTCTAGATAAAAAGAGAGCCGTCGGGGCAGCACCTGTCCAGTCCTCTCTCTAAAAATGTGTACAACCTTTAGTGACAAACCATAAAATGGCCAACTCAAAAGAAATAGCACAAGCGCAGAACCTAGATTAACGAACTTCAGCAATAAAAGAAGCAGTTGATGCCGATTTCCTTCAGCGCATCACAGAGGATACACTAAGCTCAAAACCAGTGGGTCCAACAAAAAAGGTGATTCAGACGATGGTGAGAGATGACCATAACTCATGCATGGACATCAGCAAGACACCAATAGTAGCCCAAACCACAAATTAATGTATATGTGTGCCTGACACTATGAAAGCACTTACTCCTACGTCCCGTCCCCTTTCCTCCATACTTATGGGGCATCTCTCCGTACTCTTTCCCTCCTCTGGGCCCGGCATGCTGCCATAACCCCGCCCACCTTGGCTCCGCCCCGCGCATCACCCATCAGTCCTTTTCTCTGCACGATCGGGGCCGGACGCACTTGCATCCTCGGAAGACTTTCTTCCCTTTTTCCCCTCTCGGGCTCTCGCTAGCGTTCGTTTACTAGTTTGTCTATGTTTTTTAAACTAGATTTTCCAGACTGTTCATTGTGTCACCTTCGCTTCGCGAGGGCGGATCCCCATCCTCTTTGTTTAGAGTGTTTGGGTCCGGAACACCGTTGGGACTCCTGTTTTTACTGTGACTCCCTTTCGGTCTGGGCACTTCAACGTCAGTTGGAGCGGTGGGAGGAGGTATTCGGACGGACTCCTCCTTCTCATTTTCAGGCATTCATCGACGAGAAGAAAAAACGCCTGGTAAGTTCTTTACTTTTTAGAGCACCCCGGCCAGGGGATATCTTTCCGGGTTCCTCTCGAGCCGGGAGGGGTGTTGTTCGCTCTGTTACCGGGGTTCGCCCTGAGGTGCCTGTCTGGCCTAATAATTCTACCGGAGTTTTTTCAGAGGGTCTCTGTAAGGGGCCTGTGTCCACCGGAGTACGCTCCGAGGCCCCTGCTGTGGGGGCTGTTTGTAGACCCAGTTCTACTGAGTCGTGGGGTACCGGAGCTTGCTCTGAGGCCGCTCTTTCGGCTTCCCTCAAAAACAAAACCGGGGTGCGCCCCAAGGTCTTGGCTGGGCTTGAGGTTACCGAACGGATGTTCGAGGCCCGTGCCGATAAGGCTTCTACCGGGCCTAGGTCCGAGGTCCCTCGTACAGAGGCTAAGGATACCAACAGTTCAGAGGGGCCGGGAAAGGCCCTGTCGGTGACAGCGCACCGTTCCCGCTCTTGTGGTGACACCAGATCTGTTGAGGGGGCAAAGAATAAAGTTTCTTCTTTTACCGGCAGTGCCGAGGCCCTTCCTTCGAAGGCTCTATTGGCGGTTGGTATGTCGCAGAAACATTCCAAGCCTCATAGTACCGGCTCTGCCGAGGTTCCTTACGTTAAGGCTAAAATTAAGACCCCTGACCCATCGACGGGGACCCCTGCCTCACTTCCTCACGTGCTGCAGTTCCCCTCAGATTCGGACAAAATGGCGGCCTTTCCCACCGCGACCACGGCGGCCATTTTAGGTACTACCCCTAAAACTACACCATCGGCCCCTGGTGTAGGGTTTGGTCCTTCGGGTGAACCTAAGGTCCCTTGTGCGCATCCTTACCGGCCGTTTTATGATTGGAACGCCCGGATGCCTCTTCCGCACAATGTTTCGTTGCCCGCCGGGGCGGCTCCCTTGATTTATGTGGATTCGTCGGTGGAGGGGCCGGTGTGGCACCCTTCTCCGTTACGTCCCTGGATTTGTCCACCTCATGAGAGGCCTCCTCAGGTTCCGAAAACAATCTCCTGAGGACGCTTTTTTCGGTAAATTTCATGCGCTTATGCGCACCGACCCCATGAGGGAATATTTCAAAGGGCTTTTCAAGGAGGTATGTCCACCCGCGCCTCCGGCTCCACCCGTTCCGACGGTGGTCCCGCCGGCGCCTCCCTTGCCCGTGGTGCCTCCCCCTGCGCTTCTGCCCGTGCCACCATTGTCCCCAGTGGACAAGGCAGTGCCTGACACGACTCGGCAGGATCCTGACCTGTCAGATGACCCTCAAGGCGATCAGGACAACGAGGACCTTCCCCGCTCTATCAGAGCTTTCCATGACCGGGTGCTCGACATGATGAGTTTCTTAGATGTTCTGGTGCCCGAGGCACCTGCTCCACAGGAGGGCGTGCTTTCTGGGGCGTTCACCTTGTCTTCTGTGGAGCGTACCGGCCTGTTCTTGCAGAAGGACGTTCTGCCCGAGGTCCGTAGAGTTTGGGAAAAACCACACTCTGGACTTTTTGTCAACAAAAAGATTGACGCAAGGTACAGGGTGCATTCTACGGTAGAAGTGGCCTTGTCGTCTTGTCCGCCTCCCTCCTCCACAGTGGTGTCTGCGGCTACGTTGCAATCCAGGCCTGCAGCATCCTCCTCCGCGACGGCTACTCAGGTCTTGGGAAAGGAGGACAAGCTCCTGGACTCCTTAGGGAGGAAAATCTTTGCCAATTCGGCCTTACAGCTCAGGCAGGCCAATGCAGAATTGATTTTGGCAGGAGCTAACATGCGGATGTGGAGAGGTCTGTCGGAGTTCGAGGAGCACATTCCGGTCGAGAAGTTGGAGGATTTCAGAGGAGGCCTTTCCGATGCCAGGGTCTTGGCCCAGGATCTCCTGGAGGCTGCGGCTCATCATACAGACACCTCGGCTCGGGGTCTGATGCTTGGGGTTGATACCTCGAGCCAAGCGTGGCTGCATGCCACTAAGTTCTCGAAGGAGGTGCAAGACAAGGTTTTGGACCTTCCATTTGATGGTAAGGAGCTTTTTCACTCTTCTACTGATGTAGAGCTCACCAAAACCAAATCCAGCACTCAGACGGCTTAATCATTGTCTGTTCTGGTTAAAGCTCCCTTCAAGGCTCAAAGGCAGTTGTCGCAAGGTCGACCTTCCTCTGGTTTTGGGGCTTCCTCGACTGCAAATCTCGCAGAGTGGATACACCTGCGGGGAATAACCGCCGTAGACAACAGCGTATGCGGTATTTCTCCCGCTCCTCAGCCTCCTCATCAGGTTGCACCGCCACCGATAAGCCTGCCAATGAGGGTTTTCCGCGCTCACACGAGGCCCCGGTGGGAGGACGCATTGCGTCTCATTGGGAGGCGTGGCAGGCCATCACAGAAGACAGATGGGTCTTGTCAGTCACTCGAGCGGGCTTCCCCTTACCTTTACCCCTACCCCACCCCTTAACCCTCCTTTTCAGCTGTCGGGCTCACCCTCCCTCAAGGCCAAGGTTCAGAAACTTCTGCACCTCAGAGCTGTGGAACCCGTTCCCCTTGGGGAGCGAGGGGAGGGCTTCTACTCCCGGCTATTTACGGTGCCCAAACCCAACCAGGCTGGCCTGCGCACCATCCTAGACCTTTCCCAGTTCAATCTTTTCCTACCCCAAGAGAAATTCAAGATGATCACGCCCGGCCAGATTCGCTCCTCTTTGCAGATGGGCGATTGGCTCAGCGTGGTGGATCTTCAGGATGCGTACATGCATATCCTGATTTGGAATCCACACAGGAGATACCTCCGCTTCTCTTTGGGAGAGGAGCACTTCCAGTTTCGGGTGCTTCCTTTTGGCCTTAGCTCGGCGCCGCGTGTCTTCACGAAGATGATGTCGGTGATTGCGGCCTAACTTCGTCTCCAGGGTATCCATGGGTATCCGTATTTGGACGACTGGCTCTTATGCCGGGGTGCGCCCCGAGGCCTTGGTGGGGCTTGGTGCTACCGAACGGATGTTCGAGGCCCGCGCGAGTAAGGCTGTTACCGGACCTGGGTCTGAGGTCCCTCGTACAGAGGCTAAAGCTACCAACATTTCTAAGGGTCTGGCAAGGCCTTATCAGTGAAGGTTGTTTCTCACCTGCTCTTGCGGCGACACCAGATCTGTTGAGGGGGCAAAGAAGGGAAATTCTTCTTTTACCGGCAGCGCCGAGGTCCTTCCTGAGAAGGCTAATTGGCGGTTGGTATGTCGCAGAAACATTCCAGGCCTCATAGTACCGGCTCTGTCGAGGTTCCTTATGTTAAGGCTAAAGTTAAGACCCCTGATCCATCGACGGGGACCCCTGCCTCACTTCCTCACGTGCCGCAGTTTCCCTCAGGTGATGACAAAATGGCGCCCGTTCCGGCCACGACCGCGGCAGCCATTTTGAACGCTAACCCTACAGCTGTGCCATCGGCCTCAGGTGTAGGGCTGGTTTCTGGGCCTTGTGCGAATCCTTATCGGTCAGTTTATGACCGGAATGCTCGGATACCCCTTCTGCACAATGTTTCATTGCCTGCGGGGTGGGCACCTTTGGTTGATCTGTCCATCCAGATATAGGAGTGGGCCATGCTTCATCGCGTCTGGCTGCTTGCGGTGCACATCCCGGGCCAGCTGAATGTCACAGCGGATGCCCTCAGCCGGCGGACATTGGTCAGCTACGAGTGGGAGTGGAAGGCGGAGATCCTCTCATGGATTTTCTCACGTTGTGGCACACCGGAGGTGGACCTCTTCGCCAGGGCGGTAAACAAGAAGCTTCCTCAGTACGCCTCCAGAGGGGGGCTGGGAGCCTCCTCTCTTGGACGCTCTCGAGATTCCATGGCACAACATGAGCTGAAGAACAAAGCACACAAGTGAATAGGTTCAAGAACACTGTTGCTCATACATGCAAAATCCCACAATTTTTTGTGTAAACTCTGCCGTTTCTTCAATGAGACAATATTCGGAGGTTATATCGTAGAGAAAAGAAAATCTCAGACACAATTATTTTATATATTGGAACTGTGTGAGTGGTATACATAAAAGTACAATTCCAGAGAGAAACAGACATCAAAATGGTTTTTTGGACCACAACAGAACAAACGAGAATATATTTTCAACACACTGTATCAAGGCGTATTTTAGGCAAAAATAAAGACAGTGTGTATATAACAAACCCAATCTGTGTGGGGGTTTGTCAAAAATGCACAATTCAATGGTGTGAAGTTACAAAACAAGGTTCTTAAAACAACATAAAACATTTGCAAGGACACAAAAGAGAAATTTGCATGTATGGACAGCAATATATGTGCTGTAGTTTCAGGGAAATAATGCGTCTACGCCAGGTGTTTCGGCCATTTGGAGTTGAGCTAGATGAGCCTCATCATTCATATGGCCATCATCAGGACGGGTTCTGTGTGAAATGACGTCTGTGCTATGGGGTAAATTCACAGGCACTGTATAAGAGATCCGCTAGCCGCGTTGGCTGGTCTCTAGGTAATCCTCTCACCGGCAAAATCCAGGTAAGAAGGTCAAGGAGTGCTCTCTCAAAAAACAACAATCTGCCGTTGGGTGCACGGCTTGGATCGTGTATCAGGCAGAACTGGTAGTCTGCAGGAAAAGACAGCGGGCAGCGTCTCCTCAAGCTGATCAGTCACTGGGGAGAGCCGGCAGCAAAGTGTTAGTAAACATGAGAACATGAGAGCTTACGCCTTCCCGCCTCTTCCCCTAGTTCATCGAGCAATTTGGAAGTTGAAGAGCTCTGTCAACTGTTCTCTTCTACTGATAGCTCTGTGGTGGCCGGCCAGGTTTTGGTTTTCAGAACTTCAACATCTGTCGGTGTGTCCGCCGATCAGGTTACCAGTAACTCGCGATCTTCTTCACCAAGGGGAACAACCGATGTGGCACCCCTGCCCGCAATCGCTCAACTTGGCGGCATGGTGCCTGAGTTGAAGTCTCTAGAGCGTTCGGGCTTGTCTGCGGATAACATGTGCATAATCCAGGCAGCCAGCAAACCCTCGACCAGATCCCAATACAAGAGTAAATGGCTCAGGTTCTGTCATTGGTGTTTGAAGAAAGAATTGGACCCGAGGATGGCAACGATTGACACAGTGCTGTCCTTCGTATCCTCCCTAGCAGAGTCAGGGGTTCATGTTCTGTCTTGCAGGACTTATCTCTCAGCGCTTTCCGCTTACCTCTCTACAGACCGGTGTTCTTATTCTTTAACTTATTCTTATTCTTTAACTAACCCGGTGGTGAAGAGACATTTTGCTGGCTTGACACGCATCTACCCTCCGGTTCGTAGTCCGCACCCGCCTTGGGACCTAAATGTAGTCCTGACGGCGCTGTGCCATAAACCCTTTGAGCCAATGGCTACGGTTGACCTCAAGTACGTGTCCTGGAAAGTGTCCTTTTTGGTCGCCGTTACGTCAGCGAAGAGGGTGAGTGAGCTCCAGGCATTGTCAGTGGAGCATCCTTTCTTGGTCTTTCACAAGGACAAGGTAGTCCTGCGATCGAACCCAGCTTTCCTACCAAAGGTAGTGACCAAATTCCATCTGAATCAGTCGATTTCCCTTCCGGTCTTTTTCCGAACCCTGCCTCTGAGGCGGAAAGGGTTCTACACTGCCTGGATGTCCGACGAGCTCTTAAGTTCTACCTGGACAGGACTTCCGAGCTTCGGAGTTCATCACAACTTTTTGTGACGTTCGGTAACCCTCAGGGCAGGCCAGCGTCTAAGGCATCTATTTCCAGATGGATTGCCGCCTGTATCACAGAGTCTTTCACCATCCAAAAGCTGAAACCTCCGGGGCAAGGCAGCCGCGGTTGCTTTTCAAAAGTATGTTCACTGGGAGTCCATTTCTAAAGCGGCTACTTGGGCCTCCCCATCTGCTTTCTGTAAGCATTACTGCCTCGATATGAGCTCTAGAGCTGACGCTCAGTTTGGCCAGGCTGTGCTGAAGAACCTGTTTCAGTAAGGGGTATTTCCATCCACCCATAGTTCCTGTAGGGAGTGCTTGGAAATCTCCCATAAGTATGGAGGAAAGGGGACGGGACGTAGGAGTATTACCAGGTTACTCACCGTAGTGACCACCTTACTCCTAGTCCATAGTCCCCTTTCCTCCATACGTCCGCCAGCCATCCCCTCTAATAAGGTTCCTCTGTTATTGCTAATGGGTCTTTGACCCTGCGATAGAAAAGGACTGATGGGCGATGCGGAGCCGAGGTGGGCGGCGCTACGGCCGCGTGCCGGGCCCCGCACAGGAAAGAGAGGAGGGACACATTTGAAAAAAAATCTGGATGCTTTTTACAAAGTGCTCCGGTCCCGTCCCACAGTACTGAGAGATGTCCCATAAGTATGGAGGAAAGGGGACTATGGACTAGGAGTAAGGTGGTCACTACGGTGAGTAACCTGGTAAAACTAGCCAGAGCCTCCCTGAACCACACAAAGAACACACATTTTATACAATTTGCAACAGTTAAAACACTCCCACAAGTTGTGTTACAAAGTCAACCCCCAAACATAATTGGTTAAACCTATACAATGTAACCATATTCCCTTCAGTTCCCACACTTGTCATTGGATACATTCATTTAACCACCATCCTCTATAAACTTATAATTGCATGTTTCATGTTTACACTACCCCCTCTCTGGGGTCCTTCCATATTTGGTCACAGCCCCATCTCCTAGTTACACAGTTTACACAATTTATAAAGTTTCAATTATTACAGGTTCCATCTGGTTGGAAATCTTTACCCCTACTTGTGACGCACACAGCCATTCTATAGAAATTCCATTGATGTTAAGAGGAGGGGAACAAACAAACTTCATTTTGATCTATTGTTGCTGGTTTTATCATGCAAACTTGTTGGTGTCCAAGTTTCGTTTCTAAACTATGCAATTTACCATTCCAGCCCACATGGTCCCTACCCACACCTTGACAATTTAATTGAAAATCCATGATCTATTGGTGCACCTTCCCCGCAAGGAACCCTTGTATCAGGTTAATTGTGCGGCCCTTAAATCCAGCCCTACCAGGTGACCGAAATCTCTTTTCCACAATAGCAGCAGGCCATAAAACAGGCTTGGTCGAAACTGACCGCAGATCTCCATCTCAGCCTTCAGTCTTGTAAAATCAGTTTCCAGGCCATTCAAAGTTTCACCTCGGAGCAAATACAAGCTTTGAGATTATACACACAAGCTCCCCACAAAGGGGGGGCACATGGCACACAGTATAATTTATTCATAATATCCCCCATATCTCCCAACTATATCAAAAAGCTTTCCATCTATGTATGTTCATGCATGTGTGTTATAGACTGTGTCCCCTCATCACAACCTTCTGTCACGCCTGTGCATGTTTAACTCTTTGCTTCTCGTTATGGCTGAGCGACACTACATGCATTTATATTGCATCTATATCATATCAACAAAGTTGTCCTTCTATAGCTGCGTGTGTGCAAATCTAAAAATGGATCATCTTGCACAAATAACCCTCAAAGTAACATTCATCCCATTCACATCAACTGGACTATATTTTTGCCAATTTGCAACATCGCCGTCTCCCAGTCCCCAATATGGCATGCACATTTAAAACCTTTTTTTACCCGTGGAACCTTTAATAACTAACCCCAACACTTATCAATATTGCCCCTAAAAATATGTTTGCTCCTAAAAATATGTGAGCAGGATTTCATCCATATGCACTGGAACCAACACCTACTCCCACCTGTGTATTATTTGGGGTCCCACAAAGTTTGCTCCTTGACCCTATACCCTTTCTGGCTACTCCTCCTTAGAAGTTCATCTCCTCCATGTGTTTTTCTACAAACTATTCCTTGGTGATATCCAGATGTTCATGTTTCTCACCTTTTTAATCCTCACCTCATCAAGTTCTTGCGGTCTTTAACCATCTGCCATTGGGGGATCTTTTCTGCTTATACTACACTCCTAAGCACAAAGTCGGATACATCCATGCTCAACATGCTCCAAGTCCCCTGCCGCCCCCTATCTGTCTCACACCATGCACTATAACCTGCAGTCCTCGACAGTGATTAAAAACTTCAATCAATTTATCTCCTCCACTGCCTGTTGCAAGGCTCAGCCTACTCTCCTACCACTAGTTTTTAACATGCACCTCTATGCATGTACTCAATTACTACTGCTTCATCCTTCACGGCTGCTTCCCTCTACTCCTTTGCACCTTTTTAAAAAAAAAAGTCCCAACTTCACAATTTGCATTGTACAACCTCCACACCATTTTCCCAACATTACATCATGCTGGCTGGCTCTCTATCCATCACTGGTCCATATTCAGAATACTTTTACTCCCCTTACTCAATTCATGACCTAGTCCTCTCACTGCTGGCTAATCTGGCTACCTGATCTGCTTCTCCCCACCACCTTCCCCTCACTCCAGAGCCTTGCCCAATCTGTTTTTGCCAGCCCCGACACTGCCTCCCATTTCCACTACCTGCCCCCTTTACTAGAACTCCTTCACCACTGATAATGAAAAATACACCCATGTCTGTGGTTTCAAACATGCCTTTACATCCATCTGATCTCACTGGGAGGTGCCACCAATACCGCACAACACCACCTTCGCCTGTGATGCCCTTATCACCCCCATTGCACATATAATATATTCAGCTATTTCTGTTTTTTAACCGATGCATTACCTAGTTTTCTAACAGTAGTGTCCCACCAGCTTACATACAATTGGCCAATGCACCATAGCTCCATGGGCAAACGAGACTCTCCTTTGGACACAAATGCCTTGTGCCCTCGACACGGACCACTTGGAAAAAGACCTGCATATATTATCTGGGCATTTTGAACTGCAAACATCAACGTGATCATGAATTTTCCCTCGTTCTTCACCCACCTGACCCACCACGCTATTCAAACATCAACAAAGCAGAAATTCTATATCCATTTTCCCTTTGCCCCCACAGACCTAACCAAGGAGCATAGCACAACTTTATGCACAGTGTTCTCAATATGTTTCACTGCTTTTATACTAGTACCTCCCTGTGGTACAGCACCTGGCCATATGTTTGAATCACCATTAAATAAAGATGCACTGTGATGCAATGAGGAAACATTCAAAGGATATGAATGTGAATTTCAAGTTGCATGTATCTTCTAGCATTGCATACAGAAAGAGTGGTGTAACATTCTAGATGTGATGTTTGGATTACTTTGAATGTTTATGTATAATCTGTATAGATTTGGCATAACTTATTGCTCTTTTTATGCTTTACTAGGGTTCACATGCCCGATCAACAAGCACAAGAGAAGGCGGCGAGTGTGGAATTGAAGAGGCCCTTGGAGGCAACCATTAGCAAGGAGGTTGAGTTAGAACCTAATTGCGAAACTATGGGTGTAGTGCAACCCTAGAAGATTCCGGATTTGATGTGATACCACAGGAAGGGCTGAGGTGCAGCATTTGCAACATGAAAAGCCATCTCGAGAGCAACATCAAAATGTGGTGCAAGTGCCGAAGCAAGATAGCTGCGGGGGTTACCCGACCGCCAACAAGGATGAAGCTATGGAAGTTGCTGGGGAATTTCAGCCGACTGCTTACACACAATTGTTGCTATGTGAGAATAACATGTCTAGTGGTGATGGGCCTATGCTTGACAGCAAGGAAACGATGAACTAGAATGATTTGCGACAATTGGTGGATGACACAAATGTGCCAGCCACAGAACAGGACAATAAGAGACTGCAAAAAACGGCAGAAAGTGTCAGAATCAGGAGGTATGGACCGTCAAATGATGACATCGAAGGTCCAAAACCAGGAATCTAAAAATGTAACTGGTGCAGTCATCTCACTGAAGGAACACGAACAGACTAATGGTGATCGGCCACATGAATGAGCCTTCATCTGCAGATAACTCGCCAGAGCAAAGGGAGGGTGAAGCACATCCAAATGAGATGTGGGCAAAGCAAGGATGATGAGTCTTGTGAGGAAAAGAACAAAGAGTCTTGTGATGATGGACCACAGCAGCCAGGGAGGACGCAGCTGAGATAGTGGTGCACAAAGTTGATGCTAGCACAAAGGCAAACCTTGACAATCAAACCAGGGCTGATGCTGCTACTTCTTTAAAAGATGAAAATGATAGGGGAGTCCCTCTATTGGAGAAGCATATAACTTCAAACCCTACTGTCCACAATAATGGATGGACATGGCAACTCAGTGGGTGTCCAGACCAAAGACGTGAAGTCATCATCACAAGTGGAGCAGAGGCTGGTGGAGGCGCCCCAGGAAGGCCAGAGCTCCGACGTAGGTTTGCTGTCAGATCCATTTCCAATGTATCCCTGTGCATTGCTGTGTATATTATTAATGTTGTTGTAAAACCCTTATTCGATTTTTTGAGTCTTTAGCCAGCATATAATATACACAAAATACGATACATCAATCTCATTGTAAAATTCCAGCACGAGGTAAAATGGTCATGTCTTAAAATTAAAATACACAATGTATGCCCAAGGATACCTTCTGGTGATGCTTAATGAATATACATTACAACAGATAAAAACAACCCAAATTACAGATAGGCGTTCACAATCGTCCATTGTGCGAATTCCCTGCAATGTATTGCGAAATAAAATGGTAATTTCCTCAAGCAACAATAGAAATTGCCCACATAAGCAAGTAGCTACTTAAGGTTTGGTCAGATGGAGCCTCCTTAGCCAGGCCTGAGGCATGTATTTTAAGATTCAATAAACAGCATTCCAATTATGCGCTGACTTACAGAAGGCCATGGTCTTATTCAGTGTGGGTATCCCCTACAATGTGCACAATTCCTTGAGATACATAATCCTCAAGTGTCTGACCATCAAACAGGAACATAAAGTGCATTGTGAGCTCAGCCTCACACATAGGACATTTGCTGCCGAGCATACCAGCCCAATTCTGTGTACATTTCTAGACTTTCAAACTACCTAGACGGAACACTATGAATAGTGCACGCGCATATGGGGGGGGATAAAATGTCAAGATAGCTCTTGTAATCATAGCCTCCTTTATGTACCAGGTAATCAGGGCCCAAAGATAGACTGACAGGGCCCAAAGCAATCAAACACTGTTTAACATGAGTCAGCCAGGGGATGCAATGGCCACCGTCTAATGTCATTACATGGTTCAGGGCTTCACTGTATTTAGGGAGCTTTGGGGAACCCCAGGTCTGCATCCAATAAACAGGTCTGAACCCTGCCTCCACATCAATTGGGACCATATCTCATTCAGATCGCAAATATATTATTAATATGAAGTCCTGTTGAGCACGTTATAACAATAATCCATCCACTGTCTGTCACGTCGCAGCACTAAGAACATCTAAGCGAGATGCTGCAAAGCAACAGTCCATTGTAGTGCTGCACATCATACTTTTCCTCAAAGCCCAAGTTTTGTTAATGCAGATGCAGGGTTATTAATATGAACCAGAGATCACTGCTATGAAACTAACTTTGAATTTCTTTCCATCAGTTGGAGGAACAAAAAAAAGAGCAAGTATGTTTAACAAAACTATAATATATAGTTGGGTGTGGAGAAATAAACTGACTGCAAGTGGTGCAAAATAACGCTGTGCGGTTGGTAGTGGGGCTCCGAAAATCTGATCATGTATCAGAAGCTAGCAGATCCTTACATTGACTGCCTATCGGAAGACTTATTACGTTTCGGGCCCTTCGTATTACCCATGAATGCCATTATGGGAATAGCCCAGTTTATCTTTACAACAAGCTATCCTGGCTCCCTATTAGGTGTACATTAAGGTCAAATAACTCCTGCCTCCTGCAATTTCTAAAGGCCAAATTGTGTCGAGTGGACGTTTTTCCATGGCAGCCCTGTGCTTATGAAATGCTCTGCCTCCTGCCCTAAGATCTTACCCCTCTCTAACAACCTTTAAACACAGGCTGAAAACCATCATTTTTGTATAACTGATCCCTGTTCCTCCTTAAGTACCGGCCCTGCTGTATTTCTATTCTTCCCGTTTCCTGTGCGTCTGTCTTTTGTCTCAGTGCTTCTATGCCTATGGGCTCTGTTCCAGCTCTATAGAAATCAAATATCTTTAAACTCTTTATCGAACATTGAGATTCATTGCTTCTGGTGTGAGCGAGGAAATCATCCTGTTCCGTGATTTGGAAATATTTGGTATTCCTTTTTTTGGGAAGTGTAAATAATACAACGCCGCCAAATTTGGGTGTAATTGACTAAAGAAAATGTAGTAGTTAAGTTAATTTAACAATGAGCTGGAACCGGCTTGACTACTCATTTTTGCAAGCCTCAGGTCAAAATGGAAGGCATGGTGGCACATCCTGGTTCATGTCTGGACACAGGGAGGGGAGGGAGGCAGAACTCTCTTGGGGAGATGGTGCTGGATATAAAGGTCGGTGATGGCTTCAAAGCTATAAGTGGCATAAACATGTATGGATGTGTTTTACTTTCTAGCACATGGTTTGGGGTTATTTTGTCTTCTTCTGGTCTTCAAGGAGTGTAAAAAAGGCTTAACCAAAGTATTCTAAACTTCTCCTTTTCTCAAGAGGAGTAAAGAATTGTTGCCAGCCAATAAACGATGCTGACAATGTTGTTTCTTTATGCCCCCCAGTTGCATAGCAAAGTGATAAAAACACAGATTCCTCTTGTAGCTCTGATCAGTGTTGTGAGGATGGACAACTATATATAAGATAGAACTAGATAGTAGCAAAAACTCTTACCCTCCTTCCCAACTACTCTGCCTCCCCTTCTTTGTCAGCAAAGAGCTCTACTTTCCCGGGTCAATCAGGTGGGTTACAGATAACAGCTGAATAGGGTTGTTTTCTGGGTTCTGGGAACAAGGCGGTTGTTGGCCGCTTTCCTAGTCCTTAATCCCAACATCCAAAAGGCTAACAAAACAAGTTGGAGGCTTTTTGTACCCCAAGTTGGCTAGGAATATTGTGAACCTTGGGTGCCTATATTCTTTGTCGTGGCCTTCCCTGGCCATTCCTCCTCTCATCTATTCTACAGAAGTTCCCAACACCAGAGAAAATTGGATACATGCAGGCAAAAATCATATCCACATCGGCCTTACCAATAGCAACATGTGAAGTGTTGTGGAATGGAACAGTGTTTTGAGTGTGGCAATTGAAGCTAGATCTCTTCTGCGATCTTCCCATGGAGTAGACTGAACCTGCACTTTCTGGTAATACCAATGAGGGCACTGCTTTCAGTTCAAGCATCTCTCGTTACTAGATGGCTGTAAAAGGGATAAGCAGCGCAGTCCATTTCCCATTCTAAGATGGCAGCCACAATGTTACGTTACAGGGCCAGGGGATAAATCTATTCTCCTTGAAGTGTTCAAAAATCATCCTGCAATCGGCTACTAAGAATGTGAAGTAAATGTAGAATGACTCCGATGTTCAATCTGTGTATGCTTTTATACACTGTGGTGCATTGAGGTTTAGCAGCAATAACTGATTCATTTGTCCCAATGCATGCACCTAGCGGCGCGACGATCGTATGACACAGTGAGATCAAAGATGAATTCCATCTGAGCTTAAGGTATGCATAAACGCACTACTTCGGTGGACATAAGCCGCAGGCACGGCTGTCCATCTATGCATTTTAGAATGCTGCTACGACTACGACAAATACGGTCTAGCTTGTTACATAACCACTTTGCACTGAAACACCCGACTTGTCTCAGCACCTCTGCCATTAGAATACAGTAACAGCCTATGACAAACGTTGGTCTAGTTGGGGACATATCGAGTCTCCTGCACTAGTTCTCTTTCGTAACCTCCCTCAGCACCCTTCCACATGCCTGACCTCTTGGGTTGTTTACTGTAGCCTAGCCAGCCCTCATACATCCTAATCTTGGCCAAATGCACACACACATCTTACGCGTCCTCCGAGAAACCTTCCAATACCTGGACTTAAGTCCCCGAGGGCGTTCCTGCCACAAAGCAATTTGAAGCCATACAAATGGGAACAGGCACTATATAAATGACTATTACAATACTTAATGTCCCTATTTTGTTTTAAACAAAATGTATTTTTTTGTTTAGACAAGGTCACACCAGAAAGGTAAGATCATGTACAAACAAATCAATGTCTTACCTGAAACAAAAGCACCAGAAGGTACACAATTTACTCTTAAACGTGATTTTGTTCTTAGTGTAAATCTGAAAAATTACTGCCATCTGATTGTCTGGGATATCTCACCACATTTTACCACTTTTTTATTTTTTTTATTTTTTATTGATGGCCAGCCAGTCCCCCTCCCCTCATAGCGACGTTAATGCCACACCTTCCTTATTACCCTCCCTTCCTCATCCTACCCCCATTTTGCAGTCGCCAGTGGTCAGATGTGGGGATACCCTTTTGAATACATATGCAATTTAAATCACCCGGTAGAGTGAGCTATGACCTGTTTTCTAATGATGTTTTCAGAGGCTGAGTTATGTGGGTATTTTTACCTCACATCCTTTCTAAGGCAGACCTTTAGCATTATGGGACAATGGGCTCTATCACAAGTTGGGCGGTATCCCGGTGGTACTTGAGCCAGGATAGCGCCCAAAGCTATTAGCATTACCGCAACTCGGTCCGGTGCAAATTGCACCGACTGAGTTGTGGAGAGGAAGTAAATCCCTATTTGGTCCTTTGGACCCAATGGGGGTTTCTTGGCACTTTTAATTGCGCCGCGCTAATAGTGCTGACAACGGGCAGAAAGGGGCGATTTTTATCTGCACCAAAATACCAGAGGTAAAACTCCCACTTTCTGCTCAACTCAAGATTGGGTGGAGCGGTAAATGCCGTATTTGCTACTCCACCCAACTTGCGATAACCCCCCAATATATTAAACGTATCCAAGAAAAGAACCAGGTTATCATGTTTTAATGATTGACAACTGCAGTTATAACCGTGGTCTCAACCTGGTCACTAATGGTTAAATCATGGCCTTCCTCATGGGTTTGAGGTTTCTCTTCAATTGGAGATGATCGCCTGACTAACGCCAGGGTAGAAAAATCCATAAATTGATATGGCATGCCTGCCTTTTCTTGTTACCATATAACTGCATTTCACTGTGGGACAACCTATTCCAGTTCAGGGATTTGCTTTTACTTTAGTTTTACTTAAGTCAATGTCATTCTATTGAAGTGACCCAAGACTACAGCTTCCGGAATGCAATTGGTGCAGAAATGAAAGCCCAGGACTGGGTCATAAGTTTCACCCAATGACACTGGTTCCTCTGGTAAGAGTAGTTTAAGAGTGCAGTATGTAGAAATAATATAAACCAGGCAGTTCAATTAAACCAAATAAAAATTTAAAATTCAGTGTCTTAATGCCTTATTACTTTGACAGCCATGAACTGAAATTTACTTTTATTTTTCAGGAGAAGGTGCTTCAGGGCTCAAATCTCCCAAAGCTTATTCTGCCTTTTTCTGATTTAGAGTCAAGTCTGCCTGGCAATTGATGAAAATGTGAACTGAGATGATGCCGCGAACCAGAGGTGAGCAGCAAGCTTGCTAGGAAGCTGTTCATACTTGATTTGTGTTAAGATCAGGCCTAGTAAGCGACTGGCAGAGAGTTGATCTTAGCGCTAGTCCGATGCGAACATGTAACCTGTTCAGGTGCAATCGCAGGTGGGCCAAAGGTGAGAACATTATCGGTTAGAGGGTAGTACAGGCCTGGTCAGAGGTGAGCCCAGAGGGACTCGCACACCATGTCAGTGATGCCAGACCTGGATAGACAGGCAAAAGCATCGGTGGAAGATGAAGGAAGAGCAGTGTGTGTGAATGGCAGTAGGTGGGTTGGAGAGATCACCATTAGCAAATGTTGGCAGACTGCAGGGGATGGAGTGAGTACCCTGTCCAGTTGAGACGAGAAGCACCACAGGAGAACATCATTGCTGGATGTGGGGGAGGGGTGACAGGCTGACAGAGCACAGATCAGTAAGCAGCAATTTTTTCGAGGTCCGTTGAGCTTTTCTGAACAGTGAAGGGTATTGGGCGGGGGTTAAAGACAGTGCATTAACTAGTGAAGAGCAGAGGGGGAGCTTAATGTAAGATACTTGTGACAAGGCCCATTCTCAGCACTAAGGATAAAGCTTCCTAAAGAGATTGGTTGTTGGGCTTACACATGATGTTTGGGATCGTTCCTTAACACTTTGCATTATTTTCTGTGTCATTGGTGCTGTCCTTTTCTGTATTTTATGAGTAGGTATGGTAAAAAAAGCAAGGTGTCAATGTTGGATGAGGAATGGTATTGGAACACAGTCACGCTCTTGGAGTTGATGTTCCCCCAATCCATTTTGCTGCACTTAACAGTGCCCTAAGAGTATACCTTATTTTTAGTGTTCACAATCCCTTCAAAATGTCCACAATATATTAGGCAAACTAAGAATGAGACTCAATGCTATGGCAAGATGATACATGTATTAGGTATTAGGGACTTTGGTCACAAGGCCCAGGTTCTACTCACTCTGGATCCTTACCTGCCCGTTTTTATATAACTTTTATTGCAAACTCATATACAGCAAATAGTTTCTGATCTTGGACACTGGGGCCCAGGACTTGTGTGATGTATCTAGGAGTGCACTAAAAATACTTTAAACTTCTTATAAAACTAGATGTTTTCATTACTAATGTGTACACCTTTTCTCCTTCCTTCTCAATACAGAGACCAAGCAAAAGTGAGACGCTGCGCTAGAGGCTGGAGGTGTGACCTTATGATGCGGAGTGAACACGTGTGGTGTGCGGGTATGATGTGGGATTTAGGGTAGATTATGGCATGCTGCCTTGCTAGATTACTCTGTGTTGTACATCATTGGTAGTTCCTAGAGACTGAAAGACTTAGTTGTGTTACTCCTCGCTACCCCATTCTGCATGTATCTTATATGGGAAGTAAATCTGACTGGTGGCACTTCTCTATGGTCCGCAGTGTGTGACAGGCTGGGCCCACATGCACTGGCAGGCTATAATGTGATGCTGTTCTGTTTGGCTCTTGCACTGTTATTCTCCTGAGACATATGCTTGCCCACACATTTCTATCCTGTCAATCTCCACCTTCATTTCGGATTGATTAAACAAGGCTCTTTCACAAAAGCTCCTTGACTGAACTTCCCTTTGAGCGTTTTTCAACTTTGTGGAGATATTGCGTGAAAACGTAGAAAAAAAGGTAATTTTACTGAAGCTGTAGAGAAGCCCCTGAATGCTCACACCAGAAATAATTCAACCCACTAGGGGAAAAAGGCACTGCACACCTCTTGCAAGGAGAACAAGGTTTATTCTCATAAAAAAGTCAAATACGTGCCAGCAATGAACTCTGCTGCCCTCTGACGAAATCAGCACGAGCAGTAGTATTTAAAGGTAAAAAGCAGCACAACTGATGTACATCACATGGGTTACAAATCTAAGTAGCTGGTTGGTATGACCCTATGCATAGGCGGTCTGTTTCATAAGGGATGCCAGGTCATTGGTCCCAGCCTCTTCTATCCATCTTCTACGTGTGGTTCTTCGTTGTACATCATCCATCGAAAAGCTCTGAATTGCCAATTACTAACACAATTCAGTACATCTCCTATCTGTGGCCTAATGTGAACCTGGTACTGCAGACCTGGGCACAGTGGCTACTTTCAAGGTCATAACTCTAAAACTCCAACTCGATCCCAGACGCATCTGCGCCATTCCAATTCTTCCCAACCCGGCCTTAAATTTGTTTTATTTCCCTCGCAGGCACCTCGCAGCTTAAATCACTGGGGTCCAGTATATTCTGCTGTGATCTTACTGATAAATTGGTGATCTAACAGTTTTGTGGTCGGTTGGTCTGGGGCTGGGTGGTACCCTGGAATTCTTGGGTATTTGGATGGGGCCATCTGGGCACTATAACCTAGGATTTGGACTGGTGAAGGTCAGAGGCCTATGCCCTCCTCGTGGGATAACTTCTTGCCGGGCGGATTCCTTCTGGGAATGCTAATAGTATAAAACAATGAAAGGTTTATGACTGTCCACAAGTTGGTCTTTTTCACTACTGCTTATGCTGCAATCCGACCATGCATGCACTCACCTATCTCGATGTTCTGAGCCTGGGCCTACTGCCCTGGCTGCAACGCAGCACTAGGCCTGGATTTCAAAAGGGCAGCTATTCTATAAGATGGCGTTTCACTCCCAGCGCAGTCAATAAACAGATAATATGTACCCATAAGGCAGCGTCTATCAACATCCCCCTCGCCTCTCCCCATAACCTTTCCACAGAACACTCAAAGGTCTCTGCCCCTTTGGGGATGGGGAGGATCGCCCCTGCTTCCCAACATTCCCCCCTTTTGTTAATCCCACATTAATGAACTGCTGTGTGCACCTTTCTCTGGCCTCCTCTATTTTCTCCCTTTGCAATCTCTCTAGATACGGCCATGTTCCTTTCTTGGGCACCCATGCTTTGCACACAGACCTCAAACTTCCCCCTGCTTGTGCGTACTGTTCTGGGGGTACACTTGAGGTATATGCATCCCCGTCTCCTGCTAGGTCAACCCAGTGTCATCATAGTTCTCAGGGTCTGGTGGGGGAAGTGATGATCGTACCTGGGGGGGAGAAGGCGTTGCTCTAATCTAACCATGCAGGGTATGTTAGGGTCATCTGTTTGTACCTGGCTGTCTTTTGTACCGCAAGGTGCGCCCTCTAGCCCAATTGAAACCACCATCATTGCAGTGCTAGGCATTGCTTTGGCACAGCATCAAACTCCCATCTGGCAGGTGCAGAATATCACCAACACAAACACAATCACTGGTACCAGTAGTTTCAAGATCGCCCAGGATAAAAGGTAATCGAACTAGTTGCTTGTCTAAATGCTAGCCTCTGTTTGCATATGGGTGCCAAAGTTGTGCAGGGCCTCTATTATGTGTGTGAGAGACCCGTTGGCATCGGTGTTTTGGGGTATGTATTTGCAACATGACTCCGCAATCTTTTTGCAGACCCCGCCTTCCAACGCTGTGTGCAAGTCCAGCACATAGCAATTCTGCAACGTCATCAACCTGATCACTCGCATCTCTGTCTTTATCGCATTGAGGACTTGCTCAGTGTCATTTGCCAGGTGTATTACCTCCCAGCATATAATTTGAAGTCACTTGGCATTTGCAGCTGCTTGTACTCCTGGCAGTAACAATGATGGGAAGAAAGCATCTTCTTTGCTGTACAGTCTATATTGATCTGGTATTTCTTTGAGCAACCATGATGAGTCTTGGGACAAATAGTTGGATCTCCTCTTCTCCACAATTTTTCTTTCCTTTCCCTTCCCTTCTCTGGCAGGATACAGAATATGGGATGTTGCGGCGGAACTGTGGTCTGGCCAACTGACACTCGTGTCGGTGTTGGGGCGGACAACCCGCCTGGTCCCACTATTAAATGCTCTTTAATGACCACCAGGAGAGCGGAATACAATGTGGCCAGCGAACAGGTGCCCCTTCATTGTTACATGAGGTGCAGAAACGCCTGCTTGCCAAAACCCAATAATTGTCCATCACTGCTGCTGTTCCTTTTTTGAGGTCTGGGATGTATGTCTGCCTAACTGAGACCTGGGAAACTGGCAGTGCTGATGTCGGCCTGGGCTGATTCTTTAACTGGCTTAGGGGAAAGAAAAAGCACCCAAACGCATTTCTTGAGCCCTGTAGAAAGCAAATGAACTAGTGGTAGGGCCGGTGTACCAATTATTTACATTACAATCCCAGCATCGAGGTTTACCAGGGGAGGGGTGGACTGTTATATTAGATATGGTACTTCAGTGCCCTGGGATCTTGACGCTGTATCTCTTACTAATCCCTTCTAAGTTCCAACATATACCAGCACATTGACTAGGCCTCTCTAAACCACTGAACACCCACTCCCAATATAAGAATCAGTACTCTACACACAACTCATCAACTTTTATAAACTGGTCAGCCCACGCACCCTAACACTACGGTACACGGGCACCCAGCACAGCAGCATCTGAATACAAATAGCTGAAGTACCATTTCCAAATCACCTTCAGAGAGCCTGGGTACTTTCCACACATGGCATAGCGGCATACTCGGTTGCATTTTCCCTGTCCCTACTCACCAAACCAAACTAATTTCTTAGGAATCCTCTAGCTCCCAGAGATTATGCAATAGCAATGCACAATATAAATAAAACAGCATAGCTATAAAGTAATGATTAACAGCTCTGACTGGCGTTATCAATTACGCAAATGTAACAGGCAGCATAGCAACAAAGCAAGCATTCCCCAATCTACAAATGTCGATTTCCCGAGAAATTATCATGTAATGAGGCTGATGCAGTGCTGTGCGCGCTGCCTCTACCAAGGATAAACAATGATGCTAGGTTAAAGGGTAGGTGTAGCACACACTTTCAGGTCAACGGTCTCCACACAGGCACAGTGGCGCACAGCCTGTAATTTCACTTCAAGCCAGGACCATACCTACGCCGGTGACACCTCGGAGACCACAAAGAGGAGCCCGGGCAAAAACCCCCAAGGACGAGTCTGCAGACTGGAAACTCCTCCACTGTACAAGGGTAAGCAAAAGAGGGAAAATGGTCAAGGCCACCCGACACATCTTTGCTCTCAGGATCCCCACGATGTTGGCCATTCATCATCCCAACTAGGATACACAGTGCTGGGATGGTTTATGAGAACATCCAGGGGTTGCACGTTCCTCAGCTCTTCGAGGTATCATTGCAAGTCTGTAAAAAAGTGAAAATAACTCCCGAAATCAATACTCCTCATCAGCATTCATAACACAAACATGCAGCTTCTTCTAGCAGTCATTCTGGAGAAACAAAGAACACTCCTCCAAAAAATGGCTAACAGATTCTCAGTTTACTTGAGTTTGGGAAGTCTTTTAAGTGTTGAGGGTAAACAGATTAATATGCTTCTCCAGCATTGGATCTTTCATGGATTCACATGCTTAGAATATTCCCCGTCGTCAGACTGGGAACCCTCGGTACACATATATAGTCGTTTCCTATAGGAAAAAACTTCCGACACTTGTGTGTCCTATCCACATCTACGTCCTCTCCGGGGCCGTCTACGCAAGCCCCGTTGGACGTAATGGTATAAAAGCCCCGCCCCGCGGGTCCCGTCAGATTTCAACCGTCTCCAAAGATAGTGGGATCTCCTCGCGTAGTCTCTACTTTCTAGGCTATTGTTGAAATTACTCGCTGAGTTGACCGAACGGACCTCTGAGGTTTTTTTGGTTTTACCAGAATGTCGGGCAAACCCCTGTTTCGCCCGTGCGCCACATGCGGATTGAAGAAGGTTTACGAGGGGGAAGGCCATCTTGATTGTATCTATTGCCTCCACCCTCACCATTCCGCAGACCAGTGTGAAATATGTAAGGGTTTTTCTCAGAAAACCCTGAAGGATCGGAATTGGCGACTGGTGTCTTGGTTAAATGACGGGGCAGGAGCATATCCTCAGTCGGAGGTGGGCTCCGTGCGCAGCGTGGCCTCGACGAAAACTTTGGGAGCCCCGCGCCGTTCAACCTCGTCGTAACCCCCGGCGAAGAAGACTCGACCGGCGGAAAAGGATGTTCCACGAAGCCATTCTTCCAAGGACTCTTCAAAAGAATCTTCAAAAAAGATACCATCATCATCATCATCGTCGAAAAAGCAAAAGGAAAGGCCAAAATCCTCCTCGGGCGATCCTCATAGATCTGCCACGAGTAGAGAATCGGACAAACGCAGGGAGTGCACCGTTAAGGCGGGACCGCCTAAGCCACCTGCAGGCCCACCGTCGACGACGACGAACCAGTCAATGTCCTCACTGCCGCTGACGCAGTTGGTTTCCCCCGTCGTCAACCCAATGACAACGACGGCGACAATGTCCTCGTCGACCGAAGTTCTGGCCTGGAGACCAGAAGTTTTTGATCTGGGGTTGCCGGACACATTACTGCAAGAACAGGCAGTGTCGATTTCCTCGAAAGAAGACGACGGCTTCAGGATTGCGGGCCCGGAGGACCTTGGCTTACGAGCCAAGTTGCCATCAGGAGCAACCTGCTCTCAGGTCTTTACCCAACCTCCAAGCTCTCAAGCGGCCCTGTCCATGGAGGTCCTGTCCTCCTTACACTTGCTGCTGAAATCGCTGGATGAAAGGCTTCCACCTGTACCGTCGACACCCCCCGTCGACGAGCCCGGCCCGTCACACCGTTCAACCAGAACGATAGGAGCTCCGGTGACTCCAGTAGTCCAGGAGGAGGGTGAGCTTTCAGATTCTTTATCTGACTGTGGGTCAGCATCGGATATCTCCCTGTCTCCATCTAGGGATCCATCCTGGGTTTCAGATGTGGAACTGGAAACACCAAAGAGCCCCACTCACCCGTCACCACCGGACGATATTGGCGCTTTTCATTCAATGATGGAAAAGGCGTGCAAGGAGTTTGGCCTGGTCCAGCAGGAGGAGAAAAAAGACTGCTTTCTTTTCGACCATATGGGTAAGAATAGACGTTCAATATTTTCGATACCCATTTTAGATCATGTCTGGAAAGAAGGTGTGCAGACCATGCGTCACCCGTTTTCTGAACCGGCCGTCAAAGGCCGCATTGAAAAGAAATTTAAAGTGCCAGACTCTACCCCGAAGTGTCTCTCGGCCCAACCTACACCTGATTCAGTGGTGTCGGCAGCGGCGTCGAGGAAAGCGAAGGCTCAACATAAATGTTCTACCCCTCCGGATAATGAGGCAAGACGCCAGGACGTGTTTGGTAAGAAGGTTCTTTCCGTGGGTGCCTCAACTGTGAAAGCAGCCAACTCTCTGGCTATTGTGGCCAGGTACGACAGAGAGATGTGGCACAGGCTAGCCCCTATTCTGGACCACCTCCCGGAGGAACATAGAAGAACGGCGATGTCTCTGCTACGGGAAGACGAAGAGGCGTCGAACCATGCTATTAACATAGCGGTGGACCTGGCAGATTCGGGCTTTAAGCAGATAAACAACGGAGTTGTTCTAAGACGCCAGGCTTGGCTTAAGTGCACCAATTTCAGGCCCGAGGTGCAGTATAAAGTATTGGACATGCCCTTCGAAGGTGACCTTCTTTTCGGAGAAAAGGTGGACGAGGCCCTGAAGGGGATGAAGGAGGACTCGGATATGGCACGTTCGTTGGGTTCCCTTCAGAGTGGTAAACACTTTCGGTCCTTTCGTCCCTTTAGAGGAGCATCTGGCAACGCAAGATTTTCTGCAACCAGGGATAGATCCTTTGGCAGATCGGCATACCCTTCCCAAGGATATAGGCACGCCTCTCAAAACTCAAGCCGGCGCAGAAACTTCCCGTCATCCAAGAGACGACCGACCTATTCGTCGTCGACGAACAAACAGAAAGACCAGCAATGACGACAAGCGCACCGTTCTGGGAGGAAGAGTGTCAAGCTGCGTCAAAGAATGGGAAAACATCACAACAGATCAGTGGGTTTTGGACACAGTGAGGTACGGGCATTCTCTACTATTCAAATGCAAACCTCCAAAATGTCCACCTATACCCCTACCCCAACAACATCTGGACATTCTGCTGCAGGAAGTAGCCCTTATGTTACAGAAAGGTGCCATAGAGTTAGTCCCTGCATCGCAGAAAGGCCAAGGGGTATACTCGCGGTGTTTTGTGGTAAAAAAGCCGAACGGAAAATGGCGGCCCATTCTCGACCTACGCGACCTCAACGAGACCTTACAGTGCCAGAAATTCAAAATGCTCACGCTACAAGAAGTGATCAGATCTGTTCAAGTGGGAGATTTTTTGGCATCTCTAGATCTGCAGGACGCTTACTTCCACATCCCTATGTGTCAAAAACACAGGAAGTTTCTGAGGTTCATGGTAGGTCAGGCACACTACCAATTCGCAGTGCTCCCGTTTGGTCTCAAATCCTCTCCAAGAACGTTCACAAAATGTTTGGCGCCCGTGGCGGCCTGGCTGAGAAAGAAAGGGCATCATGTATACCCGTACCTCGACGACTGGCTTGTGAGGGGATCCTCCTCTGCCTCGACCAACGACAGCGTACAGGCTACCTTACAGCTTCTGCAACGACTGGGGTTCGCAGTGAACTTCGAAAAGTCCTCTCTAAGGCCATCAAGGAACTTAAAGTTCTTGGGAGCTCAATTCGAAACCCAGTCAGGAATAGTGAAGCCTTCCATAGACAGAATGTCAAAGATCAATCGGCTGACAAGTCAGCTATGTCTGCATGGCACACTCTCAGTGAGAAAGTATGTGGCGATCCTGGGTTCCATGGCTTCCTGCATCCATCTAGTAGCCAACTGTCGATTGTTCATGAGGCCACTTCAAGAATTCCTAGCGGACAGATGGAAGCAGTCCACGGGTCGGTGGTCGGACAGGCTAACCGTCGACGACGACGAAATCATCCAAGCCCTCCAATGGTGGAAAATCGTTCACAACCTGGACAGAGGGGTGCCTCTACAAGAACCCGATTTTCAGAATACCATCATCACGGACGCATCCCTGACGGGCTGGGGAGCACACATGGACAACCACCAAACCCAGGGCAGATGGTCTCCCACCGAATCACGCCTACATATCAATGTGCTGGAACTGAGGGCAGTGAGATGGGCCTTGAAATCATTCCTCCCGCATATCAAGGGGTCGAGAGTGAGAGTGCTGACAGACAACACGACAGCCATGTTCTACTTGATAAAACAAGGCGGCACGAGATCCAGGACCCTTTCTGTGGAGGCTCAAAAGGTATGGCATTGGGCTTTGAAACACAACATATCTATAGTGGCTCACCATCTTCCAGGAGTGAAGAACGTACAAGCGGATTCCCTGAGCAGGAGCATGGCTCAGATACACGAGTGGGAGATGGACACCATTCAGCTGCAAAGAATCTTCAAAAGGTGGGGTCACCCCTCAGTCGATCTCTTCGCAACGAAAGAAAACAAGAAATGCGAGCAGTTCGCGAGCAGATGGCCTCAGAAGGGATCCCTAGGGGAAGAGTTCTCATTTCCGTGGACAGACAAGTTCCTGTACGCCTTCCCTCCGTTTCCCCTTATACGGAGGACAATACAGTGGATTTGCAGATACAAATGCCGGGTCATTCTGGTGGCACAGTATTGGCCGCGACAACCGTGGTTTTCCGACCTACTACACCTGTCGTTGGAACAACCGATAACTTTCCAGAAAGTTCCGAATCTCCTATCCAGGGACAAAGGAACGGTGTGGCATCACAATCCGGACAGCCTCAACCTGACGGCATGGCTCCTGACTTTGCAGAATTTGGAAATTTAAGAGTCTCGTCGGATTGCCGAAAAATTCTACAGGCGGCTAGGGCTCCTTCCACTAACAAGTCATACATATGCAAGTGGCGAAGGTTCTGTATGTGGTGGCAAACACAGCACGAAATACGGCATTGGGAAGTAACTCCTGAACAAATTTTACTGTATCTTCTTCACCTGGCAGAGAGTGGGCTATCCTCGTCATCCATCAAGGTGCACCTGGCGGCCATCTCAAGGTTCACGAGAAGGAGACATTCCGCACCGTTATTCAGCGACAGACTGGTGAAACATTTCATGAGGGGTCTCTTTAGAACTTTTCCGCCTACGAAGCGGTTCCCACCATCGTGGAATCTAAATGTAGTGTTGGCGGCTTTAATGAAACCTCCTTTCGAACCAATGTCCTCTTCATCCATGCAGTTCCTGTCGTGGAAACTGGCTTTCTTAATTGCCATTACGTCAGCTAGAAGGGTGTCGGAATTACAGGCATTAGTCATCGACCCTCCATATATGAGATTCTTTAAAGATAAGGTGATACTATCAACTAATCCTACTTTCATCCCTAAAGTACCGACGGTCTATCACAAGCACTCGACCATTGCTCTCCCTACTTTCTTTGCGACCCCGTCGTCGACGGCAGAAAAGGCTCTTCATACGCCCGATGTGAAAAGAGCGTTGAAGTTTTATCTGCAAAGAACACGAGAACTCAGAACTACCAGACAGCTGTTCATCGCATATGGTCCGTCGACGAAAGGAAGGGCAATTTCCAAGCAAGGACTGGCTCGATGGGTCTCGTCGGCAATTGCTTTTAGTCACTCCAAGGCCGGGAGACCCCTACAAGGGCACCCTAGGGCCCATTCCACGAGATCAACAGCCTCCTCCGCGGCATTATGGGCAGGAATTCCTCTGACAGACATCTGCCAGGCGGCGGCGTGGTCAGTCCCACACACGTTCACACGCCATTACTGCCTGGAAAGGCAGCATGCGGATGAAGTACAGATGGGGAGGGCGGTGCTGCGCCATCTTTTTCAATGAGGTAAGCCAAATGGCGAGACTGTTGTCTTTTACCTTGCCGATGTTTGGTTTTCTCCTTGATGTGTCGCCTTTATATATATATATATGGATATATGTAGATATATATATATATATATATATATATATATATATATATATATATATATATATAGACATATTTATGTATGTATTATGAATATGTTTATATCAGAAAATATGTTACTGCTTACGTGCATATATATATATATATATATATATATTTGGAATGGGAGTGGTTTGTTTTGTAATGTATGTTGCATTGCATTCTCACCTCCTTCTTCTAGGATACTGCTATACAATCTATTCTAAGCATGCGAATCCATGAAAGATCCAATGCTGGAGAAGTGAGTAGTTTCTTACCTGTAACTCCATTTCTCCAGCATTGGTATCTTTCATGGATTCACATGCGCCCACCAGCCTCCCCGAAATGCAATGTGCAGGATATGTGCATAAGCAAGTTCCCCCCTTTCTACTTTGGAGGGGCCGAAATCTGACGGGACCCGCGGGGGCGGGGCTTTTATACCATTACGTCCAACGGGGCTTGCGTAGACGGCCCCGGAGAGGACGTAGATGTGGATAGGACACACAAGTGTCGGAAGTTTTTTCCTATAGGAAACGACTATATATGTGTACCGAGGGTTCCCAGTCTGACGACGGGGAATATTCTAAGCATGTGAATCCATGAAAGATACCAATGCTGGAGAAATGGAGTTACAGGTAAGAAACTACTCCCTTGCTTGCACGACTGCCATCTAGTGGAGCAATGTATGCTTTTTTTAATGAAATTAAAGACAGCGTAAACAGTACGCAGTAGGAAATGAAATGCTCCATAAGGGCTAGAATTACATGTGTAAAAAGGCACGATACGCACCTTATCTGTAGGGCTGCATATGAGATTCTGAAGCTCTTCTGACGGGAGATAGGGGCATGTGCATTTGCTTCCCTTTTACCTCCTCATGGGGCGATGTGATGATGCTTAGAGGGCTGCGTGCGCATGCTGCACAATGATAAGGGCAAGCAGTGCACTCAGTTGTTCTTCAACGTGGTGCACAACTTTGAAAGTTTACTCTTTACTAGACCATTGATCCATTCTACAAACCTGTTGGCGGTAAATTGTACACATCCGATGCTTGATGCCCAGTAACACTGTTATTTCCTTAAACAGCTCACTGAAGAAGTGGGTGCCATTGTCCAATCTTACTACATCGCCCACTCCCCATCAAGGGAAAACCTCTCTGACCAAAAAGTTGGCAGCACATTTAGCATCTGGATGTGCACAAGGACCTGTCTCAACCCATCGGGAGAAGGGACACACAATGACAATCATGTAATGACACCCATTACACCTCTCCCCCATATCTGCGTAGTCGATAAGTAACTCGCAGAAAGACCAAGTCGGGTGGGGTAGGGTACCTTGGATAGTTATTAGGGTGTGGCCAGTACTGTAAGTTTGACATATAGCGCAATTAATCACCATTTTAGTCAGTGTCTTTTATAGATTGGGGACAAGCCAGTCCTCCTGTAAATCTGCAGCAATATGTGGTTTTGACACGTGAAATGGGTGGTGCAGCTGGTCAACACAAGCAGAACCTCATTTGGCACAACCGCTTTGCCTGTTTCATGCCGCCATAATAAGTCTCTAGGGGACTGTTTACATCCCCTTCTCTGCCGCAGGTCCTTCTCCTCCTGTGGGGCACAGCCCTGTAATTCAATGATCTTTGTAATTGGTAATGAGTTTTAGGATTCAGGCAATTGTGCTTGTCTCTGTGCTATCAGTGGATATTCAGAAACACTGGGCACAGGGAAATATGCTGCTTGTTTGGGCGCTGCATCTGCAGTGGCTTAACTTAGTGGAACCTCGTCTCTGTCTTTGGTATGGGCGGTGCATTTCACCACCGCCACCACAGAGGGCTGGGAAAGCGATTCGATAACTTTGTCTAATAATGCTGCATGTTGTACTGGGGACCCGTCCGCCCTCATGAACCCCTTCCTCTTCCACTGTGCAAGCCCTGAATGCACCATTGTGGTAACATAGGCTGAGTCAGAGTAAATAGTTACACTGCACCCCTGGAATGCTAGAAGTGCTTCAATGAGCCTTATGTGTTCTGTTGCTTGAGCTGAATAGTGTAGGGGCAGTCTTTTTTGCACCATCACCTCATACTCTCCATCCACTAGGCGGACAACTGCTGCACCCATACTCCTTAGGCATGTCACCTGGCCAATAGTTGCTGACCCATCAACGAAAAGACCCCCACCCCCTCCTTCAAGTGGGCTCTCTTTTGCTTTGGGCATAATCTTATTCCTCTCCCTCAATAGTCACACCATGTTTTGTAAAGTATTCTTCGGTACACAGTTCTGTGAAGAACGTAGCAGGGTTTGTTGTCTGGTATCGCACTTTGTGGGTGTTTGGGCTGGAGAAGATGACCTATGCGCATGACCGCTACATGGTCAGAGTTGATTTAGATCACTCAAGAATGGCAAATACTGCATACTCCACGTACAGTGTTATGGAACACTCCATGACAATTGTGGAGCTTTTCTCTATTGCAAATGCAGAAGCCGCGAGGACCTGTTCGCCAGGGAACTGGCCTTGAATTACTCAATTTAGCATTCCACTGTAATAAGCCAATAGCTTGTGGCCCATAGTGCTTTTCTGCGTGAACACTGCAGTCATCATTTGACCATTCAAATGGGAAAACAAATAGAATTCTTGAGTGTAGTCGTGGGCTTCTAGAACTGGTAGCAATGAACTATTTCAGCTCATCAAAGCTGGTAAGCATGTGCTCTGTCCAGACAATTTTGTTATTCTTTTTCGCCTCCTTGAGACCTAGTAACTGGGGACTGGTATAAGCTGCGTAGTCTATGATCCACGGCCAGCAGTATTTACACAACCCTAGGAACTTCTGCATTTCCTTGACAGTTTTCAGCTGGGGGAAGGGGGGGCACTGCACAACGATGCAGTGCCTTCTGGTATTCGTTTCTTCCCGTGGACAGATATCAATTGTCCCAAGTAGAGAACTTCTTGGAGACGATATTTTAACTTTGCTTTGTCTACCTTGTACCCTTTTGTATGCTAACTGCTGCAGCAGAGTGACAGTCCCTTCGGCACTGTTGTTCGTTGTCACTGCTCACTAACAGATCGTCCACACATATTGGATGATAGTACTGGGCACATGGATGTTTCCCAAATCAGCATGTAATATTCAATTTAAGATACTAGGGGATTCAGTTTTCTTGTGTCAATCTTGTGTGTTCGAACCACCTTCCGCCATGTGTAAACACAGTGAGGTATTGTTAGTCTGTATGCAAATGTATGGAAAATAAGGCATTCTTCAAATTCACCACAGTAAAATGTGTTGCTTGTTTAGAGATGCTACACAAAATGGTTGCGGTGGTAGGAACTACAGGAAATTCTGCTTGTACAATATCATTCCAGGGGCGGAGATCCTGGATCGTTCTCCAACTTCCCCTTTTGCCTTTTTTATCAGGTAGGAGGTGGAGGGTACAATAATCCTTTGGTTTAGGAGTGCGGAAATGGTGTCTTGTATCCTCTCCTCTGGTTCTTTGGACAATAGAAATTGGTTTGCTTGTTTAACAAACAAAGCTCATGCACAATGCAATTATAATAGATTAATGTAGGGGGTCTATACCCCATTCTTGAACAATACAGATCATACTGTTAATAATGGCTTCATGAGACTCAAAAAAATACTAGGTGCCTCGTCGAGTCACTGCTTGATATTTGGACCACACTATAATATCGGAGGATAAAATGCTTATTTTGAGACTCATCTTAATCATGTATATTGTGAGAAATTGACAATGATTAATGAGCCACTGTTGGAATAATATTTGTGTTGAACTTGCAAGAGAATATTTATCTTGACATACATGTGCTTTTCAATTCATTCTCTTATATTTTCTATATATTTTTTTCTCCCTCATATGCCCAACCCTTAACCCCTCCTTTCTGTCTTTACACATTACACTATGTGTGTATATGAATGTTGTATATATGAAGTGAATATGAGATATGCCCTGATTTTAAAAAAGCTCTTGAGGAGCTGAAACTCGTGTAATCAACAAGGGCCCTCCTTCGGGAGATTGGTGATCAAAACAAAAATCTTTTGTGAACCATAAAATTCAAACTTAAACGTGTGTGGTGCAGTTCATGTGTGAAAACAATTATATGTGCTTAATCCTCAGAGGTGGGGTAGTGTTTCCTCCGAAAACATTTTTTGCAGACACGCAACAACCACAGACCACTCATTTAAGAGGTCACAAGGCCGAAGAAGTTGACCACCTGAAAACGACCCTCATCAATCTTCCTTCTAAGGTTTCCCATCTTAAGGGTACTGCAATGATGGGGTTTGTTTGGTATGGGGGCGGTGCTGTGGTGGGCGAGGGCACATATGTTGGGTTAGTTTATCCTGTAGCCGGGAGGGTGGCGAGCTGATAAACCCCCGCCCCCTTTGGGCGAGGGTGACTGTAGTTAAAGCAATTGCATCTGAAGAAACAATCGGGCTGGGCTGCTGTTACACTGGGACTTACACTCATTGTTGTCCTCTGTCCTCGACCATTTTCCATCACTCTAAAATCTTTTTCCTCCTTTTAAGTTTTTTATCTCTGCATTTTGCAGCTAGAAATGTGTGAATGTTTTCCAATATCCCTCCGTTGTTCGTACCCTGCTCTGGCCATCGGTGGGACATTCCCCCTTGCACCTCTGCCACCCACTGCTTGTGATATTTATCAATCTTCTCTTTATATAATGGCAATTCACCACACATATACTCCCAACAGAGTAACTATACCCCCATGTCGACAGTCCATATATTCCCAAAATATTCGGTCATATAGCAGATACTTTGTTTATAAAGGTCCTACCAGTCTGTCGTTCCCGTTCCCTAGCACCCCCTGCCCACACTCGCTACTCGCGCACACACACTCGCCTCGCTCCCACACTACCTTTTCTGCAGGCCCTCCCTGGGCCTTTGCTTGCTACACAATAAAAATGTATTAAACTAAAACAACAAACAAAACAATAAACTAAAACAACAACCACTACGTCATCTCATTCCTCCACCCGAAATATATTGGGCAGAGGAATCTGATTTCTCTAATTATACGGAGCCCCTACTTCTGTTTTCTTTTTTCACAGTTAAAAATATGGTGCCACCTTCTTCCCTAGGTCAGAAAGGATCGCACTCCTCGATTTCTCTTCTTGTATACTTATACAAATAATAACCGCCACATGGCCTTCACACACTATCCAATTAGAATATAGACCAATCTACCATACATTTGAGGGGATTGTGTCCTCCGACGTATTCCACATCTATGACAGTAATGACCACAGCTGTGCTGCTTCAGGAAACTTTTTCGGCCTTGGCGTCCAGATGTTATATATAGGACGCATGGCGCCCAAAGCCTCAGTTCCGTTTTTTCGGGGAGCGTGTTAGCTTCGGAATCTGCGCGCTTGGTTCTTCTCCTTCGATTGTGAGTTTGTGAGAATGACTTCTTCTTCTAACCCGAAGTCGGGCTTTAAGAAGTGTCGTGACTGCGGTTTCAAAATGTCCATCACAGACCCGCACGACATCTGTCTCTGGTGCCTCGGCAAAAGCCACGCCACCGACGACTGCAATGACTGCCAGTCCCTGACCTCGAAGGCCTTGCGGGAGGGGAAGAAGAAATTAACGGTAGGTAGGGTGTCTAAAACCTGTTAGTTGAAATTTGGAGGGCTTTCAACCGACGACTCGAGGGGCAACTCTCCACGTCGGCATAAATCCAGGGGGTCTCGGATTGGTTCCTGCCATTCCTCTGCCTCTTCTAGGCATTCTAGGAAGCTCCGTCAGCGGTCACCTTTCCTGTCCTCCTCGGAGGACTCCACCAGAAGGCGGTTGACTTGTCCCACCAAGTCTTCGTCGCAGGCCGAATGGGACGCGTTTCGCCAGCAGATGGCGTTTTTCGAATTGCAGGGCACTGTTCTTTCCACGCCTTCGGGAGAAGCCGGCAAGGAAGGAGCTAGGGCCACCACTCGCACGCCTTCGGGCTCGGGCAGTCGCCATGATCATCGGGAACCGTCGAGGTCCTGATCGGACAAGGTTGATCGCCATAGCCGTGCCAGGTCCAGGTCCTTGACGCCATTGAGACCGTCGGCGCTTGTGAGGCATTCCAAGAAGATGTCGACGGCATCAGCGCTGAGGCAGTCGAAGGACACTCTCAGGGCTCCGGCCTCGAAGAAGTTGTCGAAGTCATCAGCACCTCAGTCGACGTCGACACAGACTCCATCGGCACCCTCTACGCCTTTTGTGGAGGATTTACCGGAGGTGCCCCGAAGGGCTGTGGAAACTCAGAGTACGGCTCTCAGGAAGTCCGTGAGGCCTGTTTTTGAGCCCTTCTCTGTTCCCCCACCCAGAGTGGATTTATTCCGACCTTTGGAGTATATTTCATAGGTGGAAGAAGGGTCTGATGAGATGGTTGTGCCTCCTGAGGTTCCTGATGACCTGTTGTCTGGTCAAATGGAAGTCCTACGTCAATCCTTACATGACACGAGTGGTCTTGACACCTCTCTAGAGGTAGAGTTTTGCAAGCCTGAGCCTGGTACACATGCCGACTCCTCATATAGGCATCTAATGTCAAGGGTGACTGAGTACTTGGGGTGGTCTGCTCCACCTGTTGATTTTCTGCAGGATGATCTGAGTTATCCTGGATCAAGGTCCACCCACTGACCCTGTGTTGCCCTTTCATATGGCTTTGCATAGAAGGGTGGCAGCGGCTTAGACTGCTCTGGAGAGTCTCCTGGCAGTGAATAAGTTGCTTCCGAAAAAAATACCGTCCAGCCAGATGTGACGTCCTGCTACTTGTCAACGCACCCTACTCCGGAGAGTTTGGTGGTGCAGGCGGCTATGGCCCCAGCAAAGCAGGCTGCGTACCCTACAATCCCTCCTGATAGGGATGATAAGTGCTTTGATTGTTGGGCAAAGAAGGTTTTTTTCTTCTGGGGGTATGGCTTTGAAAGCGGCCAACTCCATTTGTGCCTTGGCAAGATTCACTCACACTCTGGAATTGTGCATTGTTGGCGGCTGAGCATATTCCCGAAGGGGAGGAACGGGATGGTTTTCTAGCCCTAGTGCAGGATGTCAAGGATGCCATGTGTGAAGCTGTTCAGTCGGGTTTGGACATGGCAGACTGTGTCAGTCGGTCCATGGCTGCGAGCACCCTGATAGGCAGGTTTGCGTGGTTGCGGAAGTCGGGGTTTGCCCCTGATGTGCAATCACGGCTTCTCAACATGCCCTTTGATGGTGAGCATCTGTTTGGCAGTAAAGCTGACGAGAGCCTTGAGAGGTTGCAGACCTCAAAAGCTGCTCCAAAGTCTTTGGGCGCTGCAGTACGTCAACCTCTGCCTTTTCGTCCTAGGAGAGCAATGGAGGGGAGGTTCCTTTCGGTACTATTCATTTGGTAGATCGAGAGGAGCTGCCAATCAAAGGAGCCAACGTAGGAGTACCAGAGGTGGAAAGCGGGGTACTCGAGGTGCCAAAGCCACTCGGGCAGTTGCCTCTTTGCCCCTTAGGTCTGCTCAGTCATGAGGCCCTGTCCCATGGTTCGCCGGTTGGGAGCAGACTTGTGCAGCATCTTGGAGAATGGCGTGCCATTACTTCAGATGTGTGGGTTCTGGAGATCATAGCCCACGTCTATCGTCTTCCTTTTCGGCAGAGGCCTCACCACAATCCACCGGGGAAGCTCTTTGAAGCGTCCAGATCCGCTCCTTGCACAGGAAATCCTGTCCCTGCTGGAGAAAGGCGCCATAGAACGGGTACCTGTCGCGGATGGTATTCCCCTTATTTTTTTATCCCAAAAAAAAGACGGGGGATTGAGACCCATCATGGACTTGCGCTGGCTGAACAAGCTCCTCAGGAAGGACAAATTCAAGATGGTAACTCTTTCTCAAGTCCTCCAGGCCCTTCAACTTCAGGATTGGTTGGTGTCTCTAGACCTCAAGGGTGCTTACTTTCATGTGCCGATTCATCCAATGCACAGGAAGTACCTGAGGTTCGCGGTTGGCGACTCGCATTTTCAGTTTCGGGTCTTGCCGTTCGGATTGACCTCCGCCCCGAGGGTCTTCACCAAGCTGATGGTGGTGGTGGCAGCGTATCTCAGGAAAAGGGGGGATTCACTTCTACCCCTACTTGGATGATTGGTTGATAAGGGCGTGCTCTCCTGAGCAAGCCCTGGATAATCTGTCCGTCACCTGCCACTCCCTTCACAAGCTGGGCTTCTCCCTATTTGACACCTACCCAGCGGCTCCAGTACATCGGAGCAGTGCTCGACACAGGCTGTGTTCACCTCCCCAGGTGAGGTTTCATCACATTCTGCAAATGCTGGACAAATTTCAACGTGCCCTTAGTCTCCCGGCATTCGAGTTCTTAAGGTTGCTCGGCCTCATGGCATCCTGCATTTTCCTGTACCAGAGGCCAGGCTGCGGATGAGATCTCTGCAGTGGGCTTTCAAGATGCAGTGGTCACAGTTCTCCGGCAGGATGTTGGATCCCATTCAGGTTCCGCCCTCGATCGCCTAGGATCTTCTGTGGTGGGCCGTCGAAGGCAATCTGATGATGGGTGCTCCATTTTGGCAACCGTGGCCGGAGGTGACGATCGTGACTGACGCATCCCTCACGGGTTGGGGAGCTCATGCCAACGAGCTGACAGCCAGCGGCTTTTGGTCTCTGTCGGAGTCCAGACTCCACATCAATCTGTTAGAGCTGCGATCTATCAGGCTAGCCCTGAAGGCTTTTCTGCCGTCTGTGCGGGGGAAGAATGTCCTGATTATGACGGACAATACAGTGGCCATGTACTACCTCAACAAGAAGCGGGGGCAGCGTCACTCCCGTTGTACAGTGAGGGGATGCAACACTGGTTCTGGGCCATCCAGCAGGAGATTTCGATCTCGGCAGTTCATCTGGCCGGAGACGAAAACGTGGTGGCGGGCGCTCTAAGCAGGCCGAGAACGGTCTCTTACGAGTGGGAGCTGTCTCAGGAAGTTCTGTTGGAGATCTGCGCTCTTTGGGGAACCCCACAAGTGGT
The DNA here is from genome assembly GCF_040938575.1 of Ambystoma mexicanum. Classification (NCBI taxonomy): domain Eukaryota; kingdom Metazoa; phylum Chordata; class Amphibia; order Caudata; family Ambystomatidae; genus Ambystoma; species Ambystoma mexicanum. Next base: position 216,557,322 of record NC_090938.1, read on the forward strand.
TCTCCATCCAGAGGTCAAGTCTCTTAGCCTTCATGCTTGGTATCTGAAAGGTTGAGGTATAAGGATTGGGACCTCCCCGAAGACGTGATGAAGGTACGGGAACCACGGATGCACAGAGGCAATCGTACCGAGAGAAAGGAACATCTTTGAATCCTTAAGAATCTACACACAAGAAAAACAGAAGAAAAAAGGGATAAAGAACAAAAGGAAGACAAATAGAGAGCCGATGAGAGAGAAAATTGAATACCAATCAATACTTAATCAGAAATATGAAAAACATGACAAGGAATCTCCCCTGAGGAACCGTGGCTAAAGTCATGGGGAAACACGTGTTGGGAGACAATCTGGGAGACAAAGTTTATTGATTGAAACTTGAAGTGCATTGAGTATCCAGAACCTATACTGAATAAACAAATTGGAATTAACATAACCAAGTGATTGAGTAATTCTTCCCAAGGAGCGCACTAAAGGGTACCAACTTTATTTTTTGGAACGTGATGAAGGTGTTGCTTTCGGCCAGAAAGCCGGCAACCAAATCCCTGTACCATTGCCCTGGAGAAAGTTTTGCGACTGGTTCTGGGTACAGAATGTGGATCGTTTCCAATGTTTCATTCCTTTTGCTTTTGTCTTTTTTGCTTTCCTTGGCCCCGAAGGGCCTACAAGTAGGTACCATTAAGGGTTACCTGGCGGCGCTGTCCATATTTAAGGGCTCGTCTGAGGAATGTTCTTATTTTAAGAACCCTTTGATTTCGCAGTTTCTAAAAGCGCTAACTAATGTGTTTCCACCGTCGCCTTTCCAGGTGCCGGGATGGGATTTTAATTTGGTTTTAAAGTTCCTAATGGGAGCTCCATTTGAGCCTTTACATTCTTGTCTGTTGAGACTATTGTCCTTTAAAACTGTATTTTTAGTTGCGGTTACTTCCGCACGCAGAGTGAGTGAGTTGCAGGCACTTTCCGCCAAGCCACCCTTCACTGTGTTCCAGAAGGACAGGGTTGTCCTTAGGGTACGGCCTTCTTTTCTTCCAAAAATTGTCGGAATTCCACTTGAGCCAGAAGGTAATTCTTCCGTCGTTTTATCCTCTTCCACATCATGACAAGGAAGAGGAGAGGCTCCATAGGTTGGATCCTAGGAGAGCTTTGAGTTTCTGTCTCTAACGAATGTCCCGGGTCAGAGTGGACGATCAGCTCTTTGTTGGTTATGCTGGAAGGCGTTTCGGTCAGCCTGTTTCCAAGCAGACCTTGTCCAGATGGATCATTTTGACGATCTCTGAGTGCTACCGTTTGGCGGGAAAGGACCCTCCAGTAGGCTTACAAGCTCACTCTACTATGGGTGTGGCTGCCTCCACTGACCTACAGAGGGGTGTTAGCAGCCACATGGGCCTCTGTCCATACCTTTGTGAGACACTATTCCTTGGACTCCATCCATGGATTTGGCCTTTGGTAAGGCAGTCCTGTATTCAGCAATTTGATTGGGCATTCTAAATATCTAAAGTTGTTCATTATTTTCACACCTCCATACGTTGGTACTGCTTTGGGAGTCTGTCATAGATGTGGAATACATCGGAGGACACAATCCCCTCGAAGAACAAGTTACTTATCTTACTGAAAACGTTCTTTCAATGGGATGTTCCTCTGACATATTCCACATCGAACCCTCCCAGCCTGCCCCTCTACAGAATTTCTTATGCGATTGCAGCTTACGTTTCCGCAAGGCTTTCTGCAGTCATACTGGCAGGAGATTGGTGCCACACGTTCTGGGGGAAAAAACGGAGGCTACGTGCGTCCTATATATAACATCCGGTGTCGTCGACCCTCGACAGAGGGCCTCGAGGGACTGCGAATAGACGCAGGAAGCCTACACCAAAAAGTTTTCTGAAACAGCACAGCTGTGGTCATTACTGTCATAGATGTGGAATACGTCGGAGGAACATCCATAGAAAGAACGTTACCATGTAAGATGTTACCAGGTAAGATGTATTCTTCTTGCTCCCCCCTCTTCTTCACACACACAAATCCACAAACCGTTGTCCCCGTTCCCTCACTCCTCAATTGGCTTCAACCCCTGTTATTGCCTGCACGAGATGCACTTACATCTGCATGTTCCCCGGAGCTCCTCCGTCACTGGGTCCCAATAACGCCATGCACCTTCGTAGGAGCTGCGCCCCGCTGCAAAGAGCAGACAGGAAATCTGTGAAAACTGCTCCTGTACATCACTATGGGTTGCGCGTTTGTGACTGGTCACTGAAGGTGGGCACACCCCTCCAGATGTGCAGTCTTGAAGCCTCCGGATTTGCTGAAAATCTGGGATCACGTCAGGGTCACCAAAAATGTAGAGAAGCCCTTCAATGCTCGCACCAGAAAAAACAACCCTCTAAGGAGAAAGGCCCAGCACACCTCTTGCAAGGAGGACAAGGTTTATTCTCATGAAAATGACTAATATGCGCTAGAAAAAAACTCTGCTGTCACGTAGCGCTGTGACGAGATAGGCATGAGTAGTACTATTTAAAGGTAAAAGTATCACAACTGACGTACATCACATAGGTTACAAATCTAAGTAGCTGGTTGGTTTGACCCTATACATAGGTGGCCATCTCCATATGGGATGCCAGGTCATTGGTCCCTGCTTCTTCTATCTATCTTCGTCCACGTGAGGTTCTTCGTTGTACGTCAGCTAGCGCAAAGCTCCTAATTGCCACTTACTAACTCAATTCAGTACATCTCCTATCTGTGGCCTAATTTGTACCTGGTACTGCAGACATGGGGGGGCGGTAGAGGCTACTTTCGAGGTCCTGATAACTTGGGACCTCAACTCGATCCCAGTGGCATCAATGCCGTTCCAGTTCTTCCCACCCCTGGCTTAAATGTGTTACTTTCCCTCCCTGGCACCTCGCAGCACAAATCACAGGGGTCCAGGATATTCTGCTGTGATCTTCCTGATAAATTGGCGATCTAACAGTTTTATAGTTGGTGGTCTGGGGCTGGCTGGTACCCTGGAATGCTGGGGTCTTGGGATGGGAGCATCTGGGCATTATAACTTAGGGTTTGGACTGGTGAAGGTCGGAGGCTTGTGCCCTCCTTCTCGTGGGATAACTTCTTGCAGGGAGCTGGGACAATCACCCCTGCTTCCCAACAAAACTAATCTGGGAGCAGCGAGCAAAAGCGTTAACAATGCCACAACATGACATTTTGTAGACTTTTCAAACCCTCATCACTTCACTTTTCTGTTTTCTTCATTTTGTAGGCGTTTCTTCTGCATGGCATGAAACTCCAGTCCACATTGTAAGGAACGCTTTTACATTGGAAACTATGCCGGAAACACACTAGAAGTAACATGTTTGGTGGTTTAATTATTGCATTTAAGATTCATGAACTTTGATGAGCATTTACGGCGCCAGGGTTTGAAGATCCAGGCCCGGCTGCTTCCGTCGCTGCAATTAAGGATGTGCAGGAGCCAGGCGGAGGCTGAATGTGTGCGGACCAGCGACTGTATTGCCGATCAAGACATGATGCACTCTCAAACAAAGACATATTAAAATTTGGATGGAATAAAAACTGCCCAGTACCATAACCATATATTAAAGTTCATTTTAAAATCCTTCATCTGTCTCTTCCATGTTTTCCTCTGGATTGTTACATATGCCAAGTGCCAGAGAATAGTGCAAGAAAAAGATGTTTATAATGCAGAAACATGGAATGTTCATTTTTGTGCCCAGTCTGCCATTCCTGTTATATGTATTTTGTACCCCACACTTCGAGTGGATTGTGTACTCCCACATATTCCTCATCTTGTGATATTCGATTTCGCCAGCTTCGCTGCTTCGGAAAAAGATTTTCGCCAGAGGGCTCTGTGCATGAGGTTGTGGCGTCGATGTCCCTCGACGGGCTCCGTACCGTGTCGACGTCACCATCAGTATAAATAACTCGTGCCGCGCCCGTTGGCTTCAGTTCCGTTTTTCCGATTGCTTCGCTCCGAACGGCACGCTTCGAAATTTTCTTCATAAAATGTCTTCATCTACTCCTAAACCCAAAACTGGGTTAATAAAATTTATTGACTGCGGTTCGAAGATGTCGATAACAGATTCTCACCGCAATTTGTCTTTGGTGCCTAGGTTCAGATAATCGAAGCAGCGACTGTGGCTCCTGTCAGTCGATGACAGAGAAGGCCCTTAGTGAGAGTAAAGGTAAACTGGCGGTGGGGCGGGAAGCTTCGAAGGCCTCTTCGAAGGCCTCGTTGAAAAGACATAAAAAATCGTCTGATTCGAAAGAATCGGAGCGTCACAAAAAGCACTCTAAAAAGATCCCGATCTCCTAGTAGATCGAGGCACTCTTCATCTTCCTCTTCTAAAAGAGTTAAAAGGAGACATGGAGCTCCCTCATCATCATCCGATACATCGACCAAATTGGTACGATGCCCAACTAATTCGGACTACCAAAGAAAATGGGAAGATTTTAGAAGAAAGATGATGGAGGTCTTTGATAATGCGGCTTCAACCCACCCTCCCCCCAGGGTTGCTCCATCGGATGACGCAGGGAAGTCAGGAACTACTGCGGCAAAACCCAGTAGTATGGGTGAAACTCGTAAGACTCGAGTCGACGTCAAGTCGTCGAGGAATCCTCGAAAGTCGAGTGTTTCCCCGACACCGCATAAAAAAGTCACCGAAAACATCTGCGACTTCGTCAACGTCATCGGCGCCGACAGCTTCGACATCGAAGCCTAAAGCGTCAACGCCTTTTGTCGAAGACTCCATCGGTGTCGTCGAAGATTCCCCCGATATCTTCGAAGGATCCTTCCATTCCCTCGACGAAAACTCATGAACAAGACAGGAGATTTACTCCATTACCAAAATCAGAGGGTTAGAGCCTCACCCACCTTTGATCAGGATGACATGACGGACATTCTAGATCGGGGCCCCCAGAAGGATCCAGTTCTCCCCTTCCATAGGGCACTTGAGAGAACAATAGAAAAGAACTGGGAAGCTCCTGACAACATTGCTGCAGTAAACAGTAATTTTCCTAAGAATTATAGAACTTCTACTTCTGATCCTGAGTATTTGAACAGGCATCCCACTCCAGAAAGTCTGGTTATTCAGGCTGCGACTGCTTCAAAACAGACTGCATATCCAACTATCCCTCCGCATAGAGAAGATAAGAAGGCAGATGCTTGGGCCCATAAAGTTTTTACTTCGGGTAGCATGGCTTTAAAGTCAACTAACGTCACCTGTACCCTGGCCAGGTTCACACATACCCTGTGGGACTGCATTTCGGCGGCAGCTGATCATATTCCGGAAGGTGAGGAAAGGGAAGGCTTCCTGAATATTGTCAAAGATGGGAAGGGGACCATGGGGGAATGTCTCCAGTCTGGACTGGACACTGCTGAAAGTATCAACAGGTCCATGGCTACACATGCAGTGCTACGCAGATTTGCGTGGTTGAGAAAGTCAGTGTTTGCACCAGATGTGCAGGCCGGACTTCTCAACATCCCTTTTGATGGCTTGAGACTGTTTGCTAGTAAGACTGATGAAAGCCTAGAAAGACTACAGACCTCAAAAGCGGCAGCTAATTCTCTTGGCGCCTCTATGCGTCAGCCTCAGAAACCTTATTCGGGCTCATCTTCCTGGAGGCGTCGTCCTTTTCGGTACTACTCCTCTTTTGGTAGAGTAAGAGGGCAGGCCTTTCAAAGAGGCAAAAGAAATGTCACTTGTGGTGGACGAGGAAAGACTGCAAAGCCATCCTCGAACGGCATCTTTGCCCTCAGCCGCTCCTGCAGCCGCCTCCAAATCACTGAGGCCTTATCGCACAAAACCCCAGTGGGAGGCAGAATCTCTCAGCATCTGAAAGAATGGCGGGGCATTAATTCAGATGCTTGGACATTGCAAACAGTAGCTCAAGGTTACTGCCTTCCCTTCCTAAAAAGGCCTCCGGATCATCCACCGGGAACCAACTCTGCCAAAATTCTAGACCCGCTCCTGTTGCAGGAAATTTTAACCCTGCTAGAGAAAGGTGCAATAGAACATGTACCTGTAGCGGAAAGTAACAAGGGTTGGTACTTCCCTTATTTTCTCATCCCAAAGGACGATGGAGGATTGAGACCCATCTTGGATTTAAGAAACTTGAAAAAGTTCCTCAGGAAGGACAAGTTCAAGATAGTAACCCTTTCTCAGATCCTTCAGGCTCTCCAACTCCAAGACTGGTTGGTATCAGTGGACCTTCAGGATGTTTACATTCATGTGCCAATCCATCACAAGCACAGAAAGTACCTGATGTTCGCAGTTGGCGGTACTCACTATCAGTTTCGAGTTCTGCCATTCGGGCTGACCTTTGCCCCGAGTTCTGCCATTCGGGCTGACCTTTGCTTGCTTTTCACCAAGCTGATGGCGGTGGTGGCAGCTAGTCTCAGGAGAGGGGGGGATTCACGTCTACACCTACCTGGACGATTTATTAATCAGAGCATGTTCTCACGAACAAGCTCAAAAACATCTGTCCATCACCTGTCACTTCCTTCACAAACTGGGCTTCTCCCTCAATTTCAAGAAGTCCCACATGATACCATCCCCAAAACTCCAGTTTATCGGAGCAGTCTTGGACACTTCCTCTGGCAAAGCCTCGCCTCCCGGGATGAGAGCTCTCCACATTCTGCAGATGGTAACAAAATTCCAGAATGCCCAGCATCTGCCGGCCTTTGATTTTCTGAGGTTGCTCGGCCTCATGGCATCCTGCATCTTTCTGGTGCCAGAGGCCAGATTGAGAATGAGATCCCTTCAGTGGGCCCTCAGAACTCAGTGGTCCCAGTTCTCTGGGAGTATGTCGGATCTTCTGCAAGTCCCGAGCGCAGTTGCTCCGGATTTACTATGGTGGGCTTGCAACAACAACATCCTCAAGGGAGAATCTTTTTGGCAACCATGGCCGGAGATAACCGTAGTAACGGACACCGCACTCGCGGGGTGGGGAGCCCACACTAACAATCTGACAATCGGTGGTCGTTGGTCTCCATCGGAGTCCAAACTACACATCAACCTATAGGAGCTGAGGACAATCAAACTAGCGCTGAAAGCTTTCCTGCCCTCTGTACAGGGAAAGAATGTCCTGATAATGACGGACAACACAGTGGCCATGTACTACCTCAACAAGAGAGGAGGCGTAGGATCACTACCACTGTGCAGAGAGGCAATGCAGCTCTGGTTCTGGGTAATACGAGAAGGAATCTCTCTAGCGGCCGTTCACCTAGCCAGAGAGCAGAACATGACGGCAGACGCTCTGAGCAGGCAGAGCACAGTCTCCCACGAGTGGGAGTTAACTCAGGAAGTCCTTCTGGAGATCTTTTCCCTTTGGGGAACCCCCCAAGTGGATCTGTTCGCAACCACAGTAAACCGGAAGTGCGAACAGTACTGCTCAAGGGAATTTCCTCAGAGCTCTAGGAGATGCGTTCGTGGTGCAGTAATCAGGAGGTTGAGAAAGTTCAGGAAAACCATGATCCTAATTGCCCCGGATTGGGCCAGGAGGACGTGGTACCCGGACCTTCTGGACATGTCCATCTGCCCTCCAATACATCTTCCGCAAAGAGAGGATCTTCTCTCGTAAGAGGAAGATCGCGTTCTCCATCCAGAGGTCAAGACACTCAACCTTCACGCATGGTTTCTGAGAGGTTGAGATAGAAGGATTGGGATCTTCCGGATGACGTAATGGAGATGTTGCTTTCGGCCAGAAGGCCAGCAACAAAGTCCTTGTAATGGTGTCGTTGGACTCTTTTCAATGTGGCACCTCAATGGTGCTTTCTTTCCTATTGTATCTAGCCAATCTGGGGCTCCGGATCGGAACAATTAAACTATATATATAGCTGCGCTGTCTATTTTCAAGCACTCCTCGGAAGATGTTTCCTACTTCAAAATTCCATTGATCATTCAATTCCTGAAAGGGCTTACTAACGTATACCCTCCAGTACCTTTCATGTTCCAACTTGAGATTTAAATCTAGTACTTAAGTTTCTAACTTGTATACCTTTTGAGCCTCTGCACTCCTGTCCCTTGAGGCTTCTAACATTGAAGACTGTCCTTCTTGTAGCCTTGACATCAGCCCGTAGGGTTAGTGAACTACAGGCTCTCTCATGTAAAACCCCATATACTACGTTTTACAAGGACAAGGTAGTTCTTAAAGTTAAACCATCTTTCTTACGAAAAGTAGTTTCTGACTTCCATTTGTCACAAAAAATCGTATTACCAACATTCTATCCTCCTCATTTGGGCAAAGAAGAGGAGAGACTGCATAGACTGGACCTCAAAATGGCTCTCAGTTTTTAAATTTCAAGAATGTCAGTTACGTCGAGATGGCCAACTTTTTGTAAGATATACAGGTCATAAATTGGGATTAGCAGTGACGGAACAAACTATATCCCACTGGATCATTCTGGCTATAATTGAGTGCTACAGATTGGCAGGAAAAGACCCACTGGATGGGCTACGAGCCCATTCCACCAGGGGGATGGCTACTTCTGCAGCTTTGAAGAGGGGAGTCCCTTCATCAGATATTTGTTCAGCTGCAACATGGGCATCAATGCATACCTTCATCAAGCATTATTGCTTAGATGCCTCTTCCTCCAATGAGGGTTTGTTTGCCAAGGCGGGACTTCATTCCGAGAACAATAACTAGTACTCCCACCTCCAATTCTACCACTGCTACGGGAGTCTATCACAAGATGAGGAATACGTGGGAGGACACAATCCATTCGAAGAACAAGTTACTTACCAACTGTAATGACTGGATATCCCTCCCACGCATTCCTCGTCGGCCCTCCCATCCTACCCCACAGTACAGTTTATGTTTCTTACACTTTCCTCTCACGAAGAGTCGATCAGTCACGGGGCACGCCTGGGTATTTCTCGACTATTTCCTTGCAAAAACAGAACTGAAGCCAACGGGCGCGGCACAAGTTATTTATACTGATGGTGACGTCGACACGGTACGGAGCCCATCAAGGGAGATCGACGCCACGACCCCGTGCAAAGCGCCCTCTGCCGGGAAAAAAAAATTCCGAAGCAGCAAAGCTGGCGAAAACGAATATCACAAGATGAGGAACATCCAGTCGAAAGAACGTTACAGTTGGTAAGTAACTTGTTCTTCTGTGTGGCTCTGAAAGTATCACCCATACTCGCTCATTCAAGATCCATTTTTTCCATCATCCCTATGCACTACCTCACCTAAATCTATTTCTGCGCAATATTGCACAGCTGGACAGTATTTTTAATACATTTGATACAAGGAAAGGTTTATGGTATGTCGCCTGATAGATAATATGTACCCCATAGTCATAATAATTTAGCATTAGTGCTCCGGGCCTTCATCTAAATGTATTCTAAAGTGTGAACAAGGCACAGGTGCATCTGAGTACTGAACAATGTTAACATATATAATCATAAATGCTAAATCTGAGGTATTGCCTCGGCCAAGCCATTTAATAGAAGCATTAACTGGTATGATGCTGAAAGCCGTGCTGCAAAAAAGGCATTTGTTGAGGCGGTGAAAACCCCAACCTAGGATGGTCGAGAGTCTGTGTCCAGGTAAGAGCATCTTATGAAAAAAGCTGAACATGCCCAGGCTGCATGGTTAGAATGAAGGGGGTCTGTTTTGTCTAATGAAAAAGTGCTTTTTGGAAAATAGTACATAATTCTTAGGGGAACCTATGCCCAGTTAATTCTAACCCTATATCACCGGATGAATGGCTCACCCGATTTAGCTCTTTATATAATAGTACGGCTACAGTGTACAATTCTCCCCAATCTAGTCCCTCACAAGTGATGGAGGATGCCGTGCGACTCTTTTGCCCTTTTCTCCTTGCTGAGATCGAGGCAGCAATTGATTTGCAAAAATCAGGTAAAACCCGGGGCCTGGAGTGCATTCCAGCTGACGTATCTACGGAGCAGCCGAAAATGTAGGCCCCATTTTAGTTACGTTTTTTAATGACCTACTAACTCTAGGTATTGTCCCACGCAGTTGGCAGGCTGCTTTACTGCTAAGAGACCCACTAGTTTACCGTCAAATGACAGACAAATTTCACTTCTCGGTTCTTTAGGCAAGATATTCGGGAAACTTCTCGAATTCAGGTTAGCACATCATCTCAGTGATGCAGGCAGGTTTCTGTAAGGGGTTGTCTACAACCAACCAAGTGTGTTGCTTGTTACTAATCCTTTACAAATGTGTAGCCTTCATTGACTTCTGAGGCTGCGTTCAATATGGTTTCCTGGCCAATCATATGGAAGTCCCTGGAAAATGATACATTCGAAGGGATTGTGTCCTCCGATGTATTGCTTATCTTTGATAATTCGTCTCCAGCTTGCTGGCCTCAGAAATGTTTTCTCAGTAGAGGGCGCTGCGCGTCGACGTCCGCCGTATCGGCGCCAACGTCACCATGCCCATAAATAGCCACGCGCGGTGTCCGTTGCTGTCATGATGCCTACCCCCGGGGGGACCAAGACCAAGTCCAGCAACCCCGGAAGCAGGCATTAAGTTACCCCAAGCAAGCCCAACAACCCCCGCTAGGGGCTATTTGGGTGCAGTCCTGGCGCCTATGGCGGCACGCTCATATAGAGAGTCAGTCCTGGCGCCATAGGCGCCAGGCTCATAGATTAAAACTTACCTGATGCAGACGATGCTGCAAGAGCTCCAAGCCAAACGAGGCTTGGAAGGGACTATTTTACTAGGGACTATTATTTCTACTCTGGTGGGACTGGGGAGGAATACTTACCTGGGACTACTTTGGAGGCTATTTAAACCATGCCCGAAGAGCAGCACACGCTTCGCGTTATTCTGCATCCAGCAGCGTAACGCTCACCATGCCTGCAAGTCTGCATCCATTCTTCTGCCACACTTGCCTTGAGTTTGGAGCTCCTAGAAAAAGGGAGAAAGAAGGAGAAAAGGTTAGAACAAGAGCAATACCTTTGATCCTTACCTGAATTCCCGATCCATCGCGCCTACGAGGTGGAAGAAAGAAGTTATTTTATGCGCGTCGCCTCGCCTGCTGCAGCGCCGCGCTGTACTCACTGGCCTTTGCAGCATCTTCAAATTTCACTGCATCCTCCTGCATGTTCCCGCCCCACTCCGGCACCTACGGGGAACACAAGAACAGCAAGGTGAGCCAAGGGAATACACAGAGAAATACCCCCCATAGACTTACCTGATTTTACCATCGGGGGTACTATTCTTCACGGGTCGGCACAGCTTCCAGTGCATCCTAGCCGAACCCCGGCGCCTAAGGGGAAACAGGACAGCAAGGTGAAACAAGGGACTAACAAGGGGAACCCTCCTCACCACAAAAGACTTACCTGATTTTACCGCCGGAGCCATTATTCCCCGAGACTTCATACTTTCTCTCAGCACCTGAATAAGGGAGAAAGCAACAGGTTACATATGGACATTATTTTATCGAACTGTGTTGGATAATACAAATCCTTACCAGAACATTACCGGTTGCCACGAGGAACTCTTCAGTAGGGTCAAGCTGCAACCTTCAAGGAATCGGACAAGAGTGAAAGTCAGACATTTTAACTCTTACGAACTACATACTTACGGCGTCTTGCCGGGAATATCGGAGTCAATATTGTCCTGGAACTCACCAATTCCTTCGAGCCAGTGAAGCAACTGGTTATCTACGCGCCCCTGCGCTCAATGCAGGATGGAGAGCTCATCTTTTCAAATCAGGTGAGACTATAAGAGGGGACATCCAAGGTGATCAGTGGGGAGAACAGCGGGGTGGGGGATTTACGCTCAACTCCACGGGTGGTTAATTCCCTTTCTCCATTTGCAGAAGAATATTCCTACGGGCCAAGCAAACGAAGCTTAGGTGGGCCAGTCCAGTCCGTCATCTCGGCCCTACGCGTCACATTGGTGGAGACCGCAGCAGACCAGTCCAGATCGACCCCTCTGTGGGAGCCAGGTGAGTGTAACAGTTGCTCAGTTCCGTTTTTCCACGCTTCGTGGGGCCTCAGTAATCGTTGCTCAGTCAGATAAAACCTCTTATATTTACTCGATAAAACCAACTCGTTCTCAATGGCTTCTTCATCCGAACCGACGACTCCGCGGTCCGGCTTCAAAAAATGTTGAGACTGCGGAAAGAAAATGTCGATAACGGATCCTCACAGGATCTGCTTGTGGTGCTTGGGAGTCGAGCACCATTGTTCGGAGTGTGAGGACTGCATGTCCATGAAGGCTCAAGCCTTGAAGGAGCACAAGGGGGAAGCTCGAGAGAGGTAAGTCAGTCAAAAACTCCTTGAAAGTTTCTTCGGCCGAGTCGAGGCATTCGTCTCCTCGCCGTTAAAAGCATTCCCATTCTAGGTCTCGAAGTAGCTCCCACCACTAGTCGAGATCTAGACACTCAAAGAAGAGACGTCAAAGATCTGCTTCCTCGTCATCTTCTGTTTCCCCAGAAAGGGTCTCCTGCCCCACAAAACACAGCTCTCAGGCTGAGTGGGAGGAATTCAGGAAGAAACAACGGAGGGTGATACCCTCGGTGAAAAACCCAAAAAATTGAAACGCTGCGAGTCGTTGCACCCCGCGAAAGAGTCCACCCGAGAGCGCCATGGGCCATCGGGTAAGAAGGCACCATCTTCGCCGTCGTCGAAGATCCCTTCGATGCATGGATCGGCGCCATCGACACCGTTGTCGAAGGGTTTTTCGACGCATCGGTCGATCGAATTGACGCCATCGCTGACGCCGATAAAAGAGAAGACCACGGCTACTTCACAGCCAAAGGTTATACCAATAGCCTCCGGCATGACGCCGAGAACGTCATCGACATCCTAGAGTAGGATCCCGATTCTCTCGAATTCTTCGAGGCCTCTTCCAGTTTTCTCAACGCCTTTCTCTGTGCTTTCGAAGCCTGTCACATCGGCGTCGACGACATTGACGTTTTCTCACCCAATAATGACGAGTTTGGCTCCTTCTGCCTTAGAAATGGGTTTTACACCATTTTCGAGCTCAGAGTACCCCGGATTATCTTCAATCTATGAAGAAGGGGAGGATTCTGACCAGGAAAGACCCTTTGGGTTGCAGAGGACCACACCACCTGTTTTAGAGGATTTTACCTCTGAGGAAAGAAAGTTGAAAGACCTACAAGAATCATTACATGAGGCAAGTGGGCTGGACACTTCCCCAGAAGTGGAATTTGTCAAACCAGACCCAGGGGAACATGCCGAAACACCCTACAGAACCCTGATGGCAAGGATGATTGAATTCATGGGTTGGTCTGCGCCTTCACCTGTTTTTCAACAGGATGACCTTACAGACATACTAGGCAAAGGTCCACAGGAGCATCCTGTGGTCCCCTTCCATGCAGCCTTGCAAAGGAAGATTTCATCAAATTGGGAAACTCCTGAGGTTATCCCTGCAGTCAATAAAAGATTGTCAGCCAAGTATAGGGTAGCTGCGGCTGACCCTGAATATTTATCAAAACAACCGACTCGAGAGAGCCTGGTGGTCCAAGCGGCAACTTCATCAAGCAGCAGATCCGCTTACCCTACTGTCCCACAGGATAGAGATGACAAAAGGTACGATTCTATGGCAAAAAAAAGTCTTTTCTGCTTGTGGTATGGCGTTGAAGTCCATCAACGCCACCTGTACGCTCGCCAGGTTCAGTCACACACTGTGGGAGTGTGCTTCATCAGCGGCTGACCGCATTCCGGAAGGAGAGGAAAGGGAAGTCTTCCTTAACATCATTAAAGATGGCAAAGATGCCATGTGCGAATCTCTTCAAACTGGCATCGATTCCGCTGACAGTATCAGCAGGGCCATGGCGGCAAGTACTACAATCCGCAGGCATGCGTGGTTGCAAAAGTCTGGCTTTGCTCCAGATGTACAGGCCAGACTTTTGAATATGCCCTTTGACGGCTCTTCTTTATTCGGTAAAAAGGCTGATGACAGTCTGGAAAAGTTGCAAACATCTGAAGCAGCAGCAAAATCTTTAGGAGCTGCAATCCGCCAAACTCCTTTTTGCCCCTCAGGAACCTCTGGGAGAGGAAAGTCCTTTCGCTATTATTCCGCATTCGGGAAAGGCAGAGGACAGCCAGCTCAAAGAGGCCAAAGAAGATCCACCCGAGGTGGACGGGTCAAAAGTACTAAAGCCGCAGCAGCAGCAGGTGCCTCTTTCCCCTCGGCATCTGCATCAGCCGCCCCCAAACCACTCTGAGGTCTTCCACACAACACCTGTAGGGGGCAGGTTAACTCACCATCTGACAGAATGGCAGGCTATTACGTCAGATGCTTGGGCATTGGAGACAGTTGCCCAGGATTACTGCCTACCCTTTCTACACATCCCTCAGTCATCCACGGGGGCACAGCTCTCTAAAAGTTCCAGACCCGCTCCTCTTGCAGGAAATTGTAGACCTGCTAGAGAAAGGTGCCATAGAACCGGTACCTGTAGCGGAGAGGAACAAGGGCTGGTACGCCCCCTACTTTCTCATACCAAAGAAGGACGGAGGACTGAGACCCATCTTGGACTTACGAGAATTGAAAAAGTTCCTCAGGAAGGACAAGTTCAAGATGGTAACTCTCTCTCAGATCCTTCAGGCCCTCCAGCTCCAGGACTGGCTGGTATCTCTGGACCTTAAGGATGCTTATTTCCATGTGCCAATCCATCTCAAACACAAGAGATACCTGAGGTTCGCAATTGGCGGCTCTCATTATCAATTTCGAGTTCTGCCATTTGGGCTGACCTCCGCCCGAGGGTCTTCACCAAGCTAATGTCGGTAGTGGCTGCAAGTCTAAGGAGGGAAGGGATCCACGTCTACCCCTACCTGAACGATTGGCTGATCGGAGCTGTATCTTCGGAACACGCTCAGATCATCTAGATTATGTCTGCCACTTCCTTCACAAACTGGGCTTCTCCCTCAATTTAAAGAAGTCACAGATGATACCATCACAGAGACTCCAGTTCATTGGAGCGGTCCTGGACACTTCCCTGGGAAAAGCCTCGCCACCAGAGGTGAGGGCTCAAGATATTGTGCAGATGGTCACCAAGTTTCAAAATGCCCAACGTCTCCCAGCCTTCGACTTTTTGAGGTTGCTAGGCCTCATGGCATCCTGCATCTTCCTTGTGCCAGAGGCTCGCCTGAGAATGAGATCTCTTCAGTGGGCACTGAGAACTCAGTGGTCGCAATTCTCATGGAGAATGACAGATCTCCCCCGGATTCCGGACAAGGTAGCCCGCGACCTTCAATGGTGGGCCTATCCAGAGAACATCTTAAAAGGAGAACTGTTATGGCAACCATGGCCGGAGATAACAGTAGTCACAGACGCCTCACTGACGGGGCGGGGAGCCCATACCAACGACTTGACCATCAGCGGTCGTTGGTCTCTATCGGAGTCCAGACTACACATCAACCTATTAGAGCTGAGAGCGATCAGACTAGCGCTGAAAGCTTTCCTGCCATCAGTACAGGGGAGAAATGTCCTGATAATGACGACAACACGGTGGCCATGTACTACCTCAACAAAAGAGGAGGCATAGGGTCACTGCCACTGTGCAGAGAGGCAATGCAGCTCTGGTTTTGGGCAATTCAGGAAGGAATGTCTCTATCGGCAGTCCACCTAGCCGGATAGAAGAACTTGACAGCGGACGCTCTGAGCAGGCAGAGCACAGTCTCCCACGAGTGGGAGCTAGCTCAGGAAGTCCTTCAAGAGACCTTTGCCCTTTGGGGAACCCCTCAGGTGGATCTGTTCGTCACCAGCACTAACAGGAAGTGCGATCTGTTCTGTTCAAGGGAATTTCCCCCGAGAGGGGACGCGTTCGTAGTGGACTGGGAGTTCCCACTCCTTTACGCGTTGCCACCAGTCCCTGTTATTCTTCAAATGATCAGGAGGTTGAGAAGATTCCAGAAAAACCATGATCCTAATTGCCCCGGACTGGGCCAGGAGAACGTGGTACCCGGACCTTCTGGATATGTCCACCTGCCCTCCAATCCGCCTTCCACTCAAGGAGAAACTTCTCACAGAAGGGAGGTCAGGTTCTCCATCCAGACATCAGAACCCTCAACCTTCACGCTTGGCTTCTGAAAGGGTGAGGTACAAGGATTGGGACCTCCCTGGTGACGTCATGGAGGTGTTGCTTTTGGCCAGAAGGCCAGCAACAAAGTCTTTATACCGATGCCGTTGGAACAAATTTTGCAGCTGGTGTAGAGAAGAGAATATCGACCCTTTTTCATGTGGTACACCAACGGTGTTATCGTTTCTACTCTACTTGGCAAACTCAGGCCTTCAAGTTGGCACTGTAAAAAGGCTATCTCGCAGCGCTATCAATCTTCAAGCGCACTGCGGAGGAACCATCGTATTTCAAACTACCCCTAGTAATACAATTTCTCAAGGGGTTCACTAATGTTTATCCTCCAAGACCATTCCAAGTTCCCTTATGGGACTTAAATTTAGTCTTAAATTTCCTAATGGGTACTCCCTTCGAACCACTCCACTCTTGTTCGCTGAGATTTCTTACTCTTAAAACTGTCCTATTGGTAGCACTAACATCTGCTAGGAGAGTGAGCGAATTACAAGCTCTTTCTTGTAAACCCTGCCCCCCATACAATTTTCCATAAGGACAAAGTTGTCCTACAGGTGAAGCCTAATTTCCTCCCAAAGGTGGTTTCTGAATTTCACATCACTCAGAAAATTACCTTACCTTCGTTCTACCCTCCTCCCCATCCGGGGAAAGAGGAAGAAAGGTTACATAGGCTGGACCCAAGGCGAGCTCTAAGCTTTTACATCAGCAGACTGGCTACGATTAGGCAAGCAGACCAACTGTTTGTGGTATACTCAGGTCACAAGTTGGGACTACCCATAACAAAACAGACCATTTCCAGGTGGATCATTTTGGCCATTCTGGAATGTTACAAACTGGCAGGGAAAGAGCCACCCCAAAATCTTAGGGGTCATTCAACCAGGGGTATCGCAGCCTCTTCGGCCCGCCAAAGAAGGGTACCGGTCCGAGACATATGTGCGGCTGCACAAGGTCGTCCGCACATAAATTCACAAGATTTTACAACCTGGATGCCTCCACTAGTCAAGAGACCAAATTTGGCAAAGCCGTATTACATTCGCTTCATTCCAGAAGGCATACATGACATTATTACTCCCACCTCCAATTACACACCACTACTATGGGAGTATATCAAAGATAAAGAATACGTCGGAGGACACAATCCCTTCGAAGAAAAAGTTACTTCTTACCTTGTAACGTTCTTTCGATGGGATTTTCCTCCGACGTATTCCTTATCGCCCCTCCCATCCATCCCCGCAGTAATGCTTCCCTTGTGGTTGCAGTTTACGCTCCTTCAAGGTCAATAACCAATTCAGGCATGACTTATCTTGTGCTACAAAACGGAACTGAGCAACAGACGCCGTGCGTGGCTATTTGTGGGCATGGTGTCGGCGCCGATACGGTGGCTGTCGAGGGACATCGACTCGGTGGACGTCGACGCGCAGCGCCCTCTACTGAGAAAAAATTTCCGAGGCCAGCAAGCTGGAGACGAATTATCAAAGATAAGGAATACGTCGGAGGAACATCCCATCGAAAGAACGTTACAAGGTAAGAAGTAACTTGTTCTACTCCTACGTCCCGACCCCTTTCCTCCATACTTGTGGGACATCTCTCTATCCTGTGGGACGGGACCAGAGCACTTTGTAAAAAGCATCCACATTTTTTCCAAAAAAGTGACCCTCCTCTCTTTCGTGCGCGGGGCCCGACACGCGGCCGTAACCGCGCCCACCTTGGCTCTGCATCGCCCATCAGTCCTTTTCTCCGCTCGATCGGAGCCTGACGCACTTGCATCCTCAGAAGATCCCTTTTTTCCTCTCTGGCTCTCGCTAGCGTTCGTTTGCTAGTCTGTCTTTCAAATTAGACTTTCCAGATTGTTCATCGTGTCACCGTCGCTTCGCGAGGGCGGATCCCCATCCTCTTTGTTTAAAGTGTTTGGGTCCAGAACACCTTTGGGATTTGTGTTTTTACTGTGACTCCCTTTCGGTCTGGGCACTTCAACGTCGGTTGGAGCGGTGGGAGGAGGTGTTCCGACGAACTCCTCCTTCGCATTTTCAGGCGTTAATCGACGAGATGAAAAAATGCCCGGTAAGTTCTTTACTTTTCAGAGCACCCCGACCGGGGGATACCTTCCCGGGTTCCTCTCGGTCCGGGAGGGGCGTTGATCGCTCTGTTACTGGGGTTCGCCCTGAGGTGCCCGTTGGGCCTAATAATTCTACCGGAATTTTCTCCGAGGGTCTTTGTAATGGGCCTGTGAACACGGGAGTACGCTCCGAAGCCACTTCTGTGGGGGCTGTTTGTAGACCCAGTTCTACTGAGTCGTGGGGTACCGGAGTTCGCTCTGAGGCCTCTCTGTCGGCTTCCCTCAAAAACAAAACAGGGGTGCGCCCCGAGGCCTTGGCTGGGCTTGTAGTTACCGAATGGATGTTCGAGGCCCGCGCAGAAAAGGCTTTTAACGGGCCTGGGTCCGAGGTCCCTCGTACAGAGGTTAAAGCTACCAACAGTTCTGAGAGGCCGGTCAAGGCTTTGTCACTGAAAGCGCACCGTTCTCGCTCTTGTGGTGATACCAGATCTGTTGAGGGGGCAAAGAAGCAAAGTTCTTCTTTTACTGGCAGTGCCGAGGTCCTTCCTTCGAAGGCTCAGTTGGCGGTTGGTATGTCACAAAAACATTCCAGGCCTCATAGTACCGGCTCGGCCGAGGTTCCTTATGTTAAGGCTAAGATTAAGACCCCTGATCCATCGACGGTGACCCCTGCCTCACTTCCTCACGTGCCGCAGTTCCCCTCAGATGAGGACAAAATGGAGCCCGTTCCCGCCACGACCACGGCGGCCATTTTAGGTTCTACCCCTACAACTACGCCATCGGCTTCTGGTGTAGGGCTCGGTCTCTTGGGTGAACCTAAGGTCCCTTGCGCACATCCTTACCGGCCGGTTTATGATTGGAACGCGCGGATGCCTCTTCCGCACAATGTTTCATTGCCCGCGGCTGTGGCTCCTTTGATTTATGTGGATACGTCGGTGGAGGGGCGGTGTGGCACCCTTCCCTGTTACGTCCCTGGATTTGTCCACCTCATGAGAGGCCTCCTCAGGTCCCGAAACAATCTCCCGAGGATGCCTTTTTCGGTAAATTTCAAGCGCTTATGCGCACCGACCCCATGAGGGAATATTTCAAAGGGCTTTTCAAGGAGATATGTCCACAGGCGCCTCCGGCTCCACCTGTTCCTCTGGTGGTTCCTCTGGCGCCTCCCTGGCCCGTGGTGCCGCCCCCTGCTCTCCCACCTTTGCCTCCATTGTCCCCAGTGGACAAGGCCGTGCCTGACACGGCTCAGCAGGATCCTGACCTGTCAGATGGACCTTCAAGGCGATCAGGACAACAAGGACCTTCCCCGCTCTATCAGAGCCTTTCATGACCGGGTACTGGACATGATGAGTTTCTTAGATGTTCCGGTGCCGAAGCATCCGCTCCACAGGAGGGCATGCTTTCTGGGGCGTTCACCCTGTATCCTTTGGAGCGTACCGGCCTGTTCCTGCAGTAGGACGTTCTGGCCGAGGTCCGAAGAGTCTGGGAAAAGCCATACTCGGGACTTTTTGGCAATATAGATTGACGCGAGGTATAAGGTGCATTCTTCTGAAGAGGTGGCCCTGTCGTCTTGTCCGCCTCCCTCCTCCACAGTGGTGGCTGCGGCCACCTTGCAATCCAGGCCTGCAGCATCCTCTTCCACGACAGCTACGCAGGTTCTGGGAAAGGAGGACAAGCTCCTCGACTCCCTTGGGAGGAAAATCTTCGCCAACTCGGCCTTGCAGCTCAGGCAGGCCAACGCCGAATTGATATTGGCGGGAGCTAACATGCGGATGTGGAAAGGTCTGTCGGAGTTTGAGGAGCACATCCCGGTCGAGTAGCTGGAAGATTTCAAAGGAGGCCTTTCCGATGCCAGGGTCTTGGCCCAGGATCTCCTGGAGGCTGCGGCTCATCACGTAGACACTTCGGCTGGGGACCTGATGCTTGGGGTTGATACCTCACGGCAGGCGTGGCTGCATGCCACTAAATTTTCTAAGGAAGTGCAAGACAAGGTGCTGGACCTTCCATTCTTTGGTAAGGAGCTTTTTCATTCTTCTACTGATGTAGAGCTCACCAAAACCAAGGATAGCACTCAGGCGGCTAAATCATTGTCTGTTCTGGTTAAAGCTCCTTTCAAATCCCAGAGACCGTTGTCGCAAAGTCGACCTTCCTCTGGGTTTAGGGACTTCCTTGACCGCAAATCTCGCAGAGTGGATACTCCTGCGGGGAATAACCGCCGTAGACAACAGCGTATGCAGTTTTTCTCCCGCTCCTCAGCCTCCTCATCAGGTTCAGGTGGCACCGCCACCAATAAGCCTGCCAAATGAGGGTTTTCCACGCTCGCACGAGACCCGGGTGGGAGGACGCATTGCGTCTCATTGGGAGGCGTGGCAGACCATCATAGAAGACAGATGGGTCTTGTCAGTCGCTCGAGCGGGCTTCTGCTTACCTTTACCCCCCTACCTCACCCCTCAACCCTCCTTTTCAGCTGTCGGGCGCAACCTCCCTCAAGGCCGAGGTTCAGAAACTTCTGGACCTCAGAGCTGTGAAACCCGTTCCCCTTGGGGAGCGAGTGGAGGGCCTCTACTCCCGGCTGTTTACGGTACCCAAACCCAACCATGCTGGCCTGTGCACCATCCTAGACCTTTCCCAGTTCAATCTTTTCCTACCCCAAGAGAAATTCAAGATGATCACGCCCGGCCAGATTCGCTCCTCTTTGCATATGGGCGATTGGCTCAGCGTGGTGGATCTTCAGGATGCGTACATGCATATCCTGATTTGGAATCCACACAGGAGATACCTCCGCTTCTCTTTTAGAGAGGAGCACTTCCAGTTTCGGGTGCTTCCTTTTGGCCTCCGCCCGCGCCGCATGTCTTCACGAAGATGATGTCGGTGATTGCGGCCTATCTTCGTCTCCAGGGTATCCATGTGTATCCTTATTTGGACGACCGGCTCTTACGCAGCCCTTGTCCATTGGCAGCAGCGGGCAACCTCCAGTCTCTCCTTCAGCTCCTGTTCCATCTTGGGCTGTCGGTGAACTGGCGGAAATCCTCCATGACGGTCTCACAGGACCTGATCTTCCTGGGTTTTCGTTGGAACACGATCGACTGCAGAGTGTATCTGACCGGGGACAGAATGGCGGATCTGTTCGTCACGTGTTAGATGTTTGCGCAATCAGAGAGCATGTCGGCCTGGTGGTTCCAGAGGCTTCTGGGCCTCATGGCCTCGTGTGTACTGGCTCTTCCTCTTGCTCGTCTCAAAATGAGACGGACCCAGATGGCTCTTCGGAATTCATGGCGTCAGGCAGTGGATCCGGATTCCATGCGGATAATGATTCCGGATTCCATGAGAGTGGACCTGGATTGGTGGTAATCTCTCAGCAATCTGTCTGGGGGTGCAGGGTTTCAGGACCCGGTCCCCATGGTGATGATCACAACGGACTCCTCCCTCCTCGGGTGGGGTGCGACGTTAGATCTTCTTCAGGTCTCAGACTTCTGGTCGCCTCAGGACAAGCTCCTGCGCATAAATCATTTGGAGCTTCTGGCGATCTTCCTAGCGCTCAGAGCGTTCAGACCGCTCATTGTCAACAAGGTGGTCCGCATAAGAACGGACAATGTGGTATCAATGTATTACATAAACAAGCAAGGGGGAACAAAGTCTCCCCCCTCGTGGACCTGTCCATCCAGATTTGGGAGTGGGCCGTGCTTCATGGTGTCTGGCTGCTTGCAGTGCACATCCCGGGCCAGCTGAATGTCACAGCGGATGCCCTCAGCCGGCGGACAGTGGTCAGCTACGAGTGGGAGTTGAAGGAGGAGGTCCTCTCATGGATTTTGTTCGCGTTTGGGCACACCGGAGGTGGACCTCTTCGCTATGGCGGTAAACAAGAAGCTTCCTCAGTATGCCTCCAGAGGGGGGCTGGGAGCCTCCTCTTTGGGGGATGCTCTCGAGATTCCATGGCACAACATGAGAGCTTACGCCTTCCCGCCTCTGCCTCTAGTTCATCGAGCAATTTGGAAGTTGAAGAACTCTGTGAACTGTTCCCTTCTACTGATAGCCCCGTGGTGGCCGGCCAGGTTTTGGTTCTCAGAACTTCAACATCTGTCGGTGTATCCGGCGATCAGGTTACCAGTAACTCCCGATCTTCTTCACCAAGGGGAACAACAGATGTGGCACCCCTCCCCACAATCGCTCAGCTTGGCGGCATGGTGCCTGAGTTCAAGTCTTTAGAGCATCTGTGTTTGTCTGCGGATAACATGCGCATTATCCAGGCCTCGACCAGATCTCAATACAGGAGTAAATGGCTCAGGTTCTGTCATTGGTGTTTGGAGAAGAAGTTGGATCTGAGGGTGGCCACGATTGACACGGTGCTGTCCTTCGTGTGCTCCCTAGCAGAGTCAGGGGTTCATGTTCTGTCATGCAGGACTTATCTCTCAGCGGTTTCCGCTTACCTTTCTACAGACCTGTGTTCTTATTCTCTAACTAACCCAGTGGTGAAGAGGCATTTTGCTGGCTTGACACGCCTCTACCCTCCGGTTCGTAATCCGCACCCGCCATGGGACCTAAATGTATTCCTGACGGCGCTGTGCCGTATACCCTTTGAACCAATGGCTACGGTAGACCTCAAGTACTTGTCTTGGAAAGTGTCCTTTCTGGTTGCCGTTACCTCAGCGAGGAGAGTGAGTGAGCTCCAGGCATTGTCGGTGGAGCATCCTTTCTTGGTCTTTCACAAGGACAAGGTAGTCCTTCGGACAAACCCGGCTTTCCTACCGAAGGTAGTGACCGAATTCCATCTGAATCAGTCGATCTCCCTTCCGGTCTTTTTTCCAAACCCTGCCTCAGAGGCTGAAAGAGTTCTACACTGTCTTGATGTCCGAAGAGTTCTTAAGTTCTACCTGGACAGGACTTCCGAGCTTAGGAGTTCTTCTCAACTTTTTGTGACCTTCGGTAACCCTCAGGGCAAGCCGGCGTGTAAGGCAACTATTTCCAGGTGTATTGCTGCCTGCATCACGGAGTCTTTCACCGTCCAAAGGCTGAAACCACCTAAAGGTATACATGCACACCTGGTGCGGGGCAAGGCAGCCGCAGTTGCATTTCAGAAATATGTTCCCTGAGAGTCCATCACTAGAGCAGCTACTTGGGCCTCCCCATCTGCTTTCTGTAAGCATTACTGTCTCGACATGAGCTCTAGGGCTGACGCTCAGTTTGGTCAGGCTGTGCTGAAGAACCTGTTTCAGTAAGGAGTATTTCCATCCACCCGTAGTTCCTGTAAGGAGTGCTTGGGAATCTCCCACAAGTATGGAAGAAAGGGGACGGGACGTAGGAATATTACCAGGTTACTCACCGTAGTGACCACCTTACTCCTAGTCCATAGTCCCCTTTGCTCCATACGCCCGCCCGCCGTCCCCTCTAATAAGGTTCCTCTGTTATTGCTAATGGATGTTTGACCCGGCGATAGGAAAGGACTGATGGGCGATACGCGGGGTGGAGCCAAGGTGGGCGGGATTACGGCCGCGTGCCGGGCCCCGTGCAGGAAAGAGAGGAGGGACACATTTTTGAAAAAAATGTGGATGCTTTTTACAAAGTGCTCCGGTCCTCTCCCACAGGATGGAGAGATGTCCCACAAGTATGGAGGAAAGGGGACTATGGACTAGGAGTAAGGTGGTCACTACGGTGAGTAACCTGATAAATACCCTTGCCCTTATTGCAGGCTATCCGACTACTTTATACGGATAACTTTGTATGTGTCAGAGTACAAGCAGACAGGCCCTAGTGAACCTTTGAATATTAATATTCGGGTTTTCCATTGTCTCCCCTTTTATTCTCATTATTATCAATGATTTAATCACAACCCTGCAGGAGCTCCCGGCAGATGCCCCTCAAATGGGTGGACTGAAAAATCACAACACTCTTTTGTGCGGATGACACAATTCTTCTGTCCAAATCTCTAATGCGTTTACAACCTCAACTGGCACTGCTTCGTAGGACCTTGTTGACAAGGAGGTAAAGTTAAATAGAATTAAGACTAAGGGCCCCATTACGAGAACAGCGGTAGCCATGGGGCTATTAGCTCCATGGTTGCCACCGTTCTCAGCTCCATTACCGGGTTCCTGCAATGGGGACTTACCGGGTTACGCCGAAATAGGAGGACACGGTAATTCCTCCATGCAGGAACCCTTCCCCATTCCCATTTGAGCCCCCAGAGCTCAATGGGAATGAGGAGGGAGGTAATAACTGGCAGATTACGTCTGGCCCGTTATTGCCTCCCTCTTCCCCTCGCAGGACCCGGAAAGCAAGCCTGGTTTTACAAGGCGTGCGATCCGGGTCCCGTGATGGGAAGCTTGTAATCGGCGCTCCCGGAATGAAGGGGGCCGGTGCTGTACCGGCCCCCTTCATTCCGGGAGCACCAGGGTCGTAATGAGTCCCTAAGACCCTTGTTTGCTATCCCCACAGATACAGCAAGCATAGTAAATTGACAGTTAGTATTTTGAGCAATAAGATTGAAATGGTCGATACATTCGATTACATGGGTATGAAAAAAAAATGATCCTTGCCTTTCCTGGAAAACATTAGTCCAGAAGTGCTGTTCTACATTAGGACACAGATGGGAAGCTGTGGTGAAATTCTCTACAAAATATGATGACCGGCTAGTATCGAGCGCACTCGAGGTCTATGCCTGGCAGGCTGTATCAGCCGCAACCTATGGCACAGAGGGATGGGGTTACACTGACATGACTGAAATCCTAATTATGCAGAATACAATTGTTACAAGATTATTTTCGCTGCCCTACATACAGTGCCCAGTCAATTCCATCCTTACTCGACGTTGACCTGAAGGGGCATAACTTTTAAAGTAAAAGCAAAGCCCCTGTTTTAATCGGTGAAGGTGTGGGCAAATGATCTACTCACACATTACCGGAAGACTTTCTGACCTTTTTAGAACTCCCTGAGCATCCACGTTACTCTGGCTAAATTACGTTAAAGGTATGTCTTGAAATGAGGTATTCTGGATTTTTGTTTTTTCCTGCAAAATCTGGGACTTCACTCTAAATCGCTCTTAACCAAGGCATTTGACCTTTGTGTCTGTAATGAGATAAGCCGTATAATGGCTGCAAGTAGTTTGGCCAGGGATTACTTATGGAAGAAAGATCTTTTTGCCATTGAGCCCTACCTTGACAGACGGGACACTGGGAATCGTTTGCTCCTACTAAAACTACGCTTGGGCATTCTACTGATCGGGCCCTTGATCTCAAACTGGGGGCAACATAATGTCAAATCATGTCACTACTGTAAAATAATCGCTGAAGGCATACTGCATTTTCCTCCCCCCAAGACCCCCCTCTTATGCAAAACTTAGGCACCGCTGGTTGAAGCAGTTGTAAATTCAGGATGGTGTAAGGACCGTTAAGGGTGCCCTCGAGTTAAGTAGGCGTTAAACGATTATTCTACAGAAAGTCAATTGTTATTTTACAATAGTGGCACCTGGAAAAGGAGAAATGTGTATATGTGGGCCAACATGTCATTTATCATTGTTAAATCTACAATATTTCACAATCTTTAAACATGTTTCTTAAGTACAGGTCTACTGTAATTAACTACTTTTCATTTTAACAAGATTTTAGTTATAATTTGTTATAACAGTCCAATGGTGCATCTCTTTTTAACCTTGTTTTAATTTATTTGTTTTTAATTGTACATTTCCCAGTAAACTCAACAGGATTGGACATGCGTACATTGCATATTCCTGCCAAACGCTTGTAAGCATATTGCCGTTAGAACTCGACAATTTGAGCACTTCACACATGATTGTACTATTGTTTTTTATTACAGGTGCAATCTTTCTTAAATGGGATTGTGTTTTATATTCTCGGAAATTGTACATTTGCAAAGTTATTTAAATGTCTGCAAAGTTATGACAAGAATCGAAATAAAAATATAACAAGAAAAAAAAAGAATCATAAAACAATAACATTTCCTTCAGACACCCCATTCTAGATCTTAATAGCCTATTAAAATTACTGAGTTACACACTTTTAAGGATTTCCTAAATTTGAAATAACCAGGTTAGGAGGTTAAATATTCCAAGACTATACAACCACACCACAAAAAGATCATTTAGCAGAAAAAACTGATCTAAGTTGGGGTCTTCGAGGCACAATAAGTCTCTGCTATGGAGACCTCTCGCACACCTCCAGAGATCTTTCATTTCTTTGGCCAAATAAGAGGTGTTTTAAAATAGATCGCTTTGTTAGTAATCCACAGCAACTTGAATACAATTAATGCATTTAAAGGTAGCCAATGATCAGACGCTCAAAACATGGTAGTATGATCGCCTTTCTTTGCCCCAAACACAAAATGGCCATCAGCGTGAAGAACAGCTTTCTAAGGTGCCAGAATAGATTGAGGAAGGCCAACAACAGTAAGGATTCCCAAAATCAATCTGTGAAAACACTAAGAAGTGCACTACGATGCCTATGGGCCTAGAGACTTCTTCTATGCACAACATGAATAAATATGAATAAAGAAAAGTCTAAACTGCAAACATGCAGTCTAAGATGAAAAAGGTTTAACTGGACTCACAGCCAATAAATGAAATTTAGCAGATTTCACTACCATGTTAACATGGGGGGGGATAAGAGTCCAAACTCTAAAGACTTATCAGTGTTAGCAAAATCACCAGAAGCTCCAGGAATCTTAGCATCAGCAAACCATCTTGAGAAAGAGGATGATCAGTGGCAATGAGAAAACAGCAGGGATTCAGTTTTGTTTGTGTTTTAATTTAAGATTAAAAAGCCATCATGCTTCTGTCTAATGTAAACAGTTCCATAGTTGCCCCATAACACTCTCAGATGAAGTTCTGAGATCCACATGTGTATTATCTGCATACTGATGATGGACATGCTGTATTTTTCAACTAAAAGTCCCAGTGGCTCCATATATACGTTAAAAAGCATGGTCGATCAAATAGAACCCTGGAGAACCCCTAAAGGAGCTAATGAAGAATTAGCATGACCATGACCCAATACTACCATCGGCTGTATATACAAAAATGACTGGAAGCAGGCAAGACCTTAATTCAGCATCCGGGTGCCTAATGACCAGAATTTACACTGACCAATGGCACTCAAGTTTTTAGCAACTGTCGAGATGCTCAAAATATGCCCCAAAAGCCTTTTCAGCGGTCCTTGGAAGAGTACTGACGTGTGTGGCACATTTAATGTCCCATACACTAAGGCAGGGAACAGTTGGCGATAGCTCCCTAGACCCTTACTGAATGCCTTGGGGATCCCAAGAACCCCAGGAGCAAACCGAGCCCAGGGCAAAATCTGGAGGGAGCCAGAACCTTTGTCCAGACAGACTGTTGTGGAGAAGTTGGACCCCCCCCCCACAAGGGCTTATGGGGGTCCCATGGTATGGGAGGCCCCAACACCTCCCATTTTGCCCAAAGGAAAGCAGCACAGCCCAAGAAAAAAGCAGCATGTTAAAAAAAATTGTGGTTTATTTCTGGGCAGCAAGAAAAACACACAGGGATTTGTGCACAGAGAAAATACAGGCACTGTCTCAGAGGGACTAGCTTGCAAGCCAGCTTTGTAAAACTCTGCAGGCTGACATCACAAAATTGGGACAGCTCCCAGAAACCTATCTCATCCTGAGATTGGCTGCTTAGTGATTGGTCACATATAGTTCCCTTATAGAAATGCTGATGGTTGGTCTTCTGTTGTCAGAGGGCTGGCTTGGCTTGGCTGTTCTCCCAGTGAGCTAATTCTAAAAATGTTGCATTGTGAATGTGTTCCCATCAGTTTTAGCTGAGCAAGGGTCTCCGGCCCTGGGGCTCGAGTGGTAATTAGCCAAAGCTGAGGTCTCCAACCCTAAGATTACTCTGCTTCCAGCTCGACAAATTAACTGTCTTTTGTGCATCATAGCTATGTATGAATCACCACTGCCTGAGCTTGCCTTTTCATTCTCATAGAAAAGCCACAGAATCACGTGTTTTGCCTCCATACTCTGGGATGTATTTAATGAGAATTATTGGAGCTGTCTGCGCTCTGTTCACCATCGTTCAGAACAAAGGAATTTCATCTTGTTACAAAACGGAGTTTATCTGGTTAGAGATTACCTTGGCTGAGCCTGGAAGATGCATTCCTGTCTCTACGCCGTCCTATCGCCACTACTTCAGTGAGACAAGTGTATTTGGCTGTAATTTTCCTTCGCATGGCAAGGCATGAATAAAATATAGCGTTAGGTTAATTCATGTGAGCATCTCCAAGCGTTTAAACAGGAATTGTTGTGTTTTGTAGATTCTGCATGGAGGTATTGCTGCATTGAGGCTAATGTAGCATGTCTCTTAATGCCTTTAGCCAATAATGTCATTTAAAGTGTCTCTGCTGGCACCCAGAAGCTCTTCATCCACTCTGGGCAAGGTTTGTGTTACTTTTAGTTTGCAGTGTTGGTGAAATTGGTGTCTTTCAGCATATTTCTCACCCATGGGCGCACTGGGGCCTGGTGCAAAATGATGCTGTGCTAATTATTCTTCCTGCTGTTTTTCTGTTGATGTGCCTGGGGTGAGGGGGCAGGAGTTTGATTTCGATTTTTCCTCTTCAGTCCCCCCTCTGGACGACTTGTCGACCACACCACCAAGCAACCATTCATCTACTTACTTTGAGCATCTCTTAGTCACTTCTCTGAGGTGTCCATAATAGCTCACATGCTCATCGAGGACCAGCACATGTAGGCGTATCCTCTTTCCGCATTGCACCACACTCTATTTGCTTCATACTTGCTCGGGTCACAGGTATTGTCCACTTTTATTACTGCTGGAACCAGGTCACACACTGCTATCTTTTCCCTTAGTTCAGCTCTTCCTTTCACCATGTCTTCTATTGCTCCTCCTATGCTCACATACATCAGCATTTGCCTCCGATCTCTTCTTCTGCTGTTCTCTTGCATCTTGCGATGTAGCTTGATCTTGCAC
Source organism: Ambystoma mexicanum (assembly GCF_040938575.1). NCBI lineage: Eukaryota > Metazoa > Chordata > Amphibia > Caudata > Ambystomatidae > Ambystoma > Ambystoma mexicanum. Next base: position 216,586,356 of record NC_090938.1, read on the forward strand.
AGTGATGCTGCGCTCAGTACTAGTGCGTCAGTTATCACCTTCAATCCGCCAGCCAGTCATGATGGCATCCATGACCATGGAAACGCTAGCCAGTTCTTGTCTTTCCCTGTTCACGTGTTTTCTGCTCAACAGTCTGTTGTGTGCTGGTACTTCATCCAATGTTGCTTAAGTAGTACCCCCTCCCTGTACACGCCTCAATCTGTTTCTCTTCTTCCTTTGTTTGGGCTTTTGGTGCTTTGTTCAGTCATCTCGTCTTTCGTCTGTTGTTTTCCATCTTGGGGAAGTTGTCAGGCCTCATGTCTTCCTTGGACACCACCACCAAGGGCATGCTGATGTGCACCAACGGACAGTCTCCCAATTTGGTGGCAATTTCTCTTGAGCTTTAGATCCATATGCTCAACAGTAGTCCATAAGCACTGCTGTTCCTGCTCTCATCTCCCTACTGATCTCAACCTTCTTGCATCCATCATTATCATCCACTTCTTTTCACATAAGGCCGGTGCCTTCAGTGTATTTATTGGCATAGGTCCTTTTTCATTCCCCTCCCAAGTCACCATCTTCACACTCCTGTTCCACTCCCTTAGGCACTTATCATTTTCTTCTTGCAGCTTGCTCACTGGTGCATTGCAATGGTCAGTGCTTCTCTTCGTACAGTCTCCATCTTCACAGCCATTATTAGCGTATACGTGTCCATGGATCAATATCTGTTGTCTTTCCTAGTAACCATGTTCTCCTCCTCTCCTCTTTACTCTTGTCCATTGGCATGTCAGTTCCTTCGGTGTGCTAGTCTCTGCTTCTTCTGCCTGTGGCCCCTCTGTTACATACTGGTGTCCTTCAATGAGCTGCCAGTAGTTGTTCATCATGGGTAGTGTCTTAATATAATCTTCTTTCATAGGGGAATGTCTCTTTTGACATGAATCTCAATGTTGCTATCTTCCCTTGCAATCTTCTTCACGTTTGGAACACTTTGGGATACATTGATGTTGTGCTTTGCTGTAGGTGTTTTTGTTGCAATCAATTTTCTCAAGGCACTCGAGGCATAGGGGATTACAGAGCAGACAGGACAGCTCTCTCCCGTGGTGTCCCTACCAATCTTGTACATGTGTGTATGTCGTTAGTTACTTGTGCTATGTGTGAGGTGTATGTTCACTCCCTTTGTGCCTGCATCAGCACTGCGCTATCTCTCCTTACCTTGGCAGCAGTGTGTTCCATTCCCTCTGACAAGGTAGGCCTTCCTGCTTGGGTCAGGGAAATGTTAATGGGGGGTACAGCGGTAATGCTCACTGTTAGATATAACTTTCAAAGGACCACTCCCCTGCATTATTGTGCTGAGCATTAACAGTCCTATCATAATAAGAGCCCTTTTTATCTTGCCCATAACCCCTTACACTGCTGGATCCTTGCAGCTGATGAGATTATAAAGTTGCCTGCCTGAAAATCGCAAGAAAGGCATTAATAAGTTAGTACTTGTCAGTACCCTCAAGATACGCTAACTAAACAATCACTGAGGGCAAAAATGAAACCTCCCCCGGACATTTCTTGTTGAGGGTTTTTCAATGAGGGTAGGACAGTATATGCAGTGTATTCAAGTTGGGGAAAAGTTTGGGCTAGGTATTCAATGGAAGCAAGGAAATGTACTTCAGGGAAACGTGCTCTAGGGCATCCAAGTTTTCTGATAAAGTGGGCAAAGATTGGGCGAGGTATTCAATGAGAGTAAGGAAATGCACTCCAGGTAATCATGCTCTAAAGTGCCTGGGTTTTCTGAGTGGCCAGTTAGTGGGAAATGCTTCAGGGTGATTAGTGGAGGTAACATCAAAGAAATTCCCTACACAATTCTAACAACATACATATGCAACAACCTGCATGTGCGAGGAAAAGAGAGAACAAAACAGTGTTACAGCTGTCGGGTGCACAAAATATAATTTGAAACTTATTTCGGCATACTATGCACACAGGAGTGTCGGTCCCTATTCTAGCTGCTTGTGTGCGTTGGACCATACGATGGCCAGGTTTCCCTAACTCGAGTGTTTGTGCTGTCTTGCAGTTCATGAAAAACTGTTGCGTTGGCCCTGTTTATTGTTGCTCCCTCGTTGCCAGGGTGGCCACCGCTTTATAGGGCTTGTTGCCTTACACATCTAACAAAGTCTCTCAGGAGGGCAAAATGTTTCACTCTAGTCCCTAGTCATTGGATTTTAATTGTCCGTTGTCTTCAGGCCTGCCCTGGGTCCTTTGTATCTGGCGAGAAATGAAAAAGAAGCGCTTGAGACCAGAGAATTGACATATTCTTTAATGTATTCACCTAACTTCTCTGCACTACTCTCACAGTATTCACTCTCCAAGTGGGAGGAGCCGTGGGTAAATTCATGCACCATCCTGTCACCACCTGGTGGGCGTTAAATGGTGGTTGGACCCTAACTTGTTGCACAGTTCAAAGTTCACCTGGAAAATGGGTAGACCACTATCTTGTAGCTATATCTTTAACACATCTGGGTCATATGCACTTAATTTAGGTGAAGATATTCATAACACACGTGGATCTTATACATGTGATTTATGTTTAGGTGGTGGTGTACAAATGGGCCTTTGAGTCTTTGTATTTACTGTACTTTACTTTAAGCTATTTATTGTGCGCGCCTTTGACCCGGGGGCATTAGGCGCTGACAAGCTAAACAGGGAAACATCAAGGTGGTAAATCTGCCAGAGACAGTGGTTGTGTGTCTAAATTAAGAGAATCGCAGGGTTTTTAGCTCTTTCTTCTATGGCTCCTCTCACAACTCTCAGGGTGTGCCCCGCAGTGAACTGCTGGCACTTTAAGCTGGTACTAATGAAATTTGCTATCATGTATCTGCTACCTGTCCCCCCCTTTTTTGTCTTTTTTTCCCTTCAATCCCAACCTCCACAATTTACTCCCATGCCCTCTGTCCCACCACATTTCCACTTGTTAAACCCTAGTCTATTAACTACTCATTTATTTAAGTCTAGCATTGCACTACTCCACTACTTTCATTACTGCTGAAGTTAGACAATATATTTCTCCCATCAGGATTTACTCCCAAATTTTAATACAGCCATTATTCTCCCAATTCGTGCAGCAATTACCCCTTTCCCCATGTGTGTTGGCTAAGGCATTTGTGCGAGTGCTGTGTTAAAAAGCACTAGTGGCATTACTACTTTCACTGTGTTATTCTCTCGCCAAAAGGTGTCTGTTGGGGATATGGATCGTCCACCCTTTACCCGGAGTTCTCTCCTCCCGTGGTGCAGTCCCTTGCAATTGCATAATGTGTGTCTCTGGTGGATTGATGTACCCTTTTCCCATCACCATGTCCCTCACTCCTTTCAGGCAGTGTGTCACTCCTACAGTTTCTGTGCTGTGTTCCAGTGGCAATTGCGAGGGCAACTAGCTTTTCTTCCTGTGTCAGTGTGCATGGGCGACTAGGTTTTCTGCGTGTGCTTAATAATGTGATGGCAATCGTGCACCCCCAAACCTCTCACTTGTCCTGCCTTCCCTCAGTCTGACTACACCATTTCCTAACCTCTTGACCCCATCAGTCTGATCGATAGTGCACCGTCACTTAAATGTACGCCTCCCCCCTCAAGTGCACCTTCCTCCATCTTGTGTGCCTCATTTAATTACTCTGTTACTTCTGGCGCGGTGTTTTGGGTTTGGCGAACTCGACAACTCTAGCGCTTATAAGAAGAGAACTCTGCCTATCATCCCTCCTAGCAACAAAAATGAGAGCAACTCTAATGCTGTATCGCAAAGTCATCAATGCGCCTGAAGCCAAAGTCTTGGAACTTATTCATAAGGTAATCCAAGCTGGTGATAATGGGATGCTCTCCAGATGGGAACAACTCAATCTATCCATCTTGAAAGAACTAGATGTTTCCGGGGAAACATTGATCCAATCAAAGAAACTGTTTGAAACAGACTGTATCAACACCCAAGAAGTCGCAAACAGTTACTCCTTGATGGCCAATCTCGCAAGCACTCCAATGAAGCTCGACGCAGTCCGTGGTTATCTGAATAGATTCCCTGACAAGAGACTAAGTAGAACATTTCTAAGGTTTAGACTAAATCACTTGAAAACCAATGAAACAATGGTGATCCGAAACCAGGTTCAATCGAATAATTGTCGTTTCTGTAAACATCATGACAAAATTGAAACTACAAAGGACTTGGTGCTGGAATGCACAGGCCTGGTGACTGAAAGACATAGTTTTCTCGAGGATCCGTTGAAGAACTATAGTACCTTGGACTCGGAAGGTCTAACCAGTGGTAAACAAGTGCTGTCATCGGAGTGACCCTGTTCTTAAAGGCATTGAATCTGTAAATGCTGGGGGAGAAAAAGCTGATTAAAGACATGGTAACTTTTCCACTTGATGCAGCTCCATTTTAGCTTAGATACAAGATAAGGAAATCGAAATCCTATCTGGACATGTACTTGAGTGTACTGTTTCTTTTTTGTAAAAATTGTTATACAATTAAATCCCCCAAAAAATGTTTTAAAAAAAATACTCTGTTATTTGTGTATGCATGAGCCAGTCTCCTTGCTGAAGGATGTGTGCTGAGAATGTAGCTGAGTTTACTGTCTTGCAATGCACTATCTATAGTCACCCCCTCTGTACTGTGCACCTCCACTATACCTAAACAAGCTTCCTTAGTTTCAGCATGTGTGTGCCTGGTGTTGAACTTTGTTTGTGAATAAAATGGTCATATCCAGTCTGTTCATGATGTCACAAATGTCTCTTCCCTGATGCAGGACCTAGTTGCCCTACTGTCACCGAGAGAAGAAAATGTTTTGTTACCCATCACCACCCTTATGCAATTGTCCTCCGCAGGATTGAGTGTGTGTGAGTGTGACTGTGGGTGGCAGAATGAGACACGTCAAGTTTGTCTGGGGGCCATCCTATTAAACTTATAATGACAATCCAGTCTCTGTGAAAGGGTGTTCCCCACCATTGTAATCCCTCCCAGTTGTCTAACCAGTACCATTGCTATGGTATCCTTGGGCTCCATTGTGTCAGTATTCTGTATGTGTGCTAACTGCTGTGCAGTCCCCCTGGGTTGTGATGCATGTAAGTGCAGAAGGAATGGTGCTGTCATGTTGTCTGTGTCTGTACCTTTAGTGGTGACAGTGTCTGTGTTGGTGCTTGTGGTGTGCTGCTGCTGGCACTGGGCACAATAATTTCCCTGTGTCCCTGCATATTATTGTCGTCCTTGATTCCCCCCCTCTTTTGCTTTGCTCCCCCACAATGACAGGTTCTTGAAACATGTCCCAACTGCCCGCAATTCCATCACTGTAGTGGCTCCCTCCCTTCCATATCCCATGCAAGCTGCTCCACTCCCAGCTGAGCCTCTTCCATGTCTGGCTGTGCTGTCTTGTTCAGTCCTTCTCTCCTCCTCCCATCTCTTCCTTTCCCATTCCAGTGCCACCCACTCACTGGCCGATTTTATGGCCCGCTCATCCTCCTGCTTTTTGTGCCCATTCCCTTGCCAGTCTTTGTAATTGCAACTTTCTCTGTTCCCTTTCTGCTAGCTCACGTTTTTCGTGCTCTATTTCTCTCCTCCTCTCTTTTCCCTCTAGTTCCCTTCCTCTCTTCTCTCTCCACTCCTTCTCTACCCTCTCCCTTTCCTTCAGTTCCCTTTCTCCACGCTCCTTCCCCATAAGTTCCCTCTCTTCCTTCCTCCTCCATTTCCTGTCTTCCCTTTCCAGTTCCTCCATTATCTTCCTGTCTCTCACCTAACTCTGCGCCTTCATTACCCTGTCCCTCTCACTTCTCTTCTCCCTCCATTTGTTCTGCCCAGTCAAGCCTTTTGCTCTCCTCCTCTCCACTCACTATTGCTGCAGTCACTCCTTGCACCTCACCCGTTATCTTCCCTTTAATTTTGAAGAAATAAAAACGTGTGCTGTTAGTGGGTTGTGTTTGTTCTCTTTAGTTTATGGTGGTGCTTTGCATGTGAAGGTTGAATATCCATCTGCTGCCTTCAGTTCTCGCATGGGACACATTCCTTGCTCATCATCTGTGTCACCAAATCTTGCACTCCTGGAGGTGCAGAAGGGTGAGACCCCTCTTCCCTCAGCTCATGCTGATTCAGCATCTGCTGACGCCTCGACACTTTCCTTTCCTTCATGCGCCACAGTTCAACTATAGCCAGGCACTTTTTCAGCTTCTTTCCTGTGTAAGTGCTGTGTATGTGTGTCAGTAGCAATTGCTGCACGCCTCTGGAGAAGCTGCCTGTGGGCAGCTATGGTCTTATTTATTTGCCTTTAGTACTTTTGAACCATTGTACACTATGTTTTACTAACTTATCTTGGCATCGGGGCTGTGTCCTACATAACAGTTGAAGGGGAGTCATTTCTCTATTATGTGACACCTTTTACCTCACTTCAAGTTGAGAATTTCGATAATCCGCTGTTCTGGGAGCAAAAGTTAGGAGATAATTTAACGTTTTGAAATTTCTATGAGCCTTCTTGGCTCTGCACCTTAGCCAGTGTACTCCATGTACAGCCCATCTTCATCAAACCATTGCCTTCTCCTGCACACCCCCACAATCTTGCACCTGTGCTTTGCGCACACCGCCTCTGGGTCACCTCTTCTGCCTCCCCAAATCCACACCATTAGCTCCTCACCATCAGAACTCTGTGTCCTATGCATCAATCTAAAGGTGGTGTCACCAAACTAAAATCACAGTACAAATGAACAGACAAGTGTGCATACACAGAACAATAACCAATTGGTTCCAATCCCACACAACCCCACAAAGATCCCAAAATAAAACCCCACAATCCCCACAGCTGTCTTCCCACTTCACCTGGAGTGGAGTATACGTCCTTACCCAATTCTCTTTCTATAGCTGACCTGCACCTGCCGCGGCGCGGTATGTGTGATACGCTCCCTCACCGGAGGAATTTAACCAGCCAACTATCTTCCACAATCTGAGAGACTCTAGCTAACTCCTGCGGTAATCCGACATCTATTCACCAAGCTAAAACACTCAATTAATAGGAATCCTCATCTACTCATCGAACTACAACGCCGACTTTTAGGAATACCACACCCCCATACATGAGTTCGCCATCCAGACAAATCAACGTGGCACTCCGTCCAACATTGGGGACTCGTTACCCCACCCAATAGGCTCATCAACACAAGAAGGGACTACCTCCGCTCCGTTCCCTACTACAACTCACATGCCGATCACCACCGATGGACCAAATTTTGCGACAATGTAAAGCCATCTGCCACCCTATTTTCAATTCCTCCCCCACAGCTGTCTTCCCACTCACTAGGGTGGTGTAATCTCTTTATTCTCTTGTGTTTGTTTTAAACTGCACCCGTTGCGTCGCCTCACGACTGATACGCCTCTCTCTGGGAGACTTAACCAGTCAAACACCTTCCGCAATCTAGGATAGCTCCAGCTAACCAATCACTACAGGAATACCATCATCCATGATCCAGACTACAACACCCGACTCACAGGTATACCTCTATTTACATACTTCTGCAGTCCAAGCCGGTCAAGTCTAAAGTTCTGGTTGTTCACCAGAACGTTTTACCTCGAAGACTGAACACTCCCTACACACAAAAGCGCCAGTCCCTATCCAGACAACACAAACATTTCTACAACATACTGATCAACAATACTTCCTAATACTTAAACATTGGCCCACTATTAACTCACAAAATCACACCCTGACTCAAAGCCCATGTTGCTTGTGGCTTGGACTTGTACTTACATTTCCTGTGCTGCACTGACACTTTGCCCTGCTGGGCCTCCTGTCAAGGCACTACACCGGCCCCTTCTTCTGCAGGGCTTTCACCTGCCCTCAAGCGAGTCCCTGATGCCTTTATCCGGTTACCGTGTTTCCCAGTAGTCTTCAGATGCATGTGAGGGTCCCACAGCTTCTTTGGGTCAGAGGCAGGAAAGAAAGGGGCCGTTCAATGCAGGGCTTGCGCAGGCAGTGCTCATCCACCAAGGGCCTTGTAGTGAGCAATAGGCCTCACAGAGGACACCAACTTGTTGGGGAGAAGTTGGACCCCCCCCCAAACAGGGCTTCTGATGGTCCCGGGGTATGGGAGGCCCCAACACCTCCCATTTTGCCCAAAGGAAAGCAGCACAGTCCAAGAAGAAAGCAGCATGTTCCAAAAACTGTGGTTTATTTCTGGGCAGCAATAAAAAAAACACAGGGATTCATGCACATAGAAAATCCAGGCACCGTCTCAGAGCGACTGCCTTGCAAGCGCGCTTTGTAACACACTGCAGGCTGACATCACAAAATTGGGCCAGCTCCCAGAAACCTATCTCATCCTGAGATTGGCTGCTGAGTGATTGGTCACATATAGTTCCCTTATAGAATAGCTGATGATCGGTCCTCCGTTGTCAGAGGGCTGGCTTGGTTGTTCTCCCAGTGAGCTATTTCTAAAAATGTTGCCTTGTGAATGTGTTCCCATCAGTATTAGCTGAGCAAGGTCCTCCGGCCCTGGGGCTCGAGTGGTGATTGGCCAGAGCTGAGGTCTCCAAGCCTAAGACAATTCTGCTTGACAAATTAACTGTCTTTTGTGCGTAATAACTATGTGTGAATCACCACTGCCTGAGCTTACCTTTTCGTTCTCATAGGAAAGCCACAGAATCGCGTGTTTTGCCGCCACACTCTGGGTTGAATTAGCTGTATTTAATGAGAATTATTGGAGCCGTCTGCGTTCTGTTCACCTTCGTTCAGAACAAAGGAATTTCATCTTGTTACAAAACGGAGTTTATCTGGTTAGAGACGACCTTGGCTGAGCTGAGCCTGCAAGATGCATACCTGTCTCTGCGCCGTCCCATCGCCACTACTTCAATGAGACATGTGTATTTGGCTGTAATTTTCCTGAAGCCGGGCATGGCAATGCATTAATACAATATAGTGCTGTTAGGTTAATTTATGTGAGCATCTGCAAGCCTTTAAACAGGAATTGTTTTGTAGATTATGCATGGCGGTATTGCTGCATTGAGGCTAATGTAGCATGTCTCTTAGCGCCTTTATCCAATAATGTCATTTAAAGGGTCTCTGCTAGCTCCCAGAAGCTCTTCATCCACTCTGGGCAAGATTTGTGTTACATTTAGGTTGCAGTGTTGGTGAAATGGGTGTCTTTCAGCATATTGTCACCCATGGGCGCACTGGGGCCTGGTGCAAAATGATGAGTGTGCTCATTATTCTTCCTGCTGTTCTTTCTGTTGATATGTCTGGGGTGAGGGGGCAGCAGTTTGATTTCAATGTTACCTCTTCAAGACCTAAATAAGCTACGAGAAAAATAACAGCTTTCCATTACAGGGAATAATGTTGTATCCTTTCAATCTATCCTGCAAGCATGCATCCACTTTTATTTTCCAGAAGCTGTTGCTGGAATGATGAAATGGACAGTGGGCCTCATTATGGTATGATATGGCATTTATAACACGCCTATACATAAGTGTTTCAAGGCGCGATGATACGTTGGGCGGTGCAGTAAAAATGTGTCAGTAATTGCCAACTATAAGTTTGTGGGTAAGGTGGGTCAAGAAGCTGCAGGTACTTTTGCCACCTTACTGCCCATAATCGGCCAATTCGGGAGTATTACAGCTGGTGGTAATACCGCCAAAATCCCCCATGGAGTCCTATGGACTGAATTAATTGAGACTAATGCTGTCTGCAACTACTTGTAATCCGCAGTAATACTGCCGGACCAAGTGGCACTAACAGTAATACAGTTTAGTGGTATCTCAGTGGATATACCAATGTCTCTAGACGTGTAAGAATCGCAAATCTCCCACGGATAAATTGTTTCTATCAACAATGGTCCTAATTACAAGTTTGATATTTCAACAGTAAATCCACCTAAATACCACCAAATGGATTTACTGTTACCGCCACTTGGTCCTGTGGAAGTCTCTCCAGATAACAAGTTGTGGTAGGCAGTATACTCCTACTTCCCGTCCCCTTTCCTCCATACTTATGGGACATCTCTCAGTCCTGTGGGACAGGACCGGAGCACTGAAAAAGCATCCAAAATTTTTAAAAAAAAAATGTTTAGTCCTTCCTCTCTTTCCACGCGGGGCCCGACACGCGGCCATAGCCCCGCCCATCTCGGCTCTGCATCGCCCATCAGTCCTTTTCTCCGTACGATCGGGACTGAACGTGTTTGCATCCTCGGAATGTATTCCTCCCTTTTTTCCTCCTCTCTGGCTCTCGCTAGCGATCGTGTACTAGTCTGTCTGTCATTCAAACTAAACTTTACAGATTGTTCATCGTGTCACCGACGCTTCGCGAGGGCGGATCCCAATCCTCTTTGTCTAGAGTGTTTGGGTCCGGATCACCGTTGGGACTGTTTTTATTGCGATTCCCTTTCGGTGTGGGCACTTCAACATCGGTTAGAACGGTGGGAGGAGGTGTTTCAACTGACTCCTCCTTCGCATTTTCAAGCATTTATCGACAAAAAGAAGAAATGCCCAGTAAATTCCTTAGTTTTCAGAGCACCCCGGCCGGGAGACACCTTCCCGGGTTCTTCCCGAGCTGGGAGGAGCGTTGATCGCTCTGTCACCGGGGATTGCCCAGAGGTGCCTTCTGGGCCTAATAATTGTACCCAAGTTTTCTCCGGGGGTCTCCGTAAAGGGCCTGTGGATACCGGAGCACGCTCCGAGGCCCGTCCTGTGGGGGCTGCCTGTAGACTCTTTTCTACTGAGTCTTGGGGTACCGGAGTTCGCTCTGAGGCCTTGTTATCGGCTTCCCTCAAAAGTACCGGGGTGCGCCCCGATGGGCTGGGTTTAGTGTTACCGAACGGATGTTCGAGGCCCACGCTGGTAAGGCTGTTACCGGACTTGGGTCCGAGGTCCCTCGTGCAGAACTAAAGCGACCAACATTTCTGAGAGGCCCACCAAGCCCTTATTGGTGAAAGTTGTTCGTCACCGTTCCCGCTCTTGTGGTGACGCCAGAACTGTTGAGGGGGCAAGGAGTGAAAGTTGCTCCTTTACCGGCAGTGCCGAAGTCCTTCCTGTGAAGGCTAGTTCGACTATTGGTATGTCGCATAAACATTCCAGGCTTCATAGTATCGGCTCGGCCGAGGTTCCTTATGTAAAGGCTAAAATTAAGACCCCTGACCCACCGACGGGGACCCCTGCCTCACTTCCACACGTGCCGCAGTTCCCCTCAGGTGATGGCAAAATGGCGGCCGTTCCCGCCACGACCACGACAGCCATTTTGGCGCTCACCCTACAATTACGCGGCCTCAGGTGTAGGAGTTGGTTCTGCGGTTGAACATAAAATTCCATGTACGCATCCGTTTCGTCCACCTTTTGATTTTTGTGGACACTTCGGGGGATGGGCCCATGTGGTAAACCTCCCCACAGCATCCCTGGAATTATCCTCTTCATGAGAGGCCTTCTTCAGCAGTTCCAAGACCGTCTCCGGAGGGCGCCTTTTTCGGCAAATATCAGACACTCATGCGTACCAACCCCATGAGAAAGTATTTCAAGGGTCTTTTCGGGAGATATTCCTGCCTGTGCCTCCGGCTCCACCTGTTCCGCCAGTGGTTCCGCCGGTGCCGCCCTTGCCTACGGTGCCTCCACCGACCCTTCCACCCTTGCCCCAATTGTCTCCTGTGGACAAGACGGTGCCTGACACAGTTCAGCAGAATCCTGACCTGTCGGATGATTCGCAGGGCGAGCAGGACAGCGAAGACCAGCCCCTCTCTATCAGAGCCTTTCACAACCGGGTACTGGACATGATGTGCCTTTTGGATGTTCCAGAGCCCGAGGCACTTGCTCCTCAGGAGGGTGTGCTTTCTGGGGCGTTCACCTTGTCTCCGTCAGAGCGCACAGGCCTGTTCTTGCAGAAGGACGTTTTGGCCGAGGTCCGCAGGGTCTGGGAAAAAGCCACACTCTGGACTTTTCGTCAATAAGAAAATTGACACCTGTTACAGGCTGCATTCTTCGGAAGAGGTGGCCCTGTCATCTTGTCCGCGCCCCTCCTCCAAAGTGGTGGCCGCGGCCACTTTGCAGTCCAGGCCTGCAGCGCCTCTTCTACGACGGTGACTCAGGTTCTGGGGAAAGAGGACAAACTCCTGGACTCCCTTGGGAGGAAGATTTTCGCTAACTCGGCCTTGCAGCTTCATCAGGCCAACACGGAACTGGTGTTAGCGGGGGCGAACATGAAGATGTGGAAAGGTCTGGCAGAGTTCAAGGAGTTTGTTCCGGTCGAGAAGATCGAAGACTTTAAGGCGGGTTTATCTGATGCCAGAGTCTTGGCCCAGGATCTGCTTGAGGCTGCGGCTCATCACGTCGACATGTCGGCTCGGGGCCTTATGCTGGGTGTTGATACCTCTCGACAGGCGTGGTTGCATGCCACCAAGTTTTCGAAGGAGGTACAGGACAAGGTGTTGGACCTGCCGTTTGACGGTAAGGAGCTTTTTCATTCCACAACGGATGTGGAGCTCACTAAAATGAAGGACAGCACCCAGACAGCTAAGTCCTTGTCAGTCCTGGTTAAGACCCCTTTCAGGACGTAGAGACCGCTGTCGCAGAGCCGGCCCTCCTCTAGTTTCAGGGGCTTCCTAGACCAGAAATCCCGCAGAGTAGATACTCCTTCGGGTAATAACCGCCAGAGGCAGCAACAGACTCTGATTTTCTTCCGCTCCTCAGCCTCCTCCTTAGGTTCAGGTGGTAACACCACTGAAAAGCCTACCAAATTAGGGTTTTCCTCGCTCGCATGAGACCCCGGTGGGAGGACGCATTGCGTCTCATTGGGAGGCATGGCAGACCATCACCGAGGACAGGTGGGTCTTGTCAGTCGCTCGGGCGGGCTTCCGCTTACCCCTACCCCACCCTTCAACCCTCCTTTCCAGCTGTCAGGATCGCCCTCCCTAAAAGCCAAGGTGCAGAAACTGCAGGACCTCAGAGCTGTGGAACCCGTTCCTCTTGGGGAGTGAGGGGAGGGCTTCTACTCCCAGCTGTTTTCGGTGCCCAAACCCAACCAGGCTCCATCCTAGACCTTTCCCAGTTCAATCTTTTCCTACCCCAAGAGAAATTCAAGATAATCACGCCCGGCCAGATACGGTCTTCCCTGCAGATGGGCGATTGGCTCAGCGTGGTGGACCTTCAGGATGCCTACATGCATATCCTGATCTGGGGTCCACAGAGGAGATATCTTTGTTTCTCTGTGGGAGAGGAGCATTTCCAGTTTCGAGTGCTTCCTTTTGGCCTATGTTCGGCACCGCGTGTCTTTACGAAGATGATGTCTGTGATCGCGGCCTATCTTCGTTTGCAGGGTATCCATGTATATCTGTATTTGGACGACTGGCTCTTGCGCAGCCCTTGTCTGCTGAAAGCTGCCTGCAATCTTCAGTCTCTCCTCCAGCTCCTGTTCCAGCTCGGGCTGTCGGTGAACTGGCGGAAATCTTCCATGACGATCTCTCAGGACTTGATGTTCCTGGGTTTTCACTGGAACATGATCGACTGCAGAGTGTACCTGACCGGGAACAGAATGGCGGATCTGTTGGCCACGTGTCAGATGTTTGAGCAGTCAGAGAGCATGTCAGCCTGGTGGTTCCAGGGGCTTCTGGGCCTCATGCATTTTGGCGCTTCCTCTTACTCGCCTCAATATGAGGCGGACTCAGATGGCTCTTCGGAGTTCTTGGCTTAAGGCTGTGGATCCGGACTCCAAGTTGATAACGATTCCGGCTTCCATGAGAGCGGACCTGGACTGGTGGTCGTCTCTCAGCAACCTGTCAGTGGGGGTGGGGTTTCAGGACCCAGCTCCGATGGTAACGGTCACAACGGACTCCTCCCTTCTCTGGTGGGGTGCGACGTTGGATCTTCAGGTCTCGGATCTTTGGCCTCAGGACAAGCTCCCCCACATAAATCATCTGGAGCTCCTGGCATTCTTCCTAGCGCTCAAGGCGTTCAGACCGATCATAGCCAACAAGGTGGTCCGGATTCGAACGGACAATGCGGTATCGATGTTTTACATCACCAAGCAAGGGGGCACCAAGTCTCTCCCGCTCGTGGAACTGTCCATCCAGATTTGGGAGTGGGCGGTTCAGCATGGCGTTTGGCTACTTCCAATACACATTCCGGGCCATCTGAATGTCACGGCAGATAACCTCAGTCGGCGGACGATAGTCAGCTACGAGTGGGAACTGAAGACGGAGGTCCTCTCATGGATTTTCTTGCGCTGGGGCCCTCCGGAAGTGGACCTCTTCCCTATGGTGGCAAACAAGAAGTTTCCTCTGTATGCCTCCAGAAACGGACTGGGAGCCTCCTCTCTGGGGGATGCTTTCGAAATTCCATGGCACAACATGAGGGCTTATGCCTTCCTGATTCTGCCTCTAGTTCATCGGACGATTTGCAAATTGAAAAACTCGGTGAACTGTTCTCTTCTGCTCATTACCCCGTGGTGGCCGGCCAGGTTTTGGTTCTCAGAACTTCAGCATCTTTCAGTGTATCCGCCGATTGGGGGTCACCGGTAACCTGATCTTCTTCACCAGGGGGAACTACTGTGACACCCCTCCCCACAATCGCTCAGCTTGGCAGCGTGGTGCCTGAGTTCAGGTCTTTAGAACATCTTGGCCTGTCCGCGGATAACATGCGCATTATCTAGGCAGCCAGAAAACCTTCGACTAGGTCCCAGTACAAAAGCAAATGGCTTAGGTTCTGTCATTGGTGTTTAGACAAGCAGCTGGACTCAAGGCGGGCTACAATTGACATGGTACTGTCCTTTGTATCCCACCTAGCAGAGTCGGGAGTTCACGTTCTTTCATGTAGAACTTATCTTTCAGCGGTTTCTGCCTACCTATCTATGGACCAATGTTCTTACTCTCTGTGTAATCCAGTGGTTAAGAGACATTTTGCTGGCTTGACACATCTTTATCCTCCGATTCGCAGTCCGCACCCGACGTGGGATCTAAATGTGGTCCTGACAGCGTACCATAAGCCTTTCGAACCAATGGCCACGGTGGACCTTAAGCACCTCTCAAGGAAGGTGTCCTTTTTGGTGGCCGTCACTTCGGCAAGGCACGTGAGTGAACTGCAAGCTTTGTCGGTCGAACATCCCTTCTTGGCTTTTCACAAGGATAAGGTGGTCCTACAGACAAACCCCGCTTTCTTGCTGAAGGTGGTTTCTGAGTTCCATCTAAACCAGTCTATTTCCTTGCCGGTCTTTTTCCCGAACCCTGCTTCAGAGGCGGAAAGGGATCTACACTGTCTGGACGTTAGAAGGGCTCTTAAGTTCTATCTTGTCAGAACTTCCGAACTTAGGAGCTCTTCTCAATTGTTCGTCACCTTTGGTAATCCACAAGGTAAGCAGGCCTCTAAGGCGACCATCTCCCGATGGATTGCGGCCTGCATTACGGAGTCTTACACCGTGCAAGGGCTGAAGCCTCCTAAAGGTATTCATGCACACCTGGTGCGGGGCAAGGTAGCCGCGGTTGCCTTTCAGAAATATGTCCCCTGGCAGACCATTGCAAAGGCAGCTACTGGGCCTCCCCATCGGCTTTTTGTAAACATTATTGTCTAGACCTGAGTTCAAGAGCTGATGCCCAGTTTGGTCAGGCTGTGCTGAATAACCTGTTTCAGTAGGTTTTTTTTCTCCATCCACCAATAGTTCCTTTAGGGAGTGCCTGGGAATCTCCTATAAGTATTGAGGAAAGGGGACGGGACGTAGGAGTATAACCAGGTTACTCACCGTAGTGACCACCTTACTCCTAGTCCGTAGTCCCCTTTCCTCCATACGCCCGCCCGCCGTCCCCTCTGATAAGGTTCCTCTGTTATTGCTAAAAGGTCTCTGACCTGGCGATAGAAAAGGACTGATGGGCAATGCGCGGGCGGAGCCGAGATGGGCGGCGTTACGGCCGCGTGCCGGGCCCTGCGTAGAAAGAGGAAGGACTAAAAAAGGACATTTTTGGATGCTTTTGCAAAGCGCTCCGGTCCCGTCCCACAGGACGGAGAGATGTCCCATAAGTATGGAGGAAAGGGGACTATGGACTAGGAGTAAGGTGATCACACTTAGTGCAGATAGTGTTCTTAAAGTGAAAAGCTTTTCTGAAAGAGCGAGAGAGGTGCCATTCACAAAAGTATGCCATCCTGCCATGATGAAAATCACCCCCAGCCCCCATAAAAATGCAAGCTGTGCTTACGGGAAGATTAACTTCATGCACAAAAATGAGCAAAACCTTATCACGGATATTACATGCGGATGTCAAACTATGGTCCACAAGTTGAGAAAACCTATCTGTATATTCTCAATTAAAGAGGTAATGGAGGCGCCACGTACATAAAAACAAATTGCTGCCTTGGATCGGATGGTATTCCAGCTCAATTAGAGCTATGGAGTCCAGTCTTGACATTGGGTTTAGCAATATAATTGCTGCAGAGAGGATGGAAGAAAGCCATGATTCAACCCATTTTTATTTATTCATAATATACATAAAGCCAAAACATGAGTATACCACACATAAAAAACAATAAATACAAAAAACATCTGATGACACATTCCATATTTTCCATGGTATCATGAACATTGAAAAATACCTTCTGATAAATCTAAAATTACCATACATAACTGATAAAATGTGATAGATCAGATTTTCATCATTGCCTTCTAGCAATAGATTCCACATCTTATTGTTAAAAGCTTGCATGTATTTCATCCTAGTCACATTTAGGTTCTAACATTGACCTAAAATATGTTCAGCTGATTCAATTTCAGCTTTCACCACACAGTCTGCACAGTCTGTCAGACAGTAGTACACCCAGCTTTACACCTTCTATCTCAAGAACTTGTGTGCCATTGAATTTGAGCAAAAGATATTCTCTAATTATTTCACAGTTCGTATAAGCTCTAACGTATTTTGGAACATTTTTTCATGCCTTCCAGTATTGAATGAAAGGTCTGCTGTTAACATTTGTTGCAAGACACACAACATCATTTTCCATGCTACAGCTGTTTATTTTTCTTTAACCATCCTCTCAACTCCTTTTTAGCTGATCCCATTCTTTTGGAGTGTTGTCCTTTCATCCAATTATTATTGGTTGCCCTCAAAATGCCGGAATGCAGTAATAAATAGCGGCAAAAATGTCGCCTTTACAAAAAATAGTGACAAAAATGCTGTGGTTTGACCCAGTAAAGGTGTACCCCATTATGCCATTTAAAGGAATGGTTCGTTCAGAAATGTTATTGGCCAACAAGATGGGCAATAATAAAACAAATACCTAAAATATATATTTTTTTAAGTACCTATGCAAAGTTTCGAGAAAATGAAGCTCAAGCTTTAAAATTGTAAGCACTAGGGGGCATCCATTTTGTGAAATGGATGCCGCCTGTGCTTACGTTTGCGGCACTAATGAAGCAAAAGCCAGCTAGCTGTAGTAAACAAAAGCTACCACTGGGTGGCTTTTGCTTCATTGGTGCCGGACTCGGAGGACGGGGACCAGAGACTACAGGCAGGAAAGCTGCAGCTGCATCTCGGTAAGTGCTATTTTATTTTTTAAAATAAGCACTAGCTGTATTTTTTTCTAAGTTTTCCAGGCTGGAGGAACCCGGAAAACTTAGAAATAAAACTGCAGCTTTTAAAACGTTGTATTTATGTTTGCGGTAGCTTCAGCTTGGAGCCCAAGCTACCGCAAACATAAATACAATGTTGTTGTGTTTCAAAAACTCTGCAGTTTTTCTTTCTAAGTTTCTCGCGCTCCTCCAAGCCGGAGGAGCCTGAGAAACTTAGAAAGAAAAACCACAGCATTTTTGAAACGCAACCACGTTCTGTTTCTGCCTGCCGTGGCTTTCACTTTGGGTCTCCGGTGCTCCCCCCGGGGGAGCACTGGAGACCGAAAGTGAAAGCCAAGGCCGGCAGAAACACAACGCGGTTGTGTTTCCATGCCGCAGTGTTTCTGCCTACAGCAGATTTCACTTTGGGACTCTCTGGCTCTCCGTGGGGAGCCCGAGAGCTCCATAGTGATAGCTGCGGCAGGCAGCAACACAATGCGGGTGTTTAGAAATGTCACTGTGTTTCTGCCTGCAGCAGATTTCACTTTGGGGCTCTCGGGCTCTCCGTGGGAAGCCCGAGAGCTCCAAAGTGAAAGCTGGTGCAGGCAGAAACACAACGTGGTTGTGTTTCTGTGCCGCGGTGTTTAGAAATACAATGTTTTTGTATTTGTAAATGCTGCAGTATTTACAAATCCAAAAACGTTGTTATTCTTAATGCTGCAGCTTTTGCTGAGTCTCCTGGACTCCCTCAGGGTTGGGGGAGCCCAGGAGACTCCCATCAAAAGCTGCAGCATTCAGAAGAACAACGTTGTTGTATTTGTGATTGCTGTGGTTTTCCAACCACGGCAATCACAAATACAACAACGTTATATTTTTAATTGGTGCGCCTCGGCTTTTTGCCTTCATTTTACTTTTTCTGTGCTTCCCTGAGCTTGGGGAGCACAGAAAACGTAAAATGAAAGTGAAGGCAGCCTCCTCAGCTCTGCTTAGGCTGCGGTAAGCAAAAGCTCTCAGTAGGAGGCTTTTGCTGCTTGTTTAGTGCCGCAAAGGCAAAGCCGAGGAGGCTGCCTGAATTCACAAAATAGATGCCCCCTAGAGCTTGCAATTTTAAAGTTTGAGCTTTATTTGCGCGAAACTTTGCATAGGGACTTAAAAAAATATATATTTTAGGTATTTGTTTTATTATTGGCGGCCATCTTTTTGGCCAATAATATTTCTGAACGAATCATTCCTTTAAGAGGAATGGGGGTTAAATGGTATAATGGGTCTGGGGATTGCAGCGGCAAACCCATGGCCTTTTTGCCGTGATTTTATGTGTAAACAGACATTTTTGCCACTGTTTGAGAACATGGAGCCAAAATACCAAGGGTACCAAACCCCTCATGACTATCTACTGCTTTATATGCTTGTATGACATCCACCATTATAATTCAATGATCCAGTTTCACAATATTCTCATACCCCAAGGTTAATGAGCAATTACAGGTGATCTTTGTATCAAATTCCAGGAATATATATTATATTGGATGGGATTTTGGCATTCTGAACAAATGACATAGAATTTTTGCTTCAAGTTTGATCAGCTCCAATTTGAGTTTAGCCCCTGTAGGTAAGGCCTGGTATGAACAGTTAGACAGACCACAGGTCAAGGGTGTTTATTGAACTTCAACTATGATGTGATAAATGCCTATCTAACTCTAAATCTACAGATGGGCGCAAGCTATGACCATCAAATAATAATGCAGTCCTAGTGGAGCCTCGTCAAAGTAAAAAGGCCTAAAAAAAACTATTGCCAATCCTTACTGCTAAATGCAAATAGTGTGGGGTAGTGTTCATGAAGAAGAAAGAAGTGTTCACAAAATGATATGTCGGGATGTTCAGGCCATTGGCCCCCCTTCCCCACTTTTTCAGCACTTGACAAGGCGGTACACTTCAGAAAATCACACTCTGACTTCTTCGGCTCGAGGATACAGTTCCGTTACCAGCATCAGGGCCTTCTGTACCCAAGTCTTTTTACTTCAAAGTCTCTTGATTCAGAGGGCCTGATGTACCAAAACAAAACACACAGTTCCTTTCCTCTTATACATACTCAATTCTTGTGAATCACCCTGGATCCCCCTCAGCTGGGCTCAGATCCCTTTTTATTTCACAATCAGTATTGTGGATTTCCCTCTTCCAGGCTCAGATCCCCCTCGTCACAATGTTTAGAGAATATCCTTTCTTGGGTGACTCAAGGTTCACTCCGGATCCCCCTCAGCCAGGCTCAGATCCTTCCACTTACACAATTACTCTCCCTCAGCTGGGCTCGTACCAATTTCAGTTCGCATTAAACAATCAAAGACTTTTGAATGTGCACAAGGTTTAGTTTGACCAGTTGCAGGACCACTTTGATCTCCAATTTCCCTTTTCACAGTTGCCAACCCGTTGGATACCTAACAGAGACCTTCGAATGAGCACCCTTATGGTGCCGGTCCACTCTGTTTATGGTATCTTTATTGGCTTCCGAAAGTTCAGTCACTCCTCTGGGTTTCAATTATATTTGAGTCGCTCGTTACATACTTTTCACACACAGTTCTCTTTAGATTTCTTCATACAATGTTGCTGCTTGCAACCTTGGTTCTAGCACAGGCTGGTCTGGTATCAGTCTCTCCGAATCACCGGCTGTCCTGTCTTTACCCGTGCTTCTTTGTTCTAGGAGCCAAGGACAGTACCACAGCTGCAACTGTTCCTCCCCACCTTGGTTATCGACACAGGAGAGCCCCGGGTACCTCCAGCACACAATGCAGGTTTCTTCAGCTTTAGTTCCCGGTCTTAGATTTTTTATTTTCCAAGGTTCATGAAAGTAATGGTCTGGAAAGGTCAAGGGTATTTCCCTCCTTGCAACCCTCTGCGGTCTCGCCGTCCTTCTCCTTGTATTAAACTGCCATCTTGGAACAGCTGCTTCCTCTGAAAGACCAAAGAAATATCGAGGCTTAGTACCACAAATGAAATACGCCAATCGGGGGTTAAAAAGATACAACTATCTTTTATTACTGTACAGTATCAAAGCAAAACAGATAGCTATCTGGCTCCCAACACCTGGCAATGTGAACCAGCAGACACAGTGAGGGGTGAGATTGCTGGACATCTAAACACAGACATATTTATACTATTTTTGAGACATTGTCCAGTCTCTCTCCAAGCTAATAAGTTACGTGCTGGTTCGTGCCCAGTTCACATGTCAAATATAACAATATTGTACAACGGATTAAACAAGTTTGCATGTCCATGAAGTTTCAATGGTGCTGTTGGTTCTCTGATCCACGATAAGCCTTGTTCCACGAATCGCTACAATGCAGGTCAGCAAGAACACACGATCTGAGTTTGTTCTCCATTGTCTAATTGTTTATATGAGGATGAGGCTTGTGAGAGCAGACAACACTTGGATTGCAGTTCATTTGAGTCACAAGGTTTCTTTGCATTCGACAAACAGTCTTCTCTCGGTCAGCCTAAACGTTAACAAAGCTCAAAGATCGTTTTGGCTCGGCTGCAAGTTGAAAACGCAGTCCACCATTTTAGAACACAGAAACGAGAGTTGAAATCAAAATGGCGGATGATTCTTAAAATGGCGGCGACATCAATCGAAAATCAATTAATTTCAGATGCGGTTTTCCGTGTATCGCAAATGGGCTTAGGCCAATATTCATAACAAGGCAGTAATATGCAAACACGGTTTAACACCTGTTGTGCATTGCCTTGCTCAGAGTGTGATTTCCTGCTCTGCCTTTTTAATCCATGTCGGGAAGTGTGATGGAAGTCAGGTGTGCGTAATGATCAGTAATTGCCTGACCTTGCCTGACCATTGTATTGGGATATGGCAGGTATACGGCTCTTGTGTAGTCCTATTTTTCTCAGGGTGAGCTGTCCAAGAGAACGTGTTTGAGTCGGGAAAAGGGGGGGGGTGAGTTCCTAAGTATCCTACCTGGTCGGATGGGGAAAGGGTGTTATAGGGAACAGGATACAGTGCCTCACCATCTGGTGTTCCACTTCCCAAAGGCCCCTGATCAAGTTGATCCTCCCGCACTGGTCCACCCCAGGAACTGAATCCAAAATCGATTGTCGTGTCCTGGCTACCTGGATGACAGATCTCTGAGGACTAGCGGGTGAGACACCTTCAGGTTTCTCACACCCCCCAAACTTCAACACCATATAACATACATTGTACAGTTTTTGCCTTATAAAGTAACAATATGGTATGAATAGAACGACCACCTTGTCTACCATTAAAGTGACTCTGTGCTTGTGGTGTTCTCATACACTTGCCCTTATTCTCTTGCCATTGTTGCATCCACTTTAGCCGATTATCGATAAAGAAACCCAGATATGTATAATATTCCACTAATCATTTTTTGCTCTTCGTTCTCCCCCGGAATGCCACTATCTTGGTTTTACTAATATTAATTAATGTGCAACAGTGTTTTCTGGTTGGAAAAAACTCCTTGTGACTCGTTCGTTACGGCTGGTGCTGGCTCAGTGAAACAGTCCTCCTTCCATCTCTGTTGTGCTGGGAGGTGCTTCTGCATAAAAACTCACTCTGGTCGCGGAACGGGCAGGCGTGTTGGCTGTGTTGCCTGGGAGGCTATGGTGACCAAGGGAACACAACCTTGCACATTTGTGCATCCCTGTGTCCCTTCGCCATGGAGCCTCACACGGAAGCAATGAGGGTTTTCCCAATGCCACATACCAGATAGCAGCTGAAATCCCAGTTGAGCGGACTTCCTACTAAAACCCTTATTAGTGGCCAACGATCACTGCATTCATCTCCCCTGTCAACTCTATCTCACAAATGACTCCTATGCCACCTATGAAAGATGTGAAAACCTGGCTGCAGGACTCCAAGGGGGGTGTGGAGTGCTTGGGGCTCGTGCATGTATTGAAGGGGGAAAGACATGCTTGAAACAAATGTTAACATGACAATAACTCCTGTGAAGGCCTCTCGCATGTTCAATCCTAACAAGATGTCATTGATGAAAACTGCAGAGTCTATGACTTCTACTTCCCAGATATCTTCTTTCTCGACGGGGATCTCTCTTGATCTCACAGATGCGGAAATCCTACAAAGTGAAAAAACGCTTGAACAGTCAGTATCATATGACCGGTAGGCAGGGAAAAGGCTGGCAAGTGCTGCTTCTGTTCATTCTACCCGGGATGTGGACGCCCTGTTGCCACGCAATCCTCAGGTGGGCAATTCTGACCTTCAAGCGGTTCTTCCGAGGCAGTATGTCCCCCCCTCACTTCAGACCCCTGAAACACTATTGGGGCTCGTTCAGCTCCCTCCAGCTTCCTCTCTAAAATCAACAACCCCCTCAGATACTGTGCCAAAAACATTACTAACACAAAGACAGTATTAGATCCTTCAGAAACAGTGAATGGAAAAGAGGAGGAACCAGTATCAGCCAAAGAATTCCCGGATGAGGGCCTTGGGTCTTGGGAAGGACAAAGGAAGTCTAAACATATCGATGGAATCGAAGTGGAGCTGTCATCCCAGCCAAAATCTGCTCTACGTATTGAAAATAATTTACCGACTGAGCCGGAACAAGTAACACACTTCAAAGAAGAGACCTTACCCACAAAGTCCTCTCAACCTTAAAAAATGTTTCTACAGAAAGTCTAGTATTACAACCTTCTCTGACGGTCTACCACCATCCAGTGTCATTATTGGAGGATTTGCTTATCTGCACCTTGCCCCCAGCATTCATGTCTCAATGCAACATAATGGCGGCACTCGCAATCTCATTGACCCCATTTTTGAAAATTTGAGACGATGAATGAAAACGTGAAAGATCAAGCCACCCTCCTCGCTATGATTCATTCTAAAATGATATTCATTGAATCATTTGTTACATCTCTGCAATCCAGATTGATGACAAGGCAGAATGTGTGAATGTCATTCAGAAGAAGCTGCAAGATGGCCTGGACTTGGAAAGAACTGACAAAAAATGTCTGAGCTCTGTTTTGGAATTGCTCCAGCTTAAATCTCTGGTTCAAAATACGAGACTGGAGCAGTCTACGACACAGATAACTGATTCCAACCTCTGCAGGGTAATGGAGGGACATATGACAATCCTGACATGCCTTCGAGCAACAAAGAAATGATCCCAGTAGGATCTCCGGACCAGAGACCGACTGCAAGTACAAATACAAATGGAAGGGAGTTGGTAAGCTTGTTATTCACGAATACTTCGAATCAAGATACGACGACTCGGGAACAGCATTTCCATCTTCCTGCACCTCAAGAGCCATCTACCCTGGTTACATGCTCTTCAACAAAGCCCTTTCTCATATTTAAGAACAACAAAAAGAGAACAAATATCAGCTCAGAATCTAAAGACACACCTAGAACTAAAACTTAAAAAAATCTACAAATTCCCAGAAATCAAAATGCAAACGATGCTTGAAAACGCTTGGTATTTGAAATTGTCAGTTTTCTCGTGATCCTATTTTCGGGCTCAGGTGAAAATGGTTTCCCAGGAGGGAGGCCTAAAACGGGGGGGGCACTGCTGATAAGTCTGGGAATGAACATAGCACCAGCATACATGAACCAGGCTTTATATGTGATGCGACAGTGACGGACAATTTAAACTTCATCACTTACACGATCAACGAGGAAGACCTCCGTAATGTCGGACAACTTTCCTTGAGCCTGCCTTTGAGGCTTGTGGACTCAGGGAAACCCGAGTCGAAGACAGTTCAATCTGAGTATAACTCACATGGCTCTGATGCGGATCCTGTTTCTAACTTTATTCCTATTGACCAGTTTCCGAGTTTGAAGTCTAAGAAAACTTGCATCCCTTTCTTGATACTCGAAGAAAAATGACAAGCATCAACTTAAAAAAACAAATCTTGATGAAACAGTACTGCTTAGTTCCTTATTCAAAGAGGCCCTCTGTCATAGAAAAGGAGTCTGAGGGCACGCACCGACTAGTGAGGAACGAAGGTAACAACATAATGCAGAGTAACATGAGCATCCATCCGCAAATGTCTACAAGAATATTAGGACCTTACAGGATGTTTTGGACAGACTATTGCCAAAGGAAGATGGCCTCATCTTGAACTGTGTAAATGTGATGTTTCTTTTACATCAAATTCCAGTATCGTGCTTTCGCCAATCGAAAGACATTAGTATGCTAGAGTTCCCGAAGGAAAGCTACTTTGACAGGGTAATTCTTCATCTCAGATCAAATGGTGTGAAAACATCTTTTTTGGAAGTGTAACATCTACTCCTCTGATGGGATTCGAGCTAAGTGATATGCCAAAGGAAGAACTCTGCTGCAACCCCAGAATCCCAGCTCATGGAACTCCAGTGAGGTGTAACATCTTTACAGCGGCGAGAGAGTACGTGCACAAAACAAACACAGGTTTTCCTTAATGGAAGTGACCAGCATCCCTGCCACACGCAATAAGGAGCAGATAGGCAACCCAACGCAGCAGAGGGGTGAGCTGAAGATCACTTTCAATAGGAAAGATCAAAATAAATGCTCAATTTACTTCCCGGCTAATTCATCACAGTGGAAAACTAATGTAAATATGCCCTTAGCCCGCTACGAAACTCCTCACCAAACTTCTAATTAACAACAAGATACTTAATGGAATTTAGCATTCTGGAATACCAGGGCTGCGTCACGTCTGCGGACCAATGCAATGATTCTTTATTGTTTGATGTTATTTGCCTACAAGAAACCTTGCTAAGAACACCTCCAACCCTAGATGGCTATGCTTCTTTTCTTAACCCTGCCTATAAAGGTACGAGAGGTTGCCCCTCGGTGGGCCTGCTGATCTTTGTGAGAACTGGAGCAGGAGTACAGTGATGGAAGCCACAAGTCCAATCCCCTTCTTGCAAACCCTGGTAGTTAATATCAAGGAAGATGAAGGAGGTGAGGTCCAAAGGGGTCTGATCTTGAATATCTATTGGAACCCGGTGGCAATTACAACTAAGGACTTTATGAATGAATTTACCTATAAGCCCTCATTAACAACAGTAGTTGTGATCAACCCCGCCAGCTGTCCCTGAAATCCAGGATGAAAATTCTGATTGGCCAACGAAGGATGATCCAAAAGAAGTATGGCACATTTTCCATCTTACCGGTGCTTTCATATTACAAACTGAAGGTGGTCTTGTTACAATCGTTCGTCCTGCTCTCCCCGATACTAGTGCAAATCCAGCTCCCTCGCACCCTCTCAGGCATTCCACGCACTTGGCACTCGGACACAAATAACCCACAAAGCCAGAAGTGGGGTTGTAAAAGTGCTGTAATGTTAACACACACACCAGGCTCTGGAGGGCTGCATCGACTCTGCCCCCTCCCAGGCCTGGCTCATACTTATGTACAATGCAAAGCTACATATTAATCTCCTCCCATTAGCCGTACGTATTCATAACAATAGTTCATTTCGCCGAAGAAAAGGCAATCAAGTACATTTCGTAACTTCAGATTGTCTTTGCAAGTCAGGCTCTTATCAACCTTGGGACTTGAGCCAGCAGCATCCGAACTGTGAATGTACACAGTTCGGATGCTGCTGGCTCAAGTCCCAAGGTTGATAAGAGCCTGACTTGCAAAGACAATCTGAAGTTACGAAATGTACTTGATTGCCTTTTCTTCGGCGAAATGAACTATTGTTATGAATACGTACGGCTAATGGGAGGAGATTAATATGTAGCTTTGCATTGTACATAAGTATGAGCCAGGCCTGGGAGGGGGCAGAGTCGATGCAGCCCTCCAGAGCCTGGTGTGTGTGTTAACATTACAGCACTTTTACAACCCCACTTCTGGCTTTGTGGGTTATTTGTGTCCGAGTGCCAAGTGCGTGGAATGCCTGAGAGGGTGCGAGGGAGCTGGATTTGCACTAGTATCGGGGAGAGCAGGACGAACGATTGTAACATATGGTGCCGAAACCCGGGAGCTCTTCTGTTCATCAAGTGCACAGAGATAACAGCAATACAACGGGTAAGTGAAAACATTTTCGCGGACCCTGTTGCATGTTGCGGTAGTGGAATTTGGGGAATTTGGAGTCTTCAGGGACTCTAGGAATAATACAAAGATAGGGCAGAGCATTCTTAGGCACCTGTAATACAGTCAGAGCACCGGGGCGTGGAGAGTGGGTGTAGGGTCGATGCTGTAGAGGGCACAGAGTGGGAGGTCTGTCTGAAGGTTGAGTAAAAGAGGAATAAAAAGAGGAATAAAAGAGGAATAAAAGAGATTAAAGAATACAGATTACAGAATACAGTTTCAGTGGCAACATGGCAGATGCCGGTCCACTGACAAGGCAAGAGGCGGGTGAAGATCTGTCATATAAGTCGGGGGCAAGGGCTGTGCTGGAAAGGCTGAAGAGCATGTTGCACAATTGGGATGTGATCCCCCAGTCGGTACAAAGGAAGAAGGAGTTTGGGGCTGCCCACGAACATCAGTTACAAAGGGTGGTGAAGGGAATGGACAAGGGAGGAAGTGCTGAATCACAAGAAAAGGTACAGAGTGATCAGAGACGCTCAGATTTTGAAGTAATGCTTACACAAAAGTTCATGATCGGCACAAGATGGCAGCTGCTAGTAGAGATAAGGAGGGTGGTTGAAGGGAATGTGGAGGAAAGGTTAAGATCCGCCAAGGGGTGGGCAGACATTCTGAATGCAGCTGATGACGCATGGCTGAAAATGAAAAAAACAGTGTTAGTAAAGGAGGGGGAGGAGAGAGGACACAAAGAGGGGCAGGAATGTGAGGTGCCAGCACCAGTGCCTTTGGGGGTTGGGGTGGATGACGCACAACGCTGTGGGGATGGCTCTATGTATTTCCGAGAAAGGGAAGGAAGTGGGGGAAGATACCGGAGGGAGGACATTTTGGAAGAGAGAGATGCAATCACTTATTTGGCAAACGGGGTCCTGACAAAATGGGGGAAGGCATGTCCAGACAAAGGGGCAATAAATAAACTGAATTTCAGAAGGACAGGTGACTGTGCAGTGTGCACCTTAGACAAGGAATTGAACAAGATGATAGTGAAAGGTGTAGTGTCAAGCGAATACATGCCAGAGAATGTCAAATCACAACAAGACGCTTTCAGGGCATGTGCACCAGAGAAGCACATTGACAGGCCCACATATGAAGTTGGTGGTCAGTGTCAGCGTCACTTAATAGTGTTTGGGGGGGAAAGAGCAAAGCATGGTGAAGCACAATCAGTGGTGCTGCATCTGGGAAGAAAGATGGTAACTGCATCTGAGCGAGAGTGGCCCGTGGCACCTGACAATGATCCACAGCCAGAGCTAATGGCATCCATAGAAGATAAGGAGTGTCATTTGATGGAGGGGCCACAGCTTGAAGTGGTGGAGATTATCTTACAGAAGAGCAAGAAGCAGGATCAAAGGAAATGTGAGCGCCTCCTGGGTATTTGGAAAGCAGAGGATGAACTAATGATTCAGCTTCTCAATGCAGAGAAAGGGCAAGACAATGCATTTCAGTGCCCGACAGAGAGGGCCTGAGGGCCCACAGCAAAAGAAAGTGCAGAATCAGAAATGTACCACGTAACAAATGGCCCCTCCATCAAATGACACTCCTTATCTTCTATGGATGCCATTAGCTCTGGCTGTGGATCATTGTCAGGTGCCACGGGCCACTCTCGCTCAGATGCAGTTACCATCTTTCTTCCCAGATGCAGCACCACTGATTGTGCTTCACCATGCTTTGCTCTTTCCCCCCCAAACACTATTAAGTGACGCTGACACTGACCACCAACTTCATATGTGGGCCTGTCAATGTGCTTCTCTGGTGCACATGCCCTGAAAGCGTCTTGTTGTGATTTGACATTCTCTGGCATGTATTCGCTTGACACTACACCTTTCACTATCATCTTGTTCAATTCCTTGTCTAAGGTGCACACTGCACAGTCACCTGTCCTTCTGAAATTCAGTTTATTTATTGCCCCTTTGTCTGGACATGCCTTCCCCCATTTTGTCAGGACCCCGTTTGCCAAATAAGTGATTGCATCTCTCTCTTCCAAAATGTCCTCCCTCCGGTATCTTCCCCCACTTCCTTCCCTTTCTCGGAAATACATAGAGCCATCCCCACAGCGTTGTGCGTCATCCACCCCAACCCCCAAAGGCACTGGTGCTGGCACCTCACATTCCTGCCCCTCTTTACTTTACGGAGCTGAAGGGTTCCCACTTACTCCTTGGGAAACTTGGCCATCACTAGAGGGAACCTTCTTGAAACTCCAGAATCTAATCTCAACTACCTTGATTAAATATGAACTGGGTCTCACTTTGCTACAAGGAAGGGCGACATGGAAGATGCTGGCCCCCCAATTCTGAGCTAATTCTGGAGCAATGGTCCAATGGGTGTCGGACAATCTTGGAGTATCTGCAATCTGATCTTGATGAACTAATTGATATCCCAGCGAAGGTGAAATTGAAGCTTTGGCAGGATGATTGGATTAAAACCCAGGAGGAAAAAAACTTGCATCGATTCCTGAAAGCTCTAAGAAATAAAACCAAGACTCGGCGAGTTACTAAAATATCTAACCGAGACCCCCAACGCGTGGTATAGAAACCAGTTTATGTGCTTCAGATTAGATCTATTTCAAACAAACCAGCTTCTGGAGTCTTACTGTAAATCAGTCACCATGGGATGCAGATTTTGCTTGATTAGAGAGATGAAGGAGACACTAAAGCATGTGACACTGTTCTGTCGAGGCTTGATGGATTTAAGAACTAAACATATGAAACTTATCGAGGATCGTTGCTCAATGGAGGCTGAAGAAACTTGGACTTGCCTCCTGAAGGGAGATAATCTAACGGCCACTGTTTGCCTGTTAACATTTTTTAAAGGAGGTATTTGAGCTAAATAATTAACACATTGTTCTGTTAAGGGATGGGACTACAATTTTTCACAAACTCTTTTAGACGTGAAGAAAATCAAACAAGGAAAAATGTATGATAAAGGTTTGAAATAAACCACAAATCAATAAAAATAGAATATTAATGCGTAGGCCATTTTCCCTTGCATAATCACCCACAGCATTGAGTTTGCATTGAAGCCCCTTCAGGGTGTAATCAAGTAGGAGAAGGTCATCCGCATATTTATTTATTTATTTATTTATTTATTTATTTATTTATTTATTTAGACATTTATAGAGCGCTCCCAAACCTGGGGGCATCAGGGCGCTTTTTCAGTTACACTGGCCCAGGTTGGGCAAGGCATAAGTACACAGGATAACATTGCAAGTGTTACAGTTATGGTGAGACAGTTAGCAGGTCTTAAGTTAAGGCGTATGCACGGTGAAGAGGCTACTGTTACACACATGATCATATGGTTAAGGATGGTGGCGTGTGCATAGATTGTGCCATGGCAGTAACTGTTCTTAAACTGAGCTGACTGTGGGCCACGTGGGGTTTGAGAATAACCTGGTTGTGAGGGGTTTTCAGAAAATCCAGTATGATTCTTCCACTCTGAGGGCAGGTGGGAGTGAGTTCCACTGTTGGAGAGCTAGCTCCTCCTGGCTTGGTTCGTTTGAACTTAGGTTGGCTTAACTTGTGGGCGTGTTGGGCTCTGGTAGGAATGGTGGATTGTACTTTGTGATGTTGTGTACTAGGAATGGGGGGGGCTGTATCAGAGATGCACTTGTAGGTGATAGAGAGGGTTTTGAAGAGAATCTGGTCCTTGATGGGTAGCCAATGGGCGGTTTTCCTGGCGGCTGAGATCAGAGATGTGTTCAGAGCATTGGATGTTGAGGGCGGCGAGTAGTGCATTCTGGATAGTTTGGAGTCTTTTTAGGTTGTGGGTCGATGTGCCTGCGAAGAACACATTACATTAGTCGAGCCTTGAGCTGATCACCGCTCGGGTGATAGTTAGGCATAACCAAGCCAACTGATTTTGAGCCCATCCATTTTTAGAGGACATGTCCCCACAAGATTTGATGCCACCACCAGATCAGCTAAATATAAGTTAAACAGGGTGGATGCCAAAATACATCCACACTTAACTCCTCTTGAGGTAGAAAAGAGGCTGGAGACTCTACCTTCTCCATCAAGTCTGACTCTGGCCTTAGTTTGTGTGTAGCAATCTAATCATTTTCAACAGTGCCTGAGGAATGTTCAATGATGCAAGTTTATTCCATAGTCTGTTCCTCATAACCTAATCAAACTCTGCACTGAAGTCTATGAATGCCCCGTATACAGGGAGTTGGCATCTATCCCAGGCATATTCTATGGTTGTTAGTAGCGTTAGGAGATTATGAGTGGTACTGGATTTTCTTCTGATCCCTGTCTGATTGGGTGGGAGGATTCATAAAATCCACTAGTTTGCTTCCTTTAGTAGCACTTTTGCCAAAATGTTTGGTGGGATGGCAAGCATTGCAAGCATGCGATAGTTGGATGGTTTTTTCCAACAGCCCTTTTTATGAATGGCCAAAATTGTACTCTCTTTCCAGGTCGATGTGATTCGTCCATGGTTCCTAATACTTACAAATAATGTGTGCAGTGATTTGGCCCAAAGCCCCGAGTCAATTTCAGGAATGCATTGCAGGTGCCATCTGGCCCAACAGGACAAAAGGTTGGTAGTGTTGCTGTCGTTTTGGTGATATCAGAAATTGTGGATTTACATGTCCACTTACAGTCAACATTATTGTGTATTTCATGTGCTGGTTCTACTACCCCAAAGGTATTTCCTATATGGATACCCCAGCTTTCTTCAGATAGACTATTGATTGGCACATTTTTCTTTGTTGCACCCCTCAAGGCTGTCCAAATCCCCATGTTATTGGTTTTTGCATTATATGCCAGCCTCATCCACAGCTCATTTTTACTCCGTCTTGTGTCTTCCTAGCCACCCATGATAGTTTGCTTTAAGGATTTTAATTGCTTTGGGTATATCACTAGCTGCCAGAGCTCTGATTCCCATTTGTAGAGTTTGAGCAATATCTCTCCTCAATTTCATTTTAGCTGCCTACTAATCTTACAGACCAATTTTATTATTGGACTCTCTCTTCAAAATAGTTGGAAGAGACTTTAGTTCAAAATTGATCTTTGTGTGTCGAATAATGACAAACTATCACCCATGCAGCTAGACTTTCGCCCAGGCTTGGGCACAAGTGAACAAGCTCTAAACCTGTATCTGATTATGGTGAATTCCGTTTATGTAAAGAAAGAATCAATATATTTAGCCTTCATCGACCGGAGTGCAGCATTCATCAAAGTCAATCATCAAAAGAAAAGCGTTGTCTTGTACTCGGTTCCATAGACTGTCCACAGGAGATTCTGTCCATACTTACTGCCGTCCATGAAGGCACCAATGCTAGTGTGGGAAGTGGTACCCTTTGCCATTGTACACAGAACTTTGTGAGGAACACAGGTGCATTTTAGCACCCTTGCTGTTTTCCATCTACATATATCAGCTGCATAATACCCTCACTCGAGCAGAGCCGGACGTGCCAAAAATAGAGTATTTCACATCCCCGTTTTAGCCTACACCAATTAAATGATTTTGATTGTTCGACCTTCCTGTGCATTAGAGAAATGAATTACGGTCTAGACAAGGTATGAATGCTCTGCATTTGCAGTTCAATGATGACAAGTCGGCCATTTTGGCTTATTAACTTGGTAATCGACGTGTTACGTTACCAACCATGTGGACCAATAACATTGCTATACCCCATGCTAAGGAGTTTGATTACCTTGGTATTCGATTTTCACAAAACGTAACTGATGGGCACGTATCAACAAACAAGCCACTAGAATTAAGGAAACGACGGATGCGGTGGATAGTTTCAGAAAACTGTGCAAAACCTAAGCCAGATAGCTATCTATGAGGCCATGATATGAAGGGCTTAACAAACAAAACTGCTAGTCCTGCCTCGTTCCATATCTAATTATGGTGCCCATTTAGAGCTGGGATTATGATTCATCGAAGATTCAATGAAACCTTAGCCCAGCCAACACTGGCTCTGAGTGTGGTTGAATCCCAAGGTGGAACTCGTACAGGGTATTATAAAAGCTTTATTACCCAAAGAGGGTGCAAAAGGCAGGGCCGGCGTAAGGAATTTTGACACCCTAGGCAAACTGTCAGATTGGTGACCCCCCTTCTGGGTCCTAGCCCTTCTCAACCAACCCATCCCCATTTGGTTACTGATTGCTACAATCCATTGCCTCTACCTGACACAGTGCTCACGTCTTCTGCTGCTGATGGAACCCATTGTACATTCCTCACTTCCACTTTATTAGGTTTCAGAATTCAAATTAAAGATCCCTGTGTTTCACAAGTACAGGTTTATTAAACCAGTCAATGATACTATAGCAACAACAAATGTAATACTTAGGCAGGTGGATCTAATCCTTTCTATAAGTTATATATAGACATACAGCACAGGCAATAGGAAAACTAGTATGGTAATACATACTAGACACCTGTAAGCACATAAGCAACACTATCCGGTACAAAATACTAAACTGGTCACAAAACTTGCCAAGTATGATATGTATATCGCGTACCAAAAGTGAAAAGCAGTGAGTGACTCTCTAAAACCACACAAAAACACAAGAAGCACTGGAGTAGAAGTGGTGGGCCACCTCTTGACATAGACCATGAAACATACATGATGGCTTTGATTGTCGAGACATATAAAACACAAATATATCAATGCAAGTTTCTTTATCAATGTTTTGAGCAATGTCATGCTCTATTGACAATGTTGTAGTCCAACAAATTATTCTTTCCTCTTTGAAAATCGAATATAACTTTTGATCAACTTTAGCTTTGAAACGTTTCTTTCTACACTTGCCTCTGAAACAGGTAAATGTCAGTGCATCTTGTGGTGATGAACAATGTAGAACTCTTCTTGTAAAAGACTTGCAATTAATATCACAAATCTGCTGCATCAATGCCCGTAGTGTCCTGTGATGAATCAGCAAGGAATTCCTCCATAAACTTGGCCTGGGACCATTCTCTTGTGGCTAGGGAAGGCCAGACGCTTCCTGATCCCAACTGGGGGGACGGGAGGGTGTTCTGCAGGAGGATCACATGAGGGGGGGAAACCGGTCAGGAAGACTGAGAAACCCCCTTGTTTAACTGTCCACGCAATCCCACACTTCTAATGGCTTATTGGCAAGTAAAAGAACCTTATTGTGTTGATTGGGGCTACAAGTCCCCAAATCCCAAAAGAACTGGGATGACGAAGAGGGATGCAAAGCAATATTGTACTAGTCAGCCTGTTAGGCTTAATTACCCACACCCGAGGGAGGCAGACAGGCTTAAAAGGCACCCTCAGGTGCAGGCTGTTAGATGGCGAGAGAGCTGTGACTGGAATGCTTGCAGCAGCAGTAGTAGCAGAGAGCACAGTGTTGGCAGTCCAGGCAGAAGTGGGAGAACCGAAGGGGCGCCAGGACTTTGTTCAAGCAGATTTCAACTGCCTGTCCCGAGAGAGTCCTGTTTCCTCAAACTCTGAAGTGCAGCGGTTGCGCAGCGGAAGTCATGGAGGAAGATTGCCTTTTCCCTATGTGAACCTATTGCAAAGATTGTGCAGCATGAAGCATGCCGGAGACTCTCGCTAGGTTGTGTTGTGAAGCAAAGTGTCTCGAGAGTGAAAGGAGCTCCTTAATTGCATGGATGGGCTGAAGATACCTTAATCGAGGAAGGGTGTGGGTCCAAAGAGAAGCCAGAAGCGGTAGAAGCCCTGCAGCATGCATAGGAAGGAATACAGAGCCAGTGAGTTTTACCAGGCTTTCGGATCCCTTGAACAAGAAGGCATTGCAGGCAACATTATCCACATAGAATAACTTGCATATGAGTAAAAGCGATGTGAAACTGACCACTGATTGTCAAACAACGAAGAACTTGAAAAATTGCACTTGTGCATAAGCGAACATTATTTCTTTCACTCGCATAAGAGAGGAACGCTGTAAAGTTAAACTTGCGTAAAGCACATGAAGGAGTGGTCGTGTGTGCCTAAAACCAATTCTGAGATGATGGGTAATCTCTGAATCCATTATAAAGCAGTTGACAACAATATACTGATGGCGAAGGTGGGCCCAGCTCTATGTATTTCAATGTCTTTTATATTCTTTCTTGATTCTTGCATATAATAGCTGCTGATTATTTAGATTACATGATAAGGAGCAGACTGGTTTGTAAGATCTCAGGATACCTGGATCTAAAAATTGAAAATGCAAAAGAAACTGCGTGGAAACCACACAATTATCCAGTCGCTCTCACTTTGTTCCCCTGATAGGGGTTACCGATGTCTTGGAGTAGTTCAAATAATAGTAAGTCTCTTATTATAATTTCTTGTGATCAAAATCCATTATAAATGATCCGTAACTTTAGATGAAAATGATTTCAGAGACTTTTTCTTTCTCGACAGCTGGCCTCACCCATTACTTTTATTTATACATTAAAGCTTTATTTTCTGTTGATAAAAAAAGTCTCTGAAATCATTTTCATTACAATTTATAGAGAGCAAGCATTACCTAGGTCAGGGGTCCGTAACCTTTTGTGCGCAATGAGCAACATTTGTATATTGAATGAAATGGTGAGCAACATCAATTTTTCAACAGAACATATCAGTGCTCAGTTGGCAGAAAAATTATTGCAACACAAATTAGAAATGTAATAAAGTAAAAACTGCTAATAGAACATTTCAATTGGCAGTACTTAACAGTTATCTAGAGCACGTTCAATTTTAGGAAAATAAATGTACAAGACCTTTAACTTATTTTGACAGTAAGTGTTTGTTTACAGGAAATGTTGAGAACATTGAGTGGCCAGTAGGACATTTTTAGACAGATGCAACCAGTAAAGCTATTCTAAAATATAGTAGTACTAAATGAACATTACCAGGGGATTCAGGTTCTCGAGCTAAGTATTTGAAAGACATTTAGTGCATTTCTGATTGAAAGAGTGATCACTATCCTCTTGAGTTAATTTTCCAATGGTGAGGGGGGTAGGCACCACAAAGATGATGTCTGACAGCCGGAGGGGCTGGTTGGTGATGCCTACGCTCAACAAGAAGGCATTGGAAAGTATTACGAAATGAAGATATTCTCCCAAAACAGTTAAACGGATCAGAGGCCACAAACGGAAGTGTCCGGTTCAGTCTTTGGTTAAAATTATCCGGGACAGAAATATTGGCAAACAGTGTATCCCAATTCAGGCGGTCCAAGTTTAGAAAGGAATGGTTCGATGCAGAATGTACAATCTCGAAAATAAAATGTAATCATGATTTAATGGGGTGGAGGGTGTGTACACGGCTGGTCAGATTTATAGTTTCAAAAGAAACACAAAAATGTATGTATGGAGAAATAATGGAAATAATGGAAGCTTTTTTCGAAAGGACATCAAATTGATTTATATTTAATGCAATTGTCGAGACAAGCATTATGCCATCTCCTTGGACAAGTTGTCCTTGGACCACCAACTGCACCCCGCGCCCCCCCCCCCCATGGTTATAGGCCAATGTCCTTACTGAAAATTGCCAGCAAGATATTCTCCAAATGTTTGTTGCTCAGACTGGAGATGTTGAATCACTGACCAGCTGAAAATATTTGCTGTATGAATTAATATATTTAGAAATTCATCATTCTGTTAACACAAGATGGGCATAAGATTGTAATAATAGTTCTGTTTTAAATTGTTTTGTCCATATTGATTTTATACTGACAATTGATTTTGTGATTCCTTATTTATGGAAATAATATAATTCTTTTTTTCGTTTTGTAAATGCATAATGTAGAATGAAATAAGTACTGTTTGTAACTGTGAATTGAAAAAAGTTAATTACATTCAGCTAAAAATTCAATAAAAAAACAAAAAAAATAGGTGTCACTAAAAGTAATATTTCTGATAATTATAATGCATGGTGGCATCAAACACAAATCTGACTTGTACAAAAAGCAGTGCTTGCAAATTGTTAATAAAGGACAGTTGGGTATGCGTGCCACTTATTTGTCCATTATGCTCCTGCTAGCTATGCAAAGGAACCGAATAGGACCATTTACTCCAAGACACAAACATGGTTCAATTATTTTGATCATTAATACATTTGTCAGATGTGCAAAGTATCCGAAGATGAAAGGGTTTTAACAATGACACTGCTTTAATAAGTAAGGACATTTACAGAAAAATAATTTGCATGGTGAAACAAACTCAAATCTTGCATCTACAACAATAAGCGAACTGGAACCACAGCAGGCTCATTGGCCAACATTCTTGCACAGTCCAGGACTCTGTCCTGGTTATAATGCTACTGAGGTCTCATCCCTTCAGCACCTTCTTTTAGGCCTCCACACCATGGCCCAGAGCAACTGGTGAGCAACAATGTAGGGTGCCGCGAGCAACATGTTTCTCCCGAGCAACATGTTGGGGATCCCTGACCTACGTCAAGAGGGAACCAAGTGTTACTCCGGTCAGGAGTGTAACAAGCTTTTCCCAAAGCCAAAGTTTGGTGCAAGCAATCCCATAAACCCAACAGATTAACAGTATTGCCCAAATCAAGAGTGTACACACATTGCCTACAGCCAAAAGAGACACATCAAGGTTTATGAATAAGATGCCTCTATGTGTTTCGATTAAATACTCTTCTTCAGGAGAATGCCTCAGATTATTTAATATAGGGAATATAGAATTCTGTTTAGCCAATGATCAATTGGTACTAATTCTATACTCATCATAAGTGATTATTGTATACTCAGAAAGAGATTTCCAAGTAAATATGAAAGTTATCTTCAACCTCGGTTCTGTAACTAGACGTAAATAAGGCCATAGGTACGAAAGTAGGTAGGGATTGGCTAGATACCTAACAGCAGCCTATGGTTATCAGGTGAGAGGCTGATTGCCTTGACAAATTGTCAAGTGAGTAGGAGAGTCAAGCAGCCAGAATATATGAACAGCTGGACCAGATTTATCGTGGCACTCAACTGTATTCTATTTCAGGAGGTGATTTGTGTTTGTGTGGGTGCAGTCGAGCAATGTTTATTGCAGCTGTTTGGAGTTTGGTGAACCTGCCCTATGCTGGAAACAGCTATGATCCGTTGTGATGGAGTGCTGATGTTCCAGTGAAGAACGCCTGACACCTAGTTAGATGTGGTCTTGTGGAGATTATCATAAGGTCCGACTGAGATGCTTTCAGTGGGGGTCCATGTCCCGCCTTGTAGAATCCTTCTCTGAAGGGGGGTAATAGTTCCCCTAGTATGGACCAAGTCTGCGAGGTTGCTGAAGGCAAGAGCCAGATTTTCAGAGCCTTCCTGAAGGAGAGGTGATCTCCTTTGCGGAGGATGGTAAATGGGATCTAGTTCAAGATGATGGGTGCTTGGACTTTAAAAGAAGAGCTCCATAACCTGGTTGAATTTGTCACTGGAATGACGAGGATAACTGCTGCGTCTGATCTGAGGTTTCTGTTAGGCTTGTAGCATGCAGGTTTATGCTGCAGATATTCTGGTCCTGTGTTGTGGAGAGCTCAGTGGGTGATGCACATTGCCTTGAAAGTGCATCATTGCCTGATCGGAAGCCAGTGAAGGATACAGAGGCAGGAGTGATGTGTTCCTTAGGATAGGAGGAGCCTCGGAGCAGTGGTTTGTATACATTTCTAGTTTTTGTTTATCTGTGATGCAGGGGCCCTCAGGTAAAGGTGATTAGCATAGCCTAAGTGCGATAGAATGATGGAAATGATCACAGAGGCTCTATGTGGGAAGGTCAGGTAGGGGAAAATGCATAAAATGTGAATGTAGCAGCTTTTTGTCACTGAGTTGATGTGATGTGATAGTGTCCAAGGTTTGTTTTACTGTGTTGGAGGTGATGGACACAGAGAGAGTGGACACAGGTTGGGTTGGTGGAGAATCTGGTCTTCCCACAGATCAAGATCTTGGTTTTTCCTGGGTTGTGTAGTAGGTGGTTGGCAGTCATCCAGTGTTCAATATCTGAGAGACATGTTGCAAGATAGGACAGGAGGAGGAGAATCCTTTGGGATTTTGAAGTCGATTTGGTATCCGTCTGTGAAATTTTAACAGAATAGACCATGACATCGATTGATGCATGGAGGAAGCTCATGTAGAGATTAAAGAGCAGATAGGCACCCTGCAGCACTCCGGGGGTGACTGGGCGGGGAGTCGAGAAGAAAGGAGGAATGTGTACTTTATGGGTTCTGTTGGAGAGGAAGGAGGGTTTCCACTTCAGAGCTGCGTCCCTGATGCCAAGAGAGTCGAGCCTGTCCATGAGGGTGGAGTGGTCAATGGCGTCGAAGGCTATTGAGAGGTCGAGTAGGATTAGGGATGTGCAGCCTTCCAAGGCTGAGTGTCTGTGACAAATCAACTTCTGGGGCACCAGTGGTCCAGGATGAATATCTGTTTCTAAACCATCAATCAACCCCACACCTCTAGTACACCAGAAGGGATCCGAACAAATTGGAATACAAGTAATTATAAGACCTCCTTGTCCAATTTTGGTAATGTGGACGGAACGGCAAGCTTACCTCTGCAAGGTCATGGATCATTGGTTAGTTGCAACAAAGCGAAAATACAATTATTACCCAATGATAAAAGGGACTGTGCAGTCAAGGTTGTATAAAAATATCTACTTTATTATTACTACCACAGCCAGTTCTAGCACACTACAATTACAACCCCCACTGTGAAGGAATACAGAAGACAGATAGTTTCACAAAGGAAAGGGATGCACTCCGGATACTGACAGGAGGGTAGTTGGTAAAGTAACTAGTATTATAGAGCAAGATTATTTGGTTCCAGCACCAAAGGGGCAAAGGGTCATAACTGTCTCTAGGGGCCTTCGGAGAAGGACCAGGGGGGCAGAACCACAATGTACCTGATTCTGAAGAGGTTAGTGATGGGAGGGAACTGTGGGTATCAGGCGACTGGCAGTTCCGCTAGCGAGGCAGGATGGACATCTGCAGGCTGTCCGCCGCGGTGGCTCGAGACCAAGAATCGTCGTCTCTGTGCTGATTGGCGCATCTGGAATGCTGGTCGAGGCGTCTCGCATGGCTCTGGCGACTGCGGCGTGATAACAGTCAGCAGTACAGCTTGGTGCAGTTCGAGGACTCAACTGTCTTGAAATTGTCCTTAGAAAGATGGACGCTGGATGATGCTTGTGTGGCACTCCTCTTAGCTTCTTCGCAGGGCTCGTGTCCTTTCAAAGCAGATGGCCCAAAGCTCAGGAGGGTGTTAGCAGGCAACAGCCTTGTCCTTTGTCCAGTGACTCTCTGGCACTTCCCACCTAGGAAGCTTGCTGTCAGAACCTAGCGTGGCACCCTGTGTGCTGGCTGGGTACCATTCTGGAGCTGCAGGACAGGTCCTCTGGGTCCGGTATCTCCCTCTGTTCCCTGGGAGATGTTAAAGGGAGGGATCTTGCTTCCCTCTTGGAACTCCTGGACTTCCGTCACTGGCGGAAGATGTAAGGTAGACTGTATCTTCAGCTCGGGTCCAAATGAGTCCTTCTTCTTACTCCTTGCAAAGTCTTCAGATGATCTGATC
Source organism: Ambystoma mexicanum (assembly GCF_040938575.1). Lineage (NCBI taxonomy): Eukaryota > Metazoa > Chordata > Amphibia > Caudata > Ambystomatidae > Ambystoma > Ambystoma mexicanum. The sequence continues at coordinate 216,626,337 of NC_090938.1, forward strand.
AGTGAGGGGTTCATTCCTCTTTTAAAGCCAAACGGGCCCCAGTGATTGGTTCAGACTAAACCCACCTTAATGAACCAATCCTGTGTCCCCACCAACAATCTTCATTGATGCTTCATGTCAGAATCAGAGCGCTTGGCAACAGGCAAGGGAAGGTTGAAAACCTATACTTCTAAGTCCCACCCATCTTCTTGTCTGCTCTATATCAAAGTGTCTCCCTAATTAACTGAGCCCTATGCAGTGCTTGGTCACAACATGGGCCTCCTTTGAAGAATGGGGTTGCAGGCAGACTTTCGCCTAATTCACATACTTCCCTGCTCTGAAAGGAGTGGTTCCAGATAGGACATTCACTGCCCTTTCATACCAAGGTGGGGTGTTAGTACCAAGTTGACACATTGCATTACAAAGAGGTATTGGTCTCTGTCTCCATTGTCACTTCCTGCACCCAGGCCTTCCCTGAGGCCTGCTAATTAACATTCTTCAGTATTCGCCGCCACAAGCAAGGTGTAACAATGGAGATGCAAATCCATGGGGCCTTGAAATGCTAATCAGGCTGCCCATGGCCAGAGGTTTTTGAAGTACCCACAGCTGTCAGGTGTCAGTTACACATGACAGGGAAGGGCGGCGCTGGTAAGCTGCGTCCCCCCAAAGTACATGACTATTTTTCTGCTGGGCGGTGAGCATTGAAAATATGTGTGGTTATGGCCCCACATATTTTCCGGAGGTTGATTTCCCATCATTCATTCTTTTCAAATATACAAAAATCAAAAAGCCCAGGCGAGCGCACTCTCCCTGTGTGGATGGTCGAATTCCTCACATGCCCCCAAGCCGCAACATGTAAACCACCACCCTACTGAGGGTTTGGTTCGTCATCAAGGCAAAAGTACTGGCTGAGGCCATCTACATTTCCATACTGGGAGCCTGGCTTGTGCTGGATGTCCATATCTAATCCCTTTAGGGATATGGCCCACCGCAAAAGCTCAGGCTTCTCCCCTTGCGTGGCCATTAACCATCGCAGAGGCCTGTGATCCCTATGAATCATAAAGTGAGACGCAAAGATGTAGGGTTTCAGCTTCATTACAACCCACACAACCGCATACGCCTCTCTTTCTATGACAGCCCAGTTCCTTTCCTTTTTGGTCAACTGCCTGCTAATGTAGGCGACAGATTGCTCTACCCCGTCAGAGTTCAGCTGCGCTAACACTGCTCCAATCCCAAAATCGCAGGCGTCGGACTGGATAATGAATTCCTGATCATAGTCTGGCACTTTCAGAATTGGGGCCCTGCACAATCCATCTTTTAAATCCTGAAAGGAGGTTTGACAGGCGGGGGGTCCGGGTTACCTTTTTTGCCATCTTTGTGGGCGTTACATCATTCAGGGGCATGGCAATGGTTCCATAACTTCTGATGAACGACTGGTATTACTTGGTGACACCTAAAAAGGCTCTCACCTGTGTCTGTGTTGTGGGGATGTCCCAATCCTTCACAGCCTGTACCTTCACTTCAAGAGGTTGTTTCTTACCTCTACCGACCAGGTGACCTAGTTAAGTCACGGTACCCTGCGCTATCTGGCCCTTCGTGGCCTTGTTAGCAGGCCTGCATTCTGCAGCGCCTGAAGCACTTGTTTCAGGTGGGCAACATGATCCTCCCAGGTGTGGCTGAACACAACAATGTCATCTAGATAGGCAATGATGAAGTTTTCCAGCCCAGACAAAACCTAGTTAACCTTCCTCTGAAAAGTAGCACGGGCATTCTTCAATCTGACGGGCATCAAAGTGAACTGATGTGTTTCCGGGGTTGAGAATGCTGACTTCTCTTTCTCTCCATCTGTCAAGCCGACCTGGCAATACCCCACTGTGAGGTCAGAGGTACTCCTGTACCTGGCAGCGCTGAGCTTGTCAATGAGCTCACCTGCCCGAGGAATGGGGTGAGCATCTGTCTTTGTGACAGAATTGAGCCCCCCTGTATTCCACAAAAAAGCAAACTACAATTTTCCCACTACTGATATTTTTAGGGACCAGTACCACTATCTCTATCACTCCTCGGGACAACATCTTGGAAACTTTGCCATTGATGGTGTCCCTGACCTTATCGGTCATCCAGTAAATTCTACTCTTCACCGGCTTACGGTCTCCAGTGTCCACATCATGGGTGCACCAATCTGCGCGACCGCGAGTTAGTGAAGACAAATCGGCAAACTGTCTCAATAAACAGTGACAGTCTGTCAGTTGCTGTTCTGACAGGTCCGTTGCAAGGTTGACACATTCAACTGACCCATCTGTGGCTTCAGTGTGCAAGAGGTCCGGGAGGGGATCAGTCTCCTCGGGGTTTTCTTTCCCATCCCTCCTTCACTAGACTCAGGGGACCTCGTACAGGGTGTCCAAACAGAAGTTCAGAGGGGCTAAACCCTACTCCATTCTGTGGCACCTCCATGTAGGTGAACAGAAGGCATGGCAGGAGAATATCCCATTTTCCCCTCAGGTGCTCTTCCAAGCAACCTATCGTGCCTTTCAGGGTCTTGTTGAACCGCTCAGCAAGCCCATTGGTTTGTGGATGAAAGGAGGTAGAGAACGGATAGGTAACTCCACACTCTCACTTAGCCTTCATATATGCTGATAAGAAGTTTGATCCCCTGTCAGAAACAACTTCATTGGGGAATCCAACATGGGAGAATATCCCAATCAGTGCCTTCACAACCACAGGGGCTTTGATGCTCCTCAGAGGGACAAGCCTCAGGGTATCTCGTGGCATGGTCACCACCACCAAGATATATTTGTTACCTGAGCTGGTTTGAGGATCCACAATATCCATGCTTTTTCTCTCAAAAGACTGCCCAACCACGGGTAGTGGAATTAAGGGGGTGCTTGGGGCACCACCCGACTTGGCAAAAGCTTGACAAGTCGGGCAGGACTGGACAAATTCCTTAACTTCTACATCAAACTGCGGCCAGTAAAAGTGCACAGACAACCGGTCCGATGTCTTAGTTACTACCAAGTGACCCACTAACGGAATTTGGTGAGCCCAACCCAAAGGGAACTTTCTGTGGCATTGGGGAACCACCAACCTTCTGGTGTCCTCACCCTCAGTATCCTTTGGCTCACTGTACAGGAGCTCATCCTCTCAGTACACTTTGAACAGTCCACTGGCCTCGCCCTTATCCTGCTCCTCTTCCTGCTTCCGCAGATCTGCCAGAGTGGGACACTCTTACTGGGCTCTGTAGAAGTCAGTCTGATCTGGGCCCCCAGCTGACGAGAACTCATCCAGCTTGTGCAGACCTCTCAGATCTGCGCCTACCTGGTCCTCCACCTCAGTTTCTGCACTGCGCCAGGCAACTCTGAGGTCACAGGATCCCCTGCTACCAAAGTAAGGTCTTCTGTGGCTCCTACCCCCTCTTCCGCAGGAGTAGGTGACTCAGCAGTCTGTGGAACTGGACTAGGGGCTACCAGTCACGCCGGTCCTTCCAACAAGCCCCCTGGAAGACCTCCAGGCCCTAGGGCTTTCAGAGCGTTCAATATGGCAATCTCTTTGGCCCTCGATCATGAAGGCGCTGCGACTATTTCGGGATCAGGAAAATCATTACCCAACAGACATTGGACAGGGTTGGAGTCTTTCACTGCAACGCAGCGCTGGGTCGTTACACCTCACCAGCTGAAATTTACTATTGCCAAGGGGCATTTTCTCTGACCACCAAATCCACGTATGCACAACTCAGGCCCAACAATATACTGGCCTGGCTGTACCCACTGCCGGGTGATGGAGGCGACGCTAGCCACAGTGTCTCGGACCGCAGGAGTTTTGTGTCCATTGATGTACACATGCTCTAGAAAGAGTTGAGTATTATTGGGAATTGGGGTCTCTTCTGGAGATCCGGTACCATTCCCAGTCAGTGTAACCAATCCACATTCGGCCACTCACTCGCCGAGTGGGAAATCCTCCTCTGAGAGGCTCACACTAATGATGGCCTCTTCCATGAGTCCAACATACACTATGGCTTGCTTGGGTAAGCCCTTGCAAGCAGGATCCCCTTTCCTATGGCCCAGCTCCTTAAACATGAAACATCCTTTGGGTGGTGAGAATGCAGGTGTCCCAGTGTTAGGAGTGCCCACATTCTTCTTTGCGGTGTGCAATGCTGAAGTAGATTTTGGAGCTTTTCCTTGGCTCTTTTGAGAACCTGACTTTGAATAGGCTTGATTTGGACCTTTGTCCTTCCCATCCTTATTTACTTTTTTGTCCGCTGATTTCTCTTCCGGTTTGGGTGTGCCCCGCCTAAGCCTTTTTCTGGACTCGAGTACTCAAAAACCTGTTGGCAGCCTTTACAAGCTCCCTTGGGTCTATGATAGTCATGTCCACTAAATGCTGGTCTAGGTCAACCTCACAATTTCTCAACACATGCACACACGCAATGAAATTGTACATCCCTTTAAATGTGTCAACTTTGTTACCAGTCACCCACCCGCTCAGATATTTCAACAAGTGTGTTAACACTTCAAATGTCCGCCCACTTTTCCTTCCGAGCTCTCTGAAGCTCTTGAGATAGTGTAATGGGATTTTACAGAACTCCCTGAGAAGGGCTACCTTCGTGCTCTCATAAACAGGCATTTCCTCAGGAGTTAACTGAAGAATTGCATCAGCCCCTGGTGTCGGTAAGCGACTCATTAGGGCTGCACCCCACAGTACCTCATCCACCTCGTGCAGCTGGAATGCCAGCTGGAGCACTTCAAACCAGTCAAAAATATCCTTTCCCGCTTCATGAACCTGTACTAATCTTTGGGGATGTACAGTCGGGGCTTATCCCGGGGACTCTGGTTTGAGCCACTTCTGCTGTTCTCGTTAGAGGTCGGACCTGTTGGCCTCTTTCTGCTCTTCAAGCGCCAGGTTGTGAAGCTTTATGATGACCTTGTCCTGTGTTTCTGTTCCTCTAGCACTCGTCTACTCTCCTCGAGCAGGAGCTTCCTTGCCGCTACCTCATTTGCGCTGTAGGGTGCCGCGAGCAACATGTTTCTCCCGAGCAACATGTTGGGGATCCCTGACCTACGTCAAGAGGGAACCAAGTGTTACTCCGGTCAGGAGGGTAACAAGCTTTTCCCAAAGCCAAAGTTTGGTGCAAGCAATCCCATAAACCCAACAGATTAACAGTATTGCCCAAATCAAGAGTGTACATGCATTGCCTACAGCCAAAAGAGACACATCAAGGTTTATGATTAAGATGCCTCTATGTGTTTCGATTAAATACTCTTCTTCAGGAGAATGCCTCAGATTATTTAATATAGGGAATATAGAATTCTGTTTAGCCAATGATCAATTGGTACTAATTCTATACTCATCATAAGTGATTATTGTATACTCAGAAAGAGATTTCCAAGTAAATATGAAAGTTATCTTCAACCTCGGTTCTGTAACTAAACGTAAATAAGGCCATAGGTACGAAGGTAGGTAGGGATTGGCTAGATACCTAACAGCAGCCTATGGTTATCAGGTGAGAGGCTGATTGCCTTGACAAATTATCAAGTGAGTAGGAGAGTCAAGCAGCCAGAATATATGAACAGCTGGACCAGATTTATCGTGGCACTCAACTGTATTCTATTTCAGGTGGTGATGTGTGTTTGTGTGGGTGCAGTCGAGCAATGTTTATTGCAGCTGTTTGGAGGTTGGTGAACCTGCCCTATGCTGGAAACAGCTATGATCCATTGTGATGGTGTGCTGATGTTCCAGTGAAGAACGCCTGACACCTAGTTAGATGTGGTCTTGTGGAGATTATCATAAGGTCCGACTGAGATGCTTTCAGTGGTGGTCCATGTCCCACCTTGTAGAATCCTTCTCTCAAGGGGGGGTAATAGTTCCCCTAGTATGGACCAAGTCTGCGAGGTTGCTGAAGGCAAGAGCCAGATTTTCAGAGCCTTCCTGAAGGAGAGGTGATCTCCTTTGCGGAGGATGGTAAATGGGATCTAGTTCAAGATGGTGGGTGCTTGGACTTTAAAAGAAGAGCTCCATAACGTGGTAGAATTTGTCACTGGAATGAGGAGGATAACTGCTGCGTCTGATCTGAGGTTTCTGTTAGGCTTGTAGCATGCAGGTTTATGCTGCAGATATTCTGGTCCTGTGCTGTGGAGAGCTCAGTGGGTGATGCACATTGCCTTGAAAGTGCATCATTGCCTGATCGGAAGCCAGTGAAGGATACAGAGGCAGGAGTGATGTGTTCCTTAGGATAGGAGGAGCCTCGGAGCAGTGGTTTGTATACTTTTCTAGTTTTTGTTTATCTGTGATGCAGGGGCCCTCAGGTAAAGGTGATTAGCACAGCCTAAGTGCGATAGAATGATGGAAATGATCACAGAGGCTCTATGTGGGAAGGTCAGGTAGGGGAAAATGCATAAAATGTGAATGTAGCAGCTTTTTGTCACTGAGTTGATGTGATGTGATAGTGTCCAAGGTTTTTTTTACTGTGTTGGAGGTGATGGACACAGAGAGAGCGACACAGGATGGGTTGGTGGAGAATCTGGTCTTCCCACAGATCAAGATCTTGGTTCTTCCTGGGTTGTGTAGTAGGTGGTTGGCAGTCATCCAGTGTTCAATATCTGAGAGACATGTTGCAAGATAGGACAGGAGGAGGAGAATCCTTTGGGATTTTGAAGTCGATTTGGTATCCGTCTGTGGAATTTTAACAGAATAGACCATGACATCGATTGATGCATGGAGGAAGCTCATGTAGAGATTAAAGAGCAGATAGGCACCCTGCAGCACTCCGGGGGTGACTGGGCGGGGAGTCGAGAAGAAAGGAGGAATGTGTACTTTATGGGTTCTGTTGGAGAGGAAGGAGGGTTTCCACTTCAGAGCTGCGTCCCTGATGCCAAGAGAGTCGAGCCTGTCCATGAGGGTGGAGTGGTCAATGGCGTCGAAGGCTATTGAGAGGTCGAGCAGGATTAGGGATGTGTAGCCTTCCAAGGCTGAGTGTCTGTGACAAATCAACTTCTGGGGCACCAGTGGTCCAGGATGAATATCTGTTTCTAAACCATCAATCAACCCCACACCTCTAGTACACCAGAAGGGATCCGAACAAATTGGAATACAAGTAATTATAAGACCTCCTTGTCCAATTTTGGTAATGTGGACGTAACGGCAAGCTTACCTCTGCAAGGTCATGGATCATTGGTTAGTTGCAACAGAGCGAAAATACAATTATTACCCAATAATAAAAGGGACTGTGCAGTCAAGGTTGCATAAAAATATCTACTTTATTATTACTACCACAGCCAGTTCTAGCACACTACAATTACAACCCCCACCGTGAAGGAATACAGAGGACAGATAGTTTCACAAAGGAAAGGGATGCACTCCGGATACTGACAGGAGGGTAGTTGGTAAAGTAACTAGTATTATAGAGCAAGATTATTTGGTTCCAGCACCAAAGGGGCAAAGGGTCGTAACTGTCTCTAGGGGCCTTCGGAGAAGGACCAGGGGGGCAGAACCACAATGTACCTGATTCTGAAGTGGTTAGTGACCGGAGGGAGCTGTGGGTATCAGGGACTGGCAGTTCCGCTAGCGAGGCAGGATGGACATCTGCAGGATGTCCGGCGCGGTGGCTCGAGACCAAGAATCGTCGTCTCTGTGCTGATTGGCGGATCTGGAATGCTGGTCTGGGCGTCTCGCATGGCTCTGGCGTGATAACAGTCAGCGGTACAGCTGGGTGCAGTTCGAGGACTCAACTGTCTTGAAATTGTCCTGGAAAAAAGATGGACGCTGGATGATGCTTGTGTGGCACTCCTCTTAGCTTCTTCGCAGGGTTCGTGTCCTTTCAAAGCAGATGGCCCAAAGCTCAGGAGGGTGTTAGCAGGCAACAGCCTTGTCCTTTGTCCAGTGACTCTCCGGCACTTCCCACCTAGGAAGCTTGCTGTCAGAACCTAGCGGGGCACCCTGTGTGCTGTCTGGGTACCATTCTGGAGCTGCAGGACAGGTCCTCTGGGTCCGGTATCTCCCTCTGTTCCCTGGGAGATGTTAAAGGGAGGGATCTTGCTTCCCTCTTGGAACTCCTGGACTTCCGTCACTGGCGGAAGATGTAAGGTAGACTGTATCTTCAGCTCGGGTCCAAATGAGTCCTTCTTCTTACTCCTTGCAAAGTCTTCAGATGATCTGATCAGTGAGGGGTTCAGTCCTCTTTTAAAGCCAAACGGGCCCCAGTGATTGGTTCAGACTAAACCCACCTTAATGAACCAATCCTGTGTCCCCACCAACAATCTTCACTGATGCGTCATGTCAGAATCAGAGCGCTTGGCAACAGACAAGGGAAGGTTGAAAACCTATACTTCTAAGTCCCACCCATCTTCTTGTCTGCTCTATATCAAAGCGTCTCCCTAATTAACTGAGCTCTATGCAGTGCTTGGTCACAACATGGGCCTCCTTTGAAGTATGGGGTTGCAGGCAGACTTTCGCTTAATTCACATACTTCCCTGCTCTGAAAGGAGTGGTTCCAGATAGGACATTCACTGCCCTTTCATACCAAGGTGGGGTGTTAGTACCAAGTTGACACATTGCATTACAAAGAGGTATTGGTCTCTGTCTCCATTGTCACTTCCTGCACCCAGGCCTTCCCTGAGGCCTGCTAATTAACATTCTTCAGTATTCGCCGCCACAAGCAAGGTGTAACAATGGAGATGCAAATCCATGGGGCCTTGAAATGCTAATCAGGCTGCCCATGGCCAGAGGTTTTTGATGTACCCACAGCTGTCAGGTGTCAGTTACACATGACCGGGGAGGGCGGCGCTGGTAAGCTGCGTCCTCCCAAAGTACATGACTATTTTTCTGCTGGGCGGTGAGCATTGAAAATATGTGCGGTTATGGCCCCACATATTTTCCGGAGGTTGATCTCCCATCATTCATTCTTTTCAAATATACAAAAATCAAAAATCCCAGGCGAGCGCACTCTCCCTGTGTGGATGGTCGAATTCCTCACATGCCCACAAGCCGCAACATGTAAACCACCACCCTACTGAGGGTTTGGTTCGTCATCAAGGCAAAAGTACTGGCTGAGGCCATCTACATTTCCATACTGGGAGCCTGGCTTGTGCTGGATGTCCATATCTAATCCCTGGAGGGATATGGCCCACCGCAAAAGCTCAGGCTTCTCCCCTTGCATGGCCATTAATCATCGCAGAGGCCTGTGGTCCCTATGAATCATAAAGTGAGACGCAAAGATGTAGGGTTTCAGCTTCATTACAACCGCATACGCCTCTCTTTCTATGACAGCCCAGTTCCTTTCCTTTTTGGTCAACTGCCTGCTAATGTAGGCGACAGATTGCTCTACCCCGTCAGAGTTCAGCTGCGCTAACACTGCTCCAATCCCAAAATCGCAGGCGTCGGACTGGATAATGAATTCCTGATCATAGTCTGGCACTTTCAGAATTGGGGCCCTGCACAATCCATCTTTTAAATCCTGAAAGGAGGTTTGACAGGCGGGGGGTCCAGGTTACCTTTTTTGCCATCTTTGTGGGCGTTACATCATTCAGGGGCATGGCAATGGTTCTGATGAACGACTGGTATTACTCGGTGACACCTAAAAAGGCTCTCACCTGTGTCTGTGTTGTGGGGATGTCCCAATCCTTCACAGCCTGTACCTTCACTTCAAGAGGTTGTTTCTTACCTCTACCGACCAGGTGACCTAGTTAAGTCATGGTACCCTGCGCTATCTGGCCCTTCGTGGCCTTGATAGCAGGCCTGCATTCTGCAGCGCCTGAAGCACTTGTTTCAGGTGGGCAACATGATCCTCCCAGGTGTGGCTGAACACAACAATGTCATCTAGACAGGCAATGATGAAGTTTTCCAGCCCAGACAAAACCTGGTTAACCTTCCTCTGAAAAGTAGCACGGGCATTCTTCAATCTGACGGGCATCAAAGTGAACTGATGTGTTTCCGGGGTTGAGAATGCTGACTTCTCTTTCTCTCCATCTGTCAAGCCGACCTGGCAATACCCCACTGTGAGGTCAGAGGTACTCCTGTACCTGGCAGCGCTGAGCTTGTCAATGAGCTCATCTGCCCGAGGAATGGGGTGAGCATCTGTCTTTGTGACAGAATTGAGCCCCCCTGTATTCCACAAAAAAGCAAACTACAAGTTTCCCACTACTGATATTTTTAGGGACCAGTACCACTATCTCTATCACTCCTCGGGACAACATCTTGGAAACTTTGCCATTGATGGTGTCCCTGACCTTATCGAACATCCAGTAAATTCTACTCTTCACCGGCTTACTGTCTCCAGTGTCCACATCATGGGTGCACCAATCTGTGCGACCGCGAGTTAGTGAAGACAAATCGGCAAACTGTCTCAATAAACAGTGACAGTCTGTCAGTTGCTGTTCTGACAGGTCCGTTGCAAGGTTGACACATTCAACTGACCCATCTGTGGCTTCAGTGTGCAAGAGGTCCGGGAGGGGATCAGTCTCCTCAGGGTTTTCTTTCCCATCCCTCCTTCACTAGACTCAGGGGACCTCGTACAGGGTGTCCAAACAGAAGTTCAGAGGGGCTAAACCCTACTCCATTCTGTGGCACCTCCATGTAGGTGAAAAGAAGGCATGGCAGGAGAATATCCCATTTTCTCCTCAGGTGCTCTTCCAAGCAACCTATCGTGCCTTTCAGGGTCTTGTTGAACCGCTCAGCAAGCCCATTGGTTTGTGGATGAAAGGAGGTAGAGAACGGATAGGTGACTCCACACTCTCACTTAGCCTTCATATATGCTGATAAGAAGTTTGATCCCCTGTCAGAAACAACTTCATTGGGGAATCCAACATGGGAGAATATCCCAATCAGTGCCTTCACAACCACAGGGGCTTTGATGCTCCTCAGAGGGACAAGCCTCAGGGTATCTCGTGGCATGGTCACCACCACCAAGATATATTTGTTACCTGAGCTGGTTTGAGGATCCACAATATCCATGCTTTTTCTCTCAAAAGACTGCCCAACCACGGGTAGTGGAATTAAGGGGGTCCTTGGGGCACCACCTGACTTGGCAAAAGCTTGACAAGTCGGGCAGGACTGGACAAATTCCTTAACTTCTACATCAAACTGCGGCCAGTAAAAGTGCACAGACAACCGGTCCAATGTCTTAGTTACTACCAAGTGACCCACTAACGGAATTTGGTGAGCCCAACCCAAAGGGAACTTTCTGTGGCATTGGGGAACCACCAACCTTCTGGTGTCCTCACCCTCAGTATCCTTTGGCTCACTGTACAGGAGCTCATCCTCCCAGTACACTTTGAACAGTCCACTGGCCTCGCCCTTATCCTGCTCCTCTTCCTGCTTCCGCAGATCTGCCAGAGTGGGACACTCTTACTGGGCTCTGTAGAAGTCAGTCTGATCTGGGCCCCCAGCTGACGAGAACTCATCCAGCTTGTGCAGACCTCTCAGATCTGCGCCTACCTGGTCCTCAACCTCAGTTTCTGCACTGCGCCAGGCAACTCTGAGGTCACAGGATCCCCTGCTACCAAAGTAAGGTCTTCTGTGGCTCCTACCCCCTCTTCCGCAGGAGTAGGTGACTCAGCAGTCTGTGGAACTGGACTAGGGGCTACCAGTCACGCCGGTCCTTCCAACAAGCCCCCTGGAATACCTCCAGGCCCTAAGGCTTTCAGAGCGTTCAATATGGCAATCTCTTTGGCCCTCGATCATGAAGGCGCTGCGACTATTTCGGGATCAGGAAAATCATTACCCAACAGACATTGGACAGGGTTGGAGTCTTTCACTGCAACGCAGCGCTGGGTCGTTACACCTCACCAGCTGAAATTTACTATTGCCAAGGGGCATTTTCTCTGACCACCAAATCCACGTATGCACAACTCAGGCCCAACAATATACTGGCCTGGCTGTACCCACTGCCGGGTGATGGAGGCGACGCTAGCCACAGTGTCTCGGACCGCAGGAGTTTTGTGTCCATTGATGTACACATGCTCTAGATAGAGTTGAGTATTATTGGGAATTGGGGTCTCTTCTGGAGATCCGGTACCATTCCCAGTCAGTGTAACCAATCCACATTCGGCCACTCACTCGCCGAGTGGGAAATCCTCCTCTGAGAGGCTCACACTAATGATGGCCTCTTCCATGAGTGCAACATACACTATGGCTTGCTTGGGTAAGCCCTTGCAAGCAGGATCCCCTTTCCTATGGCCCAGCTCCTTAAACATGAAACATCCTTTGGGTGGTGAGAATGCAGGTGTCCCAGTGTTAGGAGTGCCCACATTCTTCTTTGCGGTGTGCAATGCTGAAGTAGATTTTGGAGCTTTTCCTTGGCTCTTTTGAGAACCTGACTTTGAATAGGCTTGATTTGGACCTTTGTCCTTCCCATCCTTATTTACTTTTTTGTCCGCTGATTTCTCTTCCGGTTTGGGTGTGCCCCGCCTAAGCCTTTTTCTGGACTCGAGTACTCAAAAACCTGTTGGCAGCCTTTACAAGCTCCCTTGGGTCTATGATAGTCATGTCCACTAAATGCTGGTCTAGGTCAACCTCACAATTTCTCAACACATGCACACACGCAATGAAATTGTACATCCCTTTAAATGTGTCAACTTTGTTACCAGTCACCCACCCGCTCAGATATTTCAACAAGTGTGTAAACACTTCAAATGTCCGCCCACTTTTCCTTCCGAGCTCTCTGAAGCTCTTGAGATACTGTAATGGGATTTTACAGAACTCCCTGAGAAGGGCTGCCTTCGTGCTCTCATAAACAGGCATTTCCTCAGGAGTTAACTGAAGAATTGCATCAGCCCCTGGTGTCGGTAAGCGACTCATTAGGGCTGCACCCCACAGTACCTCATCCACCTCGTGCAGCTGGAATGCCAGCTGGAGCACTTCAAACCAGTTAAAAATATCCTTCCCCGCTTCATGAACCTGTACTAATCTTTGGGGATGTACCGTCAGGGCTTATCCCGGGGACTCTGGTTTGAGCCACTTCCGCTGTTCTCGTTAGAGGTCGGACCTGTTGGCCTCTTTCTGCTCTTCAAGCGCCAGGTTGCGCAGCTTTATGATGACCTTGTCCTGTGTTTCTGTTCCTCTAGCACTCGTCTACTCTCCTCGAGCAGGAGCTTCCTTGCCGCTACCTCATTTACGCTGTAACAATTACTGGGCCACTTAGAGGCTGCGCTGAGTCCTGGAACCTGCGGGATGCCGCACTAGCCCCTGCCCTCACTGACACTCTTGAGTGTAGAGAAACCACACTTGTCCCCCAGTGGGATGAATGGCGAGAGACACTGTTCATGCAGTCGTCCTCGTCATTTACCCCACAACCCCCGGAAGGTCTTGTCCGTTTGGGTACACGGGGCCCAGCCCGTCGCCTGGGGACTTCTCCCCAACCGCCCTCGCTTCTACCCAAGCTTGGAGGCAGGTCAGCAACTCAGAATTATTAAACTTAGTGCTCTGGGGAAGTCCCCTCTCTCTTGACATAAGACGCGCAGGACATCCTTGGTCATGCATTTTATATTCTCCTTGTCAAGTTCCTTGTCTATTACTATTACCTAGCAGTAACTAAATGTTGCCTGCAACAGTACTTTTATCGTTGGGTGACTAAGCTGTGCGCAAGGCTACAACTGATTTGACTGCTTGCCACCAATGTGACGAATCAACTTCTGGGGCACTAGTGGTCCAGAGATGAATATCTGTTTCTAAACCATCAATCAACCCCACACCACTAATACACCAGAAGGGATTTGAACAGATTGGAATACAAGTCAATTATAAGACCTCCTTGTCCAATTTTGGTAGTGTGGACGGAACAGCAGGCTTATCTTTGCAAGGTCGTGGATCGTTGGTTAGTTGCAATACAGTGAAAATACAATTATTACCCAATGATAAAAGGGACTGTCCAGACAAGGTTGTATAAAAATATGTACTTTATTATTACTACCACAGACAGTTCTAGCACACTACAATTACAACCCACACTGTAAAGGAACACAGAAGACAGATAGTTTCACAAAGGAAAGGGATGCACTCTGGGTACTGATAGGTGGGTATTTAGTAAAGTAATCAATCTTATAGTTCAAGATTATTTGGTTCCAGCACCAAAGGGGCAAAGGGTCGTAACTGTCTCTAGGGGCCTTCGTAGAAGGACCAGGGGGGCAGAAACACAATGTACCTGGTGCTGAAGAAGTTTTTGGTGCTCGACAGCATCGAGGCGGTTCCAGGGCACTTTGCAGCCCGTGAGACAGTTAGTGGTGGCAGACAGCTGCGGGTACCAGGCAGCAGGCAGTTCAGCAAGCGAGGCTGGTTGGACGTCTGCAGTCTGTCTGGCGCTGTTGCTCTGGTCCAAGAATCGTCGTCTCTGTGCTGGTTGGTGGGTCTGGAATGCTGGTCAAGGCGTTTGGACGGCTCTGACGACTGCAGCGTGAAAACAGATAGCGGTGCAGCCGGATGCGGTTCGAGGACTTGACTGTTGCAAAATTGTCCTTAAAAATATGGACGCTGGATGATGCTTGTTTAGAGCTCCTCTTAGCTTCTTCGCAGGACTGGTATCCTTTCAAGGCAGATGGCCCAAAGCTCAGGAGGGTGTTAGCAGGCAACGGCCTTGTCCTTTGTCCAGAGACTTTCCGGCACTTGCCACCTAGGAAGCTTTCTGTCAGAACCTAGCTGGGTACCATTCTGGAGCTGCTGTATGGGTTCTCTGTAGTTCAGTATCTCCCACTGTTCCCTGGGACAAGTTTAGGGGTGGGGTCTTGCTTCCCTCTTGGAACTCCTGGCCTTCCTTCACTGGCAGAAGACGTAAGGTAGACTGTACCTTTAGCTCGGGTCCAAATGAGTCCTTCTTACTCCTTGCAAAGTCTTCAGATGATCTGATCAGTGAGGGGTTCAGCCCTCTTTTAAAGCCAAAAGGCCCCCCGTAATTGGTGCAGGTTAAACCCACTTTAATGAACCAATCATGGGTCCCCACCAACAATCTTCAGTGATGCCTCAGGTCAGAATCAGAGTGCTTTGCAACAGACGGGGGAAGGATGACAACATATACTTCTAGGTCCCACCCATCTTTCTGTCTGCTGTACATCAAAGTGTCTGCTTAATTAACTGAGACCTATGCGGCGCTTGGTCACAACATGGCCTCCTTTGAAGTAGAGTGTTGCAGGCAGACTTTTATCTCCTACAATTCACATACTTCCCTGCTCTGGGAGGAGTGGTTCCAGACAGGACATTCACTGCCCTTTCATACCAAGGAGGTGTGTCAGTACCTGGTTAACACATTGCATTACAAAGAGGTGTTGGTCTCTGGTCTTTATTGTCACTTCCTGCACCCATGCCTTCCCTGAGGCCTGCTAATTAAACTTGTCCAGTATTCGCCGCCACCAGCAAGGTGTAACAATGGAGATGCAAATCCATGGGGCCTTAAAATGCAATCAGGCTGCCCACAGACAGAGGCTTTTGATGTACCCACAGCTGTCAGGTGTCAGCTACACATGACATGGGAGGGAGGCGCTAGTCAGCTGTGATCTCCCAGAGTACATACTATTTTTCTGCTGTGCAGTGAGTATGGAAAATATGTGCGGGAATGACCTCACATATTTTCTGGAGGTTGATCTCCCATCATTCTTTTCAAATAAACAATCAAATTCCTCATAGTGGGCCTCATTTCGAGTCTGGTAGTAACCCTGGTGGGTTGCTGGCGGACTCAGAATAATTTACCGGCGCCTGACCTCCCGGTGCCACCAGCTCATTCTGGGTCCAGCGGGCAGGAAGTCAGGCGCCGGTATATTTGTTAATCGCCATTCCCATAGAGTACCTTGGGACTCTATGGGAGTGGGGACACAGGAGCACCGGCACCGTTGGTAACAGTGCCAGTGCCCCCCATGAAAAGCCTGCCTACCATGACCGCTGCGCCCAGCAGGGTCAGACCTGTCAGGCACAGCGGCCCCGGCAGCCAGACTTGTAGTTTGCCGGTCCGGAAACAAGGGTGACAGTGAGCTTACTGGCATCCTTGTTTCCGGACCGGCAAACTTATGAGGCTCAGTGTCTTTTATGGTCATCAAAGAAAGAGTCTAGGCACAATTCAGTTCCTCATAAGGGTCTGAAGCCAGATCAGGCAGGTCAAGGATCTGGTTGGATTCTGTGAAATGGCATAGGTGTGAGTAGGTTGCTTGGTCAATTAGTTTAGCTATTAATCGGTTGTTTGTGATGGGTATGGTTGTTTGTGATGGGTCTGTAATTGGTTGGGACAAGGGGGGTTTGAGTGAGGGCTTTTTGAGCGGGGGGGTAGATGTAGAAGGTTTTGAATTCTGCTGGGAAGGTGCTGGAAATGAGAGATGTTTTGATGATAGCAATGTTGCTCACTCATGTTGATGTCAGGATTCCTTTTAGTAGAGTGGGTGGCAGGGTCTCCAGAGGATCCTGAGTTGTGGCTGTTTGTTAGTAGCTTGAGGAAAATAAATCAGCGTGGGAGAGAGAAGGATGAGAAGAGTGGGAGTATGGAAAGAGCTTCTGATGTCCCCATCAATTTCACAGGAGAGGGTGAACAATGCTATTTTAGTGATGATAGAGTTGTTTCTTTTTACGGCTGTTTTGGAAGTAGTCTCAGAGGGTGACACAGGGGTTTTGGTTGGGAATGGAGGCAGTGCACGCTGGGGCATTGAATTCGGAGATAAGCTTCTGGAGTTTCCTTGAGGGGTTTGGAGCATTGTTGGTTCTATTCCAGTAATAAGATTTTGGGACCGTGCGCATTTCTGCCTGGTAGGCCTTGAGCTAGGAGGTATATGCTAATCTGTTTGAAGTTGGGTATGCACGCCATCTGTATTCTAGGATGCTGGTCTGGATTTTAAGAATTTTGAGGGCAGAGGTGAGCTATCTGGGAGAGAGGCCTTATCTACTAGAGAAGGATCACAGAAGGGAGATGGGCTTAAGTGCTTCCAAGAGCCAGAGATCAAAGAGGGGGATGGAAATCTGACCTGAATGGAGGGGTGTAGAGGTCAGGGAGGCATGTAGGGACTGTGCCAGTAGGTAATTTGACTTTCTTCCAAAGGCAGGGGTGGGTAAGTAGCACAGGGGCTGACAGTGTGGAGACAGGGTCTACAGTGGAAAAAGTGAAGAGGGTGTCTGAGTGGTCAGTCCAGACGAGTGGGTGAGGTGGCAGTGTGGTGATGAGGTCTGGTGCGCTGAAGATTGCATCTAGGGTGTGACCTGCAGAGTGGATAGGGCCTGAGACTAGTTGTATTAGATGTAGATTTTCAGGTTCTCTAATAGGAATCGTGCCATTGGGTTATGTGGGATGCCGAACCAGATACTGAAGCCCCCTCGTATTCTGAGGAGGGGGTGGGAGGCCAAGATAGTTGATAGTGGGTCGCTAAGTGATTCTGTAAAGCATATATTGTATCTCGGGGGTGTCTACATATGAGCAGGACACTGTGAGTGTGCGGGGGTGAGCAGAAATTTTACCAGGTGGTATTTGCATTGCAGGCTTGTTCCTTCGAGTGTGAGATGGGGAGGAGAGATGTGTATAGGATGGCAACGCCAACTGCCCTTTCGGTCCTGTTATGCACAATAAAGTTTTTCGGTAATGAAGAGGATATTGTTGCCTTAAGATGAGATAAGGTCGCAGATGTCATGATGATTTTTTGCGATGGATCTTGCATCGATCAGAATGCACTTTAGTGCGCTGAATAGTTGTTTGTTTGAGGTAAGGGGCATAGTTCTGGAGGGGAGATGGGGGGAAGAGGAAATTCCTGATGGATGGGGCTGGGAAGAAATTGCTGTGGGAAGCGGTGGAGGCTGATTTGGTGATAGCTGCAATGAAGGGGGTGGAGACCTGCTGAGTTGGTCATGTGGATGACTAAACGAGAAAAAAATGGCAAGAAAATGATGTGCACGCTTATGTAATACATAGCATATAAAATGTTGTGGGTGGGTTCCATGGTTGGCTGATGTACAAGTCTTTAAGAGAGTAAGATATAGCAAAGTAACATACAATCAATTACAATCTCACTAATGTGACAGAACCAGCTTACTTGTTTACACGTTATTACGTTTCCCGCGTTATCGGCTGTGTAGTTATGGTTAAGTTGCTCATCCCATAGGAAGACCTCTTTTTTTGGCAGCTTATAACTTCGATCCCCCTGGACGAATCATCGCCAAATTCTGCAAAAAGTATATGGGCCACTCCGAATTTCATTGCCAAATTTGGGGAGGTTTCTTCAAGGGGGGAGAAAAGTTATAGGAGGGGTCCCAAAACATTTTGTTTTCCCTAGACTGAATGGGGGCAGTTATTGTTCCATTCACATGAGATATTGTCGGGTGTTCTGGATCAAACTTTGAATCTGTCTTTTTATCTTGTCGCCTGCATACGAGCACCCTGTCACCTATCTGCAGGTCAGAACTCTTTGCTCCCCTTTTGTTGTCAGAGTATGCCTTCATCTCTTGCTTCTTGTGAGCATCTACTTCTCGAATCTACTTTGCTTTGTCGCCCACTTTATCCGCAAGATGAGGCAGTCTGGTCCATGTCTTCCTTCCGAAGAGTAGTTCTGAGGGACATTTTCCTGTCGTGCCATGTGGCGTGATCCTATAGTCCTTCAGCATGTTGCACACAGCCTTGTTGAGTGACATGAGCTTTAGTTCATTTTGCTGGAGAACTCTTTTCAAGCTGACCATGAATCGTTCCACCATGCCATTGGCCAGTGGAGTAATTTTTCTGTGATGGATTCCCATGTATTGCATGATTTTTGAGAACCCCAGACTGCTGAAAGGTGGGCCATTGTTCAACTTCAGGACTTCTGGGATGTTGCACATGGAGAAAATGTTGTTCAGTACTGGTTTGCCAGTGCTGGTGGCGTAGATGATATTAGATGTAGCAGCGGAAACCGACTGTACTTGTTATAATGACCAGTCAGTACTGGTTTTCTTCAAAGGGGCCAAAGAATTCAATTGCAAGGTGGATCCACAGTTGTTGAGGCATGTCCGACATCACCAAGGGCTCCGGCCTGTTTGGTCTGGAGGTGCTCTGACATAGGTGACATACATTGATGGTGCACTCTACCATTTGGTCCAGCCCCAGGAACCACATAGTGTCTCTAGTTTGTCTTTTCGTGGCCACTATTCCACAGTGACCTTCGTGTGCCAGATCTATGACAGATAGATGCATGGGAATCACTGCTCAATGTCCTCTCATGACAAGTCCTTCCACTGATATCGATAGTTCTTCTTTCACATTCTTGAATGCACGCATTTCTACAGCGAAGTGGGTTTCTTGAACTTCGTTGCTGCTGTACAGATCTCTCCATCGCCCAGATCGGATTAAGCCTGGCACCTTCCTCAGTGTGACGTATTGCCTGGTGTGATCCAGAATGGTATCAGGTGTGATTGCCATGGAGGGCCATGGTATGTGAGAAAGTCAATGTATTCTTCCGCTATGCTCTTGGCAGTAGAGTCACATGGCAGTGATGTTGTGACATGAAGTCTGCTGGGTAGTATTCCTTGCCTGGTTTGTGGATAATCGTGAAGTCAAAATCCTGTAATCTCAGGTCCCACCATTCTATTTGTGGAGGCATCTTGCACCGAGAATTTCCATAGATGGTCACCAGGTCCTGATGATCCATCAAGATCGTGAATGGTTTGCCCAGGAGAAACATTTGGAAATGTTGGCATGCCCAGACAACGTCAAGACCTTCCTTTTCAGGTTGTGAGTATCTGGTCTCCACCTCTGAAAGGCTCTTGCTTGCATAGGCAATGACTGTCCAGGGAGATTCTTGTCCCGGTTGATGATGTGCCAGAATTGCTCCCAGGCTGACAGGGCTGGTATCGATGGTCATCTCTATGCACAGGTTCGGATGAAGATAGGCCATGTGCTCCGCTGATGCAATGCCACTTCTAGATTTGCGAAAATGCATTTTTGCAGTGTTTTGACCATGGCAATGGTCTATCTTGCTTGGTGAGCTCTCTGAGGGGCGCACTGGTAGTTGTGCAATCTCAGAGGTATTGGCCACAGTAACTGCCCATCCCCAGGAATGACCTGACTTTGCTGACATCTTTTGGGGTGAGATCTCTGTGATAGCGGCGACTTCGCTCGGGTCAGTGCTGTTACCCTATTGTGAGAAGATGTGTCCATAGAACCTGAGATGCGACTTGTGAAAGACACATTTTTCGCTGCTCAGTGTCAACCCGCCGTCCACTGGTGCCGTGCACACTTGTAGGGCGTGATCATACCGTGCTAGCGTGGCTCCATATATTAAGATGTCATCACTATAATTCAAACAATTGTTCACGTGGCGAATCACTCTCCTCACTTTCTCCTGAAATATCTCAGCGAACGAGCAGATGCTGAAACCAAGTCTCTTATGTCTGCCGAGTGCAATCAGCGTGGCAAATGCAGTGATTGTTCAGGATTGTACATCTATCACGATCTGATGATATCCTTTGTTCAGGTCCAGCTTGAAAACATCTTTGCTCCATTTAGTAGGCTAATCATGTTGTCCAGGTGTATTTCGGGATGCCTCTCATGCCTTATTGCCTTATCCGCTTAGCGCATGCCTAAACATATGCATATCTTGTTTATGGATCCTCTGTTGGGAAAAGCAACTATAGGAGAAACCCATGGAGTTGGACCATCAGCGGATTGTATTATGCCTTCACGCAACAGGCATTGTATTTCTTTTTCCACAAGTGGTTGCAGGTGTACCTGAATTCTCCTCGGATGTTGTGCAACCAGCGGTACAGATTCATCAATGTGGAGCATCAGAGGACTTCCTTTGAGACACCCGATGCCTTCAAATAAGGTTGGCAATATCAATCTAACCGAGAACCTGGGCTGCATGTTGTATGTCACTGCCACGATCTCCATCTCGATGGCAGTCGGGCGACCAAGTAGGTTGCTCCCAGGGACCTCTCCTTGCAGCACGTGGAACTCTGTTTGGGTGCACTTCTCTTTATGTCGTAGTGTTGTGGAGAACTTCCTATGATTTTGTACGGGCCCTCTCGCTGCCCACGGAAAGCCTTCAGGTCATACGGATTTAGTCGTGGAGGAGACATCTTTTTGCAGTATTCTGACACGCACATAATGTTCGGAGTGGCACCATTGTCAATGAGGAATTTTGCTTGGTGATCTCCTCCCAGCAGGTTGCGGTCGCCTTCAGGCAGGGTCATTATGATGTTCATCGTGTAGGCGCAATCACGCTGAGTTGTTTCTCTCAGTGGTGAGAGCGAAGGGGACCTTCCTGTCACTTGTCTAATGTGGCACAAAAGATCTCGCCTCGCACTTGAACCTCCTCTTTGGCCACGGCTGCGTGCACTGAACTGAGCTGTGTAGAGCTGTACCCCTGCGATCGTCCAGGCGGAGAGTTGCAGACAACAGCCAGGTGATATTCCTGGCCACTTTTGATACAAGCATGTCCGAATGCAGCACACTTCACTCCTTCTTGAAGGGGAAACGGAAGACCACACGATAACATCTTCCAGATGACGCAGGTCCACTGTGCATGTGGCTGCCAGCGGGTCCCCCTCAGGCCGATGACGATACTTGGTAGATTTGCTCTCTCCCGGGCACTTTAGAGGTGTCAATCTGCGAGGTGTGTGCGTCTGCCCTGGATTCTATCCTGGCCATCTGCAATATGGTAGCTAGTGGGAGAGGTTCTCAGAGTAACCTTTTCCTGAATGACGATGACAAACAACCCCCTATGATTCTCAGTCGGATGACCTCTTCGTTTGAGAACATATGAAATTTGCAATGTGCTACCATCTTGCGAAGGCTAGTTGCGAAGGTGTCTATCGATTCACCCACCAGCTGGCACACCATGTTAAAAAGGTGTCTCTCATGGTCAACGTTACATTGAGGGTCAAAATAAGCACTCTGCACTTTCATGAGGCCTGGGTGTGTCTTAACTTAAGGTCTTCTACCTCTTCTCCGACCAGATTTACAAACAACCTTCTGTCTGATTTGTCAGGTGCGTTTTCGTCATGGGCATGCAAGAAGTTTTCAAATCTCCTTAGCCATTTCTCCCAACAATTGCGTGATTCCTTGCATTTCCATTGGCGGGTACCACTCATGACGGAGCTTAGCCGCTCCATTAACTGTGTCCTCTCCAGGAGATAACTGATTCCTGCAGCGCCCCACCTCCAGCCTGTCCTCATCCACGGGAGCAATGCAGTTCGTGCCTCCCGTGTTTTCAAGGCCCATATATGTGGGTCCCGAAAGCCCTTGTCACACCGCAGTGCTTACTTTGGTGTTGCACAATGCATTTGGTGGAGTTCTGTAGGGCTAAGAGCAGGAATTTTATAACTTTTATCGCTCAGTGACGGGAGCTTGTCTAAAGAGTGGCCATTTTAATTTGGCTCTTTAGCACCCCCTCAAAGTTCTTTTTTCATCGCAGAATCATTTGCATGAAACAGAATTAATAGGTCAGGATGGGTAAGGTATGTGCCGCTGTTTGCATTAAAGCTAAAGGACGCCAGTAGGGCCTACAAGATACAGCCATACATTCTGCACCACTGCAATCTCAACACTCCCAAATTGATTTTATATGTCTTTCGCCCAATTTCAAAGATGGCATACATATTCGTCCTAAGGGCAGTCAAAGAGTTATAATGTGTGATATAAATATGGTGTCCACCTCAATAACTGTGGTCTGGGATATCAAGGTCTTTATTAGGGTGCAAGTGAGCATCAAAGTTATCGTGCAGCAAAAGGTACACAAGAGAAAATATGGGGAGGGAGTCAAAGCATTTAAGTTTAATAGAATTCGCCTGTGCAGCTGCAGTTGTTAGACAGACCTTGACTAAACACACACTTATTTATGAGCAGACACAATCCATGGGCGTGCTTTTGCATTAGAGCTGAGGGAGTGGTCTGCAACTATTCGTGCTAAAGAGATAAAGGGCTGAAAGAGCAGATCATCAGGAACCAAGATGGGATTTTAGGGGGACTACTTCAATTGCTGCACGCAACGGTGAGGAGTTGCGGACAACTGAAGGCATTCAACAGTTCTTGTACTTCGTAACGCGCCCATGTCTACCAGAGGCTGAAGGGCTGGTTGAACACTTCTTTCATGAGGGTAGAAGTTAAGGAAGCCTTTTCAGCTCTTGTGAATGGGAACTATTCAGGACAAGTCTAAATACCTTGAGAATTCTCCAAAAGACTCATAGCTATAATCACTCCCATTCTGTGGAAGGTGAATCAAGGAAACCAAAGCCCTAGGCCCACGCGGCTGGGCTAATATTTCAGTCTTCCTAAAGAAAAACAGCCCTGCTATGGAATGCACCTCATATTGTAAATTGTTGCTTCTGAACGGTGATATTAAGATTCATGTGAAAGGATTGCCAATTACTCCCCTGGCGTCACCTTAAAAGCCTGATTTTTCCCGTTCTGCTCGATTATTGACCATGTCAACACTAATATCACATGTTATGTTATGTTACTTTGCATTTGTATTGCACCTTATGTATCACTGGTATGATCTCAAGGTGCTGGTAGGTTGAACGTCCTCAGGACCCGTAGTTCAAGTCAGTAGAGAGAGAGAGAGAGTGTCATAAGGTGCGTGGGTGCACCGGATATGTGTGCAGCTGGTGTGGCACTTTCATGATAGCTGCTTCTTAGCGGTAGGTGTGGTGGTTGGGAGGTCGGGAATATGTGTTAATTCTGGCGGGTTGATATACAGACTGATTTCTGGCTGCGTTAGGCCTGAGGTGATGCTTAGGCTAGCGGTGTGTGCTCAGCTGTCTGTGTTTAATTAGGATGATGGGGAGTATGTGGTGGGTGTTAGTATGAGAACAGCTATACCGAATGTGTCATAGTATCGCTGTGTTCTAATTGAGTGGTGGTGTATAGGAGAGAGTAAGCGTGGTAGTGTGATATGGTGGTTTTCAGTAAGGTGCATGAGATCGAGCGCTCATCTGTACTATCTATTCTATCCGTTTTATTCACTCTGTCCATTCACTCAGTTTCATCTGTTCATACATTTCGTCTGTTTCATCATTTAGTTTACTAGTCTTTCCGTCCATTCAATCATTCGATCCTCCTCCATGTATGGGTAACAATGAGATAGAGCATGTTTATTTATTAATTAATTTATTTGTTGGGTTTTTATAATGCGCCTATACACAATGTGTTTTAAGGCATTTTGTATTTTGTACACAATCCCTTTAAGGAAAACTCTTTTTTGATGCTGAAAGAAAGGATTTTGTAGGCTCACTGGACATTTCCTATGAGTTATGGTGGGCAGACAATTGTTTAGTGATTTATTTATAGGGACTATGCATAATATGTATAAATCCCCCAAGGCTGTTGTGCAATAAAGGGCAAGGGTTTACAGAATGTCTTGTAAGTGGAGGAACAAGACAGGAGGACCCTCTATCTCAATTCATATGTGTATTTTCTGTGGGGCTGTTTCTGCTATTAATGTATCACTGATGTCAGAGCCACAGATCATGTTCATCACATGCAAATAGCGTATCTGACTTAACTCTCAAACCCAGAGGGTGCTATAACGTCTATTGCACTAGTAGCTGCTAATTTTGGTGAATACTTGGCTACAAGATGCATACTGGAAAATTCCAGCTCGTCCCCATGAATGTAGACGACACATCCTAATCATCCTAGAATTGAATCCCTAAACTGAACTCGCCCTGTTCCTTTGAAGCAGAACTCGACCATCCCTCGGAAAAACTCTCCATGGGGGACAGTGCAGTGCTGCCCGTCTAATAGGGATAACCAAAGAGGTCAGCCATCCATTAAACTCAACCCAGTGGGAGTCTTTATCTAGTTCTCCTCTAAAACAGTCACAAAATCTGAAAAGCTCTAACTCCATAACCAGACCCAAACATGGAGTGAGCAACAATAGTGATTTAAAAACCTGTTCTTTAAAACAGGCCACTGCTTAGAGATGGCTGACCTGCATTCAAGTGGGGTTTTTGAGAATTTTAATATTCCTTCACACGAGTGTGCAGTAGGGTCTCCCAGGCCCTTCTTACCCAATCCTCTACACCAACCATTCTCAATGCTAAAAGAAAACTGCTTATTTAATACAGGTATCCCAACAATCAATCAAAGGATATCCGTATTTATGGTTGACTGGTTTCGGTGATGTGGTAACTGTACACCTTCTTCAGGACCATGAATGGCTTGAGGTACTTCTGTGGGCCATGTACCATGGACTGTACTACAATCTCCTGAATGCAAGGATGCATGTTTTCTAATATCTTGTATGGTGGTGCTAGCACCCAACCCGGGTCAGTACATTTTCAATACTACACATTGCACAAGCGGGACACAGTGGAAAGGCAAGGCGTTGCAGCCAGGACTCAGCGGCAGAGATTCCTCCGTTACAAAGCACATGTAGTATAGTTGATTGTTATTTGGTGCTTCAATTTGGTTTATGGTAAAGAGAGGCCTTGTATTGTGAAGGGAGTGTAAAGGGAGTAGTCTGCAGTACCTGCTGCCATTGCTGTTTCAGTGACTCTTCCCTTTCCGTGACTGGAGGCGTTTGTTTGGAGGTGTGTGCTTTCCCGAAGCACTTCTACAAAACAACATTCTCCCACGAAGCGGACCACAAAGGGAGTGTAAAGGGAGCAGTCTGCAGTCCGCAGGACTGAGGGCTGAGCAGAGCCACGCCTTCATTCTAGGCTCTGTGTATTACAAAATTCTGTGAAGCCCGACGGTGCTAAGGCGAGGAGACACTGTTTAAGCTGTTTTGGCTGGATGGGCAACATTTAAGCACTTCTCATAAAATCGAACAGAGTGCTCCGCAGAGGAAGTTCCCAAGTTGCCTTTTGGAAAGCTCCAGCCACTTACAAAAGTAAGGTAAGCAGCTACATCTGCGGCCAATACAGATTAGTACCCATGTACTGTTATTAAAGCGGTACTAATCTTACTCATTGATTGAACCTATCTATTTGAGTACACTTGGGTCCGGGGACTGCGGGGTGTGACCGTTGGCTTCACCTTTGACCCGGAACCTGCCTTGTGTGCTGGTACTTGAGGAATTTCAATGAGATCAGGCTTAGGTAGAGGGCCCGCTTGCTTATGCCTACACCGGAGTACGGCGTGGCATCCTGCGGAGCAAGGGGACCTCAGTTGGGTGAACCTATAACAGCAATATTGAATATGCGAAGCCTGTCAATTCTGGCGAACATATCTCTTCCACCCGAAACCGGGGTTACATTTGCTGCTGCTGATGAGGCAAAAGCATGCGAAGGCCAAATTTGGCCATTAAATTGGCCCATACACCAGGGAACCCACCTCCTCCCCTAGAACCAGCCGTGACCATCTGCAACAGGGAGAAGGGGATGGAGGCTAGGGTGAAAAGTACTCTTATCTTGACCAATACACCCCAAGTACAGAAGAAGGGGAACCGGGGGTCATCCACCAATTCATTAGCATCTCGGACATCCAAATTTACCCTGTCCTCGAGGCCTATTTCTGGCCAAATTGTTATGGATAATTATTTTGTCAAACCTGCAACGACCAGTACAGAGATTAAAGCCTTGCCAGCATTGAAGGGGACGGCAATGCTTGATCATTTGGTGATGGCTTCACAGCCTAATTTTGGGGGGCTGAAAGACCTGACAAACATCAGCATAATTGAATTGGCGGATCAAGCGGATGGTGTAACTCTCGGCAACTCTCGTCCACTGCATTGCCACTTTCTGCTCAAATTTCCAGTGCTATGCTGACAACACTCAACTCATATTCAGGCTGCCCTCTGCCATCTCCTCTCCCTCTCTCATCTCTGATTGCCTAACTGCCATTCAGGATTGGTGTGCCGCCAATTATCTTTGTCTGAATGCCAGCAAGATGGAGATCCTCCTCATCAGCACACTTTCACCATCCTTTCCCCTCACACTCTGGTCGGCCTCCCTTGGCCCTCCTCCTACCCCCACCTGTGAGGCTAAGAACCTTGGGGTCATCTTTGACTCCACCCTTTCCTTCTCCACCCACATCTCTAAGGTCTCTAAAAAGTCAAATTTCCGACCGCACCTCCTCAGAGGTACTCTGCCTTTCCTCTCCTTCCCACAGAAGCTCATGGTATCCCAAGCTCTGGTTCTCTCTAGCTTGGACTACTGTAACAGCCTATTTCTAAATCTACCTGCCTCTACTCTCCGCCCTCTGCAAATAATCCAGAACAGGGCTGCGAGAATTGTCCTTGGCCTCAAACCCTGGGATCGTATCTCTCCAGCTCTGAAATCTCTCCATTGGCTCCCAGTGGATGCAAGGATTACATTCAAAACCCTCTGCATTGTCCACAAGGCTTTCTGGGGCCTGGGTCCAAAATACCTTCAGCTATCCCTCCGCAAATACCTCCCCTCTCAAGCTCTTCGCTCCTCTACCTCCAACTCGCTCAGGGTCAGTAATTTTTCCAAGAAACAAGCTGGGGGTAGATTTCTGTCTTCGGCTGGGGCTTCCCTCTGGAACAGCCTCCCTGCCACTCTAAAACTTGAGGAGAACCATCTCTGGCTCTGGGAGCACCTCAAGACCTTCGTCTTTTCTTCTACCTTCGCTCCCCCTCTCCCCTGCTGATCTCTTCCCTCTTGGCACCGTGCACCTGGCCACCCTCTGTCCTCCGGGCCCAGGTACCTGCTCACCCTGCCACCCTCCCGCACTGCCTCCCGGCCACCCCTTGCACTGGGGTCTGTATTTGTACCCATACAGCCCCCCCCTTGTCTTCCTGCTCTTATCAGACCTACCCTGTCTGCTGCCTTAAACCTAGCACTTGCAAATTGCTGGCTGCACTAAAACTGTTTGTTGCCTTTATTATTTATTTATTGTTATTTATCTGTTTCTCCTCTGCTTCACACTTTCTACTTCTCCCCCCTTCAATGCACTTTTTCCATCCCCCTCTCCCATGCACTTGCGCGTTCTCGATGTCACTGGGCCTAGTAAGATCGCTGTTTTGTTCTCCCCTGTTCCTCTCTCTTGCCTTGTCGCGCTCTGAAACACTTGTGTACGAGTGCGATAGAAATAAAATATCAATATCAATGGTGAAATGGAGGCTCTGAACCTAGAATTCTCTAAACTTCAGCCCCCGAATCCATGTGATGCCCCCACGTTTGACTCTCCAACTCCCTTGGTTGACATAATAAACGAAAAATCATCCTGTCATTACCAAGAGGATCTACAGCCACCCTCCCTAACAGGAGATGACGCAGGAGGACAAGATGGCTCCTTAGTGTTACATCATACTTTCAGAGAGGTGGACGAGAGTATCCGCCTGTCTCACCCCACCGTATCAGCACTAAATATGGTGTTTAGTTCTTTTGTTGCCCTATACGACAACATATGGGCGGAATTGAAATCTACTACGCTACTTTGGCCGAAGTAACTTTTAAACTTGAAGAGATTGGGTCTGAGGTTCGTTTTGGCCATTTTGGGATGAAGGAGGAGGTGGCATTGAGGAATGAGCAGCAGCCGATGGCAAATTTCGATAATGACCCGGGGTCTGTTATTGAAATCTCTGACGACCTAGGTTCGAACGATCAGTTGACTTCCCTAGAAGCGAGCACTGATCTGAGAGAAATTGACCCACAAATTGCTCATCAGGCCCATGGCATCACTAGTGTTGTTGCTACTACCATTGACCTCAATAATGACCAACCTACTGTGGGGGAAGTGGGTATAGGGGACATGGAAGGAGAAGGGGGTCTACCCAAAGAGCAAGCTAGTTCCCCGCTCTTAAATAAAATCCACCACAGCACTGAAAGGTAAAGCGTTGAAGTCGAGAAAAGGGGCTAGGGAAAATAGAATTCTATCTCTGAGAATGGCCCACCGCACACTATTCCGCGCTGGACTGTCTACTGTACCGGAACATGTGATCTCTAATTCAGAACCAGTGTTAATGCTCAGATAATTCCTGATAATGTACCAATTGTTTCTGATAGGCAGGAGGGTGCACCTATCCCCTCAATTCCTACTACTGATCTATTTGCAAAGAGTGTGGAATCCTTAGAGGGTAGGGCGGTCCCTGATATGAGTTTTGGTATGAAGGCGAAAGGTTTTCCTGCTACTCCCTTCTCTATCCCTTATCCCTCTGTTATGTGGGGTGAGCAGGGAGGGGCCATCCATAGACTGGGCCCATTTTCCAATCACTTCCAGTCTGTTTGGGGTCCACCCGAAGGAGCGGCTACCTCTGTGCCGCCGCCGCCAGCGAAGATTGTAGCAGGAGAAACTTGGCCTGCAGGTATAACAGAAAGCCCTTTGGTCTATTCGGATAAGTTACACACAGAGGGCTTAAGAGGTGTAAATGATTCACTCCTTCCTACAGTGGTTAAAGAGGGTATCTCTAAATTACAACTCCTACCCTCTTGTCTCAACCCTAAATTGAATCTGGACGGGTGGAGGCAGGCTCCGGAATGGGAAAATCAACATTCCTTAAAGAGGTGGCTGATCTCCCCCCTGAATCCAACTATCCCAGAGTATCAGTTGGGATGAAGGATCTGTTGCAGCGTCTACACTACCCCACAAGTGCTGGTGTGAGAGAACACTCCCAAGCACCTGTTTGGAATAATGTTGCACTACATGGTCCTGTAAGTGCCCAAATGAGTAGTTATTTTTACTCTGATGCCTTTAAAGGGAAAGTGGATACACGGCAAATTGAGAAGGGTGGTGGTCGTAAAATTCACCAAGTTAAGATCCATTGTACCCTGGGCTCAGCCTATCGGATTTGTATGAATTGGTCTAATATTCTAGCCATAAACAGTGTCTCCTCGCCTTAGCACCGTCGGGCTTCACAGAATCCCAAGTGTGGCTTTGGTGTCATCAGCAGATATTGGGAGGGTTTCCTTCCCAGTGAGAGAGGATTTGAGTACTAGTATTATGTTTCTGTCCTCTGCCCTGGTAAGAGAAGAACCTATTCTTACCCAAAGCGAAGCGTTGGCAGGGTTCGGTTTTGAAATCTCTCAGATCAATGAACTGGGTATTGGAACTCATTACAATGTGGCAATTCAACCTATTGTTAATCAACCTAAGGTTCTAGCTATCCCTAAAAAAATCGCCCAGAGTGGAGTGTCAAACGACATGGATTGGGTATCAATCATCTACTCCCTATGGCAAAAATTGGTCCGATGAGAAGGATATCTCCCTAGGAGATCTTTGGAAGAGTGTACCGTTATGTTTAAAATCTTGGAACACCCGAGGCAATGTCCATCTTTTCTCTAATATTGTTTGTGTGAATATGTTGAGAATGGCCAATTGCATTTGCCTGCAGGAGACATGGTTAACATCAGCACCCACTCTTGATGGATACAGTGTGTTCATCCAGCCTGCTAGGGATGGGATGGGGGGGAGGGGGAGACCCTCAGGTGGACTTCTGACTTTAGTCGACATTTCTCTGGGCCTCAGTGGGGTGGTAATTGCGGGCCTGCCCTTTGGTGCCTTGGGGGTTGACTGCAGGTCTGTGGATGGATCGATTAATCTCTTACTGCTCAATATTTATTGGCATAAGGGAATCGAACCAGTTCATTCCTTCGTAGATGGGATCTGCCGGGTGGTGGATGAGTGGATGGGAATTCATCCTGAGGGAAGGGTTACTGTTATGGGTGATCTGAATGCAGATTGTGCTCATTCCCATCAATTGTGGGAACCAGCAGAGATCCACGTGGGTAACTTAGAGAAGCAATTAGTGTGACAGAAGTGGAGTATAGGTTGGGCGGTAAGGGGCTATTCCCTCTGGTGGGAAAAACCAATGATTTACGGAACACCAGTGAATGGCATACGTGGCACAGAGGGTATAGCTCATCCTTGATTGACTATATTTTCGTTGATACTCTTGTAATGAACTCTTCTCTGACAGTTCACATTTTCAAGAACGATTGGAGTGACCACTGTATCCTCACAGCACAATTTAATTGGGTTGTTAATTTCAGAAAATGTCGCCAAAAATTACAATTGACTACCAAGTTAGAGTGTAATGCCTAAACATACATCATGCACTGAATTGTTCGACTTATGAGTGAAAACTCAAAAACTTTAATGCATTTGAGTTCCAATCATTTGTTGGTCAGATGATTGACGAGTTGGTCCCGAGGAGTGGAGCCATATGTCATGGCCAAGTTAGGCATGTTCGCTGTTATAATGCAATGTGGCACTTTCAAAAAAGAATCTATGGAGATCAGTGAAACAGATTCAGTGTACTGACCATGACGTGGTTACACATAAGAAGTTAATTGGGAAGCTCAAGCAAACGTATAAAAACTATTGTAAATCAATCAAGTCTGCAATGCTTCAGAACGATGCAGAAAAGATGCTATGGGCCCATCTCTTGCGCCTGGAGTTTAGCGACATCCTTTCCTCAGGGGTGACCCCTGTGTCTTGGAACACGGCTCATGTTGTCCCGCTCTTCAAGTGTGGTAGCAGGACGGATCAGTCGAATTATCGACCGATTTCTCCAATCAATGCAGATTGTAAGATCTTTTCATCCTTCCTGCTCTCACACCTGGAGGAGTGGGCACACAGGTGCCACCCGCTGGATCAATTTCAGACAGGCTTCGCAAGGGGCCACTCGACCGACATTAATGGACTTGCCCTGAAGTGCGTGCAAGAGGCGGCGTGGTTGACATCAGGGGGCTGCACGTACATGGCCTCAATCAACCTGACTACCGCGTTCGACCGGGTAAATCGAGGCAGACTATGGCAAAAACTGGCCAGTTGGGGCCTGCCGTCACGACTTTTGAGGCTAATTAGTGGGGTTTATGAAAACTGTGGGGTCTGGGTTCGTCTAAACCAAGGAGGTGATATTTTGTGGAGAATCAGATCATTTCAGGGGGTCAGACAGGGTTGTACATTGGCACCCTGGCTATTCAACCAATACTTTTCCGATGTAGCGATTTCGCTGATTAAAGAAGGACTCCTGGCCCCTAAAATCGCCAAGGATAACATTGTTTGGCTTGCATATGCCGATGACCTACTAATATTTGAAAACACTAGGGTGGGGCAGCAACGGTCTCTTACCAACTTTGAAGCATAAGCTAAAGCCAATGGGTTAACAATGAATGCTTCAAAAACTATAAAATCGTATCCTTCAGGAAAGCGAGGGTAAAGACTTCAGGCTTTATCGGCAAGTTGGGCGAGACTCCCCTGAAATTGGCTAGGGCAGTGCGATACCTGGGGTTTAATTTTTCAGCCTACCCCGGTCTCAAGGTGTTAATTGAGCCCATTTTACAAAAGGCCAAATTGCTCGAAGCTCAGGTGGTCAGGATTGATCGAAAGTTTGGAAAGTTCTCCCTGAAAACTGCTCTAATTTTTTATGAGAGCAAAATCATACCTAAACTATCTACGGCCTGGAATTGTTATCTGAGAGAGTGAGCGAAACACTCAATCGGATTGAGGGTCGCATTTGGAGAAGATTGTTGGGTATGCCAAATGCGATCCCTGTCTCTGCAATTAGGTTTGAATTGGGTATTGTCTCGATGTGGGCACGGTACAGTGGGCCTGTATATCCTTATACTCCAGAATTAAGACTGGAACGCCAAATACACTTTACCATCTGATGGGTAGAAACCTAGATCTCTCTTACACACTGATCTCTTTGAGGGATAGGTCGGAAGCCATCCTTGAGGAGATTGGAATGTCTATAGAGAACTTGATTTCTAACCCTATGTCTGTAAAACGTGCCTTATTCGATTTTGCTTGGTGTCAAACTGTCGACAAATTTCATTCTTACCCCTCCTTATCCCATTTGAACCATGAACATAGAGCCAGAGGCTCGCCCAATAAGGTTATCCTACAATTTCTGGATAGACTTTTCCGAGGTATTGTCCTTAGGGCCAGATGGAATATTCTTCCAACTAGAGACATCTTAGTGAGAAGATTGCAGATTCTGTTGGACCAAGCCGGATGCAGTTTCTGTTCGGCAAATGGGGAGTCTTTAAAACATCTACTCATGGAGTATGTGCCATTACAGTCGCTAAGGGCTAAGTTCTTGGAGCCCCTCAATGTAAATTCCATCTTATATGAAGAGGAGTTGGCATGGAAACGGTGTCTGAACATTCAAACCATCCATGAGGGCTTAGCGTTATCTGGTTTTATCAAAAGTTTAAACTTGTGATACAGAGCCAAATCTCTTCTACTTTTTACTTTTAAAGTAGTATTGTGCTAGGCTGATGGTTTAGGTTATTAGAATTGGATTTTTGTTTTATTTGATGCATATTAGTATTCTGCTTTAGGTATGATTTGTTTTTTTTTTACCTGGAGTGTTTATCTGTAAAGCTTGCTTGTATTGATGACTGCATATTCCTATTTCTTTTCTCTCTGTATTGCCTTTTTTATTAATGGTGCTGATGAATTGGAATCCGTTTTTTTTTGTCTTTGCAAAGTTTTTAAAATCTTTTTTACTTGTCTTTGATGTTTTGTAAAGGTTTGAATAAACCAAACACAAATAAAAAATAAAAAAAAAACTTCTGTGGCCATGCAATCTTGTGTAAGGCCAGCGACCTGCAGAGAGAACATTATCATTCTATCAGGTGAGTGGTAAACTCTACTTAGATGGCCAAACTTGTTTTTATTTTTTACCACAACCTGGGTTTGTAGTTGCACAGCCAACCAAACAGCCATACCTATTAATAATGTCCAACTTCCTCCATAATGTAAATGTTTACCACCATCTTGTAGTCATACCAATGCTGCATTTGATGACCTTTCCACAATCCACATTATCTGCAAGAGAACCAGAGCGACACTACTGCATCTTACTAAACCGGTAGCCTGTCTACTATCAAGCTGGTTAAAACCACAAAACCTATGGCCGGAGGCCCACGGGTATCCCTAGACATTGGCCACATGCTAAATTGTACACCCTGTCTTATGTCACAACCGTCCTCCACTCAGCTCTCACCCTTATCATCCATGTCGAGCCATGCATCCTTTTAAGATAGTGTCCAGTTTAGGAAAGACTGGAGTTGCATTGCAAAATAATATATGTATGATTGGCGAATCTTGATCATAAATACGCCCAAAACCATTTCTGAATCAATGATGCGTGAAATACAAGACAACCTCGACATGTTGAAAAATCAGATGGCCCCCAAGAATTACAACACTAAACTTGCAGCTCTGGAAACGTCTATGAAGGAATTTTGAGATTTCAATCTTACAAAGAAAATTTTAAAATTGAAAATATGCATTGCTACGTTCTCCCATTGCAAGATCTATCCTTGCATCAATGATGATTATGATGTGAGCATTCAGAACGTGTAAGTGCAGAGAGAGAGAGGGAAGAGGGGTGTAAGTGCTAGGGAGTATGTTGTAAGCAACTATTAAGTGACTGGTCGAGATCACTTGGTAAGAGTGGTCAACTGCCAATACATAAGTGCAGGCCTGTGATAACACAGGCCAGTGGCAGCTGAGGCAAGTGCTGGGAGTGGGCGGAAGCTGAAGGCAATTGAGGGTGAGGAGTCAGGGCCCAGGTGGACACATAAGTCACCCTGGTCACCAATCTCAGCGACTGTGAGGTTTTAGCAAAGGAGGGAGGGGGAAGGAAGAGGTGAAAAGGAAAGTCTTGAGGAGCTTCAAGAATTGGAGGAGATTCGACTCAAGACGAAGAGGGAGGCTGTTCCATAGGAGGGAGCCAGCCAAGGAAAGAGATCGGCCACCAGCTCGCTGTTTAGCGAAGCACTTGACACGCAGAGAGTTGGTGCCGGAGGAACGTATAGATCTGGGGGGAGTGTATTTAGTGAGGGCCAGTTGTAGATAGCGTGGTCCCCAGCCCCAGACAGCCTTATGGATGATGCAGAGGGATTCGAATTTGATACTTACAGCAACCGAGAGCCAGTGGAGAATTTTTAGGGCTGGAGAGGTGCAGTCCTTGGGCTTGAGGCCAAGGATAAGTCTTTCCGCCCTATTCTGGATTAGCTGGAGGGGACGTAGAGAGGAAGAGGGTACATTAAGGAATAGGCTATTGCAGCAATCAAGCCTAGAGAGTACCAGAGCTCTAGAGATATTGATCTTCTGGGGAAAGGCGAGGAAAGGATTCCTTTGAGGAGATGAAGTTGAAAGTAGACTAGAAATTGGAGCACAGTTGTCACGCCAGCTAGATTTGTACTGGGTGTGTGGCTGATTTTTCAATGATAACACAGTAGTTTGGGGACTTGCTGATTTATTGATGCATTTGATGCAAGGGTTCCTTCAAATAATTGTTTATTTCCTCTATATGCGTTTCACCACTTTAATCAAATGGCTCATCAGGAGGAAAAAAGTGATTTTTTTGCTTCAATTGGTTTCATCAGGTTTACTTAAACATACATTTTCATAACTTATTCTAGATTTTTGGTGTATCTAAAGGAAAGTGAAACATAAAGTGAGGCAAGTGAAAGTGAAAAAATTAACTACTGTAAGTTGTAAGTTGCAGCGTGAGCTCAACATTATTGACAACTCACTCTTTGTTGCTGTTGCATTGCTTAAAAAAAATGAGGCAACATTCTGTACAGCATGGATAACTCTTTAAATGAGTTTTATCGGGGGGCATATCCTTCGTATAGGGTGGATGGCCCTGTTTTGGAAAAAAATATATAATTCTAAAGCGGGTCCTAAGGTTTTAGATCTTGTTGTCAGGGATACAGATTCAGAATTTCAAGGTGATCAGTTTAGTGCCACTTAATCACTTCAGTCAGGGCCAAAAAGGTCCTAGATGTGAGGACGAAGGAAAGAGAGGAGTCAAAGATGACTCCAAGGTTTTTGGCTTCAGATGAAGGAGAAGGGGGAGAACCCATAGAGGGTGGCCAGAGTTAGGGGAAGGACGAGGGAGCAGGCGTCCCAATGGGAAGGATCTAATTCCTGCTGGCATTGAGGCAGTGATCATTGGAGGTGCATCATGACTGGATAGCAGGTAGGTGGTCAGGAATGATGGAGGAAGTAAGGAGAGCATCAGAGGGCAGTTTGAAGACGAGTTGTGTGTCACCTGCATAACACTGGAAGTAAAGGGAATTGGTGGAAATTAGGTGTGCCAGCATAGCAAGATGAATGTTAAAAAGCCAGGGAGAAAGGTTGGAGCTCTGGGGGTTGCCATAGGTAGAGATATAGGCGGGAGAGGAGAAAAAACAAGAAGCAGTTCTTTATAGGTGTTCAGGAAAGCAGTTTCCGTGCCTCTGGATGCTCGGAATCCAGATTCTGATCAAGCTATCTTGAAGAAACAAGTGGAATGTGAACAAAATATACCATTAGTGCATATCAACTGAATGAAATTGGAATCTGAAGCTTAGACCACACTTTCGAACAATTCTAAGATCATCACCAAGCCCGCAGACAAAGGCAGGGCCATTGTGGTCATGGATGCACAGGACTACCATGATATGTTACAGAGGTTATTATCCGATTCACTTAGTTACTGAAGACGAGCAACGGATCCCACGCCATTGATTGCCCTGGTTGTCGAGGAAGTGGAAGCCAAGGGGTATATTAGCTCCACAGAAGCTGAATTTCTAACCCCCAAACATCCTACGCTTCCAGCTTTCTAGGCTCTTCCCAAAATTCATAAGGGGATTCCCCCCACATCGGGCCACCCAATTGTCTCTGGCATCGGTCCAACACTAGAGCCACTCTCCCCGTTTGTGGATTGCTTAATCAAAGATGACATCCCCAAAATGGATTGTTTTGTTAAAGTCTTAACTTCGATGTTGACTTTTTTTCACAGATACTGGCAACAATTGTAACAATGGCTATTGAATGCCTTTATAATAAAATCCATCAAGAGGCTATATTATGGGAAGTTCAGGAGCTGCTCAAGACTAAAGAAAATGTAAGCAATGTCCCTGAATTATTCATCTTACAGCTGGCAGAAATTGCTTTTACAAGGAATTTTTCCGTCTATCAGGAAGACTTTTTTCAACAGGTCTTTGGTGCAGGAATGGGGGCTGCATTGGGGCCTAGCCAATATATATGTGGATAAGTTTGAAAGGGCATATATCTACCCAGACAGGAACCCCATTATATCACACATTAGTGTGTTGAAAAGATATAATGATGATATATTTCTGATATTCAAGTGTGATACAAAAGAACTGGAGCTATTTAGTAATTGGTGGAATAATAGAAATCCTAACATAAAGTTTACTTCAGAATCAAGCAAGAAAGCAGTACATTTCTTAGACCTTTGAATTGTCCATCAAATTGGAGAGCTGGCTACTACAATTTATAAGAAACCTACAGACCAAAACCTGTTGTTGCGATTCAGTTGTTACCATCCAATAGCTATCTGTGAGAATCGGTCCATTGGGCAGTTTCTACAGTATAGGAGAACATGTTCAGAACTTAAGGAATTCAAAGTCCAAGCATAACAATTGTGAAATCAGCTGCCCTGCAGATGTTACCCACGGAAGATATTGAGACAAGCATCTTAAAGAGCCCACAACATACCCAAAGAGATAACTCTCCAACAGAAACAAATACCAGTCGGACCAGAGATGATAATGGCTGTTTTCAGTTACTCCCCCCTATTTGACTGATTGAAAAAGGAGATCTAGAAACTTTGGGCGGTACTTAACTCTGGCAAGGTCCCTCTATCTAAACATTTGTTTGCAATTAACAGAAGACAGAACATCAGAGATATTCTAGTGCATACATTCCCTAACACCATGAGTAGTGATGATCTTCATCCAGACCAAGAGGAGTTGTGGACAAGTCAAGAAATCACAGGGCACTCTCCTTGTGGCTCGTGCCCTTTATGTGCCCAGACCAGCAGAAGCACTGTTATCAGCACAGGTCGGAGAAGACTGTGGATATAGAAATGATTCACCAATTGTAACACCTCTGGAGCCATCTACCTGATCACCTGTCTGTGTAATTTAGAGTAGTAGGCATGACAGAGGGACCAGTGACAAAGAGGTTAATGGAGCACAAATCCTATATCTGAACAAAGAGAATGTTGGCATCCCTTGTAGAACATTTTGTACAGGCAGGTCGTCAAGCTCATGATTGATGGAGAAACCTGGAGAAGATTTGACTACCCAGGAGGGGTGGAGACCTTTCATCACTATTACTAAATAGAGAACAGTGGATCTTCAGGCTGCGGTTTAAATTAAGAGATCCAATGGCACGATCTAGCCACATTGGCCACATGAGGTCCAGAGATAAAAGGTGAACGCAGATACTGTTGGTGCATAGAGCCATGTCCACGTTGAAGCACTAAAGACTATCAACAGTGCAGCTGCCCTGTGTGTTACATAAGGCCCCATGTAGAGGGTTGAATTAGGCCATATGGGGAGACCCTGCATGCTTATATCGGTTGCAAGTAATGGTGTAATGTATGGATTGAGTGAGTGTTTCCAATGAAACACTCATCACACCAGGACAAGCCTGTGAGCCCTTCTGGAACCGGACTGTAGACTGATATATACGTGACAGTATTCCAGGTAGGGCTATACATAAAACATTAGCAGGCCACTAATTGTTATCTATTATATTACACAGTTAACAATGGTAACAGGGAGTCCTAGCACTTTTAAATGTATGGGGCTGGTATACCTTTAAGTTCCCGGAATTGAACAATGGTATGTGAATACTCTGTACAGCAGTCTGGTGCCTATGATGATGGCTTACAGTCATGATAGCGAATTGAGGAATAACATGTTATGAGTACCTCTCCTGCCGTCGAGATTGGAGACGGGACATAGTTGTTCCTAGCTTGATCTCCAGGGAGATCATTAGAATAGCAGGATTGGTGAGCGAAATCTCCCAAGTAGAACTCATACTGGCCTGGAACCCCCGAGATAGGTGCCAGCATTGATTGGCTCTTGGACCGTAATGTAACGTGGCCAGTGAGAGACTA
Source organism: Ambystoma mexicanum (assembly GCF_040938575.1). NCBI lineage: Eukaryota > Metazoa > Chordata > Amphibia > Caudata > Ambystomatidae > Ambystoma > Ambystoma mexicanum. The sequence continues at coordinate 216,665,012 of NC_090938.1, forward strand.
CATCTGTACTGTTGTAAATATGTGCTTTGATGGAACAGCAGGAATATGAGTATAAAAAAATCATTTAGCACATGTTTATCTGTCCTTGTTGTGATTTGGAAGTAACTCTCAGATAGATCGATGTATGGCTTGGGACTGACACACACTTGCTGGTCTATGAGAGCTTACGGTGCCCTACTACGAGAGACACCATACCAAGTTGGCCGACCTTTGGTTGGCACATTTATGATGTAAGTTCATGCCTGGTTGCTGTAGGCTTATTAGAGGGAGATCTCACGGGAAAGCACTGAAGTGAATGCCGCAACCAGGCGTGGATACATTGTGGGATGTTAGCTGTGCACGTTGCAGAACTGATGGAGTCTTTTTGATTGTGAAATAACCAGAGGTGAATGGAGGATGGTTGTGACATAACACAGGGTGTTCAATTTGGCATGTGGCCCATGTCCAGGGACACCCACGGGCCTCCCAACATAGGTTTTGTGGTTTTGTGGTTTTAGCCGGCTTGATAGTACACAGGCTACCGGTTTAGTAATATGCAGTGGTGTCGCTCTGGTTCTCTTGCAGATACTGTGGATTGTAGAAAGTTCAACAAATATAGCATTGGTATGACTGCAAGATGGTGGCAAACATTTGCATTATGGAGGAAGTTGTAGATTAATAATAGGTATGGGTGTTCAATTGGTTGTATGACTACATACCTAGGTTGTGGTAAAGTGAAAGTTTGCCCTTATAGCACTGATTTTGATGAATATTGGGGCTGCAGAAGCGAAGTTTACTGTTTCACCTGATAGAATAATACTGTTCCCTCTGGAGATCGCTGGCATTACACAAGATTGCATGGCCCACATAAGTACCTCAAGCAGTTCATGGTCCTGAAGAAGGTGTACAGTATCAACATCACCAAAACCGGTCAACCATAAATAAGGATATGCTTTGATTGATTGTTGGGATACCTGTGTTAAAAGAGCAGTTTTCTTTTAGCATTGAAACTGGTTGGAGTGGAGAATTTGGGTGAGAAGGGCCTGGGAGACCCTACTGCTCATTCCTGTTAGGGAAGATTAAAATTGCCAAAAACCCCACTTGAATGCAGCTGTGTGATTTCTAACTAGTGGCCTATTTGAGACAAAGGTATTTTAAATCACTATTGTTGCTCACTGCATGTTTGGGTCTGGTTATCGAGCTAGCGCTTTTCAGATTCTTTGACTGTTTTAGATGAAGAGAGGAAACAGACTCACATTAGTTTGAGTTTAGTGGAGGGCTGACCTCTTTGGCTATCCCTATTAGACAGGCGGCACTGCCCAGTCCGCTAGGGAGACTTTTCCAGAGGTATAGTTGAGTTCTTCCACGAGGCACAGGACGAGTTTAGTTTAGGGATTCATTCCTAGGATGATTGGGTGTCATGAATCCACTGCTGTGTGATATAGTTATGTTTTTTATGGTGGGAGATGACTATTTGATTTTATGAATAGTATTCCCTGCTTATATTTTTACCTCTCATCCTGCACAGTTTATAAATGATCCATCTGAGCATTTAGGGATAACATTTGCTGCTGGTTTAGCACTTTTAACCACTTCTAAAGAAATGTTGGACTTTGATGAAATGTTGGGATGAACTTCCATTTTCACTGGTGGAGAATTAAAAATAATGAAGATGTTCATCGCCCGCCAGTTTGAATATCTCTTCCGTTCCATTCCACTCAATATGCTCATGCTTTAATGTATTAATTAGAGTGACTCTTGTTAGCTTTGTTATCTGATTTCTAGATAGCTTGTTAGGCTCTGAAATGGACTCAAGCTTTTCTAAACAGGAGCAGGTTTGATGTACCTGACGCTATATTTTATTATTGGGCTGCTATGGACAGCGTTCGAAAAAACCTGCCGTCCCTTCTGCTCCTGGGCAGACTCGGACTGGCCTGTAGGGCAATAGGGCAATGCCCGAACCAGAAATGCTAGTGAGGGCCTGTTTTTTTGGTTAAATGGGCCACTTTTTTGGCCAATGTAGGCCAGTTTGATGAGTTACTTCACTATGCAGCTAGTAGTTTTGACCATTGTCGCTGAATAAATAGTCTTTAGAAATCACAATTTTCTTACATTTTAACAAAAAACACCCCCTTGTTTACTATTTAAACATTCTGTAACTAAAGGAATGAATTGCCATTTGCAACTGTGGGCCACCTTTTCATTGGTGCCTGGGACAGTTTTATGCTCCAGTCCGATCCTGCTCCTGGGTCAGACTATCTGATTCATGGAATTATTTGCGCCGAAAAATGGGGATTTGTGCGCCATTCTGCCCGCAAATCCCTGTTTAACAAATGGGGATTTGCGGGCAGAATGGTGCACAAATCCCTGTTTTTCAGGACAGATAATTCCATTAATCAGCCCCTATTGAAGATTGGTTTCTGGTTGAAGCTAGGAGTTCCTATAAACATGTTGACACCATACATTCAATAGGAAAGTTACATTAAATACTACTGCAATCACTCTTACAGATTTTCGAAGATATTTAACTGAATTCTGCGTCCAAGAAATAACCTAAGTCCCAAAAACATTTTATGGCTGAGGGTTATTTGCCTGCATAGATTCTGCCCGATTTCGGATTGGGCTATAGTTCATGGGAAATGCAATATGACATTACAAATTCTACAAAACAAATTCAGTCCATTGTAGAGTGTCTTTTGGTGGCATATTACGGTACGAGATGTTTGTAAATAACCTGTCAACCTTTCTGATGGAAAGAGAAAGAACCAATCTCTGAGAACTTCCAAAATAGGGCCATCAATTGAATATTTCAAGTTGCTACAAATTAGTTCTATCAATGGTAGGGGACAATCTTGGGCAGTATGGAAACAATGGTCAAGGACATCCAGAGCCTCCATCAAGAGTGACGACTTGCTACAATCCCTAAAGGAGCTTCATAATTGGATAATGCAAGCCAAAGACAAGTTATAAAACGTCAAGATTAATGTTTGATTGGTGTAACCCATAATTTACATTATTTCAGGAAAATCAAGTGAAAACTTAAAATGTCGTTGATGCTCCAGCATTGCGGCTATTTGCCTGCATTGTTAAACGGGAAATCACATTGTGCCTCCTTTTGATTTATATTGGCCTAAGCCTAGTCGCTCTGCGAAGAAAACCGCGTTGCAAGGTTCCGATTTCGGATCAACTTCGCCGCCATTTTAGAATCATCGCCATTTTGATTTCTGTTCATATGATTCTCTGTTCTAAAATGGTGGACTGTGTTTCTAACTTGCAACCAAGCCTCCCGACCTCTGAGTTCTGTTAATGGTTAGACTGTCCGAGGGCCGACTGTTTAGACTAGGTAATGAGACCTTGTACTGTGAATGAACTGTTGTCCCAGGATTGTCTGCGCTAACAAGCCTCATCCACGAATACACATCAGCAACAATTAAAGGCAAACGCCAAGCGTGGACAAAGGCTGAACTACATTGTGTTGGGATATAGACTAAGGCTTACTGTAGGATACGAGAATATACATCGCCTTGTAACTTGATGGAAATGCAAACTCATGTAATCCATATGCATATTATTGTATAAGCTGTATGTGAACTCGGCACAAATCTAGACCGCAGATTATTTACATGTAGAGGGGCTGGACAATATTGTCGGAATTGTATAAAAACAGGAATGTTTAGATGTCCAGCACTCTCTCTCTCCTCTCTCTGATGGGCTGGTACTCATTGCGGGGTGTTGAGAGCCAGATAGCTATCTGTTTCTATGATTCTTTGTAAACTGTATAGTAGAATAAAAGATCTGTGAATCTTTATAACCCGTGTTTGATGTATTTCCTTTTGTGGTACTCGGCCTCGATATTCCCTTGTTTTTACAGATGGCGCCCGAACAGGGACCCTCAAGATTGATGCCATCTCGTTGAAGTGTTGACGCGGCTATCAGACCGGGATCGGACGGTGAGAAAGGGGGCCCCTTCTTGGATGAGATGCGATACCTCAACAGTACTGCATGACCCGATCCCTGGACGGTGAGCACGCGGTCCGAGACAGCATCTTGACGAGAGTCCATATATCGAGGCGGGCAGTTTTGCCAAAATCACCAACCAAAAGGGTCCTTTGTTGTCCTTAGTGAGCCGATTGGACCTCCCTTAATCCTTTGATCAGGTGAGTCGTGTACCCTACTCCTAAGTATCCTGATATTTGATTTGGTGCATTGTCCTCACAAGAACAATTATTGACCAGGTAACACCAGAAATCTGATATGCCTGAGAAATTGTCTGCCTGTTTCAGGGCATTACTCCGCAGAGACAGACAATCTTTGGAATTTGGGCCCCCGGCACCACAGGAGGGGTCGCCGGCATGTACTATGTACTGTACGTATGGCATTGGTAGTATAGTGTTTAATGATATTTGGCAGACAAACTAGACATGCTTCCGAACTTCAGTGGCCAATCAATGGTAGCTTTGAGATTCCTCATATAGAATATTTAGAATCTATATTGTTAAAGAAAAAAGCTAGACCTGCAGCATTTGATGAATTGGAAAATTGGAAAAAAGAAGCTATGCAGCAACTTAAAAGTAGAGAGAAACATGCGCGCCGACATATGTCGAACGCCGAGAAAGCGTTATTGTATGATCAACAAAAACAGTTAGAAACATGAATAGGGCTTTTCAACTTGGCATTCAGAAGATATACCCATCTAAAGATTTTCATGCGTCTGATGAATTAATTAACAAGCTTCTAAATGAACGAAGGCCTGGTGCCACTGCGCCACCTCCTTATGTACCTATTCCTGTTGCTTTACCTCTTCCTGCTGTCGTTCCTCCTCTCGTAGCAATTCCTGCTCCTCTTATCGTTCCTCCTATTGCTCCTCTTCCTCCAGTTATCGTTCCTCCACCTGTACCTCCACTCTTTGCCTGCTGCTATGGGTTTGGTAGATTTGTCTTCTGTACCAGTGATAGCACCTTTGTTACAGATTGTACAAGATTTGTCTACTCTTTCTCTTCCAAGTGGTTCTGTTCCGCTTGTAGTTGATAAGGGAGCGGAATCAAAGATTGTAACTCGTAATACAGTGTCTAAAGAAAGGAAGCGAGATCTGAATGCATGGGCTAGACAGTGCATGGAGAAAGGTGAATAATCTGATGTTTTTGCTACACTCTCTAATTTAGATAGTTTTCCTGAGAAAAATGTTTTTATTGAAGGACTGGGAATTCATTTATACGTAATGTGGAACAGACTGAATGATATAGATCTCCCACAAGCGTTGAGTGATCTGAATGTTTTAGCATATTCAAGAGATACTGCGGAGAAAGTATTTGAGCACGTCAAGAGGGTTTTTGAGTATAGAAGGGAGTTAGAAAAGTTACGGACTGAAGAAGTAGATCGTGATAGTTTGGACGCTATGTTTGTACAGTATGGTTCCTTCCTTTTTTAAGTCGATGAGTGAGGAAACGCGAATTTGCACAAGAGATGCAATTAGATGGATTTCAGACATGTCGATATCTCCCATAGAAGTATATGACACGTATAGTCAGCATACGCCAGAAATGCAGAGAAAAGTGATACAGGTTATGGTAGAATACCTGCAGGATGAATGTATAAAAAGAAAGATTTGCTGTCACGCAGAATTATTGAATATCTACAAGAGAGCTTTTTTCGTCTGATACTCCTTCAGCTGCTTTAGCGCTTGATTTGGCTCTGCTGCTCAGTAAGCGGTCAGAGTTGCCCACTTCTCAGTTGCCTATGAGAGAGGTTCCTCCGACATGTGTCCCTAAAGTTGAGGTTCCGGCTAACGCTACAACGGGTGTCGCCGCCTATGACATTGATGCACATTATGTATCACAGTTTGTTCACGTCCCGTTCTCAAGACAGGAAGTGAACACCATCAGACAATCTATCCCAGATATTAGAAAGAATCCAACAGGGTTTTATAAAGAAATGGAATCTGTCTTGCAGTCGTCAGTATTTACTCTGGGTGATATAGATTTGTTATTTCCTGTGCTCCTACCTGCCGATTTGTGGAAACAGATGAGGACAGTAGATGATGTACCTGGGTTAGGGGACTCATGGGATAATTTGGCTAGGCACGATAGAGAAAGGAAAGCAGGTGAGAGACCATCTCAGGTAATACTGACTTTGCCTGACAGAATAGGGACAAAATTTGAAAGCCTTAATTCCTGACAGAAGGATTGTCTGGGACAAATTTACTGCTTGTGTCCAAGGATAATCTGGGGGTGCTACCGAATTCTTTAATCGGTTTGAACACGTATTTTCAGATTTCAGTGCACAAGATTTAAGCACAGAGTCTGGAAAATGATTATTTATAGACAAATTTGTGCGTGGATTGCTGCCTGACATCCAGTCGCAAATTACGACTTCTGAGAGCGCTTGGCAAGCTAAGTCTCAGTCTGAAGTGGTGCATATGGCTCAGTATTATGAAAACCGAGTCAATAATGAGAAAGAAAGGATTGATAAGAAAAACGGAGACCTGAAAACTAAGGTGTTGTTGCAACAGATTGTTAGAGGTCCTAGAGGGGGTAGTACACAGTTTAGGGGACAGTATGTTCCACAAAGTAATGTGCCGTTGGGTCCTGTACACGTGAACAAATGTGCTTATTGCAGACAAGAGGGTCATTGGCGAGCACAATGCCCGATCCTCCACCAGAGGTCGAATAACACAGTTGGTATCATGGGTAGACAATCCAGAGGCCGCCCTGGGGCAAGGGGTCCTGGTAGAAGCCAGTTTTCTCAGAATGCACAGTCTTTTTCGCAAGACAATCAGTCACCGAGTAATGGATAATAGATACATTTTTGACCATCCTTCAACTGCTTATCTCTCTGAAGACCTTCCCTTTGATGATATATTGTTTCGCTAGGATTGCCCGAAGCAGGGTTTGGAACCTACGCCTATTCCCGTTAATCAGAAAGGTCCCTAAATTGAAATGATAGTGCGAAATAGGAAACATCTATTTTTGATAGATACAGGAGCACCGAAGTATTCAATTGTTCATTCACAGGTTCCAGACATTCCACTGTCAGGGCAAACTGATGTTTCTGTAAGGTTTTCTGGTACACCAGTGGTTAGTCCGGTTTCTTCGCCGGTACCGATTTCACTGGGTCCATTCACGGATCACTGTCCATTTCTTTTGACATCGAACTGTGGTGAGAATTAACGATTTCATCACAGCAATTTTCTGCCTCACAGTTTCTGACTAGACCTTTGCCGCCGGAATTTAGTGATGTTCCGGAGTGTTTATGGGCGATTGATGACAATGATGTCAGTGTTTTACAAATTGAGCCTGTTAAAATCATTTTGAAACCTGAAGTAAAGTTGTCACGTATTCCTCAGTATAAGATTTCGGTTGATGGTGAGCAAACTTTGAAGTGTATAGTTTCCGATTTTGTACACCTTGGGGTAATTGAAGAAATTGCAGGTAGTTTGTGCAATAGTCCGATTTTACCGGTGTATAAGAAAGGAGATGATGCAATTCCTTTTCGTTTTATTATTGATTTACGCGCTATCAACAAGATTGTTGCTCCACAATTTCCTATTGTGCCTGATGTAACAACGATATTAACTATGATCCCAGCTTCTGCTACTCATTTTAGTGTCGTAGATCTTAACAATGCTTTCTTTAGCATTCCTATACACAAAGATAGCAGATACTTGTTCGCGTTCACCCTATGGGGATGCTCGTTTACATTCGCCCGTGCGCCACAAGGGTACACGGAAAGTCTGAGCATTTACAGTAGGGCTTTGAAAGAACAGCTTGATATGCTCGAATTGGCTGTCACTTGTACATTGCTTCAATATGTTGACAACCTTCTTTTAGCTGCAGATTCAGAAAGTGCCTGCAAGGAGGGCACCGTGTTGTTGCTTATTCACCTAGCAAAGCATGGACATAAAGCCTCACTGAAAAAGTTTCAGTATTGTCGACAGGAGGTCGCCTATTTAGGCTATCTCCTGTTAAAGGAGGGAAGAAGATTGACGCCTGAAGGGATTAAAATCATTTCTAGCATGTCTGTCCCAAATACACAGAAGGAAGTCAGAGCCTTGATAGGAATGGCTTCTTACTGTAGGCAGTAGATCCCGAACTTCTCACTAGTGATTAAACCAATGTTGCCTTTGACAAAGAAGAGCATTTCTTTGCCATTGCCATGGAACTTGGAACACCAGAAAGCTTTTGATCTGCTCAAGACTGCACTGTGTTCAGCACCAGTTTTGGGCACACCAAATTATGAAAAGGCCTTCGAGTTGTATGTGCATGAACGTGATGGATGTGCTTTGGCTGAGTTAACGCAGGAACATGGGGGGAAGAATAGGCTGTGCAGTTACTTTTCTTCCACCCCGGATCCTGTCGCGTGCGCTTTGCCGAGATGTCTGACAGCTGTCGCTGCTGCTGATGCGTCTGTAAAACAGAGCGAGGGTATGGTCCTAGGCCATGCTTTAACCTTGTTGGTACCTCACTCTGTAGACGTTCTATTAAATAGAACGCAAACACAACATCTCACATCCGCACGATTTATGAGATACAAATTGATCTTGTTTGCACCGCATATAAAAATTCAGAGGTGTTGTGTATTGAATCCGGCTGAATTATTACCTCTCACAATGAACTGTCACATGACTGCCTTTATACCACAGAACAAGAAACTAAAGGCAGGATTGATTTGAAAGATACACCTTTGAATGATCCACAAGGGGAGCTGTTTTGCGATGGCTCCTGTTTCAAACTTCAGGATGGTACATCCACTGCTGCTTATGCCATCAATACACTGAGCACGATTGTGGAAACCTAAAGAATTTCGCATAACTCTGCGTAGGCCTCTGAGATTATTGCATTGACTCGAGCTTGTGAACTTTCCGAAGGGCTTAGAGTAAACATATATACTGATAGTCAGTATGCTTTTGGGGTACTTCCCAACTTCGGCAGACTTTGGGCAGAACAAGGTTTCTTGACCTCACATGGAACGAAGATTCAATATGGCACCTTGATAGTTCAGTTACTCTCAGCGCTCGCACTTCCCACTCAGTTAGCAATTATGAAATGTGCAGCACATCAGAAAATCATAAATGATGTAGGAAAAGGGAACTCTTTCGCTGACCAGATAGCCAAAGAAACTGCTACTGATCTCTATTCAGATATGTACACTACAAGGGAAGCCACAAATGTCTTTACTATAGATGAAGGGATTGAGTCTATAAAGAATATCCAAGCCGATGCCACTCTAGAAGAAACTAAGCAATGGACTGAGGGCTTGGCGAGGTTGGATGATGATGGGTGTTGGGTGGATAGCCTAGAGGGAAAATGGATGCTGCCAGACACGTACATCACTATGATGGTTTCAATGGCTCATTGTCCCACTTACATCTACTCAAGGAAAATGTACAAAATGTTCCAAAATGTCTGGGTAAACTTTAACATCCCAAAAACTGCTGAGCGTTTTGTCCAGAGTTGCATGGTCTGTCTACAGCACAATATGGGGAAGGGCACATCGACACCAAGGGGTAGTTTCGGTCCACCTTCTGTCCCTTTCGAAGTGATTCACTTTGACTTTATTGAAATGGAGCATTGTAATGATTTCACGTTTGTTCTAGTTATTTGTGCTTTCAGTAAATGGGTTGAAGCCTTTCCTGTAAAAGATGCCACAGCAATGACAACGGCAAAAACCATGCTTAAGGAATTTTTCCTAAGTTTGGTTTGCCAAGGGTCATCTGGTCGAACAATGCTCCACATTTTATCACTGCTGTAAATCTGTAATTCTACAGATATGTGCTGATTGATAAACCGTTCCATTCAGCCAGACATGCTCAGAGTGCTGGATTGGTAGAGAGACACAATGGAATCTTAAAGAACAAGCTCGCTAAGACGTGTGCCGGCACCAATTTGAAATAGCCGGACACATTACTGATAGTGTTACTCTCGATGCGCACCACCCCACAGACTAGGACTGGGCTCTCCACATATGAGGTGGTAATGGGTAGGCCAGCTAACATTTGGAATCTTCCAAAACCTAGGTCATTGAGGGATATAGAGCATGTACTTCTTTCTGAGTATTGTGAACAGTTAACTAAAAATCTGTATTTGATTCATCAACAGGTGCGAGAAGCCCTCCCAGCCAAATACGAGGGGCCAGGTCACAGCATCCAACCTGGCGACTGGGTGCTTACTAAATCGTTTGAAAGAGCATCCTGTCTCGCACCGAGGTGGAGATGGCCCTACCAGGTCCTCCTGGCCACACAGACTGCAGTACGAGTAGCCGGAAAAAAACACTGGATCCACGCTTCGCATGTCAAGAGGATACCTTTCCCTTTGCCACACGATGAAGACAATAAGGAGAAACTTACTTGCTCTGCTCCCAACGATCATTCAGCATTGAGCAGTACTGAGAGTGCTTCGGAGACACTCCCTGAGCCCGCAGGGCCTGGGAAAACAGCTGCTTCATCTCAACACTTGCCTGAAGATCCTTTTGCATCCTTGTCTGGTTCTGCTGCAAATTCACCACTTCCATCAAGAAGCAACGAAGCATTGTTCGCAGATCACACTGTACCGGGAGTCACAAGGTACAATCTGCGTCCACGGAGGTTCCTCTGTGCCCACAGGAAAATAAGCGCAGGGCTTGTCCTTCGCCCCATCTTTTGTATCTGAAGGAAAGTAGTTGGCTGGGGATATGGAAAGACTAAGAAAACGTGTGATCAGGAGATCACCAGCAAACGGACTACAGAGTTTTCGGTTCAAAGGAACAATGCCTGTTATCGCCCCTACTCGTACAGAACAAACAAGTGACTGTGTGGCCAACGATGACAATGGACAATCAAATACATGGTCTTTTAAAACGTATTGTTTTCTTGTAATTATGTTAACCGGTTTCACAATAGTAGTTGCCTTAGGATTTTAGTACATGGAAGAAGTACATCCGCTCGAAACATTCTTGCCTACTGAAAATGTTCCTACTGTATTTACACAATTCGTGCACCTGCACACTCTATCTCCTAGAGACTCTCAACATAGACAGAGCTATCACAATAATACCTTACTGCATATAATGAACGCAACTCATGCCATTTTCAACAGGTCTAACTGTTGAGTCTGCTCTCATTTTCTGCAACATGGGGAAAAAGGGTTGGGCTGGTATATCCATCCTTTGCCTTTAACTACTGCATGTTATGCTTCTCTACGGGCACTATTCTTTGTCCAATGGAATGATAGCATCTCGGGGAACTTTGATGGAACGAATTTGAACGAGTTCGAAAAGCGAGTCCTCACGCCTCTGGGATGCTCACTCTTTGCAAATAGGAGCAAGCTTAATGTTGCTTCTATTAGGCCTTCTGATAGACTGTCCCAACCTGTTCAATCTCTGATCTCTTTCAAGATGGCTCCTATAGGCAATAGGGATGCCACGCCACCTTTTTATACTATTAACCATAGCCCCAAATCAGTTTCTTTCTGCATACAGAGGAATGGTACTCAGTCAATGGGTGACTTCAAGGGTTGCACTAGTGGTGCAAACTTGACCATTGAGGACAGACCTTTGCATGTAGGCGAACCTGTCTACTTTGTTTGCGGTAATGAAGCTTTCACATGGCTGCCTAGGGATTGGCAGGGAACTTGTTATTTAGGAATTGTGTTGCCAGGGGTATTTATAGCTAGTACCACAGAAATCTCTAGGGCTCGTCCAAGGTGGGACGAGAGCGGTGATACTCCTCACCAAATTCTGGGTGATGTAGCGAAATTCTTTGTACCTTTTTGGTGGCAAATTATGAATTCTGAGGATATCAGAAGACTAGCGAGAGTACTGGAGAAAACCATCAACCGGACCACTGACATACTCTATAACATGACTCTAGAGCAAAAGGCAATCAGATTAGTGGCGCTACAAAACCGGATGGTATTAGACATCATCCTGGCTGAGCGTGGCTGAGTATGCAAATTAGTGGGGTCCGCTTGTTGTGTTTTCGCACCAGATTCCTCCCCAACCATCTTTAAGGCAATACAAAATCTGCACGTCCTAAGCTCAGAAGTGCATGTTCCCGAGGGGAATTGGGATCGTAGTGCTTGGTTCTGGGACTTCTTACGATCTGGGGGATGGAAGCTTCTCTCATTCTTATTGATTATTCTAGGTATTCTGTTGTTCTGTTGTTGCTGTATACAATGTCTTCCTGCCATATGTTCAATGTTAGAGGGATGTTGTGCACAGACTATGGGAACGTTAGGACCAAAGGTACGCGCACCGGAAAGAATGACCAACAAATTTGTGTTGATGGAAATTTCTGCTGCAGACCTTGTGGCGATTGACATATCTGATGAATGTGATTCAGATCGTATGGACATTGAAACGTGGAGTTACTCGTAAAGCGACTAGTTGTAGTTTAGCACTTGGCTTAGGCCAAAAGGAGGGTTTGTTAAACAGGAAATCATATTGTGCCTCCTTTTGATTTATATTGGTCTAAGCCTGGTCGCTCTGCTCTAAAATGGTGGACTGTGTTTCTAATTTGCAACCAAGACTCCCGACCTTTGAGTTCTGTTAATGGTTAGACTGTCCGAGGGCCGACTGTTTAGACTAGGTAATGAGACCTTGTACTGTGAATGAACTGTTGTCCCAGGATTGTCTGCGCTATCAAGCCTCATCCACGAATACACATCGGCGACAATGAAAGGCAAACGCCAAGCGTGGACACAGGCTGAACTACATTGTGTTGGGATATAGACTAAGGCTTACTGTGGGATCCGAGAATATACATCGCCATTGTAACTTGATGGAAATGCAAACTCATGTAATCCACATGCATATTATTGTATAAACTGTATGTGAACTCGGCACAAACTCTAGACCGCAGATTATTAACATGTAGAGGGGCTGGACAATATTGTCAGAATTGTATAAAAACAGGAATGTTTAGATGTCCAGCACTCTCTCTCCTCTCTCTGTCGGGTTGGTACTCATTGCGGGGTGTTGAGATCCAGATAGCTATCTGTTTCTATGTTTCTTTGTAAACTGTACAGTAGAATAAAAGGTCTGTGAATCTTTATAGCCCGTGTTTGGTGTATTTCCTTTTGTGGTACTCAGCCTCGATATTCCCTTGTTTTTACAGCATGTGTTTGCTACTTGACAAGTTCTAGTTATTTTCTGTATATATGTTTTCAGGTCACTGACACAGATTATCACAAAGCATGTCAGATGTTCCATGATCACCATAATGTTATGACAATGTCAGTTTATTTGTCCCAAATACTATTTAATGGTAACATATTTGTGCCAGGTGGCCGCCATGGTTTTTACCAATGAAGAATTTAGCACAGTTTTTTTACTGCAATTCTTTTGCTGATTTTTTGCCCCTGAGACAATTGGGGAAATAAATAGCGGTAATGCAATGACAGTAGAACGTAGTCTTTTAAAACACATAGTACCATATAAGACGCTAGTATCAGTAAATGCATAAGTGGTAGAATAATTTGCTAGACTGCTTCCCCGTGGAATTATTTGTGTATACTACAAGTGTCTTTCAGATCATTTTAACAGGAAATGGCTCCCTGTTTGCCAGCACACTCACACACTTTATGAGAATCAATTAATTGAAAATGAACTCTTTGTATTACTGTGGTTCTACCTGGGCCTCTGCTGTGTTTTATCTTGCACTGTGAAAATAAATTAAATGTACTCTCAAAAATTTGAAAAACAAAAGAGCATGTTGAAGAATTGATGAGAAGAAAGCAATATAAGAAAAGTAAAATATAAGATGAGGAAGAATAAAACAATGATAAAGAAAGAAGGAATAAGATGCAGAAAGGAAGAAAGGAAGGAGGATAAAAGGAAGACAGATAGATGGAACAAAGATATAAATAAATTTGCCAAACAGTTTTATATATGCACTGTTGACAAAATAGTCTTTTTCATAATTGTATCATTGCACTTCAGAGGAAAAATCCTTTATGCTTTCAATCCTATTATTGATATTTTGTAGCAGCAGCTGTTGCCTCTGAACAATGTAGAAAGTGTCCTCCAGTCTTCAGTCATGTCTATTAATGATACTATGTGACATGGTTCATGGCTATGCCATTAAACATATTTTGACCATTATGATGCTGTTCTCCAGGCCCCACTGGCGATAACTTTTTTTTAAATTACACTTGTACCCCTTTTAAAAGTTAAATAAGCTCATGCAAATGACTGAAAGCAGAGACAAAAGTCTACAACTTCGAAAAGAAAGAAAGATATTCTCTATAAAATATTCCATCAAAGGGCTTTTAAGGGGAGGCAGATTGCTTTAAAAAAAAAGACAAACGAATAATTGGAGCTCTTTAACGACACAGCCAGTTTTAATGCATCACCTGGCCTGGTAAGTGAAAGGATTTAAATGTTCTCTGCAAGTCAATACTCTAGAAGAAATCCAAGGGAAGGTCCTATGATTTCAAATTAATATATATGTTGCCTTGAGGAGTAGATTTACATTACAGGAAAACGTACACATAAAGAAGTCTGTAATTCGCAGTTTTCAGTGAAGTTTTAAAATAGACAGATCTTTCAGTTAGTGTGGACATGTGACCTATGCAGGAGTGACCTCATGAACAATACATGTTTTGGTGGCGGTAGAGGGCTCTGGTGGACTTATTTGCAGTCCCAGAGCCGGAGCCCCAAACTTTGCAAATCATTTACTTCATGTATTCTGGAGTTAACCTGAAAAACTAAAAAATGGCACAAAAATAGCTAAACATTAATTTGATCAGTCAATACTTTCGGTTTGATTTTTCCACTTGGCTAAAAATGCTACTAGGTGGATTCTTTAAGGTATATAGTTTTAAGTGGGAGACTATTAAGACCACTCAAAAAAATGTTGTTATTACTTGGAAAAAATGCCTTTTATTGATACCACAGGTATTTAACATTTACATTCAAACATCCCAGAATATCTGGGGCAAGTTCCTTTCTTTCAAGCAGTAAATACTTAATTATGAAAAATAAAATATCGAGTGGGTGGACTAGCAATTTTAAGCAGGAATTTAAGCAAGTGCATATCATATAAAATAAAAATAATATATTCAGACAATGTTCTTCGATTCGAGGTGAAGGATAGTCGTTTGGTGAGTATTTATTGTTCGGTTCGATTTGCAGCAAAAGTACCGCTTCCAGATATGTAGGAAGGTGGTTCGGAACCGCTCGATTCGGAATGCGTACACGATGGGGTTCATGGCAGAGTTGCCGTGAGTCAAGAAAATGGCAATGTACATCACGAACATGGGCGTCTGGCACGTGGGGCAGAATAAGGTAATGCAGTTCAGGGTATGCAGAGGTAGCCAGCTCAGGGCAAAGAGCAGCAGAATGAGGGCTAATGACTTGGCGATTTTCAGTTCCTTGCCATAGTACTTGTGGGGGTCCTTCGAGTTGGCGGACACCTTCTTGTTCAGCTGTTTCTGGATCAGGTTGAACACCTCCAGATAGATGACGAGCATGAGAACCAGTGGGGGCAGGACCCAGACGAAGAAGTTGAAATAGACCATGTATTCCATGCTGATGACGTTCTCAAATTCGCACGTGATCATCAGCTCTGGCATGCTAGAATTTGGCTCTTGGGTCTGCCGCAGTTGGCTCAAATTGTTCCAGCCAAACATGGGTGTCAATCCAACTACAAGGGATAGCGCCCAACATCCGGCTATGCCCATCTTGGCTCGTCTTGTGGTCACAACGTTCCTGTAGCTGTTGAAAGACAAAAACACAAGCATCACTATGATTGAAGGTCTACATGCCCAAATCATGTCCACTTTCACTGTGGGGAAATTCCAGATGGCAGGCTATACACAAATCGTATACTGTATAGACAGGTTTTTGGAATTCGGACTATATAGAAACAGTGTGGAAAAACTACAAAAAAATAATAGTTCAATTAAAATACTTTATGAAACCAATAGATGCAGTCATGCTGCATACAAAACCCAATTGTATTATTTGCTGGCTGCACAGGCTCAGATCTCATTTTGTCGAGGATGACCTCTACTAAATCGGATTTCCCAGGGGTATACTGTACTTTCTCCACATATAAACTCCCCTGTCTAACTTCACTAGAAGTAGTTGCCCCTAAAACCATGGAACCTTCTCTCACGTGGGGAGGTAACAGGGAGAGGTTCCCTGTTCCCTCCCCATGATCAAAATGGCGCCACCCGGGGAAGGATGAGTGAAAATGGCAGGTGGTACACAGTGTGTTCTCGCTGCTGTTCTAGCCACCTGATTGGCTGAGCGCCTTGCCCCTGCTGCAATTTAAGCTTTATAGAGTCTCCCCGAGGTCCGTGCAAGGAGTTATGGGCCCTGAAGGCAGAGTGAAAGGCCACAGTGTAGCTGAGGCATTTAACTAGGTTTATTGGCCTGTGGGGTGCATTTAAAGGCCGCAAACAGAAGTCCCTTTCACATGAATGGCAGGCATTTAAACATTGAAACAAAAACGGCCTGGCTTTTGCTTTTGTTTTTCGAGTAAAGTTAAAGAGCCATGTGGCAAGGCGCCTACCTGTCCTTACCAATGGACAAGCATCAATTTAATTTACAAAAGAAGGAGGAATAAAAGATCCATGTGACATGGAAAACAGGAGTTTTAAACATTGAAAGCAAAAATGGCCTGCACATGTGTGTGCAAATAAAAAAAAGCCACAGTGGAAAATAAATATCACTGCTCACAGAAAAATGTCAGGAAGTACTGTTAGACAAAGACGAACTAATGAATACTGTTACGGAAGGGAGAGCATGTGTGGAGTGTGTTTGCATGGGTTTTGTACTGTTAGTGCGACACAGTGTTAGGGGATACAATGCTATGCATAATATGTGTGCCTGAGTGCTGCACTTTTACTAGTTATTGAATAGAGAACGAGTCCTCAGTACAGTCTTGCAAATGTGTACGCCTGAGTACTCCATTGTTAGAAATACATGCTGTTGGGAAATTAAGAACACATGTATAATGTGTGCTGCTGAGTAGTATACTGTTAGTACTGCATTCTGCTAATGAACAAAAACGTAGTAAAACGTGTGTCAGAATAATGTACTGTTAATATTGCATACTCTTACAGGATGAAGAACATATGCTGTGCTGTTAAGTGCTATATATGGTTATAGAATGAGCACTGTAATGTTAGTACTACATTATTATACATGATAAAGTATCTGTGTTTGATGTGTGTGCTGCCTGTGTACTTTACTGTTATTACTGCATACTGTTAGATGAATACCTTGTGTATGTTGTGTGTTCCAGAGCATTATGCTGCTATTTCTGAATGTTGTTAAAGGATAAAGAAGATGTGTATGGGGTGTATACTTGAGTTATGCACTGCTATCTCTGCAGTCTGTTGAAGAATTGTGATTCAGTATGATTTGCACATGGCCGCTTTACAATTATTATGGTACACGGTTGCCGAAAATAGAAGATAAGTGTCGTGTGTGCCTGTGCACAGCACTGCTTTTACTGCATACAATTCAATATAAGACATTTAGATAATTCCTGTATAAGCACCAGGGCTCTAGATAAGATTTTGAAGTGAGAGTATTTTACCCCTTATATTTGAATTTGGGAGCAACATGATTTTATCATTCCCAACAGAGATACTTTTTAGTTTAGTCCAATAAACATATATATGTTGTATTATCTTTTTTAAAATTGTGACACGGTTGACATAAAACCTTACACACAACTTTACATTTTGAATCAAAACAACTTTACATCCTAAATTACAAAACAAGTTAAAAAAAAAAGAGAAAGAAAAGAGAAAAAGAAAAAGGAAAGGACATAAAAATAAAATGTAAATTCACACAATCAATGATAAAACACCATTTAAAAAAAGACCAAGGGCAATAATTAAAAGCACATTTTCCCCACCCATTAGTCTTGACCATAGCAATTTCTTTGAATAATCAGAATTAAAACTGTCCAATTATTTGTGAAATACAGATCTTCTAATAGCCATAAGGGCCTGACACAGTCTAGCACCCAGAGTTGTAGAGTTTCTAATAAATCCGTTAGTTGGCGAAAACAGCATGAATTAGGGATCTTATTGGTTGATGATGTTAACCAACTTTTAGTCCTTGATCTAGTGTGGATTTGATTGAGCCTAAAGCGTAAATACAGCGTACACAGTTTGTTACCAGGAAAACGTTTCAAATATAACAAAAGTTGATCTTTTTTACGAGGAAACCTTGCATATTCAGAGAAAGTAGAATAGGTTGACGGGATCTCAAGAGGGAGTCTCCAATCATCCCTAAATATTTTGTCTTTAACAACATCCGGGGGCGACTCATTAACTCCTCATCAGACATATATTTCAACAGATATTTTAACTCTAAAAAAGATATACTTTTGTAATCCTTACTTCTCTGTACATAGTAATTCATGCAAATTAAAAGTTCCTTTTGTAACCTTACATTTCCTCTTCAGATCAGGCAGTAATAATAACAGAGCTCCTTACAGTGTCACTGCTATGCTAATACCTCAGATCTCAACATGCAGGTGGATATATTGAAGCAGGGAGCAGGAAAGATCTACGAATTGGGCATTCCTAATTATCGAAGCCATGCTTTTACTCCCTAAAACAAGGAAATACTCCAATCAAAAGATATAAGTAAAGGCGGTTCTTTTTACATCGTTTATTTGATGGGGTTGATGAGAATGTTATCTCTTAGTAATACACACTTCTTTGCACCTAGTCATTGATGCACTTATGAAGATGCATTTTTACCTTAAGTTCCTCACCAGAACAGACAGTAATTATCGTAGACTCCATTCCTCTGGCACCAGTGATCAAACATATAAGTGGAGCTGCTGAGACGGAAGCAGAGGGCAGGCACCACTGTGTCATGTGTTTCCTATTTTATTTCTGTTGGGAATATTTTTACTTTTTACCTTTTTTGCAGTATACATAAGAGGGGCTACACATCCCTAAACCCTAGCCACAGCCCTATACATAAGAGGGGATGGGTTGCCTATTATGTATAGGGCTGGAAAGCCTAGTACAATGAATGCACACCATTACAGATTATATAACCTATACATAATAAATGGAAGCCTGCTATATCAGTATACAATCCGTGACTGTCTGATTGCAGTCAAGTTGTGACATCACTACTCGCCTATAATGAGAAAATGGCACAATTATCAAATGTAATATACTATTACAATTGTTTTGTGACATCGCAATGCTGATAACTGAGCAGGCAAAGAGTAGAATTCCATGTGCGACTGGAACATTTAAGTAAAAGGTGTGTCCGGCTTTTTAAAACATTTACTCCTACGTCCCGTCCCCTTTCCTCCATACTTATGGGACATTCCTCCATCCTGTGGGACGGTACCGGAGCTCGCTCTGAGGCCTCTCTTTCGACTTCCCTCAAGAATAATACCGGGGTGTGCCCCGAGGCCTTGGTGGGGCTTGGTGTCACCGAACGGATGTTTGAGGCCCGCGCGGATAAGGCTGTTACCGGACGTGAGTCCGAGGTCCCTCGTATTGAGGCTAAAGCTACCAACATTTCTGAGAGGCCTGACAAGACCTTATCGGTGAAGGCTGTTTCTCACAGTTCCCGCTCTTGCGGCGACACCAGATCTGTTGAGGGGGCAAAGAAGGAATGTTCTCCTTTTAACGGCAGTGCTGAGGTTCTTCCTGGGAAGGCTAATTTGGCAGTTGGTATGTCGCAGAAACATTCCAGGCCTCATAGTACCGGCTCGGCCGAGGTTCCTTATGTTAAGGCTAAAGTTAAGACCCCTGATCCATCGACGGGGACCCCTGCCTCACTTCCTCACGTGCCGCAGTTCCCCTCAGGCGATGACAAAATGGCGCCCGTTCCCGCCATGACCGCGGCGGCCATTTTGGGTGCTACCCCTACAACTACGCCATCGGCCTCAGGTGTAGGGCTTGGTTCCGTGGGTCAACATAGAGGTCCTTGTGCTTATCGGCCAGTTTATGATTGGAACGCCCGGATGCCCCTTCCGCACAATGTTGCGTTGCCTGCGGGGTCGGCACCTTTCATTTATGTGGATACATCGGTGGACAGGCCGGTGTGTCACCCTTTCCTGTTACGTCTCTGGAATTATCCTCCTCATGAGAGGCCTCCTCAGGTTCCAAAGCAGTCCCCGGACAACGCCTTTTTCGGTAAATTTCAAATGCTCATGTGTACCGGCCCCATGAGGGAATATTTCAAAGGCTTTTTGGGGAGATATGTCTGCCCGCGCCTCCGGCTCCACCCATTCCTCCGGTGGTTCCGCCGGCGCCTCCCTTGCCTATGGTGCCTTCCCTGACTCTTCTGCCTTTGCCCCCATTGTCTCCTGTGGACAAGGCAGTGCCCGACACGGCTCAGCAGGATCCTGACCAATCGGATGACGCGCAAGGCGATCAGGACAAAGAGGACCTGCCCCGCTCTTTTAGAGCTTTTCATGACCGAGTAGTGGACATGATGTGCTTCTTAGATGTTCCGATGCCCGAGGCACCCACTCTGCAGGAGGGCGTGCTTTCTGGGACATTCACCATGTCTCCTTTGGAGCGTACCGGCCTGTTCTTGCAGAAGGACGTTCTGGCCGCTGTCCGCAGGGTCTGGGAAAAGCCACACTCTGGACTTTTCATCAATAAGAAAATTGACGCGAGATACAGGCTGCATTCTTCGGAAGAGGTGGCCCTGTCGTCTTGTCCGCTCCCCTCCTCCACAGTGGTGGCTGCGGCCACTTTGCAGTCCAGGCCTGCAGCATCCTCTTCCACGACGGCTACTCAGGTTCTGGGAAAGGAGGACAAGCTCCTTGACCCCCTTGGGAGGAAAATCTTTGCCAACTCGGCCTTGCAGCTCAGGCAGGCCAATGCAGGGGCTAATATGCGGATGTGGAAAGGTCTGTCAGAGTTTGAGGAGTTCATCCCGGTCGAGAAGCTGGAAGACTTTAAGGGGGGATTATCCAACGCCAGGGTCTTGGCTCTGGATCTCCTGGAGGCTGCGGCTCATCACGTAGACACCTTGGCTCGGTGCCTTATGCTGCGGGTTGATATCTCATGGCAGGCGTGGCTGCATGCCACTAAATTCTCAAAAGAAGTGCAGGACAAGGTGTTGGACCTTCCGTTCGATGGTAAGGAGCTCTTTCATTCTACAACAGATGTAGAGCTCACCAAGACGAAGGATAGCACTCAGACAGCTAAGTCCTTGTCGGTCCTTGTTAAGATCCCTTTCAAAACCCAGAGACCTTTGTCGCAAAGCTGACCCTCCTCTGGCTTTAGGGGCTTCCTCGACTGGAAATCTCGCAGAGTGGATACCCGTTTGGGGAATAACCGCCGTAGGCAACAACGGACTCGGTTTTTCTCCCGCTCCTCAGCCTCCTCCTCAGGTTCAGGCGGCAACACCACTGCAAAACCTACAAAATGAAGGTTCTCCGCGCTCGCACGAGATCCCGGTGGGAGGATGCATTACGTTTCATTGGGAGGCGTGGCAGACCATCACCGAAGACAGATGGGTCTTGTCAGTCGCTTGGACGGGCTTCCGCTTACCCCTACCCCCTACCCCACCCTTCAACCCGCCTTTTCAGCTGTCGGGCTCGCCCTCCCTCAAAGCTGAGGTTCAGAAACTTCTGGACCTCAGAGCTGTGGAACCCGTTCCCCTCAGGGAACGACGGGAGGGCTTCTACTCCCGGCTGGTTACAGTGCCCAAACCCAACCAGGCTGGCCTGCGAACCATCCTAGACCTTTCCCAGTTCAATCTTTTCCTACCCCAAGAGAAATTCAAGATGATCACGCCCAGCCCGATAAGGTCCTCCTTGGAGATGGGCGATTGGCTCAGTGTGGTGGATCTTCAGGATGCATACATGCATATTCTGATTTGGAATCCACACAGGAGATATCTCCGTTTCTCTTTGGGAGAGGAGCACTTCCAGTTTCGAGTGCTTCCTTTTGGCCTCAGCTCGGCGCTGCGTGTCTTCACGAAGATGATGTCGGTGATTGCGGCCTATCTTCGTCTGCAGGGTATCCATGTGTATCCGTAGTTGGACGACTGGCTCTTACGCAGCCCTTGTCCGTTGAAAGCAGCGGGCAATCTTCAGTCTCTCCTTCAGCTACTGTTCCATTTTAGGCTGTCGTGAACTGGCGGAAATCTTCCATGGCTGTCTCGCAGGACTTGATTTTCATGGGTTTTCGCTGGAACACGATCGGCTGCAGAATGTACCTGACCGGGGACAGGATGGCGGATCTGTTAGCCACGTGTCAGATGTTTGCGCAGTCGGAGAGCATGTCGGCCTGGTGGTTCCAGAGGCTTCTGGGCCTCATGGCCGCGTGCGTGTTGGTGCTTCCTCTTGCTCGTCTCAAGATGAGACGGACCCAGATAGCTCTTCGGAGTTCTTGGCGTCAGGCTGTGGACCCGGATTCCAAGCTGACAATGATTCCGGCTTCCATGAGAGTGGACCTGGAATGGTAGTCAGCTCTCAGCAACCTGTCGGTGGGTGCGGGGTTTCAGGACCCAGCCCCTGCGGTGACGATCACGACAGACTCCTCCCTCCTGGGGTGGGGTGCAACGTTAGATCTTCTTCAGGTCTCGGATTTCTGGTCGCCTCAGGACAAGCTCCCCCACATAAATCATTTAGAGCTTCTGGCGATCTTCCTAGCGCTCAGGGCGTTCAGACCAATCATACTAACAAGGTGGTCCGCATACGCACGGACAATGTGGTGTCGATGTATTACATCAACAAGCAAGGGGGAACCAAGTCTCCCCCCCTCGTGGACCTGTCCATCCAGATTTGGGAGTGGGCTTTTGGCTGCTTGCAGTGCACTTTCCGGGCCAGCTGAATGTCACAGAGGATGCCCTCAGCCGGCGGACAGTGGTCAGCTACGAGTGGGAGTTGAAGGCAGAGGTCCTCTTATGGATTTTCTTGCGTTGGAGCACTCCGGAGGTGGACCTCTTAACTACGGCGGTAAACAAGAAGCTTCCTCAGTATGCCTCCAGAGGGGGGCTAGGAACCTCCTCTCTGGGGGACGCTCTCGAGATTCAATGGCACAACATGAGAGCTTACGCCTTCCCGCCTCTGCCTCTAGTCCATCGAGCAATTTGGAAGCTGCAGAACTTGGTGAACTGTTCCCTTCTACTCATAGCCCTGTGGTGGCCGGCAAGGTTTTGGTTCTCAGAACTTCAACACCTGTCGGTGTATCCGCCGATCAGGTTACCAGTGACCCGATCTTCTTCATCAGGGGGAACAGCAGATGAGGCACCCCTCCCCACAATCGCTCAGCTTGGCGGCATGGTGCCTGAGTTCAAGTCTTTAGAAAACCTTAACTTGTCTGCGGATAACATGCGTATTATCCAGGCAGCCAGGAAACCCGTGACTAGATCCCAATACAGAAGTAAATGGCTCAGGTTCTGTCATTGGTGTTTGGGAAAACAGTTGGACCCAAGGGGGGGCTACGTTGACACAGTGCTGTCCTTCGTATCCTTCCTAGCAGAGTCGGGTGTTCACGTTCTGTCAAGCAGAACTTACCTTTCAGCGGTCTCCGCTTATCTTTCTACGGACCAATGTTCTTACTCTCTGTGTAACCCAGTGGTTAAGAGGCATTTTGCAGGCTTGACACGCCTCTACCCTCCAATTCGTAGTCTGCACCCGCCGTGGGACCTAAATGTAGTCCTGACGGCGTTGTGCCATAAGCCTTTTGAACCAATGGCCATGGTTGACCTCAAGTACCTATCCTGGAAAGTGCCCTTTTTGGTCGCCATTACGTCAGCAAGGCGGGTGAGTGAGCTACAGGCCTTGTCGGTGGAGCATCCCTTTTTGGTCTTTCACAAGGATAAGGTAGTCCTACGGACGAATCCTGCTTTCCTGCCGAAGGTGGTAACTGAATTCCATCTGAATCAGTCGATCTCCCTGCCGGTCTTTTTCCCGAACCCTACCTCAGAGGTAGAAAGGGTTCCGCATTGTCTCGATGTCGGAAGGGCTCTTAAGTTCTATCTGGACAGAACCTCCGAGCTTAGGAGTTCCTCTCAACTGTTTGTGACGTTTGGTAACCGTCAGGGTAAGCAGGCGTCTAAGGCGACTATTTCTCGGTGGATCGCTACCTGCATTACGGAGTCTTTCACCGTTCAAGGGCTGAAACCTCCTAAGGGTATTCATGCACACCTGGTGCGGGGCAAGGCAGCTGCGGTTGCTTTTCAGAAATATGTCCCCTGGGAGTCCATCGCTAGGGCAGCTACTTGGGCCTCCCCATCTGCGTTTTTGTAAGCATTATTGTCTTGACATGAGCTCAAGAGCTGATGCTCAGTTTGGTCAGGCTGTGCTGAAGAACCTTTTTCAGTATGGGGTATTTCCATCCACCCGTAGTTCCTGTTAGGAGTGCTTGGGAATCTCCCATAAGTATGGAGGAAAGGTGACGGGACGTAGGAGTATAACCAGTTTACTCACCGTAGTGACCACCTTACTCCTAGTCCATAGTCCCCTTTCCTCCACACGCCCGCCGTCCCCTCTAATAAGGTTCCTCTGTTATTGCTAATAGGTCTCTGACCTGGCAATAGAAAAGGACTGATGGGCGATGCGCATGGTGGAGCCAAGGTGGGAGGGGTTACGGCCGCGTGCCGAGCCCCGCGCGAGAAAGAGAGGAAGAACACATTTTTGAAATTTCTTTTGGGGATGCTTTTTACAAAGTGCTCCGGTCCCGTCCCACAGGATGGAGGAATGTCCCATAAGTATGGAGGAAAGGGGACTATGGACTAGGAGTAAGGTGGTCACTATGGTGAGTAACCTGGTTAATTTATTTCCTCTGATCTGTCTGTGAGAATTGGAAGATATATTCCATCAACTTGCACCGTGACTGTGTATTATAAGGAGTACCGTATGTTAAATGTTAAAAGGATATTACATGTCATTTCAGTGTTATATGAGATTATTAAGTACCCCGTTGGTGACTTGTAATAATGCCTTATATAATGGGTTTGTGTTTCCGCTGTGCTGTTATTTCTGCATGCTGTTTCTATGTTGTTTCAGCAGTGCGGGCAGCGTGTCCGTGCATTGCTTATTCCTCCGCCTCTTTCTCTATCTCTCTACTTTGACTTGCCTGTGATTGGCTACTCTGGCATTTCAGCTGACAGGAAATCCCTGTCTCTCTACTATTGAACCCGCTTATCTCAGTTGTTAGACATCTGGAAGTTCTGATTCGATGCTGAGCCTGGCAGTAAATTCCTCCCACACTTGGAAGATCCTCTCTCAGTCTTTCCCATAATGAGAGTTCCAAGTGGACAAGATCAGATAGAGAGGAAGTGCTCTTTCACATCAATCAGAGAAACTGGCCTCCAATAAATATCCTCAATGTCTAAACTAGCAAGATCCTATTTAGAAGATTACTTGAAGCTAGCTGGTAGGTTAGGTCAGTGTGTTATGGCCTCAACCCCCCACTACCCCTAGCACCCCCCCAAGATGACAGATGCCATTCACTGAAACTGCCCACAGACCATAACTAGATGACATCACCAAGGTAATCACGAAGAGGTGACATGGCTGAACACACACTTAGAGGCATTAGCCGGGTGCAAAAGAACACCCATGAACTGCTTGCAGAAACCTAAATGCAACTAACATGAACAGCTATGAAAATAAAGATGGAAGCCACAGCTGCATTGCAATGAATGGAAGACATTGGAAAGGCTCAAAACACAGGGAGAGGCCTCACACACTGATTTCCCTGAGAAACGCAAAGCAGAGCTGGCAGTGCAGTTTCTGTGCCTAACCTTGGCAAGGACGCTGGAAGAGAGTGTTTCAAGTCAACAGAAAAAATAGAACACCTGCAAGGGCTGGGAGCTGAAATTCTTCATAAATGCAAGCAGTGAGCTCAATCCTGCAGTCCCTATACACGTGATCTGTACCTCGGGAACAAGGCCCAGTCATCCGAGGCAAGCAGAAAGTGCTGTTCCCATCAAACTGAAGACAGAAGATGCTAAAATGTGATACAGCACGAACCTGGCGGCTTGAATGTCCTTGCTTTGGGCCAGAGGAGTCTGGGAGGTGGTAACATGGGTGGGAAAGAGGTGGGACCCTGAAGCCACTCTCTCTACCCATTATTGTGCTCAAATGCTGGTAAATTTCCCAGATTGAGAAGGCTCACACTGGCTTCCTGTGGGTGGTGCCAGGAGTAGCTACCCGATATGGCCAGGCCAATCAGATCATCAATCCTCTATAGGATATAAGTCTGGCTATACTGTTCACCCAATCCCAGCTCGCCCAAGGTCCAGAAATGTAACCATTTGATTGTGATGTAATGGTGGTACAAAACCTCGCTACCAGCCTGCAATTAACTGAGAGTGCATTTGGACGCTGCAGAAATCTGTGTGCCTATGCCAGCTTTTGAATTAATAAAAGCAGTAATTGGTCACATTTCTGGACTCCTCTGTTTCTTGGGTACGGGTGATTTCCTTCGAGCCATTTTAATTCCCCTTCAAGCAGGTTCAGCAACTGCTTCATATTTATGTGAGTTTCAATTTCAAAATAGTTTATCAGGCAAAAACATAGCAATGTAGGCATGTAACACTACTGTTAATTGAAGAATTTACCAAAAGAAAGCATTTAAAAATAGCCCGTGTCCCGATTGGAACTATTTCTTACAGCGTGAAATCTCACCCACAATGAAAATACAATGGGCTTCATTACGAATGTGGCGGCCACGGAATGAACGGTGCCGGTAACGGACCGGCACCGTTCATTCCGGGCCGCCACATTACGAGCTCTGCAGCGGGTCCCGCTCTGGACACCTGGCCAGACCAGACATGCAGAGTGGGACCCGCTAGCATCCTTCCCATTCCCATTTGATCCCTATGGGTTCTCAAATGGGAATGGGGACGTACCGGGTCTGGGTCCCGCGAAAGGGAATTACCGGGCCCTCCAAGGTCGGAATGGAAAACGGCATGGCTACCTCCAAACTCGTAATGAGGCCCAATGACACCTCTTGCTGCTGTATTCGCTATCAAAAGAGAGATTTATTCAAGTGCCAACACTGAGAGTGCCTCACAAATATCTACAACATGAGCATAACCAAGTTAAACTGGGAATACACATTTTCAGAGATGTCCATGTCTTTAAAATGTGGCACTCATCTGGTTCAGCAATCATTCATAGGTCAGAATTTACATGGAAAGAAAGCAGGCGTTAAACTTAGCTGAGCTGTTACCTAAAAACCTGGTTATTTAAAGACGTATTGTTCCTTAAACTGTTTTATGGGGCGATAAAATGTACATATCACACACATTATTATTGACCTGTAAAAATTGCAATGTTTGGCCTAACTGGTCCTATATTGGAAACAATCAGAATAACATGAATCCAGGGTTCATGAAGGTTTGCAAACATATGCAAGTCTGACAACTTCTATTGCACCTGTGTTAAAAATAATCATGAAAATGGAATGCCTCCAGCATGTTTTGCAAGAATGGGACAATTATAGAAGCTGCAAAGAGCAAGGCAGCTAACATTTCTCCCAGCTGTTCTCTCCAACACCAGGCACATGATCCCTTCACCTAAGAAGACATGTGGTTAGGGGAGGCAACACTCATGAAATACCCTGCAAAATTAGGCAAAACTTGTAATGTAAAAGAGTAAAACTATTTGTGTGACTGGGAGCAAGCTCTGCTCCACCCAACCAGCCATGTCTGCCTTCAGGATTAAGTACTCCGATACTTGGCATTCAAACATCTTAGATCAGGAAGATGTACCTTATAATTTAAATTAGCATCCTGATTTGCGTTTTCAGCCAATGAGAATGCTCGGAATGCTGGCTGTATTCACCAAGGACAGCCTGCACTCCGCCCCTTGCCTTCCTCGCTCCCCAAACCCCTCACCTGTTAGCACCTGCGTAGTTCCCTACACAGGTGCTAAGAGTGTTTCCCCTCCCAAGAAACAAACGTACCTTTGCAGAGCGTCCTGGCACCGAAGTGCTATATTTCCGGAAGTCCCTCTTCAACGTTCATGACAACAGTCATGAACGTTGAAGAGGGACTTCTCTGGATGACAGCACTATGACGTAGGGCCGGGCCGCAACTGTAAGTTTCTTAATGATGTTTTTTTTACTTCTTTTAAAAAAAATAACAGCTGGGTAGGCGTCTACATCGACCCTAATGACGATATGCCCCTCGGTGGCAGGCCGACCCTGTAGGTAAGCGCTGCATCCCCTTTGAGTGGGGGTATGCAACCTTCACCTCGCTGCATGCTTTGAACTGTAAACCCCTTGATTCCTCATTATTGACTATGATGCCCAGGGCTGATGGAAGTTGTAGTCCAAAACATCTGGAGAGCCAAAGGTTTCAAACGCTGGTCTCAGAGGACGAAGCACATGCATATAATGTGTGTGCCTGGGTGTTGTAATATTGGTACTCCATACTGCTGCAGAACACAGAAAATGTGCACAACGTGCGGTCCCGAGTACTGTAAGTACTGCATACTGTTCAGAATGAAGAGCAAGGACATGTGTGCATTGTGTGCACCTAGGTACTGGACTGTTAGTACCGCGTACTGTAAGGAATACTATGTGTATAAAGTGTGCGCCTGGGTACTGGACGGTTAGTACCGCATACTGTAAGGGAATAATACGTGTATAAGGTGTGCGCCTGGGTACTGGACTGTTAGTACTGCATACTGTAAGGGAATAATACGTGTATAAGGTGTGCGCCTGGTTACTGGACGGTTAGTACCACGTACTGTAAGGGAATAATACATGTATAAGGCGTGTGCCTGGGTACTAGACTGTTAGTACCGCGTACTGTAAGGAATACTATGTGTATAAGGCGTGCGCCTGGGTACTGGACTGTTAGTACCGCATACGGTAAGGGAATAATACGTGTATAAGGTGTGCGCCTGGGTACTGGACGGTTAGTACCACGTACTGTAAGGGAATAATACGTGTATAAGGGGTGCGCCTGGGTACTGGACTGTTAGTACCGCGTACTGTAAGGGAATACAGCAAACATGTATGATGTCTATGTGCAAGTGCTTCGCAGCTCTTACTAAGCACTGTGGCAGAAACATAATACGTGTATGGAGTATGTGAGCATATATGGTGCACTGTTACCAGGTAAATAACATCTGCATATGATTCTCCCTGATCTCTAAGTTGTTTTTACTGTGTGCTCTTGCAGAGTAAAGAGCATACGCAGAATGAGTCCACCTGTGCATTGCAGTAATGTTACTACCAGCCCTACAGATAAGCATTGCACAAGCACTTTTACTCTCTAGAAACAGGCAAATACTCGCAGCATTACATAATAGGGAGCGTAAATACTCCCAATGACGAAAAGGAAACAGAAAACACATAGAAGCATGACCTCCGCCTCCACAGAACCCTGGATAGCAGAGAAGCGCCACAGGGAGGCGTTATAGTATTATTTCTACCTTACCAGGAGAAGAGCAAGTCTTACTTTGCAAGAACACCTAGATGCAAACCAGTATGGAAAATAAACAGCCCTGCTTTAGGGATTTTAATAACATTCATGCTCCCTAAAAAAGAATGTTACTCCAAACTTCAAGGCACACCTTAACATATTATAAAGAGCTCGGGTTACTGCACAATTCTACAGGATAAGAAATGTTCATGATATGTGCCGCACTCTTCTTTCCGCAGACTGTCGAGGAGCTACAGACCTGCGCAGAAGGCGTATTCTCGTGCATTGATCTGGTTCGTGTTTTGGAAAGTCGCGCACCTGTGGATTGCCTGCCTGTGATTGCACTTGCCACTCTGCCTTCTCTGCCCTGAATTGCCATTGATTGGCAATTTACCACACCATCAAACCTCATCAACATGCTATTGAATCCAGTTATCTCAGCTGCTGAAGCCCAGGGGCAGAATGTCACACGTTTGCAACAGTGCTTGCAATGGAGCTGATGCAGCTAGCCCCGGCGTTTCAGCTTGTGCCATATGGAATGGAGCAATCTGGGTTTGCTCCAGTAAGATTTCTGACATGGAGCGCAATTGTTTTGGCTGTTATTTTTCACAAAAGTGATGGGAATACAGAACAGATACAGCATAACTTCCCGAGCGCATTTCATTGCCGCCTTGACAATCTACTTCACCCTCTGCCGACACTTGGTCGCTTTCGGGCGGTAGTAATGCCCCTCCCTCCCCACTCTCGGCAACGCAATTCATTTGGGCACCTGCTGCGGACTGAAGTCCTTCCTGAGTCAGACACAGTCATGGTTCATGTACTTGAGGAGTGTGCCCCAGGCCCCGGGCCGCATGAAATGAGGTACGATAGAGGGTCTGGGAGTTTAGGCGCGGGGTGGGAGAAAACGGCGCGAAAGCCTAGGGAGGGGCGTCCGAACGGCGCCACAAATAAAAAACAAAAGCCCAGGAAAGGGCAGGAAGCAGCACCTGGGAAGGTGCGAAATATAACAGCAAGGGGTCAGGGGGGTAACACAGCCGCCCCCAAGAAGGAACAAAAGGCCGGGGTGTATAAGTAAGCCAGGAAACGGAGAGGCGGAACAAGAGCTCACCTCTCTCGGGTAAGCTCTTAGTGCCTGGATAAGGGGAAGGAAAAACGTTTGCTCTTGCGGGCTCACGCATTTCCACCTCCTCTTAATTCGATCTAAACGCAGGGGCTATGAGTTCGCCTAGCCGTGCCGGAGCAGGAGCGACCCAGAAGTACCAGCTGCGAGCGAACAGAGCAATTTCGCCATGGACAAGCGAGACGAGAAAGTCGGGATTAGAAGACCAGGAGAAACAGAGGACGCAAGGTGCGAAGGAGCAGGAAGGCGTGGCTGACAGAATTCAGACGAGAAGGATGGCGGAAAGAAGAGCAAAAAGAGCTCAGGAATTCTCAGAACGAGCGAGAAAGACAGAGAAAGAATATGGCAAGGACAGAAGAGGGGGAGAGTGGAGTCGAAGAAATCGGAGGAACAGACCGAGGCACCTACCAAGAGGAAGAAAAAAAGATAAAAACAAAGGTACTTTGAATAATAAAGTGGGGAATAAAATCGCAAAAATATTTTAAAATTGCATCACGGTTTCGGGTAAGTCGCCCAGAACCAATGGCAAGAAGAGCGGATGGGAGAAGGGATCCAGGGAGGAGCAGCAGGGGAGTTCTCAACTGAAGTAAGCAGTGATGACGAAGAAAGGGATCATTTAAGGGCTTGGGTGAAATGGAGAGGAGTGGTGAACAGGGAGAATAGAGAGGGGCAGGGGGAGCGGGGGCAGAACCCAGGGAAACCCCGTTCACAGTGCCACAAGGGGCACCAGTAGTCCCGGCGCCACAAGGGGCACCAATAGTCTGGCACCACAAGGTGCACCGCAAGGACCCAACCCACAACCGGGGGGTCCAACGGGGGCACCAGCGGCAACAGTGTCAGGGGACCCACCCCCGGGGGCAGCACCGACGGTGGCCGCGACAGAATTAGGGGGGCCACTCATAACGTAATATGGCAGGCCAACCATAGGTAAAGATGCACAGGGCAGGTCAATGAAGGCAATGGCTTGGTATATAAATGACAAGGTAAAGGAGAAAATATGGAGGAAGGAATTGATCAATATTTTTACATTATTAGATTGTCAAAAGAGGGGGTTGAATGTGGCTCTAGAGAACATTAAGGAGGACAAGAATGAATGGGTGAAGAACATTTTTATCTCTACATATTTAATGTGCTGAAGGAGAAATGGCATTCCAAGGAGCGAAGCGCAGGAGGGCAGCAGAGAAGGCAATATGGGCAGAATGAGTACAAAGCGGTTTACAGATACAATAGCAGAAGGACGAATCCAGCTATGGCAGAAATAGAGACCAGATTTTTTGGAGCAGAAATTATGGGTCACAGAGAGGGTGGCAGAGCAAACTGCCCCCAACAACGCGGGGAGGGCAGCGGGAGCACAGGTACAGCACAAGCAGAACCAGGACAATGTCAGAAATTTGAGAAGGGGGTACCCTGTAGCTGGGGATGGAAGTGCAAGTTCAGCCACAAGTGCGAGAGATCTAAGGGTGACCACAGCAGCTCGCACAAGGGCTGCAGCTCCAAGCGGCAGAAGAAATGAGACGCGGAAATAAGAACTGGGGCGGGAAGGGGGCCACGGCAGTAACAATTGAGAGGATGGAAGGGTGGCTCCAGAAATACCCAGACCAAGAAATGGCAGATCAGATCAGACAAGGCTTTAGAGAAGGTTTTAACATCCCGTTACCGGGCGGGGAGCACAAGACATTCCTAGAAACCTGAAGTCGGCAACTAAGAACAGAGATATAGTGACCAGTAAGATCCAGAAAGAGGTAGAACTGGAGAGGGTGGAGGCTCGAAGGGGAATACAGGCTGATACACCACCTATCCTACCCCCCGGGGGGCTCGGGAACAATGGCATCGCCCGGAGCGATGCAACGGTATCATATTCAGACTTAGAGGAGGCAGTAGAACTGGTCAGGAAAGCAGGAAAAGGGGCATGGATGGCGAAAGCAGACATTAAATCTGAATTCCGCCTGTTGCCAGTCAACAGCAGATCTCAAAGATGGTGAGGCATGCATTGTGAGGGGGAATGCTGCATCGACAAATGTCTCCCGATGGGGTGCGCCATCTCAGGTGCATATTTTGAGAGGGTAAGTCCATTTTTGCAGTGGGCAGTCACAGAAGAGATGAGGGAGGCCATGATGGTACATTACCTGGGCGACTTTTTATTCGTAGGGCCCAAAGGTTCAAAACTATGCAAGGCAACCCTGGATACATTTGTGGAAATTACAAGCGAGTGGGGTTTTCCACTGGCAGGGGAGAAAACAATGGGCCCAACGCAAGTTACCCAATTCCTAGGAATAGAAATTGACTCGAGCAGGGGAGTGTGCCGGATCCTGGATGGCAAGGTGACAGATCTGCTGAAGACAATAAAGGAACTACAGGGAAGAAACAAAGTGACGGTGAGAGAATTGCAAGCGCTGGTAGGAAAGCTGAACTTCGCAGGAAGAGTCATAACACAGGGGAGGGTGTTCCAGAGAAGCATTGAGCTGAAAACAAGAAGGAGGCCTCCACCCTCAATGGGGCACCACAGAGTCAGGCGAGGGGGAGGAATCTAGAGAGATCTGGAAGGGTGGGCAGAATTTCTGAAGTACTTCAAAGGGTCAGTGATATGGCGCTCACCGGGAAATGAGGAAGGGAAAATGGTGTTGTTCACCGATGCAGCAGGTGGCCTTGGTTTTGGAGAAATACTGGGGGAACAGTGGGGTGCAGGCAGGTGGCCAAAAACGTGGCAGGTGGCGAAATGGACAAAAAACATAACGCTGCTGGAGCTCTTCCCAATATGGGTTGCGTTATGCGCAGGGGGCGAAGAGCTAGGAAACAAGGAGTTGGCAGTATGGTCGGATAACATGGCGGTGGTGCACGTGTTATATAAAGGAAGTGCGTCACGCATAATAGTGTTGGAATGAATGCGGGCAATCACCCTGGAAAGCCTAAAAATTAATACATGCATAAGGGCGAGGCACATCGCTGGGTAAGCAAACGTGTTGGCTGAGGCAATCTCTCGCTTTCAGTGGGGAAAATTCAGGGAGCTGAGGCTGGACGCCGAAAGGAAAGAACGCCCACACCGCGGAAGGCATGGGTCCCATTGGAGGCACTGGAAGGAAAAGCACGGTTGGCCACAAGGTCGACTCAGTAGAAGTGGGAGAAGAACGAAGAACGGAACGGAACGGGTCATTGACAAACTGACCAGGAACGCCCTAACGTACAAGAGGGGTAAGCAGTGCAAAAAGCATGTAAAAGATGTGTTGGTGGAAACAGGTGTAAAAGAGGTGGAAAAAATTTCAATTGAAAAAATGTGTGAATTTCTCGAAGGGGCATTTGCCAAAGGGAAAAAGAAAAGCTGGTCGGCGGCACACCTAGCGGCGGTGGCAGATACCACAAAAGTGTCGGGCATACGGGACCCAACCGACAGCGCTAGAATAAAATATACTATGAGAGGATGGGCTAAATTAGAGGGGAAGAAACCAGATCACAGAAGGCCGGTGAGCTTTGGGAAGTTGATAATTCTGTTAAAAGTGTTACAAGATACATGCAGCAGCACGGGTGAAACCGCGCGGTTCAGGGCAGCACTTTGCGCTGGCATATTACGGGGCTTTCAGGGTAGGGGAGCCGGTGGCCAGTAATACGGTGGCAAGAGACGGCCTGGCAAGGAGGGATGTTAGTATGGGAGACAAGGGGATGTCTATAATGCTAAAGAAAGCTAAAACAGACCAAACGGGGGAGAGCAATAGACCTAAATTGCATGAGAGAGAAGGACCACTGTCCCAGATGCATCACACAAGAATTCCGAGACCCCCGACCAGAGGTCGACGGGCAGCTATTAATACATAGGGACGGCAGCGATTACATCCTGGTGAGGCCTCCCGGGGATGCACTGGGAGGACATTCACGACAGGCTGTCGGACCTGATAGGTTTCAGAGACCCCCCCCACCCCCCGAGTACCTGGTTATACACCTCAAGGGGAACAACCAGGTGAGCACAAATAGGGGTAAATTACAGAGGAACATTTGCAAGTCGCTGCATAGCATAGCCCGCAGTTGGTGGGAAACTGAGATTTTCATGTCAGAAATAATACCAAGAAGGGTTGGGTATGGGGCACACAAGAGGCACGCAATTGAAATAGCCAGAAAGAAACTAAATAAATCAGTAGAAAAGTACTGCAAGAGCACAGGGCTGCACTTCATGAAACATGGCTTACACTGGAACAATCCGGACATGTTTCACCAGGATGGGGTACACCTATCAAGGAAAGGGATGGGGTTTTTTTCCGACAACATTTTTAGGGCACTCCAAGAACAGGGTTGTAGGTAGGGTGCTTTTGGGGGGGACCTGAGCGGGTGTGAGGAACACCCGCTCAGGTGTGGCGGCATGTGCCCAGGAACGAAGGCCCAGAGATAACAAGGACTCAGGAGGAGCCTTTGGCAACTTCGGGACTGGACACAAGGTACCCAAAAGCATATGGCAGTGTATTGATTTTTGTGTGTTGTATTTTCTGTAAGAAAATAAAATGCCTACGGCCTACAACTTTTCCATACACATAATTTGTCTGTGATTTATTACTTAGGTAGGGATCTGGTAAGAGGAGCAAAGCGAGCCCACACTACTCAGCCTCTGCCCCAGGCCCCGGGCCGCATGAAATGCGGGAAGATAGAGGGTCTGGGAGTTTAGGCGCGGGGTGGGGGAAAACGGCGCAAAAGCGTAGGGAGGGGCGTCTGAACGGCGCCACAAGAAGCAAAAGCCCAGGAAAGGGCAAAAAGCAGCACCTGGGAAGGTGCAAAATATAACAGCAAGGGTTCAGGGGGGTAACCCGGCCACCCCCAAGAAGGAACAAAAGGCCGGGGGTGTATAAGTAAGCCAAGAAAAGGAGAGGCGGCACAAACCAGCTAAGAGCTCACCTCTCTCGGGTAGGCTCTTAGTGCCTGGATAAGGGGAAGGAAAAACTTTTGCCACCCAACCCACCCTACAATAATAACGGAAGAAGAGGGGTGCAGGCAGCAGCCGGTACGCCGAGTACTCTTTCGGTACACGGTCCAAAAAAGAAGGAGCAGGCAGAAGTGGGAACGCCGAGTACTCTTTCGGTACACGGTCCAAGACATGTCGTAGGCGGCATGTGCCCAGGAATGAAGGCCCAGGGATAACAAGGACTCAGGAGGAGCCTTGGGCAACTTCGGGACTGTGCACAAGGTGCCCAAAAGCATATGGCAGTGTATTGATTTTTGTGTGTTGTATTTTCTGTAAGAAAATAAAATGACTATGGCCTACAACTTTTCCATACACATAATTTGTCTGTGATTTATTACTTAGGTAGCGATCTGGTAAGAGGAGCAAAGCGAGTCCACACTACTCAGCCTATTCCTGGCTCGGTTTAGCCCTTATGTGGGTCCTTGTTAGTTGGGTTGTGTCCTCCTTGCTCATCTTTTAGAGTGTCAAACTGGATATTAAATTATGCCTCCTATTGTAATAATTGTATGTATATTGGCCTACGCCAAGTCGCTTAAAACTGTACGCGAATAACTCTCCACGGCAAGGTCTTGACCTTAGAAATTGATGTAAGCCGCCATCTTGAATCAAGCCGCCATTTTAGGTTCTTTTGCTGTGTAAAAGTCACCCTGTACATCAAAATGGAGGACGATGCCATTCCGAACAGAATCTGGTCATCATGACCTCAGTGCAGCTAATGTATAACTTGCCTGCAGGCCACTTGTTAGGGTTGCGAACTGAGACCTTGTCCTTCTGTTGACCTGTGTGTAAATGGATTACCTGTATCAATGGAACTGATCTATGCACATACTGATGAATATATTAAAGTTGACCTGGCTGAGACCCTAGACCAGTAATTCATTCATGGAATGGTTAACCCGCAATGGGGTTGGACAAAAGGCTGGAGAAATGTATATAAGCCTGATTGTCCCAATGTACACTCTCTCACTGAATACATCGAACCCCGTTGAAGTTTGTTGTGTTGTACTGATGGCCGATAGCTATCCGATCTGCCATTGACTTTGTCATTGCTTGACCTTAAAATAAAGTACTTTGTATGTTCCTTTGTAACCCGTATTTGGTGTGTTTCCTTTGGGTTTCCCGGCCTCATATTATTTTTTTGTTTTCACAGTTGGTGCCCGAATAGGGACCCTCAAGATTGCCGGACCATTGAAGGTTGACGCATGCTATCGGACCGGGATTGGACGGTGTGATACTACGGGCCCGACTGAACGAGACGCGACACCTCTACAGCGCTGCACGATCCGATCCTTGGACGATAGCCGCGCGGTCTGAGACGGCATCTTGACGAGGGACCACTTTTGAGGCGGGAAGATTTGCCGAAATCACCAAACACAAGGTAAAATTTGTTAGGTAAGTTCTTTGATAAACCGTACGGTCCTCCTTAGGTTTGGTCAGGTGAGTCGTGACCCGACTCTTAATTTAACCCTGACAATTTGAATTTGGTGCATTGTATCTGCAGACACAATTATTGACCAGGTAACACCAAGTATTTGAGAAATGCCTGGGAAATTGTCCAGCTGCTTTAGGGCATTATTCCGCAGCGATCGACAATCTTTGGAATTTAGCCGCCCGGCACCACAGGAGGGGTCGCCGGCGTTTACTATGTATTGTAAGAATGGCATTGGAAGTGTAGTATTTAATGATATTTGGCACAGACAAACCAGACATGCCTCCGAACTTCAGTGGCCAATCAATGGTAGTTTTGAGATCCCTCGTATTGAATACTTTGAGTCGGTCTTGTTAAAGAAAAAAGCCAGACCGGCAGTATTTGATGTTCTGCAGAATTGGAAAAAAGAAGTGTTGCAGCAGATTAAGAGTAGGGAAAAACATTTGCCCCATCATAAAACAAACGCTGAAAAGGCGTTGTTATATGATCAGGATAAACAGTTTGAGTCAGTTAGGGATATGGATAGGGCTTTCTGACTCGGTATTCAGAAAATCTATCCTTCTAAAGACCTTCATGTTTCTGACGAGTTTCTCGACAAATTGTTAAACGAGCGAAGGCCTGTTTTCATTGAAGGTTTAGGGATTCATTTATGTGTAATGTGGGGTAAATTAAATAATGTGGATCTCCCACAAGGGCTGAGGGATCTGAATACTTTAGCACTTTCAAGAGACACTGTGGAGAAAGCACATGAGCATGTCGAGAGGTTATTTGAGTATAGGAGAGATTTGGAAAAGTTACGGAACGAGGATGACGAAGAAAAGAGTATGTATGAACAGAAACGATTTCTTCCGTTTCGTAAATATACATCTGAGGAAGCGCAAATTTGTACAAAAGATGCGATTAGATGGATTTCGGATTTATCAATAACTCCAGTTGAGGTATATGACACATACAGTCAATATACGCTAGAAATGCAGAGGAAGGTGATTCAGTAATGGTAGAGTACCTGCAGGATGAATGTGTGAGGAAGAAGGTTAGTTGTCCCACAGAGTTACTGGGTATTTATAAGAGAGCTTTTTCACTTGACACTTCTTCGACTGCTTTAGCGCTCGACTTAGCTCTGTTACTTAGTAAGAGTTCGGAGTTGCCTATATCTCAGTTGCCTATGAGAGAGGTACCTCCGACATTTGTCCCAAAAGTTGAGATTCCCGCTAATGTTGCTGCGGGTACAGCTGCTGTGGACATTCCCGCACATTATGTATCGCAGTTTGTTCACGTCCTGTTTTCGCGACAGGAAGTGAACACTATTAGGCAATCTATTCCCGACATTAGGAAAAATCCGACAGGATTCTATAAAGAGATAGAGTCCATCTTGCAGTCCTCAGTGTTCACCCTAGGCGATATTGATTTGTTATTTCCTGTACTCCTGCCCGTAGATTTGTGGAAGCAGGTTAGAACAATAGATGATGCACCTGGGTTGGGAGACACCTGGGCTAATATAACTAGGCTTGACGGGGAAAGGCCAGCTGGCGAGAGACCGCCTCAGGTGATACTCACTTTGCCTGACAGAATCATTGCAAAATTAAAAACTATAATTCCCGAAAAAAGAATTATTTGGGACAAGCTTACGGCCTGTGTCCAAGGACAATCTGAGGGTGCCACCGAGTTCTTTAATCGGTTCGAACAAGTATTCTCGGACTTTAGTGGACATGATTTAGGCACAGAGTCTGGGAAAAGGTTATTTGTGGACAAATTCGTGTGTGGATTGTTGCCTGACATCCAGTCACAGATTATGTCTTCTGAGAGCGCTTGGCAGGCGAAATCCCAATCAAAAGTACTGCACATGGCTCAGTACTACGAGAACCGTGTCCATAATGAAAAAGATAGAGTTGAGAAGAGAAAAGGAGACTTAAAGATTAAAGTATTGTTACAACAAATTGTTAGAGGCCCCAGAGGGGGTAGTTCGCAGATTAGAGGTCAGTATGTTCCACAAGGGAACATGCCCTTGGGTCCTGTGAACATTAACCAGTTTGCCTATTATCGCCAGGAGGGTCATTGGCGTGCACAATGCCCCATCCTTCGACAGAGGTCGAATAACACCTTTGGGAGTATGGGTAGACGACCCAGAGGTCACCCCGGGGTGGGGGGCCCTGGTAGAGGTCAGTTTTCACAGGATCCTCAGCAACCTTTGTCACAGGACGATTAGACTTTGAGTGTGGATACTAGAAACATATTCGATCACCCCTCTGCTGCTTACCTCTCTGAGGTGCTTCCTCTTGATGATATTCTGTTTCGTTAGGATTGCCTAAGCAGGGTTTGGAATCTACACCTAATCCCGTTAGTCAGAAAGGTCCCTACGTTGAAATGGTAGTGGGAAATAGGAAACATCAGTTCTTGATAGACACTGGAGCACAGAAGTGCTCCATTGATCATTCTCGGGTTCCAAACATTCCACTGTCAGGGCAAACCAATGTCTCCGTAGGGTTTTCTGGCACACCAGCCGTTTGTCCGGTTTCTTCGATGGTACCTATTTCTTTGGGTCCCTTTACGGACCATTGTCCATTTCTTTTGACTTCGAATTGTGGAGAGAATTTGTTGGGGTTAAATCTGTAGAAGGAATTAAATGTGGTAATTCATTGTTCATGTGATGGAGTGCGTTTGACGATTTCACCACAGCAATTTTCTGTTTCACAATTTTTGACTAGACCTTTGCCACCAGAATTCAGTAATGTCCCAGAGTGTTTGTGGGCGGCTGACGACAATGATGTCGGTGTTCTACAGATTGAGCCTGTTAGAATAGTCTTGAAACATGGTATTAAGCTGGCACGTATCCCGCAGTATAAGATCTCGGTTGAAGGTGAGCGAGCTTTTAAGAGCATTGTTTCCGATTTTGTGCATCGTGGGGTGATTGAGGAGATTACAGGAAGTTTGTGCAATAGTCCGATTTTACCCGTGTACAAAAAAGGCGATAATGCCATTCCGTTTCATTTTATAATTGATTTGCGTGCCATCAATAGAGTTGTCACTCCGCAATTTCCAATTGTGCCTAATGTGACGACGATATTAACTATGATTCCAGCTACGGCTACTTACTTCAGTGTTGTGGACTTGAAGAATGCTTTCTTCAGTATTCCTATACACAAGGACAGTAGATATTTGTTCGCTTTCACTTTAGGGGGACGCTCGTTCACATTTACTCGTGCACCTCAAGGGTACACCGAGAGTCCGAGCATTTATAGTCGGGCCTTGGCAGAACAGCTTGATACTCTTGAATTACCCCCTACTTGTACGCTGCTTCAGTACGTTGACGACTTGCTTTTAGCAGCAGATTCTGAGAGCTCTTGTAAAGAGGGCACTATATTGTTGCTCATCCATCTAGCTAAGCATGGTCACAAAGCTTCGCTTAAAAAGTTTCAATATTGTTACCAGGAGGTTGCCTATTAAGGCTACCTCCTGTCAAAGGAGGGAAGAAGATTGACACCTGAAAGAATAAAACACATTTCTGGCATGTCTGTCCCAAATACACAGAAGGAAGTCAGAGCCTTAGTAGGTATGGCTTCTTACTGTAGGTTATGAATCCCAAACTTTTCACTAGTGATAAAACCGATGTTGGCCTTGACAAAGAAGGGCATTTCTTTGCCACTGCCATGGAAATCGGAACATCAACAATCATTTGAGCTTCTAAAGACTGCATTATGCTCTGCACCGGTTCTGGGTACACCAAATTACAACAAGGCCTTTGTGTTGTTTGTGCATGAATTTGATGGATGTGCTTTGACTGTATTAATGCAGGAACATGGAGGGAAGAATAGGCCGTGCGGTTACTACTCTTCCGCCCTTGATCCTGTCGCATGCGCTTTGCCAAGATGTTTTCGAGCTGTCGCTGCTGCTGCCGCGTCTGTAAAGCAGAGTGAGGGAATGGTCCTAGGCCCTGATCTAACCCTGATGGTGCCTCACTCTGTAGATGTTCTATTGAACAAAACCCAAACGCAACACCTCACTTCTGCACGATTGACGAGATATGAATTGATTTTGTTTGCTCCCCACATCCAAATTAGAAGGTGCTGTGTTCTTAATCCGGCTGAACTCCTACCTTTCCCGCAAAATAATGTTTGCGGTGATGATGAGTCACATGACTGTCTGTATACTACTGAACAAGAAACAAAGGGCAGAATTGATCTTAAGGACACTCCTTTGGATAATGCGCAAGGGGAGCTATTTTGTGATGGCTCCTGCTTCAAACTTCCGGACGGTACATCCACAGCTGCTTATGCAGTCACTACATTAAGTACGGTTGTAGAGACCAAGCGAATTACGCATAACTCCGCGCAGGCTGCAGAGATTATAGCACTAACCCGAGCTTGTGAGCTTTCCGAAGGGCTAACAGTGAATATATATACTGACAGTCAGTATGATTTTGGGGTGGCTCACAACTTTGGGAGACTTTGGTCAGAGAGAGGGTTTCTAACTTCACATGGGACCAAGATTCAGCATGGCCCCCTGACAGTACAATTGCTCTGGGCGCTCGCGCTCCCTAGTCAGTTAGCAATCATGAAATGCGCAGCACACTGCAAGATCACAGATGATGTAGGAAAAGGGAATGCTTTCGCTGATCACATAGCCAGACAAACTGCCACAGATCTTCGCACAGAAATGTATGCTCTAAGAGAAACTAGGGATGTCTATGTAATGTACAAGGATATTGGGTCTGTGCGGGATATCCAAGCTGATGCCACAATGGAAGAATCTAAGAAATGGGCTGAAGGTTCGGGGAAACTAGATGATGATGGGTGTTGGGTGGACACAGTTGAAGGGAAATGGTTACTTCCTAATGCCTACATAGTCATTATGGTCACTATGGCACACAGTCCCACACATGTGTGTGCTCAACAGATCATGAAAATGTTAGAGAAAGTCTGGGTAAATGATAAGATTTCCAAAAATTGCTCAGCATTATGTCCAAAATTGCATGATTTGCCTACAGCACAATGTGGGGAAGGGGACAGTAACTCCAAGGGGTAGCTTTGGACCTCATTCTGTCCCGTTTGAAGTGATTAATTTTGTTTTTATTGAGATGGAGCGGTGCAATAGCTTAAAATATGTCCTTGTGGTCATTTGTGCCTTTATTAAATGGGTTGAGGCTTTCCCTGTCAAAGATGCTACAGCCATGACCACTGCGAAAATTATGATAAAAGAATATTTTCCGCGGTTTGGGATGCCAAGAGTCATTTGGTCGGACAATGGTCCACATTTTGTTGCTGCTGTATTTTTACAGATATGTACGGCACTACATATTGATAAGCGATTTCATTCGGCTAGACATCCTCAAAGTGCCGGGTTGGTAGAGAGACACGATGGTATCTTAAAGAACAAGCTCGCTAAGACGTATGCCGGTACCAAACTAAAATGGCCGGAAGCCTTACCGATCGTGTTACTAGCCATGCGCACTACCCCTCAAACTAAGACTGGGCTCTCTCCATTTGAGGTGGTAATGGGGAGGCCTGCCAATATTTGGGGTCTTCCGAAACCTAAAGCACTGAGAAGTGTTGAGAATGTATTGCTTTCAGACTACTGTAACCAGTTGACTAAAAATCTGTATTTCATTTATCATCAGGTACGATCAGCTTTACCTGTATGCTACGAGGGCCCAGGCCACACAATACGGCCTGGAAGCTGGGTCCTGGTGAGAGCATACGAGCAGTCCTCTTGCCTCGCGCCTCGCTGGCGGGGACCTTTCCAGGTTTTGTTGGTCACCCAAACGGCAGTGCGGGTGGCTGGAAAGAAGAATTGGATACACACGACGCATGTCAAGAAACTTCCTCACCCAACGCTGCACGTTACAGAAGAAGCAGAACCCCTCGTTAACGCTGCAATCGACGATCCTGAAGCAGCAAATAGCACTGTGAGTGAGTTGGAGAATCTCTCTGAGCCCGTGGGGCTTGGGGAACCGTCCATTTTGTCTCCACACTCTTTGGAAAAGCCATTTCCCGAAACCATTGCTCCGAATTCTGCAACTTCCGTTGCCCCTGATACGTTGCTTCCCTCAGGAAGTGACGTTAGCTTATTTCCGGATCAAACAGTACCGGGAACCACCAGATATAATCTTCGGCGGAGAAAATAGACCTATGGCACGGTTCGACTGTGCATTTAAAGAAGGAAAGGATCATCGAGGGCTTGCTTTTGCCCAAATTTGAGAAAGGGGATTCTGCTGGCTAGGGTTGGGGAAGGACTAAGAAGCTGCGCGACCGGGGGGTCGCCAGCAACAAACATTGGGGTTTCCACCCGAAGACTACGATGCCTGCCACCGCTACTGCTCGTATTGGACTTGTAAATAAGGGGGTGACCAACTTGGACAATGAACAATGTGCCTGGGCCCCGAAAACGTATTGCTGTGTTTTGATGATAATAATTGGGGTTTTTATAGTAACTGCTTTAGGATTTTGGTATGTCGAGGAGATTTATCCTCTAAAGCCTCTTTTGCCAACTGAAATTGCACCTACTGTTTTTACTCC
The DNA here is from genome assembly GCF_040938575.1 of Ambystoma mexicanum. Lineage (NCBI taxonomy): Eukaryota > Metazoa > Chordata > Amphibia > Caudata > Ambystomatidae > Ambystoma > Ambystoma mexicanum. Next base: position 216,708,310 of record NC_090938.1, read on the forward strand.
TTTTGTACATTTGCATACTCTGTCACCTAGGGACTCTCAGCATAGACAGAAGTATCACAACAATACTATGATGTTGATTATGAATTCGACACATGCCATTTTTAACAAAACCCATTGTTGGGTCTGCTTGCATTTACCGCAACATGGGGATAAGGGGCTAGGTTGGTATATTCACCCATTACCTTTGACGACTGCTTGTTATGCCTCTCTTAGAGCACTGTTCTTTGGCCGATGGAATGATAGCATCTCAGTGAATTTTGATGGAACTAATTTGAATAATTTTGAAAAACGTGTTCTGACTCCCCTAGGATTCTCGCTTTTCGCAAATAGAGTAAGTTCAACGTTGCTTCTATTAGGCCTTCTGATAGACTATCTCGTCCTTTCCAATCTTTAGTTTCCTTTAAAATGGCTCCGATAGGCAATAAGGATGCCGTGCCTCTTTCTTACTCTGTTAACCATAGCCCCGATTCAGTTTCTTTCTGCATACAGAGGAATGGCACCCGGTCAATGGGAGAGGTTGTGCCAACTTTGCAAATTTGACTGGGGAAAACAGACCTTTGTATGTAGGCGAACCTGTCTATTTCGTTTGTGGTAATGTAGCATTTCCATGGTTGCCCAGGGATTGGCAGGGAACCTGTTATTTAGGGATCCTGTTACCTGGGGTGTTCATAGCAAGCACTTTGGAAGTTTCAAAGGCTCGTCCACGGCGGGACGAGAATGATGATACCCCCGCACAAGTCCTGGGAGATATAGCAAAATCAGTTGTGCCATTCTGGGGGCAGATAGCAAATTCCAAAGACATCAGGAGACTAGCGAGAGTACTGGAGCGGACCATCAACCGGACCACAGATATACTCTACAACATGACATTAGAGCAGAAAGCGATAAGATTAGTAGCACTCCAGAACCGGATGGCATTAGATGTCATTCTGGCTGAACGTGGTGGAGTATGTAAATTAGTGGGGTCCGCTTGCTGTGTTTTCGTACCAGACTCCTCCCCAACCATTTTTAAAGCAATTCAGAATTTGCACGTCCTTAGCTCAGAAGTGCTTGTTCCAGAGGGGAACTGGAATCTTAGTGCTTGGTTTTGGGGTTTCTTGCAATCTTGGGGTTGGAAGGTGCTTTCAGTCTTGCTGATATTTTGGGAATTCTGCTATTCCTTTGTTGTTGTATCCAATGTCTGCCTAGTATATGTTCGATGCTAGGGGGATGTTGTGCTCAGGCGATAGGTACGATAGGACATAAAGTATATGCCCTGGATTAAACTTCCAAGGAGTATGTGTTAAAAGAGATCTTAGTGAACAACCTGATGGCCATAGATATCTCTGACAGCGATTCAGGGTGTATGGACAATGACGTATGGAGTTACTTGCAAGGAGATCAGAAGTAGTCTTAGCACTTGTCATTGGCCAAAAGGAGGGTTTGTCAAACTGGATATTAAATGATGCCTCCTATTGTAACGATTGTATGTATATTGGCCTACGCCAAGTCGCTTAAAACTGTACGCTAATAACTCTCCACGGCAAGGTCTTGACCTTAGAAATTGATGTATGCCGCCATCTTGAATCAAACTGCCATTTTAGGTTCTCTTGCTGTGTAAGAGTCACCCTGTACATCAAAATGGAGGACAATGCCATTCCGAACAGAATCTGGTCATCATGACCTCAGTGCAGCTAATGTATAACTTGCCTGCAGGCCACTTGTTAGGGTCGCGAACTGAGACCTTGTCCTTCTGTTGACCTGGTGTAAATGGATTACCTGTGTCAATGGAACTGATCTATGCGCATACTGATGAATATATTAAAGTTGACCTGGCAGAGACCCTAGACCAGTAATACATTCATGGAATGGTTAACCCGCAAAGGGGTTGGACAAAAGGCTGGAGAAATGTATATTACCCACAGTATCAAAACAGTTAAAATACAAAACAGTAATTCAGAATAAAACAAAAATATAAAATCATTAGAAGAAAAAAGGAAATGAAGAAGAAAATTATTTGAGAGATATTACAGATATATACACCAGAAACACAAGAAAAATGTGACAAACCAAATCAGCACCTCAAAAAAAAAAGACCAAAATATTTAACTCTTCGACCAATTTATTATTGGGTAGCAACTACTCTGAAAAGAAGAGTTATTTTTTTGGTTCTTTTAAAATTCACATTGAATAACATCTCGAATTCAAATAAAAAAGAACATGAGGCATCATTTGACCTTAGATATCAATGCTTAATTGAAGGTGTCCTAGACAAGACTCCTATTTTATTTTCATTACTGTGTGGTAAGATTGAACTCTTTCAGCACCCTTACAACTTCGGGGGTCAGAAATTATTCATTCCCTGAGCCTAGCCTCAACCAGAAGATATTAGTTTCTAGAAACCATACGTTATGGACAAATCTTTGTAATCTTTGGGCCCGCAGTTCCTGGGTCCCTGGGCATACAGATAGCAGATGTTCTATAGACTGTTTTTCTGCCCTATCACATTTTTGGCAAACATTAGTCAGAGTCTCTACACCGTCTCTAATATGTTGGATTTCTAATGTGGGTAGACTGTTTAGTTTAAATCTAAGAAAGTCTGACCTAGTCCTGGGGTATGGTGATTTCTTTAGATAGGAGGGAAGAAAGGATCTTGGTTTTTCAGTCGGCGTCATTGATGATGATGTTTTCGCTAATCTCATCTGCTCAATCATCCTAATCCAGTTCATTTTTTTCATAGATTCTTTAACCTTAAAAGGATTCTGGATCAGGATTTCTATTCTACTGTCTGACTGTGTCAGTATCCCAGTACATTGTTCTCTCAGCTTTTTCAAGAAAGTATTGGCACCACCACATCTTCATATAGGGACGATGAAGGTGGATCAAGCATCAACCTATATAGGGAAATCCATTTCCACTCCAACCAAGCTCTAAGAGAAGTAAGGCCCTGCCTGGTCTGTTTTATAATCCCAGCGGCATGCCCTGCCATGCCGATGTTTAGGATGGAAAGGCAGGGCGGGTTATGTTCCCGTCACCTTTCAGGTAGCGCTATATAATCATATTAAATATAATAGAACCCAAATATGAAAATTCTCATAGTCACATAATCCTGATGGCACTCTAACCGCGCATTGGAACCAACATGGATTTTAAGGATGATGCAACAATCGTGTTATTATTATTATTATTTTACTTTTCTGTCACTGGCATTACCACGCAGTAAGATTTCATTTTATATGACTCCGCGTTCCTCTTCACCACAGCGCATTATTGCCTGTTTTTTCAGATGTGTTATTATACAGTGTTCTGTTTTTTTCAGAAGATACCAGATTGGAAAGGGGTACTTACTATTTGTGCATATGTTGCGGTCCTGAACAGCACCCCTCCCCAGCCCACTTTGCCCGGTTGGGATTACTGTGGCAATTAGAGGCTTCTGATACCTGGCTACATGCACCACCAATCTGTTGCTGACACGCGCCACGTGTTGTGCAACACATTTCACAGGCACGACGGCCCTCCTTTGTCTATATAAAATGATCCGTTGATTCGTTGCCATCCTATTATTTTACAGATTGTGTAATTTGTTGCAAGCTTTCAAACGGATGTCGGTCATGTTGGTAATTGTGATACCGAGGTATTGAGTTTTTATGAATGTGCTTATATGATATGATGATATGATACATTATTTATAATGCGCTTAATACCCTGAGGTTTCTAAGCTCAGACCCGGGGATCGAACTTGTGTTGCTCTGTGCTGTCTTGCTTCCATTACATTACATTACAAGGTATTTATATAGCGCTCTATAGACCCTCAGGCATGAAGGCGTGGACAACACAGAGAGAGGAACAGAATAAAGGCCTCTAGTGCCCTAGAAATACCAGAGACGATATAGGTGGTACTGGAGTTAAGAGTCAATGCGAGCACATTGCCCCTGAGCTATCCTTCCGACCAAAGGCTTTGTCTTCTACGCCTCAAATGTAAGTTGCCATGAAAGGGCAATACACAGCCATTCCAATGTTGCAATAGACCTGCTTCTGACGAAAGGAAATTGCGTTTATGCCACTGCTGTTCTGTACTCGGCCATCTATTATTTAATGTGATGTCAATAACAGGATGCTCCCTATAGTCACTTGACTCTGGCTAGAGCAGTGGATCCATAATCGCATCGTGTAATGCTACAAATCTGAGTGTGGCGTGCACCGGTGGACTATGGGACCCGAAAGCGAGTCTGGTAACGTGAATTCTGGATTTGGGAAGTGCGCTTCGATGGCCGAGTTTTGTCACTGTGCATTTCACAAGTTCTCTGACATGGAGCCCTGTCGTCACTTTCACCTGGTGAAATCTGTGCATCCACCTCGCTATAGATCTATGCATCATAGCTGCCATTCCGGTGACTATTCAGGTGCTGTGGAATAGAAAAAAGCCTTGTGCTTTGAAAGTGAACAATGCCAGATTTGTGGATGGTTTACTAATCAGATCAAGGCAGTTTCCACGGAGGGGCCCATCCTGACACCGGTGACACCAGACCAAAGCTTTCCTCTGTCGACTTATAAAATAAAATAAGTTAGAAGCATAGCTGCGGTTTGGCATGGTGTATTTATCTTTGGTGACATGGGAATTTAAGACCATGGAAGAAAATGCCAAAATGAATCTCCTGACCATGCTGTCCTTGTCACCTGTGCACCACTACCCTGCACACTATTCTCAAGTCCTTGTAGTAGAGCTGGAAGCAGACATAGACCGTGACACTTGCTGCTCCATCTGGAAAATCACACAATATTGTAGAAGGATGCAGCCTCAATCCACTGCCTTCCAGAATCTCTGCAGTACAATGTTAGGAATGTTTGCTATAGGCTGATCTGTTGTTAAAGGTGATCCCACATCACAGGGAGGGCCATGGCAATTGACCACAAGATGTCCTCCAATCGTGCACTCCTTTCCTTTAAGATGAAGTCTCCTCTTCTGATAGGGTGGATGCATTATCCTTCAGAGCCCTACCTTCACTCTGTAACCCCACCACCGTACCCCCACTCTACCCTCACCCACCTGATTCCCACTTTCTACCCCACCCTTCCTACCACCATTCTCTTTTCACAATCACCCACCCTACGCCCAGCCAGCACTCTCATTCTGTCTAACTACACCCACCCTACCCCCAGACTCTCTACCTCACCCATCCCAACCCCACTCTCGCTACCCCAGACATCCACCCTCCCCTCCACTCTCTATCCCATTCATCCACCCTACCCCGCAAACCAACCCTTGCTACCCCGCCTCATCCTTGTCACACTCTCGCTTTATTTCCATCCCTCTCACTCGCAAACCTTTCTCGATCATATTTCCTCTTGCTCATCATTGATGGCAACGTCCTTTGAAACTTTGCCTTCTCCTCCTTGCACCCTGTTGCCTATAAATACAAAATGCAAAAAACAGCAGTAAATGCCAAAACGATTGGCTGTGCCAATGCTTGTTTACACAGTACATAATATCGTGATTGGGTTGATTAGCACTCTGGTTGGCTGCCTCACACCTTCCTGTTTTTCCATGGCTATGACTGGCCCTGGTCATCTGTGTCCACCTCCTTGTTGTCTAGCTTTCTGACTCATTAACTCCAGGCAAGGGACGTTTCTAACAGGTGTTGGCAATGTGCCCCCTATTTAAAGGTCAGAGACAGGTGGCACGACTGTTTCTTGACTTGTTGATTGACTTGCAAAGGTTGTGGGGAACTGGTTCTTCCCGTCTGTCTGTGTACAGGCGTGGAAGCTTCTCTCTCTGCTGTAAAGAGGGTTTAAGCAAGTGGGATTTCAAATATTTGAAGTCTCTTTGTTTTTCAGGGCCGAGCCCTGCTGCTGCATGGTGACTTTTTCTCTTTGCCCTCTTCTGGGGAGAATGTGACAGGGCCTCTATCCTTTACTTTATGCACCTCTATGATATCAGGACACGTTGTTTGGGTGCCCTTCTCAGCTGTTCCGTGGGAGAAAATGTGGTGACCTACCCCTTTGTCTTTCCCCTCTCCCACTCAAGTTCGGAAAATTTGGGATCCACTCTGGGTTTAGGATCTGATGGAATGGGGCATTATGGGAGATGTAGTACATGAATGCCCCCCTTTGGATGTGGCAATATGGGCTGAAGGTCCTTGAGCCTTTTCTGGGCAGGTTCTGACTCGTGACCTCTTGCCACAGTGACTCTTGCCCCCTTGACACCAGAAATGTGGAATCTCTTTTAAATAGAGGAGCAGATTTCTGTGGGATCTTGGAGGGCTGGTGGTTGGGTTCTTCTACACTACCCCAGTATGGACTATGGGGAGTGCCAGAGGACTCTGGGGTACCCTCCTCCTGTATATTGCCCCAAGAGTCCCATCACATAGCAGGTGGCATCCTCTAGCCCCCAGAGTCTCCCCAACTGGTCTACCCAATGTGACTTTGGCACACTCTACGTGGGTCATTTTCCCCATCATTGACTACCAATTATTACCTAATGGTTCCCCACCATTCCAATGTGTTTTTCTGCCTGTTTCCTTGTGCTGCCATAGGACGCCTATTCAACTCTAGGCTTGCCTACACAACATGTGCTGCCTGATATGGCTGATGATGTGTGGAGGCCCAGATCAACATGATGGTTTGGCCCCTTGCTTAGAGCGGAAAACAGTCTGAGGTACCCGCAGGGTGCATACATTATAATGGAGATAAAGGAATACAGCCTCTGGTTAATAGCCGCCAATTAACACGAGACAGCCAGCCAGCAGGGATCCGAAACACTGAATGCCCACTGAAAAGCTACATATCCTTCTTTGACAGCAAGCGCTATGTGATAAAAGACAAGGAGGTGATAACGCTTTTGAAAAGGGACGTGACAACCAGAAGGGCTTCAGCAAACGCAGCTTGCATGGCGCCTGATGCAAATCGCACATTTAAAGCCCCAAAACAAAAGTAATATAGGAAGGAATATATTGCTGTGTTATGAGATTGCTAAGTGGCAACATGGCAGGTTTTGCTGCCCCCCACCCCCCACAGAGGCGTGTGGCCTCTATCAACTGAAAAAGTTGAAAGGCCCTGGGGCTGTCTGTGTGTGCTGCCTGTTAAATCCCACTGAGTTGAATTCAGTCTATGGCGTCTGTGCTCACTGAAGGGTCTAAAATAATATTGACACACTACACCACAAAACCCTTTTGCTGACACTGCAGGTTAGCATAATGGTAATTGTGTTTCTTCTATGCAACTACTGTATATGTTTTTGAGAGCATCAAGACTAAGGCTGTACACAATAATCACTGCTTACAATTATATGCACACTGCGCATGCTTCGGGTGTTACTTTTGATCTTTATTCATTGTCTTTTTGTTAAAAGCGTTTGCAATGCATCAGAATTGGTCATTTCAGAAGCAGTGAAATGGATTATTTGACATATCTAAACAGCGACGCATGGTACATTTTTTAATTAGAGGGGCGTAAATATTTACCACAAATATGCCAGAGCGAGAGAGCACAGCTAGTGAGCTCGAACCAAACCAAAGGTGCTCTAGGGGGAGTTATCTATCAGGAAAAATTTTTGAATGATGGTTTTAAATAGTGCATTTCACAGCACACTTTAAGTGAATAATTTAGTAAAAAGCCAGACACCTTGCTATTGGTTTTGTAGAGTAACTCATGAAAATACCTAATGGATACAAGTCACAAACATGTCACAGAGGCATTTCTCAATGCATTCTCATGATGTCTTTCCTCACAATATATACCAGTCTAAAAACTTTGTCATGCTGTTGTGCTCATATATTTCCATGCTGGCTGCACAAATATATGCCAGTTTTCCCATGTAAGAACACACCCATGCTTGCTTTGCGCATAATGCCAGAAAATGATACAATAAGATAACATTTGCAAGTTGGTTTGGCCAATATATGTCAGTATCCCTATGTAAGATCATACTCCTGTTGGCTTTGGCAATAAAAATGGCATGCCACAATATAAAAACATGTCCAAACAGGCTGCACAAAAATGCTAGTTTAGCCACGTATTAACACTATCATGCTTGCTTTATCACAGATGCCCAATAAAAAACGCCATGCCACACTAATATTATAGCTACACTGGTCGCATTGAAATGCAGTCTTGCCAAGTAATGACACTTATTGTGCTTTCTTTATCAAGGATGCCCAATAGATAATGTCATGCCAGAGTAGTAAATAACAAGATTGGCTGAACCAGTCTAGCCTCATGAAAACAATTATAATGCTTACTTTATCATAGATGCCCAGTAAAAATGGTTGTGCTACAGTAAGAAATGGCTTGACTGGCAGCACCGAAATGCCAGTCTAACTAAGTAACAAGTATCATGTTTGGTTTATCATAAATGCCCATAAATGCCCAGTGAAAAATGTCATGCCACAGTAAGAAATGGCTAGACTGACTGTGCTTAAATGCCATTCTAGCCAAGTAATAATGTTTATCACGCTTCTTTTATCAAAGATGCTTTGCCCATTATAAAATGATAAAAAATAACTCCCTGGCCAAATCAGCCCGCGCCTTGTATGGTCCAATGACATGCTCGCTGGGGAACAGAATCTGTCAAAGGGAAAACAACTTTCTCCATAATGGGGAGCGTACTGACGGGTTGGTGCCCCCTCACCCATTATGGATGTGCCACACTTTTGTGTAAATATTTGACATGTACATAGCAGAAAATCTTAAAGAATTCTTAAATCCATGCAGTTCTGCTGATTATCAATCATTTTGTAAAACATACCATGCTATATTTCTGCAGCAGTACTTTAGGCTCTCATTGAGATGTTCTGGTCTTAAGTTTGATAAGGTCCAGGTTCACTTAAGATGCTTATACCTTTAAAAAAAGTATAAAATACATATGGCCTTTAACTGATTTAAAATGTTGATTTTAAACATAATGGTGCAGGTGTCAATTACTCATGGTCAACCAGCATTTCGCTAGCCAGAAATTTAGAAGGTTACTTAAATCAAGACCCACAGGTGCTATGCATGCATAATGCAATATCCCAATAGTCAACCCAGGTTGAGAGTAACCCCTTGATTGCAGATTCAGGGATCATCCAATTCATGATCATTCTGGGTGCCCTATACTCAAATCGGATTTATTAACCCCTGGAATGGCTGTCCAAGTTAATACATCATTTGCCCCAATCATGTGCAACTTCTTCGAGTTGCATGAAATTGACAGCTCAGGTTCCAAGTCCAGGCTCATAGTAAACATCCATGATACTTCTTTATTACTCAGCACCACCAGAGGCTGTACAGGCCCACGTGTACATCGATGACTAAATGCCATCTAATCATCTTGCATTTACTGTCGCGAACCAATAAGACCTCTACGCTGGACTCTGAGATAATTGTCAGACACCCACAAATTCCTACACACTAATAATACTAATTTTAATATCGACAAGATCATTACCAAGAGTTATAGTTCAATTGATATTTCAGTGACTTTTATTCAGGAATAATTTATAGACAAAAAGATGTTGCGTATAACCAATGCTCTGTTTCTTCTACATGCAACAAGGCACTGATTGGTTCATAGAGCTGCTGAACCCACCCATTTGGCACAATGTCAGTAAACACTAATAATTAACAAAAAATAGAAAATATCAAATGCAGGTGTGGACCCTGAAGGTGCTGGTGCTTTGCTCAGTAACATAAGTGTAATATTCTTATTATGGCCACAATATACACTGGATGTGCTCATTAGAATTCAACATTATACCATTTTTCTTAGAGTTAATTTTCAATGACTATACCATTAAATCATTAACCTTTTTGTAATGTCTTTTGTTAACAATACACACCATTTTTATTCTCAAAAAGTCCTTTATTCTTGGAAGGTGTCATGTCCAGATCAAAAGCAATGATCTGTTTGTTTGTTCTCTGAGGACCAAAGGCAATTTTTAATTGTATGTTCTGGCCACTGATTGCTTGGAGGTGCTGCTGAACCCACACATCTGTCCAGTATGCACAAACTGACATCAATAAGTAGAAACAGACAGAAAATAGACCATCTCGCGTGGTCCACTGGTCCCTTACAAGGTCTGTCAGGACCGCAATGCCCCATGCTGAGCCTATGTGTGTCCTCCTCAGCCCTCCTCTCCCCCATGGGCAATGCACCCTCAGTGTGATGGTGATACTCCTGCAAGAATACCCTGATGGCAATTCGTGTCTCCAAATACCAGGCTGGTCTCCACCTCGGGGAATGCCTTTGTCACTTCTCTTCTCGTTTTACTTTTAATCTTCTGTCAGCAACAGATGTGAGGTCCCCAGGAAGCCACTGGCAACGTGACTGGGAGAGGGGAAGCAGAGAGAGAGAGATGTTCTCAGTGGTTTAAATTATCGTTTTATTTATTTTATTGTTGTTTTGCATAGCACCTTGCTGCTTTCCTGGATGCTTCAAAGCGCTGAATAGTTGCTGTTCTTGCCTAATTCAATGGTGCTTGGTTTATAAGCCTCAGGTGTGTCTTCACCAGTCACCTAACCTTTATCTGGCAAAAATGAACAGCGAGAGCTGTGGAAGTGGTGGGATCTGCCACCAAACCATCTGTACTTCTGCCGGTAGGCGGACGCCAAGTTTTGGAAGGCCGAACTTAGCTGCCTGGTCATCAGAAGCTATCCGACTGGTTCAAGGCACATCGAGAAGGCGTGAACGAGCCGCTTTCAAACTTTCACGATTCCATGCAAATATTCAGACTTGTCTCCTGATACAAGAGAAATATCAGGGAACTTTGACAGCTGACGACAGACAACTTTTTAAAAAGTTCAACAATCACAAGCAGCCATGGTCAAAATTGCTGTTTTTTTTAAAATATGAGTTGTCACTTTTGGAGGCCTGAATGTGTGCACAGGCTCTGCCTAAGAAACATTTCCCTTTAGTGATCGTGCTGCACGCCTAGAGGGCCTCTGAAATGAAACCGTGCACTGATGTCAGCTCACACGTTACCCGAGGACAGGGTTATTTAAATTCAGGTGCAGTCATGGTCTTTCTCAAAGATTATTCATGCGCTTGAAAAATGACTGCACTGTTACAGAAGGAAGGGCATGTATGTGTGGGTGCCTGTTATTTATTTATTTATTCATTTATACAGGGAGGAACGATGCGCTTTCGATCACAAAAGAACATACTTTAGACAGTAAATCAGATTTGACGGGAAGCAGTGAGATTCTTAGAATGGGGTGAGTTTGAGGGACATTCTGACCAGTTTGTGGAGGGGAGTTAATGTAACAGTCACCGGGGACAATGCATAAGTGGACATACATATATTAAAGACAACCAATATTGGACATTTTTTAAGTGCAGGTAGGCGGTACGGCCAGCTGTGCTCGGGCTAAGACTATGAGTGGTGAAGTGCTAGAGCGGAGGCAGAGGAAGTGAGGGACAGAAGCATGGGAGAGGCAAGAGAAAAATGTTAGCTAGAAGGCAGATGAGAGGTAGGATAAGAGGATATCTCAGAGGCGAGGAGGTATGCTTTTAGTTTGGTTTTGACCAAATCCGTTTGGGCTGCTTCTCGGGTTTCCAGGGGAACGGAATTCCATGCAAGTGGAGCACAAAGCGAGAAAGAGCAGAAGCGAGAAGAAGCACAGGGAGGTAAGGTGCCACAAGAGCAGAGGTTGTAAGAAGACTTGTAGAGTTGGATAGAGGAGGATAAATACATTGGTGCATTACCGTGGATAGATTTGAGAACCAGGAGAACAAATTTAATTCTGGGCCTATTTTAAATCATCAGCCATCCACCATGGTTACAGTACGAGGAAGTAGGTGTGAAGTGAGGGAGTTGAAAGAGAGTCCTGGTAGCCAAGTTAATGAGCTTGTTGAGAGAGCAGGAAGCGTAGTTGGGAAGACCAAAGTGGATACTGCCAGAGTAGTCCAGTTTAGAGAAGATAAGAGTGGCTAAGAGATGCTTAGTGGTATTGAAAGGAAGGAGGTGCCTGACTTTCCTAATATCTAAGAGGTTGAGGCAACCTGTTGTTGAGCTTTTGGAGATGAAAGTAGGGAAGGTGTGAGGAGGGTCAAAGATGATTCAGAGATTTCAAGCTGAAGAAGAGTTGGGGAGATTGTCAGGTGGGAACTTTATAGGCAGAGGAAGAGATGAGAGAGCATTCGACAGGGAAGAAGAGCACCTCTGTTTTAGTAGACTATAACATCTAAGAGTCATCCAATATTTAATGGTAGAGAGACAGTTGGACATTTTGATAGAGATCAGAGAAGAGTTCAGGAAAAGAGAAGAAGATTTGGATGTTGCCTGCGAAGAGGTGGTGCGAGCACCCAAAGGAAGATATTAGTGCCGCAAGAGCAGATGTGTAGAGTGTAAAGAGGAGTTGATCCAAGACAGAACCTTGTGGAACACCAACAGTTAGAGGAGTGAGCTGAGGGGTGTTGTTACTCCAGAAGACAGAGAATTGGCGAGGTGCAAGGTAGGATCCAATCCAGACAAGGGCTCGATTGGAAATCTCAAGAAGAGAGTATTACGGTGATCAGAGTCAAAGACAGTGTCAAAGGCAGTTGACAGGTCAAGAGAAACTACTGCAGGGGATACATTTGAGTGCTTAGCAGAGGTGATTAAATGGGACATATTCATGACAGCAGTTTCCGTGTAGTGACAGGAGCGGGCACCTGCTAGTAGGGGGTCTCGAAGGTTGGGGGTGTCTACGAAATTGGTAAGACGGTTGAACACAACCCTTTCGAGCACTTTAGAGTAGTGCGGCAGTAGAGACACAGGGTGAACCTTCACCAGTAGGTTCGGATCACCGCCTTGCTTTTTTAAGAGCTGGATGTTTTGAAAATAGAGGGAAAGCAAGCAGAGTCGAAGGACAAGTTGAAAAGTTCTGCAAGGTGAGAGGCCACTAAAGGGACAGTGTGCTTGACTAGCTGAGGAGCAAGAGTATCTGATGGGGGACAAGGGTGGGGTAGTCTTCATAACTAGAGATAGGACCTCCAGTATCAGTGTGACTAAAATGAGGGATAGAGGTAGAGGATTATGGTAGAGTTGGCAGAGTGTAGAATGTAGGAGGAGGGAGTGTGAGAAAGGTTAGGAGAGAGTCTCTGATTTTGGAAAGGTTTGCAGCAAAGTATTCAGCTGGGTCATTAGCTTTGGAGTGGAGTTGATAGACATAAACTTAAGAGTGAGCAGTGAGTTTAGGGTGCCCTGTAGCCATCGAGGATGATTGGACTGAAAGTCAATAAGGGTGAGGTAGAATTCCCTTATCGCTCTATCAAGAGAGGACTTGAGAGAGTTAAGGTCAGAGAGGTAGAGTTGCAGGTCCTCGTGCAAGTGGGTATGCCTCCATTTATGCAGCAGCTGACGCATGTCTGTGCAGAGAGAGTATATGAATGGGGTGACCCATGGTTGAGGATGCTGACACACAGGGGTGAAAGTAAGCAGTGGGAATTGAGAGGAGAATGAGTCATATAGTAGGGATTGGAACCTGGAGAGGGCAGTGTTGGTGGAAGAGGCAAGTGAGGGAGGAGAGTCAGAACTGGAGGTCAGAGAGAAAGAGAGAAATGGCAGAAGGTTTACATTTCCTTTTAGTAATAGGTGAGGAGAGGTCAGAAGGTGGAAAGGAGGTGGTGGTGGAAACAATTGAGTGATCAGATAGGGATGGTGTGACAGTAGTATTAGTGGCTGGGAGAGAGGTGGAGATGAAAAAATATCAAAAGAGTTACCTCTTTGTGGGTAGTTAAGCTATGTATAGAGTGGGGAGCGTGGCCACTAAGAAAAGACTAAAGTTCAGATTTCTGAGAAGTGGTTGGAGAGGGAATGTTAACATCACCTAAGAGATTGAGGTGATGTTTAGTGGAAAGAGAATCAAGGAATTGCCCAGGATAATCAAAGACTGGCCCAGTGGGACCAGAAGGGCGATAGATGGAGATGATGTGAACCGAGTGAGACAGAGCAATAGTTGAGATGGTGAATTAAAAAGATGTCAGAGAGTTCTACTCTTGGGGGATTGCGGGCAGCCACCCCATAGGGCGCTGGCTTGGGAGCAGAAACCAAGAGGCACACCCATTCACAGAGAGCCAGGCCTCACCCCAGGGTGCTGCATTTCTAAAGGCCTTTCATACTATTGACAAAAAGAGGGGGCAGACCTAGGATAGCCAGAGAGGGTCTGTGCAGGTCTTGGAGGGATCTGCCATCTTGATTCTCTCTGCCTCTCTTTCCCTTTTCTATCCTCTCCTTCCTCTGGAGCAAAGCACTTTGGGTGTGCCATCATAAGGGCAACGTCCACTCATTTCAAGAGCAGGGATTGGACCCCTAAAGCAGGCAAACTTTAGTCCAATCACCTGGAGACTTTTGTCTGTGAAAGAAGGGCTCATCTTGAACCATCCTGAAGATTCCTTGGACACTGCTTTAGGAGACCAGTCCTTCCTAAAGTCCTCCATTTGTGGTATGAAGACAGAGGTTCCAAGGGCAGAAGCAAGATCTGCTCCCTAACATCCACAGGGATCAATAGGTTGAACACTGCTGCTGGACCAAATGTCTGCCTCTCTGCCAGTCAACCTGTGTCTAGGACCTCGCTCTACTGTAGGTCCCCTGAAAGTGTGTGCCAACATCCCCTGTGTTTGGGAGCCTGGGAACAGACTGGCATTGGCCCTTCAAGACCCTGGATGGGATTCACAGCGCCCGGAAGCCAGAACAGCTGAGATCCCTGGTGTCAACGACGACCCGCTCCAAACCGTGATTCAAGCGCACCTTGACGTTGAGCGATCCAGCAGGACCTGCCGATCCTTCCCTTTGGCGACCATTGTTCTTTGAACTATCCGATCCACTGTTCGACCTCGTTGGCTGTCGGAACGCACCAGCAAAAGTACGTCATTACCCCGGCTCAAACTACAAAGTACCGCTGGTCCATCTTTTGGTCCTAGAGACTGGCTAGGTCATTGTATCCCTTCTTGCAACTTGAAGAAATATCCTTTTGAACATTGTAGTCTTTTGAACGTCTTTCTCCCCTTGTCTCATCACCCAGAGTGCTGCATATATTCTATCTGTATTTATTCTACCGGTGTGGGTTTTTATAGCGGGTTTTACAGCGTTTTTTAGTTAATTAGTATTGTACATGGTGTGTCTAATTAAAGCACATATTTTTATAGAACTTTGATTGAAAATCCCTTTATTTGGGACTGTTATACTTCGCTGGTTGAGTTGCTACTGAACCACATTCACACGCTTCTTAGGATGATAGCCTTCTCTCTGCTCACGTTACCCCAAAAGGCGAAGAAGACATATCCCTTGTCTGTGCCTGTTTTACCATTATGATTGTGTTGGCTCTTGGTTTGTAGAAGTGTGAGGGCTGAGTGGGCATGTTAGCCTCTGCTCATCCTTGTACTCGTGCAGGGCAGAAGTCAATTTGTCACAGAGGCATTGGCCACCAATACCCTACTGTAGGTCCATGTTCAAACCATGGTTACTCATTATGTGGCGTGGCAGGGTGTCTCCCATCAACCCTGGCCAGAACAGTCAATGTAGAAGGATCTTGGGAGTTGTAGTCCAACATGGTACCAGCCCAACACAATTCAGCGGTTTGAACCTCCTTTGGTGAATGGCCGTTTTCCCAAATTCTTTTGCAGCCTTTTTTGGGGAGGAGAGGTGCAGGGTTGGGAATAATTTAGCTTAACCTTTAGGATAGTGGAGATGTGTGAGTGTAGAAGAGGGATATGTCGGCTTGCACCCCATCAAAATTCTGTGTAAAAATGTGGTGAAACTGCAAGCATGGTGAATTGTACCCAATACGTCAAGCTGCTGGCCAACGTAATGAGCACCCATAGCCCAAACAAGAAGCTCACTTAAAATGTTTGAATACTTTAAAAAAGCCAGCTAAATAGCTGTGTGTAGGTCAGGCAACTCCTGGAGAGGTAAACATGTGACCAATACGCCACTCATTGAAACCCTGCAGTCCGGACTTATCGCCAGTCAATGTACTTTTCAATGAACAAATATGAAATTTGTCAAAGAATACACTACTTTATTGTTATAAATCTTACATGTTCTTTTCTTTATAATGTTTGCTTATACTTTGAGTTCTTATTGTCTGATGTCAGGTATATTCTATTTGCTCTTTTACTTAGAATACTTTATCATCTTAGCCGGTGTTGATTGAATACAGTAATATATGTTGGATGCCTTATCAACTTTGGAGTATGCACTAAGCGTGTAATTCATTATGTGATAATGAAGTAATAATATTGACAGAGTTAGATGTGGACTGTACCATAGTAATGTCAGTAATTGACCAAACAATATAGGTTTGAAATTATTTGAACATGAGGAGATTTGATGGTATACAAACTCATCCCTCTGCTTACACCTCTCAAACTCTAAACAAAAGACACCCATAGATATATTCCGCAACAATCCGCACACACTTCACTACACCACAACAACAAAACAAACCGCGCATAGCCTCGCAAAACAGCACATGACAACCACCGACCGAAAATCACACCTACACTCAGCGAACGATGTAAACTGAACTGAAACTGCAAACAGCACATCACAGCTCTCTTGTGCTTTTTCCCGCTCAGTCCTACTAACCTACCCTACCCTTTGCTTTTCAGATCTGCCAGAGCACCAGGGGACCTACAATTCAGTGAAAACTCCACTTATTCAAATCCTGGCATGGCTGACTCAACCTATGGCTCTTTAGATGGTGATGAAATGAGTACCATTGATTTGGAAAATAAAAACACCAATTATTTGAGCTATGATGGCCATTTGGTGGCGTGTTCTCCAAGGATTGACTATACTATTATCATTTGACAGCAACCCACTCCCCACTTTTGATGATAGTGCCCCTTTGCGCAACTGAAATGGCTTTTCATCGGTGGCTATTACTGTATATCCTTTTGGGAACATCAATGTAACTGCCTCATTACAAGTCTGGTGATGTGGTAAAAAAGTGTCAATATATCTGTTACTGCCCCTTTTTTGTGTCCACTTTCACTGCACTGTTGAATTCTGAGTTTTTAGGCAAAGTGGAGGGTTCACCTCTAGCAAAGTGATGGCGATAAATCCTCCACCTTACCTCCCAAAAACAGCAGATTTACCACACAGTATTACCGCTCGCAGTTAATCCTCCCAAAATCACATGTAGACCTATGAATTATAAAAATTCAGATTTACAGTGCCCTACCGCCACTTGAAATCATGTGGTTAATGCCACAAGACTGAGTGGTCGTAACGGTAAATGAGTTTGGCCGATAATTGCCAGATTTCCCACTGATTTACTGCCAAACTTGGAATGAGGTCCTTAAGTGAAGTTAAAAAATGTTTTTTTATAATTGTTTGCACTTTTCACAAGCATACTCGACTATGCTTAAGTTCTAACAGCGTCCTGAAACCTACAAAATGTACAAACACAGCCTTTAATCAAAAGCTCACTCTATAATCAAGAATATGTTTTATATTGAGCTCCATAATAAATGTGTTGTTGTTTTACTAGCTTTAAAGAGGTGCTCATTATTTATTTATTTATTGCAGTTCGGTCAAAGTAATATTGACCTTTCACATAAGAATACATTACATATCTCAAAACATTCCATAAAGAAGAACATGCTAGGTAATATTATAAAATCCATTAAAAACAAAATATAACAAATATAAGAGCTTTCATAAGTTATTACAACAATCAACATATGCACACAATAAAAATATCAGTATTGTGGAAGAACTGTTAATAAGACAGTATTCAAATCAAAAGCCCATCTCTTTGAATACACGCAAGACTTCAACTGTTGGGAAAGAGTCTTCGCCCGCAGTGAATCTATTCCAAAACTCATCAGAATTAAGCCAATCCGAATGATGAACAAAACGACCCAAACATTTCGACAGAGCAAGGCAATTTATCATAAGATTTTTCAATGTTTGTTTGTGTCACCAACCCTACAGAGTTCATATAGCCCATCATGTATCTGGGTCCTGAAGGGAAGCGCCCCCAATTCAGCACGATCCTCCCCGCAATGAGAGACAATAAGGGACTCTCCCGTAGTGGGAATAAGACCAAGACAGAGTGCGGGTGAGCGTAAGTGGGAGTTTATCCAAGGATAAGGCATGCAAAGAACTCTGCAACCTACGAGAGCGCTCTGTCTGACAATAGCAACGACAGGCGTATTTCTAATACAGAAAACGTCATCAACACCTAAACACTATAGGGGGCACAAGTTAATTGGGATTGGGTATCGTCGACTAACTATAGGTGTTGCTGCAGCATGGTTGGTCTTGGCAAGACGACGTCACTGGTCAGCCTCGTGGGTTGGGTTGGGCCTGGCAGGCCGGCTTGAGGTCATCCGTGCGGTGTTGGTGCGCTGGGGCAGCCTGTGACACTGATGAATACCTTTCCTGTCTTAGTTGCCCTAGGCCATGCACACTGCAGTTATTCAGAAAATGACATTTACGTTCACTAATAAATTGTTCCGTAGCTTATCTTATAAAATAAACGCAACACATGAGGAATGCACCTCGTGAGAGGTCTGGTGGTTATCGGTTGGGGTGAGATTTACCTGTGTCCTATTGACCGGTACTTTAGGTCGTAGGACGGGGCTCTGGGGCTTGGGCCGAATGATACATGTCTGTCTGCTGCGTTAGAAGTTATTATATAGATGGGTCTCTGTGTCTTGTCTCAATGATGGGGGTCGTCCTTACACGGGGTCAGGATTCTTGGGGGGTTCGTGGGATTTATGAAAGGGTGCTGGTAGATCAGTGGGTTCATCTGTGGGTTTATTACCGTGCTGTAAATAACACAGGTGGCAGGCTATGGCCTTGGTTGCGGCGCCGGGGCCTCTGAAGTAACGCCAGCTTGGTTGGGGGAGGTGAGGGAGCGCGGCACAAGTCTTAGCTTTTTTATCTTGCAGGCTTGGTAGGGTGGGAGAGGGAATGGCCTTGCATATCCACAAAGGTATTTTCCTCGTGCGTTGCTGATCAGTAAATGCAGAAGTTTTATACTGTTCTGCCTTATTTTGACGTTATTTAGACACACATATATATTTCAATTTCATTACACATTTCTTTAAGACAGTCGATTCCAGTACCTTTTCATTGCCTAACATTACATTCATTACATTGTGTGCGTATTGTATGTACATTTAGACGTTATACGAGGGATATCTAGGTTATGGCCTACAGAGATTGATGCTTGCCACTTTGGGTGGTTCAGTAAACATATATGAGTTCCAGTTTCTACATACTATGGAAAAAACACTTTTACAGATAGAGGTTATACGTTTGGTCAACATCTTTCTCCGTGGTTATAGCAGCATTAGTCCAGACCTGGAGGGATATCATATAACGTTACATTTTATGGCTTATTCACATTTTAAAACAGAGGTAGTTCATTAGTACCAATACTTGAATTGTTTTCTACCTTCTTCAGATTGTGATGCTTCAGCTTTTTTCCTCGCTACCCCGGCCTTGCGGTCCGGGTCATACGGGGTGCAATATCACATTGTTACTAATATAATGTTGCCGTGTTGGCATCTCGGGTTTAGCTCATCTCCGACTTTCTCATGGGAACGCGCTCGCAGCGGATCTGCCAGTGCTGCTGAGGCGACAGAGATGCATGAAAGGCCCTCCAAAGGTGGGGGCCTCGTTACAGTGTGCTAAACTCACGCCGTGTTTGCTAGACAAGATGGCATCTAGGCCTGACTCGATTTTTGGTAAATGCAAAGACGAGGTGCGTGTGGGCAATGTCGTCGGCGGGCGAATCCTCCTCCACCTGGGCCCGGGTGGCATGAGGGGGCGTCCACCGAGTCATGGTCCTCACCTGGGGAGGAAGCTGTAGGTGAGGAGGGCCTCGCGGCCAGTCCTCCCCTACATTTCCCCCCTTTCGTTACTTAAAGTAACGAATTTCTTTAGCTCTTCCAATCTCCTACATTCTTGTTCCTCTAACACTGCACCATCCCATGCAGGGGTTCCTTTTATAGGCATCCATGCTCTGCACACCCCCCTTAAACTCTCACCTCTCCTAGCATACTCATCTGGTGTACATGTTAAATATATACAGTCGCCAGTTTCTTCCAGATCTACCCAGACCTCCTCATACCATTCCAGTTCTACGTCTCGTGGTTCTTTGATAGTGGTGTGCCATAGTTTATCTACTATGTACTTATCACGGCACATAGGCACTAACTGGTACTTGGGGGTGTTGTCTGCTCCTGTCTGCACATGTACTTCTTGTGTTGTTTTAATTGTACCACCAGAGTTGCCCATTGTCACCATCATCATTGCACCGTTAGGAACTGCATTAGCACAACATCGGAGGCCCACCTGGCACAGGCAAAATATCACAAGGATGATCACCACTATTGGTATCAGGAACTTTATTGTCACTCCAAGCCATGAGGGAACCCACGAGAAGATATTGTCGAACCACGAGCTATCTTCAGCTCCACCTTCCATTTTTATCTTCTCGCCCAGGTTATGTACTGCTTCAATAACGTGGGACAGGGACCCATTTTCTGCGTCTTCAGAAGGTACGAACGTGCAGCACGCACTTCCTATTTTTCGGCAAACACCTCCATCGATAGCTGTTAACAGGTCTAGAACATACCTGTTCTGCATGGTCATTAGTCGCAGAGCTCGTAGTTCCACCTTTATTATGTTGAACCCTTCTTCAGTGTCATTGGCCAACTGGATCAGTTCCCACCGTGTGATCTGGAGCCATTTTGCATTTGCTCTTGCTTGGACACTGGACACTAGCGAAGCAAAGAATGTTTCCACGGAGCTGAACAGGCGATACTTGTCTGGAATCTGTGCCAATAAGTCAGATGATGCTTGTGATATGTAGTTCGAGACTCGCTTGTTTCTTGAGAGCTCTTCTTCCTTCCCCCCGGAGGACAGGACATAAAGGTGCGCTTGTGTAGTTGGAGAAGCTGCATTCTGGTTCAAGCCTCCTTTCATCATGTTACTTCTGTCAATATGGCTTTCTGGAATCACCATTAGTGTCGAGTGCAAGGTGGCCATTGAGCAGCTACCACTCCATGATTGGGGAAGGTGCAGGTACGCCTGGTTTCCGCATACCCAGTAGGTGTCCATTAATGCTGCTGTCCCTTTTTTCATATCTGGGATGGTGAGAGTTTTGTTACAGTTCGTGTTCGTTCCCATTGCCATTTTTCCTTCTCCCTTGAAACATAGTTCGTTTTGTATTTCACTTTGTAGCTTGAAGGGTTTCTCCATCGCTGTTACCCATGTTAGTTTAGGGATGTGTCCTTTCCATATTGGCAAGCACGTTCTTTCCATCCACCGCAACTTGTCCGGTTGGACACCTTTCAGCGCTTCTGCCTTGCACAGCACTTCTTCGTCTTTCCATTTGTTTTCGGAAAACAGTGTCCCTTGTATTGCAAAGAAAGGTTCTTTAAGACAGATCACTCCAGATGCCTGCGAATAGCACGTTTTGTTGTTCTGTAGCATTCTGAAAGAGACATCGTGTGCTTGGAAAGTGTTCTTTATTCTACACAGCGTGAGATGAAGGAGACATTGGGCATCCACAATGGGCAATTCTCGTGGCAACAATACTTTAGGTGTGCCTGATGCATGGGGGATAAGTGAGCAGACATAACAGCTCTCATTGGTTGTTTGTTTGGCTGTTGTGCTCATATCTGCATACCATTTATTTGCTTGGTGTGGGTGTCGTGGGTCTTCCATTTTGTCTAGCCCTAGTCCATAATACTCATCATACCCTTTTCCACCAGTCTCTCTTTTCCGCCTACTTTTCTCCCTTCTTCTGTACCTTCTCGTTATAGTAGGTGAAGAACCAGGCCCCTCTTCCTCCCCCCCACCCCCCTTTTCTAATTCTTCATATAGGGACTTGTGTTCTGTCATCATAATCACTTTTCCATCCTCCTTGATAAACAAGAGATCGTTGTTTGAAATTGGGGCGGGAGGGATTGTGTGGTTGTTGTATGTTCCAGGTTGGGACATTGTGTCATTATTTACATTTTTGGTTCTCAATTGTGAGAGGACAGCAGTGGGTGGTGTAGTATAGTATCCCCACACAAAGTGTGATCCATCCCAGATCAAGAAATCACCTTCTTTGATACCTACAGTCGGACTTGTTTTCGTTCCAGGGGCAAGGGTGGTGTTGCTCCCCCCTCCCCCCTCGTTCATCTCGGTAGAGATGAACGCTATAATCCAGTGTAATACCAGACAAAACATTGAGATGAAGAACACGATAGCACACATTGACAAACCACATTCAAATGAATACGTTAATTTAGCCACTAACATTTCTCTAAATCTAACATATCTATTAGTTGCAGGCTGCCCATTCGATGCCATGATAAATCCTGTTTGAGACACAAACGTTCATTAAATGCAAACATGTAAGCATTTCCACGTTGTAACGTTTCGATGATAAAATATAGGGTTGGGTGAGGGAGGGGGTGTGTTGACAGACAAGGTAGCTTTTCAATCATCATTATTCGTACCTTTATATATATATATATAAATAATAAGAAACATGTCATTATAAGAACAAAAATAATAAAAACATCTTAGAGAGCACCGTGGGGAAAAAAAAAGAACCCCACGCAAAATTTTCAAAAACTGTAATAAAAAGAAATTTTACACATACATATGTACATGTTTTAGTCCAGGACATTTGTCGCGCGCTAATTGTGCTCACCGTTCATCTCATAAAGCACAAAAATTCCAATCATTCGTTCCGCACAACTTCATCGTCCGCTGTTGCCTGTGCCTCGTCTTGCACCTCACTTTCCGCAGCGCTGTAAGCTTTACGTACGTCTGTCAAATGCACCCAATATCGCAGGCCCTTCACCTTTACTGCTGTAGGTGTGCAAAACACTACCTCATAAGGGCCATGGAAACGTGGTGCATTCCACCTCCGCACAAAGCTTCTGACATATATAAGGTCACCAGGCATGAGTTGTAGCGGTTTTTCAGGCAATTTGTCTGGTTCAGTTGCGTTCCCCTCCTCTCTTGTCGAGGGGGGGGCTAGTTGTTTTGCAATTACGCGCGCTGCCCGTGTCAATTTTCGCAGATATTCTGTGAACTCCTCCCCCAATATAGCTGCGCTTCTGTGTGCATCAGAACGCTCACGGAGAGGCGAATGCGCTGTATGCATTCTTCTTCCCGTGACGATCTCGTGCGGGGACAAATGGTGATCCTTACTTGGCTGGTTTCGCAGTTCAAACAAGGCCAAAGGCAGGCAGTACATCCAAGTCTTTTTGAGGGAAAAACAAAGTTTTGATAATCTGCTTTTTAACAGGCCATTTATCTTTTCCACTACGCCATTACTTTGAGGATGATAAATCGAACATAATTTGTGCTTTATTCCCAATAATGTAGTCACTTCTTTAAATAATTCATTAACAAAATGCGTCCCGTTATCTGAGCGAATAATGTCGCAAATTCCCCAGCGCGGAAACACTTCCCGCACTAGGAACTTCGCGGCGCCCTTCGCGTCAGGGCGGGCACATGGGCCTGCCTCCACCCACCTCGAAAATGGACATACAACCACAATCATGTACCGAGCCCCATTACACCTTTCTCCCATGTCTACATAATCAATGTGGAGCTCTCTGAATGGGCCATTTGGTTTTGGTATCGTACCCCTTAGTGTACGCAAGGTCATACCTGAGTTGTAAATTTGACAGGTCGTGCATTCTAGGGCTAACCTTGTGACGTGTTCCTGGAGGCAAGGTGCAAACCAATCTTCTTGTATCTCTGCCATTATGTGTTTCTTCGTGTTGTGTGCGGGAAAGTGTAGTTGTTGAAATGCTATTTCTAACAGCGTAATTGGCATTACCACTTTTCCTGAACTCTCTTGTCGCCACAATAAATCAGTCGATGATTTGCTGCAACCTCTCTTACTCCACCGCAATTTTTCCTCTGCACTAGCTCCCTCTTGCAGCTCTATTATCTCCTGTGTGGACATCATGTTGTATCCTGTGGGGACCTCTTGGCTTGCTGTGCGGTGCAACATGTACTCTCCTATTTCACCTTTTTGTAGATATGAAGCTGCTTTGGCAGCGGCGTCTGCTGCCGCGTTCCCCAAAGATACAAGATCTGTATTGGTGGTATGAGCTTGACATTTTACGATGGCCACTGCCGTGGGGTCTTGCAGGGCCTCAATCAGTTCTTTCAATAGTTCTGCATGCTGGACTGGTGTTCCGTCTGCTCGTCGGAACCCTCTCCGCCCCCACCGGGCCAACCCACCGTGAACTGTTGTTGTCATGTATGCTGAGTCTGTGTATATGGTCACTGCGCATCCCTTGGCGGCATGCAATGCTTCTATTAGCGCTATTAGTTCTGCTGCTTGCGCTGAATAGTGTGATGGGAGGCGGTGTTGTACTAGTATCTCATATTCATCTTCCTCTAATCGTACCACTGCCATACCCACATGCTTTTCTCCTGTCTCCATGTCTATTGATGCTGACCCGTCCACAAAATACACCTCACCCTCGGTCAGGGCATTTTCAAAAATCACTGCATCCTTACCTTCGTCACCTGTGTACGTGGCGCAGTTGTGGTTTTGCATGTCCTCTACAGTGCATGCCTCTGTGATGAATGTGGCTGGGTTCACTGTTTTACATCTCACTATATGGATGTTAGCGCTGGACAGTATTATCTCATATGCTGTGGCGCGTTGTGTTGTCAATGTGCTCTTTGTTCGCTCTAATATTGCAAAAAGTGAGTGTTCCACAAACAGTGTCACCGGGCAGCCCATCACTATCGTGGCACTTTTTTCAATTGCGAACGCGGCTGCAGCTAGGGATTGCTCGCACGCGAAGTGACCTTGCATTACTGCATCTAGGGTGCCGCTATAGTAAGCGAGTGGTTTGTGCCCTAAAGATGTTTTCTGCGTCAATACTGCTGTCATCAGTGTTCCTTTGCAATGTGAAAATAAGAAAAATTCGCGCCCATAATCTGGATTTGCTAGTACTGGAGCGCTTGATATCAGCTCTTTTAGTGAGTTAAATGCTGTGTTCATCTCCTCTGTCCATTCTATGTGTTTGTGTTCTTGTTGTGCTTCTTTCAGTGCCTGTAACAAGGGCCTTGTGTACGCCGCATAGTCCAAGATCCATGCTCGGCAATAGTTACACATACCCAGAAATTTCTGCATCTCTTTTACTGTTTTGGGCTCTCCAATTGTTCTAATCGCCTGTGCCCTGTCTGGTATAATTCGCTTGCCATCCTTTGATATCAACTGACCCAAGTATAGGACCTCTGTCAGACAGTACTGTAACTTCCCTTTGTCCACCTTGTACCCCTTGTTGGCCAATAATGTCAGGAGTGTTATTGAGTCCTTTCTGCACTCTTCCTCAGCCTGTGCACAAACCAATAAATCATCAACGTACTGAATCACTGTGCTTTCTACAGACAAATTCCCCAGATCTTCATGTAGTACCCTGTTAAATATGCTTGGGCTCTCGCAATATCCTTGTGGTAATCTGCAATGTTCGAACCTCCTTCCTCCCAATGTGAATGCTGTCAAGTACCTGCTCTCTTCTGCTAAGGGAATCGAGAAAAATGAATTTTTTAAGTCAATTACTGTGAAGTGTGATGCTACTTTTGGAATGTTGCACAGTATTGTCGCCGGGTTCGGGACTAGAGGGAACTCCTTCATTACCACATCGTTCAGTGGGCGTAAATCTTGTATCATCCTCCATGAACCCCCCTTTGCTTTTTTGATTGGGTAAATGCATGTGTTGCATGGGGAGTTTGAGGGCACGATTATACCCTGTGCTAGCAGTGCTTCTATTGTCTCTCTGATCCCTTCTTCTGCTTCTCGCGACAGTGGATATTGTTTCACCCGGGGTAGTATTGCTCCCTGTTTTACTTTTATCACCACAGGCTGAACTTCATGCAGCAACCCTACATCGTGGGGGCCATTAGTCCATAAGTCAGTGGGTACTGAACTCATGTCCTCATCAAAAAATGTGTGCGGTGCTCCTATTACCGCCATTAGTTCAACCTTAGTTTGTCTGGCTGTAACTACAATGTCGCAGGGCATTGCCAGTTCCATCACTATTTCACCATCTCCCTCAGTGTCAGAAAATAGCTCCTCGTCAGAGAGCTCTCTCAGCGGGATATTTGCATTTGTACCCAATACTGTCCGCCACTCACACCCTTCCATGTCCATACCAATCACACATATTCTGTTTGTTGATACATGTATTGCATGCAAATCCAACGATATCACTGACCCGAGAGCAGTGTCGGGGCTTGCTATGGGGCGAAAAAGGAATTCTGCTGGGATCCTCCACTCCACCCTTTTTAGTTCTGGTACTATGAGAGCCAATGTTCTCATGCCTTCGACAAACATCTCCTCATTTCTTGGTACCCCTCTGATCTCTTTCATTATTGTGTGGCCGTGTATTACTGCTAATATGCGGAGGGGGCATATGCCTGGCGTTGAGCATACGATACCGCTCCCTGTGAATGATATTGTCATGTTTAGTTTGCTCAAGAGATCTCTCCCCAGTAAGTTGATGGGAGAGTTTTCATAGTACAGTAAGGGTGCTTTCACTGTTTTACCCCCCACTGTCACATCCAATACCTCTGTGTAAGGAACTTCAATTACAGCCCCAGAGAACCCCTGCGTCTCTAACGTTCTATTAGATAACGGGAACCGGCCCTCTCTAATGCATGATTTCTCCGCTCCCGAATCCACCATGAAAATGAATTGCTTGTCTCCTATCTGCGCTCCTATCAATGGTTCCTCTGATGCATTGTGGGTCGTAGACAGTACTGGACACGCAAGTGCTCTCTGTGGGCTGTCCTATGCGGGGTGTCTCATTGCCCCCCCTTGATCGAAAATGTTCCCCGAAACCACTGACACTCCACTGTAAGGTGCGGGGGCGGGTGCTCCATTAGCTACTGTTGCGAAAGTGTTACCAGGCGTGTAGTGCACATTGTCATTATTCTGTGGGCTGGTTTGTGTTCGGTACTGATGTCCATGCAGTTGTGCGTTACTCCTTTGTGCTACATTTTCTGGTTGCTGGTATTGTCCCATGGGGAGGCCGTAGGGGCTTCCCGGGTGGGGGTGTCCGTATTGTTCTATCTCTTGGAACCCGTTGTTTTGTCTACTCCTACATTCTCTTGAGTAATGCCCCCATCTCCCACAATTCCAACAGCTCCCCTGTGGACCTCTGGGACCCTGCCACCCATTTCCTCCCATACCTCCATACCCTTGTCCTCCTCTTCGACCCCTGTACCCACCTCTTCCTCCTCTTGGGGCCCACTCTTGCCACGTTGGACCTCCGTTCTGCTCCTGCTCTGTCCACTGTCGTTGCCCTTGTCCTGCCCAATTCGCTGCTATTCTTCCTTGTATTGCTATTTGCCCCTCCTCTCCTTCCTCTCCCTCCCGTGTGAGTGGGAGTCCCGCTACCGCGGCTGCGACCTTCACCAATTTTGATTGCACCAACTTCGCCTCGTCCGCCAACCTTTTCTGTGCTACTTCCCTCTCTCTTTCTTTGATCCGTTTACAATGGTGTACTATTATGCTTTGGATCTCTGGCCAGCCTTTTGCCTCAACGCCTGCTATTTTATCTAGTGCCTTTTGCACTTCCTTTGGGAGCCCTCTCTTAATGATGAAATAGAATAGAGATGTGGATTGGTGCCAGGGCGTACCCGTTTCCGCTCTCCACATCTCCTGCACCCGGAGAATGTAATCCATAGCGTCCTCCCCGTCATTCATGGTACATTGCATTACTGACTGCAAATCAGGGGTATCCGGGAAGGTTTCCCGTAGTGCGTCCCACACCCTTGCTCGCACAGTGTTAAAAGAAGCCCCATCATGGCGATCACACTCTAAAGTTACAGCTGGAAAACCCGCCTTAGCCCATACTCTGTCTGCCTGATCCCCTACTGCGGACACTAGTAGGCTTTTCACATCACCTACTGCCAGCGGTATACCAGCGGTATGTTTCTCAAATGCATATATCCACTTGCTTGCCCCTCCCGACAGCTGTGGTAGTAATTTCATTAAATTAGCCTTGTCCATCTGAGCCCACGGTATATAGTTTGGCCTCCCACCTCCTCTGTGCAGTAATGGGAGTTGTAATTTCCCTTTTGCCGTTGCAGCTTCCTTTTCCTTAGTCACTGCTGACTCTAATGACGCCATCTTCCCCACTCTATTTCTTAGTCGTCCCATCCATTCATCTTCTATAGTTTCCAGTGAACAGGCACCATCTAGCTCCTCGCCTTCTCCTCCTATTGCCATGCTCAATCTATCGCTCTCATCCACCCCTCCTCTGACATCACATAACAACTCCTCTCTGATCCCTCTTTCTCGTGATACATCTCCAATGCTTCCTTCTGCTGTCCCCACTTCTATTATTCTTGTCGGTTCTTCCTCAATTCTGAACAGTATTTCCCCCTTTTTCCATCCCTCCTCAATTTGTCTAGTTTCGCTTGACGCTCTAGACGTGCGTCCAGATTGTGTAGGGGCGCATGCTGTGCGTTCACATATGTCTTTTATTCTTGAGAGTTCATCTCTTGCCACTGTAAGCCTCGACTCTAAGTCACTCGTTAACTTCTCTATATCCACTCTCTGTGGGCCTCCCTGGGCGCGCTCTCTGGTGTTTTCGTATGGTGGGGGTGCAGTTGGCCTCTGTGGTGTGCTGGTTGACGGGGGAGGCACATAAATAGGGTCGCTATATCCTGTTGCAGGGGCTGGTTTGGGTAGCATTGGGTACAACATAACCACCTCCGCAGGTTGTTCTATGCTTACCTGTTCCTTTTCCTCTCGTGGAATCATTAGTGGATTGTCTGTGGTGGAGGGTAAATCAATATTTGGTGCTGGGGCTTTGGGTGGGGGTACTTCCTCAAACAATCTCCAGAGATCTAATATCTCCTTCCTAGTCTGCCATTTTTTCCCCTTATACTTGAGGCGAATACAGGTACATACCATATCGAGAACGCTTTTGTCAAAAGACCCTCCTTCTGGCCAAATCTGGGGCAACCCCTCCCCTTTCAATTCTGTTAACCATTGATCATGATATTTATTTATGCGTTCAGCATATCCCGGCAAGCTCTTACAAATGTGTGCCAAGGGAGTTTCAGCCCCCATCCTCTAAATCGTCAGCGCTACCGCGTTCGCCTTCGTAACTTTTAAATAGGTGTAAATATGCGTACGTATACTTTTATGGCACAGACAAGAGCGGACCTCTCAAAATTGTCACCCACTGTAATTCAGTGCACAAATCTCTTCTCACTCACCATATCTCATCTCTTTCTCATTCTCAGGCACACTTATGTGATCTCACTGGCAATCGATCTAGTACTGGTTATGTCCACACTCTTTGGCGCCACCTCACGGCCACCTGTTCGTCTCTAACACTCGTACGGTGCGCGCACCCTTCACAATACTTCCCACTCACACTTTTGTCTTTTTCCTCCCTTTCCTCCCTAGCCAGCTGTCCCTGTTTCCCTACTAAGGTTACTGTGTTCACGTCTGTACGTGCCACTACTGAGTCCCCACTTTTTAAGATGTTCTAACTACTTCATACCCTTCTCATTTTCACCCCCTACCCCGTGGAAATGGAAAAAAAAAGAAATAGAGAGAGAGAGAGCACAATCACTAAAAAATATTCCCGGTGTCTCCTTTTGCTAGACACCAATAACTTATTTCTCACTTCTTCATATATTCCCAGTACTAATTTAGATAGTACTATGCGGCGCCGCCTTCCACCCCCTTTCGGAGCTAGGTTTCCGTCACTTCTACCACGTCACTTATTTCTTACTCCTAATGGCCATATGCGAAAGAAAGAATAAAGAAAGTTTCAAGACCCGTCTTTAGTAGACCCCCGCAATTCTCCTTCTCTACCTTTCCCCGTTCCTCTATTCCCACTTCCCCTTCTTCTCCCCTTGTCGATCACTCGCACTCGGTACTCACGTGCCCGTCTTGAACCGATACTCTCCGAAACTGGGTCCGTCCAGGCGGCGTTACCGGTAACTCAACGGTCAGCCCCTGGCTCCGGCGAGCGGCACTCAAAGGGGATTTTTTTCCAATCGGGATCCCGTACCCTTTCTCATTGAGTGCGCACTTCTTATTGTGCCGGTCGCCGTTGGCGGGCGGCCTCCCGGAGGCGGTTCACCGTGCGTATCCCTTCTCAACCGGAGATTCTCGTGCCACAAGGGGGTCGTTAAAGAAGGAGTTAGGAAAAATAATTTGGAGATATCACGTCGGGGTCACCACTGAAGGGAAGCGCCCCCAATTCAGCACGATCCTCCCCGCAATGAGAGACAATAAGGGACTCTCCCGTAGTGGGAATAAGACCAAGACAGAGTGCGGGTGAGCGTAAGTGGGAGTTTATCCAAGGATAAGGCATGCAAAGAACTCTGCAACCTACGAGAGCGCTCTGTCTGACAATAGCAACGACAGGCGTATTTCTAATACAGAAAACGTCATCAACACCTAAACACTATAGGGGGCACAAGTTAATTGGGATTGGGTATCGTCGACTAACTATAGGTGTTGCTGCAGCATGGTTGGTCTTGGCAAGACGACGTCACTGGTCAGCCTCGTGGGTTGGGTTGGGCCTGGCAGGCCGGCTTGAGGTCATCCGTGCGGTGTTGGTGCGCTGGGGCAGCCTGTGACACTGATGAATACCTTTCCTGTCTTAGTTGCCCTAGGCCATGCACACTGCAGTTATTCAGAAAATGACATTTACGTTCACTAATAAATTGTTCCGTAGCTTATCTTATAAAATAAACGCAACACATGAGGAATGCACCTCGTGAGAGGTCTGGTGGTTATCGGTTGGGGTGAGATTTACCTGTGTCCTATTGACCGGTACTTTAGGTCGTAGGACGGGGCTCTGGGGCTTGGGCCGAATGATACATGTCTGTCTGCTGCGTTAGAAGTTATTATATAGATGGGTCTCTGTGTCTTGTCTCAATGATGGGGGTCGTCCTTACACGGGGTCAGGATTCTTGGGGGGTTCGTGGGATTTATGAAAGGGTGCTGGTAGATCAGTGGGTTCATCTGTGGGTTTATTACCGTGCTGTAAATAACACAGGTGGCAGGCTATGGCCTTGGTTGCGGCGCCGGGGCCTCTGAAGTAACGCCAGCTTGGTTGGGGGAGGTGAGGGAGCGCGGCACAAGTCTTAGCTTTTTTATCTTGCAGGCTTGGTAGGGTGGGAGAGGGAATGGCCTTGCATATCCACAAAGGTATTTTCCTCGTGCGTTGCTGATCAGTAAATGCAGAAGTTTTATACTGTTCTGCCTTATTTTGACGTTATTTAGACACACATATATATTTCAATTTCATTACACATTTCTTTAAGACAGTCGATTCCAGTACCTTTTCATTGCCTAACATTACATTCATTACATTGTGTGCGTATTGTATGTACATTTAGACGTTATACGAGGGATATCTAGGTTATGGCCTACAGAGATTGATGCTTGCCACTTTGGGTGGTTCAGTAAACATATATGAGTTCCAGTTTCTACATACTATGGAAAAAACACTTTTACAGATAGAGGTTATACGTTTGGTCAACATCTTTCTCCGTGGTTATAGCAGCATTAGTCCAGACCTGGAGGGATATCATATAACGTTACATTTTATGGCTTATTCACATTTTAAAACAGAGGTAGTTCATTAGTACCAATACTTGAATTGTTTTCTACCTTCTTCAGATTGTGATGCTTCAGCTTTTTTCCTCGCTACCCCGGCCTTGCGGTCCGGGTCATACGGGGTGCAATATCACATTGTTACTAATATAATGTTGCCGTGTTGGCATCTCGGGTTTAGCTCATCTCCGACTTTCTCATGGGAACGCGCTCGCAGCGGATCTGCCAGTGCTGCTGAGGCGACAGAGATGCATGAAAGGCCCTCCAAAGGTGGGGGCCTCGTTACAGTGTGCTAAACTCACGCCGTGTTTGCTAGACAAGATGGCATCTAGGCCTGACTCGATTTTTGGTAAATGCAAAGACGAGGTGCGTGTGGGCAATGTCGTCGGCGGGCGAATCCTCCTCCACCTGGGCCCGGGTGGCATGAGGGGGCGTCCACCGAGTCATGGTCCTCACCTGGGGAGGAAGCTGTAGGTGAGGAGGGCCTCGCGGCCAGTCCTCCCCTACAGTCCCTAAGCGTTTTTCCGGGATCTCAAAAGATTTGGGCGATATTGGAGGAAATGTTCACACCACAGTGCATTTGCAAATTTTATAAGATAATTTGGGACCTTCCGAATGGCTTATCCAAAGCTTAAAATGTAGCGTGCGTGCAATAGTAGAGATCCAATCAGCGAAAATAGTGATTTCTTAACCCTGATTGGGACTGGAAGATCGAAGCTGAAATGCTCGATTGGGGAAAAGACTGAAAGTAATTTTTCCAACAATAACTTTCGGTCTTCTCTACCCCCTGAACATTTCAGACTTTGCCGTTGCCCCCACCCCCTTACTTACCTGTGGGTAGCACACCTCCTTGTGTGCCACTGTCACCAACATCCCTTTGCGACACCGGTTTCCTTCACTTGCGTGTATGGGAACCTGTGCCGCAGGGTCTGCTTTTCTTTTCTTTTTTAAAAATATTTTATTGAGTCAGGAGCGGGGGACAGCCCCGCAACCCCTGCTCACATTAGAGCGAAGAAGGGTGCGGGGGTCGCCCTGCTGCCCTTCTTCACTGTGATTTGTCTGTCATATTCACATTTTTAGGCTATACCAGATTTTCGTATTGTCAAAATTCAGACAAATATGCCATCGTTTTTTTTTCTTTCTGGCTTTTTGGATGATTCCCTTTACCCCACTTGTGTTTTCACAAAACTCAGATAACTGCCTCCACCATCCCCTGATGAACCTCTGCCATTGCTTTCAACTTCACTAATGAGGGCTCCAAAACCCTCTCCACAGAGATCTTCATACCCTCATACAAAGATTTGTTACAAGGTGATATTATGTTCCCATACATCGACACAATATGCCAATCCAACAGAGCTTTGAGCGATGTAAGGCCAAGCTGAAAGCAGAGAGTGGCCGTAGGTAGGTATGATGGAAGATTTAAAACCTTCTTCCAAATCCTACCGTCCAAACTTTCCCATGACAATTCATAAGATTGAGTTTCTATTTCAACACCATCTAAGATGGCCGGGTTCACGTTTGCTTTATCGGTACAACGTCCTTTCATCGCGGGATGTTTTTTCGCAGGTTTTTTTACCGCAAATCTTTTGTCGAAAAAAACCCATTTCATTTTTTGGGGGGGGGGTTAAAACATACTATATATGGGATGTGGGTTTTTGGTAATAAATATAAACTGAAAGGGAATGGAGGGTTGGGGGGACCCCCCCAAAAATATTTTTTTTAAAAATTTGATGGGTTTTTTCGATAAAAAATTTGCGGTAAAAAACCCAGTAAAATACACATCCCACGATGAAATGAAATGGAACCGCTTTATCAAACCTGATTAGTGGAGCCGTGGAGAATCTGCAATATTTACAATATATTTAGCGCATTTGGCATAGGAAGAGGTGCTCTTATTGACCCAGGCATCTGGAGCCCCGCTGGGTTTCTAACCTGAAATGCATAGGCTCCAGTGGTCGAAGTGAGCAGGGACGGTCGGAGCGGTTCTACACTACTTTTTGCAACCATTTTCACCATCCCAGACTGTTCTTTATGACGTTAAAGCAGACTTCTCCACTTTGCCACCTGATAGCAGTTACAGCTAAACTGAAATCTGTTTCAACTCAATTGGCTGCCAACCAGCATGTCTGCAACCATTGAAAAATGTGTTGCACGTCTTTCCTTTCCTTCCTATGCTTGCGACACTGTTCCACTACTGGGGCCCTGAGGGCACTTTTATCATCCAAAACAACGGGGGCTGGGGCCCTGTTATCGGAGCCTCGTCCAGAGTGCCCTTTTATCACCCTGAACAACGGGGGCTGGGGCCCTGTTATCGGGGCCTCGTCCAGAGTGCACTTTTATCACCCAGAACAACAGGGGCTGGGGCCCTGTTATCGGGGCCTCGTCCAGAGGGCACTTTTATCACCCAGAACAACGGGGGCTGGGGCCCTGTTATCGGGGCCTCGTCCAGAGTGCACTTTTATCATCCAGAACAACGGGGGCTGGGGCCCTGTTATCGGGGACCCGTCTAGAGGGCACTTTTATCATCCAGAACAACGGTGGCTGGGGCCCTGTTAGCGGGGACTCGTCCAAAGGGCACCTTTATCATCCAGAACAAAGGGGGCTGGAGCGCTGAGGGCACTTTTATCTTCCAAAACAACGGGGACTGGGGCCCTGTTATCAGGGACTCGTCCAGAGGGCACTTTTATAATCCAGAACAACAGGGGCTGGGGCCCTGTTATCGAGGACTCGTCCAGAGGGCACCTTTATCATCCAGAACAACGGGGGCTGCAGCCCTGAGGGCACTTTTATCATCCAAAACAATGGGGGCTGGGGCCCTGTTATCGGGGACTCGTCCAGGGTGCACTTTTATCATCCAGAACAACGGGGGCTGGGGCCCTGTTATCGGGACTTGTCTAGAGGGCACTTTTATCATCTAGAACAACGGGGGCTGGGGCCCTGAGGGCACTTTTATCATCCAAAACAACAGGGCTGGGACCCTGTTATCGGGGCCTCGTCCAGAGTGCAAAAAGGTCTCAATTGCTTTTGGGAAGACCAGAAAACATTTCTAGTTCAATACATCGAATGCATAGCGAAGAAGGCAAAAACAACGAGGGGCACATATTGATTGCGTAAAATGTAGCTTTAAAAAAAAAAAGAAGTTCTTTCGGCGTTCTGGGGCAGAGGTGGGGGATGGGGGGACTTGTTGGGTAACATTGGGTACCCCTCACGTTAACGCAGCGCTTGCCATCTATTTTCAATAACAATTATAGGAGCATTATTTGTGGGTGGTTCTTTTTCCTTTATATTCAACAATATGCTCACTGGTTTATTTTCCCATTTAAAAAAAAAACACTCTTTATTCTGTAAGAGATAGTTTGACATAGTATCCCAATTATTTATTTAGTTATTTATTTATTTGACATTTGTGAAGTGCACCTAACCCAGAG
Organism: Ambystoma mexicanum; assembly: GCF_040938575.1. NCBI lineage: Eukaryota > Metazoa > Chordata > Amphibia > Caudata > Ambystomatidae > Ambystoma > Ambystoma mexicanum. The sequence continues at coordinate 216,743,268 of NC_090938.1, forward strand.
GCAACTGGGCGCTGACAGTAATGTTTGACACACGATGGTGTCCTTCGTTAAGGGTGAGAAAGTATTATGAACAAACCATGCTGGTATTCCAAGGTTAAGTGAACTGAATAGCCATTGGTGTTACAATGTTTAGGCGAGTAGGGTCTGTAGTTGTAATGAAGATTAAATCAGAATAGACATAAACATCATGTTTCTCCGCAGAACCGTACTCTCCAAAAGGCCCCCAGTGGTTTCACAGCATGAAATCATTTCTAGAACACTCCTACTTTTGTAACATGTGGCATAATCTGACTCATTTTAGGGAAAATGTGACATCAACGCTCTCTAACGAAAAATGAAAAATACGTATGCAGCCGATACAGACAGAATCAGAACTTTGAAATCTCAAACTATTTGCACATATCAGAAGCAAAGTAAAAAATACATGAATGTTGCGTTACTGCCTCAATCGGAAGGGGTACTTTCCAAGCAATTTTAAGCCAAAAAACACATTCGAGGGGATTGGGTGCTCCGACGTATTCCATATCTATGACAGTAATCACCACAGCTGTGCTGCTTCGGAAAATCTTTCGGCGTCTGCGTCGATGACGTCGATACCCTGTCCTCGAGGGCCTCCGTTGAGCCCACGTCACCGGATGTTATAAGTAGGACGCACAACGCCCTTCGCCTCAGTTCCGTTTTTTCCGCAAACGTCTTCGCTTCGGAGATCTACTGAATCCTGTTCTTTCGGTTCTTCGAACCTGTTTCTTCATTGCTATCGTATGATGTCTTCGGCTTCTTCCACCCCGCGGTCCGGGTTTAAGAAGTGTCGGGTGTGCGGGTCCAAGATGCCGCTGAAAGATACGCACAATGCTTGCCTCTGGTGCCTCGGGGAGGACCATGATACGGATGACTGTGTCGACTGCCAATCGCTCACATCGAAGGCCTTGCGGGAGCATAAGAAGAAGCTGTCGGTCAGTAAGGTGGCCAAGCCCAGGAAGTCGCATTCCACTGGTCTTTCGACGGACGATTCGAGGGGTGACTCTCTGCATCGTTGTCGTGAGTCCGGGGGTTCTCGATCTGGGAGTCGGTCCCGCCATTCCTCTGCCTCTTCGAGGCACTCCAGGAAGCGCCGTCACAGGTCGCCTTCCCCGTCCTCTTCCGAGGACTCCGCCCGTCGGTGGGTTGCTTGTCCCAACAAGCATTCCACTCCTGAGGAATGGGATTCCTTCCGAAAGGCGATGTTGGCGATTTTTCAATCGCAGGTCTCCGGTCCTTCCGCGCCATCTGAGGACCCCGGTCGTGGCTGTACTAGAGACACCGCTCGTCCGCCTTCGGGCTCGAGCAGTCGTCGCGACCACCGGGCGCCTTCGAGGTCCCGGTCGGACAAAGATGATCGCTCTAGACATGCCCGTTCCAGGTCCCGGTTCTCGACGCCCTCGAGACCACGAGAACCTGTGAAGTCTTCGAGGAAGACATCGACGCCGGCAGCGCCGAGGTCGTCGACAAACTCTCTCGAGGCCCCGCCTCCGAGGAAGTCGTTGACCCCATCGGCGCCCAGGCTGTCAAGGGACACGCTCGGGGCTCTGCCCTCGAGGCCTGTGTCGAAGCTGTCTACGCCGTGCTCGACGTCGATGCCGATTCTGCCGCCGCCCTCAACGCCTTTCGAGGTGGCCTTGTCGGAGGTACCCTGTGGCACTGTGGCACAACACAGAAAGGTGCTGGCCAAGGCTAAACATGTCTTTGTTCCTTTTTCGGTTCCCTCTTTCCAGCCTCTGGATTATATTTCTGAGGTGGATGAGGGGTCTGAGGAAGGTTGGTTCTTGCAAAGGTCCCTGATGACATTGTTTCTGGTCATAGACAGCTTGAGGACCTGCGCCAGTCATTGCATGACGCCAGTGGGCTCGACACCTCTCCGGAGGTGGAATTTGATAGGCCTGAGCCTGGCACGCATGCCGACTCCTCTTATCGGCGCCTGATGTCGAGGGTCACGGATTACCTGGGGTGGTCAGCAGGATGACCTGACTGATATCCTGGACCATGGTCCACCAACTGACCCGGTGCTGCCATTCCATATGGCCTTGCAGAGAAGGGTGGCTGTGGCTTGGACTTCTCCAGAGAGTCTCCCGGCAGTGAGCAAGTCCTTGCCGAAGAAATATCGCCCAGCCAGTGGTGACCCCTGCTACTTGACCATGCACCCCACTCCGGAAAGTTTGGTGGTGCAGGCGGCTACGGCCCCTGCAAAGCAGGCGTGGTACCATACCATCCCTCCTGATAGGGACGACAAACGTTTTGACGGCTGGGCGAAGAAGGTATTTTCTTCTGGGGGTATGGCGCTTCAGGCTGCCAACTCCGTTTGTGCCTTGTCTCGTTTCACGTACACTCTGTGGAACTGTATTTCCCTAGCGGCTGATCATATTCCCGAAGGGGAGGAAAGGGATGGTTCCCTTGCTATCGTAAAGGATGGCAAGGATGCCATGTGTGAATCCGTTCAGTCGGGTCTGGACTTGGTTGATTGTGTCAGCCGGTCCATGGCGGCGAGCACCGTAATACGCATGTTTGCGTGGTTGCGGAAGTCGGGTTTTGCTCCTAATGTGCAGGCCCGCCTCCCCAACATGCCCTTTGATGGTGAACATCTTTTTGGCAGCAAGGCTGACGAGAGTCTTGAGAGGTTGCAGACCTCCAAAGCTGCAGCAAAGTCGTTGGGCGCTGCAGTCCACCAACCTCCACCTTTTCGTCCTAGGGGACAGCAATGAGGGGAGGTTCCTTTCGATATTACTCGTCCTTTAGTAAATCGAGAGGAGCTGCTAGTCAAAAGGGCAACTGTAGGAGTGCCAGAGGTGGAAAACAAGGTACTCGAGGTGCCAAGGCCGTGCGTGCAGTTGCCTCTTTGCCCTCAGGCACTGCCGCAGCCGCTTCAGCTCAGTCATGAGGCCATGCTTCTCCGGTTGGGGGAAGGCTGGCGCAGCATCTGGTAGAATGGTGTGCCATTACTTCAAATGTGTGGGTTCTGGAGATCATAGCCCACGGCTACTGTCTTCCTTTCCGGCAGAGGCCTCACGACAATCCACCAGGGAACCTCTCTTTGAAGAGTCCCGATCCGCTCTTTGCACAGGAAATTCAATCCCTGCTGGAGAAAGACGCCATAGAACTGGTGCCTGTAGTGGAGACGAACAGGGGATGGTATTCCCCTTATTTTTTGATTTCGAAGAAAGACGGAGGATTGAGACCCATCATGGACTTGCGCTGTTTGAACAAGCTCCTCAGGGAGGACAAGTTCAAGATGGTTACTCTTTCTCAAGTCCTCCAGGCCCTTCAACTTCAGGACTGGTTGGTGGCTCTCGACCTCAAAGATGCTTATTTTCATGTGCCGATCCATCCAATGCACAAGAAGTACCTTAGGTTCGCGGTTGGCGACTCGCACTTTCAGTTTCGGGTTCTGCCCTTAGGATTGACCTCCGCTCCGAGCTTCTTCCCCAAGCTGATGGTGGTTGTGGCAGCGCATCTCAGGAAAGGGAGGATTCAGGTCTACCCCTACCTGGACGATTGGTTGATCAGGGCGCGCTCTCCCGAGCAAGTCCTGGATCATCTGTCCGTCACCTGCCTCTCCCTTCACAAGCTGGGCTTCTCCCTCAATTTAAAGAAGTCCCACTTGACGGCAACACAGCGGCACCAGTACATCGCAGCGATGCTCGACACATCCCTGGGGCAGTGTTTCCCTCCCCAGGTAAGGGCTCTTCACATTCAGCAGATGGTGCACAAGTTTCAACTCTCCCAGACACTCCCGGCGTTCGAGTTCTTGAGGTTGCTTGGCCTCATGGCATCCTGCATTCTACTGGTGCCAGAGGCCAGGTTGCGGATGAGATCTCTGCAATGGGCCCTCAATTTTCAATGGTCCCAGTCCTCCGGCAGGTTGTCGGACCCCGTTCAGTTGCCGCCCTCGGTCGCCCAGGACCTTCTGTGGTGGGCCGTCGAAGGCAATCTGATGAGGGGGGCTCCATTTTGGCTGCCCTGGCAGGAGGTGACAATCGTGACAGACGCATCCCTCACGGGATGGGGAGCTCATGCCAATGAGCTGACAGTCAGCGGTCGTTGGTCTCTGTCGGAGTCCATACTCCATATCAATCTGTTGGAGCTGAGGGCCATCAGGCTTGCTCTGAAGGCTTTTCTGCTGACTGTGCGAGGGAAGTATGTCCTGATTCTGACGGACAACCCAGTGGCCATGCACTACCTCAACAAAAAGGGGGGGCACGGTCACTTCCTCTGTGCAGGGAGGCGATGCAGCTCTGGTTCTGGGCCATCCAGCAGGAAATTTCAATCTCGGCAGTTCATCTGGCCGGAGACGAAAACGAGACGGCGGATGCTCTGAGCAGGCAGAGTGCGATCTCTCATGGGAGCTGGCTCAGGAGATTCTCCTGGAGATCTTTGCCCTTTGGGGGACCCCTCAAGTGGATCTCTTCACCTCTAGTGTCAACCGGAAGTGCGAAAGGTTCTGCTCACGGGAATTTCCTCCAAGAGGAGCCTTGGGAGACGCGTTCGTGGTGGAGTGGTCCTTCCCACTGCTATACGCATTTCCTCCAGTCCCCGTCATCCCGCAAGTGCTGCGGAGGTTACGGAGGTTCGCTTCCCAGATGATCCTCATTGCTCCGGTATGGGCCTGGAGGACGTGGTACCCGGACCTTCTCGACTTGTCCATCTGCCCTCCACGTCGTCTTCCCTACCGAGACGATCTGCTCTCATGGGAGGGGGGTCAGATTCTCCATCCAGAGGTCGGATCCCTCGACCTTCACGCTTGGCTTCTAAAAGGTTGAGGTATAAGGATTGGGACCTCCCTGAAGACGTGATGGTGGTGTTGCTTTCAGCCAGACGGCCGGCAACAAAGTCCCTGTACCGTTGACGTTGGAGAAAGTTCTGCAACTGGTGCAGGGTTATGAATGTGGATCCTTTTTCATGTGACATTCCTGTGGTTCTGTCTTTTTTGCTTTCTTTAGACCACAGGGGCTTGCAAGTGGGTACCATTAAAGGTTACCTGGCGGCGCTGTCCATATTTAAGCGCTCGTCTGAGGAGTATTCTTATTTTAAAATCCCTTTAATTTCTCCGTTTCTGAAAGGGCTCACTAATGTGTTCCCTCCGTCACCTTTCCAGGTGCCCGGGTGGGATTTGGCCCTTGTTCTCAAGTTTTTAATGGGTGCTCCATTTGAGCCTTTACATTCTTGTCCTTTGAGACTGTTAACCCTGAAAACGGTGTTTTTAGTTGCGATCATTTCCTCTCGCAGAGTGAGTGAGTTACAGGCACTGTCTGTTAAGCCACCCTTCACTGTGTTTCATAAGGACAGGGTTGTCCTTAGAGTTCGTCCTTCTTTTCTTCCGAAAGTTGTGTCGGATTTTCATTTGAGCCAGAAAGTCATTCTTCCGGCATTTTATCCTCCTCCGCATCCTGGTAAAGATGAGGAGAGGATCCATAGGTTTTTAGTTTTTACATTTCACGCATGTCCCGGGTCAGAGTGGACAATCACCTCTTTATTGGTTACGCTGGAAGGCGTTTGGGACAAGCTGTGACTAAGCAGACTTTGTCTAGATGGATTATCTTGGCAATTTCTGAATGTTACCGCCTGGTGGGTAAGGACCCTCCAGTAGGCTTACGGGCCCATTCGACTAGGGGTATGGCTGCCTCTACTGCCCTGCAGAGGGGTGTTCCTATTCGTAACGTCTGTGAAACAGCCACTTGGGCTTCGGTCCATACTTTTGTACGTCACTACTCCCTAGATTCTATCCATGGGCAGGATCTGGCCTTTGGCAAGGCGGTCCTTTACTCTGCACTTTGATTGGGCATTCTAAATTTGTATATTCTAAATTCTTTTCCCACCTCCTTACGTTGGTACTGCTTTGGGAGTCTGTCATAGATATGGAATAGGTCGGAGGACCCAATCCCCTTGAAGAACAAGTTACTCTCTTACCTGGTAACGCTCTTTCGATGGGATGGTCCGACGACGTATTCCATATCGCTCCCTCCCTGCCTTCCCCGCTACAGAATTTCTTATGCGATTGCAGCTTACGTTTCCGCAAGGCTTTCTGTGGTCATACTGGCAGAAGATTGGTGCCACACGTTCTGGGAAAAAACTACAACTGAGGCTATGGGCGTCGTGCGTCCTACTTATAACATCCAGTGACGTCGGCTCGACGGAGGCCCTCGAGGACAGCGTATCGACGTCATAAACGCAGGACGCCGAAAGATTTTCCGAAGCAGCACAGCTGTGGTGATTACTGTCATAGATATGGAATACGTCGTCAGACCATCCCATTGAAAGAACGTTACCAGGTAAGAGAGTAACTTGTTCACCTCTACAGATGGGTAACAAGTTCAAGAGAGCTCGTATCACCCACAAAGCAATAAATGCCAATGTACCATCCTACGCGGCCAAAAGTAGTGCAAGAAAACAAAAACAAGAAAAGGTCCCCCCTACACATGCCAGAGTGGCCCCTCGATCCTGCACTTCAGACAGAAACTGAAGACTGCTACTCAAATAACAACACTGACCTCAAATGTCCCAGGTCCTTCCCCACACCTTAATGTTCTTAGTCCCATTGCATTCTTTTACTAATTCTCTCTTTACCCTCCCCCTTGCAGAGCTCTCGTTTGCTCGCCATCTAATATAAATCCCTACAAATGATATAGTCAGGGGGATCCACTAGGAGGAGGGGGAACAGACATTAAAGATCTATGATTAAGGTATTCCCCTCTTCCGTGCTACACTCCTCAAGAAAGAATGCAAAAAAAGGACATTTACACAATTTGGTTTGCCAGGAAACAATGAAGACAATGTATTGGCAAAGATATTGTTAAGGAAATGTACTCTTGAAATATGTAAGACCTTTGGTCAGTTACAATGCTCGAAAACAGGTGTCTCAAAGCCACTGAGTATTAATATGCCTACAGATAGGTACATATGCTCCAATCATTCACAGTAAGTCCAACACCATGTAGCTAGAAATCTAATACCCGTAGAAAATCATGTTTTATCACACAAAACTTGAAAACTCAGGTTCCATAGAGAAATGTACTCTTGAAATGCGTGAGCCCTTTGGTCAGTTACAAATGCTCAGATCCAAATATGTTAATACCAGTGAAGAGAAGTATGGCAACACATGTTTCAACCCGTAGGGTCCTCTTCAGGGAAAAACTTGAGTAATTTCACGATTGGTTGAAATTAATAAACTGCGCACATTATCACTTAAACATAAATTGTACATCTATGCATCAGACAATTGGTTAATACAGCTGAGATCTAACCAGGTCACCAATATCTTTCACATGGGGCGGATATATTTTATGCCTATTGTGAGAAAGTACAATATCCAAAGGGAAAAAGTAAAAGGCATTCGGGGACAAATGAGTAATAAAGAACTAAACAAAAAATATAGTCCCCAAGTGGATCATTTTTTAAATCTGATTTAGTCAGGGTTATGAACCACACACTGAATAAGATTAAAGGCTGTAGTGGGCCAAGTCAAATGAAAACAAATTCATCTGACATAGACAAAACAAACATATGCAAATTATACCCTTTTATTTATAAACGAATATGTCCTAAATGGACTGCGGCTATTTAATTTTACCAAAATGAAGACAAAAAATGAATTTGACAGTATACACAAAACTTATTCTGTTGTATGCAGCAAAATGCAAAGTAAATTAGACACAAAGGACATCCCAGAAAAGAAAATACAGTTTCCAAAGAATTACATGCATCAACGGATAATATATACAGAAACTCGCTGCCTGGCTGTCCTCGTGTTTAGAAAAAAGCTAAACAAAGGCAGATAGAATTCAATAAATCTTAAATTCTACCACTGTATAAAAATCTATCTGACAAGGAGGGGAGATGTAGGGAGACCCAGGCATAGTTGGCCGTCGGTAGATAGTTTGGTATCCGGCCTATAAACACATCCCAGATCTATGTTCCAATTGTTATCTGTCAACGCCCTATATGTGCAAGGAATGTAGGATGCTCAGAGTGGACGTTTCGGCTGAGAGATGGAGTTGCTGCCTTCTTCAGGACCCCAGGGGAAATATTGGAGCGTATATGTGGGATTTTGTAACAGTCCCACTAAATGAGGGTAGGCGTGAGGGCAGAGTATGAATCTAAAGGTTGCTGTTTAAGATTGCACGCCTGGAGGACAAAGCCAAGGTAGGCACCCGAAGGCCAGACTCAAAGAGAGTAGTGGCAAAAGGTGTATGTCCTTGAACACAAAAGGTGGAAAGGGGCCACGTCGGTCGGAAATACACCACGACCCCTCCAGCGGTGCGGGCTGGCGGTGCATGTAGTAACACTGCAATTGTCGTGATCTGAAACCTGATTGTTCTCCCACCTACTGCCCAGGATCTTTCATTCAGGTGGCATGGGAAGGGCCACCCCTTTTGGATCCCGCCCCTTGGGGATGACAAGCGAGGAAGGATCACCTGAGTCGAAGGTCACAGGGAATTAGGAGGAGAATACCCAAGGGCGAGATATGGTAGTCCCCCTTTCACAATTGTACCCCAACCCACTTTCTTTCCCTCAGCCTTAATGGGGCATTTCCAATCACACCCCATCTCCCCCTCCCCATTTCCCAGAAGTAATAGGAAGAGGCGAGCAGGAGCAATGAGGATTACCCATGGAGAAACCATTAAGAAACAGGGGAAAGACAACTACCAACCACTAGTGATTCATCCCACTAATAGTCAGGCAGAGTCAGGCACTCTACTATAATCATTCACACTTGACTCCACTGAGAATTATAAAAGGTGTGGTTCTGCACAGGTGAGAAGGCAAGCTGGGGATATTTACTGCAGTGGAGGAGCTGAGCACGGAGCTGCAGAAAGAGAAGCCTGGAGTATCCAGAGGAGAGTGTCTTGCTGAGACCCTGGCACAGTGTTTGTGAGGGGATGCAGCGTGGCTAAGGAGCTGTGTCTCTAAGGAGCCGGAGCGAGGCATCCTGTTGGCGACATCCAGCAAAATGGTTGTTCACTTGGAATGTGTGCCAGTGGGCAGGTGGTGGGACCCTGACCTCGACTTGACTCCTGTTGTCTGCACTTACCCTTGCACTTGCCACCTGCTGGCCGTACCTTACTCATTGTCATTATTTCTTATCCCATGTGTTGCACTGTCCTCTCCCCCTTCCCATGCACTTGCGCGATCTGAATGACACCTGGCCTAGTAGGATTGTTGTCTGTCTTCCCTCTGTTCCTTTCCTTTGCCTCGTCGCGCCTTGAAACACCTGTGTATAGGCGCGTTATAAATGCCATATCATATCATATCATATCCAGGAATGACTGCTTGCCGACGCTACACTACCTTGTGAGTTTTGAACAAGTGAGAGAGAGAAACTCGGGAGCTGGAGCGAAAAGGGAGGAAGACAAGATTTTGTAAAGTGACACAGAGCGGAAAGCGAGAGTGAATGCATAAAAAGGACAGAAAGTACGAAAAAAAGACTAAGAAGGAGAAAGCACGCTAAAGGCATAGAAATAAAGCAAAGTCCAGAATAAAGACATTGAAACGCACTAGCAGCACGGAAATAAAGCAAAGTCCAGAGTAAAGATATTTAAAGAGATATACAAGAAAAAAGTGTTAACGACCTAAAAGGAGGAAACCAGTATAGAAAACAGTGAAAGAAGTGTGCAAGAGGCACAACAAGGGAAAGGACTGGTGCAAATGTGCATGATAGAAAGGAAGTGTTCAAGAGGCACAACACAGAGAAAGTAAAGCAACAAAATGTGGAAGTGTGAACGACAAAGTGAAAAAAAAACAAAGAGATGGAAAAGGGGTGCAGGAAGCACCTGAAGAAAAAAGGTTAAAAGCAAAGCAAGTACAAGAATAAAGAGAGGCGGTAAAGGTCAGAGTGGTCGCGCTTAGGAGGATGAAAGAGCCTCTCATTTTTGAAAGCCTTTGATTCTACCCCAGGAAAGGATTGTATGGGAAAGAAACTGTATATAAAGAAAAGGTACATCCAGACAAGCTGAAGTGTTTGAAGTCCGAGGTGCCTAAGCTTGGGGAAGGGAAGCCTAAGAAGAGTTGTGTTAAATTTTGTTTTTTGTTGAACTGTTACCTTTCAGTCTGTTTCTCTCTTGATATTAGGCCTGTCTCACACTAGAAAACATAGGGCCTCATTACACGGTAGGCGGTAAGGGTTTACCGGTACCGGTATTTTACCGGTACCGGTAAACACTTACCTCCTTACTACGAGGTCCCTTTGCGGGTTGGTACATTAACGCCTGCTTTTAGCAGGCGTCAAAAAACGAACCTGCAAAGGGACCGGGGCGCTAATTACGGTACCGCAATTTGCGGTACCGTAATTAGCGCCTTCCCCATTCCCCTTTGCCCTATGGGGCAAAAATGGGAATGGGGAAGGGCAATGGAGGAAGGAGGAATTTCCGCCTTCCCAACCTTGGAATAGGGCGGTAATTCCCCTTTCCTCCAAGGCGGTAGCGGTAAATTACCGGCATGAACCATGGCACTAATAGCGCCATGGTTTACCGCCTACTGTGTAATGAGGCCTATAGTCATGGAAATAGTGATGGCATGGTGTGAAAAGCAACTAGGTATATCATATAGAAGGTATAAACAATGCAGTTCAGCGACTTTTCATCTAGCTCATATCGCTAACATAATCTGAACATGTACCCTTTTTTATATTATCTTCGTTTGCTCTGAAGTGTTCCTGAAGCTCTGAAATAAAAAAAACGCCCTTCGCATTTTTCGCTCCCATTATTTTTCACTTCGAGTTTAGACCGCTTATGTCTGAAACCTCTTAGTTTGCTAGAATGAATGCCCTTTGAGGTAACGGGTATGAGGAAAAGACAGCACCTGAATTCACATATTCTTCCGCTAGAGAGCGCTCGTACTACTTGTGTGATTTTTGGCCACCTGAATTGACTGATGGACAATTTAAAACGGGGGATTTTAAAGGGACAGCAACGTTTCTTTTAGTTTCATTTAATGTATTTACATTTTTTTTTCGGTTTAAAGAAATTCCAGACAACACTGAACGAATTCGGCCGAGTGACTAATTAGATTCCAAAATGAAATGAGTCACACTAAAAAATCGGCTAAAGCTACATGAACATACATATCCTTTAAACCGAGGGGCCAGATGGCTCATGCGTCGATGCACGAGGAGCGCAGAGCTGTCCTCTCAGCAGCTCACACGTGCAGACGACTGCAGAGCCCAGTGCCTTTTTTTGCAGCTGGCAAGTTGCCCCATAACAGGACTAGAGGAGACCCATTCTGCTGCTTTGAGGCCCATGCGAGTAAGCAGTTAACAACCTGGCTAGAGTAAAATTGTGATTTCGTGGTCCTGCAACAATTGCAACCTTCCCTTTTGCATTTTTATTATACATGTAGGTCGACAAACCGCTGCCACTGTGGCAAAAATATCGCTTAGCAGGAAAATAAAATCTCGCCCGCCCCTCCCAGCAATATTTTATTAGAATGCTAAGCGATATTTTTGCACAGTGGCAGCGCAAGAAATAGATTTGTTTTACTGTTGTATACGGTCAGGTGTGGTGGAGAGTTTTAGGGAGAGAGTGCCGGATTTCGGGGCTATGGTTCTCACCATTACCATTAATATTTACCACACAGCCTCGGATTAATCATGAACACCTCCTAGTTTGTTATTATTGTGTAAGCAAAGGATAAAAGGTGCACATCTTTTAAACCTAAACAGCGGCACAGTGCAATCTTGACAAGGCATTTCATGGGGCTTCCTGTCAGAGTCCCAAGTGGTCTTGTGGGTACATGTCACACCCCTGATCCTAACGATCATGGTTCGAACCGCAGAAAATAAAAGTATTGCTTGAAAAAAACGAATACAAAAACAGCAAGGACAAAAACAAATTGGGATTTTTGCACCTTTTTACAATACATTGATGGGGGGAAGGGTATAAAAGAAATTGGTGGGATGCCACATGCAATTTTTTTTTTAAAGTGCAAAAAAAGGAAAATTACATTCGAACCCCCCCCGCCACCCCCCAAAAAAAATCGTTGTTTTCGTCCACGTGTTTTCTACGCCATTTCCACGTAGAAACGTGCCTGCACTGCAGTCACAGCTCGGGCATAGAGGAATTACAAATAGCAAACGGTCTCTCGTGGAGTGGAGGAACCCAAATTAACCAGCAACTTCCCGGGCAGAGCTCTCACATCCACGCATGCGCGACTGACGCGCCTGTCGGAAACGAGCAAAGGGGGTTACATGCAGATGCCCTGCCTGCCCCCCCCCCCTCCCCACCCCGCCCCAAGCATCGGGGAAAGCTTTTTGGTGACACCCACAGCAGAAACTGATATCCCGGGGATCCCCGCAACTCGTTGGGTGTCAAGGAATCTCTGGGGCAATACATCGGCCACATTAAGACCAGGGACTTCAAGAGGGAAACTCAGCACTGGTGCCAGTGTCATTTTGCATGATATATGATATGATATGGCATTTATAACGCGCCTATACACAAGTGTTTCAAGGCGCGACAAAGCGAGGGAGGGGGAACAGAGGGAAGACAGACACCGATCCTACTAGGCCACGTGACATTGAGAGCGCGCAAGCGCAGGGGAAGGAGGAGAACTAGGACAAAGAATTGCACCAGTGCAAACATGTATTGTTGCAATGCGCTGTTGATCAAGGCCAGTGCATCCCCAAGTGGGAACAGGGTACAGTATTAGCACTAGTGCAAACTCAGCCCTGGTTTAAAAATGCATGGAAAGAATACATTTGGCACTCGTGCACCTGTTTCCATAGGGCTGCCGGTGCAAACAAATTCACAACTTGGTTAGGGCTTGTCTTCCCATTGGTGGCACTAGAAGTATTGCACCATTGGCTGCAGGAAGTGACGCGCCCCAATGTCATGGTGCACGCACCTGTGCACATGTTGCTCGGCAGCTCCACAGACTTCAGGTTACTACAGAAAGGCCACAAAAATTACTCTTGGCCAGAAGCACAGCTTAGTTGGTGCACGGTCCTTTGCTTGTTATTACACAAAATGCGCACCAGTGCAAGCGCAGTTAACACTAGGGCAAAAATTGCGCCAGAGCAAAGGAGAAGGAAGAGGGCAAACAGTGCTCCGGTGCAAAAATTTATTGAGTTAGGGTTATTTTTATGCTAGTGCTATTTGCACTCGTCCTGGTGCAACGTTTCTCTAATGCCGCCCATCCATGTCTTAATTAATAGAAAAGTCAAATGAAACCACTAATCTCGTCTACCCAAGCATGCGCAACATGACCACCACCAAAACAATGGGCCGTACTTCCAATGGAATGTGAAAACCCTGGTGCCTGAAAGTAGTGAACGAGACACACGTGGAGGCTCATCTGCGGCCAGATGCAGGTTTCTGAGAGGTTCCTCACTCTCAGGATATGCGCGGTACAAATAGCATTATGCCTTCCTATTTCTACATACAGTACTGTGACGAGGAAGACGAGGAGTAATGAAGATTGCAGGTAAGTAATCCGCACAATGTACCGTATCTTAAAGCAGCTGTGCACCATTGTGACGTCACAATGGCAGACACGCACGTCTCCAGCTAAATAGCCGCTGAAGATGAAGTAGATAAAGATGCCGCTCAGCAGCGCCATCTACCGTAGCACCACACCTACTGCTTCTTCTGGCACTAATACAATTGCTGCTCCTAATACTCCTACCAGCAGTAATACTCATATCACCAATAATACCAGCTTCTTGGAGCACTACTAGGAAAACTAACAGCATTTCCTAAAACCAACAGTATCCGTGTGAGTTTCAATACCAGTAGCTACTCTATTATTACTAGTGTACTGGATATTAGTACTAGTAATGGCAGTAACAACACTAGGAATATAACTGTTAGCAATAGTTATTGCATTACTACTAATATCAAGGGGTATTAGTACTAATAGTAGCAACAGTAGGACTAGAACTACCAGAAATAGTTGCTCTATTGCTACTGTTAGTAAGGGACATTGGTCTTCGCAGTAGCAACACTAGGACTAGGACTAAGAGTATTAGTGCAAAGATAGGGAGAACTATTAGTTGTACTAGTACCAGTAATCAGCCCAGTGGTGGTAGATAGAGGTGGCTCTACGAACCGATTTGTGCTACTAGTAGTGGGGGCCTTTGTAATACAAAGGCTACCACGTCAGTAGCCACAGTAGTAGCAACGGTGCTAGTATTACGATTAGTAGGCATGGTGGCAGTGTTAGTGAATGTATGAGTCCATTGGGGTTTGGGTGGTTGCTGAGTTAAAGGCAGGAGTTAGCACCCAGCACAACGTTTGATCTGCAAAAAAAGAAAGGTAGGATTCGATAACACAGCGCCCATGACCTGTATCTCTCAGTGCCTATGGACTGGTGTTGCCAATTTGCAGCTCACCTCTCAACCTTGATTTTGCAGAGTGAGGAGTAAATGCATAACTTTAACAAAAGAGCTTGATTTTCCTGCCAGAGGTAAGCTCCACCTGTTCACTGAGTCCCTCCCAAGGAACCGTCTCGCTCCAGGCTTTACCCCCTTCCCATGTGATGTGTTTATCACGCGCTGTCTGGTCCACAGATGGACACTGCCCCCTCCGGTGGCACCCGTCACCATGCCAGTCCTGCTCCAGGCAGGCTTAGGGTCAACCCCTCTCTTCGGTTTCTGGTGGGACCTTTCCCAGTCTACACCGAGACTGGTTCTCAAAGCAGCATGAGGCCTCACACCCTCTCCATATAAGTGAAGTCACGTGTGATGTTATGCAGTGGTGGAAATGGAAAAAATGTGGTGGGGGATCCCGAGGGGGCGTGGTCTAGAGGGGGCGGGGCTCGTAGCGGACATCCAGCAATGCTGGAATACGTAAAAAAATATAAACGCCCGCGACGGCAGCAATGCCTTTTAACGCGGCTTTGGCACTGGTGTGTAATAATGCACAATGCTGCTACATGTGGCACTGGTGTGTTATGCACAATGCTCGCTACATGTACAACTTTGTACATGTAGCAAGAATTGTGCATAACACACCAGTGCCAAAGCCGCAGTAAAAGGGTGCGCTTGTTTTTTTTTGTTTTTTTTACTATTCCAGCGCGGTTCATGGTCTTGGCCGTCTGACTCTGGCCGGTTCCTGAGATGCGGCTCCATATCTGGTGCCGGATCTCGGATCCGCCGAGAGCCGGCCCAATGACCAGCGCTGATGTTATGTGGTATCCACACTAAGCGCGAGGAGGTTCGGTTTCAGCAAATCAGTCTGTTCCCATCTGCAAGGACACTTCAGTACACAAACGCGAGACGATTCTCCTCTGAACACAGGGCACGCTCAGAAGGGTGCGCAGTCACGTGTTCCTGCAACGTGCCTTATCAGAGGAGCCATCCCAATTTCCATATCAGTATTGTCCTGGTCCCAAGGACATTCTAGAACCAAATTGGTAAGAACAATGTGCCTGGCATTTAAGTTGTGGAGTGTTGCTGTAGGTTTTATGTTCATTCATCAACAATGTTTTTTTCGATGTGTGTTTTGTGAATGGTTTTAAAAAACGAATCGAAAATATGTGTTTTATTTCTGGCGGTTTCCCCCCAAGTGCCCCTCCCCTATGATATAATATGATATGATAAATCATTTATAATGTACCTGTACAGAAGTGTTTCTATTCATTTTACGCTATTCCCTACACCCATCCCTTATGTACCCTTACCTTCAACCCCCTATATTTTTCGATGCGTTTATTTGAGAAAAAAAAGTCGGGAAAAAAACACTGTTGAGGAATGAACGTCGTCCCGGTGGGTGGGACACAATGGATAGGGAAAGGGGAACGCAGGATCTAGCAAGGTACAGGGAGTTGAAACTCACATAAATGAGGCTCAGAAGAGGCGCTTTGACATTTTTTAGCAAATGTTGGAACGCTTGGGGGTTCGGACTCACAGCCACCTGGAGGCAAATTTAGGGCCACAGAGAGCAAAGAAAACATATTTACATCAAAATGACCTACATGTTGGGATATTTCACTGAGAGTAACGCCCAAAATACTGGAAAACTTCCATTACTAAGTGAAGACCACCTATTCTGCCCAATCTCACCGCTCTAGTGGTCTCGGAATTATCATTAATTAGCACCCTGCGGGCGGGAGCCGTCCAATCAGGAGGCTGGAAACATGGGCTGATACTCCCGATCCAGCTCGCATTCCAAGCCGCCTGATGGCCGGCTCGGCAGCCCCCTATCTTCAGCCCACCCTCCATTCCCTTGTTTCATTTCTTTTTAATCCCAACCCCAGTCCCTAACCCCACTTACCTGATAGTGGCAGGGACAGCACCGTCCGCTTCCACAGCTCCCCTACCTCTTCTTTTTCCGGCCCCCATAGTAATGGAAAAGGGGCTCAATACATGGGCCCACCCTTCTACTACCCTGGCGGCCATCCTGGCAAAGCATTTTCATTCATTGAATGAAAATGTTATTTTTTTAACAACTTGGTTTAGTGTTTTGGTAAGCCCGGAGAGCTAAAAGCGTTCTTAACCCGTTCCACGGGCCAATAACGGGGGTAACGTTCCGTGCCCTTGTTAACTTCCCTCGCTTTGCCTGGACTGTTAACTCGGGCTGCCAGGCCGCTACCCACGGTATGGCCCATGCAACATCATTCTCATGTTTTGGTTTTGCGAGAAGGTGGGAAACTATCGGAAAGAGGCATTAGATTGTGAAGATATGGCCCTCATTACGAGTTTGGTGGTATCTGGGTAGTAAACCTTCCCAGATATCACCAAACTGAATTACTGTTACTGCCACATGGGCTGGCGGAATTACCACCAGATTACAAGTGGCAATGTAAATCCCAATGTTTTTCGAGTCCTTTGGACACTATAGGTCTTTTTTGGCAGAATTACTGCAGCAGTAATTTTGCTGCGGTAATTCTGCCGATTTTTCGGTGGAGAGTTGGAAGATTTAATGTCAGCATTTTACTTGAAGTAAATCCTCAATTCCAGGACCATACCTGTAATATGGTGGAGCAGAAAAAGTGGCAGTAATTCCATTACCGCCAATTTTTCCCGCTGTGCCATACTTGTAATGAGGCCCATGGCATTTAGTCTTGGACCTTTCCTTTCCTAGAAAGAACTCCTGGGTTTATTGCCCAAGGTTTCGACTCTGACTACATTTAAGACAAAATTGGTATATCGAGCCTTGATTGTGGCAAACAACTAATATTACGATTGTGGAAATATTCAGCAAAACGTTCCCATGAAGATTGGGTGAATACTTTGGATTTATTGTCCGCAAGAGAAATAGTCACTTATTAATGAAAACACAAACTGGGAGAGTATGGTAGACTTGATGATGCATGGATATTTAACTACCTGTGATTTCTTACATATTAGAATCATTTACTAATCATATAACATATAAGAATCACTTTACTGCCTAATTTCTCTCCCTCATCCTTTCTTCCCCATCCCCCTCCCCTTCTCCTCCTTCTCATATGCAAATTGTTCTACATACTGTTTTTGGTCTGATTCATGTATATTGTTTGCTTCTACTGTTCTATGTTTGGTATAGTCTTGTTGTTAAACTGTAAAGCGCCTTTGATTAAGGCGCTATATAAATACAATAAATACAAATAGTAACTGTGATTGCTGGCATACGAGGATAATTCCTATTTCACTTTTTGAATAATGACAATTATTGATATAGTGGGATATTTCCAGAGAGTAATTGCTGACATTCTGGGACAAACCACCAAATGTAATGGCAGGTATGCTGGAATATTTTACTGAAAGCATTTGTAAAAATCCTGGCATATTCCACCAGGTTGCTGACATGCTTAGCCACGTCACTAAGGGCATCATTATAAGCATGGCTTTTATAGTAAAAACAAATGGTATTTTAAGGACCACTCATTTTTTCAATGCCAATTTCATATTGATTGGGATTATTTTATGAAGATTTTTATGAAGAGTTACGGCATTGATACTGATAAAGTCAATTTAGGCTACTTGCACCACGCGGTACTAAGTACACAGTGCTGTGAATATCTAAAGCAACACCAACAAATAATTAGGTGTTATGTTAATAGAAAGTAATTAAGAAAGACCTTGTTTTTACAGTCTTTTTTTACAACACTCATGATAAATCCCTATATGTGATTGCTGACATGCTACAGTACATCACTGAGAGTAAATACTGACATGTTCCAATACTTCTCTGTGATTAATAGCTGTCATACTGGGATATATCCAGCTAGTAATTGCTGACATGCTGGGATATGCGCCAAGAACAACTACTTAATGGCTACAAGAGTTGACTAATATGAATTGCTGAATTGCTGCCATATTTCACTGAGGGTAATTTCTGACTTGCTGACATATTGTACTTTGGGTAGTTTCTGAAATGCTGGAATATTTCACTCTGAGCAATTGCAGATGACTAGGAATGTATCAGTAGGAGAAGTGTTTGATACGCTGAAATATTTCACTATAATCGCTTATAAGCTAGAATATTTCATAAAGAGTAACTGATCCTGGGATAGGTCAATATGTGCTAGTCCCGGCCTGCTTCAGTATATAAAAGTGAGAAATGATTGACGTGCTGCAACATTTAACTGTGTGTAATTGCTGAAATGTCTTACATAGTGCAAATATGTATGTAGTATACAGATTGCTATACAAAAGGGAAATGGGAGATACGGATGACCTATTCTTTAGCAATAATCCCACCATCTGCAAGCTACACTGGCTGGTAACAGCCATGGCCCAAGTTACTTCCCTCGGCCATAATGCAGCGACCCGTTGCCGTTACTGGGCCAGTGTAGCCCACGGAATGCAGGATTATTGCTATTAAGGTGCTAATAGCAATACAAATTTGAAAAAACCCAGCCAGGCTGCTTCGTTCGCAGTGGCCACAGTCAGGGTTCAGAGCCCCTCTTCCATTTCCATGGCAATGAACCAAGAAGTCGTGAGGCCCGGTGGAGAAGCTCCTGAGGTAAGGAGCTTTGGATTGGGGGTTTCGGGACTGGAGTGGAGGGGCTGCATTGTGGGGCAGGAGGTAGGGGAGGAGGGACAATGGCAGCACGGGGGGAGGGAGGTTGCCCAGGGCACTTAGGTTGCTATGAACCTGGGCTTGCATCAGTAGATTCAGCCAGGGCTTGGAGCAATCTGATTGAATCCGACACCCGCTGAGGGTGCTAATAGAAATTAGACGGTCTAGCCAGTATCCCTCTGAGTGGGGTGTGACTTAAGAGTATGTCATCATGATTGATTAGTGTGCAAGAATATAGGATGGATTTAATGTAATCCATATAATCATTCTATGGCAGACTTATATGCCAAATATAAAGATCTGTGGTCATTCATAGGTTCCCAAAATGCTCTTTGCTTTTATGTAGAACAGCCAGGCAGCCTAATTGTTGCTATTTGTCCCCCTTATCTTTCTCATAGAGGTATTTCAAAAAAGAGTAAAATAGTATGTTGTGACTATCAATGTTGGAATGATAACCTTCTATCAGAAAATAATGATTATGGTTAATCCATGCGTTACTAAAGCGCTTTGCTCATTAAGGCAAGTGGTAGTGTTCTTTTTCTGACTACAATATATACTGGAAGTGATCATTAGACATAACCATTGTACAGTTTTAAAAGGAGGCAGTTTACAATGTTAGTAGAATTAAATAATTTTATTTTTGTATGTCTTCCTCGCTGATAATACACACCATTTGTCTCCAAAAATGTTTTTCATGCTCATATTAAACCGTATGATCTGTTTCTTCTCTTAGCACAAAAGCAAGGCATACTCATATGTGATGGCCACTGATTGACTGGTAATGCTGCAGAACCTATGCATTTGTTACACTAAACACTCTCTCTCTCTCTCTCTCTCTCTCTCTCTCTCTCTCTCTCTCTCTCTCTCTCTCCCTCTTTCAACAAAGTACATCTGCAATTACTAGGGTAGTTCCCACCTCAACCCTGTTGCTCTGATTCTACACTTATCAATAAAAAAACATATCACCCCCTAACCCTTTCAAGAAATCATATCTTTCTATTCTCTAGTTGAGCAATTGTCACCAATGGCTGGGCTGTCTCTAGTAAAAGCACAACTGACAATTTGAATCTTGCCCACAGAGAGAGAGAGAGAGAGAGAGAGAGAGCACAGAAAATGAGGGAAAGAGGCAGAAAGATAGACAGAGAGCGAGATAATTGGATTAAGAGCAAAAAGAGAGAAAGAAATAGGGAGCAAGAGTGCTAGATGGGCACACCTATGATATGCAAATGTTTCTATATTTAACATACTTTTCCTAGAAACAAAATCCTTGTGTCAATGGGTTTTCTTGGAATTTCCCTGACCTATTATTTCCTGAGCTCTGCTACTTTAACATAAATCTTAGTTAAGATGTGTTTAGGTTAAACATTGATTTATTGCAATGAGGATAGTTTGCTGTCAAAGGAGAATTAATTAGCCACTCACTAAACCTGAATCATTTACCTCTGGGATTTCTCTGCCTACAAAGACATTGATGATATGTCAGCTGACCGCAGTGACAGCGCTCGCTGATATCCCGGGGCGCTGCACTGGAACTCGCTGCGCGCAATGAGGGTCACTCCGCCATGCAAGGATATTACGCGCACTCAGCTGCCACAGCCTGTGTCTTGCCTTCTGCTCCAATAAGCATCCTGAGCCAGGTGGGCGCAGGAGGGAAGAAGACTGCAGATGCCTGCAGGTCATTCACATGGCCACAGAAGGCTTCTGCTAACAGACACGGCTGAATGCACTGCCCCAAATTCACTAGCGGGAAAAGGGTGAATGCATTAGTTTGCAAATCAGGTAATATTTAAATTAAAGGTTTGTTTAATATAAAAATGTGGAACAAGTTCCAAAGGAAGCAAAAGGAAGCCAGCTCGCAGGGAACATCTCTTATGTTGTTTCTTCATGCTTACTGTTACGCGCAGTCCTGGGGGTATTGGTAACCCATTGCCATTCCATTAGGTATTAGGCCTAGCACAGTCTGTGGCCCAGTGAGCAGTGCAACGCCTTAGAGAAAACGCTTATTGTAGCAGGCGCATCTCACACAAGATGTGCTGTTGGCTTGACAGTATGGTGTACTGTGATTGGTGGTCCAACTGCATAGTTCTTCTATACACTGAAGCTGCTTTCTTCACAGAAAAGGTTCAAACAATCAACGCCTTCATTATGGAGGAGAACCAGTTGAAAATACCCTCCCATCCCACAAAGAGACCACCACAGCCAAACCAATGGCTTGGCCAACACCGACACTACAGAAGATTTGACAAGGACTCAAATGAGATCTCCCCTGTACCCATTGTTGAAGCATGCCTGGACATATTATGCATCCCTCACCACTTACAACAACAGCTGCGTCCCGGACCCACGTCTGGGCAAACCTGTACCACTTACGGCGACATGCCTGTGGTTGCTTGCATTCCCATACAGTGTTTATGCACCATTGTGTATTGTGTGTCCACACTCAAGTCCATATGAAAGGATTTAGGTAACACGCACACAACTGAGAGTTCGTTTTTAAGTCTTGGGGTACATCCTTCATTGTGATCTTCAAGACCACCTCGGCTAAAAATGTTCAGAGGAAATGACACTGCTCATACCACAAAAACAGACCTGACGGACATAACCGACTTTGTTTTGCTCGGCAGTGTCCCCCTCGCTGCTCCCCATTCCCAACATTACTGCATTCATGACATTAAGCGCGTATAGACCTGCCACTGTGTGTCCTGTGGACATCATTTCTATGTGCCATGTTTCAGAAACTAAAACAATATAGACAGGGCTCCCAGCACCTCCCCTGACCCCCCTCAAGAGCACCCCATGCTGAGGCTCGCGTCATCACTGGCTTTAGGAAACCTGACCCTATCACAACCATCTTTCTTCCCATCCCAGCTAGGATCTATTGCAAAACTGCACGCCTCTCCTACGAAGCAACCGCCACTGGTTCGCCGGCCTACCTGACTGCAAACTAGATTATCAGGTTGCACCTGGTCATCCCGCAGTAAGGCCATCAACAGACTGGAGGCTAGACTGGCTTGAAAGGAGAAAACTAGGAGGCAGTCCTTCTGATGGTACGCGCCGGTCATCAGGAGCTTCATCCTGGCAATTTGGATCGCGGCAAGTCACCTTCAGTTTAGGAAAGAACCGAAGACCTGACTCTTCCAACAACACATTGGTGTAACCTAGATTCTAGCTATCATGTGCACCCCCACACACCCAACCCCAACCCGGACATTGCACTGTGATAATGAACACTATGAAAATATACCTTGGCATTATTTGTATTATTATTATTATTATTATTATTATTATTATTATTATTATTATTATTAGCATGAATAATACGACAATAATAATACAATTAATACAAACTGGGATATTTTAATGGGAATTATTACTGACATTTTAGTATTTACACACTATGGACCTGTAATGGTATCATCAACATTCTGCAATAATGTACTTAGTTGCCACTACACTGGGCTACTAGCCAAGTGGTAATGATGAAATATTAGGATACTCCACCTCCACTGAAAGCTGTTACTGGCATACTTGCCTACTGTGATTGGGTTAAATCTGACATACCACAATCTCTGCGGGGAGGTTTGGCTTCCATATTGCCAAACTATACTGTGAGCTATTGGCATATTGATATACTACCATGCGCGCATGCTGATATACTAGACACTGCACGGGAGCTAGTATTTAACTACTAGATAATGCATTCTGAGTTATGATTGGCTTCTACACTGACTCGGGGGGATAGCTCAGCGGCAACATGCTCGCCTTGGAAGCAAGACGACACGGAACAACACAGCTTCGATCCCGGGTCCGCGCTTAGAAACCTCTTGTTATTAAGTGCGTTATAAATAACCAATCATATCATATGATAGAGGTATTACTGTAATAGTGGCACAGTGCAGTGGGAATGTGTACTCACATAATAGACTACTGCGAGGGGGCTATTGTTGACATGCTAGATAAAGGAGGTTGTGCTGACATACTGGGGTACTACACTGGGAGTTATTGATAAGATATTGGGATACTGTGATGCGGTTATTTCTGAAATACTAGCTACTCTACTGGGAGTTTTTACTAATACATTGCAGTACTGTGATGGTGTATTGCTGACATTCCTGGTAGTGCACTAGGGGCTATTGCTGACACACTCTCATACTGCATTGAATTTATTGCGGACATAATAGAAGCTCTGCTAGAGTTATTATTGACACATTGTGATACTTTGATGAGGATATTGCAGACATACCAGCTATTGAACTAGGAGTTACTACTGACAAATTGTGATACTATAATTGGGTATTGCTGACATTCTTGATATTGCACTAAGAGTCATTACTGACACATTGTTTTACTGTGATGGGGGTATTGCTGCCATACTCGATACTGTGCTGGGAGGTATTACTGACACATTATGACACTGTAATAAGGATATTGCAGAGATACCCGATACTTCACTGGGAGTTACTACTGACAAACTGCAACTGAGACAGGGTATTGCTGACATACGAAATACTGCATTGTGAGCTCTTGCTGAACTACTGAGATATACAATTTGAAGTTATTGCAGACAGCCTCGGCTACTGTTACCATGGGAATCGTTGCTGACAATTTGAGACACGCTAGTGGGAATTATTGCTCACACACCAAGATACTCCACCTGCATTATTGATAGCTTTTGGGAACACTGCACAGGGAGTTATTGCTGACATAAAGCACCTGATTTGGCCAACTCAACCTCATGCATGGGGGTCTGTCAGTGGGTGTCGAGCTGCTTCTCCTAATCCATGCCACATACAGCATAAGTAATCACTACCTCCGTACCAGTTGAACGGGTATTTTTGCAGGTTCTTAATTCACGAGGTATATTCAACTGGGGTCCTAACATCTCTAACGTAGGCAAAAAATTCAGTCTAAATTTAAGATACCATCGACAGGCAGATGCTGAGGGCAATTTAGCCAAATATGGTCTTAAACGTAGACTAGGAACATACAGCACACTTTGTGTAGTATACCTTTTTAGTCTCTGCAAGTCGGCCATATGCCAGATTTTGTCCCGCTTCTTAATGGTGTTTTTGAGGACAGACTGAGAGACTGTTTCTTCTATGTCCATAGCCTTCATTAAATGTAGACACCTCTTTTTAAAAACGTTACTGTACTCATTGGTGCCATCATCCATCATTTAAAAAAAAAATGATGAGTAATACCAAATTCCTCTGCTTCACAGATATTTTGATACAGGGGCAGGCTCTTGTAGATATAAATTGGCCGCCAAGATTGGGTCCCCAACTCCAATCAGATTGCAGTAACTGGAACAAACTTTGGTATACGAAGGAATTCTTTTATGACATGACCCTCTAATCTGTCCAAGATTCTTCTACTATTAAGGAATAGTCTTTCACTTATGCTTTTCTTGCCATCTATGGAGAAGCTGGACGTTTTGGGGTTGAGCATTAACCAGTATACGAAGGATACCTAGATGTATCCTTGAGTATAATTAACAGTATACATAAACCACCTCGGGCAATTTTGGTATCGTACCAACATTCTGGAAAAAAAACCTGGATGTTTCGTTTATTGCGCATTTGACAGCAAAAGAAAATGACGAATCCCCATTATAATGTGCAAGGGGAGTGGAAGTTGCGGGGGTGTCCCCTGCAGTTGCAAGTCCATGATTGGGCCATTGGAACATCGATGTGCAATCTACGTGATCAACCTATGTGCCTGCGTATTGGCATTCAGATTTTCCATCCGCTGTATTTTCAGCCATACAGTGATCTCTAAGGAGTGAATGAGTATCCATCAGCTAAACCTTAACCCCCTGAACACATGACTACCGAAGCCTTTCCACTTGTTTACAGCATTGCTCTGTTTCACAGTGGCCCGCTTGGCTGCTTATTTCCCAGCGTTGGTTTTTCTGACTTTCTGTAATCATTTGCACTGTCGCGTGCTTATTTTCTCACCCAGCCCATCTCAATGAGAACTTTATTTTTATACATAAAGAGGAATGTATGTATGTGTGTATGTTTGTCCGGCGAGACAAATCCCCACTGTTGAACCCACGTCTACCAAATTTTGCATGGACTCCTCATTTGTCTGGGGCAAGATTGTAGTCTATGCAGGCACCCTCAGTTACTGATGCTCACCCCGATTCACTACAGTAGGTACCAGAAGGAGGCACATTTTGAAAAGTGTCTGAAGCAAAATGGTTCATGTGTCGATTATTCCTTTGACATGTATTACTACTGTATACATGAGACACCAGAGCAAACTGAAGCAAGACTTGCCGACACAAGCAACATCCTCCAGGACACGGGCAACGCCAGGTACCCCAGCTAGTTTTCAATAAAGAAAGGGCAGACACATTTTCTTACTTGATCTTGAGCAGTCGTTTGATTTTTTGAAAACTTGTCAGATTGATGGGACGACGGCAGTTTTGGATGTTGCTACAAAGTCCTCTATTGCTCACATAAATAGGTGGCCTCCTGGAATAATTCCCAAACAGGTCTAAAATACCCAATAAGGCAAAAAGGGACATTCTGCAATCCTCTTCTTTAGTGATATTTAATGTTTCCTTGTTGATGACATCATGGTGACCAACACTGAAAATGGACTTTACCAGTTCCTCGTGGCTGAGTGAAGTATTAGCTAAGCTCTTACATTTAGTTTTGCATTTCAAAGAAGTGCCTTTGACACCTGCAAGGGGGCATTGCTTGTGCTATGGTGAGATGGCCCTCCATGCTAGACCGACCCTGGTGATAAAGACACTGCTGTTTACATCAATGGCCCCTAAGGGGCTCGTAGACCTGCTCAGCCTGTCCCGTTGGGGGGGGGGGGTCTTGCATTGTGGATGATGCTGAAACCTTTTTTTCTTCACCCTCTATCTCTGAGTAGCTAATTGAATCAGGCTGCCTCTCAAATCAAAATTTCCTATGGTTGTCGTTTTATATTTGATGGCCAATTAACAGCGCCATCTTCAACCTCATGCAAACACACTGCCTCATTCATGCGACAAAAGGCCTCCTTCAAATGAAACCAAATGACTTTTAGTTAAATGTACATGGTCTATTCTGTGGGCTATGCAATGTGCCGGGAGGTTGCTCTGGCAGCGGAGATACATGCACTGAAAGCACCTGCTGCCATGCTTGGCTATTGTGCTTTAGGTTATTTTAGCAATACCCGGATCATCCGGCGGGAGCCATCACTTCCGAACTTTAATATGCGCCCTGGGAGTAATTCCTGATAGATTGGAATAATGAAATGGAGCGTGTTACTACACCTCTGGGTAAAGGAATTAGGAATCACCGGGGATAACATTCCAGATTACACCAGAATGCAAGATGGAGGATCCTTTCAGAAAGGAAAGAAATACCAACACCTGCTTCTTGGCTAGGATTGCACTTATAAACTCAAATACAAACATTAAAATCAATAGGGCCATGCTTGAGGTTGTGACTGAGATGCATAGTATACTGATTGCATAGCCATATCCTTCTAACAAAAAATCCAGAAAAGAATGCAAGTCCTGCCGCAGAAGCTCCTGCAGACACCGGTGACTCAGGCCTAACATCTATTTCACGGCGCTAATTAGAATGTCTAAAAATGGTATGGCTTGTACAGTGACAATTTGCTCAGCATTGATTCTGTATATATGTATATAAAAAAGTAATTGCTTTTGTGTGGAAGCTGGGAAAATATATCAAATACAGATTTTGATTACAGAAACGCTAGAAAAATGGAATACCTGCTAAGGACGCCATTGATCCAATCACTGTCCTGGGTGAGTCACATCACAGAACATTACTACGAGCGAACACCGAGGGTGCCAAGTTGGTCAATGATGCAGATTCAAATGTGTTGAAGCAATAGTTGCTTCTATCCTTAATGCGGTCAAGCTCTGAAATTGCAGAGCAGAGATTTCAATTGAAAATATTGTGATTTCTTTAGGAAAGTCCATCCATGTCAAAATGTAAGGATAGAACCTAATTGCAAACAACCTCCAGCAGTTCGTCACTTCTACTTCCAGGGCTGGGAAGCTTAATTACCTGAACATCAGTAAAATGTGTTCTTATCTCACCTTTCCCTCTAGCAAAACACTCATCTCCCACCTGGCCCTATGCAGACAGGATGACTGTTACAGGCCCGCCCCCCGCTACACCCCCTCTTTCTATTCACAAGGGATTGAAATGTGCTACCAGTAGCCTCTACCTCCCTGGTGTACTCCTTTGCCCTCCCGGCTCCCCTTGACTCGAACTCCCTACCTTCAAAGATTAAGGACATTCAAAGAGTGACTGTCTTCAAAATGACGCTTAAGAGCCACCTTCAGTACCAGGAACGAGCCCCATATTGTTAGGGTGCTATCCCCCATTCCTGCAATGACCCCTGACCACTGTCGCCACTGGATTGCATATCTGTATATATCTGTCGATACCGTAATTACTGAAGATGCATTTCATGCTTGTATTGTGCTGTTCCTATTTACTGTTCCATGCTGTTTCATGCAGTATTTGATATGGTTCTATGTCCTTCCACCACCAGGGTTTTTTTCCTTGAGTTATTTTACTGCCATTTATTGGCTGAAAAAATGAATCAACAGTTTTTATTGTTTAGGGGTTCACCCCAATCCCTCCATCCCAGTTTTTTATAGCCTATTCCCGACACCCCTACCCCTTATATCCCTTTATCCCCCCTAACCCAGCCCCATATTTTTCCATTTCCTTTTTCGGCCAAAAATTGGCGGCAAAAAACCCAGTAAAAAAAACCCTGGCAATGAATGAACGTCGTACCCTTTATATTGTGACTCTAGGATTGTATGGATGCCTATTTTGTGTGTGATGTCCTATTCATTTGCAGCTGCACATGGCTTTTTTTTTTGCATTATTGTATGCATTTCGGACACCAATGTACTTTTCACCTTAGTGAGCATGTTTGTGTGTAGCTAATTTATAATGATGATGCTTTACTGTAATTTCAATGGCGATGAAAGCTTTATTGGTATTTGCTATATTTTAATGTGTATGTTTCATGACACTGCCAAAATAAACATAATTTGGAGAAAGAAATGTAGTCATTACTTCTAGCTGTACATAGTGTTTAATATGCTGATCCAGGGTGCCTCTCTCTCTCTCTCCTCTCCCTCTCTCTCCCCCACTCACTCTCTGCCTCTCTCTCTCCCGCTGTCTCTCTTCCTCTCTCCCTTTCTCCCTCCCCCTCTCTCCCTCTCTCTCTTTCTCCCTCTCTCTCTCTCTCTCCCTTTCTCCCTCTCTCCCCTCTCTCTCACTCTCTCTCTCAGCTCTGTCTCAGCCTCTGTCCCCTTTCCTGCAGTCAACGAGAATCACATTCTAAGGTGCCGCCCAAACTATCACAGCCATTACTGAGGGCACTGTGACCACAGAAGATTTATTTGAATGTTATTTATTTATATGCAGGAGGGACATGGCTCTTTTGATGACAAAAGAACGTACAATAGATAAGAAATCAGATTTGACGGGAAGCAGTGAGCTTCTTACAATGGGGTGAGTTTGAGGCACATTCTGACCAGGTTGTGAAGGGGTGTAAATGGAACAGTCACCAAGGACAACGAACATTGGACATTCTTTGCGCAGGTATGCGGTACTACCAGCTGTGCTCTGATGGGCGAAGTTCTAGTGAGAGTCAGAGGCAGGTTGGAAGCGAGGGAAGAATGTTAGCTGACAGGCATATGAGAGATAGTTCAAGAGGGCAACTTGGTGGCGAGGAGGTAGGTTTTTAGTTTGGTTTTGAACAAATCCATATGGACTGTTTCTCGGGTGTCTTGTGGAAGAGAATTCCTTGCAAGTGGAGGGAGACGAGAGAAGGAGCGAAAGCGAGAGGAAGCACAGGGAGGGCGAGGAGCCACAAGTGTAGGCGGGGAGGCAGAGTAGAGATTATGAGAGGGCTTGTAGAGTTGGATAGAGGAGGATAGATACAGTGGTGCCTTACCGTTGATAGATTTGTGAACCAGGAGAACACATTTAAATCTGACCCTGTTTTGCATCGTCAGCCAACCAGCCGGGCGAGGAAGTAGATATGAAGTGAGGGAGTTCAAAGAGAGTCCTGGTAGCAAAGTTAATGACCTTGTTGTGAGGACAGAAAGCATAGTAGGGAGAATAAACATGTATGTCTTGAAGGAAGGGCAAGGGGATGCTGTTTTTTAAAGTAGAACGAGAACTGCAATGACATAGGCATGCCCTGAGGTGGTGACCTACCTGGCATGTGAAGACATAAATGGTAATTGTGTGTACCCTGCAGGAATGTTACCATCACACTAAGGGCAAATTGTCATATAGAGGGAGGTGGGTTGGATGAGGGTAGGCTCTAGAGGGGGTGCTGGGGTTCTGACATATTGTGTAAGGGAGAAGAGAACCAGGCTGCAGGGTCTATTACAATTATTCCACATTGCAAACTAGCCTGTTTTACATGTTTACAATGCTAATTTCTAATGATCACTTCCAGTAAATATTGTGGTCATAAGAATGTTGCACTTGCCTTAGTGAGCAAATCACATTATCAAAACTACAAATAATCATAGAAATGATTATCTGTTAGCAGGTTATCATTTCAAGATGGACAGACTGGTACACTCCTATTGTACTCTTTTGGAATATACCAATAGAGAAGTGGACAAATATAACCAATGTTGTATCTTGGCTGTGTTGAATAAATCAAAGAGCATTTTGCAAACATAAGGCTGACCACAGATATTCGAGAAGGGAATAGTTTCTTACCTCTAACTCCATTTCTCCAGCATTGGTATCTTTCATGGATTCACATGCTTAGAATATTCCCCGTCGTCATACTGGGACCCTCGGTACACATATATAGCCTTTTCCTATAGGAAAACTTCTGACACTTTTGTGTCCTATCTACATCCTTTTAGGACCCGCTTACGCATGCTCCATAGGCCGTCCCAGTATAAGAGGCCCGCCCCGCGGCTCCCCTTCAGATTTTGGCCCCTCCAAAGTAGGAAGGGTTAAACTTATCAAGCAAATACATTGCATTCCGGGGAGGTTGGCGGGCGTATGTGAATCCATGATAGATACCAATGCTGGAGAAATGGAGTTACAGGTAAGAAACTATTCCCTTCTCCAGCATTGGATCTTTCATGGATTCACATGCTTAGAATAGATTGTATAGCAGTAACACCTGAAACGGCGGTGAGAATGTAATGTAATATACCCTCACCATAATACACAATGCATATGTACAGCAGGAATAAGTTTACTCATATAACCTTTCCCACATAAAGTATACTGTCATCAAAAGGTAGAAAAACAGACTCTCCGCAGCGTGGAGCTTACCTTACTGAAACAGATGGCGCAGGACAGCTCTTCCCATCTGCACCTCGTCTGCATGCTGCCTGGCAAGGCAGTAGTGGCGGGTAAACGTGTGGGGCACTGACCATGCCGCAGCCTGGCATATATCCGTTAGCAGAATTCCTGCCCATAATGCTGCTGAGGAGGACGTTGATCTTGTAGAATGGGCTCTAGGATGCCCTTGCAGCGGCCTTCCGGCCTTGGAGTGGCAAAACGCAATCGTCGATGAGACCCATCGAGCCAATCCTTGTTTAGAGATCGCTTTTCCCTTCGTCGACGGACCATATGCGATGAACAGTTGTCGAGTAGACCTGAGTTCCTGTGTACGATGTAGGTAAAATTTCAGGGCCCTCTTAACGTCCAAGGTATGAAGAGCTTTTTCTGCTGCCGATGATGGGGTTGCGAAGAAAGTAGGTAGAACAATGGACGAGTGTTTGTGATACACTGTCGGAACTTTTGGGACGAACGTAGGATTAGTTGCCAGGACCACCTTGTCCTTAAAGAATCTTAAGTATGGCGGGTCTATGACCAGCGCTTGCAGTTCCGAGATTCTCCTAGCTGATGTGATATTAAGACTTCCACGATATGAATTTCATGTCCGACGTGGCCATAGGCTCAAAGGGCGGTTTTATTAAGCCTGCCAACACTGTGTTGAGACTCCAAGTTGGAGGGAAACGTTTTACTGGGGGAAAAGTTCGAAATAAACCCCTCATGAAGTGTTTCACAAGTCTGTCGCTGAATAGAGGAGACGACTGTCTCTTCCTCGTGAACCTCGAGATGTCCGCCAGGTGCACCTTTATCGATGTGAAGGATAAACCCCTCTCCGCCAAGAGAAGCAGGTAAGGTAGAACTTGTTCCGGCGTCACCGTCAACGGTTGTAGGCCTTGCTGTCCTCGACACCATTCACAGAACCTCCGCCACTTAATAGGTGTAGGATTTGTTGGTAGAAGGAGCTCGAGCCACCTGCAGAATTTTTTACAATCTTCCGAAACGTCTAACGCACCGAACTCCGAAAAGTCAGGAGCCAGGCTGCAAGGTTGAGACTGTCCGGGTCGTGATGCCACACCGTGCCTTTGTCCCGGGATAGTAAGTTTGGGACTCTCAGAAACGGTATTGGATGTTCCAGCGACAGGTGAAGCAGGTCGGAGAACCACGGTTGCCGCGGCCAGTACGGTGCCACTAGAATTACCCGGCAACTGTATCTGCGTATCCACTGTACTGTCCTCCGTATGAGGGGGAACGGAGGAAAGGCATAAAGGAACATGTCCGTCCATGGGAAGGAGAATGCCTCCCCCATGGAACTCTCCTGAGGCCATCTGCTTGCGAATTGCTCGCATTTCTTGTTGTCCTTGGTTGCGAAAGCGTCCAGAGGGGGGTGACCCCATTTCTCGAACACTGTCATCAGCTGAACTGTGTCCATTTCCCATTCGTGTATCTGGGCCATGCTTCTGCTGAGGGAATCTGCTTGCGAATTCCTCACTCCCGGGAGATGGTGAGCCACGATGGAAATCTCGTGCTTTAATGCCGAATGCCATGTTTTCTGGGCTTCCATGGAAAGAGTTTTTGATCGCGTCCCTCCTTGTTTTCTCAAGTAAAACATGGCCGTCGTATTGTCGGTCAGTACTCGTACTCGCGATCCCTTGATGTGTGGTAGGAATGCCTTCAAGGCCCATTGTACTGCTCTGAGCTCTAACACGTTTATGTGTAGGAGTGACTCGGATGGAGACCAGCGACCTTGTGTTTGAAGAGTGCCCATGTGAGCTCCTCATCCGGTCAGGGACGCATCCGTGACTATGGTTCGCTGAAACTCCGGTTCCTGTAGGGGTACACCGTTGTTCAGATTGTGGAAACTCTGCCACCACTGAAGGGTCCGAAGCAGCTTGTCGTCGTCAATGGTTATCTTGTCTGACCACGATCCTTGGGCCTGCATCCATCAGTCCGCGAGGAATTCCTGGACTGGCCTCATGAATAGGCGACAGTTTGCCACTAGATGGATGCAGGATGCCATGGCCCCTAGGACCGAAACGTATTTCCTCACTGAGAGCCTGTTGGTTTGTCGTAATCGGCTTGCCAGCTGATTGAGTTTCGAGGTTCTGTCGAGAGAAGGCTTCACTAGCCCTAGCTGGGTCTCGAACTGTGCCCCCAGGAACACCAACGTTCTCGATGGCCGCAGAGAGGATTTTTCGAAGTTTATGGCAAATCCCAGCTGTTGTAGAAGCTGCATGGTGGCTTGCAAACTTGTGTTGGTCGACGCTGGGGAGGATCCCCTTACCAGCCAGTCGTCGAGGTATGGGTATACGTGGTGGCCTTGCTTCCTTAGCCAGGCCGCTACTGGGGCCAGGCATTTTGTGAACGTTCTGGGGGAGGTTTTGAGCCCAAAGGGAAGAACCGTGAACTGGTAGTGAGTCCGCCCTATTACAAATCTCAGGAATTTCCTGTGTTTCCGACACATTGGAATATGGAAGTACGCGTCCTGTAAATCCAGGGACGCTAGAAAATCCCCTTCTTGAACGGCGCGGATCACTTCCTGCAGCGTGAGCATTTTGAATTTTAGGCTCTTTAAAGATTTGTTGAGATCGCGTAAGTCTAAAATGGGACGCCATTTGCCGTTTGGCTTTTTTATGACAAAGTATCTTGAGTAGACTCCTTGACCTCTCTGTGATGTTGGAACTAATTCTATCACTCCCTTTGCTAACATGAGAGTTACCTCTTGTTGCAGTATCCTCAGATGGGAATGAGCGGTGAACGCAGGTGGAATGTGCGGAGGGCTGTGCTTGAATTGTAGAGAGTGCCCGTTCCTTATAGTGTCCAGCAGCCATTGATCCGGCGTTATTCGTTCCCATTCGTCGACATATGCTGACACTCTTCCCCCCAGAACGGTGTGTTGTCTGTCACTGCTGATCTTTATTTTGCTTGTCTCTCGACGACGACGGATAGGATGGTCTCTTCCTGGACGTCTGGAAGTTCCGGCGTCGGTTTGCCGTTTGGGAAGCACGCCTGTATCCCTGGGAGGGGTAAGCCGACCTGCCAAAGGATCTGTCTCCAGATGCAGAGAATCTGGAATTACCTGAAGCCCCTCTAAAGGGACGAAAAGACTTGTAGCTTCGGCCACTCTGGAGGGCACCCAATGAACGTGCCGTGTCCGAGTCCTCTTTCATTCCCTTTAGGGCCTCGTCTACCTTCTCTCCGAATAGAAGGTCTCCCTCAAAAGGCATATCTAAAACTTTGTATTGTACCTCTGGTCTGAAGTAGGTACACTTAAGTCATGACTGTCGTCGTAATACGACCCACTTATTGACTTGCTTGAAGCCTGACTCAGCGAGGTCCACCGAGATGTTTATTGCGTGATTGGAGGCTTCCTCACCGTCTCGGACAAGTAACATCGCTGCCTTCCTATGCTCTTCCGGAAGATGATCCAGCAACGGCGCTAGCCTGTGCCACATCTCTCTGTCGTATCTGGCTACAATAGCCAGAGAGTTTGCGGCCTTTACTGTGGTTGCTCCCACGGAGAGCACTTTTTTGCCAAAGGCATCCTGGCGTCTTGCTTTGTTTTCAGGCGGAGTCGTGCACTTGTGCTGGGCCTTCGCCTTCCTCGCCGCTGCCGCCGACACCACCGATTCCGGCGTTGGTTGGGAGGACAAACACTTGGGGGTAGACTCTGGAGCCTTAAACTTTTTCTCGAGGCGTCCCTTCACTGCCGGCTCCGAAAAGGGGTGACGCATTGTCTGCAACCCCTCCTTCCACACGTGGTCTAGTATTGGTATGGAGAACACAGACCTCCTTCTCTTACCCATGTGGTCGAACAAAAAACAGTCCTTTTTCTGTTCTTCCTGGGACAAACCAAATTCCTTACACGCCTTCTCCATCATAGAATGGAATGATGCAATGTCGTCCGGAGGGGACGGGTGAGCTGGGCTTCTTGGGGTTTCTAACTCCACCTCTGACTCCCAGGTTGGATCCCTGGAGGGGGATGATGAGATATCCGACATGGCTCCCCTGTCAGACTCCGAATCTGGCAGCTCACCTTCCTCTTGGGGTGCCAGTGCTGAGATTGGCGTGCGTAAGTACGTCGAACGGGACGGGCCCGGTTTGTCGACAGGTGACTTTGGCAGGTTTGCCTGAGGTAGTCTCTGGTCCAACGACTGTACCAAAGACTGAAGCGTGGACAGAATTTCCAATGACAAAACAGATTGAGGATTGAGAAGAGGGGCAGATACCGGTATACCGGATCTCCTCGTCGACGACTTGTCAACCACTCGTAGCCCTAGGTCTGCCGGGCCAGCTATTCTCCCGCTCTCGTCTTCCCCCGAGGACAGCGACACAGCCTGTTCCTGCAGTAAAGTATCCGGGGGGATCGGATCAAAAACTTCAGGTCTCCAGGCTTCCTGTAGAACCCCCGTTGACGAGGCCACCGTCGCAGTCGTTGACGGTGGGACGGTGGATACCACATGCGTCAGTGGCAGGGTGGCCGATGACTGGACCGCCGTCGAAGACGGTGACTTAGCAGGTGGTTTAGGCGGTCCCTCCCTTTCCACACTTGGCCTGCCTTTACTCGACTCTCGACTCGAAGTCGATCTATGGTGATCGCCCGAGGAGGATTTCGGCCTCTCTTTGTCATACTTTTTTGATGAAGATGACGATTTTTTCGACGAGGACTCTCTAGCTGAATGACTCCGAGATGACTCTTTTTCCGTCGGTCGAGATTTCTTCGCCGTGGGGTTCCGACGAGGCAGCGCGGTGGGATGTTTTCGCCGATTGTGTGGAGCCTACCTCCGAAGGGGGGTATGCCCCCGCTCCATCATTCAGCCATGCCACCAGCCGACGATTTCGGTCTTTGAGGGTCTTTTGAGAAAACCCTTTCCATATGTCGCAGTTATCAACCGAATGATGAGGGTGGAGGCAGTATATACAATCCATATGTCCGTCCCCCTCGTAAACTTTTTTCAAGCCGCACGTCGCGCATGGACGGAACAGCGCTTTTCCTGCCATGGAGGAAACATTTCCTCGAACTCCAACTCCAGGTACACAACCTTGTACAAAATAGTAAGACGACGCGAGGAGATCCCACTACTTTGGAGACGGTTGAAATCTGAAGGGGAGCCGCGGGGGCGGGCCTCTTATACTGGGACGGCCTACGGAGCATGCGTAGGCGGGTCCTAAAAGGATGTAGATAGGACACAAAAGTGTCGGAAGTTTTCCTATATGAAAAGGCTATATATGTGTACCGAGGGTCCCAGTCTGATGATGGGGAATATTCTAAGCATGTGAATCCATGAAAGATCCAATGCTGGAGAAATATATATGTGATAAAACTGTTGTATGATTGATTCATTAAGTGAAACATGCACACTGCTTGGTGATCTTTTCGTTTGTCACAACACTCACTAACATTAAAGTGTTAGTAATCATAAACTATATGCACTTATTTGAACAGTTTTAGGGTTTTGGGTTGTGGCCTTGTCTGCCTTCATCATGTAATTGAGATGTTTCTCCTCAAGGTTCAGGGTGGGAGGGAGGCTGTTCCAGAGGGAGGCCCCAACCGAAGACAGAGATCTACCCCCAGCACGTTTCTTTGAAAAACATCTGACCCTGAGGGAGTTAGAGGTAGAGCAGTGAAGAGCTCATTTTACTCTGTAACCATGAGCCCATTGGGCACCCGCCTGTAACTCAAGTCTGCTTATCATCTGTAACAGCGCCTCGATGCCTCATGGGCTGCAAGCGCGCTTGATAAATGCAAATAAATAAAAAAATAAAAATAAATAAAAGTGTGTTTGCTGCATCTTTCTTCCCACAGCATAGACATCTTTTGAGAAATATGCATATATAGTTCAGTTTCTGTACCATGGTAGACAAGGGTAGAATGAAGTATTGATCCAAAAGAAAACAACAAGTCGATACCTTAATTAGGCTAACAAAGCCATTTATTAGTGAGCTTTTGTAGTCTGGATCACTTCCTCAGGCAGTAATGATATGAAGTCTTAGAAGAAATTACAATATTAAAGCTTAAATGACTCCACTCGTTGTCCTTTTTTCCTTGTCTGTTCCTGTGCACATGATTTGTAGGTGCTTTAGAGAGGCATGAATTACAGATACTCTGTTCTCAAAACAAAACGAGTGCAAGAAATGATGTGATTAGGCACTCACCACTTGTTCTGTTATGTTATTTGTAAAGCACAGCTTCCATGCAAGGGCATCATGGGCTACTAGATATTGATATTTATATTGATATTTTATTTGTATCGCACTCGTACACTAGTGTTACAGAGCGCGACGAGGCAAGGAAAGGGAACAAGGGAGAACAACAAAGAACGATCTTACTAGGCCCAGTGACATTGAGAATGTGCAAGTGCATGGGAAAGCGAAAGGGGAAAAGTGCATGAAAGGGGGAGAGAAGTGGAAAGTGCGGAGCAAAGGAAAAACAGATAAACAATAACAATAACCAATAAAGGCAGCAAACCGTGGTAGTGCAGCCAGCAAGTGGCAAGTGCTGGGTTCAAGGCAGCAGATAGGGTATGTCAGATAAGGACTGTATGGGTACAGATACAGACCCCAGTGCAAGGGGTGGCCCGGAGGCAGTGCGGGTGGGTGGCAGAGTGAGCAGGTACCTGGTGGAAGACAGAGGGTAGGCCAGGTGCACAGTGCCGAGAAGAACAGATCAGCAGGGGACAGGAGGGGCGAAGGCAGAAGCAAAGAGGAAGGTCTTGAGGTGCTTCCGGGACCGGAGATGTTTCTCCTCAAGGTTCAGAGTGGGAGGGAGGCTGTTCCAGAGGGAGGCCCCAACCGAAGACAGAGATCCACCCCCAGCATGTTTCTTTGAAAAACGACTGACCCTGAGGGAGTTAGAGGTAGAGCAGTGAAGAGCTCGAGAGGGGAGGTATTTGCGGAGGGATAGCTAAAGGTATTTTGGACACAGGCCCCAGAATGCCTTGTGGACAATGCAGAGCGTTTTGAATTTAATCCTTGCATCCACTGGGAGCAAATGGAGAGATTTCAGGGCACGAGAGAAACGGTCCCACGGCTTGAGGCCAAGGACAAGTCTCGCAGTCCTGTTCTGGATTAATTGCAAAGGGCGGAGAGTGCAAGAAGATTTAGAAAGAGGCTGTTGCAATAGTCCAACCTAGAGAGAACCAGGGCTTGGGAGACAGTGAGCTTCTGGGGGAAGGAGAGGAAAGGCAGAGTGCCTCGGAGGAGGTGCAGTAGGAAGTTTGACTTTTTAGAGAGATTAGAGATGTGGGCAGAGAAGGAAAGTGTGGCGTCAAAGATGACCCTGAGGTTCTTTTCCTCGCAGGATGGGGTAGGAGGAGGGCCAAAGCAGGCCGGCCAGAGAGTGAGGGGAAAGAAAAGTGAGGGAGTGATGATGAGTAGGATCTCAGTCTTGCTGGCATTCAAGCAAAGATCGTTGGCGGCACACCAATCTTGAATGGCAGTTAGACAATCAGAGATGAGAGAAGGAGAGGAGGTGGCCGAGGGAAGCCTTGCAATGAGTTGAGTGTCTGCATAGCTGTGGAACACCACAGGCAGAAAGGGAGATAGATGATAGGAAGGACCCAATTTGCTCCTGGGAGGGTCGATCAGAGAGGAAAGAGGTCAGCCACAGCCTGATCGGTGATACCCAGGTTGACTGGAGACGGTTGAGCAGGATGGTATGGTTGCCTGTGTCAAAGGCAGAAGAGCGATCGAGCAGAATTAGGACAGAGGGAATGTTAGAGTCAAGGTTGGAGAGCAGATCTTCAAGGATGTTCAGGAGAACAGTTTCTGTGCTTCTGGCCGCTCTGAAGCCAGACTGATGGTTGTGGAAACAGCCAACAGAATCAGATTGAAAGTTAAGCTGAAAGATGGCCAGCTTTTCCAGGAGTTGGCCCAGAAAAGGAGTAATGGAAATTGGGTGAAATTTAGCTCGCCAAGAAGGATCAGCTGTGGGTTTCCCGGGAAGAGGGTGCACAAGGGAGTGCTTCAGAGGGGAGGGGAAGGCTCCTGGGGTAAAGGATAGGTTTCAGAAATCAGCAAGGGCCGCAGCGAGGGTATAAATGTGGTCCTTGATGGTTTTAGAGGAACAGGGATGAACCTTGTCAGGAAAGAAAAAAGGAAAGGAGAAGAAAGAGGGTGGGGTGGCTGAATGAGGGTCAGCATGCACAGAAGGGGAGGAGAGGAAGGACAGGATATCCTGTTTTTTTTTTGTTAAAGTGAGAGGCAAGGGCATTGCAAAGAGCCTGGGAGGCAACAGGAGGGATAGAGACTGCAGCAGGGTTGGACAGTTCCTTGCAGATTTTAAAGAGTTTGGCTGAGTTGTTAGATGCTGCAGAGACACAGGCTTGAATGTGGGCTCTCTTCTTGGTGAGGACAGAGAGTCGGTATTGCCTTTCGAGCAGGCGACAGGCCAGTTTTTTCGAGGATAAACAAGAAGCCCTCCTTTTCCTCTCAGCTGCCCTACACTTACGTTTAAGTGTAGCAAGGTCAAAGTCATACCAGGAATTGCACTTGGCTTTGGACTTGAAATGGGTTCTCATACAGGGGCAAGAGTATCAAAAGAATCAGAAATAGAAGAGTAGAGCAGAGACAGGGCTGTGTCAGGATGTAAGTCAGCCAGAGTTGGACGGGGGAGAGATGGTGGCAGTGAAAGCCTCAACTGACAGGCTTCATGGGCCGGATGTCCGAGAAGGTAGGTGGCAGTGTTGGGGTAGGCTTTGCCTGGGGCGGAGAGAGGGAGAGATGAGAGGAGAGGAGGGAATGATCGCTCCAGGAGAGAGAAGTGTTCAGAGGAATGGAGAAGCGGAGGTTAAAGGAGATCAAGAAATCAAGTGTGTGCTTTGCAGAGTGGGTGGGCCAGAGGGGAGGATGGAAAGGGAGAGGGAGTCGCAGAGGTCACAGCAGAGTACCGACAATGAACAAGGAGAGTCTAGATGGATATTGAGATCACTGAGGAGGAGTTGAGTGGTAGAGGCCAGGAGCGAGGAGGAGAAGTCCACCCACTCAGAGAGAAATTCGGTGATTTGACCTGGAGGCCGGTAGATAGTAGCCACAGTAAGAGAATCGCTAGTAGGGAAAGAGAGAGAGAGAGTCTGCAGACAAGGCATTCAAAAGAGGAGTAGGTCTGGGTGGGAATGATAGAGGCAGGAATCCACACAGGAAATATCAGGGCTACACCCCCACCGGACCGGGAAGATCTGGGTGCGGAGAGGATCTTATAGCCATCAGTGAGGAGAGTGTCAAAACTTGTGACAGAGCTGGCTGTGAACCATGTCTCGGTAAGACCAAGGACATCGAGGTCAAGCTCTTCCAGGAGGTGGCAGATGTCAGAAGAGTGTTTGACAGCAGAACGAGAGTAGAGAATGGCAAGATGAAGAAGGTTGCCAGCCTTAAAGACCTTCCGGACAGGGGTACAGATCAGAGGTACGCCCTGCAGAGGAGAAGGAGCCCAAGGCAGGGCCGAGGAGGAGGAGAGAGAGGGCAAGGTAGCCAAGGGGGGAGGAAAGCGGACAGCAGGAGATGAAAAGAAATTGATTAGACGAGGGAAGCGCCTATCAAAGAGGCAGAGATTGGCCCGAGGGCCTTAGTCCATGACAGTGCCATTAAGGTAGACATTAATGATAATGATTACTTTAGAGGTGTCAGAGGAAGCCATGAGAACATCCCAGCGAGTGCCACCGTTAATGGGAGAGAGAGAGGAAACAGGACAGAAATCAGAGATCATATGAGGGGTCCATAGATCTGGCGAAGGAACGAAAAAGAGGATGTCAGTGAAGGTCTGTCTGGAGGAAGCATTTGAGTAGGTGTTGCCAATAGGAAGACCAGGGTTAGAGCAAAGCTATCCTTTTTGAACTTCTTCCTACCAGACTTAGTGAGAAGCGAAGGATAGTCAATAGAAGGATAGTCAGATAGAAACTGAGAGTCTAGGTGGCAAATAGCAGGGGGAACATTTAGAATATATTAGTTTTGAGACGGAAGACCAGGTGATTATATATAATACAAAGGAAGTAGGAAGCTTGTTCCCGAGCAGAGCAGCGACCACTGAGTACGCGTGGCTGTGGATTCTGGTGTGATAGAATCTAGGCACTTGGTCCAAAAGGTCAGATGCAAAACCTAGTGGCCTAGCAGAGATATAATGACAAAATGTACTCTGTAAGTATTTGGCACCCAGGCCATAAAAGTCCAGATGGAGATGGACTAGGCCTAATGATTTTAATTCAATGTGCTGCGCAGTTGGGATCCAGTGGATGCTGCGCAGAATAGGAGAAATGTGTTAATGGGATGACAGCTCTGGCAGCCGGGTAAGGAGATACGCAGACTGAGCTAGGAAAAGAGCATTGCAATAGTCCAACAAGTCGTCAAAAATCAAGAAAGCATCAACAGGGGCCTGAATATAGGAGGGTAGAAAAGGGAGAACCTTCCTTAAGATCTTAAGTTGGAAGTGGCCCCCGTGAGCTTCCATGGGTAATGAGGCTGAGATTTTGACACCCAAGTACCTAACCACAGAGACAGGCTGAGCGAAGGGACCTAGGGAGCGAGGCAAAAACTATTGTGTACAAAAGGAGACTGCCAATTACAAGAACTTCAGTTTTGTCGCCATTCAGTTTGAGCGAATTATGGTGCATCCACTCGCCAACAGATTTCAGACAAGTTCTGAGGCTCGCTGCCTTCTCAGATTGGCAAGGTGGAGAGGTACCACAATCTATCTGAGTATCGCCAGCGTAGGTGTAACAGTGGATCCCAAAGGACTGGATAAGCTTAGCCAGTGGCTGCACATAGATATTGAAGATAGGGGAAAGAGCAGAACCCTGGGAAACCCCGCAGATTATATATGCATGCAGGAGCAGAGTGAAAGAGGGGTGATGAAAGGGACTGAGATCGGTCAGTGAGAAAAGATTGGAATCATGCAAGTACCGTGCCAGAAATGCCAGCCGTGGCTAATCTGTCCAACACGGTGGCATGGTAGATGGTATCAATTGCAGCTGACAAATCGCGTAATATCAGTGCACCAATACCACCCTTGTCAGAAAGCTGGGAAAGGTCATCCACTACCAAGATGAATACCTTTTTTGTACCACGGCAGGGCCGAAACCCGTGTTGAAAGGCATAAAAAAAGAAGAGTTTTCAAGAAAAGAACTTAATAAAGGTGTAACCAAAGATTCCATCATTTTCATCAAAAAAGGAAGGGGGGAAATAAGACGGTAGTTAGCAGGCATAGGGGGTCGAGGGAGGGCTGTTTTAGGAGGGGAATCACCAGGCGTGTTTCAGGGCAAGCAGAATAAAATTGGTAGCTAATGAATGGTTGACAGCCGAGGTAGCCAGAGGGGCAATTTCAGGCATAATTGATTGCAAGATAGAACATGGAATTGAGTCCAGAGAGAATAAAGATTTGAGCTTATTCGTAGCCTGGATAATATCATCACAGTTGAAAAGGGGAAAAGAGGACCAGGAAACAAACTGATAGCAGTAGATACAGAAGAAGTAGGCAGAATTAAAGAACACAGTCATAGAGATAGAAACGTTCTGGCGTATCAGGTCAATCTTGACAATAAATAAGGTAGAGAGAGAGAGTGCAATAATGTCTGGGAGGGTGGGACTGAACTAGAAGACGTGGTTCTAGAGGAAAGAGATTTTTTTGTATTTATTTGTATTTATTTGAGACTTCTATAGCACCTTACGTCAAAGCACTGTACATAGCAATAATATAAAAACGGTACAATAATATAAAAACATTAAAATAACATGAGCAGCCTGAGATCAACCCTGTTCGTTCAGATGAGATTTCAACGATTTACAAAACAAGGAGTAGACAGTGATAGAGCGTAGAGAAAGAGGAAGAGTATTCTAGGGAATGGGAGCAAGGTGAGCGAATGTGCGAAAGCGTGATTGGGCAGAGAGGGGGCTGGTACTACAAGACGAAATTGGTCAGCTAGTGCGAAGAGTGTGGGAGGGAGTATACAATGAGGCAATCAAGGAGAGGTAATCCGGGGTAAGACCGTAGAGTGATTTAAAGACAAGGGATAAACCGTTGAACTTGAATTGAGCATAGAAGGGGAGCCAACCAAGAATGAGAAGGGCAGAGGAAATAGAATTGCGTGGAGTCAAGTAGAAAAGTACACGAATAGAGGTTTGAACCGTTCTGAATAATTCTTTTGGTTGATTGAGAGCAGACTCAATCTGGCAGGTGAAATAAACTTGCTTAACATCAGAACTTATGTAGGCCCGTGTGGCTTCACTGAAGAGAAATGTTGCAGAGGGGCAATATCTGGCATGCCACGTCCTTTCAGCCTGGCTGCAGCGTAGCCGTAACTCAGGTATTTGGGAAGAGAACCAAGGCTCGATGTAACGTGGACGGGATTTGGATGGCTTTAACAGTGCAAGATGGTCCGTCGTGTCGTTAAAAGCCTGAGAGAGCAGAGTCAAATTCGTAGTGTCAAAGGCACAAGCCTTTATAATCTCATCAGAAAAAGTGGAAGTATTAACATCCTACCATCTACTTCTGGGTGAACGGGAAAGAGTGGGAGGCTCGGGAGGGGGAGGAGTTAAAATTAAGCAAGATCAAATGGCACGCAAAAGGACGGAAATACCATAGCTTGTGTAGTGGGTTAAAAAATTCAATCCATCATACTACCCTGGCTATGGCAAGGGCTGATAACTCATTGAGAGAGATTGAGATCAGGCATAGCAACCAGGAAGCAGCCAACCAGAGTGGACGATGCATGGATGGAATGTAGATTAAAATCGCCTAATATAATCATGTCTGTGAAACGGAGTATAAGGTCGGCCGCAAAATCCAAAAAGGCAGAGCAAAATGCCTGATCGCATCCCAGTGGATGGTATAATAGTAATATGGGCCTCATCATGAGTTTGGTGGTAACCCTTAAATGAGCCGGTAACGCTATTATGGTCCGGTCCGATAGCACAGCGAGTAGAACGCCCGCTTTGACATCCATGCAGAGCCTCCCGGCAGGGCCAAACTCAGCCTTTCATCCTTCCGAGGTCGATAAATGAGCACCACACACCGTGGGTAATAATAAGCAGCGCTCAGATACCTGAGGGTTCGTAGCGCTATATAAATACCAAATTATTATTATTATTATTTAAGGTCTGCCAAATCGTGGGCATGGCAGATTTACCCCCCGCTCTGAGCTGGGGGAAATCTGCTGAAATTTTGCCAATTTTCGCCGCTATTACCGCCCGTGGTAATAGCGCCAGCGGTAATAGTGCCGAACATTCCCCATTGGGCCCAATGGGGAATGGGAAATTCCCAAATGGGTCCAATGGGGAATGGGGACTTACCGT
The DNA here is from genome assembly GCF_040938575.1 of Ambystoma mexicanum. Classification (NCBI taxonomy): domain Eukaryota; kingdom Metazoa; phylum Chordata; class Amphibia; order Caudata; family Ambystomatidae; genus Ambystoma; species Ambystoma mexicanum. Next base: position 216,786,829 of record NC_090938.1, read on the forward strand.
TCTGCCAAACCCGTGATCTGGTGCTAGTAGCACCAGGGGGTTTGGCGCTAGGGCTATAATCCCCAGCAGTAATAACGCTGGGGTTAGCGCCCAGCTCGTGATGAGGCCCATATGTGTAAAGTTCTGGAAGCAGAAATGGAGATACGGATAAGCATAGTTTCCATTTGAATGTTATGGGCAGACGGTAACAGGGAGCAAGAAAAAATGGCGTAAAAAATTAAGGTAAGGCCGCCGCCATGATAGGCGGAGACCCTGTCCACATCTAGGATATTATAATTAGAAGGTAGACCCTGGACTAAAGCGGGGCCAGAAGACTCACAAAACTGAACAACCATAATCACTAAAAAATACATTTTTAACAAAAACTGTCTGTACAGGCAAAAGGTGCTCGCAATGCTAAACCAGCTAACATTTCCACCATTCTAAATAGTAGTAAGAGGGCCGTAAATGAATATAACTGCCCTTGCAGTCTGCTACTTCGGCTGTAGGCAAATTCTGACACCAAGTATTTCCATAGCCTCCATACTTTAAAAACAAAGGTTGCAATGGCATAGACTAGGATGGCCATTGCAGTTATAGATCCACCCACTAGTACCTCTTGTGAGTAGGTGCATTATGTTAGCTTCCATTAGGAGAGGCCTGGTCGCAGGCCACCTTAAATGAGAGTAATGCTTGCAGCGGAAGAGCAAATGACCCGCAGACTCCTGCTCCAAGCGCTATTGCAATGCAACACAAGTGGTCTCCCAGCATTCTGCCCACACATGGGGCAAGAAGACCCTGAGCCACTGGACCGAGTCTGTGACAGTGAAACAGAGGCACAAGAATGAACAGCTAGTCTAGAACAGAGGTCTGCAACCTTTGGCTGGCCAGCTGTTTTGTACTACAGTCATCATAGTCAAGGGTGAGGGATCATGGGAATTGTAGTCCACGACGCTACAGGTTACAGCCACTTGGCCTAGAAGGAGGGTATCAAGCTAGTTATTATTATTATTATTATTATTAGGGTATTCATTGAGCATGGACCTGGCTTCGCAAAGCACGTTCAGAATGCACGTTCAGAATGCTCACAAGGCCCAGTAGAACCGCCTCTTTCTTTCTCTTCATTTTTAGTATATGTTCCTTTCATTCCCATGTTCCCTCCCTGCTGCTCTGTGGGCGTTTTGAAATACAATTTACTTGATGTATAAGCTACAAATGCACAATAAAATAAACAATTTAAACAACGGAGCGCTTTACAAATCATAGGGGTAAGGACACGGTGAGGGAAGCAGAGCTACAAGGCAGCAGGGAGCTAACACCTGAAGAGGGGATAGACGATGAAGATGGGGAAATGAAGCACATTAATTATGAACGCTCAGTGACCCATCTTTTCACTGCTGAGATGTCAGCTAAACCGGAACGCCACACGTTTGATTCCCAGCATCGCTATATATATCCCTTTTGTCCTTGTGCTACTTACAGCGTTTTGACGAAGACGAAAAAAGTGGGAACTAAGCACTATATGAAAGAGGACAATACTATTGCTCTGGTGCATTCAAGTGCAACATAGAAAGCGTGGAAAGATTCAATAGACTGATTTCAAACCCCATTTAAACATAGTATGAACATGCCTAGCTTGAATCAGAGGTTTGCTTAAGTGTGGAAATTGGACTTGTTGTAAGTGTCTAGTGTGTTATACCACATCTTCTCATTTTCATTCCAGGTGGGCCCTTTCTCGTCCTGTAGGAAAGCGTAGGATAGATACTTCATTTTAATCGTGCCACAAGTGTACTATCGGGGGCAGGGGGGTTGGTTAAATTGAGCATTGCTACTCTAATATTTGTATGTTCTGTCTATGACAAGCTTTTTATTGTGAGTTTTTTCTCCTGTTTGCAGCCTGTTCTTATTTCCTTCTTGTAATCACAAATGTTATAACCGACAACTAAAAAAAAAATGCGTTTGAGTGATCCAAGAACACAATTTAGAATTAAAAAGTCATGACACTAGATTATGAACTATGCCTTTTTGCAGCAACTCAACATAGACAAAGGATAAACAATACATGGGCAAAATTATACGGATAGATTTAAAAAAAAAAAACATTGTTATGGATAAGATCTGTGCGGTTCAGAAAAAAGACACAGTCTAGCACAAGTGGTTAAGTTGGACATTTTCTTTGTCCTTGCTCGTGGAGGAGCTGAATATCCGGTCCAATGATTTCCCAGAATTCTTGCGGTAAACACCACTGCTCTGGTTCATTGGAATTCAAGAAGGCAGAAAGAGCAGCTCCAGCTTTAAAGCAGTCTTATGAGGAAAGGAAGAAATCTATTTCGTTCACTCCCCGGAGAGCCGCGAGGCCGGGCTGGTGGAGGATGGGAATGAGAGAGGCCGCTTAACAGAGGATCCGGGTGGAGAAGCACTTACCAATCCAACAATGCGAAGAAACATAAGGCCGCATGAAGAGAAAACGTCAAGTTGATCGGGAAGCAGACGAGACGCAGCCGGCACAAAAGGTGATTTGAGGCACGCATGGCAATTTCATGGATGCCGTAACAGCAGGCCCGGACTGGCCTATAGGGCTATGCCTGAACCGAAAACACAAAATGATAGTGTGGGACAGTTTTTGGGGACAAAGCAGGCCACTTTTTGCTAAATTACTTCACCATGCGACTAGTAGTTCTGACCAGTGCTACCGGATCAAAATTCTTTCAAATGCACAATTTGCATCACATTTGATCAAAAACCATTTGCAACTGTGGGCCACTTTTTTGTTGGTACCCGAGACAGTTTTATGCCCCTGATCGACCCTGCGGAAGAGACAATCCTCACACCAAAATCCGAGCCCAATGGATATCCCCAAAATACTTCATCATCTTCAGAGGAAAAGTGAGGATTTTCAATTTCTAGCCAAAGGTCCAGTTTGCTTGTTGATGAAATCCGAAAGGGCAAATGGAAATATTACTCAACTGGGCCTCATTTAGAGTGTGGCGGATTCAAAATCAGCCGGAAATTAATACATTTAATGTTTGTACAGTATTATTTTTACACCGGGAATCCACCAGCAGAAAGCGGTAGAAAATCTGCCTGCCCCCATGCATGTCAAAGGGGACTGTTAGATTTTCTAACAAGGTTCTGCAACCTTTAGCCTTCCATATGTTTTGGACCACAACTTTCATCAACCCCCCTTGCCAGCATAGTCAATAGTGAGGGACCATGGGAGTTGTAGTGAGAACATCTAGAGAGCCACATACGATAATAATGATACAAATAATAACAGATTGCAGACCTCTATTCTAAAAGACCAGTAAATTTGAGTTGTGGGATCGTTCAATTACTGTGCGCTATATTCCACCGTCCTTTTCTCTACAATCATCTACTAAAAGAGAAGCGGTGGCAGCGAGCAAACTCTTCCCTCAAACTTCCCACAAAGTTTGGAATCAGTAAATGATGGATTATAGGTTTGGTAAGGTGTCTCGCGCTCTGACCACAATCCAAATATTGATATAGTCCACTGTTAACAGCTTAAATGCCAGTCAAATAACTTCAAAAGTCGGTTGAAATAATGTCTTTTTAATTCCTTGTGTACTAGACAGCCGACACGTGTTTCGACCATAATTCAAAAAACCATACCATATAGTGTCAAACATCAGGTTAGGATGGAGTAGTGAGTTCAGGATGGTAGAGAAAATAAAGCAGAAAATGTAAAGAAACCATATGCTAGCATATCTCCAATAGCTTCTGTACATATTACAGATGATTATAGCCTCTGGCCTATTATATAATTTGAACAATTACCCTAAAATATTTCTTCATGCACCCAATGTGACTGTAGAATGTGAAGCCATCTTATCTGGTCATATCTACTGGTTGTGACATCTAATCCCATTTTTGCAATTAACCATTCCAAATTGCGTGACTAAAAGTTTCCTACATATTAGTACTCATAGTGAATTAATCACCTCAATAGATATAGTGTGCAAATCTTGGTTAGAGGTGCTAATCAATTGGCATGCAATATTGTTTTTTTGAATTGGATTAATTTGTGCTAACTACATTCTCTGAAATACTGTTGGAATGTATATATAATTATATATTTTTTCTTTTCAATATTCTTGTGATTACCATACATTATTTTTGTTATTGTTGGTGATGGGTAGATTTATAAACAGCCTTGAAAACGACCTATGGTGGAAACACGTGTCGGCTGTCTAGTACACAAGGAATTAAAAAGACATTATTTCAACTGACTTTTGAAGTTATTTTACTGGCATTTATGCTGTTAACAGTGGACTATATCAATATTTGGATTGTGGTCAGAGCGTGAGACACCTTCCCAAACCTATAATCTATCATCTCTATTCTAAAAGCTTTTCGTCTATGGGTTAATAAAGCCAAAACTGTGCCGACTTTAAATAGAGTCATTTCTGTCGGTGCCACACTTTACATGAGGCCCACTGTCGAAACAGCATATAGAAAAAGGACTGAAATCAAATGTATACATATTTGTCATCAATTATCTCATTGCAAGCGAGCTGTGTCCTAACAAGTTGCTTGCAATCATTTATTTAATTTATTTATAATATTAATAATAATAATAATAATAATAATAATATGACAATTAGGCAGTCATAAACGCCAGTATGAAGAACACACCCAACACCAGTGTTCATTCTGGTTCCTGCCTTGCTTATAAAGGGCCTTGAAGAGCTGTATATGCAGCATTTTCTGCGGCAGGAATTACAATTTGTCTTTTATTGTATATACAGTGACAACACGGGTAACTCAGTAAGGACTTTATATTCTTCAAATTTGCTGATGGAAGGTTTTCTGGTCTGCATTATTGCCTCTGGCGAAATCCAATATCGATGACGTCCGTGTTTCAGCTGTAAGGTAAAAAAAAACACATGTTGCGAGAAATTGAGACCTCTGCTGCACAAAGGTCGATTGATCTGTTTGCAGATGCAAGCCTGGAAGCCAAGAGACAGTCAACATGGCAGAAGCGCTCTATAGAAGACTACTGTCCATAGCAATTCATTACACTAATATGATTAGCTACTAAATTTCCTTATTCAAAGCTGGATCCTTTTATTTTTGGGCGTTGTGGCAAATAAAGGGTGTTTTGATTCTGGTATGGGGGTTCTATGAACCAAAACGATTTGGAACTGTGTAACTAGATTTGGTACTCAAACACGTATTGTTTTTTTGCAAATTCACTGGACCAAAATTGATTGAGGAAGATTTAAATGAGAAAATAAAAGATCATCAAATTGTATTGGTTCCTCTCAGTAGTCAAGGTACTCCGCTTTGTCGGGTCATGAATCGACAAGGATGGAGGAGCCGCACTGTGATTCACGCCTGTAGGTGGGAGAGTGATGAACTAATTAAGATGTTTCCAGGAGCTTTATAGTTAACGAAAAACGGTTTCAGCAGCTTACAAATTCCCGGCAAGAAGGAGTGGTTGAGCCCATCCTCGGGAGACGTAACTTCATGCAGACAAAGTCGCGGCTCAATGAGGCACCTCGTCCTTCATCCTCTCATCATTAGTGATAATTGAGTCATTTGAGAGTGAATTAATCAGGTCAATTTTCATCACTTGATGAATGAGCCAAGGGTGTGCAATAATAGCCCACTACTCTTTGACTGGTGTCCTATTAGCCAGCAGCCTTGTTATTGAAGCCCCGGGCACTAGTCACCAATGTATCATTGGATGAAACAGGGCACATTGGCCTCACTCTGCAAAATTCAAATTCCTTTATTATGTGAGGCCTGCGTGTTAAAGGAAATTCCCTCTTTTGTTATCCTTTGCCCTTAAAAGCTAACACACGCTGAGATTTTTCTATATTAGTTATGTTTATTTGAACATTTTGTGTTTCTGTAAGAGAGCTATCAAGTATCAATGTATTAATGGAAATATGTAATCTAAAAGTTGGTTCTGATTCTTTTCAGGCTTTAGAAATGGTCCATTTAGCAAACTTTGATAACATCCATGATCAGTCCTTTTTGTTACAAATATACGGTGCTAGATTTTCTTTTTTAAGGCAGTTCCCTGATATTTTAAGTAATTGGATTGGGTAAAAAAATATGTCAGAAAACCCCATGGTACTTAACGTGTTCAAATGTCAATGCAATCAGTTCACATTCACAAAATGTATCTTTATTTTGGTAATTGAACACTAGAACATTGGAATTATTTCTGGTGTTTCTGGCTGCTGCAGTTCAGGCGCATATCTTCATTTCAAAACCCCCTGAAAGTTGCCATTTTATTTTATCAGCCATTTTTTTTAATCAATTTCCCTCACGCTTTTGTTTTTCATTGAAGTGCATGCCCAGTGATAATAAAGAGAAACCTGTACAAATGTCCTTCTCAAGTACAGGATGGGCTGTGCTTGAGGTCCAGAAATGTCCTGTGATTGTGATGCTGTGTTTTGTTGCTGCACTTAAGATTGTGTCTGTGTGGGTGGGACAGATTGTAGATGCATGATAGAGATGCGCTGCATCGAATCAGCAGTGTAGATGCTATTTGAGATGCCTTGGTGCAAGGCTGAAGTAAGAGGTTTTTCCCACATGGCAAGAGAGGGAGTAATTCATGATGGCCAAAAATAGGCTCTGATCGTGGTGTGGGCAGAGCTGATAGCTATGCATCCTGGTGTGTTCAGGACTGGATTCAGCTTTGACTTTTGTGATTGCACAAGTTATCCATGCCTACTGCTAATTGAGTGTCTGCAAATACTACGGCAAGTGAGACTTGCCTGTAGGGTCTATTCCGAAGGGTATTACCCGAGTATTCCAAAAAATAGTGATGATTGATTGAAAGTCTCGTTATTATTGGACGGCTGAGCAGAACTTTGGTGCTGGCCGGCTGAGGTCAGGCCTAAGATGCCCAGACCCCAGGTTGATTGATGTTGCGTTCGAGTCCTAGAGGGAGGATATAGCCAGGCATTAAGAGTTTTCCTTAATAAGGTGGTCATCGAGTGTCCTTATCCAGGTGGGGGTGGGGGTGGGACGGGATTCCAGAGCTTCGCAGTTTGGACTGACAAATAATCTCCATCCAGATGAGATTTGAAGAAGTGTGGGGTTTCCGTCCGTAGTTGGTTGTAGAGCAAACCCTGCATCTGACCTGGAAGCAAAAATGTTGGCTTTGTAGAAGCGTGGGCTAATATAATAAAACTCGCGCTTAGAGATTGGCTCCTTGATTGGAGGATAGCACAGGGGCAACATGGTGATCTTGGAAGCAAGACCACGCATGAATCCCGGATCCGTGTTTAGAAACCAAACTCGTATCAATATCAACCGTGTTATAAGAAACCAAAAAGAAAATGTACAGTTTTATAAAAGAACTATTATAATTATATACATCTGTGGCTGACTATGTAATATTCTGGTTGTAAACCTTTTGTGCGACAATACTTCTATATTGTATCTTCTGAGACACTCATCGTCCACTTAATGTAGTCACAAGGCTAAGGGTTGTAGTTTATTGTGTGAAAAGGCTCTCTTAAACAAGCTTGGCATATCGCCTTGCCGCCCCCTAGAGTGGGATGAACCATGCGGGTTTGGTGGATGCAAGCGTAGAAGCCGTGGCCTTCATCATTACTTCCATCATAGACGCGTCTCCTGCATCTAAAGGAGGATGTGTTCTAAAGCTTTCAGAGACTCTGGGATGCTGCAGAGATCCTTGCTTTGGCCATTGGAGATTTTTGTTTAATCCTTATGCATTGTTAATTGAATGTGGTACAGTTCAATGACCTGCGCAAAAGGCTGCACGTGAAAACAAAGGGAGGGGGAGGTCCATTTGGGGAGCCACGGGTGATTCATTTGCTTCCAGATTCTCTACAGAATAACCTGACTGGTTGCCATTGGTCAGTGTGGACGTCTTTGGTCCATTTGAGACCTGAGGCCGGCGTTTACACGCCGTTCTTAAAGCTGTGGGAGTTGTGTCCGAAGGTCCACAATATCTTAGGCTACTGACGGGTTCAGAAGAATGAGGATTCCTGCCTTTCTGTCATCTAATCAGGTCTCCTGGGTCTTCTGGGATCTCTTCAAGGTTAGCTTGGAACTAGAACCACTCAAGGGGCTACATCCTGATTGCCTGTCTTAGTTTCGGAATAGTTCAGCGGCATAGAGGCAACTTCCCTTCCAGGAGTCTGACTATGCTTGGACATAGAAGGCTGGAGAAGTATCACTTCTCTGAGGTCAAGCACTGTTTTGTTGAGGAGATGGGCTGTGAGGGCATGCTTAAATGGCTTTCGAATGTTCCGAAGGAGCGATGCATTCAGGAACTCACAGAAGCCTGGCTTCGGTATGTTAAAACGATCCTTCGCCCAAAATACTGTGTGCGGCTTGACAGCGGTCTGGATGCATTGTGAAGAACAGTGAGCTTTCTGAATTGTCGATGGTGTGAGAATGGTGATAGGGTGTATTGGAGTGAGTGGGGAGAGTTCTGTCTTTAGACGATATGATCCCAGGTGGACGGATGGCCCTGCCTGCTCAGTGCCTGAGTGAAGTGAACTTAGCTGTGACGTAACCAGCAGGATGGGCCCACGTCCCCGGGTTCACATTACCATGAACTTTCCAGAGTAAAATCTAGCTGGTGATTACTGAATGGTGACTTGGGGGACTTAACAGCGAGTAGTAAGGAGTGAGCGGTGTGTGTATAATCTTAACATTGTAGGTTATATGTCAGTGCAGTAAAAGCTGCTGGTGGAATATGTTGCGTACGCATGAGTGCAGGGTCTGATGTGTAAGTGTCGAAATTGAATGTCACTGCACCTCTATGTTGACTGGGGCGTTTGCCAACAAGTTAATTTTCACCTGATTTTCCACCTACTAAGTCTGCATACGTTTTGCTGTTTAGTTGAGAACACCTGGTTCATTATTCCAACACTTATATCCAGTCATGTGTTGTGTTGGGTTTTGTGTTTTGTGGAAGTTAAAAGTTGTGCATCGACTATCCCTTTAGCATTTTACTCTTCCAATCCTGTTCAGACGGATGAAGGTGTATGGAGGGCAGTCTCGGGAGGATAGCTCAGGGGCAACGTGCTCGCCTTGGAAGCAGGACGACACGAGCAACACAGGTTTGATCACCGGGTCCGCGCTTAGAAACCTCTGGTTATTAAGCGCGTTATAAATAACCCATCATATCATACCTGCCATGTGTGTGAGGTCACAAAACGTCTGCTGTGGAATGTAAGTGGTGTTTTTTGTGCCTGGATTCCACCAGAGTCAGCCAGAGGCACAGATCCACTGAGTAAGGATAGCCTGGGTGGTGGTGCCGGTTTATACCAACTTACCAACTTCCTACACAGAACTGCATTGATGACAATAAAGTGGACTTACCTTCCATGTACCAGTGACTCTGCGTCCATCTGTCAACTCACAAGAACATGCTACTCTGAGTCACTAAATTAGGTACTCAACTTGAAAAAGTGTGTGAAATAGATACGCCTGTTCATTATTATTAAAATGTCATGTTACACCTTTCTGCATTCAACAGGAAAAAAGAAATCCTCCTAGGGTTTTTAAAACAGTTTTCAATGAATCTTTAAAAAAATGTCAGGTCCATTGATTGTGCTGTTTTTAATTAAATATCCGCCAATATGAGTTTGACTGATTTACTTGTGGTAAACTCTCGATTTCCATTCCTGCCAGTAGTAACAGCATTACCACCTAGGAACCAAAGATGAAACCTTTACATGATGGGGTAGTTTTATTTCCCATTATAGAGCCCCAGCAGTCTCCATTAGCGTTTGGAGGAATTGCCGTAATTTACATTATACCCAGCTTGGCTGTGCCTAACCTCCACCCCAGGGGAAATCTGAATACCTGCCTGGAACTGCGACAGGTTTTGTTACAGAGAAGGTACCTCACCCGATGCAAGACTCCAAAGAGAGTAAGGTATCGGTGCTTTTTGAGAAGATAACAGTGTACGCTTGAGCATGTGAGAGGTTTACTATTCATCATCAAAATTATTGCGGGCTGCCACCAGACCATCTAGGACCAATAGTTATTACCCTTCTGTACATGGTCAACATTATTTAAGTCATGTAACTTCCCTGTGCAATTTTATCATTAAAAGAAGTAGAACTTATGCTTGCAACATAGGGTTTGTTTACACTCCCCAAAAAATATCTGCCACCGATAATGCTTCCATTTTTTAGAAAATAAATTCCAGCCAACTGCTGGTGGCTCATCTGTATACTTATCTACAGTCTTGGTATCATTTAGTGTCATGGAATAAAGTCAATCTGTTACAGCTGCTTTTTGACCAAATCACCATACTCATAATGCGGCCCAATTCATTTAAACACCAAGCATGTCTGATTTCTTTGACTAAAAAACGGACATAGAGCACCCGTAAAATGAGCCTACCCTTAGAATGAAGCAATATAAGCCTGAAACATTTTTGGGATGTTTTATATAGCACCCGTATCGCAAGAAATCAAGTTTCAGAGTGATTGGCAACTGAAGTTACTTATGACCTTTACTTTAGCCACTATCACACGGGTTAGTCTGCCCCGATCTGGGTATCGAACCCATGACATGGCATTGCCCTGTTGCCAAGGTGAACACGCTGCACTTTAGATATTGCCCCTGCCCCCTTGAAAGGTTGCAAAACACGCCTAGACCTTCTTAAGGTCAAGGCATATTAACATCTTATCAAGATGGTCTCGGGAGGATAGCTCAGCGGCAAAGTGCTTGCCTTTGAAGCAGGACGACAGGAGCAACACATGTTTGATTCCCGGGTCTGTGCTTAGAAACCTCTGAGTATTACGAGCGTTATAAATAACCTGTCATATCATAGCTTCTTTGGTGTTTGATTTTTTTTCAAGCGAGCTGCTTTTGTTATTATTTATTTTATTTACTTCTATAGCGCCGAAAATCCGCAGGCATCAGGGCGCTAACAAAAATATAGGATGAACAAACATAGTAACGAGACAGAGACACTACTCATAATGTTTCTCAGTAATGTTCAGGGAGAACCCGAGGGTCTTAAATGGGCACCTCTGCGGTACTCCATAGCTGTTTCCATACTACAAGTCCTTTAATAGGAACTTGACCATTGATTGTCGCTGGATGTTCCCAGCCAAATCGCGCTTTTTGTACAGACCAGTGCGATCTAATTGATTCCTCTGTAGACACATTCTGCATGTTGCCGCAGAGAATCTAAAAGAAGCTTAACTCTCCTCCTTGCTCTTTCAATCTCGAGACAGATCACTTCGTGTTTGCGTTCTTGAAAACATCTCAATCTTAGCTGCCCAGATGTCTGAGCGCCCAATAAGGGAGAGCTCTGAATGCACAATGGCAGACAGAAGGCCCCAGGCCCCGGGCCGCATGAAATGCGGGACGATAGACGTCTGGGAGTTTAGGCGCGGGGTGGGGGGAAACGGCGCAAAAGCGTAGGGAGGGGCGTCCAAACGGCACCACATGAAACAAAAGCCCAGGAAAGGGCAGGAAGCAGCACCTGGGAAGGTGTGAAATATAACGGCAAGGGGCCAGGGGGGTAACCCGGCCGCCCCCAAGAAGGAACAAAAGGCCCGGGTGTATAAGTAAGTCAGGAAAAGGAGAGGCGGCACAAACCAGGTAAGAGCTCACCTCTCTCGGGTAGGCTCTTAGTGCTTGGATAAGGAGAAGGAAAAACGTTTGCTCTTGGGGGCTCACGCATTTCCACCTCCTCTTAATTCGATCTAAACGCAGTGGCTACGAGTTCGCCCAGCCGTGCCGGAGCAGGAGCGACCCAGAAGTACCAGCTGCGAGCGAACAGAGCACTTTTGCCGTGGACAAGCGAGACGGGCGAGGAAGATCGGGATTAGAAGACCAGGAAAAACAGAGGACGCACGGTGCGAAGGAGCCGGAAAGTGTGGCTGACAGATTTCAAACGAGGATGGCAGAAGGAAGAGCAAAAAGGGCTCAAGAATTCTCAGAATGGGCGAGAAAGGCAGAGAAAGAATATGGGGCACAATGGGTGCTGGAGATAATGCAGAAGGAAGAAAGGGCGAAGGCAATGTCACCTTTGCTGTTCATAGAGCCCAGCAGCAGCGAAGGAGAAGACGAGGTACCACAAGGACAGAAGAGGGGGAGAGTGGACTCGAAGAGATCGGAGGAACAGACAGAGGCACCTACCAAGAGGAAGAAAAAAGATCAAAACAAAGGTACTGTGAATAATAATGTGGGGAATAAAATCGTAAACATTTTTAAAAATTGCGTCACGGTTTCGGGTAAGTCGCCCAGAACCAATGGCAAGAAGAGCAGACGTGAGAAGGGATCCAGGGAGGAGCGGCAGGAGAGTTCCTCAACTGAAGCAAACAGTGATGACGAAGAAAGGGACCATTTAAGGGCTTGGGTAAAATAGAGAGGAGTGGTGAGCAGGGAGAAACAGAGAGGGGCACGGGGGCCAGGGGCAGAACCCAGGGTATCCCCGGTCCCAGCGCCACAAGGGGCACCAGTAGTCCCGGCACCATAAGGGGCACCAATAGTCCCGGCACCACAAGGGGCACCGGTAGGGCCAAACACAGGGGGAGCACCGCAAGGACCCAATCCACAACCGGGGGTGCCAACGGTTGCACCAGGGGCAACAGTGTCAGGGGACACACCGCCGGGCGCAGCACCGACGGTGGCAGCGGCAGAAATTGCGGGGCGACTCATGACGAAATATGGCAGGCCAACCATGGGTAAAGATGCACAGGGCAGGTCAATGAAGGCAATGGCTTGGTATGTAAATGAAAAAGTAAAGGAGAAAATATGGAGGAAGGAATTGATCGATATTTTCACATTGTTAGATTGTCAAAAGAGGGGGGTGAATGTGGCCCTAGAGGACATTAATGTCTACAATTATATTACAAAAATTCCCGGAAGACGGGGTAGCATTAGTGGCGTATCAGCAGAGGGTGCTGAAGGTACATGCAGCGTTTGGGGGTGACGCATGGCTGGAGTATGATCACGAGTTCAGAAAGCAGATGGAATGCTTTCCGGATATGGGTTGGGATGAGGCAAACTTTAATCTCTACATATTTAATGTGCTGAAGGAGAAATGGGATTTCAAGGAGCGAAGCACAGGGGGGCAGCAGAGAAGGCAATATTGGCAGAATGATTACAAAGCGGATTATAGATACAATAACAGAAGGTACGAATCCAGCTATGACAGAAATAGAGACCATAGTTTTCGGAGCAGAAATTATGGGTCACAGAGAGGGTGGCAGAGCAGCCTGCCCCCAACAACTCAGGGGGGGGCAGCGGGAGCATGGGAACAGCACGAGCAGAACCAGGACAATGTCGGAATTTTGAGAAGGGGGTACCTGTAGCTGGGGATGGAAGTGCAAGTTCAGCCACAAGTGTGAGAGATGTAAGGGTGACCACAGCAGCTCTAAGTGCACAAGGGCCGCAGCTCCAAGCGGCAGAAGCGATGAGACGCGGAAATAAGAACTGGGGCGGGAAGGGGGCCACGCCAGTAAAAATGGAGAGGATGGAAGGGTGGCTCCAGAAATACCCAGACCAAGAAACGGCAGATCAGATCAGACAAGGCTTTAGAGAAGGTTTTAACATCCCGTTTACCGGGCAGGGAGGGCAAGACATTCCTAGAAACCTGAAGTCGGCAACCGAGAATAGAGATATAGTGACCAGTAAGATCCAGAAAAAGGTATAACTGGGCAGGGTGGAGGGCCCCTTTACAGCCTTACCATTCGAAGAATTTATGTGCTCTCCACTGGGGCTGGTGCCGAAAAAAGACGAAGGGGAATACAGGCTGATACACCACCTATCCTACCCCCCGGGGGCCTCGGTGAACGACGGCATCGCCCGGAGCGACGCAACGGTATCATATTCAGACTTCGAGGAGGCAGTAGAACTGGTCAGGAAAGCAGGAAAAGGGGCATGGATGGCGAAAGCAGACAATAAATCTGCTTTCCGCCTGTTGCCAGTCAACAGCAGATCTCAAAGATGGTTATGTATGCATTGGGAGTGGGAATACTTCATCGACAAATGTCTCCCGATGGGGTGCGCCATCTCATATGCATATTTTGAGAGGGTAAGTTCATTTTTGCAATGGGCGGTAACAGAAGAGATGAGGGAGTCCATGATGGTACATTACCTGGACGCTTTTTTATTCGTTGGGTCCAAAGGTTCAGAGCTATGTAGGGCAACCTTAGATACATTCGTGGAAATAACAAGCGAGTGGGGTTTTCCACTGCGGAAGAGAAAACGATGGGCCCAACGCAGATTATCCAATTTCTAGGAATAGAAATTGACTCAAGCAAAGGAAGGTGCCGGATCCCAGATGACAATGTGACAGATCTGCTGAAGACAATAAAGGAACTACAAGGAAGAAACAAAGTGACAGTGAGAGAATTGCAAGCGCTGGCAGGAAAGCTGAACTTCGCAGGAAGAGTCATACCACAGGGGAGGGTGTTCCAGAGAAGTATTGAGCTGAAAAAGAGAGGGTCTACAAAGGGGTACCACAGAGTCAGGCTAGGGGGAGGAATCAAGAGAGAGCTGGAAGTGTGGGCAGAATTTCTGAAATACTTCAATGGGTCGGTGATATGGCGCTCACCGGTAAATGAGGAAAGTAAAAGGGTGTTTTTCACCGATGCAGCAGGTGGCCTTGGTTTTGGCGCGAGACTGGGGAAACTATGGTGTGCAGGCAAGTGGCCAAAAACATGGCAGGTGGCGGAATGGACGAAAAACATAACGCTGCTAGAGCTCTTCCCGATATGGGTCGCGTTATGCGCATGGGGGGAAGAGCTAGGAAACAAGGAGTTGGCAGTATGGTCAGATAACATGGTGGTGGTGCACGTGGTAAATAAAGGAAGTGTGCCATGCATAATAGTGGTGGAATTAATGAGGGCAATCACGCTGGAAAGCCTAAAAATGAATACATGCATGAAGGCGAGGCATATCGCTGGGGAAGCAAATTTGGTGGCTGATGCAATCTCTCGCTTTCAGTGGGAAAAATTCAGGGAGCTGAGACCGGACGCCGACAAGGAAAGAACGCCCACGCCGCGGAAGGCAAGGGACCCATTGGAGGCACTGGAAAGGAAAGCACGGTTGGCCACAAGGTCCACTCAAAAGAAGTGGGAGAAGAACGGAGAAAGGAAAGGGTCATTGACAAACTGACCAGGAACACCCTAACGTACAAAACGGGTAAGCAGTACGAAAAGCATGTAAAAGATGTGTTGGTGGAAACAGGTGTAAAAGAGGTGGAAAAAATGTCAACTGAGAAAATGTGTGAATTTCTCGAAGGGGCATTTGCCAAAGGGAAAAAGAAAAGCTGGGCAGCAGCGCACCTAGCGGCGGTGGCATATACCACAAAAGTGGCGGGCATACCGGACCCAACCGACAGCGCTAGAATAAAATACGCTATGAGAGGATGGGCGAAATTAGAGGGGAAGAAACCAGATAACAGAAGGCCGGTAAATTTTGGGAAGTTGATAATTCTGTTAAAAGTACTACCAGACACATGCAGAAGCACGTATGAAACCGCACTGTTCAGGGCAGCATTTGCGCTGGCATACTATGGGGCTTTCAGGGTAGGGGAACTGGTGGCCAGTAATACAGTGGCAGGATACGGCCTGGCAAGGAAAGACATTAGTATGGGAAACAAGGGGATGTCTATATGCTAAAGAAATCTAAAACAGACCAAACGGGGAAGTGGAGAGCAATAGACCTCAATTGGTTGTGGCAATAATAGGTAACAATGTTTACAATTAGTGTGCGTGTAGTGCAGACTGTATAGCGTCCTGTTATGTGTCTTATTATCTTGAAATTATCGGATACCTATGCGTAATGCGCATGTAAGGAAATTCAAAACCTCATAGTGTCAACGTGTTGTTGATGTGAAAATTACGCGCAAATAGTATAATGGTGTTGTATGGGTCAAGTGTCTGACTCGTGAAACTAGACTGCATGATTAGTCATATGTGTGGATATATACATGTTGTATATAGATGTACCAAAAAATGATAAATAACACATGAAAACTCAATAAAAATAAAATTAAAATATAAAAATAGAAATAAAAAAGTATCCAGAGAAAACTATGTTTATATAAAAAAGTAGTATGTTGTCCTTGTACATATCTCAATTTTAATTGTCCTTTTCAGGTCTGAAACAGACTGTGCTATTCCAAAAACTGTGCCGAAATGTTTCGTGGTACATATATGCTTAAATTGTGAGCATACAACCTTGTAACATGATCATTATTGGCATTGCATGGATGACAAACGGTTTGGTTATTACAGGAAGCAGTTAAGATCGAATTCCTCATTCAGTCCTCGCGGTGCCAAAGCTTCAAGACGATCTATCCAATAGGCTTCTCTTTGTTGCCTTCTTTTTTTCAAATCTGCATATGTATTAGGCACTTCCAGAGTTTCCAAAATTTTGAACTTGACTTGAGAGATGTTATGTTGTTTTTCATTGAAATGTCTTGCTACTGCTGAGTTGGTGTTTTTGTTGCGTATACATGATTTATGTTCGTTCATCCGGATTCTCAGTTTGCTTCCTGTTTCACCTACATAGTAAAGTCCGCATGGACAACGTATGCAATAGATACAATTTTCAGTGTTGCAAGTACCATAGCTTTTTATCATGATTTTCTCTCCCGTGTATGGGTGTTGGACGAGTCCCCCTTTGATAATATTGTTGCAATTACTGCTATTCAAACATGGAAATGTTCCCGTTTTTTTAGGTTTGGTCCTTTTGGTTCCGGTATCTCTTGTGTTAACAAGAAGGTCTCTTAGGTTGCTGGATCTTTGATAAGCGAACGTTGGAGTCTCTAAGAAGAGATTTTTAGTTCTTTCGTCACTTTTCAATATTGTCCAATGTTTGTTTATGCATCTTTTAATCTGCATACTTTGGGACGAATATTTTGACACATATACCAGTGATGGGGATTCTTTTTTATCCTTTGGTACTAAGGTGCTTGCTCTTGTTATGGCTTGTACTTTCGATTTCGCTGTCTGTAGATCTTCATTCGGGTATCCTCTTTCTTTGAGTTTTTTGATAAATTTTTCAAGTTCTTGTTGGCATTCTCTTTCATCACTGATAATTCTTTTTAGTCGCAACATTTGTCCATAGGGTAAGTTCTTCAGGGTGTTCTGTGGATGGAAACTCATACGGTGTAATAAATTGTTTCTATCTGTAGGTTTAGTGAACAGGGAGGTAGTGATCTGTTGGTTGTGCACATTTATTTGGATGTCCAGATAATGTATTCCAGGGTTGCCAATTTCCGAGGTGAACTGAATCCGCGGATCAATACTGTTGATGTGCATCATAAAGTCATTAAGTGCTTCTCTTGTGCCTTGCCAGATACCGAATATACCGTCTATATAGCGTACCCATATTTTTTATTTGTTCTACCATTCAGGTTTTTGCAAGATATGGGTCATCTCGAATTGGTACATGAATGCATTCGCGTAAACTGGTGCCATTGTTGCTCCCATGGCTGTTCCGGAGGTTTGAATGTAGAATTCGTTCTTATATTCAAAATATGAGTTCATTGCTATAAAGGAGAGTAGTGATAGAATGAATTCTTTTACTGCTCCTATCTCGTCTTCTTGCAGCAGGAGCCACTCTACGGCTTCCTGTCCCAAGTCATGTGGGATACTTGTATAGAGGTTTACCACGTCTATGGTGAAGAGGATGTCATTCTCTGTAAGTCGAACTTCTTCTACAATGTTCAAGAAGTGTGTGGTGTCTTCTGTATTAAAGGCTTTAGGAAAAAATCTATGTAGGTTCCTAATGGTTGGAAAATCCCGCCTGTGGCGGCTACTATTGGTCTTCCAGGTGGATTGATGAGACTCTTATGAATTTTGGGCAGCAAGTAGAAGTGGGGTACTCAGCAGTTACCAGTTTCAGGAGGTATTAAAACAGGCGGTGGCAAAAGCAGGATGGGATCCAGCCGAATTTGGAACACACTCTTTCAGGATAGGAGAAGCAACCTTTGCATGGGCAGGAGGCCTGGGAGCGAAGGGTGTGAAAAGAATTGGGGGATGGAAGTCGCAATGTTTTAAAAAATACATAAGGGAGGAAATGATATAAACACTTATCTTCCCCGTTTCCATAGAGGCTGGACCCTACAAATCGGCATGGATAGTGGGGCACTCTTTCGTGACCCGGGCAGGCAGGTGGCTGGAAGAAGTGAAGCAAGGACTACATTTCAGAAACACAATTACATCCTGGTGGGGCCTCCCAGAGATGCACTAGGAGGACATCCACAATAGGCTGTCGGACCTGATAGGTTTCAGGTACCCCCCGAAGTACCTAGTTATACATCTCGGAGGGAACGACCTGGTGAGCACAAATAGGGGTAAATTACAAAGGAACATTTGCAAGTCACTGCATAGCATAGCCCGCACTTGGTGGAAAACCGAGATTTTTATGTCAGAAATAATACCAAGAAGAGTCTGGTATGGGGCACAGAAGAGGCACGCAATCGAAATAGCCAGAAAGAAACTAAATAAATCAATAGAAAAGTACTGCAAGAGCACAGGGCTGCACTTCATAAAACATGGTCTACACCGGAACAATCTGGACATGTTTCACCAGGGTGGGGTATACCTATCAAGGAAGGGGATGAGGGTTTTTCCCGACAACATTTTTAGAGCACTCCAAGAACGGGGTTGTAGGTAGGGTGCTTTTGGGGGGGGGGGGGGGCCTGAACGGGCGTGAGGAACACCCGCTCAGGTGTGGCGGCATGTACCCAGGAACGAAGGCCCAGGGATAACAGGGACTCAGGAGGAGCCTTGGGCAACTTCGGACTGGACACAAGGTGCCCAAAAGCATATGGCAGTGTATTGATGTTTGTTGTGTTGTATTTTTTGTAAGAAAATAAAATGCCTACGGCCTACAACTTTTCCATAAACATAATTGGTCTGTGATTTATTACTTAGGTAGGGATCTGGTAAGAGGAGCAAAGCGAGCCCACACTACTCAGCCTATGCCCCAGGCCCCGGGCCGCATGGAATGCGGGACGATAGAGGGTCTGGGAGTTTAGGTGCGGGGTGGGGGAAACGGCGCAAAAGCATAGGGAGGGGCATCCGAACGGCACCACAAGAAACAAAAGCCCAGGAAAGGGCAGGAAGCAGCACATGGGAAGGTGCAAAATATAACAGCAAGGGGCCAGGGGGGGTAACACGGCCACCCCCAAGAAGGAACAAAAGGCCGGGGTGTATAAGTAAGCCAGGAAAAGGAGAGGCGGCACAAACCAGGTAAGAGCTCACCTCTCTCGGTTAGGCTCTTAGTGCCTGGATAAGGAGAAGGAAAAACGTTTGCCACCCAACCCACCCTACAAGAATAACGGAAGAAGAGGGGAGCAGGCAGGAGCCGGATCGCCAAGTACTCTTTCGGTACACGGTCCAAAAAAGAGGAGCAGGCAGAAGTGGGAACGCCGAGTACTCTTTCGGTACACGTTCCAAAAAAGAAGGAGCAGGCAGAAGTGGGAACGCCGAGTACTCTTTTGGTACACGGTCCAAAGCATGTCGTAGGCGGCATGTGCCCAGGAACGAAGGCCCAGGGATAACAAGGACTCATGAGGAGCCTTGGGCAACTTCGGGACTGGACACAAGGTGCCCAAAAGCATATGGCAGTGTATTGATGTTTGTTGTGTTGTATTTTCTGTAAGAAAATAAAATGACTACGGCTTACAACTTTTCCATAAACATAATTGGTCTGTGATTTATTATTTAGGTAGAGATCTGGTAAGAGGAGCAAAGCGAGCACACACTACTCAGCCTATGAGCGCAAGAACTGACACGCCTCTTCAAGGCTAGTCAAGCAACACTCGCTCCCTCGATGAGGGCAAGCTCAAGCGCAGAGCAAGTGCATGCATTGCCTTATTCTCAGGTGCAGGGCCATTTACAAACCTGCACCTTGTAATGAGGCAAGATGTGATGTCTGTAGGGCCATTATTGTGTTCTGTAGGGCCATTATTGTGTTCTGGTGCACTGTTTTATTTTATTTGTATTATATTATTTGATTAGTTACTGCGCAGACCTAGCACAAGGGCAATGGAGCGTTGTGTACAGGGTGTGGGTGGCCAGCGCTTGGGCTGGCATCATTTTTTAACAGTAGTGCAGTCTGTGCGCCCGTTGGGGTTAGTCCTTGGTCAGGTGCCACGTTTTGAGAGTTTTGCAAGGCTGGAGAATTGTGTGGGCATTCTGAGCAAATTCTGCTGTGCTGTTCGTGGAGCTTTGGCGGCAGCCTGAAATGATGAAATAGCAAGTGACATGAGGGTTCTGTGTTTTCATAACAGTAGTAAAAACGCTGGCCATTCTATTCCTGTTTGCCCCAGGGGATAATAGGAAAGGGTGCAGGTAATGGGTGGATGGAGAAGAAAGGGGGCCGGGGACGTAAAACCGAAAACATTGGAAATTCTCATAGTTCCGACATGAAATAACATACATGTCAGAAACACAACATGCCAAACTGGACCGGAACATAACATGCCATAATATTGCATACAATAAGATAGACGACAAAATCAAGTGCCATAACACTACCAGACCATAGCATAGCAGCGCATGCCACAGCATAGCAAATAGGATAAGACAATCATAACATAACACGAACATAGCATAACTTTCCACTCCAAGAGAGTAGTTCAGAGCATGTTGAGGCACCAAGTAGAATAACCCATTAATTATCTTAATGACCACAAACGATATGCAAATAATCTCCATGAATCACAATCTGTGCATCCTTCTTCTTCTTGATTTACATTGTGACTACCCTGAGGACCTGGCTGGGTTTAAGTAGACTCTAGGTTGACGCTGGAAACCCTAGAACAGAGTTCCTAAAATGCACAGCAAGGAGACACCCCGGTTACTCATCTGATAACTGGCTTATGACCCCTCAAGTATGAGACTGCCCCAGAAGGAGAAAACCATTAAACCAGATGGACCAACATCTGGACTGCGCTACCCCATCATCTGCTGAGAAGAACTGAATTTAAGAGGCTATATAATACCCTTTAGTCCGCTGAATCTATTTGGCCTCTACCCGTGCAATATATTGTATATATAAAGATGTGTGGTTTGTATATGTTATAGCTATATTACAGGGCCTGCGGTAGCAGCCCTGTAATTATGGTTAAGTTGCTCAACCCATAGGAAGAGCACTTATGGGCGGCTCATAACTTTGCCCCCCAACCCCCCGTGAACAAATCATCACAAACCTTTGCAAATAAAGTATATGGCCCGTCAGATTGATCCTGCGAATTGTGGTAAGGTTTTGTCAAGGGGGAAGGTAAAGTTATTGGGGGGGTACCAAAATGTGTGGTTTTTCCCAAAGACGCAATGGAAATAAAATGTTGCTCACGTCTACAGCCCAAACTGCTAGACGGACTTTCACCAAATTTGTGGCATGAGTAGCGGCTTGGTCCCGAAAGTGTGCTTTTGTAAATTTGGTGTAAATCCGTCCAGTAGTTTTTTATAACGACCAAAAAGTAGTTAAAAAACGATTACTGATATCTATATTTGGTCCACTGACTCAATTCCCTCTTTGGTCCACAAACAGACATCGGATTAGTCTAGAGGGCGACGTGAGGTACGCGGACAAGGGACGCGACCCCCGCTGATTGGTCAATAAAGAACGTGGGGTATATCCAATTTTTGGAACCGCCCGCCATGTTGGCTTCACGGACAGTGCCTGTTGTCAGTGAATATCGCAGTAAAAATATGTTAAAAAACACAACATTGCACTTACCAAACTAATGAAACAGTCTCTGGGGAGTGAGGGGTGATGAGGATGGGATGGGATATGGCCTTAAAAAGCCGTAAAACAGGCGTTTTTCTTCTCTGATATTCGCGAACAGTCCGGGGCAGTTCTGTGATGCCCGCGAACAGCTTAGATGGTCGGGGGCATCTACGCTTATTTGTGCATTACAGGGTTGTTGAAAAGCAGTTTTTTGATGGCTCATAACTTTGGCGCCACTCAATGAAACTGCATGTAATTTGGGAATTTCATTCTAGACCTGATTCTGAATGGTTTTGAAAAATGTGGTGTTGTTTTGCCACGAGGGAACACAATTAGAGGGGGGGGGTCCCAAAATAATGTAAAGGCTTACAAATGTGGCGTCATTTGATGAATCTGCACGACAAAAGTTTGCAAAAAGATTTTAGATCCAGATATACATGTTTTTGCACAGTTTGGTGGGATTTTGTCAAGAGGGGGCAAAATTACAGGGGGTCTACATATTGTAAAGGGTTATAAATGTGGTGCCATTCAAGGAATCCGCATAAATATTTGCAAAATGATTT
Source organism: Ambystoma mexicanum (assembly GCF_040938575.1). NCBI lineage: Eukaryota > Metazoa > Chordata > Amphibia > Caudata > Ambystomatidae > Ambystoma > Ambystoma mexicanum. The sequence continues at coordinate 216,809,052 of NC_090938.1, forward strand.
TAGATCTAGATATAAATGTTTTTACAGAGTTTGGTGGGATTTTGTCAAGAGGGGGCTGCATTGGAGGGGGTCTCAGCATTTGTAGATGACTTATAACTTTGTTGCGGTTTGACGAATGTGGACAAAAGTATTGAGAAAGATTAGAGACCTAACCTTGAATGTTTGTGCAAAGTCTGAATGGACTTTGTCAAATGGGGGCTAAGTTATATCACTATTGTATGTACGTACATTTTGACACTTTTGAAAAAATAAAACATGGGTGGATTTCCAGTAAACTTGTGTAAGGAGCATTGAAAGGACCTGAAAGCCTGGTTTTGCAAATGTGTCAGTGTTTTTTTTGTTGACAAGTGTCATAATGTAGGTACAAAAAATTGAGATATACCTTTGGTGACTGAGGTCATGACCCAGACAATCTGGCTAATGGCCATGACCACGTGGGATGACCAATGGGGATAAAGTGGTCATGTCCACCAGAGACCGGCTATGTGGTAAAGTTTTTCGTAAATAGGGATAGGTGTGAAAGGGAAAAAAATGTGATTGCACTAATATGGTCATAGGGTTCTCTCTTTGCCTTCTGCAGACTACCATGGAAAGGGAAGAGGGGCTCTGTACGGAGCCCTGCCTTTCCTTTCCATGGTGGCCATCTTGGAAAAGGATTTTCCTTCCTACAGCGGGACTTTTTTTTAGCACCAGTGCTATCACTTTGGCAACCCCGGGTGCTAATGGCTTTCATCCATCATTGCAAGGACTGGAACGGGGGATAACGGTCCGGAGCCCTCGTTAACCGCGCTCACTTCGCTTGGCCCGATAACTTGGGCTGGCGGGCTGTTATCCCGGGTTCCAGTCCCTGGAACGGGGGATGAACGCCACACTATTCCCATTACCATAACTAATAATAAATACTTTATTGTGATGTAATCCAGAAGATGGATTTTACACAACTCATAACGAGCTCATATACATAATAGACAAGAACAAACCATATATAAAAAAATAGGCAAATTAGGTTAGATAATACAGGATACAACAGGATACAACATACATACAACCTGGCTAACAATCTACAATATAAAATCAATATAAAACAGCTAACATATGATCTTTTGTTAACCACAGTTCTCTAATTGATATAAACTCTAAAATAAATAAGTGTCAGCTTTGTTTTATTTATGCAGTGATTAAGGCATTATAGAAATGAAATAGTTTATGACCACAAACTCAGAATACCTAGGCTATGGCAATCGATTCTAAGAGGCGATCAAATCATTGGATAGAATAGGGATATGTCATGGTCAGCAATTTACAGACATTTTCCAGACCATAGATTCACACAGTCAACAAGTCAGAGTGGTATACCGACTTTCAGATATATTTAAATTTATATCTGGAGTAAAGGCTTGTTATGGGTCCATACCCTGAAGAGTTTTAACTGAATGTTTAAGGAGACTGTATTCAGACAGCCATACCAGAAGTCTTCTTCTTTTATCGCCTCATAATTGTGGAACCATTTTTCATATGCACCCATTTATGTCGGGCCCAATTTTGGGCAGAGTGTTAGAACATGTCGGGTGGATTCAAGTACTCCTGCCCCCTGACAGATTCGACAGGTCCTGGCCTCTCGAGGAATGTTCAACCGAGGGCCAGTAATAGTAAGAACCGGTAACTGATTTTTTCTTAATTGCAGCAGGAACCGTCTAACTTCAGGGGCCGGAGATAGCATTAAGTAAGCCTGAATTTTTAGGTATCTGTGGGTGACGTGTGAAACTGCCTCATACCCCCTGAGCATGGATAAGTGGTCTGTATTCATACACCAATCCCACTTAATCAGTTTATCTTCAAATGCTTTTTTTTGGTGGATATATGATAGATGTTTCAGTTTTTCATAAGGCTAGTCAATCTCTGCAAATAATGATTCATTCAGCTCTTTGTATGATCCACCCCGGGGATGTTTTTCTGAATCATAGTTATGCCCTGCCAACCTGTGCAATTTGCAACGGGGGTTTGCTCGAGCTTTCAAATAGAAGGCTAATGGAAGTGTTGGAAAATCTTATTGAGTCTGTACTTTACTGAGAAATGTAAGATGGAGTCTATAAGATTTTCTTTTTAGTTCTATTCTTTAATTGTAAAAGGTGGTTCCTAAAGTAACCTTTTTTTTTCATTTTCTTCAGGAGAGGCTAGCACGTAAGGTGGGGAAGGAAATGAGCGAAGAGGCTCCGATCACTAATATGGAGGGGCAGGTGGACAGGGGAAGATATTGCACGTGTGTTACATCTAAGGTGGGGGTAGTGTTTCTCATGCTCCTTGATTACAGCTTCAAAAGCACTTCCAAATTGCTCCCCCCTGCAGAGTGGTGTGTTGCAGTATATACAGAGGACTGTTGTCTTCGAAAGATATGGATCAACAGCCTCTTTTATTGCTTGCAAGGTAGCTGGTGGGATTTTATGTATCACAGAAGTAGGCTGTGTGGTTACAGTATTGGTTGAGGAAGATGAGGTGGAGGAAGACAGCCTACTACTTGCTGAGGAAGGAACAATATTTCTGAGAGCATTGTGGATGCTGGATTTGGTGTGGTGATGCATGGAGGTGGTCCCGTAGGAGTAGTGCCCAGGTAGTCTACAACTGAATACAACGTTGCACTCAGTGCCTTTCACTTAAGTAGCTTTAGCCTTTGGTACATTCCCAACAGTGGTAAAGAACTGCCACACCCATGATTCTCTCTTGGTGCTAGAGGTAGGCACTTCCCCTAGCTCATCTTATTGGTCCTCTTCATTGTCTTTGGAAGTACTGTGCTTTTTTTGTCATGTAGATCCCCCAGCTGGTGGTGGTGGTGGCTCTTGGGGAGGAGGGATGGCAATAGCTGATGCCATTTTTAAGATAAATAGCAGTTTCTCTAATATTCCTCCAAGAGTGTGCTGTCTACTAGATTGTTAATGGATAATGAGTAAGAATAGGTGTAGGAGCTGTGCAAAGGGAACATTTTGAGCTTGAAAGTTCCTAGATCATTAGAAAGTGTAGTTCCGAAATGTCTGCGAAGCACAGACCCGATCACGAAGTGTGGACGCGTTCGCGGACACGTCATGAAGCCGCGTGCGATTGCATGGTCACGTGACACTGTCCAAAGGTCCGCGATGACATCAAACGTTCACGAACGTTGACCGACGCAAAAACAGTGCAAAAAGTTGCAAAAAGTGTATAGAAGTGTTAAAAATTATGCTAGAAGGTGGGTTTTAAGGTGAAACTTTGTAAATTGGACATAAATGTTGCTGTATTGGGGTAAGTATGAAATTAGTAAGTTGTAGAAAATTAGCATGCACTGGTAAAAACCCATGAAATTCACTGAAAAACTATTGTTAAAGGGACATTATGGTTAAGTTGCACTAATAAAAACCCATGAAATTCAATGAAAAAACTTTGTTAAAGAGACGTTAAGGTTACAAGTAAAATCAAAAAACCTTCGAAATTCGCAAGTTATGATAAGCCAAGCAACTATAACTCACGCCACCACTGTACACTGCTAAGACTAACACCCAGGACATCAAAGATGACATCACAAATGTCATTTATGACATCACTGATGACATAACATGAAATACATGTTTGATGAAAAGTCCCTACAGAGGGTTGTGTTTATAATGTTTGTAACAAGTTGTTAGGGGGTGATCGGGAGACCTATCATGAACTACTTGATCTATTAAAGAATGTACTCATCTAAACAAAACATTATATTGGAGTGTTGTTGTTAATACAGGAACCTAATCATCCATAAACATCGGCAATGGCTGCAGCTTGCACCATAGAAGTACACTATTTATAATCTTGTCATTTTGGATAGTAAATTAATGAATTCTACCCTATCAGAGTTTTGAGTAATGTTAAACAGGTAATAACTAGCAACAATTCAAGACTTATTACACATTGGTGCTAGTACAAACAATGCATATGAAGACTCACAATGCACACAAATCAGAGGCACATACTGGGAAACTAAAGTAAGGAAGAAAGAAACAACTGCACCAAAAAATGACAATAACATTAGAGTCAATCATCATGTACAAACATGAATTGTATGTTTGAGGCCTGCCTATTGCCCCAGGAATGTTCACTATGAGCTCAGATTAAACTGTAAGGAAAGTACTTTAAGAACATATAAAAAGGTTAATGTGTAGATACATAACACCTTTAAAATTTCTCATTGTCAGTAACAACAAAAAAATAGCCTAATCATGTCACTAAGCAAAAACAAGGGGGCCAGATATGTGATGTCATCAATGACATTAGCAGTGCACTGTGGTGGCGTGAGTTATGGTTGCTTACCTTACCATGACTGGCGAATTTCTGAGGTTTTTCAGTGTTACTTGTTACCATAACATCCCCATAACAAAACATTTTCAGTGAATTTCATAGGGTTTTATTAGTGCAACTTAACCATAACGCCCCTTTAACTACGTTCTTTCAGTGAATACATATATATGTGAGATAGTCCATTTGAGCCAAGTCACACATTCCGCAGTGCACTTAGTAGCCATCGCTGGAAGTTCACCTCGAGTTCCAAACCACATCAACAAGGCCTTGTGGGTATGCAAATTAACCCAAATGCAAATCTTTTTCTCCAGGAAATTGTCTTTGTCCTAGAGGGCAGTGCTACTTTATACATAACCAACCCAAGCCAGATATTCTGCAAGGCTGTCCGGACAAGTACATGCCTGGTTTACCCTTATTAGCGATCATCAGTGCTGTCTAGTCCTATATATATATATATATATATATACAAATAAATTAGGCAACTTGGTACAGCATATTAATATGTTGATCTATGTGGCACCATGTAGAGGTATGCCTATCACCAAATTCCTACACATCAGCTCAAAATCACATTACAAAGTGCAGAAAAATGCGTGGAAAATATTACCATCTCACACAAAGGACCGGTGAAAAATGAAGCCCAAGGATAGCAACGTGTGTCTGGGTGTTCGGTTTTAAAAGGAGCCCAGGGGGTGAGTGCAGGGAGTGAGGGGAGATGCTGGGGGCAGGGAAAGAATTCAAGTAATTTGAAAGAGAGATGGGCGCGCCAGATACCATTCTTAAGCATTAGCTTTGAGACTGTAGCTACACAGGGCTGTTCTATTTGCAATAACAGATACATATATATGCCATTCCCCATACTGCCACTACTGAGGACTAGGGACAATGTGCCATCAGCTTTTTGAGTTTGGTGAATACGGAAAGGGAAATGTAAAGAGAGATTGCATAATGGACAGTGTTCTGGGCCCAGACATGCACAGTAGTGACAGTATGGTAAATGGCATATATATGTATCTGTTATGGCAAATAGAACAGCCCTGTTTCAGTGGGCCTCATCACGACTTGGGCGTTACCGCCGGCGGTATTACCGCCAGCGGTATTAGCCCTACCGCCGAACTCCCTGGCGCTAATAGCGCCGGATCACGAGTTCAGCGGTAATGTTAATCCCCATTCCCCATTGAGCCCATTCGGGAATGCCCCATTCTCCATTGGGCTCAATGGGGAATTTTCGCGCTCAGCTCAGAGCTGGGGCGAAATCCGCTGAAGCCCTGATTTGGCGGACCCTTAAATCCGCCGGTAATAGCGCGACCGTCGGATTTAAGGGTTACCGCCAAAGTCGTGATGAGGCCCACTGAAAGGAATCTCCATGGGTATGTAGACCTCCAAGCACCTCTTAACTTTTCCGTGCCAACGAGATGTAAGATACAGACAGTGCTAAAATACTTTACACGTTTGTGTGTTCTCTTTCAGGCCACAATCCTAAATGAAAGTACCACATTAGTAACTGCACACAGAGGCTGCAAATCCATCTGTTATGAATGGTTGAGTACCAATTCCCCTTCTTTCCCACTTATCAAATACAGTTGTGTTAATGATTACTGACAAGATTAAGTACAAATATTAAGAGAAACTTGTTTTTTCTTTCTTTGTCTTCTCTGTAGATGACTAATGCCAATTATACTGTGCCTACACAACAGACAAATAGCTTGAAGAATATCTGATTAGGATCTAAAATAAAACAACTACCTGAAATGTGTGATCTTTACGCCGTGAAGAAGGTGGGCCAATAGTCTAATACTACTGAAACGGGTTGAATGTTTTTGAGGATACAGCAGAAGTATTGGTGTACTCGATGGAAATCACGTTTTGCTGTGAGACCCTTTGTCGCTAGATTCACAAACCCAGGGTTTTTAATTTCGGTATTAAGATGAGAAAGAATAAAGTCACAGTTTCCACCTCTGTCATGGTGTAAACAGTAGTATTAGATGCTGTACAGACTACCAATGGTTTTCAAGTAGAGTGCATAGAAAGACAGGGCAATGCTTCTCTGACCTTTCCATAAATAGGTGGCTCAGCATCATCCCCTCAGGAAAGCAAGCACCCACGAGGGAAAGTAGAGTCTATAGTATAGGGTAAGATAGTGACTTCTATAGAACTCATATCATTTAATGGATTCTTTCTATTGTGTTGTATATAATTATTGAGGGGTTAATGAAAGAATAAGTGTACCTATTAGGCCTTTTTGTATTTTGTTGGGGTAAATCCATCCAGTAGTTTTTAAAATATTCGACTGAGAGCAAGGTGCCCCCTGCTGCTTAAAACCTTTATATCGGTCTTGGTGCTTTGCAGCAGAGAGGTTGAGAAAGGCTTATAACTTTAGACTTGCCGGATGGATTTGAATGACATTTTGTAAACAAAAAGCTTGTCAAGTGACCCCCAAAACCAGAAACTTTGGAGACAATTAGTTCAAAAATGAAACAAATTACTAAGAGAACATAAAAAGGCCTACTTCAGCCCACTACCATTAATTTTCCCATAGAGAAAAAACGCAGTTTTTGGACAAACATAGGGCAAAAACCGCTTGGCAGATTCAGACCAAATTAGAACAAAATACAATGTGGTTCAATTTCCTTGACTGGTTTGGGGTAAATCCATCCATCCATTTTAAAAATATTCGACAGACACATGGGGGTGCTCCCTCTTCCTTAAAACCTTCATATGTACAGGCCATAAGTACTTTGCAGCTGAAGCTGAGAGGTTTTTCAGAAATGAAAAGCCACCCTTTTTTGTGTGTGCTTGGTGCAAGTGATTCCGCGGTATTACCGGTGGTAGTCGCAAATGAAAGAATTCAGAACGCTATTTGGAGGAGGAAAAAGGATACTATCATACCTTTGAATGAACTCTCCCACAAACTTACAGAGTCTAAAAACGTTTTCAATATCAGAAAGAGACTCAAAACTCTTCTGTTTCAGTAGTCACCCCTAAGGGTAAACTGATTGTTTTGAATAACAGTCCTTAGATGGCCTGGCATAGGCGATATATAGATACCATTACTAACAGCAGTAGCAAGGGCAATTGCAATTGCATCAGGCTAGAGGTCGGGAGTGGGAAAGAAGATGCCCTGTGAAGTTGGAAGTTTTGGGGTGAGTTGGGGAGCCAGTTACGCGTAAAACATTTTCAGTTTATCAGGGGAAGACCACGGGAATCTCACAACATTAAAGCGGATACGCTGCAAGACACACTCAGAATAAAATGTGCGTCACACGAAGCAATGAGTGATAGAAGTGTGCCCAATAGACACTCTGGAAAGTTGCATCTAGAAGTGTGCCCAATAACCTCGCTGTGAATTTAGTAGGGTTCCCAATAGACACTCTATGAAAGTTGCATTTAGAAGTATGTCCATTATCCCCTCAGTGAAATTTAGAAGTGTACCCATAGCCTCCCTGAGAGTTGCATTTAGAGGTGTGCCCAATAGTCTCTCTAGTAAATTGAATTTAGAAGTGTTCCCAACACCCTCTCTGGAAAAAGCCTCTCTGAAAAATTGACTTAATAGTGCGCCCAGTAGCCTCTCCGTAGAAAATGGAATTTAGAAATGCGCCCAATAGCATTGCTGTGAAGGTTGCATTTTAGAAGTGTAACCAATACCCTCTGTGAAATTTGATTATAGAAGTGTATCCAATAGACGCTCTGTAAAGTTGAATTTAGAAGTGTTCCCAATAGTCGCTCTGTGAAGTTGAATTTAGAAGTGTTCCCAATAGCATCTGTGAAAGTGACTATAGAAATGTATCCTACAGACACTCTGGAAAGTTTCATTTATAAGTGTGCCCAATAGCCTCTAGTAAACTGAATCTAGAAGTGTGCCCAATAGCCTCTCTGTGGAAAACTGTATTTAGAAGTGCGCCCAGTACCCTCTCTGGGAAAGTTGCAATTAGAAGTGTGCTCAGTGAAAGAGCATATAACCGATCATACCACACCACCATGCTTACTCTCTCCTTACATCACCACTGAACTAGAACACAGAGATACTATGACACCAATCGGTACAACTGTTCTCATACCAACATCCGCCGCTCACTCCACATCATTCTATGTAATCACTGCTGGTTCCACACCCCCAGCCAGGCGTTTTCCTCAGGCCTAACGCAGCCACATCCGTTCCCGATAAATCCTGCCAGAACGAACACATTCTCCTGATCTCTCAACCACCACACCTACCGCTAAGAAGCAGCTATTACACCGCACGAGCTGCACACATACCCGGTGCTCACACGCACCTTTTGACTCTCCCTACTCTCTCTACTGATCTGAACTTCGGTTCCCAAGGGCGTTCAACCTACAAGCGCCTTCAGACCATACCAATGGTATATAAGGCGCTATATAAGTGCAAAATAACATAACATAACATAGAGGCAATGGGAGCAAGTTAGGGAGGGGAAAAGCAATTAAGTGGAGTGAGGGGATTTGTAAAAAGGAGGGGGCACATGTTGAGTGCCGGTGGAAGACTTTTTTTTAATTCTGAGCTATTTTCCCGTTATAGCGGGAATTGGCAACCCACCATTCTACCGCAGGAATTTACTGTGAAATTATCGCGGGAATAAGGAGTTAGAAAAAAAAGGTTTAACATCTTCAGTGCCTACATCTACCATCTACTAGGCTTTTAGGTAGGGGGCAATGGGTGTTTGGTAATACATTAATAGTGTGACAGGGCCAGTGGCCATGGCTAGTTAGTTACAAAGAAAGATATTGGTGCAATTGATGCAACACATACAGAGGCCACAGGTGAATGTCTCAGCTAGTGAGCTCTAGAAACTATGCAACATGTTCGACCGTGAGCACTGGCCATGGCTGAAGGCCATGAATACTGGGCCCAAAAGAAAACTATTGGTACAACATGTACAGTGCCCACAGCAGAAGGCCATGGCTAGTGGGCCCTGAGGAAAGTAAGATATAGCAAACCCTTTGAAATGTAGTGAAAAACCATTTGTTAAGAGAAAGTTAAGGTAATCTGATTTAACCCAATAAAACCCCTGAAATTCAGCACTCGTATTTCAATGAAGTCCACCTCAGAGAAGAAAATGCGTCAAACAAACACTGATCGGGGGTAATGGCCAGGAGAGGGCCAGGGAGGAAAAGAGCAATTGTGAGAGTCTGCGGATCATGGAAAGAGGAGGGTGGGCACTTGGTGAGTGTGTGTGAGGACAGGGAAGAGTTTTGATTTTTCAAATGCTATTGGCGGAATACCGGGGGAATCCTGCGGGCATTGGTAGTTCAATGCCGTTGCATACGTATTTTGTTGCCATTATCGTGGAATCCCGCTGAAATATGGAGAGAGTGAACAAATTATAATTTTACATCTCCTAGGCAGGGGGCAATGGGTCTCTGTGCCGAAGGTCATGGCTAGTGGGTACAAAAGAAACATATTGATGCAACATGTACAGTGGCCACAGCTGAAGACCATGGCTAATGGGATAGTATAACAGAACCCTTGAAATGCAGTGAAAGAACTTTAGTTAGGAGAGAATTAAGGTGACCAGATTTAATGTGAAAAATATTTAGCAACAAAACCTTTGAAATTCAGTGAAAAAATGCTATTCAACAATCACATTTCTAGCAAGTCCACCTTAACTGTACACCGCCTGTTGCACAGCATATGACCACAGAGATGACATTACAGATGGCATCAATGATGCCATTAATGGTGAAATCACTAATTACATCATACATGACATCACTGATTACATCACTGATGCCGTCACTAATTACATCATGCATGACATCACTGATGTCACTGGTTTAATTATTTACATTTTGAAATATGACAAGTCTGTTTTTAAACATAACATATATGTACATATTTCATACGTACACAGTACAATGTATTCTGCCCTTGTTTGTTTAAAATATAACACACAGTATACAATTGTAAGTACATACAGACATTATTACAAAGAAGAATACTATGTAAGCATGTTAGTACTTTGGAAGGTAATCTGTTAAACGGGAATAAAAGAAATATTCATAATACCATTGCTATTTCTATAATTAAATATGTACTTTCTATTCTTAATTTATTTTCTATAAATGTAATTATGTACCATAAATAACTGATTTATTTTGTATATTAACCAAACTTCAAATCCTTACATTATATATTATCACAATGCACGCAGGCAGGTTACTTTGATTATTATTTTTTTAAACCTGTCATTTAGAAAAGAATATGTTCATGTAATGTTATTATAGTAAGGAACATTGTAAATTTAAATGTGAACATGGACTATTTTCATAACACTTACTTTAACCATGTTTTTACTTCTTTATATTCTTATTTTTATTTTTACTACTACATATACTTATTATATTATGCTTCAAATGCCTGAAATAGATTTACCAGAATCAGGTTCTTTCCCTGCAATGAAGTACTGCAAATGTTTCCTAATACATGAAATTCAAACCATTTATATAACGTTACATATTTTTATTTTCAAGTTTACATGTTGATAAGTACTACAAATGAATTCTCCACATGCGATCATATCATACTTCTGTATCAGTGTATAGTTCCATGTCATATTGTTACTATTGTTAAGTTTAATAAAATTAAATATGTATCCAAAGAGGTCAACAAAAAGATTCTAACTTATTTAATCAGTAATGTCACATTTGATATAATCATTGATCTCATTGTTGATGACATGTATGATGTAATTAGTGATGTCATCAGTGATCTCATCTGCGATGTCATCATGGTGGTCATAAGCTGCGCCACAAGGGGCACATAGTTAAGGGTGACTTGCTCGAAATGCGATTGCTGAATTTCAGTGGTTTTGTTGCGGTAAATCTGATCACTCTAACTCTCTCTTAACCAATGGTTTTGTTGCTATGTATTTTTATATATACTCAGATATACATCAAAAACAGTGCTAAGGAAAAAGCTGTAATTTAGAGATTAAATCAAATGTACCAAGTAGAAGGCAGATGGAAGGAGCTTCCTATTAAAGAAAAATCCTGCCTTGTGAATGTGAAATTCTGACCCTGGACGATTATCCATAAAAACCTGTTTCATCTGTATTGAAATGTGATATATGCAGAACCTCGCTTAAACAAATGTATTCTGTAATAAAGTGTAGAATATCAAGTAGAGGTTAAGTCCCATTTAACTGTCAATTTTCAGGAAACTCAAGAGACAGACTGGGCCTCATTACGACCCAGGCGGTAAGTTACCGCCTGGGTCGTACCCTTACCACCATGGTGTAACCTACGTTTACACCATGGTGGATGGCGGATTTACCGCCCCATTCCAAGGTGAGTGGGGCGGTAAATCCCCATTTCCCATTTTACCCTTCCCCATTCCCATTTTTGCCCCATAGGGCATAATGGGAGTGGGGAAGGCGCTAATTACGCCACCGTAAATTACGGTGGCGTAATTAGCACCATGGTCCCTTAGCGCCATGGATTTTAACGCCTGCAAAAAGCAGGCGTTAAAATCACCATGGCGCTAAGGGACCTTGTAATCAGGCGTTAAGGGTCGGCGCCGTTTACGGCGCCGTTAACCCCTTAACGCCTGACTCGTATTGAGGCCCACTGTCTGTAAAGAACATTATTGACTGCAAATTTAAAATAATGGATTTGTATTTCTTTAAAAGTTATTAGCGGAAAATAGCTATTGGCGGCTGCCTTTATTTTCAAAGCAGTTGTTTTTTGCACAGTTAAGCCTTACACTGGGGAAAACGGAATAGCAAAAAGAGAGTGCCACTTTGTGTTAAACCGACCAACACATTTTATATGAGCCTGCCATACCCTTTATTCCCACTCACAGCTTCAATAGATTGGGCTATTATTTATTTATATTTATATAGCGCGCAAACAGCCCAAGGGCATTGAGGCGCTGTTACTTGCAAGAGCTTAGTTACAAGGGCACAGGAATAGTAGCATTCAATGGCACATTATGAATACTACAGGCATAATACTGATATTAAAGCTGGTACAATTGGTCGTTACATTACAGCTTATGTAGTGGGTCATATTATAGGTATTCAACTGATGCGACGCACCTTATGTGAAGAAGATGGTTTTCATAGCTTTGCGGAAGGCGCTTTGGGAGGCCTCACCTCGGCTTGCGCCACCTAGAAGTCAAAACTATGCATTAGAGTACATATAGGGAGAAATGGCATATGAGGTGGGATACACAGCTTGTAGGTGCTGTTTGGTTATTTGCCAACCCATTGACTGCCTTTAGCCATGTTATTCCCTATGGCCATTCCCACCGAGTTCCTGCCCCTTTCAGTCCAAAACACCTCCTGATGGGAACTCTTTGAGCTCACTTTAATCAAGCTACGCCATCAAACAATGCGCTCAAAGTGCTTGCTGGTGTTTTTTCAAAGCAGTCTTCGGAGAGTTTATGACTTTTTTGGAGTTGTAAGCTTGCTACAGGTGTAATAACTTTTTTGGAGTTGTAAGCTTGCTACAGGTGTAATAAAAATGTCTTAACCAGGTCTGCCTTCTGCCACTCGATTTATAAGCACTACGTGTATCCTTCACAGAGGTCTTTTTAAAAACAAGAAAAGTGAGGTCTGGGAGCCCCTCTACCGTGAACGCACACGGCCAAATAACCTGTTCTCTGGGTAGGTGCCCACTCGGGAATGCCTACAACCACGTTTTAGTTCAATGTACTTTTCACAGAGTAGAAATATCCATTTACATATCAGTCTGGTCCTGCCCACTTGGGCAGTCCAGCACCGAAATGCAAGATGATTCTCCTCAAGAGTACCAACAGCAACCTCTGATGAGGTGAGGATATGCCTCTCTTAGCATAGTGAGCAAGAGGTGCACGTGTGGATTACCCTGCACAACTTAGGGTGAAACTCCAAGTTCCTAAAAATTCCAAAAAAGAGCTCTGGGAGCCCTCTACCGAGAACAGACACAGCCAAATAATATGTTCTCTGGGAAAGTGCCCAGGTGAGAGGGTCTACAACCACGTTTTAGCTCACTTTACCTTTCACAAAGGAGAAATATTTGCATATCAGTCTGGTCCGACGCACCTGGGCAGTCCAGCACCGAAATGCTAGGCAGTTTTCTTGTGAACAAGAGTACCAACAGCAACCCCAGACAAGTGTTTCGACCTAGTCGAGCTTCATCAGTGAGGTGAAGCTGTGCCTCTGTAAGCACAGCGAGCAAGGGTCCATGTCTGGATTACCCTGGGTAACTTAGGGTGAAACCCTAAGTTCCTAAAAATGCACAAAAAAAGGTATGGAGCACCTCTACAGAGAACGAAAAGGGCCAAATAACCTGTTCTCTGGGAATTTGCCCACTCGGGGGTCTACAACCATGTTTTAGCTCACTGTTCCTTTCACAGAGGAGAAATAGTCATTTGCATATCAGTCTATTTCCACCCACTTGGGCAGAAGAGCACTGAAATGCTAGGCAGCTCTCCTCCGAACGAGAGTACCAACAGCAACTCCAGAAACGTGTTTCGGTCAAGTCGTGGCCTCATCAGTGAGGTGAAGCTGTGCCTCGCTAAGCACAGCAAACAAAGGGGCCCATGCCTGGATTTCCCAGGTAACTTAGGGTGAAAGCTAAAGTTCCTAAAAAAAATTCAAAAGAGGTCTGGGAGCCCCACTACTGAGAACAAACACAGCCACATAACCTGTTCTCTAGGAGGGTGCCCACATGTGACGGTCTACAACCATGTTGCTGATGGTACTCTTGTTCAGAGGAGAATAGCCCAGCATTTCGGTGCTGGACTGAACTTGTGGGTGGGACAAAGACTGATATGCAAATGCTATTTCTCCTTTGTAAAGGGTGCAGTGAGTTAAAACGTGGTTGTAGACCCTCCTGAGAGGAGGAAATTCCATAGAACATGGTATTTGACCCATGCTCATTTTCAAGTAGAGGTGCTCCGCACTCTCTTTAAATTTTGTAAAACTTGGGGTTTCACCCTAAGTTACCAAGGGTAATCCGGACGTGGCCCTCTTGCTCACTTCACTGTGCTTTAGAGAGGCTCAGCTTCACCTCACTGAGGAGGCCCAACAAGGCCGGAACACGTGTCTGGGGTTACTGTCGGTACGGTTGTCCAGAGGAGAATTGCCCAGCATTTCGGTGCTGGACTGCCCAAGTGGGTGGGACAAAGACTGCTATGCAAAGGATATTTCTCCTCTGTGAAGGTCGCACTGAACTAAAACGTGGTTGGAGACCCTCCTGAGATTCGTTCTCAGTAGAGGGGCTCACACACTCCCTTTCAATTCTGTTTGAAACAAGCATTGGCAAAGCCAACCGTTTTGGTTTGTGTATCAGCATTAGGCATTTGCCAGTCTTTACTATTAGATGCCCATGTACTCGCACCATTTTGCACTAGCTACCATCAATGGCCAGTTAATACCACTACAGCTCTGCCTTACAGGTGCCTTTCCAATGCCTAGACGAAAGCTCAAACTGTTGGCATTGCCACTGCTTGTTTCAATTAGCTGTGTAAATTGGGCAGTCAGAGCTGGTGCCACATATGCGTCTATAGTTGCGATCCGCTCCGTCCGGTTTTAAATTTTTTCGATATGACGCAAAGCGGCACGGGAATCCGGGGTGGCTCCCGGCTTTCCATGCCATCATGTACCCCATGAAGAAAATGCACTTGTGCCCCTGATGTGCACATATAGTCAGTAATGGTGGGATGCCTATGGACTCTGTGGTCTTCTCTTCTGTAACGGAAAAGGACAGGGCTAATAGGCAGGTATGCCAACCTCTGCCCATTGCTGACTTTGATGCGGACGAGATGCTGGTGCCCTCGATGCATAGACTGGAGACACATGGAACGGATTTCCACCTCTGCCCATGGCATCGACATGAAAAGGTCACAGAGGTGCAAGAGCATGCAGAGAGCTTGTCTTCCCTAGTTTTAACATTTTAGGGGGGATTTCTCTTGTTGATGTTTACGTTTCTGCTTAGTGAAACCTATTTAAAGGGCTGGATAACATTTCATTGGCTGGGAAGCCCCTTACGCTGATCCCTTGCCTTTTCAAATTTGACGTTTCAATGACGAAATGACGTAAATACAGTGCCGTATGTCATTTACTTTGTTGATATATGGACCTTAGTGTGTGTGTGTGTGGTTTCAAATGAAGCCGCCAGCACATAAAGACCCTTGGCCTTCTGGGGCTTAAGCTCCTCCCTTAGTGACTGGACCTGGGACAGGACACACATGATAAACGGTGTCTGGGACTACACAGTCAACAAAGACCTGGCAATTACTTAGCTAACACGTTTCCTTGTTAGCAGCACTGCTTCTCTATGCTGAAATATTTAGGGAACTGAAACCCTAAGGGAACATTTCCACCTGAAAGCCCTCAAACTCAGTGCCTGCTTGAAAAGCAATCAAAGTGAGTCACAGGTAATTTATTTTTGAACAGAGGGCACACACTTCAGGAGCGAAACCGATACATTCATATAATATATTAATGAAGACAAGAAGTCAGGTCTTAGGTTACGTAATCAAGATGTCAGCTGTCTGGCTTGAGAGGGTTAGTGGGCCGGGGAGGCAACTCATCTTCACAGCAGTCCTCGAGTGCCTGGTTTCATGAAGGGGGCAGTGGGGATTACTGCAGGCAGCTTTTAACAGAAACGCGTCAGCTTCAGAGTCTCCCTAGAAAGTGTGTAGACAAGTGAGATGCTCTATGGGGTCAAGAATGCCCAGAGCTTGAACGTGAGTCGCAAAATGAAACAACTTTTTAAAGCTGAATTGATATCCATTAGGTCTACCAGTTTCAAATGTAAAGAAATAAGGGTTGCATTCTGGGACTCGTAGTCTTCCATTCAGGATGTGGAAAATATAGCTACAATGACACCAGTTTAGCTTAACACCTTAATTTAAGACCTTGCGCTGCTTAGGTGCTTTGCCTGCTTTGAAAGTAAACTCTATAAGACTGTATTGTTGTAGTTCTTGTAAGCCAGCCTTAACTGCAACAATGTGAGTTCTTAGTTGCGATTCACACTATTTGAAAAAGCCCTTACTTAACAGTGGGGGAGATAGAATGATTTGTGGACAATCTAATATCACCTCTTCTCCCCTGTTGGTTAGTCCCTAGATTGTCGCCTAGAATTGCACGATTGTAGCACCTTCCCTCAGCTCGACATTACTTGATTTGACAGGTGGCGATAGATGCTAACCAGATTTTCTTTAAGGGCAACAGGTGTAGTGGACTGAGTGCAGCCGAACTAATATTAATTTCCTCCCCTCTTGCTGCTAAGAACCAGTTGCTTAAGCTGACAAGAGCTCTACCTAACAGGAGAATGAGTGGAGGTCTTCGCAATGCACCGTTATGCTATGTTATTGTGCCTTGGAGAGCATAGCCTCCTCCATGTTCATGTTTTGCTGATTCTTCAGGATCTTCAAGGGGGGGGGCAGGGGACTCATTTAGGTGCAGAGGGAGGAACCTAAGATTATTTTGCTTCATTGTTGTTGGCTGATATGAAAAAATAGGGTCAGGTGGTGTGTATGTTTTAGATATTTTATGCGTTGTTTGGAGCTTTGGTTGTGTGCCCCTCGTTAATAATGTAAATAGTTTCTGCGGTTGTCTGTTGTGTCTGGCAGAGAGTAGTTCAAGAGAGTGTGGAGAGTTGTGCTGACATATCTCTGGTGGGATACTTCTGTGATTAGGGCAATTTAGTTTCGACACATGGGTCTTCCGTGGTGAATTCCTCTTGGTGATAAAAGACGCTTTGTTTCAGTTGCTGAAGTTGTTCCTAGGTAGAATGATTTAGAGGTGTGTGTTGCTATTGTACAGTGCTCAGAAGACCTGCCAACAACAACTAGGGACAACGTTTTCTTTTTGGAAATGTAGGCGAATGACCCAAAACCTGAACCATAAAAACAATTCCACATAGGCCAAATAATCGATGCACCGCTTGCAAGGAAAACAAAGTTGTATTACATGCAAACCGTGCCAGACCGTCCCGTAGAACCACGCCAACACGAAGCTCGCTCCACCCAAAGAAGTTACAGATTTTATAACAGAAAACCACAAATTAACAGAATTATGAATAATAAAGATTACAACATAAGCCTACACTCCATTACTCTGTTGGTCACACATTAGTTAAAACACATTCCCCTAAACACGTTACCTACTACATCACCACTGAGAAACTTAGGAGTTAATTGACTACCAGGTACATTGTTACCATAGTATATTTCTGTAACGGGTAAATATTCCTGTCCTTCTCGTGATGTGAACCCCTCCGTCAGAGCCTGATGAAAGTGTGAATAGCAAGGTCAACTCTGCTTGTATAATACAATGGGCCTCCACATTATACTAGACACTGTGGCACACACAGATCCCTGTCCTTGTAGATAAACGTATTGGCATCACCTCTGCTCCTACCGTTCCAAAACACAGTACAGCCCTAGCTCGCCTCCCCATTATATCTCAGGGAACCTAGGTGCCCATAAATGTAGTGATCAGGGCACCACTCTTATGTTTGAATTTCGCTTATTTATTGGTCCCTGGAGCACAACGCCTGCAGTTTAAATAGGATGACCGCTCTTCGGGTGAGGGCAGTAGCGCTCTAGATCTTCACCAGGCCTCTTTGTATCACAGAACCCCTTGCCCTGGTCACAGGAATTCAACCTTCAAGAGGCACATCCTTACCCTTCCTCCCTGGACTTAACAGTCCTTTCCCAGCACCTCCGAGCTCTGCAGCGGCACTTAATTGTCTTTGCAGCATAACGTCTCCCTGGGGGATGAAAGAGGGACTCATGTCTGGATCAACTGGACAGAGCTGCAGCTCCACGTAAAGTCTGTTTCTCGTACTTTCACAAATACATCCTGTAATGTGCCCTAAAATCCAACATGGTGAAACTCTGGCTACCTTAACACCTGGACCTTGCCTTTGCTGCAACACTTCTGTGACCCCATCTCACACGCCTACCTATTTCAGCTACCTACTAGCACATCATTGAAATTATAGCGCTATACACTACCCCTAAATGCAAAACAGACCACTGTATCTTTAACCTCTGCATCTGCAAAGTGAATACATTGTTGCTCTTTCTGTATTGCTATATGGTGCTTCTAATGTTTCAAAAACGAATCTACAAATGGATACATGAACATTTTGCCGCACCCAATGAGAACTGTGAGTACTATGACGCCTGTTAATGTGTTTTGTGCCATCAAAATCTCTTCACCTGCCTGGGACGTTGCACTTGCATCCCAACAGAAACATAACAATTGGTCATAAACCATTCTTTCTGCCTTGCTATTCTAATAAGCTATATTAGGCTAAGTCATGCTATGTCACATTACACTATGCCCTGACACAGCGTCAGCGCCCCCTTCTGACATCTCAAAGATACTCCAATTTAGTGACACTCTGGTTTAAATGGGAATATAGTAAAATGCAGCTAGACATGTACAAGGAGCTCGCAGCCTACACACATCACAATCACAGCATTACCAGGCTGGCAAACAGCAAATTAAATATGCATTGTGTCCACAATTGCAGCATTTCGTCCTTTAATCCTATCATGTTTATGGGCCCTTTCAGTGACCCGGGGTGATTTAAATTCAGTAATGGAAATGAAGAAAAGGAACTAGCGGTGCTCTGGCTGCATCCAGAAAGGACAGAGTCGGGTGGCAGCATGGGTGTAGCAGGGGCAGGAGGGGGCAGCATGGCGCTTGGCCTTATTGCTTGCAATCTTCATCGGTTCTTGTTACATTGTGTTGAGACAAGAAAATGCCTGGTATAATAAAGGAAATGGCACTAGATACGCCCGACAGAAATATCATAGCAATACTTTAATACATAGAAATCTGTGATTTAACTGTGCATGTAAAATAAACAATATACTATGTGACACACATATCTCTTTAGGAAATGTTTATTGGTGTTATTTGTGAGTTATTATTTATACTAAAACACACAATTGCAAACATAGCTTAGACATATTGTGATTGCAATACATTAGAACCGTGTGGGGTTTTCACCAGTGTCGGTAGATAGATACATGGTACAGGAAGACAATCCAGCTACGACGGGTGACACTTGAATGTTCATTTGAAATTATTACTGTATTCTTTTCTCTTTATAGTTAATTGTATTTATAAATAACACAAATTGAGCAAAACTGAAATTCACTACTTTGGTAAACACGTTGTAGTTGCCAGTATTAATCCCGCTGCAGTCCCTTAAATGAAGGCAAGTGTTGGACAAGACATGAGTTTGGGCTTTTGTGTAGGCATGGAATAGGCATTTTCCAGGCCCTGCCCTTGCAGTACTATGTGTCTATAAGATGTTACAGCTTGGTGTCTAATTCCTATGCACAAGCCAAAACTGTTGACTTTACAATGCTAGTTTTCAGTGCAAGGATTTCAGTGCACGGCACATATATAAATCAAGTGGCTGAAGGCACACTTCGTTAAGACATTGTTATTATGCCAGTAGCTCATTTAAGGCTCCAATTACACCATGGCCTCTCAACAAACTACTTGGATAACACTGGTAGGCCAGGGTTTGTGATACAGCCAGTTTTAAGAGATCCCCGGAGGATGTGTTTTGGGCAGTGAGGGTCAGGTAGTGGGTGGTAATGGCATAGAGATTAACATAACCAATGGCAATCAACAGGTGGGTAAATAACTGAAGAACACCTTAAAGTTTTCCTCCTCGTATGTCATCTCCCCCCTAGCAGTACTCCAGAGCAAACGTTTTGGAGTATAGGTGGGTGGACTGGAGTAAAACTAAGGTACGAGTAAAGCTCACTGATCAGTCATCCTTCTGGCCTGTGGCATCTCAGGCCATTCACTCTCCTCTGGTCCTTGCCTGCCTTGTGAGTTGCTCCTCTGGTCCATCTCTCCCCTCGTCCTGGGCTCCCTGGCGAATTGCTGGCAAAAATAAACGGAAGCAGAACACTTCCTGGTTCTGCTTGATGTGGCTACCTCGCGTGCACTTTGAAACCCCAAAATGCCAAAGCTTGCATAGAGTTCCGTGCAATCAATTTCGGCACCGATTGGAGAAAGATAGGGCAACAATAACCACTTCATAATGCTTTTGCCTCCTACCCTAACTGGCCATATATTGCAACACTCAAAGCTTCCACCAAAACAAAGCAGGCCACACAGTGGAACGTACACCAACCGAATCCACCACAGATACAACTCCTCACAATCCTTAACAACTGCTCCGACAGACCCACAGAAATTACCCTAGTACCTGGAGAGCGCACTTTCCACTGCCACAGACATCTCACATAGTATCTAAAACGTACACTGCAGACAGGGTCGGACTTATAAAATTGTCTCGGTCACCAATGAAAAAGTGTCCCACAGTTGTAAATGGCAATGCATTCCTTTTGTCACACTGTTTGAGTAGTAACCTAGGGAGAGGCGTTTGATGAAGTGTGATGCTAATTGTGCATACTAAAGAATATTTATGCAGCAACACTGGTTAAAACTACTAGCCGTAGAGTGAAATAACTCAAACTGGCCCACATTGCCCCAAAAAAGTGGCCCACTTTCACCAAAGAAAATGGCCCACACAAGCATTTAGTGTTTTGGTTCAGCCATAGGCCTATTGCCCTATAGGCCAGTCCTAGCCTGACTTTAGACAGCTCTATCGCCTCCCATCTGCACACATCATCACTGTAACAAAGCAACCTTGCCCAGCTCCCCTGCTCCTGCATTAGTCCAATCCCCGGCTCTTGCAGATCTTGAAGCGCCTAGAAAAGGGCCGGTGTACTTCAAAAGATGGAATTTCATAGCATAACGGGCATCGCTAAGAAACGTCACTCATTCTCATGTCGGGTAGTGCACACAACTTGGGGGGCTTGAGAACAGGGGGAGCAAGTGTTGTTAGTTCTGCCGCAGTCAGTCCACTGTATCACAAGCTCTGACGCTCTGAATGGCTGGTGATATTGTGCATCTGTTTGGCCAGTCAAGGGATATGATATAATAAGGCATTTATAATGCGCCTATACTCAAGTGTTTCAAGGGATATGTGACTGAGCGGAGTCGGTGCAACAATAATGCAATTCTCTTCCTTGGCAGCTATTAACAGATGAGTAGGAGGGTACATCATTTCATCCCCCAAATTATTACATCTGCCCTATTTTAATGGTGTCTTTTTTCTCCCAATTGTGTGAACCTAATCACAAGTAAGGACTCCAATTTGTTTTAACCCACTATCCAATTTGGGACCGCATATCTTTCAAGCTTTACTTGGTACAAATATTTAAGTTTTGCATTTCTACAGTTTCTACAGTAACATTCTCTTATAACGTTTACTTGCAAAATGCACAAATTGCATGGTAAAGCAACCTGACAGCATGCAAATCCATATGGAGACATGCTAAGCCAAAATAATGTCATTATTATTTTCCACATTCTAAATGGAGAACTACAAGTCACAGAATGCAAATCAATGCAAGACTTTGTAATACATGTAGGTATGGAAATTCTTTGCCATACACCTGTAACGTATTTGTCATGCTTGATGTTAAGAACATTTGACTATCAACATAAATGCAAACTTTTTTGAATGTCTTCTAGTAGACAAGGGTACAGACAACTCTTTAAAATGGAGTTTTACTGCGCTGCTCACTTTTTACTGTCACCGTTTGCTGAGTAACTAGTGCTGAGTGGGGCCTTTCAATTGGAAATGTCCCATCACACATGAGAAAGACTCTGCTGCTGATAATAAAATAAATGAGTTAGCGCAGTTGTTATGGTGCTGGCTACAGAGCCACAGATGCTGTCAGCCTGCCCATGACTTGGGAAACGGGCACTGCTTGCTGCTTCTATATTTAGCTCAGGAGAAAGAAAATGACTCCAGGAGACTTTTTGTTTGCCTTTGAAATAAAGGTAGGCACTTTTAAAACAACAAGCATTGGCAAATCCAACAGTTTTGGCTTTTGTGTAGGCAGGGGAGAGACCCTTGCCAGGCATATCCAGTAGTGGTATTAACTACCCATTGTTGGCAGCAGGTGCAAAATGGTGTGAGTACCTGGGCATCTGATAGCAGTGCCTGGCAAAAGCTTAAAATGAATGCACAAGCATAAAATGTTGGCTTTGCCGATGCGTGTTTGAAACAGGACTTCAGTGGCTTTGCCGATGCTTATTTTTAACAGGACTTCAGTGAAGGACACACAGATTGCTTTTAAATCAATAGGCTGAAGGCAGACCTGGTAAGGCATTTTTATCACACCAGTAGCGTGTTTACAACACCAATTAGGTAATTAACTCTCAGAAGACTTCCTTGAACAAACAATGGCAGGCACTTTGAATGCAGAGCCAGATGTATAAGGCTTGATTAAAGCAAGCGCAAAGAGGTCCCATGAGGAGATGTTTTGTCGGGCAAAGGCAGGAATGGATGGGAATTAGCACAGGGATTGGCATGGCCATGGGCAGACAATGGGTGGGCACATAACCAAACAACACTTACAGACACTGTGTCCCTCCTCATATGTCATTCCTTCCATCTATACTGCAGTGCATTTGTTTTGGTTTACAGGTGTCACAAGCGCCCCTTAATAGCCCAAACTAAAACTGAACTAGAGGCATGGTACAAATGATGTTTATTACATTCTACCTCTATTTAAATTGACCCATTTGTTACCAACTTGACACGTGTTCCCAAAAATATCCCTTAGGGGAAAACGCCTGCCACAAGAATGTTTGCGCCACCCACACACACTCTCTGGGGCTAGCCCTTACCCCAACATTTGAAGTGTTAGCCCCCGCCCGCGGTTTCAGTCTAGTGTTGCCCCTGCGGAACTGTCTTGTGAAAAAACTTGGAAGGGCAATTTACTTTGATTCATTTGAATACATCTGCCTGTTAAGACGGATTTCTGAACTCTGTCCTGGTAGCGCAGAAGTTCAGAAGGCCAACCTAATTACTTGGAACAGGGTAACCTCTGGACAAGCCAGACCAATCAGGGTAGCGATTGCGGCGGTCAAGACTAGGTCTCAAGAGGGGTGAGGGTGACTGGAAGCCCGCAATGAGCACACAAAGCAAGGACACTTACAAACTACTCCATACAGGTGTTATATTAAAAATATATACACATTTATTCCAAGGCATTTAAAACAATGACCGTAGCGAGAAATCACAATACAACTCTAGTAAACCAACACATACCATACCAATACAATATATATACAAATACAAACAAGTCTTAAGCGTTAGATGCACGAAATGTGTAGTCCACCTAAAAGGGAAGGAAAACAGGCAGTGCGAAATAATGCTTAGACCCAGTCCGCCTTCAGAGGCACCTAACTAAAAGGAAGTCTGAGCCCTATGAAGAGTGGAGCCTTGTGCTCAAAAGTACCTGCACACGCTGGTGCCAACGGGCAAAAGGGGAGTCTCTTCGAGGGAAATCAGGCAGTTCAGTTTAGTGCACGAATGAAGAAGAACAGAGTTCCGCGACTCAAGCGCAGCCTCCACTGTGGGCAGAAGCAGAGCGTGAGTACGGAAAGGCGTGCTGTTTTGACACAATGGGGAAAAGCTATGGGCTCCTGCAGGAGGGCGACCAGTTCCTAGCTATGCTACTCACCGGTCCCCGATGCAAGCAGACCCAGGCTTCTCCGCATCAGTTTCAGTCGCTGGCAGGTTCAGGAGAGCAGGGGACGTCTCGTCGTCGTGTTGAATCTGCAGCAGCAGAGTTGAGTAGAAGACGTCCCAAACAAAGTGGACCCGCACAGATTGTTACCACAGCAGGGCAACGGAGCGGCCGTGTGTATCTGAGCCAAATGTACACTGCTCACTTCAGACCTGGGAACGCCAAGTGTACGAATCGTGTGAGAGTGACAAGGACTCAAAATACTACACAACCTGGCGGCGGTTACAGAGCAAGATTCCTGTGTAGGCTGGTCAGTCTGCTGGATGGCCCAGAGACGCTTCTGAAGGCTTACGAGCAGGAGATGGTGAAGATGCCGAGAATAGCTGTCCCCGCTATTCCAAGGGTCGAAGTACCAGTACATGCCTTCTGGTTCGATCAAAGGTGAAAAGGGTTTCACAAGACGACAGCAGTGCAGAGGAGCAGTTCTTCAGCGGGTCACCAGCCATTCCTCGGTTCAGCCTCTTGGTTGCAGGATACTTGGCTCCTGTATTCCTTCGTTCGTGAGAACTCAGGAGATCGACATGGTAATGGTGTTTCCAGCCCCCTCTTATCCACGGTTCCCTTCGCGCCAAAACGGAGGGGACCCAATGGGAGATCCGCTCATCAATACTCACACCATTCGTGGACCTATCACGGACCACGGTGGTCCCAGGCATTGACACCACGCTAGACTCTCTGGCACCCAGGATGTGTATTGGGACCAGACATCCCAGCCCACATCCTGGAGGCACACACCAGGCATGTAGAAGCCCGCGAAAGCATCCGTGTTTCGCGGGAAAGTACATGCCCAAATAAGGAAGGCCCCGGGTCTGCTCGACCTGGGGAAGGTGAAGGGAGCAAGACGGTCAGCGGACAGGACAAAGGAGCCTCGTGGTCTGGCCATTTTGGGAGCCAGGCCACCATTTTGGGCTAAGCGCGAGAAACGCGCTTAAAACGCCAAAAGGAGCTCAAAACACAAGAAACGATTGCTGCCACCATTCCCGTCCGTGAATCACTTGCACCGATCAGTTACACTCCAAAAAGAGTATATTGGGCCTCTAGAAGGCTAGAGACCCAAGAGAGCAGTAACTTAGCTTACAGTGCCCTCTTGTGTCATGTTGCACGAAAGCCGCAACATGATAAAAGAAACTACGGAAAACAGCGTTTCCCGGTACTGACTGTCTTAAGGGCATGTCAGTTTCCCCGTAAGAAAGGAGCGAAAGCCCAGAGGAGTGCGGCAGAAGGCTGCACTTCTCTGGCAAAGTCGAGAACAAGGTGAAAAACAACAGCAAAAAGTTTAGGGGTTGCCACATGGAAGGAAAATTACCTACAATTACGAAATCTTTCCTAACACTCGCCCCTCCCAGACTATGGACAGGGGGAACTAATCCACCCCTGGATGAGTCTCTTGTTCAGGTCGGTTAAACATTCTGGACAACCCATCAGCATTGCTATGTTGGACACCTGGCCTATGCTCAATAGTGAAGTCGAAGCCTTGTAGACTTATGGACCACCTAAGCAACTTTGGATTCTCCCCCTTCATGTTCATTAGCCACTTTAAGGGCTTATGGTCAGTTTGCACAGTGAAGTGGGTCCCATAGAGGTAGGGCCTCAGCTTCCGTAGGGCCCACACAACAGAGAAACATTCTTTCTCTACCGTGGACCATCTGAGCTCTCTGTCCTTAAGCTGGCGACTAATAAAACCAATAGGGTGTTCCTTACCCTTCTCATCTACTTGCGATAGTACAGCTCCTATCCCAGTGTCAGAGGCGTCCGTCTGCACGATAAAAGGTCTTTGATAATCAGGGGCCCTGAGGACAGGGGCCTGGCACAAGGAGTCTTTTAAGCCATTGAAGGCCTTCTCACACTTGTCGGTCCAAGTTACCTTCTTGGGTTTCTTCGGAGTGGTGAGGGCAGTCAGAGGGGCAGCTATGGTGCCATAGTCTGCCACGAAGTTTCGGTAATACCCCGTGAGTCCTAAGAAGGCTCTCACTTGGGTCTGTGTAGTGGGGGTAGGCCAGTCTTGTACTGCCTGTACTTTACTGGGTAGAGGCTGTATCCTCCCTCCACCTACTTCATGTCCAAGGTAAACCACGGAGCTTTGTCCAATCTGGCATTTACTAGACTTTATGGTCAAGTGTGCTTTCTGAAGAGCCTGGAGCACAATCGCGAGGTGTTTCACATGGTCTTCCCAGGTGGCACTGAAAACTGCTATATCGTCCAGATATGCAAGACAGAATTCGTCCAACCCATTCAAAACATGATTCACAAGCCTGTGGCAGTTGCATTTTTCAACTCGAACGGCATTACCCTGAATTGGTAAAGGCCGTCTGGAGTAGAAAACGCTGTCTTCTCCTTGGCATGTTCTGCTAAAGCTATTTGCCAATAGCCAGCAGTGAGGTCAAACGTGCTGAGGTACTTGGAGGCACCCAAAGTATCCACCAGCTCATCTGTTCGAGGCAAGGGGTGTGCATCTGTCTTGGTGACAGCATTCAGAGCCCTGTAATCCACCCAGAACCTCAATTCAGAAGTGCCTGCCTTTGAAACCAAAACCACAGGGCTGGACCAAGGACTTCTAGAGGGTTCAATCACCCCAAGGTCTAACATCTTGTTGACCTCGGTCTTAGTATAAGACCGTACTTTGTCTGACATCCTGTATCCCCTACTTTTGGTAGGTACACTGTCTCCTGTGTCTATGTTATGTTTGCACCAAGGTGTCAAACCAGGCGACTGTGAAAACAGGGGGGAAAACTGCCTAAGCAAACTTTTCACCTCAGCCTGCTGATCAGAAGTCAGGCGAGGGGCCACTCGGACACCCTCAAAGGAGCTATCTGAAGGACTGATCTGGAAAAGGTCGGGGAGAGGTTCAGACTCCTCTTCCTCAACATCTGAAGCCAGTAGCAGTGCTGCAATTTCGACTCTTGGGACGAAAGCCTTCAGCCTATTCACGTGAAACACTTTTGGAGCCTGTCCAGGCCTTCCAAGGTCCACTAAATAGTTAACCTCACCCAGGGGCTCCACCACTGTGTAAGAGCCTGACCATTTGTCCTGTAAAGCTCGAGGCCTTATGGGATTCATGATCAGGACTTGCTGACCAGGTGTAAAGTTGATGAGGGAAGCTTTCTGGTCGTAACAATGTTTCTGCAGCGCTTGTCCTGCCTTCAATTTATCACTAGCCAAGACCATCAGAAGTACCACCCGTTTTCTGAGCCCTAGCACATAGTCAACTACGTTGGTAGTTACAGGGGGAGTGGGCATCTCCCATCCCTCTTTGACTATGGCTAAGGGTCCCCATACAGGATGACCAAACAGAGGTTCAAAGGGGCTGAAGCCAACACCCTCCTGTGGTATCTCTCGGTAGGCAAACAGTTAGCATGGTAAAAGAAGATCCCATTTTCTTCTCTGAGGTTCTTCCAGAGCCCCAATCATGCTTTTTAACGTTCTGTTGAAACGTTCCACCAGACCATTGGTCTGGGGGTGGTATGCAGAAGAGAACTTGTAGGTGACCCCACATTATTTCCACATAGCCTGCATATACTTCGACATAAAGTTGCTGCCACGATCCGACACAACTTCTTTAGGGAAGCCAACCCTAGTAAATATGCCAACCAACGCTTTTGCAACTGACTTGGCAGTTACAGTTTTCAATGGGATGGCCTCAGGATATCTGGTTGCATGGTCGACTAGCACCAGGATAAACCTATTGCCTGAGGATGTTTGCGGGTCAAGGGGGCCAACGATGTCGATCCCTACCCTTTCA
The DNA here is from genome assembly GCF_040938575.1 of Ambystoma mexicanum. Classification (NCBI taxonomy): domain Eukaryota; kingdom Metazoa; phylum Chordata; class Amphibia; order Caudata; family Ambystomatidae; genus Ambystoma; species Ambystoma mexicanum. The sequence goes on from NC_090938.1 coordinate 216,836,693, forward strand.
AATGGTATTCCCACAACTGGGAGTGGTACCAACGGAGCTTGGATTGTCGAGCCAACTTTACCAGATAACTGGCAGGAGGCACAACTCCTGCAGTGACTTTCTACTTGCACCCCCATCTTGGGCCAGTAGAAGTGCATGGATAATCTTTGCTTGGTCCTCTTAATACCAAGGTGACCAGCAAGGGGCACTTCATGCGCCAACTGCAGGAGGAAGGGCCTAACAGCAAGGGGAACCACCAACCTCCTATGGTCTCCTTCTGTAGACACTGTGGGCTCACTATACAGGAGTCCACCTTCCCAATAAATCCGATGCGTCCCAGGAGGTTCACCCTCAAGCTGGGAGCAGGCCTGTCTCCTTAGGCCTTCCAGAGATGGGCACTCACGTTGGCCTTTACTGAATTCGTCCCTATCAGGACCACCTTCTACTAACAAGTCTTTTAGTTCAGGATGGTCATTCGGGTCAAATACTTCAGGCATCGCCACCTCCTCGTCAGGCCCGGGCAATTGACCAACTTCCTCCACCGCAGTGGTAGGCGAGCTCGGGGGAATATTCTCTTTCCCTCGTCTTGACTTGTTTACTCCTTTCGCCTTGGGTTTCCCCTTCGGCTGGGGCGGCGTATTGGTCTTGGCCAATGCTGCTCGTGCTTGAGACCGTGTGTAGGGTCTTTCGGCAGTGTCTCCTACGAGCCCTAAAGCTCTGAGATCATTACCTAACAAGACCTTTCCTGGGACATTTCTCTGAATGCTCACTGGAATCCTGACTGCTGTACCATTTAAAGTAAGATTTACAGGTATTACTGGGAACATACGGAGTGGGCCGTCAGCCAACTTAGTGGGCATCAGAATAGCTCTGGCAACTTCCTCTGAGTCTACCAAGGTAGAATCCACTACAGTTCGACTGCACCCACTATCCCTAAGAGCTGGAGTATCTACTCCATTGATCAGCACACTGTCTTTAAAGTAGTGCTTGGTATTATCTGGAATCCTAGCATAAGCCTCTGCGACTTTAGGCTCCCAGGAACCCAGGGAAACTAAAACTACCTCAGCTTCTATCCCGCTGGGGAATGAGTCTGAGGAGAAGGATGCTCCTGTAATCTCTTCTTCCTCGTAGGAGGAGAAGGCCAGATTAGCGGAGTGGACCCCCAAAGGATTAACCTTACACCGGGGATCCCCCTTCACGTGGTCAGTTGCTCCACAAGCAAAACAAGATCCACTGGGTCTGTTTACATAGGGAGGCTTATTGTAACCAGAGTTCTGTTTCAGAGGCTGACCTCCACTACCCTGTGAGTTCTCTTGTGTCTTACCCTTATTTTTCTTTTTGTGGCCCTTTTGAGAAGAAGATTTATCAGATTCTCCACCCTCCTTATCTTTGAACTTTTTCCCTTCCTCCTGCTTACCAGGGTGTGTTTTGTCCTTATGGGACACTCAATGTGACACCCATAAGTCGGCTGCAATGGCCAGCTTCTTAGGATCTATCTCCTTCGAATCGGCCAAATGGTGCTTAAGCTCCGGGGAAGAAGATGCAAAAATGTGTTCCAGCATGACAAGATTTATCATGCCTTCGAAGGTAGAAACCTTATAACCTTTGACCCAGCCAGTTAAGTTTTTTAAGGATTCAGTTACATAAGATACCCAAGTACCACCTTCTTTTTTCTTATACTCTCTGAATCGTTTCAAATATTGGGCCGGAGTCTTTCCAAACTTTAAAATGAGAGTTTGCTTTAACATTGCGAAATCAGCTCGCTCAGCCTTCGACATTTCCATAATGGCACTACAACCAGATTGGGGCAGTCTGCTGAGTAACCAGGCAATCTTATCAGCATTGTCAACTTGTTGAACTTCGCATGCATATTCAAACGCATTTAGCCAGTCCATAATGTCATTCCTTTCCTCATACACACTGAGCAGATCTTTCGGAAACCGTGGATGAGAGGAGGCCCCAGACCTATGTCCAGGACCCTTGGACCCATTTGCAACCTGAAGCTTGGCCAGTTCCAACTGGTGATCCCTGTCTTTCTGTTTTTCTGCCTGTTCGATTTTTAGTTTGGCTATGCTGAATTCAAGCTCCTTCTGCTTAAACCGCAGCTCTTGCTTCTTGAATTCAAGCATAGCCTCCCCATCAGCACTGGCAGGGGAAACATTAGACATCTCATCCTCCCTGTCCTCGTGGTCGCCGTGGATCAGTGCAGCGGCAGAACCGTCAGTTCTACCAGTGAGAGCAGCCCCACCTCCTTCCGCACTGTCCTCAGAAGTTATAGCGTCAAGCTGCGCTTCTTGCCACGCCACAATTATTTGGATCATATCCAATTTCGTGCCTTGAGAGGAAACACCTCTCTCCGCACACATCTTTTTCAATGTTTCTGATTTGGAAGCATTTAAAGTTAACAAGGTATTTGTTTCCATACTGTTAGATAGGACTATGGCCTTTTTAAAGTTATACTACAACAATTCACTACATGTCCTGGTAGGAATAACTTGAAATGCCTTAGTTTGTGCACAACACTGGATACCTTCAGTCGTATCCCACCGCTGTACACCAATTTGTTAAGACGGATTTCTGAACTCTGTCCTGGTGGCGCAGAAGTTCAGAAGGCCAACCTAATTACTTGGAACAGGGTAACCTCTGGACAAGCCAGACCAATCAGGGTAGCGATCGCGGCGGTCAAGACTAGGTCTCAAGAGGGGTGAGGGTGACTGAAAGCCCGCAATGAGCACACAAAGCAAGGACACTTACAAACTACTCCAAATAGGTGTTATAAAAAAAATATATACACATTTATTCCAAGGCCTTTAAAACAATGACCGTAGCGATAAATCACAATACAACTCTAGTAAACCAACACATACCATACCAATACAATATATATACAAATACAAACAAGTCTTAAGCGTTAGATGCACGTAATGTGTAGTCCACCTAATAGGGAAGGAAAACAGGCAGTGCGAAATAATGCTTAGACCCAGTCCGCCTTCAGAGGCACCTAACTAAAAGGAAGTCCGAGCCCTATGAAGAGTGGAGCCTTGTGCTCAAAAGTACCTGCACACGCTGGTGCCAACGGGCAAAAGGGGAGTCTCTTCGAGGGAAATCAGGCAGTTCAGTTTAGTGCACGAATGAAGAAGAACAGAGTTCCGCGACTCAAGCGCAGCCTCCACTGTGGGCAGAAGCAGAGCGCGAGTACGGAAAGGCGTGCTGTTTTGACACAATGAGGAAAAGCTATGGGCTCCTGCAGGAGGGCGACCAGTTCCTAGCTATGCTACTCACCGGTCCCCGATGCAAGCAGACCCAGGCTTCTCCGCATCAGTTTCAGTCGCTGGCAGGTTCAGGAGAGCAGGGGACGTCTCGTCGTCGTGTTGAATCTGCAGCAGCAGAGTTGAGTAGAAGACGTCCCAAACGAAGTGGACCCGCACAGATTGTTACCACAGCAGGGCAACGGAGCGGCCGTGTGTATCTGAGCCAAATGTACACTGCTCACTTCAGACCTGGGAACGCCAAGTGTACGAATCGTGTGAGAGTGACAAGGACTCAAAATACTACACAACCTGGCGGCGGTTACAGAGCAAGATTCCTGTGTAGGCTGGTCAGTCTGCTGGATGGCCCAGAGACGCTTCCGAAGGGTTACGAGCAGGAGATGGTGAAGATGCCGAGAATAGCTGTTCCCGCTATTCCAAGGGTCGAAGTACCAGTACAGGCCTTCTGGTTCGATCAAAGGTGAAAAGGGTTTCACAAGGCGACAGCAGTGCAGAGGAGCAGTCCTTCAGCGGGTCACCAGCCATTCCTCGGTTCAGCCTCTTGGTTGCAGGATACTTGGCTCCTGTATTCCTTCGTTCGTGAGAACTCAGGAGATCGACATGGTAGTGGTGTTTCCAGCCCCCTCTTATCCACGGTTCCCTTCGCGCCAAAACGGAGGGGACCCAATGGGAGATCCGCTCATCAACACTCACACCATTCGTGGACCTATCACGGACCACGGTGGTCCCAGGCATTCACACCACCCTAGACTCTCTGGCACCCAGGATGTGTATTGGGACCAGACATCCCAGCCCACATCCTGGAGGCACACACCAGGCATGTAGAACCCAGCGAAAGCATCCGTGTTTCGCGGGAAAGTACATGCCCAAATAAGGAAGGCCCCGGGTCGGCTCGACCTGGGGAAGGTGAAGGGAGCAAGACGGTCAGCGGACAGGACAAAGGAGCCTCGTGGTCTGGCCATTTTGGGAGCCGGGCCACCATTTTGGGTTAAGCGCGAGAAACGCGCTTAAAACGCCAAAAGGAGCTCAAAACACAAGAAACGATCGCTGCCACCATTCCCGTCCGTGAATCACTTGCACCGATCAGTTACAATCCAAAAAGAGTATCTAGGGCTTGTAGAAGGCTAGAGACCCAAGAGAGCAGTAACTTAGCTTACAGTGCCCTCTTGTGTCATGTTGCACGAAAGCCGCAACATGATAAAAGAAACTACGGAAAACAGCGTTTCCCGGTACTGACTGTCTTAAGGGCATGTCAGTTTCCCCGTAAGAAAGGAGCGAAAGCCCAGAGGAGTGCGGCAGAAGGCTGCACTTCTCTGGCAAAGTTGAGAACAAGGTGAAAAACAACAGCAAAAAGTTTAGGGGTTGCCACATGGAAGGAAAATTACCTACAATTACGAAATCTCTCCTAACACTGCCTGGATAAGGTCTTTGGTAAAAAAAAAAAAAAGTAAACTTCATTTGGTGTCATGATTGTTTTTTTAAAAACTGCTCTTTTCAGAGGCAGGGTGAATTCTCAAAGAACATCTCCCCCTTTTTCACCACTCTTAGCCGCATGAATTCCTCACAAATATTTTGTTTCCTCTTTTAAGCACTTTCCCTTTTGCTCAATATGTCGATGTTATTGTCTGAGATGTTTATCAGATATTATTTTCACACTCAGTGCCCCTATCTACATTGGTCACTATGTCCAGACATGCGTTTCTGTGTCTGACATGCCTATGGACTAAAGCTGTACCCTACCTCGTTTCCGAGGCTTGCTATTGCCCTCGTGCAGAGGACAATGGCCAGATTGGCCTGGACTTTTTCATTAGGGGGTGGAGTCCAAATTCGTATATGGTTGATGAGATAAATATGAATCTCTCTCCCTCTCCCTCTCTCTCTCTCTCTCTTTCTCTCTCTTTCTCCCTCTCTTTCTCCTGTGATCACTGAACCTCTGGCTAAGCAGCGTGGGGTCTCTATGAGAACCTAGAAAACAGAATGGTTCTGGCTCCCGATTGCCTATCGGCGATTGACAACAACATAGGACCACATTGTGGCGGGCAAATTCGTCTGAGCCGAGAAGAGCACACAAAAACGAGTATTGACAAAGCCAATAGTTTTGACCTATGCACGGTTTGGCCATCACATGTCTAGTAAACATATATCATAACTGGCACACTCTCCCATGTGCAGGTACTACTACTACGTGGCACGTACAGCTTGACAGGTGCAATATTGCCATCATAGGCGTAGAAAATCGGTATCCAGTGACATTATCGCTACATTATCGCTGGTGAAAACATCGAGGGTGACTAGATTTTTAAAGGCACTATCTAACACTTTCCCTCAAATATTGTAGGACTGGAGTTCATATAAATGCACCAGTACTAAAATATGTTGCCGTGGGTGTTTAGTGCCATTAAAAAAATGCATCCCTCAATGTTTTCACCAATGAAAATGTCACTGGTAACCAGAAAATCATGTCCCTTTCGCTAAGAGAACAATCACGTGACCTCCTCCAGTCCCTCCACGGCTTTGGGCCAGATTCCAGTAACTCCCCCGCCTGATTCTACTAATCAAGACGAGTTATTTAGTAGACATTTGTTGCAGTTCCTTCCACTGGCCGTTTGTAAGGTTTAGTTGAACACTCAGACTGTTATCTGAGCATAATGAGGAAATGGAATGGTGTTTGAGCACTGCTTTGTTTCAGCCATCAGTCACTAGAGAGTGAGCTGTAACTCGCCGGCAGAAAGCAATTAGCAGGTAACAACAGCAGGTCACCCATCGCTGAACAGCGTTCCGCTCGGCTGTAAACATGCCATTGCTCTTTTACACGCCATGGAATGGAAGGCCGGTTTAGCCATCCGGGCCGTTTTTAGCACAAAGGGTATTATTTTGAACACCCAGGTTTCTTCTTTAAATACTAAACACATTGTTTTTTTTTTTAAACAAGAAATGCACACCCACAAGACGGAATGAAAAGGTACCCCCAAGTGAAGATACAGCCAAGGCCCAAGGAAAGAAACGGTTTCTTCCCTCGAGGAGGGAAGACGTCCTGGACACCATTTGCAGTCTGGGAATACAATGTGTTAATTACAGCGGCGTGGGAGAGCTGCAGGCCCGCAAGCACACCCCAAGCAGCACAGCCTCTCCTCCCGCCCATTGGCCAGTGCCCAGACCGGCGAATGATGGATGGGCACCTTGCGACCCAAGAACTGTTTCTCTACGCTTCAGGGTACATTTTATCATCTGTGATTAATATGATTATTAGTTTGCCAACATAATGGATAGTGTGTTTCAAATATGCACTTTGCGCATTCCAGGCAAACAGCCAACATTGTTTTATACCTTATGGTGTACTGTTAAAAAGATAATGTATCTTTAATATGAGGATTCTGAAATACATGGAAATAGATTTTTTCGAATGATGCGATAATTATAAAGTGTGGTACGTGTTGAGAATGTTATGCCATCACCCTCAAGTCCCCAAGCTACCTCGCTTAGACGCTCAGCATCTCCAGAGGCCTATGATCCACCAGAAAAGAGGACTTGAACGCTGCCATTGCAGAAAGGAAAGAACCAGGAGACAGACCGTCTCGGTTCATGCACCCAACTCTAGAACCTCCTCCTCATCAGCACCAAACTCACCCACTTGCTTCTACATTTCAAGAAGATGCCCAGGACCCTCCTCTTTAGGGTGGCCATATTATCAAGACAAAAAAAAAAAACGAGATGCTGTCGGGATCCCCCCAAGCTCTTTAACAGAGCACGCCACACCCCAGGTCAGTCCGGAACACCACGTGTGCGCAATGTCCATGCTGATTATGCCGCTGCAGTGGCATGCACTACTGCAAGTAATAATAAGTAAATATGTTTTTTAATCAAAGCTTAAATGTTTAACGGAACAGAGAGAAGGGGGTGGTGCCTGGTCCACAAATATACCAGCCACCAGTGGTGGCTGCTGAGTTTTTTTTTGGAGGGTGTAAATATTTGCCACAAGTATGTGATCGTGACCAAGCGTTGCGAGGGAGCCCGAACTAACAAAAAAGGTTTTGGGGGGGTCAGGGAGGATTGTTCTCTCTCCTCTGAGAAAATGTTCTGAATAATGGGTTAAAATGGTGCATTACACAGCACACTTTCTGTGAACATTTGGGAAGAAGGCCAACAATCGGTTTTGTAGGGTATAGCATGGAAAATAGTACAATTGATGCAAGTAACCAAAAGTGCACAGGGCATTTCCCAATGCATTATAATGCCGGCCTCTGAAATATATGCCAGAATAAACACATGTTCATGCTGGCTGTGCCCATACATTTCCATGCTGGCTCGACCAACATATGCTTACATTCCCATATAGGACCATACTCATTTTCGCTTTACAATGTTTTTTGATAGTATCATTACTGGCACTGGGCACAAAACTGGCTCTGCCAATATATGCCAGTACTCCTATGCAAGAACATATGTGGGTTTTGCCATTAACCTGTCCAAACTGGTACCAATGTAAGCCAGTCTAGACCCATAAGAACACTTATCATGCTTGATGCATCATAGATGCTCAGTTAATAAAAAATCATGCTCTAGTAAAAAATGTACAGGCCGCTACACCAAAACATCACTCTTGTGAGGTAACACTACTTATCATGCATTTTTTTTAAAGATGCCACATAATAAATGTCATGCCACAGTAAGCAATGGCTAGGCTGACTGCACCAAAATACCAGTCTAGGCAGGTAATGACACGCATGAACTTGGCCCTGCCCGAAAATACCAGTAAAACATGCAAAGTCAACAAAGGATGTGGCAAAAATGATCCAGTGATCCACAGTCTCCCAGGGCCTTACCAAAATGCATCCCCTTTCACCCACGATCGCTCACCCATGCATCCACTCTCAAATTGCCTCACACTGGATTCACCAAACAGGCACAGACTAAACGCCACCCAGAACATTAAAAACACACCTTCACATTCATACTCATTCAACCACCAGTCACTCACTCACACCTTCTCTTACATCCACTCATTGCATTCTCTACACAGGCACACACCCACTCATCCAGAACATTCAAAAACATACATCATCACATAATTTCTCATTCACCCACCAGTCACTCACACCTTCTCTACACAGGCACACACCCACCCACCCAGAACATTCAAAAACACACATCACTTCTCATTCACCCACCAGTCACTCACACCTTCTATTACATCCACTCATTGCATTCTCTACACAGGCACACACCTACACACACACACCCACCTACCCACAACATTCAAAAACACACATCAATCTCATTTGCCCACCATTCACATACATAAATCTGACACACACTTCACACATGCAAAATACACATCATATTTCTTTTTTTAAAGCCTTTTTACCTTTTTTCTTGCAGCTACGGCCCGTCCTGCCAGGCCACCATCGGCTCCTCTGTGCTGCTCACAAACAGGAACCAGAAAGCTGCAAGAGATTCCTGGTTCCTGTATGGGAGCTGCAAGGAAGCCGTGGGAGAAGGGGTTGGAGTTGAACGTGGCATGTGACATGTGCCACTACTGGGCACCTGCCTGGACCAGCGTTCTCCCTTATGGGTGAGGACTGGGCGGCGGACCCACCAGACCTGGTGTGGTAGGCCCCCCACACCACAGGGACCCTCGCTACACCAGGAGCATCGTTTTTATTTTTAATTTGTGGTCGTAGGGAGTTCCCAGGGGTTGCATCAGCGACCCCAAAATGATGTCCTTGCGTACGTGAAAGCAATCCCTATGTCCTCAGCTCTTTTATGGAATCTAGTAACGTTTGACGATCATATCTTTTTTTGCCGAATGGCAATTTTATTGCGGCTGATTTTTCTCCTTTTTTTTACTTCAAACAGCACGGAGAGACCCTCAAACCTCTTTCTACCCCCCCCAATCTATCTATCATACCGCAACTTGCCATCTGTAAGTTTGTGGTTAAAAAAAGCAGCAAGAAATGTGGCCTAGAGAAATAGCTGATGTATGCGCGTCCGCATCATATCACTGCCCTGGTTCTAGATCTCAATGTATGCCTTGCCCAATGCCATTGAGCCACGTGAAGCAGTCGGATGCTACCACACATTAAGGCCCATCGAACGTGGAATTACTTTTATTAGCATCCCAAGGTAGATGAGTAGGCGTACTGCATGCAGACATAATTCATGTTCCTGATGGAGCTGTATGGGGAATAACAGATGGTTCGGCACGGCTCTAAATCATGAGGACCCTTCTCGTTACTACACGCTTCCCACATATTATAACATCACAAGTCAGGCTCAGGACCTGCAAGCATCCTTCGAGTAGGTACACAAAGGGCTGCAGTGACTGGATCTACTGCAGAGATGGGAGATGAGGTCTAAATATATTATTGTCCACGGAGGTAGTTACAGCTCTCCTTATGAATACTACCTCCTTGCAAGCACAGCAGGCCAGGTAGTGAACGCAGAGTCGGAGGACTTCAATAGTCGCTCATTGGCCGAGTCCCTGCAGAGTTCGGTTTCACCCAAGCATACAGGCCTGAGGGGCGCAAGGACCGACCACATTAGGCAGATCAGGCTCCCACAGAGGTCCTGAGCCTCGAGTGTTGGCCATGTCCACGCTTAGAAACCTCTGGGTATTAAGCGCGTTATAAATAACCTATCATATCATATCTGCCACCTTACAAATGAATTATGACATTAGCGCCCGCAGCCAACCCCACTCATAGCCTGTTCGATTTCAGAAGCATACATGCAGCTGCTCTACACAGTGGAATTTATGGCACATGTGTCACATACATGAGGAAATGTCTGCTACCACCTCTCATACTTTGTCTGGGAACTCTGTGGTTGTTGCTATGAGCCACAGAGATGTTGGGCGTAAGCTCAGGACCAAGGGCAGGTTTCTGGGACCGTCCATAACTCCTCCAAACACACCGGAAAGAGATACAAGCTCCACATTCAGTTTGCCATTTCCGCTTTGTCAATCTACCAGAGATAGTTAATTGGGAAATACATAGACAAACTGCATATTTAGTGATATAGGTTACCAAATATTTAGGTGGTGCAAGAGGCCGATATAAAAACATTCCACAAGAAGAAGAGTACAAAAAAGAGACAGGACAGGTATCCCGCCCGGGGCAAAGGTGCTAAACTAGATCAAGCTAGGGGATAGCTTGCCATGCCGAGGGTGGAGGAAGAGTGGCGCCCCGCCAAGGCATCCCGCTGACGGGGCAGGCAGAACCGTGAGTAATGCTTCACCTCCGTGCTTGCCGTGGTTATCGGCATGTTTGTCATCTGCTGGTTCCCTTCCTTCATCACCAATACTTTGATGCCATCTGCCAGGATGGCGAGACCCTATTTAAGTTCTTCTCTGGTTCGGCTACTGCAACCGTTTGCTCAACCCAGTCATCTACACCATCTTCAAACACGACCTCAGGTGGTCCTCCAAGAAGATCCTCTGCAAGGTGGACCGGAAGTGCATTGTCTGACACTTCCACTCAGGGAGGTGGCCCTCTTGCCCGGCACCTTTCTGACCCAGATGCTTGAAGCAAAACAAATACAGACCTTTCCTTTTGAAAACGGGGCCCAGGGGGCACTGTTTTGGACACTGCGCAAGTAACAGTACACACGCAGATATCTTATAAAATACCGTAATATTGCGATGACATTACTCCGATGATCTGCATGTTTTCATTTTTGCAAGACAATCAAGTGAGAGTGTTCAAATGCTTAAATATATTTTACTACTAATACAAAATAAAAATAAACATTCCTCACTCAACTGGACTGCACCTTATCAATTATTTTAAATTGCTCACTCGCTGATACATTTTTTTCCGTTGCAAATTTAGAAGTACTGCGACATGCCCTTATCCAAAATATGAAGTGACGTGTTTCCAATGCTACTGATCCCAATCACTCCACGAAGACCCCTGGGTGCCATGCTTGCGTGTTTCAAATGTCACATAATGTGCCATAAGATGTATTAATACATCGAAATTGTTATTGACCTCCTCTCAGCCAATCAAAATGTTTAGAGTAAAGTCAACAACTACTGGCATTGACTGCATTCTAAAGAGTCTGTCTTCAGAAGCAGACAGGGAAACCACAATGCAATTTCCAGCCAAGATTTTGTTTAAGCAAATCACTTCCTCTCTGGAAGAGCTTTTTTTGCTGCAACGTGCTATTTAATACACGAAAGAAAAAGAGAAAACAGGAAAATGCTTTCACTCTCTTATAGAGAAACTATTTACTTTTACATGACACTCTTGCATGCTCATGTTACACCTGTTCCAGTTCATTATTGACTGCCTATTATTACAATGTGTTATTGTTTCATACAAAATATGAAATACAAATTATATTAAACAAAATAAAACATGTTCCATTTCCTTGCTGACTGCTGATTATTACAATGTATTGTTTCATACAAATATCAAATAAAACGTATATTTAACAAAAAAACCTGTTCCAATTTAACCAAGTTGCCATTAAAAAGCTTAATTTGAAGACAGTTTGCCTATTTGGTTTATTCACCTTGGGAGTGGTCATTATCGCCCACCGCTCCTTCTGGCCGTCTGACCCCTCTCTGACCTACTGCTCCCTCCATGTCCCACCGCTCCCTCTCTGCCCACTGCTCCCTCTGGCCGTCTGACCCCTCTCTGACCTACTGCTCCCTCCATGTCCCACCGCTCCCTCTCTGCCCACCGCTCCCTCTGGCCGTCTGACCCCTCTCTGACCTACTGCTCCCGCCATGTCCCACAGCTCCCTCTCTGCCCACCACTCCCTCTGGCCGTCTGACCCCTCTCTGACCTACTGCTCCCTCCATGTCCCACCGCTCCCTCTCTGCCCACCACTCCCTCTGGCCGTCTGACCCCTCTCTGACCTACTGCTTCCTCCATGTCCCACCGCTCCCTCTCTAGCCCATCACTCCCTCTGGCCGTCTGACCCCTCTCTGACCTACTGCTCCCTCCATGTCCCACCGCTCCCTCTCTGCCCACCGCTCCCTCTGGCCGTCTGACCCCTCTCTGACCTACTGCTCCCTCCATGTCCCACCGCTCCCTCTCTGCCCACCGCTCCTTCTGGCCGTCTGACCCCTCTCTGACCCTCTGCTCCCTCCATGTCCCACCGCTCCCTCTCTGCCCACCGCTCCCTCTGGCCGTCTGACCCCTCTCTGACCTACTGCTCCCTCCATGTCCCACCGCTCCCTCTCTGCCCACCGCTCCCTCTGGCCGTCTGACCCCTCTCTGACCTACTGCTCCCTCCATGTCCCACCGCTCCCTCTCTGCCCACCACTCCCTCTGGCCGTCTGACCCCTCTCTGACCTACTGCTCCCTCCATGTCCCACCGCTCCCTCTCTGCCCACCACTCCCTCTGGCCGTCTGACCCCTCTCTGACCTACTGCTCCCTCCATGTCCCACCGCTCCCTCTCTGCCCACCACTCCCTCTGGCCGTCTGACCCCTCTCTGACCTACTGCTCCCTCCATGGCCCATCGCTCCCTCTCTAGCCCATCACTCCCTCTCTAGCCCACTGATTTCTTTTTTTGCCCACTGCTCTTTCGTTTACCCACTCTACCCTATTTTCTTTTTTTAACACATATATGTATATACTTTAATTCGGCACTGAACCATAAAAGATACAAAACAGTAAAAACGAGAACACCATTAATAATACAGTCATTACCAAGAAATGCATAAAATGTAAAAGAAATGTTTTTTTTTTAAAACCATTCAATTCATTAAGAGTTAATACAAAGATTACAAGAGCACAATATCAATATAGAATACTGGGAGGAGAGAACACTTGCAGCCCCCGAACCCTGTCCATAATTGACAGTCAACGCTAGCTTATGCTCTCACTGCTCCCTTAGGGCCTGATTCATGGAAATGTGCGCAGAAATCCTGCAAGTGCTGCGTGCCGAGAAGAACACTGCCTGAGCCTGCGCATAGTGAAAAATGCACGCCCCGCGTATTCTTGGAATTCACTGCGCACAGTAACCGTATTTGCAAGTGGTGCCTGGAACGCCCCCGACACGCCCCCAAGCAAAGCGTAAGCCGCCATAACAGCTACCTTTGTGCGCTACCCCCGGCACAAATACACGCACCTTTTAAACAGTGCATGCGGTCCCCCACAAGCAGAAATGCATCTCGGGGACCCTGTGCAGGGTGTTGCCGGCACCAAAAATTGCAACTCAGTAAAAACTCCGAAAATCTGCATGCAAACACCTGTAAATCCTCCTGCTCCACTACGTACGCACACCCTAAGTTAGATAGGAAATCCGTTTGTGTACACGCACCCCTATATCCAAAATGCAAACCCACCTTCACGCTGAGATTACTACACACAAGTGTACGTACGCCTGCCTTCGGGTGGCACAGAGATTGAGGTATTTGCGTGGCCATTACTACACCAAGAGGCTGCACGGGTGGTTCCATGAATAGGTGTCATCTGGTGCAATTGTGGCCGTGCAAGGGATTGCCTGCAGGCCGTCCTTGGGAACGCCCACTTTTTTGCATGTTCTTCCCCAATTTCTGTTTTCCGCCTCCCTCTGCGCAAGCCACTCCCACGCTCTCCGTGGTGCATTGCGGAAGGAAAAGTCTGACGCAGTCAATTCCATGAATCGACAAATGGGGATTTGCGCGCAGAATGCCGTGAAAATCCCAGATTTTACACGCAAATAATTCAATGAATCGGCCCCTTCGTCTTAACAGCCAAAATCGAAGGATGAATTTAACTACCCAATAGACAATTAGCAGATCATCCGTTCATTTGCAAAATGTACCCTATTTTGCATGCCATTCTTACTCTGGCCTGCTGCTCCCTCATTCCCTTTCTTCCACCGATTAATGTACATTTTTGAAAATGCAGATTTAAAAAAAAATATAGTATTTTTTGTGGTTTTTTTTTAAATAATGGTCGAATGTAGTATTATTTGCGATGGCAAAATTGCAATTATTGGAGCACTAAATAATACTCGCAGTGTTGGGATGAAAGATGCCATTAGTAAGGTAGGGCCAAGTTATAGGCCTGGGAGAAGCCCTAGCGCCGTTCCTGCCTGCCACCACAGACATTATTGCCAGTAGCGATAATGTTTTTTTATTTTTTTTTTACAACAGCCACCCGGTGTGTGCGTTGGTGGCAGCAGAGTCTCTGATAGGAATGGGACGTGCTCCAGATTGAGCCCTTCTTCGATCTCTTTTTTGCGGAAGGCGGGATCATGGGAAGAACCGGGAGCAGAGGATGATGAGCAAGTTAGTCATGGTGAGGATATGGCGAGGTAGGGCCGTCGAATGGCAGTATCTGGATGGCACATGGGCTTATATACCATGTGATTCAGCCCGTGTTCCTGCAACCCTCCTCCTCCCCAGGTGCTAGTTAGGATTTTGTGGACAGTCAGGTCTTTGTGCATCTGAGGTGGCCCTGTGTTGTGCACCTTACTTTAGGTATTGACTTCCACAGCTTGGGGCTGAAGACTGCAAACAGAGGCCACCATGACGTTTCTCTACGCAATGTGTCTTCATCGGATAGGCAACTGTGCTGGATCTCAGTTGCTTTCAGCATCATATGACATGATTTCCATTGCATGAATTCTGCCCCCCTGCCGTGGGAGAAGCAGGGCTTCCCAAATGTAATCCTGCACCTGGCTGGAAGCCAATGAAGAGCTTGCAGTGCTGGCACAATGTGGCCCCTCTTGGCATCTGTGGGGGCTGGCATTTGGTATCCTGCGTAGCCTTCCCAGGGTTTTTTTTTCTGGAAGACCCATACAGACCACTTTTGATGGCGCCAGAAAGATGACCTCACTTCAACTTCAACAATACATTTCTAGATTTTTAAGAAAGAGAAAAGAAAAAGAATACATTCCTAAAAATCATTTTTTCCATAACTATCAACTGGAATTCGACCGAAATATAGTACTAAGAAAGTTACTCTAATCTATAATGGAGAGTGTTGCATTTCGAGTGATTGGCCCCTTTCACGGCTCACTTCATGAAAGTCACAAACTGGAACCTCCAGGGTGCACACGGTAATAAGTTCCCTTCTAAGAGTCAGGTGCGTAGATCGAGCAGCAACATTTTTTTTTATTGGAAAAAAACAGCCTGCGGCGCCCAGGTCTCCATCACTATTTTATCTATGTAATATGACTTCCTGTATCAATTTGAACAGGCAATCATACAATTGTAACATTATCAGCAAGACTATAAAAGTCCCCAAAATATATCACAAAGCTATGAATCCTATACAAGGGCATAAGGTTGTCTGTGGATTGCTGTCTGCACTTGCGCAACCCCCGCTCCCACGGCCCCACCCACGCACTGACAGACTTACTCAGAGCCCCAGCCCCTCTACTTCTAAAATTCTGCAGGCTCCCAAAACCAACAAGACACTTCTCGTATGGGAGAAGACCACAAGGTCTCAATTGACGCAAGGCGCAGCCTTTTATTCCCACATCCATAACCAAAGGCTGCCCACAGGGATTCATATGGCTTATAGTTACAAACAGTTTAGTGGTTGGGCGAGTGTTCTGAAAAGCCCAGTATACATTAAGCATTTGGTGATTCAAGTATACAACCCTTTATCGCAGGTCGATCTCCTAAATATAAAGACCAGTGGTCATTCTTATGTTTCCAAAAGACTCTTTGTTTTCATTCTGTAAAGCGTCCAGAGACCTTCATTGTTGCTCTTTGTCATATATTTCACAAGAGTACCAAAACAGTGCACTTGGCCATCTTTAAATGACTTAATTCTATCATAAAATACTATGGATGGCTATTATAAGTTTTGATCATATGCTTTGCTCCGTAAGACAAATGTAACATTGTAAAAATACAGCCCCGTCTCTCCCCTCTTAAGACCTTTGCGTTTTTTTTCCTCTGGTCGTGCTGCTGTCGGCAAAGACTGGGGTGGGTCTAGCAAGCATGCACCTGACAATGCAAATCTCTTCCACAAATTGAGAGAGACCTACTTTGAGAGAACAACGAGAGAACGAGAAAGAGAGAGAGAGCAATAGAGAGAGACAGAAAGCGCAGCAGAGAGAGAGAGAACGCGCAGCAGAGTGATAGAGAAAGGGAGAGAGAGAGCAAGTGCAGGGAGAGAAAGAGCAAGAGAAAGTGCAGCAGAGAGAGAGCAGGGAGAGAAAGGAAGAGAGAGATTTAGAGAGAGAAAGCAAGTGCAGGGAGAGAAAGGGAGAGCGAGAGAGGGGAGTGCAGCAGAGGGAGGAAGTGCACAGAGAGAGAGGGGAGTGTAGCAGAGGAAGGAAGTGCACAGGGAGAGAGAGAAAGCGCAGCATCGAGATAGAGAGAAAGGGAGCGAGATTTGGAGAGAGCAAGTGCAGGGAGAGAAAGGGAGAGAGAGAGAGTGCATCAGAGAGAGAGAGAGAGCAGGGAGAGAGAGAGCGCGAGAGAAAGTGTCTTGATGAGGGCTAAATGTCGACATGTTTCCCTTCATATCCCAACACCTGTTCCCTGCTGGGCTGCTTAATTGTTTCATGTTTGCAGAGAAGGTCATTCTGATGTTTCCTCCCGGCTGTAGCCTTCCACGATAAATGCAGTAACACTGATCATTCTGGACTCAGCACTTTGATTTCCTGTTAGCACCTTGTCTCAATGACTAAGTGAGCATGAGCGTTTCTCCCCAAGCGCTGCATTTATTCTCAATACCTGGTGCCATGTTCTTGCTTCATAATTCTGCCGCAAATATATTTTCAGCGGAAAGTAACAACATTAAAACAATCAGTATTAAAAGAAAAGCTATTTCCCCATGCAATACTGCCAGGCTTACTGACTCAGGCTTTCATCCTTTCAAGGCGGATAAACAGAGTGGCCCCTTTTTTTTTACTTATGATAATTGGGTATGAACAGTAGCACGGATTAAGCGACTGGAGTCGAGACACATAATATTTTATACTATGTAGCTCGCACTCATTTCAGATGTAGGTCAAGAGATGTGAGTCCATCGATTCCTAGTGCATGGAAGATGAGGATCAAGAGAAGGCGCTTGAGAGATGTGGTTCAATTGGTTCTTAGTCTATTGTGCCTTCTAGAGGGGAGGTGGAGGGTCCTGGAAGGACCCACAAATCCACAGCAGATGCTTCTCTTTGCTGCGGGACTATCTATTGCAAACTAAGAGCGTCTCCCAGCTCCAGCACAAGAAATAATAATAAGTGGTCTTGTGTAGGCCTCTTCTGCCATATGTGTTGTCGTGCTGTGTGTGTCTCAATAAAAGAGGGGGGTTGTTACAGGGGTGTCGGGGCAAATGAGAAACCTGCAGTGTTGAGGGGGGCAGGCTGAAAGTACTCAGTTCCTGTTTGTCGGTAATGCTTCTATGGGATTAGCCGAATCGTTTGCGAGTATGTTTTCCAGAGGGGAGAGCCCATGGACTGAAAATGGTAAAGCGTGCTCAGGGGGTGTTGCCTCTTAAAGTGGAGAAGGGTGGTGGACCTGAGGAGAGGGTATTAGTCATTGGGACGGCTACAGAGGGAGTTGGTTAGTTTGGAAGGGTAGAGAGACGCACGCGCGATGGACCTTCGGGGGCGAGATTGTATGTGTCTGCCGGCTGAAGCATGAAGCGGCTTGAGAGATGTTCTCAGCAGAAATTCTCGGCTTCTTTTTGAGGAGCATGGAATCGGGTCTGTGTAGGTTTCAGTTGCGTTCATTAGTTAGTGGGGTGGTTTGGGGGGTCCTGATGGTTTATAAAGTTTTGAAGGTGCCTTCTATGGGTGAACAGAGAAAGACGTGTAGGTCTGTGGTCTGGTGGGCTCTGATGGTGAGCTTGTAACTGCTTTCTGAAGGTTAGGTGTTCTTCCTATATATGGATGCCTCTGGGTAAGGAGGTCCAGAGATTACTGGACAGGGGGGAAAGAGTGGATTCTCCATGTTCCTGTTGAAGCTGGACTGTAGTGTTCGCGATAGTATGTAGTGTGAGAATTCCCTTATGATGGTTCAGACTCATGAGAATCCCGTTGAAGGCTATGATTTTCCACTGCGATGGCTGTGGATCACGGGTATGAAGAGGAAAGAATAGTTCTGCAAGTCTCTTCAAACACTTGCAAATGTCCATCTGGTGGGGTGACCTTGTGGGCCCCTTACCTTGCATTATCACAAAGACCCGACATACAGATTCCCCTCAAAGGCCAGTAATCATCCAGCATACATTTCCAAATAGGACATTTTGTTCCCCTTTTAAAGCATGATGTGGGGGTCTGGACCAGAACCTCCCTTCATAACCTGATGGGATTTCTGGGGTGTCTACTTCAGAGCTCTGGAGTGGGAGTCCTTAGCACAGGGCTGTCCAACTCCAGGCTTCAAGGGCCAGATCCATGCTGGGTTTTCAAGTGCCCCTCATTAATATTCATGAAATAAATTGGCATACAACGATTCTAAATGTTTGCACATTTTTACTCACAACTATTAATGTGCTGAAAACTCATCAGGATTCTGGCCCTCGAGGCCCGGAAGTTTGACTCTATACTTTATTTTACCGAAAAAAGTGGTGTTCCTTCACCACCATTTAACATTTCCACTAATTACCAAAAACTGTGTATTTCTCCATTTTACTCTTTTGCCTACACTCCCTCTTAGTTATCCTTTTTCTCTTTCTACCATGTAATTGCAACCCAATAAACACGTATTTCTGCATGAATTTAGAAACATCTCGGATCTAATTGCGTTCCTTAACTGTTTTAATTATTAAGTGTATCCTTGCTCTATTATCTGCAATTAAAGTAATTCTAAAATACTGGAACTTAGCAATGAGGTGCAAAGGGCTCCGCACGGGCATTGGCCCGTTAACACCTATCCCGCGCAGCCCAGACTTTTCCCTGGGTCTTCGATCCACAGATTTTAAGGATTGGTCGAGGCGAGGGTTAGAGCACATTTCACAACTGTTCACTGGGGAGGCTCCGCTGACGTTTATGGAGTGCAAAGTGAGGTTTACCCTGACGGAACAAAGATATAGGTATGCGCTGGTAAGGGATTGGATGGTCCAGCCTCAGATTAAGCAAGCAGTGACCCGGGAGCTCACAAACCAGGGAAAACAATGCAGGGGAACAACTCTTAGCTATCCAGGATCCTGCAGGGAGATATGTGATCACTTAGACCTCACAACATGGCCAAGTGGGATTTGGGTCACTCGCTAGACGCACAAACCTGGATCGACATATGGTCACAGAATTATTTCTGATCCAGGTGTGTCACCAACAAAGAATGCTAGTTCAAGTTGACATATAGATGGTTCAAGTTGGCATATCTATGGTACTATCCCCTAGCCACCCTGCATACAATCGAACACTCCCTAGACCCCACCTGCCTGGGGCGCGAGGCTCCTACTTTCATATGTGGTGGGAGCGTCCATGGGTACAGGCCTTCTGGAGGGAGGTGCTTGATACGATTGCGGCAAAGACTCGGGTCCGTCTTCCCCTGGAGCCTGCAGTGCTTCAATAAGGATCCCCAGCCCTAGAGATATATCCAAAATCTGGGGAAACGGCCAAATTGCTCACACATCTGCTGGTTGCAGCGAGAATTACAATCGCCAGAATTTAGAAGACACTGGAGTAGCCACTCCTCCCTCTGTGGTGGACTAAGATTTGGGACATTTTAGTGGCAGAAAAGGTCACTGCAGCAAAAGAGGTCCTCCTCCATAGGTTTGCAGAGATCTGTCCTCGGTGCTGCAATTTGACTCGGACTACCCGGCCCGGACCTATAAACTCTGGGTGACTGCACACTTTTTACGTTCTTGAGCCTGGGGGGTTCCTGTGGAGGGCGATGTGGAGGATGGGGGAGGGGACACCACAGGAGAGAGGAGCCGGTGAGGGTGTAACTGAGAAACACTTTGAATGTACGAAACCCGTCGTTTGTACTTATAAGCTGCAGCCAAATTTAAATAAAGTTGGTAAAAATAAAATTAAAAAAAGATTGGGATGGTGGTGTCACCTTGTCATGACCACCACCACCTGGAAGGTCAAAAGGCTCCTACAAGGAATGGGTTGGAGAGTGAGGTTGAGTGGGCTGGTGTGTGCAGGGCAGTAAGCACTGGCTCTTAGGTAATATTGTGACCAGCCATGCTTACAAGGTAAAAATGGGAGGGCGAGGGAATACAACCCCAAGAACCCCTAGCCAGATTGGTCTAGTGCTGCTGTTCAAAGGCCTCTTGAACCTACGTATCTGCCAAGGCGCAATGGGTTGCCGAATGCTGGTCCCAATATAAGCACCGTCTCTCTGGGTGTAGTAGGATCTGCTGCCCTTAGGAAGCAATGGTGGGGTTATCTCAGGTCTCAGCCGCATCTGCATTTTCCCTCTCGATTAATGCTGTCGCTTGACTTTAAATTAGAGTCTATATTCTCGCGACTAGCTGAGAAGAGACAGAGCTTCTGCTGTGTAGTACATGTAACATGGCTGTCACATGCCGCCCTGTCTGTCCTTTGGGCATCACATGAACTCATACTTTTTTGCAGTGGTCGAAGTGAGCGAGAACGGTCTGGAGCGGCGTTCCACTACTTTTATTTTTTACTGTAAACAGCTCCACTACTTTTTGCATCCATTTTCACCATACTGGAACTGTTCTTTGTGAAGTTAAAGCACACCTCTCCCATTTGCCACCTGATAGCAGTTACAGCTAAACTGAAATCTCTTTCAACTCAATTGGCTGTCGACCAGCATGACTGCAACCCTTGAAAGAAGATATGTTGCATGTTGGCCCCTTCCTTCCTATTCTGTCCCCCGCCGGGGCCTTTTTGCCCCCCCAATCCCGAACAATAAGTAGGTAGCGGAGCTTTCAAGGGTTTGCCTCAAATCCCCCCAAATGGAGATGGGGCACAGAAGAGAGGTACCGTGCTAGCAAACCCCAGTGCATACACTGGCTCCTGCAAAGGAAGCTCCTTCATGTTGCCCAACCTGCCTGCCTTGGCACTTAGCGAGGGAGTCGGGCACTGCAATATACAACTGTTTCGAATGTGGAGGCTACAATGCAGAAGGGCTCAGTGCAGTAAGTGATGATAGCACACTCATGAGCAGGGGCACCGACTTCTGGTTTCCCAGAGGGGTGCAGGCGCCCCAAAAGAAAAAGTCCTACTGAAAGTATAGGGACTCTTACGCAGATGGTCTTTCCTGGTGCGCAGGTGGCCTTTCCTGGGGGGCCCCGGAGCACCTGCCTACTCATTGCCTCTGCTCATGAGAGCCCTGGGGCAGTATGTGACCTTTGCATCAGATCTTGGAAAATCAAAAAAGCATCAAGAGGCAACAGGATCAACAATTTGTTTAATGGCATTGATGCTGATTGAACAGCTGTTTTGGGGTCTCTCATCTACTGGGGAGTACAAGTGGTCTGTGCTTTCCAATTGCAAGGCAGACCCGGCTGGAATCATATTTAATCATAACTGTTAACATGGCCCCTTCCGTGCGTTATATGACAGTCCATTCAGGAGATGGGGAATATGTTTCTATTTGCATTATTGATTTCAATTCCTGGATTTATAATGGGGAAGTGAGACTACAAACCCCACAATGCAAAGAACAAACAGAACTGGACTACCGAATGGAATTGGGCATTATTTTGCAGCCTCAAAGATCACCACACATTTTAGGGCCCTCAACCCCTGCTGCCTTCCCCCGCCCCCTGTAAATGCTAACCGCAGGCCTTTTACTGCAGGTAGCACTTCTATGAGAGAGCATCGCTTCGCAGCCACTGAGACGCCAGCCTTTCACTTTGGCTGAGCCCCCGCGACTATTTCCGCCAGCCTTTCACTTTGGCTGAGCCCCTGCGACTATTTCTTTAAAGTAGTGGAAGGATACGAGAACGACGAGGAGTTGTATTATTGTTATGTTATTTATTGAGTGTGGACCTAGCTTCGAGAAGCAACATAGCGCTTTACAGAGGTAAACAACAGTACAGCTGCATAACAGCGCTTTACATAGGTAAACAACAGTACAGATGCATAACAGAGCGCTTTTCGGAGGTAACAAAAGAATAGATATACAGAGGAGGGGTACAGACAGCTGTACCGGGAGGCATGGAGGAGAGGGGCGGGCGGCATCTAGCGAGTCAGGTGGTGTGAGGGGCGACGTGCTGGCCTAGTGGTTGAGGAGGAGACACTCCTTGAAGTGGTGGGTCTTGAGTTATTTTCTGAATTGCAGGAGCGTGGGGCGAGTCTGATGCTGACAAGGATGAGGTTTCATAGTGTTGGGGTGCAGGCAGACAAGACTTGTGTTCTTGTCCTTTCGGCAGAAGCCGATTTCAAGTCTGCACGTGTCCTGGCTGTGTTGGGAGGGTTAGGTTTAAACATTCAGATTGGGGCACTTCACAGGAAGTACCATCCCATGGCAGGACCATGTGGTCACACAATCCTTGACCTACCATTTCGCCAACTAGCTCCAAGTCTGCATCAAAGCGCTACATCTACAAAGCAATACATCTACTGAAACACTTACTGTTCAAATATTAACTAGACCAGCCTAGATTGCTGTGCTCCTGCCCTACACGAGAAGGTGTCGAGGACTCTGCAGCGCTGCCATAGACCTAGTCGCCTAGAGCTACAATACTTAAATCATCAGCGATATTCCAACCTGTGCCATAACGCTACGCTGGTGCACTGAGGCGCAAAAGCACTCCATTTTGGATTTCTGTAGAGAAAGTTTACAATCGCATGTCTGAGACATTTCCTCTAGGGCATGATGTATGATTATAACAATATCACATTTTATATAGTGCTTCATGTTGGATTTCTCACACTTCTAAGCATTGTAATAATAGGTGCTATATTGACCTATTAGAACAACCTTCAGTATTTCGACACACCTTATTGGCTAATCTGCGGGCTATACGAACTGTGAATAGCCCGCAGGTATATTATGGCCCAGAAATAATTACTGTTGTATACCTCCGCCGCCCATTATAGCCTGAAAAAGAGTTGCTGCCGCTTGCCTCATCCGCCCTCGCCCGATTTTGCACTTGCACCGCCAAGAGTTAATTTGTCGTGTTGCAGCGCGTGCATGCCTAAGGTGGCCCAGCCCCCTCACGGAATCGATCGGAAGGAAAGCTGTGTTGTTGGCGAGATGAGAGAGAGAGAAGGGGCGCTGCAACGTGCAGAATCAAAAGCGTCTACCAACAAAGGTAAATAAAGACTATGCAATGTTTAAATCCAACACAGCCATCTGCCAAATGTTGTTAATACACTTGTTTTTATGTTTTATAAAAATCAACATTATATTTAAATTTTAAACTGGCAACTTTGCCCCTGCATTCCCCTGCCTGATAAAAACAACACACAACTACTCACGCCTGCATTTACTTTCCCCATATAAATACTCCACCCCATGCTAATTGCCTGCCTGATACAAATAAGGAATAACTACTCACACCTGCATTTACTTTCCCCATTTAAATACTCCACCCCATGCTAATTGCCTGCCTGATAAAAACAAGGAATAACTACTCACGCCTGCATTTACTTTCCCCATATAAATACTCCACCCCATGCTAATTGCCTGCCTGATAAAAACAAGGAATAACTACTCACGCCTGCATTTACTTTCCCCATTTAAATACTCCACCCCATGCTAATTGCCTGCCTGATAAAAACAAGGAATAACTACTCACGCCTGCATTTACTTTCCCCATTTAAATACTCCACCCCATGCTAATTGCCTGCCTGATACAAACAAGGAATAACTACTCACACCTGCATTTACTTTCCCCATTTAAATACTCCACCCCATGCTAATTGCCTGCCTGATACAAACAAGGAATAACTACTCACGCCTGCATTTACTTTCCCCATTTAAATACTCCACCCCATGCGAATTGCCTGCCTGATACAAACAAGGAATAACTACTCACGCCTGCATTTACTTTCCCCATTTAAATACTCCACCCCATGCTAATTGCCTGCCTGATACAAACAAGGAATAACTACTCACGCCTGCATTTACTTTCCCCATTTAAATACTCCACCCCATGCTAACTGCCTGCCTGATACAAACAAGGAATAACTACTCACGCCTGCATTTACTTTCCCCATTTAAATACTCCACCCCATGCTAACTGCCTGCCTGATACAAACAAGGAATAACTACTCACGCCTGCATTTACTTTCCCCATTTAAATACTCCACCCCATGCTAATTGCCTGCCTGATACAAACAAGGAATAACTACTCACGCCTGCATTTACTTTCCCCATTTAAATACTCCACCCCATGCTAATTGCCTGCCTGATACAAACAAGGAATAACTACTCACACCTGAATTTACTTTCGCCATTTAAATATTTCAGCCCCCATGCTAATGAACTCCCACTACGGTATAAAAAAAATCCACAACCAGGAAAACACCTGTAGGGTGGCAGCCCCTACTTTCTACTCCTGCACTGTGTGTATGATTAATACAATGCCACAGATATCATTTAACCTCCTTGGAAATCGGACCCTATAGGAGTGGCTCGATGAAGAAACAGAAGAAATACAGGAAACTATTAACATTCCAAAAAGGCTTAATTCTCTTTCCGGTGCTGATTTAAATGCACTAGAGATTAACAGATGCTTAGCCAAGACGCACACTGCAAGCAAGCGGTCCACCAATATATTCAGAACCTGGCTAGCACCGTGTTACCTAGCCTCACACTTCGAAGAACATCCAATGGGGACAAGACTGAAAACCTGGTGGTGGGTTCTTCCTCCACTTCTGTAGCATGGTCTGATTCCTTTTGGCCCCCCACACTGGGTGAACTTCCTACTCCAGCGAAGGTGGTCAAGAATGTGGGGCTCCTGTTGTGCTCTGATTTGTCTATGTTGCCACAAATCAGCACAGTCTATAAGACCGGTCACTTTTTGCTGAGAGTGCTGCGCAAAGTTTTGCTTTTCCTGCCCGAGTCTTTCCGACCTCGCGAGGTGGCCTCTATTGTCACCAGTCGGATCGACTATTGTAGTGCTCTTTATTTGGCTCAGCCTCTTGGCCTGATTCATCAGCAACTGCTGCAAAATTTGGCAGCTGGGGTGGCTACTGCCTCCCCATATGCAGGACATATAAGTCTGGTGCTCCACACTTTGATTGGCTCCCTGTGGCACAGAGGTTTAAGTTCAAGGCCCTGTGCCTGGTGCATCGTGCTCTCTCTAGGCAGGGTCCGGAATTCCTGCAGGACACATTTTCACCTTACATTCCAGGCAGGGTTCTCTGTTCCTGTGAGGCCAACTTAGTGGTCATCCCTAAAATCCTCTTGGCACGTGTTGGCGGGTGAGCTTTCTCTTACGCAGCGAGTAGACTGTGGAACAGGCCTCCCACTTGCCTCGGATGCTTGAATAATCACGTACAATTTAGAAGTGCACTGAAGACCTTTTTGTTTTAGGGTCATGGCTAGGGCCAGTATTTCTTCTCTTCCTCGAGCCATGATGCCTTCGGGCGATAGTGCACGTTACAGGTTTGCATTACATAACATAACATTGCCAATATTGAACAACCTACTGCAGAAAATGAAGTTAGAAATTCATCAGGTTCTGAATACCAGCCTGCAAGCCTGTTTCCAATCCGTGCTGGCCTAAATAGATATCGAAAACAACCCTCTATTTTCACGAAATGTAAACTTGATGCATGGGGAAGACTTCCAGAGTGCCAACAGTGTCTTCATTTCCATCATTAAAAAAGCAAGAAGTGAGTGTAAAGATCAAGCAACACACAAACCATACATCGCAGAAAATGATCTGCACACACTAAAAGCAAGTGGAATCTTTAATGCAGACCATCCTATAACTCTCCAATACGAAGTGTGGTACGATATCCAACTGCATTGTAGACAACGAGTTAAGAGAAGGACAATGTGCCCTGCCAACTGATGCCTTCTGTAGTCACACAGGCGAAACAGGCTGCAAATATGCCACATTAACATTCAATGAACCTACAAAAAACCACCAATCCATCACTGACCAATAACAGGATGACCATGGTGGTACAATGTATGAAGTTCCAGATGAGGTGGACTGCCCTATTAAATCTTTGCAAATATAGCTACAAATACTCCCCCAAAATGCACCATGTTTCTTTTTCCTGGCTAAGAAAAATACAATTGCTGAAGCCAAACTTAACCCCATGTGGTATACCTGCAGACCACTTGGGAAAAATACACGATACACAATGATGCAAACATCAGTAAAAAAGCTAAATGAACTACTAGCTCCACAAAATACTCCTTGCGTGTGACAACTGTACAGATTTTGTCCAATGCAGGTCTGGAAACTCGTCCGATAATGTCTGTTACTGGCCACAAAATGTAATCCTCAATCAAAAGCTACAGCCCACAATACTCAGAAAAAGGGGGATAGTCTGGACTTCTACATAATGGGGGGAAAAGCAAACAACAAATCTTCCACAGCTACCACTGTCATCCACCCAACGCATGCGGGGGACACCACCGCAGCCCCCAAACCCATTTTACCATACAAGGGGAGAGTGGGACACCTGCGAAATCCCTGCTCCCCTTGTTCGGTATATGGGATCCGGCATTTTATTTTTTGCCGAATGTGCAGTAAATGGGCCTTCAGCGGTCTCTTTTTCGTAGTAAAGGAGAGATATCTAAATGTGTAAGTCATTTCTGATCGAATCCAACCTCTCTGTTCTTCAAATAAATACAAATACATTGTCATCTACGTTTCACTATTGCTATATGATGCTGGTCTGAGTCTTTACAATATCAACTAGAAAAATAGAAATTCAAAAAACGTCCAATCACGGAATATAGGGAATCCTGCCATCATCACACTTATAAGTCTCTTAAAGGGAGACGTCTAAAGCAACATATATATAAACCACAGCTTGAAGCCAACCAAAAGCTGAGGATTAAGCAAGGAAGGGCGCTCGCTTGGCTATACACGGGCTTAATTTGTGACATTCATTTAACACAGCCGAAGAAACGATGCACATTACGCTGTTTTGACCCTTTTATCTTAAGGGATCAGAGGGATTAAACTAATCCTTGGTAAATTAAAGAGAGGAGCTATAGAAAGACCTGGCTTTTTTTCCCCTTCCTAGCAACACGCATGGTTTTCCAACATTATCGTTGACACATTTAAGCTCATGGTCAAACGCAGAAAGCTTTTATGTACAGAGATAATGACGTAGGCATCCTTCGATGGTCGGAGCGATTGAACAAGAATCGCAAAAGCTTATATAGGACAAGCGCAAAGCCTTTGATGGGTCTTTCATAGGTTGTAATCCTTAGTTTCATAACCATCAACTTATTTCATTATCATCAAGAAAAGTTTATTTGGGTATCAGACCTCTCAACCATAAATGCAAATTTTAAAAAACAATTAAAGAAATGTATATTAATAGTCTGGTCTGGAGTCAATAACATTGTCAATGGTCTATACAAGCATATGCATAAAGTCCAGTCTAAAGTATTGATAACTTAACATGCCCTCATTGCTAGAACAATGGATTATGATGTACCAGGGAAGGACACTTGTTATCATCACACCTTTATGAATACTAATGCTCACAGCCAGACAGTGTCTAATTTCCCTGGATTCCCCGTCAGGGCCTTCTGATGGGGTTTCCATTGCAAGATCTAGAAGACTCTGCATACCCGGGCATGACGGTCATTTCTCGTGGTCTTGGTCACCCCAGCGGGAATTCAATGTGTCCCTCATTGTGGACTCCACCCTCTTACTTTGGGCGAGGATAGGTTTACTGTGCCATCTCCTGCAGTTTATCTTGGATTTTGGTTGTGTTTGCTTTTTCTTACTCTTTTATGCCTACTCGTTTACCTGTTTGAACTCGTTCACGAAAGAAAGAAAGAAAGAAAGAAAGAAAGAAAGAAAGAAAGAAAGAAAGAAAGAAAGAAAGAAAGAAAGAAAGAAAGAAAGAAAGGGCTACGCTTAACTTACTATTTTATCAAATAGAAAGGTTTTTAGATCTTTTTTGAGCCTCAAAGGGCAAGACAGGTCCTGCAGAGCAATCGCTAGACCATTTCAGGCTTTGGGTGCCCGGACGTCAAAACGTATAGCCCCAATGTTATTCAATTTGAAGTGGGCTGATCCTGAAGGGTACTGCAAGTTGATCGTAAAATTCTATTGGAACATTTTTTATGAAGAATATCTTTCAAATATTGGGGGGGCCGTACCAATGACACATTTGTGTATTAATGTGAGCGCATTATGTTCGATTTGGTGCTGCACCGGTAGCCAACGGAGTAAGTGCTGCTTAGAGGTTACATGATCTTTTGGTATAGGCCAAAAAACTGCTCAAACGGCGCCATTTTAGACGGTCTGTCATTTCTTTAGATTGACTTTCGACGTGCCAGCCAGCAAGCTATCACAGTAATCTAGTCTTGAGTTCACTAGGGCAGTCGCTAAAACAGTGTAGAGGAGGGGCAGACCCCTGCGCTAACTCTTGTTTCGTTTAGTTCTGTGGTACTTTCCTGCAGCCTGCTACAAGATTTGCTTGGGAAAAAGCTCTGAATTTCCCAACAGTAATTCTATAGTGGTTGGTGAGCAAGCCTTGTTAGTTAGTAGTGGAGCTGGATTGTGTTGATAAACATGGTTGTGTTTGCTTTTTGGAGGATGTCAAAAAGCACCTTGTTCGTGTTGAAAACATTCAATTTTATTCATTGATTAATGTAAACAAGGTCCTGGCACATGGTGTTCTAGGCGCATGGAAGAAAAGCCAACACGTATCAACAAAATCCAGCACCACTACTAACAAGGCTTGCCCACCCACCAGTCGCTAAAACAGCTCTGTTTTCCAAAGTGAGGTACAGTTGTATTTGTCTGAGCACGCTATGTACATAGACAAAGAATTGACAAGAGTTTACCTGGTCAGTAAAAGTTAGCTGAGAGTCTAAACAGACTCCCAGCATCTTTACATAAGGGGCAATCTGAATAGTGCAGCTAGCAATGGAAAACTGTGAATAACGCAGGTCAAGTTTTTTAAACCTGGGACCAGTGCCAACAATAAGAATTTCTGTTTTCCCGTCATTATAGCCATAGATTTGTGAGACATCCAGGCTTTATGAGAGCATATATCTTATAGATGTTGCCTGTAGATCTTGATCATAATCGCCCGTAACCTTGAGCAGTATTTGCAAGTCATCAGCGTAGTTGATATATGATATGCTGACGCTGTCGAGTATATCACAATGGGGCTTTGTGTAGATGTTCTATAATGAGGGAGATAAGTATGATCCTTGAGGGACACCACATTCCAATTTAACTGGAGTGTCCCGGGAGTCAGCCAAGGCCACATTTACTGACCTAGAGCCTAAAAAGGACCTGATCCAGGCTGCTGCACTTTCTGAGCAACCGACCACGTCGATCAACCTTTTCACCAAAAGAGAATGGTCGATCAGGTTTAAATCTGCATAGAGGTCTAACAGCAATAGAAGTACTGTGTTACCCTCATCTATAATCCTAGTCACGTTTGATTTCAAGTCTGCAGAGCTGACTCTGTGCTGTACCTTGCTCTGAGCCTGGATTGCCGATACCCCAAGATGTTATATTTCTCGATATGCTCCTGCAGTTGCAGATATGCCACTCTATTAAAATTTTCATACCAAATGGCACCTTAGTAATGGGTCTGTAATTTCCCGCAACTGCAGGGCCAAGATGTTCTTTTTTGAGGAGGAGGCAATCCAGGGTCTTTAGGGCATCCAGGTACACCGCAACCTAGAAATGAGGTGTTCATCATCTGTGTAACTGAGGGGATAAAAGTCTCCATGCAATCCTTAAAACTTTGTGTGGGGAAATCATCACCTAAGCAAGGAGTAGGTTTTAAATTAGAGATGATAATTTGTGTCTTTTCTTCTGTAATCTGGAAGAAAGAGAAATGAGGAGTATTTACTGAGTTATCTACTGAGGTATTATTTACCTCAGTAAGAAATAATATTGCATCAATTACAGTTAACCTACGCGTTTCAATAACTTGTTTATGGATTGAGACTTGGAGCATCAGCTCATTTTGAATCTATTGACACCAAGCGTTCAATATAACCTCGGAGTGTTTGGTGGGGTTCTTACCATCCAACTCTTTGAGGAAGGAAAAGAGCTCCCTTAAGTCAGATTTGGTGATAATGATTTGATGATTATAATAACTTTTTTTCAGCCATAATGGACAGCTTATAGTCCTTTACGATTTCTCTATAAGTGTAAGGGACTCATTGTTGGAGTGATTCCTCCAAATTCCTACAGCCTGTCTTTTTGCTTTTCTGAGGCTTAAATACCATCATTAAACCAAATATCTTTATTGGTTTCTAGTTTAACCATTTTCTCTCTGGTAGGGGCAAGCGTGTTAATGTCTTTTGTTAAAATATATTGAATATTTTCTGCAATTTCATTAGCATTAAAATCCACATGCATTTCAGAAATAGCAGGGGCAATTAAAGAGATAATGGCTGCTGGCATCCATGTTTTCAAATTCCTAGCCTTTTTCACTCTAAAGTTGAGGACCACACAGGGTCAACGTCCTAGTAGCTTCAATACAACGAAAATCAAAAAGTGATCGGACCAGGGACAAGGTTCTAATAACAAGTTTACAATATTAACTTTATTGGTCAGCACCCACTCTAAAAAAAAAAGAAGACAACACGTGTTTCGACCGTATTCAACAATGTCTTCCGGAGGCCAATTGTTTTATATGATCAGTTGCTGTCAACCAACACACAGAAGTGTAGTTTGTGTTCCTTAGTTCACTAGTTTTCTGGTATTGATATACAGACTTTAACTGATTCCTAGCGACCTCAATGATAGCATATGTTGAATAAGGTTGAAACATGTGTTGCTGTCCAGAAAAGTTACTATGTATCGATTTTTCTAAATTGACTGGTGAATTTATTGAGTCAATGCGACTTTGAATACAATATCTTAAACGCAAGTGTGGTGTGGCGCAAGCGGTCATTGCAATACTACTTGAATATGATTTACTTCTACGTTCAGAGAATGCAGAAAATCATTGCTAATTGGATTTTATTGTTACGTCAAGCAAAATTACCAAGCCTCCCACTGAAATATGTATTGTGCATTGGGTAGACTTGATTGGCATAACTTTGATGGTTAAGCCTGCAGACACAATGCAGCATATCTTTCATCGCTGTCTTTCGGAAGGCCCGCCCCCTTGGGAATCTCCCCACCCACCAAACATTATAGCCTATCATTTGCTTAACTTGTCTGTGAAACAACTGGCGTTTATAAGTGAACCTGACAACATATGAAATGTTATAATAGATACATGTTTGGTAAAACGAGTATGGCTTGATTTTAGAGGCGAAATCACCACTGCTGGGAATGATTCTCTTCAAAAGTTAATGCAGTAAAATAGTTGGGCTAAAACATTAGAACTAAATCTGTGTTGTTTTTGAAATTGCAGTTTCAAAGACATGGGCGGACGCATGCTGGGAACTTGGCAAACTTAATGAAATAATACATATTTTTAGATTTCACTAGAGACGACGGACTGCTAGGTGTGTGGAAGAAAAGGAGAGAACTCGTGTGAAAGGCTGCACACAGGATACATGGCTGCAGACAGCTGTTGGCTTTTGCAGCTTCGCTCGGTTGAACTGTAGCTCCTAGTTTGATGTTCCCGAGCAGAGAATGACCCTGCAGGAGGGCCCGCCATAAGGGTGGTAGGTAGGCCTTGATAGAAAAGAACAAAGGAACGGAAGGCAGCAGAGAGAGAAAGGAATAGCTGGTCCAGGCTCCCTGTCAGATCTAGCACCCAGCCACCAACCAAACGGAACAAATGAAATGCTCACTTCACATTGCCTAGGGGGTCCATTTCATAGCATGAAGCTCCAGCAAACTGCCCCTCCTGCACCCCCCACCCACCCTGTGAAGCCCTGGTTTTAACACCACAAACCCTCCTCTCACTGCCGCTTTACACCCGGCGGGGAAGGGCGTCCTTTCGCGGGCACTCCTCCTGGAGTAACAGAACCAGCTACCAGGGGGAGCAGGCGGAATGCTGGAGGGTCAACTCAGAAGAGGCATGCCCATTTGGCAAAGCTTGCCGATTTAAACACCCAAAGGGAGGGAGTAGCAAGGAGCACAGCTCCTCAAACAGCGAAGGCAGACGCAGGGGCAGCCCCAAAGGAAAAAGCAAGGCTAAGAAAGAATGAAGTCAATATTATGCTGTCAGAAGTTGCCTCGCAAAAAATGTGTAATGAATTGATTAAAAGTGGGCTACCAACCCCGATCAACATACAAGCTATGACTCCATGGTTGAATACGTATCATAACATTAAAGATGCCAGGTTGTTGTGGGAGGGCTTCAGGTCGGGGTTCAAGATCCCATGTTCGGAAAGAAAAAGGGGCACCGAGGCGCACAACTTGCGGTCAGCCTTAGGGATGCCAGAGGTGGTGGTCCGGAAAGTAGCCAAAGAGGTAAACTTGGGCCGGGAGGCGGGTCCATTCACGCACCCTCCATTCCCTAACCTGGTAATATCACCATTAGGGATGGTTCCCAAAAAAGAGGAAGGTCAGTACTGCCTAATACATCATTTGTCATTTCCAGTGGGTGAGTCAGTCAATGATGGCATAGGGGAGGATAAATGCGGGGTGCATTTTGCCTCCTTTGAGGATGCTGTGGAAATGGTGAGGGCGGCTGGGAAAGGGGCTCTCATGGGGAAGTCAGACATCGAGTCGGCATTGAGGTTATTACCCATACATCAGGAAAGTCAGCATTTGTTGGGTTTTAAGGTTCAAGACCTGTACTATTTTGATAAATGTCTGCCAATGGGGTGTGCCATTTCATGTGCGTATTTTGAAGCGTTTAGCACCTTCCTAGAGTTCACGATGAAACAAGAATGCCAGATAGGTGCAGTGCTGCAATACTTGGATGACTTTTTGTTCATCGGGAAAGAGAGAACGGCAGAGTGTCAGGAGATCATGCAGGTCTTTCAGAGGTTGATGAAGGTAATGGGGGTACCCCTGGCTGAAGGGAAAACGGTGGGCCAGCAACCTGCCTAACTTTCCTGGGAATTGAGATTGATTCGGTAAAAGGGGTTTGCAGGCTACCACAGGACAAGGTAGCTAAGCTGAAGGCATGCATCAAGGACTTAAGGTCCAAAAGGAAGGCAACCCTGAAAGAGCTTCAAGTCATGGCGGGTAATCTCAATTTTGCGGGCAAAGTCATCCCGGTGGGTAAGGCATTTGCAAGGAGTATTGAGCTAAAAATGGTTGGATTGAAGCATGCAGGTCAACATGTCAGGTTGGGGGCTGAAGTACGGGAAGACCTGGCTATGTGGGACGAATTTTTGGACAGTTTTAATGGGGTTCGCATGTGGAGAACTATAAGCAACAGCGAAGACAGGCGTAGGTTATTCACGGACGCATCCGGGGCTCTAGGGTTTGGGGCAATCCTTGACAAACAGTGGTGCGGCGCAGCATGGCCAGAAGAGTGGCATCGCCTAGGGGTCACCAAGGACATCACCCTGTTGGAGCTATTTCCTATTGTGGTGGCATTCAAACTATGGGGGGACCAGCTGAGGAACAGCAGAGTCATGTCATGGTCAGACAATTTAGCAGTGGTCCAGATAATTAATCAGGGAGCTGCCACCGGCACTAGGGTGTTGCGACTGCTAAGAGAACTCAACAAATGCATGCTAAAGTTGAATATTGAAGTGTGAGCTAGACACATTCCCGAGGTACAGAACACAGCGGCTGATGCTCTCTCTCGTTTACAGCGGGAGAAATTTCGAGAGTGTTGCCCGGGAGCAGAAACAGGGATGATGCCGTTCAAAACAAAGTGGTGGAACATGATTGGGGGAATCTGAGTTCCCTGATTCAGACGGCGTTAGCACCAGGCACGACTAAAAGGTATCGGGCGTGCTGGGAACGGTATCTGAAATTCAAGCAAGAGGAGCTGGGAGGAAACGAGCAGGAGATGCCAGTAAGGGCCTTTGTGGGTTGGGGATGGCAAGAAGGGAAAACCAGGTCGTGGATGGCACATCACCTGGCAGCCATCGCCCATTTTTCAAAGTTGGAGGGGTTGTGCGAACCCACCAAGGAACATTATATTTGTATGGCCATGAAAGGTTGGGCCAGGCAAGCGAAACCCAAAGGGGATGAAAGGCGGCCCATTGATTTTGTCAAATTACAGAGGGTGGTGGTCAGTCTAGAACAGATCTGTCACGGGGTTTCGAAGTAGCGCTGTTCAGAGCGGCATTTACGTTAGCATTCTTCTGGGCTTTCAGGGTAAGCGAGCTGATCCCTGAGAACATAGGGGCGAAAGGCTCAAAGTATTTACAGATGCAGGACGTACAATATTCTGAAGGACAGGTAACTTTATGGTTAAAAAGGTCAAAAACAGATCAGGCAGGCAAAGGGTGTACAGTGTCCTTATGGCCCATTACAGGAAGCTCAGTGTGCCCAGTCATGGCCGTAGCAGGGTTTCTCAGGGTGAGGCCTGCATCTGGGAAGGATGCGCCGCTACTTATACACCAAGATGGGTCCGCCCTAAGTCGCTTCCAATTCAGGAGAGTGATGGAGCTGGCGCTGGAAAGAATCGGGGAGACGGAAGGTGTGTTTGGAACACATTCATTCCGGATCGGGGCCGCAACATCAGCGGCGGCCGTGGGGATGCGGGAAGTCACAATCAAGCAAATAGGCAGATGGAAATCGGGTTGTTTTAGGAGATACATTAGGCCTGAAAAAATGTAAGGATGACATACCTTCTTCTTTCCCTCCTTTAGCACCAGTCCGAAGGAAGAAGATATCGGTGTGGGTGGTAGGACACTCATTTGTGTCTAGGGCTGGGTCCAGCTGGACAGCGGAACAAGAAAAGTTGACGGCGGGCGAGTTCAGGATTGGGTGGCACGGGGTGCCTGGCATGAAATGGGCGCAGCTGCAAGGACAGGTGCGCAAGCTGTTAACCAGCAGGTTAAAACCCGACATCCTGATCATCCATTTAGGGGGGAATGATTTAACAAGTTTAGGTAGAGGGGCTCTCATGCGGGAGATGATGTTTTCATTGCAGGAGCTGGCTGGACAGTTGGGGGAAACCGAGATAGTCTGGTCGGAGATCATTCCAAGATTAGTATGGAAAGGGGCGGATAACCATGCTGCTGTGGAGAAATCCAGGCGCAAGCTTAATTGTGCTATGGCTAAATTCTGCAGGGGCAGGGGTTTTGGGCAGATTAGACATGGTCTGATTAATTTAAAATCTCCTGAATATTTCTTGAAAGATGGGGTACACCTATCACTGCTAGGTATGGACTTGTTTTTCTGGAATATTTACACAAAAATGTTGGAAATGTGAGAGGAGGAGCAAAGGGGGAGCCACGGTGGGCGGAAACCCACACGTGGCGTGGCAGTGTTTGGCCGGACAAACATAGGAGACAGACTCCGGAGGAGCCAAGAGAAAGCAGGAAGGGTCTTCGCTCTTCTCAGACCCAGCGCCCCTTGGGAGCTTAAGCGGCAGGGGCGTCGGGGAGGAACAATTACGGCTCAGCTTCCCCCAAGGAAACGGCACTCTCCCCGCCCAGGAGCGCCTGCAGGGGCAGGAGAGGCTCGGACACCAAGGTGGGGAGAGTTGGGCCTACTAAGGGACTCTTGGGAAAGAAAAAGGGGAAGCAGGTTATTTGGACACGGAGCAGTCGCCGCATCTTGCGAATTTTCCACAAATGTGTGCAGTTTGGTTTTTGTCATTGTGGAATAAATTCTGCAGCCTTTTTATGCCAACAAACAAACAGGTCTCATTCTACACTTTTCTTGGGGAAATGGGAATGAGTTATGGGTATGTGTTGGTTGCGAATGGACGGATGCAGGGTTATTACTGGACCCACAAGATTTCCCGACATGCCGTTTTTGGTGAAAACCTGTTTGCCGTGTACGGCTTCGGTGCTGTGAAAAAACCCCTTGCTATGCTTGGACATACCCACCTAAGCACTGTGTTTTACCAAGAGGTTTTGGGTTTTTACGCTCTTCTCCGGGTCTCCGGGGAAGAGCGTGTAGTCTCCGGGTTTTCCGGCCGTCCCTGCGTCTCCACTAGATTTGCATGCTTTGATCTCTTTCCTGCCATGCACGCAATACCAGCAAGTAACACTTTGTCCGACGGCGCTTCCTAATGTTTCTTTGCTGCCCACCCCCCACCCCATAATGCGCCCATGTTTGCCTTCAAAGCGAGTTAACTCTAATCGAGGGCAGACATTACGGCCTCCACTATGGCAAACGTGTGCTATGCGACATGTGGATTAAAAAAAAAAAAGTGTTCGAGAAATGTCATTATCACGTTGATAATGCACTCAGTTTACATACATGTTCACATTTGAATAGATATATTATATATTTGTCATTAATCCTTTGATATGTTTTGCACGTTTGGTGCTTATTAAAATCCTTTTAATTTATTAAACACAGACAACAAATGTTAATATATTGCAACGTGTGGGCGTGACCTTGCAAACGTTTGAACCGGGCATTCTGGTGACGTAGAGCTCTGGGTTTTTTATTTTGGAATGTAGGCAGGTATGTGCTTGGCCCCCACCCTGCCTTCTTTCTCATGAGGGCCACTCCCAGCAACTCCCAGACGCCTGCCCATCCGGATCACTCTGCCACCCTCCCCTCCTCTCTCTCGCTCACTGCATCGATCAGCCCTCGTGCAATTCTTCACCCCATCACGATCTGAACCCCCACCCTGTCCGCTCCTTACCTTGTTGGCCCGCCACTGTCAGTTATGTACGTAAATTAGCCCACGGCGAAAGTGAGCTGAATGGCCTTGCTCTCTGAATGCCCACACCACCCGGGCATTCCCACCCATCCGAAACATTATTGTAGGCCCCAGTGGAGAGTGAATGTACCCTGAGCGCAGTGCTTAATTTGTAAGAAAATAGGTGCCAGGGCCCAAATATTTTCTTGCACATCACTGACACATCGGGGAAGACAGCTCACAGCCCACTGACACCACCCATGCTTGCTCCATACAGTGCCAACATAACTGGTGCTGAGGTTGCAAATACAACCTGTTCATTGAGGGTGATGGACGCATGCATGGTGTGATTTATAGATACCAATCGACAAAGCACATTGGGTCTTGAAATAATATAAATATTTAAGTGTTTCTTTAAAACCCATTATTGTTCATATTTTGCTCTGATCCTATCAGTGGCAAGCGGAACATTTCAACAATCTATCAATAGAAAATAAGAGCCAATGGTAAATTATTGGACAAATGCGGGCAAAACTATTACTGAACGGATGCACGTGCCTGCCAATTGCTGCAGCAAGATCCCCTTCCTTGGCTTGGCACTCATGCTAGGCACACCTCTTTGATATTGGCCTTTCCACAGACCTTGCCCCTGTGTTGTGGCTGCTGGCCGGTGACTCCCCTGCTGTTGTCAACCCACTTTGCTGTTATTATAGCAGAGAATCTGCAGCAATATGAAGCAGGTGGATTGGAGCCGTGTGCGGGCATGGCCAGCATCAGTGCCCAACATTGTCACCTCCTAACTCATTGTTATTCATGAAAATGGATAACTAGCCATGCCAACCTGGGTTATCAAGTTCATGAATAGCAATGAGCAAGCCCAGAAGGAAGAGACCCAGGGCAGTGCACACTGTTGTTTTTATGTTACTATGACTGACTGACAGTTAAAATACTAAAGTTGCCAAAACAAAATCAAGCTATGATTAGAAATAAGTGACAGGGCTCAGAAATAAATGCTGGGGCTGAGCCCTGGCAAGCCCCGCCCACCCCCACAAATTAAGCAATGCCTGGGCCGCTGCCCCCTCGATCTTTGAAAAAAACAAGGCTGCATAAAGGGTCTAGTGCTGACTTTGAGTCATCTTTGTAGAATCTTTGCCAAAATCACATGTTAAAAGTGCCCTTTCCTAGTGTGGGTCTGTGGGAAACCTTCAATCGCTCGCCCCATCCCTGAAGCGCAATAATAGGCTCGCGACTGTGCCCGCGTCTGCAGTCGCGTCCCACGCGCCAGGGCAGCACTGAGCTCCCAGCGTCTGCGTGAAGGTCAGCGCCAGCCTCGCTCTCGCCGCCTGAATACGTGACGCAGGTTTAATGAAACCTAACCCGCTATAGTGTGCAGAATAAATTGGACATAAAAGACCACACAGGCACCTCCAGCCCTGCACCCCAAAATCATGATGCCTGCAGAAACTACGTACATGTAGAACCTCTGAAAAAAGGCATGCAGTGTCGCCTTAAGCATGTCACTTTCAACCAAAGGCAGACATTTCTCAGTGATGATTGACAATTATAGACGCATTTCAACCTGCGTGATGATCCTGTTGACTCGGTGTGATGTAGTTGATGTGATTAGAAACAAGTACTGCGGATCAGACTGGGACAAGAAATAGGCTCGGTCACCCAAAAAAAAGAGGCCCATCCCTCGCCTCACGACCCTTGACATCTGATGACATCACCGGAAGTGATGTCATTTGACCCCATCCCAAAGTGACATCCAGGGAAGCGATGAAACACAACCTTTCACCCTTTGACAAAACAGGAAGTGCATCAAACAGCACTGTACCTAAGTACACTAAATTACTGTGAATCCAAGCAGACATCCAAGGCCAAATGATAATATGTTATTGTATAACACTTACGCTTAAGCTCTTTTTTATAGAACAAATATGCATACAATATCACCCAACCTGTGTTGGTACTCAATTATCAACCTAAGAAGGATGAAGTGCTTTTTGAAAAGAAAAAAAAATGTGAAAAAAAAATATTTTCTTTAAAACAAAATGTTCTTCCAAACCCGCCCAGGCATGGCCGGAAACTGCCCACTACTCCCCAGGGACGATTTCGGCCCGGACAGGGGCAGAAAGGTCGAGGGGCCAATCCGACCGTGAGATGACTGCCGAGCAACAATGACTGCAGGACCTAAAAAGTGGTTGCCATGAAACGCGGTGTGCACAGAAGCTAAAATAATAAAAGCACACAGGCATCTGCAGGGTCATATTATCACAGCATTCTGCGTCACTGCCTGATTCAATTATGAAAATGGGGGACACGGAGGTCTCCAGCGGCCAGGAAAGACCTGGAGTCCCTACTTTTCAAAGAACATTGTTCCAATCACTGATTACTCCCCTCAACCCTTTCTTCGTATCTAGACTTCCCCTACCCTCCCCTGCTTCCCCTCCTAGCTCCTCTGCTAGCCCTGCATCCCCTCCCAGCTCCTCTGCTAGCCCTGCATCCCCTCTCCTTTGCACAGCGCTCCAGTGCTTCCACGCTAGGTTCTCTTTATAAATCCTATACACACACCAACACACACACACCAACACACGCATGCACACACTTACACACATACACACACACACGCGCACACAAACACACACACACACACACCAACACACGCATGCACACACTTACACACATACATACACACACGCGCACACACACACACACACCAACACACACACGCATGCACACACTTACACACATACATACACACACGCACACACACATACACACACACACACCAACACACACGCACGCACGCACACACACACACCAACACACACACGCATGCACACACTTACACACATACATACACACACACACATACACAGACATACACGCATACATGCATACATACAAAAGAATGCAAAAAATGGAGGAGTAAAACAGCAGTACGAAGAGGGCAGGGTGCCGTTGGAATACTGGGCAGCGAGGCAAACTGTCACTATAATGCCACTGGACATGGCAAGAATGAGACATTGGAATCATAAGCTAGACAGGCTCGTTCCTCCATTGCAGTTGGCATGACCCATCATTAGCAAGAGGCATAGCAGTCACCGTAAAGTGGGCAGATGAGCAGACATAAGTCACGTCTCCAACCAACAAGGAGGTACACATTCAAATATGATGGCGAATACAAAAGTGCATTCATGCTTAACATTTCAATTCTAACTCATAAATTTCAGACGTATTGAAGGAGACTTCCCTGCCTCATCGATGAGCAGTGCCTATGACCTGGAAGTGCTTCCCCAAAGCAAAACAAAAAAGATCAATCATAATCACAGGCACAGCTCTGGGCAACCCACTAGTCCATCCTTCTTCAGCCTGCCAATCCATTAAAGAAGGGGACAGACCATATGCAAATCAGGATTGGACCCATCCCAGAAGGTGCAGTCCAGCCGGAACTGCTAGGTCACATCCCTTGCACCAGGCCACATGCATCCCGATAGCACAGCCTCTGCTCGCTTTGACATCCCTGCAGAGCCTGCTGCCTTTCATCCTTCCGAGGTCGATAAATGAGCACCACACACTGTGGGTAATAAGCAGCGCTCAGATGCCTGAGTGTTCGTAGCGCTATATATAAATGCTAAATTATTATTTATTATTGTTAAACATGTTTTGGCCCTACTTCCCACCACAGTCAGGCTGCAGTTCTATCTAGGATACGTATGCAACAGTTAAAAAATACAACAAAGTGCTATACATTTGAGGGCAGTGCCTGCGGCCCACGACTCGACCCGCTACTCCACGGTGGGCAAATAGCAAACATTCCCCGGTGGTTACAGTGATGATAGCAGAGCACCACGCCTGGCAGCCGGGACTATACCTCTGGGATCTGCTCTAGTACAAGGCTAAACGTCATCGCGATCAAGGCCTTCTTTTTCTACTGGGTGGCTTGGGCACACCATCACACATCCTATCACTTCGGGTCTCAACTGATCGTACAAACAAACATCCAATCATTGTACCAACTGTTTACACATCACAGAGACAGCACCTTCCTCGAGTGCTGACATACGGTCCTCCAGCGGACCCTCAAGTAAACACACTACCACAGACCTACCTCTCCCTGGCTACATCACCCCCTGGAATTCAGTGAAAACCTTTACCCGCTCTCCCGTCCCACTTCTTAGCACCACTGATGTTCTCGCCTTAGACTGGGGTCTGGTCATCTCTGGCAGGGATCAGTGCGCCTACTACCGGGACAAACTCGGCACTCTGAGACCACTATGCAGTGATTCAGAGAAGTAGAAGGGCAGCATAGCACCCACTTACCACTACTTTGGGGACACAGGCTAAATCACAACTCACACACTTTAGGACACCACGATACAACTTTGAGTGCAGATAATGGGAAAGACGTATTCTACAAGTCCTTTAAGTGTGCGCTGAATGATATATGTTTAAACACATTTAGGTCCCGCTTCACGGCGCAGTTGGCCTGATAGCCTCTTGGGCTGCCCCCACTATGTGCAGAAAATGTGCCCAGAAACTGCCAGGGTGGATAAGAACTTACCCTCATCATCATGAGCTAATCCCTTGATCCTCAGGAGATGGGATTAAGGTGCGAGTCACAGCACCACTCCTGCCACCTTATGCCCAATGTGTAAGATCACTTTGGTGGGTACCCGGAAATAGCAGCGGTGCCTCCATTTGCATGTGTTTCTTGAGCATCGAAGCCAACACACAGAGAAACACGGGAAACCATCAGGGAAACAGGTATCACCACGTTCGAGGAGATGAAGGGAGCTTTCTGCATTTCTTTAAACTAAGTGTCCTAGCCTACTTGATACTGTGCAACCACCCCCCAGAAGAAGCGTCCATTATCCATTCTGCCGAAAGATCTCGCCCCCAAGGCTCATCTGAGATCACCTGCTGAGAAAGGTAAAACCTCTTTTACCCCTTCCTTTGAGCCTTCGACAGACTAACCCTTGATTGGGCGATTCCTCCTTCTAGTTGATGGGTTGCACCAACCGGCTGGTCTGGTCATGAGCTATTGACCACATAGTGAGCATAGAAGTTACCACCCATCGGCAAGCTTCAGCAGGCACACTACACGGTATCTGCTCAATCTCAACCTTCGATATCCGTGCCTGAATAGTATAGTTAAGCTTTGCACACTCTCACTTAAGGATCTCAAAGCCTGGTCTCCAAGCACGAATTCCACTCCCTGGTTTCAAGTGCAGTTGAGTATGGGGAAATTAAAGGGGAGCCATTTACAGAGTCGCTGGTTATGGGGAAAACCCAGTAAGATTAGGGATCCCAAGAACCTGTTTCTGTTTCATCACTTGTGCCTTCTTCAGGGCAGGCCACAGAATTCAACGCTTCAAGCGAGCACAACTTAAAAAAAGAAATTAAAAAACTGAATTCAACCATTAAACTGAACCGACACAAGCT
The DNA here is from genome assembly GCF_040938575.1 of Ambystoma mexicanum. Lineage (NCBI taxonomy): Eukaryota > Metazoa > Chordata > Amphibia > Caudata > Ambystomatidae > Ambystoma > Ambystoma mexicanum. The sequence continues at coordinate 216,878,976 of NC_090938.1, forward strand.
CATAGCAAACTTATCTACCTAACCATACCCACGGTAAAATGTGGGTAGAAGCATTCCGACTCTGTTCTCATGAGACCGGCAGTATCAAATACACCCCTGGCTGCACAGTTCCAGCTGCAGAAGTGTGAAGATTTTACTGAGCCCAATCAGCCTAGAAACATCATTTTTTGGAGAGTGGACTCGGAATTTCTGAACCGTGTTGAACTCTTAAGACAATTTGTGTGTGTGGACAGAATACGCAAAGGTGCGTAGTTGGTGCACTTCAGGAGCCAACAAGAGGCCAGCAGGGGTGTATAGCTGATGCCCACATAGATATGTCAATACCACAGAACACAAGTGTCACACATCACATCTGTGTGCATAAGAAGTCACTCAGGGCTTTTCCAGGAGCCTGGCTTGGCCAGTGGCAAAGCACATGGTTGATATTAGTATTTGCAGGTCAGGGACTATTTTAAAATCGCTTTTTATCGAGCATTCTAAAATAATGTTAGTTCACCCACCTTGTGAATCATTAGTAAAACACTGTCGGGTGGGATCTAGTCACACATTTTCACTCTGCAACACTTTACAATCCTGTGCTGGTGCCTGGTAGCCAACAACAAGGACACCACTCACAACCAGCAAGTGTTGAGTGAACTCCAATACAGGCTTGCCACAGCTCATACAAAAAAAAGTCAAAAGCTTTCCATCATGTGTAGAGATGTAAGGGTAATTTGGTTGAAATGACTTGCCTGCCCAACACAATACACGTCTAGAGTATGCGACACCTTTCATCTTGGTGTCTTCTTTTCCCTTTAATCCTCTAACCACAACATGTCAATCAACCAGCATCGTTCCATCACCCATCACCTTTGCAGAGGCCAATCACTGCAGACATCCGGTTGGCAAATCTCGCACTATGCGAGAGAAAATGGCATCCACTACACTGAACACCATCTCAGATTGGATTCTAGCTGGTGGGCAACTGTGCCTTTCAATGGCAATTAAAAAAACACTAGACACACAAGTGGCCTGCCTGGCCTTTGTTGCAATGATTCATCCGTTGGGTGAAAAAACAGGTGTTTTACAGGTTTGCCTGCACAACCTCACAAGGTTCAGACCCCTCACAAGGTTCAGATCCCCTAGCGATAATGATCCTATGGTCCTGTGCTTGCCGTTGTCTTGCGTGTATTTGTGCGCCCTGATGACCTCGGGCTCCGGCGCGTTACAAATAAATAAATAAGTAAATAAATAAATAATGTTTTGTGAGTAAGGCTTAATAATGGAAAAAGTAACACACCTAACATACTGATACTCCTACCACCACAACTATCCGATAACAGCGCCCTGATTCCCCAGGGCTAAGGCGCTTTACAAATGTAAAAATGAATGAATAAAGTATTGTTTGCACCACCAGCAGGTTTTCATGGTGCAATTCAAGGTTGGAAAATGAGCACATTGAGAGGAACTGCCTTCTGGTATTCGTTCTCTTGCACCAGGTGGGTGAGTCCTTTCGCATGCAAGGGGGTCTTGAGTAAAATGCACAGTTCAGCATCAGGGGTACCTGGCAGCTCAAGTTTTTTAATTTATTTAATTTCTATAATCTCAAAAAAATCAGTAATGAATTCACATGGTGGGTACAATTGCAAGTTTTTTTGTTATCTATAATTTTAGACTGTTGCAGGTCTTCTCCAAATTAACTCTGTGGGCCTGTTTTGGAAATGCGTTTTTCAATGGGAAATCTGTCCCCCTGTTTTCTCTTATTTAGGGGTGTGACGATATGTGCCCCAAAATAGCCAGACCCGGTCTATGCATGAAAAGGGCGTTAGTACCAGATCTTCACCGGAACCAGGGCGAGGCATTGCAATACTTAAGAAAAGTGTAGTCCTGAAACTGGTGGCATGTTGACCAGGGGAGTTGCTAGGTCTGGAAAAGACCCGGGGCTAAGCTGATGTCGGAACTGTTGGGACTGGGGGCTAGCTAGTCTTTTGGCTGTAGCTCCTGAGATTCTATCCGGGGCTACAACCAAAAGATCAGGGGCTGTAGCCCCCTTAGCCCCCCCTAGCAACGCCCCTGATGTTGACAGATGGACCCTGACTTGCCTCTAATAGCCAGGCGCGAGGCGAGCCACCTAAAGGTACGGGCCGTGCCATGTGCCTGCCCACACTCAAACACAAAACCCGTACCTGCCATCCTGCCTCCTTAATCCTCTCACCAAAAACCCAATTCTGACATTCTCCTCCCTGCCCCCATAGCACAAACACATACCTGGCTTTCTGCCTCCCTGCTCCCATAACAAGGGACCTGCTCCTGGCATCACAATTATATAAGATACACAGAGTGAAATTAAACATTGTGTCCGGAATGACATCCTTTCTGTAAGATGGGATTTGATCCTAGCCTGCACTTTGCACATTTTACCACATATCTTCTCATCTCCATCTGATAAACATGTGTGTTAATGAATAGTTTTAAGGAGCTAAAACAATGGTCAGTTTCATAAGGATGACTCAAGAGTATACACATCACATTATAGCTTACCTGACAAATATCTAAAACCTTATATTAAATACAAATAGTGATCAAAGCACTATCTGAATGGAACTCTGCATGTATCATTATGCAAAGTGATGTTGGCCTAAAAGACCCCCTGTGTTTTCCAACTGTACATTCATCACTCATAAAAGAAAAGCACAAAATCATGTGAAAATGTGTGCTACTCGTAGTCATTGTTTCACACAGGCCGGGAGCAGTTTATTGTGCACCGCTTCTAGCCGGCTTAAACCATAGTGGCGCCACCCTGTGTCTTTCAGCAGGCACGAGTGGGAGCAGCGAGCAGTACCCACATGTCCAGGATGGTGGGGGATGCTGTTTGTAGCAGGTGGACGCCTCTTGTTTGGGCGCGCACCTTCCGTGCCCAACACCAGTGTTACCTCCCACTGCCTCATTCACAAACTGGGTGGTAGGTTGAGAACCCAACGGCCCTGCCCATAGCCCGTGGGGAGAGAGAGTAAAATAAACTGCCTTGGCAGGCTCCTTATACAGTAAAGGGGCCTCATTACGAGTAGGGCGGTAAGGGATACGGGCACCGGTAAGGAGACCGGTGCCGGTAATCCCTTACCGCCCTACGAGGTCCCTTAGCGGGTCCCTCCTTTAACGCCTGGTCTGACCAGGCGTTATGGACGGGACCCGTTAAGGGAACGTGAAGCTAATAACGGTACCGCAATTCGTGGTACCGTTATTTGCGCCTTCCCCATTCCCATTGAGCCCTATGGGGGCTCAAATGGGAATGGGAATGGCTTTTTCAATGGGGATTTACCGGTCCTGCCAAGGTCGGACTACACCGGTATGTCCCCATTGAACCAAGTCGGAGTCAGTACTGGTATGGGAGGTAGTCATGGCGCAAATAGCGCCATGACTACCACCATACTCGTAATGAGTGAACTGTTCACAGTTTTGCCAGCAAAAGAAAATAGGACCAAGGCAAGTGATTTGCCAAGAATGGCAGAGATTGGTCAATTGTGAAAGACAGGATGTTTGCATGCACAATTTGCAATTTTGCAGGTCTCTGACCACATATATGAAATTATAGGCTAGAGATAAACAAACAATACTCTGTGCAAGTAAATGATTGTATGCAGTTCTTTTAACTGTTACTAGATGGCAGTGTCACTTTAATTAACTCTGAATGTAACTGAGGATGCCTCACAAAGCTCTTCTTGGGTTCATCTTTTGAAAAGGCACTAGAGCCGAGCCAAAGCCAAGCAATTTTGGCTATAACCGGGCTCGAGCCTCTAGCGGGCGCAATCCTATATACAGCAGGGACAAAAATTATGTCATTCAAAGAATTGGAAAAATGCCCTATACCAACTAGCTGCAGTGTGTCTATCGAACCAATACTGTTGTCAGCAGACTCAAGCCTACACGTTAATGATCACTGGGCAGGCCACTCAGCTGTTAAATCCTGCAATGTGTAGGCAGTCCTTCGGACTTCCCTCTCAAAGCTCTGCATGAGCGGTGCAGGTTGCCAGCCCGGTTCGATAGCACAGCGAGTAGAGCGCTCATTTTAACATCTGTGCAGAGCCTGCTGACGCAGGTTCAAATCCCGGCAGGGCCAAACTCAGCCTTTGATCATCCTTCTGAGGGCGACAAATGAGCACCACACAATAAGCAGCGCTCAGATGCCTGAGGATTCGTAGCGCTATATAAATGCTACATTATTATTATAGGGCCAACCCACTGCGCCCCTTGACCGAATGTGATGCTTCGCTCTGGCTGGCAATGCTCTTAGGAAGAGGCTTAATTGAGCCCAGAGGGTCATGTGATTGGATGTCTGTCAAGTAAGTTGCTAAGAGAATCCGTTTGGCCAATGATTTACTTAAAGACTTTCCGAGTATGATAACACCCTCCATCCTGTTGCTGCTGTGTATTGGTAAATCCGCAAAGCGCAGAGACTGCCAATGTTAATGTGCCTCATTAACTGCTGGCGGCCTGAGTTCTGTACCGTAATGTAATTGGTTATTTATAATAAACAGTGGTCGAAGTGCGCGGGAGCGGTCGGCGGCGGTGCTCCTCTACTTTTTTTTAATTAAGTTTTACTGTTCCTATACTTTTATTTAAAAAAGAAACCATTCCGGAATGGGTCGTTTTAAAATAAAAGTGTAGGAAGAAGTTGAAACTTGTACTTTCAGTGCACTACACTGAACGTTCGCTTTAACAGCAGGTGCAAGAGTTTTGGGGTTTGTCTTGTGTGGGGGAGGGGATGTGCTGATGGGGTTTGTGGGGAGTGGGTGCATGCCAGCAGGGAACATAGTTCCACTACTTCTTTTCGTACAGTTCGACCACTGGCGCTTAATACCCAGAGGTTTCTAATCGCAGACCTGGATATCAAATCTGTGTTGCTCCGCGTCATCTTGCTTCCAAGGTGAGCATGTTGCCTCTGAGCTATCCTGCCGAGACTTAAAGGAAAGGCTTACACATTACAACACGGACCATCTGGTAGATGCCAGTAAAACCTCCACTGGCAGCATGACTGTGTCGACCACCTTATCACTGATGCTCATAGAACTTGGCCATGAAACATATGGAGCAGGTCTCTGTCCAGAGCCGGGTGAACCACTGCTGCAAAGGCCAGATGCCCAGAGCCCTAGTGCAGGGGTTTGAATCGTGTTGTACGCCTTGCTTTTATGTTTAGATTAGTAAACTTTGTGCCGGCACTGAACAGAGAACCCGCTCCGTCACCATTGATCGCCTCGAACCGGCACTACAAGACAACAGTGTGTCTAACAACAGGCGAACATTATGAACGGATGAGCCGAGTATAAGCCTGGCTGCACCTGCAGCTAACTCCTGTTAGTCATATAGAAAGTTGTAACCATCAGAAACCATACTGATTTTCGTGAAACATTATCGCATATCATTCGTGCTCCCCAGACCTCCGACATCATCTCAAAGCAGTGGACCCCGAAAGACATACCCTCATGCCTTTATAAAGGCCCTTTTGGTCGAAACACGTGTTGGCTGGTCTACCCTTTAAAACATTGCCTTTTCTTGTTGAAGTTTGTAAATCCCACAACTGCACAAATACAGGCCTGACCTGTCTCAGGTACAAGAAGATTATAAAATATGAAACGCGCCGTCACATTATCAATGGATAAAGCACTGGAGTTAACTCTTTGTTAAACAATGCACGGGCAAAGCTGCCTTTGGCCATTCCTTATCCAGTGAAACCTGGTCGTAGTTATCAAATAAATAATTATATAGCATAGCAGGCTGACATCACAGTCTCTCCCCCTACACGCAGGATCTGCTGGACTGACTAGTTCAGCGTGTTGTAATCACTGTTACTTGAGGAGCCCGGGAAAGGGAGGATAGCTCAGGGGCACCATGCTTGTCTTGAAAGCAAGATAACGCAGAGCAACATAGATTTGAATCACGGTTGTGCGCTTAGAGACTGATCTCCAGGTTTGAGTGCCTTACAAAAGATTAATTAACCGTAATCAATTAAGAGTTTACAGCCTTGCGGGCCTAAAAACCACCCAAGACATTATTTCTGAAATACCACAGGCAGCGAAATAGTTCTGTTTCTGTGTACCCAAATGTGTGGTTTTATAGATGGATTTGCAACCCTGCAACTGGGGCATTGAAGCATGTTGAAAAGCTGCGGGTTCGCACTGCTCATGTCGCGTGGTTTCTTCTAAAAATGCACAAAAGAGGTAGGTATGTGTGCACCCCTTTTTGTGACTCCCTGCACCCACCTTAACTTCCTGCAAGAGAAGTGGGTGCAGTAGCGCATCCCATCCTTCAGAGTGCCAAATGTGTTTTAAGTATTTTCACCAAGCCCGGTTCACTAACGCCAACCACGTGGGACTATCACCGAAACCTGCCAACCATCGCCAACAAAAGCCAATGATAGTCAGCTATCACCGGGCCGGGCACCTCCCTGCTCTCTGCCTGTAACATGGAAGGAGGCTTACTCAACCAAAGCAGTTTCCTGTAGCAAAGCCAAAACTGCTGGCTTTGCCAATACTTGTCATACAACCTGTGAGGGGGTTGGCTGAAGATGAGTCATGCTGTTTGAATTTTGTCTCTCTGCAGTTCTAATAGGATTTTGGGGAATCCTGTCTAGAGAAAATTAGATGTTCCCTTTAAAGTTTCCTTGGGGGGAGGGCACAGATCCCAAAGCCCCACAGACTGCAGGTCCATTGGAAGCATTTGTTCCTTACTTATTATTGATGCTGTCAGCCCCAAAACCTGTTTCCACGTCCTGGTTTTCCGCCTCTTCGGTCTCAAGTCTTGCTAGGGAATCCACGCCCTTGAGTCATGTCTTTCGGAAGGCGAGCTAAGTCTGATTTAGGAGAGAGTTGGGCCTGTATGTACATATCTCGGTTGGCAGGATTAGCGCACCTTCCGATAGCCTGTGGGATCGACGGTGGTGTACACCACTTTGGTCAGCTTGGCACGGCAGAGTGACCAGAGTGACCATATAACAGGTGGCATAAACTGCTGGAATGGATCAATTCTTGTTGCTCTAATTGTGGCGTTTTATGGCTGGTCAATATCTGCTGCCCATGATAAGGAACTTGGTCTCAAACTAGGAATAGCTGTTCTTTTATGATTATGACAGGGCTATGCAATGGGGCCTAAATGCTCTAATCTTTACATAGATGACGTGTGTCCTTATCTTTGCTGATTTGCTCCCATCTGTCGGAAAGGCCATTGTGTGCTGAAGGCACGCGGATAATGCATCAGGTACCGTTTGCATTTCATTGGCACCTTCAAAAGTCATCAATGTACTTTGAGATGGACTACTTAGCAATGGACTGGCTGAAACGGACACATTGGCCTCATTAGGAATTTGGCGGTAGCCGTGCCTGTAAGACAGGCACGGCTACCGCCAAACTCGCATCCGGCACTGGCACCCGCGAATGGGCAATTACTGGTCCATTCCGAGTTCGGCGGACCGGTAATTGCCCATTCGCGGTTGCCGTTGTGAACGCACTCCCCATCCCCATTCTGCCCCATAGGGCTGAATGGGAATGGGGAGCTCGGATGCACCGGCACTGTTCATAACGGTGCCGGTGCATCCACCAGTTGTGTTCGCGGGTGCCCTCCATTCCGCCAGGGCAGACCTGGCGGAATGGGAGGCACCCGCGAGCACAACTCAGAGTTTGGCGGTGCAGTAGCAACGGTGCCGGTGCCTTACTGGCACGTTGTTACTGTACCGCCAATCCCCTAATGAGGCCCAATGTCTTACCATAAAAATGCAATGGGTCAACAACCCGTCATTCTCCAGATCTTTTGGTCAACAATTCTCACTATCCCTTACCCCTGGCTATGCTGGCTAGGGCTGAAGGGAGTTGTAGTCCAAAACATCTAGAGGGCCAAAGGTTGCCAGCCCCTAGAAGGTCAAGGGGTATGTAGTGAGTGAGCAAGTGAGCCAGCTGGCCACACATGAAAGCATGACTATTGCGGACTGCCTGGTCACGTTATTATTTTGAGAGATGCCCGCATCAATTGTACCGACTACTGCAGAGTGCATGCATGACAATGCGCACATACAAATATGCAGCCATAAGAAAATATTGGGGCTTTCTTTTAAGGGATTAATAAAACACCCATTATTATTATTAATTGTTATCAGAGTATTTATTGAGTAGGGATCTAGCTTTCGGAGCACTTTACAAGTGAAAGGGGAAGCAGATTACGTGTGAGAATACTCCGGCGATTAGAAGTATTGTTTCTCCCATAAAGGACACACTATGCTTGGAACTGTGTAAACATATGGATAGTTCTCCCCCAGTGGGACCCAAAAAAATGTGTGACTCAATTAAAGGAAAAATGTACAACAATTTTGGACGAGTTACATTTTGATATTGAGGTTTGTTTAAAACACTGACTTAAGTAAAGACGGAATTATATGACGCTGATTGGGTAATTACAATGGAGAGCTTCCATAGTTACTCCTCTCTTAGGGCTTCATCACGAATTGGGTGGGATCCCGACTGGGAAAACGGCCAACTTTATTTGTGTTAGCACCCACTCGTGCTGCGGTATTACCGCCGGAACATGGGTTGGCCGCTGACCGTTACTCCCCATTACAGCCCTCCCCTTTTCTTCCTGCACTTTCAGACCTACACGGCCTGCTGCCATAAGCCCAGCACTTTCCACTTGCTGGCTGCACCCCCATTGTTTGTTGCCTTTTTATTCATTATTTTATTATTATTTTAGTTTTTTCCTTCTCGCTCCGCACTCTCCTTTTGTTTCCCCTTCCATGCACTTCTCCCCCTTTTCCCTCTACCCTGCACTTGCACGTTCTCAATGTCACTGGGCCTAGTAAAATCGTTTTTGTTCTCCCTTGTTCCCTTTCCCTTGCCTTGTCGCGCTCTGAAACACTTGTGTATGAGCGCGATAGAAATAAAATATCAATCAATCAATCAATCATTCCCCATTGGGCCAATTGGACCTGAGCTTGGGGTAAACACGCCAGACTCCAGATTGGGCGGAGCGGTAAATGCGGCGTAACACATTTACTGCCGCATTTAAGGAATACCACCAAACTCGTTATGAGGCCTTTAGTCATTTGGTCCATGAACATAAGAAACGAGGAGTTATGGCACCTTATTTAAGTCTATTCCCTAATCAACACTATTGTTCTATGTAATTGCGATTCCGATGGATTTATTACCGACTAGAAGTGTTTTATTAAGATGGGGAATGATCATTAGAGAAGCAGAACTTTGACGTATTAAAACATTTAAACACTTAATCCTGTACTGTAGCGCATTAAAAGAATAAAAATGAATTCTGATTGGTTGGCTTTTGTAGCTTTTTTTAACGCCTTAAAATTATCTGACTGATGAATATGTGTGTATTAATTCTTAGATTGTTTTAAATATGAGACTAAGTATATGTTTTAAATGAAATATGTAAGTATGATATTTGTGTACAATTGTTAAACTTTGCTCTGTCTATTTTGAAGAATATGCAATTACTTTAGTATTATTTGTAAAGGTTTGCTTGAAGCCAAAAACATTTGATAACAAAAAAAAATACAATTATGATTAGAGTATTCATTGAGTCGGATCTAGATTTCGTAAGCAGTGGATCGCTTTACAGGTCAAAGGGGGAAGCAGATGGGAAGGGAAGCAGAATGGAAGAGGGTGGGCATCTAACAATGGGTGGGAGAGGGCAGGCAAGTTGGCAGTGAGAGATCTACAAGCAACCGCGGGAGGAAACAGGTGGGAGTAGATGGCCCAGTCGAGGGTTAAGCGGGAAGTGGAGGAGTGTAGAACTATGTGTTAAGTAGGAGCCATTCCTTGAAGAGGGCAGCCTTGAGCTCCTTCCTGAAATGTGGAAGCGACAGGGGCATGGAGGAGGTTCCAGAGTCTGGGGACACAGACAGAGAAGGCCTGTCTTCTGGTTTTTGTCCTTCTTGCATTGGCAAGGTTCAAGTCTGCACATGCCCTGGATCCTAGTGGGCTGCAGGCCTGTGGATCTGCTGGGCTTCTCAGGTAGCTGGGGGACTCGAGGCCTTGCAGGTGAAGGGAATGCTTGCGCAAGCACTTCCTGATTTATTTATTGAAAGTGGATTTGTAGGACCAGGGGCGTTGCTAGGGGGGGGCTAAGGGGGCTATAGCCCCTGATCTTTTGGTTGTAGCCCCCGATAGAATCTCAGGAGCTACAGCCAAAAGACTAGCTAGCCCCCAGTCCCAACAGTTCCAACATCAGTTTAGCCCCGGGTCTTTTCCAGACCTAGCAACTCCCCTGTGTAGGACACTCCCGGTGAACCGGGTCACTTTCCTTTCCATGGCAATCCCTCTCATTAGCATCCCTTTCCATGCATGTTTAGCTTGTCTGTGAGCTTACAGCTCAAGGGCACTTATATGCAAATCATGGGATGCTTTTGGTATGTTTCTGTCCTAGCAGTTTGGCCTTGTGTGCTTGTTGGGTGCACATTAAAACGAATTTACCTATAATCGGACTCCTTCTATAATGGCACAGGCAGACTGACAACAGTGGAATGGAACGCTACCCTGACGAACATTCCCTCCAGCTCCCCCATGCACAACTGTGTGGTTTTCAAGGCAGAAATGAAGCACACACAGGCGTTTTTGGAGGAAGGCAGAGATTCGCCAGTGTCTGGAATTTGGAAAATGCATACAGAGGAAAGATGCTGTTCATTTCGCAAGCTTCGGGAGCCTGATTGATTGGCGGCCATTTTGCAACCAGCACCAGGCCCACCCTGGAATGCTGGCAGCACTGAAGGAAAGAAAGGTCAGATTTGTCAAGCAACTGACTTGGAAATGACAGGAGCGAACAGGAGCAGGAATGTGAGTGCATTTGATCATTTATTAAAGTGATTTGTACTTAAGGAGCAGAATCGCCCATATGAAGTCTGCGTCCTACTGGCCCTTCCGGTGGAAAAAGACTGTCTCTTTCTGAACTCTCCAAATTACATAAATGCCCTCATTATGGAGAAGGCTTTATGAATACTCACTTGCATGCGGGGAAAAGCTGCACTTCGAAATGGCCTATCCGCGTCAAGGCCAATTCAACACTTCATGCTTTCAAGCGCGATAAATTGAATGAAATAACATAGAGTCATAATAACAGCTATTATTACAGTGCTTAGAAGCGGGAGAGAACAGCATCGGAACGCTACATATAACCCTGTTATTACTTTCATGCTGTAGTGTTGTATGCAGCAGTGGCCCAGGCCTGCTTCTGAAATGCACGCATTTTATTTGAAGCACTATTTTTACAGCAAGCGGTACATTTTACTCTCTGTGGTATTCAGTGAACTGCAGTAAAGCATGTGTTCTGTGGGCTGCTCTCAACTGTAATTACCCCAATCAGTATTCACCACTGGCGGTAATAGCACACCCCTGGCTGCCCTGCATGGCAGCGGTACTTGGTATTTTTCCACTGAGCGGAGAAAGCATTGCAGCGGGACAGTCATTTACCACCAGCTCTATTTCTGATCAAATATGAACCTAAGAGTCTGGAAGGACGTTATGCGAGTATGAAAAGTTGTTCCGGAATTTGGGAGCCTGAAGGGAGAGGGATCTGACTGCTCTGCATGTGTGTTTGTTTGGTGACTGGGTGATCTTTATAGATTTGTTGCTTGGAGGAACCTTTTGGAGATTAAATGGGTCTTTTGTTACAGAGAAAAGGATGTACCAAAAAGTAATTTTTATTTGCTTTTTGGGGAAAGGTCTTTTTTTTGCCTATTTGATTAGGGAAGTTATAGGATGTGTGATTAGGTTGTGTGTTCCCAGTAATTGCAATTATAGTGTGTTTTCTGGCCTTCATGGGAGGTCCAGTACATTGTCTCGTACAGACAGATTCTTCTCAATTGTCCTGGTTCTTTGCTCAGGTGTTTGTCAAGGAACATTCTAAGAGAAGTTGGAAATCAGGGGATGACCGAAAATCCTACAGGGGGTAGACGTTGGCATTATGTACCACGTGATAGGGCCCCTAAAAAAAGGAAAGCAGGTTTGGAGCTTTTCACTCCAGATCTGCTTTTCCACATTCACTTCTGTATGAAGCACTTGTCTAAAGTGTGCGATCCCTGCATCCTCCGCTTCAGGGAGGTCCTGAAGACCCTACTCTTTCCAATTGCTGATCGCTCCACTCAACCTTCGACCCTCCTCACCTAGAAGCTCTTCCGTCATCAGCTCCCCTGTCCACTCCCACCACTTCGGCTATCCTGGGACCCTACTTGAACACCCCTAAATGCTTCCCCTATGTACAGCCTTCTCTTGCTTCCTAGCCAAGCTCACGCTTTACATGTCCAGAATAAACATACATGCGGTGTAATGTCTTATAGGGCTGGAGACCATTCTGGCATTCCTAGATGTTTTTGATTGATGAGCAGAGCTGCTGAGACACCTGAGGTGGTAAAGGGGGTGTGGCATGTGGACAATGATTAGCAGAAGCAGAGGGGGGTCTTTGGCAAGCTGCGCAGATGTTAGGGTCCGGTTGGTGATCGCCGAGCTGAGGATGGCCTTGTGTGATCAGTCTCTCAGGAAAGATTAGGCCCCTTGCACTGGAGCCTTTCAGTAAGTGAGCTGTGTTACACTCTACAAGGTTTGGCCAATGGGTCTCGGTGGACGAGCATTGTCAGGTTGTTTTCACCTACTTGAGTGAATGGGTGGTCCTTGAATGAGACAGGGCTGTGTTGGGGAAGTGGGTCGGTAGATGAAAAGCAGAATGGCTACTCAAAGTGGACCCTGAGTTGCAGGAATGAGGGAAAAATAAGGCCAAGAGCGGGTCAGGAGATGGCAGAGTTCACAACACAAATTGAACAAGGGAAAAGATAACGCTGTGCGGGATCTCCTGATAGAAACAAAGCCTAGAAAGATCCAGAAAGGACAGGAAGAGGCTCCAGTTAGCAAGATAAAAGCTTTGTATCTGCTCTCATACTATACATGTGACATGCTATAGCTGATGCATGTGAAGGTTCTATGTGCTCTCATATTATGCATGTGGCATGCTATCGCTGATGCATGTGAAGGTTCTATCTGCTCTCATACTATGCATGTGACATGCTACTGCAGATGCATGTGAAGGTTCCATCTGCTCTCATAATATGCATGTGACATGCAATCGCTGATGCATGTGAAGGTTCCATCTGCTCTCATAATATGCATGTGACATACAATCGCTGATGCATGTGAAGGTTCTATCTGCTCTCATACTATGCATGTGACATACTATCGCTGCATGTGAAGGTTCTATCTGCTCTCATACTATGTATGCGGAATGCAATCGCTGATGCATGTGAAGGTTCCGTTGCTCTCATATTATGCATGTGACATGCTACTGCTGATGCATGTGAAGGTTCTATCTGCTCTCATACTATGCATGTGACATGCTATCGCTGATGCATGTGAAGGTTCCATTTGCTCCCATAATATGCATGTGACATGCAATCGCTGATGCATGTGAAGGTTCTATCTGCTCTCATACTATGCATGTGACATGCTACTGAAGATGCATGTAAAGGTTCTATCTGCTCTCATACTATGCATGTGACATGCTACTGCAGATGCATGTGAAGGTTCCATCTGCTCTCATAATATGCATGTGACATGCAATCGCTGATGCATGTGAAGGTTCTATCTACTCTCATACTATGCATGTGACATGCTACTGCAGATGCATGTGAAGGTTCCATCTGCTCTCATACTATGCATGTGACCTGCTATCGTGCAGGCTCGATATGCTCTCATACTATGCATGTGACATGCTATCGCTGATGCATGTGAAGGTTCTATCTGCTCTCATACTATGCATGTGACATGCAATCGCTGATGCATGTGAAGGTTCTATCTGCTCTCATATTATGCATGTGACATGATACTGCAGATGCATGTGAAGGTTCCATCTACTCTCATACTATGCATGTGACATGCTACTGCAGATGCATGTGACGGTTCCATCTGCTCTCATAATATGCATGTGACATGCAATCGCTGATGCATGTGAAGGTACTATCTGCTCTCATACTATGCATGTGACATGCTACTTCCTGCAGATGCATGTGAAGGTTCTATCTTCTCTCATACTATGCATGTGACATCCTACTGCAGATGCATGTGAAGGTTCCATCTGCTCTCATACTATGCATGTGACCTGCTATCGCTGATGCATGTGAAGGCTCGATATGCTCTCATACTATGCATGTGACATGCTATAGCTGATTCATGTGAAGGTTCTATCTGCTCGCATACTATGCATGTGACCTATCGCTGATGCATGTGAAGGTTCTATCTGCTCTCATTCTATGCATGTGACATGCTATCGCTGCATGTGAAGGTTCTATCTGCTCTCATACTATGCATGTGACATGCAATCGCTGATGAATGTGAAGGTTATATCTGCTCTCATACTATGCATGTGACATGCTATCGCTGCATGTGAAGGTTCTATCTGCTCTCATACTATGCATGTGACCTGCTATCGCTGATGCATGTGAAGGTTCTATCTGCTCTCATACTATGCATGTGACCTGCTGTCGCTGATGCATGTGAAGGCTCAATATGCTCTCATACTATGCATGTGACATGCTATAGCTGATTCATGTGAAGGTTCTATCTGTTCTCATACTATGCATGTGACCTGCTATCGCTGATGCATGTGAAGGTTCTATCTGCTCTCATACTATGCATGTGACATGCTACTGCAGATGCATGTGAAGGTTCTATCTGCTCTCATACTATGCATGTGACATGCTATCGCTGATCCATGTGAAGTTTCCATCTGCTCTCATACTATGCATGTGACATGCTATAGCTGATTCATGTGAAGGTTCTATCTGCTCTCATACTATGCATGTGACCTGCCATCGCTGATGCATGTGAAGGTTCTATCTGCTCTCATACTATGCATGTGACATGCTATCGCTGCATGTGAAGGTTCTAACTGCTCTCATACTATGCATGTGACCTGTTATTGCTGATGCATGTGAAGGTTCTATCTGCTCTCATACTAAGCATGTGACATGCTATCGCTGCATGTGAAGGTTTTATCTGCTCTCATACTATGCATGTGACCTGCTATCGCTGATGCATGTGAAGGTTCTATCTGCTCTCATACTATGCATGTGACCTGCTATCGCTGATGCATGTGAAGGCTCGATATGCTCTCATACTATGCATGTGACATGCTATAGCTGATTCATGTGAAGGTTCTATCTGCTCTCATACTATGCATGTGACCTGCTATCGCTGATGCATGTGAAGGTTCTATCTGCTCTCATACTATGCATGTGACATGCTACTGCAGATGCATGTGAAGGTTCTATCTGCTCTCATACTATGCATGTGACATGCTATCGCTGATGCATGTGAAGGTTTTATCTGCTCTCATACTATGCATGTGACATGCTATCTCTGCATGTGAAGGTTTTATCTGCTCTCATACTATGCATGTGACCTGCTACCGCTGATGCATGTGAAGGCTCGATATGCTCTCATACTATGCATGTGACATGCTACTGCAGATGCATGTGAAGGTTCCATCTGCTCTCATACTATGCATGTGACCTGCTATCGCTGATGCATGTGAAGGCTCGATATGCTCTCATACTATGCATGTGACATGCTATAGCTGATTCAAGTGAAGGTTCTATCTGCTCTCATACTATGCATGTGACATGCTATCGCTGATACATGTGAAGGTTCTATCAGCTCTCATACTATGCATGTGACGTGCTATTGCTGCATGTGAAGGTTCTATCTGCTCTCATACTATGCATGTGACATGCTATCGCTGCATGTGAAGGTTTGCATGTGACATGCAATCGCTGATGCATGTGAAGGTTCTATCTGCTCTCATACTATGCATGTGACATGCTATCGCTGATGCATGTGAAGGTTCTATCTGCTCTCATACTATGCATGTGACCTGCTATCGCTGATGCATGTGAAGGCTCGATATGCTCTCATACTATGCATGTGACATGCTATCGCTGCATGTGAAGGTTCTATCTGCTCTCATACTATGCATGTGACATGCTATCGCTGCATGTGAAGGTTTTATCTGCTCTCATACTATGCATGTGACCTGCTATCGCTGATGCATGTGAAGGCTCGATATGCTCTCATACTATGCATGTGACATGCTACTGCAGATGCATGTGAAGGTTCCATCTGCTCTCATACTATGCATGTGACCTGCAATCGCTGATGCATGTGAAGGCTCGATATGCTCTCATACTATGCATGTGACATGCTATAGCTGATTCAGGTGAAGGTTCTATCTGCTCTCATACTATGCATTTGACCTGCTATCGCTGATGCATGTGAAGGTTCTATCTGCTCTCATACTATGCATGTGACATGCTATCGCTGCATGTGAAGGTTCTATCTGCTCTCATACTATGCATGTGACATGCAATCGCTGATGCATGTGAAGGTTCTATCTGCTCTCATACTATGCATGTGACATGCTATCGCTGCATGTGAAGGTTCTATCTGCTCTCATACTATGCATGTGACCTGCTATCGCTGATGCATGTGAAGGTTCTATCTGCTCTCATACTATGCATGTGACCTGCTATCGCTGATGCATGTTAAGGCTCGATATGCTCTCATACTATGCATGTGACATGCTATAGCTGATTCATGTGAAGGTTCTATCTGCTCTCATACTATGCATGTGACCTGCTATCGCTGATGCATGTGAAGGTTCTATCTGCTCTCATACTATGCATGTGACATGCTACTGCAGATGCATGTGAAGGTTCTATCTGCTCTCATACTATGCATGTGACATGCTATCGCTGATGCATGTGAGGGTTCTATCTGCTCTCATACTATGCATGTGACCTGCTATCGCTGATGCATGTAAAGGCTCGATATGCTCTCATACTATGCATGTGACATGCTACTGCAGATGCATGTGAAGGTTCCATCTGCTCTCATACTATGCATGTGACCTGCTATCGCTGATGCATGTGAAGGCTCGATATGCTCTCATACTATGCATGTGACATGCTATAGCTGATTCATGTGAAGGTTCTATCTGCTCTCATACTATGCATGTGACATGCTATCGCTGATGCATGTGAAGGTTCCATCTGCTCTCATACTATGCATGTGACATGATATCGCTGCATGTGAAGGTTCTATCTGCTCTCATACTATGCATGTGACATGCTATCGCTGCATGTGAAGGTTCTATCTGCTCTCATACTATGCATGTGACCTGCTATCGCTGATGCATGTGAAGGTTCTATCTGCTCTCATACTATGCATGTGACCTGCTATCGCTGATGCATGTGAAGGCTTGATATGCTCTCATACTATGCATGTGACATGCTATAGCTGATTCATGTGAAGGTTCTATCTGTTCTCATACTATGCATGTGACCTGCTATCGCTGATGCATGTGAAGGTTCTATCTGCTCTCATACTATGCATGTGACATGCTACTGCAGATGCATGTGAAGGTTCTATCTGCTCTCATACTATGCATGTGACATGCTATCGCTGATGCATGTGAAGGTTCCATCTGCTCTCATACTATGCATGTGACATGCTATAGCTGATTCATGTGAAGGTTCTATCTGCTCTCATACTATGCATGTGACCTGCTATCGCTGATGCATGTGAAGGTTCAATCTGCTCTCATACTAAGCATGTGACATGCTATCGCTGCATGTGAAGGTTTTATCTGCTCTCATACTATGCATGTGACCTGCTATCGCTGATGCATGTGAAGGTTCTATCTGCTCTCATACTATGCATGTGACCTGCTATCGCTGATGCATGTGAAGGCTCGATATGCTCTCATACTATGCATGTGACATGCTATAGCAGATTCATGTGAAGGTTCTATCTGCTCTCATACTATGCATGTGACCTGCTATCGCTGATGCATGTGAAGGTTCTATGTGCTCTCATACTATGCATGTGACATGCTACTGCAGATGCATGTGAAGGTTCTATCTGCTCTCATACTATGCATGTGACATGCTATCGCTGATGCATGTGAAGGTTCTATCTGCTCTCATACTATGCATGTGACATGCTATCGCTGCATGTGAAGGTTCTATCTGCTCTCATACTATGCATGTGACATGCTATCGCTGCATGGGAAGGTTTTATCGGCTCTCATACTATGCATGTGACCTGCTATCGCTGATGCATGTGAAGGCTCGATATGCTCTCATACTATGCATGTGACATGCTCCTGCAGATGCATGTGAAGGTTCCATCTGCCCTCATACTATGCATGTGACCTGCTATCGCTGATGCATGTGAAGGCTCGATATGCTCTCATACTATGCATGTGACATGCTATAGCTGATTCATGTGAAGGTTCTATCTGCTCTCATACTATGCATGTGACATGCTATCGCTGATGCATGTGAAGGTTCTATCTGCTCTCATACTATGCATGTGAAATGCTATCGCTGCATGTGAAGGTTCTATCTGCTCTCATCCTATGCATGTGACATGCTATCGCTGCATGTGAAGGTTTTATCTGCTCTCATACTACGCATGTGACCTGCTATTGCTGATGCATGTGAAGGCTCGATATGCTCTCATACTATGCATGTGACATGCTACTGCAGATGCATGTGAAGGTTCCATCTGCTCTCATACTATGCATGTGACCTGCTATCGCTGATGCATGTGAAGGCTCGATATGCTCTCATATTATGCATGTGACATGCTCCTGCAGATGCATGTGAAGGTTCCATCTGCCCTCATACTATGCATGTGACCTGCTATCGCTGATGCATGTGAAGGCTCGATATGCTCTCATACTATGCATGTGACATGCTATAGCTGATTCATGTGAAGGTTCTATCTGCTCTCATACTATGCATGTGACATGCTATCGCTGATGCATGTGAAGGTTCTATCTGCTCTCATACTATGCATGTGAAATGCTATCGCTGCATGTGAAGGTTCTATCTGCTCTCATCCTATGCATGTGACATGCTATCGCTGCATGTGAAGGTTTTATCTGCTCTCATACTACGCATGTGACCTGCTATTGCTGATGCATGTGAAGGCTCGATATGCTCTCATACTATGCATGTGACATGCTACTGCAGATGCATGTGAAGGTTCCATCTGCTCTCATACTATGCATGTGACCTGCTATCGCTGATGCATGTGAAGGTTCTACCTGCTCTCATACTATGCATGTGACATGCTGCTGCAGATGCATGTGAAGGTTCTATCTGCTCTCATACTATGCATGTGACATGCTATCACTGCATGTGAAGGTTCTATCTGCTCTCATACTATGCATGTGACATGCAATCGCTGATGCATGTGAAGGTTCTATCTGCTCTCATACTATGCATGTGACATGCTATCGCTGCATGTGAAGGTTTTATCTGCTCTCGTACTATGCATGTGACCTGCTATCGCTGATGCATGTGAAGGTTCTATCTGCTCTCATACTATGCATGTGACCTGCTATCCCTGATGCATGTGAAGGCTCGATATGCTCTCATACTATGCATGTGACATGCTATAGCTGATTCATGTGAAGGTTCTATCTGCTCTCATACTATGCATGTGACCTGCAATCGCTGATGCATGTGAAGGTTATACCTGCTCTCATACTATGCATGTGACATGCTACTGCAGATGCATGTGAAGGTTCTATCTGCTCTCATACTATGCATGTGACATGCTATCGCTGATGCATGTGAAGGTTCTATCTGCTCTCATACTATGCATGTGATATGCTATCGCTGCATTGTGAAGGTTCTATCTGCTCTCATACTATGCATGTGACATGCTATCACTGCATGTGAAGGTTTTATCTGCTCTCATACTATGCATGTGACCTGCTATCGCTGATGCATGTGAAGGCTCGATATTCTCTCATACTATGCATGTGACATGCTATAGCTGATTCATGTGAAGGTTCTATCTGCTCTCATACTATGCATGTGACATGCTATCGCTGATGCATGTGAAGGTTCTATCTGCTCTCATACTATGCATGTGACATGCTATCGCTGCATGTGAAGGTTTTATCTGCTCTCATACTATGCATGTGACCTGCTAGTGCTGATGCATGTGAAGGCTCGATATGCTCTCATACTATGCATGTCACATGCTACTGCAAATGCATGTGAAGGTTCCATCTGCTCTCATACTATGCATGTGACTTGCTATCGCTGATGCATGTGAAGGTTCTATCTGCTCTCATACTATGCATGTGACATGCTGCTGCAGATGCATGTGAAGGTTCTATCTGCTCTCATACTATGCATGTGACATGCTATCGCTGCATGTGAAGGTTCTATCTGCTCTCATACTATGCATGTGACCTGCTATCGCTGATGCATGTGAAGGTTCTATCTGCTCTCATACTATGCATGTGACCTGCTATCGCTGATGCATGTGAAGGCTCGATATGCTCTCATACTATGCATGTGACATGCTATCGCTGCATGTGAAGGTTCTATCTGCTCTCATACTATGCATGTGACATGCTATCGCTGCATGTGAAGGTTTTATCTGCTCTCATACTATGCATGTGACCTGCTAGTGCTGATGCATGTGAAGGCTCGATATGCTCTCATACTATGCATGTGACATGCTACTGCAGATGCATGTGAAGGTTCCATCTGCTCTCATACTATGCATGTGACCTGCAATCGCTGATGCATGTGAAGGTTCGATATGCTCTCATACTATGCATGTGACATGCTATAGCTGATTCATGTGAAGGTTCTATCTTCTCCCATACTATGCATGTGACATGCAATCGCTGATGCATGTGAAGGTTCGATATGCTCTCATACTATGCATGTGACATGCTATAGCTGATTCATGTGAAGGTTCTATCTGCTCTCATACTATGCATGTGACATGCTATCGCTGATGCATGTGAAGGTTCTATCTGCTCTCATACTATGCATGTGACATGCTATCGCTGCATGTGAAGGTTCTATCTGCTCTCATACTATGCATGTGACATGCTATCGCTGCATGTGAAGGTTTTATCTGCTCTCATACTATGCATGTGACCTGCTATCACTGATGCATGTGAAGGCTCGATATGCTCTCATACTATGCATGTGACCTGCTATTGCTGATGCATGTGAAGGTTCCATCTGCTCTCATACTATGCATGTGACCTGCAATCACTGATGCATGTGAAGTCTCGATATGCTCTCATATTATGCATGTGACATGCTATAGCTGATTCATGTGAAGGTTCTATCTGCTCTCATACTATGCATGTGACATGCTATCGCTGCATGTGAAGGTTCTATCTGCTCTCATACTATGCATGTGACATGCAATTGCTGATGCATGTGAAGGTTCTATCTGCTCTCATACTATGCATGTGACATGCTATCGCTGCATGTGAAGGTTCTATCTGCTCTCATACTATGCATGTGACCTGCTATCGCTGATGCATGTGAAGGCTCGATATGCTCTCATACTATGCATGTGACATGCTATAGCTGATTCATGTGAAGGTTCTATCTGCTCTCATACTATGCATGTGACCTGCTATCGCTGATGCATGTGAAGGTTCTATCTGCTCTCATACTATGCATGTGACATGCTACTGCAGATGCATGTGAAGGATCTATCTGCTCTCATACTATGCATGTGACATGCTATCGCTGATGCATGTGAAGGTTCCATCTGCTCTCATACTATGCATGTGACGTGCTATAGCTGATTCATGTGAAGGTTCTATCTGCTCTCATACTATGCATGTGACCTGCTATCGCTGATGCATGTGAAGGTTCTATCTGCTCTCATACTATGCATGTGACATGCTATCGCTGCATGTGAAGGTTCTAACTGCTCTCATACTATGCATGTGACCTGCTATTGCTGATGCATGTGACGGTTCTATCTGCTCTCATACTATGCATGTGACATGCTATCGCTGCATGTGAAGGTTTTATCTGCTCTCATACTATGCATGTGACCTGCTATTGCTGATGCATGTGAAGGTTCTATCTGCTCTCATACTATGCATGTGACCTGCTATCGCTGATGCATGTGAAGGCTCGATATGCTCTCATACTATGCATGTGACATGCTATAGCTGATTCATGTGAAGGTTCTATCTGCTCTCATACTATGCATGTGACCTGCTATCGCTGCATGTGTAGGTTCTATCTGCTCTCATACTATGCATGTGACATGCTATCGCTGCATGTGAAGGTTCTATCTGCTCTCATACTATGCATGTGACCTGCTATCGCTGATGCATGTGAAGGTTCTATCTGCTCTCATACTATGCATGTGACATGCTACTGCAGATGCATGTGAAGGTTCTATCTGCTCTCATACTATGCATGTGACATGCTATCGCTGATGAATGTGAAGGTTCCATCTGCTTTCATACTATGCATGTGACATGCTATCGCTGATGCCTGTGAAGGTTCTATCTGCTCTCATACTATGCATGTGACATGCTATCGCTGCATGTGAAGGTTCTATCTGCTCTCATACTATGCATGTGACATGCTATCGCGGCATGGGAAGGTTCTATCTGCTCTCATACTATGCATGTGACATGCTATCGCTGATGCATGTGAAGGTTCTATCTGCTCTCATACTATGCATGTGACATGCTACTTCAGATGCATGTTAAGGTTCTATCTGCTCTCATACTATGCATGTGACATGCTATTGCTGATGCATGTGAAGGTTCCATCTGCTCTCATACTATGCATGTGACATGCTATAGCTGATTCATGTGAAGGTTCTATCTGCTCTCATACTATGCATGTGACATGCTATCGCTGATGCATGTGAAGGTTCTATCTGCTCTCATACTATGCATGTGACATGCTATCGCTGCATGTGAAGGTTCTATCTGCTCTCATGCTATGCATGTGACATGCTATCGCTGCATGTGAAGGTTTTATCTGCTCTCATACTATGCATGTGACCTGCTATTGCTGATGCATGTGAAGGCTTGATATGCTCTCATACTATGCATGTGACATGCTATCGCTGATGCATGTGAAGGTTCTATCTGCTCTCATACTATGCATGTGACCTGCTATCCCTGATGCATGTGAAGGTTCTATCTGCTCTCATACTATGCATGTGACCTGCTATCCCTGATGCATGTGAAGGTTCTATCTGCTCTCATACTATGCATGTGACATGCTGCTGCAGATGCATGTGAAGGTTCGATATGCTCTCATACTATGCATGTGACATGCTATAGCTGATTCATGTGAAGGTTCTATCTGCTCTCATACTATGCATGTGACATGCAATCGCTGATGCATGTGAAGGTTCGATATGCTCTCATACTATGCATGTGACATGCTATAGCTGATTCATGTGAAGGTTCTATCTGCTCTCATACTATGCATGTGACATGCTATCGCTGATGCATGTGAAGGTTCTATCTGCTCTCATACTATGCATGTGACATGCTATCGCTGCATGTGAAGGTTCTATCTGCTCTCATACTATGCATGTGACATGCTATCACTGCATGTGAAGGTTTTATCTGCTCTCATGCTATGCATGTGACCTGCTATCACTGATGCATGTGAAGGCTTGATATGCTCTCATACTATGCATGTGACATGCTATAGCTGATTCATGTGAAGGTTCTATCTGCTCTCATACTATGCATGTGACATGCTATCGCTGCATGTGAAGGTTCTATCTGCTCTCATACTATGCATGTGACATGCAATCGCTGATGCATGTGAAGGTTCTATCTGCTCTCATACTATGCATGTGACATGCTATCGCTGCATGTGAAGGTTCTATCTGCTCTCATACTATGCATGTGACCTGCTATCGCTGATGCAAGTGAAGGTTCTATCTGCTCTCATACTATGCATGTGACCTGCTATCGCTGATGCATGTGAAGGCTCGAAATGCTCTCATACTATGCATGTGACATGCTATAGCTGATTCATGTGAAGGTTCTATCTGCTCTCATACTATGCATGTGACCTGCTATCGCTGATGCAGGTGAAGGTTCTATCTGCTCTCATACTATGCATGTGACATGCTACTGCAGATGCATGTGAAGGATCTGTCTGCTCTCATACTATGCATGTGACATGCTATCGCTGATGCATGTGAAGGTTCCATCTGCTCTCGTACTATGCATGTGACATGCTATAGCTGATTCATGTGAAGGTTCTATCTGCTCTCATACTATGCATGTGACCTGCTATCGTTGATGCATGTGAAGGTTCTATCTGCTCTCATACTATGCATGTGACATGCTATCGCTGCATGTGAAGGTTCTAACTGCTCTCATACTATGCATGTGACCTGCTATTGCTGATGCATGTGACCGTTCTATCTGCTCTCATACTATGCATGTGACATGCTATCGCTGCATGTGAAGGTTTTATCTGCTCTCATACTATGCATGTGACCTGCTATCGCTGATGCATGTGAAGGTTCTATCTGCTCTCATACTATGCATGTGACCTGCTATCGCTGATGCATGTGAAGGCTCGATATGCTCTCATACTATGCATGTGACATGCTATAGCTGATTCATGTGAAGGTTCTATCTGCTCTCATACTATGCATGTGACCTGCTATCGCTGCATGTGAAGGTTCTATCTGCTCTCATACTATTCATGTGACATGCTATCGCTGCATGTGAAGGTTCTATCTGCTCTCATACTATCCATGTGACCTGCTATCGCTGATGAATGTGAAGGTTCCATCTGCTTTCATACTATGCATGTGACATGCTATCGCTGATGCATGTGAAGGTTCTATCTGCTCTCATACTATGCATGTGACATGCTATCGCTGCATGTGAAGGTTCTATCTGCTCTCATACTATGCATGTGACATGCTATCGCTGCATGTGAAGGTTTTATCGGCTCTATACTATGCATGTGACCTGCTATCGCTGATGCATGTGAAGGCTCGATATGCTCTCATACTATGCATGTGACATGCTCCTGCAGATGCATGTGAAGGTTCCATATGCTCTCATACTATGCATGTGACCTGCTATCGCTGATGCATGTGAAGGCTCGATATGCTCTCATACTATGCATGTGACATGCTATAGCTGATTCATGTGAAGGTTCTATCTGCTCTCATACTATGCATGTGACATGCTATCGCTGATGCATGTGAAGGTTCTATCTGCTCTCGTACTATGCATGTGACATGCTATCGCTGCATGTGAAGGTTCTATCTGCTCTCATGCTATGCATGTGACATGCTATCGCTGCATGTGAAGGTTTTATCTGCTCTCATACTATGCATGTGACCTGCTATTGCCGATGCATGTGAAGGCTCGATATGCTCTCATACTATGCATGTCACATGCTACTGCAGATGCATGTGAAGGTTCCATCTGATCTCATACTATGCATCTGACCTGCTATCGCTGATGCATGTGAAGGTTCTATCTGCTCTCATACTATGCATGTGACATGCTGCTGCAGATGCATGTGAAGGTTCTATCTGCTCTCATACTATGCATGTGACATGCTATCGCTGCATGTGAAGGTTCTATCTTCTCTCATACTATGCATGTGACATGCAATCGCTGATGCATGTGAAGGTTCGATATGCTCTCATACTATGCATGTGACATGCTATAGCTGATTCATGTGAAGGTTCTATCTGCTCTCATACTATGCATGTGACATGCTATCGCTGATGCATGTGAAGGTTCTATCTGCTCTCATACTATGCATGTGACATGCTATCGCTGCATGTGAAAGTTCTATCTGCTCTCATACTATGCATGTGACATGCTATCGCTGCATGTGAAGGTTTTATCTGCTCTCATACTATGCATGTGACCTGCTATCACTGATGCATGTGAAGGCTCGATATGCTCTCATACTATGCATGTGACATGCTACTGCAGATGCATGTGAAGGTTCCATCTGCTCTCATACTATGCATGTGACCTGCAATCGCTGATGGATGTGAAGGCTCGATATGCTCTCATACTATGCATGTGACATGCTATATCTGATTCATGTGAACGTTCTATCTGCTCTCATACTATGCATCTGACCTGCTATCACTGATACATGTGAAGGTTCTATCTGCTCTCATACTATGCATCTGACCTGCTATCACTGATGCATGTGAAGGTTCTATCTGCTCTCATACTATGATTGTGACATGCTGTCGCTGATGCATGTGAAGGTTCCATCTGCTTTCATACTATGCATGTGACATGCTATCGCTGACGCATGTGAAGGTTCCATCTGCTCTCATACTATGCATGTGACCTGCTATCGCTGATGCATGTGAAGGTTCTACCTGCTCTCATACTATGCATGTGACATGCTGCTGCAGATGCATGTGAAGGTTCTATCTGCTCTCATACTATGCATGTGACATGCTATCACTGCATGTGAAGGTTCTATCTGCTCTCATACTATGCATGTGACATGCAATCTCTGATGCATGTGAAGGTTCTATCTGCTCTCATACTATGCATGTGACATGCAATCGCTGATGCATGTGAAGGTTTTATCTGCTCTCGTACTATGCATGTGACCTGCTATCGCTGATGCATGTGAAGGTTCTATCTGCTCTCATACTATGCATGTGACCTGCTATCCCTGATGCATGTGAAGGCTCGATATGCTCTCATACTATGCATGTGACATGCTACTGCAGATGCATGTGAAGGTTCTATCTGCTCTCATACTATGCATGTGACATGCTATCGCTGATGCATGTGAAGGTTCTATCTGCTCTCATACTATGCATGTGACATGCAATCGCTGATGCATGTGAAGGTTCTATCTGCTCTCATACTATGCATGTGACATGCTATCGCTGCATGTGAAGGTTTTATCTGCTCTCGTACTATGCATGTGACCTGCTATCGCTGATGCATGTGAAGGTTCTATCTGCTCTCATACTATGCATGTGACCTGCTATCCCTGATGCATGTGAAGGCTCGATATGCTCTCATACTATGCATGTGACATGCTATAGCTGATTCATGTGAAGGTTCTATCTGCTCTCATACTATGCATGTGACCTGCAATCGCTGATGCATGTGAAGGTTCTACCTGCTCTCATACTATGCATGTGACATGCTACTGCAGATGCATGTGAAGGTTCTATCTGCTCTCATACTATGCATGTGACATGCTATCGCTGATGCATGTGAAGGTTCTATCTGCTCTCATACTATGCATGTGATATGCTATCGCTGCATGTGAAGGTTCTATCTGCTCTCATACTATGCATGTGACATGCTATCACTGCATGTGAAGGTTTTATCTGCTCTCATACTATGCATGTGACCTGCTATCGCTGATGCATGTGAAGGCTCGATATGCTCTCATACTATGCATGTGACATGCTACTGCAGATGCATGTGAAGGTTCCATCTGCTCTCATACTATGCATGTGACCTGCTATCGCTGATGCATGTGAAGGCTCGATATTCTCTCATACTA
This sequence comes from Ambystoma mexicanum, assembly GCF_040938575.1. Classification (NCBI taxonomy): domain Eukaryota; kingdom Metazoa; phylum Chordata; class Amphibia; order Caudata; family Ambystomatidae; genus Ambystoma; species Ambystoma mexicanum. The sequence continues at coordinate 216,906,361 of NC_090938.1, forward strand.
TTCATGTGACATGCTATAGCTGATTCATGTGAAGGTTCTATCTGCTCTCATACTATGCATGTGACATGCTATCGCTGATGCATGTGAAGGTTCTATCTGCTCTCATACTATGCATGTGACATGCTATCGCTGCATGTGAAGGTTTTATATGCTCTCATACTATGCATGTGACCTGCTATTGCTGATGCATGTGAAGGCTCGATATGCTCTCATACTATGCATGTCACATGCTACTGCAAATGCATGTGAAGGTTCCATCTGCTCTCATACTATGCATGTGACCTGCTATCGCTGATGCATGTGAAGGTTCTATCTGCTCTCATACTATGCATGTGACATGCTGCTGCAGATGCATGTGAAGGTTCTATCTGCTCTCATACTATGCATGTGACATGCTATCGCTGCATGTGAAGGTTCTATCTGCTCTCATACTATGCATGTGACCTGCTATCGCTGATGCATGTGAAGGTTCTATCTGCTCTCATACTATGCATGTGACCTGCTATCGCTGATGCATGTGAAGGCTCGATATGCTCTCATACTATGCATGTGACATGCTATCGCTGCATGTGAAGGTTCTATCTGCTCTCATACTATGCATGTGACATGCTATCGCTGCATGTGAAGGTTTTATCTGCTCTCATACTATGCATGTGACCTGCTATCGCTGATGCATGTGAAGGCTCGATATGCTCTCATACTATGCATGTGTCATGCTACTGCAGATGCATGTGAAGGTTCCATCTGCTCTCATACTATGCATGTGACCTGCAATCGCTGATGCATGTGAAGGTTCGATATGCTCTCATACTATGCATGTGACATGCTATAGCTGATTCATGTGAAGGTTCTATCTTCTCTCATACTATGCATGTGACATGCAATCGCTGATGCATGTGAAGGTTCGATATGCTCTCATACTATGCATGTGACATGCTATAGCTGATTCATGTGAAGGTTCTATCTGCTCTCATACTATGCATGTGACATGCTATCGCTGATGCATGTGAAGGTTCTATCTGCTCTCATACTATGCATGTGACATGCTATCGCTGCATGTGAAGGTTCTATCTGCTCTCATACTATGCATGTGACATGCTATCGCTGCATGTGAAGGTTTTATCTGCTCTCATACTATGCATGTGACCTGCTATCACTGATGCATGTGAAGGCTCGATATGCTCTCATACTATGCATGTGACCTGCTATTGCTGATGCATGTGAAGGTTCCATCTGCTCTCATACTATGCATGTGACCTGCAATCACTGATGCATGTGAAGTCTCGATATGCTCTCATACTATGCATGTGACATGCTATGGCTGATTCATGTGAAGGTTCTATCTGCTCTCATACTATGCATGTGACATGCTATCGCTGCATGTGAAGGTTCTATCTGCTCTCATACTATGCATGTGACATGCAATTGCTGATGCATGTGAAGGTTCTATCTGCTCTCACACTATGCATGTGACATGCTATCGCTGCATGTGAAGGTTCTATCTGCTCTCGTACTATGCATGTGACCTGCTATCGCTGATGCATGTGAAGGCTCGATATGCTCTCATACTATGCATGTGACATGCTATAGCTGATTCATGTGAAGGTTCTATCTGCTCTCATACTATGCATGTGACCTGCTATCGCTGATGCATGTGAAGGTTCTATCTGCTCTCATACTATGCATGTGACATGCTACTGCAGATGCATGTGAAGGATCTATCTGCTCTCATACTATGCATGTGACATGCTATCGCTGATGCATGTGAAGGTTCCATCTGCTCTCATACTATGCATGTGACGTGCTATAGCTGATTCATGTGAAGGTTCTATCTGCTCTCATACTATGCATGTGACCTGCTATCGCTGATGCATGTGAAGGTTCTATCTGCTCTCATACTATGCATGTGACATGCTATCGCTGCATGTGAAGGTTCTAACTGCTCTCATACTATGCATGTGACCTGCTATTGCTGATGCATGTGACGGTTCTATCTGCTCTCATACTATGCATGTGACATGCTATCGCTGCATGTGAAGGTTTTATCTGCTCTCATACTATGCATGTGACCTGCTATCGCTGATGCATGTGAAGGCTCGATATGCTCTCATACTATGCATGTGACATGCTATAGCTGATTCATGTGAAGGTTCTATCTGCTCTCATACTATGCATGTGACCTGCTATCGCTGCATGTGTAGGTTCTATCTGCTCTCATACTATGCATGTGACATGCTATCGCTGCATGTGAAGGTTCTATCTGCTCTCATACTATGCATGTGACCTGCTATCGCTGATGCATGTGAAGGTTCTATCTGCTCTCATACTATGCATGTGACATGCTACTGCAGATGCATGTGAAGGTTCTATCTGCTCTCATACTATGCATGTGACATGCTATCGCTGATGAATGTGAAGGTTCCATCTCCTTTCATACTATGCATGTGACATGCTATCGCTGATTCATGTGAAGGTTCTATCTGCTCTCATACTATGCATGTGACATGCTATCGCTGCATGTGAAGGTTCTATCTGCTCTCATACTATGCATGTGACATGCAATCGCGGCATGGGAAGGTTCTATCTGCTCTCATACTATGCATGTGACATGCTATCGCTGATGCATGTGAAGGTTCTATCTGCTCTCATACTATGCATGTGACATGCTACTTCAGATGCATGTTAAGGTTCTATCTGCTCTCATACTATGCATGTGACATGCTATTGCTGATGCATGTGAAGGTTCCATCTGCTCTCATACTATGCATGTGACATGCTATAGCTGATTCATGTGAAGGTTCTATCTGCTCTCATACTATGCATGTGACATGCTATCGCTGATGCATGTGAAGGTTCTATCTGCTCTCATACTATGCATGTGACATGCTATCGCTGCATGTGAAGGTTCTATCTGCTCTCATGCTATGCATGTGACATGCTATCGCTGCATGTGAAGGTTTTATCTGCTCTCATACTATGCATGTGACCTGCTATTGCTGATGCATGTGAAGGCTCGATATGCTCTCATACTATGCATGTGACATGCTATCGCTGATGCATGTGAAGGTTCTATCTGCTCTCATACTATGCATGTGACCTGCTATCCCTGATGCATGTGAAGGTTCTATCTGCTCTCATACTATGCATGTGACATGCTGCTGCAGATGCATGTGAAGGTTCTATCTGCTCTCATAATATGCATGTGACATGCTATCGCTGCATGTGAAGGTTCTATCTGCTCTCATACTATGCATGTGACATGCAATCGCTGATGCATGTGAAGGTTCGATATGCTCTCATACTATGCATGTGACATGCTATAGCTGATTCATGTGAAGGTTCTATCTGCTCTCATACTATGCATGTGACATGCTATCGCTGATGCATGTGAAGGTTCTATCTGCTCTCATACTATGCATGTGACATGCTATCGCTGCATGTGAAGGTTCTATCTGCTCTCATACTATGCATGTGACATGCTATCGCTGCATGTGAAGGTTTTATCTGCTCTCATACTATGCATGTGACCTGCTATCACTGATGCATGTGAAGGCTTGATATGCTCTCATACTATGCATGTGACATGCTACTGCAGATGCATGTGAAGGTTCCATCTGCTCTCATACTATGCATGTGACCTGCAATCGCTGATGCATGTGAAGTCTCGATATGCTCTCATACTATGCATGTGACATGCTATAGCTGATTCATGTGAAGGTTCTATCTGCTCTCATACTATGCATGTGACATGCTATCGCTGCATGTGAAGGTTCTATCTGCTCTCATACTATGCACGTGACATGCAATCGCTGATGCATGTGGAAGGTTCTATCTGCTCTCATACTATGCATGTGACATGCTATCGCTGCATGTGAAGGTTCTATCTGCTCTCATACTATGCATGTGACCTGCTATCGCTGATGCATGTGAAGGTTCTATCTGCTCTCATACTATGCATGTGACCTGCTATCGCTGATGCATGTGAAGGCTCGAAATGCTCTCATACTATGCATGTGACATGCTATAGCTGATTCATGTGAAGGTTCTATCTGCTCTCATACTATGCATGTGACCTGCTATCGCTGATGCATGTGAAGGTTCTATCTGCTCTCATACTATGCATGTGACATGCTACTGCAGATGCATGTGAAGGATCTGTCTGCTCTCATACTATGCATGTGACATGCTATCGCTGATGCATGTGAAGGTTCCATCTGCTCTCGTACTATGCATGTGACATGCTATAGCTGATTCATGTGAAGGTTCTATCTGCTCTCATACTATGCATGTGACCTGCTATCGCTGCATGTGAAGGTTCTATCTGCTCTCATACTATTCATGTGACATGCTATCGCTGCATGTGAAGGTTCTATCTGCTCTCACACTATGCATGTGACCTGCTATCGCTGATGAATGTGAAGGTTCCATCTGCTTTCATACTATGCATGTGACATGCTATCGCTGATGCATGTGAAGGTTCTATCTGCTCTCATACTATGCATGTGACATGCTATCGCTGCATGTGAAGGTTCTATCTGCTCTCATACTATGCATGTGACATGCTATCGCTGCATGTGAAGGTTTTATCGGCTCTATACTATGCATGTGACCTGCTATCGCTGATGCATGTGAAGGCTCGATATGCTCTCATACTATGCATGTGACATGCTCCTGCAGATGCATGTGAAGGTTCCATATGCTCTCATACTATGCATGTGACCTGCTATCGCTGATGCATGTGAAGGCTCGATATGCTCTCATACTATGCATGTGACATGCTATAGCTGATTCATGTGAAGGTTCTATCTGCTCTCATACTATGCATGTGACATGCTATCGCTGATGCATGTGAAGGTTCTATCTGCTCTCGTACAATGCATGTGACATGCTATCGCTGCATGTGAAGGTTCTATCTGCTCTCATGCTATGCATGTGACATGCTATCGCTGCATGTGAAGGTTTTATCTGCTCTCATACTATGCATGTGACCTGCTATTGCTGATGCATGTGAAGGCTCGATATGCTCTCATACTATGCATGTCACATGCTACTGCAGATGCATGTGAAGGTTCCATCTGCTCTCATACTATGCATGTGACCTGCTATCGCTGATGCATGTGAAGGTTCTATCTGCTCTCATACTATGCATGTGACATGCTGCTGCAGATGCATGTGAAGGTTCTATCTGCTCTCATACTATGCATGTGACATGCTATCGCTGCATGTGAAGGTTCTATCTTCTCTCATACTATACATGTGACATGCAATCGCTGATGCATGTGAAGGTTCGATATGCTCTCATACTATGCATGTGACATGCTATAGCTGATTCATGTGAAGGTTCTATCTGCTCTCATACTATGCATGTGACATGCTATCGCTGATGCATGTGAAGGTTCTATCTGCTCTCATACTATGCATGTGACATGCTATCGCTGCATGTGAAGGTTCTATCTGCTCTCATACTATGCATGTGACATGCTATCGCTGCATGTGAAGGTTTTATCTGCTCTCATACTATGCATGTGACCTGCTATCACTGATGCATGTGAAGGCTCGATATGCTCTCATACTATGCATGTGACATGCTACTGCAGATGCATGTGAAGGTTCCATCTGCTCTCATACTATGCATGTGACCTGCAATCGCTGATGGATGTGAAGGCTCGATATGCTCTCATACTATGCATGTGACATGCTATATCTGATTCATGTGAACGTTCTATCTGCTCTCATACTATGCATCTGACCTGCTATCACTGATACATGTGAAGGTTCTATCTGCTCTCATACTATGCATCTGACCTGCTATCACTGATGCATGTGAAGGTTCTATCTGCTCTCATACTATGATTGTGACATGCTGTCGCTGATGCATGTGAAGGTTCCATCTGCTTTCATACTATGCATGTGACATGCTATCGCTGACGCATGTGAAGGTTCCATCTGCTCTCATACTATGCATGTGACATGCTATCGCTGACGCATGTGAAAGTTCTATCTGCTTTCATACTATGCATGTGACATGCTATCGCTGATGCATGTGAAGGTTCTATCTGCTTTCATGCTATGCATGTGACCTGCTATCGCTGATGCATGTGAAGGCTCGATATGCTCTCATACTATGCATGTGACATGCTATATTTGATTCATGTGAACGTTCTATCTGCTCTCATACTATGCATATGACCTGCTATCACTGATACATGTGAAGGTTCTATCTGCTCTCATACTATGCATCTGACCTGCTACTGCAGATGCATGTGAAGGTTCTATCTGCTCTCATACTATGATTGTGACATGCTATCGCTGATGCATGTGAAGGTTCCATCTGCTTTCATACTATGCATGTGACATGCTATCGCTGACGCATGTGAAGGTTCTATCTGCTCTCATACTATGCATGTGACATGCTATCGCTGATGCATGTGAAAGTTCTATCTGCTTTCATACTATGCATGTGACATGCTATCGCTGATGCATGTGAAGGTTCTATCTGCTTTCATGCTATGGATGTGACGCATGTGACGGTTCTATCTGCTCTCATGCTATGCATGTGACATGCTATCGCTGACTCTTGTGAAGGTTCCATCTGCTCTCATACTATGCATGTGACATGCTATCGCTGATGCATGTGAAGGTTCCATCTGCTCTCATACTATGCATGTGACATGCTATCGCTGACGCATGTGAAGGTTCTATCTGCTTTCATACTATGCATGTGACATGCTATCGCTGACGCATGTGAAGGTTCTATCTGCTTTCATACTATGCATGTGACATGCTATCGCTGACGCATGTGAAGGTTCTATCTGCTCTCATACTATGCATGTGACATGCTATCGCTGACGCATGTGAAGGTTCTATCTGCTCTCATACTATGCATGTGACATGCTATCGCTGACGCATGTGAAGGTCCTATCTGCTCTCATACTATACATGTGACATGCTATCGCTGATGCAATCGCTGATGCATGTGAAGGTTCTATGTGATTTATTAGAATTGTTTTAATCGACGTAGAAATCATTGATTTTCTTTTACTTGAAAATGTTGCTGCAAACACATGTAGGCGAGACTCCCGCAGACCCCCTGCCTTAACCACCCTACATTAACTATTCACCTAAACCTACCCCCACATATATGTGGCAAAATCCGTTGGAAATAAGTACATCTGCATGTTCCTGGGAGATAGAGGGGACTGGTGGTATGACACACACCAGTCTATAAAGAGGTACTTTAAAAGAAATCAAAGAGGGACAAATATTTTACCAGATAAGGAAGAGGAGCGTGGTTGATGAATGTCCTTGAACAGATGTGAATACGTTGATTTTGTTAGAGACCATTAAAGAGTTCTCAATGTGTTCATTAGAGCAACTGATACAACCTCGTCATAGCTTCCAACTGGGCTCTAGTATGTGCAAGGTCAACACAATAGATCAGACAAGCTACAGAAGGAACACACTGTCAAAGCAGAGTTACATTCAATGCCAGTCCCTTTATTTAGCACATCGCTAGCTCACAAACAGCCACACTTTTGCTGCGTTCCTTGGAACCGATGAGCCGGCTGGTTTTGCATGATGCGGCAAAGTCTTTCCAGTCCCAAGAAAACCTTCCAAACCCCATGAACAATTTACAAAGGTGGTGCTGCGGAGAATAAAGATACATCGATTGCAGTGCGTGTCCAACAATATCATTGACACATGGTTACTCATTATGTGTCCCAGCAGATGATTTGGCCTACAACTCCCAAGAAACTTCACTACTGAGGATGGTGATAGGGCTAGTGGGAGTTGGAGTCCAAAACATCGCAAGGGGCCACACAAAGAGTAACCATGCTTATGGCCACGGATCTGCTACCTCCAGATGTGTTGGACTACAATGTTCATTGTCCCCCACCAATGACTATGATGGCTAGGGCTCTAGGCAGTTGTAGTGGAAAACATCTAGCGAGCCAATGGTTGCAGACCCCTATCTTCTTGTCGTTGCTCATCTGAAAGCTGGCAGCAGATCATTTGCTGAGTGGATCCAGGAACTGATGTGCGCACTGCTCTCGAATGACTGATCTTGCGATATAGTCATTCAAATGTGCTGCCTGACACACCGATGCCTGGACCCATGGCTCAGGTCAGCCATTCATGATTGACAAACATTTCTATAGGCTTGGTTCTGGCCCCTGATTATAGGAGCACAGATTCTTTCGAATTCAATCTTCCGTTATTCTTTCTCTGGACCTTTAGGACCACAGCTCACTCCTTACATCCCCTTTACATGGAGGAACGTCTGTAGACTTTCTTAACGTGCACTGAACTTTCTTTTGTCCATCAATTCATATATCTGTTGAGGTACACATACACACTTATAGGTTGTGTCCGTATGCCAGAAGATCAAGAACCCTAATATTTTGGTCACAGGCTTTGCATCGACCCCACCACCTGTTACAAGTTATAGGTTCTCAAATGTTGAGCGTCTGGAGACTGCCCCTGGCTGGTAGTGGTGTGTGGTGTAAGTCAACATAACATAATATAACAAGTTGTAGCATCTGTCACAGGAATCATCCAGGTATTAGCCTATTTGACATAAAGCATTTGACCTTTTGACCAAATTGACCTTTTATGAGTGGTCCAAATTGACCTTTTTTGCATCAGGTCCAAATTGACCTTTTTGTTTTAGGTCAAATAGGTTAATTCCTACTTACCTGAACATGAGGTTCAGGGTTGCAGGGGTGTCTCCCACTCCTCGTGTTCATGTAAATAGGTCAAGAGGTGGTTGCAGGGGTGTCTCCCTCATTCTTAAAAATGGAGATCAATTTGGTTAAAAAGACAAATGTTTTTAGGTCAAATTGCCAAGGGAAATTTGCAAAAGGTCAAACATACCCAAACCATCATCCATCTGTTCATCCCAAGGAAATGTGGACTAGTATGGGATTCAGCTGGTCTTAACATCCGAAACTCCCCCGATGCCCTCGCCCTCAAATGTTTAGAAACGGTGTAAAGTGCATTATGCAAACAGAAAGCTAATACAGAGGGCCTAGTGATTGTTTTTCATAGTCTGTGTTTGAGGATGCTGTTCTAGGCACTAAACCCTAGGAGCCTCAGAAACCTCTGCCTGCACTCCTTAAAATATGCTCTGTTCTTGTGTGCCATTGGTTTTCAATTTGTGACTGATGCCTCTTGTGCTGCCACATGACTGTCTTCTAAAGGGGCCATCTACCACTCCATTATTATTATTTTCTGATTGTCATTCATAATTCAGGCCTAGCCTACAACTGGCCCTCAAGTGCCACAAAGACAAGCGCAGTCGTATCAGTCTTCCAAAAACCCGATCAGCACTCTCTTGGCTTAAGAAAACCATAGTCCTTCAGATGTTTTGGTCTACAACTCCTATTAGGTTAGCCAGTGTGGTCAAAGGTGAGGGATCATGGGAGTCGTAGTCCAAACAACTGGGGAGGCAGTGATTATTCTTCCTTCCCACTTTTAAATCCAAAGTCTGACCCATGAAGCTTAAAGAATGTGAGCCAATTCTCTTTGATTTCTGCTGTGTCAGACTGTTGCTGTTTTGTCTAGTCCAAGCAGGAGAAAGCCTAATGCCTGGTTTGGAACCTGGGGCCCGCTCATAGGCATTGTGGGGCCAGTCATAAATGTCCCACACGCTTAGGGGGACCCTTTTGTGGACCTTTGGAATGTGATCACTGCATTGAACTCACTTTTTTTCTGAGGGATGTCTGACCATCATGGTGCACGGCTCAGTTGACTCCACATTGGGGGTCATGCCCCACCCACCTTCCTGCTCCAGCACAGCGGATTTGCGTATCCTCCACAGTTAGGAACACATGGGACCTCCTTCATGGCAATGCATTGGAACAAGATAGTTAACCTTCAACTGCAACGTCAGGGTAATCGGCTCCTTGTCACAATTAAGGGTGGGACATTGCAAGATGGCAGTATGGTCTCATCAGACATCTTGCTGTTTCATAACCTAGCAGAGGTCAAGGCCTCTGATTGGACAGTGCACAATGTCCATTTCCTCACTGAAAGCATTTCTTAAGAGGTCTGGAGACCACAACTCAAGCTTCTCCTTGACTAGACTGATGAACCCTGATAGCGGGTGCACAGGGGCCAGTGCAGTTACCCATGCAGGCTTTCTGTATCATGTCTACGTCGTCTTAAGTAAAAAAATTGTTTAAAAATAGATTAAAAAAAGACAGAGTCTTTCTAAATCAGACTGTCATGCCCCTGCCACACACAAGTGCGCGCGAGGGGCTGACCGGCACGCCAGGACCAGGAAGCGCTGTCGGGGTGAACAGGTAAGTGTTTGTGTGCTGCGTGTTTGTTTGTGTGCGTTTTTGTTTATGGGGGGTCTTGGGTGGGAAGGGAGGGGGAAGGAGGTGGCGGGGGCTGAGGAAGGGAGTTTGGAGGTGGGCAACAAAAACTGCAAGAGAGGTTGGGGGGCGAAGCAATGCCATTCTTTCACTTTTTGTAGGCCGCCTAAAATCGGGTGAAAAAATCGGTCTTTTTGTTACGCGACCTACAAAGATCGAAAAATGACATAGAACCGTCTACGCAGACTTTCTGTATCATGTCACCCACCCACACCCTCCCACCTTTCTTTTTTGGGGCTTACCCCCTAAACTTAATTTCTGTTCACACAAGAACCCTTCTTTTTTCAGGGCAAGCCTCTGAACCCCCATCCTGCTTGCCCACCCTCACACAGTTCTTTTTTCGAAAACCCAGAAAAAAACCTGTTTAGTCCTAGTTTGCCCCTACGCCAAAGATCACTCGTTCTAACAAAACCCAGAACAAGATCTACTTTACACAAGTACCCCAACACTGGAAGAAGAGTCTTGACACTATAGGTTTCATGGAAAATGGATATAATGACCTTTTGAAAAACACCTCCTAAGATACTGGATGGGCACAAATAGAATCTGTGACAACTCACCACCGTGGATATCTCACTGTATTTTATAACTAAAAATGTTTTGGGGGGCAGCACCCATTACCCCACGTTCTACTATCCTCTCTTACTTTCTAACCACCCGCAATACCTGTTTAACTGCCCCGACCTTCAACCTCCCAGAAAGGCACCTGTAAAATAAAATAATATGTCCCTCGACCAAATGCGATGAATGTGCTGCAGTGAGTCTACATGGTTTTAAAAGCAGTGTTATTATGTGAAAGCACTGCCTAATGTGTGACTGCCAGAGGAGATAGAAGTGATACCTTAAAGGTAAATGTTACCAGCAGGCAGAGAGCTCCATGACGGAGTATTGTAATCTTTGGTTGTCCCGATGTTTTGAAATAGAACTTGTATCACCCTTAGCAAGCATAGGAAATGACGAGGAACATGGCCCTTTCTAGGGGGAGGTAAACTGTGCATATGCCCAGGAACAGGGTGTTAAGGGGCACTGCAAAACCAGCTGTGAATCAGTCCTCGGACAGATGTTTTTACCCAATGAACAGACTACTCGGGAAGCTGGAGAGGACAGAACCCTGCACTTGTCTGTTCATTTCATTGACGCCCCCTTCGACATACATGAGCAGCATGCATGTACCATCCCAAATATCAGCATCAGTGTGTAACGCAACCTTAAGTTGAAAGGGCCTTTCAGGGCAAGGTGTGACCATTTGCCCCTCTGCAGAGACTTTCCTGAATGATTGTGGAGGACTCAGGAGGCGTTAAAAATCCAAATGGTGCAGATGATGTCAACAAAAGCTATATAAGAGTAAATAGAAGGCAAAGAGAGACAGGGGGAGTAGAGCCAGGGCTGAGAGGAAAGAGGAAGCAAAAGACAGAAAAGAATGTGTTTCGAGATGAGAAGGAAAGGCAAAAAACATGAAAACGGAAAAAAACGGAACTAAAATGAGTGAACAGTAGAAATGAAATACATGACGAAAAAAAGAGAAGGGGTGGAAAGAAAAAGACAAACATTGAGAGTGAGAGAAAAACAAGTTTCAGCTGTGAAAGAAAGCATAAGGAGATTGGTGTTCAGAGCAAAGGGGGCAGGGAATTGAACGTGAAACTAAAGGAAGGCACAGTGGAACCATGAAAAAGAAACAGAGAGGGAGAGAGAGAGAGAGAATGCGGCTGCATGTCAGAACGTGCAATATAAGGGGTACATTAAAGAGCGGGAGGGAGATAGAGAAAGAGAAAGTCAGAGATGGAGGGATGGAAATAGGTACCGCAAGGCGGGCATGAGGAAGTCTAGTAGAAAACGAGGAGCTATGAAGTGCGTGATGCCTGACAGATGAGATAGAAAGAGAAGAAGGAATTACAGGAAGAACACTCAAGGGAGAGAGATGGAGCGTGAGGGGAAAATCATGAAACTGGCTACAGAATTGTTGTGTGGCAGGGCAAAGTTTGCAGTGTGGAAGTGAGATGCGCACTTGCGGGGCGGCTCATTTTAGTGATTTACCATCTGCACCATGTTTCCTAGAAAGGCCCTGAGGAGGGATAAAGAGAGTCATAGTCCAACACCTGCCTTATAAATGGCCAAGTGGCTCTGTGCAGGGGAAGCTCGGCAGGAAAATGGAACATCCCTTGTCGGTATTCCGGTTAGCCAGTTACAAATATTTTCCACTGGATCCAGTAGCGGGGGAAGGGATTTTTTTTTCTTCAAGTTGACCCTGCTTCGGCAGAGGAAATTCTAGTTGTTTCATTTGCATCCTGGAAGTGGTTATAATTGCCTGAATAGCTCGGTGAGTTAAGCACTTGACTTTGATATCTGCGGGCAACCTGCAGTCACAAATTAGAAGGGGGGGCCCGGGGTGAACGCGTAGCGTTTCCCCCGGGGAGATTTTTGGCGCTGCACACGGCCAGCGAGTGGCCGTGGGAGGCAGAGTGCCTCCTGGGGTATTTAAGGGGCTCAGGGAAGGTTCGGGAGCCAGGCGACGGTTAGGACTTGAAGATTGTCCTGGTCGCCTGCTCCCGAGCCTTCCCTGTGTAGCTGGGCCTAGGAGTGTGAGGGGTAGAGCAGGTGAGGTGGGGGATTGGCGAGGGTAGTGGTGGTATAGTGGGCGGTCAGTTTAGCTTTGTTAGTATATAAAAAAAAAGAAATAATAATAATAACCATTACTAGTTATATACGGTTGGGGAAGGGTTATTTTGGGGGTGCCGTAAAAAAGACACCCCCTGCGACTTACCGTAGCTCCGGGTCCGTGTCGTGGTGAGGGGTTTTGTGTCGGATCGAGGGCGCGGGGTGCCGTGAGCGTGCGGGGGGAAGTTGGTAGAAGAGCTTCCATGCTCCGTTCGCTCGCCGGCGGGGGGCGGGGTGTTGGAAGCATCAGGCTTCCACGAAGCGGCATCCTCTCGGGAGCGGGTGGGGGACGGAGCATTTTCTTTTGATACGGGATCCGCGGTCCCGTGTTGTGCTAGCAGGGAGAGGGGAACGGTGAGTGCGGTGTCTGTCGTAGGACAGTGGGGGCAGAGCGCGCCCATTTCAAGGGGCCTCGGCTATTTTGTGGGCCTGAGGTGCGGTGGCGCTCACTAGCCGCCAGGGGGCAGTGTGTCAAGGTAGGAAATAGTCCCGGATACTGGTTAGGTTGATTTTTGTGGGATTTTTTCTCTAGAGGGTGGCACTTAGCTCCTGGGCAGGGGGCTACAAGGGATAGGGCAGTGTTTTGGGGGTATTTAGTGGGGCAAATTTAAAAAAAAAATAATAATAATAATAATAAAAGTTTAGTTATCAGTTTCGATTTTTTAAGATTTCCACGGGTAGTTCGGCTCGGGGGCTTAGGTTTGCTAGGTCATTTTTCAGGGGGTATATATATATATTTGTGGTGCACAAACAATTTATTAGTAGTGCACGATGGTGGGCCAGGGAGCCAACAATAATTAGTAGGGCGTCTAGGGCCCAACTGGAAGGTGCAGTTGGGGAGGTCACTGGGGGAGAGGGTGCTGGGGAGGGAGAGATAAGTGGGGGGAGGCCGCAGCGGAGAGCAGCGGCAGATGGGGCTCTCGCAGCAGTGGTGGCTTGCACCCCCGCGGCAGGGAGAGGGGAGGTATGGGAATCCAGGGGAAGGAGGATGAGAAGGGAGATAGACAGGAGAGCGTCTGAGGGAGAGATGATTTCAGGTGGGTAGCCTCTGAGGGAGAGAGTGAGTAATAGCCCTAGGGAAGAGGGGAGTACGCAGATGGAGAGGGCTCTTGGGGACCCGAGCGATGGGGTGCTGACGGGGGTGGCAGGGCAGAGGGGAAGAGGGGGAAAATATTTGCAGAAGAGTACAGGAGGGAGAAGGAGGGAGAGGTCCCCATCAATTGAGGAAGTTAGAGTGGGGCGCGGAACCGTCTCCAGGGGTATGAGGATGGAGGGTGGAGGGCGCTGCGCAGCCCCCACTGGTCAGAGTGAGGTTGAGGGTTTTAGTACGGCCCCATCTCGATCAGCACAAGGAGAGCCTAGAGGGTACAGCACGGCCCCTAGCAATGAGGAATACAGGGTGGAGGACGGAACGCCTCGCCCGAGAGAAGAGGACCAGGCAGGGGTCCCTCCGGCCCCGCCAAGAAGATGTCAAAGGAGTGACGGGGCGGACACCCCGGGCTCGCAAGAAGAAGATCGCCTCAGCTTGAGCAGGAGCTCGCATCAGCAGTGGTAAATAAGGGATGATGAAGTTGGATTGGAGGAATATGTGGGGCAGTGGGAGGCAGAGGGTCATAGATCGGCAAGGGAAAGGGGGGAAGAGAAAAGAAGTTTGATGTGGGATATGGAAAGGCAGGGGTATAGGGGGGTAAGGGGTCGGGGAAATTATTGGTTGGGTGAGTCTGTTGACATGTTTTGTCCCCGCAGTAGGAGCCCTCTAAGAAAGGAGATGAGGAGCATCGGGGTGGACGCCAGACCACAGACGGCGGGCGTGAAAAGAGGTGAGCAGGAACGGGAATGGTCCTCTGCATGGCAGAGAGGGGTCACGAGAAGGGTGACGGGGAATGAAGGGACGAGTTTGCATGGGGTAAGAAAAGAAGCTGGTGTGCAGGCCATTGGAGCTTTGGGGGTTGAAAAGAGCATGTGCTCAGTGGAGGTCCAAACGGACAAGGCGATGGAGCCATTGGTGCTTGAAGTGCAAGCTGGTAATAAAAAAGAGAATGAAGTGAAAGGAAAGGAGAAGAAATTGCCGTACATGTGGATAACAAAACCATTGGGGGCACACTTGATGGCAACGACAAGGGAGAAGATTCAGGCAGGGGAGTTTGTAGATGTGTTCAAATTGCTACATAGGGAAGTGAGAGCAAAAGAGGGGTCTAAAGAGGAAGAAAGGGAACTGGCGTCGCGCCCAAGGGTCCCGGTGACTATTGAGAATTGGACGTCGGCATTTATCATTTATGCCAGCGTTTATTGTGAAAAATGTCCAGAGCGTTACGTGGCTCTGCTTAAATATATGGATCTTATCAGAAAAGCTTTCACGAGTTTTGGGGGTTTTGCATGGGTAAGGTATGATGAGGAATTCAGAGCGAGATTGGCGGAGGACAGTAAGGTGGTCTGGGGGGATATAGATATGGATCTTTGGTTGCAATGGATGGCTCCAACGAGGCCTGCCCCGACGCTGCACACGGCGAGCGGGCTGCCCGTACCTTTCCGGCCCTTTCTTGGTCGCCCCGCCCACGAAGGGGTGGGGGGACGAGGTAGGGGGCAGTCATCAGCAGCGTGCTGGGGGTATAATAAGGATGGCTGTGCACGGACCCTGTATGGGTTCAGGCACGAGTGTAGCAAGTGTGGTGGAAAACACCCTCTCACGCAGTGTTTCCAGCAGGGAGACAGGGGAAGGGGGAGGGGGACAGGTAGAGGGGTTGTGGGGAAAAGCTTTTACTCCAATTAAAGTAGGGGTGCTCGAAAAATGGTTACAATTTTATCTGGACAGAGAAGGGGCGAAGATCTTGAGTGAGGGTTTCTGTCAGGGGTTCAGATTAGGGTACCAGGGCCCAAGAGTGCGCAGGTGGGCTGAAAATTTGAAGTCAGCAAGAGAAAATGTTGACGTGGTGAGACATAAATTGACCAAGGAAATAGAGGCAGGAAGGATAGTGTGCCCATTTGTTGGCTTTCCAAGGGATTTAGTAATATCCCCATTGGGGGTGGTGCCGAAGAAAGCTCCGGGGGAGTTCAGACTGATACATCATTTGTCATGGCCGGAGGGTATGTCAGTTAATGATTTTATTGCTCCGGAAGAGTGCGGAGTTGTGTATGCCAGTGTTGACCAGGCGGTGGAACTGATAAGGAAGGAAGGGCGAGGGTCCTTCATGGCCAAGTGTGATATCAAGGCGGCTTTCAGGCTATTGCCGGTGCACCCGGAGGATTTTTGGTTGTTGGGTTTGCAGTTTGAGGAAGGCATATACATAGACAAAGCCTTGCCAATGGGGTGCGCAATTTCCTGTGCTTTGTTTGAGCGGTTCAGCTCTTTCTTACAGTGGGTCTTCTCATTCAGTTCGGGTTGGGATAGTGTGCTGCACTATTTGGATGATTTTCTTTTCATTAGCGGGGGCAGAAAGAGTGGAGGAGTGTAAAAAAATGCTGCAGTTGTTTCAGGAGCTGATGGAGGAGCTGGGGGGCCATTAGCGGAAGACAAAACTGAGGGGCCGGCAGTGGTATTGACATTTCTGGGAATTGAGCTGGATTCAGTGGCCATGACCTCACGCTTGCCGCACGACAAGGTGAGCAAATTGGTGGTTTTGTTGGAAAAAGTGGTGGTTGCCAAGAAAATGACGCTAGTTGAAATGCAAAGTTTGGTGGGGCATCTGAATTTTGCATGCAAGGTGGTGGCCCGAGGGCGGACATTTTGCAGGAACATGGCGAGGGCTATGGTGGGAGCGAAGTGCCCACATCATCGAATAAGAGTGTCAGGGGCAGTGAGGGAGGATTGCAGAATTTGGTTGCGCTTTTTGGAGAATTTCAACGGAGTGACAATGTGGTTGCAGGGAGACCCGGTGACTTGGGAAGTTCAGATATTTTCTGATGCAGCAGGAGCGGGAGGTTTTGGAGTTTTCTGGGGAGGAAAGTGGTGTGCGGAGAAATGGCCAGTACGGTGGTTGAAGGAAGGAAGGAGTATAGCATTTCTGGAATTTTTTCCACTTCTAGTTGCATTGCAGTTGTGGGGGAAGGATTTTCAGAATAAGAAGGTGAATTTTAATGTTGACAATGAATGCGTAGTTCATGTGGTGAATAGGCAGTCAGCAAAGGATCAGAGGGTGGTGAGATTTATGAGAGAATTTGTGCTGCCGTGCATGGAATGGAATGTGGTGTTTAAGGCAACACATGTGCCGGGGAAGGATAATGGCATCGCTGATGCATTATCTCGTTTTCAATGGCAGAAATTCCGTGGATTGGCTCCAGATGCAGAGCAGGAGGGGCAACAGATTCCGGAGGAGCTGTGGAAGATAGGAAGCTGAGAGCGCTTTCACTGGTGGAGGGTTCATTGGCCTCGGCATCTAAGGAGGCATATAGGAGGGCCTGGGAGGATTTTATTAGAGGGGGAGCTTGTAGTTGGAAGGGTAGATGGGACGCGAAAGAGAGGAGGAGAGATGATGAATTTTCTCCTGAGGTATATGGACAGGGGGTGGTCAAAGGCAACGATTGTGGGGAAGTTAGCAGGGATTTCTTTCTATGGGAAATGGTTTTGGGGTTTTCAACCAAGTGGGGGTGAAATGGCAAATAGGATGTTCGAAGGTTGGGCTAGGGAGAGTAAGAGGGTCAAGGATAAGAGGAGGCGGATATCGGCGGAATTGTTGCAGAGGCTGACTGAGGCGGTGGGGGGAGTTTGCTGGTCAGTATGGGAGGGGGAACTGTTTGTGACTTGTTTTACTTGGTTATTTTTTGGGGCTTTCAGGGTTTCGGAGTTGGTAGGGGGAAAAGGTGGGGTAGGAGGACTGCAATGGGATGATGTACGAATTACAAAGGAAGGTCTGGACATCAAGATCAGAAGATCCAAGACTGACCAGAAGGGGAGGGGTTCTTGGGTTCTACTGGGTAGAGGGAGTAGGAATTTATGTCCAGTACAGGTAGGATTGGTGTGGAAGGAGCGTTGTGGGGGTAGGGCAGGCTTGGTGTTTCAGCATGAGGATGGGTCGCCGGTGGCAGCGGCACATGTGCTGGGGGTATTGAGGAAGGCGTTGGAAGTGGTGGGTGAAAAAGCAGAGGATTTTGGGACTTATTCTTTTAGGATGGGCGCAGCATCTGAAGGCAGTAGGTTGGGATTTTCCGAAGACAAAGTGAAAAGCTTGGGGCGTTGGAGGTCTGGGAAATACAAGGGGTACGTCAGGGATTTCGATAAGGAGAAGGTGTGATGAGATGGGGGAAAGGATTTTGGGGAGGACTGCTCTTATTGTGATGTTTTGACTTGCCAGTGATTGTTAATTTTCTTGTTTCAGATGCTGCGCGAAAGGAAGGGGAGTTGGCGCAAGTGTGGATTGTTGGCCATTCAATTGTTAAGTGGGCTGGCAAAGAGGCGGAAAAAAGGGTGTTTGGGAAGCAGCTGGGATGCAGCTATAAGGAGGTGGTGGTGAGATGGCACGGTTTGGGGGGTCTGCGCTGGGATCAGCTGCTTCCTATACTAGCATGAGGGAACGCTATGGGGTTCGAGATGTGGTAATTATGCACGCGGAAGAGAATGACCTTGTGAAGGATACGGGGGTCTCTCTGCGAAGGAAAATGAAGAGGGATTTAGTTTGGATGAGGGAAATGTGGCCTAAAGCAAAGGTGGTTTGGACCAAGTTGTTGCCGCGGAGAGTTTGGAGGGGAGCGAGAAATGAGGGAGCAATAGAGAGGACTAGGAAAGGGATAAACAGGGCAATGGTCAAGTTTTGCGCCTCGGTGGCGGTACAGGTGATGGACCACATAGACATAACGTATGAAGGGCTCCTTATTTTTAGAGAGGACGGAGTACACTTGTCCATGTATGGGAATAGTTATTACCTGGCGGATCTGAGTTCCTGGCTGGGAGACTGGGTAAGAAGTTGGAGATAGGAAGGGAAAAAGGGTGAGGGGGAGTGGGGCAGAAAGAACTCCTCAGGGGAGGGTTTTTCTGGTGCCGGGGGCATGGCCCCTTTTGATGTGAGGGGAGGGAAGCACAATGGGGATTGACACGGGAAAGGAGGGGGTGGCGCTGTTTGCACAAGCAGGTCACCCCGGGGGAGCAGGTATTGAGCCTGGAGGGGCATGGCCCCTGGGAGAAAGCGGGACACCTGGGGAAAGGGCAAGGAGACGGTAGGCTCCAAGGGGTAAGTAGGGAGGAGATAGATGAGTTATTTATTTAATTGCTGGGAAGATGAAAATGAAAAAGGAGAATGTTTAATTATTTAATTGTTTGTTGTAATATTTATTTAGTTTGTTAGGCCATAGAGCCAGTTAAGCATTTTGAATTGTAAGCTTTGGCCTGTCACATTAAAGCAACCTTTTCCACTTTTAAATGAGTCTGGGTTTTTGTGCAGTAAGCCAAAAACTCAAAAGAGTGACTCCGACCTTCATCCTTCCAATATCGAAAAACAGAGCAACATTATATAAAGTAACATAGCACTGCCTATTATGTGCCACAGGGGGCAAAGAACTCCTCATGGGCCACTGATCAATAGTGCTGCACTACTTTGCGGGCAGCACAAGGCACTTTCTGATAGGCGCGAGGTGGGTCCTGAAAGGACAGGAGACGCAGTGGGGGGTAAGCTCCCACATTCCTATACCTACCTCCGCCACTGTACCAGCACCGGCTCAAGGTGCAGACAGGGGGTGCAGACGCACAAGAGTGCCCCGCCTGTGCAGCAAATAAAGGGCGCCTTGCCTCCAGCTCAGTGTCATGTAAACGGAAATATCGGTGTGGTCCAACCTATTAACGAATCACGCTGACCGGCGTGATTCTTGAATTGGTGCTGGGACAGACTGAAATTTAAGTTCACATGGTACTGAGCTGGTCCTTAAACACACTTCTCAAGAATAAGTATCAGCCGAACAACAAAACTGCACTCCCTGCTGTTGTGCATTTGTGATGGGTTGGCTATAATGCGGTCAGAATTTTGGGGAGGGTGGGGTCGTGCGAGGGGGTGCACCGACAAATCTCGCGCAGGATGCTGGCAGACATGGGGCCGGCCGCAGGCTTGGACTGACCTACAGGGCAATAGGCACATGGCCGAACCGAAAACCCAAAATGCTGGTGTGGGCCCGTTTCTTTGGTCAAATTGGGGCAGTTTTTGGGGTAATATTGGCCAGTTGGATGAGTTATTTCACCATGCGGCTAGAAGTTTTGACCAGTGTTGCTGAATAAGTATTCTTTACATGCACAATTTGCATCACCCTTTATCAAAAAACTCCCCCTTGGTTACTATTCAAACAGGATCGTACTAAGAGTAAAATGTCATTTGAAACTGTGGGCCACTTTTTCGTAAGACTAAATACTCTACAGCTACCAATAGCTGAAGGCACGTACAGGCAGACACTTTGCCTCCGACGCCTAAGACCACCCCTTCCTCCTCGGGCATTATCAGCTTCTTTGCAAGCACTCCAAGCCCGCTGGCCTCTGGTATCAGAGAGCAATCTCTTCCTGCTTCCGTCAGCCTAGGAATTCCCGAGGCCTCGGTGACTACTTCCCCCGTGAGAATGCCCTTCACCAGCGCCCTGAGGCTTCTGACAGGAGACGTGCCGCGCTCTACAAATTCCTCAGTACCTAAATACATGTTGGTGTCTGTAGAAAAAGCCCTTTCAGAGGAGCGACGCAGTCTAAAAATGAGCAGGAGAGCAGCATTCTCCAGAATGTAGAGGCATCTAAGATGGCGGACGCGCGATCCAAGTAGAGGGAATTAGAATAGCCAAGGCGAGTTGGAATGAAGACTGAAGAGACAGGAATGGCACACATTCAAGAGACATTTTAGGGAAATGGGACTACATGTCAGCAAAGACTTATACGGTTTAAAACTGAGATATTTAAACAGGGCGACTGAGGGGGGCATTCAGGGCTACCGACGGGGAAATTGCTAAAAGATGGAGGCTAGAACGGAGGGGTCTAGACATTGAGGGAGTCACTGAATACAGAAACCTCTGGCTTGTCCGCATTAAGCATGAAAGAGTTAAGGCCCACCCGTTGGTATGGTATGGTAGAGTTACTTGTGTGCAACATACGTTCTATGGCATCGGGACGTTGGACAACTACTAAAGAAAGGTGGGTCCTACTTTCTTAATGTGGAAAAAGAAAATGCTTCAATCTATGTCTGAACTCAAAGGGGTACATGTCCTCGAGACGGAAGGTAAATGAAATGCGTAAAAGCCCTTGTACGAATTGTATGCATTTGATTCAAGTTATGGCTCATTTTCAGCAAATTTTATTGCTGAGAGGAGGGGCGGATTGTAAATTATGATTCTGCCTCACCCTCCTCTCCCCCATGCAAATCATCCAGAATTTCTCTGCCAGTGGTGCATTTTCATGCTGGTGCAAATGCTGTGGGTTCCTATGGAATCCCTAGGCTTTTTACACTAACAAAAAGCAGACGGATTCCATAGGAATTCATTGTAAACGCTGCCTCGTTTTGCATGGCGGTATGTAAAAGGGTAGCGCACAAGCGTGCACGCCACCTTTTTGCATTTTACCTTTGCACTCCATCATGCAAATGTTGAAAATTACACAGAGGGGTCCTGTGTACATCAAGGTGCAAACGGAACGGGATCCCTCTTCGTAATTTACGGAGAAATTGAAATTGACCTTCAAAATGATTAACAATCAAGGTACAATGAATTCCACGGTTTAGCAGCCTGGATAGAAAAGGGAACTCCCGCCACACTTAGCAGATCGATATTTCGGGACTGTAAGTAATCCTGTAGATGCTGATCTTAAAGGTTGCCTAGGTCTACATAGCACAGCAATCAGGGAGACTTCGAATAAGATTTATCCAAAGGTGAGGCCTCAAACTGCATACATCGTTCCACCGGTAACCAATGATACATCTGCAAAGCCGTGGTAACATGCTCTCTGCGGCCCAGGTGGAGAGCGGCCTGGCAGCTGTATCCTATACAAATTGGACACTATGCAGAGTCAATTTAGCTAGACCCAGATAAATAGCATTTCATGATTCCAGCAGACTGGAGATAAAAGTATTAACCAGCTGGACCTTATATGAGAACGGAAAATAATCCAGGAAGATAGTGTGTAAGTGAAAAAATCAGGCACTGGAGACCATGCCTATCTGTGAGTCCAGAGATAGTTGATATGCAACCAAACTCCAAGATCCCCAACCTTCATTGATGGCTCGGCCAGAGTCATAAGGTGGAGGGCCAAAGGGATCCAATCACGCGTTGACCACTGAGGGTTTAGAAATGTAGCAAGATGAGAAATTAACTTGTCTTGTCGGCGCAGCAAGGAATTAGAGCGGACCAACATTTCGTTTTTGAGCATTACATTTCAAATGGTTAAGGATCATTCTTTGGCTAGTTTCATGCAAACAGACTTAATCCATTGGGAAACAGCAAATCTGCAGGATTGAAACTTGAAAGATGTGGTGCCCGGCTCCCCACTCAGATGAACGAAGCGCTGGATGCCATTCCCACAAGTATAATAGAAAAAGCCAAAAGAAGAACTCAGAGACACACATGATTCTACATAAAGATTAAAAACAATGGGGGGGGTGGTAGACCCTGAGGGATTCGGCCTGCTAGCTTTGAGGGTCACAACACAACTATCAGGGCTATATAGAAGACGCTTGTGCCTCACACCTACATGGTATCCAGATGACAAAAGCGCCGGTATAACGACCCGTTTGATTTAGCCATGGCAGTGTGGTTTTATTTGTCCCGGTTTCTACATGTATGAGTTCACAGGATGTACTGCCAACAGGCTTGCCCTGTATATGTAGCTTATATGTACTTGTGAGTAGGCTTATATTGGATATGCACATATATAGATGGTAGTGGTTCGTTGGTATAGTCCAGGGTTATCCAACTCCAGGGCTCGAGGGCCAGATGATCCATGTCGGGTTTTCGGGATATCCCGCATTAATTTTCATGAGATAGATTTGCATACAAAGATTCCAAATGTATGCACGTTTCCTCATGAATATTGATGAGGGATATCCTGAAAACCTGTCAGGACCCTGGCCCTCGAGGTCCTGAGTTGAACAACCCTGGTATAGTCCATCGGCCCCAGACCGTAGTAATGAGTTTGAGTTACCGATATTTGAGAGGGAGGACAAAAAAGCAGGACTCCAGTCTGCAGTATCATCAGTTAAGCTGCTTGCCCCTTCTCCAATTTAGCGTCAACTTTCAGCCTTTGAAATGAATGTTTTGAATGCCTCCTGTTACCTCAGGAACTTCTGGGTTCCTGTTGGTGGTACTGTTTTTATCTGGTTCATGGGGTCCTGGCAAGACCCAGTGAGACCCAACAGTGGGGGGGGGGGGTCCACTGTGAGCGACCATGGACTGAGGCCGTGAGTGGAAAAGACATCAGATCCCTGTCTGGAGCTCGAGAAATGACCCACTGGCCCTCATTACAACCCCGGCGCTAAACCATGGCGCTATTAGCACCATGGTTGGTGCCGGTGTTGTAACGAGTCCGCCATGGCGGAATGGGGAAATACCGCCCCATTCCAAGGGTGGCGGGGCGGTATTTCACCATGGCCCTTCCCCATTCCCATTTTCGCCCCATAGGGCTCAATGGGACTGGGGAAGGCGCTAAGTACGGTACCGCAAATTGCGGTACCGTAATTAGCACTGAGGTCCCTTTGTGGCACCCTACTTTAACGGCTGGTAAAACCAGCCGTTAAGGTCGGGTCCCGCAAAGGGACCTTGTAATCAGGCGTTAAAGGTTTAACGGCGCCGACACCTTTTACGGCGCTGTTAAACCCTTAACGCCAGGGTCGTAATGACCCCCACTGTGCTCTAAAATCTTGTTGGCTGTGACCCACTTTTGGGTCAGCCCCAGAACAGCTCACAGCAGGGAACGTGTCTTGCTCCACAGCCAAAGAGTCAAATTTAGCATCCATATATTATTATTATTATTATTATTATTATTATTATTATTATTAATAATATTATTATTATTACAGTATTTATTGAGCGCAGACCTGGCTTGAGAAGCAACAGGGCGCTTTACAGAAGTATACAATGGTACAGATACATAACGGAGCGCTTTAAAGAGGTAACAACAGAACAGATATACAGCAGCGTGGGATACAGAGGAGCACAAAGGAGGGGTACAACTGTACTGGGTGGTGGGGAGGAGATGGTCGGCGGCATCTAGCGAGTCAGGGGGCGCGAGGGACGGTGTGATGACCTAGGTGTTGAGGCGGAAAGATTACTTGAAGAAGTGGGCCTTGTGTTCTTTTCTGAATTGTAGGACCGTGGGGTGAGTCTGATGCTGATGGGGAGGAGATTCCATAGTCTTGGGGCGTAGGCAGAGAAGGCTTGTTCTCTGGCCCTTTCCCTTTTGCAGCAGCAGATTTCAAGTCTGCACGTGTCCAAGCTTCTGGTGGTGCACTCTCCGCCAGAGATGCTGAGTTTCTTCCGCAAGGCAGCTGGGTATGAATGGTTCTAGCAACTCTGGGCTTGCTTTGATGTCATCCCAAGTAAGCAGCATTTTATTTATTTGCTTTTTCTTTATATGGAACAGTACAAAAGGCCCAGACAACAAAAGATGTTGGAGTGCTTGGCTTATGCCAAGAGTGATAAAACAAACACTATAGAAAGGTACACCAGATCCAACCGGTGTAGAGTATTTCATCCTTGGTGGTCTTACTTTTCTTTCTTTGTTTCTAAGGGGATTTGGGGCAAACACATTGGTTATATACAGCAGCCTTCTTCCCCCCCTCCCCGCCCCCCCCTTCATCATGGACCTTTGGTAACTCCTGCAGCTACTGAAGGACCCAGGGACTAATAGTGTTCTGGGTGAGACAGGTACCTGGTGTGGTAAGGCGTGCTGAAGGCAATGGCCCTCATTCCGAGTTAGGACTGCACCATGGAGTAAATAGCTCCATGGTTGGCAACCATGGAGCTATTTACTCCATGGAATACCGGCATGGTGAATGGAGTAATTTCCGGTCCATTCCAAGGTTGGATGGACCGGTAATTCCCCATTCACCATAGCCCTTCCCCATCCCCATTTCTGCCCCCATAGGGCTCAATGGGAATGGGGAAGGAGGTAATTACGGCACCGTAAATTACGGTGCCGTAATTTACTCCAAGGTCACTTTGCGGGTCCCGTAATTTACTCCTGCTAAAAGCAGGAGGTAAAGAGGGACCCGCAAAGGGAACTCGGAATACGGAGGTAAGGGATTACTGCCATCGGTGCCCTTACAGGCGCCGGTAATCCCTTACCTCCAACCTCGGAATGACCCCCAATGTATGCTTTGCTTTACCATTGAGGAGTTTTTTCAGCATGGTGTTTGCATAGTGTCGACTCATCTTCCTAGCCCATCTGAACCCACCCATGTGTGTCTTTGCTCAGCAGTTTAATCACCTGCTCCAGGTATGTAGCTGAGAAAGGTATTACAGAGGCAGATCGGGAGTTCCCACGCGGTTAAGACAAGAGCCAAGAGAGCCCGGCCCTCCCGAGTCCCGGCGAGTGGAGTATAACTAGTCGGATGTCATTGTCGACAGTATTGAATGCTGTAGGCAGGCCAAGCACCAAAAGACAAAAGACCATTCCACCGTCGGTCACCGCCAGCTGTCCTCAAGGTCGGTGCAAAAGGCTGTCTCAATTCCTTGGGCCTGGTAGAATCCAGTCAGGGCCATTCATTCATTAACTCAACCAGCATTCCAGAAAGAAGTCCTCTTAAATTATATCAAAGATAAAAACCCAAACATTTTTCAAAATTAAAGCATCAACCAAATAAACTGAACAACTTATTGGCAGAATGCAGGTCCAATACAAATAAGTGGTTTGTCCTTTCCAATCTAAATAATGTATTCAACTCATTTTATGCAAAAATCTGAATCTGTATTTGTTTTGTTCTTCTGAATAGGAAACTATTGCTTGATTGTGGGAGAACAGTGAGACATTTCTAGAAGATGCACTTGAGATGTCTCATGATGAAAAAGAAGCGACAAAAACATTGAATTGGTTGCATTGGGTGTCTTAGAGAACCGAATAACCGGTTGGTCCTACCCTCAAAGGCTGTCCAGCACCGAAATGCTAGGCAATTCTCCTCTGAACCAGAGCACCATCGCAACCCCAGACACGTGTTTCGGACTAGTCGGGCCTCATCAGTGAGGTGAACGGAGTGCTTCACAGAGGAGGGGTATATCTGTACACATGGCGGGGAGGAGAGGGAGGGACAGTGTCTAGAGAGTCAGGTGGCACTGGGCGATGTAATGACCTAGCGTTAGAGGAGGAGAGACTCCTTGAGTTCTTTTCTGAATTGTAGGACCATGAGGGTGAGTCTGATGCTGACGGGGATGAGGTTTCATACTCTTAGGGCAAAGGCAGAGAAGGCTTGTTTTCTGGTCCTTCCCTTTATGCATATGCAGCAATGGATTTCAAGTCTGCACGTGTCCTGGCATCTGGTAGTACGCTGTCTGCCGGAGATGCTGAGCTTCTCCGGGAGGTAACTGGATGACTTGAGGGCAACTGCATGCAAATCCGCCTTCATCGATTCATTGAATCGAATGCGCAGTACTTTTCCCGGACTTGTGTGCAATTTGCGCTTGCTCGGCACGTCTGTGCGAGCCATCGAGGGCCTTGCGCGAGACTCGAAGCAGAGCGTGGGCGTGGTTTACGCAGAGGGCTAGGCAGGGGGCGGAACACCAAAAATGGTGAAGAACTTGCGAAAAAGTAGGCGTTGCGAGGGACGTATTCATGGATTCGATCACGCAAAGTCTTGGCTAGGTAATAGCCACACAAGTCCTTCATACGATCTGCCACCGAAGGGAGGCGTAAGTACACTTGCACGTAGGATTGCAGCACGCTGGTGGGGTTGCATGTCGGATTTCGGGTATGCCTGTACTCAATCGGGGTTCTGATGTAATTTAGGGGTAATACGTAAGCAGTGTAGTGGGGTGCAGGGAATGCTTTTCAGGGTTTCACACAGAGATGTACTGAGTTATTGCTGAGTTACGATTTTTTATACACATGTTGTCAGGGTGCAGGTTACGGTTACGCGGGACCTCGCGCAGAGTCTGTGAGGACACCAGGCACTGTTTGAAGGGTGCGAGTATCCGCGTCCGGGGGAGCATACAAAGGTAGCTGTTCTGGCTGTTTATGCTCTGCGTGTGGGTGTGTTGGGGGCGTTCCGGGGCGTGACTTGCGATTACGGTTACTTGGCGCTGTAAATTCCATGAATACGTGGTGCGCTCATTTTTTTTCCCGCGCGCAGGCCTGCACAGTATCCTCCACAGCGTGTGGACCTTTTGGGATTTCTGCACACATTTGCATGAATCGAGCCCTTAATGTTTATCCTCATCCAGATGGCTATGCAGAAGAGGCAAATAGCAGCCATAATGACTGCCCTAGCTAAGGTGTATACCAAGAAGAGGTATACTTCATTCTTGATGCTTATCTTCACTAGGGTGGCTTAAGAAAGAGATTAATAGTAGACAAGATGCCTAGTCACACTAACAAAGTGGACATGCATGATATGCGGAGAGGATTATCAACATTCCTTATTGTTAGAGCTATCAACATCTAGTCAAGCCGGGGACAGCGCAATGCCTCGATTTTGAAGTGGAAAATAAGAAAAACACATTCCATAATGGTCACATAGCAACAGCCTCTCGGCAGCCATTGTTAATGTCCAGGACTGGCAGGCGAGGTGAGCGGAGCAAAGGAGAGAAAATGCGGGTGACTGAAATGACCAGGAGGCAAGGGGGAAACGAGCAACCTTAGGGATGAGGTGGGAGGAGCTGGGACAGCGGCGGCAGGCACCCGGTATGACTGCAAGAATTCGGGAACCACAAGGTATTCGGTATTTTGCTTGCAATCTATTGATGGGCAAAAAAGAGCAAACACTTCCACCCGCAAATCACAGTCTGCCAAACCACGGGCCTCGCGAGAAGTAAGTGTCTGCTTGTGCATGTGTCTGTCTGTGAGGAGTACAAGGGCCTGCGTACAGTGTTCATGGCATCGTTCCGAGAGGCTGCAGGGGTGCACAGGTGGGGTTTGGAAGTGAAACCCCTGATAGAAAAAGGCGGCTTTAGGCGGGAGCGCGACTGCCAGGGCGGTTCGGACATGAAAACACCCGAATAGTGTCAATCTCGGCCGTGGAAGCCGTACAAAATCAGTCTAAAAAAACGGCCTTTTTTCAGCGGCCTTCAACAGTTAGGATTATAAAACAGAACCTATTCATTACCAAAGTGGATTATAATTTCCTAAAGGCCTTGATATTGATTGCCACCCACAAGTCCAACGTTCCCACACGTACCAATTGCACACATCTTGGACAAGCTGCAAATGTTTATGAACTGGACTGTGACAGATGTGTCAAGGATGGACGAGGGATATATCAGTACAGTAATGCCCTCCCCGTACACTGCTAGACCGCGGATTGGCGCGTCATCCACATGCTGATGACTGCATTACTCAAGGCAGGCATGTCAATTGCACAGCAAGGCGCTTATCCCGATCTTGGAGGATTTCAGAATGTATTAGCGAGGCTATAACATGGCAAGAGTGAGGGAAGCGTGCACAGGGAGGTCTATGGGAACAGACCGCCTCCTGAAGAGTGGCGCGTGGGATATCGGCTCGGGTCATCAATGCCAAGTGCTGTCATTTTTTTATCACTAATGCTTGACAGCAGAAGCAGTTCCTATTTCAAAGTATATTGTTAATTGCTGCGTGTATGGAGTGATGCATATCTTAATCATTGAGAAAGCATTCCACGCCTGGGAAAAGCTGCCCGCCTACTAGATCATTGATAATGTAAAGAGGAAATGCATGAGAACTCTTTCCAGACTTCTGGAGAGGATGGGTTAAGCATATCTGCAGCTCCAAATCTTAATCCATGAGGATGCCTTAAAGCTGTGATGTATAGAAGACATGAGGCTCCCACAATGCACTGCAAGTTTGTAAAGAAGACCTAATCTGAGGTCAAATACCATTTAGCCAAAACGAATCAATCTGAGTCTGCAACACCCCACACATGATGTACAGGAGACTCCAACTCATGCTACCATACTGCTACCACATGAAGTATATAAAGCCTAATCAGAGGGTACAACATCCTTACCCGTAGCGTATAGAAGATGCCATCTGAGGATACAACACCCCACACAAGATGTACAGAAGACTCCAACTGAGGGCACCATACTGCAACCATATGATGTATATAAAGCCGAATCTGAGGGTACAACATCCATACCCGTAGCGTATAGAAGATGCCACCTGAGGATACAACACCCTACACATGATGTACAGAAGACTCCAACTCAGGCTACCATACTGCAACCACATGATGTATATAAAGACTAATCTGAGGGTACAAGATCCTTACCCGTAGCGTATAGAAGATGCCATCTGAAGATACAACCCCCCCCCCACATGTTGTATAGAAGACTCAATCAAACTCAGGGTACCATACTGCAATCACATGATGTATATGAGACTTAGCGCCTGATTAATGGAATTATTTGTGTGGAAAATAGGGAACTTGCGCGTCAAACTGCATTTATAATCCCGTTCGTCGATCTGTGGAATCGAATGTGCAGGATTTTCCTTGGACTTGCATGGATTTCACAGCGGCCCGGCATGCCCCTGCAAGCGGCCGAGTGCATTGCGCGAGACACAGAGCGTGGTTGTCGTGGCTTGTGCAGAGTATGAGGAAAGGGGCAGAACACAGAAAATGGGGAAGAACATGCAAAAAAGTGGGTGTTACGAGGGACGGCCCGCAGGCAGTCCATCGCATGCCCACTGTTGCGCGGAACAATACGTATTCAGGGATCCAACTGTGCAACCTCCCTGCAGGGGTGCATGCACGCAGCTGGGGTTCTCATCTAATTTAGGGGTGCTCGTACGCAGTGTAGCGGGGTGCAGGAATGGCTTATGGGGGTACGCACGCAGATTTTCTGAGTCTTACCCGAGTTACAAAAAATTGTGTGCATGTTGTCAGTGTGCCAGTAACAGTTTCGGGGGACCACACGCGGGGTCCCCAAGATGCAGGCCTGCTTGTGGGGGACCCCACGCACTGTTCTGAGGGTGCATGTATTTGCGCCGGGAAGCACGCAAAGATGGCTGTTTCTGACCTTTTTTTATTTGCGTGGGGTTGTGCCAGGGGCGTTCCGGACGCAACTTGCATGTACAGTAACTTTGCGCAAGCAATTCCATGAATACGGGGAGCACGCAGGTACGCACAGTGACGTTCTCAGCGCATGGGTGTTGAAGGATTTCTGTGCACTTTTCCATGAATCGGTTAGGGGGGTCTTTAGGTACATTTAGTCTAGACACCTGGGTATTGGGCGTGTAATCTGTGCTAAAGTTCTGTGTCAGGAGGATAGCACAGGGGCAACGTGCCTTGGAAGAAAAACGACACGGAGCAACACAGGTTCGATCCTCGGGTCTGCGCTTAGAAACCTCTGGGTATTAAGTGCATTATAAATATCATATCGGGATGTTTTTGCCGACACAGGTTTGGTGAGCGGTAGAATGATTACATTTTAGAGGCTGTTCTTGTTAACATAACTCACAGAGTAGAGCATCCAATAAAAACTCTGCACAACATTGCTTGATCTGAACATATCAAAGGGGTCCCTTTTACTTGTTCGAGACATAATTTCACCAGCTTTTATGAGCTTTTAGGTTGCATTACATGAAGTTAGGCTAAGTCAGGCTATATCAGCTCACACTGTACCCAGGCACACGCTCAGGGCCCGCAATTTGTAATCGATTGCCCCAGTCCTTGCTCTGACCACCCACTGACACCTCAAAGATACTCCAAATGTAGCGTCACTCAGTCATTCACTGTATTACAGCACAATGCAGTGGATCATGGTCTAGCAACCGGCAAAGCCAACCACACCTCACATCACAAACACAGCATGATCGTGTTGGCAGCCAGGTGACAATATCCATATGCATTCTGTCTTTCAATCTTAACCTGCGTTTGGGCAATACCAGTGTGCTTTATTAAATGGCACTATGTGCAGTTAGTTTGACTCTACTTTCCCCAAGAATTCCTTGGGGGAAAGGAAGGGTGCATACCTATCAAAGGTCTCAGATGTTAAAACCTGCCCAGCCCATCTGAATCCCCTCCCTCTACACGGCCCGAGTTTCGGTCAAGTTAGGCCCTGCTGAAGGAGCTAGGCCGAGAAGACTGTTCAAATAATAAATAGCAAATGCATGCATTCCATCATTGCGTGCTGAGAAAACTCAGTTGAATTGACGCTTAGTGCCTTATAATATGAAATGGGATTACACAGACATCTGGTCCTGATTACGCTTGATTTAGTAAACCTGTGCCATCCTTTGTTTGTTCATTGATTCATTCATCCAGTCATATAACGAGTCAGTGGGCAAGCATACAGTGATGTGCAGAAATGCTGGAGACCAAGCTTCTTGACAACTTGGAATCCTGCATCGTTGTACTGCCTGTCGGGTCATTACAGAAGAGCACCAACCATATGTCACTCAGTCTTTACACAAGACCTTTATGTGGAAGTGACATGCCCCACAAGGGTGCCCTAAGCTTGTCACAAACTGCACCTCATTGTGAGGTCAAATATTGCTGAAACCTGCTTGGGGTGCTTTGTCTTCCCATTCAGTGGCGAAATGACCCCCAGTAGTTTGGGCTAAACTGCATTGCTAGGTAGCGAGGGCGCAAACAAGCTCAAACCAATGGAATGCTATGCTTCTCAAATGACTTCCCCGTAGGCTGGAAGTGGGGGCTCAAACTTGTCTTGGTTTTCTAAGAGGGCAGTTAACAGGCAGAGCAGTTATCCTTATATGGTGGTGGTGTCTAATTAACACCCCTACACAAACCCTTCACCCCATGGTAGTGTTCTGCACACCCTAAATGACTGCTGATTTTTCAGTTCAAGGTTGAACAATGCAGAGAACTCTCCAGAAGGTAGCCCAGCGAGGCAAAGGTGTTTGGTACCAACCTGCTATTTCCACACCACAGCTGCTTTTTCTTTCTCAAATTGTCTAAACTATGATATAAATCCTTTTACCATAATTAAATTCTGACTGTGGAAAGGTCGCCCATGTGCCCGCTAATATCCACCCGACTGGTGCACGAACATTTCTGCGATTCAGTATGCCGGGACCTTCTGTGCCCTCTGGTTGGCTAGAATGTAGCCTATCTCAGCTAATAAGAGCTATTGGAAAATCCCAAGCCTTCTGGTTGGATGCAGTGTTTGCGTGCTTTTCTGATTGGCCGCATTTCTCTAAATCAGAACATTGGTGGGGGCTTTAATGTTGAGTAATTCAATATTGTGGGAGTAGGTGGCAAATGTTATGCTCATTTGGTCACCTGCTTCCAATTTTAGTGGATACTCGCCCATTCTCTACTGCCAACTCTTGATCCTGATCTCCACGTGGCTAGTTGCACTTCAGAGGGCCAACTGCAGGCTCACCCGGACCCCAAATGATGCCAGTCCAAGTCAATATTCGCTCTGTGGGGCAAGAGTGCAGCCAGCATCCAAATCCTAGGAGGGCTGGAGTACAGTTTTCAAAAAAGTGTTTAGCGACTAGGGCCAGAGTTATCATGCAATGCCAAGTGAGTGCCCACATACCCACTATCAATAGTGCCTTTCTTTTATGCACTCTGGCCTCAGCAACCTGTGGAATACATAAGCTGCCTCTGTTCCCAAAGGACTTGAAAACAATAAAGCAGAGGATGCCGTGTTAACAAGTGAGTTATCCTTAGAATCAAACATTTCAATGCATCGAGGTATCTGCTCTCCCAGGCAGATATGGAAGGCTCTTGCTGTAGTGCCCCTTTACCATCTGTGCCTGGGGCTGAGAATTCCATAGTGCGGCCTTCTGGCTGCAACTTCCTCAATGACTCGGGGAGGCAGGAGGCAGGGGGGGGGGTTAAGATACGATTGGTTATTTATAACGCACTTAATACCCAGAGGTTTCTAAAAGCGGACCCAGGGATCGAACCTGTGTTGCTCGGTGTTGTCTTGGTTCCAAGGCGAGCATGTTGCCCCTGAGCTATCCTCCCGAAAAAAATCCGGTGGCTTGCACCACCACTGCTGTGGGGTCTGTTCATTCTCCAAAGCTTGGCAGAGGAAGGTGCTTCTTCCTTACTGTACCGACTGACCCCGGATTTAGAAGGTGGTAGGAGTCAGTGCGCTGCGCCTGGCAGAAGGTTGCAAACAGAGGGGGTGCACCAATAAAGCAAATGCAGGCAGTTGCCGAGGACACCATCGGCATAAAGAGGGCGCCGCTGTGGCCATGAAAACAGGAAATCTGGCTCCATAGCAACGGAAGAGGGTGGTGCCAAAATGGCGCTTCAGTGGCGTTGCACTGATCCCTGCACAGGCACTCGCCCCCCAGTACTGTGTGTAAGGGTGAGAACTGGTGCAGGGGCCCGTAATGGCATGTGAGCATGACTATGTTTGCGTAATAGCAAATAGCTTCACAGGGCGGTAGGGGTGTTGCTAGGTCTGGAAAAGACCCAGGGCTACGCTAATGTCAGAACTGTCGGGACTGGGGGCTAGCTAGACTTTTGGATGTAGCTCCTGAGATTCTATCAGGGGCTGCAACCAAAAGACCAGGGGCTATAGCCCCCTCAGCCCCCCCTCCTAGCAACGCCTCTGCAGGGCGGTCTGTTGACATTCAGGGGTCATTGGGGGCAGCGTGACGTGCCTACCAGCGGCATCGCTGTCATTTTAACTAGAGACAAAAAACATTCTCCACACTTTTCCTGAGAAGTTAGTACCAGGTTTTGGTTTCGTTTTTTTTTTTTTTAACAAAAATCTGCTTTTAGGGAACGCATGGAAAATGTCACAGTTATTCCATCTCCTCTCAATTCTTTTCTTTGCTTTAACATTGGAAAATACTTTTTATTCAATAGAAACACCAATATATGTGTTCTTTTCGGCGGTAACCATGCCGCTATTGGCGGCATGGCTGCCGCCGAAATCGCGTCGGAGTCCGGGCCCTCGGAATGAGGATTTACCGGGCCATTCCGAGTTCGGAAGGTCCGGTAATTCCTCCCTCCAAGGACCCGGACACAGTCCTTCCCCATTCCCATTTCAGCCCCCATAGGGCTGAATGGGAATGGGAGAGGGAGCAAACAATGAGCCATTACGAGATGGCCCGTTGTTTGCTCCCTCTTCTCCTCGCAGGACCCGGCAAGCACGCCTGGTTTTCCCAGGCGTGCTTACCGTGTCCCGCGAGGGGAACTCGTAATGCGGCGGTACGGAGTGAACGGCGCCGGCACCTTTTACGGCGCCGTTCACGCCGTACCGCCAGGGTCGTAATGAGGCCCACTGTATTTCTGCCGCTGCCATTAACAATCATAAAGACCTCGTCCATATAATTCAGTGGCTTACAAACAATATTAAGATGAGCTAAAAAGTGAAAATGTTTCCAATTACATTAAAAGTATATATTTTTACTGTTTCCATACTTTTACTATTTCTAAAAATATTTATTATAGGTAAACAACCCACATTATCTAAGATAAATCCATCACTTGAAAAATCTAATACCTATTCTACGAGCTGCTTTAGCAAATTTGCAGACATCGTTAATGCATGTAATTTCATTCAAATTCACCAATAACGACATAGCATTCATACAGGTCATGATAGCATTACTCTTGATGTGTCGTTTAAGCCATAGCCCTCTTAAATCAGTGAATTCTGGGCAAATCAGCATGAAGTGGAGTAAATCTTCCTCAATAGCGGGTACACAGGTGCAATGCTTAGTGACCCCCCAGCCACTCCAAGCGGGGCCTTGGGAGGAAGCTCATTTAATCTAATCTTTAAAATAATTCTCCCGTGCTCAGAGGTTTTAGCAGACCTATATCTGCATTGCAGCCTTGGACATAACGGATTTTAGAAGATCACAAGGCGCCAGAACGTGTTTATCAAATAACCACTTGTGCTCTGATGAATTCACTTCCATAATTACCATGGCAATCACCGTGTGCATTTGCATTTAATTGGGAAATTCATATTCTGACGCTAGGATCCCCATTGGCATGGACCAGCAGGTGCGCAGTTGTGGCACCACGCCAATTGGCAGCCCACCCTCGTGCATGCCTCCATTTTCAACACAGTAAATCCCCTACTAATTCAGATGCAACTATTTGCCCTGCATTCGAATGTACTCGTTTTAAAGTCTATCCAAATTTACTTTGCGTTGTTAATCCGGCAATGAGCATATTCCAGTACATTATGTAGACCGACCCAAAAATGTTAAAATGTTGGCCACTGCACCTGCCAATTTATCCAACCACACTCTCCTGCCGCAGGGCTCTGATGTAGCATCTGGCAAGGCTTCTGATGTGACCTGTCTGTCAAAGGTGTTTTGTATGGGGCACAGCTATAATTGGATTGATGTCGAAGAACTGTACGCTTGACCAAAAGTGCAGTCACCACACATCTCAAGTATCTAACAGCCCAGAGTCTGCTGTACGGATCAAAGATACCTTGAACACGTGTCGCCTCTATCTTGTGACTTGCAGGTTTGAGAGCAGGTGCAGTGTTCTCCATAATGGTTGAGCAAGATTGCCGCTGCGACACGTTTTCGCTGACGCACGCTGTGAGCTGAGTAGTGCATGCAGTGACTGTTGCACGGTGGGATAGAATCTGGTACTGAGTTCCTCACATTACTTCCTTGGGGGGAATTGATACTCCCCCCGCAGAGTCGCACCTGAATGCCATTATGAGTGTTGGAGTTATAGCTGTGGGTTGAGTGTGGGATGGGGAATGCTGGAGAATGTTCTGCGTACATCATGCTGCATACCAGTGCTATGCATTCAAGGAATGCGAAGTAGCCAGTGCAGAGCCTGCACAAAGTATGAAATAATTAGACATTAACTAAGGTTAACTAAAGGACAACTGCAAAGGCTGTTGAAACCAATTGTAGAATGGAGCGTGTGGATAACCTGACACCCTACTTACTTAAGAAGGCTTCGAGGGTATTGACTAAAACCTCACTTGAAACAGATTGGCCTAAGGTGGTCTTCACAGTGGGGTAAGCTACTTTATTAAGGATTAGGTTTGATCGGCTAACTGCACTGTAGCAAATGCTATCAAAAAAGCTATGTATTGCTGAGCTTTTTTCACTTTTCCAAGGTTTTATTGTTGTTTATATGTTTTTTTTACACATAATCTCTTTATTGATTTTATTCTACTGTTTTAAGCAAAGGAGAAATCCCAAATCAAAGCATATCTTGGAAAATGTACATGTGATATGGTTGCAAAGGGAGTTGTATGCATTGAAAACAGTACAACGGTATGCAGTGATATTATCGAATAGAAAACAACACATGGATTTTTAAACATACCCAAAACATCTAAAAAAAACTTTTTTTTAAAAAAAAATATACATATGTGGTTGGGAATGGGAATAGTAGTTTCTGGTGTGAGGGAAACGTTAAAAACAAAAAAGGTGGTTGGGGAGGACACCCCAAAAACAACAGTAAAAAAATGTTTTTTTTAACGTTTTTTGTTCGTTCAAAATTCCTTCTTTGTTTTCTCATTCGATATAATCACATGTAACCCTGTATAACCAGTGAAAAACTGCTAGTCCACTCCTAGCCGGATCCTCTCACCAGAACTATGCATAGCTAACAACTCCTGGAGAATCCTGGGAAAGACTAAAGATCCTGGCACGTCCAATGGTCAACACCAATTGTTGCCCTTTGGCGCAACTGGCGCTCTGATGACCGGGGCACTCTATTATCTAGTGTTGGGAAAGAATGCAATACTAGCCCTATTGTCAGTTTATCATTGTTGACTAAATGGCTAGGGGAAGCAGATGCTTTGGTTGCAGCTCTTAATTTAACTCGGCTTCGTAATCGCCTGTCAAACCCCTGGTTCTCTGATTAATTCAAGGCTGCTCGTCTTGAGGAAAGAGAGTCTGAACGCAAATGACGGCGTTCATATGGGATACCTGAGAAGGCGGCATATCGGCTCCTTGCTAAAATCTATCATAAAGTAATTTTCCTGGCTAAGCAAACCTTTCCTAATCAGAAAGTTGTTAATGCTCTCAATTAGCCTAAAGAGCTGTTTACTATTTTTAGATCATTATCATCCACCACTAATTCCTCGCCTATAGTTATGCCTACACAACTATTCGGTGACTCTGTGCCCCAATTCTTTATTTTTAAAATGGATACTATTCGTGCTGATATCCATTTGGCACACTGGAATTCTGTCAGCCCGGCTTCAGCTGTCGATGTCATTTGCTCCCCACATGCCCGGTCGAAGTTACCATTGTCCTCTGACAAAGCAGGGGGAAAGGCCGTTTTTCAACTTAAATCAGCATCCCCTTCTGACCCTGTTCCTCTGGTGGTCTTTAAGGATATTTTTCCTGGCATGATTACTTGGGCTTCCCAAGCGATTACATTTTTCATGTCAATCTGGCCATATTCCTTCGGAGCTTAAACAGGTTGTGGTTATTCCTCTCCTCAAAAAGCCATAACTGGATCCAACGGTGCTTGCTAATTTTCACCCGATTTCTCTTCTACCTCTGTTTATGAAACTTTTTGAATCCTTGGTGCCTCCTCTTCTTTCTTCCTTCTTGGAAACCACTGGGTTATTTGACCCTTTTCAGTCAACATTCCGCCCGGGTCATGGCATGGAGAGTGTTTTAGTGTCCGTTGTTGATGACTTGGCCAGGCTGGTGGACGGCGGTGGAGTGGCTGAGCTGATATTGTTAAATCTTTCGGAGGCCTTTGTCACCGTCAACCACCCTATTTTGCTATCTCGCCTGGCCGCTGAGGGCCTCTTCTGGTTTGTCCTGGCCTGGTTTTCTTCCTACCTGGCTGATAGGATGCAATCTCTTTCTCTTCCCCCTTTTTCTTCTGTTTCTTGTCCTGTGTCTTGCGCTGTCCCTCAGGGCTCTGCTTTGTCTCCTACTCTTTTAAATTTTTATATTTAGCCTCTTGTCTGTCTTATCCGCTCTTTCGGCTTCAGGTGCTACTCGTATGCTGATGACACCAAGATCCTGGCTCGTTTAGATCTGGACCAGGTGGAGACTTCGTCACGCTTGGGTCAGTGCCTGGGGCCTGTGAGGGCCTAGATGGGCAGGAATTAGCTGCAGCTGAATGGGGACAAGACTGAGGTCTGGTGCGTTCAGCTCCTAATCCCACTTTTTGGACTCCCTCTTTTTGACCTGTTGCACTTGGTGATTTCCCTCTTCCTATGACAGCTGTTAGGAATTTTGGGGTTATCCTGTCTTCAACACTATCTATGGCCACCCACGTGGGGGCAGTCTGTAAGGCCGGACATTTTCATTTAAGGATTCTGCGAAGGTCTTGCCTTTTTTACTTAGTAATCTGCGGCCTTTGGTGGTGGCCTCACTGGTTTTGAGCCATATAGACAACTGAAACTAATTATTTTTTTTTTTGGCTCAGCAAGTGGGGCATATCCACCGGCTTCAGCTGTTGCAGAATATGGCCACCCGAGTGGCCACTAACACTCCTTATGGTGCCCATATCACTGCCATTTTGCACTATCTCAACTGGCTCCCAGTGGATAGACGTGTGGAGCTTAAGGACCTTTGTTAAGTCCATCTGGCTTTTTATCATCAAGGTGCGGACTATCTGTGTGATAAGTTCCCCTCTTATCTTCCTGTTCGAGATCTACGTTCTGGGAGCGCTTGTTTAGTGTCTGTCCCCAGGATTTGTCTGTCCAGAATTGGTGGTCGTGCCTTCTCTGTGGCAGCAGGCAGACTCTGGAATGTACTCCCTCTTATTCTTAGATGCACTGTTAATCATCTGCAGTTTAGACGCCTTTTGAAAACTTTTCCTTTTTAAATACTGGTTGGGTTTGCTTGTCAGATGTCCTTAGTGCCAAGATGCCTACGAGCGCTTTATAGCATTGTTAACATAACAAATGTAGTACCTTATCAGGATGTGCTTATGAAGTCTTTTTTTATCAAAGTCGAAGAATTATGTTTTTCATCCTGCCATTATGAACATCTAGCAGTAGACATGAGGGAATACGTCACAGTGAATATTTACTCATTTCAAAAAAGAAACATGTTTAATGTACATTACATGCTATGCTGTACATGGGGGTTAGTCACTCACATGGAGGATCAAAAGGTTTGCAGAATAATCGACATCATCAACCAAGTTTATTTTGGAGGAAAAATACCACAAAACTACATAAACAGATAAAACAAACAACTTAAAAATCAACAGAACATAAAAAAGACATGATGAGTTGTATATAAAATCAGACGCAATCCAATACATCACAACTAAATCCAAGGACAAAAATCCAAGCTACGACGGAGAAGCGAGCCAAGATTCTATTTTAAAAAACGACTTAATTTTGTACAAAACATTCTAAATGACGTGAAATAAAGTTATTCTAGTTTTTAAAGCTGCCCTAAGGTAAGACAACAACAATGCCCTGGACCTCAAAAACCAGCTAGACGACATCCAAGATGCAGGTAACCTCGCCCTCCTGCCATTGCTAGATCTAGCAGCAGCATTTGGCTTGGTCAACCACCAGACCCTCTGCCACCATCTTACCTCTTGCGCTAACTTCTCCCCCACCCCCATGGCCACTAAATGGATCGCCTCCTTCCTAGCTAGCCCATATTTACGCCGGCAGCGCAGCAGCCAATCCTACACAGGTTCCCTGTGGAGTCCCACAGGGCTCCTGTGTTTTTCCCACTCTGTACAACATTTATATGAAGCCACTTTTTGACCACCTCGACTCCCTGGATATCTCCTACACAACCTACGCAGATGATACTCAGATCCTCATCCCTCGCTCTGGCACTATGAGCAGGACTCCAGCCACATCACCAAAATCTACGACGCTATCCACACCAGAATGGCCACCCACCAACTCTGTTTCAATGATGAGAAGACAGAGTTCCTGATCATACATCCGCCAGCCCGCCTTGCCAAACTCGACCCAGCCCAACGCACCTTCACAATAGACGCCTGACCCATCCATGTCTCGTAGGCAGTCAAAACACTTGGGGTCTACTTCGACTCAAGCTTATGCATTACCGCCAGGTCAATGCAATGGCCTCCTCAGCTACCCACACCATAAAACTCTTGAATGCAACTAAACTCCTCCTTTCATCACAAGATCGCCTAACCATTGCTGGAGCGGTAGTAGGCTCATGCCTCGACTGCTGCAACTCCCTTCTCGCTGGCAACCTGATCAAGCCACAGACCATACAGAACAATGCCATCCGAGCTGCCATGGGTCTCTCCAGACGTGACCATGTGGCTACCCATAGAAAAGCGGCTCCCGGTAAGAGAAAATATCAACTTTAAAGTACTCTCCACTACTCATCGCTGTCCCTCCAACTCAACACCACGTTACCTGTTGCAGAGAATCTCTAAGACTTGTTTGTCCCGACCCACATGACTTTCCTACAGCCACAGATTCTCTACTCCACACTTCAAGCACACCAGAGCTGGAGGTCTCAGTTTCCCATTCATTGGCGCTCGACTGTGGAACAACTTACCTCTCCAGCTACGCGCCAACACTTCATCCTGGCCTTTCAGAAGACAACTATAAACCATCCTATTCCATTGACTCTGTGATTAACTTATTATTAACAGTTGACCTTTATTCCCACCAAAATGTTTGCCTGATTTCTACTGCTGCAACCTCCCATCTCCCCTTCCCCTCCCGAGCCCTTTCCTCCTCCCCATTTTTCCCTCCCCCTTTGCTCAAGCAGCGCCTTGATGCCTGAGGGTTCTGTGCGATCTACAAATGTAAAAAATAAATAAAATAATATAGGTTAATAAACCACCAATATAGACATGGGACAAAATGCAAGACTACATTGATAAATTCAGTCTTCTTAATGATGAGTTTGTAGAGTCTATTCTCTGAGAATCTGGATAAATGGCTCTTACATTCTTAGTGATCAAGAATAACCCCTAAAGGGTGCAACTTGGAGACAGGTAACATTGAGCAGCCTGCTCTCTTTAGTCTGTGAAACTGAAACGATGCTTGTAGTTCACCCCCAATTCAACCACTAACATTCCCAAGCCTACTCTTTAAATAGATCTACTTGATTATGCCGGTGCTAGAGTACCGGTGCTATTAACACCAGCTATGTTAAATGTTAAAGGTATTTGTACCGCGCACCGTCACCAACGGATTTGGTCACCAGGCGCTCTGGCAGATCTGTAAACGATAAGGTGGGAGGGTTATTAAGGTGAAGAGGGAGTAGGATAGTGAGAGGAGTGGTGTTCTGTTGGCAGTTTCAACTCGGTATACACCGGGTGCTGAGCTTTGGTGCGGGTATTGGATCGGTGTCAGTCCGCGTGTGCTGTTGCTATGGCTTATGTGTTGTTGCAGTGTTGTGAAGTGCGTGCGGCTTATAGTGCGAGAGATGGTAGTGTGAGTTTTATGAGTGAGATAAGTATGCAGAGTTTGAGCTTATATTGGTTAGTGGGTTACCTGACCTTAGCATGCTAACATTCACAGTTCTGTCTAAGTGTGGCACTTGTTGACCTTCACAATCCTATCTAGATGCGGCGCAGGCTAATGTTTAGAACTCCATCAAGGTGTGGGCATGCCAACATTCACAATCCCATCCAGATGTGGCACAGGTTAGTGTTTAGAAATCTGTCTAGGTGTGGGCATGCTTAGAACAAAAGGTTTCCTGTTTAAGGAAACCTGCATCCCCTGCACACTATCAACAAGGGCCAAGGCCTGTATGGATAGTAGAGGTATACATTTGTATTGCTAAGGAAGAAACACAAATATAACCTCTTGTTTAGGTAGGTTCTTTAATTTAGTGGTTTTATTTTCCTTGCAGTTGACAAAACAGTTTCTTACACAAAATCATTCTCTGGAGAAAAAAGATTAATAGTCCAATATTAATAATATGTTCCAATACATATTAGCTTTCATATGTTAAACAAAGAAAAGGCAAAATATAGATGATAAATACCATTTGTCATCTATGTTTTGCTTTTTCTTTGTTTAACAATTATCTTGAGTGAAAAGGAGGAAGTCATGTCTATATGATTTACACCATTAAGTTATTTTATTAATTCTAGACAGAAATAATATTTGTGCTTCTTCTTAGTTGTTATGAAGTCATGTTTCAAGACATACACATATGGAAGGTAATATGTATTGGAACATTTTATTAATATTGGAATATTAATCTTTTTCTCCAGAGAATGATTTTGTGTAAGAAAAAAAGAATGTTATGCCCCTGATGAAGAGTGAAAGCAATACTCGAATCGCGTTGAGCCATACCAAATAGCAAGAATTTGATTCGAATTGGGACTACAGTCCTGTGGGATGTATTTACCCATGCATCCGAGCACTACCTCAAAACTGTGCAGTACGGACATGGAAAACATCATGATGGCCAGAGCTTCCCAGAAAATGCACAGGGAAATGCATGAAGAATAGGCTGCCACCCATTTTTGCCGATGTTATGGGCACAGAAGGACACTGCCTAAAACCACCATTGGACTACCCACACAGTAGTCTGAAACCATTGGGAATGGCAATGCTGATTGCCAAAAGCAAACCCATAACTGTTGGGAATTCATTTTCTTAAATCCCAAAAAGGGGTGCAGTACCAGTACTCACCACTATCCAAAAGCCGGCGTTTTAAAACCACCAGATTTTGTAGAAAACTGAATAAATGAACCCAAAACATGCCAAAGAAAGACATTTTAAGAGGTGGATCCAATGTAAAGTTATATTCTGAAGTGACTTGAAGGTTTATAACAAGACTGACTGAGCTGTGGATTTCAGCAGTTTAAGTAAATTTGGACTGAAAGACACTACAAATCTAAATGTTTAAAAGAAATGAGTGACTTACTTTTGTGTGTCACATAGGTTTCAATTGTTTAAATGTCATAGTTTTAAACTTAGAATCAGCATCATAGCTGCATATGTAAAAAATGTCTTGACTTAGACTGGGGAACAAAAAGTGACATTTTATCTGAAACTTGGCTTAAGGAACTGAATTCTGCCTGGCAACTACCCCCATCAGGAGTGAAACTTGGGTCACAGCTGTGTTCCCAGGCCTATCTGCCTTTTGCTGGCCACACTAAGGATATACCATCTCTCTGATAATTGAATTAAGGGGAGCCCCCTACAGAATACAGGAGCTCTGAACAATGTAACCCCCTTCACCCAGGCAGATGGTTTATGGCAGGAGTCGTAAATGGTCGTAAAAAGTGGCTTCCTCCTGAAGGAAAGGGGAGGAGCACTGCCTGTGAGAGCAAGCTGGCTTGGCAGAACTGGAAAAACCAGAAATTCAACCTTGTGCTGAGGGTAAACCACACCCCTTTGGAGCCAGAACATAACTTTAAAAAGATGGATCATTCATAGAGCGGACATGTGAAAATTTTATAAATGATACCATAATTCTTGTGATTTTCTGCCCACATTTTAAGAGGTTTTTCGAACCAGTGGCATGTTCAGGGGGGTTTTAGCGGAAAAGAGGATATTACTCAAAATGTGTGCATGTGAAAAATCGGACACTTCATCAACTAATGTCCATACTCCTTGCGCACATGTGTGTAAATTTGGGGTAATGTCCGGTGTTGCAAACCAGTTAAAAAGTGCAAAATATTGCCATTTCTGAATGCAAGCTCCCAGGAAGAGCAGAGTTTGAACAGGGTATACCTCCTGTAATGCATGATGGGTGCATATGATTTTAAAACAACATGTACTTCTGCAAATATGTGTTTGGTTCAAATCTAGATTCGTGTGTAAGTTGACAGGAGGAGTGGACTTTCTGCAGGCTGTAAAATGACATCACTCTGACACAACTTAGCTCCCCCAATCAAGTGAGAAATGGAAGTTTGACCAATTAGAAGCTGAGAGAGGGGTAGGGTCTAGTGATGCTGCATACACACCCACTCTCAAAACCCATAAAAGCAGACAGTCAGGACAGATAGGGACCTTCATTTCCATCTGCCGCTGGAAGCTCTGCCGGAAAAATCCATATTTACCTCCATCAAACCTCCAGAGAGACAAACTAGAGGCTTCAAATCCATTTGCAGCTGGAAGCTCTGCCGGAAAAATCCATACCTTACCTCCATCAACCTTCAGTGACCCAGACCAGACCAGCAGAGTAGAGCTGACCTGTTAGCAGAACCAGAGAGAGCTGACCCAGATCACTGTGAAGTGCAGAGACCAGAGTCCCGTCTAAAACCTGACCCAGACCCATGTTAGCAGTTCCAGAGACCAGACGCTGTGCCCAGAGACCGTCCGAAGTCCAGACCTGTTGACCAGATCGTGACAAAGCCGCCTTCCTGTTTAAAATCTCTTGTGAGTACTCAGCAAAACTCAGCACACATCTCTTAGTTAAAATCATATAATTCAATCCATTTTTAATCTAAGTAGAACTGCAGCTTAGCAATTGTGTTATCCTGCCATCATTTTTAAAACTGAAAAAGTGCTGCGTTTAAAATTTGCAAAACCAAAAACGACCTTTACTAAATCGCTCATATCTCCGCGACCGTTTGTCTTAGAGACTTGCAGTAACTTTCATCTGGAAGCTGAGATCCTCG
The DNA here is from genome assembly GCF_040938575.1 of Ambystoma mexicanum. Classification (NCBI taxonomy): domain Eukaryota; kingdom Metazoa; phylum Chordata; class Amphibia; order Caudata; family Ambystomatidae; genus Ambystoma; species Ambystoma mexicanum. Next base: position 216,950,891 of record NC_090938.1, read on the forward strand.
GCTTTCTTAGGACCCCAAAACGATAGTGATAGTCCTTGTAGTTCCTCTGTAATCGCGCTCGGCGCATTCGCAAATTTAGCCGCGATTTGACATTTTACCGCGATTTGCAAATTTCTCCACGTGTGAAAACAGAAGCTGCTTGCCTTCCATTTGCCAGAAATTCGTTTAACCTGCTAGTTACACCCTAGATCCTTGCTAAAGTGAGCCTGGACTAATATTAACTAGATACCACTCACCCTGAACCTCTACAGGGAATTAAAAGCATTTTAGCATATTTTTCACTCCATTGCCAGCACATATAGAAGCATTTTGGGTTGTGTTTTAAACTTCTGTTGTCTAAGCTTGCTGGGGTGAACTGAATCACATTTGATTGCATTTCTGAGAACTGTGTGCTTTTCCTTCCATTTCCTTGCATTGCATAAAAGGGGGGGGTGAATTGCCAGAGAAAAGTGATTACATTGTTTTGTTGAAATCATATTGAGTATTTTCTGTACTGCATTTCATTCAACATTGCATCCATCTGAAATCTATAAAGCATTCTCTACCACATTATTCTTCTGTCCCTATTTACCAGTGTGCTATCTTATCCATTTCATGTCAACTCCTTAGTGATTATCAAGAAATGTGCTAGTGCCAGATTCTCCGTTGTTAATCTTTATCATACCAGATTAAGTGTGATATCCAATTATTAATTTATTATAAAGCGTGGTATAATATATATTGTTGAAACTATCAATTAAACCTTTTAACTTGCAAAACAGAACTACTTCTTGGCTCAGTGGGGTCAGGAGGATTCCAAGAGAGGGGTGTTATATAGGGGTAGTCATCCAGAACGCATGAACTGGACATAAAGGTATATCAATAAGGGTTTTCATTCAGTATTCTAGACTAGGCGTTGACTTAGCTGTAGTGTTGAATTGAATCCTCTTACAAATTGGGGGCTCGTCCGGGACGTTTGGGTTAGAATACCACTTGTGCAGCTTAATACAGCGTGCCAGCTGACCAGATACACATATCCAGTCGGATCACCACGCTGCATTACGCTGTGAAGCATTCCTCAAAAGGGACACTCCAAGAAAAGTTCTGTTCTACAAAAATAAAATACAAACTTCTGTAAGTCAGGACAGAGACCAATCTCTAGAATGACGACCTTGGTAGATATGAAAATAGCCAGAGAGCACTTCTTACATAAACTATTTGTGAGAGGTGAATGGGCTGAGCAGGGCCAGGAGGCCTGGTTGCAGGCCATCACGCGACAGGTCACTGAAACAGGGTCAGACTTATGGAGAGATCAGGGTCCATTACATGTGGCCCTGAGTGAACTATATATGGCTCCTAAGGCCAAAGATGAACACGACAAGATTGTTAGGATAGCGGCCATACAGAATAAATGTGCTGAAGGCCATGATCTGGCAAAAAGACAACAGATGGCGTTAGAGAAGGCCCAATCTGACCTGGACTCTTCTGAGCAAAGGCTGCACAGGAGCCAGGAGTCAGAAAATGAGACCAGGCAGTACATCACTAAAATAAAGGAGGATATGGATGTGCTGCAAAAGGAAAAGTCAGAACAGGATACCAGATTTCTGGCCTTGCAGAAGGAACACCAAGAAGGTTTGGACTCCCTACTGCAAAGCCATAAAAAGCTGGAGCAACAACTGGACTTCAACAGGGTATGTGCTGAGCAGGTAGTCACCCTGCAAGGCCACCTAGATAGAGAGAAGGCAGAGAGCAACAAACTAATTCTGAAAGACCTGGATACCCAGGCAGAGTTTGATCAGGAGCGCCAGAAAGCTGGTGCCTTCCAAAGGCAAAGGGACGACCTGGCAGCACAGATGCAGGCTCTCAGTCAGGAAAGAGACACTTTAGGCCAGAAAGTCTGCCACTTAAAAAAGGAAATTGAAGAAAATCACCTGGCCCTCCAGGGGCTGGGTGACCTCCAAAAAGAAAACCAGAACTTGGTAGAGCACACCAGAAGGGTGGAAGATGCTCTGGCAAGAAAGGAGCAGGCCGGTAGGGATGGGACTCAGGAGGTAAACCTCCTGCAGCAAAGACTGGCCCAGTTCTCCAGGACCAACCAGGAAGCACAGAGGGAAAATGAGGCCCTCTGTCAACACAATGATAGGCTCCAACAACAGGTAGCGATGCAGGAGAGACTGATAGAGTCTAGTAAGGCCTTGACTAAGGAACTGAAAGCACAAATGCAGGCTCTTGCATTGCAACAGGGAGCAGGGGCGGATAGAGATGAGGTCCGCTGGGAAAGAGAGACTCCTGACCATAACCGCAGGAGCCCTAACATCAGGGGCCTTCATCTCCCCCAGTCCCTGGACTCTACCACCCCCATGTCCCCTGGCGCACATGAGCACAGGGCCACAGGGATGGCAGATTACTATCCAGCTAAGAGTATGGGGCTCATAGGCCAGTACCACTCAGGAATGGAGGGGTGGGCATCCGGGTATGGGCACCCAAGTACAGTACAGTTCAATGGGGAACCCCAGGAGAGTAGGCCCATTAAGGGCATCCTGAAAACCTCTGCCCAGTTAGGTCAGTGGAGGGGGTACCCATCAAATCCCGGCAGCAAGGAGGAATCTGAAGACTCCTCTGAACTGCGCAGGACACAGGAGACCAGGTCCCCACATTCTGCCAGCCATTCCCAGGCTCGCAGAATCCGGGAAAACCTGGAAGAACAGACGGGAACCTCTGGGAGCAGTGCCTCTGAGTCCGAGGACGAATGGACAAGGGTTACCCGAACCAAAAAGGCCAATAAGGCAAAAAGGGCAGATTAAGGCGATCAGGAGCGTCATCACGCCTTACCATAAGAACGCTAAGTATTCTGTTTGGGAGCACTTAGAGTTGTTTGAACAAATGATGGAGACTTTCCATTTGAAGGACAGCCAAAGCTGTATTCAATATGTAAAGTGGACCTTCTCCCCGTAATACTCCAGTTTCTTTGCGGGGCTGGAGGACCAAAATCATTTAAGATGGTCCACCTATAAGACGGCCATCTTGAAACATTTTTCTGTTCACAGAAATCCTCAAGAGGCTCGCAAGGCAGCCTACAATTTGCAATGTGGGGAGGATCAGGCCCCACAAGAATTTGTGCAGGAGTTAAAGCGTGCTTTTGCGCAGACCACCAGAAGGGTGCGCACAGACAGTAGAGAATTCATTAATACATTTTTTCATGCCTTGCCCAAATACATAATGACCCAGCTCGTGAGGGATTTTCACGAGAAAATATCTTTAGACTGGGTCATTGAACAGGCTACCCGGATCTATGAGGTGCAGAAACCGATAGATAGCAAAAGTAATGCCCAGAAAAACCCCAAAGCCAACAGCACCCCTGCTGCTGCCAAGGTGGCAGAGGTAAAGGTCACCCCCGTTTTGGATTTGGAGATGGGGGGGCCTAAAAACCTACCTGCACCTAATAATGCTAGGCCCAGAAGGTCTTTGGGCCAGTCACAGACAGGGAGCCAGGGAGGCAGCCCCACAAATGGGGTCCCTCGCTCTCCTGATTATGTAAGTCCCCGTTACAAGGGAAATCGACCCATCCTGGGTTATGTGTGGACTCCTGCAGCCCAAGGGGGGGGATCCAGCCAAGCACCTAACCCAGGGAACTTCCCTCCCAACTTCCCACAGGAGGGCAGAAATTCTCCAAATCCTGGGCAGAACTTTTTCCCCAGGTATCCACCCAATTTCCAACCCCAAAATCATCCATCCTTCTTTCCCCAATTCCCTGAGCCCAGACAACCTAATCCGGGAGAGGGGAGGCCAAGGGTGGAGGGGTACCCAAATCTTCCCAATCCGGGGTATTACCAGAGGAGGGACAGCTACCCTTCCCGGGATCAGCCCAGGGGAGAAAACAGGGCCCCGTATCAGCCTGAGCGGGTTTCCCAGTTAGAGCACCAGGTTCAAAACATGGCGCGGGATCTGGGTCACATACTGAGGGCTCAGCAGAATTCTCAGATGGGCGTGCCGGCGCAGAACGCACCCAACTCTGGACCTGGTGCTCCAGAACAATGACGGGGGCAGCACCCCGATAACACACCGGTCCCTAGGGAGAAGGCACAAGGGGAAGGGGGGTGTAAAGCCTTGGAGGAAGCTTCCTTCCTCACTTGTAAACAGCCCCTGGAAACCCAGGAACCGGAAACAAAATCTCCTGCCCCTGAAAGTCTGCCTCCTAAGGAGCAGAGGGGGGGTAGGAGAAACAAAAGACCCAAACAGACTCAGTTTGAGGAGGAGGTACAGGTCTTCCAATTTGAGGGAGAGGGATCCTCAGAGGATCCTGGGAAAAGGATCTTCTCCTTCAGAGAGGGGGGAACTCCTCCCAAAGAAAAATGGGTCCCTAGGGATGCAAATCCAGACTGGGGAGATGTGGAGACTGAGCTACCGCCGCCCACCATCTCATCCCAGAACCAACCGCAAGAAAATCCCCTGGTTCAAACCCATCCTGGTGACTGCCTCCAAAAAGGGGGGGGCGGCCCAGAACCGGAGCCAGGGGAACCCACAATGGCTCTGATCTCCAGTTGCCAAATTTTTCTTTCAGATTCCCAAGGCTCTCCACAGAATTCTGCCCAAATCTCTTCGCTAGTGATGTCCAAAACCAGAAAATTAGCCCACCAGTTGTCCAAAAATGTGCATTATCTGTGCCCCCTTGAGGAGAAGGAGGGAAGATACTATGCCCCGGTACAAGTACAGGGGCAGGGTACAATCTTGGCACTGGTGGACACTGGATCTCAAGCTACCCTTCTGTCCAGAAGGGCCTTTGATGAATTGAATGCAGGAAGGGGAGGGAATTACCAAATTCCTCTCACCTCACTTCCTGGACAACTCCAGAACTTTGACGGGAAGGAAATTCCCGTCGAGGGGACGACAGATTTGGACATTAAAATTGGGCGACACAAGTTGAAACACCCGGTCATAGTTGTGACCCCAGAGGGCACCCCTTGTTTACTAGGGAATGACCTCCTGAGAAGGTTGTCACCCCTAATAGATTGTGTAAACAAGGTCCTCTGGACCCAGACTAGCCGACCAATAAAATTAAAACAGAGTGTCAACCATGTTAGTTTAAACGGCACCTGCCACATGGTTGAACAAAAACCTGACCAAGTAGAATTTCACTTCCAGAATAGCCAAATTCCAGACGTGACAGTAATAGCAGTAGGACAACAGACTGGTGATGGGGGGTCCTCTCTATTTCTGAAAATCAACCTTCCTTCCAGTTTAAGGTGGTATTCCACGCTGGAAGGAAATACTCTGAAATTCTATACTAATCCACAATCAGAAACTCCCACTCCTATAGTCCAGAAAGATGTGAAATCAGCTCAGAGCCTGGCTGATATTCAGCAAATTGGAGAGCAGTTGTTCATCCCTGTCCAGTTAAATGATGGGAAGGACTCTGTTCTCGCTCGAGTGTGTGTGAACAACGGTAAGAGCTTCATCAGCGAAGCCATGTTCCGCCAACTCCCAAAAGATCCAGCCATTCCCACATTCAAACTGATAGACAAATGGGAAATGGACCTGGAAGCACCTAATTCCAAACAGCTCCTGCCAAGCAGGTGTATGCTCAAAATCTCCATTGGCAACAAGAGCATAGTCCATAATTGTTGGGTCGTGCGAGACGTCACTGCCGCCTTTTACTTAGGCAGTGACATTCTCAATCGCTTTGCCATTAGTTTGGACCTAATAAACTTCAAAGCTTGGTCCCGATTAGCAGATAATCCCATGGGCTTTGATGATCCAGAAAAAGCATTTAGGTCAGCTCAATTGCTACCTTATGCAGTTGAAATTCAGATCAAAGAGGAAGTCACAATCCCAGAAAGGACTCGACAATTCCCCCTGGAAGTGAAAGCTAAAAGGGGACAAGAGTTGAAAAACCCTGATGCTTACATACATCTAAATGCTTCTCTCCACCCAGCTGGAGGAGGCCGCTGAAATAGCCAAACCAGAAGTCTTTCCAGGCTTCAGGCAGATGGTGGAAGAGAGAGTCAACCTAGCTGATGCCTGTGTGACTCTGGAACAAAAGCAAAAGTTGAAACAAGTTTTCTTGGATTTCCAAGATCTCTTTGCGGTAGACTCATATGACTGTGGTCGCACCGCCATCCACACAACCACAATCCCCACGGACCCTGGCATGACTCCTGTGTTTGTGAAGCAATATCGCTTGCTTCTCGCATCAATGGAGTCCCTTACTGAAATAATTAAGAACCTTGAGTCCAGGGGAATAATCCGTCCCATCCACAGCACCTTCAATAATCCGGTGCTGGGAATATTGAAACCAAACGGCCAGTGGAGACTCTGCGCCGACCTCAGGGAGCTCAACAAATGGGTCCATACTTCCCGATGGCCTCTGCCCTACATTGACCAAGGGCTGGCCCAGATCCAGGGGTCACAGGTATTCACTGCAATAGACCTGACCAATGGATACTGGACCGTGCCTGTCAGTAGGGAGGACCAATACAAGCTGGCTTTTACCTTTGGGGGCCAGCAGTATACATGGACGCGGACTCCCTTCGGATACCTCAACTCCGGCAATGAATTCAACATTTTTCTACACAAGGCCATGCCCGACTTGGGTGCAAGGGGTAACCTGGCTTATGTAGATGATGTCCTCATCAAAAGTTCATCTGTGGAGGAACACATAGCGGAGATCCGTTATGTTCTGACGCAGTTGAGGGCCGCCAGAGCAAAACTTTCCTTTCAGAAAGCACAGTGGTGTAGAACCCGTGTTAATTTCTTGGGGCATGAGATTACTCCTCAGGGTCTCTGTCCCCAGGAAAAGAAAGTGGAAGCACTTCAGAAACTGAAAGACCCCACAACTCTGCGGGAACTAAGGAGCCTCCTTGGACTGACTAATTACAGCAGAAAGTTCATTGAGGGCTACGCAGAGATCACCAGACCCCTGATTCATCTCCTGAAAGGGGGGGTCAAGTGGGAATGGGGTCCAGAACAAGCCGAGGCAGTAAGACAACTCAAGAGAAGCCTCTCACAAGCGCCTTGCCTAGCTTACCCTGTCAGAAACAAGGAGTTCTTCCTGGAGACGGGGTTCTCTAATACGTGCTTGACGGCAGTATTATACCAAAAGCATGACAAGGTCAATAAAGTAATCTCCTATGCGAGAAAAACTTTATCCTCTGTGGAGGAAAAATTCAACGATTGTGAGAAGGCACTCCTGGCAACGGTGTGGGCATTCAAGAATTACCGCCCGTTTATCCAGGGGGAACACATCATAGTGGAGACTCCACACCAGCCTCTGCAATATCTCCAAAGTGACAGAATCCGGGCCGGAAATGTGAGTAATTCCCGAATTCCTTCCTGGATTCTGTCAATGCAAGGCTTTCCTGTGGAGGTCAGATATGGCCAAAACAAGAAGAGTCCCCTCGCGCAAGGTCTGGCTGACTTGCATGATTGTGCCAGAGAAAACTGTCTCGAGGACGAAAGTCTAAAAATAAAGGACAACATGGAGGCATACCTTAATTCCCCACACAAAGTCTTTGAAGAAGACAAGTGTGAGGGAATGCCCACTGTCTATGTGGATGGATGCTCTTACCATGTTAACAACGACGGGGAGAAAGAACTGGTGGCTGGCGTAGGGAATGCATGGGTGAATGAGTCCCCAGAACCCTCTGCTGGATACAAAATTGGTCCCCGAAGTAGTCAGGTGGCAGAATTGATGGCTGTGCATCAAGCCATCCTCACTGCTGTCCAGCATCAACTCCATGAACTGGTCATAATCACAGATTCGGATTATGTACGGAATGGGTTCGTGGAGCACCTGGTTAATTGGAAAACCAGAGGCATGTTATGTGCTAACAACAAACCCTTGAAACATGGGAAGTTGATCCAAAACATTGATGATCTGGTCACCTCGAATGAGATGACCATCTATTGGAAAAAGATCAAGGGTCATTCCAAAGTAGAGGGACCAGACAAAACTGGAAACGACTTAGCTGATCAGCTGGCCAAAACCGGGGCCATCCAAGGGGATCTAATTGAGATTGAGTCCCTGTTGGGGGAAATCCAGGTCACTGCTATCACTAGGTCCCAGACAAATGCTCACAACGACCTTTCAATTGCACAATGGAGTAAGGAGACCCCTGATGCTGATTTGATTACCGCTCAGAAGGGGGATCCAATAATTGGTAAATTTTACCAGCACCTTGAGGACCCTGAGAACTTTCCCCTGACGGATACCGATTACATTGGGAAAGAGGACCTAAGAGTGTTGATGAAATGTCCAAAAATGTTCCAAATCCAAGACGGTTTGCTGGTAAGGAAATCCAAAGCTGGCCACGATCAGTGGGTGGTTCCTACCTCATTCCGAAGCCTGATGTTAAGTCACGCCCATGATGCGGCCACCGCCGGTCATAGGGGGTTTCACACAACATTGGAAATCTTAAGAGAGGTTGCATACTGGCCACACATGGGGCAGGACCTCGACCAATACTTGAAGGGGTGTCTTGTGTGTGCACAATTTCAGCCATCCTCCCTCACGCACCGTGCGCCTCTCCAAAAGAGGGGGGTGACACTGCCATGGTCAGATTTACAAATCGACTTTGTAGGCCCCGTGATTCGCTCTGCTAGGGGGAATAAGTACATGTTGACTGTGACATGCTTGTTTACCAAGTGGGTGGAATGTCTCCCAGCCCCAAATTGCAAGGCAGAAACGGCAGCTGCCCTGATGATTAACCACATCTTTTCCCGTTTTGGTCTACCTCAAAGGATTGAGTCAGACAGGGGTAGCCACTTCACCAGTGAAGTAATGACAAAGATGTGGGAGATACTGGGGGTCAAGAGAAAGCTACACATTGCTTACAGGCCAGCTTCTTCTGGGGCAGTAGAGAGATATAACCGGACAATTGTGAGCATATTAAAGAAGTTTGTGGCAGATTCTGGGCCAAGTTGGGATATCCGATTACCTCTGGTCCTAATGGCCATCAGATCTACCCCTTCATCTGCAACCAAAATGTCACCATTTGAGTTGATGACTGGGCGCAAGATGGTGCTTCCGCAGCATTTGCTCTATAGGACCCAAGAGCAGACACTGATAAATGCCTCCACTACTCATGAGTATGTGGAGAATTTAAGGAAACACCTTCAACATGCTTTTGCTTATGCTCAGCGGAATCTAGAAAGATCAGCTGATAGCATGAAGACCCATTATGACCTGAAAACTTCCAGGAAGGAATATCAGGTGGGGGACCGGGTCTATCTATACAACTTCCAAAGAAACCAGGCAAAACAGTGGAAATTCTTGCCTACATGGAAGGGACCCTTTGAGATCATCGACAAGATCTCCCCTGTGGCCTACAAAATACACATCCCCAAAGGTCCTTTGGCAGCGGGGGAAGACAAGTGGGTCCACATAAACCAGTTGAAATGTCGCCATCCCAGGCACGCTCTGCAACAACTGGAGGAATCCTCTGGAATCCTAGCGGGTACTGTCTCAGACTAATTCAGTTCCAACCATAAAACATACCACATCTAGTCTCCAAAATATTGTGATTTGCATGAAACTGTCTCTTAGTTATACTGTTTTTTTTTCAAAATAAGAATGTAATGTTTCGTTATGATGAAATGCATATGCTGCCCCACTAGCTCAACAGTGGTGGAAAAATGTCTATGAATAGGTATTGCCGCTCTTCCTTTGTCGTCCTAGGAGAAAGAAAACCTGGAGACGGGACAAGGAGGACGATCCGGAGACCGGGAGCAGAGACGCAACAGGCCCGGGGTACCGCCCAATATTCCCATCAGGACCGGCGAGGAGAACCGATCGATCCGACCGGATGGAGAAAAAGATGCTGAACTGTGCCATCTATTGGAAGAAGATGAGGAAACATCCCAGATCTTGCGAGTCCCATCAGTGAAACCGAATGGCCATCGCAAGAGGGGGGCTTGTGGGATGTATTTACCCATGCATCCGAGTACTACCTCAAAACTGTGCAGTACTGACATGGAAAACATCATGATGGCCAGAGCTTCCCAGAAAATGCACAGGGAAATGCATGAAGAATAGGCTGCCACCCATTTTTGCCAATGTTATGGGCACAGAAGGACACTGCCTAAAACCACCATTGGACTACCCACACAGTAGTCTGAAACCATTGGGAATGGCAATGCTGATTGCCAAAAGCAAACCCATAACTGTTGGGAATTCATTTTCTTAAATCCCAAAAAGGGGCGCAGTACCAGTACTCACCACTATCCAAAAGCCAGCGTTTTAAAACCACCAGATTTTGTAGAAAACTGAATAAATGAACCCAAAACATGCCAAAGAAAGACATTTTAAGAGGTGGATCCAATGTAAAGTTATATTCTGAAGTGACTTGAAGGTTTATAACAAGACTGACTGAGCTGTGGATTTCAGCAGTTTAAGTAAATTTGGACTGAAAGACACTACAAATCTAAATGTTTAAAAGAAATGAGTGACTTACTTTTGTGTGTCACATAGGTTTCAATTGTTTAAATGCCATAGTTTTAAACTTAGAATCAGCATCATAGCTGCATATGTAAAAAATGTCTTGACTTAGACTGGGGAACAAAAAGTGACATTTTATCTGAAACTTGGCTTAAGGAACTGAATTCTGCCTGGCAACTACCCCCATCAGGAGTGAAACTTGAGTCACAGCTGTGTTCCCAGGCCTATCTGCCTTTTGCTGGCCACACTAAGGATATACCATCTCTCTGATAATTGAATTAAGGGGAGCCCCCTACAGAATACAGGAGCTCTGAACAATGTAACCCCCTTCACCCAGGCAGATGGTTTATGGCAGGAGTCGTAAATGGTCGTAAAAAGTGGCTTCCTCCTGAAGGAAAGGGGAGGAGCACTGCCTGTGAGAGCAAGCTGGCTTGGCAGAACTGGAAAAACCAGAAATTCAACCTTGTGCTGAGGGTAAACCACACCCCTTTGGAGCCAGAACATAACTTTAAAAAGATGGATCATTCATAGAGCGGACATGTGAAAATTTTATAAATGATACCATAATTCTTGTGATTTTCTGCCCACATTTTAAGAGGTTTTTCGAACCGGTGGCATGTTCAGGGGGGTTTTAGCAGAAAAGAGGATATTACTCAAAATTTGTGCATGTGAAAAATCTGACACTTCATCAACTAATGTCCATACTCCTTGCATACATGTGTGTAAATTTGGGGTAATGTCCGGTGTTGCAAACCAGTTAAAAAGTGCAAAATATTGCCATTTCTGAATGCAAGCTCCCAGGAAGAGCAGAGTTTGAACAGGGTATACCTCCTGTAATGCATGATGGGTGCATATGATTTTAAAACAACATGTACTTCTGCAAATATGTATTTGGTTCAAATCTAGATTCGTGTGTAAGTTGACAGGAGGAGTGGACTTTCTGCAGGCTGTAAAATGACATCACTCTGACACAACTTAGCTCCCCCAATCAAGTGAGAAATGGAAGTTTGACCAATTAGAAGCTGAGAGAGGGGTAGGGTCTAGTGATGCTGCATACACACCCACTCTCAAAACCCATAAAAGCAGACAGTCAGGACAGATAGGGACCTTCATTTCCATCTGCCGCTGGAAGCTCTGCCGGAAAAATCCATATTTACCTCCATCAAACCTCCAGAGAGACAAACTAGAGGCTTCAAATCCATTTGCAGCTGGAAGCTCTGCCGGGAAAATCCATACCTTACCTCCATCAACCTTCAGTGACCCAGACCAGACCAGCAGAGTAGAGCTGACCTGTTAGCAGTACCAGAGAGAGCTGACCCAGATCACTGTGAAGTGCAGAGACCAGAGTCCCGTCTAAAACCTGACACAGACCCATGTTAGCAGTTCCAGAGACCAGACGCTGTGCCCAGAGACCGTCCAAAGTCCAGACCTGTTGACCAGATCGTAACAAAGCCGCCTTCCTGTTTAAAATCTCTTGTGAGTACTCAGCAAAACTCAGCACACATCTCTTAGTTAAAATCATATAATTCAATCCATTTTTAATCTAAGTAGAACTGCATCTTAGCAATTGTGTTATCCTGCCATCATTTTTAAAACTGAAAAAGTGCTGCGTTTAAAATTTGCAAAACCAAAAACGACCTTTACTAAATCGCTCATATCTCCGCGACCGTTTGTCTTAGAGACTTGCAGTAACTTTCATCTGGAAGCTGAGATCCTAGGCTTTCTTAGGACCCCAAAGGATAGTGATAGTCCTTGTAGTTCCTCTGTAATCGCGCTCGGCGCATTCGCAAATTTAGCCGCGATTTGACATTTTACCGCGATTTGCAAATTTCTCCACGTGTGAAAACAGAAGCTGCTTGCCTTCCATTTGCCAGAAATTCGTTTAACCTGCTAGTTACACCCTATATCCTTGCTAAAGTGAGCCTGGACTAATATTAACTAGATACCACTCACCCTGAACCTCTACAGGGAATTAAAAGCATTTTAGCATATTTTTCACTCCATTGCCAGCACATATAGAAGCATTTTGGGTTGTGTTTTAAACTTCTGTTGTCTAAGCTTGCTGGGGTGAACTGAATCACATTTGATTGCATTTCTGAGAACTGTGTGCTTTTCCTTCCATTTCCTTGCATTGCATAAAAGGGGGGTGAATTGCCAGAGAAAAGTGATTACATTGTTTTGTTGAAATCATATTGAGTATTTTCTGTACTGCATTTCATTCAACATTGCATCCATCTGAAATCTATAAAGCATTCTCAACCACATTATTCTTCTGTCCCTATTTACCAGTGTGCTATCTTATCCATTTCATGTCAACTCCTTAGTGATTATCAAGAAGTGTGCTAGTGCCAGATTCTCCGTTGTTAATCTTTATCATACCAGATTAAGTGTGATATCCAATTATTAATTTATTATAAAGCGTGGTATAATATATATTGTTGAAACTATCAATTAAACCTTTTAACTTGCAAAACAGAACTACTTCTTGGCTCAGTGGGGTCAGGAGGATTCCAAGAGAGGGGTGTTATATAGGGGTAGTCATCCAGAACGCATGAACTGGACATAAAGGTATATCAATAAGGGTTTTCATTCAGTATTCTAGACTAGGCGTTGACTTAGCTGTAGTGTTGAATTGAATCCTCTTACAGTCCATACAATCCATAGTTTCATGGAAGCAGATGGATCTTTATAGAAAAATAATTTCGGACGACAAGATACCGTCATTGGAAATATTAAAAGAAAAAGAACAAGCCTTGAAAACTGCAGCACTTTCGAAATGGACTACCGACATTAAAAGAAAAATGCAACTTGAAGAAATCTCAGACGAAATGTTGATCAATAGCCCTCAGCAGGCGAAACGAAAACTAAAAACTAATGATTGTATAAAAACAATAGCGATCCAAACAAGTAACAAACACTACCTTAAATGTGAAAATGAAGTAAGAGCCCTCAATGAACTACCTCACTATCTAATTCAATTTCCGGACAGAACGATTCGTGATCTATTTTTACGATTTCGATTTAATATTTTACCAACTCGAGACTATTTAGCGATGATAGACAAAACAGCCATTGTATCCCCGAACTGTAGATTCTGCAAAGGAGTGAAAGAAATAGAAATCCTTTTTCATCTGATTATGGTCTGTCCAACATTGAAAGAAAAAAGAGAACTGTACAGATATTTTTTTAAGATTTCAAAAAAAACGATAACGACAGAAGAAAGATGGGCAAACTTGCTACAAGGAAAGGAACAATGGCTCTTCATTACAGTAATTAAATTCTGGATGGAAATAATAAAAGAGACTTAATGGACTCAAATAAATGAAATGTGCAAAAGAAAATGAAAATGAGAGAGAATCATAAATGAAAAGTTTGTAAAATCAAACAAAACATTTTAATGAAATAAACTGTCTTATAATTGTCACGAAATGAACAAATCACCGAACTGCTCAAATTGCATGACTTTAAATACTACAGCCTCAATAAAGACCCCTGTGGGGTCGAAACACGTGTCGGCACCTCGAGCAACAATATGACAAAATATGACGGCACCTATGACAAAAATGTGAGCATGAGTGCTCTTAAATTCTGTTTGACATAGCATCCTTAAGTGTCCAAGACTAATCCTAAATTGATACGCAGCGTCAAGTTCATCGGATACCCACAAAAATTCCTTGCTTAACTCCACTGTGGCTTTTTGAGCACTGTCCCGTGGGAATCTCCCAATTGGCAGCTCAGCGTATCATCAATAAACGGGCCAGTTTTGAGCAGGTTCCTTGTGCTCTCACCACTTCTTAAGATTCCATACTAGTTCACTTTCTGGGATCCCTAATATGCTTGTGTAGACACTGTGGTTTTCTGGTGAAGTGGACGGTTCTATGTTCATTCATCTCCAGTGTTTTTCTGCTGTTTTTTGTCTGCTGAAAATCTTTGCCTGAAAAACCGAATCTAATGTTTAATTTGTTTCATTTGGGGTAGCCTCCGAAAGCTCCCCCTCCCCTATTATGTATTCCCTATTCCTCGCCCCACCCTTACATGCCCTTATGAACCTCCCCCCGCCCCCCATATTTGTCAATACGTTTTTTCAGGCAAAAACTTTCAGTAGACAATGCAGTAGAAAAAAAACTGGCCCACAGGAAAAGAAACCGAGATCATGACTCACTTCACACGGGCTACCAAAAGGTCATCTTGTAGCCAATGTAGGGCTTATTGCTTATGTGGATGTGGGCCTGAATTCGAGTTTGGCGGTAATTGTAAATCATACTATAATTGTTTAATACTGTGGTTTTACCGCTCCACCAAACTACAAATTACAGTACTGAAACTCCTCTTTTACACTTGCTATTGAGTGGTGTTAATTACCTCCACAGAAAAACATTACTGCATGTAGTATTATCAATGCAGTATTCCCAAATGAGCAAACCCTGTGTGACCCCCATGGAATCCTATGGGAATAACTGAAGGGTTCTCATGACTGCGAATCATGCACTCTTCAAGTTACTGAATGTTTACCACATATGGTAATGTTTATACCATTTGGTGGTATTTACAGAAGAAATACAGTCAAACTCACAACTAGGCTATGTTTCGAACCACAGACTTAGAGGTGAGCAGGGTAAAGCCCTGTTGCGGCATCCACGCTGACACTGAACAAACACACACTGAGAGAGCCATCAAATACCTACTGACATTGAGCAAATCAGCAAGCAACTGAGCACATACTGACATGAACAAGAGACTGGCTGCCTGCTGAGCTAGAGTAAGCCACTGAATACCTACTGACTTCAGCAAGTCAGCAAGCAACTGAGCACATACTGACATGGACAGGAAATTGGCTGCCTGCTGAGCTACCTACTGAAATTGAGCAAGTAGCAAGCAACTGAGTACATACTGACATTGTCAATAGACTGACTGCCTGGTGAACTAGAGTAATCCACTGAATACTTACTGACATTGAGCAAGCCAGCAAGCAACTGGGCACACACTGACATGGACACGAGACTGGCTACCTGCTGAACTAGAGTAAGCTACTGCAAGCCAATAAAAATGTATTGCCAACTAGGAAGACATTGAACACCAATTGTGACTGAAGAAGGGAATTAAGCTATTAAATGCTTGCAGACATCAAGCAAGACACAGAACACATGCCTAATTGGTCAAGCTATAGTGTGCCAGAGGTGTTGTGCAAAGCATTTAATTCCAGCTGGCAAGGAGATTGAGCTTCGTTTAATTGAGCAAAGCATTGAATACCTATTAAAATCGAGGCAAGCATTGAATCCCTACTGGCATTTCAAAAAACTTCTAATATATAGTGCCTAGTGCTCATTTTAAACAAGCCACTGAATACTTAGCAACGTCGAGCAAGCCACGGAACGCCTACAGAGATTGAGCAAACCACCCACCATTACCTACTGACATTGAACAAGCCTTTGCTTAGCATCTTATTTTGAGCAGGTCATTGAGCAATGGATGGAATTCCTACTAGTATGTGTAAAGACCTGTAGTACTTAGTAACTTTAAACAAGTCTTTGAATCAAACTGACATAGAAAGGTGAATTTAATTAAGCCTTTAAATACCAACTGACATTGAATAAGTCATTTAATACCTACTGCCACATAGCAAGTCTTGGAATGTCTGCTAACACTTGGCATTCAACTGGTACCTTGTGGTACAGAGTAAGCCATACAATTAATACAGTGACAAAGGCAGGTGACTGATCATGTCCCAGGCTATTGAGGGAACTCTTTGACCCGTGGAAGCTCACCCACCTGGGGCTTCTTTCTAGACATCAGTGATACCTGGAGGAGTACAGGGGTGGGTATCACAGAGTTCCCCTTCTAGTTCATACCCTTTTTTAAACCCTATTACAGGGTATCTGAAGGCCTGGGCTTTAGTCACCTACGCTGTCCCGCATTCGAAAGACCCACATCCCATCTGTACACGATATCATGACAGAGAAGACTAATATTAATAAAAGAAATTCAGTTTAGGTCCCTTGTGCTACCATATAGAGCAAGATCCAGCTCTGTGTCAAACCCCTGATTCACTTCCCAATTTGGAAACTGTGCAAAGGCCCACTCAGCAAAATTAGGAAATAGACCTACAGAACATTGTGAAGGTTCCCACGTACAGGAGGAAAGAAGCGACACAGACTGGTAAACTGGCAGCACTGCAGAGACACTATGCATCACACTGTTCCAGCTCGCTGAATCCTGTGCACCAGTTGGAATTACCAGAAACGCTCATTGTGGAGAAGCAAAGACCTTCCACCAAGAAGACACCAGCATTAGTGAGTCACATTACACGGGTCGAAATTCAGATGTCAACAGCAGGAGCTAAAACTAGCTCCTGGGTACCATCATCGCTTAGTAGGCAGGAGATACCCCCAGAGAACCACGAGCTAGTACACAGTGTAATGCAAATCAGACTATTATGCGACATGCAAAGTTTAACTGTTTGTCCATCATACAGGTCCATCATATGCAATGCATGATACTTTAAAATGCTTCTTTATAAACATTCCCAAATACAGAAAATTAATGTAGCATAGGTATGTTTGCATGGCACATGCTGGACTCTAGAGCCAAACGTAGCTCCTGGCAGCTGTTGGTGTCAAGCTAACCAGGCTCCTTGGGGATAGAAGCAAGAGCTAGCTAAATAGTTCCCAGCTCCCATCAAGTTCGGACCCTGCATGCATCGCCAAAGAGGTGCAAGTTGCAGAAACAGAGCAGAATACAGCAGGACTTCTGCCTCACTTAAAGATGGCTGCTCGTGTTTTTATAAGATTTCAGAGATCCACAGATCCACGAAAGTGGGAGATAATGAGACGTTCCAAACAGACAAACCCAGTCACCCAATACTCTGATGCCACAAGAGAACATGCTTCAAGGGGAAGGTTGCAATTTGCCAGCAAACAAGGGGGCTGGAAAGGAGCAGAAAAGATGAACAGGAAACCCTGCAGCTAGGGCAGATAGCTAACTCAGACAGACTATGCTGTCTGTGAAACGGAAAGGAGCCAAACACCCTGAGGAGGGATAGGACTGACCAGGTTTCTCCTTCAGAGAGAGCTGAGAAGCATGAGAGCCTAGACAGCCCAAAGAAGCAAATTGACTGGGGCGGCCTCCAGGTGAGCTGGACACTATATATCACTGAGTGACTGGGCACAAATTCCCTGAGTGGGTTTGTCTCTATACCTCTGAAGTCATAGCTTGGTCACTGCAGGATGTGCGGTGCTTCGCCATCGCAGTAAACGTTCATTTCATTGACCAAGCTCTGCTGACTCCACGCAGGAAGCCTTGCAGCAACCGCTGAGAGTCGCGCAAACAGAGAGCCCGCTGGAGAAGAGAAGACGCTGCAGGCCTCTCATTGGGCCTGCCTCGGAGTGATTTTTGGGGCTCTGCTCGGGGGTGACTGGCCTATAGGGAACTCTGGAGATTTCCCAAGAGGCCTCTGCACCCTGGGCAGGTGTGGACTGTCCTATAGGGACCTCTGGAGATTTCCCACTAGGTCTCTGCATCCTGGGCAGGGGTGGACTGGCCCAGAGGGAACTCTAGATATTTCCCACTAGGCCTCTGCACCCTGGGCCTCTTTTGTGTGGTAACCTATGTTATTTCCAAATGTTCCCATAGCAAAAGGGTTGGGCCTGCTGAAAAAAAGTGTAACATGGTGCCACTTTGAAAATGATCTGCAGGCCCTCTTTTGGTTCCCAGTCCACCGCTGGCTCTGCTGCTCGCCTGTGTGGGCCGGGCCCGCACTCTCCTGAAGTACCTGGACTTCAAGCCCCCTTTCCGGCCCTCGCAGAAGCTGTCTCTCTCTGCATGCAGTATTGGGAGTTCGGCTGCCGCAAGGCGGCACCCGGGACAGCGAGCCGATGGACGCTACTACCAGGTGTTGGGTCACCCAGAGCCATCCCTGTACCTGCCGGTAAGGCCCACGTGCAGGACATCTTGTGCCAGGTGAGTGTGCTTACTTGCACTGCATCCATTAGCTTTAACAAGTGAGGTCGATAGCCACGGCACTGCCTGAACGTTTGGTTGGCAAAAAGGTGCACTCACTAGCAGCTTAGAACGTACCCTATTTGGAAGTCTTAAAATATTCCCCTTACCATGCATCCTCTGTGAAAGCCTATGTTGCCAAGCAGCCCACTTTTCTCGTATAAAAACGGACGTGAACAGCAATGGCTCATGACGTTGACTATTTGTGGTGCCATTTTCTCTTTGTTGAACCATTCTGTCTTGTAATTGTGCCTATAGCGATCCACAGCAAACTGCAGGTGCAAATATCGTCCTGCTTTGCACTTTCTGTTAAGAAAGCTGCTCTTTTTCACCTGCCCTATTGGGCTCTTTAAACTTGTTTGGTTTGATGTTGTTAGCGTAGTGAGAGCCAAGGTGCCTGCCCGCTTGTAGACCTTTTGATGATGCAAGGGGCTACTGTTTCTTCTGCAGCCTGTTTCTGCTCTTGCACATATGATATATGATATGGCATTCATAACGTGCCTATCCACAAGTGTTTCTAGGCGCCAAACATACCAAGGTGCAGAGGACAAAAGCTACATACTGTTGTAAATGATACAGCTGTGTGCCTGTTGTCTAATTGCTGTCATCTGATTGGCTGACAGTTTATCAAGAACTACCATGGAGATTCGTCATCTTTCTGAAAACAAGGTGGCAAAGTCCCTCTACTTGCAGGAACACTTCACTATCTAGACAGTAGATGTTTTATCAGACCTAGAGCACAGTGAAATCCCCTAGGCGTGGCAGCTCACCCTTTCTGATAAACAACATCATTTCAAGGGATTAATGGCAGAAGCCTCTACATTATGAACAAAGAGCTTGTTGTGTTTGAGGCGTATTTTCTCATAATGGAGGAGAGGCGTGGGCGTGGGGGGACTTTGTAACAATGTGTTAAGTAGAAGAGGCAGCATACGGGTATCTGCTACACAGGCCACTGCATAATATTTTTCTTAACACACCCTTGAAAATGGAAGAGGGTGAATCAAACACCACCTCACATTAGAGGTGCAGAGGGTACTCTGTTCATTAGACTGATTGCCAGCTGCTGGCCTCTGGCATTAAGCAGTGGCCGTGAGTAGGAAGCAGGCTAGAGCCATTACCAGTAGCCTGTGCTCTCTCCTCGGGATCACAACTACAAAGGCCTACCATGTTTACACAATTGTGCATCATCCACATAGCTGCAGAATGCGTCCTGAGCCCCATCGCCCTCTCCTGCCCCACAGCTCCGGCACCTGAGCCCTAGCCTCTCTCCATCGCCCTCTCCTGCCCCACAGCTCCGGAACCTGAGCCCTAGCCTCTCTCCATCGCCCTCTCCTGCCCCACAGCTCCGGCACCTGAGCCCTAGCCTCTCTCCATCGCCCTCTCCTGCCCCACAGCCCCACAGCTCCGGCACCTGAGCCCTAGCCTCTCTCCATCGCCCTCTCCTGCCCCACAGCTCCGGAACCTGAGCCCTAGCCTCTCTCCATCGCCCTCTCCTGCCCCACAGCTCCGGCACCTGAGCCCTAGCCTCTCTCCATCGCCCTCTCCTGCCCCACAGCTCCGGAACCTGAGCCCTAGCCTCTCTCCATCGCCCTCTCCTGCCCCACAGCTCCGGCACCTGAGCCCTAGCCTCTCTCCATCGCCCTCTCCTGCCCCACAGCTCCGGCACCTGAACCCTAGCCTCTCTCCATCGCCCTCTCCTGCCCCACAGCTCCGGCACCTGAACCCTAGCCTCTCTCCATCGCCCTCTCCTGCCCCACAGCTCCGGCACCTGAACCCTAGCCTCTCTCCATCGCCCTCTCCTGCCCCAAAGCTCCGGCACCTGAACCCTAGCCTCTCTCCATCGCCCCCTCCTGCCCCACAGCTCCGGCACCTGAGCCCTAGCCTCTCTCCATCGCCCTCTCCTGCCCCACAGCTCCGGCACCTGAGCCCTAGCCTCTCTCCATCGCCCTCTCCTGCCCCACAGCTCCGGCACCTGAGCCCTAGCCTCTCTCCATCGCCCTCTCCTGCCCCACAGCTCCGGCACCTGAGCCCTAGCCTCTCTCCATCGCCCTCTCCTGCCCCACACCTCCGGCACCTGAGCCCTAGCCTCTCTCCATCGCCCTCTCCTGCCCCACAGCTCCGGCACCTGAGCCCTAGCCTCTCTCCATCGCCCTCTCCTGCCCCACAGCTCCGGCACCTGAGCCCTAGCCTCTCTCCATCGCCCTCTCCTGCCCCACAGCTCCGGCACCTGAGCCCTAGCCTCTCTCCATCGCCCTCTCCTGCCCCACAGCTCCGGCACCTGAGCCCTAGCCTCTCTCCATCGCCCTCTCCTGCCCCACAGCTCCGGCACCTGAGCCCTAGCCTCTCTCCATCGCCCTCTCCTGCCCCACAGCTCCGGCACCTGAGCCCTAGCCTCTCTCCATCGCCCTCTCCTGCCCCACAGCTCCGGCACCTGAGCCCTAGCCTCTCTCCATCGCCCTCTCCTGCCCCACAGCTCCGGCACCTGAGCCCTAGCCTCTCTCCATCGCCCTCTCCTGCCCCACAGCTCCGGCACCTGAGCCCTAGCCTCTCTCCATCGCCCTCTCCTGCCCCACAGCTCCGGCACCTGAGCCCTAGCCTCTCTCCATCGCCCTCTCCTGCCCCACAGCTCCGGCACCTGAGCCCTAGCCTCTCTCCATCGCCCCTTCCTGCCCCACAGCTCCGGCACCTGAGCCCTAGCCTCTCTCCATCGCCCCCTCCTGCCCCACAGCTCCGGCACCTGAGCCCTAGCCTCTCTCCATCGCCCCCTCCTGCCCCACAGCTCCGGCACCTGAGCCCTAGCCTCTCTCCATCGCCCTCTCCTGCCCCACAGCCCCGGCACCTGAGCCCTAGCCTCTCTCCATCGCCCTCTCCTGCCCCACAGCCCCGGCACCTGAGCCCTAGCCTCTCTCCATCGCCCTCTCCTGCCCCACACCTCCGGCACCTGAGCCCTAGCCTGTCTCCATCGCCCTCTCCTGCCCCACACCTCCGGCACCTGAGCCCTAGCCTCTCTCCATCGCCCTCTCCTGCCCCACAGCTCCGGCACCTGAGCCCTAGCCTCTCTCCATCGCCCTCTCCTGCCCCACAGCTCCGGCACCTGAGCCCTAGCCTCTCTCCATCGCCCTCTCCTGCCCCACAGCTCCGGCACCTGAGCCCTAGCCTCTCTCCATCGCCCTCTCCTGCCCCACAGCTCCGGCACCTGAGCCCTAGCCTCTCTCCATCGCCCTCTCCTGTCCCACAGCTCAGCACCTGAGCCCTAGCCTCTCTCCATCGCCCTCTCCTGCCCCACAGCTCCGGCACCTGAGCCCTAGCCTCTCTCCATCGCCCTCTCCTGCCCCACAGCTCCGGCACCTGAGCCCTAGCCTCTCTCCATCGCCCTCTCCTGCCCCACACCTCCGGCAACTGAGCCCTAGCCTCTCTCCATCGCCCTCTCCTGCCCCACAGCTCCGGCACCTGAGCCCTAGCCTCTCTCCATCGCCCTCTCCTGCCCCACAGCTCCGGCACCTGAGCCCTAGCCTCTCTCCATCACCCTCTCCTGCCCCACAGCTCCGGCACCTGAGCCCTAGCCTCTCTCCATCGCCCTCTGCTGCCCCACAGCTCCGGCACCTGAGCCCTAGCCTCTCTCCATCGCCCTCTCCTGCCCCACAGCTCCGGCACCTGAGCCCTAGCCTCTCTCCATCGCCCTCTCCTGCCCCACAGCTCCGGCACCTGAGCCCTAGCCTCTCTCCATCGCCCTCTCCTGCCCCACAGCTCCGGCACCTGAGCCCTAGCCTCTCTCCATCGCCTTCTGCTGCCCCACAGCTCCGGCACCTGAGCCCTAACCTCTCTCCATCGCCCTCTCCTGCCCCACAGCTCCGGCACCTGAGCCCTAGCCTCTCTCCATCGCCCTCTCCTGCCCCACAGCTCCGGCACCTGAGCCCTAGCCTCTCTCCATCGCCCTCTCCTGCCCCACAGCTCCGGCACCTGAGCCCTAGCCTCTCTCCATCGCCCTCTCCTGCCCCACAGCTCCGGCACCTGAGCCCTAGCCTCTCTCCATCGCCCTCTCCTGCCCCACAGCTCCGGCACCTGAGCCCTAGCCTCTCTCCATCGCCCTCTCCTGCCCCACAGCTCCGGCACCTGAACCCTAGCCTCTCTCCATCGCCCTCTCCTGCCCCACAGCTCCGGCACCTGAACCCTAGCCTCTCTCCATCGCCCTCTCCTGCCCCACAGCTCCGGCACCTGAACCCTAGCCTCTCTCCATCGCCCTCTCCTGCCCCACAGCTCCGGCACCTGAACCCTAGCCTCTCTCCATCGCCCTCTCCTGCCCCACAGCTCCGGCACCTGAACCCTAGCCTCTCTCCATCGCCCCCTCCTGCCCCACAGCTCCGGCACCTGAGCCCTAGCCTCTCTCCATCGCCCTCTCCTGCCCCACAGCTCCGGCACCTGAGCCCTAGCCTCTCTCCATCGCCCTCTCCTGCCCCACAGCTCCGGCACCTGAGCCCTAGCCTCTCTCCATCGCCCTCTCCTGCCCCACAGCTCCGGCACCTGAGCCCTAGCCTCTCTCCATCGCCCTCTCCTGCCCCACAGCTCCGGCACCTGAGCCCTAGCCTCTCTCCATCGCCCTCTCCTGCCCCACAGCTCCGGCACCTGAACCCTAGCCTCTCTCCATCGCCCTCTCCTGCCCCACAGCTCCGGCACCTGAACCCTAGCCTCTCTCCATCGCCCTCTCCTGCCCCACAGCTCCGGCACCTGAACCCTAGCCTCTCTCCATCGCCCTCTCCTGCCCCACAGCTCCGGCACCTGAACCCTAGCCTCTCTCCATCGCCCCCTCCTGCCCCACAGCTCCGGCACCTGAACCCTAGCCTCTCTCCATCGCCCCCTCCTGCCCCACAGCTCCGGCACCTGAGCCCTAGCCTCTCTCCATGGCCCTCTCCTGCCCCACAGCTCCGGCACCTGAGCCCTAGCCTCTCTCCATCGCCCTCTCCTGCCCCACAGCTCCGGCACCTGAGCCCTAGCCTCTCTCCATCGCCCTCTCCTGCCCCACAGCTCCGGCACCTGAGCCCTAGCCTCTCTCCATCGCCCTCTCCTGCCCCACACCTCCGGCACCTGAGCCCTAGCCTCTCTCCATCGCCCTCTCCTGCCCCAAAGCTCCGGCACCTGAGCCCTAGCCTCTCTCCATCGCCCTCTCCTGCCCCACAGCTCCGGCACCTGAGCCCTAGCCTCTCTCCATCGCCCTCTCCTGCCCCACAGCTCCGGCACCTGAGCCCTAGCCTCTCTCCATCGCCCTCTCCTGCCCCAAAGCTCCGGCACCTGAGCCCTAGCCTCTCTCCATCGCCCTCTCCTGCCCCACAGCTCCGGCACCTGAGCCCTAGCCTCTCTCCATCGCCCTCTCCTGCCCCACAGCTCCGGCACCTGAGCCCTAGCCTCTCTCCATCGCCCTCTCCTGCCCCACAGCTCCGGCACCTGAGCCCTAGCCTCTCCATCGCCCTCTCCTGCCCCACAGCTCCGGCACCTGAGCCCTAGCCTCTCTCCATCGCCCTCTCCTGCCCCACAGCTCCGGCACCTGAGCCCTAGCCTCTCTCCATCGCCCTCTCCTGCCCCACAGCTCCGGCACCTGAGCCCTAGCCTCTCTCCATCGCCCTCTCCTGCCCCACAGCTCCGGCACCTGAGCCCTAGCCTCTCTCCATCGCCCTCTCCTGCCCCACAGCTCCGGCACCTGAGCCCTAGCCTCTCTCCATCGCCCTCTCCTGCCCCACAGCTCCGGCACCTGAGCCCTAGCCTCTCTCCATCGCCCCCTCCTGCCCCACAGCTCCGGCACCTGAGCCCTAGCCTCTCTCCATCGCCCCCTCCTGCCCCACAGCTCCGGCACCTGAGCCCTAGCCTCTCTCCATCGCCCCCTCCTGCCCCACAGCTCCGGCACCTGAGCCCTAGCCTCTCTCCATCGCCCCCTCCTGCCCCACAGCTCCGGCACCTGAGCCCTAGCCTCTCTCCATCGCCCCCTCCTGCCCCACAGCCCCGGCACCTGAGCCCTAGCCTCTCTCCATCGCCCCCTCCTGCCCCACAGCTCCGGCACCTGAGCCCTAGCCTCTCTCCATCGCCCCCTCCTGCCCCACAGCTCCGGCACCTGAGCCCTAGCCTCTCTCCATCGCCCTCTCCTGCCCCACAGCTCCGGCACCTGAGCCCTAGCCTCTCTCCATCGCCCTCTGCTGCCCCACAGCTCCGGCACCTGAGCCCTAGCCTCTCTCCATCGCCCTCTCCTGCCCCACAGCTCCGGCACCTGAGCCCTAGCCTCTCTCCATCGCCCTCTCCTGCCCCACAGCTCCGGCACCTGAGCCCTAGCCTCTCTCCATCGCCCTCTCCTGCCCCACAGCTCCGGCACCTGAGCCCTAGCCTCTCTCCATCGCCCTCTCCTGCCCCACAGCTCCGGCACCTGAGCCCTAGCCTCTCTCCATCGCCCTCTCCTGCCCCACAGCTCCGGCACCTGAGCCCTAGCCTCTCTCCATCGCCCTCTCCTGCCCCACAGCTCCGGCACCTGAGCCCTAGCCTCTCTCCATCGCCCTCTCCTGCCCCACAGCTCCGGCACCTGAGCCCTAGCCTCTCTCCATCGCCCTCTCCTGCCCCACAGCTCCGGCACCTGAGCCCTAGCCTCTCTCCATCGCCCTCTCCTGCCCCACAGCTCCGGCACCTGAGCCCTAGCCTCTCTCCATCGCCCTCTCCTGCCCCACAGCTCCGGCACCTGAGCCCTAGCCTCTCTCCATCGCCCTCTCCTGCCCCACAGCTCCGGCACCTGAGCCCTAGCCTCTCTCCATCGCCCTCTCCTGCCCCACAGCTCCGGCACCTGAGCCCTAGCCTCTCTCCATCGCCCTCTCCTGCCCCACAGCTCCGGCACCTGAGCCCTAGCCTCTCTCCATCGCCCTCTCCTGCCCCACAGCTCCGGCACCTGAGCCCTAGCCTCTCTCCATCGCCCTCTCCTGCCCCACAGCTCCGGCACCTGAGCCCTAGCCTCTCTCCATCGCCCTCTCCTGCCCCACAGCTCCGGCACCTGAGCCCTAGCCTCTCTCCATCGCCCTCTCCTGCCCCACAGCTCCGGCACCTGAGCCCTAGCCTCTCTCCATCGCCCTCTCCTGCCCCACAGCTCCGGCACCTGAGCCCTAGCCTCTCTCCATCGCCCTCTCCTGCCCCACAGCTCCGGCACCTGAGCCCTAGCCTCTCTCCATCGCCCTCTCCTGCCCCACAGCTCCGGCACCTGAGCCCTAGCCTCTCTCCATCGCCCTCTCCTGCCCCACAGCTCCGGCACCTGAGCCCTAGCCTCTCTCCATCGCCCTCTCCTGCCCCACAGCTCCGGCACCTGAGCCCTAGCCTCTCTCCATCGCCCCCTCCTGCCCCACAGCTCCGGCACCTGAGCCCTAGCCTCTCTCCATCGCCCCCTCCTGCCCCACAGCTCCGGCACCTGAGCCCTAGCCTCTCTCCATCGCCCCCTCCTGCCCCACAGCCCCGGCACCTGAGCCCTAGCCTCTCTCCATCGCCCCCTCCTGCCCCACAGCTCCGGCACCTGAGCCCTAGCCTCTCTCCATCGCCCCCTCCTGCCCCACAGCTCCGGCACCTGAGCCCTAGCCTCTCTCCATCGCCCTCTGCTGCCCCACAGCTCCGGCACCTGAGCCCTAGCCTCTCTCCATCGCCCTCTCCTGCCCCACAGCTCCGGCACCTGAGCCCTAGCCTCTCTCCATCGCCCTCTCCTGCCCCACAGCTCCAGCACCTGAGCCCTAGCCTCTCTCCATCGCCCTCTCCTGCCCCACAGCTCCAGCACCTGAGCCCTAGCCTCTCTCCATCGCCCTCTCCTGCCCCACAGCTCCAGCACCTGAGCCCTAGCCTCTCTCCATCGCCCTCTCCTGCCCCACAGCTCCAGCACCTGAGCCCTAGCCTCTCTCCATCGCCCTCTCCTGCCCCACAGCTCCAGCACCTGAGCCCTAGCCTCTCTCCATCGCCCTCTCCTGCCCCACAGCTCCAGCACCTGAGCCCTAGCCTCTCTCCATCGCCCTCTCCTGCCCCACAGCTCCAGCACCTGAGCCCTAGCCTCTCTCCATCGCCCTCTCCTGCCCCACAGCTCCAGCACCTGAGCCCTAGCCTCTCTCCATCGCCCTCTCCTGCCCCACAGCTCCAGCACCTGAGCCCTAGCCTCTCTCCATCGCCCTCTCCTGCCCCACAGCTCCAGCACCTGAGCCCTAGCCCTCTCCTGCCCCACAGCTCCAGCACCTGAGCCCTAGCCTCTCTCCACCGCCCTCTCCTGCCCCACAGCTCCAGCACCTGAGCCCTAGCCTCTCTCCACCGCCCTCTCCTGCCCCACAGCTCCAGCACCTGAGCCCTAGCCTCTCTCCACCGCCCTCTCCTGCCCCACAGCTCCAGCACCTGAGCCCTAGCCTCTCTCCACCGCCCTCTCCTGCCCCACAGCTCCAGCACCTGAGCCCTAGCCTCTCTCCACCGCCCTCTCCTGCCCCACAGCTCCAGCACCTGAGCCCTAGCCTCTCTCCACCGCCCTCTGCTGCCCCACAGCTCCAGCACCTGAGCCCTAGCCTCTCTCCACCGCCCTCTCCTGCCCCACAGCTCCAGCACCTGAGCCCTAGCCTCTTTCCACCGCCCTCTCCTGCCCCACAGCTCCAGCACCTGAGCCCTAGCCTCTCTCCATCGCCCTCTCCTGCCCCACAGCTCCAGCACCTGAGCCCTAGCCTCTCTCCATCGCCCCTCTCCTGCCCCACAGCTCCAGCACCTGAGCCCTAGCCTCTCTCCATCGCCCTCTGCTGCCCCACAGCTCCAGCACCTGAGCCCTAGCCTCTCTCCATCGCCCTCTCCTGCCCCACAGCTCCAGCACCTGAGCCCTAGCCTCTCTCCATCGCCCTCTCCTGCCCCACAGCTCCAGCACCTGAACCCTAGCCTCTCTCCATCGCACTCTCCTGCTCCAGCACCTGAACCCTAGCCTCTCTCCATCGCCCTCTCCTGCCCCACAGCTCCAGCACCTGAACCCTAGCCTCTCTCCATCGCCCTCTGCTGCCCCACAGCTCCAGCACCTGAACCCTAGCCTCTCTCCATCGCCCTCTGCTGCCCCACAGCTCCAGCACCTGAACCCTAGCCTCTCTCCATCGCCCTCTCCTGCCCCACAGCTCCAGCACCTGAACCCTAGCCTCTCTCCATCGCCCTCTCCTGCCCCACAGCTCCAGCACCTGAGCCCTAGCCTCTCTCCATCGCCCTCTGCTGCCCCACAGCTCCAGCACCTGAACCCTAGCCTCTCTCCATCGCCCTCTGCTGCCCCACAGCTCCAGCACCTGAGC
This sequence comes from Ambystoma mexicanum, assembly GCF_040938575.1. NCBI lineage: Eukaryota > Metazoa > Chordata > Amphibia > Caudata > Ambystomatidae > Ambystoma > Ambystoma mexicanum. Next base: position 216,978,596 of record NC_090938.1, read on the forward strand.
CCTAGCCTCTCTCCATCGCCCTCTCCTGCCCCAGAGCTCCAGCAACTGAGCCCTAGCCTCTCTCCATCGCCCTCTCCTGCCCCACAGCTCCAGCACCTGAGCCCTAGCCTCTCTCCATCGCCCTCTCCTGCCCCACAGCTCCAGCACCTGAGCCCTAGCCTCTCTCCATCGCCCTCTCCTGCCCCACAGCTCCAGCACCTGAGCCCTAGCCTCTCTCCATCGCCCTCTCCTGCCCCACAGCTCCAGCACCTGAACCCTAGCCTCTCTCCATCGCCCTCTCCTGCCCCACAGCTCCAGCACCTGAGCCCTAGCCTCTCTCCATCGCCCTCCCCTAGCCTCTCTCCATCGCCCTCTCCTGCCCCACAGCTCCAGCACCTATCACCTGCTCTGTGGTATCTCCCCAGCTCACTTATCTCTTCAAAGATCCAGTATCTGTCCACATCCCGGCTCATGTCCACAGACAAAGCATCTCTCCACAATCCCTATCCCCCACCCTTCCAGGACCTGTCCACAGCATCAGCATCACTCCACAATCCCTATCCCCCACCCTTCCAGGACCTGTCCACGGCATCAGCATAACTCCACAATCCCTATCCCCCACCCTTCCAGGACCTGTCCACAGCATCAGCATCACTCCACAATCCCTATCCCCCACCCTTCCAGGACCTGTCCACGGCATCAGCATAACTCCACAATCCCTATCCCCCACCCTTCCAGGACCTGTCCACAGCATCGGCATCACTCCACAATCCCTATCCCCCACCCTTCCAGGACCTGTCCACGGCATCAGCATAACTCCACAATCCCTATCCCCCACCCTTCCAGGACCTGTCCACAGCATCAGCATCACTCCACAATCCCTATCCCCCACCCTTCCAGGACCTGTCCACGGCATCAGCATAACTCCACAATCCCTATCCCCCACCCTTCCAGGACCTGTCCACAGCATCGGCATCACTCCACAATCCCTATCCCCCACCCTTCCAGGACCTGTCCACAGCATGAGCATCACTCCACAATCCCTATACCCCACCCTTCCAGGACCTGTCCACAGCATCAGCATCACTCCACAATCCCTATCCCCAACCCTTCCAGGACCTGTCCACGGCATCAGCATATCTCCACAATCCCTATCCCCCACCCTTCCAGGACCTGTCCACAGCATCAGCATCACTCCACAATCCCTATCCCCCACCCTTCCAGGACCTGTGCACGGCATCAGCATAACTCCACAATCCCTATCCCCCACCCTTCCAGGACCTGTCCACAGCATCGGCATCACTCCACAATCCCTATCCCCCACCCTTCCAGGACCTGTCCACGGCATCAGCATAACTCCACAATCCCTATCCCCCACCCTTCCAGGACCTGTCCACAGCATCAGCATCACTCCACAATCCCTATCCCCACCCTTCCAGGACCTGTCCACGGCATCAGCATAACTCCATAATCCCTATCCCCCACCCTTCCAGGACCTGTCCACAGCATCGGCATCACTCCACAATCCCTATCCCCCACCCTTCCAGGACCTGTCCACAGCATCAGCATCTCTCCACAATCCCTATCCCCCACCCTTCCAGGACCTGTCCACAGCATCAGCATCTCTCCACAATCCCTACCCCCCACCCTTCCAGGACCTGTCCACAGCATCAGCATCACTCCACAATCCCTACCCCCCACCCTTCCAGGACCTGTCCACAGCATCAGCATCTCTCCACAATCCCTATCCCCCACCCTTCCAGGACCTGTCCACAGCATCAGCATCTCTCCACAATCCCTATCCCCCACCCTTCCAGGACCTGTCCACAGACATAGCATCTCTCCACAATCCCTATCCCCCACCCTTCCAGGACCTGTCCACAGCATCAGCATCACTCCACAATCCCTACCCCCCACCCTTCCAGGACCTGTCCACAGCATCAGCATCTCTCCACAATCCCTATCCCCCACCCTTCCAGGACCTGTCCACAGCATCAGCATCACTCCAAGCCCAAGCATCTTTCCCAAGCAACAATGTCTAGCTACTGCCCCAGCATCTTTCTACAGCTCGGGAATCTACCCACAGCCCCTCCTTTTCCCACCACGTCAGCACCTAACTAATACAAGCACTGACAAGGCCAAAAGTTTGGACTTTTGTGTAGGCATGTGTTTATTTATTTATTGTTTGCTTGTTAGGCGCTTATACAGGAAGTGAATACTGTTTCAAAGCGCCCACAGGGCAACAGGGAGGGAACATGGGAAAGAAACACAATACTATACAGAGAAATATATAGTACAGTGAGGGAGGAACAACGGACTAAGCTACTATGGGCCTCATTACGACCCAGACGGTAAGGGGTTAACGGCGCCATAAAAGGTTGCGGCGCCATTAACCCCTTACCACCTAATTACGAGGTCCCTTTGCGGGTCCCTACATTAACGGCTGGTCTTGACCAGCCGTTAAGGATTGGACCCACAAAGGGACCTTGGAGGTAATTACGGTACCGTAATTTGCGGTACCGTAATTACCACCTTCCCCATTCCCATTGAGCCCTATGGGGGCAAAAATAAGAATGGGGAAGGGCCAATGGTCAATGGGGAATTACCGCCCCACCAACCTTGGAATGGGGCGGTAATTCCGCCATCCACCATGGCGCAATCGTTAAAATACCGGTGTCAACCATGGCGCGAATATCGCCATGGTTAACGCCTGGGTCGTAATGACCCCCTATGTCTTGTGAGTATTCAGAACGTTCAAGTGCAGCAAGGATGCGGGCAGTGGGGGTAAGTGCCAAGGTGTCCGTGCTCGTGGCTGAGACACAGAAGAAGTGGCAGGTATGGAAAGTGCTACGCGGCATGGAGCTGCGTTGGGTGGCAAAGTGTGAGCCTCCAGGGTGGAGGGAGTGCAGAAGTAAGTGCTGGAGGCAGACAGAAGCTAGGTGATTGGGGGTGAGAGGTAAAGGGCCCCGGAGATGCATTAGGACCCTGTACACCAATCACAGCAACTGTGAGATTAGCAGAGGAGAGACGAGGGGAAGGAGGAGGTCTTGAGGAGCTTCCGGAATTTAGGGAAGTTCTGTTCAAGACGCAGAGGGAAGGGGAGACTGTTCCATAGGAGGGAGCCAGCTGAGGAAAGAGATCGACCTCCCGCCCTCTGTTTAGCGAAACACTTTACACACAGAGAATTTGTGCCAGTGGAACTGAGAGGCCTAGAGGGAGAGTATTTAGTTAGAGAGAGTTGCCGATAGTGTGGTCCCCCGGCCCAGACAGCCTTGTGTATCATGCAGAGGGTTTTGAATTTGATCCATGCAGCAACCAGGAGCCAGTGAAGACTTTTTAGGGCAGGAGAGATGCAGTCCCTCGGCTTAAGGCCATTGATAAGTCTCACTGCCCTATTCTGGATTAGCTGGAGGGGTCGCAGAGTGGAAGAAGGAAGGTTCAGGAGAAGCTATTGCAATTATCAAACCTAGAGAGAACCAGGGCTCGGGTAACATTGAGCTTCTGGGGGAAAGTGAGAAAATTGAGAATTCCTTTGAGAAGGAAGAGTTGAAAGTGGGACTTCATGGCAGTGTCCAGAGTGTGAGGGAGGAAGGAGAGATAGGAGTCGAAGATGACTCCAAGGTTTCTGGCTTCAAAAGAGGGAGCATGGGGGAGAGCCCATGGAGGCAGGCCACAGTGAAGGGAAGAAGGTGGGAGCAGGAGTCCCAATGGGAAGGATCTCAGTTTTGCTGGCATTAAGGCAGAGATCGTTGGAAGTGCACCAACTGGGCTGGATGGCAGATGGGCAGTCAGGGATGATGGAAGGTGCAAGAGGGTCAGAAGGAAGTTTGAAAAAGAGTTGAGTGTTGTCTGCATAACACTGGAAGTTGGAGGAGAAGGAGGAGATGAGGAGTGCCAATGCAGCAAGATAGATGTTAAAGAGAAAAGGGGAGAGGATAGGACCCTGGGGGACACCACAGTTGGAGAAGGAAATAGGCGAGGAGAAGGTGCCCAGGATGACTTGGGAGGAGCGGACAGTAAGGAAGGAGGTCGGCCAAACCAGTGCCTGCTCCGAGATACCAAGGGTGTCGTGAAGATTTTGTATGAGGATGGAGTGGTTGATTGTGTCAAATGCAGAGGAGAGATCAAGAAGGATGAGGACCGGTCGGAATTTTGAATCAGGGATGCAAGCAGTTCTTCACGGGTGTTCAAGAGAGCAGTTTCAGTGCCTCTGGATGCTCAGAATCCAGATTGGTCACGAAGACCACCAACAAGTTCAGTGTGAGAGTTGAGTTAAGGCAGGTCCAACTTCTCCCGCAGTTTCCCGAGGATGGGGGTGATGGAGATAGGCGGTAGTTGGCTGGACAGGCAGGGTCTGCTGATGATTTTTTAAGGAGGGGGTGCACAAGGGTGTGCTTGTAGGGAGTAGTAGAAAGAACCAGTAGCAAAGGACTGGTTGCAGAGATCAGAAAGTGTAGGGGCAAGAGAGCCAATGTTGTCCTTGATGGTCCTGGATGAGCAAGAGGAAACCTGTTTGGAAGAGGCCTTCATGGAGCGGACAACTCTGGTGACTTCTTCAGGTGTGACAAGGGCGAAGGAGGAGAAGGTGGAAGGAGGAGGGTGAGTGGCCAAGGGAGGCAAGGGGTGAGGGATGGGTTGGGAGAGTGAGTAGCACGGCTGTTTATGATGTCCTGAGGTTTGGCGGTGAAGTGAGTGGCGAGTGTGTTGCAGAGGGCCTGAGAAGGAATAGGGGAGAAGGAGACTGCAAAAGGGTTGGCTAGTTCCCTGCAGATTTTGAAAGGTTCAGTCGTGTTGTTGGATGCGCAAGATACCCGTGCCTGAATATGGGCATGGCAAAGGCATTTTCCAGGCATAGCCATAGTGGTATTAACTGGCCATTAATGGTAGCATGGGCAAAATGATGCGAGTACCTGTCACGACCACAGCCCCTGGCCTTGGAACTCGGGTGCTCTAGCCTTCACCACAGTGTTCCTGCAAGGCCCCAAGGGCCCGATCATGTCCCCCGTGGCTGTCCTGGAGCCAGTCCTGGCACCTTTGGCGCCAGGCTCATAGGGCAGGTGGAGTTTCCATTGGGGAATGGACCAACATGGCTGCCCCACAAGGGTCGGCGGGGAACTGCACCATGCAGTCTAGCATCTAGGGCGTGGTCCGCCCTGGAGGCACCTGGGATACCTGCTGGCTATTTAAGCCACGCCCGTGCTGAGGCACGCGCTTCGCGTTGTTCTGCACTCGCATGTGACGTTCACCGAGACCTGCTTGCAGCATCCTTGGCCTGCATCTATAGGGAGAAGAACAATACCATTATTCCTCCTTATCAGTTCAGCACCCAGCTCCTCAATCGCTCCAGAGTCTTCCCTGGAGCTTGTCCTCACTCGCAAGTAACATCCTAGAGAGGAGAAATAAGAAGAGGACAATTAGTAAGCTTTCGTCTTCCGATCCCAACACCTTCAGACCCCGCTTACCTACCGAAGCTCTCCTGGAATTCAACAACGGTCCGGACATCTTCCATGCTACACTCCGCTTCCACTTGTAATCCGGTGCAGATCAACCTAACTGGGGCAGTTCCACTAGCTCCACCGGAGCGATTCTCGGGGATCCCCAAAGATACGCGACATTTATGAATAAGTGTCGCCGCCACTTTTTGTGCAGACCTGGGGCGTTTTCCAATGACCAGTCGCGAGTGGTCTTTGTTTTGTCCTACTTGAGTGGTAGTGCAGCAGACTGGTTGGTGCCGTTCATTAGCCGGGATGATCCGCTGTTACCCGATTTTGGGGGCTCTCAACAGGAACTGGAAAAACTCTTCACCTGTCGCTCTCATGGACAGGCCTTGGACAACAAACTTTTGTCCCTCCGTCAAGGAAACCAAGTTCTGTTGACATACATAGCCATCTTTAATAGGCTGGTGGTCGAAGCAGAATGGCCAGAGGACAAAAGAACCACCTTGTTCCACTAGGGCTTGCGACGGGAGTTAAAGGATGTCCTGGCCCAAGTAGTGGACCAACCCAAGGACTGTGCCGAGTTCATCAATCTAGTAATACAACTAGACCGTCGATTGCAAGATCGGAGAACAGATCGAAGTAAAATGGATGCACGCCCCATGTTCGTGCGCCCCAAAGATCATGCTCAGCGGGGATCAGAAAGTTTTGTAGAACCAATGCAACTAGGAGGAGTCAGACCCCCTTTAACTAAAGCAACGGGACAAGAGGAGAGAACAGCAGTTATGCCTGTACTGTGGAAAGGCAGGCCATTTCCTCAAGGAGTGTCCAGTGAAACCACTAAGGAGAACCGTAGGAGCCACAGACAAGGAGGAACCAAGTGAGAAGTCGGAAAACTACCAAGCCCGGCAATTGTAGGGGTCCAATTGTCGAGTGAAGAAATCCAATTCCAGACCTCCCATTTTGCTTTACCCGCGATCCTAATCACCCATCAACAGCCATCAAAGATGCATTCGTTAGAAGCTTACATTGATAGCGGAGCTGTGGGGAATTACATGGACCAGGATCTTGCAGCAAAGATGGGGCTCCCACTCTGCTCTAAGCCCACCACAGAGTCTTTAACCACTGTAGATGGCACTGAAATCGCCTCCGGTCCCGTGTCCGAATGTATCACTGAACTCATCCATGTCAAGATGGTCATCGAGAGTCCATCACTTTTGACCCCATCAAAGCACCACAGTTCCGATTAATCCTAGGGATGCCGTGGCTGGTTTCACATAATCCACGGACCAATTGGCATGCTCGAGAGTTGGTCTTCTCCCATGACTGCACGCACACCTGCTATCCCAAAGGAAGGAAGGGTAAGCATGCCGGCTCACCCGTTCGGGAAGGTGCGATAAGCGTCTTAGGTGTGGTTGCTACCTTACCAACTCTATACCAGGACTTTCAAGATGTATTCCAAAAGGAGCAAGCGAATACTCTGCCGCCCCACAGGCCCTACGATTGCCAGATCGATCTGATACTGGGTGCCCAAATTCCTTGTGGCCGTATCTACGCACTAACTGAACCCGAGAACCAACATCTGAAGACATATCTAAATCAATATCTGGCCAACGGCTTCATCTGTCCCTCAAAGTCATCAGCAGCGTCTCCTTTATTCGTCGTGCCGAAGGAGGAAGGAGAATTGAGGACCTGCATCGACTACTGTGCATTGAACCAAGTCACCATCAAGAACCGCTAACCCCTACCCCTGATCACGGAATTGCTGGACCAGGTCAAAGAATCTACACGAAATTGGACCTTAGAGGGGCCTAGCATCTTGTGCGTATTAAAGAAGGGGACGAGTGGAAAACGGCATTCCGCACCAAATATGGCTTATATGAATATCAAGTAATGCCGTTCGGCCTGTGCAATGCCCCGGCCGCATTCCAATACTTCATGTACGATGTTTTGAGAGAGCTGACTGACGTCTGCACCGTCGTCTACATAGACGATATCCTGGTATATTCGGCTTCAGAGCAAGAGCATGTTAGGCATGTACGGTCTGTCCTTACCAAGCTCCGTCAACATCATCTCTGCGCCAAGCTTGAGAAATGCTCATTCCACGTTACAGAAGAAGAGTTCCTGGGTTTAATCCTCACTCCAAAGGGAATACGAATGGATATGCACAAAGTTGATGCCATCCTCAATTGGCCAGCCCCAAGTTCATTCAAGAGGGTCCAGAGCATGCTAGGTTTTGCGAACTTTTACCGCCAACTCATCCCAGGGTTCTCGAAAATAGTACACCCAATCACTTCACTGTTAAGGAAGTGCAACATCATTCCAATGGACAGAAGAGGCCGGAAAAGCCTTCCAAGAACTCAAGGCGAAATTCACCACCGCTCCAATCTTACGACATCCACGTCCAGACCTTCCGTACGTGGTGGAGACTGACGCTTCCAGTATGGCGATGGGTGCTGTATTAACACAAAGGGACCCACACACACCAGCCAGCTACATCCTGTGGCTTTCTGGTCATGAAAATTCTCACCACCAGAGCTCAACTATGCCATGACGGATACGGAGCTGCTGGCTATAAAAGCAGCCTTCAAGTGTTGGGAGCCAGACACACTATCACTGTGATAACGGACCACTGAAATGTACAATACCTGAAGAGTGTGAAGGCTCAATCCTCTCGACAACTACGCTGGGCCCTTTTCTTCGCGGAGTACGACTATGTGATCACGTACTAGCCAGGAGTCAAAAATGGCAAAGCTGATGCCCTTTCACGCATGGGTACCGACGAGCTGGTGTATACACCTCCTGTCCCCCTGGCCATCATTCCGGGTGACAGGCTCTTAGGCATTACTACCACCATGACCCAAGACGAGTTGCTGTATGAGGTCCGACAAGTATTGACTCAGGAGCAACTACGGGAATGGGATTCAAGAGGAGAACATTATAGAGTTAAGGACCAATTACTTTACTACAGGAATCGGCTATTCGTGCCTATAAAAGAAATTCAAGAACAGGTCATCTCGGAGTACCATGACTCCCTCATGGAAGGCCACCCGGGAATCGCCAAAACTTTGGCTAAGGTGAAACGAAGCTACTGGTGGCCAACATGGCGCAAAGATGTTCAATTCATCACCTCTTGCGGTATCTGTGCTCAAAATAAATTGTTAAAGCAAAGACCTGCTCGGCTACTGAAACCACTGGACATTCTGCCAGCTCCATGGCACACGTTATCTCTTGACTTCATCACCGACCTACCTTCCTGTCAAGGTTATAACACCATCCTAGTGATCGTAGACCTGTTCTCCAAGATGGCTCATTTCTTCTTGTTCAAAGGTCTACCAAACGCATCCGGTCTCGCTAAAACCTTCCTTGAACACGTGGTACGGCTCCAGGGGTTCCCCTCAGTCTTGATCTCGGATCGGGGTACCCAATTTCCAATTTATGTCTGGAAGTGTTGCTCAATGTCCCAAATATACATCCGATTATCCACTAGCCATCACCCCCAAATGGATGGTCAAACTGAGAGGATGAACCAGACGCTCGAACAATACTTGCGCTGCATGCTTCAGCAAGTGGAAGGGAATTTGAAATATTTAGCAGTACTGGCAGACTCCATTCTTTACTGTGTTTGGCAGACACCCACTCACGTCAGAACTGGACATTCCTACGACTCTAGAAATGCCACCCATCAAGAAACTACACGCAACCATTTTTCAGGCTTTCACGAGAGCCAGAGAAAATTTGCGCCAAGCCAAAGTTCGCCAAAAAAAATACGCAGACCAGCATCGCGAAAAAGCCCCCAACTACCAAATAGGGGACATGGTGTGGCTAGCATCTAAGCATGTGCCTCTAAAAGGAACTCGGACATTCCGCCCACGGTTTTTAAGGGCGTTCCCCATCGAGTTCATCATAAACCCAGCCACTGTAAAGTTGACTTTGCCAACCAACATGCGGAGACACCCGGTGTTACATGTATCCCTTCTGAAACCAGTTCAGCCTGGAACCTGAGTAACTACCCCACCAGGGCATGTGATAATTCATGGAGAACCAGAATTTGAAGTAAAAGACATTCTCGATTCAAAGTACGTTAGAACGAAACTTTACTACTAGTGGACTGGAAAGGATATGGCCCGCAGGACAGAACTAGGGAGCCAAGTGACTGCATTCATGCCCCACGTCTGATACGACGCTTCCATCAGGAGTACCCCACCAAGCCGGGACCAGACAGAAGAACCACCTTGAGAGGGCCCTTAGGGGGGAGTGCTGTCACGACCATAACCCCTGGCCTTGGAACTCGGGGTCTCTGGCCTTTGCCACAGTGTTCCTGCAAGGCCCCAAGGGCCCAATCATGTCCCCCGTGGCTGTCCTGGAGCCAGTCCTGGTGACTTTGGCGCCAGGCTCATAGGGCAGGTGGAGTTTCCATTGGGGAATGGACCAACATGGTTGCCCCCACAAGGTTCGGTGGGGAACTGCACCATGCAGTCTAGCATATAGGGCGCCCTGGAGGCACCTGGGATACCTGCTGGCTATTTAAGCCACACCCGAGCTGAGGCACGCGCTTCGCGTTGTTCTGCACTCGCATCATGAGGTTCACCGAGACCTGCTTGCAGCATCCTTGGCCTGCATCTACAGGGAGAAGAAAAACACCATTATTCCTCCTTACCAGTTCAGCATCCAGCTCCTCAATCGCTCCGAAGTCTTCCCTGGAGCTCGTCCTCACCTGCAAGTAACATCCTAGAGAGGAGAAATAAGAAGAGGACCATGAGTAAGCGTTTGTCTTCCGATCCCAACACCTTCAGAACCCGCTTACCCACTGAAACTCTCCTGGAATTCAACAACGGTCCGGATATCTTCCACGCTACACTCCGCTTCCACTTGGCCGCATCTTTTGCAGGAACTTCTCGGCGACCTGCAAGGAAGAATAGCACAGGTTAGCCCAATTCAAAGGACGCTCACAGCACAGCACTTCGCACATTCCCTTACCTCTCGAGCTCCACCCTCTCCATCAGCTCGACATCTTCATCACCCCTTCTGCATCTACGAGAGAAGGGGAAGGTTAACAGGGCAACAACTACTGCGAACATATATTCCTTTAGAACTAAAGACCTACCTCAAGAGTGGAGTCACAGCCGGACTGGACTCCCGTGCCCACGCCAATGAAATAACTTGGCCGTAAGGTGCCCAGCCACGATTCGCCCCGGTACAGAACAGCAGGACGGAGAGCGCATCTTATGGAAATACAAGGTGAGGAAGGCTCTATGGGGGTCGCAAGGGAAGCACTTGGGAGGTGGGCCACGAGAGAAGGTGATTGTGACTAAAGCTAAACTCCGGTCGTCCAGAATAGACCCAGAGCAGCACGAGTCCCCGGGGAAGGTGAATCCAACTCAGAAGCGATCCAGCCAAGTCGGGTGGCGTCCCTGTGGATACAAGGTGAGCTTTACAGTACCTAGTATTTATGTGTAGTACTTTTTAAAATATCTCATCCCTCACACTTTTAGATGTAATCCGATCTATTAGTGCTCTGTGTTGCTGTGATGTCATTAAGGATGTCGTAAGCTATACAACGAGTGATGCAATTTGTGATGTTTGAATGTGCTCATAGCCTGTGAAATGGGGTGCAGGGTTAAGGTGGCATCACTTAAGCACTAGGCTAATTTTAGGGGTTTTGCTGCGTTAAACTGCCAGCTTAACATCAATTCAGCTCAAGTTTTTTCACTGACTATACGACATCATCTTCTATAATGTGTGTTCTGGTCCAGGAAAGTTCACAATTTGCATACAACTGATCTGGTCAAATCCAAACCGCCATGCAAAGGTCCATCAATGCTTTCATGCCTGAAATGAATGACTGCTGACAAAATGTGTTTATCGCCTAGCGCTATCCAGCCAGAAAAGTTATCCTTTAGCACATATCGCAGAACTGTGCACTTTGATTTTCGGCACACAGCTTGTACATGGACAAAAGGTACAGATGCCGCAATAATTCTGGAAATTCCATCAGCTGAACTAGTGAAAAAAATATTTTATCCCCAAAACTACATACATATTTCCGGACATGCACAATAGGTCGGAGCTTCAAAGGGAATTAACTGCATACTGCCCAAAACACACAAACATAAGAAACCAGTGCACCGAACATAAAAACTAATGCAAAGTAAGGTGAGAGGGGCTACAGGAATACATGGAGAAACATTGCAATGCAGGAATCATCCACATTACCTAATACTCAAACACACACCTTCCACCCTTGCCAACACACCATGTCGCATAGACCACTTCAAAGAGTTAACCGGCATTAACGATGCCAACATTTTTTGCCTTACTGTAGGCATGGGAAAGGCATTTGCCAGGCGCTGTCCCACTGGTTCTACCTGTCCAATAATGGTAGCAGCAGCGACGTGTTGCCAGTCCCTCAGCATATGGTAGCAGTGCCTGGCAAGGGATCAGTCCCTATAAACATGCCAGAAACTGTTGGCGTTGCCAATGCTTGTTCATTTCCTGTTAAGGAAACCTGCTGGGTGTTGTTTTTCTCTGTTGTGTTTGTGGGGGGCGCGGGCGGGGAGGGCTACAGCAGACCTCTACTCGCAATGCTGAGTGGAGCAGCAGCACGTAGAGTCCTGGGCTGACCCCAGCAGCATGTGGCCCTGTCAGAGGCGGGCAGCCATTCACGCTTTCCGTCGCAGCGAGCTGGCTGCCGTCCTCGCGAGTCTGCGGATAAGACGTGCATTGTGGAGGCACGCGCTCCCGGAGCAGGCAGGATACGCCCACTGGAAGCAAAGCCCTCGCCTGATTGGCCAGCTTCCACCCATACAGACTGATGTGTAGGCAAAAGGCACCACTGCCGCTTTTCAAATGATTCCGTGGAGCACCACTTAGCGTGAAAAGCTGGTTCTGATTGGCCGAATCACACGGTCAGGTCGTGGATAAATTGTATTGGGTCAATTCGCCCAATTTCACAAAACACCCGCAATATTCGCACAGATAATTTTAAAAACGACATTATGTAAAATAACGCTCTTCATCATAATAAACATAGGAGTCAGAATAAAAACTCAGGTTAATCCTAATTTGGCAGTGTGCCGTTTTCTGCTGGTGGTCGTGTAGCAGATTCATTATTTATATTACATGAGTGCTTGGAAGCTACTAAGGCGGCGATTCGACGCCTTATTAACATGACAGTGACATAACACCAGCAACACAAACAGGCCACTCTAAGAAAGAGTTCACAAATTTACTTTCCATGTTAGATGAGACTGTGCGCCTGAAAAGGCCCCTTTCTAAATCCCGCCCTATATGACCCACCTACACGACCAATCAGCGTTCCCAGCTGCGTGCGTGCTAGGTTTAAAGCCTAATCACGACTTTCCCAATAACATACATTTTAATTTGCAACGTGCTGACGTGCGTGCTGTAGGTTGAAGCCTAAATGTTACGTATATGATAGTCGTGTGGGTTGAAGCACCAGCTGAAGCAAGCTGCTCCCACGAGGTGGAAGATAAACAGAGGGGGGGGGGGGGGGTGCAACCACCCTCTGCTATTGCAACCAGGCGGGTCCATGTGCTTAAGTGCTAGATACATTAAAAAAACGAACTCAAGCCCCGCAAGGACAGGGGCATCTGCGTGTGATTTAGTGTCTCCTTCTGTGAATGTTATTGTGTGTGTCTTTCAGAGTGTGTACCTGCCACAGCGTAGCTGTCTCTATCTGAGTTGTTTGTGTGCCTTTCTGTGTATGTTCGTGTGTGTCTTTGTGCCTCTGTGTGTATACCTGTGACAGCGTGTCTCGCCTATCTATCTCTGTGTGCTGTTCAGTGTATATTATTGTGAGTGTGTGTATGTGCGTGTCTGTGAGTTGTGTGTCTTTCTGTGTGTTTTTGTCTCTGTGTGTCTTTCTGAGTGTGTGTTGCAAGTGTGTGTGGGGGATGGGGTTGCCTGTGACAGTGTGCCCGGACCTATTGGTGTGTGCTGGTGTGTCTTTCTGTTTATTTGAGTGTCTGTGGGTCTTGTGTGTGTGTGTGTGTGTGTGTGTGTGTGGGGAGTGTACCTGTGACAGAGTGCCTGGTTCTATCTATGTGTGTTGGTGTGTCTTTCTGTGTGTATTTTAGTGTGTTTGTGTGTGTGGGGGGTGTCTGTGAGTTGTGTGTGTGTGTGTGTGTCCTTCTGTGTGTTTGAGTGTCTGTGTGTCTTTCTGAGTGTGTGTTGCAAGTGTGTGTGGGGGGGGAGGGTGTACCTGTGACAGAGTGCCTGGTTCTATCTATGCGTGTTGGTGTGTCTTTCTGTGTGTATTTTAGTGTGTGTTTGTGTGTTTGTGGGGGGTGTACCTGTGACAGTGTGCCTGGTCCTATCTTTGTGTGTTGGTGTGTCTGTGTGTATTTTAGTGTGAGTTTGTGTGTGTTGAGCGTGTACCTGTGACAGTTTGCATTGTCCTATCTATGTGGTTGGTGTGCCTTTCTGTGTGTGTTTTAGTGTGTGTCGGGGCTGTACCCGTAACAGTGTGCCTGTTCCTATCTATGTGTGCTGGCGTGTGTTTGTTTTGGGTAGCGTGCGTGTGCCCCCGTGTCATGTGCATCTCATGTCTGGTACATCTGACTACCTTTGTGGGTGTTTGTATTTGATTGTATCCGATCTGTGCATGTTTCCTGCCTGTGCATGTCTAAGTTTGAGCTAAGTATCCGTTTGCCATTATCCGACTTACCGGTCAGTGCCCGTCGTCAGCAGGCGGGGGCGTTGCTAGGGGGGGCTAAGAGGGCTATAGCCCCTGATCCTTTGGTTGTAGCCCCGGATAGAATCTCAGGAGCTACAGCCAAAAGACGAGCTAGCCCCCAGTCCCAACAGTTCCCGACATCAGCGCAGCCCCGGGTCTTCTCCAGACCTAGCAACTCGGTGAGAGTGCATGCATGCGCGTGTTTGCGGTGAGCTCCTTGAAGCACTGCTCACCTACTGTGATGCCTGCAGACATTCCCTTTCCAACCAATAGGATGGCGGCGGGTAAATGAACAATATTTAACCATTTCATTTTTCACTCAGTGTCTCACACCAGGCGTGGCTGCAGGTGTCGCACGGAACTCAAATGCGGCTGCTTCATTCCTAACAGGGGATGACTCCCAGGGTGGAGGGTGACTGGATGAATGGTTCTGCGATGGCTGTGGGCGAAGGGGTGGATGAAAAGGGGCCCCGGTCCTCCAGTGTAATGACGATGGGTGAAATGTGTCCATTCATCCGGTGTTGATAGCAGTGGCGAGTGGATGGGTGAACATGTGTTCCTGTCGTTAAATGTGATGGCAGAGGGTGAATGCATGGATGAAATGGGTCACCACCAGTACCACCTAGTGTGATGGCTTTTGGCGATTAAAAGCGCTCTTCGTGCCCAGTGCGGTGGCAGCGGGTACAGTGAATAGGTACTGGGTGCTACTGCCCGGTGTTCTGGTTGAATAAAGGAATGGACGGTTCGTGTGTTGTGCAGTGTGATTGATAGCTGTGGGTGAATGAATAGATGAAAGGAGTGCGATATTGTTGGTGAATGAATGGGTGAAAGGGCGGTGCTAATGCTACCATGGTGTCATGGCCGCCTGTTCAATGAACGGGGTCAGAGGCAGCTGATGGCCAGAATTGCAGCACGTGACCCGATCTTGCCCCAATCACCTGGATCTGGATATCGAGCGAGAGGTGAAGCCCGCAGCACCACTGCCCTTTAAAAAAGTATATCTGTGGCACGACAGCTCTTGCAGGAAAAGACTTACACAGGCGCAATTTTGGGGCAGGTGCACGCCTTTTAAGTGGGCCATTTTTAAAAATGAATTCATTTGTGGAAATATAGGACTGGGTTTCTCTACCCACGGGCTTGCAAAAACCAGTCAGGTTTTCAGAACGACCAAAGGACGTGCTAATAATAAGCACGCCCACTGTGCATTGTTTGAACACGGGTCTCATACATATTCATTGCGGATATCTGGAAAACCCGACTGGATCTTTATTTGGTGGACCGAGGCGCACAGCCAGTAATGTGTGCTGATGTGGAAACCGTGCTGCCTGCCCGTGACGTGGGCACGGATGCCCCCTGCATCCCCGAGTGCTGCTGCCACCCCTGCACTTGCGGGAGGGCCACGATCCGTCTCACCATGGGCCAGGGAAGGCCCTTATCGATCAGCTCACCAGCGTGCGTGGGAACTGCCATGTGTTTATGTATCTGAGAGTCTGCACGTTTACAGGTGCCAATATCACTCTGTGACACGCTGATCAGATCGAACCTTCGTTGCGATAGCAGATGACATACATAGTTACAGCATGCTGATGCTTCCGAATATCGATTATCGGCACAGTTATAGGGCAGGCTGATATCATTGATCATTGACTGGTGTGGCTGACCACTTGCCAAGTCACAACTTATTGATGTCATTAACAATCCATTAAACATAGATTTCTGCAGCTGATCACCTCAGCCCAAGGTGCCACTATCGACCATTGATTGCTGCAGATAATCGCCTGCAGGGATACTCCATGCTGCTACTATAGATCATTGGTTGCTGCAGATAATCGCCTGCAGGGATAGTGCATGCTGCTACTATATATTATTGATTGCTGCAGATAATCACCTGCAGGGATAGTGCATGCTGCTACTATAGATCATTGATTGCTGCAGATAATCACCTGCAGGGATACCGCATGCTGCTACTATGGATCATTGGCTGCTGCAGATAATCGACTGCAGGGTTGGCAGTAGCTGCTAATATCGACAATTGATTGCTGTAGTTGGCCTCCTGCAGGGTTGGTGGAAGCTGCCATTATCGATCATTGATTGCCGAAACAATCCACCCTTCGGGTTAGTGCATTCTGCTACTATCGATCATTGATTGCTGCAGCAATTTATCACCTGCTTGGTTACAACAGGCCAATATTATCGTTAATTGATTGCTGTAGCAGCTAATCACGTGCATGGTTAGCATAGGCCAACATTATTGATCATTCATTGATGCAGCTGCTGATCACCTGCATGGGTAAAAGAGGCCAACATTATCGACCACTGATTGCTGCACCTGACCACCAGCAGGGTTGGTGCATGCTGCCATTATCAATCCTTGATTGCTGCAGCAGACTACCAGTAGGGTTGGTGCATGCTGCCATAATCGATCATTGATTGCTGCAGCTGACCACAGGCAGGGCTGGTGCATGCTGCCATTATCGATCATTGATTGATGCAGCTGACCACCGGCAGGGTTGGTGCATGATGCCATAATCGATAATTGATTGATGCAGCTGATCAAAGGAAGGGTTGGTGCATGCTACCTTTATCAATCATTGATTGCTGCAGTTAACCACCAACAGGGTTGCTTCATGCTGCCATTATCGATCATCGATTGCTGCAGCTGACCACCGGCAGGGTTGGTGCATGCTGCCATTATCGATCATTCATTGCTACAGCAGATCATCTGCAAGGTTAATGCATATTGCCATTATTGCGTATACACTTTACTTTGTGCATACACTGTGAATGGGCAAAGAGTCCCGTTAGATGCCCGACACACATTGCTAAAGCGTGTACATTAGGAGCTCTTGGCAAGCTTAGATATAAATGTGATGTGTTGCGATGGTCATAGACACATGAAGTATCGGACAGAAGGAAGGAGCCTGATAGAATTACATTCAGGGGTGTTGCTAGGTCTGGAAAAGACCCGGGGCTAGGCTAATGTCGGAACTGTCAGGACTGGGGGCTAACTAGCCTTTTGGTTGTAGCTCTTGAGATTCTATCCGGGGCTACAACCAAAAGATCAGGGGCTATAGCCCCATAACCCCCCCCAGCAACGCCTCTGATTACATTAATTTTTTATCACATTAATAATGTTAATCGCAATAGAAAATTGGGAATATCCGCGTTCAAATTATACTCACTTTCACGGGCCTTTGTTATTATGCATAATTCCCAGATAGGATCTGCGTTGATCCAGTTAGCAGGCATCCGAGATAAAACAGATACAAATATACGTAAATAAGGAGAAATATCAAACGAAAATGTATTGAAAAATACAAAGTAAGAGACTATAATTAAAAGTGTGGCATTTGGTAAGAAAAACACCAGAAATGCTGACCTTGCTTTTCTAACACCTGAAAATACTGGCACAGAAAATAGAAGGAGACTTGTGGGAAGGGGTACTTAACGATTTGCGGCCTGATTTACAGAGCGTTTTTCAATGGGCCTTTCCAATTTAAAAAGGCTTTTGGTGGGGGGGGTCATAAAGGAACAACTTTTCTTTCTGTCTTAAGGCAGATAAAGGCAAGAGAAGGACTCACTGACAAGATCCCATGGAATTTGCAAGGTCACAGGGAATTTGCAAGATCCCAAGGAATTAGCAAGATCCCAGGGAATTTGCAAGTCTCTCCATCCATTCTCCCTTTGCCCTCCTAACAGTATCCTGAGTAGTCCATTCTTCTAATGTTGTCCATAGTATAGTATTGAATTGATTCACACTCTTGTTGTACACCACTCTTTTGCTTTCAGCTAGGTTACTCCGGTATTCAACCCAATAAATACATATGTACTGACCTACTGTAGTCATTTTACCCAGATCGTTTCTAGATTGATTACTGTTTTAAACCACAGCAGTTCACAATCAAGGGCAAATTGAGCAAACTATTTTCCTCCAATCGTGAATTGGAGTGTATTTCGTATTTGACCAATTATTATAAAATGAAATTGTCTGTGCCACCCTTTCTTTTCACAATGCAGGGCAACCCTGGGTCAATGTCTGCCTTTGCTAGTCGCACATTCATAAATATGAGAAACACAGCTTGGCCAGAGAGCACATGTTTTGCATACCAAAGCACCAATTCATCATGTAGCTAAACGTTTCCCTTGATAATTGGGATCAGGATACTCAAACGTGAGGAAATCCACAAAAACGAGATAAACCGTGGCTCTGGATGCTCTCTAAATGCATCTGGGTTATTGATAATATGGGGTGGAGTGGCATCTCTGCAACCCCCCCCACCACCCGGTTGAAGTTCAACCAGAAAAAACAATATTGAGGTATTGAAATATCTCTGTACATTTTCTCCAATGAGAATGCTGCTAGAAATCAGGCACTGATTCCCCAAGTGCATTTGAAATGATTTCATAAAGTAATATACAAGAGCATTTTTTTTTCTTATAGTATGTCTGTCTTTCCTTGTGGTGATAAATATGGAGTCCTGAGGAAGCATACTATGTGAAACATGTATTGGCATTGTCTTGTATTTATCATTGACAATCAAACTACATGCACTGAGTTTGGAACTTTGTCATGAATCATAGGAACATCCTTCCAGCACAATAGCCTGAGTGGTATTTGCCTACAAACTCACCAGATTACAGAATACAAGGTGTTTAGTGCCACTATATCCTTATGAAAATGTTTTCATTCATTCATCGTATTACACCCCTTCGATAGATGACATATTTTCCCCTGCAATCGTGTTTTGTCTCAACTTGAATTCCACAATATTGCAACAACAAAAAAGATTGACTGATTAGATAAAGGTGGGCTGTTTCTTTTCTTTATAAAGTAATTCCGAATGAACTTAGGGATTTGGCACCTTTTTTGATAGTGACATTCGCTTAGAAGCGAATAAGACGTGCATAGGATTCTGGCTTCATAAGTAACGGGCAGCAAACTGACAACTACAAATACTTCATCAGTATGCAAATCACAGGGCAAAGCTGGGTCTGCAATTTTGCCCTGTGAAACACTCAGTAGAGTTCTAAAGTAATGTAATGCAACTAGGTCTTGTCTAGAGTAAATTTGAGCAGTCATTTGTTGCGTAAGGACAAACCAGGAACCTGACAAAATATATATGTATTAATGTCACTACACCCAAGGGTGCTTCCCATCACAGCGAGGACCACAAAAAATGTGGGGGTGGCGCTCCACCATAAAGGCTCATGCCTTTGGCGCGCCCTCCTGCTATCACGCAGACGCGCGCCAGGCCACCTACTCTTCAGGAAGTCACTGAGCACACCTGTTTTGGATCATGTACGTTTGTTGATAGCAACATGGTCCTTCCCTCCACGCAGCCTCCGCAACCCTCGCCCCCGATCTATGAGGCAGACTTGAAGTGCAGTGAAAAATCCCCTATTGAGCCAAAATGAATGCAAAGTGTGCAGCCCTTTCCCTGTAAGGCCCATCTGTACACAGTTTGGGTCTTACACGCCACAAAAATCCTGCGCAGACCTCTATACTTTGATATGAACCTTAACATATCTGCCTATTGGTGATTTCATGGAAAAGGTGAGGTTGTAAATATATTCAGAGCTTAGCTCCGACCACGGTCTCCCCTATGTAGAGCTGTATCACGCAAGCTTGCCCTTTATCTGTAGTGTTATGTCCCTTTCTGCAGGATTCTTGCCCCTTTCCTGTAAAGCCATGTCCCTCTCTGCCCCATCTTTTCCGAGCCATGAACATTTGTAGAGGACCCGACTCCCAGAGGTGAGTGGCCTACAGGGAACTTTGGAGACTTCTCGGTAGACATCTGCACCATGGGCCTCTTCTTTGTGGTTAACTATTGTATTTCCACATTTTTCATACAAAAAGGGCTGGATTTGCTGAAAATGTGTAATATGGAGCCACCTTGAAAATGATTTGCAGGGCCTTTTTTGGTTACCAGACAAACCCCTGTCTATCCCTCCTGCAGAGCAATGTCAATACATTTTCCATCCTTGCCTCATCCCTCCCTTGGAACCACTGCCCATCCTCTGTAGATGTATTTCCTTCTCATGCCCCAGCCTTGAAGTGACCTGTCCCCGAGGATTCTTGACCCCTCTCTGTAGGCAAGGTATACTGTGCCTAGTCGCGCAAGTTCCTTCTCTGGTCCTTCCCGGTATGGTTAGCTTGTTTATAAAAGTTGGATTCAATTGGTCTGCATAACAATTATCCGTACATAAGAGAAAGTTTTATCATGCATAGATTTATTAACTTATGAAGTGGATACGTGTTTCGGCCCAGAAAGGTCTTTATCAAGGCAACAATACAGTATTTTATAGATCATAGTGTTCAGCTATGGGAAAAGAGTACTTCATAACGTTGGTAATCCGTATGTGATTATTCATTTTAGTATTCATGGTATTAGTCCCCAAACAATTCTTATTGCTTGAAATATTATCTTCTCTGACACATGGGCCCTCATTCTGACTCAGGCGTTAAGGGGTTTACGGTGCCGTAAACGGCGCTGACCCTTAACGCCTGATTACAAGGTTCCCTTTGCGGGATGGCTTTTAACGGCTGCTTTTTGCAGCCGTTAAAATCCATGCCGCAAAGGGACCGTGGCGATAATTACGGCACCGTAATTTACGGTGCCGTAATTATCGCCTTTCCCCATTCCCATTATGCCATATGGGGCGAAAATGGGAATGGGGAAGGGTAAAATGGGAAATGTGGATTTACCGCCCCACTCACCTTGGAATGGGGTGGTAAATCCACCAACCACCATGGCGTAAATGTAGTTTAAGCCATGGTGGTAAGGGTACGACCCAGGCGGTAACTTACCGCCTGGGTCGTAATGAGGGCTATGCTGTCAATTAAAAGTATCTTCTCATGACATATCCCTATATTGAAGTGTTGCGTAGAGTGGGTGGATGTTTAGCATGGAGAAGTAATCTCACACACACCAGGCAAGATACCGGTACACCAATGTAAATCCTACAGACATGCAAACACCTGTAATTAACATAAGGAACCAGAGAAGGACTAACTGTCCCTAGTCAAGTCCACACTTTCCCAATGGATTGCGATGATGGGCCTCCTATATATGACAGTGGATAGAAAAAGAGCCCCTGACATCCCTTTAAAAAAAAAAGTCATATACATGCAATTTCTGATATATTGTGTTTTTGTGTCTCTTTTCTCTCCACTATTAAAGAACAAACAATTCTTCTTAGTCAGAGAACACCTCATGAAATAGCATGAAAGGCTGAAGCATGGCTGTTGTTAAGAAGATTTTTTAAAAAACTTTAAAAACCAAGGGAACCCGCCGAGAGGGACTTTTATTCTTTTTTATGCCTCAGCAACAGTTTCCCTGGGGTATGACAACCCCTATTTTAAAAACACGTCCGATCATTCAGCCTTTCCAAATGATGAAGCAATCGAGAAAGTCACTCATATATTGGACTTCACTTGTTGTGGTCTACCGGTTTCAGCTTCATTTTTTAATTGCCAGCCGCCTTCTTCAGGACCATATCCCCAATCCACTCAAGTGGTGCATAGAATAACAATACCAATCTGCCAATAATTAGGTTCTCTTTTAGTAGTTACCGCCATCAAGGCACAGCTACTTGCGTGCATGTTGTGCTTGATACTGCTCAGCTCACGCAGCCCGTCAATTCTTCTGGAGCTACCCTTCTTGGGAGTAATTATTTCCACCTCGCAACATTGAATATGAAGCATACACCGTCTCGCTCACATAATCAAACGGGTTGCTGGGGATGATTAGTTGCATGATTCCTGTATCTGGTTGCTGTGATTCATTGTCTCTGCGCTGCCTCATTATATCATGCAGAAATGCCATTCATGTTGGAATAATACAGACATTCATCTTGCACTGTTGTGCAAACTGCCATGTGCGGAGTTGGCGTCCTGTGTGTCTCGTTAGCCTAATGCAGGACGCCAACGTCAAACTCAGCGGCTTGTACAACAGTGCAAGATGAATGTTCGCATCATTCCAACATGAATGGGATTTCTCTGGTTATATGTGATCTTACTGGCCACAATTACAGAGTGGTAAATTTAATTGCAGACAAAATACTGCATTTTCTTTTTGTTTTTAATTTGCCCCCCCCCAAACCTCCTATTCTTTTACCCCTATAATGCCAAACCAACCCCATCCTCATCCATTTTCAACACCTTTACCCCGCTACCCTTTATTTATTTCATTAATGTTTGCAGTGGTTTTTTTTGGTATTATGGTCCACTCTGAAATCTACTACTCAGTAATGCTTTCTCTTTATTGACTGGGTACCGATTTCAATATGTTAAACATCCACCCACCTCATAGGGCACCTAACACCTACATATAGGAATATGTCACAATAGGAAAGATTGAATTGACAGCACTTGTCCGAGACGATAAGATTTCAAGCAATAATATGAGCAGACTCAACCCTCCCAAGACTCAACCCTCCCAACAAGTACTCATCCATCACTCCTGCCGGTTGCTCTACCCCGCCTTCCTTATGCAGCCAAAGCTTTTCTTTTTGGAGTCCTGCCATTGGTCAACCCGGGCCTCCTTCCGCTGAGCGCTGCTTTATCTACCGTAGCCCTGCTTGCTAGCAACTTCATTGCTCCCTCTCCTGATGCTTTTTCTTTGGACCAAAACCCCATGCTCCCTTACTGCACCTTCCAGTTGGTCTTTCGTTCCCTGAGAGAGCCCTCCCGCAGGACCCCTCTGGCTTCAGCATTGCCTCCTGGGGTCCTCTTCTCCCAGATGGAGCCTCTTTTCTACAGAATTGCACCCTCTCCATTCTTGTTCCAGTGTTGCCTCTTCTCTCAGATGGAGCCTCCCTGTGGAAGCCTCTTTTCTACAGAATTGCACCCTCTCCCTCCTTGTTCCAGCCTTGCCTCCTCTCTCCTGGGGTCCTCTTCTCCCAGATGGAGCATCTCTGTGGAAGCCTCCATTCTTTAGAATTGCACCCTCTCCCTCCTTGTTCCAGCCTTGCCGCCCCTCTCTTGGAGTCTTTTTTCTGCATGTGCCTCTGCGTGGAAGCCTCTGTTCTACAGCGTTGCACCATTCCCCGAGGCCTGCTTTCCTATGGGGACATCTTGCTCCAGCACCGCATGCCTTCCCCTGATGCTTTTTTTCGCTGCACCCGGCATTCAAGATCGCTTGCTACCCCTCCACTTGGCTCTAGTTTTCCAGCTGGAGAACTACCCGCTCCAGCACCGGCACACTCACTCGTGAGATCTCTAATGAAGCCTTTCCTCATGTAGCCCTCCCCGCGTCTGACGTCTTCTTTCCCAGGGGGGGTCCTATGCATTGAATCCTGCTTGCTCCAGCATGGCCCCCTATACTGATATTTGATTTCCCTGCTGGGTCCAAACCTGCTCCAGCAGTGTCTCCCCTTCCTGTGCTCTGCTTTCTCTATAGGCAACTACAACTGGAGCCCTACTTGCTCCAGCGCTGCTCCCATTCGACCAGGTCCTTATTGGAATGTTACTTGCTTCAGCATTGCTCATTCTCTTTTAAGCCCTCCTTTCCCTAGTCAAACTCTACTTGTTCCAGCACTGCTTCCATTCTTCCAAGTTCTCGCATCAAACCCTACTTGCTTTGGCATTGCCCATTCTCTCTTAATCCCTCCTTTCCCTACTCAAACTCTACTTGTTCCAGCACTGCCCCTATTCTTCCAGCTCCTTTTATCGAATGATTTGGCATTGCCCATTCTCTTTTGACACCTGATTTCCCTATTTGCACCCCACCTCCTCCAGCTCTGTCCTTTCTCCTTCTGATCGCTGTTTTCCTTGCTGGCGCTCCAATGAAGCCCCATCTCTATAGGTCCCTGCATTCCCGCGGGGTCCTACTTGCTCCAGCAATGCCTCTCTCCAATAGTCCATTCTTTCACTGCTGAAGCCCTACAGCACTTTCCGAAGTGACTCCCCCTCTTTTTGAGCCCTGCGTTCCCTATTGGAACCAGTGGTAGAAGTGTACCAAAAGAAAGTAGTGGGACTGTGATCCGGCAGTGAGCAACGTGCGACATATTTTTCAGCGGTTGCCGCCAGACTGCTTGACAGCCAATTGAGTTGAAACAGATTTCAGTTTCGCTGCAAGTGCTATTGGGTGGTAAAGCGGAGAAATGTGCTTTAACTTCACAAAGAACAGCTCTGGAATGGTGAAAATGGTTGCAAAAAGTAGTGGCACTGTTAACAGTAAAAAATTAAAGTAGTGGCACTCCGCTCCCGACCGTTCACACTCACATCGACCACTGATTGGAACCCTATTTCCTCCAGTACAGTACCACCCTCCTCCCCAGGTTCCTGCTTTGCGCGCCAGATTCCTACTCACTCCAGAACAGCCTCTTTCTACTGCACCATGAGCTCCTTACTGGTGCCCTACTTACACTACTGCTGGACCCTTAATTTTAAGCCCTTTTTTTTCGAGCACTGCCCAGCTCTATTGGATCCCAGTTGGATCCTCTTAACCCGAGCAAAGGCCCTTCTTCCCCCTTGTACCTGCTAGAATGTCCATTGGCTCACCTTGTGGGGATCTTGACCCGCAGGTAGCGGTCCACAGCGATGGCCAGCAGGGCCAGGATGGAGCTCTGGGTGAGGATGAGGCAGGTGCAGGCCACCATTAGGCAGCTGTAGAAGCCTGTCTGGAGGCCGAAGCTGATGATGATAGCCAGGGGGATGACCAGCGCCCCCACTGCAATATCAGCCACGGCCAGAGAAACGATGAAGCAGAAGGTGGTGTCGCGCAAGGCCTGATTCACTGTTACGGCCCAGATGACCAGCACGTTTCCCAGCACAGACACCAGGGCGATGACCACCTCGATGCCGATGTAGATGGCCTGGGAAACGGGAATGCCCTCCGGCATGCTGCTCCACACCACAGTGAAGTCCCTGTGAAACCACAGCCTCAGCCGTGGAGTGCAGGCAAACACATGGCAGAGGTGTAGTCAGCTGGAATTCCACCAGCCGTGGGAGGTGCCCTCAAATGGGGGCCAACACTGACATGTCCAGAAAACTATGACTTGATCCTGAGAAGGCTTCAGGGCAAAGGGCACGCATGGACACCGTGCATTCTCTGGGGTGCCCATTCCATGCCGACGGAAACTTGCAATTGCAGCTGAACAGGACCCCGGTGCAGACAAAATGAACTGGAGCAGGAATTTGGGGCATCACACGTAAAGCTGAGAAGGATTTCGGGGTACAAGAGGGTTCAATCTGGGCGGACTTGAGGATACAATATGTGGCAGGACTTCAGGACACGATGTGTGCACAGGACTTCAGCGCTCCAACAGATCCATGAAAGTGTGGCCAAGGGGGACTTCAAGAGAGTTTGACCTTGCAGGTCTTAATGAGTGTCCAGCTGGGTGGGATTTTAGGGGGAAATGTAGAGAAGCTGTAAATATCTTCAGAGTACAGGGAGAGTGAAGCTGAACAGAAACAGGTGCAATGAGAGATCAGACTAGCAGAATTTCCGGACTGGGTGACAGTGCAAGAGAGCAATCCTTTGTGTACAGTGCAGCTGAGCAGGACAGTTCAAGCGAGCAATCCTTCAGAAACAATGACGCTGAGCAGGACTTCGGGAAAGGGTGACAGTGCAAGTGAGCAATCCTATAGAGACAATGCAGCTGAGCAGCACTTCAGGACTGGGTGACAGTGCAAGTGAGCAATCCTTTGGAGACAATGCAGCTGAGCAGGACTTCAGGACAGGGTGACAGTGCAAGTGAGCAATCCTTCAGAAACAACGAAGCTGAGCAGGACCTCAGCACAGGGTGACAGTACAAGCGAGCAATCCTTCGGGCACAGTGCAGGCGAGCAGGACTTCTGCAGCGAGTGACAGTAGAAGCAAGCAATCCTTCGGGCACAGTGCAGCTGAGCAGGACCTCAGCGCAAGGTGACAGTGCAAATGCGCAATCCTTCCGGCACAGTGCAGCAGAGCAGGACTTCTGCAGCGAGTGACAGTAGAAGCAAGCAATCCTTCGGGCACAGTGCAGCTGAGCAGGACCTCAGCGCAAGGTGACAGTGCAAACGCGCAATCCTTCCGGCACAGTGCAGCAGAGCAGGACTTCTGCAGCGAGTGACAGTAGAAGCAAGCAATCCTTCGGCCACAGTGCAGCTGAGCAGGACATCAGCGCAAGGTCACAGTGCAAACGCGCAATCCTTCCGGCACAGTGTAGCTGATGAGGACTTCAGCACGGGGTAACAGTACAGGCGAGCAATCCTTCGGGCACAGTGCAGCTGAGCAGGACTTCAGCAGAGGGTGACAGTGTAAACGAGCAATCCTTTAGGCAGAGTGCCACGCAGCAGGACTTCAGGCAGCTATATGAATAGCTGTGGTATTGTGTTGACTCCACGCACCACTCTCTTAGTTATCACCGCTCCCGGAAACTCCCCTTCAAACCCCGCCGGTGTTATATATCGGACAGAGACAGGCTATCTATCACACAGTGTTCGTTTTAAAAAAAAAATAGAAAAGTTGCAGGAAGGCAACACGATGTCGAAATTCAGAGGTTCAGCGCGCAGAGCTGCACTGGGCTCAGCAGAGCGGTGCGGAGAGCTCCAGGGGCGCTGTCCACAGACGCCCCATGCGCACAGAGCCCTAAAAATGCATAGCTGCTGTGAGGCTGCACCTCCGGGGCTGCGCCTCACATCCACCGCTGGGGATTTTCCGCACGTCAGTTGAGGGCCATCCCGGGCAGTCGCTGCCACGCCAGCCCTTGCGCAGACCCCGCCTGCGTACCCCTCGAGTTGCAGCCCCCGGCTGATGACGCGCGTGTGTTCTCTCTGCCTAGGTCACGGCGTTCTCCTGCCCCCGCGGCAGCTCCCGTGCATGTCGGTGGTGTGGTTGGTGCTCTGCAGTCGCTGTTGCTCGCGCCTTTGCCCCGGGCGCTGTGTGCGCTCTTGGTACCGAGCCGCTCGGCGCTCCTGTACCGGGATCAGTGTGTGAGCCTGCACCAGACCCCTGGTGTCCAGAAGCTGTGCATGCCTTCCGGTGCCCCTGGTGCTGAGACTGCGCTGCTCCCAATCAAGGGCTAGTGCGGTGCGCGCTTCTGCACCTGCTCCTGAAACTCCGCTGCCGTTTCTGTCTGTGGATGGTCCGCTCGGTCCGGCGTGTCCCACTGCTCCGGGTGCACCGGCTCCTGTGCCCGGGCTCCTGGGTGTGCCCACGCTGCTGCCCCCCTCTTCAGCAATCACACGGCACACTGCGCCGCTCTCATCCTTTAAAGAGCGCAAGGGCGGGGAGCTTGGTTTGGGGCCCCCATGAGCACTGCCCCCCAGGGCAGAGCTTGGGAGCTTGTCTGGAGCGTCGCAGCGATACAGTCTTCTGTGCAGGTAGCCCCCCCTGCAGCAGCGTTGCACGGGGCGGGGAGGGGGCGCTGTACATCAAGTGCAATGACATGCCCTTCAGCGCAGACAGGCGCCCTCTGCCCGCCCCCAGATCCAGACAGCCTCACTGATATATCGGAGCGTGGGGGAGGGGCATAGAAAAGACTTACCCCCCGCCCCCATAGGCCCCCAACCCATCCTCCTTTCCCCCGCTTCCCATCCACCCAATTACCAAGGCATTTTGAGCGCAAGTGGAAATAGTGTGCGTAAAGGCCCCCACTCCTCCATAAATGGAAAACACGAGCAGGTGCGCTGCACGTGACATCATGTATGCGCAGTGTTACCAACACGGGCTACCAAGTACCGGGTGTGTGAGGTAGCGCTTAGCACAGTACCTCCCACTTCTGTGAGCTAAAAGTGCTAAATGAATCACCGGAGAAGCAAAGCGCCACCACCGATCGTGCACTGCACGCACCTACAACGGCGTGCCAAAGTCATGCACGCACACGGCCTCTGACGGGGACCTGCTCCCAGATGTGTTTGGACTACCATTCCCATGATCTCCTGACATTGACTATGCTGTACAGGCCGGATGGGAATGGTAGTCCAAACACATCTGGGAGCCAAAGGTTGCAGACCCTCAGCCTAATGCTGCTTGCCGTGCCACCGTTTGCACAGCCCCGTGCCGTGCAAACTGTAATGCTCGCCCTGCTGACAGGTCGCTTATCTGACCAGCATTCATGCTGTGCACAGTGTGTATCGGTCTGAAATGGCCAGACGCTCCCTATGCATGCTCGTTTCTTTACACAGTGCATGGAGGACGGGCTCTATTTCCCCGCGCCTACACACTGGCAGTGGGACACACAATGATTGCTGTCCGCATATCTGCACAGCCAGCTCATGCAATGCACACCAGCCAGCATTGTTCTATGCGCGGCACCAGGCGTCGCCCCGGGCGCTGGACCAGTCATCATGTCAAACAGAAAACAAACTCCCACCGTGCCATATGCAGGACCCCACGCTCCCGTGCCTTTCACGCAAGCCCAGCGTGCATAGCGGGCCAGCCGTGGCACAGTTTGCAAAGCAGCAGCGTGCAGATCCCCTTTCTGTGTAACCCCCACGCTTTCCAAATTGCCGTCGCTTTGCATGCAGCCCGTCTTCGCCGGTTTGCAAATCAGGAGGGAAATGTTTGAGAGCTGGACCCTGCACAGGCGGCGGGCTGCCCACAGTCCCGGGCCCAGGTTCCACATCCGTCCTCCCATTCAAAGCAATGAGACGAGTCTCAAATTGTAAACACGCGGGAGGGCATCGCCACGCACGAACGTCTCCACCGCCGCCCCCCACTAGAAGAGGTGGAATGTACCTCCTTCTATTCAGAACAGGCATTGGCAATGCCAACAGTGTGGGCTTTTGTGTGCTCATGGCAAAGGCACTTGGCAGGCACATCCGTAGTAGTATTAACTGGTAATTGATGCTAGCAGGTGCAAAATGGTGCAAGTACCTGGGCCTCCAATAGCAGTGCCTGGCAAAAGCCTAATACTTACACACAAGCCAAAACTGTTAGCTTTGCCGATGCGTGTTTTTAACAGGACTTGGGTGAAGGACACGCAGAGGGTTTATAGAGTGGCTGAAGGCAGACCTGGTTAAGCCATTTTTATTACACAAGCAGCACGTTTACAGCTCTAATTAAGTCATACTCTCTCAGAAGACTGCCTTGAGAAAACACTGTCAGGCACTTCTGGTAGGGCTTGATTAAAGCAAGCTCAAAGAGTTCCCACGAAGAGGTGTTTTGAGCGGGCAGGGGCAGGAACTGGAACCGGGTGGGAATGGCCATGCACAGTCCATGTGTGGGCAAATAGCCAAAGTACACCTGCACGCTGTGTGCCCCTCCTCGTATGCCATTTCGCTGTATCTGTACTCTAATCAAATCATTTTGGCTTATAGGTGCCGGAATAGCCCTAACTAGCAAAAGGCTCCAAAAATGTCCAGCCCATGTCACGAATCTTCAGAAGCCTATAGTCTATGTTATAAACAGTGTTGTATGCAGTCATAGGAAAACTTGCTGAGCGTGTTATACATATATAAATCAACAAGCATTGACAAAGACAATAGTTTATACTTATGTATAGGCATTGCTATAGCCATTTGCAAGGGATACTGCATCTGCCAGTTACTGCCATGAAATGCCTAGGTGGTACCATATTTTTCTCTAGCACCCACCTACAAGAGGCTATTGCTGTGATATTATACGTACAGCAGCTATTGCCATCAAAATCTCTGGGACTCACACCATTGGTAGGTTAGGCCATCTAAAGTCCAGGCAATCACATCATTAGCCACTCTTTGCAAAGCTGCAGTGGGAAGTTAAAATAAGCATTGGCAATGCCAAACGTTTTGTCTTTTGTGTGGGCATGGGACAAGGCTACTGCTGTAGTAGTATTAACTGGCCATCGATGGTGGCATCTACAAAATTGTCCAAGTAACTGGGCATATAATAGCCGTGCATGGCAAATGCTAATACTTCTGCACACGCCCAAACTGTTGGCTTAGTCAATGGTTGTTTTTAACAGGACTTCAGAGAAGTTCATGCATATAGCTTATAAATTGGGTCGCTGAAGGCAGACCTGTTTAAGACATTTTTATTTTACCAGTAGCAGGTTTACAGCTCCAATTAGGTAATTAACGCTCAGGGTGAAGCCTGGATCTTCCCAGAGTGGATTCCTACCTCTGTCATTCATACACAGGCCTACTCCTCTCTCAGATGCCTTGTCTGCAGACACTCTCTCTCTCTTTCTCCTGACCACTCTCTTATCATGGCTGCTGTCTATTGGCCATCTGGTCAGATCACCTCCTTTCTCCCTGAGTGGACGGACCTCTCTTCCTCCCTCCTGTCTTCAACCACTCAACTTCTCCTTCTTGGAGACTTTAACATCCACCTGGATGCTTCCTGTCCCTCATCTGAACTCTTTCATGACCTCTGTGATTCTCTCTCGCTTTCTCTTCTGCCATCTGGCCCGACTCACTCTGCAGGGCACACTCTGGATGTTCTGATCCCCTCAGA
The DNA here is from genome assembly GCF_040938575.1 of Ambystoma mexicanum. Classification (NCBI taxonomy): domain Eukaryota; kingdom Metazoa; phylum Chordata; class Amphibia; order Caudata; family Ambystomatidae; genus Ambystoma; species Ambystoma mexicanum. The sequence continues at coordinate 217,009,072 of NC_090938.1, forward strand.
CCTCTGCCTCTCTATCAACCTCACCACTCCTCTCTCCTGGAGTGATCACTTTCTCCATTCCTCCCATCTCTCCCTCTCAACCCCTCAGGCCAAGCCAACTCCAGCACTGCCACCTACCTTCTCGCTCATGTGACCCATGAAGCGTGTGTCAGTTGAGGTTTTTGTCACCACTTTCTCTCACCCTCCTCCTCCTCTGGCTGACAAACATCCTGACACAGCCCTTTCGGTGCTCCACTCTTCTATCTCTTATACTCTTGATATTCTTGCCCCTGTCATGAGGATCCGCTAAAAGCCCAAAGCCAAGTGCAACTCCTGGTATGACTCTGACCTCGTCACCCTTCAACGCAAGTGCAGAGTGGCTGAGAGGAAATGGCTAGCTTCTTGAGCATCCTCTGACAAACTGGCCTGCCGCCTGCTCCAAAGGCAATCCGGCTCTCTGTTCGCACTAAGAAGAGAGCCCATATCCAAGCCAGCGTCTCTGCGGCATCTAACAACTCGGCCAAACTCTTTAAAATCTGGAAAGAGCTGCCAATTCTGCTGCAGTCTCTACCTCTCCTTTCCCCTCCTAGGCCCTCTGCACGACCCTGGCTTCTCATTTCATCTCTAAAACCCAGGACACCCTGTTCACCCTATCTTCCTCTCCTCCTCCTCCTCCCTCTACTCTCTTCTCTACCTCCAGCCCCCCTGTGGCCACCTCTCCTCCCATTTTCTCTTACTTTCCTCTGTTGTCCCCTGACAAGGTTTCTAGACAAATCCGATCTTTGAAAGTCTTGTCAAAACAGGTACTTCCCCGTTCTTCCAAAATCATCAGGGACCACATTAACAGCCTCACTCCTGCCCTGGCCTACTTCTGCAACCACTCCTTCGCCACTGGAGCCTTCCCTTCCGCCCCTGAAGCACTCTCTTGTGCACCCTCTTCTCAAGAAACCCTCAGCCAACCCCTCCCGCCCAGCTAACTATCTCCCAATCTCCATCACTCCTGGGCAAACTCCTGCAAAATCTGGCCATCTCCCAGCTTAATCTTCACACTGATTCGGTTGGTCGTCTCCATGACCATCAGTCTAGCTTCAGCGCAGCCAGAAGCACGGAAACTGCTCTCCTGAACATCCGTGAAGACCTGCTCTCTAACCTTGATTCTAATCTCCCCTCTGTCCTCTTCTTACTCAATCTCTCTTCTGCCTTTGACATCCTGTTCAATCGTCTCCATGATAACCTGGGTATCACCGATCAGGCCCTGGCTTGGCTAACCTCGTTCCTCTCTGATCAACCCTCCCAGGTCCAACTTGGGTCCTTCCTTTCCTCTATCTCACTCTCTACTTGTGGTGTTCCCCAGCGGTATAACCTCTCTCCCTGGCTGTTCAACCAATACCAATGCACCTCTCACTCATCGCATTGCTGCTCTCTGCTCCAACTTTCAGTGCTACGCCGATGACACTCAGCTCATTTTCAGGCTCCCCTCTGCCACCTCTTCTCCTTCTATCATCTCTGTCTACTATCCAGGAGTGGTGTGCTGCCAACGATCTTTGCCTTAATGCCAGTAAAATGGAGATTCTCCTCATCGGCACTCTGCACCCTCCTTTCCTGTCACTCTCTTTCCGGCTTCCCTTGTCCCTCTTCCTGCTCCCACCTGTGAAGCTAAGAACCTCGGGGTCATCTTTGACTCCACACTCTCCTTTTCTCCTCACATAACAGACATCTCTAAGAAGTCAAACTACCAACTGCACCTCCTCAGAGGTATTCTTCCTTTCCTCACCTTCCCCCAGAAGCTCACTGTCTCTAGAGCTCTGGTTCTCTCTAGGCTGGACTACTGCAACAGCCCCTTTCTCAATATGCCTGCTTCTACTCTCCGCCCTCTGCAACTCATCCAGAACAGGACTGCATGACTTGTCCTTGGCCTCAAGGCCAGGGATCGTATCTCTCCAGCACTGAAATCTCTGTATTGGCTCCCAGTGGCTGCAAGGAAAAAATTCAAGACCCTCTGCATTGTCCACAAAGCCTTCTGGGGCCTCGGTCCTCAATACCTCCAACTCTCTCTTTGTATATACCCCCCTGCTCGAGATCTTCGTCCCTCCACCTCCAACTCTCTCAGGGACTGTCGCTTCTCCAAGCAACAAGTTGGTGTTAGATCTCTTTCTTCAGCTGGGGCCTCCCTCTGGAACAGCCTCCCTGCCTGTCTGAAACTTGAGGAGAACCATCTCCGCTTCCAGAAGCACCTCACAACCTTCCCCTATGCTTCTGCCCTCTCTCTTCCTCTCCCCTGCGGATTTCCTGTCTGATACTCCACTGATCACCAGGCTACCCTATGATTTCGGGCCCAGGTTCCTGCCTGCCCAGTTTCACACCTGCACTGCAACCCGGCAACCCTTGCACTTGGGTCTGTATCTGTAACCCTACAGTCCCCCTACCGTCACTTTTGGACAACTGCTGTCTGCACTTACCCTTGCACCTGCCACCTGCTGGCTGAACTTCTTGTTATTGTTTTGATCCCATGTACAGCACTGCCCCCTCCCCTTTCCCCTGGCACTCTTCCCCTAGCCCCTCCCCTGCACTTGCGCAATCTCAATGTCACTTGGCCTAGTAAGATTGTTGTCTCTGTCCTCCCTCTGTTCCCCATTCCTTGCCTCGTCGTACCCTGAAACACTTGTGTATAGGAGCGTTACAAATGTCACATCATATCAAGACTGCTTTGAAAAAAACACTGGCAGGAACTGCAAGCACAACATTTGATGGTAAGATTGATAAAGCTAGCTCATAGGGATCCTTAGAGGATGGGTTTTGGGCAGGGAGTGGCAGGAAGTGGGTGGGAATGGTTGTAGGGATTAGCATGGCCATGGAAAGTCAATGGGTGTGTAGATAACCAAACACCATCTACAAGCTATGTGTGTAATTTCTGTGCAGCTATACTGTAATGCAATAGTTTCGGCACATAGCGGCACCTAATAGCCAAAACTAAAAATACCTTCACCACCGCAGCGCTCCCCCATCTTTTCTGGTAGACCTTTCTTTTAAGCTGACTGAGGAAGCAGGTTGTTTGCTGTGCATTCTTTTGTAAAGCACTGTTCTGCATGTGGAAGGATACATACAATGCAGAACACTTGTTAGTTCAGTCTACCTCCTCAGCACTCTTTCATGTACATTACAATAGTTTCCAATTGATTGCCCGCAAATCTTATTAGACAAAACTAAAACAGGGGATATATGCATGCACTGTTTTCTTCTAACCGATACCACTTCAAATGGACATATAGGTATATTTTATCATACAGAAACTCACAGGCTGGAAGGAGAGGGAATTAAGATGTGTGCCTCCAGGGTGATCAAAAGCACCCTACTTCCACATAGACGCTTCATCTTTGCTTCTGTTAAGGCCCCAAACAGAATGCCACTGAAGCACCTTTACCTATATCCAATGGAGAGATAAGCAATTAGTGTTGGTAGCTGAGGGACTGCATTGCAGTGTGGCCTTGTGACCTTGGGCAACTATTACATGTTCAGAGTTCTCGTGTTCTATGCTATACAACTTGGCCCATTAACTAGGCCACAATTTACTGTGAAGAAAAGCAGCAAACTCCACTGTCTTGTCTTAAAGTTAAAAGGGAAGTTCTGTCAGGTATTTTATTGGCCCATTCGAACAGGCATGTGTTTTCGAGCTTACATCGATTGATGCAAAATATCTTTCCAATGCATCTTACCTTCGGTCTTCTCACATTTACACATGCGAAACCCACGGGTCAGAAACCGCCATCTTGTGCTAATCTTATCCGTTGATCCATGGACCTAAGTTCAAGTGCCCTCGCTGCAGTAAATCAGATCACCTGCTCCTCAAGCTGACATCACTGGACGCTTACGCCCCTTGTCACAATGTCAATGCACGTCTTGTGTCAACGTCCTCTTTGCGCATTCTATTGACGTGTCTTCATGGAAATGTCAGGATGCTGCTTACCGTAATAATTATCAACAAACCATTTGTGATCAGACAACATTGGAGTTTCTTCTCACTTAGTGTCAGTGTATTTCATTCTGAGCCTCCACAACTTCTATTTGCTCTGTTCAGTTATCTACCAAGAACGACGTATTGAGAACTGGTACTTTAAAATACCTCTAACGAATTAACGGTGTAAGCGTTTTGTATAGAAAAAATGTTTCTCTACTTTGTCTTTAACAAACTAAGTTGAAATTCGGAATATTCATGACTTGGTTTTTACATGTGCAAGTGCAAAATTCCAAAGTTTGGCCCTATTCCTCTTGTCTTTGCACTATGTGTTTGTGTAACATGTCTGTTTCTATTCTTTTTTCCTTTTACATTGAATTTTAAGGTAAAACCTAATTTTGTTACTTTATCCAAACAACGTTATTTATTTTTCTCACTGTTGATTTTATACTTCAATACTCAGGAATTAATGGCAATAATTCAGCCCTACCTGTACGAGCTGGAGTATACATAAGAGGAAATGGTTCAGCAAGAAAGAAGCCGAAATTATGGGGAATCTGATGAAAGTCACACTACCACTATAGTTACCGAGCTGCATGACTTCAGGCCTTACAAGATCTGTGTTGCGAATAATGATGGTCCTGGTGCACAAATTTAGAGCAACAGTTCGCCCTCGTAATCTAAGTAATGAGTACGTTTGCTGTTTATACGTTGTATTTTTGAAAGCATAGAATGCTAAAATGTTATGTTGTTCTCCTTCTAAATTGTAACTTTGATGGTTCACCGAAGATAGAATTGTTCTTATATTTGAAAAAAGGTCTCGTTCCTCTCGTTCCTCTCTCAAGCCAAAGTATACAGCATTCGATTTAACAAAATAACAATAACATTTCTTTTTACTTTAAAGTTATTTTTTTCCCTATGTTCCCAACTTTTATTGTTCGAAGGGGGCGTTTACATTTCCATGTCATTCCTACTTGAAGACAATAGTACCGTCAGTACTTTGCTTGCAAAGCTACTTTTTTAAAGCATGCCAATGCCTTCTATTTTAGAAGACAGTCAAAACAAGATAAATGCAATTATTGGATTCATTCAAGTGAACTATTTCTGTATCTTTTACACAGATGGTACAGGTTGGTGACCTATTGAGTGTTTACATGGTGGATTCATGAAAGACTGGGATTCCATGTTCGACGAGTAATACCTGCCTGTGTGGTTCGAGCCATTTGTGAAAATTTCCACACTGACTCCGGACAATACAAGTGATTTATACAGACAGTAGCTCAACCGCAGCAGTACAATTTGTAGTTTGTGTATGCCATCAACCTTATCTTAAAAAAGTTTCTTTTTACAAAAATATTTATTATTCTATTAAAACTATGTGTATATAATAATTATACATTGTATTTTTTTTATTATTTCAATTGAGTATGTGTTTCATTTAAAGTTTAATTATTTTCTATCTAATATCAAACTGTCACCATCAGCATTCAACAAGGCACAAACGCTATAGTGAAAATAAAATAAAAAGTACTTGCATTTAAAGGACAATTAAAAATCATAATCTTATCATTCACCAACATGATTTTTTTTTGCCTTCATGTATTCTTTATTACATCACATTCTATTTCTGAAAAACTACTCTTATAATAAAAAATTAACAATCATCACAATTTCACTATAATATTTAGAATAAAATGTGGGTTATTTGACAAGTGATTAAACCAAATTGTAAGTCACCAACACCTCCAAGCATATAATAATCAAAAATGTATGTTATACCATGAAGATCATGAAAGAGTACTGTTACTTCCATGAACAATTTTTAAATATCATTCTATGTATATCATAACCTACCAGTTATCCGTACATGATGCACTAGTGTAATCAATGCCTTTTATTTTGTTTTGTTTTTTGGGCCAGTAGGCTCAACACAGTCTAAGAGAATGTACTACTCATCATGTACTAACGTCTATGAACAATTGCCTACCTTGAACCTGCTGTCTAGATACCCACCCTACAAGTGCACGTCCCTGCAGTGCACATATCTCTATGTCCTTTAACATTAGCAATCGTCCATATGTTTCTTGAAATGTAAGAGTAAAATGCTTGGCTTCAACATTTTTACAATTGCTCTTTTTCAGTTGGTTGAAGAAGTCGACACATCAAGATTCACAGTATCAAAGCACACTAGGAAAACAAGGGTACATACCACCCAGACCTTTGCTTTTTGAAAGTGCTTGTTTAGAAATTGGTTAATTAATATTAGATTTTGAGGTTGAAATTCATATGTTCAGTATGTGTGCAATAAAAGTTTTTTTTTAAATGGATTAGAGGGCTAGGAAGAAGAAGAGCAGAGAGACTCAGACCACACCACGAATTAATGATGTCGCTTGCCAAACCTATGTCACTTGGCAGCAACTAATGGTTGAAGTTCAGCATGCTCGTCTGAATGTTCAGAGTCGGGAAGCAGATGTCCAGTGGCCGGAATCTGAACTGAATGTCACCAGTGACTCTTGGAAAGTAACAATAGATCATTGTTACAGCACACAACGTCCATCAGAAGTGACAGAATGTAATTGTAATGGGTTATTCATAATGTGCTTAATACCCACAGTTTTATAAGCGTGGACCTGGGGATCGAATCTGTGTAGCTCTGCCTCGTTTTGCTTCCAAGACGAGCGTGTTGCCCCCGAGCTATCCTCCCGACAACACAGAAGATGTTTCGTCTTTACTTGCCGACACGCTCACACAATCCACGCCCTCTAAACAATTTAATTCAAAGAAAGACATAATGTTCCCTGCTTCCCCAATACAATCTGATAATCCCGAAATATCACAGATTGAAATCACTGCAGCATCTTTGGAATTGATCGACGACTATGTTCAGGATCCTGACTTCACTCTTCCTAGTGTGGAACCACCACCGTAGAATCACAAACCACTGCACTGCAGGACGATTGGCTAATAAGGGAGCCAACATAGCCTGTATTTGACTGCTTCCTGCTACAGATTAGCCAAAGGATTAAATGTAATCATAAATTATGCAGGAGAAAGTTTGGGGAGCCATTGGTGAAATTTAGTCAAAGGCACCAAACTGAAGATCCAGGGTATCTTTGTCCACCAACACAACACATTTTCATGGTCTGTTCAACCTAACCTTGGAAAAGTGCCTGCTGTAAATTTACTTTGTTCTTCTGCTATCTTGTTTAGGACTTGAGTTCCTTGATAAAACCACATACTCCAAATATCAGAGATATTTCTTGTTCCCGGTAATTAATCGGGCCTGGAATCTCGAACAGATATCCATGGACAATGCTCTCGTAGTCAAAAGGCTCAGGCTTGCTGGTCATGGAAAGTTCAACAGTCCTGGGTTTCTGCAAAATACTGCACTTACTGCTTCCAGGACATGGAAACCCAAAGAACAGTGAGTTGTATCGTCGTGCATGTATCTGAATGTACAACATCTTCTGTTGCCATGGAGAAATATGGTTTCATTAAATCCATTTCACTTCTCCAGTCGAGGGTAACGCAAATAGAACTGATAGCCATGACAGGCATGTTGCAATAGCAAAGGCAATGCGATAGCAGTTCACACACATAAAGCATCAATTTGGTGTATGGCCAGTCGTAAAATGAATATAAAAAAAATAACAGCTGCTAGTAGAAAAAGGGTACAGAAGAAACATTGATATGGTCACGGTCTATAAGCAACCATCTTTGGTGGAGTGAAGTAATGAGGCACAGTCTCCAGGAACAGTAGGAACACTTATTTATCAATCAGAGATAACAATATCAGTAACAGGCCCCACAACTACGATGCTTCCTTCACTCCGCCTCCACCTTCAACTTCCCTACTCCGAACACTCATTTAACCATTCCATATTCCAACCTTTCATTCCAAAGTAACATTCTTTCTCAGCCCTATTCAATGAATATAAGGTATAAAAAGGTGTTTGCCCAGTACTGGAATGTAAGGAGTTGTTATATGCGTACTCAGCTATCCATAGTAAGTCCTTCCAATCTCTCAGCTCGTGATGCAACATACACCGTAAGTATTGCTCAAGGGTCTGGTTGGTCCTTTCGGTCTGACCGTCCTTTTTGGGGTGGTGGCTAGTGGATAACCGGACGTCAATTTGCGCCATTGCACAACACTTTCTCCAAAAGTTGGAAATGAACTGACTACCTCGATCAGAGATCAGGACTGATGGGAATCCATGTAATTTAACAATATTGTCCAGAAATACCTTGGCTAGAGTGGATGCATCTGGAAGGCCTTTGAGTGGAATAAAGTGGGCCATCTTCGAGAATAGGTCTACGACTACAAGAATGGTGTTAAACCCTTGACTGGTAGGCAGATCCGTGATGAAGTTGAGGGAAAGGGTGTGCCATGGCGCTGGAGGAATGTCCAAAGGTCTCAAAAGACCAGATGGTTTATGTTTTTGCGATTTGTTTTGTACGCAGACTCCACAAGATTGAATGTATTGGATTATATCTCTCTGCCAGGTAGGCCACCAAAAGTTCTGTTTAACCTTGGCTAAGGTCTTGGTGATTCCAGGGTGCCCTTTGATTAGGGAATCGTGGTAACGTGAAATGACTTGCTGTTGTAGGTCCCTGGTGGGTATGTATAGGCGGCCCTTAAAAAGGGGTAAGTGGTCTTGGATGGAATATTGTTCTCCTTGCGCTTGCCATGGAAGGAGGGCATCCGGATTCCTGAATTGTTGAATATCTTTTTTCAGCTCCATGTGTGTTAAGGCTGTAGTCAGGCCTAAAAGTTTGTCTTCAGGTATGATGGGGACTGGATCTGGGGCTGTAAAAACCAAGTCATCAGTTCTAGTACGACAAAGTGCGTCAGCCTTTCCATTCTTGACACCTGGTCGAAAAGTTATGACAAAATCGTATTCAGCGAGAAGAGAGCCCATTGGCGTGAAGATTGGGCCTTTGCTGTTTTAAGATACTGCAGGTTTCGGTGGTCAGTAATAAATGTAATGGTGTGTCTGGCTCCCAGAAGTTAGTGTCGCCAGGCTTTGAAGGTGGATTTGATTGCCAAGAGTTCTTTGTCGGTGATGGCGTAGTTAATTTCTGGAGGTGAAAACTTCTTTGACCAGATGGCCACTGGATGTAGCTGGCCAGTTTCGGGATCTCTTTGTGAGAGGACAGCTCCCATTGCTATACTGGAAGCGTCTGTCTCTACGATATATGGGAGGTCAGGACGTGGATGTCGTAAGATCGGTGCTGAGGTGAATATTTTCTTTAGTTCCTGAAAGGCTTTTTCTGCATCTTCGGTCCAGGTGAATTTCTTGTTATTTTTTCGTAACACAGTGATTGGGTGTACGATTTGGGAGAAGTCTGGTATGAACCGACGATAAAAGTTCGCAAAGCCTAACATACTTTGTACTCCCTTTATTGACGTCGGTGATGGCCATTTCAGAACGGCGTCAACCTTGTGCAGGTCCATCCTGATGCCTCCGGGAGTAAGGATGAAGCCTAGGAACTCCACTTCGGTTACATGAAAAAAGCACTTTTCCAGGTTGGCAAATAAACGATGTTCGCAGAGCTTGGCGAGGACTGAACGGACGTGCTTGATATGGTCTTGTTTGGAAGTTGAGTACACCAGGATATCATCTATGTACACTAGGGCGCAGACATCAATTAACTCTCTCAAGAGGTCATTTATGAAGTATTGGAATGCTACTGGTGCTTTGTTATTGCTATTGTTATTGTTATTTTGCATTTATATAGTGCCTTATATACCATTGGTATGGTCTGAAGGCGCTGGTAGGTTGAACGCCCTTGGGAACCGAAGTTCATATCAGTAGAGAGAGTAGAGAGAGTCAAAAGGTGCGTGTGAGCACCAGGTATGTGTACAGCTCGTGCAGTATCAGTGTAATAGCTGCTTTCTAGCGGTAGGTGTGGTGGTTGAGAGGTCAGGAGTATGTGTTCGTTCTGGCAGGATTAATCCAGATCGGATGTGGCTGCGTTAGGCCTGAGGAGAACGCCTTGCTGGGGGGTGTGTAGCCAGCAGTGATTATTTAGAATGATGTGGAGTGAGCAGCGAATGTTGATATGAGAACAGTTATACCGAATGGTGTCATAGTATCTCTGTGTTCTAGTTGAGTGGTGATGTAAGGAGAGAGTAAGCGTGTTGGTGAGATATGATGGGTTTCATGCACTTTCAGAGACTTCTAATTCACAGGGAGGCTATTGAGGACACTTCTAAAATCAACTTTTACGGAGAGGCTATTGGGCACATTTCTAAATTTGACTTTTCACAGAGAGGCTATTGAGCACAATTCTGAATGCAACATTTCACAGCTATTGGGTGCACTTCTGAATTCAACTTTCTAAATGTACTTCTAAATTCAACTTTTCACAGAGAAGCTATTGGCTACACTTCTAAATGCAACTTTCTAAATGTACTTCTAAATTCTACTTTTCACAGAGAGGCTATTGGGTACACTTCTGAATTCCACTTTTCACAGAGAGGCTATTGGGCATACTTCTGAATTCAACTTTTCCCGGAGAGGCTATTGGGTACACTTCTATATTCTACATTCCACAGAGAGGCTATTGGGCACACTTCTAAATTCAACTTTTCACAGAGAGGCTATTGAGCACAATTCTAAGTGCAACATTTCACAGCTATTGGGTGCACTTCTGAATTCAACTTTGTAAATGTACTTCTAAATTCTACTTTTCAAAGAGAGGCTATTGGGCACACTTCTATATTCTACTTTTCACAGAGAGGCTATTGGGCACACTTCTAAATTCAACTTTCCATAGAGAAGCTATTGGGTACATTTCAAAATGCAACTTTCTAAATGTACTTCTAAATTCCCCTTTTCACAGAGAGGCTATTGGGCACACTTCTATATTCTACTTTTCACAGAGAGGCTATTGGGCACTCTTCTAAATTCTACTTTTCACAGAGAGGCTATTGGGTACACTTCTGAATTCCACTTTTCACAGAGAGGCTATTGGGCACACTTCTGAATTCAACTTTTCCCGGAGAGGCTATTGGGTACACTTCTATATTCTACTTTCCACAGAGAGGCTATTGGGCACACTTCTAAATTCAACTTTTCACAGAGAGGCTATTGAGCACAATTCTAAATGCAACATTTCACAGCTATTGGGTGCACTTTTGAATTCAACTTTCTAAATGTACTTCTAAATTCTACTTTTCACAGAGAGGCTATTGGGCACACTTCTATATTCTACTTTTCACAGAGAGGCTATTCGGCACACTTCTAAATTCAACTTTCCATAGAGAAGCTATTGGGTACATTTCAAAATGCAACTTTCTAAATGTACTTCTAAATTCCCCTTTTCACAGAGAGGCTATTGGGCACACTTCTATATTCTACTTTTCACAGAGAGGCTATTGGGCACTCTTCTAAATTCTACTTTTCACAGAGAGGCTATTGGGTACACTTCTGAATTCCACTTTTCACAGAGAGGCTATTGGGCACACTTCTGAATTCAACTTTTCCCGGAGAGGCTATTGGGTACACTTCTATATTCTACTTTCCACAGAGAGGCTATTGGGCACACTTCTAAATTCAACTTTTCACAGAGAGGCTATTGAGCACAATTCTAAATGCAACATTTCACAGCTATTGGGTGCACTTTTGAATTCAACTTTCTAAATGTACTTCTAAATTCTACTTTTCACAGAGAGGCTATTGGGCACACTTCTATATTCTACTTTTCACAGAGAGGCTATTGGGCACACTTCTAAATTCAACTTTCCATAGAGAAGCTATTGGGTACACTTGTGAATTCCACTTTCGCAGAGAGGCTATTGGGCATTCTTCTAAGTTCTACTTTTCACAGAGAGGCTATTGGGCACACTTCTAAATTCTACTTTTCAGAGAGGCTATTGGGCACACTTTTAAAATCAACTTTTCCCGGAGAGGCTATTGGGCACACTTCTATATTCTACTTTCCACAGTGAGGCTATTGGGCACACTTCTAAATTCAACTTTTCACAGAGAAGCTATTGGGTACACTTCTAAATGCAACTTTCTAAATGTACTTCTAAATTCAACTTTCCACAGAGATGCTGTTGGGTACACTTGTGAATTCCACTTTCGCAGAGAGGCTATTGGGCATTCTTCTAAGTTCTACTTTTCACAGAGAGGCTATTGGGCACACTTCTAAATTCAACTTTTCACAGAGAGGCTATTGGGCACACTTCTAAATTCTACTTTTCACAGAGAGGCTATTGGGCACACTTCTAAATTCTACTTTTCACAGAGATGCTATTGGCCGCATTTCTAGATGCAACTTTTCATAGAGAGGCTATTAGAGATGCCATCTAAGTGCGGCATATGCTAACAATCACATTTCTGCCTAGATGTGGCGCAGGCTAATCAGTGTGGTTCTCTAGGGCAATGGTGCTGGTTAACATTAGACTGCAGGCCATTGAAAGGTAAGTGAGAGTGGCAGGAGCTTTCTGGAGTAGAGTAATTGCTCTACTCCCCACCCAAGCCAGCACTTACAGTTTTGTCGGTGTCTGGTGGCTTCCTTGGCTTCCTCTGCGGACACCTGCTGACACTTCCTGGAGCCGCCCTTGGCCTTGGGGCCCTTAGCCGGTGGGGCTGCCGGGCAGAGGGCTGCCCTGGGAGGACCTGTGATGAAGGGCTCACGGCCCAATGAGAGCGGGGGTGGGCGGGTTGGGAGGCGGGAGGGGAGCGGGAAACAGGAAGAGGGTGCGGGGTGGGAGAGGGACGCTCCGAGGGCCTGGGGGCCCAGTTGGCTCCAAAATCGGAGGCATGCCCAGAAGGGCTTCCTTACCTCGCGTCGGCCGCCTGCACTGAAATGCAGGGGCCGCCGCGAGGAGGGTCGCTAGACCCTTCCAGCTGGGGCTCACGGCCCAATCAGAGCGGGGGTGGGTGGGTTGGGAGGCGGGAGGGGAGCGGGAAACAGGAAGAGGGTGCGGGGTGGGAGAGGGACGCTCCGAGGGCCTGGGGGCCCAGTTGGCTCCAAAATCGGAGGCATGCCCAGAAGGGCTTCCTTACCTCGCGTCGGCCGCCTGCACTGAAATGCAGGGGCCGCCGCGAGGAGGGTCGCTAGACCCTTCCAGCTGGGGCTCACGGCCCAATCAGAGCGGGGGTGGGCGGGTTGGGAGGCGGGAGGGGAGCGGGAAACAGGAAGAGGGTGCGGGGTGGGAGAGGGACGCTCCGAGGGCCTGGGGGCCCAGTTGGCTCCAAAATCGGAGGCATGCCCAGAAGGGCTTCCTTACCTCGCGTCGGCCGCCTGCACTGAAATGCAGGGGCCGCCGCGAGGAGGGTCGCTAGACCCTTCCAGCTGGGGCTCACGGCCCAATCAGAGCGGGGGTGGGCGGGTTGGGAGGCGGGAGGGGAGCGAGGAAGAGGGTGCAGGGTGGGAGAGGGACGCTCCGAGGGCCTGGGGGCCCAGTTGGCTCCAAAATCGGAGGCATGCCCAGAAGGGCTTCCTTACCTCGCGTCGGCCGCCTGCACTGAAATGCAGGGGCCGCTGCGAGGAGGGTCGCTAGACCCTTCCAGCTGGGGCTCACGGCCCAATCAGAGCGGGGGTGGGCGGGTTGGGAGGCGGGAGGGGAGCGCGAAACAGGAAGAGGGTGCGGGGTGGGAGAGGGACGCTCCGAGGGCCTGGGGGCCCAGTTGGCTCCAAAATCGGAGGCATGCCCAGAAGGGCTTCCTGACCTCGCGTCGGCCGCCTGCACTGAAATGCAGGGGCCGCCGCGAGGAGGGTCGCTAGACCCTTCCAGCTGGGGCTCACGGCCCAATCAGAGCGGGGGTGGGCGGGTTGGGAGGCGGGAGGGGAGCGGGAAACAGGAAGAGGGTGCGGGGTGGGAGAGGGACGCTCCGAGGGTCTGGGGGCCCAGTTGGCTCCAAAATCGGAGGCATGCCCAGAAGGGCTTCCTTACCTCGCGTCGGCCGCCTGCACTGAAATTCAGGGGCCGCCGCGAGGAGGGTCGCTAGACCCTTCCAGCTGGGGCTCACGGCCCAATCAGAGCGGGGGTGGGCGGGTTGGGAGGCGGGAGGGGAGCGGGAAACAGGAAGAGGGTGCAGGGTGGGAGAGGGACGCTCCGAGGGCCTGGGGGCCCAGCTGGCTCCAAAATCGGAGGCATGCCCAGAAGGGCTTCCTTACCTCGCGTCGGCCGCCTGCACTGAAAAAATGCATAACCCAAAGGGCATAACTTGATATTCGAATAACCCATATTTAGTACGGAAAGCGGTTTTCCATTCGTCGCCGCTTCTGACCCGAACCAGGTGATACGCTCCCCGAAGATCCAATTTGGTGTAAATTTGAGCGTCCTTGACCTGGTCCAGCATTTCCGGAATAAGTGGCAAAATGTAACGGTTCTTCACTGTGATCTGGTTTAATGCGCGGTAATCAATACAGGTCCTTAAATCCCCTTCTTTTTTCGGCACGAAGAACAAAGGACTGGCTGCCGGGGACTTCGATGGACGGATAAATCCGTTTGCTAGGTACCGGTCTAGATAGGACTTCAGGTGAAGATTTTCAGGTTCAGTCAGAGCATAGATTCTCCCACAGGGGACTTGGGCACCAGGAACAAGGTCAATTTGACAGTAGTAGGGCCTGTGGGGCGGCAGGGTATTGGCTTGGTCCTTCTGGAATACATCCTAGAAATCGCGGTATTCCTCATGTAAGGTACTGGTTACACCTAAGATAGATATCGTGGTTCTGGGAGTCGTAGAATTACTGAAAGCAGTCTTCTGTTCTTGATAGTAACAGGCTGGAGAGCAGTCACTGGGGAAGGATATTTTCCTGGCTCGCCAGTTAATCGAAGGATTATGAGCGACTAACCATGGCATCCCTAGTATAAGCCGAAATTGAGGTGCCTTGATGAGGTCGAACGAAATGAGTTCCCTATGCCTGTCCTGTCACAGCATTGTTATCTCAGCTGTGCATTGGGTTACGGGTCCGGAAGCGATTTCAGTCCCATCCACTGTAGTCAACTTATCTGTAATCAGCTTGGAACATAAGGGAAGTCCCATCTCTGCAACCAGATCTCGATCAATATAATTCCCGACTGCCCCACTGTCAATGTAAGCTTCTATGGCATGCATTCTGGACGACCGTTGGTTATTGATCAAGATCACTGGTATTGCAAAGTGTGAGGTCGGTGGCTCCTTTCCCTCACTCGACAAATTGACCTCTACATTTGCCGAGCTGGGTAGTTTTCCGATTGATGTTCTTTCTCTTGGTCTTTTTCCCTGGCCCCAAAGACCTTCCTAGGGGTTTCATCAGGCAGTCCTTCAAGAATTGCCCAGATTTTCCACAATACAGACACAGTTGTTGTTGCCTTCCTTTATCTTGCTCTTGTTTTGTTAATGGGGGTCGCACTCCTCCAAGTTGCATGGGCTCAGCAGTGTTTTCTTGTGCATGAATTACACCGCCCGTGGATCCATTTTGGAGCGATCTGCTTTTCGGTCTTGCAGCCGGTGGTCTAATTGTACAACCAAATTTATGAACTCCGAACAGTCTCGAAGAGGGTCCACTTCTTGAGCTAGAACATCTTTTAATTCGCCTCGTAAACCCTGATGAAACAACGTGGTTCTTTTGTTTTCAGGCCACCTAGCTTCAGCGACCAATCTGTTGAAAGTAGCAATGTACGTTAACAGGTCCTGATTTCCCTGTCAGAGGGAAAGGAGTTCATTGTCCACCACTTGTTCTCGGGTATGACAGCAAAAAGTTTATCCATTTCCCTCTGAAATCCCCCAAAGTCATGCAGCAGAGGATCATCATGTGTCACTAATGGAACTGACCAGTCTGCTTCGCTACCGCTCAGGTATGACAAGACAAAGGCCACACGAGCCTGGTCGTTTGGAAATGCTCCAGGACTGCAAAGAAAGTGAAGGCGGCATTGATTCATGAATGTGGCGTGTTTCCGTGGTTCACCCATAAATCGCTCCGGTGGGGCCAAAGGAACTGTTCCTGGTAGCACGACTTGCACCGGAGTAGAAGAAGTGGATGGCAGGGTAGGATTCTGCATCGTTGGGTTGTTTCCCGGTAGTGGGGTCTGGCCCGCTTGTGATTGCAAGTATTGTCTGCCAATGTCTTCAGTGCGCTCCTTAGTCACTATTAAATCTCTTCTGAGAGCATTAGTCTCCTGACGGGCAGAATGAACCTCGGCGTGCAGTTCTCCTATTAGTTGGGCCAATTGGTCTAATTCTGAGGTTTCCATGGTGCCCAGGTGGATTTAGTTTTGGAGGCTTTGCATTCTGTTACGCTCACCTGGTTCCACAGGGGCGCCACCCAGCAGTTGGGGTTCAGATGTCCCTCCTTGCGATGCCCAGATGCGACCAGTGGAAGAGTTCTGCCTGGAGTACAGGTAAGCTACGTTCAGGACTGGGCAACCACGGTAAACAGCCTCCCACCTCCCTGTAGGTCTGCGACCGTTCCGGACTTCTCCTCATCTTGTTTTAGATGTTGGCGGGTTCTCCGTCCTGCTGTCTTGGCAGGGGCGCGTTGAGCTTGGTGGGCAATGGCGATCGAGTTGCTTCACTGATGCCAGCCCGTCTTGAGTCTTTCAGGTAGGTCTTATTGCTGTGAATATTGCTGTTCTTGCATGCCTTTTAAACAATGTCTTTTTCTTCCTAGGTACGCGGAAGTCCAATATGTGGCAAGGCAGAATCTGTGTTTCGCCGGTAAGTATGGGCGTTTTTGGAGCGCCTTGATGCGGTGAGTAGGCGCTATGCGCTGCGCTTAAGATTCCTTGCCTTTGCTAACCTGTTATCTTTTCCTCTCCACCGGTCGCGGTACTCGGCCCGGAGTATGGAATTTTCCGTCATGATGCTGATTGAGGAGCGGCTGGCGAGGTTAGCCCTTCGGCACAGTTCGTTAATTGTACAATGTCTAATGCCTTGTTTCTTCTCTTTTTCAGGTCCGTCGATCCGGAGGAGCGCTGGTTCCCGGATGATGGTTGGAAGAACTGCGGACCGCTGCCTTTCTCTCACGATGTCTTCTCCTTTCCTTTGCAGATGCTGTCCTTACGAGGTTCGTGGCTGAAGCTGAACACGGTGAGCGTTACGTTGCAGTAATGCAAACTAACGCGAAGTGTGTCAGTCTATTCGGGCGTGGTTTAAATAGCTTCAAGAAAGAAGTCCAGGTAAAATAGTCCCCATGGTACCACACCCAAAAACACTACACTGCAAGCCTGTTTTCAAGGAGCCAGGTTATGAGGATGCCGCCACATGACTGGCATTAATGAAAAGTAGTTCCCAAGCACAAGTCCATATTCAAACATGAGCCTGGCGTCAAAGGCGCCAGGACTGGCCCCAAGAAGGCCTATGCTGCAATTTCTTGGCTTTAGTGGGGGCTGGAATCAAGACTCTCCCTGGCACATAGGTTGGCCAGGCGGTCTTCAGAGTGTGGGTCGTGACATGTGGTTTGTCCTCCAAAACATGAACATGCTGACTTCAGGATTCAAATGATGTGTTGTGGTCTTTACAATTTTTATTCAAAGCAAGTTTCAATCGTTTCTATAATGTTTGGAAACTGTATTGATCGCACGAATAATGTAATTACAAAATACTTGAAATTTAAATGTTTCTGATGTGAACTTACGTCGATATGTATTAATTGATGTGTTTTACATGACCTTTTCTTTTTTTTGCCTCAATAACATTGAGTAATGACATTCAGAATGTAATTATTTTAAGTGTGTGCCTTTTTTGAAAAATAATAGAAAAGTCCTTTTTTATTATTAAAATTCAAAATATAAATAGATGCTTATTAATTTTTCTCAACATTGTGAAAGGTAATATGAAAATCTTATTACGAGAAAAGGCACATTGATGGAAAGGAATGCATTGACAAAATGAAATCTTTACAGTCAAATAGGTGCTAGATGTAATATTAAATTTGTGTTTAGGAATTTCAAAATAGTTGTTAAAACAAAAGAGTAACTATCAGTTACCGATATTTCATTACATAACCATAAATATATGACTATCAATACCACAAACCCAAGTGATAACTTATATTGCTTTAAACTGGGGCTATTAAAATTTCTGGAAGGGAAAACAACTTCCTGAAGAAACTGTTATTATTACCCCGTAGTGCTATGACTGCCTTAGTTCATCAGGAATATGGCACAATCCCCTTAAGCACTGATCTTATGTTTCAGCGTCTGGACCCAGCCATCTTTGGAACCATGTAGGGACGCACTCCGACATATTATGCCTCTTGAAGGAGCGAGTGGCCTGAAATGGTTTTCCAACATAAAAACATATTATTCTGTTTGAAAGTGGGCCAAATTAAGCCCCTTATAAGACAGAGAGCAAGGAATCTTCTCCTCGAGGCTTCAAAGCTAGGTTGGGTCTGGATTACTTGGATCAGAGGCACACATGTGGTTTTAAAGCTTACTTGGACTTGATCACGCCTGCATATGCAAGATCACTTTATATGAGACTTAGATTGGGCATCCTGCCAATTGCTGCTTTTACTTCCAAATGGAAAGATTCAGATTCAGCTAGCTGCCCCCTCTGTGGTGCCACCAAAGAGACTATTGCACTTTCCTTTTTATTTTGAAAGCCCACTCAGCGTCTAAGGTGGTTGTATTTGTGGCCCTTATTGCTGGAGGCAGGTATTAAAACATGGGGCCATGCCTTACATTTTTTGGTTCAATGCCTTATCCCCTCAACAATATGGTCTGCGGACCGCTATCTGCACAGAGCACGGTTGCTGAGGAGAAAGAAGGCTGCTCACTAACTTGGGTCAGGCTGCGTGTATGTGTCTCCTGGCTTTCCAACAATTTTACGCATGACAGTGGCCATTTGGCCATTTATTCATGACAATCAAAGCCTTATGTTGCTGCAACAACCCTTTTTAGTGAAACACATTAGCCTTTTAGCAGGGTTACATTGATTGTACGATATTATGTATTTATCGACTTGTAATGTTTACAATCCTGTTGACTTGACGTCAAATAAAGGTTTCTGAAATTGAAAAAAAAGAAAAAAAATGTGTTGAATATAATACCATGCGCTGTGATTACATTTGGATTTATCTAGCACACAGAACATGGAGGGACAGGAAAAGAAAAATTAGTTGTGTGGTTTTAGACATGGTGCATTATGGTCTGACCTTGCATAACGCAGAGCAAAGAGGCTGTCAATATATGGATTTTATCTGGCAACAAACAGGCACTTCATTGTAAACTATGAAGCAGATGTCTTCTCTGTTGCATTGCAAAGGCATGGATGCATTCAATACATCTATGGCTAAAAAAAAGTCTTCCTTTTTAAATGTGGAGTTCTCAATCCATATGTGTCCATCTATATATTCACCCACCTCATTTACTCCATAAATATCCATCCATCTGTATATTGTGCTGTAGCCATCTCTATATGTCTGTCCTTGCACATCTGCCTTTGAATGTCTGTATATGAACAGTTACACCGTGCTACATCAATATAATCTATGTACATTGCCATTGATGTTTACAGATGTATATGAATCAATCCATGTACCTATATCCATCTGTGCCTTTGCATCATATGAATGCATATGTCTCTATCAGTCTACCAAAGTACATTCGTACCAACAACCATACTCACGTTTATATTCATCTATCTTCTTGTTGCTCTGTGTATACTGACATTGCTTCACATTTGTATCTTTTTCCTCTAAATATTCTGTATGGCTATCTGAGGGATGGGCAGCGATTAACTCATTTATACTTAGTTGTCTATGTATAATACTTTCTATCTATCTATCTATCTATCTATCTATCTATCTATCTATCTATCTATCTATCTATCTATCTATGGAGAGAGAGAGAGATACATTCACATCTATGCGTTTATCGTTGTCCATACATATCTCAATGTACATTTTACAGAATATTTCTCTTTTTGTATATTAATGTACTTATCCATCACTGTCTGTCTATATACTTTGATCCATAGCAATGTCTCGATGGCTCTATCCATCTGTACCCACAAATATTTGTGTACATATATTAATGTATACATTGATTGATCTCTATACCTGTACACGCATTCTTCTCCATGTATGCTTCTTTATATATGCCTCTATAGATTGGTCTGTATACATCGATCTCAAAGTGTATGTCAATGTCTGCATATTAGCGTGTGTCACTGTCTGCATATTAATGTATCATCACTCTCTATGCAACCATCTATATCTGTAAACATTTGACTGGTGATCTACCCACATTTTTACAAAGTCTGTAGCTCGATAGAGAATTTTCCAATCGAAACAAGTATCCGACAACCACTATGAATATGTCTGTCTGCCACTTTCTCTGTGTGCATTATTGTGTTTTTTGACAGTAAGGAAGTATTTGCATGAACTAAAATTCGATTGGTGTATCCAAGAAGCACTGTGTACTTGAACGGCCTTTTGAGGACCATACTCAGTCATCGGAGATGCGAGGAGAGGATTTATAAAATTAGTTTGTGCATTTCTACTCCCTACAGAAGGTAGGTAGGGACTGGATAGGTATGTAATAGCAACATATACTTATCAAGTGAGTGAATAGGTGAACTGAGTAATTGTGCATGAGGTGGAAAGAGTCTCAAGGGTGAAATGATTTAACTGACAGACAGAATTTGAGAAGTGTGTCTAGGTTGCATTGGATTCGAGGTGACAATGCATTTTCTCATGGAGTGTAATTGAATTCTGTTGATTGATAAGTGTGGATATGGGTTGGCTGTGTCCAGGCACAATACAGTAATGTTTCGTTGTTGTGGGGTGCTTGACTTTACATTGAAGAAAGACTGACACCTGGTTGTATGTTTTATAATAAAGAACAAAGTAACTATTTTCTTCTTTGGAAGAGTTGAAATATTTACTTTTTTTCACTGCACAGCTTGCAATTGAAAGTGGAAGCAATATTGCAAATGTTTGTGGCATTTGTTACCGAAAACAAAACCTTCTCTTGGCAATGTGAACACACAATACATATCTTTGTTATTTGTCTTTGAATCCCTCGTACTAAAACTTTGAAGGAAACAATGTTGAGAATAACCTCAAAGAATTCATAAGATTCATTATAATGAAACCTAACATAAGAAAGTGAAGTTTATATTCATAAGAGCTGTCGATCGAGACAGTGCCTCATCTTTACATAGAGAGAATGGAAAATCAGCAATAATGTAAGGAAACATTTACATCATATTTATGTGACTGATGTGGTCATGTGTGCTGTATGCTTGATGATTAATGAGGTGCCGCATTGATGTTCAAGTTGACGCAAAGACTAGATATCGTACATGTACATTTTACAGAAAATGTCTATTTAACATATTTCTGTACTGTGTATATTATTTTAGAAAATGGGTACTGAAATATCTGTTTGCCTTCCCAAATCTACATAGCTACGTAGTTGGGATGTGTGGCTTGTCATGGATACAATATTCCCATGGATGGGTTTTTTAACCAATACTGGACAATAACCATCAATAGTGAACCTGTAAAAGCCATATTCTAGGACTATCATCAGACACCAGTTGGTAATAAGTCAAAGGAAAGTATAAGGAAAGTATAATAAGTCACCCTCCTCTCCAAAGCCCCCCCTCTTCTGCTCCTACTGACCCTTTCCCTTCCCTCCTTATACCTAAAATCTACCCTCCTCTTATTCCCTACTTAACTTCATTCTTCAACTCCTCCCTTTCCTTTGCTGTTTTCCCCTCTGCTTTAAACATGCCACTATCATTCCTATTCTAAAGAAACCCTTTGCTGATCCCCTACCCACCTCCAACTACCGCCCTATCTCACTTCTTCCATTCCTCTCTAAACTTCTCGAGCGCCTTGCCTACTCACAACTCTCAACCTTTGTCACTAATCTCTCTCCTTCCTCCCTCTCAATCCGGCTTCCATACTAAACACTCCCTTGAAACTGCCCTCATTTACATCCTTAACTCCCTCCTCTCTGCTCGACACTCCAAGCAATCCTCTGTCCTTATTCTTCTAGACCTCTCTGCTGCCTTTGGCACTGTCGATCACCCCCTTTTTCTCAATACTCTCTCTTCCTTTGGATTCAAAGGCTCTGTTCTTAACTGGCTTTCCTCTTCCATCTCCTCCTGCTCATTTACTGTTTCCTGGGGAGGTCGCTCCTCTTCTTCCCAGCCTCTGGTTTATGGAGTACCCCAAGGCTCGGTACTTGGCCCTTTCCTTTTCTCACTCTATACCTCCCTCCTCGCCCCAGTTATCTCCTCATTTGGCATTTCTCACCACTTCTACGCCGATGATACTCAACTATCCCCCTCTTTCTCTTCCTTCTCTACTGACCTCCATCTTAAACTCTCCTCCTGTCTCACTGCTATAAAAAATTGGATTTATTCTCGCTTCCTTTCCCTTAACACTGATAAAACGGAAGTTATTTTCTTCCCCTCCAACTCTCTTCCCCCTCCCTCTCCTCCTCATTTCATTCGTTTTCCCCCTCCTAATCTCCCCATCTCTGACCACGCTCGCAACCCAGGCATCCACTTTGACTACTCTCTCACCTTTCCCCATCACATCTCTCTCAGGTCTCGTGCCTGTCGTTTCCACCTCTTCAATATTCGCAAAGTCCGCCCCTGTCTCACTTTCCATGTTTCTAAACTCTTGATCTCCTCCCTTATCTTCTCTCGCCTCTTCTACTGCTCCTCCTTACTCTTTGGTTCCTACTTCTCACCTTGCCCCCCTTAAAGCTATCTACCACTCTGCCGTCCGCACCCTCTGTCTCCTCTCCCCCCGTGACTCCATCTCTGCTTCCCTTTCCTCCCTAGGCTGGCTTCCCTTTCACTCCCATCTCAAATTTCAATTTCTCTGCCTAGTCTTTAAATCTCTCCACGGTCTTGCTCCCCCTTATCTCACCTCCGTCCTCTCGTTCTACACTCCCTTCCACTTCCTTCTCACTGTTCCTCCTTCCCCTTGCGCTTCATTCCATTTCCACTAGTTCCATCTCCGAGCCCCCCTTCACTGGAACTCCTTACCTCTCTCACTCCCATCTATTTCCACCTTTTCCTCATTCCGAACTTCCCTCAAATCTCTCCTCCTCCATTCCCCGCCCTGAAACCCCTCCCCATTCCTAGTCCCCTCCCTCCTTGCCTTATCTCCTTGATCTTCTCCCTACCCCCTCGCACCCCTCCAATCTCTCACCTCTCCCCTTCCTTTCCCTTCCCCCTCTTCCCCTCCGCCTTCTCCCTCTCATTTCTACTGCACTCCTCTTCTTCTCTCCTCCAGCTAATTGCTCTACTTATTGTTTTGTTGGCCTGATTCTCAATTTGTTAATTGCTTCTACTGTTACTGTTATAATGTTATTTCTCATGTATCCTGTTGTTATAATGTGCAGCACTTTGGTGTAAAGTGCTATGTAAATAAAAATAAATACAAAATACAAATACAAAAGATTAGTTAGAACAAAAAGAGACAACAAATATTCTTAAGCAGGCAAATACTTCAGATCCCCCAATAAGAGTCATTCGGTGGAAGATGCTAAGCCAAAGTCAATAGGCAAAAGTATATGTAAGCTGAAGCACTTCTTTGCAGGTAAGTAGAAAGTCTTTGCACAATGTTTTAGAAGTCTTTGAAGAAAAGAAGAATCAAATGTAGTGCCACAAGCGGAATAGACTTGTGAGGGGTAGAAAGGCAAGCAACTCTGCAGCAAGAGGTAAGTTCTATCAGACTTTTTACAGTACTCCTGCAACGCACTGGGACGGTCAAAACTCGCAACCAGCAAACTTCACTTTCAGTGGCTGTTCAGGGTTTCAGCTCCTCCCGTCTACCGCAAATAGCAACACTGCGGTTCCTGGCTGTCTTGCTTTTGGGGACCCACACTCTGTTGAGGGGGCTCAGGCTCGGTCAGTCCTGATTCCTGGGAGTCCGGGGGATCTTCCTGGAGCTCGATGCAACCTTAAAAGCAACACACACAATCTGGTGTTCCTCTCCCTGGCTATACAGTTTCCAGCAGCAGCTCTGTGGAAATTCAACCAGCTCCGAGATGGATGTCCAGGTGTCTTGCTTTGGAGTTGATTGGTCCCACCAACTCAAGGAGAGAAATTGTCCTTGCAGGGGCTTCGCTGTCGGTGTGAACGTGGCGTTTCAGCTCTGCAGCAGGGCTTCACCGGGCAAACCAATGGTCCAGGAGTTGCAGCAGGCATCCTCTTCAAGTTCTTCTTCGGATCCTTCGTCCTTTGGTCGACTCTGCCTTCCAAACCAAAAGACTCACCTTTTATTCAGTTCTCTCCCATTCATACCAGCCTAGCTGTCGGTCACCCAGCAGGCTGGCTTTCCTTGCCAGACAGTCAGCCAGCCAGTCATTACAGAGTGCATTTGGGTCTCCTAGGAGACTAAGCACATGGAGTTTCGGGCACCTCCCTCACTTCCTGCCTACCCCAGACATCCTGGAGCCAGATGCGGGCTTCACCAGTGAATCCCGCCAAAGGCAAAATGAACAATGGGACCAAACCTGGTTTGGCATGCACAGTAAATCCCTATAAGGACCTTGCCACAAAGAAATGGTGAAAAAAGAAGACTGGGGCATTTTTACAAAAATGGCACCCTTGGGTGCTTTACTGCAGCTGCGAACGCAGCCCGCGGTAAATGCACACCATGGTAGTTAAAACAAAACCATTGCCACCAGCCATTCAATAAGGAAAGGGTACCATAAGAAATGTTACATGAGAAGCTAGACAAAGGGGATGCTAGGTGAGCCCTCCAGCACCCTATTGTAAGATAGTGTGTGCTGGGTCTAGAAAGTTACAATACTAAGTAAAGTCAATTTCACTTCACTGCACTTGGAAACAGTAGTTTAACCAAGAGAAGGTATTCAAACCTTTGGGAAATCTGAAAGACTTCCCTGTGCTACTGCACTAAAGGTGCTCTGTGACACAATGTAAAAGATAATGCCTATGGAGTTTGTCAGACTTCACAACCAAAAGAAACACAGTGTTAATAAAAATCACATTAACATGCATGGGAGAGTGGGAAAAAGGGTCTCACTCTCTCCAGGTTGAAAAAATCAAGTCCTCAAAATCCAGCAAAGTTGCTGGGGGTCTCTAAGGTGGAGGGAATTAGCACGTTTCTGAGAATTCTCCCTAACATGCTCTTTTTCCAGAAGCTTTTAAAAAAAGATATGTATTGGCCATGTACTTTTCATCAAACTTGATGGACGCATGCTCACGTGACACCTGCTGTAACTCACATGGAATAAGGAGCACCCACTGGCACCTGTCATCTCACACATGGTCGACTTTAAGTCAGATGAATGGCTGAGCCTAATAGCCTTGGAAAAACGCCCTTGCACGAAACACGTGTCTGCAGATTTTGGTACAAATAAACCATAACTTGAAAACTAATTAACCTTTAAAATTCTGTTTTGAACAATTGGAAGAAAACTAACTTTCAGGAAAGGAATACGCAGACAAATGTACATGGATCTCTCTTGACGACCAGCCACACTGCCATTTTCACTGAAGATCCACACGACTTGTGCTGTCAGAATGAAGAATACAATATAAAACAATGGTAGTCCATCAGCAAATGTATTCGCCATCTACAAGATCACTATAAGTTCCTGAATACAAGTAACACCATTCACTCGTCTGCTCTTCACCTCTATCTAGGGTGACCAGACGTCCCGGTTTTCCCGGCACAGTCCCGGGAATTCGCCCTCCGTCCCGGGCTCCAGGGAGTTTTTAAATTGTAAATCCTGGGTTTGCAAGGGTGGGTTACTACGGTCCCAGTTTTTGCGATACCCGATTTTGAAATCCCGAAATCGGGCACGGCGCAACTCTTCCTGTGCGAATGGGGGCGTGAAATGCTTTTCACGCCCCTTCTCCTCCCTGGCCACTCTCCTCCAATGAGACGAGTGGGCCCATAAGCACACCCCCTCCCACCCTCAGAATAGGCCAGCGACATATAAGTAGGACTACTGTTTTATTTGTGTTTACCTTAGTCCTACTTCTATGTCTATGGCCTATCCCGTTTAAAAAAAAATCTGGCCACCCTACCTCTAACCCTACTTTATTGAAAACACTCTCATGTGGCAGGAAAGCGACGTGGAGGCGGGATATAGAAAAGCATAACGAAACATTGTCAGATGCTCCTTGCAGGCTTCTCTGTGAGGATTAACAGCAAACACCTTGGAAGACAGAATTATGCTTCCTGCATCATCCGTCGTCCATATAACCCCATATCTGAATGCCTTGAGTTTTCACCCAGTTATACCATCTGATTTTGAAACCTTATGCCTGGTTCATAAGGCACAATACAGAAGGACACCAGATTACTTCTCAAAGGTCCTCCAAGTTTACACTCCCACAAGTAACCTACAGCCTGCCTTCATGGACCTACAAGCCACTCAGCTAGATGCAAACAGTTTGGTGGGAGGTCTGTCCATTCACAAGGCCCAGCCTGCTGGAATTCACACCCTCATCTCAGACTAGATTTTATGACATCTCAGACTCGATTCTATGACATTCCATGGAGGACACAAGGCTCATTTGTCTCTTGGTGCCTTTGGGCCATGGACATATTGAAAACCTGTCGGCCTAGTCACGGGCCCTATTGGCCTAAATTACAATATGTTCCCAGATATAAAGAACAATATTCATTCACCCTTTCGTTTACCGGATTTTAAAAACTGCTCAGAAGTGGCTGAAAAGCAGTTTTAGAACTATTTGGGAAACTATACATTTATTAATAAATCATACATGGGGAGGCAGAGAGTGGACACATGGAACTGGGGCGGTTTTGAAGACCGTACAGAAGTTGTTTTTAACATATTTATATTACAATCCGTGTTTGAAATGGAAACAATGCATCCTAGGAACCCGCCTTCTGTGGGTATCACTGCATATTATCCGCCCAAAAAAATATTGCCTATGGCGAGACAAACAACCATATGTATGGCAATATTTTTTGGGGGGATAATTTGTCGGAGCGGGGTTTGCGGGGGTGTCCCCGCACATTTAAAAATAATGCAGGGGTTGCAGGGGTGTCCCCCGCAGGGTCCATGCCTCAATAACGCCGCAAAAATATGGCGATATTTTTGTATAGCGATATTTTTGCAGGGATATTAACACATGGAACCCCTTCTGTGTTGTGGGCAGAGCTCCAGATAAGATTTTGAAGTGGGAGTATTTTACTCCCTATTTTTTAAAGTTGGGAGTAAAATGATTTTTCTAGGGAGTACAAATGTAAGTCTGATTCCCAATTACAGCATTTTATAACCAATTAAAAATCTGTTTTCACTGGGAAACAGGAATGTTTTGTAATCATTATTTATTTGCACCTAGTTATGCATGCACATAAAGGATACATGTTTACTTCTTCCGATCAGGCAGTAACAATAGCAGTTTCTTCCTGTGGTACAATGTGCACTATTGGTCCAGACATACTCATGGAGCTGTGAGGGTGAAAGCAGGGGAACAAGAGCAAATATGTCTTCCCCTTTTTTCCTGGGAGTATTTTTACTCCCTATTGTTATTTTTTGTGAATATTTGGCTATTTTTTAGGGAGAAAAAGTGGCCAATACACCCCTTATCTGTAGGGCTGGTTATGGGTAAGTGTCCCGAGTGATGGGAGTGAGGCTATGAATCGAGTTGTGGCAAGTAAGTGACACACTTATGAAAAATGTCAAACCGCAGGGCTTTCTCACCACAATTCTTGGCGGAATGCAAAACCCCTCACAGACTGCTTATGCCAAGTTCCTTTGTCAACTCAAGCCAAAGGGCAGATGCTGGCAGAAGGCTGCCTCAACCCACATGTTTTGGCAGAATGCGGTATGAGCTGGCCAGGGGCCTGGGGCTGCAGGAAGGAAAAGTATACAATGTCTAATTTTGGATGTAAGTAGGCCACATTCATTGACAAAATGCAACAATAGTAAACTAGATAAAATAGCAAGCGAATGCATCAAGTTTCACATATTTAACCAAACCAAAACCTTTCAGTGTCTTTGTGACTAATAAACCTCCGGGGCACCAGTGGTCCAGGGATAAATATCGGTTTCTAAACCATCAATTAACCCCACACCTCTAGTACACCAGAAGGGATCCAAACAGACTGGAATACAAGTGAATTATAAGACCAATTTTGTCCAATTTTGTCAACGTGGACGGAACTGCAGGCTGATCTCCGCAAGGTCGTGGATAGTTGGTTAGTTGCAACACAGTGAAAATACAATTATTACCCAATGATAAAAGGGACTGCCCAGTGTCCAGTCAAGGTTGAATAAAAATATCTACTTTATTATTACTTCAACTGACAGTTGTAGTACACTACAAATACAACCAACCCAGTAAAGTAACAAAGAGGACAGACAGTTTCACAAAGTAAAAGGATGCACTCTGAATACTGACAGGAGGGTAGTTGGTAAAGTAATTAGTCTTACTGTTCAAGGTTATTCGGTTCCAGCACCAAGGGGACAAAGGGTCGTAACTGTCTCTTGGGGGCTTCGTGGAAGGACCAGTGGGGCTGCACCACAATGTACCTGGTGCTGAAGACATTCTTGGTGCTCGACAACGTCGAGGCAGTTCCAGGGTGCTTCACAGCTCCTGAGACAGAGTTAGTGGCGGGAGACAGCTGCGGGTTTCAGGCGGCAGACAGTTCGGCAAGCAAGACTCGATGGGTGGCTGCAGGCTGGCCGGCGCGGCAGCTCAGGTCCAAGAATCGCTGTCTCTGTGCTGGTTGGCGGATCTGGAATGCTGATCGAGGCATCCCAGATGGCTCTGGTGACTGCAGTGTGATAACAGTCAGTGGTGCAGCCTGATGCGGTTCAAGGACTTGACTGTCTTGTAAATGTACTTAAAAAATGGATGCTGGATGTTGCTTGTGTGGCACTCCTCCTAGCTTCTTCGCAGGGCTTGTCTGGTCCTTTCAAGGTGGATGGCTCAAATCTCAGGAGGCAACAGCCTTGTCCTTTGTCCAGAGGCTCTCTGGCACGTCCCACCTAGGAAGCTTGCTGGCAGATCCTAGCATGGCACGCTTTGTGCTGGGTACCGGTTCTGGAGCTGCTTGCTGGGTCCTCTGAGTCCTGTTTCTTCTACATTTCACTGGGAGATATTTAGGGGATGGATATTGATTCCCTGTTGGAACTCAAGCCTGCTTTCACGGGCGGAAGATGTAAGATAGACTGTACCTTCAGCCCGGGTCTAAATGAGTCCTTCTTACTCCTTTCAAAGTCGTCAGATGATCCTGCTAAGTGAGGGGTTCAGCCCTCTCTTAAAAGCCAAATGGGCCCCAGTGATTGGTGCAGGTTATGCCCAGCTTGATGAACCAATCCTGGGTCCCATCCAACAATCTTCTGTTATGCATGAGTTCAGAACCAGAGGGATCTTCAACAGGATAGACAAGGGGTGACAACACACACCGAAGTCCCACCCATCTTGCTGTCTGTTGTAGATCAAAGTGTTTCTCTGGTTAATTGAGCCCTCTGTGACTCGTGATTGAAACAAAGGTCTCCCTTGACGTTTGTGATGGGTGCAGAGTTCCTCTCTCCCCAATCAATCTGAAAGGGGTCTGCTGCGCAGGGACACCTGCGGTAACTGCTGGAGGACCCAGACAGGCCATTCACTGCCTTTCCTACAGAGAGGTGGGAACTAGCTTCAAGTTGACACATTGCATACCAAAGGGGTGTTCCTGATGTCTGTTTGGCAACCAAGCCTCTCGTCTAGGCTTGCCTCAATTTCTCTTTAATATGCACTGCGGCCAGCCGAACTACCACAAAGGGAATGCAGATACATGGAGCCTTTGGTACTTAAATTAGGCTGCCCATAGCTGGAGCAAGGTGTGCCTTGCCCCTTTCTTGAGATGCTTTGATGCACCCGTGGCTGTCACACTACAGCTGAATGTGATAGGGGAAGATGGCGCCTGTAGGCTGTGTCTTCCCGGAGTACATGTGACTATGCGTTTCATGTGGGAAGCACATGAAATGTGTGCGGAATGGCCTGATACATTTTTTCGGCGGTTGATCTCCCATCATTCAATTTAATTTATCAAAAAATCAAAAAGCCCAGCCGAGCACTCTCTCTGTGAATGGTCAAATTCCTCACAGTCACATTAATGTAATTTTGGCAGATGGTCTATTTCAACCTGCAATGTGCAATGCGTGGAAGGGTTCATTTCCACGCCCATGTCACACCCCTTGGCATGATACCAGAAGGCCAAAATCCATGTACCTTCACTAAAAGCCTTCTGATCCTGGTCCCTTTGCCCCCGTGATTCCTACCACCCCATACCACCTTCCGGGGAGTGATAACCCACTTCACTTGCTGATCCCGGCTCTGCAGCCTCCCATATGGGCAAATCATCATCCTAGAAAACCACTGCCACTGGTCCATCTCCAAAACCCTAAATGCAGGGAGGGTGGGAGAGAAAACTGGGGCTGGGAGCGATGGCTGGATGCCCAAGGAGGAAGTGATGCTGTCCTCCTCCAGGGGCGGCCTTAAATGCCTGCTGTAGCACCGCTGTGCCCTGGAAAGCTTACCTGGACCACCCCCGAATGCACTCCCCCTACCGGCAACCCCTGCGCTTGCTGGGAGTATTTTACTCAAGTGCCTGGTGGAAAGGGGAGGGGGCGCGGCAGGGGAGGAAAGTGCAGCGAGTGTCCCATTCTGGGTGCCCCACCAGTGTGCTGGGGCTTGCCACCACGGGCTGTGCAGTGGCCAGAGGCTGCAGGAAGGAAACTAACACACTATCCTTTTTTTGGATGCATCAAGCCCGCATTGATTAACTAAATTCAACAATAAAAGAACAACATGAAATACCAAGAGAATGAAACACGTTTCAAATATTCAACAAAATCAAAATCTTCCAGTGTCACATTAATGCAATTTCTCTCCCCTCACAGAGAATCCTGTGGTTGCTGGGAGCTCTATGTCATCCCTAGGTCCAGAAGGGAGGAGAGTGCAGTGAGGAGCCTGGGCACACTCCTTCTGCCACCCCTCCAGCTCCCAGAGAGCAGTCCTGGCCCTGCTTGCCCAATCTGGCCATCACGCCATGGTGCTGGGGCTTGCTGCCAGGTGTAACTGCACTGGCCAAATGCATTTCAATGTTCATGTCCGAAAGCAGTTAGTAGTTTACACCAATCCATGCAGTCAGGTGCAGCATTCACCATTCCCTTCACACAAAAGGTCGGGCTGCTGTTGTGTACCTCTTCCCCAAATCTTGAGGCAGGCACCTAACTTCAATGCCAGTATAATTCCCAGGCAGTGGAGGAAGTGGAACAAAGGAACTAGTGGTACTCTGGCTGCATCTGAAAAGGAGTGACCTTTGGTTGGCCATCAAAAATGTCTGTTGTTGTTTTGTGACTAGACATTGCCTGGAATAATAAATAAGCATTGGAAAAGCCAACCGTTTTGACTTTTGTGTAAGTATTGGATAGGCACTGATATAACGGTATTACCTTGTGATAAGATGGCAACGGCTGAAAAATTGAGTGAATACCTTGGCATATGATGACATTGAGTGGCAAATTCCTATCTAATACCTCAACCCAAAACTGCTGGCTTTGTAATTGCTTGTTTTTAAAAGTGCATGGAAAATATCTAAATCAGGTGGCTGAAGGTACACTAGGTTGAGGCTTTTATTTTTGCACAAGTGGCCATGAACAACTGTAATCTAGCCATTGGGCCTCATTACACGATGGCGGTAAGGATTTACTGGTACCGGTGAAATACCGGTACCGGTAAATCCTTACTGCCTTACTATGAGGTCCCTTTGCGGGTTGGGGGATTTAAATGCCTGCTTTTTGCAGGCGTAAAAAACCAACCCGCAAAGGGACCCAGGGAGCTAATTACGGTACCGCAATTTGCGGTACCGTAATTACCGCCTTCCCCATTCCCATTGAGCCCTATGGGGCAAAAATGGGAATGGGGAAGGGCAATGGTGGAAGGGGGAATTACCGCCCCGCCAACCTTGGAATGGGGCGGTAATTCCCCTTTCCGCGAAGGCGGTGCCGGTATTTTACCGGCATGAACCATGGCGCTAATAGCGCCATGGTTCTCCGCCATCCGTGTAATGAGGCCCATTAACTCTTAGCAGGCTGCTTAGAAATAACCTTGGAAGGCTAATGGTTGATGTTCATGCTTCATAAAGCTAGCTCAAAGAGATCCAATGAGGATGTGTTTTGGGAGGGGCAGGTAGAGGCATAGGAATTAGCATGGCCATGAGCAGCCAATGGGCTGCTAAATAACTAGAACACATTAAAGCTGTGCGTCCCTCCTCACAAGTCATCTCCCTCCTATTTGTACTCTAGTTCGATAGTTTTGGCATACAGCCAAAATGAAACATAGAATGAAGAAAAACTAAGGTAAAAGTGAACCTCTCTAGTTAGTTGCCCCTCTGGTCCTTGACTGCTCTGGTCCATGGCCCCTCTGCTCCTTGGCTGCTCTGGTGTGTGACTCCCCTCTTGTCCTTGACTCACTTGCGAGTTGGACCTCTGGTCCATCCCTTCTTTGGTCTTTGGTTCACTGGTGAGTCGGTAGCAAAAACAACAAGAAGCAAAACGCTTCCCTTTTCTTTCAGTCACACAAACAAGTGCCTTAGTTACCTTCAACGCACACAACCACTTCTCCAGACATCTGACACAATATCTAAAACGTTCACCTCACAGAGCCATGTCTTTTAAGATCTGCACACATCAATGTTGTGATAAAGCAATTTTGGCCTGATCTCTCTGCTACTGCCTTAGCCTCCTACCCTATTTTTTGCAGATAGTGAAACTCCTAGAAAGTGTGAAGATGGCAGATGGTGTGCAATGAAAGACTCAATAGCCTAGCATTAAAGGACATAGCAGAGTGTGGGGCAGTAATTTGGATGGCCAAAGAAACTTTAGTGGCTGGGAGCAACAGAGGAGAAAATGTAATGTTGGTTCAACCGCAGTTAGTCTGCTATACTAGAATCTCTGGTGCACTGACTGGCTTATGAGACTATGTAAACCTGTCAAATCCAGTGATATTGGACAGAGAGAGGGTCAGTGCAGCAATAAAACAATTCTTTGTGACAGTATTGGGAGCCACTAGCAGAGGAGCACGAGTGAACACCAATTTGTCCCCACACTCATTACAATTGTCCTATTGTACGGGTGTACACTTAATCACTTATCAGCACTCCAATTTATGCAGTTGAAGTCAGGGTGAGATTACATTATTTGCTTAGGATCACACACTTATGCTAAACAGTGAAGTAGGCACTTGGCCACATTCCTTCCACACACAAATATTTAAGTTTTGGGTGTCAAGGCCTACAATAATACTGTCCTGTAGAGTCTACCAGCAAAATACACAAAATGCATAATGAAGCATCATCCAAACATGTAAATCCTTAGAGCAACATGTTGAGCCAAAATAATAACAATGTACCTTTATTTACCACATCCTGATTGGAAAACTATGAGATGTAAAAGGCTAAATAACGCAAGCATGAGCAGTCTCTTCACCCACTTTATTTTCTGAGCTTTAAGACATATAATGAAAGAGGTTGTGTAATAAACTCAGTTAGGGTTCGAGATTCGTCACAAACTTCCAGCGTGTTATTTAGGGTTTTAAGAACATTCAACTAAAGACATCAAAGACAACTTTACTTTTTGGGCATATCAACTATTAGACGTTATTGGTATGCACAATTTTTACAAAGGGTGCTTTATTGTGTTGTTCACTTTAACTGTCACAGATCTGCAAGGTGACAGGTGGTCTTTCAGTTGGAATTTCATCATCATGCATAAGAAAGGCTATGCCGCTGATGACTAAAGAAACGTGTTGTAGAGTTCATTACAGCACTCTCTTCAGAGCCAGGGACCTGGCAGGGGGCTTGTGTCTCCAGGAACCGGTCAGTGCTTGATTCTCCGAGATTGTAGATTTACCTCAGAAGAAACTAAAATGTATCGAGAGGACAGATAAGGGATAATGCGCTCGTCTTGGAACAATAAGACGCAGAACAACACAGGTTCGATCCCCGGCCCGCGATTAGAAACCTCTGGGTATTAAGAGCATTATAAATAACCAATTACAATTACAAAAATGCACACAGGAAGATGTCCCTGATCTTTAAATGGAGGCATAGACAGAGTAGGAACTGAGTGGGCAAGGCCCACCCAGAATCTGTAAATGCCAACTCTGCAGCGCTGTGTGGGCATTTACCAATGCTAATGTCAATTAGGTGGACCCAACTACAATAGCTTCAGGCCCCACTAGTTAGACAATCCTTGGAAAAACAAATGTACTAGTGGTACAAACTGGTGGTATGGCATCAGGGACATAATTTAGGGGTTGCCAGCGGTCGCAACTGTGACCCCTGAGGTCTGCCTTGCTACCCCTGTGGTCTTCCTTGCAACCCCTAAAAAAAACCTTTAAAAAAACAAACTTTCTTTTTTTTTTTAATGCAACCTCCTGTGCTGTGGTCAACACCATGTGGCTCTTTGCTTCTAGAGTGGCTGGCTTTCTTGTTCAGGCCTTTTAAAAAAAAAAAAAAACAGGGGTTCCCCAAGTTTAACACTTTCTGCAGCAACACTAAAGAAGAAAGAATAGGAAAAACTAATAATTTGTCTTTCTGGAATTCTGTACAATAATTCCTAAACTCATTAAAGGTTTATTTCACGCACACTTCAGGGGGTGAGTCACTGATTTAGTCAGTGCTTAAACACCACACACAACTCAGCCTTTCATTCTTCTGAAGTCGATAAATGAGTACCAACACAAGTTGGGTGATATTGTATATATATTTGTTCTATATAAAGCACTTAAGTGCAAGTGCTATATAATAACGCAAAAAAGGTAAAATACAAGAAAGGTAGCAGGCGCCCCTCTCAGATGGCTGCGAACTCTCAAAGCGCTTAATAACCACTGAACAGGTTATCATGCCATGTTCTTTCGAGAGAGGGGTGCCTGCTACCTTTTTTTGTATTTGTGGAAGGAACTTGGGGTTGGTCACCCTAAGTTACCTGGGGGAAACCAGACGTGGACTCCCTGCTCACTGTGCTCAGAGAGGCACAGCTCCACCTCACTGATGAGGTCCAACAAGGCTGAAACACGTGTGTATGGGGTTGCTGTTGGTACTCTTGTTCAGAAGAGAATTGCCATAGCATTTCGGTGCTGGACTGCCCATGTTTACGGGACAAAGACTGATATGCAAATGGATATTTCCCATCTGTAAAAGGTACAGTAAGCAAAAAGC
This sequence comes from Ambystoma mexicanum, assembly GCF_040938575.1. Taxonomy (NCBI): domain Eukaryota; kingdom Metazoa; phylum Chordata; class Amphibia; order Caudata; family Ambystomatidae; genus Ambystoma; species Ambystoma mexicanum. The sequence goes on from NC_090938.1 coordinate 217,044,137, forward strand.
AGATGGCTGCGAACTCTCAAAGTGGTTAATAACCTCTGAACAGGTTATCATGCCGTGTTCTTTTGAGAGAGGGGCGCCTGCTACCTTTTTTCATATTTGTGGAAGGAACTTGGGGTTCGTCACCCTAAGTTACCTGGGGGTAACCAGACGTGGACTCCCTGATCACTGTGCTCAGAGAGGCACAGTTCCACCTCACTGATGAGGCCCAACAAGGCTGAAACACATGTATGGGGTTGCTGTTGGTACTATTGTTCAGAAGAGAATTGCAATAGATTGGTGCTGCATTGCCCATGTGGGCGGGAGAAAGACTGATATGCAAATGGATATTTCCCATCTGTGAAAGGTACAGTAAGCAAAAAGCAGATGGCTGCAAACTCTCAAAGTGGTTAATAACCACTGAACAGTTTATCATGCCGTGTTCTTTCGAGAAAGGGGCGCCTGCTACCTTTTTTTGTATTTGTGGAAGGAACTTGGGGTTGGTCACCCTAAGTTACCTGGGGGCGACCAGACGTGTACTCCCTGCTCACTGTGCTCAGAGAGGCACAGCTCCAACTCACTCATGTGGCCCAACGAGGGTTAAACACGTGTCTGGGGCTGCTGTTGGTACTCTTGTTCAGAAGAGAATTGCCATAGCATTTCGGTGCTGGACTGCCCATGTTTACGGGACAAAGACTGATATACAAATGGATATTTCCCATCTGTGAAAGGTACAGTGTGCAAAAAGCAGATGGCTGCAAACTCTCAAAGAGGTTAATAACCACTGCACCGGTTATGATGCCGTGTCCTTTCGAGAGAGGGGCACCTGCTACCTTTTTTTCTATATAATAACACATCATTATCATTTGGCCATGAACGTCTGCTTGCATTCACAGTCATTTGGTAATATGGGCCTATAAACACTGATCTCAACGATACATATGGTGATCCATTCTTGTATGAAATGTATATCACATTATAGTGATATCATAACCATATTTTTCTTAGGAACAATGCTATATGATGCAACTTCCGGTTTTGTCAAGGGGTAAAAGGTCATGTTCCATCGCTTTCTGTGATATCATTTTGGGGTGCGGTCAAAAAATGACATCACTTCCTGTCATGTCATCAGAGGTCAAGAGTCGTTTGTATTGTGACTTCCGCTACCCCTGGCATTTTGGTGAAATGACATCCCTGTATGGCGTACCATTCCACCTCTGTACCTAGGGAAGACACCAGTATGCATGTCCCATCCGCCCAACTTAACTAGTATAAAGGCATTGCAATGTAAACAAGAGCTGGTTTCATTAATTTGCAATTAAAGTATTTTTAAAAACAAGGAATCACAGCAGAGTCACAAATATCAGCTTCATTATCTCGTGAGTATATGTTGATACTCTAAATAAAGCAAACGCTTCTAGATGTTGCTCCCGTAAAAGCAGCGCGGCTGCTGCTGCACAATCTATTTTTACAACCATTTTAGGCTCTCGAACGAATGTAGAACAAGAACAAATAGCGATAAAGACAGTACATATGTTTCTATTATTTTTTATTTATTGGAACTCCTCTCACGAGCAGCAAGAGCAACTGGAATTGTAACCAAGATCCTCAGGGCAACCCACACAATTAAAAAAAAACAAAGGTTTATTTGTATGGTAAATGTATTTCAACAAAGAAAACGGTTTTTGCCAAGATCTCGGTTTCATGGAAATACAGCCCAGTTCCTGCGCTACTCACAATACCAGTGCAGTAACGTTACTGAAAATGCTAGGGGGGTCGGGGCGGGCGGGGGAACATCACATATAAATGAAAGGGGCCCCTACTCAATGAGTTGAACAAAATGGTGTGCCACAAATGTTGGGGGGAGAAACACCCTTGCACCCACCCCACCCACCCTCCTAAAATTACGCACATGCACAATACACGTATTTACCATTTTTAGACACAGGGAGATAAAGAAGTAATGATACGGCCAGCATCTTTCGAATAAGGAAGCCTTGTCTCCAGGTGCCATGCTATTAAATGACACGCGCGTGCGCACAGCTACACACACACCGCCCCAGGCACTGAACTGGAACCCATCCATACTACAATTGGCCTTCTTTGTGTCAACCATAGCTTGTCGGATTCCAGTGGGTTCTTTCATGGATCGGTGTGTTGAAGGCCGGCTGCCTCCACACTGTGCACGCCGCCACCACTGCGGTGCAGCTTGGGTGGTGCACCGGCCTCCTTGGTGTCCAGTGGAGTGCTGAATTTCTCTCTGAAGCCTGGGGCTATAATAGGAACGAATCATTTCCTCAACCTCCTCTGGGTGTTTGGGGACACAAGGTCAGGGTGAACGATAAAAGTAATCAGTATGCAGATTAGGCGTGCCAGGGCTGAGCACCGGCCAAGGGCACTGCACCAGCCGGGAAACACCGTCCCTTCCCACGCCGAGGAGTCATGCCATGTGCTTTCAACCCGGAAGAAATGTGTCACATTGCCACTCCATGCAGTACACCTACTACTGCAGGAGCTGGCCCAAAGTGACCCTTGGGAGGCGGGAAAGGGAAACCGTGTCACAGAGGACACCAGCCCAGACCCCTGCAGCTGGGGTGAGGGGTAGGTGATCACCTGCACACGTGTGTGTGTCCCCTGTCGGAGGGTGAGCATGGCACTGCGGCCCAGGGGTGAACTGAAGGCCCTCTCCCGTAGACATGTGTAGGTGAGTGTGCCGTCGAAGGGTGGGCAGAGCACACAGCGGGGAGGGCTGGGGAATTCCGTCTATGCAGGCAGCTAAGAGCGAGTGATGTCAGTGCGGGGGTGTCTGAAAAGTCATCCGACGCAGAGAGCTATTACGGAGCGCTGCCCTTTGCTTAGGGGGAGCAGAGAACTGAGCTCAGAGGGTGTCTGGAAGGTCACCACGTGAGTGCTGTCCCTTTCTTAGGGAAGTAGAGAACTGAGCTCAGAGGGTGTCTGGAAAGTCATCATATCTATAGCTGTAAGAGAGTGTCCCTCGCTTAGGGGGAGCGGAGCACTCAGCCTCTGGGGTGCCTGGAAAGTTATCATATGCAGAGCTGTAAGGGAGTGCTGCTGTCCCTTGCCTAGGGGGAGCAGAGCACTCAGCTCCGTGGATGTCTGGAAAGTCATCATATGCAGAGCTGTAAGAGAGTGCTGAGCCTTGCACAGGGGGAGCAGAGCACTCAGCCTCTGGGGTGTCTGGAAAGTCATCATATGTAGAGCTGCAAGGGAGTGCTGCTGTCCATCGCTTAGGGGGAGCAGAGCACTCAGCCCCGTGGGTGTCTGGAAAGTCATCATATGCAGAGCTGTAAGAGAGTGCTGAGTCTTGTGCAGGGGGAGCAGAGTACTAAGCCCCTGGGGTGTCTGAAAAGTCATCATATGCCGACTGCTGTAAGGGAGTGCTGTCCCTCACTTAGGTGGAGCAGAGCACTCAGCTCCAGGGGTGTCTGGAAAGTCATCATATGCAGACTGCTGTAAGAGAGTGCTGTCCCTCGCTTAGGGGAGCAGAGCACTCTGGGGTGTCTGGAAAGTCATCATATGCAGACTGCTGAAGGGAGTGCTGTCTCTCGCTTAGGGGGAGCAGAGCACTCAGCTCCGGGGGTGTCTGGAAAGTCATCATATGCAGAGCAGTAAGAGAGTGCTGGGCCTTGCGCAGGGGGAGGAGAGCACTCACCTCTGGGATGTCTGGAAAGTTATCATATGCAGAGGTGTAAGGGAGTGCTGCTGTCCATCGCTTAGGGGGAGCAGAGCACTCAGCTCCGTGGTTGTCTGGAAAGTCATCATATGCAGAGCTGTAAGAGAGTGCTGAGTCTTGCGCAGGGGGAGCAGAGCACTCAGCCTCTGGGGTGTCTGGAAAGTCATCATATGCAGACTGCTGTAAGGGAATGCTGTCCCTCGCTTAGGTGGAGCAGAGCACTCAGCTCCAGGGGTGTCTGGAAAGTCATCATATGCAGTCTGTTGTAAGGGAGTGCTGTCCCTCGCTTAGGGGGAGCAGAGCACTCAGCTACGGGGGGTGTCTGGAAAGTCATCATATGCATACTGCTGTAAGGGAGTGCTGTCCCTCGCTTAGGGGAGCAGAGCACTCTGGGGTGTCTGGAAAGTAATCATATGCAGACTGCTGTAAGGGAGTGCTGTCCCTCGCTTAGGGGGAGCAGAGCACTCAGCTACGGGGGGTGTCTGGAAAGTCATCATATGCAGAGCAGTAAGAGAGTGCTGGGCCTTGCGCAGGGGGAGCAGAGCACTCACCTCTGGTGTGTCTGGAAAGTCATCATATGCAGACTGCTGTAAGGGAGTGCTTTCCCTCCGTTAGGGGGTGCAGAGCACTCAGCTCCAGGGGTGTCTGGAAAGTCATCATATGCAGAGCTGTAAGAGAGTGCTGAGTCTTGTGCAGGGGGAGCAGAGTACTAAGCCCCTGGGGTGTCTGAAAAGTCATCATATGCCGACTGCTGTAAGGGAGTGCTGTCCCTCACTTAGGTGGAGCAGAGCACTCAGCTCCAGGGGTGTCTGGAAAGTCATCATATGCAGACTGCTGTAAGAGAGTGCTGTCCCTCGCTTAGGGGAGCAGAGCACTCTGGGGTGTCTGGAAAGTCATCATATGCAGACTGCTGAAGGGAGTGCTGTCTCTCGCTTAGGGGGAGCAGAGCACTCAGCTCCGGGGGTGTCTGGAAAGTCATCATATGCAGAGCAGTAAGAGAGTGCTGGGCCTTGCGCAGGGGGAGGAGAGCACTCACCTCTGGGATGTCTGGAAAGTTATCATATGCAGAGGTGTAAGGGAGTGCTGCTGTCCATCGCTTAGGGGGAGCAGAGCACTCAGCTCCGTGGTTGTCTGGAAAGTCATCATATGCAGAGCTGTAAGAGAGTGCTGAGTCTTGCGCAGGGGGAGCAGAGCACTCAGCCTCTGGGGTGTCTGGAAAGTCATCATATGCAGACTGCTGTAAGGGAATGCTGTCCCTCGCTTAGGTGGAGCAGAGCACTCAGCTCCAGGGGTGTCTGGAAAGTCATCATATGCAGTCTGTTGTAAGGGAGTGCTGTCCCTCGCTTAGGGGGAGCAGAGCACTCAGCTACGGGGGGTGTCTGGAAAGTCATCATATGCATACTGCTGTAAGGGAGTGCTGTCCCTCGCTTAGGGGAGCAGAGCACTCTGGGGTGTCTGGAAAGTAATCATATGCAGACTGCTGTAAGGGAGTGCTGTCCCTCGCTTAGGGGGAGCAGAGCACTCAGCTACGGGGGGTGTCTGGAAAGTCATCATATGCAGAGCAGTAAGAGAGTGCTGGGCCTTGCGCAGGGGGAGCAGAGCACTCACCTCTGGTGTGTCTGGAAAGTCATCATATGCAGACTGCTGTAAGGGAGTGCTTTCCCTCCGTTAGGGGGTGCAGAGCACTCAGCTCCAGGGGTGTCTGGAAAGTCATCATATGCAGAGCAGTAAGAGAGTGCTGGGCCTTGCGCAGGGGGAGCAGAGCACTCACCTCTGGGGTGTCTGGAAAGTCATCATATGCAGACTGTTGTAAGGGAGTGCTGTCCCTCGCTTAGGGGGAGCAGAGCACTCACCTCTGGGGTATCTGGAAAGTCATCATATGCAGACTGCTGTAAGGGAGTGCTGTCCCTCGCTTAGGGGAGCAGAGCACTCTGGGGTGTCTGGAAAGTCATCATATACAGACTGCTGTAAGGGAGTGATGTCCCTCGCCTCGGGGAGCAGAGCACTCTGGGGTGTCTGGAAAGCCATCATATGCAGACTGCTGTAAGGGAGTGCTATCCCTCGCTTAGGGGAGCAGAGCACTCACCTCTGGGGTGTCTGGAAAGTCATCATATGCAGACTGCTGTAAGAGAGTGCTATCCCTCGCTGAGGGGGAGCAGAGAAGGTCCTCATTTGTAAACAACTATAGGTGAGACTGGCATATTTCCCCCAGGACCTCTTCGTGCAGGAACATCTGTAGCAGTAGGTGAATTAAGCCCCCAGTTAGGGTCTGAATCCTGGGGTGTCTAGTCGGTCCTCGGGTGGACCCTTGTGGTAGGGTGAGATGAGTCCTGAAGTCTTCTGTGGTCTGCAATTTAGTCCTCAACCTCATACAGATGTGTGTGAATGCAGCCTTCTTTTAGGGTGCAATGCGGCCTGCAGCATGTTCAGAAGGCCTTCCTTCCTCTACCAAGAGCTGTTGGGGAATCTTTAGAATTCTGCAGTGTGGTGTGCCCGGAAGTTCCTCTCTCTAGCGGCTGATGCTAGTGAGTCTCTCTCTTGTAGTGTGTGCTGAGCCTGGCAGCCCCAGTGTTTCTGCAGTGCTGGCCTTAGTGGCGGCAGCGCCCCAGCCAGTGAAAGAAAAATGTCCCCCTGTCGCCCATGCACCCCTGGTCAATGCTGGGGATGGGCGCCAATTTATTTTTTAACTCACCGCGCCTGAGCAGGGAGTTAATCACTAGAATTGGGTGCCGATGGAAAAGCATCGGCTCCCTATTCTAATGAAAACTGCCCTCTCCCACACAGAAGTGGGGTGGTAACCACCTCAATAGGATGCTGATGCAAAGGCATCAGCACCCTATTGTTTTTAAATGCGCTCCCCTCCCATACTGGAAACCCTGCACCAGCACAAAAGCGTGGCTAATTTAATTTCAATAGGGCACCTGCCACGCCTCCTCCCGCTAGGCCAGCTCAGGGGAGCCCTTGAAAGACTCAGAAGGCGTGGCACGGGGCTAATGGTGCCAGGACGGTCGCCGGGTGGCCGTGCCCTGAGGCCTGCCCTGGGTGTCTGGATGGTGCACATGTGCAGGCAGATTTCTCGTAGAATGAGCCGAGGTATCAATGAGGTTCTCATCTACAGGCAACTCAGTGATTGTTATTTAACTCGCTGGTCAATTTAACCCGGGAGGGAGTGGGCAGTGGCCGATCCTGATCTGAATTTTGGCTCCAGTCAATCTTATTACCCATGTCAGAGATAGTAATCCTTACCTAGTTGCAACAGTAGCAGTTGTCCCCCATCCACTCCATTGTAAGGTGCATGTGCGGGCACGCGCACGCACGCACGCATATACACACACACACAGACACCCCTTTGGAGGTCTTTGGGGCTGCATCAAAAACGCGTGCAGGAATAAAACCTGGCAATAGCTCTACCATCAAACAGGCAACTTGAGTAAAATGAGAAACCACTCTCATGGTACTAAACAGGGGAGTTGCTAGGTCTGGAAAAGACCCGGGGCTAAGCTGATGTCGGAACTGTTGGGACTGGGGGCTAGCTAGTATTTTGGCTGTAGCTGCTGAGATTATATCCAGGGCTACAACCAAAAGATCAGGGGCTATAGCCCCCTTAGCCCCCCCCCCCCTAGCAACGCCCCTGGTACTAAAGGCAAACTACATCACTTCAAAAGCAATTAACTGTCTCCTTGCGCTAGGCCGGCTGCATGTTTCCGATTGAGAGTTTCCAAGGTTATTTACTGAGCTAGTAGGTGACAAAGGCGCCCGCGGCTCCGCGGCTCCAGAGGCTAGCAGTTAAATGGACAATGGCTAAGTGTATCGGAATGCCATTTGTCTTAGTGTGAAAGGCTGAGTTTTTAATTTTTAGCGATAAAATGAAGCATTCTGTTTCTGAAAGCAGGATCTGATCATCAGAAACTATTTTCAAAAAGCTCCATGTCAAAACAGCATAATAGAGCCATGTACTTTGCTGTGGCTGTCTACTGACATCTCCAGCAGATGACCTGCAGTGGCAACATGGCAGGTAAAAGGGTCACATCAACACAGATGCTGGAACACAACGTTCCAACAGGCGGAGTGACAACTGTCTTCACCTCTGGTTTAAAAGATGATAATTGTGTATCCAAACAGCCTGATGGCAGTTATTAAAATCTAAATGTAAGCCACATCTAGTTATGGCATGGTGGCGACTGTGCTTACCCAATTATACAACCACAAGGATTGGATGTCATATTATTGTCAGCTTGGTGAGGAGAATCATCCATGGCACGGATGGTTGTGCATTAATGGTCTGGCTGGGGTAACCCAATTCTACAGCCGCAAGAGTTGGTTGCCATATTATTGTAAGCTTAGTGAGATGATTTATTCATTATAGGGCTGAGTGTGTACTAGCTGTCAGGCCTGGGTTTACCACAACAACCACGTGGGATCCATACCATGAAACCTTCTTTGATGCCCTTGAGGAGAGTTGACACCTTCTTCTGGGGAAGTGGAAACCTCCCCGGGTGGTCCCCTGAGAACAAGGACTTCAAAGCCAGTCCTGGCATGACAAAGGTCCTCTCACCCCAGGGTGCTGATTACTGAATTCCTCTTGAAGTAGCAGACAGATGAAGATGGCTGCGTTAGAGTGGCCTAAAGGGCAGCTTCATACCAAAGCTCTTCTCCCAAGCAATCCCAAGGGCACTGCAACAGAAGCACTGGTGCCCAGGACCCTGCCACTGGAGATGACAAAACCACTGCAAGTACTATCTTCGAAACCTCCTGGTTGGGAATGGCAGAAGAAAGAACTCATATTGCCCCAAAAATCCTTGACTGGGTCTCCTAGAAATGACAAAACCCAAGAAGCAAACCCTGTCTCTCCCTGCATGTGTGAGCCACCACAACAGCAGTTGGGACACCTTCAACGTCATTCATCTGCTGCAAGGGATCCATTATGGACATCCCTGAAGTTCAACCACCTCTGCATCTTGTAGTTTTGCATGATGCTGATGCAGAAGATATGTTCTCTTTGCATCTGAGACCTGCAGACTCTTCCAGCACCCTCAGCTCAACACTGTCTGCCTGGTTGCCAACGTTCTTGAGCTACAAGCCTTCTGTGATATAGTATCCCGACACCATGTTGAGCCAGACAAGCCCACTTGCCGCATAATGCCAGTTTATGCTTCTCCACAACCAAGGACACCAATTTTCCAGCACCTCTGACTTGACATCAGCTGCCATCCCAACATCTTCAACTTGCAAGCCATTGCTGCTGCCAAACAGCACTGTATCGCTGAAACCATCTCTGGCGCTACTCAACTTGAGCCCGGTCCAGTGCTGAAAGCTCCCAGATGCCCGGTTCGGCACCAAAAAGCCTGGGTCGATGGTGGTGAACCTCATATACAAGAAACCAAAGGTATTTCAAGTGGTCCTGCCCCCTTTGTCCACTTTAAAGGAACCTAGTGACTTACATGCCCCCTCTATACCTATTAAAAGACACCTTCATTAACTTTGACATTTTGTGCTGAAAACGTTGCCTGAGCACACCTGTTTACAAACCCAGAGTGCCCTTTCATTCCTAAAGTCTGCTTTCTCTTTGTTACAGGGGCGTGCCAGTAGTGTTTTTATTAGTTGTGTGCATCTTTGTTAGTTTAGTTAAAGATCCTGTTTTATCGAAACTTGGTTGCGTATTTATTTTTGTACACTATTGTTGTTTGTGTTGCATGTGATACATTCCCGAAGAGGACTAATGTAAGCATTTTAAAGGATGGGGACCAGAGCAAAGGTCTGCGGAACTCTGCATTGCAGCTGTCAGGCACTAGAGTTGAACAAAGACATCATTATTGGCTCTATGCGACCCAGTAGGAATGAACTGAACCAATGAAGCACAGTACCTCTACAGCATATCAAGGTAAGCTTATGAAGAAGAACATCATGGCTTACCCTTATCCAACATGGCAGATAAATCCAGGATGAGCAAAGCTTCATAAACACTAGGATGGAACCGTTTTTTGGATCATCTAGAATGGAAGTAACAATGGATTCTCCCAGTAAGTCCCCTGAAGTCCCGCTTTGCCACGGGAGACTCTGCTGCTGCTGTTCTTCATATTGTCTTCCCAAGGGATTCTGTCACTACATCCTCCAGAAGGCTTTGCTCTACTTTGTCAGAGGCGGACCTACTTAAGGGAGACTGCGCGTGCACCTGCGGGCGCGCACCCAGCAAGTCCCCTGAAGTCCCGCTTTGCCGCGGGAGACTCTGCTGCTGCTGTTCTTCGTATTGTCTTCTCAAGGGATTCTGTCACTACATCCTGCAGAAGGTGAATATAAATCACGAACACCGCTACTTTAAGCTTTTAAGCTTTAAACCTTCTAAATCAGCTTTGTTTCTTTTGGTATAGGCTTTGCTCTACTTTGTCAGAGGCGGACCTACTTAAGGGAGACAGCGCGCGCACCTGCGCGCGCGCACCCAGCAAGTCCCCTGAAGTCCCGCTTCGCCGCGGCGCAGCGGGGTGGTAGGCCTGAATTTTTGCCCTCGCTTCTGCCATTGGAGCATGCCAATCCCTGATATCCTTTCAAGAAATTATTATTTTTTTAGCCTTTGTGTCACCTTTTTACTTTTTCGCAATCTATGATGAATACCTTAAAAACCGGCATGCCAAAAACTACAAAAGTGAAGTCCACCATATCTGCCTCCACCCCGAAGTCTCTCCGCGGCAAAAGGGGAGTAAATTTAATGCTTGGGAAAGCAAATTCCTCGGACATCCGCAAATTTTGCAAGGAGAGCACTGCTCAGCCCTTTGTGCCTCCCAAAGCACATGACCATCTGGATCATCATTGCCCCGTTCAACATGCTCTACTAATGCAAGAAATGAGAATTCAACCTCGACAAGCTACCTCCAATGCTATGGAGGCACCAATAACAACTATCGATCACCAACCTGCCATAAACTCAAAAAGTGTCTCAGCTGTGCCATATGGTTTGACTAACACAGATTTGAATGGACTTAATGCAATCACGGATAACAGCATTCTTGCAAATGTATCTCCAACTGCAGAACTTGAGTGTAAACTTGCCTCTTTGTCTGCGCACATTACTGATGTTGCTGTCATCGATCTTAACATGTCTAACTCCTCTTTTTCTCCGCAGTTGAAATCTGATAATCTGTCAAAATCCCCTATCATGTTCTCAAGTTGTTGTTCCTCCATTTCTAATATTTCTTTCTGTGCCCCAACGCCTCGTAGACCTATTCCCCCACGTGCCAACCCAGTTCCCATCGTAATCACGTCAACGGTTAGTAGCCAGGAACCAGATCCGTCCCGAGAATGCATGTGTAAAAAACAGCAATCTAATTTTGCTGGTAAAGATCAACAATGTCCTCCTATTGGCAATCTGGCATGGTCTGCACAAAACAACCAGGCAATTACCCAATTTGCTTTTGATGCCCTCCATGTTTCTCTAACTGCAATAACAAAGCTATACTACTCCCTTGATGCAAAATTACAATTTCAAATGTCGTTGCTAGAAAAAATATCCGCTAATCAACTTAATTCTGCTGCCAAGCATTCGGCTATAGAGTCACTGCCGACTACTATTGAGGTGGCTACGCAAACGTCAAATATTGACACACATTGTCTGCCCCAATTTGATCACATCATTCACCCAATTGGTGATAATGTAGAATTTGTGTGTCCTGATACAGGCTTGAATAGTGACCAAAATGAAGCCCCAATAACACAGATTGTTGACCCCTCACAACCTCTTGCCGATAAGTGCCCTGATGAGCGCCCTGCAAAGCGAAAAAAGGCCAAAAAGTCTGCTCAAACTCGCTCGGTCGCTCCTGCCTCCACTAATACAGAAGCAAAGGGCATTGTTAAACCTTGTCCCTTGCAACTCCCTCAAACTCTGCAGGTTTCCCCCAATGTGCAGACATATTCCATTTTTGCAAAAAACCATCAGAAAACAGATCTCTTCTCTTTATCCAAATTACCTAAAATGCCACAGAACACCAAGCGTACTACTGCTAAAACGAAATTGTTCATCAAAAACTTATATTTAGCGAAAAAGAACTCACTTGCAGCAGCTCCATCGATTGCAAAAAAGTACCTTTCACAGAAACAGTCTAAAACTAACGATGTCAAGTTTGATGTGCCCTGCCGCCCAGTTGTACAAGAGTATGCACCTTTAAATCAACTAGTAGAAACCATGATGTCACGAGTGCAATCCAAACTCCCCACTCCTCAAATTGGAGCTAAGGTAGCTCCTGATTTAAATGCCCCTCCAACGAAGTTCGCACATGCCGCAGCATCCTCTTCCTTAGAATCCACAGCCGATGCATTTCATCGGCGGGAAATCAGACTGGCCGTTGAAGCGTATATGTCCAGTTTTTCTCGTGATCTGCCGATATCCACTACATCAGTTGTTGCTCCAACATGTGACTTGCCTTGCCCAAAGCCCTCTATTAATCAACCTCTCTCTGTATTGAATACACCTGTGTTTGTCCCAACACATCCCAAAGGGGCTTCTGTGTCTGATCCTTATGAAATTCTAGCACATATTACTCCTGAGATGATTGAACTGCTGCAGAATGCTGCAAATTCCAGGACTCCGCTACCTAATGCTGCTCCTAAACCATTTAATGCCCCTACCACTAAAGTAAATTACAAATCATCGAAATTGATGGGCAAACCACCTGCACATTTTTCACTGCTCTTGGCCTGTAAACCTTTGCCGGCCTTACAATACAGCCTTAATAGAAGTTCTCTTCTAACCATCTTCTCAGATATTCGATCCTTGGAAGATATTAGCTCAGAGGATATAACTCTGATTGAATTCTTGGTTCCACAACAAACAACGTCCATCAGAATTTGGCTCCAATCTAGAGTCATACAAAATCTTATATGGCAAGCTAGGTCTGAGCTCCAATCTCTTGGCTTTATATTATCAATTGACTCACTCAATGCCCTTGCTCTTCAGCAAAATGCCTTATCTACTCATAAAAGTGATAGTGCGCATAACAAGCAATGCGCCCCTCAAGTCCCTTCTGCACTTGGCTTGCACCCACAATAAACTTCACAATCACATTAACTAGTCTCTGCACCCGTGACACAACCCATCTCTCTCGTCACCTGGAACACCAGAGGGTTCTCCCATTTGATTGATAACGACAATAATATTCTTGCATGTCACGACATCTTATTGTTTCAAGAAACTTGGATGATGACTACCCCATTGTGGGACAATCATATCTTATTTCTTAATCCTGCTCAGCGTGGCATCTCAGGTCGTCCTACCTCTGGTCTACTGACTACAATAAAAATGGGCTGCGGCATTTCTGCTCAGCACTGGCACACTCCCAACCAGTTTCTTCAAATGATCAGGTTATCCATTCACAACATTAATTATGCCTTGATTAATGTATATTGGAACGCGGTTGGCATTTCTGATGACTGTTTCCTTAAGGCCCTAACGAATTTGTTGAATTTGGTTGCTCTTGATTCATCAGTTGCAAACATTATTTTGGCGGGCAATTTAAATTTAAATTGCTTTCAACCACACTCCACTAACCGGCACAGAATATTCAAGTGGCTGTCATTAATATCAAATTACAACTTTGTAATGCTTAATGGAGCTTTTTCATCAGACTCGCCTCCAAATTCCACGTGGTCTAGAGGAAACAGTTCTTCCATAATTGATTACATTTTTGTAAATGCTGATTTTTTGAGAAGTATTGATAACTTCAAGGTAATCGTTAATGCTAACAGTGATCATAATCAACTTGTTACTGAATGGATGAATCCTGGGCCATGCATACAAATTCCTAGGCCTTGTTTTCATCGAAACTTAACCTTGAACAATGGGGGAAACCGACTATGATGGTCAGCTCAATCCTTAAGTGACTTGAATGGTGCTTTGGACCATCTCTCTAACAAACAAATTACGCAGTACTCTACGCTAATGCAACATTTTCAACCTCGCAAACCATCAAATAAAAATAGAGTGATTGGTCCTAAGCTTCATGTTTTTAAGCCAAATGTTCATCAGCTCAAAACCCATACTCGGGCCCTAAAACGTCAGGCCATGCTCGGGCCGAGAGTTTTGAGAGCTGATTTGTTAAGAACTATTATAACCAGGCATAAAAATGCACTAAAATCCCTTAAAGCCCAAATGTACCAAGTGGATGGTGAACTGCTACTCCAGTCTGCCTGTGCTAAAAATGCAGCTGGGTTATGTCTCTTATAAACACAAATACCAACAGCCTCCATCTGGTATCACAAGCAAATTGCGTATCTGAACAATTGTGGGCAGCCCACTTCACATCTCTATATGCCAGTCCTACTCTAAAACAATCCTTAACAGATCTTGATCCGCAGCCTTTTCATCTATCTTTCGACTTAGATGATATCAAATTTTACATCACCAAAGTCAGCAACTCTGGTGCTTGTGGTCCAGATGGTCTACCCAATCGAATGTTTAAACAACACCCACACTTTTGGGCAGAAATTCTGAATAAGATCTTCACCACCATTAACGAGACCCAGTGTTTACCCTCTAGTTGGACCCATTCAATAATAGTCCCTATCTACAAAAAGGGTAATCGATCCTTACCATCTAGTTACAGGCCCATAGCGCTCTTAGACGCTCCAGCTAAAATATTTACGAGGATCATCCTACGGGACTTTAATTTCTGACCAAGCAAAACAACCTGAGAGATCCCTTTCAGACGGGATTTGTCGCGGGCTTGGGCACATCCCCAAATCTTATGGTCTTAAACATGTTGAGGTCTAGGTATGCTGATCAAAATCAAGCCTTATATCTAGCCTACATCGACTTCAAAGCAGCTTTTGACTCCATTGATCGAGCTATCCTCTTCCATAAATTGAGGTTACATAAATGCCCTGCCTCTCTTCTCTCTTTAATTAAACTTCTTCACACTGATACTACTATACAGGTTCGTCTCTCTATGGCTGGTGTACTTTCATCTTTCATCAAAACAGCCCGAGGCCTTAAACAAGGCTGTATTCTAGCGTCCGCGATTTTCAATTTTTTTTATTTTTCGATCTTGGTATCTGTCTCCAGAACACTGTGAGTGACTCTCCGAAACTTGGGCCCCACACCATAAGTTATTTAGCATATGCTGATGACTTAATTCTTATTTCTCAAACCCCCTCAGGGCTGCAAAAACTTCTCAACACTCTAGCCACGTACGTAAAGATAAATAATCTTACAATCAATACTCAAAAAACGCAAGTTATGATTTGCAAACCACAGCACAAAAAAATAAAATTAAACAATCACCTGGTATTTTCATAATGATCTATTAACCCAAGTAAGCCTGTACAAATACTTGGGTGTTCATATACAGGACTCTTTCTCGGCCCTCGATCAACAAACAGAGATTTTTTCCAAACTTCGCGTGCTCATTGCTCAGGCCAAGATCTTGAAACATATTTTGCTATTCTATCAACAGAAAGTAATTCCATCCCTTTCTTATGGTCTCTATACAATGCTCCCAAGAAAATCCCAATGGTGGCGAACTATAGAAGCGACCTTCTGGAAACAATTATTACAATTGCCCAAAAGCACTCCACTTCCATTAATCAGACATGAACTAGGTATTACATCGCTAGAATCTCAAATTAAATGGAAGATGTGCGCTTTATTAAGGAAAGCTACCTTGGGCCTGACCTCTGGCGGCTTGCTGACCATTTTAGCTCAACATCTGTTAGCACAAGATCATGTCTTTTTCCAAAACGTGGTGCAATATTGTTTTGAACGCACTTGCAGACGCAAGCATCACATTTGAACTATTGTTAACAAACCCAGTTCGAGCGAAACAAAAGCTGTTTGAATATGATTGGATTCAAAATCGCAACTTGTGCCTCCAGTATAAAGATTTTGATACACGTGTCTTTGGCATAAAAGCCTTAAACATAATAGAACCCTATTTATTAAAGTGCCCGAGCCCATATATACGCCAACAATTCCTAAGGTTTCGTTTTAACCTCTGGCCCACAATAGCTTATTCCAAAAAATGTGCAGATTTCTGTCGTTTTTGTTTAGATAAATCTCAAATGGAAACCTTGGAACATTGTATTCTATTCTGTCCACTGCTGGTATCTCAAAGATCGAAATATTTTAAAAAATGCAACTTGACCAGGTTTATGTTTATGTCTACAAGCGACATTTGGTCAAATATAAATAATTTCCCGAACCTGGACATGCGTGTGGCAATCATTCGCTTTCTCGATTCGATTTTCCCGAGATCGAATGATTCCCATTTGGGAGAATATGTAGGTTAGTCATTTATTTCTGATTTCTGTATTTCTGTATTTAACCTTCGGCTTGCTTTGCTTTTAAATGAAACGTTGCTAAATCGTATTGAAAAATTGTTAAATGTTTTGTATTATTTACCTGTATATTTGAAAGGATGATTTTATTATCCATATCAAATAAAAAACAAAAAAACAAAAACAACAATGGATTCCATCTGGTGCAGTGGTTTAAATCCTGTCTTCTTTTCGTACAAACATTATTTGCATCAATAAATGCAGGGAATATACTGGCCATAACCTTTCAAAGAACATAAGCACATATGGTAGATTTGAAATCAGACTAAAATTGAGCAAGTGCAAACAGGTACCAGCTCCCCTAACTCCCCTCATACCTACTGCGAGACACTCTTCTGACCATGCATACCCTTTACACCATAATCTCTAACTAGTAATTGATGTAAATATAATTGATGTAAATTCCTGTGACATATTCTGTAACTTGTAAATATTAACTATGCAATATGTAAATCCCTGTGAAACACTCTGTAACTTGTAAGCTTAAAATATCCATGTCTCCGCACCCTGATACCTTCTGGTATGGCACGCGTTACAAATAAACAAACAAACAAACAAACAAACAAACATGTGGCATTTGGTTTTGTCAAACTTTGTTTCAAAATGGCTGACTTCCAGCTATAATGTAAAGTTCTTGCCATTTATGAATGTGAATCACTGAAGAGCCCAAGCAACATTTTAGAAATGGCTGACTTTATTGCTAGACTAGTGCTTTGAAAACTTTGGGAGGATAAAGAAGCTTTGCTGCCTTGCACATGCCCAATGACATTGGTAAGACACAATGGTTCAAATTCAGAGAGGATTACTTATGGGGCCTCATCACTTCTGAAAGGAACAAATCCCTTGTGGTTAGTGCATTATCCCGGTGAGTAGTGTTTCCTAATGTTCTCTTGGAAGAAATTAGCAAACTAATCATAGAGCTACTAGGATGGAATGATGTTTTTCCCCACAATTGGATCTCTGAATTCCCAGAAAATATGAGAGTTACTTGTCAGAAAGACCTGAGGAGAAGACTCTGTCAACGAAAAATCTATTTTTGTCATTGAGGATCTGATATTTACAGTATCTTCAGTGAACCAAAAATCTAGGTTTCCTGATGATTACATGAGGAATACCTAGATATTAATCATTGTTGGTGGTGAGTGCTATGAATATAAATAGAAATAGAATAAATGCCTGATGTTTTAAGTTCCTCTGATATTAAAAGTAGGTATTGGGTGACAAATGTGGCACCTATCACCCCTTTCTGGAGGGGGGGGGGGGGAATCCTTCAGCGATATAAGCTTATCCTAGCTGGACATTAACCAGTCCAAAAATGCATCCTAGTTGGTTAGATTTAAATTGGTGTCAGCCACATAGGAGGAAATTAGATTATCTATTAAAACGTGAATTTCATTATCTTCTGTCATCAAACTTTAAGGTTCACAATCGGAGAAAGAGAGGACATCCTAGGTGCAGCCTGAGTGTATTCGTATTGAATTGACAAGTGGCTGGAGCAGGTTAATGGAATCGGAAGACAAACACACAACAAAAGTTCTTTAGACAAAAACAAGATCTAAAGTGCATCCAGTTTGATGTGTAGGAATGTTTCATCCCTATGCATCTGAGGAAATGGTTGCACTGCTTTGGAAATACCTGCATTGTTTTTGTTATTCAGTTTAAAATAAATACCCACATGTTCAATTGTGATGGTGCATTTCTGACATGTACCACCATCCTAAGTTCATGGAACGTAAATCATTCTTTTTTTCAAACATTTGGAGTAGACTGTGGCTTGCTCTACTCAAAACGATTTGATGAAAAGCGATTAATTATAGAGTGGTCAAAGCATTTGCTCCATTGCAAATCGTTTTGATTTTGCTTTGAAAGCCTATGAAAGGAGAATTTGGTAATTACTGAAGTTTGTTGAAAACTTAATACATGAGATTGGATGATTTCTTACTAATATGACCATTTGTACCCAGTAAACATATTGAAATTAAGTGAATTTTTTTGACTGAAACATCGAGACTCTCCTGTATCATTTCCTCCGTCATTCCTCTTGGGATCTGAGCTACCGCTTCAGCCTTCTTCGGCCTACCTCTGTTGTTTCTATATGGGTGCTCCTCATTGGTCAAGCCTTTCTCTTTCTCAGTTGCAGTTTCTTTTGGTTTCAGCCTCATGTAGCACTGGACACACTCTTAATTCATTTGACTTTCACTGTGGGTCTCGGTTCTTGCTTACACATGGTCACATTGATTCTTATCTTTTGGACAGGACTTTGTTTGCCTAAGTAAATTATTCTCGTTATCAAAATGACACCTGAATTTTGGAGAAAGTTTGTTTCAACCCCGGTTCTTTAGCAAAGATTTCTTTCCCAACATGCGTTTGATTTGAATAGATTTGATCTTCACTTTGACTCTTAGGGTGCCATTAGAAGTGGGCTGGTCTGGTAAAAATGCTGGTAAAACCAGCTGCAGTATTTTTACCAGACCGGCACACTCCGAGTTTGCCAGTAGGGGCAGTGAACTACCGGCAGGCCAGACCTGTTGGGAGTAAAGGCCCCTACTGGGAAATAATTGCCGCAATCACTGGTACTACTGGTGCCGATAATTTTGGCAAACTGTTCCATGGAGTCCTATGGTGTGGAGGGCACATGTGGGTGAGATATAGGTGACAGAAGGTATCATCGTCAGGTTAATTGGGAACACAATAGTGCATCAAACTTACAGCAAAACTATATATAATGGCCACACATCATATTTGTGAAATAATACATTTAAATTAATAGAAAACCTCCTCAGCAGTCCATCATTTACAATTCGATAGTACGCATCTAATTATAAATCGAACATATAAAACCAATGAGACAAATTAATGAACTACCTAATTGCTAAAATGATTTAGGCTCAGTTCCACAAGCTAGGAACCTAGGAACCATGGGCTGCGATTATTAGGTATTCCCCCAGTGATGGGTACCAATGGGTTTCCAACTCCATTATTATTTGGGAGGGCGGTTGCAGGACTCTACATTTCCTTGTCTGCCGGTGGAAAGGTGGTCGACCTCCTCCCGTAAAATATTTCACTTGTCTCCTAATCCTTGTCCTGCGTTACCATGGCAGCAAGATGCCCTCTGGATCAGACATTTTGGACATGTTTACCTGCTGCAATGTACCAGCCATTTCTACTGTGTGGAGTGGATGCTTTGTTTGATCAGTGCCACTCCATGTGGCCATCTCTTTGCTTGCACAGTTTCCTGGAAAACTTGCTCCACTTTTCTGGAGCAAATAATGATGCATTTTTGGCAAAAACGATTTGCTTAAAAGAGTTTTTGGAGCATTGTTGCCCACTTTTGCTGGTCACTCCCCTTTTGCGTTCTTAACGTGGCTGCTTTACATGGGGGTTGCCCACTTTGCACATCTTTTACCCGAATTGTGTGCATTTCTGTGAATGGTGCACATTTTTCTCTTGCGCATTTCTTTCACATCTCAGATTTAGGCCAACAATACATTTTCAGACTCTGCCCCTCCACAATGGCCTTGCGATTGTTTTTACTAAAAGGACAGACTCGTCAGAGGAAGAAAGGTCACCTACACAGAAACCCCAGAAATGGCAAATGACTTGTGCATGTAAGATTAAATAATATTTAGCAGAAACATCACTTCTCTGCCCTGCACCTCATATGCTTGTTTCTTGGAGAAGCAGCAGGATGGCCTTGTGCGGGCACTTCACCCAAGTACCCAATGATAAGCAATTATGAAGAAAAAGCAAGGTCTAGCAATCTGCACTCACTCTCAGCAATGAATATGTATGTATGTATTTATATTCGTATAGCGCTGGAAGCCCGCAGGCATCAGGGCCCTTAGGACAAAAAAACACATAACATAAAGACAAGATTTTACACTATCCTAAACTAGAGTCTACTTGACTCCTAACTGAGAGTTTCTTACTGAAGGATGAAAGTCTTGAGACGCTTCCTGAAGGCCAGATGATTTTCCTCTGTTCTCAGGACCTCTGGCACACTATTCCATTGTTTTGGAGCCAGTACCACAAAGGATCTCCCTAGCCCTCTTTTCAGTCTGTATTTGGGAATGACCAGAAGGCCCATGCCTCCTGATTGCAGGCTCCTCTGAGGAACATATGGAACTATGCTTCTCTTTAAACAGCCGGAGGCTTTGCCATATAGGCACTTGTGTACTAACGTGAGGGTTTTAAATTTGATCCGCTCCTCTACTTTAAGCCAGTGAAGCGATCTTCTTTGGTATGTTACATGATCCCTTCTATTAATGTTTTTAACCAGCCTTACCGCGTCATTTTGAATGACTTGGCCTTTAGCCAAGTCTTTGGCGGTGGCTCCTATCATTAGGGCATTCCGGTAGTCCAGCCTTGACAGAATAATGGCTCTGGCTATTGTGGCCAGGTTCTTTTCATTCAGGAAGGTCTTTATGGCTTTTATAAATCTGAGGTAGTAGGCCGTATTCTTTTGGAGGTAGTTGGTCTGCGCCTCAGAGTTGAACTCTGAGTTAACCATCATTCCCAGGGTTTTGACATGAGAGAAGACTTGAATCTTCAAGTCCTTAATCTGAATGGATTTATACTCCCCTCCTAGTTTAGCTAATTGCCGATTTGAACCAAATATTATCAATTCAGTCTTTGTGTCATTTAGACACATCCAATTGGCTTGCATCCACTCGTCAATCAATCCATATACTTTCCCTATTATGGCAGTATCTGTATCGTGATTTCCACTTAGCTCAAGAATGAGCTGTGTGTCGTCAGCGTAATTTGTAAAGAACACACCAGCCTTTACCACGATACTGCATTGGGCCCGCATATATGTGTTGAGAAGCATAGGGGACAAATATAAAGATATACCATAACCATTAAGATGTATCGTAATGGTATATTACATTACCCCCCCATCCACTTTCTCCTTTTCTCCTATCACAACAGATAAGGTCACTAGAGTTGTCCGCTCTATGAAGGTCTCCCCTTGTTGGTCCAGAACTATTAAGGACAACATCGGCTCCCTTGCCCCTGCACTTGATGATTTCTGCAATCACTCTATTACCAATGGGCTTTTCCCCTCTTCCCTCACGCACTCCCTTGTGCACCCCCTCCTAAAAAAGGCCTTACGCTGACCCCTCGTGTCTGGCTAACTACGCCCCATCTCTATCACTCCCTTCCTTGTTCAACCTCTAGAGAAGTTGGTTTTCCCCCAATTAACAAACAAACATGAGGTGGGACTCTGGTCCATCTTTTCTTTTTTGTAACTAGGAGGGTTTTCGGCCCTGTACACTTAGAATCTATCTGTGTGGAGGCGCTTCATAAATGACAACACCCCTAATGTGTTTACAAAGGTTAGTTTACATTTTATTCAAAAAATGATAAACAATCTGATCAAAAATACGATTCAATAATTACACATAATATGATCACAATTCATACTACATTCATCATAAAACAACACATGTATCAAATGTAAAACACCTTAGAAAACTGTTAAAGTGCTAAAGTGACTAGTTCCATTCTCTATCCACAGTTAAACTTAAATCGTAAGATAGGGTGAGGAGAGATAAATTAATAGGCTGTCCTCCCTCTCTTTCTGCTCAACATGTTTCAGTTCATTAACCCTCAATGGTGAACTTTCTTCAGGACCTTTTTGTTCAGTCACATCTCAAAAAGCAGTACTTTCTTACATCGCTATTTTATTTTAAATTTAAAGGTCTGTTCCTCTACAACCTCCTCCTCTTTACTGTAAAAGAAAAGACAGGAAAATCATTAGCACCTAATGCTAATCTATTTTAGGTGTGGCATGGCCTTAACCTGCCACCCATCTCCAACCTGGTGTAATTACCTGTTGGGGATTTCTAGCGGTCACCGGTGGGGTGGGTATCTCAATCTCTGTCAGAGCTCCTACTTCTTGTCCACCTACAGTACAAAACCACAGGTCAGTGTATAGTCTTTATATATACAGGGTCGCATCATCTCAACGTGCCAATTTCTCACTCTCACATTGCTCTTAATCTTCCAAAACATTGATATACTGGTGCTGAAAGACCAAAGATATATCGAGGCTTAGTACCACTAAATGAAATATGCCAATCACGGGTCGAAAAGATACAAGTATCTTTTATTCTGCACAGATTTCAAAGCAAACAGATAGCTATCTGGCTCCCAACACCTCACAGTGTGTACCAGCAGACACAGATAGGGGTGAGAGTGCTGGACATCTTACCACAGTCACTTTTATACAGTTTTTCAAACATTGTACAGCCCCTTTCCAAACTAATAAGTTACATGCTACGGTTCGTGCCCAGTTCACATGTCCAATATTACAATATTGTACAACGGATTAAACAAGTTTGTATGTCCATGAAGTTACAATGATGCCGTTGGTTCTCTGATCCACAGTAAGCCTTGTTTCAAGAATCATTACAGTGCAGTTCAGCAAAACCATACGATATGAGTTTGTTCTATATTGTCTCATTGTTTATATGAAGATGAGGCTTGTGAGCGCAGACAACACTTGGATTGCAGTTCATTCAAGTCACAAGGTTTCTTTGCATAGAACAAACAGTCTGCTCTCGGTCAGCCTAAACATGAACAAAACTCATAGGTCGTTCGGCTCGGCTGCAAGTTGAAAACACAGTCCACCATTTTAGAACGCAAAGCAGGAGTCGAAATCAAAATGGCGGATGATTGTTAAAATGGCGGCGAAGTTGATAAAAAATTGGTACATTACGAACACGATTTTCTGTGGAACGCGAATGGGCATAGGCCAATATTCATAACAAGGTGGTATTATCCGAATACAGTTTAACAGTGGAACCCGCCACTTGTGGCAGGTGTCAACATACCTCTTTAACTAGATGGCATGCAGGCACCCTTCTTATGGATCCACTTTTAGTGTGGCGTTGTCATCAATCATAGTATATCCAATTTGATGTAATACGTGGTCCCCTTCTTCCATCTATCTGGGAGCGCTAGAGTACACATACAAATATTTAGAAGGTGTTTGTAAATAGAAGGTGCCTGATGTGTGCAATTATGTTCCCCTCTCGGACTCAGGTCCTTAACTGTGTGTGTTCACAGCGTCCCCATCTACTGCCCGTCCGCTGTTTTAGGTTGTGTCCCATCAAGTGCTCCTTACGTTACCTCTTACCCAAACAAGGTTGCCTTTTATTGTAATTTCATTGCGGGATGTTTTTTCGCAGGGTTTTTTACCGCGATTTATTTTTTCGAAAAACCCATCGAATATTTTTTTTCCTAAAAAGTCGATGGGTTTTTTCTAAAAAAAATGTGCAGTAAAAAACCCAGTGAAAAAACATCCTGCAACAAAAGGACGTCGTACCATCCATTCTATGGTCCTGATACCTTATTCCAGGGCCATTTTGGATGGGGCAATAAGTAATGTCTAGTGCTCCATGCACACTAGTCTACTCTATGGTTTTTATACCTTCCCCCAATTAACCCATCATACTTACATGACTATCAATCTGGATTTCGAGGATCGAGAGGCACGGAAACTGCTCTCCTGAACTCCCTTAAAGAACTACTCACATCTCTTTGTGACTAGACTGCTCGCATCATCTACTTGTGTTTTGCAAACTTGCTGTGCCCTTTGCTTGTACTGCGTGCTTTTTCTGTAACCTGCTGGCTCAGTGACTGCACCTTTCTACTTTTCCTACTCAGACCCACTGTCTGCCCCTCGTTTCTACCTCACCCATGGCATTTTCTGTTTCTCCTATATTCTCTAACTGTTTCTCCATCAACTAACCCCCCCTTCTCACTAAGTCTACCAGGAAGAAGTTCAAAAAGGATATCTTGGCCTCCAACCCCAGTCTCCCTATCACTGACATCTATTCCAGCGCTTCCTCCAGACAGACCCTCGCCGACATCCTCTTTGTCGTTCCTTCACCAGATCTACAGACTCTGCATATGATCTCTGTGCTCTGTCCTTTCTCCTCCTATCCCATTAATGGTGGCACCCGCTGAGAAGCCCTCATGACCCCCTTCAACTCCTCTAAGGTCATCATTAATGTATACCTAATTGGCACTGTCATGGTCCAAGGCCCTGAGGCCAATCTCCTCCTCTTTGATAGGCACTTCCCTCACCTCATCATTTTCCTTTCATCTCCGGCTGTTCCCTCTCTCCCCCCTCTTACTTCCCTGTCCCACCTCCTTCCCCCACTTGGCTACCTTGCCCTCTCTTCCCTCCTCTTTTGCCTGCCTCAGGCTCCTTCATCACCTCCGCAGGGTGTTCCTCTGATTTGTATTGCTCCCTGGAAGTCCTTTAAGGTTACCAACCTTCTTCATCTTGCCCCTCTCAACTCTCACTCTGCTGTCAAACACACCTTTGACTTCTGCTGCCTCTTCGAAGAATTCAACCTTAATGTCCTAGGTCTCACTGAGACTTGGTTCACGGCCAGCTCTGTCACAAGCATTGACACTCTCCGCCCTGATGGCTACACAATGCTCTCCACACCCAACTCCCCCTGGTCCAGTGGGGGTGTAGCCCTGATATTCCTGCTTCTATCATTCCCACGCAGACTTACTCCTCTGTTGAATGCGTGTGGCAATCATTCGCTTTCTCGATTCGATTTTCCCGAGATCGAATGATTCCCATTTGGGAGAATATGTAGGTTAGTCATTTATTTCTGATTTCTGTATTTCTGTATTTAACCTTCGGCTTGCTTTGCTTTTAAATGAAACGTTGCTAAATCGTATTGAAAAATTGTTAAATGTTTTGTATTATTTACCTGTATATTTGAAAGGATGATTTTATTATCCATATCAAATAAAAAACAAAAAAACAAAAACAACAATGGATTCCATCTGGTGCAGTGGTTTAAATCCTGTCTTCTTTTCGTACAAACATTATTTGCATCAATAAATGCAGGGAATATACTGGCCATAACCTTTCAAAGAACATAAGCACATATGGTAGATTTGAAATCAGACTAAAATTGAGCAAGTGCAAACAGGTACCAGCTCCCCTAACTCCCCTCATACCTACTGCGAGACACTCTTCTGACCATGCATACCCTTTACACCATAATCTCTAACTAGTAATTGATGTAAATATAATTGATGTAAATTCCTGTGACATATTCTGTAACTTGTAAATATTAACTATGCAATATGTAAATCCCTGTGAAACACTCTGTAACTTGTAAGCTTAAAATATCCATGTCTCCGCACCCTGATACCTTCTGGTATGGCACGCGTTACAAATAAACAAACAAACAAACAAACAAACAAACAAACATGTGGCATTTGGTTTTGTCAAACTTTGTTTCAAAATGGCTGACTTCCAGCTATAATGTAAAGTTCTTGCCATTTATGAATGTGAATCACTGAAGAGCCCAAGCAACATTTTAGAAATGGCTGACTTTATTGCTATACTAGTGCTTTGAAAACTTTGGGAGGATAAAGAAGCTTTGCTGCCTTGCACATGCCCAATGACATTGGTAAGACACAATGGTTCAAATTCAGAGAGGATTACTTATGGGGCCTCATCACTTCTGAAAGGAACAAATCCCTTGTGGTTAGTGCATTATCCCGGTGAGTAGTGTTTCCTAATGTTCTCTTGGAAGAAATTAGCAAACTAATCATAGAGCTACTAGGATGGAATGATGTTTTTCCCCACAATTGGATCTCTGAATTCCCAGAAAATATGAGAGTTACTTGTCAGAAAGACCTGAGGAGAAGACTCTGTCAACGAAAAATCTATTTTTGTCATTGAGGATCTGATATTTACAGTATCTTCAGTGAACCAAAAATCTAGGTTTCCTGATGATTACATGAGGAATACCTAGATATTAATCATTGTTGGTGGTGAGTGCTATGAATATAAATAGAAATAGAATAAATGCCTGATGTTTTAAGTTCCTCTGATATTAAAAGTAGGTATTGGGTGACAAATGTGGCACCTATCACCCCTTTCCTGAGGGGGGGGGGGGAATCCTTCAGCGATATAAGCTTATCCTAGCTGGACATTAACCAGTCCAAAAATGCATCCTAGTTGGTTAGATTTAAATTGGTGTCAGCCACATAGGAGGAAATTAGATTATCTATTAAAACGTGAATTTCATTATCTTCTGTCATCAAACTTTAAGGTTCACAATCGGAGAAAGAGAGGACATCCTAGGTGCAGCCTGAGTGTATTCGTATTGAATTGACAAGTGGCTGGAGCAGGTTAATGGAATCGGAAGACAAACACACAACAAAAGTTCTTTAGACAAAAACAAGATCTAAAGTGCATCCAGTTTGATGTGTAGGAATGTTTCATCCCTATGCATCTGAGGAAATGGTTGCACTGCTTTGGAAATACCTGCATTGTTTTTGTTATTCAGTTTAAAATAAATACCCACATGTTCAATTGTGATGGTGCATTTCTGACATGTACCACCATCCTAAGTTCATGGAACGTAAATCATTCTTTTTTTCAAACATTTGGAGTAGACTGTGGCTTGCTCTACTCAAAACGATTTGATGAAAAGCGATTAATTATAGAGTGGTCAAAGCATTTGCTCCATTGCAAATCGTTTTGATTTTGCTTTGAAAGCCTATGAAAGGAGAATTTGGTAATTACTGAAGTTTGTTGAAAACTTAATACATGAGATTGGATGATTTCTTACTAATATGACCATTTGTACCCAGTAAACATATTGAAATTAAGTGAATTTTTTTGACTGAAACATCGAGACTCTCCTGTATCATTTCCTCCGTCATTCCTCTTGGGATCTGAGCTACCGCTTCAGCCTTCTTCGGCCTACCTCTGTTGTTTCTATATGGGTGCTCCTCATTGGTCAAGCCTTTCTCTTTCTCAGTTGCAGTTTCTTTTGGTTTCAGCCTCATGTAGCACTGGACACACTCTTAATTCATTTGACTTTCACTGTGGGTCTCGGTTCTTGCTTACACATGGTCACATTGATTCTTATCTTTTGGACAGGACTTTGTTTGCCTAAGTAAATTATTCTCGTTATCAAAATGACACCTGAATTTTGGAGAAAGTTTGTTTCAACCCCGGTTCTTTAGCAAAGATTTCTTTCCCAACATGCGTTTGATTTGAATAGATTTGATCTTCACTTTGACTCTTAGGGTGCCATTAGAAGTGGGCTGGTCTGGTAAAAATGCTGGTAAAACCAGCTGCAGTATTTTTACCAGACCGGCACACTCCGAGTTTGCCAGTAGGGGCAGTGAACTACCGGCAGGCCAGACCTGTTGGGAGTAAAGGCCCCTACTGGGAAATAATTGCCGCAATCACTGGTACTACTGGTGCCGATAATTTTGGCAAACTGTTCCATGGAGTCCTATGGTGTGGAGGGCACATGTGGGTGAGATATAGGTGACAGAAGGTATCATCGTCAGGTTAATTGGGAACACAATAGTGCATCAAACTTACAGCAAAACTATATATAATGGCCACACATCATATTTGTGAAATAATACATTTAAATTAATAGAAAACCTCCTCAGCAGTCCATCATTTACAATTCGATAGTACGCATCTAATTATAAATCGAACATATAAAACCAATGAGACAAATTAATGAACTACCTAATTGCTAAAATGATTTAGGCTCAGTTCCACAAGCTAGGAACCATGGGCTGCGATTATTAGGTATTCCCCCAGTGATGGGTACCAATGGGTTTCCAACTCCATTATTATTTGGGAGGGCGGTTGCAGTGACTCTACATTTCCTTGTCTGCCGGTGGAAAGGTGGTCGACCTCCTCCCGTAAAATATTTCACTTGTCTCCTAATCCTTGTCCTGCGTTACCATGGCAGCAAGATGCCCTCTGGATCAGACATTTTGGACATGTTTACCTGCTGCAATGTACCAGCCATTTCTACTGTGTGGAGTGGATGCTTTGTTTGATCAGTGCCACTCCATGTGGCCATCTCTTTGCTTGCACAGTTTCCTGGAAAACTTGCTCCACTTTTCTGGAGCAAATAATGATGCATTTTTGGCAAAAACGATTTGCTTAAAAGAGTTTTTGGAGCATTGTTGCCCACTTTTGCTGGTCACTCCCCTTTTGCGTTCTTAACGTGGCTGCTTTACATGGGGGTTGCCCACTTTGCACATCTTTTACCCGAATTGTGTGCATTTCTGTGAATGGTGCACATTTTTCTCTTGCGCATTTCTTTCACATCTCAGATTTAGGCCAACAATACATTTTCAGACTCTGCCCCTCCACAATGGCCTTGCGATTGTTTTTACTAAAAGGACAGACTCGTCAGAGGAAGAAAGGTCACCTACACAGAAACCCCAGAAATGGCAAATGACTTGTGCATGTAAGATTAAATAATATTTAGCAGAAACATCACTTCTCTGCCCTGCACCTCGTTTGCTTGTTTCTTGGAGAAGCAGCAGGATGGCCTTGTGCGGGCACTTCACCCAAGTACCCAATGATAAGCAATTATGAAGAAAAAGCAAGGTCTAGCAATCTGCACTCACTCTCAGCAATGAATATGTATGTATGTATTTATATTCGTATAGCGCTGGAAGCCCGCAGGCATCAGGGCCCTTAGGACAAAAAAACACATAACATAAAGACAAGATTTTACACTATCCTAAACTAGAGTCTACTTGACTCCTAACTGAGAGTTTCTTACTGAAGGATGAAAGTCTTGAGACGCTTCCTGAAGGCCAGATGATTTTCCTCTGTTCTCAGGACCTCTGGCACACTATTCCATTGTTTTGGAGCCAGTACCACAAAGGATCTCCCTAGCCCTCTTTTCAGTCTGTATTTGGGAATGACCAGAAGGCCCATGCCTCCTGATTGCAGGCTCCTCTGAGGAACATATGGAACTATGCTTCTCTTTAAACAGCCGGAGGCTTTGCCATATAGGCACTTGTGTACTAACGCGAGGGTTTTAAATTTGATCCGCTCCTCTACTTTAAGCCAGTGAAGCGATCTTCTTTGGTATGTTACATGATCCCTTCTATTAATGTTTTTAACCAGCCTTACCGCGTCATTTTGAATGACTTGGCCTTTAGCCAAGTCTTTGGCGGTGGCTCCTATCATTAGGGCATTCCGGTAGTCCAGCCTTGACAGAATAATGGCTCTGGCTATTGTGGCCAGGTTCTTTTCATTCAGGAAGGTCTTTATGGCTTTTATAAATCTGAGGTAGTAGGCCGTATTCTTTTGGAGGTAGTTGGTCTGCGCCTCAGAGTTGAACTCTGAGTTAACCATCATTCCCAGGGTTTTGACATGAGAGAAGACTTGAATCTTCAAGTCCTTAATCTGAATGGATTTATACTCCCCTCCTAGTTTAGCTAATTGCCGATTTGAACAAAATATTATCAATTCAGTCTTTGTGTCATTTAGACACATCCAATTGGCTTGCATCCACTCGTCAATCAATCCATATACTTTCCCTATTATGGCAGTATCTGTATCGTGATTTCCACTTAGCTCAAGAATGAGCTGTGTGTCGTCAGCGTAATTTGTAAAGAACACACCAGCCTTTACCACGATACTGCATTGGGCCCGCATATATGTGTTGAGAAGCATAGGGGACAAATATAAAGATATACCATAACCATTAAGATGTATCGTAATGGTATATTACATTACCCCCCCATCCACTTTCTCCTTTTCTCCTATCACAACAGATAAGGTCACTAGAGTTGTCCGCTCTATGAAGGTCTCCCCTTGTTGGTCCAGAACTATTAAGGACAACATCGGCTCCCTTGCCCCTGCACTTGATGATTTCTGCAATCACTCTATTACCAATGGGCTTTTCCCCTCTTCCCTCACGCACTCCCTTGTGCACCCCCTCCTAAAAAAGGCCTTACGCTGACCCCTCGTGTCTGGCTAACTACGCCCCATCTCTATCACTCCCTTCCTTGTTCAACCTCTAGAGAAGTTGGTTTTCCCCCAATTAACAAACAAACATGAGGTGGGACTCTGGTCCATCTTTTCTTTTTTGTAACTAGGAGGGTTTTCGGCCCTGTACACTTAGAATCTATCTGTGTGGAGGCGCTTCATAAATGACAACACCCCTAATGTGTTTACAAAGGTTAGTTTACATTTTATTCAAAAAATGATAAACAATCTGATCAAAAATACGATTCAATAATTACACATAATATGATCACAATTCATACTACATTCATCATAAAACAACACATGTATCAAATGTAAAACACCTTAGAAAACTGTTAAAGTGCTAAAGTGACTAGTTCCATTCTCTATCCACAGTTAAACTTAAATCGTAAGATAGGGTGAGGAGAGATAAATTAATAGGCTGTCCTCCCTCTCTTTCTGCTCAACATGTTTCAGTTCATTAACCCTCAATGGTGAACTTTCTTCAGGACCTTTTTGTTCAGTCACATCTCAAAAAGCAGTACTTTCTTACATCGCTATTTTATTTTAAATTTAAAGGTCTGTTCCTCTACAACCTCCTCCTCTTTACTGTAAAAGAAAAGACAGGAAAATCATTAGCACCTAATGCTAATCTATTTTAGGTGTGGCATGGCCTTAACCTGCCACCCATCTCCAACCTGGTGTAATTACCTGTTGGGGATTTCTAGCGGTCACCGGTGGGGTGGGTATCTCAATCTCTGTCAGAGCTCCTACTTCTTGTCCACCTACAGTACAAAACCACAGGTCAGTGTATAGTCTTTATATATACAGGGTCGCATCATCTCAACGTGCCAATTTCTCACTCTCACATTGCTCTTAATCTTCCAAAACATTGATATACTGGTGCTGAAAGACCAAAGATATATCGAGGCTTAGTACCACTAAATGAAATATGCCAATCACGGGTCGAAAAGATACAAGTATCTTTTATTCTGCACAGATTTCAAAGCAAACAGATAGCTATCTGGCTCCCAACACCTCACAGTGTGTACCAGCAGACACAGATAGGGGTGAGAGTGCTGGACATCTTACCACAGTCACTTTTATACAGTTTTTCAAACATTGTACAGCCCCTTTCCAAACTAATAAGTTACATGCTACGGTTCGTGCCCAGTTCACATGTCCAATATTACAATATTGTACAACGGATTAAACAAGTTTGTATGTCCATGAAGTTACAATGATGCCGTTGGTTCTCTGATCCACAGTAAGCCTTGTTTCAAGAATCATTACAGTGCAGTTCAGCAAAACCATACGATATGAGTTTGTTCTATATTGTCTCATTGTTTATATGAAGATGAGGCTTGTGAGCGCAGACAACACTTGGATTGCAGTTCATTCAAGTCACAAGGTTTCTTTGCATAGAACAAACAGTCTGCTCTCGGTCAGCCTAAACATGAACAAAACTCATAGGTCGTTCGGCTCGGCTGCAAGTTGAAAACACAGTCCACCATTTTAGAACGCAAAGCAGGAGTCGAAATCAAAATGGCGGATGATTGTTAAAATGGCGGCGAAGTTGATAAAAAATTGGTACATTACGAACACGATTTTCTGTGGAACGCGAATGGGCATAGGCCAATATTCATAACAAGGTGGTATTATCCGAATACAGTTTAACAGTGGAACCCGCCACTTGTGGCAGGTGTCAACATACCTCTTTAACTAGATGGCATGCAGGCACCCTTCTTATGGATCCACTTTTAGTGTGGCGTTGTCATCAATCATAGTATATCCAATTTGATGTAATACGTGGTCCCCTTCTTCCATCTATCTGGGAGCGCTAGAGTACACATACAAATATTTAGAAGGTGTTTGTAAATAGAAGGTGCCTGATGTGTGCAATTATGTTCCCCTCTCGGACTCAGGTCCTTAACTGTGTGTGTTCACAGCGTCCCCATCTACTGCCCGTCCGCTGTTTTAGGTTGTGTCCCATCAAGTGCTCCTTACGTTACCTCTTACCCAAACAAGGTTGCCTTTTATTGTAATTTCATTGCGGGATGTTTTTTCGCAGGGTTTTTTACCGCGATTTATTTTTTCGAAAAACCCATCGAATATTTTTTTTCCTAAAAAGTCGATGGGTTTTTTCTAAAAAAAATGTGCAGTAAAAAACCCAGTGAAAAAACATCCTGCAACAAAAGGACGTCGTACCATCCATTCTATGGTCCTGATACCTTATTCCAGGGCCATTTTGGATGGGGCAATAAGTAATGTCTAGTGCTCCATGCACACTAGTCTACTCTATGGTTTTTATACCTTCCCCCAATTAACCCATCATACTTACATGACTATCAATCTGGATTTCGAGGATCGAGAGGCACGGAAACTGCTCTCCTGAACTCCCTTAAAGAACTACTCACATCTCTTTGTGACTAGACTGCTCGCATCATCTACTTGTGTTTTGCAAACTTGCTGTGCCCTTTGCTTGTACTGCGTGCTTTTTCTGTAACCTGCTGGCTCAGTGACTGCACCTTTCTACTTTTCCTACTCAGACCCACTGTCTGCCCCTCGTTTCTACCTCACCCATGGCATTTTCTGTTTCTCCTATATTCTCTAACTGTTTCTCCATCAACTATCCCCCCCTTCTCACTAAGTCTACCAGGAAGAAGTTCAAAAAGGATATCTTGGCCTCCAACCCCAGTCTCCCTATCACTGACATCTATTCCAGCGCTTCCTCCAGACAGACCCTCGCCGACATCCTCTTTGTCGTTCCTTCACCAGATCTACAGACTCTGCATATGATCTCTGTGCTCTGTCCTTTCTCCTCCTATCCCATTAATGGTGGCACCCGCTGAGAAGCCCTCATGACCCCTTCAACTCCTCTAAGGTCATCATTAATGTATACCTAATTGGCACTGTCATGGTCCAAGGCCCTGAGGCCAATCTCCTCCTCTTTGATAGGCACTTCCCTCACCTCATCATTTTCCTTTCATCTCCGGCTGTTCCCTCTCTCCCCCCTCTTACTTCCCTGTCCCACCTCCTTCCCCCACTTGGCTACCTTGCCCTCTCTTCCCTCCTCTTTTGCCTGCCTCAGGCTCCTTCATCACCTCCGCAGGGTGTTCCTCTGATTTGTATTGCTCCCTGGAAGTCCTTTAAGGTTACCAACCTTCTTCATCTTGCCCCTCTCAACTCTCACTCTGCTGTCAAACACACCTTTGACTTCTGCTGCCTCTTCGAAGAATTCAACCTTAATGTCCTAGGTCTCACTGAGACTTGGTTCACGGCCAGCTCTGTCACAAGCATTGACACTCTCCGCCCTGATGGCTACACAATGCTCTCCACACCCAACTCCCCCTGGTCCAGTGGGGGTGTAGCCCTGATATTCCTGCTTCTATCATTCCCACGCAGACTTACTCCTCTGTTGAATGCGTGTGGCAATCATTCGCTTTCTCGATTCGATTTTCCCGAGATCGAATGATTCCCATTTGGGAGAATATGTAGGTTAGTCATTTATTTCTGATTTCTGTATTTCTGTATTTAACCTTCGGCTTGCTTTGCTTTTAAATGAAACGTTGCTAAATCGTATTGAAAAATTGTTAAATGTTTTGTATTATTTACCTGTATATTTGAAAGGATGATTTTATTATCCATATCAAATAAAAAACAAAAAAACAAAAACAACAATGGATTCCATCTGGTGCAGTGGTTTAAATCCTGTCTTCTTTTCGTACAAACATTATTTGCATCAATAAATGCAGGGAATATACTGGCCATAACCTTTCAAAGAACATAAGCACATATGGTAGATTTGAAATCAGACTAAAATTGAGCAAGTGCAAACAGGTACCAGCTCCCCTAACTCCCCTCATACCTACTGCGAGACACTCTTCTGACCATGCATACCCTTTACACCATAATCTCTAACTAGTAATTGATGTAAATATAATTGATGTAAATTCCTGTGACATATTCTGTAACTTGTAAATATTAACTATGCAATATGTAAATCCCTGTGAAACACTCTGTAACTTGTAAGCTTAAAATATCCATGTCTCCGCACCCTGATACCTTCTGGTATGGCACGCGTTACAAATAAACAAACAAACAAACAAACAAACAAACAAACATGTGGCATTTGGTTTTGTCAAACTTTGTTTCAAAATGGCTGACTTCCAGCTATAATGTAAAGTTCTTGCCATTTATGAATGTGAATCACTGAAGAGCCCAAGCAACATTTTAGAAATGGCTGACTTTATTGCTAGACTAGTGCTTTGAAAACTTTGGGAGGATAAAGAAGCTTTGCTGCCTTGCACATGCCCAATGACATTGGTAAGACACAATGGTTCAAATTCAGAGAGGATTACTTATGGGGCCTCATCACTTCTGAAAGGAACAAATCCCTTGTGGTTAGTGCATTATCCCGGTGAGTAGTGTTTCCTAATGTTCTCTTGGAAGAAATTAGCAAACTAATCATAGAGCTACTAGGATGGAATGATGTTTTTCCCCACAATTGGATCTCTGAATTCCCAGAAAATATGAGAGTTACTTGTCAGAAAGACCTGAGGAGAAGACTCTGTCAACGAAAAATCTATTTTTGTCATTGAGGATCTGATATTTACAGTATCTTCAGTGAACCAAAAATCTAGGTTTCCTGATGATTACATGAGGAATACCTAGATATTAATCATTGTTGGTGGTGAGTGCTATGAATATAAATAGAAATAGAATAAATGCCTGATGTTTTAAGTTCCTCTGATATTAAAAGTAGGTATTGGGTGACAAATGTGGCACCTATCACCCCTTTCTGGAGGGGGGGGGGGGGAATCCTTCAGCGATATAAGCTTATCCTAGCTGGACATTAACCAGTCCAAAAATGCATCCTAGTTGGTTAGATTTAAATTGGTGTCAGCCACATAGGAGGAAATTAGATTATCTATTAAAACGTGAATTTCATTATCTTCTGTCATCAAACTTTAAGGTTCACAATCGGAGAAAGAGAGGACATCCTAGGTGCAGCCTGAGTGTATTCGTATTGAATTGACAAGTGGCTGGAGCAGGTTAATGGAATCGGAAGACAAACACACAACAAAAGTTCTTTAGACAAAAACAAGATCTAAAGTGCATCCAGTTTGATGTGTAGGAATGTTTCATCCCTATGCATCT
Organism: Ambystoma mexicanum; assembly: GCF_040938575.1. Taxonomy (NCBI): domain Eukaryota; kingdom Metazoa; phylum Chordata; class Amphibia; order Caudata; family Ambystomatidae; genus Ambystoma; species Ambystoma mexicanum. The sequence goes on from NC_090938.1 coordinate 217,079,083, forward strand.
GAGGAAATGGTTGCACTGCTTTGGAAATACCTGCATTGTTTTTGTTATTCAGTTTAAAATAAATACCCACATGTTCAATTGTGATGGTGCATTTCTGACATGTACCACCATCCTAAGTTCATGGAACGTAAATCATTCTTTTTTTCAAACATTTGGAGTAGACTGTGGCTTGCTCTACTCAAAACGATTTGATGAAAAGCGATTAATTATAGAGTGGTCAAAGCATTTGCTCCATTGCAAATCGTTTTGATTTTGCTTTGAAAGCCTATGAAAGGAGAATTTGGTAATTACTGAAGTTTGTTGAAAACTTAATACATGAGATTGGATGATTTCTTACTAATATGACCATTTGTACCCAGTAAACATATTGAAATTAAGTGAATTTTTTTGACTGAAACATCGAGACTCTCCTGTATCATTTCCTCCGTCATTCCTCTTGGGATCTGAGCTACCGCTTCAGCCTTCTTCGGCCTACCTCTGTTGTTTCTATATGGGTGCTCCTCATTGGTCAAGCCTTTCTCTTTCTCAGTTGCAGTTTCTTTTGGTTTCAGCCTCATGTAGCACTGGACACACTCTTAATTCATTTGACTTTCACTGTGGGTCTCGGTTCTTGCTTACACATGGTCACATTGATTCTTATCTTTTGGACAGGACTTTGTTTGCCTAAGTAAATTATTCTCGTTATCAAAATGACACCTGAATTTTGGAGAAAGTTTGTTTCAACCCCGGTTCTTTAGCAAAGATTTCTTTCCCAACATGCGTTTGATTTGAATAGATTTGATCTTCACTTTGACTCTTAGGGTGCCATTAGAAGTGGGCTGGTCTGGTAAAAATGCTGGTAAAACCAGCTGCAGTATTTTTACCAGACCGGCACACTCCGAGTTTGCCAGTAGGGGCAGTGAACTACCGGCAGGCCAGACCTGTTGGGAGTAAAGGCCCCTACTGGGAAATAATTGCCGCAATCACTGGTACTACTGGTGCCGATAATTTTGGCAAACTGTTCCATGGAGTCCTATGGTGTGGAGGGCACATGTGGGTGAGATATAGGTGACAGAAGGTATCATCGTCAGGTTAATTGGGAACACAATAGTGCATCAAACTTACAGCAAAACTATATATAATGGCCACACATCATATTTGTGAAATAATACATTTAAATTAATAGAAAACCTCCTCAGCAGTCCATCATTTACAATTCGATAGTACGCATCTAATTATAAATCGAACATATAAAACCAATGAGACAAATTAATGAACTACCTAATTGCTAAAATGATTTAGGCTCAGTTCCACAAGCTAGGAACCATGGGCTGCGATTATTAGGTATTCCCCCAGTGATGGGTACCAATGGGTTTCCAACTCCATTATTATTTGGGAGGGCGGTTGCAGTGACTCTACATTTCCTTGTCTGCCGGTGGAAAGGTGGTCGACCTCCTCCCGTAAAATATTTCACTTGTCTCCTAATCCTTGTCCTGCGTTACCATGGCAGCAAGATGCCCTCTGGATCAGACATTTTGGACATGTTTACCTGCTGCAATGTACCAGCCATTTCTACTGTGTGGAGTGGATGCTTTGTTTGATCAGTGCCACTCCATGTGGCCATCTCTTTGCTTGCACAGTTTACTGGAAAACTTGCTCCACTTTTCTGGAGCAAATAATGATGCATTTTTGGCAAAAACGATTTGCTTAAAAGAGTTTTTGGAGCATTGTTGCCCACTTTTGCTGGTCACTCCCCTTTTGCGTTCTTAACGTGGCTGCTTTACATGGGGGTTGCCCACTTTGCACATCTTTTACCCGAATTGTGTGCATTTCTGTGAATGGTGCACATTTTTCTCTTGCGCATTTCTTTCACATCTCAGATTTAGGCCAACAATACATTTTCAGACTCTGCCCCTCCACAATGGCCTTGCGATTGTTTTTACTAAAAGGACAGACTCGTCAGAGGAAGAAAGGTCACCTACACAGAAACCCCAGAAATGGCAAATGACTTGTGCATGTAAGATTAAATAATATTTAGCAGAAACATCACTTCTCTGCCCTGCACCTCTTATGCTTGTTTCTTGGAGAAGCAGCAGGATGGCCTTGTGCGGGCACTTCACCCAAGTACCCAATGATAAGCAATTATGAAGAAAAAGCAAGGTCTAGCAATCTGCACTCACTCTCAGCAATGAATATGTATGTATGTATTTATATTCGTATAGCGCTGGAAGCCCGCAGGCATCAGGGCCCTTAGGACAAAAAAACACATAACATAAAGACAAGATTTTACACTATCCTAAACTAGAGTCTACTTGACTCCTAACTGAGAGTTTCTTACTGAAGGATGAAAGTCTTGAGACGCTTCCTGAAGGCCAGATGATTTTCCTCTGTTCTCAGGACCTCTGGCACACTATTCCATTGTTTTGGAGCCAGTACCACAAAGGATCTCCCTAGCCCTCTTTTCAGTCTGTATTTGGGAATGACCAGAAGGCCCATGCCTCCTGATTGCAGGCTCCTCTGAGGAACATATGGAACTATGCTTCTCTTTAAACAGCCGGAGGCTTTGCCATATAGGCACTTGTGTACTAACGTGAGGGTTTTAAATTTGATCCGCTCCTCTACTTTAAGCCAGTGAAGCGATCTTCTTTGGTATGTTACATGATCCCTTCTATTAATGTTTTTAACCAGCCTTACCGCGTCATTTTGAATGACTTGGCCTTTAGCCAAGTCTTTGGCGGTGGCTCCTATCATTAGGGCATTCCGGTAGTCCAGCCTTGACAGAATAATGGCTCTGGCTATTGTGGCCAGGTTCTTTTCATTCAGGAAGGTCTTTATGGCTTTTATAAATCTGAGGTAGTAGGCCGTATTCTTTTGGAGGTAGTTGGTCTGCGCCTCAGAGTTGAACTCTGAGTTAACCATCATTCCCAGGGTTTTGACATGAGAGAAGACTTGAATCTTCAAGTCCTTAATCTGAATGGATTTATACTCCCCTCCTAGTTTAGCTAATTGCCGATTTGAACCAAATATTATCAATTCAGTCTTTGTGTCATTTAGACACATCCAATTGGCTTGCATCCACTCGTCAATCAATCCATATACTTTCCCTATTATGGCAGTATCTGTATCGTGATTTCCACTTAGCTCAAGAATGAGCTGTGTGTCGTCAGCGTAATTTGTAAAGAACACACCAGCCTTTACCACGATACTGCATTGGGCCCGCATATATGTGTTGAGAAGCATAGGGGACAAATATAAAGATATACCATAACCATTAAGATGTATCGTAATGGTATATTACATTACCCCCCATCCACTTTCTCCTTTTCTCCTATCACAACAGATAAGGTCACTAGAGTTGTCCGCTCTATGAAGGTCTCCCCTTGTTGGTCCAGAACTATTAAGGACAACATCAGCTCCCTTGCCCCTGCACTTGATGAGTTCTGCAATCACTCTATTACCAATGGGCTTTTCCCCTCTTCCCTCACGCACTCCCTTGTGCACCCCCTCCTAAAAAAGGCCTTACGCTGACCCCTCGTGTCTGGCTAACTACGCCCCATCTCTATCACTCCCTTCCTTGTTCAACCTCTAGAGAAGTTGGTTTTCCCCCAATTAACAAACAAACATGAGGTGGGACTCTGGTCCATCTTTTCTTTTTTGTAACTAGGAGGGTTTTCGGCCCTGTACACTTAGAATCTATCTGTGTGGAGGCGCTTCATAAATGACAACACCCCTAATGTGTTTACAAAGGTTAGTTTACATTTTATTCAAAAAATGATAAACAATCTGATCAAAAATACGATTCAATAATTACACATAATATGATCACAATTCATACTACATTCATCATAAAACAACACATGTATCAAATGTAAAACACCTTAGAAAACTGTTAAAGTGCTAAAGTGACTAGTTCCATTCTCTATCCACAGTTAAACTTAAATCGTAAGATAGGGTGAGGAGAGATAAATTAATAGGCTGTCCTCCCTCTCTTTCTGCTCAACATGTTTCAGTTCATTAACCCTCAATGGTGAACTTTCTTCAGGACCTTTTTGTTCAGTCACATCTCAAAAAGCAGTACTTTCTTACATCGCTATTTTATTTTAAATTTAAAGGTCTGTTCCTCTACAACCTCCTCCTCTTTACTGTAAAAGAAAAGACAGGAAAATCATTAGCACCTAATGCTAATCTATTTTAGGTGTGGCATGGCCTTAACCTGCCACCCATCTCCAACCTGGTGTAATTACCTGTTGGGGATTTCTAGCGGTCACCGGTGGGGTGGGTATCTCAATCTCTGTCAGAGCTCCTACTTCTTGTCCACCTACAGTACAAAACCACAGGTCAGTGTATAGTCTTTATATATACAGGGTCGCATCATCTCAACGTGCCAATTTCTCACTCTCACATTGCTCTTAATCTTCCAAAACATTGATATACTGGTGCTGAAAGACCAAAGATATATCGAGGCTTAGTACCACTAAATGAAATATGCCAATCACGGGTCGAAAAGATACAAGTATCTTTTATTCTGCACAGATTTCAAAGCAAACAGATAGCTATCTGGCTCCCAACACCTCACAGTGTGTACCAGCAGACACAGATAGGGGTGAGAGTGCTGGACATCTTACCACAGTCACTTTTATACAGTTTTTCAAACATTGTACAGCCCCTTTCCAAACTAATAAGTTACATGCTACGGTTCGTGCCCAGTTCACATGTCCAATATTACAATATTGTACAACGGATTAAACAAGTTTGTATGTCCATGAAGTTACAATGATGCCGTTGGTTCTCTGATCCACAGTAAGCCTTGTTTCAAGAATCATTACAGTGCAGTTCAGCAAAACCATACGATATGAGTTTGTTCTATATTGTCTCATTGTTTATATGAAGATGAGGCTTGTGAGCGCAGACAACACTTGGATTGCAGTTCATTCAAGTCACAAGGTTTCTTTGCATAGAACAAACAGTCTGCTCTCGGTCAGCCTAAACATGAACAAAACTCATAGGTCGTTCGGCTCGGCTGCAAGTTGAAAACACAGTCCACCATTTTAGAACGCAAAGCAGGAGTCGAAATCAAAATGGCGGATGATTGTTAAAATGGCGGCGAAGTTGATAAAAAATTGGTACATTACGAACACGATTTTCTGTGGAACGCGAATGGGCATAGGCCAATATTCATAACAAGGTGGTATTATCCGAATACAGTTTAACAGTGGAACCCGCCACTTGTGGCAGGTGTCAACATACCTCTTTAACTAGATGGCATGCAGGCACCCTTCTTATGGATCCACTTTTAGTGTGGCGTTGTCATCAATCATAGTATATCCAATTTGATGTAATACGTGGTCCCCTTCTTCCATCTATCTGGGAGCGCTAGAGTACACATACAAATATTTAGAAGGTGTTTGTAAATAGAAGGTGCCTGATGTGTGCAATTATGTTCCCCTCTCGGACTCAGGTCCTTAACTGTGTGTGTTCACAGCGTCCCCATCTACTGCCCGTCCGCTGTTTTAGGTTGTGTCCCATCAAGTGCTCCTTACGTTACCTCTTACCCAAACAAGGTTGCCTTTTATTGTAATTTCATTGCGGGATGTTTTTTCGCAGGGTTTTTTACCGCAATTTATTTTTTCGAAAAACCCATCGAATATTTTTTTTCCTAAAAAGTCGATGGGTTTTTTCTAAAAAAAATGTGCAGTAAAAAACCCAGTGAAAAAACATCCTGCAACAAAAGGACGTCGTACCATCCATTCTATGGTCCTGATACCTTATTCCAGGGCCATTTTGGATGGGGCAATAAGTAATGTCTAGTGCTCCATGCACACTAGTCTACTCTATGGTTTTTATACCTTCCCCCAATTAACCCATCATACTTACATGACTATCAATCTGGATTTCGAGGATCGAGAGGCACGGAAACTGCTCTCCTGAACTCCCTTAAAGAACTACTCACATCTCTTTGTGACTAGACTGCTCGCATCATCTACTTGTGTTTTGCAAACTTGCTGTGCCCTTTGCTTGTACTGCGTGCTTTTTCTGTAACCTGCTGGCTCAGTGACTGCACCTTTCTACTTTTCCTACTCAGACCCACTGTCTGCCCCTCGTTTCTACCTCACCCATGGCATTTTCTGTTTCTCCTATATTCTCTAACTGTTTCTCCATCAACTATCCCCCCCTTCTCACTAAGTCTACCAGGAAGAAGTTCAAAAAGGATATCTTGGCCTCCAACCCCAGTCTCCCTATCACTGACATCTATTCCAGCGCTTCCTCCAGACAGACCCTCGCCGACATCCTCTTTGTCGTTCCTTCACCAGATCTACAGACTCTGCATATGATCTCTGTGCTCTGTCCTTTCTCCTCCTATCCCATTAATGGTGGCACCCGCTGAGAAGCCCTCATGACCCCCTTCAACTCCTCTAAGGTCATCATTAATGTATACCTAATTGGCACTGTCATGGTCCAAGGCCCTGAGGCCAATCTCCTCCTCTTTGATAGGCACTTCCCTCACCTCATCATTTTCCTTTCATCTCCGGCTGTTCCCTCTCTCCCCCCTCTTACTTCCCTGTCCCACCTCCTTCCCCCACTTGGCTACCTTGCCCTCTCTTCCCTCCTCTTTTGCCTGCCTCAGGCTCCTTCATCACCTCCGCAGGGTGTTCCTCTGATTTGTATTGCTCCCTGGAAGTCCTTTAAGGTTACCAACCTTCTTCATCTTGCCCCTCTCAACTCTCACTCTGCTGTCAAACACACCTTTGACTTCTGCTGCCTCTTCGAAGAATTCAACCTTAATGTCCTAGGTCTCACTGAGACTTGGTTCACGGCCAGCTCTGTCACAAGCATTGACACTCTCCGCCCTGATGGCTACACAATGCTCTCCACACCCAACTCCCCCTGGTCCAGTGGGGGTGTAGCCCTGATATTCCTGCTTCTATCATTCCCACGCAGACTTACTCCTCTGTTGAATGCGTGTGGCAATCATTCGCTTTCTCGATTCGATTTTCCCGAGATCGAATGATTCCCATTTGGGAGAATATGTAGGTTAGTCATTTATTTCTGATTTCTGTATTTCTGTATTTAACCTTCGGCTTGCTTTGCTTTTAAATGAAACGTTGCTAAATCGTATTGAAAAATTGTTAAATGTTTTGTATTATTTACCTGTATATTTGAAAGGATGATTTTATTATCCATATCAAATAAAAAACAAAAAAACAAAAACAACAATGGATTCCATCTGGTGCAGTGGTTTAAATCCTGTCTTCTTTTCGTACAAACATTATTTGCATCAATAAATGCAGGGAATATACTGGCCATAACCTTTCAAAGAACATAAGCACATATGGTAGATTTGAAATCAGACTAAAATTGAGCAAGTGCAAACAGGTACCAGCTCCCCTAACTCCCCTCATACCTACTGCGAGACACTCTTCTGACCATGCATACCCTTTACACCATAATCTCTAACTAGTAATTGATGTAAATATAATTGATGTAAATTCCTGTGACATATTCTGTAACTTGTAAATATTAACTATGCAATATGTAAATCCCTGTGAAACACTCTGTAACTTGTAAGCTTAAAATATCCATGTCTCCGCACCCTGATACCTTCTGGTATGGCACGCGTTACAAATAAACAAACAAACAAACAAACAAACAAACAAACATGTGGCATTTGGTTTTGTCAAACTTTGTTTCAAAATGGCTGACTTCCAGCTATAATGTAAAGTTCTTGCCATTTATGAATGTGAATCACTGAAGAGCCCAAGCAACATTTTAGAAATGGCTGACTTTATTGCTATACTAGTGCTTTGAAAACTTTGGGAGGATAAAGAAGCTTTGCTGCCTTGCACATGCCCAATGACATTGGTAAGACACAATGGTTCAAATTCAGAGAGGATTACTTATGGGGCCTCATCACTTCTGAAAGGAACAAATCCCTTGTGGTTAGTGCATTATCCCGGTGAGTAGTGTTTCCTAATGTTCTCTTGGAAGAAATTAGCAAACTAATCATAGAGCTACTAGGATGGAATGATGTTTTTCCCCACAATTGGATCTCTGAATTCCCAGAAAATATGAGAGTTACTTGTCAGAAAGACCTGAGGAGAAGACTCTGTCAACGAAAAATCTATTTTTGTCATTGAGGATCTGATATTTACAGTATCTTCAGTGAACCAAAAATCTAGGTTTCCTGATGATTACATGAGGAATACCTAGATATTAATCATTGTTGGTGGTGAGTGCTATGAATATAAATAGAAATAGAATAAATGCCTGATGTTTTAAGTTCCTCTGATATTAAAAGTAGGTATTGGGTGACAAATGTGGCACCTATCACCCCTTTCTGGAGGGGGGGGGGGAATCCTTCAGCGATATAAGCTTATCCTAGCTGGACATTAACCAGTCCAAAAATGCATCCTAGTTGGTTAGATTTAAATTGGTGTCAGCCACATAGGAGGAAATTAGATTATCTATTAAAACGTGAATTTCATTATCTTCTGTCATCAAACTTTAAGGTTCACAATCGGAGAAAGAGAGGACATCCTAGGTGCAGCCTGAGTGTATTCGTATTGAATTGACAAGTGGCTGGAGCAGGTTAATGGAATCGGAAGACAAACACACAACAAAAGTTCTTTAGACAAAAACAAGATCTAAAGTGCATCCAGTTTGATGTGTAGGAATGTTTCATCCCTATGCATCTGAGGAAATGGTTGCACTGCTTTGGAAATACCTGCATTGTTTTTGTTATTCAGTTTAAAATAAATACCCACATGTTCAATTGTGATGGTGCATTTCTGACATGTACCACCATCCTAAGTTCATGGAACGTAAATCATTCTTTTTTTCAAACATTTGGAGTAGACTGTGGCTTGCTCTACTCAAAACGATTTGATGAAAAGCGATTAATTATAGAGTGGTCAAAGCATTTGCTCCATTGCAAATCGTTTTGATTTTGCTTTGAAAGCCTATGAAAGGAGAATTTGGTAATTACTGAAGTTTGTTGAAAACTTAATACATGAGATTGGATGATTTCTTACTAATATGACCATTTGTACCCAGTAAACATATTGAAATTAAGTGAATTTCTTTGACTGAAACATCGAGACTCTCCTGTATCATTTCCTCCGTCATTCCTCTTGGGATCTGAGCTACCGCTTCAGCCTTCTTCGGCCTACCTCTGTTGTTTCTATATGGGTGCTCCTCATTGGTCAAGCCTTTCTCTTTCTCAGTTGCAGTTTCTTTTGGTTTCAGCCTCATGTAGCACTGGACACACTCTTAATTCATTTGACTTTCACTGTGGGTCTCGGTTCTTGCTTACACATGGTCACATTGATTCTTATCTTTTGGACAGGACTTTGTTTGCCTAAGTAAATTATTCTCGTTATCAAAATGACACCTGAATTTTGGAGAAAGTTTGTTTCAACCCCGGTTCTTTAGCAAAGATTTCTTTCCCAACATGCGTTTGATTTGAATAGATTTGATCTTCACTTTGACTCTTAGGGTGCCATTAGAAGTGGGCTGGTCTGGTAAAAATGCTGGTAAAACCAGCTGCAGTATTTTTACCAGACCGGCACACTCCGAGTTTGCCAGTAGGGGCAGTGAACTACCGGCAGGCCAGACCTGTTGGGAGTAAAGGCCCCTACTGGGAAATAATTGCCGCAATCACTGGTACTACTGGTGCCGATAATTTTGGCAAACTGTTCCATGGAGTCCTATGGTGTGGAGGGCACATGTGGGTGAGATATAGGTGACAGAAGGTATCATCGTCAGGTTAATTGGGAACACAATAGTGCATCAAACTTACAGCAAAACTATATATAATGGCCACACATCATATTTGTGAAATAATACATTTAAATTAATAGAAAACCTCCTCAGCAGTCCATCATTTACAATTCGATAGTACGCATCTAATTATAAATCGAACATATAAAACCAATGAGACAAATTAATGAACTACCTAATTGCTAAAATGATTTAGGCTCAGTTCCACAAGCTAGGAACCATGGGCTGCGATTATTAGGTATTCCCCCAGTGATGGGTACCAATGGGTTTCCAACTCCATTATTATTTGGGAGGGCGGTTGCAGTGACTCTACATTTCCTTGTCTGCCGGTGGAAAGGTGGTCGACCTCCTCCCGTAAAATATTTCACTTGTCTCCTAATCCTTGTCCTGCGTTACCATGGCAGCAAGATGCCCTCTGGATCAGACATTTTGGACATGTTTACCTGCTGCAATGTACCAGCCATTTCTACTGTGTGGAGTGGATGCTTTGTTTGATCAGTGCCACTCCATGTGGCCATCTCTTTGCTTGCACAGTTTCCTGGAAAACTTGCTCCACTTTTCTGGAGCAAATAATGATGCATTTTTGGCAAAAACGATTTGCTTAAAAGAGTTTTTGGAGCATTGTTGCCCACTTTTGCTGGTCACTCCCCTTTTGCGTTCTTAACGTGGCTGCTTTACATGGGGGTTGCCCACTTTGCACATCTTTTACCCGAATTGTGTGCATTTCTGTGAATGGTGCACATTTTTCTCTTGCGCATTTCTTTCACATCTCAGATTTAGGCCAACAATACATTTTCAGACTCTGCCCCTCCACAATGGCCTTGCGATTGTTTTTACTAAAAGGACAGACTCGTCAGAGGAAGAAAGGTCACCTACACAGAAACCCCAGAAATGGCAAATGACTTGTGCATGTAAGATTAAATAATATTTAGCAGAAACATCACTTCTCTGCCCTGCACCTCATATGCTTGTTTCTTGGAGAAGCAGCAGGATGGCCTTGTGCGGGCACTTCACCCAAGTACCCAATGATAAGCAATTATGAAGAAAAAGCAAGGTCTAGCAATCTGCACTCACTCTCAGCAATGAATATGTATGTATGTATTTATATTCGTATAGCGCTGGAAGCCCGCAGGCATCAGGGCCCTTAGGACAAAAAAACACATAACATAAAGACAAGATTTTACACTATCCTAAACTAGAGTCTACTTGACTCCTAACTGAGAGTTTCTTACTGAAGGATGAAAGTCTTGAGACGCTTCCTGAAGGCCAGATGATTTTCCTCTGTTCTCAGGACCTCTGGCACACTATTCCATTGTTTTGGAGCCAGTACCACAAAGGATCTCCCTAGCCCTCTTTTCAGTCTGTATTTGGGAATGACCAGAAGGCCCATGCCTCCTGATTGCAGGCTCCTCTGAGGAACATATGGAACTATGCTTCTCTTTAAACAGCCGGAGGCTTTGCCATATAGGCACTTGTGTACTAACGTGAGGGTTTTAAATTTGATCCGCTCCTCTACTTTAAGCCAGTGAAGCGATCTTCTTTGGTATGTTACATGATCCCTTCTATTAATGTTTTTAACCAGCCTTACCGCGTCATTTTGAATGACTTGGCCTTTAGCCAAGTCTTTGGCGGTGGCTCCTATCATTAGGGCATTCCGGTAGTCCAGCCTTGACAGAATAATGGCTCTGGCTATTGTGGCCAGGTTCTTTTCATTCAGGAAGGTCTTTATGGCTTTTATAAATCTGAGGTAGTAGGCCGTATTCTTTTGGAGGTAGTTGGTCTGCGCCTCAGAGTTGAACTCTGAGTTAACCATCATTCCCAGGGTTTTGACATGAGAGAAGACTTGAATCTTCAAGTCCTTAATCTGAATGGATTTATACTCCCCTCCTAGTTTAGCTAATTGCCGATTTGAACCAAATATTATCAATTCAGTCTTTGTGTCATTTAGACACATCCAATTGGCTTGCATCCACTCGTCAATCAATCCATATACTTTCCCTATTATGGCAGTATCTGTATCGTGATTTCCACTTAGCTCAAGAATGAGCTGTGTGTCGTCAGCGTAATTTGTAAAGAACACACCAGCCTTTACCACGATACTGCATTGGGCCCGCATATATGTGTTGAGAAGCATAGGGGACAAATATAAAGATATACCATAACCATTAAGATGTATCGTAATGGTATATTACATTACCCCCCCATCCACTTTCTCCTTTTCTCCTATCACAACAGATAAGGTCACTAGAGTTGTCCGCTCTATGAAGGTCTCCCCTTGTTGGTCCAGAACTATTAAGGACAACATCGGCTCCCTTGCCCCTGCACTTGATGATTTCTGCAATCACTCTATTACCAATGGGCTTTTCCCCTCTTCCCTCACGCACTCCCTTGTGCACCCCCTCCTAAAAAAGGCCTTACGCTGACCCCTCGTGTCTGGCTAACTACGCCCCATCTCTATCACTCCCTTCCTTGTTCAACCTCTAGAGAAGTTGGTTTTCCCCCAATTAACAAACAAACATGAGGTGGGACTCTGGTCCATCTTTTCTTTTTTGTAACTAGGAGGGTTTTCGGCCCTGTACACTTAGAATCTATCTGTGTGGAGGCGCTTCATAAATGACAACACCCCTAATGTGTTTACAAAGGTTAGTTTACATTTTATTCAAAAAATGATAAACAATCTGATCAAAAATACGATTCAATAATTACACATAATATGATCACAATTCATACTACATTCATCATAAAACAACACATGTATCAAATGTAAAACACCTTAGAAAACTGTTAAAGTGCTAAAGTGACTAGTTCCATTCTCTATCCACAGTTAAACTTAAATCGTAAGATAGGGTGAGGAGAGATAAATTAATAGGCTGTCCTCCCTCTCTTTCTGCTCAACATGTTTCAGTTCATTAACCCTCAATGGTGAACTTTCTTCAGGACCTTTTTGTTCAGTCACATCTCAAAAAGCAGTACTTTCTTACATCGCTATTTTATTTTAAATTTAAAGGTCTGTTCCTCTACAACCTCCTCCTCTTTACTGTAAAAGAAAAGACAGGAAAATCATTAGCACCTAATGCTAATCTATTTTAGGTGTGGCATGGCCTTAACCTGCCACCCATCTCCAACCTGGTGTAATTACCTGTTGGGGATTTCTAGCGGTCACCGGTGGGGTGGGTATCTCAATCTCTGTCAGAGCTCCTACTTCTTGTCCACCTACAGTACAAAACCACAGGTCAGTGTATAGTCTTTATATATACAGGGTCGCATCATCTCAACGTGCCAATTTCTCACTCTCACATTGCTCTTAATCTTCCAAAACATTGATATACTGGTGCTGAAAGACCAAAGATATATCGAGGCTTAGTACCACTAAATGAAATATGCCAATCACGGGTCGAAAAGATACAAGTATCTTTTATTCTGCACAGATTTCAAAGCAAACAGATAGCTATCTGGCTCCCAACACCTCACAGTGTGTACCAGCAGACACAGATAGGGGTGAGAGTGCTGGACATCTTACCACAGTCACTTTTATACAGTTTTTCAAACATTGTACAGCCCCTTTCCAAACTAATAAGTTACATGCTATGGTTCGTGCCCAGTTCACATGTCCAATATTACAATATTGTACAACGGATTAAACAAGTTTGTATGTCCATGAAGTTACAATGATGCCGTTGGTTCTCTGATCCACAGTAAGCCTTGTTTCAAGAATCATTACAGTGCAGTTCAGCAAAACCATACGATATGAGTTTGTTCTATATTGTCTCATTGTTTATATGAAGATGAGGCTTGTGAGCGCAGACAACACTTGGATTGCAGTTCATTCAAGTCACAAGGTTTCTTTGCATAGAACAAACAGTCTGCTCTCGGTCAGCCTAAACATGAACAAAACTCATAGGTCGTTCGGCTCGGCTGCAAGTTGAAAACACAGTCCACCATTTTAGAACGCAAAGCAGGAGTCGAAATCAAAATGGCGGATGATTGTTAAAATGGCGGCGAAGTTGATAAAAAATTGGTACATTACGAACACGATTTTCTGTGGAACGCGAATGGGCATAGGCCAATATTCATAACAAGGTGGTATTATCCGAATACAGTTTAACAGTGGAACCCGCCACTTGTGGCAGGTGTCAACATACCTCTTTAACTAGATGGCATGCAGGCACCCTTCTTATGGATCCACTTTTAGTGTGGCGTTGTCATCAATCATAGTATATCCAATTTGATGTAATACGTGGTCCCCTTCTTCCATCTATCTGGGAGCGCTAGAGTACACATACAAATATTTAGAAGGTGTTTGTAAATAGAAGGTGCCTGATGTGTGCAATTATGTTCCCCTCTCGGACTCAGGTCCTTAACTGTGTGTGTTCACAGCGTCCCCATCTACTGCCCGTCCGCTGTTTTAGGTTGTGTCCCATCAAGTGCTCCTTACGTTACCTCTTACCCAAACAAGGTTGCCTTTTATTGTAATTTCATTGCGGGATGTTTTTTCGCAGGGTTTTTTACCGCGATTTATTTTTTCGAAAAACCCATCGAATATTTTTTTTCCTAAAAAGTCGATGGGTTTTTTCTAAAAAAAAGTGCAGTAAAAAACCCAGTGAAAAAACATCCTGCAACAAAAGGACGTCGTACCATCCATTCTATGGTCCTGATACCTTATTCCAGGGCCATTTTGGATGGGGCAATAAGTAATGTCTAGTGCTCCATGCACACTAGTCTACTCTATGGTTTTTATACCTTCCCCCAATTAACCCATCATACTTACATGACTATCAATCTGGATTTCGAGGATCGAGAGGCACGGAAACTGCTCTCCTGAACTCCCTTAAAGAACTACTCACATCTCTTTGTGACTAGACTGCTCGCATCATCTACTTGTGTTTTGCAAACTTGCTGTGCCCTTTGCTTGTACTGCGTGCTTTTTCTGTAACCTGCTGGCTCAGTGACTGCACCTTTCTACTTTTCCTACTCAGACCCACTGTCTGCCCCTCGTTTCTACCTCACCCATGGCATTTTCTGTTTCTCCTATATTCTCTAACTGTTTCTCCATCAACTATCCCCCCCTTCTCACTAAGTCTACCAGGAAGAAGTTCAAAAAGGATATCTTGGCCTCCAACCCCAGTCTCCCTATCACTGACATCTATTCCAGCGCTTCCTCCAGACAGACCCTCGCCGACATCCTCTTTGTCGTTCCTTCACCAGATCTACAGACTCTGCATATGATCTCTGTGCTCTGTCCTTTCTCCTCCTATCCCATTAATGGTGGCACCCGCTGAGAAGCCCTCATGACCCCTTCAACTCCTCTAAGGTCATCATTAATGTATACCTAATTGGCACTGTCATGGTCCAAGGCCCTGAGGCCAATCTCCTCCTCTTTGATAGGCACTTCCCTCACCTCATCATTTTCCTTTCATCTCCGGCTGTTCCCTCTCTCCCCCCTCTTACTTCCCTGTCCCACCTCCTTCCCCCACTTGGCTACCTTGCCCTCTCTTCCCTCCTCTTTTGCCTGCCTCAGGCTCCTTCATCACCTCCGCAGGGTGTTCCTCTGATTTGTATTGCTCCCTGGAAGTCCTTTAAGGTTACCAACCTTCTTCATCTTGCCCCTCTCAACTCTCACTCTGCTGTCAAACACACCTTTGACTTCTGCTGCCTCTTCGAAGAATTCAACCTTAATGTCCTAGGTCTCACTGAGACTTGGTTCACGGCCAGCTCTGTCACAAGCATTGACACTCTCCGCCCTGATGGCTACACAATGCTCTCCACACCCAACTCCCCCTGGTCCAGTGGGGGTGTAGCCCTGATATTCCTGCTTCTATCATTCCCACGCAGACTTACTCCTCTGTTGAATGCGTGTGGCAATCATTCGCTTTCTCGATTCGATTTTCCCGAGATCGAATGATTCCCATTTGGGAGAATATGTAGGTTAGTCATTTATTTCTGATTTCTGTATTTCTGTATTTAACCTTCGGCTTGCTTTGCTTTTAAATGAAACGTTGCTAAATCGTATTGAAAAATTGTTAAATGTTTTGTATTATTTACCTGTATATTTGAAAGGATGATTTTATTATCCATATCAAATAAAAAACAAAAAAACAAAAACAACAATGGATTCCATCTGGTGCAGTGGTTTAAATCCTGTCTTCTTTTCGTACAAACATTATTTGCATCAATAAATGCAGGGAATATACTGGCCATAACCTTTCAAAGAACATAAGCACATATGGTAGATTTGAAATCAGACTAAAATTGAGCAAGTGCAAACAGGTACCAGCTCCCCTAACTCCCCTCATACCTACTGCGAGACACTCTTCTGACCATGCATACCCTTTACACCATAATCTCTAACTAGTAATTGATGTAAATATAATTGATGTAAATTCCTGTGACATATTCTGTAACTTGTAAATATTAACTATGCAATATGTAAATCCCTGTGAAACACTCTGTAACTTGTAAGCTTAAAATATCCATGTCTCCACACCCTGATACCTTCTGGTATGGCACGCGTTACAAATAAACAAACAAACAAACAAACAAACAAACAAACATGTGGCATTTGGTTTTGTCAAACTTTGTTTCAAAATGGCTGACTTCCAGCTATAATGTAAAGTTCTTGCCATTTATGAATGTGAATCACTGAAGAGCCCAAGCAACATTTTAGAAATGGCTGACTTTATTGCTAGACTAGTGCTTTGAAAACTTTGGGAGGATAAAGAAGCTTTGCTGCCTTGCACATGCCCAATGACATTGGTAAGACACAATGGTTCAAATTCAGAGAGGATTACTTATGGGGCCTCATCACTTCTGAAAGGAACAAATCCCTTGTGGTTAGTGCATTATCCCGGTGAGTAGTGTTTCCTAATGTTCTCTTGGAAGAAATTAGCAAACTAATCATAGAGCTACTAGGATGGAATGATGTTTTTCCCCACAATTGGATCTCTGAATTCCCAGAAAATATGAGAGTTACTTGTCAGAAAGACCTGAGGAGAAGACTCTGTCAACGAAAAATCTATTTTTGTCATTGAGGATCTGATATTTACAGTATCTTCAGTGAACCAAAAATCTAGGTTTCCTGATGATTACATGAGGAATACCTAGATATTAATCATTGTTGGTGGTGAGTGCTATGAATATAAATAGAAATAGAATAAATGCCTGATGTTTTAAGTTCCTCTGATATTAAAAGTAGGTATTGGGTGACAAATGTGGCACCTATCACCCCTTTCTGGAGGGGGGGGGGGAATCCTTCAGCGATATAAGCTTATCCTAGCTGGACATTAACCAGTCCAAAAATGCATCCTAGTTGGTTAGATTTAAATTGGTGTCAGCCACATAGGAGGAAATTAGATTATCTATTAAAACGTGAATTTCATTATCTTCTGTCATCAAACTTTAAGGTTCACAATCGGAGAAAGAGAGGACATCCTAGGTGCAGCCTGAGTGTATTCGTATTGAATTGACAAGTGGCTGGAGCAGGTTAATGGAATCGGAAGACAAACACACAACAAAAGTTCTTTAGACAAAAACAAGATCTAAAGTGCATCCAGTTTGATGTGTAGGAATGTTTCATCCCTATGCATCTGAGGAAATGGTTGCACTGCTTTGGAAATACCTGCATTGTTTTTGTTATTCAGTTTAAAATAAATACCCACATGTTCAATTGTGATGGTGCATTTCTGACATGTACCACCATCCTAAGTTCATGGAACGTAAATCATTCTTTTTTTCAAACATTTGGAGTAGACTGTGGCTTGCTCTACTCAAAACGATTTGATGAAAAGCGATTAATTATAGAGTGGTCAAAGCATTTGCTCCATTGCAAATCGTTTTGATTTTGCTTTGAAAGCCTATGAAAGGAGAATTTGGTAATTACTGAAGTTTGTTGAAAACTTAATACATGAGATTGGATGATTTCTTACTAATATGACCATTTGTACCCAGTAAACATATTGAAATTAAGTGAATTTTTTTGACTGAAACATCGAGACTCTCCTGTATCATTTCCTCCGTCATTCCTCTTGGGATCTGAGCTACCGCTTCAGCCTTCTTCGGCCTACCTCTGTTGTTTCTATATGGGTGCTCCTCATTGGTCAAGCCTTTCTCTTTCTCAGTTGCAGTTTCTTTTGGTTTCAGCCTCATGTAGCACTGGACACACTCTTAATTCATTTGACTTTCACTGTGGGTCTCGGTTCTTGCTTACACATGGTCACATTGATTCTTATCTTTTGGACAGGACTTTGTTTGCCTAAGTAAATTATTCTCGTTATCAAAATGACACCTGAATTTTGGAGAAAGTTTGTTTCAACCCCGGTTCTTTAGCAAAGATTTCTTTCCCAACATGCGTTTGATTTGAATAGATTTGATCTTCACTTTGACTCTTAGGGTGCCATTAGAAGTGGGCTGGTCTGGTAAAAATGCTGGTAAAACCAGCTGCAGTATTTTTACCAGACCGGCACACTCCGAGTTTGCCAGTAGGGGCAGTGAACTACCGGCAGGCCAGACCTGTTGGGAGTAAAGGCCCCTACTGGGAAATAATTGCCGCAATCACTGGTACTACTGGTGCCGATAATTTTGGCAAACTGTTCCATGGAGTCCTATGGTGTGGAGGGCACATGTGGGTGAGATATAGGTGACAGAAGGTATCATCGTCAGGTTAATTGGGAACACAATAGTGCATCAAACTTACAGCAAAACTATATATAATGGCCACACATCATATTTGTGAAATAATACATTTAAATTAATAGAAAACCTCCTCAGCAGTCCATCATTTACAATTCGATAGTACGCATCTAATTATAAATCGAACATATAAAACCAATGAGACAAATTAATGAACTACCTAATTGCTAAAATGATTTAGGCTCAGTTCCACAAGCTAGGAACCATGGGCTGCGATTATTAGGTATTCCCCCAGTGATGGGTACCAATGGGTTTCCAACTCCATTATTATTTGGGAGGGCGGTTGCAGGACTCTACATTTCCTTGTCTGCCGGTGGAAAGGTGGTCGACCTCCTCCCGTAAAATATTTCACTTGTCTCCTAATCCTTGTCCTGCGTTACCATGGCAGCAAGATGCCCTCTGGATCAGACATTTTGGACATGTTTACCTGCTGCAATGTACCAGCCATTTCTACTGTGTGGAGTGGATGCTTTGTTTGATCAGTGCCACTCCATGTGGCCATCTCTTTGCTTGCACAGTTTCCTGGAAAACTTGCTCCACTTTTCTGGAGCAAATAATGATGCATTTTTGGCAAAAACGATTTGCTTAAAAGAGTTTTTGGAGCATTGTTGCCCACTTTTGCTGGTCACTCCCCTTTTGCGTTCTTAACGTGGCTGCTTTACATGGGGGTTGCCCACTTTGCACATCTTTTACCCGAATTGTGTGCATTTCTGTGAATGGTGCACATTTTTCTCTTGCGCATTTCTTTCACATCTCAGATTTAGGCCAACAATACATTTTCAGACTCTGCCCCTCCACAATGGCCTTGCGATTGTTTTTACTAAAAGGACAGACTCGTCAGAGGAAGAAAGGTCACCTACACAGAAACCCCAGAAATGGCAAATGACTTGTGCATGTAAGATTAAATAATATTTAGCAGAAACATCACTTCTCTGCCCTGCACCTCATATGCTTGTTTCTTGGAGAAGCAGCAGGATGGCCTTGTGCGGGCACTTCACCCAAGTACCCAATGATAAGCAATTATGAAGAAAAAGCAAGGTCTAGCAATCTGCACTCACTCTCAGCAATGAATATGTATGTATGTATTTATATTCGTATAGCGCTGGAAGCCCGCAGGCATCAGGGCCCTTAGGACAAAAAAACACATAACATAAAGACAAGATTTTACACTATCCTAAACTAGAGTCTACTTGACTCCTAACTGAGAGTTTCTTACTGAAGGATGAAAGTCTTGAGACGCTTCCTGAAGGCCAGATGATTTTCCTCTGTTCTCAGGACCTCTGGCACACTATTCCATTGTTTTGGAGCCAGTACCACAAAGGATCTCCCTAGCCCTCTTTTCAGTCTGTATTTGGGAATGACCAGAAGGCCCATGCCTCCTGATTGCAGGCTCCTCTGAGGAACATATGGAACTATGCTTCTCTTTAAACAGCCGGAGGCTTTGCCATATAGGCACTTGTGTACTAACGTGAGGGTTTTAAATTTGATCCGCTCCTCTACTTTAAGCCAGTGAAGCGATCTTCTTTGGTATGTTACATGATCCCTTCTATTAATGTTTTTAACCAGCCTTACCGCGTCATTTTGAATGACTTGGCCTTTAGCCAAGTCTTTGGCGGTGGCTCCTATCATTAGGGCATTCCGGTAGTCCAGCCTTGACAGAATAATGGCTCTGGCTATTGTGGCCAGGTTCTTTTCATTCAGGAAGGTCTTTATGGCTTTTATAAATCTGAGGTAGTAGGCCGTATTCTTTTGGAGGTAGTTGGTCTGCGCCTCAGAGTTGAACTCTGAGTTAACCATCATTCCCAGGGTTTTGACATGAGAGAAGACTTGAATCTTCAAGTCCTTAATCTGAATGGATTTATACTCCCCTCCTAGTTTAGCTAATTGCCGATTTGAACCAAATATTATCAATTCAGTCTTTGTGTCATTTAGACACATCCAATTGGCTTGCATCCACTCGTCAATCAATCCATATACTTTCCCTATTATGGCAGTATCTGTATCGTGATTTCCACTTAGCTCAAGAATGAGCTGTGTGTCGTCAGCGTAATTTGTAAAGAACACACCAGCCTTTACCACGATACTGCATTGGGCCCGCATATATGTGTTGAGAAGCATAGGGGACAAATATAAAGATATACCATAACCATTAAGATGTATCGTAATGGTATATTACATTACCCCCCCATCCACTTTCTCCTTTTCTCCTATCACAACAGATAAGGTCACTAGAGTTGTCCGCTCTATGAAGGTCTCCCCTTGTTGGTCCAGAACTATTAAGGACAACATCGGCTCCCTTGCCCCTGCACTTGATGATTTCTGCAATCACTCTATTACCAATGGGCTTTTCCCCTCTTCCCTCACGCACTCCCTTGTGCACCCCCTCCTAAAAAAGGCCTTACGCTGACCCCTCGTGTCTGGCTAACTACGCCCCATCTCTATCACTCCCTTCCTTGTTCAACCTCTAGAGAAGTTGGTTTTCCCCCAATTAACAAACAAACATGAGGTGGGACTCTGGTCCATCTTTTCTATTTTGTAACTAGGAGGGTTTTCGGCCCTGTACACTTAGAATCTATCTGTGTGGAGGCGCTTCATAAATGACAACACCCCTAATGTGTTTACAAAGGTTAGTTTACATTTTATTCAAAAAATGATAAACAATCTGATCAAAAATACGATTCAATAATTACACATAATATGATCACAATTCATACTACATTCATCATAAAACAACACATGTATCAAATGTAAAACACCTTAGAAAACTGTTAAAGTGCTAAAGTGACTAGTTCCATTCTCTATCCACAGTTAAACTTAAATCGTAAGATAGGGTGAGGAGAGATAAATTAATAGGCTGTCCTCCCTCTCTTTCTGCTCAACATGTTTCAGTTCATTAACCCTCAATGGTGAACTTTCTTCAGGACCTTTTTGTTCAGTCACATCTCAAAAAGCAGTACTTTCTTACATCGCTATTTTATTTTAAATTTAAAGGTCTGTTCCTCTACAACCTCCTCCTCTTTACTGTAAAAGAAAAGACAGGAAAATCATTAGCACCTAATGCTAATCTATTTTAGGTGTGGCATGGCCTTAACCTGCCACCCATCTCCAACCTGGTGTAATTACCTGTTGGGGATTTCTAGCGGTCACCGGTGGGGTGGGTATCTCAATCTCTGTCAGAGCTCCTACTTCTTGTCCACCTACAGTACAAAACCACAGGTCAGTGTATAGTCTTTATATATACAGGGTCGCATCATCTCAACGTGCCAATTTCTCACTCTCACATTGCTCTTAATCTTCCAAAACATTGATATACTGGTGCTGAAAGACCAAAGATATATCGAGGCTTAGTACCACTAAATGAAATATGCCAATCACGGGTCGAAAAGATACAAGTATCTTTTATTCTGCACAGATTTCAAAGCAAACAGATAGCTATCTGGCTCCCAACACCTCACAGTGTGTACCAGCAGACACAGATAGGGGTGAGAGTGCTGGACATCTTACCACAGTCACTTTTATACAGTTTTTCAAACATTGTACAGCCCCTTTCCAAACTAATAAGTTACATGCTACGGTTCGTGCCCAGTTCACATGTCCAATATTACAATATTGTACAACGGATTAAACAAGTTTGTATGTCCATGAAGTTACAATGATGCCGTTGGTTCTCTGATCCACAGTAAGCCTTGTTTCAAGAATCATTACAGTGCAGTTCAGCAAAACCATACGATATGAGTTTGTTCTATATTGTCTCATTGTTTATATGAAGATGAGGCTTGTGAGCGCAGACAACACTTGGATTGCAGTTCATTCAAGTCACAAGGTTTCTTTGCATAGAACAAACAGTCTGCTCTCGGTCAGCCTAAACATGAACAAAACTCATAGGTCGTTCGGCTCGGCTGCAAGTTGAAAACACAGTCCACCATTTTAGAACGCAAAGCAGGAGTCGAAATCAAAATGGCGGATGATTGTTAAAATGGCGGCGAAGTTGATAAAAAATTGGTACATTACGAACACGATTTTCTGTGGAACGCGAATGGGCATAGGCCAATATTCATAACAAGGTGGTATTATCCGAATACAGTTTAACAGTGGAACCCGCCACTTGTGGCAGGTGTCAACATACCTCTTTAACTAGATGGCATGCAGGCACCCTTCTTATGGATCCACTTTTAGTGTGGCGTTGTCATCAATCATAGTATATCCAATTTGATGTAATACGTGGTCCCCTTCTTCCATCTATCTGGGAGCGCTAGAGTACACATACAAATATTTAGAAGGTGTTTGTAAATAGAAGGTGCCTGATGTGTGCAATTATGTTCCCCTCTCGGACTCAGGTCCTTAACTGTGTGTGTTCACAGCGTCCCCATCTACTGCCCGTCCGCTGTTTTAGGTTGTGTCCCATCAAGTGCTCCTTACGTTACCTCTTACCCAAACAAGGTTGCCTTTTATTGTAATTTCATTGCGGGATGTTTTTTCGCAGGGTTTTTTACCGCGATTTATTTTTTCGAAAAACCCATCGAATATTTTTTTTCCTAAAAAGTCGATGGGTTTTTTCTAAAAAAAATGTGCAGTAAAAAACCCAGTGAAAAAACATCCTGCAACAAAAGGACGTCGTACCATCCATTCTATGGTCCTGATACCTTATTCCAGGGCCATTTTGGATGGGGCAATAAGTAATGTCTAGTGCTCCATGCACACTAGTCTACTCTATGGTTTTTATACCTTCCCCCAATTAACCCATCATACTTACATGACTATCAATCTGGATTTCGAGGATCGAGAGGCACGGAAACTGCTCTCCTGAACTCCCTTAAAGAACTACTCACATCTCTTTGTGACTAGACTGCTCGCATCATCTACTTGTGTTTTGCAAACTTGCTGTGCCCTTTGCTTGTACTGCGTGCTTTTTCTGTAACCTGCTGGCTCAGTGACTGCACCTTTCTACTTTTCCTACTCAGACCCACTGTCTGCCCCTCGTTTCTACCTCACCCATGGCATTTTCTGTTTCTCCTATATTCTCTAACTGTTTCTCCATCAACTATCCCCCCCTTCTCACTAAGTCTACCAGGAAGAAGTTCAAAAAGGATATCTTGGCCTCCAACCCCAGTCTCCCTATCACTGACATCTATTCCAGCGCTTCCTCCAGACAGACCCTCGCCGACATCCTCTTTGTCGTTCCTTCACCAGATCTACAGACTCTGCATATGATCTCTGTGCTCTGTCCTTTCTCCTCCTATCCCATTAATGGTGGCACCCGCTGAGAAGCCCTCATGACCCCTTCAACTCCTCTAAGGTCATCATTAATGTATACCTAATTGGCACTGTCATGGTCCAAGGCCCTGAGGCCAATCTCCTCCTCTTTGATAGGCACTTCCCTCACCTCATCATTTTCCTTTCATCTCCGGCTGTTCCCTCTCTCCCCCCTCTTACTTCCCTGTCCCACCTCCTTCCCCCACTTGGCTACCTTGCCCTCTCTTCCCTCCTCTTTTGCCTGCCTCAGGCTCCTTCATCACCTCCGCAGGGTGTTCCTCTGATTTGTATTGCTCCCTGGAAGTCCTTTAAGGTTACCAACCTTCTTCATCTTGCCCCTCTCAACTCTCACTCTGCTGTCAAACACACCTTTGACTTCTGCTGCCTCTTCGAAGAATTCAACCTTAATGTCCTAGGTCTCACTGAGACTTGGTTCACGGCCAGCTCTGTCACAAGCATTGACACTCTCCGCCCTGATGGCTACACAATGCTCTCCACACCCAACTCCCCCTGGTCCAGTGGGGGTGTAGCCCTGATATTCCTGCTTCTATCATTCCCACGCAGACTTACTCCTCTGTTGAATGCGTGTGGCAATCATTCGCTTTCTCGATTCGATTTTCCCGAGATCGAATGATTCCCATTTGGGAGAATATGTAGGTTAGTCATTTATTTCTGATTTCTGTATTTCTGTATTTAACCTTCGGCTTGCTTTGCTTTTAAATGAAACGTTGCTAAATCGTATTGAAAAATTGTTAAATGTTTTGTATTATTTACCTGTATATTTGAAAGGATGATTTTATTATCCATATCAAATAAAAAACAAAAAAACAAAAACAACAATGGATTCCATCTGGTGCAGTGGTTTAAATCCTGTCTTCTTTTCGTACAAACATTATTTGCATCAATAAATGCAGGGAATATACTGGCCATAACCTTTCAAAGAACATAAGCACATATGGTAGATTTGAAATCAGACTAAAATTGAGCAAGTGCAAACAGGTACCAGCTCCCCTAACTCCCCTCATACCTACTGCGAGACACTCTTCTGACCATGCATACCCTTTACACCATAATCTCTAACTAGTAATTGATGTAAATATAATTGATGTAAATTCCTGTGACATATTCTGTAACTTGTAAATATTAACTATGCAATATGTAAATCCCTGTGAAACACTCTGTAACTTGTAAGCTTAAAATATCCATGTCTCCGCACCCTGATACCTTCTGGTATGGCACGCGTTACAAATAAACAAACAAACAAACAAACAAACAAACAAACATGTGGCATTTGGTTTTGTCAAACTTTGTTTCAAAATGGCTGACTTCCAGCTATAATGTAAAGTTCTTGCCATTTATGAATGTGAATCACTGAAGAGCCCAAGCAACATTTTAGAAATGGCTGACTTTATTGCTATACTAGTGCTTTGAAAACTTTGGGAGGATAAAGAAGCTTTGCTGCCTTGCACATGCCCAATGACATTGGTAAGACACAATGGTTCAAATTCAGAGAGGATTTCTTATGGGGCCTCATCACTTCTGAAAGGAACAAATCCCTTGTGGTTAGTGCATTATCCCGGTGAGTAGTGTTTCCTAATGTTCTCTTGGAAGAAATTAGCAAACTAATCATAGAGCTACTAGGATGGAATGATGTTTTTCCCCACAATTGGATCTCTGAATTCCCAGAAAATATGAGAGTTACTTGTCAGAAAGACCTGAGGAGAAGACTCTGTCAACGAAAAATCTATTTTTGTCATTGAGGATCTGATATTTACAGTATCTTCAGTGAACCAAAAATCTAGGTTTCCTGATGATTACATGAGGAATACCTAGATATTAATCATTGTTGGTGGTGAGTGCTATGAATATAAATAGAAATAGAATAAATGCCTGATGTTTTAAGTTCCTCTGATATTAAAAGTAGGTATTGGGTGACAAATGTGGCACCTATCACCCCTTTCTGGAGGGGGGGGGGGAATCCTTCAGCGATATAAGCTTATCCTAGCTGGACATTAACCAGTCCAAAAATGCATCCTAGTTGGTTAGATTTAAATTGGTGTCAGCCACATAGGAGGAAATTAGATTATCTATTAAAACGTGAATTTCATTATCTTCTGTCATCAAACTTTAAGGTTCACAATCGGAGAAAGAGAGGACATCCTAGGTGCAGCCTGAGTGTATTCGTATTGAATTGACAAGTGGCTGGAGCAGGTTAATGGAATCGGAAGACAAACACACAACAAAAGTTCTTTAGACAAAAACAAGATCTAAAGTGCATCCAGTTTGATGTGTAGGAATGTTTCATCCCTATGCATCTGAGGAAATGGTTGCACTGCTTTGGAAATACCTGCATTGTTTTTGTTATTCAGTTTAAAATAAATACCCACATGTTCAATTGTGATGGTGCATTTCTGACATGTACCACCATCCTAAGTTCATGGAACGTAAATCATTCTTTTTTTCAAACATTTGGAGTAGACTGTGGCTTGCTCTACTCAAAACGATTTGATGAAAAGCGATTAATTATAGAGTGGTCAAAGCATTTGCTCCATTGCAAATCGTTTTGATTTTGCTTTGAAAGCCTATGAAAGGAGAATTTGGTAATTACTGAAGTTTGTTGAAAACTTAATACATGAGATTGGATGATTTCTTACTAATATGACCATTTGTACCCAGTAAACATATTGAAATTAAGTGAATTTTTTTGACTGAAACATCGAGACTCTCCTGTATCATTTCCTCCGTCATTCCTCTTGGGATCTGAGCTACCGCTTCAGCCTTCTTCGGCCTACCTCTGTTGTTTCTATATGGGTGCTCCTCATTGGTCAAGCCTTTCTCTTTCTCAGTTGCAGTTTCTTTTGGTTTCAGCCTCATGTAGCACTGGACACACTCTTAATTCATTTGACTTTCACTGTGGGTCTCGGTTCTTGCTTACACATGGTCACATTGATTCTTATCTTTTGGACAGGACTTTGTTTGCCTAAGTAAATTATTCTCGTTATCAAAATGACACCTGAATTTTGGAGAAAGTTTGTTTCAACCCCGGTTCTTTAGCAAAGATTTCTTTCCCAACATGCGTTTGATTTGAATAGATTTGATCTTCACTTTGACTCTTAGGGTGCCATTAGAAGTGGGCTGGTCTGGTAAAAATGCTGGTAAAACCAGCTGCAGTATTTTTACCAGACCGGCACACTCCGAGTTTGCCAGTAGGGGCAGTGAACTACCGGCAGGCCAGACCTGTTGGGAGTAAAGGCCCCTACTGGGAAATAATTGCCGCAATCACTGGTACTACTGGTGCCGATAATTTTGGCAAACTGTTCCATGGAGTCCTATGGTGTGGAGGGCACATGTGGGTGAGATATAGGTGACAGAAGGTATCATCGTCAGGTTAATTGGGAACACAATAGTGCATCAAACTTACAGCAAAACTATATATAATGGCCACACATCATATTTGTGAAATAATACATTTAAATTAATAGAAAACCTCCTCAGCAGTCCATCATTTACAATTCGATAGTACGCATCTAATTATAAATCGAACATATAAAACCAATGAGACAAATTAATGAACTACCTAATTGCTAAAATGATTTAGGCTCAGTTCCACAAGCTAGGAACCATGGGCTGCGATTATTAGGTATTCCCCCAGTGATGGGTACCAATGGGTTTCCAACTCCATTATTATTTGGGAGGGCGGTTGCAGTGACTCTACATTTCCTTGTCTGCCGGTGGAAAGGTGGTCGACCTCCTCCCGTAAAATATTTCACTTGTCTCCTAATCCTTGTCCTGCGTTACCATGGCAGCAAGATGCCCTCTGGATCAGACATTTTGGACATGTTTACCTGCTGCAATGTACCAGCCATTTCTACTGTGTGGAGTGGATGCTTTGTTTGATCAGTGCCACTCCATGTGGCCATCTCTTTGCTTGCACAGTTTCCTGGAAAACTTGCTCCACTTTTCTGGAGCAAATAATGATGCATTTTTGGCAAAAACGATTTGCTTAAAAGAGTTTTTGGAGCATTGTTGCCCACTTTTGCTGGTCACTCCCCTTTTGCGTTCTTAACGTGGCTGCTTTACATGGGGGTTGCCCACTTTGCACATCTTTTACCCGAATTGTGTGCATTTCTGTGAATGGTGCACATTTTTCTCTTGCGCATTTCTTTCACATCTCAGATTTAGGCCAACAATACATTTTCAGACTCTGCCCCTCCACAATGGCCTTGCGATTGTTTTTACTAAAAGGACAGACTCGTCAGAGGAAGAAAGGTCACCTACACAGAAACCCCAGAAATGGCAAATGACTTGTGCATGTAAGATTAAATAATATTTAGCAGAAACATCACTTCTCTGCCCTGCACCTCGTTTGCTTGTTTCTTGGAGAAGCAGCAGGATGGCCTTGTGCGGGCACTTCACCCAAGTACCCAATGATAAGCAATTATGAAGAAAAAGCAAGGTCTAGCAATCTGCACTCACTCTCAGCAATGAATATGTATGTATGTATTTATATTCGTATAGCGCTGGAAGCCCGCAGGCATCAGGGCCCTTAGGACAAAAAAACACATAACATAAAGACAAGATTTTACACTATCCTAAACTAGAGTCTACTTGACTCCTAACTGAGAGTTTCTTACTGAAGGATGAAAGTCTTGAGACGCTTCCTGAAGGCCAGATGATTTTCCTCTGTTCTCAGGACCTCTGGCACACTATTCCATTGTTTTGGAGCCAGTACCACAAAGGATCTCCCTAGCCCTCTTTTCAGTCTGTATTTGGGAATGACCAGAAGGCCCATGCCTCCTGATTGCAGGCTCCTCTGAGGAACATATGGAACTATGCTTCTCTTTAAACAGCCGGAGGCTTTGCCATATAGGCACTTGTGTACTAACGTGAGGGTTTTAAATTTGATCCGCTCCTCTACTTTAAGCCAGTGAAGCGATCTTCTTTGGTATGTTACATGATCCCTTCTATTAATGTTTTTAACCAGCCTTACCGCGTCATTTTGAATGACTTGGCCTTTAGCCAAGTCTTTGGCGGTGGCTCCTATCATTAGGGCATTCCGGTAGTCCAGCCTTGACAGAATAATGGCTCTGGCTATTGTGGCCAGGTTCTTTTCATTCAGGAAGGTCTTTATGGCTTTTATAAATCTGAGGTAGTAGGCCGTATTCTTTTGGAGGTAGTTGGTCTGCGCCTCAGAGTTGAACTCTGAGTTAACCATCATTCCCAGGGTTTTGACATGAGAGAAGACTTGAATCTTCAAGTCCTTAATCTGAATGGATTTATACTCCCCTCCTAGTTTAGCTAATTGCCGATTTGAACCAAATATTATCAATTCAGTCTTTGTGTCATTTAGACACATCCAATTGGCTTGCATCCACTCGTCAATCAATCCATATACTTTCCCTATTATGGCAGTATCTGTATCGTGATTTCCACTTAGCTCAAGAATGAGCTGTGTGTCGTCAGCGTAATTTGTAAAGAACACACCAGCCTTTACCACGATACTGCATTGGGCCCGCATATATGTGTTGAGAAGCATAGGGGACAAATATAAAGATATACCATAACCATTAAGATGTATCGTAATGGTATATTACATTACCCCCCCATCCACTTTCTCCTTTTCTCCTATCACAACAGATAAGGTCACTAGAGTTGTCCGCTCTATGAAGGTCTCCCCTTGTTGGTCCAGAACTATTAAGGACAACATCGGCTCCCTTGCCCCTGCACTTGATGATTTCTGCAATCACTCTATTACCAATGGGCTTTTCCCCTCTTCCCTCACGCACTCCCTTGTGCACCCCCTCCTAAAAAAGGCCTTACGCTGACCCCTCGTGTCTGGCTAACTACGCCCCATCTCTATCACTCCCTTCCTTGTTCAACCTCTAGAGAAGTTGGTTTTCCCCCAATTAACAAACAAACATGAGGTGGGACTCTGGTCCATCTTTTCTTTTTTGTAACTAGGAGGGTTTTCGGCCCTGTACACTTAGAATCTATCTGTGTGGAGGCGCTTCATAAATGACAACACCCCTAATGTGTTTACAAAGGTTAGTTTACATTTTATTCAAAAAATGATAAACAATCTGATCAAAAATACGATTCAATAATTACACATAATATGATCACAATTCATACTACATTCATCATAAAACAACACATGTATCAAATGTAAAACACCTTAGAAAACTGTTAAAGTGCTAAAGTGACTAGTTCCATTCTCTATCCACAGTTAAACTTAAATCGTAAGATAGGGTGAGGAGAGATAAATTAATAGGCTGTCCTCCCTCTCTTTCTGCTCAACATGTTTCAGTTCATTAACCCTCAATGGTGAACTTTCTTCAGGACCTTTTTGTTCAGTCACATCTCAAAAAGCAGTACTTTCTTACATCGCTATTTTATTTTAAATTTAAAGGTCTGTTCCTCTACAACCTCCTCCTCTTTACTGTAAAAGAAAAGACAGGAAAATCATTAGCACCTAATGCTAATCTATTTTAGGTGTGGCATGGCCTTAACCTGCCACCCATCTCCAACCTGGTGTAATTACCTGTTGGGGATTTCTAGCGGTCACCGGTGGGGTGGGTATCTCAATCTCTGTCAGAGCTCCTACTTCTTGTCCACCTACAGTACAAAACCACAGGTCAGTGTATAGTCTTTATATATACAGGGTCGCATCATCTCAACGTGCCAATTTCTCACTCTCACATTGCTCTTAATCTTCCAAAACATTGATATACTGGTGCTGAAAGACCAAAGATATATCGAGGCTTAGTACCACTAAATGAAATATGCCAATCACGGGTCGAAAAGATACAAGTATCTTTTATTCTGCACAGATTTCAAAGCAAACAGATAGCTATCTGGCTCCCAACACCTCACAGTGTGTACCAGCAGACACAGATAGGGGTGAGAGTGCTGGACATCTTACCACAGTCACTTTTATACAGTTTTTCAAACATTGTACAGCCCCTTTCCAAACTAATAAGTTACATGCTACGGTTCATGCCCAGTTCACATGTCCAATATTACAATATTGTACAACGGATTAAACAAGTTTGTATGTCCATGAAGTTACAATGATGCCGTTGGTTCTCTGATCCACAGTAAGCCTTGTTTCAAGAATCATTACAGTGCAGTTCAGCAAAACCATACGATATGAGTTTGTTCTATATTGTCTCATTGTTTATATGAAGATGAGGCTTGTGAGCGCAGACAACACTTGGATTGCAGTTCATTCAAGTCACAAGGTTTCTTTGCATAGAACAAACAGTCTGCTCTCGGTCAGCCTAAACATGAACAAAACTCATAGGTCGTTCGGCTCGGCTGCAAGTTGAAAACACAGTCCACCATTTTAGAACGCAAAGCAGGAGTCGAAATCAAAATGGCGGATGATTGTTAAAATGGCGGCGAAGTTGATAAAAAATTGGTACATTACGAACACGATTTTCTGTGGAACGCGAATGGGCATAGGCCAATATTCATAACAAGGTGGTATTATCCGAATACAGTTTAACAGTGGAACCCGCCACTTGTGGCAGGTGTCAACATACCTCTTTAACTAGATGGCATGCAGGCACCCTTCTTATGGATCCACTTTTAGTGTGGCGTTGTCATCAATCATAGTATATCCAATTTGATGTAATACGTGGTCCCCTTCTTCCATCTATCTGGGAGCGCTAGAGTACACATACAAATATTTAGAAGGTGTTTGTAAATAGAAGGTGCCTGATGTGTGCAATTATGTTCCCCTCTCGGACTCAGGTCCTTAACTGTGTGTGTTCACAGCGTCCCCATCTACTGCCCGTCCGCTGTTTTAGGTTGTGTCCCATCAAGTGCTCCTTACGTTACCTCTTACCCAAACAAGGTTGCCTTTTATTGTAATTTCATTGCGGGATGTTTTTTCGCAGGGTTTTTTACCGCGATTTATTTTTTCGAAAAACCCATCGAATATTTTTTTTCCTAAAAAGTCGATGGGTTTTTTCTAAAAAAAAGTGCAGTAAAAAACCCAGTGAAAAAACATCCTGCAACAAAAGGACGTCGTACCATCCATTCTATGGTCCTGATACCTTATTCCAGGGCCATTTTGGATGGGGCAATAAGTAATGTCTAGTGCTCCATGCACACTAGTCTACTCTATGGTTTTTATACCTTCCCCCAATTAACCCATCATACTTACATGACTATCAATCTGGATTTCGAGGATCGAGAGGCACGGAAACTGCTCTCCTGAACTCCCTTAAAGAACTACTCACATCTCTTTGTGACTAGACTGCTCGCATCATCTACTTGTGTTTTGCAAACTTGCTGTGCCCTTTGCTTGTACTGCGTGCTTTTTCTGTAACCTGCTGGCTCAGTGACTGCACCTTTCTACTTTTCCTACTCAGACCCACTGTCTGCCCCTCGTTTCTACCTCACCCATGGCATTTTCTGTTTCTCCTATATTCTCTAACTGTTTCTCCATCAACTATCCCCCCCTTCTCACTAAGTCTACCAGGAAGAAGTTCAAAAAGGATATCTTGGCCTCCAACCCCAGTCTCCCTATCACTGACATCTATTCCAGCGCTTCCTCCAGACAGACCCTCGCCGACATCCTCTTTGTCGTTCCTTCACCAGATCTACAGACTCTGCATATGATCTCTGTGCTCTGTCCTTTCTCCTCCTATCCCATTAATGGTGGCACCCGCTGAGAAGCCCTCATGACCCCTTCAACTCCTCTAAGGTCATCATTAATGTATACCTAATTGGCACTGTCATGGTCCAAGGCCCTGAGGCCAATCTCCTCCTCTTTGATAGGCACTTCCCTCACCTCATCATTTTCCTTTCATCTCCGGCTGTTCCCTCTCTCCCCCCTCTTACTTCCCTGTCCCACCTCCTTCCCCCACTTGGCTACCTTGCCCTCTCTTCCCTCCTCTTTTGCCTGCCTCAGGCTCCTTCATCACCTCCGCAGGGTGTTCCTCTGATTTGTATTGCTCCCTGGAAGTCCTTTAAGGTTACCAACCTTCTTCATCTTGCCCCTCTCAACTCTCACTCTGCTGTCAAACACACCTTTGACTTCTGCTGCCTCTTCGAAGAATTCAACCTTAATGTCCTAGGTCTCACTGAGACTTGGTTCACGGCCAGCTCTGTCACAAGCATTGACACTCTCCGCCCTGATGGCTACACAATGCTCTCCACACCCAACTCCCCCTGGTCCAGTGGGGGTGTAGCCCTGATATTCCTGCTTCTATCATTCCCACGCAGACTTACTCCTCTGTTGAATGCGTGTGGCAATCATTCGCTTTCTCGATTCGATTTTCCCGAGATCGAATGATTCCCATTTGGGAGAATATGTAGGTTAGTCATTTATTTCTGATTTCTGTATTTCTGTATTTAACCTTCGGCTTGCTTTGCTTTTAAATGAAACGTTGCTAAATCGTATTGAAAAATTGTTAAATGTTTTGTATTATTTACCTGTATATTTGAAAGGATGATTTTATTATCCATATCAAATAAAAAACAAAAAAACAAAAACAACAATGGATTCCATCTGGTGCAGTGGTTTAAATCCTGTCTTCTTTTCGTACAAACATTATTTGCATCAATAAATGCAGGGAATATACTGGCCATAACCTTTCAAAGAACATAAGCACATATGGTAGATTTGAAATCAGACTAAAATTGAGCAAGTGCAAACAGGTACCAGCTCCCCTAACTCCCCTCATACCTACTGCGAGACACTCTTCTGACCATGCATACCCTTTACACCATAATCTCTAACTAGTAATTGATGTAAATATAATTGATGTAAATTCCTGTGACATATTCTGTAACTTGTAAATATTAACTATGCAATATGTAAATCCCTGTGAAACACTCTGTAACTTGTAAGCTTAAAATATCCATGTCTCCGCACCCTGATACCTTCTGGTATGGCACGCGTTACAAATAAACAAACAAACAAACAAACAAACAAACAAACATGTGGCATTTGGTTTTGTCAAACTTTGTTTCAAAATGGCTGACTTCCAGCTATAATGTAAAGTTCTTGCCATTTATGAATGTGAATCACTGAAGAGCCCAAGCAACATTTTAGAAATGGCTGACTTTATTGCTAGACTAGTGCTTTGAAAACTTTGGGAGGATAAAGAAGCTTTGCTGCCTTGCACATGCCCAATGACATTGGTAAGACACAATGGTTCAAATTCAGAGAGGATTACTTATGGGGCCTCATCACTTCTGAAAGGAACAAATCCCTTGTGGTTAGTGCATTATCCCGGTGAGTAGTGTTTCCTAATGTTCTCTTGGAAGAAATTAGCAAACTAATCATAGAGCTACTAGGATGGAATGATGTTTTTCCCCACAATTGGATCTCTGAATTCCCAGAAAATATGAGAGTTACTTGTCAGAAAGACCTGAGGAGAAGACTCTGTCAACGAAAAATCTATTTTTGTCATTGAGGATCTGATATTTACAGTATCTTCAGTGAACCAAAAATCTAGGTTTCCTGATGATTACATGAGGAATACCTAGATATTAATCATTGTTGGTGGTGAGTGCTATGAATATAAATAGAAATAGAATAAATGCCTGATGTTTTAAGTTCCTCTGATATTAAAAGTAGGTATTGGGTGACAAATGTGGCACCTATCACCCCTTTCTGGAGGGGGGGGGGAATCCTTCAGCGATATAAGCTTATCCTAGCTGGACATTAACCAGTCCAAAAATGCATCCTAGTTGGTTAGATTTAAATTGGTGTCAGCCACATAGGAGGAAATTAGATTATCTATTAAAACGTGAATTTCATTATCTTCTGTCATCAAACTTTAAGGTTCACAATCGGAGAAAGAGAGGACATCCTAGGTGCAGCCTGAGTGTATTCGTATTGAATTGACAAGTGGCTGGAGCAGGTTAATGGAATCGGAAGACAAACACACAACAAAAGTTCTTTAGACAAAAACAAGATCTAAAGTGCATCCAGTTTGATGTGTAGGAATGTTTCATCCCTATGCATCTGAGGAAATGGTTGCACTGCTTTGGAAATACCTGCATTGTTTTTGTTATTCAGTTTAAAATAAATACCCACATGTTCAATTGTGATGGTGCATTTCTGACATGTACCACCATCCTAAGTTCATGGAACGTAAATCATTCTTTTTTTCAAACATTTGGAGTAGACTGTGGCTTGCTCTACTCAAAACGATTTGATGAAAAGCGATTAATTATAGAGTGGTCAAAGCATTTGCTCCATTGCAAATCGTTTTGATTTTGCTTTGAAAGCCTATGAAAGGAGAATTTGGTAATTACTGAAGTTTGTTGAAAACTTAATACATGAGATTGGATGATTTCTTACTAATATGACCATTTGTACCCAGTAAACATATTGAAATTAAGTGAATTTTTTTGACTGAAACATCGAGACTCTCCTGTATCATTTCCTCCGTCATTCCTCTTGGGATCTGAGCTACCGCTTCAGCCTTCTTCGGCCTACCTCTGTTGTTTCTATATGGGTGCTCCTCATTGGTCAAGCCTTTCTCTTTCTCAGTTGCAGTTTCTTTTGGTTTCAGCCTCATGTAGCACTGGACACACTCTTAATTCATTTGACTTTCACTGTGGGTCTCGGTTCTTGCTTACACATGGTCACATTGATTCTTATCTTTTGGACAGGACTTTGTTTGCCTAAGTAAATTATTCTCGTTATCAAAATGACACCTGAATTTTGGAGAAAGTTTGTTTCAACCCCGGTTCTTTAGCAAAGATTTCTTTCCCAACATGCGTTTGATTTGAATAGATTTGATCTTCACTTTGACTCTTAGGGTGCCATTAGAAGTGGGCTGGTCTGGTAAAAATGCTGGTAAAACCAGCTGCAGTATTTTTACCAGACCGGCACACTCCGAGTTTGCCAGTAGGGGCAGTGAACTACCGGCAGGCCAGACCTGTTGGGAGTAAAGGCCCCTACTGGGAAATAATTGCCGCAATCACTGGTACTACTGGTGCCGATAATTTTGGCAAACTGTTCCATGGAGTCCTATGGTGTGGAGGGCACATGTGGGTGAGATATAGGTGACAGAAGGTATCATCGTCAGGTTAATTGGGAACACAATAGTGCATCAAACTTACAGCAAAACTATATATAATGGCCACACATCATATTTGTGAAATAATACATTTAAATTAATAGAAAACCTCCTCAGCAGTCCATCATTTACAATTCGATAGTACGCATCTAATTATAAATCGAACATATAAAACCAATGAGACAAATTAATGAACTACCTAATTGCTAAAATGATTTAGGCTCAGTTCCACAAGCTAGGAACCATGGGCTGCGATTATTAGGTATTCCCCCAGTGATGGGTACCAATGGGTTTCCAACTCCATTATTATTTGGGAGGGCGGTTGCAGGACTCTACATTTCCTTGTCTGCCGGTGGAAAGGTGGTCGACCTCCTCCCGTAAAATATTTCACTTGTCTCCTAATCCTTGTCCTGCGTTACCATGGCAGCAAGATGCCCTCTGGATCAGACATTTTGGACATGTTTACCTGCTGCAATGTACCAGCCATTTCTACTGTGTGGAGTGGATGCTTTGTTTGATCAGTGCCACTCCATGTGGCCATCTCTTTGCTTGCACAGTTTCCTGGAAAACTTGCTCCACTTTTCTGGAGCAAATAATGATGCATTTTTGGCAAAAACGATTTGCTTAAAAGAGTTTTTGGAGCATTGTTGCCCACTTTTGCTGGTCACTCCCCTTTTGCGTTCTTAACGTGGCTGCTTTACATGGGGGTTGCCCACTTTGCACATCTTTTACCCGAATTGTGTGCATTTCTGTGAATGGTGCACATTTTTCTCTTGCGCATTTCTTTCACATCTCAGATTTAGGCCAACAATACATTTTCAGACTCTGCCCCTCCACAATGGCCTTGCGATTGTTTTTACTAAAAGGACAGACTCGTCAGAGGAAGAAAGGTCACCTACACAGAAACCCCAGAAATGGCAAATGACTTGTGCATGTAAGATTAAATAATATTTAGCAGAAACATCACTTCTCTGCCCTGCACCTCATATGCTTGTTTCTTGGAGAAGCAGCAGGATGGCCTTGTGCGGGCACTTCACCCAAGTACCCAATGATAAGCAATTATGAAGAAAAAGCAAGGTCTAGCAATCTGCACTCACTCTCAGCAATGAATATGTATGTATGTATTTATATTCGTATAGCGCTGGAAGCCCGCAGGCATCAGGGCCCTTAGGACAAAAAAACACATAACATAAAGACAAGATTTTACACTATCCTAAACTAGAGTCTACTTGACTCCTAACTGAGAGTTTCTTACTGAAGGATGAAAGTCTTGAGACGCTTCCTGAAGGCCAGATGATTTTCCTCTGTTCTCAGGACCTCTGGCACACTATTCCATTGTTTTGGAGCCAGTACCACAAAGGATCTCCCTAGCCCTCTTTTCAGTCTGTATTTGGGAATGACCAGAAGGCCCATGCCTCCTGATTGCAGGCTCCTCTGAGGAACATATGGAACTATGCTTCTCTTTAAACAGCCGGAGGCTTTGCCATATAGGCACTTGTGTACTAACGTGAGGGTTTTAAATTTGATCCGCTCCTCTACTTTAAGCCAGTGAAGCGATCTTCTTTGGTATGTTACATGATCCCTTCTATTAATGTTTTTAACCAGCCTTACCGCGTCATTTTGAATGACTTGGCCTTTAGCCAAGTCTTTGGCGGTGGCTCCTATCATTAGGGCATTCCGGTAGTCCAGCCTTGACAGAATAATGGCTCTGGCTATTGTGGCCAGGTTCTTTTCATTCAGGAAGGTCTTTATGGCTTTTATAAATCTGAGGTAGTAGGCCGTATTCTTTTGGAGGTAGTTGGTCTGCGCCTCAGAGTTGAACTCTGAGTTAACCATCATTCCCAGGGTTTTGACATGAGAGAAGACTTGAATCTTCAAGTCCTTAATCTGAATGGATTTATACTCCCCTCCTAGTTTAGCTAATTGCCGATTTGAACCAAATATTATCAATTCAGTCTTTGTGTCATTTAGACACATCCAATTGGCTTGCATCCACTCGTCAATCAATCCATATACTTTCCCTATTATGGCAGTATCTGTATCGTGATTTCCACTTAGCTCAAGAATGAGCTGTGTGTCGTCAGCGTAATTTGTAAAGAACACACCAGCCTTTACCACGATACTGCATTGGGCCCGCATATATGTGTTGAGAAGCATAGGGGACAAATATAAAGATATACCATAACCATTAAGATGTATCGTAATGGTATATTACATTACCCCCCCATCCACTTTCTCCTTTTCTCCTATCACAACAGATAAGGTCACTAGAGTTGTCCGCTCTATGAAGGTCTCCCCTTGTTGGTCCAGAACTATTAAGGACAACATCGGCTCCCTTGCCCCTGCACTTGATGATTTCTGCAATCACTCTATTACCAATGGGCTTTTCCCCTCTTCCCTCACGCACTCCCTTGTGCACCCCCTCCTAAAAAAGGCCTTACGCTGACCCCTCGTGTCTGGCTAACTACGCCCCATCTCTATCACTCCCTTCCTTGTTCAACCTCTAGAGAAGTTGGTTTTCCCCCAATTAACAAACAAACATGAGGTGGGACTCTGGTCCATCTTTTCTTTTTTGTAACTAGGAGGGTTTTCGGCCCTGTACACTTAGAATCTATCTGTGTGGAGGCGCTTCATAAATGACAACACCCCTAATGTGTTTACAAAGGTTAGTTTACATTTTATTCAAAAAATGATAAACAATCTGATCAAAAATATGATTCAATAATTACACATAATATGATCACAATTCATACTACATTCATCATAAAACAACACATGTATCAAATGTAAAACACCTTAGAAAACTGTTAAAGTGCTAAAGTGACTAGTTCCATTCTCTATCCACAGTTAAACTTAAATCGTAAGATAGGGTGAGGAGAGATAAATTAATAGGCTGTCCTCCCTCTCTTTCTGCTCAACATGTTTCAGTTCATTAACCCTCAATGGTGAACTTTCTTCAGGACCTTTTTGTTCAGTCACATCTCAAAAAGCAGTACTTTCTTACATCGCTATTTTATTTTAAATTTAAAGGTCTGTTCCTCTACAACCTCCTCCTCTTTACTGTAAAAGAAAAGACAGGAAAATCATTAGCACCTAATGCTAATCTATTTTAGGTGTGGCATGGCCTTAACCTGCCACCCATCTCCAACCTGGTGTAATTACCTGTTGGGGATTTCTAGCGGTCACCGGTGGGGTGGGTATCTCAATCTATGTCAGAGCTCCTACTTCTTGTCCACCTACAGTACAAAACCACAGGTCAGTGTATAGTCTTTATATATACAGGGTCGCATCATCTCAACGTGCCAATTTCTCACTCTCACATTGCTCTTAATCTTCCAAAACATTGATATACTGGTGCTGAAAGACCAAAGATATATCGAGGTTTAGTACCACTAAATGAAATATGCCAATCACGGGTCGAAAAGATACAAGTATCTTTTATTCTGCACAGATTTCAAAGCAAACAGATAGCTATCTGGCTCCCAACACCTCACAGTGTGTACCAGCAGACACAGATAGGGGTGAGAGTGCTGGACATCTTACCACAGTCACTTTTATACAGTTTTTCAAACATTGTACAGCCCCTTTCCAAACTAATAAGTTACATGCTACGGTTCGTGCCCAGTTCACATGTCCAATATTACAATATTGTACAACGGATTAAACAAGTTTGTATGTCCATGAAGTTACAATGATGCCGTTGGTTCTCTGATCCACAGTAAGCCTTGTTTCAAGAATCATTACAGTGCAGTTCAGCAAAACCATACGATATGAGTTTGTTCTATATTGTCTCATTGTTTATATGAAGATGAGGCTTGTGAGCGCAGACAACACTTGGATTGCAGTTCATTCAAGTCACAAGGTTTCTTTGCATAGAACAAACAGTCTGCTCTCGGTCAGCCTAAACATGAACAAAACTCATAGGTCGTTCGGCTCGGCTGCAAGTTGAAAACACAGTCCACCATTTTAGAACGCAAAGCAGGAGTCGAAATCAAAATGGCGGATGATTGTTAAAATGGCGGCGAAGTTGATAAAAAATTGGTACATTACGAACACGATTTTCTGTGGAACGCGAATGGGCATAGGCCAATATTCATAACAAGGTGGTATTATCCGAATACAGTTTAACAGTGGAACCCGCCACTTGTGGCAGGTGTCAACATACCTCTTTAACTAGATGGCATGCAGGCACCCTTCTTATGGATCCACTTTTAGTGTGGCGTTGTCATCAATCATAGTATATCCAATTTGATGTAATACGTGGTCCCCTTCTTCCATCTATCTGGGAGCGCTAGAGTACACATACAAATATTTAGAAGGTGTTTGTAAATAGAAGGTGCCTGATGTGTGCAATTATGTTCCCCTCTCGGACTCAGGTCCTTAACTGTGTGTGTTCACAGCGTCCCCATCTACTGCCCGTCCGCTGTTTTAGGTTGTGTCCCATCAAGTGCTCCTTAAGTTACCTCTTACCCAAACAAGGTTGCCTTTTATTGTAATTTCATTGCGGGATGTTTTTTCGCAGGGTTTTTTACCGCGATTTATTTTTTCGAAAAACCCATCGAATATTTTTTTTCCTAAAAAGTCGATGGGTTTTTTCTAAAAAAAATGTGCAGTAAAAAACCCAGTGAAAAAACATCCTGCAACAAAAGGACGTCGTACCATCCATTCTATGGTCCTGATACCTTATTCCAGGGCCATTTTGGATGGGGCAATAAGTAATGTCTAGTGCTCCATGCACACTAGTCTACTCTATGGTTTTTATACCTTCCCCCAATTAACCCATCATACTTACATGACTATCAATCTGGATTTCGAGGATCGAGAGGCACGGAAACTGCTCTCCTGAACTCCCTTAAAGAACTACTCACATCTCTTTGTGACTAGACTGCTCGCATCATCTACTTGTGTTTTGCAAACTTGCTGTGCCCTTTGCTTGTACTGCGTGCTTTTTCTGTAACCTGCTGGCTCAGTGACTGCACCTTTCTACTTTTCCTACTCAGACCCACTGTCTGCCCCTCGTTTCTACCTCACCCATGGCATTTTCTGTTTCTCCTATATTCTCTAACTGTTTCTCCATCAACTATCCCCCCTTCTCACTAAGTCTACCAGGAAGAAGTTCAAAAAGGATATCTTGGCCTCCAACCCCAGTCTCCCTATCACTGACATCTATTCCAGCGCTTCCTCCAGACAGACCCTCGCCGACATCCTCTTTGTCGTTCCTTCACCAGATCTACAGACTCTGCATATGATCTCTGTGCTCTGTCCTTTCTCCTCCTATCCCATTAATGGTGGCACCCGCTGAGAAGCCCTCATGACCCCCTTCAACTCCTCTAAGGTCATCATTAATGTATACCTAATTGGCACTGTCATGGTCCAAGGCCCTGAGGCCAATCTCCTCCTCTTTGATAGGCACTTCCCTCACCTCATCATTTTCCTTTCATCTCCGGCTGTTCCCTCTCTCCCCCCTCTTACTTCCCTGTCCCACCTCCTTCCCCCACTTGGCTACCTTGCCCTCTCTTCCCTCCTCTTTTGCCTGCCTCAGGCTCCTTCATCACCTCCGCAGGGTGTTCCTCTGATTTGTATTGCTCCCTGGAAGTCCTTTAAGGTTACCAACCTTCTTCATCTTGCCCCTCTCAACTCTCACTCTGCTGTCAAACACACCTTTGACTTCTGCTGCCTCTTCGAAGAATTCAACCTTAATGTCCTAGGTCTCACTGAGACTTGGTTCACGGCCAGCTCTGTCACAAGCATTGACACTCTCCGCCCTGATGGCTACACAATGCTCTCCACACCCAACTCCCCCTGGTCCAGTGGGGGTGTAGCCCTGATATTCCTGCTTCTATCATTCCCACGCAGACTTACTCCTCTGTTGAATGCCTTGTCTGCAGGCTTACTCTCTCTCCTGGCCACTCCCTTACCGTGGCTATTATCTATCAGCCTCCTGGTCAGATCACCTCATTCCTCTCTGAGTGGGCAGACCCCTCCTCCTGCCTCCTGGCCTCAACCACTCAACCACTCCTTCTTGGCGACCGCTATATCCATCTAGATTCTCCCTGTTCCTCCTCAGTACTCTTTTGTGACCTCTGCGATTCCCTCTCCCTTTCTATCCTCCCCTCTTGCCTGACTCACTCTGTAGGGCACATGCATGTTTTGAGCTCCTCTGTCCTTCCCCTCACCATTACTCCAACCACTACTCTCTCCTGGAGCGATCACTCCCTCCTATCTACCCCCCCAGGGCCAGACCAACCTCAATACTGCCACCTACATTCTCAGACATCTGGCCCATGAAGCGTGTGTCAGTTGAGGCTTTCACCGCCGCCTTCTCTCCCCCCTCAGACTCTGGCTGAATCACATCCTGACACAGCCCTTTCCATGCTCTACTCTTCTATCTCCAATACTCTTGATTCTCTTGCCCATCTCATGAGGATCCGTTTGAAGCCCAAAGCCAAGTGCAATTCTTGATATGACTCTGACCTAGCCACCCTTAAACGTAAGTGCAGGGTTGCAGAGAGGAAATGGAGGGCTTCTTGCTCATCCTCTGACAAACTGGCCTGCCGCCTGCTCCAAATGCAATACTGACTCTCTGTCCATATTAAGGAGAGAGCCCACATCCAAGCCCATATCTCTGTGGCATCTAACAACTCGGCCGAACTCTTCAAAATCTGTAAGGAGCTGGCCAACTCTGTTGCAGTCTCTACCTCTCCTGTTGCCTCCCAGGCCCTTTGCACGGCCATTGCTTCATCTCAAAAACCCAGGACATCCTGTCCAATCTCTTGTCCCCTCTCCCTCTTCTCCTTCTGCAAGTTCTGGCCCTTCTGGTGCCACCCCCCCCCCACCATCTTTCTCTTCCTTTCCTCTTTTCTCCCCTGACAAGTTTTCTAGACAAGTCCGATCTATGAAAGTCTCTTCAAAACAGATTCTTCCATGTTCCTCGAAAACCATCAAGGACCAGTACAGGCCTGCAAGACTTGTCCTTGGCCTCACACCTTCGGATCGTATCTCTCCAGCCCTGAAATATCTTCATTGGCTCCCAGTGGCTGCTAGGATTAAATCCAAGACCCTTTGCATTGTCCACAAGGCTTAATGGGGCCTGGGTCCAAAATACCTTCAACTCTCCTCCGTAAATACCTTCCTTCCCGAGCTCTTTCCTCCTCCACCTCCAGCTCACCCAGGGTCAGTCACTTCTCAAAGAAACAAGCTGGGGGTAGATCTCTGTCTTCAGCTGGGGCCTCCCCCTGGAACAGCCTCCCTGCAACTCTGAAGCTTGAGGAGAATCATCTCCGGTTCCGGAAGCACCTCAAAACTTTCCTCTTTGCTTCTGCCTTCTCTTCTGCTCTCCCCTGCTGATCTGTTCTGATTCAGCATAGTGCACCCGGTTACCCTCTGATTTCGGGCCCAGGTACTTGCCACACTGCC
Organism: Ambystoma mexicanum; assembly: GCF_040938575.1. Taxonomy (NCBI): domain Eukaryota; kingdom Metazoa; phylum Chordata; class Amphibia; order Caudata; family Ambystomatidae; genus Ambystoma; species Ambystoma mexicanum. The sequence continues at coordinate 217,122,240 of NC_090938.1, forward strand.
AAGCACATGCACTGCCTCCTGGCATCCCTTGCACTGCACCTGGGTCTGTATCTGTAACCCTACATCCCCCCCTTTTTATGCACTTATCAGATACCCCTGTATGTGCCTTAAACCTAGCACTTGCCACTTGCTGACTGCACTACCACTTGTTGCTTTTATTTTTTTCTTCAGCACTTTCCTCCCCCGCCCCACACTTTCCCCTTTCCTTCTCCCCTGAACTGGTGTGCTCTCCATGTAACTGGGCCTAATAAGAACGTTATTTTTGTTGCCCTTGTCCCCCTCTATTGCCTCGTCGTGCTCTGAAACACTTGTGCATGAACGCAATACAAATACAATATCAATATCAATCAATATCTCCCACTGTTTTCATTCTTCTCAATCTCTCTTCTGCTTTCGATATGGTCAACCACTCATCCTCATAAAACTGATCCATTATACTCTGGGTATCTCAGAGTGGGCACTGGACTGGCTGACCTCCTACCCCACTGACCGTCCCTCCCAGCCTATCCTGGGTTCTTTCTCCTGACCCATCTCTATTTCCACCTGTGGCATTCCCCAGGGCTCTAACCTTTCACCCTGGCTCTTTAGCATCTATCTCACCCTGCTTGCTCACCCTATCTTCACTTTCTCCCTTCACTTCCAGTGTTATGCAGATGACACCAAACTCTTCTTCAAACTTCCCTCTGAACCTCTTCTTACTTGCTCTACTATTCCTGACTGCTTATCTGCTATCCAGTCCTGGTGTGCCTATAATGATCTCTGTCTCAATTCTAGCAAGACTGAGATCATTTCTATTGGGACTCCTGCTCCTTCTTTCCTGCCTTCACTCTGGCCAGCCTCTTCTCCTTCATCTGAAGCCAGAATCCATGGAGTCATCTTCGACTATCCTTTCTTTCTAACTTCCCTTTCCTCACTTTTCTACAGAAGCTTAATGTATGTAGAGCTCTGGTAATCTCTAGGCTGGACTACTGCAACAGCAGCTCCCTTAATATACACTCTTCCTCTCTCTACCCCCTCCAGCTAATCCAGAAAAGTGCTGCAAGATGTATCCTTGGCCCCAAGCTCAGGGACTGTATCTCTCTAGCCCTAAAACCTCTCCACTGGCTCCTGGTTGCTGCAAGTTATTGTTATTGTTATTGTTATTTTCCATTTATGTAGCACCTTATATACCATTGGTATGGTCTGAAGGCGCTGGTAGGTTGAACGCCCTTGGGAACCGAAGTTCAGATCATTAGAGAGAGTAGAGAGAGTCAAAAGGTGCGTGTGAGCACCGGGTATGTGTGCAGCTCGTGCGGGATCCGTGTGATAGCTGCTTCTTAGAGGTAGGTGTGGTGGTAATGGAGTATGTGTTCGTTCTGGCAGTATTTAACCAGACCGGAGGTGGCTGCGTTAGGCCTGAGGAGAACGCCTGGCTGGGGGGTGTGTAACCAGCAGTGATTACTTAGAATGATGTGGAGTGAGTGGCAGGTGTTGGTATGAGTTATACCGAATGGTGTCATAGTATCTCTGTGTTCTAGCTGAGTGGTGATGTAAAGGAGAGAGTAAGCATGGTGGTGAGATATGATGGTTTCTATGCTCTTTCAAACGTTCTCTGAATTCCAAACCATACTATATACGACATGTAGTTCTATGCACTCTAGTCCGTTCCAGGCACTCCAATCAACTCATGTATCCCAGTCAGCTCCATACACTCCGGACCGCACCATGCTTTCATGTTTGCAAGGGGGTGTGAGCCGCATCAGAGATGCGTTGAGCCATGAGTCAAAGGCGTCAGGGGTCAGTTGTTTGTTGGGTTGGCAGGTAGGAGGTGGAGATTGGAGGAGTGCGTTGGCTAGGTCCGGGACGATTATTAATTTTTCCAGCATTTGCGTAGATTCGGAGGGTCAGATTCAGGTACGGGAAGGGGGTCGGGTGAGTTAATGGCGAACGAGAGAATTAAGTGATCGGACCAGAGGATAGGGGTCGGGGGCTTTAAATGAATCAGGGTGTTGGAGCTAAGGATGGCATCAAGAGTGTGCCCTTTATAGTGAGTCGGGCCATTTATGTGGGGTTGGAGATTAATTGCGTCCAAACTGTCAACCAGAGAGTGTGTCATAGGGTTGGTGGGGATGTCGAGCCATATGTTGAAATCTCCAAGGAGGGTGAGGTTGGGATGGTTTAGTTGACGGGTGGCAATTGAGTCGCAGAGGTTGTTTGTGAATTGTCTATCGTAGCAAGGGGGCTTGTAGATTATTAGGAAGCTGTGTGAGAGCGACGGGGAGAGGGATAATTTAACGAGGAGAGATTTGCAGGAAGGAATGGAAGGTAGGTTGTCGATGATTGAGGTGTGGAAGAGAGACTTGAAGACGAATGCTACTCCTCCTCCTCTGGAGGGACGGTTCAGTGGGAGGAGGGAGTAGTCAGGGGGGAAGGCTTCATTAGCGATTGGGGCGTAGTCGTCAGAGAACCTAGTTTCAGTGATGAAAACCAGGTCTGGTTTGTTAGAGGCGAGGAGGTCAAAGATGCAGTGTATATTTTTTGCTACGGACCGGGCATTAAATAGGATGCAGTGCACATCGGTAGGCGAGGTTGGTCTCGGAGCGGAGGGGGGTGGTGGGGGAGAGGGTGGCGACTGGGGAGGGAGAGGGCTGGGGGGGTTGTGCTCAATGGGAATAGCGGGCGAGCAGAAAAATTGGTGGGCTTCGGGCGGGATTGGGTAGCTGCATGTGTTAGGAAGATCGGGTTTGGTTCGGGGGATTTGAAGGTGGGCAGTGGGCGGTTAGGAGTTTCAGTTGCAGATGGGGAGAAGTCGAGGGAGAGGGGTTTGGGAAGGATGAAGCCACAGGGGAAGGAGGTGATTGCGGGAATGAGATGATGGGTCGAGACAGGGGGGCGAGGAGTGCTGAGAGATTGAGGGGGGCCATGTACGTTTCCTCTTTAGTTTCCTTGTAGGGATTGGAGTGTGAGAGAGGGTAGGCGGTTCAGAGGGAGGGAAGGATGCAGCTTCGGTTCTTGCTAGGGCTAGGCGTGCAGTTTTAGGGAGGGGAAAGGGTGCAGTCGGGGGGGACGGTGGCAGGGGTTTGTGGGCAAGGGGGGGGGGTTGATGATTGCTGGGTGGGGAGTGCCTGTTATGATAGTGAGGGCAGCGGGCATGGATAACATTGGCTGGTCGGTGGGGGTTTGTGGACAAGGCGGGGGGTTGATGATTGCTGGCGAGGAGTGCCTGTTATGATAGTGAGGGGAGCGGGCATGGATAACATTGGCTGGTCGGTGGTGGGGTTCGGGGAAGGAGTGGTTTTAGGGTGGTTGGCTCGTCATCGTGCCCCTCTGGCTTGGTGTTTGGAGAGGAGAATGGTAGGGAATGCGAAGGGGTGGGATGATTTGGGCAGGGGGGACGGGAGGGAAGGCAGATCGGGGAGTGGGGGCGGTCCACGGTGGTTGTTTCCGACACACTCTGGTGGGTTGGGTGTACTCATGCTTGGTACAAGCTTTAGGTGGATTTTGGGAGGGTTTTCAAATTGTAGCTCTAAATTCAGTGGGGCACGCTTTTAAGCTTTCTAATTGTAGTTCTTAATTCAGTCGGGCACGCTTTTAGGCACACTTCTAAGTTCAATTTGCACAGGGATGATATTAGATTATTAGGTGCACTTCTAGGTTCTTCTGTACACAGAGGATATATTCGGCTATTAGGTACTATTAGGCACACTTCTAGATTCAATTGTACACAGAGATGATATTAGGCTATTAGGTACTATTAGGTACATTTCTAATTCAACAGTACACAGAGATGGTATTAGGTCTACCTCTAGATTCAATTTTGTATAGTGATGTTATTAGGTCTCTCTATAGATTCAGATTATTATTTATTTATTTTTTATTTTTATTTTTTATCAAATTCATATCCCTCTGCATCATCCATAAGGCTATCTTGGTCCTGTGACCACACTATCTAAACTTGCTCTCACCAAATACTCCCCCTCCAGATATCTCCAATCTTGTGGCTTCAGCTCTCTGCATGTCAAGCTCTTCTCTAAGCAGCTAGCGGACCTCCAATCTCTTTCCTTGGCTGGCTCCCTCATCTGGAACAGCCTCCCTCCTTCCTCTCCAGTTTGAGCTGGATCTCCTCAAATTCCAGAAGCTCCTCAAGACTTTGCTCTTCTCCTCCTCCTTTCCCACTCCCTCCTGTGCTAAACCCCACAGTCGCTGAGATTGGTGGCCTAGACCCTTATGTGTTCTTCTGGATCCTGGCCTTCCGTCCAATTGCCTTCAGCCTCTGCCCTCCCCTGCACTTCCCTTTGGGCTCCCACTGACCGGTGCTGTCCTACAGGCCTGCACTTATTGTATTGGCAGGTGACCACTCTTTACCAAGTGGTCTCTGCCAGGCATTGACCTGTTGCCTTGCAACTGTCTCTCTGGCCCTTCCCCCTCTGTGGAACCTCTAGCACTTACCTCTCATTCCCTTGTCCCTTGTGTCTCTCTCTGCACTTGCACGTTCGAATGTTCACAAGGTCTAGTAGGACCGCCTTTGTCTTTTTTGATCATTGTTATTTTATTTGCCTTTTGGTACCCTTGTTTCCTCCCCTTTGCCCTGTGGGTGCTTTGAAATACAATTTCTTGATGTACAAATGCACAATAAAATCAATTAATTAATTCTAAACCTCCCAGCTATCATCCTTTTTGTTGTGCTATAGTCACCCCAAGCGGTTTGGGTATGTCCTGACGTGGGGCTTGTGCCTGCTGGGCCTAGAGACCCAAGCTACTCCTCACTGATAACGCCCAATGAGGCCGAAACATGTCTGAGGATGCTTGTGGTCCTGTGCAGAACGAATGTGATCAAGCAGTTTGGGCTGGACTGCCTCTTTTATGGGGTTGGGGGCCATGCCTGATTTTCATATGGTTTTTCCCCTTTTGCAATTGCTTGGCAGGGGCAGCACAATTTGTCTGGAAGGTTGCCCAGAGCAATGCCAGAGGTTATGATTGTTTGTTGGAAATTAAGATATACACCTCAATAAACACTACGGGCCTTATTACGAGGGGGGCCCTACTATGAGTTCCCTTTGCGGGTCCTCCCTTAACTCCTGGTTTTTCCAGGCGTTAAGGACGGGACCCGCAAAGGGACTCTGGAGCTAATAACGGTACCGCAATTTGCGGTACCGTTATTAGCGCCTTCACCATTCCCATTGAGCCCTATGGTGGCTCAAATGGGAATGGGGAAGGGCCCTGGTGAATGGGGAATTACTGGTCCCGCCAACCTTGGAATGGGCCGGTAATAGCTCCATTCACCAGGGCAGAGTCGGTAAGGTTTTGGAGGCAGCCATGGGGCTAATAGCGCTATGGTTACCTCCAACCTCGTAATGAGGTCCTACGTCTTTCAGTTGTTTGTTAAGGAAAGTTTAGGGCCTCATTACACGGTAGGCGGTGGACCAAGGTGCTATTAGCACCTTGGTCTTTGCCGGTAAAATACTGGCACCGCCTTGGAGGAAAGGGGAATTACCACCCTATTCCAAGGTTGGTGGGGCGGTAATTCACCCTTCCCCCATTGCCCTTCCCCATTCCTATTTTTGCCCCATAGGGCATAATGGGAATGGGGAAGGTGCTAATTACGCTGCCGCAAATTGCGGTACCGTAATTAGCACCCTGGTCCCTTCGTGGGTTGGTTTTTAACACCTGCTAAAAAGCAGGCGTTAAAGTACCAACCCGCAAAGGGACCTCGTATTAAGGCGGTAAGGGTTTACCGGTACCGGTGCCCTTACCGGTACCGGTAAACCCATACCGCACTACATGTAATGAGGCCCTTAGTACCTGGAACAATCTGTAACTGTTTCTTATCCTTGTCAAAGATCCTCACCTTTGGCTTTACTGGAGATGCGAGGTAAATAACCAGTGTTCTTGGACAATTTATGTTTTTGCTTTGTTTATGGGTGAATGTACAGAGACAAGATGCATTCCTAACGTGGTGTCTCTGCTCACTATGTCTAAACATACATTGTGGCAGCTGCACCCTGTTGTATTTTTGAAAATGTGAGTCTGACACAGCACTGTCCAATTATCCTTTAAATGATGTGGACACATTTATTTGCAGGCGTAAGAGGCAGGGTGCCCCAAAAATTGAATTTGCACTGAGAATAGATGTATTCATTTATTTATTAATCCCACAAATTAATCCAGCCTTTGTTTAACTTAACATCAAAAGTCTCACTGTGGCAATGATAGACTGCCAGCATTGGAAAAGCGTAAGATGGTAATGCCATGTTTATGAAAATGCCATGCCAGCACCCCCATGCAAACACTTACTTTACGTTTTCTAGTGGCACATTTCTTCCCCCTTCCTGTGATCATTCCTGTGAAGGATCATCTTTCACTTACTTCTGAGCAGAGGGCTGGGCACTTCCTGCCCTGCCAGCAGAGTTTTACAGCTGAGCTGCTGGGGTTGGGCATTCATCCTGGTTTATACTGAAGGTGATAGGTGGAGGGGTGCTCTTGGGGGAGTTCTTTTTTGCTCTGTGCATGGTGAATATACTGAGGCAAGCTGCAAGCCTTGCTGTGGGGTCTCTGCTCACCGCTCTACTCATACTTTGTGCCACGTGCAGCATTATGCATGTTAACAAACACACATTATACCAACATTGTGTTAAAATTAGGTGAAAACAGATCCAAAAACAGTATAGCCCTCTACCTGGTGTTTGCCAGTAAAGAGAAAACACAGAGTGGATGGTGGTACGCCAAATGCAAGGAAACCCAGCTTTATTGGAAGTATGCAAAAGCTGGGAAGAAACCAAGACCAACAGCCAAGCTCTCTCTCTGAAATTCTTCCAGGTTTCAACAGAAAAAACAGTTTATGTAATGCAAATTAATCACTCAGATGTCATCATAATCACTGAGCTATGAAACCTATCTCTACTGCTCATTGGTTTTAATTGCTAAGCTACATATACTATCTCCTTGTCCCACCCTACTGATTGGGTATCTCTCCATCTAAGGTCCCACCTATAAAATGTCTCATACAGTGTACGACCTCATCATGCTTGAATATTATTGGTAAGCTCTAAATTACTCCTGCGGTGAAAAGGACATTTGCTTATCGGTTAACATGCAGTGACACTCTCTCCGTGAACGGGCGGCATGATGACATGTGTATGTAGATGGAAGGAGAGAACAAGTGTATCGCCTTTGTTCTTATTTAAATAAATTAGCTCACGTTATATCCGCCATGATGTCTCTGAGTTTCAAGGCTTTTGTCCTTGCCCAAATTCCAGTTTTCCGGCCCTCCCTGTCTTGCAATAGTAAGCACGCCATTCTGTTCTTGAAAAATTATGAATAACTATTGTTATGAGTCATGCTACTTCCACACATTGATATTTCGTCACAGCAATTATTTTGTCTTTTTAGCCTGACTTGCTTCTCCGTCACGCCTAGCCAATCGTTGAGATATTCATCTGCCAACTACTTATGAAATGTTCTAGTCTGCTTTGTTGTTGTAACTGATTTACCTCAATGGTTGAACGCTCGCTGTCCAGACAATGGTATCTTGTTCCGTGATGTAAACTTTCTCTCCGGTGTCCTTGGCTTTGACATTCCTTTGAGGCAGCTATGTCCAGCCACTGCAACTTTTTTCCTGAATTAAATCGATTTGTTTCAAATAGGCTGAAACATGTCTAGAGATGCTTGTGGTCTCGTGCAGAAGGGATTTGACCTAACAGTTCGGGCTGGACTGCCCCTTTTGGGGTAGGACCAAGCCTGATTTGCATATGGTTTTTCCCCTTCTGTAATGGCATGGCAGGCTGAAAAACGATGGTCTAGAGCAAGGTTGTCCAACATACGGCCCGCGAGGCTGTACAGACAACATTGAAATACACCGTGCCGTGGTGGAGGACTGTTACTGCCTCTGGTGCCCCCTAAAAGGGGGGGGTGCACCAGAGGCAGTAACAGGCCACGGCCCGGTTTATTTATTTATTTGTTCAATGTTTGTCGGGTCCACGGACCCAATTAATTTATTTATTTCTGCAATGTTGGGCGGACCCAACATTGCAGAAATAAATAAATTAATCGGGTCCACGGACCCGGCAAACATTGAACAAATAAATAAATAAACCAGGCCGTGGCGGAGGACTGTTACTGCCTCTGCCACGGCCCGGTTTATTTATTTATTTGTTCAATGTTTGTCGGGTCCGTGGACCCGATTAATTTATTTATTTCTGCATAAATAAATTAATCAGGTCCACGGACCCGACAAACATTGAACAAATAAATAAATAAACCGGGCCGTGGTCTGTAACTGCCTCTGGTGCCCCCAGCACCAGAGGCAGTTACAGGCCACGGCCCAGTTTCAGGGGCGCAGAGTATGCGGGTGCGCCGGCCCCCCAGGCCAGAGAGAAGAGACGCAGTATGGATGGTCCTTTGTTCCTTCCATACTGTGTCTCTCTCTGGCGGCCCGGGTAAAAGCCGGGTAAAAAACAATGTTTAAAAATTGTGGGACGGATGCAAAGCAAGATGCTCTTGTTTTGCATCTGTCCCTCAATTTCTAAAAAATCGTTTTGGGTTGGGTGTATTTGTACATCTGTGCACCCACCTTGGCAAGAGGGGTGCACGGATGTAGAGGTACACCCAACCCAAAACGATTTTTAGAAATGGAGGCACAGATGCAAAGCAAGTCTGTCCCCCAATTTTTAAAAAAATCTTTTTGGGTTGGGTGTATTTGTACATCTGTGCACCCCGCTTGGCAAGAGGGGTGCACGGATGTAGAAGTACACCCAACCCAAAACGATTTTTAGAAATGGAGGCACAGATGCAAAGCAAGTCTGTCCCCCAATTTCTAAAAAATCCTTTTGGGTTGGGTGTATTTGTACATCTGTGCAAGAGGGGTGCACGGATGTAGAGGTACACCCAACCCAAAACGATTTTTAGGAATGGAGGCACAGATGCAAAGCAAGTCTGTCCCTCAATTTCTAAGAAATCGATTTGGGTTGGGTGTATTTGTACATCTGTGCACCCCTCTTGGCAAGAGGGGTGCACGGATGTAGAGGTACACCCAACCCAAAACGATTTTTAGAAATGGAGGCACAGATGCAAAGCAAGTCTGTCCCCCAATTTCTAAAAATTCGTTTTGGGTTGGGTGTATTTGTACATCTGTGCACCCCTCTTGGAAAGAGGTGTGCACAGATGTAGAGGTACACCCAACCCAAAACGATTTTTAGAAATGGAGGCACAGATTCAAAGCAAGTCTGTCCCTCAATTTCTAAAAATCGTTTTGGGTTGGGTGTATTTGTACATCTGTGCACCCCTCTGTGCACCTATCTCGGTAAGAGGGGTGCACAGATGTAGAGGTATAATGTACCCAGCGGGATCGAACCTGTGCTGCTCCTGAGCTATCCTCCCGAGACTCTGAAGATCTGAAGTACATTTAATGATACAGAACCAGAACCATTGAGCAAGTCTAACATCATCTTCATCATCATCAGAATAAATCAACACTGTTGTGGTTATACAAGAGCTAATATATTTAAAGGGATGGAATTACTCCGAATGTAGCAGCACTATTCAATAACCCAAAGTGCTTAAGCATAGTTAATGTGAAAATATGACACTTCTCACCATTGGGACAGTACTGCCTTGGACAGAGTTTCACAGTGAAGAAGTGAGCAAGTGATCCGGGGTATGGAGCCCACACACACACATGGCATTCCCATGCACCCACTTGCACAAATTGCACCAAATTAGTGAGATTGTGCTCCAAGGCACACACACAGTCTTTGCTCTGAGGTTTGACACACTCACAGGATGGGATGGCATTTTGTTCTCCTATCCTAGTTGTGTTGCTCTGCCTTTTGAGGGCTACTACAACCTGGATGATTATAGAGGGGTGGAGTAGGGGCAGTATTGGCCTACTGGGATGCAACTGGAAGGCTTAAACCTCCTTCTTACGTGCCTTTAGGATATGCAATACATGCTAGCCAATGTTTCCACTGTTCTGCACCCCCCCCGTCCCCCTAGCACCAAGTTGGTGACTACGTGCAAATGCGGTCATATAAGTGCTGGTTATGTCACTTCCTATATTTGGGCACCACCCGGGAAATTCATAAGTCGGCTCCCCTGCCTGATTTATTTATTCAATGTTTGTCGGGTCCGTGGACATGATTAATTAATTGATTTGTGCAATGTTGGGTCTGACCAATAAACCGGGCCGTGGCAGAGGACTTTTACTGCCTCAGGTGCCCCCTGGAATTGGATTATGCTTCTTTCATTACCACAGAAGTAATGAATGTGTATTAAGAGATAAGCTGGCATATGTATTGGGCACACTGCACATGCTCAGGCAGCATCAATCATGCTTTGTAGAGGACAATGCTGGCCTAAATTGGTAACAGCCAGCACAGACATGTTGCTACAGAGGCATATTTTGGGCACAACCAGCATGTCAATGTGTTACATCAGTGACAGTGCTGTCTTACACTGTGGACACATTGATCATTAAAATGTGTTGTGTTCTACAATGTTCTTGTCTGCTGTTAGTGACATGGAATGTACATGTTCCCCTTTAGAACTGATTGTAAACGTATGGCTTTTTGGTCACTTTTCCTGCTGTAAAATGCACAATTTCAGCCCCATATTTGGAAAAAAAATCTTGGGGGGGGGAGACCCCCCCAAATCCTCCCTATATTGTTATAGCTCCCTCGCTACGCTCGGTCGCCCCCACTATTTCCGAGAAATATCAACACATACACACTAGAAGAAATCACAAGAAACTAACGTTTCATCACTGCCCCCGACACCAAAAGCTATCTTTGGGACTGCATGGCTATGCCTTTGATGTTATTGTGTGAAAGGTCACACACCATCGCTTTTGAATATACTGCTTTGGGTCAGGGTGTTCACTTTTGGCTCGCCGGCCCTCCGGGTGACAAAAAGTGAATGCTTCGGCCCCACATTCAAAAAGGTTGGACAAGCCTGGTCTAGAGGGTTGCCCAGAGCTGTGCCCAGGGTTATGATTTATTGAAAACCTTCCAGCCATCACCTATTCATTTTGCTAAAATAGTGTGCTTAGCTGCGGCCCCCCTTAAAGATAGAGTACTTTTATTCTCCACTGTGATTGTGCAATTTAAAATGGCAACTGCTTGTCATGTGTTTTTCCTCTGCAGGACACGCTTTCTTTGCTATCTACCAATTTCCTGGTGCATGCCTGTCACATTATTTCCCTCTGTATGTGAATGCAGCAACCCTATCTACCTACAATGTTCTGCCCTACTTGTGTAGTTAGTCCCTATCTTGTGTATACTACTTCCTGTCACCTAATCTATTGTATTTTAAAACACACTAATTGTGCAAGCTAATGCCTTGTCTGTTCCCTACAGGTGTAGCACAAAATAACTATTCTTTGTGACAGCTGCATTTCCAGGAGAATTCAAAGTGCAGTTTCAAATGTGTCCTTTCTTATGTTATGATTTTGTTTCTTCTGAGAACGGCAGTGGGGTAGAGTCTGAACATGCTTTCTATTCAATAACTGCCCCACTACATTCTCCCCTATGGTCGAGTCATCGACCACTCCTTCATTTTTTCTCATCATAATATAGCCATCTTGGGCAGCCACACTCTGGTGACCCCCTCAAGTTACCTCCATGTGCAATGCATTGTGCTGGACTGCATGTCATAAGCCAGCACTCACCATTCTCGTCACATTTCATCCAGCGCTCAGTGTAGTTATGGGTATCATTTGGGCATGTAAACAATGCCCCAGGTTGTCAAGATGGCTAACCCAATGGGTACATGGGACAGCAAACTTTGTAATCAGTTTGAGTGTACTGATGTACGGTGTCACCCACATTAACCATTACTGCAATTTGGAGTGCATTTCTTGATAGTCTTTTTACATTGGCTTACTGCCATTCTCAAGATGCAAAAAGCCATTACGATCAGTACCAAAATTGCCAACAGAAATTTGAATGCATCCGTCAGCCAGGTAGGCATCCAGGAGAATAGATAACTGAACCAGCTATCGTTCTCAATGTCAACCACTTCTTCCTCCATTTTATCGTGCAGCTCTTTCAAGGAGTATAAGGCCTCTGTCAAGGTCCCATTCACCTCATCATATGCAGGTACATATGCAGGTACATATTTACAGCAACTTGGCCCTATATTTGTGCGCACCCCTCCCTCCATGGCTGTGAGGAGGTCCAGAACATACCTGTTCTGTAGGCTCATCAATCTGACCACTCTTTGCTCCTCCTTGGCATTGGAGCCTTTTATTGAGGCATTAATAGTTTGTAACAGGTCCCAACTAGTTATCTGGATCCAGTGTGCATTTGCTGCTGCTTGCAGGCCAGGCATTAGAAAGGATGTGAAGAATGTTGTTGTTTTACCAAATAACTTATGACGCTCTGGGATTTCATTGAATGTAGCAGTGGCCTCCTTAGAAAAATAGTTTGTTATTTTTATCCATTTTAGGCCAAGGGATCTTTTCTTCCTGTTGTGTGCCATAGAAGGAAAAGTCCCAATGTCAACCTCACTTTGTATTACCAATGCTGGTGAATTTAGTAGCACTACTGTACGTATGCCACCCCGGTTGGGTGGAAGCTGCATATAAGCTCTTGTACTGCAGGCTCAGTCATTACTGGTCCATGAGTACAGCTGTGCCAACTTTCATACCTGGTAAATCCGTAATGCGTTTGCACTCTTCAATTTTCACCTAGCTTTACTGAACCATTATTTCTAAAGCATAATGTCGGTGCTTGTAGTTTGATTATGGATAGTAGTCCCACTTCATCTTCCACCCATGTTAAACATTTGGCAGTTTGTTTCCATTCCTCACGGCACACTCTGTCTGCATTTTTCTCACTTCTTTTGGCGCAGTCCATACTGGTCTCTGCTTTGCATCCCATTATTCCATCAACCCATCCTCCTGAGAAATATACTTTCACTTTTATTTGCAATTATGGTCTGTCAGCACAATAAGGTATCAAATTAAACTGGGCATCTGTACAACTTAATATTTGGTGATCCACTACTTCGACAACTCCTTTTTTTGGACCTGATAGTATGTACTTGAGCACCTTACTTTTCATTCTTATATTCTCCATCATGTGTGCCTCTTTTACATAGTTGTCTACATATGGGAATTCTTATCCTGTGAGACACTTCATTATGGCTGATTGTCCCTGAAATTGTCCTCTGGTCTGGCATACTGCAAGATGTACCAAGCAGTGTGCTCTGGACTCAGGCTTCTTGAGGTATAAATACTCGAGAGGCTGTCATTGCATAGGGGATAAGTGAGCAAACAAAGCAGCTTTCCCTTGATCTCTCTCTCCCCACCTTCTCCATTGACCTATACCATGAGTTTCGGTCAATAATTATGGAATTGTAAAAATACCTTTTCATGTAATATTCATCATCTGCAATACTTCTTCTAGCCCTACTGTCTCCACAACCTCGGTGGAATACCATTTCCTGCACTAATTGGAAATCTACTTGTTTTTTCAACTTCTTTACTAACATTATGCCATAGGCACACATTTATCTTATCATAATCAGTCAAATGCAATGTGAGATAAAATAAGAAATAAAAACAACAAATGGAAAGTAAAACAGTAATAGCTATTGCAGTCGTTTGTAGATGTGTCCTGCACCGTATTGATTGGGGGTATTATGAGATCAGAAACATAAGGATGTGAAAACATTTGTACAGTTTACTTAGTGCCGGGCAATAGTCGGTTATTATTTTTCAATGGGGAGTGAGGTGACCTGAATATACAATTTTCAAAGCATTTGCAACCAATGATAATGACAAAAATAAAAGATTTGATTGATTTCTTTTATTTTTATTTTTTTATTTTTCAAACCACTTCCACTATTATGTGGTTCATTGATAAAGAACGTAAAATTATAAAAATAGTGCTGATAAAAATATAAAAATAAAAAATATGGAAGATAAAAAATAGTCCCAATAAAAATGTAAAGAAGGAAAGTAGAAAAAAGAGTCTGTTATAGATGTATGCTGTTGTGAACAATAGTCCTTAATACTGTGCTGGTGATGTATTCAAAAAGTCCTCAGCATCAACTCCTTTCTTACTGTTCCAGTGATAGTTCAGCATCAATGTTCCTCAAGCGGTGCAACCTAATTTATGTTCCATGCATTCTCAAGTTCCTTTTTCTTGTCAATTTCTTGTTCAATACGCACTTGGGCTCTAGTCCTGGGTCCGGCACTCTTGTATCGTCTTATGTTGGCTATGTTGACCCACAGAAAAAAGTTGGCAACTGCAGTAGTATTCAATTCTATTGTGTCTTCTTCCATGATGTGCCTTTAGTGATACCTCCCTGACTTTCCCATTCTTGTCAAGAAATGAAAGAGAGAGGTATTTAGCCATGGACATCAAATAGTCATGTAACTCATTTACAAACTCAGTCGCTATGCTTTGGGCATCTGTCTGCGCGCGAGTGGGCAGGGTAATGGGCACATGCATCATGCGACCTGTCACCAACTCATAACGAGTGAGGTGATCGTCTGAGCCTGGCTGATTGCGCAGGGCAAAAAGAGCCAGTGGAAGGCAATACAGCCAGTCCTTATGAAGCGTTTCACGTAATCTTGCTAATCTTGCTAAACCGCGATGCCCACAAGGTTTGTGCACTTTATAAATGGAAGATAAATAAATAAATAGATAAATAAATCTCCACAACCCTCCCTGAGATTTCTTCACTGTGTATCAGCAGTGTTTCAAGGAGAGTCTGATGGCACTATGCTTAATGAGCAAATGTATTGTTTCATAAATACCCTCATCTGCTTCTTTGGACATTGGATACTGTTTCACTCAAGGTAAAATTGCCCCTTTCTTTAATTTTATTTTTACTGCTCCAATCCCTTTTAACAACCCCACATCATATGGACTGGTCCTCCATAGTGTACCCGGTACCCTTGCCAAATCTTCTTCCATAAATTATGGTACTTTTTTAGCTAGCATTATTTGTTGTGGCAACTCTGTATACTCTATTCTCAATTGACATGGTATATTTATCTCAAACAATACCTCATCATTAGAGTCACTCTAGTCAAACAACTAATCATCTGTCAACTGGGTCAGTCTGTGCAATGTGTCAAGTGCTATTACTCTGCAAGAACTCACCCCTTCCTCATCAGTGCCGTGTAAAATCACTCTCCTCTCTCACTACAACCATCTTTAGCTCAATTGTAACCAGTTCCCCTTAGGTTACATCTATAGGTATCTGTGTTCTGAATAAAAAGTCTGTGGATACTCTCAATAACTGTCCCTCAATGCAGGGAAGCCATGCTAACATCACTTGCACTCCATAGACAAATACTTTAGGATTCACTGGTACTCCTATCTGTACTTTCTGCCCATGAAAGGCTTGTATGTATTTTTTTGCTCTCTGGAAATATATTCATGGTGTAGAGCATGTTATGCCGTCCTTTGTGAATAATATTGACATATTAAGTTTGGCCACAAGATCTCTTCCCAATATGTTAAAAGGTGTCTTCCTGCAATACAGGAATGGGATAGCTACTGTCTGCTCTCCTACTGTCACAGGATGTTGTTGTCCCAGTGTCAACTAAGAAAGAGTCTGGTCGCCTATAGATACCTCCACCCTCGGTTCCTGTTTAGGGTCTGTGGTTACTGATAGGATAGGGCACAGCAAGCTATTCTGTGGGCTGTCCTGTTGGTGACGTGTTCAGTCCTGTCCCTGTAAAAGGGTTCCCTCAACCACTGTCACTCCTCCTATACGGGGTGTCTGTGACAAAATGTCTGTATCCCACTGTGTCACTGCTTGTGATTGCGCTGCATTGTGTGGTTGTTGTGGCACTATCCTTTCTGTACCTGGGGCTTTTGTGGTTGCTGCACCTGCTGTCCTTGTGTCTGATTTGGTGAATATTGTGTGTAGTCATAATAGCCATAGTCCTGCTGTGGTGCACCATATGGTGCTGGATATACCATCCCCCTCTTCGCCCATACTGCATTGCTCCTTGCTGCATTGCTCCTCTACTTCTACACACTTGTGAAATGTGTACTATTTTCCCACATTTCCAACATACTGCTCCAGTGCCCCCAAGTCCTCCGAAGTGGGGCTATGCCCTACCAAGCCCTCATTGGGGCACTTCAGACCCAAATCCTCTCCCTCTGTGAACAAATCCTCTTCCTCCTCTGGGGCAAAAACTACTCTTCCCTCTTCCTGCAAAATAACCACCCATGCCCTGATGTGGCATGATAGCTCCCTGTGCATTAGTCCCGTCTACTGTATTTATCAATACCGCTCCTTCTACCGCCATTTTGGATAATTTCTTTTGCACCAATTTTGCCTCATCTTTTTGCCTTTCTTCTGTTTTCTTTTGATCCTTCTCCTGCTTTAAACTACAGTGATGGCCAATAGTCAATTGTATCTCTGGCCATGTGCTCAAAATTGAAAACTAGGAAATACCCTTGCAAGATAATTAAGAGGGCTTTGAAAAGGTCAACTAATAACAACAGCAAAGCTGTTTTAGAGGACAAAACTAGAGATACTAAGTAATTCTAAAATTGTATTTGTGAGTACCTTTTTTCCAAAATCCAATGAAATTACCAGATTCCTCAAAAAGAATTGGCATATCCTTCAGAGAGGCGAATGTCCCCTAGAAAAACCGCTTTGCGCTTTTATGCGCACATCAGACCTCAAAGAACTTCTGACCAAAAACAATATTTCATTGCGACCGGCGAGACAGCAAAGTATCACAGAGTGCTGGGGTCTTCCTACAGTGAAAGATCACTCACCCTGTGGCTCATGCGTTAATTGCAAGTTCACCTCAAGGTCTACAGAAGTAGACATAGGTCTGGCAAGATCTTGGTCTCAGTACAATTAACAAACTGCAACTCAACCAATGTAGTTTACACTGTTTGGTGTCCCTGCTCCAAAATATATATATAGATATTTTATTTTCATTTTTCTATGTTTTTTTTTTTGTTACTTAGTTTTGAAAGAGAAAATAAGCACAACGAACACAGTTAACATATTTCATCCTAAACTTCCAATTAATCCTCCAACATACACCATGAGGTTATAGGCTAAGTATTTGTGGTTTTGTACAGGCTAACATAATTTTCTCCATAAAATGTATAACTCCGCAAGTCAATTGCTGATTTACACCAGAGATCAAGTAACTCCACCACTCCTCCATATTGTCGTTCTTGGGTGCATATTGCCCAATATGTAACGTGCGTAAGGCAGAGTTTGCTGTGCAGCTAATCACCAGATGTTTCACCGACTCAACAGCATGATAACAAAAGCGGCATAGATTATCTGTTGTATTACTATCTCGCTTCAGAATCAACATCTCTTTAGTTTTGTAAAGGTTCAATCGCAGTCTGATGAACTGATCTCGATGGTAACATGAAGGAAATGTACACAGATATTTTGGAAGGACACCGATTTCGTGCAGGGATGGGCCAAAATCACATCTTGTCTTCATTTCTGTATGTTTCTCTTCGTTAACAATCCAATTCAATCGACGAATCTGTTTTTTTTGCGATTTGTGGCATGTGTAGCACTTGTTCTAAAGGTATCTCTGCAACCTTTAGTTTCTTTAATAACTTCTCTTCCCAGGTTCTAAGGAGATCATTCAAGATGTACATTGGTTTGACTTTTAGAATCTCATAAGGTTTCACTGTGGGATCAATTCCCATCTTGCACCAAATCGTTACAGATTTCCACAGGACTATGCCATATAATGATTCAATACTTAACTCATGACGGATGGCAATCATTTATACATTTTGAGGGAGCTTCAACACTTTGCGCCAAAACCTTGCTTCTAATTGGTCCCAAAATTGTGCATTGATGTTCCATCCTGCTTCACTGCCAAATGTTATTGCAGGGACCACTTTTTACAGGTAGAATGTTAATACTGGAGACAATGTAAATTTGCCAAACTTGGCATGGAGCTTAGCTCCTTCTAAGGCAAACATCTGCATTCTTGACAGCAAGTCTTGTTTCCAGCTTCATTCCCGTATTGAAGTATTAAAGATGACTCCTAGGTAACGTATTCTGTCAGTTTGTTGCAGGGGTTCATTGTTCACCTTCCAGGTAAAGTTCTTCGATTGCGGTTGTGATTTTCGACCAATAGATATTATTTTTGATTTTTGTACATTTATTTCTAGATTGTTTTCCATCAGGTAGCATTGTAGGGCTGTAAGTAATCTTTGTAGGCCTATTTGTATGAGATCTAGGAGCACAATGTCATCTGCATAGATCATCCAACTAATTTGCCTGCCATTGACTTTTGGAGGAAAGGTCCTTGGTTGTGTTAAAGCCTTTGGTAGATCTGAGATGAAGAGTTTAAACAGGAGTGCTGCTAAAGGGCATCCCTGTTTCACTCCCCTTTTGGTCTGTATTTCTTCAGTAAGATCTCCTTGTTTATTTAGCCTTACTCTTATCAAGGTGTTTGAGTATAATGCCATTATCGGCTGTATGTTATCGGGACATCCCCAGGCCTTCATTTTACTCCATAAAGTCTGTCTATTAATACAGTCAGAAGCCTGCTTTAGGTCGATAAATGCAAGAAATAGTTGCTTGCTATTTTTCAGGGCTTCTAGTTTGGTTATGTTGAGTAACATCAAATTTAGCTGAATCCTGTTAGCCGGTTGTCTGTCACTGCTGCATCTTCGGCCCATTTTGCTAGTTTTTCTTGCAAAAAATGTTGCAAACACTTTCCCCATGGCATTAAGAAGGGCGATCGGACGATAGTTTGCAGGATCATCTCGATCGCCTTTCTTGAATATTGGCACAATCACCGCTTTTCTCCATGACTCAGGAAGTGATTTTGTCCTCGCAATCGGCTCAAACAATATCTTAATAAAAGAAGCCCATTGCAATTTGTTTTGTTTGAGTGTCATGTTTGAAATGCCATCAGGGCCTGGAGCTCTTGAGTTTTTTAGTTTTTGAATGGCCCTTTCTATGGTATCGTGTGTTTCTGTCACAGACCAACTCAATGTTATCTGATGGTAAAATTGCATTTCTGTAGGTACTTTGGACACGAAAACAGTTGAGAAGTGTTTGACCCATTTTGCTGCGTTTTTCTCCCTTTGACATGGAAAAAGTTTGCTTCAGATGCCGGTGTTTATTATTTGCCATATATGTCTACTGTCTTTTAACATGATTAGTCGTAGCATTTTTTCGGCTTGATCTTGGTCCCGAATCATGTTAAAGGATTTAAGCCAGTTTCGATAATGCTGGCATCGTTTTTTTATGATTTTTGGTTTTTGATTTTCTTAAGAGTCTGAGATCGCTTGCTAGTTCTTTTTTGGCTTCTCCTGCAGTGGTACTGCAGGGGTATTTTGGTACCAATATCTCTATTTTGTTGCCAATAGTTCTTGTTTTAAATTGATGCAACAATGGTTCGTAATTCACTCCGAAACTGTTTTCATTGCTGCAACCCATTTTAGATGTCAAATGTATTATTTGGTTTGCATTTATTCGAAGTCTGTTATTTCCATTGTTGATGGTAAGGGTAGGGTTGTATCTTACAGGACTGTCTTCGTTAGGCCACCACCATGATAACAGTAATGGATCATGATCACTTTTCAGTGTTTTTAATGTTGTTGGTTTGATGATTTTACTTAGCAAGTTTCTCGAGGCCCAGATGTAGTCAAGTATCTTAGCAGTGGTGCCTCTGTGCCGTGTTTTTGCTGCTGGGATGTCACCTCTGATACATCCATTCAGCATTTCACATTGTCGCAGCGCCATCTCATCTGACCAACATTGTCCATGGTTTATCCGATTCTCTGACTGATGGTATTCTCTTGCAGTGATCAATTCATTTGCTTCATTAAACCATGAGAAATTTAGATCGCCACATATTACGATGAATGGATCCTCAAAAATCAATAATCCATTATCAATTTGTTTGGTTACTGCAGAGACAAATTCTTTTTGTGAGATCATTGCTGGGTTCCAATACAGGTTCATAATTAAAGAGTCTCTGTCTTTTATTGGGATTTAGGGTCACTTGGGACACAGGTGGCTCGGTTTGTGATGGAGCCAGATTGGTGGTTAATTTTCTTGCTTTAACATTACGATCAAATAGCCCAATCCGATGCGGAGTTGTGAGATTCCTAGTAAACTTTTTCGCATTACTTGTGCAGGCTCTTTTTGCTGCTGGTTTTCTATTGATTTTTTGGGGTGGCTCGCTGTGTTTGGCTTTTACAGCAGAATTTGGATCAGCTGGCTTCGTTATCGATAGAGCAGTTCCAGTGAAGATTCCAAATGAAGCTTTATTTGTTGTCATCTGATTTTCTTGGTTCATCGTGCCCAATTTGACGTTTTCGTTTCCGACAGGAGTTGCGGTTTTCTGGGCATAGTTACTTGGATTCATCTTGGTTACGGCAGTGCCAGCTCCAGCTTTCTCGGCAGAAGTTCCGCCAACCGCACTTGTGTGATCCTTTATGACATGTAAACTCAGCTAGACTTAATTTCCTTCATTTGGCGTAGCAGGTTTTTTTGATGTTATGATCGATGATGTCTGGCAAGATTTTGCTACCATCTTATTAGCCGGTAGACGTGCAGCACTCGGTAACAGGTTTGTTTTCACCGCCTCTCCTTGACAATTGCATACATAAGAGTTGCATGCTTGTCGAGTAGATACATTGTGTCTCAGCCACTTAGTGCATTAGATCAATGCTTCGATTAAATCCGTCTTTTCGCAGACTTCACACTTTGTTATCTCGTGTATTCGGGATTGCCATTGTCTGGATGTTTCGGATTCATAATCTAGTCTGTGCGTGAGATTTTCAGAGAACTTTTCTAGAGTCAACAGCTTGTTGTTAATCGTTACTAGTAGTGAACTTTGCTCTTGAATTGAGTAATTTATTGTCTCGTGGAGCTTCATGAAGGGTAGTAAGGCAATTGAGGTTGCCGCAAGTACGTTGTTGTGAATCTGCACACTTGCGACTGTTGACAGATTTCCCTTCGTATTTGCCTCTTTTTCCATTTGACCTGTTGGTAACAATGTTTGCGACATAGCTGTTGTGTTTCCTTTCACGTGATCTTCTTGTGTCGTGTTCTGAGAGCTTCGTTTTTTTCAACTTTGGATTCCACTTGTAGTTTAGTTGCTTGTGGTCTGAAGTTTGCCAAGGTTTGACCCTGCACTTGCTCTCGGACCGGACACTGGGACAACATTTCCCTCAAAGGTGGACAGTTTAGTCGAGCTGTTCTCACTTTAGTCCATGGAGTATTAGCATATTTCTGGGTGTAGCTGGCTTCCAAACATTTATGCATGCATAAGAAATCAGCTTTTAGCCGCTCGGTCAGTCGTGCTTCACGTGCAGCTACGTCAATTACAGCTGTACTTTTGGAAAGTGAAGATAAAGTTTGTGTGGAAGACACTATTGCTGGGTTGTTTCCACTTGTTGTTTGCTTCATTATGTTTTTGGTTGTTTCACCTAGCCCTACGAACTCTGAGTCGTTTGGGCTATTTTCTGGGGGTAGATTTGGTAAATTTGGGCTTCGGTGCTCGTTTGAGGTAAGACAGCACTCCCTCTCCCTCTCCCGTGCTCCGCCGAAGTTTGGTAAGTCATTTAATCCAGTGTTTGTTATGTCATTAGCCCCGTGCAAACGGTGCGGTTTGCGTTGCACAGGGGTTGAGTGTCCGATTACTGCAATATGTTGATTAACAGTTAGCTTCTTAGCATTGCTCTCGTTAGGTGCAGTTACTTGGACATGTTTCTCGGAGACAGGATGCACAAGAGGATCACAAGGTACACTGGTTAATAATTCCACCTCAGACGGCAAGCGCAGCTCCAACAGATCTAGATCTGCAATATCTGTAATATCAAAGTCAAAAGGTGTTTCTTGAGCATCAATATATGCTGAGGAGGGAGGAGGTCCCTGAGGTGGCAGCATGTCTTCAGGCGAGACAGCACTGCTCACAGCGCTGTTGGCCTGATCACTTATCACATTTGTGGTGCGGCTTGCTGGTGCAGTATGACTACTCCTTTCTTCATGCTGGTTCAGAATCGATGACGCTAGGGAGGTTAACGAGGGAACCTGGCAATCAGTGTTAACAGGGTCTGTCTTTTTCTTGTCATTGTCAGTATCAGTGTGTTACTCACCGCTCCGGTAATCGATCACTGCCTGTAGATAGGCGACCATGGAGACAGTAGTTTCCACAGATATTCACAAGACAGCCTCTGGTAACCCGACACCCCCTGAATTCTAAGATTCAGGCTTCTTCAAGGAGGGGCTCTTTTCTGCGATGTGCCTCTCTGCTGTTTCAACCTGAACAGGCAGAATTGCCAAACACCTAAAAGAGCGGGGAGAACACACAGCGCCAACCAATGCTGCAAAGGAATACAAAGATGGTTAGAGAAGCCAAGGTATGAAGAAATGCAAGAAAACAATAGTACTAAGGAGTACCTAGATGGGGTTTGAGGAGTGGACTCTGCTATAGGAATAACCTACAAAAGAAATAAACTATTACCCTCTACATCAATGTAATACACGAGAGCATCCCAGAAACAAATGGATAAATAATTCAAACACAGACCTGAAGGGAAAACTGGCAGGATTGAATGAAGTCCAAATGAAGGGAAACAACGAAAGGACAAAATAATAAAAAGGTAGGTTAGTACAGGAGAGTAACCCGGGCGGCAGGAGGGACGCACTAGTGACGAGTTGGTGCATGTACCGGAAAGCGTCAATATGCACTTGGTGAGTAGTTCAATGTAGAATGTTGAAGTCCCAAAGGATGTAGAAACCAAGTTCAAAAGTAAAGTCTAACAATAGAATCCAGCTGAGTGGGTTTTAACTAGTATGAACAGTTCAGGATAATGACAAGTGAAATGGCCTGAGGAACAAGAAAGAGGCAGAGGACGAGAACAGAGGACAACCAATGACCTTAGTGGGCCGTAGAACCAGGAAGTCACTGAGGAAAAAGGTAGGCAGTCCCTGAAGGAGTCCGGGTCAGTAAAGGAGCGGGCGTAACCATCCAAAGGAGTATCCAAATGCAGTCCAAAATGAATAGCCAAGCTTTGGGAAGCAGGAGATCAAAAATAGAGCACTGACTGAATGTCAGAAGGGAGTACGGAACGTAACCGCAAGGAGAGTAATGATACAATTAGCAGCAGAGAGTTGTACGAGTAGCGGTGCTTTAAAGTACAGGGAGGCGTGGTTTAGGTCCGCGTTCCTTACGCCTGCAAGGTGTCAGCTGACACGAGACGCGCCGGCGTGCAAACAAGCGCCATGGCAACCTGTATCGATTCCAGAGGGGAGCTCGTGAGTGTGCTCTTCTTCGTGTGAACGCTGTGGATGAGCCGGCGCTGTCATTCCGCGAAGAAAACGTAACACAGTGTTAGACAAATTTGTGCTTACCTCCAGCGTTAAATCGTTTTGATTTTTTATTGTTCGCCGTTGCTGCAGTAGTTTGTGGCGTGTTTGAGGGCGCTGCGAGCTATGCAGGCCCTCCGACACGGTACGCTTCATAATGGGGAAAGAACACACAACTCCAAGCCGCTTCCTGATGTGGACGGAAGCAGACTGAACTCTGCTACGAACTCTGCGCTGTGCTCCGCGCGGGGAGTTCACTTATAAGGGTTGGCCTTAGAGTTAAAGATGCAGATACACAAGGATCACTAAGTCGCTGGAGCTCCTCGAAGATACTCTCGAAGCAGGAAGCAGACAGAACTCTGCTAAGAACACAGCGCATATATATTGGCATGATGGAATGCAGGGTTAAATTAAGGATCATGGAACATCGGAGTAACATTAAAAATAAAGTGTTGACAGCACCTCTAGTAGGCCACTTTTCGATGATGGAACATGGTAGTGATACACTCAAATGGACAGTACTGCTACAGGTGAATAATGTTTCTTATGATGCAAGTTCTAATAAAAGGTTATTCAACCGTGAACAGTGGTTAATTTTTCTAACCAATGCATCAGAGACGGGTCTGAATGGGCAGGTCGAGTGGTTAAATTAAAAAATGCATACTCTATTTTCATCTTCTTTTCGCCTCATAATACCTTCACAGAGAATGGTCGGAGGCCAAAGGGGTTTTTACAAAATCAGTATTGTCAATCATTCAGTTTCCTGCACCTCTCTTTATCATTTTATAAAATTAAGGTTGCGGACTCACACACATACAAATTGTGGTGTCACCCCACGAATTTCTCATAACATTGAATCTTGCAGGGTTTGGAAATGTTCTTTATATGGTTCAAGGGAATGAACTGGAGGATGCACACGTGCAGTTTCGGTCTGAGGTACAGTTAGTTTTGACAATAATGAACAAGCAAAACTTTTACGATCATGCGCCTTTAAAAAAAAAGTTTTCCATCCACTTACGTTTGTCTCATTTCGAGTGAAACACCTGGATCTACATAAGGACTGTGCATTGCAGTTCTCACGCAGATTGGTGTGCCATGAGTACGTTTTTTAACATTTACAGTTCAATCCAGAACAGGATAGATGGTGCTGTTGGTTCCGGCATTGAAAGATCAATAGCATACTTGCAGTCAGTGGTCATGTGATTTACGGATTACGTTCATAAGCGATCAGCTAAAATGAGCTACACACCAGTGGGAATACGACCAGCGCACGTACGGAAGTAGACCCAGAAGGAGGGACTCAGGTGTTCCCAACACGGTGAGCACAGTTATGGAATTGTCACAAACTGAATCCCGAGCGGCAGGACTGGGACACCTTGGTAAAATTTGTTGGGGGTAAAACATGGAGTGATTCATTTACCTTTTTCTCGTTCCGTTTCGACAACCAAATTTTTGAATGCACTGCACACTCGGTGTTGAAAACCGGAGGACGTAGAAAGGACCAAAGGCTACCACAGCTGCTCTCTCCGAACAAGAGAAGCCACGTCCCAAGGACGAAGCGTTCTTCAAAGTGCCCTCCGTTATTAAGGTAAGCAGTGTTACACCGATATTGGATCTATCCGAGAGGTTACTTTTTTTTACTCCAAAGAAGGAGTAGTTATCTCAACTAATGAACGCTGCTTTGAGTACGCCACAATGAATGCTGTGATCCCCTATACCTAAATGCTCTTGTTTTTCACAATTATAAGCTATTTAGATCTTTTTCTAAGTTTAGTGCAGCAACATCGAGATTATTCAGATGACTTTTCCATTGATAGTACCGTTGGTAGTCTGGCAGATGGTAGCATGCATTACATATGGCTGATTCCTTTGATGTTTACCGAGATGTACAACATACTTTGTTTAAGAGATACCAAGTGTTCTCTTGTGACTATGACTAGTTTAGGAGACTTGTGAAAAATACATGAGTGGCCATCGGACCACCAGCTGGTCACACTGGTACTGTTATAGAACCAAGGTCCACATTCTTACCACGTTTATTCTGTGTTGTTCCCCAGTGAGGAGTCCAGTCAGAGGATGTCCAAACAGTCCCGTGCCCAGGATAATACGTCAATTTGCACACGGTAAGCAAGTAGAAGGCAAACCTTATTGCCTTTGAGGCTTTAGCAGCCATAAACAGAGTTCAGATTGGTAATTGCTGCTTTTCTCTTTCTTCCTCTCTTTACCTTCCAGACTAAGGACGATGGCTGTGTCATGCATTTCCCAAGTGAATGTTAAGGAGTCATGATTGTTTTTGGATTGCGGTGGTTAAACGTTGGCCCCCTGATTAAGTTCTCAAACGTTGTGCAATTAGCCTTCGAAGAACGAAACATGTTGGCTTATTGAGCACTATGATAGATGACAATGCTGTAAACCTGTTATCAGTTATTGTTGTGTTCCTTTCGCGGAGAAAGGATTGATTTACTGAGTACCAATAGTGAAAACTAGAGGTTACCTAGATTTAAGTTGGTCCATTAGATTTAGTATTCCAACGTCTGCTTTGCACTACATTTTTAACACACATCTTTTTTAGACACACTTTGCACTTTAGGAGTGGGTTCACCCACAGTAGGCGATAGTCTACTGAAAGTTGAAAACTGAAATTCATAAAAAAAAAGTACACTGTTCTTGTCTTGTTTTTTAATGTTTGTACTGTTTTATGACTGCTTATATTGATGAAAGACACTTTGTATGTTTTTAGAAAATGTGATTCTACACCGTTTTTTGTGATGGCTATGTTTTATTATTAGAGAATTAATAGAAATTACATTTTATGAAATATATCTCATTCAAGATCCTTTTTGAATACTCAGTACCTATTTGGTACAAGGGCTGTATAGTCTGGATAGGAAAGAGGGGGAGAAGTAGAGGAGACATGCTGGTTCCTGAGTATTTCGATTGTCTTTAGTGTGCTTTGGGCAGAACCTTTGTGTTGTTAAACCTGCCCTTGGTCTCATTTGTGTTTTGTTTGGTCATTTCAATCCCCACCATCTTTTCTAACTCTCTCTGTACTTATATTATGTATATTTTTATCCCAATGGTCTTTAGTTTCCAAACGCTAATGTTCTTTAATGTCTTGAATTTAGGCACTGGGGTCCTCAGTAGGCCCCATCTTACTAGTCATTATGGCGATCATGTCAGATTGGTCTGGAAATAGCACTCTCAGTGCCTTCCATACATTAGCTCTACAATTATTGAATGGTGATCTGTCATATTTAGTTGTTTCTGTCACTGCAAAATAGCCCCCTCGCTTCCTCACGTCCTCTGCCTTGTCACCCAATATGGATGCAAATAGGCTTTTCATGTCACATACAGCTAATGTTATTCCAGAGGTCTCTCGCTCTAGCTTGTAGATCCACCTGCCCGTCCCTGCTGTGAGTGATAGCAGCTTATCCATCAAGTTATTTCTGTCTGTCCGATTCCATGGAGTATAGTGGGGCTGCCTTAATCCCTTGTGGAGCAGTGGGAATTGTGTTATCCCTTTCTTGTGCGAAGGTGATGCTGCACAGTTCTCCTTTTCTTTTTTTTTTTTTTTTTTTTTTTTTTTTTGTTTGTTTGTTTGTTTTATTATTTATATTTCGCACCAGACCCGGAGGTATTAGGGCGCAAAGGCATAAAGAGGGTTGTTAAACTTAAGTTACATTGGAACACAGGATAAAGAACAGCTATGGTTACAGTGGTATGTGCATGATCAACGGTCAGAACGAGATTTGTACAAATGTAGGTAAGTACTGCTGTAGGAGAAACATATACAATGAATGCAGTAAGGTGGTACTGTTGGATACATATATACAAAAAAAGCATGAATAGTTGATTTATGCAAAGGTAAGTAAGTACTGATGTAGGAGAAATATATACAACGAATGCAGTAAAGTACTGTAGGATACAAATGTAATAAATGCAGTAGGTGCTAGGAGGGTACGTGTGATGTGGGATCAGTTATGTTCCTTGAGCCAATGGATAAGATTGGATCTAAATTGTAGATAGGGTAGATCTTCACTTAAGGCAGGGGGAAGGGAGTTCCAGAATTGTGCCGCTTTGACGGGGAAGCTTCTACCACCGGATTTGGTTAGTTTATATCTAGGTACTAGTAAAAGGTTGGAATTGACTTTTCTTAGAGGGCGAGTGGCTGCATGTCTAGTAAATCTAGCTGAGAGGTAGTGAGGGGCAGACTGGTGGAGACATTTGTGTGTCAAGGATGCAGTTTTGAGTAGAATCTTGTCTTTCGTAGAGAGCCAGTTGACAGATCTTCTAAGGTCAGATATGTGAGCATTTTTAGGGAGGCTTAGGGCAGCTCTTAAGGCATTGTTTTGGAAGGTCTGAATTTTGGTCGTAATGTATTTGTTGCTCCAGTTATTATCCAGTTGTCGTATTTAAAAGCTACCCTGCTTTCACACACGCTGGTCGTTAGTGCCAACAGCCAGTGCAACAGAAATGCTGTAAGAATTATTTATACAGCCACATACCAGGTAAGGTTCAATAACCACATATATATTTTAATCAATATATACATTTAACAAAAGGCTAAAATTAATCAAAAACAAGCCTCACATACACAAAAAATTGAATCTAGACGCAGCATACTTGTTATGTGAATGTCTAAGTACCTATAGTGCTGTGGATTACATCATATAGAATGTTATGTTGTAGGCTATGCTTATGAAGTCAGAGCATTCTGATGTGAGAACTCCTAGGCTGTTTGTTATGTCTCAAAAGTTATAAGTTGAAGAGAACTGAAGCACAGGTTAGGGGTCTTTACTATGTGTCTTGAAGTATGAAAATAAACCTGTCTAGAAAACATGAAGGTGTGATCTTTGGCTCAACATTGGCGACGAGGATGGAATATTCAATGCTAAAATTGCCTCTCCAGCATTGACTACTATCCCAAGACCCCCAACCAGCAGCTGAAGAGAGGAGAGAAGGCGTCCCCTACTTTCGCCATTGTCTGCCGCTGTGCCACTCTGTCCGAGTGTGGAGGAGCAGACTGCCGCCCTGGGTGAGCGATTTCGGATTTTCCTGCTAATCGGGAGGATTTTGCCTGCCGCTTGGGAATGCAGAGAAGTCCAGCTGAGAAGTAAAGTACTCGGCGCGCAGGCGAGCCGCGGCTGCTGGAGGACTGAGCCCCGCTTTTGCCTGCTCCAGTGAGCAGGCGGGCTGCAGCTGAGAAGGAAGGCGTATGGGTGCCGCGGGGGACTCAGCCCCGCCTTTGCCTGCTCCGGTCTGCAGGCGAAGCACGTTTGAGCGGCAGCAGCGATTCGAGCCGCATTTGGTGCCTGGGAGGAGCTTCCGTCCGCTATGACGTGCAGGTAAGCTCTTCCTGCGGCAGGCACGGCAGCATATTGAAGCCACAGAGGAGCTTTCAAGTGGCCCGCCCCTTCTCTTCTCATTAACACGTGACGAGTCGCGTGCCCCACGCAGCGACTGCCCATAGGAATTGGGAAACAGTTTCTCTGCTAGAGCCACGTGACATTACGTGTGGAATATTGAAGTTGTTTGAGTCCGGGAAGTCGCAACACGCCCAGGGCCCTAACGGGAAGGCGGTTTAGTTGTTGGACTGCAGCTGCCTGTGGTATACACTGCATGTTAAATCTGGTATACGCTCCAAGTCAACAGGTGAGGAGAGAAGGAGAACGTTTCTGTTGGCAAGGGGGCTGCATGCACATATTGGCAACACATTTGTGAAAAGACAGGCGTGGGGTGAAAAAGGAAAGGACCCGAATAAGGTAGAATAACCCTCCTATTAGCGCCTGACGGCCTGTTCTGACAGCCAGTTGCTAAATGGCTCTGTCAGGAGTACCTGGCCCACAGGTATATATGCCCACACCTGGGCCATTAAGGATCAAGTGGGCACCCTGGAAAAAGGGATTCCTGCATTATGTTAAAGCTACATGTGGGAACGGCATGTCTGTGGAGCGCAAGGTTGCCATGCTGATGCATTTCCTTCGGTATGAAGGGCAGAGGATCTATGATACCCTTCCTGATGTTTCTGAGTTGGAACTGGAAGATGGAGCAACTGATTTTGATGTGGCACTGGCTAAACTAGATAAGCACTTTGAAGCCAAAATAAGTACTGTTCTTGGAGGATTATGTTACGGCTTTGAGACATTTGTCTTTAAACTGTAAGTTTGGTGGTGGATTGGACGAGCACATAAGAGACCAGTTTATGCTGCACTGCTCTAATGACAAAATTCGTGAAAGAGGTGTGGCTCAAAGATGATCCCAGTTTAGAGGAAGTGATTGGTATAGCCAAAAGAATTGAACATACTTTGCAGTGTGTCGCAAGACTGTCTGCCAATGTACCCAAAGTTGTCCAACCTACAGAAGTTCTGAGAGTGGGTGATAAAAAGAAAGACGGGGTGAGGGAGAAAAAGAAAAATAGAGTTAGAACACCTAAGCAATATAATTCCAGTCAAAGCAAAGGGAGTGTGAGTGACTCAGGCAATAAACGATCTCAAAAAGATGGTGTGCAGGGTGGTATCCAAGGGGGTACCAAGAGAGATGATAGGTTGTGTTTCCGATGCGGTAGCTCACGCCATTTATCCACCTCTCCCATGTGCCCAGGGAGACAAACTAATTGTAGCATTTGTGAGAGATGGGGACACTTTGAAAACTGTTGCAAAAATTATCGTATTGGTGGTGGAAAGGGGGTGATGTTGATTGATGAAAATGAGGCAATGTCGTCAGAAGGAGATTTGTCCGAAAATGAGATAATTACAGTAAATATGGTTCATTGTTCAAGTTATGATGATTGTGAACACCCGTCTGCTTGGGTGGAGGTAAATGGGCACCAAGTGAAGATGTTGGCTGATTCTTGCTCAAAAATCACCCTGATGTCCAGGATGGTTTATGAAAATGTAATTGGAGGGTGTGCGGGGAATTTGAGTCCCTCGGCTAAAAATCCAGGGGGGTACAATGGAAGTAAAATTGAGATTCTAGGATGCTGCAAAGCTCAATTGAAATTCAAGGGTAGGATTGCTCATGGAAAAATATATGTTACGGAGAAGGGTGAAACTCTGCTTGGGTGGAGAGAACAGAGGGGGCTGGGTATCAAACTTGATCCCAACAGCAAGGAACAAGTCCTCAATTTGGCCAACAATGACATGTCAGATGGAAGAGTGTACAAGGGTCAAGATGCCATTGTTAAATACCCTGAAGTGTTTGGAAAGGGAGTAGGGTGTCTCAGGGGTATGGTACATAAGATAGTGGTGAAAGAGGGAAGTGTACCGGTTTCGGCCAAACTAAGGCCTTTGCCATTGTCAATGCGTACTGCAGTGCGTGAGGAGTTAAGCAAGTTAGAAAAAGATGGAATAATTGAACCTGCTAGAGCTGTTGAATGGATTTCCTCAGTTGTTGTAGTGAAAAAAGCCAATGGGGATCTGAGAGTTTGCGTGGATTTAAGAGAGCTTAATCGTTGTGTGGTAGCTGATGGACATCACCTTCCAAATATGGGAGCGCTCTTGAGTCGCATAGGGAATGCAAGGTTCTTTGCTAAATTAGACATGGTGAGCGCATACCACCAGATTAATTTAGATGTGGAGTCGAGAAAACTGACTGCCTTTATTACGTATGAGGGAATTTACCAATTTCGCCGCATGCTATTTGGACTAATCTCAGCATCCTCGGTGTTCCAGAAAGTTATGGATAAAATGTTGAAAGATATAAGTGGGGTATGGTGCTTTCAGGATGATGTCCTAATTTGTGGAAATAGTGAGGAGGAATTAAAAAAGAGAGTTGATACTGTCTTGGAGATTTTTAAAGCGAGGGGCATAACATTGAGAGGCGAAAAATGTGTTTTTCTAACCCGTGTGGTAGAATATCTAGGTCATGAGATTTCAGAGGAAGGTTTGAGGCCAAAAAGGGACCTTGTGGACGGTATTATGAGAATGCAACCACCCAAAAATAAGGCGGAATTGAGGTTGTTTCTGGGAACGATTGAGTTCTACCATAGATTTGTGGAGAACTATGCTGATAGTGTAACAAGTTTGAGAGCCATTTTGAAGAAGGGAGCAGAATGTATGTGGAGTGAGGAATGTGAAAGGAGAGTTCAATGACATTAAATGAAAAATTGACATGGCAAAGCCATTGGGGATGTATGACACTAGAAGGAGAACCATTCTCGCTGTGGATGCCAGTGATACTGGCATAGGGGTGGTGATGTCACAATTGGGAGGGAATGGCAATGAGGTTGTGGTGTTACGTGCTTCTCGCATGTTGAAAGGGGCAGAACTAAACTATTCAGTCTTGGAGAAAGAAGCCCTAGCATGTCATTGGGGTATAGAAAAACTCAAAATCTTTGTGTGGGGACAAGAATTTACGTTGAGAACTGACCATAAACCACTGAAGGCCATATTTGAAACGAAGGGCCTTGATAAAGTGTCGAGGAGAGTTGCCTGCTGGGTGGCTAGGTTACAATGTCACAAATTTGTCATAGAAATTGTTTCAGGTAAAGAAAATGCACAGGCTGATCATGTGTCCAGAGTAAGGACAGAGGGAGGTGATGAGGAGGAGAGAGATGAATTTGTGGAGATGGGAAACATGGTTTATGCAACTGTAGAAGAAATTATACAAAAAGATGAATGGACACGAATATTAGAGTCTGATGAGATGTGGAAACGTGTGGTGAGTTTCGTTAGGGAGGAGTGGCCAGAAAAAAGATTGTTATCTAGTGAGGAAAGAGCATTGTGGGAGGTAAGGTTTGAATTGTCCGTGAAGGATGGACTGGTATATCGGTGGGATAAATTGGTTGTTCCACGTTGCCTGAGAGAAAAGTTGGTAAAAATCGCACATCAAGGACATATAGGTGTGTATAAGACAAAGGAAATATTTAAAGCTGATTACTGGTGGCTGGGCTTGGAGCGAGAGATTGAGAGAATGGTTGGTGGGTGTGCCAATTGTATCAAATCAGGCAAAAATTTGATGGCTATATCACAGCCAATGAAGAAGGTTCAAGCGCCTAAGGGTGTGTGGCAAGATATCACAATGGATATTTTGGGACCTGTAGATATGGGAATGGGGCGAGGAAGATTTATCCTAGCTTTAGTGGACACATTCTCAAGATGGACAAAATACTGAGAGATGTGACATGTCAGCATGTTGTGGATTTTTTGTCTGGGATATTTTAGAGGGAAGGATTACCCAGGAGTATTCTTACGGATAATGGTCCGCAATTTGCTGGGAGATTATTTTTTTTATTTTTTTTTTTAAAACTTTTATTTATTGGCACAAAGGTCAAGACGGGCACAGTACAAAGTACATAGCAATGGGCTGACAACACAGCCGAACATACGGCACCACATCGTGAACAGGTTATACATCACAAGCTGATAGCAACTGATATCTCGGGGGAGGCGCTGAGAAGCCCAAAGGGAAAGCATAAAACCAATAGAAGGAGCTAGATCACCCGTGGCATGTCGGGCTGGTCTGGTGGAGGAGATGAGGACAGTTCCATCTCCTCTCTGCCATTTAAGTAGCTACGAAATTCCGACCAGACGTTTTGGGGTCGAGTTGTCGGAGGTAGGGAACCAATGTATTCCTCTTCGCATATCTGTGTCCAGGTGAGGGCTTTCAGCCACGTCGTAAAATTGGGGGGATTGTGGCGCTTCCAACATTGCAAAATGCATCTTTTGGCCACCATAATACTTACATTTACAAATTTTGCCATTTTCCTTACATTCTCACCCTCCCATGTACCAAATAGTACGGCGAGTGGCTCCATAGTTATCGGAGAACCAACTATTTCGGAGAGGGCCTCTATTACGGCCGTCCAGAATGTGTTGAGGGCGGGGCAAGCCCAGAACATGTGTACATGGTCTGCCTCACCGGATTTGCATTTGGGGCACACAGGGGTCTGGGTGCCTGTGAATGACGCCACTCTATATGGTGTGTAATAGAGCCTATTAAGTAGCTTAAATTGTATGCAGCGGAATCTGGCGCTTAGGGAGACCCTACGTGTGTGTGTGCACATTATGCCCCAGAGTTCGTCTGTGATTTCAATTCCGAGTTCCCTAGCCCAGGCCTCACGCGGTTTAAGGGAGTTGTCCGCAGTGTTATTCAGTTGTATCTTGTACAAATTAGAGATTATGCTTTTGGCACCTCCGGAATTTGCTATATAGTGTATTTCAGGAGAGTCTGGGGGTTCAATAGGGAATGAGGGCCACAACGACCGCACTGCAGCTCTAAGTCTATAGTACTGCAGCATTTCGAGTGGAGAATTGGAGTGATCAGGGCGCCATGTTTGGGGGGTGATAAAAACACCGTCGGGGAAGAGGTCAGTAAGAGCGCGGTATCCTAGGTTTTCCCAGCAGCGTATGAGATTTGGGTCGTGTGTGGGGGGGAGTCCGGGGAACTGCCACAGGGGAAGCCACTTGTATTATGGGCGCTGTTCCTGGTCAGAGCCTAGGATGCTCCTCCAGGCCCTAAGTGTAGCGGCCACCGGGTCCGCATGAGCATCTGTTTGAAATGCCCGGTTCAGTAGCAGTGACATAATATTGGTTCCTCCTCCCGCTAGTTTCTCAAGTTTTACGTGTATGGGCGGGTTCTGGGGCGTGTACCAATGGGAGGCATGGTGGGCCTGTGCCGCATTACAGTACAGGCGAAGGTCTGGAGCCGTGAAACCCCCTTTGTCATAGGGCAGCGTCATGTGCTGCCACTTCTTGCGGACCGAGCCTGGGAACCAGAGAAATTGTGCGCACTCCGAATGGAGTTTTTTGAAGTATTGGATCCCAGGCCAGGTCGGCACGTTAACAAAGACATACAGGAGTTTGGGGACCACTATCATCTTTATCAGAGAGAGTCTGCCCGCCAGTGATAGAGGTAAGTTGCGCCATTTGGAGAACCTGGAGAAGACTAGGTGGGCCACTGCCTCGTAGTTATCTTTCAGTAGGGAGGCCTTGGCTAGTGATATTTGTACCCCGAGGTACCTAACCCCACCCGGGGACCAACGTAGAGGGTACTCACAAGACGGTCGTTGGGTTGCCACAGTAAGAGGGAAAATTTCGGACTTAGAGTAGTTGATTGTGAAACCTGAGAACGTACCTATCTTAGTGATGTCACGGATAATCGGGTCCAGATACGTGGAAGGGTTCCTGACGTACAGGAGCACGTCGTCTGCATATAGAGAGATGATCTCTGGGGCATCTTTCAATCGTATGCCTTTCCTGCTGTGCCGAGCCCGTATATGATCAGCCATGGGTTCTATGGCGAAAGCAAAAAGGAGGGGAGAGAATGGGCATCCCTGGCGGGTGCCTCTGTACAGCGTAAAAGGGGAGGAAGGGATCGAGTTTACAAGAACTCTAGCGCGTGGGTCTGTGTATAGCAGTTTTATGTAAGAGGTCATTTTTGGACCCACACCCATTTTCTCCAGCACGGCCCACAGATATTGCCAGGAGACCATATCAAAAGCCTTTTGGGCGTCTAGTGTTACCGCCACTGCGTCCGCGCCTGGATCAATTCTGGACATCACGTTGAATAGGCGACGGATGTTCAGCGAGGTGGATCTACACGGGATGAAGCCGCACTGATCCTCATGAATCATATGGGACATGAAAGGGAGAAACCTGTTAGCAATTATCTTAGCAAAGATTTTCGTGTCGGTATTAATAAGGGATAGGGGTCTGTAAGACCCACATTCGTCTGGGGGTTTTCCAGGTTTGGGGAGGACAGTTATTAAGGCTTCTCTAAGGGAGGGGGGGAGACAATTCATACTGAGCGATTCGGTCCAGACCCCGTGCAACACAGGTGCTATTATCGCCACATGTTCCTGGTAGAACTCAGAAGTGAGCCCATCCGGGCCAGGCGCCTTGTTTTTGGGGAGGGCCGATATCACCTGAACTATCTCCTCCAGGGTAAATGGGGCGTCTAATATTTCCTGGGTGTCTTGGGAGATAAGAGTAATAGGGATGCTCTCAAGGAGGTCGTCTAGGTCTTGGGCAGAGTGTTCTGGTTGGGGACCATACAGATTGGCGTAGAAGTTGGTGAAAGTGTCTAGTATGGACTGATCTGACCAGTGCCTCTCTCCACTGCCATCTATGATGCTGTCGATGCGAGTCCCACCCGTCTCAGCACACACTAGCCTGGCTAGGGTTCTACCTGGTCTATCCCCTTCCCCATATCTTCGGGCCGCGACAGGGCGTGTGTGGTATTGTACTTCCCTCATAGCGTGTGATTCAAACTTTTCCAACTCTGATCTGATTGCAGCTAGGGTCGTCGGGGACTGAGTGGTCAGGTAGTCCTGTTCAAGTGCTTTAAGTTTGGTTTCAGAGTTGGTTAAGGCCTGCCTTATAGCCTTCAGGACCCCAGCTTCTCTGGAGATACACATCCCCCTAATATAAACCTTGAACGCCTCCCACCGGGTACCTTCGGGTGTATCGGTTTTGTTGTTGTTTTCAAAGAATGTAGTTATATCGGCTAGGATCTCTGCTTTAAAAACGATGTCTGATAGGGCGGTGGATTTGAAGCGCCAGTGGGGTCTTGGCGGCGCTGCGTTGCCGAGTTGAATCTGTAGGAGTACAGGGGAATGATCAGATAGCGTGCGTGCAAGTATCGTGACATCTGCGACCTTCCCAACCAGTCTGCCCGAGAGCAGAAACAAGTCTATTCTCGAGGAGCTGTCGTGCACAGTGGAATAGAAAGTGTAGTCTCTGTTGTGGGGGTGAAGCGTCCTCCATACATCATGTAAATTGAGAGAATCCATATGTAGGAGGAGACGTTTGGTCGCTCGCGGTGTGGGTCTGCGACTGGTCGTCGACCTGTCTAGTAAACTGTCCAGTGTTAGGTTCATGTCCCCCCCCCATATTATGGGGACGTCTATGTATCTCATGAGTAAGGCCGCCACTCCGTCAAAGAACTCGGGGGAGTCAATGTTGGGTGCGTATACGTTGACCAGTAAGCATTCTTCGTGTGCCAGGGTGCAATGCAGGATCACATATCTGCCTTCTGCGTCAATATGCGATGAGTGGAGAGTAAAGTGGACGGATTTGTGAATGAGAGTCAGGACCCCTCTAGCTTGGGTGGAGTATTGGGTGAAATATCTGTTGAGACCCCAGGTTTGTGCAATGTTCGACGACAGGTGTTTAAGGGCATGTGTTTCTTGTAGTAGGAGAACCTTGACCCCGTGTCGTTGTGCGTAGGCCACAATCCTACGAGCTTTCGTGAAATTTGTCAGGCCACGTATATTCCATGACATCATTTTAATCGCCATGTAAGCAGCCTATGGGTCATCCCAGGTAAAGGCACCCCCCTCGAGAAATGCCATGAGTGCCGCCATGCTGCCCCGCCACCATCGTGTGTAGCCCGCCCTAGCCCCCGTGCCATTTTGAGTGAAACCTACCCCAACTTTGCCGCCCCCCACCCCCACCGCCCTGTTCCAACTAGCAGTGTGTGAATACCCACCCCAAAAGTGAACTATTGAATGCCATCCCCAACTTGGCAGTGTGTGAGAAAAAGCCCAACCGGGGCGAAGACATAAACATTTAAATTCTACAGGAATTGCAGCTGCAATGGGGGCCACCGCTGCCGTTCCGCCCACCAGTATTGATACGAATCGTGAATAAACAGCATGATCAGAAGTTCGGCTAACATAAATGAGGTTACAGGACAAGGATACATGTATTGGCGGATATTAAGACTGACTCATAAGGAGAGGACAGTGTCCAAATCTAGTCGTTGTCCATCGGGCCCTCCGGTGGCTCTGCCAGTGGAATCTGAGCCTCGATGAACTTTACAGCCTCGTCCGGGACCGTGAAGAAGTAGAGCTTGTTGCGATGAGTGAATTTTAGACGTGCGGGGAAAAGCATAGCATATTCAATCTTCCTATCGCGCAGCATTTTCTTCACTCCGGTGAATCTGCGTCTCTCCATTTGCACACCCACTGAAAAGTCAGGGAAGATCCTAATTACTTGTGAGTCCATCCTTAATTCCCCCTTCTCCCTGGCCAGGCGAAGTATAAGATCCCGGTCCTTGTAGCTGAGCAGTTTTGCTATGATAGGTCTGGGGAAGTCCCCTGGACGCGGTCGAGGTGCTAGGGATCGGTGAGCTCTTTCGACCGTGAAGAATGGCGAGAGCTCAGGGTCATCCAGGAGGTCTCTGATGAGTTTTTCCACCGCTATTTCCATTCGCCCTTTGAGTGCAGTTTCGGGGACCCCAATTATGCGAATGTTATTTCTCCGCGACCTCGATTCGAGGTCATCGCATTTAGATTTGACCTGCTTCATGTCTCGGACGAGTTCTGAAACTGTGTTTTGCAGGACATGCACGTTGTCTTCGGTGGCGCTAGTCCTTTGCTCTACTTCCGTAATCCTGGTCCCGTGCTGGTCAAGCTTAGCCCTTAGTGATGCCACATTTGCGTTAATATCATCAAGTTTTTCATGAAATGCTGCAAAGTTTTTAGCCATGGATTCCATCATAGTGGCCAGGTCTGGCTGCGGGGGGTCCGGGGGAAGGACGACCTCCTCCTGGATTGTAGGGGATGATGCCTGGTCACCCCTGGGTGTCGCCCTGGCGAACTTATCCATTGCCCCGGCTTTGCTGGTGGCTCGTGATCTATTAGACATTCTTCTGGGGGGGAGTCGGGGAAAGAACGCTGCTATAGATGGTGGAGGGGGCCCGAGTCGCCCCACACTGTGCCGGACCCCGCCGGGGCCCCGTCACGGCCACAAACGCCGCAGGTGGAGAGAGCCAGGGGAGGACAGGCGGGGCCTGTGTGACTTGTGTCGCTAGGAGTATGCCCGGGCCTGCAGGCAGAGTGTCCCCTCTGGGATGAATGGGTGAAACTGTTCGGAGCTACGTACGTTTGGATATTGGGATGCCTTCACCCCCCGCAGCCCTTTGGAACCAGCAAATCCGGGTGGGGGATTCCCAGCACTTGAGTATGTGGAGTCTGATCAGGCGCGGCGCTTCCAGGCGGCCATGGAAGTGATGGGATAATAAGACACTGCGAGTGGGTCGCGGGGGGCCACAAGCACCGTGGGCGCATAGAGTTGGGGGGAGGCGGAGCAGGTCTATATCTAGGCAGTCCCCCTTGGGTCGTATCTCAATACACTGGTCGCAATACCAGTAGCGGGGTAGATGGAGGACCCCCAGCAGGGCGTAGAGTGGTCGCCAGCACCCACCTTACAGCCTTTAGGGTGGCTAGACCCGTATGTTCCTCGGCGTAGGGCGGTAAGGGGGCCGGTCGCAGCCGGATATGTCGCAGTGTGGATGGTGGGATCTCAGGCCCACGAACGAGTATTCCGCCGCCTCCGACCAGCTCAGGCCGCCCCCGCTCTCCCAGCCCGGGGGGGCCGCACCCGCGCGCGAGCAGGCGCCGGGGCCTCAGCCCAGTCCTTGGCCGCAGGGGCGGTCCGGCACTCCACCCGGCAGGCAGCCGCCAGAGCAGCCACTCCGAGGGGTTGATGGCGCAGTCCACGCCGCCGAGGGATGTGCGGCAGTCCAGCACAGGTGCACCCCAGGGGGGGTGATAGGGTAGCCTGCTCTTCGGTGGGATAAGGGGCCAGTCCCGCTCACCGCCGCGGCCACCACAGGTCAGATATGTCGCTGTGTGGGTGGGTGGTGGGTTCTCAGGCCCACGGATGTGAATCCCGCCGCCTCTTAGATCAGCCCAGGCAGCCCGGGGGCCCCGCGCCCAGATGCGAGACGGGCCGGTACCCCGCCCGGCCGGCAGCCGTCAGAGCAGCCGCGCCGAGGAGGCCAGCCGCCCGTACCCGGCCGGGGGCGGCAGGCGTCACAGGCACACACGGGAGTGAGGATCCAGCCGAAGCAAGGGGGCCGCAGGCAGTCAGCTGATGGCGGCGTCCCGGGCGGTAACGGCCCGGCGGCCGATGCTGGAGCGGGCGGGAACGGGCCCGCAAGGAGGCCGGATGCCGCCGCCGGCCCAAACACTCGATACTCCGGATTCCGGCTCCGATTTCGTCCCAGATTTCGGGCACCAGGAGAGAAAAGCGTTTGTGGGAGAAACGTGGCAGTAGTGGTGGGGGAAGAAGAGGATCAGCGCCGATGTCAAGCAGATTCTGGTGGGCAGGAACGGAGCTCGCTAGCTAGGCGGCCATATTGCTTGGCTGCTCCAGTTCTCCTTTTCAATGTCTCAGCTACACAGTGTCGCTGGTGTTTTGGCAAGTTTCTTAAGAAATATGGTTATCTATGGTCTTCATTTAGGTAGAGTACTGATGTGAGGGGTGGATATAGGCTTAAGTTTGGCTACAGCAAATCTGATATCTCTCCTATGCCTGGTCCTGTGGCATCCATTTCTGAGGCTTGCACTGCATCCTTTGCCCTCTCTTTATCATCAATTGCTATCCAATCTTTCTCTCTGTCACGTTCTCCACTCTCGTCATCCTCAAGTATGAGATCAAAACTCACTCCCTTAACAGGTTCCCTTACATATGTTCCACTCATTATCTCTGACAACACATCTCTTCCCGTGGACTCTGGGGTTATTGTTCCACTCACTTCTACCCACATCTCTGCCATCATATTTTTGCTCACCTTCTGGGTCATCTCCTTCCTGATTTTTTCAAAGTGTTCCTTTTCTCTTGCCATTCTCGTGTTCTTCTCATTTAGCCTCTTTACATGTTCGCCCCTTTCTCTTACTTTGCTTTTCCTTCTTTGTCTTTCCTATTCCTCTCTATGCATTTTCTCTGCTGCTTCTTTCCGTTCCCTCTCTTTCTCTCATTTTGTTCTATCTCTTCCTGTGTCTCCCTCCTGAATTCCTCCCTGGCTGCTTCCTTCATTTCCTCATACTCCACTACCTTATTAATTATTTTCTGTGCCTTTACCATTGGGTTTCAACAATATTTGTCCTACTACCCATTTCTTTGGTTCCATCATAGTCTATCCACTATCTCCATTACCTATGGGTAAGATTCTCACCCTGTGACAATCTATCTGCATGCCTCTCATTCTCCGGAGCTCTTCATAAACTGCTCTTAGCTGATTTTCTAAGCTATGTAGCCCTCAATACTCTTCCTCATCCCTTAACTGTGTCTCTGAGCTTCGCCGTGCTTCATTCTCCATTGGCACTAATGGCACCTTTCCTTTTACCAATTTTGACCTCCTCCTACTACCATCACTTTCCCCATCAGAGGATTCATATCTGGGATTACTATACCCTACAGTTGCTGCTTGTAGCAGGTATATTCCTGGGATGGTCGGGGCTGGTGTGCTCTCCTCACGCAGAGGCAGTACTGTGAATTATGTGTGACGCCTGCCTCAGCTGGTGATGACAGGGCTGTTGGCTGTGTGTGAGCGTTCTCCTCAGAGGGAGGAGGTAGCGGCGCTGTGTGCTGCTCGCACTCCCCCTCACACATATTAATCATCCATTCCTTCTTTGGCCCCTCTGTCTCTTCTTCAAAGGCCTTCCAGACCTCTAATATGCATACCCTGTTCGTAAGCTTCTTGCCCTTGTGTATGGCATTTAAGTACGTGCACATATGTTGGAGTACATCCTTTGAGTGAGTGCCTTCTTGTGGCCATGTCATGTACATCTTTCAGGCAGTCCTTTTCACCCACTCAGCATGATACTTAATGATTTTGGTACTATATCTAGAGAACACTGCATAGGTGAATTATTGGGGTATCTGACATGGTGACAACTTTTAAGCAGCTTGACACTTATACAGAATAAACAATACAAATAGTGTTCAGCTTACCACTAATGAGAAGAAAAATATTCTTCACAATTCTCTCACACTTTTCCCTTACTCACACCTCCTCCCCATTTCAAATAAACACCACCATTAAATTTGTTTTCCTTGTCTGGGGCCATGCCCCAATGTACAAATCCTACCTCTGGGTCACAACAACATAATCCACTCACAATCAAAATGTTCATACTTACCCCATCAACTTCTATCAAACAATACTATCTGCTACGCTCACAACACACAAGGAAACACACCTCTACAGGACCTCGCTTACAGCACAACACGATGCCGGTAATCAACAATTTAATCAATTAAAACACAATAAAACAGAATAATAAACAGGGGTATTCTGGTTTTTCTTTTTCCCTGGGGCATCCCTGGCTTTCTATCTCTTTTTTCCTCTACCCTCAAAAGAAGGTTGGGCCCTGAGGGGCCCTACTGCGCAGCCTTCCAATAGCTTGTCAAGGGATATCCTTTATCAACTTCCCTGTTTCATAAATACCATACAATAAATCCCCCCCCCCCCAAGTGTTACCATGTACATTGCATACTCACCTACGTCTGTGGATTTTTGTGGGTTCTGGACATTGTGGGACCCTCAATCTGCCAGCTCCTCCTTTGCTTCCAGCGGGCGGTGGAATTCCAGGCAGGATTCCACTCCAAAGCCGGCTCCTGCTGACCTCCTGTTAAGTGTGCACAAAAAATACTGTTCTCCTGACCGATCCGCTATCCAAAATGTAGGGGTGGAGGGGGTCCCCCAAAGTCCACAATAATCCAAACCTACCAGATGAAAACAGAGGTCCAAAAACAGTACAGCCCTATACCTGGTAATTGCCAATAAAGTAGGCCTGAGCACATGAAGCTATCCTACTGCACCCATTCAGGAGGAAACTCACATTTCTTGCTCGATAGTTATGCTTGCTTAGTCGTTATTAGAGAGCAGGAATGGCATTGCAGAAAAGTCTGTGAGGAAATGGCATAAAGATACCCTATTACAGCGGACCAAAGTGGTTCAGAAAAGGATGTTTAGACTGCGCATAAATTGGACATATTTCAGAATAGCCCCAATACCCCTGGAGAGGTGAATGAACTATCATAGGAAATTGAATACTTGACTCATACTTGACTGATAGCTATCCTACTCCACCTAAATAGTGCAGTAGGATAGCTTCGTGTGCACAGGCCTACAAATACTGCTTAGAGAACCTGAGATACAACTGCGAAAGAGCAGGAGGAGCAAGCTTCCCAGTTCGCACTGCTACCCTCTGACACAACCTTTCTCCCCATCTGCGGGCTGAACCTGCTTACCTGACCTTCAGAAAGAAATTGAAAACTCACCTTTTTTAACTGATCAACTCTGCACTGCTCTCCACCTGGACACAGTAACTAGCGCCTACAGTCACTCTCCAAACTAAAGGTGAACGTCAGGACTCTGGTCGTACGGATTAAAGATATAAAGTTTGAGAGTTTCAGATACCCAAGACCCGGAAAACTGCCTCAGTTTGTTTGCACATGCCATGTAGGGCGATGAGGTAGAGTGAATGGCTTCTATCAGAAATGGTTTTAGTTCCCGTGGATACATGGGACCCAGAATCTAGAGTTTTGACAAATGTACCAAGAAAATCGCCTACATTGGTGCAATTCACTCTGGTAGATGGGGGGTGGCCATGACAGGTTATAGGAATGCTTTACTGTTTCACTATTGGAATTGGATAATTAGGACGGGAAATGACCTGTCTTCAGATGTGGTGGTAGATTTTCAGCTCTACTTCACTAAAGTGTGGAATAAGCCCTCTTTTAGCATTTTTCTGACAGCAGCCCCATTGTAGAGGTAGAGATAGCCCTCTGCTCATTGCCATCTGAACTTCAATAGGCACCCCTGACCTCTTCTCACAGCGTTGGTCTCCCCCCACCTAGCCCCAAATATTGCCTTGCTTATCAGAAGCCTCTTCATACAGAGTGGTCTTTGTTCCATGCTCTTGGCCAGAAGTGACATCTTGTGTCTCCCTCTTGAATTCGCATTTACTGCTGCTGTACTCAAATATCAGGAACCGAGGCACAAACAAACTCATAAGAGAAAATGTTCTTGCATTATCACAGACAATACTCAATTTCAGTAGGTCTACTGTGCCACCGATAGTTTAGGGAATTGATGACCTTAGGGGCTATGTAGAATCATTGTGAATTGTATTGTCATTGCACTGTTCCTAGTTGATGCTCCAAGTCCATGTTTAGGAATACCCATTGTTTACAACTCTGTTTTGCGCTTTTGTTTACACTTTAAGCACTGACACTTTAGGTCTGTGTGCGATCTGCAGCACTTATGCACTTTGGGCCTCATTCCGAGGCTGGCGGTAAGGGGTTAACGGTGCCGGTAAAGATTCCGGTGCCGTTAACCCCTTACCTCCCCATTATGAGGTCCTTTAGCGGGTCCCTCTAAGGGCAGCTGGTTTTACCAGGCGCCCTTAATGGGAGCCGCTAAAGGACCAGCATGCTAACAACGGGCCCGTTATTAACAGGCCCGTTGTTAGCATGGTCCCCATTCCCATTGAGCCCTATGGGGGCTCGAATGGGAATGGGGATGGGTTCCCTGAATGGGGAAATACCGGGTCCCCCAAGGTTGGAATGGCTCGGTAATTCCCCATTCAGGGAACCCGGACCCGGTATGCGGTAAGGGGGTAGCCATAGCGCTAATAGCGCCATAGCTACCTCCAACCTCGTAATGACCCCCTTTATGTTGATGTCTACCTCATTTATATGTACTGTATAGTTTTAGAAACAACGCTTAGGGGTTACTTATTGTGGTTTTTAAATGTTTTTACGTTTCCAGTATGAATAAATAAATCGTTTTGGATATATGAAATAGTTTTTAGAAATTGTGTATTTTGTATGATAGTGCAGGAACATTTTCTCAAACAAGTCCCTCTTGAATTGGAGCGTTGAGGGATCCTGTTAAAAAACGGTGAGTCCGGCAGACTCCCCTCTGGGCCTTGGTCTACCTAACAAAGCACCTAAACATGTACTTAGTTTTTGACTTGTTTGGTAACTCGCAGGGTTGTCCGGCACCTGGCCTCGCGGGACAGAAACATGTTGGATTTTCAAGATACCCCTCATTAATATTCATGAGATTAATGTGCATACAAAGTTTCTATATGTATGCAAATGTATTCTTAAAGAACCAAATGCCATACTGAAGACATTACCTAAACCATGGCCAGGTCTCTGCCCCCCAAAAATTCAGGGCACCTATGCATCCAGGCTGCTGTGTGCACTCCGGATGTTAGCCGGGACCGGTAACACAGATTCTCTGCAAGGAGATCTGTACCACTCCTCACGCTAGGGGTAATCAAAGCAAAGAACACACTGGAGATTTATAAATATCCTCCAGCAAATTGCTGTAGTGCCAAGAGGTGATGACGTTTGCAGTGAGAGCTATTAATTATTGTTGTTTTCTAAGGCACCTTTGCAGCTCAGCCACTTCCAAATGAACATCAAAGTACTGTACCGGGGTGGAGGAGCAGGAAGTCAACTAAACAATCACAGTCTAAACAACTCACATCCCTCCTCAACTTGCATCCAATAATAGCATAAGATCTATAAGTGGTAGACAATACATAAACGTAAGGATTCTCAACTTCCTGCTTGGCGCGAGACCAGGCCTCGCCTGCTCAGGAGAAGGAATGCCCACCCTCTGCTGCTTGAATGGAGGGCAGAAGTATTTTGCATTGTGTACTTCTTTTTGCAATTATTTTAAGAAAAGCTATTGCTTTTCCGTATCTTTTATTATCTTCAGTTTTCTTGAAGTGCAATCAAGGGGTATTTTGTCTGTGGGAAATAAGTGTATATTTTTATAACAGCCAGCTAATACATGCCTCATTTATTTATTTTCTATCTATGCCCTCATCTGTCATTTAACCATCCGCCTTCTGTAGAGTACAGTCTGTGCGTTCAGCCACACTACCAACAGGTGAGTCATGTGTACTTTTACACTCCTTGTTTGACTTTAGATTACGTGTAGCATATACTTGGCAGCCTC
Source organism: Ambystoma mexicanum (assembly GCF_040938575.1). NCBI lineage: Eukaryota > Metazoa > Chordata > Amphibia > Caudata > Ambystomatidae > Ambystoma > Ambystoma mexicanum. The sequence goes on from NC_090938.1 coordinate 217,167,219, forward strand.
TGGGCCTCTTCAAATCCCCCTTGCGTGCATAGCTTTTGGGCCTGGCAACGAGTACGGCTGTAGTGGTCAAATATCCGGCATTTTTGAGTACCGTATGTTCTACCACTCTGCCAAATTGTGACCTTTGTTACCAAAACTCTTTTTCCGTCTGCTTCTGTGTGGCGGTAAAACCCTTCCTTGCAAAAGCAGTAGCGCATGCAGTAATTACCACGTGCAATCAATACAAACCTTATGGCGTTCTAAGGGATTTAAAAACGGGGAATAACAGAAAGGTCCGTGTGACGTTGAGCGATGAGGATTTTACCGCGTATCCGGTATTTACCTCATGCGATAATGGCAAAAGGGTTTGTCGGAATTACTACAAGTAATACTGCTAAACTCTTCTGAGTGTCAGAAAGGGCACACGATGTAGACGAGGTGAGTGGTGTCTCACGTCATGAGCAGGACCACGGGGGTCCAGTGGGTGTGAGGAAGGTTTCCATATCAAGGAGGCCCAGGAGGGCTCTGCTCCCTTAGTATAATAATTAAAAAAATAATGCTAATCATAATAGCAATAATTATAATAACATTAATAATCATTTCTTCAGCAAGGTTTATTGGGAAATTAATTAAAGAAGCTAAAAATCTGAACACATATGAAACATGCAATGCGTGAAGGGAAAATATAATTTCAAGAAATTAACTTTTAAAATGAAAGCATTCCAAAATTATAAAAGTGCACTACAAGTACTGTGCCTTTAAACTTAAAACACATTAGGATACAAACACGGTTTGTAGTGCGCACATCACAACATGGATAGCTTCTGGGTGCTAAGAAACTAGGTGTTATTACCAACTAACTCTGTAATGATTGATTGACCCCAGAACTACAAGAGCCCATGGGAAGCCTGCAGTGATTGCCTTCTGCGCTGGGCTGCTCAGGCCAATGAGCTCTGTGACCCATGTCAGGAAGGGAAGACCGGCGCATTAGGGGTGTCGGCAGTCGCCTGGTGAGTGATGAGACATCGATAGGAAGAGACTTGCCTTCTGGGGTGATAAGCATGCCGCTATCTATAGACACACAAGAAGTGAGTGTTGCTTCTCTGTACCAGTATGAGCAGATGTCCATGTTGACCCGGGTGCTGGGACGGCATCAGGACCTTAAAAGGCTTTAAGTGGGGTAAGAAATCGAGGGGGGCCCTCATTTGGGGGCGTGGCTTGTGGGAGGGGCTTGTCCTAAAAAGTACGCAAATCGTAGGGTATACACACAAATATATCTAAATGTTATATATTTGTGTGCGTACCTTACTATGGTTTGTGTACTATGCAAGCCATCTTTTCTAAACATAGAAATATGTAACATATTCCTACGGTTTGCTTAGTTTTCAGGCCATCTTTTTTAAACATTTCAGGTTTTTAAAAGACGGCTTTGAAAGTACACAAATCAAGCCATCATTTATAAAGCTTTGACTACGGACAAAATTGTCCGTCGGCAAAGCTTTATAAAAGATGGCTTCAAATGTTTACTTTTCAAGCCATCTTTTGTAAACCTCGAAATATGTCGAGGAATCCCCAGGTTCGCCGAGGGTTAAAGACGCCTCGGCGACCTGGGGAAACAAAGGGACAGTAACTGCCTCTGGTGATCTCTCGCGCGAGGGGTCACCAGATGCAGTTACTATGACTGACGGAAGTGGCAGCCAGTCACAGCGTCGCTGTAGCTGGCTGCCACTTCTGTCAGCTTGCCTGACTTCATTGCAGGCGCCATCTCCCGTCGCAGCTGATGCTGCGGCTGCGGACGCGGCCGCGACGGTATAATGCAATCCGCCAATGTTGCGGTAGGACGGGGGCCCTGGCAGGGCCCCGGCTCAGTCCCACTTTTTGGAGACTGCCGGGGCCCGACCCCGGCAGGCCCCGGCCCACTTTAAGCACTGGGACCTTTCAACTCTTTGAAATGAGAGGTGCCTCAAGCCTCTGTGGGCCCCCAATCCTCAGGGGCTCCCCAGTGACTGCACCATGTTGCCAGTCAGCAGTCTTGTAACACGGCAGCCCGGGTTTCAGGGGGCTCTTTATCCGCCGTCAGTATTTTACTGATGATCCCTTTAACTGGAAGCCGAGAAAACAATCCGGCGCAGCGGTCAGAAGAATAACAATAACCTTTTTTTTAATCCTTTATTTGTTAAGCTTGACAGTGCAACTCAGAGGTACAATAAATGCATAGGTGAAAGCAGCAGCACATTCAATATTTAGAATAGGTTACAGCGTATATAGACAGCCCAACCACTGTAGAGGTATGGGTCGTTACAACAGGATATCGACAGTGCATTATGAATTATACAGGGGGTACAGCAGCAGTAAAAGCAAGAGTTGCTACAACCCCTTTGTGAAACAGGGGAAAACCAGGCATACATACTAAGTGGATTTAGGAATTAATGAGCTCAAGCCCTCAGTCTCAACTTCTGTGACAATAACCGGTTTTTGAATAGCACTTCACGACAGATTAAATGCACTTCTAAGCATTGTAATATTAGCAGTTTTGTGAAGTCGCTATTGGCTGTTGACTTAATTGACCGCAAAAGGATGAAGGACCTTCTGCTATCTGAACGTATGTCTTAGGCGAGCGATTAATGTGTGATCCATTCCTCAACTACTTCTCTAAGATTGCTAAAGCAACTTCCCAAGTTGCTACTAGTCTGGGGGTTTGTCTTTGAAGGTTTCCTATTTCCTATGGTCCCCTTGCAGTTTCATGCTATAAGTTCGATGGGAGCCGGTCGCCCACAACGAACGCAGGCAGAGACTGCATGCTGGAAAACTGACATAGAAGAAAGACGCTACGGCCGCAGACAGGACTCCCAGCTTCCTCACCACAGCAACGCTGCATCAAAAAGCAGTTCAGTGGGACACAGTGTTTTAGGCAGTGGGGTCGCTAAGCAGCATGGGGCATTGAGGCAGTGACAGGTAACCCACGGTGAGGAGAGAGGACCACGAGCATAGGGGAGAGGAGGAGAAGGGAGCAACAGTAGGGAATGGCAAGGGAAGGAGGCACAGTATGGGTGGAACCTGAGGCGACAAGGAATGAAGGGGCTGACCAAGTGGTGCCATGGCGATTGCTATAAACATTTATTTAATGACATTCAAACCTATCTATCCTGAACTCTAATGGGTTTCCCTACCTAAATAAACTCGTGTGCTCATCAGAAAATAGGTGCAAGTCCAAATCAAAAAGGCACCGTCCACAATGCTCCTATACTATCCCTGTCACTACAACAAACAATAACCAAAGTTCGGATTCTTGTTATGAACCAGGAGAATGGCTCCCTGCTCCTGCATAAAAGTCTTTCAAATTAAAGTTTCCATGAAAGTTCCAAGGTTTCCGAAACAAAGCCAGTTCTAAAAGGTTCTCAATGGGCTAGGAGAATGACTCCCTTCTCCTAGCTGGTACCCCAATGGTCCGTATGCCTTTCAACAAAACTTGCAGTTCTTGCAATGAGAGTTCAACACATTCTGCTTTCTTTATATTCTTTAATCTGACCCTACTGGGATGACGAAGATGGTCCCTGGGGCCCTCTTGACTCTCCAGCGTCGAACTGCCATGGAAATTGTTGTACAAGGTGATTTACTACTTTCTCTGATTCTTCACGATTTAGGTTGTAATTCATAGATTTCAGCACAGAGGCAGCGCACGCGAGCAGCGCAGAGAGCTAGCGTGCGCCAGCGTGCTCCAGCTGTGTGCGCTGAACAGCATTCTGGCGCACCACGTATTCATGGAATATCAAAGCCATTTTGAGCGCTGGCGCAGAGAACATCCCGCAGCACCAGTTTCGCCCCCGGGAACGCACCTTGCGCAAGGATAAGGCATTGAAATCCCCAATGCAGCGCAAAGGGCGCGCTAACCCTGCACCAGTTCACAGGGCCGGGACAGTGCATTTGGGGGGTGCGTGGGAAGTTTCACACACGATAGGCGGGCGAGCGGGGCACGTGTATTTCGGGGGTGCGTGTGAAGTATCACACACGATAGGCCTTTTGTGAGTGGGGTAAGTGTATTCCGAGGGGGGCGCAGGGAGAAGCACATGCGATAGGCCTTGGGCAGCGGGGTACGTGTATTCCGAGGGGTGCGCGTGGAGAATAACACGCGATAGACCTCGGGGAGCTGGGTACGTGTATTCCGAGGGGTGCGCGGGGAGAATCACACGCGATAGGCCGTAGGGAGCGGGGTACGTGTATTCCGTGGGGTGCGCGGGGAGAATCACACATGATAGGCCTTGGGGAGCGGGGTACGTGTATTCCGAGGGGTGCGCGGGGAGAATCACACACGATAGGCCTTGGGGAGCGGGGTACGTGTATTCCAAGGGGTGCGCGGGGAGAATCACACGCGATAGGCCTTGGGGAGCGGGGTATGTGTATTCCGAGGGGTGCGCATGGAGAATCACACACGATAGAGCTTGGGGAGCGGGGTACGTGTATTACCCGGGGGTGCGTGTGAAGTAACACACACGATAGGCCTTGGGCTAGCGGGTACGTGTATTCCAAGGGGTGCGCATGGAGAATCACACGCGATAGCCCTTGGGGAGCGGGGTACGTGTATTCCGAGGGGTGCGCGGGGAGAATCACATGCGATAGGCCTTGGGGAGCGCGGTACGTGTATTCTGAGGGGTGCGCCGGTACAATCACACGCAATAGGCCTTGGGGAGCAGGGTACGTGTATTCCGAGGGGTGCGGGTGGAGAATCAAACGGAATAGGCCTTGGGGAGCGGGGTACGTGTATTCCGAGGGGTGCGCATGGAGAATCACACACAATAGGCCTTGGGGAGCGGGGTACGTGTATTTGTGGGTGCGCGTGAAGTAACACACGTGACAGGCCTTGGGCTAGCGGGGTACGTGTATTCCGAGGGGTGCGCGTGGAGAATCACACGCGATAGGCCTTGGGGAGCGGGCTACGTGTATTCCGAGGGATGCGCGGGGAGAATCACACGCGATAGGCCTAGGGGAGCGGGGTACATGTATTTCGGGGGTGCGCGTGAAGTAACACACGTGATAGGCCTTGGGCTAGCGGGGTACGTGTATTCAGAGGGGTACGCATGTAGAATCACATGCAATAGGCCTTGGGGAGCGGGGTACGTGTAGTCCGAGGGGTGCGCGTGGAGAATCACACGCGATAGGCCTTGGGGAGCGGGGTACGTGTATTCCCGAGGGGTGCGCATGGAGAATCACACGCGATAGTCCTTGGGGAACGGGGTACGTGTATTCCGAGGGGTGCGCGAGGAGAATCACACGCGATAGGCATTGGGGAGCGGGGTACATGTTTTTCAGGGGTGCGCATGAAGAAACAAACGTGATAGGCCTTGGGCTAGCGGGGTACGTGTATTCCGAGGGGTGCGCGTGGAGAATCACATGCAATAGGCCTTGGGGAGCGGGATACGTGTATTCTGAGGGGTGCACCGGGAGAATCACACGCGATAGTCCTTGGGGAGCGGGGTATGTGTATCCGAGGGGTGCGCGAGGAGAATCACACGCGATAGGCATTGGGGAGTGGGGTACATGTATTTCAGGGGTGCGCGTGAAGAAACACACGTGATAGGCCTTGGGCTAGTGGGGTACGTGTATTCCGAGGGGTGCGCATGGAGAATCACATGCAATAGGCCTTGGGGAGTGGGATACGTGTATTCTGAGGGGTGCACCGGGAGAATCACATGCGATAGGCCTTGGGGAGCAGGGTACGTGTATTCTGAGGGGTGCGCGTGGAGAATCACACGCGATAGGCCTTGGGGAGCGGGGTACGTGTAACGCTCACCTGACTCCCACGGAGGCGCTGGTCTAGTCTGGGTGGCTGTGGCCTCTTCGAGCGTGATGTGCAGAACTCGGAACACCGACTGAACAGGACCCTCAAATCTTGCTTGTCTGGCCAGTAGGAATATCCTTCTGCAGATGAGAATGGGGATTAACAGTCTGCAGAATAGTGTGCTTGCTCCCCCTTCCCTCCTTCGTTCTTCTCTAACTTCCTCCGAAATCCCCGGTTGAAGCTCACCTTATGGTTTGAAAGGATGAACTCTCCATCCTGCTTCTGGTGCAGGGGCGCGTGTTTGTCCAGTTACTTCACTGGTTTTCAGAATGGCGCTGGCAAAATCCACTTGACTTTTCCGAGCGGAACGCCGTAAGTGTGAAGATTACAAAAGTTCAAGTGTTGAGCCTCCTTTTCTGTTGCCTTCCAAACCTGTGATCTGTCCTTTATTTCAGGTGCAGAATGAAGGTGATGCGTTGAGGGATTGAATTACCAATGGTAAACTCAGGTGAGTTAGCGATGGGGGCGATCCCTCTTAATGTCTTTATATTCCCCCAGTAATGTCTTTTGTCCTTTCCCCATAGGGGCCGGGGTGCGGTACCTGCCAACGAAGCGGCACCAACCCGAAATGAGGAATGGTCCACCAACAGAAGACCGGTAAGTGTTATGGCGGAAAATTAGGCTTTCCTCATATGTTCCTTCTGCTCACCTTTTGTCTCTTCTTCTCGCCCCTAGGCGCAGAGATGTGCCGACCGGTGCAGACAGTCGCGGTGGAGCCAGAAGAACTCCCGAGGATAGGTGAGTGAAGCGGGGCGCTGCAGCGAGCAACGCAGTGCTTTTAAATGAAAGTCTTTTCTCAGGAACGCTGGCGTGAAGGTTCCGGATGCAGGTAAGAAGTTTGATAAGATTCTTGGTTTTCACCTTTCTCTTCTCTTCTTTCCTTACAGGTGTTCCAGGATCGAGGCGGGCGTGGCTGAAGACCAGATGCAGGAGCAGACACGGTGAGCGTTCAGCTGCTTGGATGCAGAACAACGCAAGGCGTGAGCTACTGTCTGGGCGTGGCTTAAATAGCCCCCAAAGTAGTTCCAGGTAAGTATCCTTCCCTGGCCACGCCCGAGTGGCAAAATAGTCCCAATGAAAAAATTGTCCCTTTCAGGTCTCAGGGAGGCCTGAATCTTGCAGCATGGTCTGCATCAGGTAAGTGCACAAAACACCTTCCTTTATGAGACTGGCGCCTATGGCGCCATGACTGACGTCCAACATGAGCCTGGCGCCAACGGCGCCAGGCCAGAGTCCAAAGAGCCCCTATAAAGGGCCGCTGGGCTTTTACCCGGGGGCATGATGCCTGCTCCCGGGGGTGCTGGGCCTGGCCTGGTGCTCCGGGGGTAGGCATCATGACAGCACTCCCCCCCAAGGCCCCTCCCAAGGTCGTTCACTCTGGAGGTTTCGGTTTGTTTGGGAAATTCCGATGGAACCTTTTTACCAGCCGAGGTGCATGTACGTGGTCGCTGGATTCCCAAGACCTTTCCTGAGGCCCGTACCCTTTCCAATCAATTAGATAGAAAAGTTTTGATTTTGAGATCTTAGAATCCAAAATGTTCTTCACCTCGAATTCAGGCTCCACATCTATCTGGATTGGTTCTGGTGGCTTTATTAATCTGGTTCCTGGTTGCACTGGTTTCAAAAGTGACACATGAAAAACGGGGTGAATACGCATGTTAGCTGGTAGATCGAGCTTGACTGCCACTCGAGTAAGGGCCCAAATACCTTGGATTAAAAGTTCGAGGTCCCTTGTTTGGTAGCCAACCATACTTGATCCCCTATTCGGTATGGAGGCGCCTCACTCCGATACAGATCCGCATTCTTTTTGTATTTCCCTTTCGCTTGCTGCAAATGTGCAGTTGCATCCTTGAAGGCTTGAGTTATCGTGGAATGCAAATGGTCCACTGCGGGCATTTCAAGGCTCAGAGGTGAGTCCAGGTCTGAAGTACGAGGGTGGTGTCCATATAGGGTATAAAAGGGGCTTTGTCCAGTTCCAGAGTGTACCGAGTTATTGTATGCATATTCGGCCACCCATAAAATATCCTTCCAATTACCCTCTGATTGGTGCAACATACATCGTAGGTATTGTTCAAGGGTCTGGTTCGTTCTCTCCGTCTGACCATCGGTCTGTGGGTGGTGGCTGGTTGAGAGTCTTACGTTGATTTGTGCCAGTTGACAACACTTTCTCCAAAAATGAGAAATAAACTGGCTTCTCCGGTCGGAGACTAGTATGGACGGGAATCCATGCAAACGGATGATATTTTCGAGGAATTCCTTGGCTAGGACAGAAGCTGAAGGTAATCCTTTCAACGGAATAAAATGGGCCATCTTGGAAAATAAATCCACCACAACAAGAATAGTATTGTATCCATTACAAGGGGGCAGGTCCGTGATAAAATCTAGTGACAAGGTGTGCCAAGGTGCTGGTGGAATGTCTAAAGGCTGAAGAAGACTGGCGGGTTTTGTCTTTTGGCCTTTGTTTTGGGCGCAAACTCCACAGGACATCACGAAAGATTTAATATCCTTTCGCCAGGAAGGCCACCAGAATTGTCGTTTAATTTTTTCCTCAGTTTTGGCAATGCCAGGATGTCCTTCCATCAGGGTATCATGATGACGGGAAATAACCAGTTCTTGCAATTCCTTTTCTGGCAGAAATAAGCGTCCTTGGAAGTAAGGTAGGCCATCGTTGACCGAAAAGTAAGACCCCCTTTGGATCCAATCCTGCAAGGCTGTACAGTCCAGGAGTTGTTTTACCCGTGCTTGAATGTCTTCAAGGGTTTGTAAAGAGGTTATCCCCAAAATTCTTTGTTCGGGAATTATCGGCACAGGTTCTGAGTTTGTGTCTATTTCTCCCATTCCTATTCGAGATAGCGCGTCCGCTTTGCCATTCTTACAGCCGGGGCGGTAAGTGATTACAAAATCGAACTCAGCAAAGAACAAAGCCCATCGGAGCTGACGTGACGATTGAGCCTTGGTAGTTTTTAAATATTGTAAGTTTTGGTGATCAGTGATCACGGTGATGTTATGCCTGGCGCCAAGAAGATAATGCCGCCAATCCTTAAAGGCGGACTTAATGGCTAAAAATTCCTTGTGGGTGATTGCATAATTTACCTCAGTCGGCGAGAACTTTCTGGACCAAAATGCTACGGGGTGCAGTTGGTTGGTTTCAGGGTCTCTCTGAGACAGGACAGCTCCCATGGCTAAGCTGGACGCGTCGGTTTCGACTATATAAGGGACATCGAGACGCGGGTGCTACAAAATAGGTGCGGACGTGAATTTAGCTTTCAATTCCTGAAAGGCCTGTTCGGCTTCCTCGGTCCATTCGAAGCGTTTATTTTTTCGCAAGAGTGGAGTGATGGGTTGTACCACACGTGAAAATTCCGGGATAAATCTGCGATAAAAATAGCAAAACCAAGCATGCTTTGGACACCTTTCACCGAACTAGGTGATGGCCATTTGAGGATGGCATCCACTTTTCGTGAGTCCATTCGGACCCCTTTAGGTGCCAGGATGAATCCAAGAAACTCAACCTCGCTGGTATGGAAAACGCACTTTTCCAGCTTTGCAAACAGTTTGTGCTGGCGCAGTTTCTCAAGGACGGCCCTGACATGCTTTCTGTGATCAGATTCCGAAGAGGAGTACACAAGAATGTCATCGATATATACGACAACACAAACATCGATGAGTTCCCGAAGGACATCGTTCATGAAGAATTGGAAGGCAGCAGGCACGTTACACAACCCGAAAGGCATCACCTGGTATTCGAATAATCCATATTTTGTACGGAAGGCCATTTTCCATTCTTCGCCTTCTTTTACTCGCACCAGATGATAAGACCCCCGGAGATCTAACTTGGTGTATACGCAAGCGTCCTTCACCTGGTCAAGGAGTTCAGGTATCAGAGGCATAGGGTAACGGTTTTTAACAGTTATTTGTTCAATGCGCGGTAATCGATACAAGTTCTAAGGTCGCCTTCTTTTTTGGGCACGAAGAACAAAGCCGAGGATGCCGGAGACTTTGACGGACGAATGAAACCATTGGCTAGGTATTGATCTAAATATTGTCTCAAATGCAGATTCTCAGGTTCAGTAAGGGCATAAATCCTGCTACAAGGGGGTTGTGCACCGGGCACCAGATCGATTTGGCAATCGTACGATCTGTGGGGAGGTAACGTGTTGGCCTGTTCCTTTTGGAAGACGTCCTGAAAGTCTTGGTATTCCGGAGGTAGTTGCATGGAGACAGAGGTTACAGACGCTAGACTGATCTTCTGATGTTCTGGGTAGCAGGTTTGTGCACAATCCGGGAAGGTTATTCTCTTTGCTCGCCAATCAATTCGAGGATTATGTGTCTCTAACCAAGGGATTCCGAGAATAACCTGAAACTGCGGAGCCTTGATTATATCAAACACAACTGCCTCCCGATGGCCGTCCAGACCTATAAGTGTCACCTCAGCAGTGGTATGTGTTACCGGTCCAGAGGCAATTTCGGTTCCATCGACTGTGGTGATGACATCTTTGCTGGTTTTAGGACGCAGAGGGAGGTTAATCCTAGAGACCAATTCCTATAGCCCCACTATCGATGTATGCCTTTATTGCATGCAAACGCTTAGGCTGTTCCGGATCTACGAGGACCATTGGCACAATGAAATGCAAGGTCTGAGAGTTTGTTTTCAAGCTCGGCAAGCGGACCCCTATGCTTGTCGGGCGTGGTCGTTTCCCGAAACAGAGTCTTGATGGTTTTTATCAGTGGCTCCTACCACCTTCTTGGGCGGTTTTGCCGGGCAATCTCGTAGAAAGTGTCCAGAGGACCCACAATAAAGACTTAATTGCATCTGCCGTCTTCTTTCACGTTCTTTTGAGTTAAAGGTCCTTTAACCCCTCCGATTTGCATAGGCTCAGAGACATCAGCACCCTTGGGGTTAGCGTGGGTCTTGACCAACACCCGGGTCTCAAACTTGGACCGATCTGCTTTTCTGTTTTGAAGTCTGTGATCCAATTGGACCACTAAGTCTATATATTCTGTGCATTCTTGGGGCGGATTTACAACTTGGGCCAGGACATCTTTAAGTTCTCCGCGTAGACCTCAATAAAATAACGTGATTCTTTTATCCTCTGGCCAACCAGTTTCCACAATTAGTCTATTAAAGGTTGCAATGTAGGATAGGAGGTCCTGATTGCCCTGTCGCAGGGATAGGAGTTCGTCATCCAGAGCCTGCCCCTGAGAGTGTTGAGCAAATAACCTTTCCATGCTTGCTTGAAATCCTTGAAAATCACGGAGAATCGGGTCATCTTGAGTAACCAGTGGAACTGACCAATCGGCAGCACAGCCGCTGAGATATGACAATACAAAGGCTACCTTTGTCTGGTCATTAGGGAAGGCCCCAGGTCTGCATAGGAAGTGCAAACGACACTGATTCATGAATACGGCGAATCGTTTGGGGTCCCCAGCAAAGCGTTCGGGTGGGGCCAGCGGCATGTTTCCAGGTAGATTAATCTGCACAGGGTTACTGGGAACCAAAGGAGCGGGGTTCCCCCCGGAACCGGATAGAGGAGTGTGTCCAGCTTGACCTGGCAAAAACTGTCTAGCCAGGTCATCAGTTCTTTCCTTTGATACAATCACTTCCCTCCTGAGAGCATTAGTCTCTTGACGAGCGGCGTGTACTTCGGCCTGTAATTCCCCAAGTAGTTGGGCCAACTGATCAGTCTCAGAAGTTTCCATAGCGCCTGGGTGGGAATTTTTAGGAAGGCTTCGCGTTCTGTAACGCTCACCTGACTCCCACGGAGGCGCTGGTCTAGTCTGGGTGGCTGTGGCCTCTTCGAGCGTGATGCGCAGAACTCGGAACACCGACTGAACAGGACCCTCAAATCTTGCTTGTCTGGCCAGTAGGAATATCCTTCTGCAGATGAGAAAGGGGATTAACAGTCTGCAGAATAGTGTGCTTGCTCCCCCTTCCCCCTTCGTTCTTCTCTAACTTCCTCCGAAATCCCCGGTTGAAGCTCACCTTATGGTTTGAAAGGATGAACTCTCCATCCTGCTTCTGGTGCAGGGGCGCGTGTTTGTCCAGTTACTTCACTGGTTTTCAGAATGGCGCTGGCAAAATCCACTTGACTTTTCCGAGCGGAACGCCGTAAGTATGAAGATTACAAAAGTTCAAGTGTTGAGCCTCCTTTTCTGTTGCCTTCCTAACCTGTGATCTGTCCTTTATTTCAGGTGCAGAATGAAGGTGATGCGTTGAGGGATTGAATTGCCGATGGTAAACTCAGGTGAGTTAGCGATGGGGGCGATCCCTCTTAATGTCTTTATATTCCCCCAGTAATGTCTTTTGTCCTTTCCCCATAGGGGCCGGGGTGTGGTACCTGCCAACGAAGCGGCGCCGACCCGAAATGAGGAATGGTCCACCAACAGAAGACCGGTAAGTGTTATGGCGGAAAATTAGGCTTTCCTCATATGTTCCTTCTGCTCACCTTTTGTCTCTTCTTCTCTCCCCTAGGCGCAGAGATGTGGCGACCGGTGCAGACAGTCGCGGTGGAGCCAGAAGAACTCCCGAGGACAGGTGAGTGAAGCGCGGCGCTGCAGCGAGCAACTCAGTGCTTTTAAATGAAAGTCTTTTCTCAGGAACGCTGGCGTGAAGGTTCCGGATGCAGGTAAGAAGTTTGATAAGATTCTTGGTTTTCACCTTTCTCTTCTCTTCTTTCCTTACAGGTGTTCCAGGATCGAGGTGGGCGTCGCTGGAGACCAGATGCAGGAACAGACACGGTGAGCGTTCAGCTGCGTGGATGCAGAACAACGCGAAGCGTGAGCTACTGTCTGGGCGTGGCTTAAATAGCCCCCAAAGTAGTTCCAGGTAAGTATCCTTCCATGGCCACGCCCGAGTGGCAAAATAGTCCCAATGGAAAAATTGTCCCTTTCAGGTCTCAGGGAGACCTGAATCTTGCAGCACGGTCTGCATCAGGTAAGTGCACAAAACACCTTCCTTTATGAGCCTGGCGCCTACGGTGCCAGGACTGATGTCCAACATGAGCCTGGCGCCAACGGCGCCAGGACAGAGTCCAAAGAGCCCCTATAAGGGGCCGCTGGGCTTTTACCTGGGGGCATGATGCCTGCTCCCGGGGGTGCTGGGCCTGGCCTGGTGCTCCGGGGGTAGGCATCATGACAGTACGTGTATTTTGGGGGTGCGCATGAAGTAACATACGTGATGGGCCTTGGGCTAGCGGGGTACGTGTATTCTGAGGGGTGCACATGAAGGATCACACACAATAGGCCTTGGGGAGCGGGGTACGTGTATTCCGAGTGGTGCGCATGGAGAATCACACGCGATAGGCCTTGGGGAGCGGGGCACATGTATTTCGGGGGTGCGCGTTTAGTAACACATGGGATAGGCCTTGGGCTAGCGGGGTACGTGTATTTCGAGGGGTGCACGTGGAGAATCACACGCCATAGGCCTTGGGGAGCGGGGTATGTGTATTCCGAGGGGTGCGCGGGGAGAATCACGTGCGATAGGCCTTGGGGAGTGGGGTACGTGTATTACGAGGGGTGCGTGGGGAGAATCACATGCGATGGGCTTTGGGGAGCGGGGTACGTGTATTTTGGGGGTGCGCATGAAGTAACACATGCGATAGGCCTTGGGGAGCGGGGTATGTGTATTCCGAAGGGTGCGCGGGGAGAATCACATGCGATAAGCCTTAGGGAGTGGGTACGTGTATTCCGAGGGGTACACGTGGAGAATCACACGCGATAGGCCTTGGGGAGCGGGGTACGTGTATTTCGGGGGTGCGCTGGGAGGTTTACACGTGTTTTCCCTGTCACGGGAGGGGTACGTGTACTCCTGGTGTGCTCCAACGTGAATTGGCAGTGTGTGTCCTCCCAGGTGTGCCCTCTCACCCCTCCCCAGACCCTGCAGGCAGCCCACAACACAGGGGACTACCCTGCACCCCTGGCCATGCCCCGCAGGCAGCCCATCCACCCTGGCCATGCCCCCCAGCCACCCCACATGTCACCATGCACAAGTGAGCACCGACACATGTCCCCCTGCGCCCCCACCCACCCAGCAGTGACAGGCACCTGCCAGCAGGCCCCGACTCATGTCCCCCCACCCACTCAGCCACCCAGCAGTGACAGTCACCTGCCAGCAGGCCCCGACTCATGTCCCCCCCAAAACCTCATGACGATCCACAATCATGGGCCTTATGGCCACCCAAATCACATCCCACGCCACTCCAGTCCAAACACACAACCAGGTATGACATCCACCCCACAATGAAATCCCCATCACATGATACATCCCAAATGGCAAGTGTGCACATCAACATATTTCCGTCACACCCACACAATGGGTGCATGTGATTGAGAAAACACACATTGTGACATGCATGAAACCAAAGAGAGAATACCACACATTGAAGTAGGAAATAAAAATGTATTAAACACAAAAGCAAGGGAATGAAATGAAACACACAAAAATGGAACTAAATAATGAAAAGCTGCATGTCCAAAATATAAACCAAAAATGCATGAGAGCAAAATCAAAAGCAATCCAAAAGCATGTGTCCAAAGTGTCAGTCCGGCAAAACAAATCCAAAGTGCAAAAACAATAACAAACCATTGATCCATGGAAAAAAAAATAATAAGAATCCAAATCCATTGTCAAACTATTTACAAAGTACAAATCCAGGGTCCATGTGCCCAATCATTGAAATGAAACCTATAAAAAAAAACCTACCTGATGAAGAACTATATGCAAAAACATGGGGCATTGTCCAAGCGCCCCAAAATAAAAAAAAACAGAAAGGAAACTTACCACTAACTAACTATATACAATGGCGGCGGGCAAGTCCTATGGCTCACTCTGTGATGTCACAGGCCAGGGCATCATCGAACTCCATGTCAATGTCCTGGAGGCGGGCCTCTGCCCTGGCCCCGAGGTCTCGCAGGGATGCAGTCATGACCTGTTCCAACTCCCTGCGAGTTGCCTCGAGGCACTCAGCCCGCCTCAATGCCCGGCGCATGGAGAACTCGGCCCTGACCATGGTGAGCCGCGCCTCTTCCGGCCGCCGCCGCTCCGCATCTATCCGCTGGACCAACCGCCGCCACACGGAACACACTCCTATGCATGCCAGGGTCCTCCTGCCCTCTGGCCGATTCCTGCCCCTCTGATGTTGATGGCCCGAGCCATCGTCGCTCCCACCTTGAGCCAGCTGCTGCTGTCCATGTGCCCTGGCCGATGATGCCAGCACATCCTCCATCTGCTGGTCTCCAGTTGGTGGGGTGTCCACCCCTGCTGGACCTCCGACTCCCGACTGTGGCATGGATGGGCGCTCCACCAAGCTGGCTGCGTTGGTCGGGCCAAGTCCACAGGGGGCCCTGGTGAAATCTGGGCCGGAAGATGGCAGGGTGAACGACTGGCGTATAGTCTCCACAGAGGAGGAGAGGGCCGCCAGAGTGCTCGACACATGTAGGAACCCTTCGACCAGGGCCCCTCCCAACTGTGCCACGTTACCACCCAGCTCTTCATGATGGCATGCGTGGTCCCCCCAGGAAGCACGCACGTCATCACGAATGACACGCGTGCGCAATGCGACACCAATCAGGACAGAACCCATACGGTCAGGGGTCTCCTCGTCTGCAGGTAGTGGAGTGCCAGATGACGTGGGCCTCCCCCCTACCTGCGGACCGGCCTGAGACGGGGCATCCCTGCTGGTGCATGGTGGTGCAGTCACAGGGTCAGGGACAGTGACATGCACAGGCCCCTCCAAGGCAACCTGTGCTGCCTCCTGCCCCTGGCTCTGGACTGCACCACTTGCACCAGTGCTACTACCCCCAGCAGGCCCCATGTGAGGCTCAGTAGCGGCCTCCTCCTCCTCTGTGGAGACCACCAACCTGGATGTCTCTGCACCGTCTTCCGCCATTGCAAGCTCTTGTGGGGGCTCACCCGGCCCTTCCGCTACAGTCGTAGTGGCAGACGCACACCAGTCCCCTGGCTCCCAGATGATGGCAATTCCTGGGAGGGTGGCTGGGCCTTGCGTCGCCGCCCGGTGGAGGCATCCCCGCCGCTCTGCTCCACAGCGCCGTCTCCGCCCTCTTCTTCACTCGACACTGCGTAGATGGAGACATAGAACACAAGCCTCAGGCTACTGTACAATAGTCCCCTAGACAGGAAGCAATAACACATGAGTGGCACTGTCAAATGTCACTTCCATCCTGTCCCTCCACAACACATGGGTCAATGCAGGCAACACACACGCAGAAACAGGCACGGCACATGCAATCAACATCAGCATCCATGTACAAGGGCCTCTATTAACAGAAATGTTGGCTTTAAACTCACATGCATCATGGCTCATACTGATCCCATGCACACACATCACCGGAGGGTCATGCATCAGGGCTTGTACACCACAGACACAGTGGATACAAGGATAACTAGACTGCATAAGTGAATCAACACATCGTCACGGAAATGTGTCATGCATCCATGGCGTTTCAAAGTCACACACATGCTTCTCAGACACACAGACATATACACCGTACATGTACATGAGAGCAGCACCCATCTCTCACACCCCATCCATCCTACAAGAGGCGCCGGGCCTTGCTGAGGGTCCTGGCCCTGAAGTCCTCCCAGCGCTTCCAGACGTGCTTGATGTCGCGGGTTGCCACCCCCTCCGCGTTGATGGCAACCACTACGTCCTCCAAGATCCTCTCCCGTCCTTCCTTGTTGGCGCGCAATGGTGTGAAGAGGGCATCATAATGCCCCAGAACTTGCTCCACCAGGGTACCAACTTCCTTATCGCTGAAGCTGGTAGCCCTCTGCTTCTCTGGCTGGGGGTCGCCAGTGGTCTCGGATGGTGTTTGCCCCGACATGGCAACCCCCGTGGCAGATGTGGGTGGGCAACTGGTTCCTGGGGCGGGGCTGCGGAGCGATGGTATCCCAGTTGGGAGTCTTCTGTTGCAGCAGGGGTGGACACAGCAACTGGACCCCTGCAGATGGCTGACGTGCAGGCACCAAATAGCAGGGCACGTGGGCAGCAGGCAGGCAGGCAGGCAGCAGCAGATGGCAGGTGGGAGCGTGCTCGGGGCTCTGGGGGCAGGAAAATTGCCTTTTGGTCAGGAGCGTGGTCTTCCGTGTGTTGTCGCGTGGCCAGCTTGATACAGAGTGTTTTGGCACGTGAAAAAACTGCACGTCCGCGTGTCAATGCGTGTAATCCGAGGAAAGAGCCTAAGCGTGTAAGTGACGTGATGCGGGTGGGCGTTTCCCTCAGCACTGGTTAAAGGTGAGCAGGGCCAGCAGTTCGCTGTACATGCCTTTCGTGGAGACCGACGTGTGTGTTGCTACTTTGTGTTGTTTCACGCACCATCACAACTTCACAGCGGATCAAGGACGTATCTCTTCTTTTGGCGGGGGTATTAGCTACGTGTGTTTTTCATTATCACGCTAATCTGACGGTGAGTCGCGCACGCTATTTTTCCCACTGCGGGTGCCCCTGTGTATCGCGTACCCGTTTTTGAGGTCATAGTAGCCTGTGTGTCCCACGCGTACGTGTTTTTCATGTCCTGGGTGCCAACGCGTACTGCGGGAGGTTAATTCCACACATGTGGGTTACCGGGGTTGCATGCACGGTTTTACTGCAATTTTGCAGTGCCTGAGCATTGCGTGACCCGTCACTTCATCACCAGGGTCACATACAGCCTTGCAGGTGCAGGGGTGCTTTTAACATCTTGTATCCCACCCCCTTCACCCCAACTACCCAGGACAATTGTCGTGTACACCTCCCATTGGCACTTCTCCATCTGTGCCGGCACTAGTCCATCTGAGCCATGGTTGGGAGGCCACCAAAGGTGAGGGGCACCTCAGCTGGGCGTACTCCTTGTGGCGGTCGTGGTCAGGGACGTGGCCGGGGTGACCAGGGAGAAGGGGACTCCAGGGTGTCCAGGGTGGCAGCAGAGGGGGAAGAGGCAGGGGTGCACCACTTCGGCACGATGTTGTGCCATGTGTTGGCGCAGTCATGCCACCACCCCCTGTGGTTCCGGCAGATGCAGCTTCTGCATCTTGCACTGGTGCCCATGTGACCCGGCAATCCGTTTTATCGACTGCCACGGGCCCAAGGGTAGTGGTAGCTGCAGGTGCAGCTGTGGACACCACCACCCAGGCTCAGGGTCTGCCAGCGCAGGCTGCGTTGGCACTTGAAGAGTCCATGGAAGATTTCCAGTAGGTCAGAAGGAACACCGTAGGTGCACGCACGGCTGCCCTGACCGAGACACGTGTCCCTGGGGCAGTAATGTCATCTGCTGCCCCGACCAGCCGGGTGTTGGCAAGTACAGGGGCAGATGCAGCCAACAACACCCCGGTTGTGAGTCTACCAACTAGGACAGTCACGTCAATGACCCTGCTACAGCGGATGTTGCTGCACAGGGTCCATTCCAGGGCACCCAGCAGCCACTGATGCAAGTCAGGCCTTCGGTCGTCCTTCCACCTGCCACTCCCTTGGTTCAATCCACCGGTGCCACTGGCCATACTGATCAGGGCGGCATTTTCCAGCCAAGGTTCGCGCCACTATCCAAGAGGAGGAAGGTTGCACTTGCAGCACAGGCTGCGACCCCACTCACAGCAATTACCTCTTGCACGTCGAGGAAGAAGCCTTTCTGTGCGCAGGAACTGGACTTCCTCGTGGACTATGTGCGGGACCACAACCGTGACATGCTAGTGGGGCCTAATTGTCAAACTACGGCTGCCCATTGTGATACCCACTGGAAGCAAGTTGCAGAACATGTGAGTGCATTCGGCCATGAGGTGTGCACGGCGCAAGAGTGCAAAAAGTGCTGGAATGACCTCAAACGCAGCGCTAAGGCAAAGCGTGCCTCAAATTACAACATGACTCTGGTGACTGGCAGTGGGTCAGAACCTGAGGAGGAAGACCTCGCTCTGCACGAGCCACTCCTTGCGGAGTTCATACCACCTGAATTGGTCGAAGGAGTGGGAGAGATGCAGGACTTTGATGCCCATTCCAGTGAGTGTTGCTGCGTGTTTGTGGAGGCCATGTGTGTTTTACTTATGTGATGTTCTGTGCATGACTGCCACTACATGTCATGTGTACATGGTTCAGATGTGCAAGTAATGCAATGCTTCACTGATGCATGGCTGCTCTGCACAATGGTGGACATGTGGAGCAGACGGGGACTGTCCACATCACCACACTTGCACTCTACTCACATGTTGGTCACCTTGATGCCCTTCCGGTCCATGTACCAGCTCACTGGCCCTTCTGAAAGTAGCCTGGGGTGTCCTTCCTCTCTGCACTTGGACTATGTCATGGCATGACTGAGGTGCATGTGTCCTCTGCCTGCATGTGGGTACTCCACGTAGGCATGCTCCCTTGCCCCCCCACCCACCGCCCCTGTACCCCAATTTCACCTTTGCACTGGTGTGCATAATTTTGCCGTAATGCAATGGCCTGTTCATGCCTCCTGTGTACATGCTAACTTCCACCAGCCAACCTGCCAGACACATGCAGTGGGGTACATCCTTTGTCCTTGATGCAGGGTGTCTCACTTGGACTGTGCAGATGGCAGATGCTCTGCAGGAACATGAGTGCCCATTCATGCTCCATATGCATTCCATGCATGCCCCTATGTGTCCTTGAGTGGATGATCATTGTAGTACGTGTCCAGGGTGACCTACATTTCATGGCATTTCATCAGCCTTCCCTTGCTCAGACCTGCGTCCCACACATGTTTAGGGTGTTGCAGTATGTGTGGCTCACAGGCCTCACCCTGTTTCTGGCCCACTGACTCTGTCCAACTGGTGCAGTGTCTTGTGCACACATGGGTGTACTACTGAGGGTTCATCATGTGTCCTGCTTACTGTCCCATCATCATCTGCTGTGTTGTCAGTTGACTCAGATGATGCAATTGATGCTAGTCAACACTGTCAGCCAATACACAGGTCTCTGGTCATCCTTTTGATACCATGCAAGGCATCCCTGCATTTCCACTTAGGGGGAGGGGTGGCTTGCATGTAGCCATGCAACCCATTGCATGCACATTGCATGTGATGCCTGAACTTGACCTTGCACTGCCTTCACGTTTTCTGATACACATCATGAAGTACTTGTACATGTAGATAGTGAGTAGCGTACACATATTCTGCACCGCATCGACCCACTTCTGAGCCGTATAACACCCTAATCACTGCAGCAATGTCAAGTTGACCTGGCATGCATGGCAGGTTCTCTTTTGTGTGTGACATGTCAGCTTCATGTATTGGCTGTCTGTGTGATGTCTATGTGTGTGTTTGTCGTGTGCTTCTAACATGAGTAGTAATCTTTTTTTCTCTATACTTTTCAGATGATGACGCAATGGAGCCAGAGGATGGTGTTGTCATGCCAGGCACAGGGTTGTTATCACTACAGCAACCCGGCACAAGTGGGGGTCGTGGGGTGGTAGACCACGAGAACACACATGTGCTACAGACCATCTTGTCTTTGGCTGGCAATGAGTCCAGCCCAGATGACCACTCTGACATCCATGTTGAGTTGGAAGTGCATCAGGTCCATACGTCAGCGGTGAGTGATTCTGATGTGGCCACTCCTCTGTCCACGACACCTGCACTGAGGGGTCAGACAGTGGTGGGACCTCTGCTTGTGGTGGATTGGGATGCAGAGTCACCCTCTACACCAGTCGCTGATGGGCCTGGGCCATCACGTCGACAGGGGAATGTAGTCGTGCAGTTGCGGGCGGTGCCAACCCAATGAGAACGGCTGGTCTTTGGGTACCGCAGGTGTCAAGCCCAGCAACGCGGTGGCTGCGCGCCACCGAGGTATACTGAGTGGGCGCAAGACATGACTGCCAATTCAGAACACCAGGGCGTAGCAATGGAAAACATTGCTATGAGCATGGAGCGTGTGGCCCAATCCATGCTCCCCCCTGCTAGGCAGGTGCGTCTCCAGCAGCGGGCGGCACAGTCCACAGCCCGCTCGCTCAGGCTGGGCATGGCAGCTTCAGACAGGGCATGCCAGGCTGAAATGTTGTCTTTGCGTCAAGCAATTACTTCTCACGCAGAGGCACACATGGAGGCCCTGAGAGGTGAGTATGAGTCCCTCAGATCTGCTCTGGGTATCCTCTTGATGTCCCAGAGGGCGCGGTCAAAGGAGAGGTTTGAGCAGCTTGAGCGTACCATCTCGGCTGAGCTTCGTGCTTTCCGGGAGGTGCATCAGTTGTCCAGCCAGGCCTTGCAGGAAGAACTCTGTGTTACATGTGTTACCTTGCAAGAGGAAGCACGCATATCACAGGAGGTTCTGCATGCAGACCTATGTGTCATCGCCACACAGAACCAGGCTCACCCATCCGGCAGACTTGCTGCCGATGAGGGGCAAGTTGCGGCTAGGTGTGGTCAGGCTCCTGTGCCACGTCCTCCTTTTCAGGATGAGCCAGACTCAGACGACGAGGTATCTCCCACACAGGTCGGGCTGTGCGGGCATTGAGCCATTGGAGTTTTTTTTTTCTCAGAATCATCGCATGTGGGTGTTGAGCTGCACCCTGTACATCCCCCCTCCTGTGTGCCCCCCCCCCGGGTTGTATGTGGCCATTTTTGATTTTTCATTTTAGTTTAGTTAGTTAACATTAGATTTGATAGTTAGTTTAATTAGGTAATGTAGGTTTTTTATAGTTAGTTTAATTAGTTAATATAGTTTAAAATTGCTTGTCTATTGTGCTTTCATGTGACGGTGTGGTGCTTTGTGGCTTTTAAAAGCATACACTGTCTGTTCCAGCTGGGCCCTTCAAGCTTGTCTCGTGTATGTGTATGCAGCTTGGGGTCCTTACTCACATAGGCCACTCCTGCTTCCCTTATCCATGGGTTCACAAGGATGGTTCGGTGTAACAGTGAATTTCACAAGGGCTTTGGACTGTCATATCTGTGGCCTGTCTGCAGCTGTACTACTTGTGTTAACACCCCTAGTGGGGATTGTAGGGGTCTTATCAATGACATTTCAGCATTAATGGGTGGTTTCATGAATCAGGTGTCCATTAATTGCTATGCATTGTGTTGAATGTTAATTTTCTTTACTGTACATGTGCTTGATGCACTTCATGCTGTAGAGAGTTTCTGCCACTCTTTGCCTGTTAAAGTCACACTGATGGTGGGATGAAATCTGATGTACATCTCTGACATGGGCCAGTCACAACCAGCATGAAGAGACTCACACAGGGGGCTTTCCAGTATTAATTCTGTGTTTTGTGCCCTTTCTGCAGGAGAATGAGCCTCCAGAACACCTTTGGCGGCAGACATGGGCCAGTGTACGTCTGGCAGCTGGCAATGTTCGGTGGTGCAGACATGCGCATGTGTGCGCAAGCAGTGGCACAGGGCTTGTGCTCATACATCCAACAGAAGCAGACGTGTTTACAGGAACTCCAGGCAAGGTGAGCAGCACAAGGGGCACACACCACAGCCAACTTCCACCAGGCCTGTTGCACATCCATGCTAAGTAGTGCCACTGACGGTGAGCTTGGACAGTTATTGGTGTTGAAGTGCAGCTAAGATGATTTGGTGGACACATGGCAAGTTGCTTTACAAGTTGTCAGGGGAACATGCAGGGGCTGTCGCACAAATCCTCCAGTCCACCAAGCTCCATAGAAGCACATGTATAAGCCCAGTAGCATTCAAAGCCAGAAAAAGAAGCTGCGCACAGGGACACCCAGCGAGGGACAGACTTGTGTGCAGTGCATATCATTTGCATGTTCAAATTGACACATGCACTACCTCTTTTATTTGGGGGATGCCAGAACACTACTTGTACTGAAGTCGTACCTCGCTATATTCGTCTAGCTGCTTACCCAGGGACCATTGCATGATGTGTGAATCTTGACACATTGCTCTTCCATTTGCCATGCGCCCACGCGCACCTTACTTACTGCATTGACAGTGTATGAACCATCAGGGGGGAATCTTACGTATGGGTACAAAGCAGCAGACAAGAGTGTTTGTTTGTGAAGGAGTTACTTGCTTTGGGGCATGTATGGTGTTGTGTGTGTGTTATAGACACACACAGATTAGTAACTCTTACTATCTTTGCAGCATTGAATTGCTCTTGTTACCGGACCTGAGAGTGCGCAGGCAGGAGGCCAGCACTCACCCCAGAGATAAGTCTCTCTTTGACTTCCATTTGAGTCATTTTGTACAATGTGCATGATGTACATGGTTTCTCTGATTGAGTATGTGTTATTATGAATAGTAGATTTTTGTCTTTTCCCTACTTTCCCTTGTCAATCCGACTCCCCTCTCCTGCCCCTCTTTCCGGTTATCCTGAATAACAATGCCTGTCCAGTCAACATATGCCTGACCCTCCTTCCCCACCGTGGTCTCAGAGGCCTGTGTAAGTTTGACCTTGCAGGCGCCCAGACCACGGAGGGGGTGGTTGGTTCGCGCCACTCCTGTGCCTGGACACCGTAGCAGTGACACTACCCATCAGTTGGTGCTGCATCATTGTATATTATGTACCAAACATGGTACACATCCTGTTGTAGAATTGTTTAAGTGTGCTAACTTTGTTGTTCCATCATTGTGCTTGTACATGTGCTTTGAAATTTACTGCTACTTCATGTCATCTACTGGAGACTCTTCAAGTGTGTTTTGCTGCCTACAGGCTTTTTGCCTGGCTTGTTTGTTTGGCTCCTTTGAGTTCTCTTTGATTTGGTATTTTTGCCAGTCAAGGTGGCCTCTGAGGGTGCTGGACACTATTTACATGCAAGGTAGAAGATGGAGACAAAGGGGTAGGGTGATCCTGTGGCCAGGTAGACTCCAAGGAAAAAGGCTACAACCCCAGACACAGTTGTTCAGTAGGTCATGGTGATATGTGAATGAGGGAGGGTGTTTGGTTGTTGGACAGTTGTCTTGGCCTACAGTGTGATGGGCACCCTGACATTGTTATTGTGGTGTCCTATGTACATGATGTGTTCTGCTGGTCAATGCATGTTCCTGTGCTGTGTTTACCTTTCAGGTGTGAGGGGATTGGTGTGGTTTGACATGCTAGGGTGTGCACATGGGCAATGTTCACATGTGATGTGTAGAGGACACTGATTGTCACTTTATTGGACATGCATGTATTGAGTGCATGTCCCTACTGACACACACAGTCGCACTATGATCCACCACATGTACATCCACCCTTCCATGTTCACATGTGCACACAGTTTGCCTTCTGCGGACCACTGTGTCCCTGCAGCACATGGTCTATGACCATTTGTGGATCCTGTACATGTGTTAATTGTTTATTTATTTGTTTATTTTGTCCTTTTCATGTGATGGTCAAGGTGTGTCTCTGACTCAATGGCTGGTCACTATGCTGTGTGCTGAGCAGTGTGTTGCAGGAGACGCACACAGAACACGGATTCAGGAGTAGGGATTTTGCCTTGCCCAATGTGCAAGTGAACAGGCATTGATTGTTATGTTCATGCTACAACTGTTGGAATGCATTTGGGTATGACTTGTTTGTATGGGAGGTTGTTGGTCAGTCATTTCATCTGATTCCATGACAGGCGTCATTGTCTGAAGCCACTTTCCATTTATCACATGTCACTTCGTATGATATTGGTAATGTGTTTGGCTTTTGCTACTATTGCTTGCCATGTCATGGTGTGACAGACAAGGGTGATGTGGTTTAGGAGGGTTTGGATGACATACCAGGGATTGTGATGGCCTGTTTTGCAGGGGTATGTGATACACACCTTTTATGTGTTCCTTTTGGTCACACACGATTGTTTATGTTGAAGTAGCTAGGGATGCACACAATGAGCACTTCAATGGCAACATTCTCAGGGTGGTAAGGTTGTGACAATTGACTCTCTCTTTGTCATCATCGATTGTCACCTGGTATGTGCCAGGCCTGTGTGCACTCCGCAGGGGTGGGAGTTTAGGTGAAAAATGTAGCCACAAGCTGGGTCCGGGCTGCCTCGCCACGTGCCCTATACACTCCCATGGGCAGTGCCTGTGCCTGTGGTTGGGGATGTGGGAGCACCACCATGTCCACCGGTACACCCTGCCGTGTAGCAACATTGTGCAGGACACATGCTGCCACAATGATCCTGCACACTACTGGGGTGCATAGAGTAGCTGCCCCCCAGAGCGGTCAAGGGAGCGGAAGCGTGACTTTAGCACTCCGAATGTGCGCTCCACTATGCCCCTGGTTGCAATATGGGCAGCATTGTATCTTACCTGGGGTGGTTTGGTGGGGTTCCGGATTGGCGTCATCATGTGGTTGCTCAGAGGGTAGGCACTGTCCACTGGAGAGGTGATAATGGTAGTGATCATTGGGGTTTGTGTATTTGTTTGTGTGTGACATGCATGCATGTGCACAGGCATTTGTACTCACCTAGGAGCCATGTGTCGCCATGCTGCCCAGCTACCAGGGCCCGGCTCAGGACGGACAATCTGTATATGAAACTGTCATGGGTGGAGCCTGGGTAGTTTGCATAGACAGAGGTGATGATTTCCTTTGCAATGCATACCACCTGCACATTGATGGAATGCCATTGCTTGCGGTTTCGATAGATGTGCTCAGTGGCCCTAGGTGGACGTAGGGCCACATGGGTGCAATCTATGGCACCAAACACTTTGGGGAAGTGTGCCACCCTGTAAAAGTCCTGGACTATGACCTGCCTTTCTGTGGGTGTTCTGGGCATGTATATGTGCCTGCGGACTGAGGGGCACGCAGTCATGATTGCCAACACCTAGTGTAGGCAGCATGACTGCGTGGCCTGTGAGACCCCCCCCCCCCACTATGGCAGTAGTCCGCTGAAATGACCCAGTGGCCAATAAATGCAGGACATTGAGCACCTTCTCCAAGGGGCTCAATGCTTGGGAGCAGAGGGTGGGGGATGTAAGGTCATATTCCCTCTCCCTGACCAGGTCTAGGATGATACAAGGTGGAAACCTATACCTGCCATAGACCTGGTCGTAAGGCATCCCAAAAAGGCTAGTTTGGGTGGAAAAAATGCAGGCCCTGGCTATTCTCCTCCTCCTGTGGTGTCCCACGATCAGTGGTGCGACAAATGGGGCATTAATCGTAGCTGGATATACTTGTTTGTTGTTTGCACGCACTTTTATACTGTGAGCGGGGATGCTCACGCCTGCCTTCATGTGGCGGACGTGTTGCCGTCTATGCGTGTCTTTTTGCGTGCGGTTGTTTCCCGTATTCGATTCCATGAATACGAGTTGTTGGCATGCGTGTGGGCGTTCTGTGTATTTCCCTGCAGTACTTCCCCAGTCATGTCTTCTTTTTCATGCGTTGTTCCCCATTCCGCGTGTTACGCCCCGTGTCCCGCCCCCTTTAGGTGTGTGCGCCGATGTTGTGCGCTTTCCCTGTGCGCGTCACGCACGCCGTTCGGGTTGTTGCAATGACGTGTGCGCCCGTGTGCGCCACACACGGATTTGGCGCACAACCAGTGGAAAACACGCTTGCTTTTTCACGATTGCGCCAACTTGAGCCAGCTTGCGCTAAGATTTTCGGCGCACGTTTGTTCCATGAAACGGCCCCTTAGTCTCAAATCATTCTGGCCCCCTCCCGAACTTGTACTTGTTTCTGTTACCTTCTCCCAGGGAACTCTTGACCGGTTTCGCCAGGGCTGGTGGGTCTTCGCTCTGCTTCTTCTTTTTGTTCTTTCATGCTACTCCGCGGTCAATTGCTGCTGGCGGTCTCGGTGCAGTTGTCGGATCGTTCAGTCCATCCACGACAGGTCACGCCACCACCACAGTCTCCTGTACTCTCTGCACATTCGCCTATGCAGCTCTGCTTTAGGCTAGGGTAGGCAGTCTCAGGGCCAATGTCAGACCGGACTGTCCTCCCACTATAGGTTGCGCGACCACCTTTCCGTCCCTCCCCTTCTGTTGCGGCGGCTCCCAGCCCTCTCGCAAGATCCTTCTCCAACATTGCCCTCTTTGTCTTTACAATCTTGGAGACAGGCCTTGCTGCAGTCTCCCAGAGCCCAATTTCAACCTTGCGGGCTCCATGGCGGCCTCCTTACTCCTTCCGAGTATCTGCTTCAGCCCCAGGCTGGCTGGCAAGACATTTTCCTGGCATCCTGCAGTCTGTTTCTCTTCACTCCCGAAATGCCCAGCTGCAGTGTTGGGGTGCCCAGTTTTACTCTCCTGAGCAGGTTTTGTGTTTGGCCGGCTTCTCCTTATCACAGCCTTTCTTCCGCCTTTCCTTCCTATTCTTCTTCCAAACTGCTTTGCTGCAGCTTCACAAGGCCTGGCATCTAACTGCTAGGCTTTCTGCCGGCTTCCTCAGTTCCTGGCTTCTCCTTGGCGAAGACTCCTCCTGCCTCCTTCAACTTCACTCTCAGGTTTGGAGAATTTAATCTCCCGGGTCTGGTTGGCGACCTGCCGGCTTCCCCTTTCACCTGCTTCTCTCTCTAGTCCCTTTCAATGTCTATTTTATCTAGCTTGAACCTCCCCAGCGTAACGTTGGTTTGATTGACAGAATCTTTGGGAACGCTGGATATAGTGGGCCTACTGCGTTGATGAAAACCTTAAAAATATTGTTTTATTATGAACATGAATTACAATCAGTTACAATCAAATATACCCAACGCTGGCCAATGGGCCGGCTCTCTCCAGATCCGAGATCCGGCATCAGATGTGTAGACGGATTTCAGGATCCGGCCAGCATCAGCCCCAAAGCACACGCCAATTTCTTTTTTTTTTAAACAAAGAAAACCAAAACCAAAGTGCTTCTAGCGCTACAATATGGAGTGGGGTGGGGGGAAGGAGCCGCACAGAGCACATTGCCGCCATGAACGCTCTTCTGGCTCCGCCCCTACCTATGTCACAGCAGGAGCGAAGGCAGACCATCAGCGAACCTACGGCCGCCTCAGTGATCTAATGTGATTTGTGCGAGCACACTGTGCACACAGAGCCTGTGTGCACAGTGCGCTTGCACAGAACAGATTAGGTTCATTGCGGGTCTACGACCCTGTGACAGAGCTGAAAGCGCACAGCGCACACAAAGCAGAATCCATTTGGAAACCGCAGTTCTCACTGAGCCCCTAGCTCCGCGGGCTCGGTGATCATTGCCTTGCCCAAATGAATTCTGGTATTTGTAGTTTTAGGGAGAGCAATACGGATGGTAATGCTCTGCTCAGAAGGATGGCTTGAAAACTGCACAAACCATAGTTCAACTAGCAGCTCCGCCCCCTCTGAACTCCACTTCCTTGGAACTCGTCCCCCTCCTCCAAACTCTGCCCCACACTGGCCCTTGTGGGATCCCCCACCAAATGTTTTCCATTTCCACCACTGAATAACCCACACAATATATTGACACTCTGAAAATGTCTTTCTTCACACACTTTGGCCTGTGCACACAGGCATTCACACAAGTAGAGAATACAAAAACATAATCACCCCATTGCTTATATATGGTGACCGAAATTGGCTGCATTTTTAGACAATACATTTGCTTCAAATTGAGGGGCTATTAGGAAGACAGAGAGTCAGGCTGGATTAGGCCTTTCCTCAGTGCACATCGCTGCCATAAAGGACTCTAGCCTTTTTAATGTAATCTCAAGAAATGCAAGGGTGAACAGGTACAGGGAGTGCATGACTATTGTTTGTATGATGAGATTTCAAAACTAAATTTGTCAGATACAAAGAGGACACCCCAGACCTTCTTGCCTTGATGGGATTCTTTAACTGGGTACAAACTGGGGAGTTATTTGTGACACAATTTAAAATGCATCCCATGGAAAAGTTGAACTGGTCCTCAACCCAATGGGAAAGAGATGAGCTGGAATGGCACTCCACCCATCAAAAGAGCTCGCCTCCACTGGACTGAGAAGCTAGTTTATGAAGTTCTATTCCAAGCACTCCCCACGTTGGGGGCTGAAAGCAACGATCCTAGAAAGACAGCGTGTGCCGAGGGCGCCAGCTGGTGCAGTGCACCATTGCTCACCTAGTTCTGTAAGATCATGCCTCATTTTCTGTGTCCTGAAATCCTCTCGTTGCTCAGAAAATTAAGAAATACGAGGTTTCTTAGAGCGAGTAATAATGCTGCATGTGTAACCCAACCACCTGCTTCGAATGCTTAAATTCAGTGATCAATATCACCTCTATTTCGAACTATTAAGTCCGGGGCATTTACTACGGGGTTTACAAGAAACCATTCTTGTTATGTAAGGGATTTGAATGTTTAGTTTTGGGTGCCTATATTTGAATGCAATTGGCATAAATCGCTTATTTCTATGTTATTTGTATTACAATGGACGCCATAAGTCCTCCTATGTATGTTTGGTGTCACAGTGTCAGCATCCTGACACTGTGGACCAAAACAATAGCAGCCTATTGATCGACTTTGACTTGCTTCCAACTCTTTCCCTCGTGAAGTTTGATATTCATTAAGCAATATGTATTGTGGATGGGAACGTTATCAGCATGTAGTGGCCCTCGGCCCCAGCCGGTAAAGCCCCCCTCCAATGTGTATAAAGCTACAACCATGGAAACCGCTAATAGCTTTTTTTACAAGATAATTCAGCTTTGTGCGTGGCAAATTCCTTTAAAAAAAAAACAACTACAAACAAAGATGACTGCCTTGGACATAGCAATAGAGGTGGACACACTTAGGCCATCACATCGCCCTTCGTACTTGCGCAGATTCCAGCTTCCTCAATGCTTGCTGTCCTATTCTTTTTCTATGATCTCTGATATGTACACCATAGTCTGCTGCCCACTTCTCTTTATCATTAGAGTATTGAAGAGGCACGTGTGCACAGAGACATCATAAGAGGTTTTTGGGCCCTGGGTGCAGACTCGTTTGTGGGTCCAGCAGCACCAAAGAAATTAGGAGATTCAAAGTCTCTGGTCGTTCCTCCACGCCCATCGCGATCACTTCCCTAAACTTGGTATGGTGCCCTGGCCGCAGTCGACAGAGACATGTGTACTCCCTTAAAGTGCCCTGCCCTTTTCTTCTGCGATTAAATCAGAAGAAGAAAGTAGTGGCATTTCAAGGGATCATTGGCAACGTTAGCACCCCATGATGAGGGTACATGTGTTCTAGAATAGGTACAGAACATATTTTTACAATAGCAGCCACGATGAAGGTATAGAGCAGGGTTGTCAAGGCCTAAAGGGTCGGAATCCTCGCGGTTTTTCGGGATATCCTTCAGTAATCTTCATGAACATATTTGCATATATTTATACTCATTGTATGCAAATCCATCTTATGAATATTAATAAGGGGTATCCTAAAATCCTACCAGGATTCTGGCCCTTCGATACCTGGAGATGGACCACCCTGGGAAACAGGCTGTAGTGAAGATGCTGGACACAGATCAGTGGCTGCATGAAAAAGGGACACATTCCCCAGCAAAGACGCCACTCTCCGATTAGAAGCCACAGGAATGCACAAGTGCTCAAGGTTGGCTACCGGAGACAGATTGAAAGTACACATACGTGGTCAGTGAGATTTGAAGCTACCAGGAAGGTTCCTGTAGCCAAACATAGACTGAGATAAGATGAGGGCCAGGGCTTTCAAGTGGTGTTGCCTGCCATCAGTGAGCAAAGAAACACACTTTGCAGTCCATCAATGGTCACTATAATATGAAGCAACACTATAGCCAGAGAGACCATAACTGAGGCTTTCTGAAGAGGGCGCCCCCTGAGATCTAAATCACTCTTAGGCGCTGATGATTTGAACATATTTTGGGACTGGCAATTTTGAAAGTCTTGCCCCATGAGAATAAGAGTTCAAGCTGGGATTTAATCTGAGCAATCTTGCATTTGGCCACATGGTTTCCCAGTTCTTGTGTGACAGCAAGGTGTAATCATGTGTCAATGTTTGATTTCTATGAACTAAAATAAAACCATCTTTGTAGTCCTGACTTGGCGGGTATCATTTGATCTATATAAGCAAAGTGACCAATAAAATACATGCTACGGCACCCAGTGCACTATTCATGCATGTTAGGAATGGTTTAATTAATGCGTAATGTTCCCTCCATTTGTGGACCCCCCAAACGTTTTGCTTTTGTTTGGCTATCGTATCCTGACTTTTACCAGTGGAGCCCAGCCTCCAGCTGTGCTCCCCTGGTCTTTTGCTAACTTTTTATGGGTAAACTGACACATCCTTCAGAATGTCAGTACCACATACCTATGTTTCCCTTAGTCTTTGACTATGTTGGCATTTCTTGGTAATTTTTTAACAGTGCACAATGTACTTTTGAAGAGCAAGAGCCAAACGTCTTCCGCACTCCAGCCTCCCCCTTTGAAGTGCCAGGTACATTCAGGCCCAAATCCCTGTTACCACATACAGTTATAGTACCTATGTTAAAGTTACTTTCCTATAACCAATCACGTTGCATGTTAGGTTTTTAAGATTGCATGTCAGTGATGATGAGTTTTTGATATAAATGCTGTGTTTTTTATGAAATTAAGTGGAGTTTAAGCGAGAAGGAAGATTGAGCGGTTGCTGATGTTCATTGAACCCCCCGTTTTTTGTACTTGTGATTAAACGGACACGCTTTGCCAAACTATTCAGTTGCCATTATTATTTGGTGCAAGAGTAGGAATCTGCATCCCCATCTATCTCGAGGGTGCTGCTACTCATCTTAAAGGGCTGTTTGGAGACCCCCAGTTTTATGGGCCGGCTGGGGACCATCCAGGTCACTTGGTAGCAGAGATTAGATGGTTAAGATTAGATAAGATACCCATTGACTGTCGACATAAGTAACTTCGGGACCTCAGCAATATCACAAGTCCTTTGCCATCCGGCTGAAAGAATGAGAAGCTCTCTGTAGATAGTGGTTAGTTTAATTGAAAACCCTGCAGGTTAGGTGTGAAGGGACCTTTGCTTTCCCCAAGAACCTCTTCCCACGTCTACGAGCAGCTGATCGAACGAGCGGCACGGAAAGGCGGTAACAAAGGCGGTGATCCCGAGCGTCCGGAGAGGAAAAACATGCAAACGGTGAGTGAAAAAGACTGAATGATCTGGCAAAAGTTGCATGCCTTAAAACAAGTAAAGGGAAAGTAACAGACGGAGGTGGGACAAAAATAACATGAGAGTAGGAGTATAATATATATAAGGGGAAAATAGTGACTCAAGGGTGGCCGAGCAATATAGAGAGATACTGGGAGTGACCGACATAAGAGTATACACACAAGTTCCTGTGCTTTAAAGAGCACTAGCAGAAGCCTTCATTTAAAATCCTGAATTGATAGGATGATGTAGACGAACAGATCGATTAGAGAGGATCTGACAGAAATGGGCTTAAAGTCCATGTCAGAATACAAATTAGGGGCAGAATGCATCTGAGGAAGCAGATGGCATGATATTCGAGTGGCTGACTGGAGTCTCTCTGTCTGTTTTATGTGTTTTAGTAGATCTATGACATCATAAGGTAAAAATCTTTTTTAAAATAGCATGAAAATTGCACGATTGTAATAATAAAATGTTGCATGGCATGAATTGATGGTTGTAGTTAACAAAAGTAAAAGTGAAATTGTTGTTAAAAAAACAGGATTGCAGCTTGCGATGATTGGTGCTCGCTCATATTGTTGATCTTGTTTGTGAAACGTAAAACATAACAAAGTGTTATATAGAGGAGAGGATAAACAGGTTAAGCATGGAAGACATTACCCTATTTATACACATGTGCAAACAGCTGCCGAAGCATGCACCTAAACTTAAACAGTACATTGCAGAATTGGTTAAAGGGACAGCAAACAAAATGTTTATGTCATGGCTACAAGGCGGATCGCTATCTAAAACGGTCCTGCAGCACATGGCGACATATTTGCACGTCACATATATGGGCAAAAAGTTAGACAAACACTTAGCTAGTTTAGGGCTTTGGAAAATGTACCAAGAGGAAAAGGTGGAGGAGCCACCGTTAGATTGGATACTGAATAAATGCACAGAGGGGTCAAAGGGCCTTCTGCGACACCTGCTCTGTCTGAAGCGAAAATCAAAGCTAGTAAATACGAAGGATTATACCCACTGAGGGAACTTAAAGCAGCCATGGGATATAGCAACCCGGCATATGAGTCACCTACGCAAAGTAGTGACGAAAGCCCAGAGAAGGATAGATAAAGAGATATTACCTTCAAAGTCCCAAAGGACAAGGAGAGACGCAAAAATGAAAAAGGAGACCAAACACAAGCAAGTACATCTCTAGATACGGGAAGAGAGGGAAAGAGATGGAATGGAGATGAGGATAGGACTGATGAGATGGCATTCGCACAGAACAAATGGATGGGAGGTCAGGTTTTATTGAAACTCGATGGCAATGGCATTGAGGATATGAGACAAAAAGGAGAACGCGATGAATTAGAAAGGAAGGAAAAGAAAAATCGATTAATAGAGGAAGGGGCTAAGAAAAAGGATAGACAGAAACTAGAGCAGTTATATCGTGATGAGCAAGTCAGAAAATAGGAAAATGCAGAAGAACAAAGAAAACACGATCATAAGCAGAGAATAGATGATGATCAGGATAGACAAGAACAATGGAGAATAGAAGAAGAAGAAGAAGAAGAAGAAGCAGAAGAAGAAGAAGAACAAAAGATACGGGAGAAGAGAATAAAAAGACTAAGAGATGAGGAAATGCAAAGGGCAAATGAACGAAGAGTGCGAAGAAGCAAGAAGAAGACAGGGTCAGAGAGGAAGCGAGGAAGCTTAGAGAGTTTGATGACGACATAGAACATAAGCGAAGACAGACAGCACAGTATCTCGAATATCTGGAAATAGAGGTTAAAAAACCCAATCCAGTAGTAGACTGGGAAGATATAGAAGAATTATTTCCTGAGTACGATTTGGTACCAGGAACGTCTAGGGCAAATATCGAAGATGACTTCGACACCAGAAGCATCGGAGAGACGATCGATAGAATATATGATGAGATGGGGCTAGAAAAGGTACCCCAAGGGAGAGGAGATGATGAGCGTCTTGAGAGCACTCAGCTGTACGATACTGAGGATGCCTCCTGAAGTAGCAGAAATAGAGAGCTGTCATTAGATAGGCTGGCTCTAAACAGAAATGAGGAGGATCAGAGAAGTTGCACGAATTGGGCACAGACAATATCAGACACAGAAAGAGAAGAATATGAAGAAAGAGAAGACGAGAGAAGACATGAAACATGCTTTTCTAGGGCAAAGGGAATAAGACGGCCAGATTCTAGTGGTTTTGCACCTAAGACATCAGAGTTAGCCATACAATCAGATCGGCATGAAGGAGTATCATACGGTCAGAGGCGGGTGTCTCCACCACCCTATGTGAGCAGATTAAGGACGTTGCCAGGTAGACGGTGATGCAGGAATATTACCCCTGCGGTAGATAGAAAAATGATGAGAGAAGAAAAGGAGTGTCATGTGTCACAGTTCCCTTTACTAGAAAAAGGAAGAACGAGGCCACAATATATACCTTGGCCACACATGGCTCGAGAAAACCCGAAAAATAAGCTTCCAATGTTGACATCGGGAGCCAGAAAATGGATACATGAGTTAGAAAAAATGACAGGAGGGAACACATTAGCTATAGCAGATATTAAGGGTCTTTTAATCACCATAATTGGTGATAGAGCTGACGATGTGTGGACACGTGCAGGTTACCCTGGGGTGACCAGAGTTAATACTATGCATGACAGAGCGCCGTTTAACAATTGCAGAACCGCTGTATGGAAAGCGCTTCGAGTGCTATACCCGGACACTTCTGATATGGGAGCTATAATGACACGCAAGATGAAAGAGTCAGATGATCTTTTGCTTTACATTCAGAATTTCCAAGACACCCGGGTATTGGAAACTCGTGAATCTAGGGGGAATTCTATATCCGTGTTTGACCATATATTATGCCAAGGGCTGCCAGAACAGGTACAGAAGCATGGTCTGAAATACAGTTGACCATCGTGCACTATTGCAGATTGCTGCAAGAGAAGAATCGCAAAAAGGATGCTGTGCGAAAAGGTTAAGAGGCTAAATTAGTGCAGACAAAATGATCAAAGTATGCTATTGAGGGGGCAATGATAACTAACACAGATGGATCCAATACACAGCAGATCAATAATCAAAGGCAGTTTGATCAAAGCAATAACAGGCTTTACCCAAGGGGAAGAGGCTTTTGAGGAAGAGGATGGCAAAGTAATCAGGGAGGTTTTCAAAACAATCAAGGAGGTTTTCAAAATATGCAAAGTTGAAACCAGGATATGCAAAATGGGCAAATAATCAGACCACTGCCAACATGTTGGACGTGTAGGATGACAGGGCATCTAGTCCAGGAATGGTACAAAAGGACCAATTCACAAGAGGAGGGATGGTGGATCCATCTGCGTTCTCGCAATAGGGTGGAAATGGGTTTGCACAGAATCACACAGTGCAGCAGCAAGTGATGGAAATACAGCAAAGCTTGCAACCACAGAATGTGGCAAATTTTTCACAAGGACAGTCTCAACAGTCGCCAATGCAACTCTCACAAACAACAGGTACAGGACAGATACTGAATACTAGCATAAGAAATGCCACAACTGACGGGGGAAATCCATTCACTCATAATGGGACAAGACTATATATGGACTAGGACAGCTCACTGGGAAACCTGTGTTCTATCCTATCAGTGACACCGAACCCTCACGAGGAACCAAGGGTAGATGTCTGTATAGGGAATAAATAATATACCTTCTTAGTTGACACAGGGGCGACACGCTTGTGCATACGTGAAGGCAAGTTTGTTTTGTCCGGCGATGCCAGAAATACTCAGGGCTTTACTGGAGCAACAAGTCATGCTCCTTTTACAAAAGAATTTCCAGTCTCCATCGGAGAGTGTGACAGGAAAGTGCCACTGCTATATTCAAGGCAGACACCAGTGAATATATTGGGACGAGACCTAATGACAAAGTTAAACATGACAATCTCATTCACGGAAAAGAGCATAGTATGTTCAACTCCAGGAATGCATTATTTAAACGTGCGCAAAATGATTAGAGCATATGCAGGACAAATAGCCATGAGAGCTATTCCAGTGGAACCAGAAATATTCGCATATGGAGTGCGTATATTAATGACATGGCTACCAGGCTTTGGAGAAAAAACAATGTGGGTGAAAATGATCAAAAGAGAGGTGCCACGGAGAATGATGTTGGCACAAAAACATCCTGAATATTTTGATGACGACATGGCAAAGGTGCTTGTCTCAGTATGGACTACAGGCCCTTATGACGTAGGTTTACTGAAAGAAGTCGGAGAAGTGAAGATTACATTGAAACCAGGAGCAATTTTACCAAAAGCACGACAGTATCCCATGTCTAGGGAAGCAGATGAAGGGATTTTTAAGACAATTTCTGCCATGATGGAGCAGGGCATCTTAGTGACGTCAGAGTCGTCATGCAATACTTCAGTTTATCCGATTAAAAATTCAAAGGGAGTGTCTTCGCGTTTAATCCAAGATTTACGACCAATAAACCAGATAGTCGAGGCCGAGTTCCCTCTAGTCCCGAACCCGTCCACGATCCTATGTAATATACCCATTGATGGAAGGTATTTCACAGGGATTGACTTGAAAAATTTATTTTTCTCAATCCCATTGCACAAAGACTCACACAATTTGACATTGTTTACGTTCAGACAAGTTTGTCTGAAAAGTACAAGGCTGCCTCAAGCGTACTGTGAGTTTCCTTCGATTTTCAAGAGTCCTGCAGATGGACTTAAGCAATATTGCATTAGAGAGTGTTGTCTTGCAATACGTGGATGACATTCTAATTTGCAGCACAACAGAAGAAAAGTGCAGACACAATTCTATTCAGCTATTAACTATACTGGCTGGGGAAGTTACAGTAGTGTCAACAAGAAGTGCTGTACATAGGCCTGCTGATCTCACATGAGGGGAAAAAGGTTACCCCTGAAAGAGCTGAAGCCATTTCAAAGACAGCCAAGCCACACACAATAAAACAAATGCACAGTTGTCTAGGATTATGTAATTATGTCAGGGCATGGGTCTTTGACTATAGCTCCTATACCAGGCCTTTGTTACAAGCCTTAAAGAAAGCACAGGCAACGAAAGAAAAATTTGTGTGGACCGAGACCATGGAAGAAGGGTTTGTTGAACTAAAAAAGGCCATTTGCACGGCACCAGTTTTAGGGATTCCCAATTATGCAGAGGAATTCTACCTGTTTTCACACACAAATGGCAGTGTTATGACAGCAGTACTCACACAGAAAACCACGTTAGGGTACAAGCCCCTTGCATACTACAGTGGGAATTTAGACCCAATGATGAGGGGTCACTTCATAGGCAAACAAAGTTTAGCTGCCGCAGCGTTCACCATACAGAAGGCTGCAACCATTGTGATGGGATGCCCAATGACGTTGTTTGTCGAGCATGCATAATTTGCCATTTTAGAGAAACCAAAAGGCACATTAACATCTCAGAGAGCTTCTGCTTATGAAGTGGTCATATCAAATCCAACAATTAAAATAGTTTGATGCAAAATAGTGAACCGAGCTATGTTTATAGCAGAACCAGTCACTGAAGGAGAGCCAATACATGATTGCGCGAACTATGAAGAATTTTATGATGAGATTCCAAGAGTAAAAGGAAATGCCTTGGCGGAAGGAGAAATTGTCTTTGTTGATGGTTTTACGAGGACCGATCAAAATAAGGGACAGAGATATACAGGCGCCACTGTGATGAAACATATGGCAAATGGAGAATTATGAGTACTCATTAGTGCACGATTACCCTCACATTATTCAGCACAAGCTGCAGAATTATTGGCGTTGATACTCGCACTCGAGAATCACACAGACCAGGAAGGGACGGTGTACAGTGACTCCGCCTACGTGACATCAACAGTGCACGCATGCCTAGCGTGCTGGAACAAGAGGGGCTACCTCTGAGCGGACGACACGCCAGTGCAGCATGCATCCTTATTGAACAGGCACATTAAGGCACTACAACTCCCAGTGGGCATAGCAGTCGTGAAATGCACCGCCCACACAAAAGGGTCAGATTTTATCTCACGTGGGAATCTAGGAGCAGACACTGAAGCCAAGCGTGTCGCAACCAAAGATTAAATAATAATGAATGTGGAAATAACTGATGTGCATGAGATAATGATTGTTGCACGAAGTGAGCCGGATGGCTATAGCAATATGGCAAAAACTCAGTTAATAGAGCTTCAAGGAGAAGCACCACAAAAAGAGAAGAACCTATGGAAGCACCAAGGGTGTTCTTTAAAGCCCTCCAAGAGCTTGTGGTGACAAGACAGTACTGGTAAACCGGTGATGCCTATAGCCTTATTAAAAATAGCACTGGAACAGTTACACTATCCAGCGCACATGACAAAGGAGAATCTAGCAGCAACAATTGCTGAAGACTGGTTCATACCGAACTCGGCGGAACACATTGCATTTTTTATAGTAAATTGCATAATCTGTCAGCAGTTTAAAGGCTGAGCATACACTATGTGTGATTAGAAGAGTTATCCCAAAGCATAATGGGCATTTTCTGCACTTGCATAACAATTATATTGATATGATTCAAGTATGTAATGGGTACAGGTATCTAATTATTGTGGTGAGTCCATTCTCTCGATGGATAGAAGCAGGTCCATGTACACACCCAGACTCTACCTCTGCAGCCAAATTCCTGGTGAGGGAGGTGTTTCCCAGATGGGGATTGTGTGAAGTCATGAGGTCAGACAATGGTCCTCATTTTGTTAATGCAGTATTTGAAAAGATTAGCTTGCTGCTTGGTATAAAGCACAAGTTTTCATTGGCGTATCATCCTCAAGGGAAAGGCATAGGTGAGAAGCTCAACGGCTTGTTAAAGGAAAGGATAGCCAAGTTGAAGCTTACTCTGAAGAAGGGATGGCTGTACTGTCTTCCACTGGCACTGTATGCCCTCAGAAACCAGCCTGGTTCTGACCATCATCTCACGCCGCACGAAATCATGATGGGCAGAAGGATGCACATGCCATTAACTCCCCTAAATAGAGCTAGATGTGATGCTCAGCCAACAGGAGAAGTGTTAGGATGGGAAGTTCAAAATTACTTGAATTGCATGACATCTTGTCTTACTGTAATTTCAGGACAGCTGCAGCGATGACAAGAAGGGTGTAGGGCAGTACAGAACACAGAAGGAGATGCTGCAACAGACCAAGTGCCACAGAATTATGTGTTCCTCCAATATTCCCTGGGCACACACTCCTGGTGAGAAATCACATGAGGAAAAAAGTGGGACGAGCCAAGGTTCAACAGCCCCTTTCGAGTGGAGGATGTCACACCCTCTGCAGTCAAGCTACAGGGAAGAAGAGCTTGGATCTTTCTGGGTGACATCAAGCCATACATCGGAGAAGACCCTCTGCCTGCCCCCAACGTGAAGGGACTACAGACAACGGGGAAGAACCACAGCACGTGCAGACGAGATCCATGACGATGAAGAAGGACGCATGACCAGCAAAGCAAGGACAAAGAACTTTTGTGCAAAGTTGTGGCTTAGTTTTGGACACTTACTTTGAGCAAAATAAGGGCAAAAGGACATAAAAACACAGACACTCTGTGCAAGCTAGGTGCTAGGTGAAGAAAAAGAATTGCGCATATAAGCCACAAAATAGCTTGGTGACTTTGAACTTTGGACTGAGGCACGCTGAAGCCTTGATAAGAAAAGAGATGCCAAATTTTGATCTAGTATACATCAATTAGAAGAGAATACAGTATCCTGATTCTTTCGACACAGAATCCCTATTTGGACTTATTTATGGTGTCACACAATAGTTACCTCACCAAAGACATTCTGGTCTATTTCGAGTTAATATTGAGGTCCTACCCGTCATTGGTGGGAAGGCTCAAAAAGATAACAGAGTTTCTTCAAGATCCTGAAAACGAAAAGACAATAAGGAGGCTGCTCACAGTGATTGCAGAACAGTTTCTTTTGCTCCCGGAGTACAGCGAGTACAAGACAAATGTCCCTGTCACAGGAGAATAGCAGACTAGCCAGTAACATATTTTTTTGCTTAATTGAAGACTTTCCAGAACTTGTGGGGAGACATGCCAATGTTGACGTCCTCACTTTCATCAGAGACCCAGCAAACAATACACATCTGAGTATGCTGCTGCATGGAATTGTGATGCAGGTCAAACTTTCTAGTCAGCATCAGAATCACAGGACAAGAGTGTAAAGTTTCCTTTGAAGGACAGATTGTGAAGGTGTTGCCAAGGACTTCACTTTTGTTTATTCTGACAAAAGCCAACATGTTGTCTGAAGTGATACAGATTAGAGGCATCGATTGGGATTTGGTTTACATGGAACATGCAAATTAGGATTTGCTGAAATTATTGCCTCCTTTGGATCTTTCATTTATAGAAAAATAACCGTTTACAGAGACAAGAGACAGTCTATTATTCAGACAAAGAGGATAATCAGTCCAGCATTTGTGACCAGCAAGCAGATGCAGTAGAATCCAGATAAAGTGGCTATGTTTAGCATGTATTAAAGGATTTGTTTTGCTTCTTTAGATGATCGAGATGGGAAACCAGAACAGTAACGTTGTCCTCACTCATGAGGAAAGACATTCATATTATTCCAGGCACAAATGCTGTAAATTAACATATAGGTGCATTATCTACACTTGCATTGTGTTCATTATCATATTACTGTCATTGACGATTAGAACTGCATTTTTCATTGGTGCACAAAACATTCAGGTTCCCGTGCACCCACCTAAAGATGCACGCATTAAACCTACAAAGGTACCTAGACCTTATATAGTCATTCCAGTTCCTAGAAAGAATGATAGAGTCACTGAACTTGAGATGGATGTGATAAATAATGACACACACACACAACACTTATGGCAGCGAATGAATTGAAACGCTGGAGACAGGGTCAGCAAAGTAAACCTGAGAAAGGGTTGATGAAGGTTACACCTACACAGATAATGAGAACATACACATCTGGTCTTGTGTCAATAAGTTCAGAATCACATTCCAGAGAATGGGGGAAGGTTGGACAAACAGCGATGAGAAGTTCCACACTAAGAGAAGTTGAGAGACAAATGGAGAAAGCTGAACTTTTAAAGAGACAAAAGGCTTTAGTGAATAAGCAAACAGAGAAAACACCTGTAAGCACACCTGATCGTGCGAGACATGATATCAGGGCAGTGCCTAGAGAGAAGACACAAACAGAAATTATCGAGACGTTTTCATGCCTGATTGGTATATTGAAAAGCTGAAAGAAATTGCGCAAACTCCTACAAGAATAATACATGAGGACACACCCAGATCATTGATGATGGGGATACCTGAGAATCCTCAAGCAAGAAGAAGCTATATGGATGTGTTTAAGGATTTGGTTATAGCAAACTACAGGAAGACCTTAAAAATTAGAAGAAGCACATAAGAAGACAATAACAAATTGAACGATTACCTGGACAGCACAGAACCCTTGGGAAACAACATATGGTACCAACATATGAAGGAAGTTCGAAGACGAACTTCAGAGGAAGAATGCTTTGTGTGTGCACTCCTACCCTACAGCATGGGGAAGTCAAAAATCTTTGTAGCTGTTGAAATAGATGTCAAGACAGCACACTGCCTATCACATTTAGCAATGTGCACGACCAGAGGCCAATTCATGGGAAGTGATGCTTCACTCAAGTGGGCAACTGAAGCAGCTGACCCAGATGAAGATTATTATGTCCAAGACATAAAGACGAGAAACAATGGCAAAACAAAGAACATTGTGATCAGATATGAGAAGCCTGGAGTTAAAGGAGCGTAGATCAGAAGAGAAACAAACAAAAAGCTGAATGTCAAAGGGAAATCTACAGAAGTAGCTCGAAGATGGAACGACAGAGGTCAAATGCAAATTTGGGGAACAATGCTTTCTCCAGAAGGATGGGCGAAAGGAGTAGTGATCTGCAGAGCATGGATGATCATTGGATACTATAAAGAAACAATTGAAAATGCACAGATGATATGCAAACCATTATGGCCAAGACTTGCAAGACTGCTAACATGGGTCGAAGATAGAGGAGTACCCCTACATGTAGTGTCATTGGAGAATTCCAAACTGTGCTTCAGAAACAATGGTAGGAGAAAAAATGGGAGAAAATCAGAATTGTGCACTCATCTTCGATGCTACAGGAATGATGCATGGAACAGCAGAGATCATGGATCATTATTAGGCATGCGGATCCAAAGCATATATCAGATTACCGATGAATTGGGGAGGTATATGTAAATTGGTAAATGTTCATGTTCCAGGATTGGTGATTCCAAGAAGTGATCTGAATATTGCCAGTTTCACGAAAGCAGACGCTCACCTGAGAAAGAAGAGCTACGTGGAACTGATAACCAGGATGAAGAGAGAATACTACTTCTCTGCCAAATCGATAGTAGCCTTTGATGCAATACCATATAAACATAAGTTGTTCAGCTTGACCTCATCAGTGTTCACCACAATCCTGATGCCAAGAGTTCAGGTTGGAGCAAATACTAAATGGTTTCAGATAACCAGATGGCAGTTACTGCAAACCATCAACACAACCATAAAGGGATTTATTGCAATCATAGAAGAGTTAAGAGCAATTCGACTAATGACCCTCCAGAACAGATGTCCTAGTCATGATCACAGCTATGGATGGAGGTGTATGTGCTAAAATTGGAGAATCATGTTGCACATTTAAACCATCACACGATGACGAAAATGGAACATTAACAGAAGCCATAGGTATGCTGACAAAACTACAGAACCAGATGATAGATGATGTTGACGAAGTTGATGATGACAGTTGGTTTAGATCACTGTTTTCATGGTTTCCACAATGGATGGCAGACGCATTCAAGTTCCTAGGAGCCCTGTTGGTGATGATATTGCTTGGATTCTGTATGATGAAGCTAATAATCTCTCAGTGCCAGAAAACTGCAAAAAAGGCCATAGGGATGAAAATCATGATTGATGTCGAGTCAGGATGGAAGCCCAGAGACCTGACTGATAAAGAAATAAGAGACTTTGTGAAAGCCAGCATTTATGCACCAGAAGGAACAAAGTTTCGGTATCCAAAGAAACATAGTAAATATGTGGCAAAATTGATCTATTGCTATCCAAGTGGAGAATGTCAACTAATGACATGGAACAAAGATGAGCACGTAAGAACAGCAGGATGTTTGAAGGGAGTCATAAAGATATGGACCCCAAAGGAACATTTCTGCAGAACTAGATGTCTAGATCCAGAGGATGACAGAAAAGTGAGTGAAAAGAAAGAAGTGAGAGATATGTGACGTATGATGAACAGATAAAACAGCAGAGAGCCGCAGAACCCATTAAAGTACCAAAATCTGAGAAAACCTGGACAGTAAGGTACCCATTGAAAAAAAAACATATCTACAGGCAAGATAAAATGACGGTTGTCAGAATATAATACCCGAAGAAGCCAAGAAGATACTAAAGGAAGACGAATGGTGACGTCATGAGAAATCGGACTGACGCACATAAAGAAGATATAATGACCTAAGAATACTGACAAGGAAATGAGATACCATGGATAAGTGACATCTTGAGCCCAAGATGAAGAAATTT
Organism: Ambystoma mexicanum; assembly: GCF_040938575.1. NCBI lineage: Eukaryota > Metazoa > Chordata > Amphibia > Caudata > Ambystomatidae > Ambystoma > Ambystoma mexicanum. Next base: position 217,210,560 of record NC_090938.1, read on the forward strand.
ATGTCAAAGATGAAGAAACATATGCCATATGCACCATGAAGATATTCAGTTAGTTTAAAAGTGTACAGATACAAGAAACCACAAGAAGCAAAGAAATCGTGAAGCTTGCTTATGCTTAGTAGTAAAAGACATTGCGGCAAGTGCCAACTATAAATAGATACCTCAAAAGCACTTTATAGATGAGTGTAAATCCACTACGCACATGAGCAGAATTGAACAAAGGTTATGAAAGGTCTCAAGTGGAGAGAGGAGAGTGCTGCAGCAAACAAATTGAGAATTAAGACGGGGAGAATCCCGCTGAAGGTAACCATGCCAAGAAGCCAAGGTCACATCGGGCTGGAATAGGCCAACAGTGGATGCAATTAAATAGAAAAAGAGCTGAGTATCCTCTTCAGAAAGGTCAAGATAAGCCTCAGATGGTCGACAACTGGCAGAATGAAATCAAATACATGAAATTGCAGGAACAAGAGGTCGATTTCATGGTGTCCTGATCACGTGGCAAGACGGGCAGGAAGGGATGAGACTTTCACGCCTATGCATCAATCCCTGCCATACCCATACTCCTTAACTTTCCCAGACTAAGAAGCAGACTGGAGGCCAAACTACAAAGAATTAATTGACACATGACCACTGAGGTGATGAATGATTTAACATAATTGGAGGAAAGCTGGGGTGCAGACTAACTCCCTGCACCTGGCTGGTTATTCTGCATGCTGCTAGGTGCAAGTAGAAAAGTATGAGTGGGGTTGATGCCAACCAATCATAGTGGACTGTGTAATCTAGGGTCCTATAGTTAGTAGAACCAATGAGACATCATACATTTAGTGACGTTTATAGTGGCCATTTTGAATGAAGGGCTTAGTTGCCCCACCTGACATTGATTATCCAATCCCCTCTTCTCGATACCACATACAGTTATAGTACTTATGTTAAAGTTACCTTCCTATAACCAATCACGTTGAATGTTAGGTTTTTAAGATTGCGCGTCAGTGATGACGAGTTTTTTATATAAAAGTTGTGTTTTGTATGAAATTAAGTGGAGTGTAAGCGAGAAGGAAGATCGAGCGGTTGCTGATGTTCATTGAACTCCCGGTTATTTGTACTTGTCATTAAACGGACTCCCTTTGCCAAACTATTGAGATGTCATTATTATTTGGTGCAAGAGTACGAATCTGCATCCCTGTCTATCTCGAGGGTGCTGCTACTCGTCTTAAAGGGCTGTTTGGAGACCCCAGTCTTATGGGCCGGCTGGGGTCCATCCAGTTCACTTTCCAGTACTTTGCGTTGGGGTCATTTTTTGTTTTATGGCCCTAGACACCCTCAACGGATTTTTTGGTAACTGTACAAAGGTGCCTGTGACGAACTGGTGGCAGCAGTTACTTTTTTATAATGTTTTACTTCTTTTTACTGAATCCCATCGCGTTTACCGCGTTTGGTTCAAGACAAAGTCTTTTGTTCTCTCACATGGCCATTTTGTCCCTTGCCTTCCCCCAGGTCGAGTAACCTGGGTTTTCCTTATTTGGGCATGCAGCCTCCCGCGAAAACCAATCTCTTTCGCAGGCTTCTGCCTGTCACGTTTGTGTGCTCAGGAAGCGGGTTGGGGCTGTCTGGTCCCAATCCATACTACTGGTGCCAGGATGTCTTGAATGTCTGAATGACTGTGACCACCACGGAGGGTGATTGGTCCACGACTGGGATGCCTGCATTAGAGCAGATCTTCGATTGGAAGTCCTCGATTTTGATGCAAAGCTAATCTTGGTTAAGAGAAGTGGTTCTGCATCCATTCCAGGTCAATCACCTGAATTCTCTCCAAACTACAGAAGGAGCCAAGTATCCTGCACCAAAGAAACAGATTTGTGAATCCGCCAGAGGCACTTTAGAAGGTTTGGCACCCTTCCCCTCTGCTGTCTGACCTGTGTTTTATTAATCGATCAAGAAGGCCTGACAAGGCCATTTGCCCCTTTGGAGTAGTGCAAACAACTACTCTTGGTGCCCCCTGCTTACCCACCAAACAAGCACCTTTGGAAGTGTTCCTGGGCCATTCAGTGAACTGTCAAGCTCTACCTCAGGGTATCCAACAGAATCACTGCTGCCTCAAATTGAAAACTTTGAGACTTGGGACATCTCTTGCTTGTGGTCTCATGCCTTCTCCCGCCAAATTTCCCAGGCCTAGCCCGTCTGGGTCCCGAATTAGGAGAGTGCGTAATGGTGTACACATCTGTGATTCCCGGGTCACTACCTGTTGGTGATGGTTGCTGTAGTTGTCTTGCAGACCTGTTCTCCTGTGCCCTGAAGCCTGCTGTACTGGAATTTTTCTTTGTATCTCTTTCAGAAGCTGAGAAAAGGTTACTGTCCCATCACAGACTATCGTTCTCCCCAGCTGCCACTGAGAGCATGAGCACCGCAAAACTGCAGGACTCGACACTACTAGCAACACTAAACTGGCAACATTTGGTCCAGACTGTGCCGAGGGCCGGTGAGTACTTGCATCACTTACCGGCCCCCTGGCTCAACCGATCCCTTTTACGCACAAATATCCCCTAATGGCATTCGCTTTGGCTGGGTTAGCCTGCGCTCCCTATCTATTCTCACCTTCCGAAAACTGTTCTGCCACCGAGGGCAGATCCTACTCGAATAGTGGTAAACAATTCTTCAATGCCTCAAGCCCCTTCCTGACTAGCTACAGCCCTCCCAAGAAGACTTACCTTTTGCTTTACCTGCGCTATCATGCATTTTTACACACAACTTTACTGTTGAGCACAAGGCTCCCAGCTTCTTAGGTCTGGACTCAAAAGTTAGGGAACGACTCTGTAGAATTGTCTAATGCTCCTAGTGTGTTAACCCACCCTTCTCTTTAAAGGTTGTGGCTGTGTTTTCTTCATTTGTCGCATTAGGAAACATACGGTATATATGTTATATAGTAGAATATTTTGTGTGGTAACAGTTTTTGCATAACTGAAGTTTACTTGTGTCTATTGGTCCAGCCACAATAAATGTATAGATATTTTTCATAAACCCTTGTCTAAGAGTAATTTGTGGTTCATTGCTGTGTGTGCTCTTTGTGGGTTTCCGATCACTCTCACCACTCCTCAGACAAACTAGCCGATTCATGGAATTAATGTGCGCCGAAAATTCCGGCGCAGAGGTGCCAAAACGTGCGAATCGCAGTGCGAAAATCGCAGGGAAACCAGCGCACATCTATTCATGGAAGTCTGTGCGCAAGAAAAATATTGGATGTGTGCTGAAAAAGTGCGCGGCGCACGCCGGCGCACAGGTCATCCAACGGCATGCGCCTTGGCCACTGCGAAATCACACATAGCGCGGCGCACATAACAAAAGTGCCTGGGTACGTGTATTTCAGGGGTGCGCGGGTAGTCTTACACGCAATTTCATCAGGGTACGTGTATTATGGGTCCGCGTGAACTTCCACACGCGATATCAGCAGGGTATGTGTATTACGGGGTTCGCGTGAACTTCCACACACGATATCAGCAGGGTACGTGTATTGCGGGGTTCACTGAACTTCCACACGCGATATCAGCAGGGTACGTGTATTACGGTGTTCGCGTTAACTTCCATACGTGACTGGGCCTGGGAGAGTGTGGTACGTGTATTCCTGGGGTGGGCGGGAATATTCACTCACGACTGGGTCTGGGAGAGCGTGTTACGTGTATTCCTGGGGTGGGCGGGAAGATTTACACGGTCGCCTACAATGCGCCAAAAAAAAAGGTCCAATCCGGAAACACGTACGCCAGCATGAAGCAGGCGCATGTCCCGCGCAGCATAAAAGTGTGTGCAAACAACAAACAAGCTCAGACTCCAGGATGAATATACCGTTCCTAGCAGCAGTGGCCATGGGATACTGCAGGAGGAGGAGGAGGATAGTCAGGGCCAGAATCTTCACACCCAGAACCAGCCTTTTGGTATGCCTGATGACCAGGTGTATGGGAGGTACAGGTTTCCACCTCACATAATACTCGACCTGGTCAGTGAGTGGGAGGATGACCTCACATCACCCACCCTGTGCTCCCAAGCACTGAGCCCCCTGGAGAAGGTCCTCAATGTACTGCACTTCTTGGCTACCGGATCATTTCAGCGGACAAGTGCCACAGTGGGGGGGTGTCACAGGCCATGCAGTCACGGTGCCTACACCAGGTGTTGGCCATCATCACTGCACGCCCATCAGCCCGCAGGCACATATACCTGCCCAGAACACCTGCAGAAAGGCAGGCTGTCAGCCAGGATTTCTACAGGGTGGCACAATTCCCCAAAGTGATGGGTGCCATTGATTGCACCCATGTGGCTCTACGTCCCCCCAGAGCATCTGAGCACATCTATCGAAACCGCAAGCACTGGCATTCCATCAACGTCCAGGTAGTATGTGATGCCAAGGGAATCATCACCTCAGTATATGCCAACTATCCAGGGTCCACCCACGACAGCTTCATTTACAGGATGTCAACCCTAAACCGGGACATGGAAGCTGGGCGGCATGGCAATGCATGGCTGCTTGGTGAGTCATAAATGCCACAGCACACGCATGCATGACAGATACAGAGTAATGTCACTACCCCACTAATGATCCCCATCACCACCTCCCCAAGGGACAGTGCCTACCCTCTGAGCACCCACATGATGACGCCAATTCGGAACCCCATCACGCCTCCCGAGGTAAGATACAACACAGCCCATATTGCAACCTGAGGCATAGTGGAGCGCACATTCGGAGTGCTCAAGTCATGCTTTCGCTCCTTTGACCGTTCTGGCGGGCAGCTGTTATACACTCCCCCAGTAGTGTGCAGGATTATAGTGGCAGCATGTGTCCTGCACAATGTTGCAACATGCCGGGGCCTGGCTGTGGACATGGTGGTGCCCCCACATGCCCAACCACATGCACGCCCGCTGCGCATGGGAGGGGAAAGGGCACGGGGTGAGGCAGCCCGTACGCAGCTGGTGGCTAATTACTTCACATAGAAATCAAACCCCTGTGGATTGCACACAGCCCTGGCACATGCCATCTGACAATCAATGATGACTCAATCTGACAATTCTGATGAATTAAGGGACAGTCAACTGTCAGAACCATAGCAGCCTGAGATTTTTCAGCTGGAAGTGTCACAATGTGTGCATCCCTACCTACACAAACACCACCAATGCAGTGTCATCAAAAGACACATTTCTATGCAGCAAAAATGAATACCCACTTGCTAAATACAACATGAGAACAGTGCCATGTCACCCAACCCCTCCCCGGCACCGCCACACAACACACCATGGCATGTCATGCTATGCGAGAGCAAACAAATTAATCCCCACAACATGACACAAGTGTCACAAACTACGGTGCCCCTAATGGAAACTGGCCACACATGAAATGCTCACAGTAATGCAGGACCAACAACACACATTACCAAATATTTACCAATAATACTAATCACCTACACAACCTCCAACCTACCATAAACATGACAGTACAGATTTAAAAAATTGGTAGTCTCACTACCTGATAATGCCAGCACTTCGAACACTTCCAACTGTACAGTGTCAGCGCCACGCAAAGTGTAGGTGCACTGCTTACAACATGGACTCCATTTCCAAAGTAGACCGCCTTGTGAAGACATGAGAAATGGACCTGCAAATTAGGAGGATGAGATGGATGCAGAGGCACATATCAATACACCATGCAGTGTACAATACAACAACAATATGCACTAGGAATGCATACACAGTATTGACTACAGACTGCCCACACATCAAATGGGAGTCCAACGTCACTGTGTAAGTCAATGTCACTTGGGCACACCCTTTGCAAGCCCATGGAAATGGGAAGCAGGAGGGGTGTGTGTCACACAAACCCAAGCATCTAACCCAAATTCAGGACAAGCCTGCATGTGCCCAGCCACAATACAGCGTATGCCCACGGGAGCCACACAAGGCAACACACTGTCCAAAAAATCAAAAATCAAAAATGGCCATGAATGAGCCAGGGGGGCGGTGGGGGAGGCCACCCAGGAGGTCCGAGGACAGGGTGCACACCAAAACCCACCTGTGTGGATCTTGCGGAAAAAAAACACCTCCATGGGCTCATGGCCTGCACGGCTACCTGTCATGATCACTGCTTCCAAGGAGCCAGGATCAGTCCAACGTCCTTGGAAGCAGGCCCCTAACCCTGACCCTAGGCACCAGCCGGTCCCCACAGGGACCTTTTGGACCTTGTCCTGGCGCCGGTGGCACCAGGCTCATCAGAAGCCTTGGTCCCGGCACTGGAAGCGCCGGGCTCATCATAGGTGTGAAGATGCTTGGGTGGACTTACCTGCGGCAGACCATGCTGCTGACTTGACAGACTCTTAAAAGTCCTCGGTGAACTGGGACTACTTTTCTTACCTGGGTGGGGCAGCTCCACTCCACTGGAACTCTTCTGGAAGCAGGAACTCTTTTCTTACCTAGGCGGGGCCGTGGAAGGAGACGCCTCATCACTCCAAGGCTATTTAAACCACACCCGATTGATGAATCGTGCTTCGCGTTATTCTGCATCTGCAGCAGAACGCTCACCGAGTCTGCTCCAGCTCTTCTTCTTTGGATCCTGAACCTGCAAGAATTATACTCACCATTCCGGTACCCGAGCAACATCAGCAACTGCAAAAGATCAGAAACCACAGGTTAGCAGAACAAACTTTCACACGCAGTGTTTGCTTACCTGATCCATCGGCAGCGGCCGTGTCTCACGCTGCACCTTCGCCTGCAAAGACAAACAGCATTATTTTACTTACCGGCACGCTGTGCATTCCGGATTCTTCACGCTGCATCTGCACAAAGACAAACAGCATTATTTTACTTACCGGCACGCCGTGCATTCCAGATTCTTCACGCTGCATCTGCACAAAGATAAACAGCATTATTCTACTTACCGGCACGCTGTGCATTTCGGATTCTTCACGCTGCATCTTCACCTGCATAGACAACAGCAGTGTTACACTCACCGGCACGTGGCGACTTCCGGATTTCTTCTTTCTGCATCGCCGCCTGCAAAGACAAAGAAAGAGACAGTAAGAGCGCTTGCCATACTTACAGACTAAAGGTGTCCAGAAACTTACCGGTCGTGCAGACAACGACGGTACTCATCCTCTGAAGTCAAGAGGCTAACGTTTCACCAGTGAAGGAACTGGCAACGGCACCCTGCACTAGACGCAGATGGAGAGCCCAGCATTCACCTATCTAAGGTGAGCAAGTTGACCTGGGAGGGGGGTTCAACAGACAAGCTGGGAGGAGAGAGATAGGGACATTCAACAACCCAGATCTTTAATCCCCATATTATTTCACCTGCAGAAACCTCACCCTTCGAGTTCGACACACAGTGCGGAGAGGTTCGACCCCAGAAGCCAACCGAATCCTGCACATCACGTTTCGTGTTACGGACACCTTCCTGCCAAGACCCGCGCCTCCGTGGGAATCAGGTGAGCGTTACAGAACGCGAAGCCCACCACTAAACTCCTACCCAGGCGCAATGGAAACTTCAGATACCGATCAACTAGCCCAGTTGCTTGGGGAATTAAGAGCAGAAGTACATGCAGCTCGCCAGGAAACAAGCTCCCTAAGAAGAGAACTGATAATTTCTAAGGAGCGAACAGAGGACCTTGCTAGGTAGTTGTTCAAACTCAGGCAGGACAGACACCTTTGCCTGTTCCAGGAGGGAGTTATCCTTCTGCATCAGCTTCAAACCCAGTGCAAATCAATCTGCCCGGTAATGTGCCCTTGGCTCCGCCCGAACGCTTTGCTGGTGATCCAAAGAAATTCGCAGTGTTCATCAACCAGTGCCGCCTGCATTTCTTATGTCGACCAGCTGCATTCCCAACGGACCAGGCCAAGGTAGCTTTCGTGCTTTCTTATCTCAGTGGCAGTGCTGCAGATTGGTCGATCCCTTTAGTCACCCAGGATGATCCGGTTTTACACGATTTTCAAGCCTTTCAGTCCAGCATGGAGAAACTGTTCGCAAGACATGCACAAGGGCAGGCCTTGGACAATGAACTTCTCTCATTACGACAGGGTAACCAAGACCTCTTGGCTTATATAGCCTCTTTCAATAGACTCATAGTGGAAACACAATGGCCCAAGGACAAGAGAATAACGCTTTTTTACAGAGGCCTGCGTGGAGAGCTCAAGGATGTGCTAGCGCAGGTTGTGAATCCTCCACAAGAATGTTCAGACTATATTGACTTGGTTGTCCAACTAGACCATAGACTACAGAACAGGAAGGCAGATCGTTCCAGATTTGATACCCGAGTGTTTTCCAAACCACAGACCTCGAATAAGGGAGCTGACACTGTGGAACCCATGCAAATAGGGGGCATGAGAGGACCTTTAACCCAGAAAGAGCGAGAAAGAAGAAGACAGCTGCAATTATGCCTCTATTGCGGTAATTCAGGACACTTTCTTCGGGACTGTCCCGTGAAACCAGCTAAGAAGACTGTAGGAGCCGCTGATACCTGTACCACAAGTTCTGAGCAGGGAAACGACCTCGCCCGACAAGAGTAGAGGTCCTCTTGCCGAGCGTTAAGATCTGTCCCGTGACCTCGCATTTCGTGATACCCATGGCCCTCATTAGTCCTGAACGTCCGGATCGTTTGCATGCAATTGAAGCTTACATTGACAGAGGAGCAATCGGTAACTATGTGGACCATGAAATGGTATCAAGGATGAATCTACCCCTTGTCCCTAAGGCAGTAAAAGACGTCATCACTACTGTGGATGGCACGGAGATAGCCTCCGGACCAGTAACGCATGCCACCCAAGAAGTGACGCTGTTGAGTCATAATGGACACCGGGAGAGAATAGTGTTTGATGTAATCAAGGCCCCTCAGTTCCAGATCATTCTGGGAATCCCTTGGTTAGAGAAGCACAACCCTCAGATTGATTGGCGAGCAAAGACGGTTCAGTTTCCAGAGTGTTCTACCACTTGTTATCCTCGACCTGATGTTTCACTGGCGACGATCTCTTCTGAGGAGATTCTCAAATTGCCTCCCGAATACCAGGAGTTCCAAGACGTCTTCCAGAAGGATCAAGCTAACACCCTACCTCCTCATAGGTCTTACGACTGTCAAATAGATCTGATACCTGGAACAACCCCTCCTTGCAGCAGGATCTATGCCCTCACCGAGCCAGAGAACATTCACCTCAGACAGTACCTGGACCAATACCTAGCTAACGGGTTTATCCGTCCTTCAAAATCTCCAGCTTCATCGGCTTTGTTCTTCGTTCCGAAAAAGGAAGAAGACCTTAGGACTTGCATAGATTACCGCGCCCTGAATCAGATCACTGTTAAAAACAGATACCCATTACCTTTGATCCCTGAACTCCTGGACCAAGTCAAAGATGCCTGTATATACACAAAGCTGGATCTCAGAGGAGCCTACCACTTGGTACGGATCAAAGAGGGCGATGAATGGAAAACGGCCTTCCGCACCAAGTACGGGCTATTCGAATATCAAGTGATGCCCTTTGGACTGTGTAATGCCCCTGCTGCTTTCCAATATTTTATGAACGATGTCCTCAGAGAACTCATTGACGTATGTGTAGTTGTCTACATTAACGACATCCTCGTCTATTCATCATCTGAAGAAGAACATCAGAGACATGTTAAAAAGGTTCTCGAGAGATTGCGCCAACATAGTCTTTTTGCTAAGCTTGAGAAATGCGTCTTCAACGCAACGGAAGTCGAGTTCCTGGGATTCATACTGTCACCTAACGGAGTCCATATGGATTCAAAGAAAGTTGATGCAATTATCAAGTGGCCATCACCAACCTCTGTAAAAGGAGTTCAAAGCATGTTAGGATTCGCTAACTTTTACCGCAGATTCATTCCCGAATTTTCCCGGATAGTCCAGCCCATCACCGCTCTGTTGAAAAAGAACAAACGTTTTGAGTGGTCTTCTGAAGCGGAACAAGCTTTTCAAGACTTAAAAGCTAAATTCATTTCTGCACCTGTTTTAAAACACCCTCGCCCAGAACTACCTTACATCATGGAAACGGATGCTTCTAGTCTTGCTATGGGTGCAGTGTTATCACAAAGAGATTCGGTCACCCACCAACTACATCCGGTTGCCTTTTGGTCCCGCAAGTTTTCGCCTCCTGAGATCAACTATTCAATTACAGACAAGGAACTTTTGGCCATCAGATCGGCCTTTAAAGCCTGGCGGCATTATCTTCTAGGAGCCAGACACACAGTCACCGTAATGACTGACCACCGCAATTTACAATACCTAAAGACAGCCAAAGCTCAGTCTTCCAGACAACTTCGTTGGGCTCTGTTTCTAGCAGAATTTGACTTTCTAATTACTTATCGACCAGGCAGTAAGAACGGAAAAGTGGATGCCCTCTCCCGGATGGGAGTAGATGAACATTTGATCAATCCAGATCCAATACCCATAATCCCAGAACAAAGGATTTTGGGTTTGGTCAGCACTCAATCTTTTGAAGACATCAAGACCACGGTGAAATCGCTCCTAACTCCGACCGATTTGCAGGACTGGCAATTAAAGGGAAAAGATTTCTCAGTAGATCAAGACCTACCATATTTCCGAGGACGATTGCACTTGCCCTGTGAGAAACTACAAAAACAAGTAATCTCCGGTTATCATGATTCTCTAATGGAGGGGCACCCTGGCATTACCAAAACCATGGAAAAGATTAAAAGACATTTCTGGTGGCCATCGTGGAAAAGGGATATTAGAGACTTTGTAATCTCCTGCGGTGTGTGTGCCCAGAATAAAAGTCAAAAGCAAAGACCAGCCGGCCTATTACAGCCACTTGACATCCCTCCATGTCCATGGCATACCCTGTCCATGTATTTTATCACAGACTTACCTCCATGCTTGGGATATACTACCATCTTAGTAGTCGTGGATCTATTCTCGAAAATGGCTCACTTCATACCCTTGAAGGGTCTGCCTTCAGCCTCAGTATTGGCCCGGGAATTCTTGGCAAACATCGTTCGCTTACACGGTTTTCCTTCGGTTTTAGTCTCCGATAGGGGAAGTCAATTCATCTCCCACTTCTGGCGCAGTTGCTGTCGTCTAGCCCAAGTTGATGTAAGACTTTCGACCAGTCACCATCCCCAAACTGACGGACAAACCGAAAGGACAAACCAGACACTAGAACAATATCTACGCTGCATGCTCCAACAAACAGAAAACCCCTGGAAGGACATTCTTTGGATCGCTGAATACGCGTACAACAATTCGACTCATTCTGGAACCGGGAAGACTCCTTTTTTCTTGTTATATGGACACCATCCTAGAACCTCCAACCTGGATCCTCCCCAAGAAATTGAAGCACCTGCTGTGGATCACTTGCATTCGGAGATCACCTGTGCTTTTAAGGAAGCCACTGCCCATCTGCAAAGAGCTAAAGCTCAATTCAAAAAGGCAGCCGATCGGCAACGTAAAGAGGCCCCTCACTACGCTGTAGGAGATCAAGTCTGGTTATCCACTAAGCACCTGCCTTTAAAAGGACCCCGCACTTTCATCCCGAGATACCTGGGGCCCTACCTCATATCTGCCATAATTAATCCGGTGGCTGCCAAATTGGAATTACCTACGCATATGAAAATACATCCAGTATTCCATGTCTCCTTATTAAAACCAGTACAACCAGAAACCCGATTGACTGAACTCCCGGAACCCGTTTTGGTAGACGGAGAACTCGAATTTGAAGTGAAGAACATCCTAGACTCCAAAATTTCCAGATCTAAATTATACTATCTGGTTGATTGGAAAGGATACGGTCCCCAGGAAAGGTCTTGTGAACCCTCAGAACACGTCCACGCACCTCGTCTGGTCAAGAGATTCCATCTGAATCACCCCGACAAGCCAAAGCCCCCGGAGAAGACACACTTAGGAGGGGCCTTGAGGGGGGATACGGTCATGATCACTGCTTCCAAGGAGCCAGGATCAGTCCAACGTCCTTGGAAGCAGGCCCCTAACCCTGATCCTAGGCACCAGCCGGTCCCCACAGGGACCTTTTGGACCTTGTCCTGGCGCCGGTGGCACCAGGCTCATCAGAAGCCTTGGTCCCGGCACTGGAAGCGCCGGGCTCATCATAGGTGTGAAGATGCTTGGGTGGACTTACCTGCGGCAGACCATGCTGCTGACTTGCCAGACTCTTAAAAGTCCTCGGTGAACTGGGACTACTTTTCTTACCTAGGTGGGGCAGCTCCACTCCACTGGAACTCTTCTGGAAGCAGGAACTCTTTTCTTACCTAGGCGTGCCGTGGAAGGAGACGCCTCATCACTCCAAGGCTATTTAAACCACACCCGATTGATGAAACGTGCTTCGCGTTATTCTGCATCTGCAGCAGAACGCTCACCGAGTCTGCTCCAGCTTTTCTTCTTTGGATCCTGAACCTGCAAGAATTATACTCACCATTCCGGTACCCGAGCAACATCAGCACCTGCAAAAGATCAGAAACCACAGGTTAGCAGAACGAACTTTCACACGCAGTGTTTGCTTACCTGATCCATCGGCAGCGGCCGTGTCTCACGCTGCACCTTCGCCTGCAAAGACAAACAGCATTATTTTACTTACCGGCACGCCGTGCATTTCGGATTCTTCACGCTGCATCTGCACAAAGACAAACAGCATTATTTTACTTACCGGCACGCCGTGCATTCCAGATTCTTCACGCTGCATCTGCACAAAGATGAACAGCATTATTCTACTTACCGGCACGCTGTGCATTTTGGATTCTTCACGCTGCATCTTCACCTGCATAGACAACAGCAGTGTTACACTCACCGGCACGTGGCGATTTCCGGATTTCTTCTTTCTGCATCGTCGCCTACAAAGACAAAGAAAGAGACAGTAAGAGCGCTTGCCATACTTACAGACTAAAGGTGTCCAGAAACTTACCGGTCGTGCAGACAACGACGGTACTCATCCTCTGAAGTCAAGAGGCTAACGTTTCACCAGTGAAGGAACTGGCAACGGCACCCTGCACTAGAACGCAGATGGAGAGCCCAGCATTCACCTATCTAAGGTGAGCAAGTTGACCTGGGAGGGGGGTTCAACAGACAAGCTGGGAGGAGAGAGATAGGGACATTCAACAACCCAGACCTTTAATCCCCATATTATTTCACCTGCAGAAACCTCACCCTTTGAGTTCGACACACAGTGCGGAGAGGTTCGACCCCAGAAGCCAACCGAATCCTGCACATCACGTTTCGTGTTACGGACACCTTCCTGCCAAGACCCGCGCCTCCGTGGGAATCAGGTGAGCGTTACACTACCCTATTGTGAGAGATTCGCTGCTGTCGCTCTCCTCACCCTCTGCAGCTGCATTAGGAGGTGGTGGCACTATGGGAGGCAGCCCATGCAAAGCCCTAGTCTGGTCCTCCATGGCAGCAAGTATGCGGGTGTGGAAGGTCTGTTTCTGGAGGATAATCATGCGGAGGTCCCCATGCAACAACTCACGGGATGCCCGGACCTCCTCCCTAGTTGCCTGCATCTCAGCTGAGAGCATACGTGTGAGCCGCTCCAGCTGCTGTTCTGTCCTCGTATCAGTTGAATCCTCAAGCTCAACAAGAGTCACCCTGAGCTGACAGAGTTCCACCCTCAGGGCTTCCCGGTGGCCCTGGGACTCAATAGAAATGGCTTCCCGCAGAGTCTCCAGTGCCGCCCGCCTGTCCCTGTTGGACGCCAACATGTCCTCCCTGTGTGACTGTCAAACGGAGTCTGTTGCCTGCTGTAGTTGTTCCATCAGCCTTTCTTGGGGGACAATGGAAGTGGCCACCCTATCCATGGCCTGAGCCATCATCTCAGATGATGCTGCCTGTTGGTTTGCCATACCGTATATGGATTGCTCCCATGCGGTATTGCCAGGTGGCGTACGGCCACCGCGTCGGCAAGCACCACACCTGTCTGGGGCAAGGCGAACTGCACCTTGCTGTGCCGGCACTGCCTGAGGCTGGAGGACTGCATTCCCCCTCTGATCTGCTGGCACAGGGGCAGGATCAGATGTAGCGGAGTGTGACCCTGCATCCGTAACCACCAAAGGTGGACCTACCAACACTGACATCCCCATTGAGGGTTCTACCCCTGGTGCAGGTGGGTTGGACAGTACAGAATCCCTCCCAGAAACACTTATCTGCGACTGCACATAGGTCTCATCATCCAAATCGACACCTGAATAGAGCTCGGGGGAGGTGCACCCAGAGACACCCCTTGAGATGATGGTCTGCAGCAAGTGTGGGTTCTCACCCACCACCACACCACGTACCTCACTGGTGCCCGGTCGGGCCTGAGACCCCTCCTGTGTCTGCACCATCTCCACAAGCCCAGCAGTATCAAGTGCGTCATTCCCGGCAAAGACATGAAAGAAAAGAAATGGGAACAGGCATTAGCACCATGGCACACAATTAGGGCTGAAAAGCAACAGAAACAGTACTTCATTGACACATGTCCCACATGACTATAACCCTCCCATGCATGCACCGTCACTGCCTATGAAGGGGAGGCAAATGGCACACATTGATGACACCAAGATGGAAGACCAACACATTTGCTGCATGCTGGCTAGCAGTGCCATCACACATTGGCCTGTGATTGGCATGTCCAATACACATACATGACACATGCCATCACACAGATGGCATGTACCATAGCCATGTCACACATGTGACAACAGAACTGAGAAATGCCTAGTGAAAGTGGTGGAATGCAAACAATCAGCCTGAATGAACACAGAATAATATGCAACTATGTTGTGGCAAGATGACACTTCAATGGCAACTGGCGTGAGTTTGGGCTGAATGTCTACTGTTGCCAGAAGGGAGACTGCAATACCCAAATCCTGGTGCGCAGAATGTATTGGATGAAGCACATGAGTGACCCAAACCAGTCAGGCACACACACCATCACCTGGCACTCAATCAGAAGCCCTCACACACACACACACCATGCACATGGATGACACACACATGCATGTGCACTCACCGGACAATGCCTCGTAATCTGGCAGGTCTCCCACGCCTTGGATCTGTTCCTCCGTGACGTAGGTCCCAGCAACAAGGGAGTTCTATGTCCTCTGCTGGAGACCCACCTCCAGTCACTAGAGGTGCGGTATGACTTGAGGCCAGCTTTTTCTTTGCCCTGCGCTTCAGCTCATTCCAGTGCTTGTAGCAATCATTAGCTGTGCGCCTCACAAATCCAAGGGCACTTATGAGGTCCGCAATGGGCTGCCAGTGTGCCTGACGTTGTGCAGGTGTGGTCTTGCATCCTGCAGTAATCACCATTTCGCTGTCATGTGCGGACACATACTCCACAAGTGCATCAAGTTCAGCCTGATTGAAGCTGGGCTTCCTTGGTGGGCCGGACTGTGTAGCCATGTCTGGGGCATCAGCCTGTACTGGACGAGCACTCTTCCTCTTCTGCTTGGAAGGTGGTGGGGATCCTGAGTGTCCTACGCCACTCTGAACACTAGGGGCAGGAGCCCCGGTGGACTGTGGACTAGGAGTGTGGGAATGAACACTCACCATGGGACTTGGTGCAGGCATTAGCTGAAGTGTGATGTAGTCAGGGGGAACGTCAGCAGGATGAACTGTGACCAACACTGTCCTGGCTGGGAGACTCAGAGCTGGCGTGGATGGAGCCGCAGCTGCCCCTGCAGCCTCCCCATCCTGCCTACTCAGGGCAGCAGATGACATAGCTGCCCCTGATCCACGTGGCCTGGTGACACCAACGTGCACCGCCACACGTGGCCTAGACCTGCTGACCTGGAAGTCAGCCATGGAGTCACCCTGTGCCAGGTCTGGTGCCACAATGGGCTGGTCCAACAAGGGCTGAGCAGGGATGGTGTCAGCCACATTACCCTCAACCAGGGGGGGGGCATGGGGGCACCCTTCAAGTCCCGGCCACGTCCCCTACTGTATCCACCACGGCCACCTCTTGTGGGTCACCCACCTTTGCCACCCTTACCGCGTGCTCGCCTCCCAACCATTGCACTGATGTTGTTGTGCGTATGGGAGTTGCAATAAACTATTGTCCTGGGCAACTGGGGGTCAAAGGGGTAGGGTACTAGATGGAATTCGTACCCTAGTGCTCTAGCAAGGCTGTATGTGACCCCTGGGGGAAGATGACGGGTCACGCAACGCACAGGCACCCTAAAAAAGGGAGATAATGTGCATGCAACCCCTCCTAGACCACGTGCGTGGAAAAATAAACCTGCACTACGCTGTGGCACCCAGAAACACAAAAATGAACGTATGCGTGTCACACGCAGCCTAGACTGACCTCTGAAGGGGTATGCAACACACGGGGCAAGCACAGATGTTAAATGCGTGCGCGACTCACCGTCTGCCAGGAAAAATCGCGTGAAAAATACGCTTGTGTGCGCGTTGGCAACACCCCTGCCAAAAGAAGAATTGTATGCTGTCTGAGGAGGCAGGACAACAGAAGAAGTGAACGCTGTTTGAGGAAACAGGCCCAGGAAAAATACAAAAAGAGAAAAAGCTGTCAGAGGTAACAGGGAGTACGAACTTGGAACGCCGTGAAGTAAATCGCGTGTGAACTGACAAGCAGTACAGATTTCACCCACTCGCTCTCCACGAAAAGCACGTACAAGGAAATGGCGTTCTACACGTACCTTTTAAACATGCCCACACGCCCAGCGTCACTTCCGCGTGTACGCGTTAAGGCCCTATCCTCCAATTACACGAGCTGACACTCTGACGTGCAGTCACAGGGAAACACCCGCGCACGCACGTCACAGACGCGCATACGCGCTCAGGCCCTTTCCACCAATTGCACGCTATGACACCCTGACATGCTTATTTTTTCTACGCGCCATGGAAAACGCACGTGCGCGTAACGTCATAGATGCGCCTACACGCTGGGGGCCTTTGGGCCAATGAATTCGCGTACATGTGCTGACGCGCTTACGCGCTAAGGCCCTTTCCTCGAATTACACGCAGACGTGCTTGATTTTCACGTGCCAAATCACTCCGTATCAAGCTGGCCACGCGTAAGCACATGGAAGACCACGCTCCTGCCCAGAAGGCCGAATTACTGCCCCCCAGATCCCCGAGCACGCTCCCACCTGCCATCTGCTGCTGCCTGATTGGCTACTGCCCACGTGCCCTGCCATTTGCTGCCTGCACATCAGCCAGGGTGTTGTTGTTGTGACCACCCCTGCTGGAACCGAGGACTCCCGACTGGGATTCCATCGCTCCACAGACCAGCCCCAGGACCCAGTTGCCCACCCACTCCTGCCTCTGGGGTTGTCATGTCGTGCACTGCAACATCTGGCACCACTGGCACAGAGAGGCAGAGGGGCACCAGCTTCACTGCCACCGAAGTTGGTGTCCTGGTGGAGCAAGTCCTGGGGCAGTATGATGCCCTCTTCAGAAGTTTGCGCGCCGACAAGGAAGGACGTACTCGCATCTGGACGGACATCGTGACTGCCATCAACGCGGAGGGGGTGGCAGTCCGACTATTCCATCATGTCAAGAAGCACTGGGAGGACTTCAGGTCCAGGACCCTCAACAAGGCCCAGCGCCTCTTGAAAGCAGCGAATGCTAAGGGGCGCCGGGGCCACTTGTCGGACGATCAGATGAGGGTCCTGGAATGCATATCCCCAGCGGTCCACGTCCAGGTCCTCGAGAGGCAGACCCATCTGGAGTCGAGCGGTGAGTGTACATGCATCATGATTGTAAGCTGTGCGTGTGGTGGTGTGCCAGTAGTGTGCAGGTTGCACATGTGTTTTTATGGGGCCAAGTATGGGGGGGGTGTACAGGGCCGTGAGGCTAACACATGCGAGGGCTCTCATGTGTGAGACACGGATGGTGCTTGTGTGTGTAGGCTTGCATGCCAAATGCAGATGTGTGGGCACACATGTTTGGATGAATGTGTATGTTAGTAGGAATGTTCGTGATGTCACACATGTATGTTGGTTTCAGCTGCATGTATCAGCACTGTGTACATGTGCATGTGTGTGTATTTGACAAGGGTGCAACAGTGATGCAACATGGATGCATGTGACAGCGGGATGTGGAAGCCTGATTGGCAGATGTGACATGAATGCCAATCTGAACACTGCGACAGTTGGCAGAGGTGTACACATGCATGCAAGTGTGGTGGTGTGTGTGCATGTGTAGTGCACTCCCTGTGTTGCATGTGATGTCTGGCTCACCTTTGCCTGCTCATGCTGTTGTATGTGTATGGATGGTGCTGGCTGTTGCAATATGGCTGTGTATGGCTCATGTGTGCGAGTTGAAATGACATGTGTGTTGGCGAATGTGATGCCATGTCTGAGGTTTCAAAATGCCACTCACGTACAACTGTCATGTGTGTATGTGTCCATTGTACAGTGCCCTGATGTCTGTGTTTTATTTCTCCCTGTCTGCAGCGTCAACTGATGAAGAGGGCGGAGAAGGTGCTGTGGGGCGGAGAAGGTGCTGTGGAGCACAGCGGCAGGGATTGCACCGCCAGCCGGAGACGCAAGGCCCGGCTCCCCCCCAGGTTGTCATCTCGTCGGGGAGTGAGGAGTCCGGGCCGCGTCCCAGGCCGCAGCTGCCGGGGGGAGGTCCAAGAGGCGCAGGTCGGAGTTGAACTCCTCGGCAGCAGAAGGGGCAGCTGGGACCCCACAGGGCCCAACGGGGGAAGATGGCACGGAGTCATCCAGGTTGGTGGGGTGTTTGGTGGAGGAGGAGGCTGTGCAAGCGACAGAGACGGGGTCTGGAGGTGGGGATTCCACTGGTGCTAGTGGTGCAGTGCAGGACCAGGGACAGGAGGCAGCACAGGCCGCCGTGGAGGTACCTGTGTGCAATCCTGTCCCTGATCCTGTCACTGCATCATCTTGCACCAGCAGGGATGCCTACGTCCAGACCCGTTTTCAGGCAGGGGATGAGCTTACAACAACTGGCCTTCCTCTGCCTGCGGACGTGGCTATCCAGGTACGGGTTGAGCCTGTCCTGACTGGTGTGGCGTTGCATCAACGGGCCATGCGAGGTGACCTGCAGTCTTTTCATGAGGAGACTGCACGTCATCTCGAATGGCTCGTTGACCGCGTCGGCCTACTGGGACAGGTCACCCAGGCCGGATTCCTCCGTTTGCTGGAGCTTGTTCTGACCCTCTCCTCAACTGAACACCCTATGCGCCAGTCATCCTCCGTGCCATCTTTCCACCCATTTGTCACCTGGGTGCCCTGTGGAGCAGCCTCTGACGGTGCAGCCAGGCTGGTGGAGGACACATCCCTGCCACAGTCGGGAGTCGGACGTCCAGCAGGGGTGGCCACATCAATGACTGCACCCCAGCCGGTGGAGGATGTGCAGGCAGCAGGAGCCAGTGCACGGGCACAGGCACAGCAGCAGCAGCAATGAGGTGGGAGCCATGATGGCTCGGGGCCTTCGACATCGCAGGGGCAGGCATCGGCCGGAGGGCAGGAGGACCCAGGACGGGAAGTGTCTTCCGTGTGGCAGCGGTTGGGCCACGCCATAGATGCGGAGCGGCAGCGGGCGGAAGAGGCACGGCTCACGATGGTCAGGGCAGAGAACTCCATGCGGAGGGCCCTGAGGCGGGCCGAGTGCCTCGAGGCAATCCGCAGGGAGTTGGAGGAGAACATGTCGTCGGCCTTGCAGACCCTCGGGCCATGGAGGAGGACCGCCTCTGGGACATTGAGCAGGAGTTCGATGATGCCCTGGCCCGGAACATCCCGAAGTGAGCCGTCGGACTAGACCGCTGCCCTTGTAAATAGTTATGTAGTTAATGTTAGGTTTCCTTTAGTTTTTTTTTTTTTTGGACCTTTTGGACAATGGACCACATTTTTTTCTATATTTTTTTAATTAGGTAGTATTATTAGATAGGTTTCATTTCTTCTGTTGGGATCATGGACCCTGGATTGGTTAAGATGTATAAAGTTGACTGTTGGATTTTATTTTTTTAATTGGAATTTACCCATGGAGCAATGGTTTTCGGTTTTGATTTTCCTTTGGATTTACTTTTTTGAACTGTGACTTTGGACACCTTTCCTTTGGATTATGATTTGTGGTTTTACATTATTTTACGGACATGCTGCTTTTTGTTTTTAATTCCCATTGTCGTTTGTTTATTTTTTAATCCATTTATGTTGATTTTAATACATTTTGTTCATCAAACTTAAATGTGTAATAGCATCTCATTGGTTTCGTGCATGTCATGATATGGGTTTTGACATTCACTGACACCCATTGTGTGTATGTGAGGGACATGTGTTCATTTACATACTTGCCATTGGGGTTGTATCATGTAATTGGCATTTCTAAGTGGGTGGATGCAATACTTGGGTGGGTGTTTGGCATGTGGAGGCAGCCCATAAGGGCCAGGGATCTGGATTCTGATGACGTGTTGGCTGCGGGACATGAGTCGGGGCCTGGTGTAGGGTGCCCCTGCACTACTGCGGGGTGGGGGTGCTGGGAGACATGAGTGGGGGCATGGTGGAGGGTGCCCTGCACTGCTGGAGGGTGGAGGTGCTGGGAGACATGAGTGGGGGCATGGTGGAGGGTGCCCTGCACTGCGGGGGGTGGGGGTACTGGGAGACATGAGTTGGACATGAGTGGGGGCCTGGTGGAGGGTGCCTCTGCACTGCTGGGGGGTGGGGGTGCTGGGAGACATGAGTGGGGGCCTGGTGGCGGGTGCCCCTGGATGCTGGGGGGGGTGTAGAGGGACATGAGTTGGACATGAGTGGGGGCCTGCTGGCAGGTGCCCCACAGTGCTGGGGGGTGGGGGTGCTGGGAGACATGAGTGGGGGCATGGTGGAGGATGCCCTGCACTGCTGAGGGGTGGGGGTGCTGGGAGACATGAGTGGGGGCATGGTGGAGGGTGCCCTGCACTGCTGGGGGTGGGGATGCTGGGAGACATGAGTTGGGGCCTGTTGGAGGGTGCCCTGCACTGCTGGGGGGTGGGGGTGCTGGGAGACATGAGTGGGGGCCTGGTGGAGGGTGCCCCTGCACTGCTGGGGCGGTGGGGGTGCAGGGGGACATGAGTTGGACATGAGTGGGGGCCTGGTGGAGGGTGCCCCTGCACTGCTGGGGGGTGGGGGTGCTGAGAGACATGAGTGGGGGCATGGTGGAGGGTGCCCTGCACTGCAGGGGGTGGGGGTGCTGGAAGACATGAGTTGGACATGAGTGGGGCCTGGTAGAGGGTGCCCCTGCACTGCTGGGGGGTGGGGTGCTGGGAGACATGAGTGGGGGCCTGGTGGAGGGTGCCACTGGATGCTGGGGGGGTGCAGAGGGACATGAGTTGGACATGAGTGGGGGCTTGCTGGCAGGTGCCCCACAGTGCTGGGGGGTGAGGGTGCTGGGAGACATGCGTTGTTGATCAGTAGTGCAAGTGAACATGTGGCTGGGATGGGGGGCATGCCCATGGTGGATGGGCTCCCTGCGGGACATGAGCAGGGGTGCAGGGTAGTCCCCTGTGGTGTGGGCTGCCTGCAGGGGCCATGGAGGGTGTAGAGGGAACACCTGGGAGGACCCACACGGCCAATTCATATGTAGTACTCCCCGCGCACACCTGAAATACACGTACCCTGCTGGATTTGCGTGTGATACTTCCCGCGCACCCCTGGAATACACGTACCTAGGACGATTGCGTGTGGAACTTCCCGCGCACCCCTGAAAGACACGTACCCTGCTGAATTCACGTGTGAAACTTCACGCGCACCCCTGAAATACATGTGCCCTGATGGAATCGCGTGTGAACTTCCCGCGCACCCCTGAAATACACGTACCCTGCTGAATTTGCATGTGATACTTCCCGCGCACCCCTGGAATACACGTACCCAGGACAATCGCGTGTGGAACTTTCCGCGCACCCCTGAAATACACGTACCCTGCTGAATTTGCGTGTGAAACTTGCCGCGCACCCCTGAAATACACGTACCCTGCTGAATTCGCGTGTGAAACTTCTCGCACACACCTGGAATACACGTACCCAGGACGATCGCGTGTGGAACTTCCCGCGCACCCCTGAAAGACACGTACCCTGCTGAATTCACGTGTGAAACTTCACACGCACCCCTGAAATACACGTGCCCTGATGGAATCGCGTGTGAAACTTCCCGCGCACCCCCGAAATACACGTACCCTGCTGAATTTGCGTGTGATACTTCCTGCGCACCCCTGGAATACACATACCCAGGACAATCGCGTGTGGAACTTCCCGCGCACCCCTGAAATACACGTACCCTGCTAAATTTGCGTGTGAAACTTCCCGCGCACCCCAGAAATACACGTACCCTGCTGAATTTGTGTGTGAAACTTCCCGCACACCCCTGGAATACACGTACCCAGGACAATCGCGTGTGGAACTTTCCGCGCACCCCTGAAATACACGTACCCTGCTGAATTTGCGTGTGAAACTTGCCGCGCACCCCAGAAATACACGTACCCTGCTGAATTTGTGTGTGAAACTTCCCACACACCCCTGGAATACACGTACCCAGGACAATCGCGTGTGGAACTTCCCGCGCTCCCCTGAAAGACATGTACCCTGCTGAATTTGCGTGTGATACTTCACGCGCACCCCTGAAATACATGTGCCCTGATGGAATCGCGTGTGAAACTTCCCGCGCACCCCTGAAATACACGTACCCTGCTGAATTTGCATGTGATACTTCCCGCACAACCCCTGGAATACACGTACCCAGGACAATCGCGTGTGGAACTTCCCGTGCACCCCTGAAATACATGTTCCCCGCTTGGCGTTTGCTGTTTGGCAGCCCTGTGAACTTGTTCCAGGGTTAGCGCAGACTTTTGCGATGAATTGGGGATTTTGATGGCTTTTCCTTGCGCGAGGGCTGGCGCTGCTGCAGGATTACTGCTTCACGGCTGGTTTTGGAGGCTAAAATCCATGAATACGCTGCGCGATGAAATGGATTTTATCCCACGCGGCTGGCGCAGTGTATCGCACGGGGACACTGTGCGCCAGCCGCGTGCACCACTTTTGTGCGAAATTCTATGAATTACCCTGATAGTCTTGACCGCCTGCTAAGCTACCTAGATTGGTCTGGCTTGTCCAGAAGGTTCCCCTGTTCCACTAAATTAGGTTGCCTCCTAAACCTCTGCCCACCAGGTAAGAGTTTAGAAATCCATCTTAACAATGCACAACTGTCCTGTAATAGCTTAGCAGTACAGGACTTCACCCATCTTTCTGGATGACTGTGGAGAATGCAAAAATGGATGTCTGACCAAAATAAAGAGCCAGAACCCCAGAATTCCTGATCCTGTCATCTTGTCCGCAACCCTCCCAATCTAAAACTAGATTGCAGCACTCAAAGGTTGCAATCACTCCCTCTCTCATCGGGGCTGCCAAATCACTGACCTTCGCTCAAGAGAGTTAATTGTAGCGCATCCTTCATCTGAAAAATAAAACATTAGTGTAGGGGCCCAGTTACGATTTGGCCCACATAGAATCATAACGGAGTCCAACATGTGTTCTGCTGAACACGCTCTGGTCACCTCTAGACTTGACTATGTAGTCTTCATGTTGGCGTGTCTTCCCGAGTCTGTCTGGCACCAATTAAGTGATTTCAATCACACCTTTTTTCTGGAAACCGATGTTTTGCCTTATCATCCTGGTTCTCCTGGTTTTCCCTAGTGCCTGACAGAATCTTCCTATGTCTCAAGTCAGCCTGTATAACATCAGAGGTCGCTGATGAGTGGGAACCTATAGTTGGACTCTTACACTCTTAAATCTTGCGATAGTACATCACCGGTAACCAGGCGTATTCCATCCTCCCCATACACAATTTTAAGATCTCTTCCCCTTTCTCATAGCACATCACGCCAACCTATGTTGTCTCCTTGCACTATGCATCTTTCTGCTTGTCCCTAACACCACACAGCCATCTCTGTTCATGGCTTGACTGATTCAGTATCATGCACACCCTTGTTGGCTTGTGCCGCCTCTTCCCAGTTCCTTCCACATCACCTCTCTTGCTTCGTGCTGTTATAGAACCCTATCGTTCTCAGCAAGTACCTCATCTCGCCCATTACCGTCAGCCACAGTGCCCTCGAGAATCAAAATGCACAGGCTCTTAAAGTATCAGCGAGTGCCTGCAAGAGGGCGGGGCCACCCCTTTCATTTGGAACACATGAGCGTAGGGTTACCACCCACCCAGGCCGCCATTTTACACAGAATAAATCCTGATTCATGTCTCCTGTGGGATGACAGGCCCGAGTTCCAAGACTCAGAAGCCAGGTCCTTCGGCCTGTAAGCTTTCAAGGTGGGTCAGCCCGTGATGAATGGGTCCAATGCACAGTGGGGGAGCCAGGGCAGCCTATCCTCCCCCCCCCCCCACGCGGCGCCCTGTGCGCCCCACAGCCTGCCATCCAACCCCCGCCCTCTGCTACTGTTCCTGCAGCGTTCCTTGGAGCTCTGATCGCAATGAAGTGATAATGAGCCACGGGCAGATTCACCTCCAATGACCCTTTTATGTGAAAAATTCCAGCTCTTTCAGCAAAGTGGTACTGTCAGGGCTGTTCATTTTCATGACTATATGCATTTTAAAGCAAAGGCCAAATAATTGTCCCACCAGCTATTTGGTGCATTTGTGAAAGAAAATGCAAACTTCTCATTTAAACACCTTTACAAAGTTGCCTGCTTGTTCGAAAGCAATAGAAAGTACTTTTATGCAAAACTGCACATTTTATGGACGCCTATGCACAAAAACATAGTGGATGGCTGTTTTCAATAATGAAAAATGCAAGCAATGTTTATTAATAATGTAGCCAACCCACAGCAGATTTCAGACACATGAAAAGGTTGCAGTGTCACATGTGAAGCTTGCATCCAAGACTGCCTCCTTTCTGGCATTCTGCAATGAGGAAGGACAACTTTGAATACAGGAATGCAGAGAAGCCACTCACAGCTGACTGGCGTGGCACAAGGGATTATGCATCTCAGCTTCACAACAAGCATATAGAGGAAGGAGGCAGTGGTGTGGAAGAGGCCAGCTAGTGGGCCGTGTTTGCTTTTTAGTCAATGCCAATCTGCATTTTCTATGCAGTAAACGTATTGGGGAAAAGCAGAGCTACAAGTCCCTGAATGAAAAGGGCTGGATGGGAGGAGGCGGGGACCACTTCTCTATAGTTCAAGCTTTTTTGGAACAGAGCCCGCCTCAGATCTCGCAAGGTAATCAATGTCAGGCCCATATCAACCTCCATGTCTGCCACTTGTAGAGCTGCATTGCCATTGGGAAAAATGGAACTTCATTATTCAGACCGGCCAGGATTTGTCAGCATCAAAAAGTAGATTTTGAGGCAAAAATGTGTATTTGTTGCAGTATTTTTGCTTCAACTTTTGTATTGATGGGAGGGGAACTAGATTGCAGTGTGTGAGGCAGAACAAGAGCCAGATTGTCATTATTTGTACCTTGTGTATGTAGTTTCTGCTATCACGTTAATAGAGTCCCAGATGTCCAGAGCTTGACTGAAAATTGTTTTTTTTGCTCTACTTCTACTGTCTATAGTACAAGCCTATTTTTTATATTAATAATGTATTTATTGTTATCATTTGTAATGGTGCAAATATTTCCTTTCCATTTTCTCCAATCCCCCAAGCACTGACACCTCTCACACTAACCATTTCTCAATCATAATGTACACTCCAAACCACTCACTCTGCCAATCATGTGCACACTTACTTGCTCTGTCACATTGCTAAGCCAGAAATGGCCCTACTTAGTCCCTGCTACACTCTCCATTGTTCTCTCAACTCATACCTGACGGGCTCCAGTTCCTCCTGCAGTCTACAGTCCTTCATTCTTTCTCTCTCCTTCTCCATCTTGCAACCTGCAGTCTACAGTCCTTCATTCTTTCTCTCTCCTTCTCCATCTTGCAACCTGCAGTCTACAGTCCTTCATTCTTTCTCTCTCCTTCTCCATCTTGCAACTTTTCACCCAGTCTATCATGCTCTTCCCCATCCTTTCTCCCAATCTGCCGCTTGCTACCTCCTTCTGGCCTAAAGCTCCCTCTCTTTCCGGCCCATTGCTCACCTGCTGGCCCACCCTTCCCCGCTTTCTGTCTGAACGCTGCCCCTCTCTGCTTTTTTGCCCACCGCTCTCCCTCTGTCCCACTGCTCGCTCTCTGCTTTCTGGCCCACCGTTCCACCTCTCTAGCCCACCTCTCCCTCTCTGGCCCACCGCTGTTTGTGTGGTTTCTGGTCCACTGCTCCCCCTCTGGCTCATGGTTCCTCGTCTGTCCCACTGCTCCCCTCATATGGTGACTAGTTTCACATTTAAAAAAAATACAGCTTGTTTTTTTTGTTAAAAATTGACATTTTGCAAAACAAGCTGTCTCTGTGTGTATTCGTTCAAACACGGCTGATTTTGCCAGTGATTTCGCAAAACTGCTCATTTTTAAGTATTTTAAATCATTGCAAAATCGCTGAAAGCGAAGGGAGCAATATAGCTATAATTTTGCTGTCTGATATCCTTAACACGTGCAACAACAAAGATAAACGGGGGAGATTTAATAACAGGCCCGTATCTGTGAAAGGGTAGGAGCAGCTGGAAGAAGTCAGTACACCCTGCTATGCCTCTTATCTCATCTGACAAACCAAATACAATTCTGGTGGAAAATATTTTTTGGCTGGATTTTATGACTGGCCTCCACGGATGTGCCTAGACTAGGTTTTACACTTTTGTGCTCATGGAACATTAATTTGTTTGGGCAATAATGGCAAAGTTTCTTAAAAATTGCAACAGACCATTCTGTAATATGTGTGTGCTTTATAAAATTGTTAAAGAAGCACTCTCACCTTTTCTCACTGGGAGATTCTTTTGGAATGTTGGCTTGGTGGGTTAATGTGCCAGCCACTGTGATTTATGGGAAATCTGCACCTAGAGCTCTGCAGCAAATTCTTAACCCACTCAGCTATTCTAAGGATTGACTGGCTTTCTAAGCTTAAAACAATTATCCTAGGAATGACTGTACAGCTGTTTTTAAATAATTTAGCTTGCCTCTCACTGGATCCAATTTTGTCAGAACCTGCTACTCTTTCATCTTTTCCAGGTTAAAAAATGCGTTGCTTATAATTTAATTAAATGTCATTTCAGCCTTACTTAATTATTTTATGTAATGATGCAGACTGCTATTTAAAATAAATATAGGACGCTAAAAAATTGCTGCATTATTTTTTTCTCTTATCTTGTTATTGTGCCACCGTTTTAAAATCTATACAACAGGTGTGTCAAGTGGGAGGGGCTTCCACAACATGGGCTGGGCTTCAAGTCTGGCTTTTGCTTCAAACAATGGTGGCAGCCCTACATGAGCGATACCGGCAAGAGCTGTGCATGAACACAGGGCTCCAAGGGTTCCTAGAAACAATTATACTGGACATGAAGGCATGTGGGGGGGGGTGTAGAAAGCATGGCGTAGAAAGAGAGAAATGGGATAGAGAGAGAGAGAGAGTGTAAGAGACAGAGGGGCTGGAGAGAGTGGAAGAGAGCGAGAGAGAGAGAGAGACAGAGGGGCTGGAGAGAGTGAAAGAGAAAGAGAGAGAGAGAGACAGAGAGACAGAGGGGCTGGAGAGAGTGAACGAGAAAGAGAGAGGGAGAGAGAGAGAGAGAGAAAGAGAGAGAGAGGGCCTGGAGAGAATGAAAGAGAAAGAGAGAGGGAGAGAGAGAGAGAGAGAGTAAGAGACAGAGGGGCTGGAGAGAGTGAAAGAGACCGAGAGAGAGAGAGAGAGACAGAGGGGCTGGAGAGAGTGAAAGAGAAAGAGAGAGAGAGAGAGACAGAGAGAGAGAGAGAGACAGAGGGGCTGGAGAGAGTGAAAGAGAAAGAGAGAGGGGGAGAGAGAGAGAGAGAGGGGCTGGAGAGAGTGAAAGAGAAAGAGAGAGGGAGAGAGAGAGAGAGACAGAGGGGCTGGAGAGAGTGAACGAGAAAGAGAGAGGGAGAGAGAGAGAGAGAGAGAGAAAGAGAGAGAGAGGGCCTGGAGAGAATGAAAGAGAAAGAGAGAGGGAGAGAGAGAGAGAGAGTAAGAGACAGAGGGGCTGGAGAGAGTGAAAGAGACCGAGAGAGAGAGAGAGAGACAGAGGGGCTGGAGAGAGTGAAAGAGAAAGAGAGAGAGAGAGAGAGAGAGAGAGACAGAGAGAGACAGAGGGGCTGGAGAGAGTGAAAGAGAAAGAGAGAGAGAGAGAGGGGCTGGAGAGAGTGAAAGAGAAAGAGAGAGGGAGAGAGAGAGAGAGACAGAGGGGCTGGAGAGAGTGAAAGAGAAAGAGAGAGGGAGAGAGAGAGAGAGAGAAAGAGAGAGATGGCCTGGAGAGAATGAAAGAGAAAGAGAGAGGGAGAGAGAGAGAGAGAGAGAGAGAGAGAGAGAGACAGAGGGGCTGGAGAGAGTGAAAGAGAAAGAGAGAGAGAGACAGAGAGAGACAGAGAGACAGAGGGGCTGGAGAGAGTGAAAGAGAGCGAGAGAGAGAGAGAGACAGAGGGGCTGGAGAGAGTGAAAGAGAAAGAGAGAGAGAGAGAGAGAGAGAGACAGAGAGACGGAGGGGCTGGAGAGAGTGAAAGAGAAAGAGAGAGGGAGAGAGAGAGAGAGAGGGGTTGGAGAGAGTGAAAGAGAAAGAGAGAGGGAGAGAGAGAGAGAGAGAGAGAGAGAGACAGAGGGGCTGGAGAGAGTGAAAGAGAAAGAGAGTGGGAGAGAGAGAGAGAGAGTGGCTGGAGAGAGTGAAAGAGAAAGAGAGAGGGAGAGAGAGAGAGAGAGAGAGAGACAGAGGGGCTGGGGAGAGTGAAAGAGAAAGAGAGAGGGAGAGAGAGAGAGAGAGAGAGAGAAAGAGAGAGAGGGCCTGGAGAGAATGAAAGAGAAAGAGAGAGGGAGAGAGAGAGAGAGAGAGAGAGAGACAGAGAGAGAGAGACAGAGGGGCTGGAGAGAGTGAAAGAGAGAGGGAGAGAGAGAGAGAGACAGAGACAGACAGAGGGGCTGGAGAGAGTGAAAGAGAAAGAGAGTGGGAGAGAGAGAGAGAGACAGAGAGAGAGAGACAGAGGGGCTGGAGAGAGTGAAAGAGAGAGGGAGAGAGAGAGAGAGACAGAGACAGACAGAGGGGCTGGAGAGAGTGAAAGAGAAAGAGAGTGGGAGAGAGAGAGAGAGAGAGAGAGTACAGACGAGCGGAGTCAAACTATAGAGAGAAGAGAGATTGGAAAGACGAGAAAGATAGAGAGAGATAGTAAAAGAGAGAGAGCGCGAGAGATGGAAAGAGTTAACGAGAGAGAGAGTGGATGGAGAGAGTGGAAGAGAAAGAGAGAGGGAGAGAGAGAGACAGAGGGGCTGGAGAGAGTGAACGAGAAAGAGAGAGAGAGAGAGAGAAAGAGATAGTGAAAGAGGGTGAGAAATAGTGAATAATAGAGAGAAAGTGGGAGGGAGAGAGAGAGATGTAATAAAAAAGAGAGGGGGGAAGTAGGAGAAAGAGAAAGAGAGAAGGACATGGAAAGAGGCAGGGAGAGAGAGGAACTAGTGCATTGGGTTTTACTACAGAGTCTTGCACTTTATGGGCCGGTCCACACCACAGGGATCATTCACTTTTTTTATCAGCACGCTACACATGACGAGCCGGCGGTGGAGGATACACCTGTTTTGTTAGGAGGGAAAGTGATTGTGCCACAGCTGCAGCGCTGACGGTGCTCAGGCTCTTCCTCTTCACCCAAGTCAGGTTTAGCATTAAGTCAGTGCCCCAATCCAGGTCTGCGCATTCCAGAGACAGCGAGTGAGCTGTCCGTTGAGACCTGCTCTTGATCTCTCTCTGAGAGACATCCTGTTTCAGGAAGGCCATGTTGAACTTGATGACACATGCCTTGTGTTTGGCAGTGGTCATTGATCCAAAGACAACCCCTGCTGGGTGCGGACGTACAATGAACCGTCTGTGCAGTTTGGAGCTTTTACAGACATGTGGATGCGTTGCCCGGCAGGCTGCTTGCAACATGCAGTTCGCCAGTTTGGGTGTCGTTTCATGCCTCTTGATGTGGGTCATCATGACCTCATTGCTCTACATCAGGGTTGTCCAACTCCAGGCATTGAGGGGCGGGATCCTGGCATGTTTTCAGGATATCCCTCATTAATATCCATGATAAGAGATGTTCATATGTTTAGAATCATTGTATGCAAATGTATCTCCTGAAACACAAAATGCATCCAGCCCTTGAAGCCTGGGGTTAGAGAACCCTTTTCTACATGCTCTAATATGTCTTGCGGAAATGGGATTTTTGAAGAACTTTTGTGGTGGAATGGAAGTGTGGCCAGAGCGTGCATTGCGGTGGGGTGTAGCAGGGCACAGTATATTCTCCTGAACTTCGTGATGGTTGAGAAGACTGCATGCTGCTTTGCATGAGCACTGCACAGTGACATTTTGATGGGGGCACATAAATCACACAACTTTGCCATTCAACTGGGACTAGGAGACAACACTTTCTAGTGAAAAACCTCCTCATACAATATGTTTGATGTGGGTTGACTAGAAGTTGGCATGTGGGGGGCATGGCTTGGCACCGAGGATGATGGCCACCTGATTGCGTCGCTCTGACCTACCATAGTTCTAATATCAGCATATCTTACCGCCTCTCTTTCTGCTCCTGGTCTTCCTGGTCCGTTGATTGGTGGATGCTGCCTTCGTCCGCAGGTCCGCTGCTCCCACGGGCGTTTTCTGTGAGTTCTGCCGGCCATAAACTCTAGGCGTCTGCTGCTCCCATCTATGGCTGCCTCTTGGGAGGTAGCATCCAGCATCTTCTGTGATGCAACGGGCTGGCTCGGGCCTTGTCGGCCCCATTCGGGTGCCCTGCGCAGCGCCACTGCATGCTGATTCGTGGAAATTACATCAGCCTTGGAATAAATCCGACATTCAAAGGATACGTTTTCTCCTATTTATCATTTATGGATATTTCTGCTCTTCTCCATAATATTTATGCACTATTAACACTGTCCTGTACATGTTTTAGTGTATTCACTTCAACAAGGAAACCATTCCCATATTTGACCCTTGCACTTGAGCGATCTGAATGACACCTGGCCTAGTAGGATTGTTGTCAGTTCTCCCCTTGTCCCCCCCCTGCCTCGTCGCGCCTTGAAACACTTGTGTATAGGCGCGTTACAAATGCCATATCATATCATATCATATCATAACCTCAAATACTGGGGTTAAGTTTATCATCAATCTTCTGCTAATTTATTGAGATTTTGGTCTCTGCTCCCTGAAACCTTTGAAATATTATCAGTGCCTTCTGCATTGCCTGGTGCGCATACCTCTACAAGAATACCACACGTGTTGTGTAATTAACTCTGAAATTTAGACTTTGGGCCTCATCACAACTTGGGCGGTAATGGTAATGCTATTAGCGTGGGCGGTATTAGCCCTACCGCCTAACTCCCCGGCGCTAATAGCACCGGATCACGAGTTCGGTGGTAATGTAAGTCCCCATTCCCCACTGAGCCCATTCGGGAATGCCCCATTCCCCATTGGGCTCAATGGGAAATCTTCGCGCTAATACCGCCGGCGGATTTCCCGCCGGCGGTAATAGCGCAAATTTTCCGCGGATTTCCCCCCAGCTCAGAGGTGGGGCGAAATCCGCCGAAGCCCTGATTCGGCGGACCCTTAAATCTGGCGGTAATAGCGCTCCTGCCGGATTTAAGGGTTACCGCCGAAGTCGTGATGAGGCCTTTTGTGTTCTTCAGTTTGCCAATTTGTGCTTTTTTTATGGCTCCTCTTGGACACTCCTGAAATTCATACATAGTTTTGTTCACTTTTGGCACCCTTTTTCTCCACTTTGGTCACTCACCTCACACTATCTGCTACAATGGCGACTGGTAAGGGCAATCACAAAATGCTGATTACCAATCTTAAGAGGCCAAAAAGAGACTCACCTCCACCGCTTTCCCCTGCTGAACCTGCCATTGAGGTTATTTTACAGTCAATAAGTTAAAAACCTTCATTGAAACTACTAATCAGAAATTACAGCAACTTGACTACAGGTGGAAGGGGTTTGAAAATAGAATGGTTGAAATGGAGGGAATGGTTGGCTTTGTTGAGGATGTTTCTCCAAAAGTTGTTCTGCTAGAAAAAACTGTCAAGGACCTCCAGCGACATAACGAAGAGTTGGAGACCAGGAACAGGTGCAATCATCTGCACATCTCTGGCTTGCCAGAGGGGTGCGAAGGGGCTGAACCCATAGCTTTCCTAAATAAGATGCTGCCAGCCCTGCTTCACCTACCACTGGATTCATCATTTAACATTCAACGGTCCCATCGCATTGGCCCAGCAAGTCATCCTGCATCCTCTCAACCCCTCCTCGTACGCTCATATTCTATCTACTTGAATTTACGCAGCTTCAACTCATCATTTCTAAAGTCAAAGAGAGGAACTCCCTTAGTTGGCATGGCAGCAAAGTTCATATTTCGCAAGACTTGGGTACTAATAAGATTGTTGTGTTCCGAAAAGCTGCAGCGTTTCGGAACAGAAAAAAAAAGAAGTAAATGAAATGGCCAATGGG
This sequence comes from Ambystoma mexicanum, assembly GCF_040938575.1. Taxonomy (NCBI): domain Eukaryota; kingdom Metazoa; phylum Chordata; class Amphibia; order Caudata; family Ambystomatidae; genus Ambystoma; species Ambystoma mexicanum. Next base: position 217,243,055 of record NC_090938.1, read on the forward strand.
AAGGGAAAACGGAGTCTGTTTTCCCTTTCCATTATGGCCATAGGGAGCAGACGCGCTGGGGACAGAAGTGTTCCCAGCACATTCACTCCCGAAAAAGGACCTAAAAGAAGGTAAGTGGGCTTGGGAGGGCAAAGAGGGTATTGTTTGGAGGGTGGGGCGGGGTAATTGGCTGAGGGTCTGCCACGGCCCCACCGGGAACAAAGGAAAGGTATCCTGGGCGAGGGATTCCCAGTGGGGTAAAGCCCCGGCAAGGGACAATCAGATTGTTTGTTACATTCTGATTGACCCTCGCTGGGTACTAATCTTGATTATGCCACTCTTTCTCCAGGCTTGGAAGTCGCTGAATTAACATTCTGGAGTTTAACCTCGGATACAATGCACAGAGAAGCTTTGGCAAATAATCGAGCAAACGTCTCGAGCCCCCATTCCAAGTCTCTCGGTATACTGGCAGAAAATCTGCCAGGAGCCCGGCAAACACACCTACTGTTTCCGCTGGTTGATATCCTGGCAATACTGGGATATTACAGGCTGAGGAACTACTAGTAAATCCCCATTCCATGGAGACAATTTGGCAATATTTTCGGCAAAGGTAATGCTGGTGCCGAAAATACCAGCTGTTTCATGCTGGTGGGGGCTTGAGTTACCTCCACCTCTTTGCTGGAGGTAAGTCGGGTTACACCCACCAGCATACTTGATCTCTGCCGGTCCGGTAAAGTGCTGGTATATTTATTTTTATATTTTTTATTTTTATTGAATCAATTAGTTTCCAAAGAATCTTTAAATGCATCATAAAAATCGAATAACAAAAAACATTACAACAACTACATAGGAGGGAAAAGCAATAAAAGAAAAAAGGACCAGGTAACTAAGTGTCCAATTTTGTAAAGATCTCTCTCACAGAGTTCAACAAAGCCAAAGTCATGGATACTTTTCCTCCCCATCTTATGATTGACCACCTCTCCTGCATAGATATAGTGCTTATATTCTGGAAGTGTGTTCCCAACCATTTTTCTCTGGAACCCGATAGTGAAGCACAGTTCATCACCAAGTGCTGTAGGGTTTCAACCTCCTGTCCACAGCAGCGACACGACAGGCTTCGTTGCTCCCCCTTTTTAGTTCTCCTCCCTAAAACTTCTCTTGTGTAGAGGAGATTTAGGTGAAATTTTAGAAAGTGATACCTTTCTGTGCATGAGGGGAATTTGTCCAGATACAGAAGCACAGTACCTCTACTGTAATGTTCGTCCATACCCTGGGTTAAGACAGGAAAGCACCAAGCCTGTCCAAAGTGACTATACAGTCCCAGTCCAAGAGTTTCTTCTTTACCCTGAGCGGACTTTGCATAAGGTTATCTGTGTTTAAGGCTATGTTGTTCAGAATGTCTATGCAAGTTAACTACCATTTGTTTAGAGCTGGAATCTGTTTTGTGGACAGTGCTTCGTTAATGGCCAGAAAACCGCTTCTTTCCTGGGGGTGCAGACATTTGCCGTAGAGGGTCAGTGATTTCCAGACCATAGAGATGTAGAGTAAAGACAAACCCAATTCTTTCCGCACACTTTCAATCGGGATGGATGTTGGTAAACTCAACACTCTTTTCCAAAATAAGCCCTCCAACAATCTCCAGACCTCTGGGGCAAGAAAGAAATTTGCCTCTGCGGCATAGGTCAAAATAGGCGATACTTTCAGTTTATAGAAGTCTATGAGTGGTTGGAGGGAAAACGAGCAGCAGCGTCGCTTGATTAGAAGGGCTTGCGATGCTAAGTTTGTGACTTTACTTCTAAGTCTTTCGACGCCCGGACCATCTTGGATACTGTTATTTAAGGTGATACCAAGGTAGACCTTGGCCGGGACCACAGGTACAGTTTCCCCCGACAAATACCACCTAAGATTTTTGACACTAGTAGTTGGACCTAGTCTCCGAATCTTTGATTTCTTCGGGGTTGATTCGCAGACCATTTCCTTGTGTGTACAACTCTAGTGCATTTAGTTGTCGCTGAAGACCTATTGCAGTCTGGTCTAATAGAAGAAGGTCATCTGCGAACAACAGCCTTCCCACGGAGGTCCCTGCTATCTTAGGGGGGAAACTTCTCACCGTTCCGAAGGCTTCCTGCATGTCGGATATGCAAAGACAAAATACCGCCGGAGCCAGCTGACAACCCTGTTTCAGCCCATTCTAAGCCTCCACGCTGCTTGAGAGGGTACCCTGTCCATCCAACCTGACTTTGAGAGTTGTACCATTATGTAGTGCCTCCAAGGGCTCTCTCAAATTGTTACGGCAGCCCCATTTCCTCAATTTGTGCCACAGGATACTACGATTGACGGAGTCAAACGCCTGTTCCAAGTCTATGGACGCAATATAGATAGTTTTGTATTCTTTTTCCTTAACCAGGCATTTCAGTATGCTGATGATTAGGACATTCAAAGATGTCCCAATACCCTTACGAAAACCCGATTGCCAAGGGTCTAGATGGTTTGTCAGCCGACTCCAGTCGTTCATATGTTTCAGAATCACTGCTGCAAATATTTTGCCCACGACGTCCAAGAGGGCAATCGGTCTGTAGTTCGCAGGCACAGACCTGTCTCCCTTCTTGAAAATCGGCACGACTATGGACTTCGTCCAAGATTGGGGTATCCTTTTTAGTCTTATTATAACGTTGAACAGAATCAACATAAAGGAGGCCCATTTCTCCGGATCTTTCTTGAGAATGTCGTTCGTGAGGCCGTCAGGCCCAGCGGCCCTGGAAGGGTTTGAATTGTTGATAAGGTCTACAATGTCCTGCTTTCCGAATTTAATGTCCCAGGACTCATTTGAGAATAGAAGTTTTTGTGGGCCACAGACTTTCCCCGTAGCCTAGAGATTCCGAAAATGAGCCTCACAAACTGTTGATGCTATGGGATTTACAATTTCTGAGTCAGGGGGCGTACTTGTGTCGTTAATCAATTTCCAGATACCGGTGATGTTTTTAGTAGTTATCAGTTTTAACATCTTCTCACTGTCTTGTTGCACTAGCTGGTAATTGTGTTGTAAGAACCAGTTTCTATAGTTGTTTCTACATTTTTTGTACAAAAGTAGATCGAGTGGTGTATTGGATTTCACAAGACGCCTCCTGGCTTTTTGTACAGCTTTTTTTTTGGCAGCTGCTTGATGATCATAGGTGTGCCGAGTAATTTGATGACTTCCCTTGGCTACCACCTTTGTACGAAAGATCTTTAATACATCAGTGTATTCAATGAGGTTCGCACATTGGTCCTGATCATCCGATTTTAGCTTAATTAAGGAGTCCAGAGCCAGGCCCATCTCTTTTCTCCCCATATGGAGTCTGTTTCCCCAAGAGTCTAACTCAAGAAAGTGGTTTGGTAAATGTTGAGCAGGTATAGTAGGCAACTTATCCCAGGCCTCACTCTCGAGTTCCAGAATATTATCGTCACTCTGTGTTGTAGGGACCACTTTCAACGATATTAATTTCCCCATAAAGTTCTCTGTTACGAAAATATAGTCCAGCGTGCTAGATTGGTTGGCACGTTTCCAAGTTGAGGCAGCCGGTTTGTCGCCCCACAAATTTCCATTTACCATATGAATGTTCCTAGATATAAGTTCTTTCTCAAGGTTCACTCCTCTTATTATATTTTTTGTGGCAAACAGAGGCAAGAATTCGATTTTGCTCTGCATTTTATCATAACATTCCAAATTAAAGTCTCCACAGAGTAAGATCTCCAGTTTCGGGCACTCAATCCTGGCATCATCTATGACTTTCAAGAGAACTTCCATAAATCTATCCTCTTGACTTGCTGTTGGTCCCCAGTACACGTTTCATATAAGCAACTGCCATTCTTGGACATGAATTGAGGCTTTTGTCGAAAATAGAACTGTGGTAAACTGGATCCACAGGTTCTTATTTCCTGAAGAGGGCACTTTTAAGCCACTTGTGCGCTTTATCCCTAGTAAAAGACCTGAGCTAGGTCTCCCTTTCGAACCCTTTATTGCCGGATTTAAAAGTAGTTCGAACCCATCCAAGAGTGGAAGGTCACACAGCCAGGTTTCCTGCAGTTAGAAAAGGTCGTAGATGGTTAGATCTACTGCTAGATTTCCAAGCAGATACGAATAGCCCCTTGTGTTCTAACTCATGATTGTTATCCCTTTTAGCGAGGATCTATGTTGGACACCCCGGGGGGGGCTGATGGCATTATGATTTGGCGGCTAAGAACCCGGCCAACCAACTCCAATCCTCTAGATTGTTCTCAGAGTTCGGCCCAGAATTATCCAAGTGAGTGCTCACATAATCTCCTCTGCCATCAACCTCTAGAACGTCTCTGGCCGTCTTCACCACCTGCACAATCTGGCCCTTTTTGGATTCTGTTGTTGACTTTAGGGAACTTCCTAACAAGTATTTCAAATCCTTAAGACCTTCAGGCTGTGTACTATTCCCTTCCTCCAACTCCTTGAGCACAAACCCGCATAGATATAGTTTCGGGCCCAGCTCTAGGAGTGAACGTTTGATATTCCGATCCCCTGTATGGAGAATCACGCTATCATGACGCTGCTCATTATGAAATTCAATCCAATCTATGTTCCTTGATTTTAATTGGTCAGGGAAATCCAGGGAATGAAGAAGTCTCATAACATTAGCCCGATTCATGGTCAGGTTATCTTCGTAACCTAATGTTCTTTCCAGTAGCACTCTATAATGTGCTAAAGCGTTCTTTACCTCAGGCCCCTTGTCAGCATTTTGATTTGTGTGCCCAGCAGATGACTTACTCTCTGTTTTTCCGGCCCATGACACTGTTCTTCTAATTCCCTTTGGCTGTTCAATGAGGGATCTGTTGTTTTTACTATTTTCTGTGTATTTCTGGACCAGTGAGTTCCTCTTGCTTTCCAATGTTCCATAGACCGAGGGACTAGGGATGGAAATATCCATCCTGTCTTTTTCCGGAGAACGGACTTGGTCATCTCGCCTCTGGATTTCCACTTGTTTTTCTTGACAGAAACCGCTGTTGATACGGTCAACTTGACCGTTGGGGACTTTTTGAGTACAGCTTGCTGGTCCCCCTAGTCTTTAAACTTGCGATTGTCCACCACCCTCTTTTGGTCAGCACATTTGCTCGTGCTATTTACTTGGGGATCGTCTTCGTCAGTACCACTTTCAGTTTCTGATGAATTAGATCCCGACTTTCCATCCCATGAATTATTTATGTCTGAATAAACAGATAAGTCCATGAGAGAATTATCCACACTTTCATTCTCCCTCTCGTTTTGCAAAGGTCGGCTGGTCCCATCAGAGTGCACATTTAGTGAGTAGGTGGTGGCTTCACCTGATTTCTTTGAACTTCTATCATGGATTAACGATTTAGTGGGAAGTACCAGGTTCCCAGGTAGAGTTAGTCCGGTAACTGTTCTGGCTCGAGTTGAAACTTTCTGAGGATTTAAAGGCCCCAGGTCTATGGGTTTTTTCAGCAGTATAGTCGTTTTCCCATAGTTTCTTTCTCCTTTCTTATTTACTTGAAGTTTTCCTTCATCTCGAGGAGATAAGCCTGTTTTAGGTTTCCTACTAAGAATTCGGGTATAGCCTGTGGCGAGGTATTTGATGCTGTGGAAATCATTAAACTACCATCTTTAAGTGTAGAACGCCCCTCCTTCACTGTGGGGGTAATCACCCATGGAGTGTGGTCAGTATTTGTGGATATGTCCATATGTTTTAATGGGCGGATAGCTTCATCTGCACTCTTAGCAGGCAGAGAGGCCTGGGGGTTCAGGGTCTTAACCGGGCTCGCCGAGTCCGTTGTGACACCAGCCACTCCCCCTGTCTGTGAACTTAACCTTTCAGATCTCCTTATTTTTTTTTCTTTTATAATCGGCTCAATAATGCTTTTTAAAATTTGAGTCGTCTTTTCGGAATTTTTGTCAAGTTTAGACTGAATTGCAGAAACAAAACCTTCTACAAAAATCATTTTAGAACACAGCATAGCGATAGTAGTCATGTGGTCCCGAAGCTGATCATTTTGCGTCTCTATGAGTTTCATAAAGGGGGCCATTACGAGAGCAAAAGCTGTTATCATTTCGGGATCAATTTGGGGGTGCTTTTTAGGTAGTTCCTCCACTTGAGTGGTTGCCAGGACGGACAAAAGGTCCTCATCCGAGGGTGAAGGTTGCCTTCTTAATCGTTTACTGGGGAACGGAGCTTGCTGGGGAAAAACTCCTTTGTGGGATCTTTGAGAATGGTCCCTAGTTTAAATTGAGTCTGCAGAAGAGAATGACCCTCCCTTTGTATATGATGATACGCCCTTGCGCTTAGGAGCTGAAATATGAGACCCCCAGTGATCCATTTGATGAGGCATTGTCCGCAACAAGGAACAGTCAGAAGGATCTCCTTGGGGGGTCTCCATATTATGCTGATGCACCCTGCGGGGGTCGGAGTGCAATTGACTGTTCAGTACTGAGATCCCAAAGGGTTTCCAGCCTTTATCAGGCCTTCGCATTTGTGGCTGGCAAACCTTAGTCCCATTATCCATACCAAAGACGAAACGTTCCGCATCCGAAGAAGTGCCTATCTTTGGCAAACCAGTTTGATCGTTATAAGCCAAACCAAAGCCCTTTGGCGGAGGGAGAGAAATGCTTTGCGGAGGCAATTTTGAGGAAGCCTCCCGTGGTGTTTCCTTAGGGGGCTGCCCTGTTGACATTTCCTTGCCAGGTCCCGTTTCTTCGCTAACCACCACTCTAATAGGTTACAGAGCGATGCCGGTTTCTGCGGGAACCTCCAGGGGTTGTAAAGATTGTGGGGATTGTAAGAGATGCAATTGAAGACCATCTCCTTCCCCTGGACACATTCCTTCCACCCCCCCTCTGCCTGTTCCGCTTTGGCTTGCAGAATGTTCTCGTAGGAAGCAGTTTTACAAGTGATAGCCCCTTCCGGTTAAAGTTCACAAACTAGCCTGTGAGGTGGAGTTTTTAGAGCCGGAGAACCCACCATTGCAGACAGTCCGTCTAGGCCAGCAAGGACTAGCCTAGGATTCAACATCCCTGTTAAAGTAGACCCACAAGTCTTTCAGTGGAAGTGGGGCAAATAGACCTGTATCGTGGCCACAGCGCCCGTAAAGTCGAACAAGGGAATTAACACGCTTTGAAATGTTTAGAAGAGGTTACCTTCCAGCCTTGATGCCGTAGACTGCCAGAGACTGCACTTAGCCGCACTTTGCGTCGCTTCGCGAAGGGAGCCGGTTTAAGAGCAGTAGAGTCTCAGAAGGAAGGCAGAGCGCCCGCTCGACGCCGGATTTCTTAAAGCAACAGGGTGACTATTTACTGTTATTGATGTCCTTGACACGCTGCTTCACCCAGTAGCCTTTTTCTTGTTGCAGAAAAGAAAGCAGTCTTTCAGTGCAGCATAAGTCCAACAAAATAACACGAAGGAGACTGCACTTAGCCGTACTTCGCCTATATTTAAATACCGCCACTTTTTACCAGACTGGCAGGGTCATTATGAGGCCCAACTGTGTACTAACTTACAATTCTCCAAATCTGCAGTGGAAGCACAGCCCAAATATTACAACGCTTCAGTATTCATTCTCCCCTTTTGGAGAACTTTGGTCCACCAAACAGGGCTGACGCACACCATTGCGATCACAAAACATACGTACCCTGCTGCATCTCTCCCTTCCTGTGTTTGTGATATCTATTTACGGCTTTCTCGTCCTCTTACAGTCCCATCCTCCAACACATGAAGTTCTGCATAGCCCTGTTGAGAGCACAGTCCACCACTCCACAGATAAGCCTAGGTGGGCTGAAACGGCTACAGTGGTGTCGTGGCGCAGCTTACAAGCATATTAACGTAAGCACCCCGAAAAGAACCAAACCGATAACCCCCGAGCCTGCCAGTGTATTTTGTTCGTGTCAAGCGTTCTCGCAATGTCACAATATTTCCACACGATGACTTCTCAGACCCTTTCCAAAGTAGAAGAAATAATTAGTTCAGCGAACAATTGAAAATAGCGTCGCTAAACGCATCAGCCCAATGGCTCAGTAGACTAGAAATTGGGTCAAATCAAATTAAACTTCATTCAATTGCATTCACAGCTTGAGCGCAGCCTGGCTCATCTCCGACCTTTAACAAGCTGTCAATCACGACACGCCACACAAATCAATGGAATGGATGAGGTACACTTTTACACAATTATGCCCCAAACCGGATACAAGCGTATCAAGCGTTAATGACAACGTGCTGCATTGACGCACTCATAATTTATTCATAGAAAAGGATCCTGGGTATTGATCTGCTATGAACTGATCTAACATATTAATGGGAGTTTATCCTTTGCCGCCAACAGGGGGCAAAGGTAAACCACTCAAATATCGATGTCGCTGGCGTCACATTTCTGGCTCCCCTATTGCTGCGCCATTATCAAACTCGTGATGTAGGGCGGTCGTCTTTTGCGAAGTCTCTGAGTGCTGTTTTTGGGTTCTTTTTCACACGTGAAGCTTCGGTAGCAAGCATTGTATCTTTTATGTATTAGAAAAAAGGTGAAGTTCTTTTGTCAGAAACAGACACTTTTTTCACTCCTGCACACAATTCATTTTTCTAAAATAACAATTGTACCAGGCACTCGTCCAATAGCACCTATGTTAAAAAAAAAGGTGAAACATCAGAGATTCATGGAAGTGTTTTATAATTCAGCAACCCCATAGGAAAACGTTCCATGAATTTGGCCCCTTGTCGTCACATTTCTTTGACTTATATTGCACCTCTAAACTATATGGAAACATTATACATACAATATTTGAGCAATGGGTGACAATGAAAAGGGAATTAGGTGAGGCCCAATATTGTTTTTCAGACACACTAGGAACAGCACTTCAAGGCTTACATTTGCATTTAATTCGCTCTAAATATTTTCTGGCCATGAAGATGCCAATATATTTGGCCTCCATGGATTTAAGTGTGCCCTTTGACAATGTTTCAATAGCGCTTTTCCGGCTAACTCTCTGAGATCGAAGCGTACCGTAAGACCTTCTTGCTGTCATAATGGCATCGAATTCGGATAACAAAGCAAAGGTAAGATATGGTACAGAGGGCAGAAGTGTGGATGAGTATCCAGTATCCACCGCAGTCTGACTGATATTAGCACCCCTCTCTTTAATCTCTATACTAATTCACTGGAAAATGAATTTGTTAATTTAACCCAAGATTTTGTAAGATTCGCCAAAACATATGACCCTTTAATAATAGGACTGGAATCTGATAAATTTATTTATTTTAGATTACATGTTCTAAGGGTTATGTATAAGGGCTATTGGAAGATATAAGGGAATATGCCTTTTTAAGGATTTCATGTGATTAGATGTCTTTTAGGAAGTAAATATTGATTTATGAATGCTGTTGCATCTTTCTTTTTGCTTTCAAGAGGTTAATGTCAGGTAATGGTGTCGTGGTGCTTAATAACATTAAAGGGTTTTAAGAAGGCATGAGCAAACTGGTTTGAATCTGATTTGAATCCAAGCGATGTGGTTGGGAGGGTGTCGAATTTGGTTGCTCCATATATAATTTGATACAAATATAGGCAATGTGGGTTTTCGAATTTGGGCGAACCAGTTTAGATCTGATTTGTGTGAAAGCAACGGGGTGTTCAAATTTGTACAAATGTCTTGAATCTGATTTTCGTTTTAAAAGTGGGAAGGAATGGAGGGAGTTTGAATCAGGGAGAACCGGCTTGAATTAGAGTCACACCTAGGCATGCAGTGGTGTCTGAATCTGGTTTGAATCACAGTCACACCTAGGCATGCGGTGGGGTTTGAATCTGGTTTGAATCACAGTCACACCTAGGCATGCAATGGGGTTTGAATCACATTCACACCTAGGCATTCGGTGGGGTTTGAATCTGGGAGAATCGGCTCGAATCAGAGTCACACCTAGGCATGCGGGGGGGGGTTGAATCTGGGGAACTGGCTTGAATCAGGGTGACACCTGGGCATGGGGTTGGGTTTGTATCTGGTGAACTGGCTTGAATCAGAGTCACACAATTAGGCATATCGTGGGGTTTGAATCTGGTGAACCACATTGACTCATTTCCATTTAAGCACTTCGGGCAGTTCAAATCCATGTGAAATAGATTGAATCAGATTTGCATCTAAATGCTTGCTAAATGGGTCAGGGGGTTCAAATCTGAGAGCAGCGCCTTGAATCTGATTTACATCTAAGAAATGGGAGTGTTTGGATCAGGGTGAACTGGCTTGAATCAGATGTGCATTTGGAAATGGAAAGGATCCCAATGCCATTTTCATTGTGTCCATCTTTGTTTTGTGCAACAAGAATGATCCACGCTCTACTCGTGAACGGACCCTTTTGGCAAAATATGGTTCCTGTTGCAGATGTTTTGCAAAGATTGTGCAGCAGAAAAAGCATGTGAAATGGTTGTTTAAGTCCC